>NC_064561.1:84388197-86888197 GCF_937001465.1 Orcinus orca | reverse complement strand
TCCTGGGAGTCATATAAGAACCCCAGAAAAATAATACAACTCAGAAAACCTGGACATGGGTCTTCAGTATATCAAGTCTGTCACTTGGGTCTTTGAATTTCAAGTCCACAAGAGCATGAGGTATTTCTGCTCTTTTTTGCCAAGAATATGCTCAAGTTTCTTTTGATTTGGTTTTTAAAGTTAAGCCCTTAATATTTAGATTGCAAGGTATCCATATGTATCACCTGCCCTCAAGAAAAATGCTACCATACTCAATCCTGTGTTGGAGATGGACATTGGACCCTGCTACTTGCTAAAAGGCCATCCTCATTTTTTTCTTCATCTCAGAAAAGACACACTGGGCTGTTGTTCCTTTTTCATTCAATACTGTCATCTCTTCTTCCTCAAAGAAAATCTAGTTTAATACTCTTCCATGAATCTACATCTCCCCACCCCCAACCTCAAAGCTTGAAGTTTTCCACAGGGTTCCAGCTTTAGACACAAAACTGTGGCCATCCCATCTCTACGGGTATGGGCAGAAAAGCGTTAACACAGCAGGCCTGAGGCTACGGTCCTTAGAAAGGACTGTTTACAGGGTTGTCTCTTGGCTGGTATTTGGGAACTTGGATTTCTGGAATGTTCCCATTGTTCCCTACCTAATAAGAGAGTGGCTCTCTGTGCCCAGTCCGTTTGTGCAAACAGTATGGTTTATGCAGAACACCTGCTTTACTTCTGGGAGCATGCGACCAGTCTCCCATAAAGCCTTGGGCATGGAGTCTCAAGAGCTTCTCTGGTGGACAACACTGCATATGTGTTGTCATAATTTGATGCTAGTGGAATTAAGTCCTGTACGACTTCACTGGGACAGAACTCTTAGAAGATTGTACCTGGTTTCCTTTGGACTTTGTTACATGGGCTTTTTCCCTTTGCTGGTTTTGTTTTGTAACCTTTTGCTTTAATAAGCATTAGTCATGAACACAGCAGTATGCTGAGTCCTATGAGACTTCCTAGTGAATCTTTGAATCTGGGTGTGGTCTTGGGGACCCCTACACAGGGAAAAAATAGGAAAAATGACCTTTTAATATTTCCTAGAATTTCTATACTAGTAATAACAGTAAAACCAAGATAAAAATTAGTATTTTAATGACTTATAGAAACTTAAATGAAATGCCAAGGATTGTTAAACTAAAAAAAGAGTCTCCCCAAAGGAGATTATCCTTGGTAATTATGCAAGTTCTGATGGTTCGTTTTTTTTTGCAATGTGGTTAGGGAAGTTTTCGCAGAAGAAGGAATCCTTGAGCCTATGTTTCTGTCTTTTTAGAGATGACCTGTCTTTTTTATGCAATAATAGTATCCTAAGGCTGTGTCCATGGGATTCCAGTTGAACTTGAAATACTGCTTTTTCTATAGAGCCTATGTAGATGGAAAGGTAATGCAAGAATGCTTTTTTTTTTAATCCTGTTAATTTTTCTCTTTGATGTCATTGCAGTTATTTGCTGAAAATTTGTGTGTGTGGGTATACATACATATCTGTGTGTGCCTCAAAGCTTCAAGAATGGGCACAGTTATAAAAAGCCATTAAATAAATAAATAGAGAACAAAAAATCATAAAGACAATCTGGGGCATTGTTGAATCTGTGTTGTGCTTTGCTAACTAGCATATCAGACTTTTCAAAAATACCAAACAGAGCTAAAAGCTGGTGATTGAGTATATGGTAAACTTATCAAATTGCTTTTTATCTCTGAGTCTCAGTGGAATAAGTGTTGCTGATTTTTCACCTGAGCAGGTGGATATAAAATATTCAGCTTCAAGCTGGCAAATGTGGATAAAATAAATAAGTCACTGCCTGTAGAGAGCAACCCAGGTTTTTGTTGTTTTTAGGAAGCATTGGTTTGTTCTCCGGTGAGTATTTCTTGAAAACCTCCCTTTGTATTTCAAAACAACCACAACAAAACAAAACAAGTCAAACAAGTAAACATACGTGCCCTGGCACAAAATAATATTGTCTAGATATCAGTAACAGACAGGGTTCTTTTGTCTATGTTAAAAGACTTGACATTTGCAACTAATGGCTCAGAAATGACTCAGTGTGTAGGAGAAATTAGCCTGAGTTAGAATTTTTAAAAATGAGCAGGGATAAAGGTTTGATGTACTTTAGTTTTTTAAATCTGCATTATAGTCATATTTACACACAACGAGCTTCATCATAATTGTCCTACGAAAAATCATTATTTTAATCATCGATGACCCTTTGCATGTTCTACTAATTATTGCAAGTGAATCCTCGGTGCTAATAGACTCTGAGTTTTGCTCTCACTCAGGGCCATGTGTGAAGAGCCTCTCCTTGGGCCTCGTGTCATTCTTGTAGATTTAGTTTCCTTACCCAAGCACATACTCTCGTGCTCCCTCTTCCTCACCTTTAAACTGACATCCAAATTTTGTAGAAGTGTTTTTAGCTAAGGGTCTTTCTTCTATGCAAAAGAAAAGGTAAAACTGCTTATGATAATACTTTCCAAAGAATATACAAAAAAGAAATATTTTATTTACTGAAGTGTTATATAATTGCTTTTTAGAAATTTTTTTCTTGTTTTTTTGTTTGTGTGTTTGATTATTTGTTTGTTTGGGTGGGAGTAGCTCCAGCTAACTTAGCTCTGTGTTAGCTTTCCTTGCTTTGTAAATAATGAGAGGCCTCATTTTCAGTTGCTAAAGTTAATTTGGGGAGAGCACCCTGCTAGCCAATTTAGTGGACCTGATTCACTCCTTCTTAGTGGTGCTTTATTTTTTATCTTAGTTTTATTTATTTATTTATTAATTCGTTCATTCATTCATAAGTATCTCAGAGACAGCCAAGGTCCTCCAGCTGTGGTCTACCGCACAGATTGTTGTCTCTCTTCTGTGGAGCCTTACGGCCTCCCCACAGCTTTCCCCTCCTCCCCTCCTCCACCACAGAGGAATATGAACTGCAGTGCTGATTGAGCCCCTCTCACAGGAGCTTCTGTGTTGTTTCATATGATGTCTTAACATCTGTGAGAGCTTGCCCAGCGAAGAGCTGTCTCTTCTCCTCAGTGTTAATCCTCTACCTCCATCTTTTTTTTTTTTAATTGGGGTATAGTTGTTTTACAATGTTGTGTTAGTTTGTACTGTACAGCAAAGTGAAGTAGAGCTCCCTGTGCTATACAGCAGGTTCTTATTAGTTATCTATTTTATACATATTAGTGTATATATGTCAATCCCAATCTCCCAGTTCATCCCACCCCCTCCCACCCTGCTTTCCCCCCTTGGGGTCCATACATTTGTTCTCTACGTCTGTGTCTCTGTTTCTGTCTTGCAAACCAGTTCATCTGTACTCTACCTCCATCTTTGACTCTAATACCTGAAGGAAGTAACTTTAGTTACCTCCTCTTGAATTAGTGTCATCAGTTTTTACTGATTTAATTTTACTCCATTCCTTCAAAGGCAACTTTTTATAAGCTGTTGCTGTCCCTACAACTGTCAGCATCTTTATTTAGTGCTGAATTTCTGGAATGAATGCTTTCTACTAATTGTCGCCATTTCCTTACCACTCATTTTTTTCCTGTTTGTAAAGGTCTCAATTTTTGCTGTTTAATGAGTATCTCCAGTGATTTCCCAATCACCAAGTTCAACGGCCCTGGTTTCCCGTTGCTCTGACATTGAATTTTGTACTTTCTTGAATCTCTCAATAACTTATGTTCATTTTCCTCTTTGAAATGTGACTCTTTCTCTTCAGCTTAGATTTTTCCTACTGCTCCTGAACTTTAATCACTGCCTTATGCCTCAGGACTCTGCTCTTCCCTGTGTATACTCACCCCTTGGAGAATTTAGTGATGGACTTGACCTTGGGTGTTATTTCTTTGCTGAGTTTAACTCCTAATAATTATTTTCAGTCTTGCCCTCTAACTTGAGCAGCCAGTCTACAGCATCTAGAACAAATACACAGTAAACTTTCACTGAGTATTTATTGAGTGAACATAAAGGTAAACACAGCATGGACTTTTATATAAATATTTCTAAGAATGGCAAATTTTAGTGCCTAAGCTGAGAAGACTTCAACAAAAGAGTAATATTAGAAATAAAATAATTCTATGCCAGCTTTCTCAGAGAAAAAGACAAAGGGGATTTTCTCTGTCCTAACATTTATGACTTTCCATTTCATATCGTGTTGACCTAAGTGCCAACTGAAACTGAACACCCTACTTTGATTAGAGTCAGACATTTCTAAGTAATAATGAATTAGCTTCAAGTTCAACTTGAATTAGTTCTGGGGTTGGGTAAGGATAACACAGGGAGGGATACTCCAACTTTTTTCCATTAGGCATTTTTTTAAACTTTCATCAAAGAGATCAGATTTGGAAATAATTTTTTTCTATGGTGATAATTGTCTCCAAAGATTTTTAATGCTTAGTCTCAAGATTCATGTGTCTTGGGAAATTGTTTCCTTATGAGCTTTATAATTTTAAAATGTGAGATTATTTTTAGTCTGGATTGTTTTTTTCTGTGAAAATTCCTTGTGGCTTGGATTTTGGGAGCTTCACTCCAGAATGGCCCTACATTTGCTTCTGACAAACACCTCAGGCGTAGTGCCAGGTTTACATTAAATGTTTAGCTCAAGAGTTTTCCGCACCTCTAAGGAACTGTATGTTTTGGTTCTAAACCCATGAGAGGTACAGGCTTGGGCTTTCCCACCAAGGTCTTGCTTTTTCTTTCCCAGAGAAAAGCTCTCTTTATAGTCTTCTTTTTTGGAGTTTTTCTATTCCCCCCTTTCAGGGTGGTGATAGTTCTTGGTGAATCCTGGCTTACAGCTGTGGTATCAATTGTAACATTGCTCTTCATGCCCCATCTCGTCACTCTGCCCTTCATGGATGTTAACGCTCAGTCCCTAGTGACCGTTTGGTTTAATCTCCAGGATCTTCCTGAGTATTTTGGTAAAGGGATCGTTAGAGAGAAGTGCTACCATGCAATGGAGATTTATTATTTTACCCTTTGAAACATTATGAATAAAATATCAGATCTTTTTTTACTGCGCTAGATAGGTGATCATTCTGTTGTTCTAAACTAGTGTGGGGTCTCAGTGGCTGCCTAAGAAATTTATATCTGGGCAACAAGATGCTAAAGCGCAGGACAGTTATTCACAGGCTTCTCTGACTTTGTACTTCCTTCATCACTTCCAGGACTGCAATGAGTATCCTAAGGGCTCAAAATCTGAGCCTATGTTAGTATTTAGAAACCAGAAATATACTAAAGGGGAACTCTGTGCCAGTTTACCTTATAGGAACAGAATCAGACTTAGATAAACCAGAAACAATTAGGAAAATTGTGCATCCCTTAGGTGGCATGATAAAGTTCGGGTTTTTGTTCACGAGGAGCATTATGGAATTGTTGAAGTCATTGGTTCAGAGCCAGATAGTCAGATAGGGTTTGAATTCTGGCTCCATATTTTACAAATTTTATGACCTTAGGTTACTAACTTTTCTGTGCCTCAGTAACTCATCTGTAAATTGGAGGTTTTAATATGATCTATCCAAGGGTAGTTGTGAGAATTAAGGAAATTAATGCAGGAGAAGTACTAAGAATGCCCATTACGAAGCAGGCATAAGCAATATTAGCTAATATCTTGACCATAAGGAGGATGATGTTCTAGAGAAGGGGTCATAAACCTAAAGGCATTCAAGTTCAAATCCTTTTCAAACATAGTGGAGGTAAATGAAATACTTCTGTGAATTTGTGTTAGTCAATGTTTATGACCTAACTAGTTTATGACCTCCATTAAGGATAGACATATGAAATTAATGGAGAGCCATTATAGGGGATGACTGGTTAATTAGAGATAAATAAAACAAAAGCCAGTAAATTTAGGAATGGGGCACTCTTAAAATAGCATGTCTCAACAATCAATAGGACTTTACTGAGTATTGAACATGCATCTAATATTTGGTTGGGTTGATGATTCAAATGAGGCAATGAAGCCACATGGTCAATTCAGTTGCTCATGTGTGTTATTTCACTCTTTTTGGGACCCCACGCTGGCCATAAACATATGCCACTGGGAGGGTTTGTTCATGGCTCTTCCCATGTGTTGGGGAAACAGAATTTAAACCAAAATCTTCTCCCAACCTGGAAATCCTTTCCACAAAGGTTGTAGAGAAAGAAACACTTTTATTAAACCAGAATGTGAGACATATCACAGGCAATCCACTAACAGATTAGAAAGGACAGAAAGAAATCTCACCCTTTTTGTAGTCAAGCAAAGACAACCCACTACATGCATCTTTTCAAGATAAACTGTAACTAGTCCTCAAGTAAGAGGACTTGACACCGCCACTTGTCACACATAGATCATCCTTACTTCACCTGGTAATTGAGGTGACCATCTGTGTTAGCTAATTAGGTTTATCCAGAGGAAAACCAAACTTCTCATATCTTTGTTACAGGAGATAGTTTTGTACCTGGAGCAAGAGGCCCACCAAAATTAGACTTCTACTCTCTCACTGAAACTGGGGTATAGGGGTGCTATCTCTCTTGATGTTTGCATTTCAAAGAGATGGCTCTCAGGTCCTAGAGAAAGATATTCCTAGGTCACAAAGCTGAGGAAAAGCCTATCTAGTTTTCAAGAGGATTTGTATACACTTCAAACAGAGAAGAAAGTACTTACAATAACAAATTTTCTAAATTAAATGCTCAGAGAGAAAAGGAGGGAAAGGAAATTTCTTCTCTTATTTGCAGTAGGAAGAATTAAGCCTCTTATTTTTATATTTGTCCTTATACATGCACCTGAAATGCATCACCTGGACAAGGTCTGTCCCCATTTTGCAGATTAGTTGCTGAAGTACAGAGAAGTTTCTTCTAATCAACAGTTGATAGTAAAACTAAGATTTTATATATTAAAAAAATTGGCAATTGCAGGGAAGATCTTGTGATATATTTTGTGATAACCTATATGGGAAAATAATCTGAAAAAGAATAGGTTATTACAAAATATTGAGTATAGTTTCCTGTGCTGTACAGTAGGTCCTTGTTGTTTATTTTATATATAGTAGTGTGTATATTATGTTATTCCCAAATTCCTAATTTATCCCTCCCCCCCTTCCTCCAACCTTTCCCTTCTGGTAACCATAAGTTTGTTTTCTATGTCTGTGAGTCTATTTCTGCTTTGTAAATAAGTTCATTTGTATTTTTTTTTTTTTTTTAGATTCCACATATAAATGATAATATATTTCTTTAACGGTGCATCTTGGAAAAGAAATGAAACGACTACAGACAACCTTTCATATTAGTTAATACTTTGCTTTTATTACAAGAACCTTGGGGATAAATGCTTGCCTATTTTAATTCAGGGAGAATTGCTCATTCATTCTTTCAATATGCAGACCATTTACTGTGTTAAATCAGCCTGATATTAAAAATGTTTTATTATTACCAGGATTAGGTTAGTAGTACTTTACCCGATAAGGAGTTTTTCAAACGTTCTCACCAACTGTGAATTTTAGGTCAACTAAATGATCTGAAAAAAAGAGAAAGCAGAGGGGTAAATCCTGTGAAGAATTCCCTTTGTGTGCCTGAGTGGAGTCTGAGGCTAAAGATGAGGAAGAGAGGGTCTCAGTGCGAGGGTTAGGATGGTGGTGGGAAAGAGGGGGTGGTGGTGGGGAGCGCCGGGGGTAATGGGGAGGGTGTTGGGGGCCTTGAGACTTGACATGCTTTTCCCCTTATTTCTTATTTTTGGTTTTAGGAGATTACCTGCCTTTAGTTTCCACTAAACTGCAGTGAGGTTGTTGAATCCAGTGACTGATTTATGGAATCAAAGTTCACATGAAGCTCCCTGGTTAGCCTCTTTTTTTCAGTCTAACATTTTATTACATGAGAGGTAACCTTGGCTTGTGCGCTGTTCCAATTCAGGGTCTTTGAATTAAACAGAAACATTTGCTGTGGACGAAGTGAAAATATTTGTTTGGAATAAACAGTTTTCTCCAGTTTTTTTATAGCTCTTATGACATTTTAAAGGCATTGCTCTTTACAAACATCAGGCGGTTCAATTTGAAAGTGGTTTTAGTGACCGCAGATGTGTTTTGCATCATCGCTGAGCTTAGAGGAGGGCAGCCTCCTAGCAGAGCAGATTTTCTTGCATCTTGAATAAGTTTGGTCAGAGAATTGGGAATTCTGGACTTATTTTTATAGCTTAAAATATTTGATGATCTTTAGAAGGTGTTTTTTCAAAAAAAAATTGTAATGATTGGTGAATCAAAAGTGTAAAACTGAAAGCTTGAATTATCTTTTATTTACTCCAGTTTAGAAGTGTGTTGGAGAACATAATTATTCATCTCTTATCCAAGTGAGAGTGAAAGAACAGCAACTTTATTAGAGTTCAAATTGGACGGGAACGTGCAGCTTGGATCCAAAGGCAGAATGTGACTCCTACTACTTTTCTCCTCATTTCCAAGTCTAGATCTTGGGACCTCCTTGTGTGGAAAACTCCTCATATGGAGGAAGCAGTAAGGGGCTGGAGTAAAATTGTTACTCTGACTGTTTCTTCTGGGTGGAGGGATGTGGAGTGGAGGTCTCACTCACCCAGTAGAAGCCCAAGTCGTGGAAAGTCAAGCGTCTCCCTCATTGTAAAGACTATTGAAGGCAGTTCACAGTTATAGGGGAAACAGAACTCACAATCCTAAACTTGGTATTTGAACAGTTTGTATGATATATTACCTTTTTTCTTGAAAAATATTCTATCTAGGTTGACTACAAATTGGGTTAGGATTTGAGTTAGTAAATTTAGCTGTTCGCCTGTCTTTTCTGATTCTCAGTCACCCTTGACAGGTGCTGTTCAATGGCCATGAGTCAAAACCTCATCTCTGTCTTCTGCTAACCTGTGTGCAAGGGACAGAAACTTTATATGTCTCACTCCTCTATGCATAGCTCTATGTAAAGAGTGGTATATTTCAGAGAGAAATAGCACTAAATGCGTATCTTGATTTTCACGGTTGTCGAATGTGAAAAATAGAATATTTATAATCCTTTTTTGGAAAACAGTGGTGGTCAAGCTGTGGAGCAAGGAAGTATATATTAGTTTTTCAGTTCTCTTGCAGACATGGTGACTAGTGGTCCTACTTACTGTTTTATTTCTATGTTAAAAAAGTACCCAGGGCTTCCCTGGTGGTGCAGTGGTTGAGAGTCTGCCTGCCGATGCAGGGGACACGGGTTCGTGCCCTGGTCCGGGAAGATCCCACATGCCACGGAGCGGCTGGGCCCGTGAGCCATAGCCGCTGAGCCTGCGCATCCGGAGCCTGTGCTCCGCAACGGGAGAAGCCACGACAGTGAGAGGCCCGCATATCGCAAAAAAAAAAAAAAAAAGTACCCAATGTCCAAATCTGGGTGATGTTGTTGACTTTAGGATTGGGGCTTTGGGACATGGGGAAAAGTAACCAGACCAGGAATGATAGGAGGCTAGCTAATTCAAGAGGAACAGCTAGTTAGGCACAAATTCATTTTCCCTTTGAAGAAAATAATAGTTCCTTCTTCCATCACATTGTATTTTTACTCTCCAAGTCTTAACCTACACATAGACGGTTGTAGGAATAATGCATGGGTCAGCTAGCTACCTAACTAGTATAAATTCGAGGATTTGAAAAGATTTCTCCTGCCTAGAATACTTGATCAACGTGATACTAATATCTGAAACATTTTTAAAGGTTTTTCTCTTATAAAAATATATGTATACTTGGGAGAGATAGTTATTGAGATTATCACAAGTTTATATCTTGTTTTAAAGGAGTTTACTAGGTAATGTCTTGAGGATTTATTGTGATGGGCTGGAGCAGAAGGAATTTGAGGTTCGCTAGGTATCTAGAAAGGAGGTGGTGGTGATGGCCTAGTTTGTAGGGCAGGAAGGACTAAAACTATGCTTGACTCTTTTCACCATTTACAAAGAACTATTTTGGCCTAGACGACTTTAATACATGCCCAGCATTTAGTCTTGTCAACGTGAGTTTTAATTATGATATGTTTTTCTTTGACTCAGCAAAGCAAGGTGGTACTGTTAAGTATATGGGAAAAGAAAAGTTAATTTTAGTTTAGCTGAAATAAAGGGTGACAAAGGAAAGACCAGCAAGGGGGATCTTTTGCATACCATCGTCCCTGTCCCATGATCCTGTGGAGTACTATGTTGGAAAAATATATGTTTATATTTTCTTCTACAAAATAATAGGTAAAAAAGTAGTAGGTGTGGGGTGGGATATATGCCTCATATTTTATTTGGTACCGAAATAACATTTTTTTTTTTTTTTTTTTTGCGGTACGCGGGCCTCTCACTGCTGTGGCCTCTCCCGTTGCGGAGCACAGGCTCCAGACTTGCAGGCTCAGCGGCCATGGCTCACGGGCCCAGCCGCTCTGCGGCATGCAGGATCTTCCCGGACCGGGGCACGAACCTGTGTCCCCCGCATCGGCAGGCGGACTCTTAACCACTGCACCACCAGGGAAGCCCCCAAAATAACATTTTTGATATGCTATTCAAACTAATGGAAAAATATTTTGAGTGGGTTCATAAAACAATAAATAATATTTATTTATTGTAACTATTTTAATCCAGTGAGTTTGAACTTTTCACTTCACGGCACACATAGAAAATGATAACATCTGGGTAATTGGAGTAAAGGGAATAGGTGTTTGGGGTCAAACTGAGTGGATAAATACTCGAAGTCCAGCCTTGGAACCCTTGCCTCAACAACTGAGTAGAATAACTTCACTGTACTTAAACCATACAATATAGTGCAGTGGTTTCAGTTACTATATCAAGTGACAATCATGCTTAAGAATTAAATGATAAACCTCCCTCCAGAAGATCAAAATTGTAAAAGTAGAATAAATTGTATTTTTTAGTTTTATAAATTTTACCTTCAAAAATCTTATGATGTAATTAACTTTGCTTATTGCTTAAAAACTCATATTTTGACCAAATCTTGTTTGAACAGAATTAACAGACTGTGTATGATTAAATACACTAAGTCCTTCTTTTATATGGCTAGATCATGGAAAAATAATCTTCATACTATTACATTACTACCTGGATGTTATTGTCTCAAACTCACTATGTTTAAAATTGAACTTCATCATCCCTGCTAATCCTGCTACTCTTGTGTTTTCAGTCTTTATAAATAACTCCACAAAATTTCTGTTCATCCTGGCCATCCATCTGGCTAGATTCTTCTCTTTTTCACACCTTTTATTGAATTTGTAATTTTCCTATTGATTCTCTACACTTTCATCATTTACAAAAGTGAATGCTTTTTAAGCTCGGTGCTTTGCGACCACCTATTGTGGTGGCATAAGGAGAGTGGGAGGGAGACGCAAGAGGGAGGAGATGTGGGGATATACTTATGCATATAGCTGATTCACTTTGTGATACAGCAGAAACTAACACCATTGTAAAGCAATTATACTCCAATGAAGATGTTAAAAAAAAAAGTGAATGCTTTTTAAAAAGATAATAAATTTAAATCATACACAGTGTGCAAAGCAAAAAGTGAAAGTTTCTCTCTTGTCCCCTTTGCTCCCTGAGATTCTAAGGAGCCATAGGAAATGCTTCTTAGAATTCACCCTTGGGCAGGAAGCTTAGGTGTACCTGATGTGGACTATAATGAGGTCTGGTCACCTTGTACCTGTGTAAGGCTGGTCAAAACCTGTGTGGAAGCAGCAGGGGCTATAGGAAGGGCTTGTAGGTGATGGGGTGATTGAAGGTGTGCACAAGAGGTGTCCGATACAATATCTTTATGGAACTGTGTCTGTATTTTTTATATATACAATCAAGCATATTTTTTAAACAAAAAACTGGATCACATTTTGTTCTACATCTTAAAAAAAATAACCAAAATTTGGCTGGTGAGTTTTCATGCCAGTACTTATAGAACTACCTTATTCTTTTTTCCCCCTTCAGATATAATTGACATATAACATTATGTAAGTTTAAGGTGTACACTGCATTGATTTGATACACTTATATATTGCAGAATGATTGCCACTATAGTATTAGCTAACACCTCCATCAAGTCACATAATTACCATATCTTTTTTGTGGTGAGAACATTTAGACATACTCACTTAGCAACTTTCAAGTATACAATACCTTATTATTACTTATAGTCACCATGTTGTACAATAGATCCATAAAACTTAACTCCTCTCATGATTGGAAGTTTGTACCTTTTGACCAACATCTCCTATTTTACCCCACTCCTCACTCCCTAGCCCTTGGTAACCACCACTCTACTCTGTGTTTCTTTGAGTTTCTATTTCATTCTTTTTAACAGGTTTTTGTTTGTTTTGTTTTTTGTTTTCTTTCGGAGAGGATTCATTGTATTGATGTATCACAATGCCAATTGTATTTCCTATAGATGGACATTTGTTTCCTTTATTTTTTGGTTACATGAACATTGATACAATAAATATCCAAAATCATATCTTTGCCTTTGTGTTATAAATCTAAATTTTCTTCTTAATGTCTGTAGTACATTTTTATAGATTGTTTTTCATGAGGCTTTGTATACTTTTATCTCACAATCTTTTCTGTGTGTTATAGTGACTTCCATTGCTTTTGGATATGGAGTTTTTCCATTATAGTTTCTAATTATTTCTGAATTATAAAAAAGGTTGAGTTTTGTTTTTTGTATTTTTTTACCTTATATATGGCTACCTCACTAAATAATTAGAATACTTGATTGTCCTGACTCTTCTAGGTAGAAAATTATATCATATGCAAGTGAAACATATCAAAATTATTGGTGTCCAACATTGATACTTCTTACTCATTTTTCTAGTCTTATCACATTGTCTAGATCTTCCAGAACAATTTTAAATAATATTGACTATAGTTTGTACCTTAATGAGAATGCTTAAATATATGACTGTACACCCTCTCTCCTTCCAAATAATTAATGAAAGCACCCATTTCTCTGCATCCCTTTTTATGATGGATATTTTAATCTTTATTTGTATTTCTCAGTCTCATAGATAAAAAACAATATTCCATGACTTATTTAATTTGTATTTCCCTGATCATACATAAGGCTGAGCATGTTTTCATTTGTTTATTGGCCAGTGTGCTTCTGTGAATTCTTTTGAGTTGCTTATAAATTAGATTTGTGTGAGCTTTTTTTATGGAAGTCTTTTGTTTGCTATGGACACATTGCAAATATTTTCTTCAGGGGTATCAGTTTAGGGTTTCTGGCTAGACAAAAGAATCTATTCCGGCTAGCTGAAGCTGAAAGGAATTAGTTAGCTCATGCAGTTTCTAAGAGTGTCAGTAAACCATCTTTAGTGAAGGCTGTACAGTCAGAAGTAACACAGCTAAGAGAAATGCCCAAACTCCTCTCAGCTCAGCCTTGTAGAAATCCCACTGCTGCCTCTCCCTGTTCCTCCACAGCAACAAAGCCAGGATCCAGTATCAGAACACCCATTATGTATGGTGTGGAATATCAAATGCCTCTGCAATTGTTTTTGCCAGAAGAGCCTGGTGCCTCATTATCTTCAAATCTGCCTTCCAAGTCTCTCGTTGGTACATCTGTTTGATGGAAACTAGATATAAGTCTACATGCTAAAAGAATGGGATTCTGGGAAATAGAGATTTTGGATTCATCTTGAGAAACGTGAGGATCAACACTATGGAGAACTATCACAATGGAGGGTGTCCAGAGGTGTTTGGGCTGCCACAAATGACAGATTTCCACCATACCCAGTCTGCCATTTTGTGCAGAGCTTTGTTTTTGTTTTCTTTAATCATACAGAAATTTCAAATGTCCTGATATTTATCGTTTATTCATTAATTCAATACATATTTGTTGAGAGCTGCTTGTGCCCATCGTTACACTTTTAAGTGGAGATAAAATGGTGATCTTGACTTCTGGACTTCTAAGTCTAGTAGGGGAGACAGACATTAAATTATCACAGCAATAAATTTGGATTAAAAATGTGATCATTTAGACAAAGGGTGTGTTGAGAGCACATACTAGGGATAATTGACCCACTCAGAAAGGTCAGCTGAGAGTTTGCTAATGAGGTGGTACTTGATCTGAATTTTGAAAGATGATTAGCAGTTGATTCATGAAGGGTAATGGAAGGGTGTTGGACACAAAACAGGTAACATCTTCACAGACCAGGGGGTAGGAGAATACCTGGCAAGCATGAGGATTTGAAAGAACACGGTCGTGATTGAAGTACAGAGAGTGAGGGAAAATGTGGTTCTAAATGATGCTGGAAAGACAGGTAAAGGCCAGACCATGAAGAGCCTTGTGGCCAAAAGAAGCATTTTGGTCTTGTCCTAAGAGCCTTAGGAAGCCTCAGCCTCAGGCTTCAGTGTGGAAAATAGTTTGGAAGATTCAAGGTTACTGTGGGTGAACAAGTGAGGAGGTGACTACGGTTGTTCAGGGAAGAGATACCCAGTGCTCAGCCCAAAGAAGTGCTTGATAAATGTTGGCTGAAGGAATGAAGTAACAAAATGCCAAAGTTAATGCCAGTGTATTTTTTAAGGAATAATAAAGCAAAAACAAGAGTATCTGGAGAGCATTTTGTGAATGTGCAAATACAGTATAGAAAATAAAGAAGCAATTTGTTACAGATTAGCAAGACATAGGATTGAAAATATTTTTATTAACTGAAAGTACCCAGTTAAAATGAAGAGAGCGTGTATGCAACATACAATTGTTATGTTTAGTTCAGGTTATTTGTTTTGATAATTTAACATGTTCGTTGACTAGCTAATGAGATTTACCAGTAATAACATGTAAACAGTTCAATAGAAATCTATTAATTTCGATGATTAGGTTATTTAGGAGCTTCCTTAAGGAAATGCTCAGTGCCTACCAAATATATTGTTAACTGTGCTGGTTAATAAGCTCATTTGTATAAAAGCAATAACCTGTCAGGCCTTGAGTTTACTTGTTAATGAACTCTTGCTGAATATAGTAAGAGATTTGGAGTTGTTAGTCACAGCAGTTTTTAAATTGAGAGTTATAACCTTCTTGAGCCTCCAGAATGAGTTTAAGGATAAACAGAGGATGACTTACGTGTCTTACAATTTTTTGAATCCTAGCGTGGCAGGACCTATAGATATCCACTGAGATGATCTAGTTTGGGGGATAAATGGGCAGGAAAGCCTTTGGAAAGTCATGTTTGATGATAGTAAATAGAAGGAAAAAAGTAGAATGAAGGAATAAATACCAAGCACAGTGGATGTGATAGGAGCCTCAATTGTTGCCTCTGTCTGAGGTCTGAGTGTTGCCTTCAGAAAGATGGAGAGGATTGAGAGTTTCTTGAAAGTATCAGATGTTCTGAAGTTCCAATGGCCTTAACCTTTCTTGGTCCAGGTGGCTTCCCAGTACTCTCCTTCTACTTCTTCCTGGGCCAACCTCGATGTCATTTACTAGACTCAGGCAAGACACCAGACTTCCCAAGAGCATTGTGCCTCCCCAGGTCCCATAAGCATGATTATCATGCTAAGAATTTAGGGGTCTCATCTTGACGTGGTAGTTTATATTGACTTACAGGAAAGGGAGGATGTTAGCAACTAATCCACATGCTTCTTTTGATGGTCCCACATCATGAATTTTGCTACCTAGATTTTTGCTACGGTAAGCAGCCACAGAGAACATCTTATTCATTGGTCTTAATACACTGGTAAGGGAATTGAGGCCTATTAAAAGTCAAGTAAATTTCTTAATTATAAAACAGATAGAAGGCAGAATATGATAGGAATCAATCTGTAACTTCTATTCCCTACTGAATATTAAAAAAAGGTGTTTCAGTGGGACTATGACTGTGATGGTTTTTCATGTTTCACTAAGTTGCTCTCCATCGTGTCAAGTTTTGTCAATCCTTCCATAACAGAATTTCCCTCGGGGCCAATGAATGGCTTTCTGAACATGAGCGAAATAGCCCTCTGTACTTAAAAAACCCACTTCTATGAAAATCTCGATTTTTCTTTTAAAGAAAGGGCTTTTAAAAAAGGAATTCCTGCCTTTGCAAAACATATTAAAAACCAAGCCTAAAAGGGACACATTTATGCCTTAGGAGTTAGAAGGGAATTTAGTGGTGTAATCTGTAACCTTTTTTTGTATACCCCCATAGCTCGAAAATGCTACTGATGTCAGTATAAATAAATGACCTTGAATCAAAAGCTACCATAAAAGCTACCAGCACATAAATGCAACATTTACAAGCATAGCACAGAAAATACCCAACACAAACCCCAAACCCTCTTTTTTATCAGCTATGCAAACTGAGGCGAACTCCTAGCCATATGTCCAAAAACAAACAAGCGCAAACCAAGTCCAGTTACCTAAATTATTTGAATTTTTTTCCTTGAAATGTCATCCAGAGAGATTTGTGCTGGAGCCTAGAGGCAACTGGTCACAGACAGCAAGTAATGCAGTTGACAAAATTCTATAAACTCTTGTTTATTTTCATTTTTTTTGGTATAGTGAATCATCTTGCCCTCGAAAATTTGCTTGTACAAAGTAACATCATCCTCTATTTCAACTTCTCATTTTGTCCTGTTTACTTTTTCCTTTTATGACTCTTAAGGGATGGCTTCTCATTCCCTGTGGGTGGCCTAGATTGTCCTTGGCAGAAGCAAGGTGCTGAGTGAGTGTTCCAAGCATAAGCTTCCTTGCTTGTCAACAACTGATGAATGAGTTCTGTCAAGGTAGTGATAAAGAGGAGATACAACATGGGTTCAGGAACTTTTGCTTTATCTACACTGATCATAGTTATCTCAGTGAAAGTTCAATATATCTTCATTTTTCAAGATTCCCTTAATCCATTGGGTTCTCTAATCCAGACTTCTCCAGATCTTCCCTCCAAATTGAACTAGTTAGACCTTGTGTTTTGCCACTAATTTCTATTTACTTCATTTGCATAATAATATCATTAATAGGAGAAAGTAGTCACTAAGCAGAATAGTAGGGGATGGTGCCTGTTCATTTAAGCTTTACTAGTATTCATGAATATCTGTTCTTTTGTTCTTCCAGACACCTTGGAAAGTGGCCTTCTCAGCTTTCTTTACGTTGGGCAGGGTCATATGATTAATTATGGCAAAGGGGTTATGAGTGGAGGTGATTTGATTTGCTTTTGGGTCAAAACATTGGATTGTCTAAGCAAGAGTCCTCAGCTCTCTTTTTCTCTGGCATGTTGATCATGGAGACACAAGATGAAAGTAGCCTGATTGCTGAGCTACCACAGGAAAGACAGTGTCTTGGAAATTTACCTGGAACCACAGCAGACTTTATGTGAGAAATAAGCCTTTATCACGTTATACCACTGAGGTTGTAGGACTTACTCATTCCTGCAGCATATCCTTAACCATTCATTACACTGAAACTTCTGCCCTAATCAGTTAAACTTGTATTCTTGACTCACCTAGTATTTAAGGACACAGAAATATAAATCCTCTGCATATAATTTGCTTCTATATCTTGTTTATGTTCCCAGTGCCTTGCTGAATGGTACATGTTTGCTAGAAATCATACATAACACATTTTATTTCTGCTAAATAAATATAAACCAAAAAGTTTCAATTATAGCATTTCTTCTGCAAAACCTGTTACCAACTCCATGTTAAAAACATTTTCCACAACTTATTTATTTCTTCCTTCTCTGCAATAGATTTCTCTTTTAATCAAAATTATCTCCCCATCCCTAAAATTATAAATTCCTCAAGGACACATGAGAAAATGTTTTGTCAACTATTTCTAGGCTATTGTGATAGATTAGTTATATCATTTATGTTTCTTAGTAATTCTCATAGTACCCTGCAGGTATAAGCAGCAAATTATAGGCAAGATTTACATTCAATAGGTCAGAATTTACTAATAGATGTTGATTAGTTAATCTGGTAGTATTTCAAGCTGGCTGCTGTTGTCATGACCCCCTTCCATTCGTTGTTCTCCATGCCTCAGTTATTCAGCTCCCAGCAGGGATAGACACACGGTAGTCAACCACAGCATGGGAAGAAGGAACCTGCTCCCAGATGACAATTATCATAACTGATACTTACATAACTTTTGAAAGTTTTAAGTCTATATCTCATATGTATTAGTCAGGGTTCTGGAGAAACATATCCAGTAGGAAAAAAGATTTATTTTGAGGAATTGGTTCATGTGATTATGGACACTGAGAAGTCCCAAGATTCGCCATCTGCCAATCTCCTGGGTCTCCAGGAAAGCTAGTGGTGTAATTCGGTCCAAAGCCCTGAGAAGCAGGGGAGGTGATAGTGTAAATCCCAGTCTGAAGGCCGGAGAAGATGAAATGAGATGTTCCAGCTCCATCAATGAGGCAGGAAAAATGGGGCGAATTTGTCTTTACTCTGCCTTTTATTCTATTCAGGCCCTGAAGTGACGGGATAATGCACCCATGGTGGGCAATCTATTGAGTCTATTCAATTCAAATGCTAAGCTTATCTGGAAACAGTCCTACAGACACCCACAAATAATTTTTAATCTGGATGCATTGTGGCCAGTCAAGATGACATATAAAATTAACCATGAAACCATATTATCATGAGAATAGACCTAGCAGGTATGTTGGGATGATTGGTGGTTGTTGTTGTTGCTATTGTTACTGCTGCTCTTACTCTTGTTATTATTTTTTATCTCTAATAAAGATAGGAATAGAGATACAGACAGAAAAGGGAACTACTTTTCGGAAAAGTTACATGATTTTGCCAATGTCCCGTACTTAGTAAGTTGCAAAGCATGGACTTGAATCTGGGTCCTTGAACTCTAAATCCTTTTTTCTTTTCCTTTTTGTTGGCAAACCTGAATGCTCACTACATTTGGCATTTGAACTTGTCTCCTTACAACAACTCACTGATAATTATAAATTTATAACAATCTTCAGGTTTTAAGAACTTAAAACATGATGATTATGTTCCCATTCTTGGCGCCCAAATATCTGCTTCAGTTGTAGCACAATCCACAATCCAATCCTATACTGCATATCTCTAGGTTTCTTTTTCCCTCCTTAGTTTTTATTCATCCCGATCGGCAAAGTCCAGCATTAATCTTTCCTCTCTTAGTGTCCTTTGTTGAGAAGTGTTTTCTCTGTGGGACATCTCTCACTACTTTACAGGCAGCTTTTCTTTTCTTTCTTTTTTCTTTTTCTTTCAGTAGTGAACATACTGTGCTAAGGGATATGTCAAGTTTATTTTACCTTCTCTGGGTATCTGAAGTTCCAGTAAAAAGACCAACTACCTAGAGGCATCACCCTCTCTGGTAGGGTTCTATGCTGCTAGCTGAGATGAATGAAGTCCATTTAAAAGCACCTTGACTGGGTTTCTCATGAAAGGATTTTTATGCTATTAAAGGTTTAAATTTTATTTTAAACCTTTCTTTTTAAAGTCGTTAAAGTTTTACTTTTATCAGAGAAGTATATGGTCTCTGTTAAAAAATAAAAAAGGCAGAATAGTTCATAATAAATAAGTTTTTTTGCCCTTAGCTCTATGCGATCCCCAGTCCTACTCACCAGAGGCAACTACCTTATTTTAATTGTTTTTGTTTTTAGTTCTCCTAGTCATAGCCTCCATAATTCTAAATAATATGCTTCTTCCTTAACTTTTTGATTTATGACTGAGAATAGTTACTGACATTATCTACATTCCTAAGGGTAAGAATTTATCTCTCTTGTACAACTCCTGCCTCTTTGCTCCTTTCTCTTCTTTCCATACTTCTAAGTAATCATAATGTTTTTATAAACATTCTATTAGTTCCTCTAACTTCCAATCATATCTATCTATCTATCTATCATCTCTCTATGTATCCATCTACCTATCTATTGTTTTATGCATCTATATATTTTTTATGTATCCTCTTTCAATAGTCTACTTTGAATCCCTGCCCTGTAAGATAGATGTTTTTGTGCTGGTAACTTTTTTACATATTGCTCTTTCCATTGTCAATTTCTGACAGCTATACCTCTACTTTTACATTTTTTCATATTGAAAACATTTACAATTTATACTGTAACCATAATTAATCTTGTTCATTTCTATAGGTTAATTCTTGAATCTGAAAATCAGTGAAAAGGCTTTTCATAGTTATGGCTATGTTAATATGTTTCCATTTCCTTCTCTGTGGGTCAAATGCCATTACCCTATGACACTTGAGAGCGAATGTAGCATCAAGGCCAAGTGGAGTATTTTTTTCTTATACCTTAGCAATCTCTCAAAATCATGCACATTTTAGTTTCCTACGCTTGGAAGTTATGATTTGTCTGTATAGCTTTTATTTTCCTAGATTTTTTTTCGTTTGTTATCCTTTCTCTAAGATTTTCTTTTTGTCTTTGTTTGTATGCAGTTTGAATATGAGATTCCCAGGTGTATTTTTTTTTTTTTTTTTTGGTATTTATCCTGCTTGGTGTTCTCTGAGTTGGATATGTGGTTTGGTGCCTGTTTTGGAAAATTCTTAGCCATTATCACTTCAACTATTTCTTCTGTTTCTTTCACCTTTTCTTTTCCTTCTGAAATTCCTACTATACGTATGTGACACCTTTTGTAATTGTGACACAGTTCTGGAACATTCTGTTCCATCTTCTAAATTCTTTTTTTAAATTTTAATTTACACTCAAGTTTGAAAGTTTCTACTGACATATTTTAAAGTTCACTGATTTTTTTCCTTGTCTGTGTCCAATCTACTGATGAACCCATCCAAAGACATTCTTCCTTTCTGTTACAGTGCTGTTTATTTCTATCGTTTTCTTTTCTTGGTGTTTCCATCTCTGCTTACATTACCCACCTGTTCTTGCATGTTTCCCATTTTTTCCACTAGAACCTGCTATATTAATCATAGTTATTCTAAATTCCTGGTCTGATAATTCCAAAATCTCTGCCATATCTGATTCTGGTTCTGATGTTTGCTCCATTTCTTCAAGCTATGGTGTTTTTTTGTTTGTTTATTTTTGCCTTTTAGTGCGCTTTATAATTTTTGGTTGAAAGCCAGACCTGATGTACTGGGTAAAAGAACTTAGGTATATAGGTCTTTAGTGGAATGTTTTATGCTTATCTGGCTAGAAGTTAGGCTGTGTTTGCTGTTTGCTGTGACTGTGGTGTCAGAGGCTAAAATTTCCTCTGGTATCCTTGTTTTTGTCTCCCCTATTGTCTTTGGGTTTTTCCTGGACATTCTTTAAATAGTGTGATTGTTAATTTTATGTGTCAACTTGACTGGGACATGAAATGCCCAAATATTTGGTAAAACATTATTTCTAAATGTGTCTGTGAGGGTGTTTCCAAGTGAGATTAGCATTTGAATCTGTCGACAGTGAAGCACATTGCCCTCCCTAATGTGGGTGGGCCTCATCCAATCCACTAAAGGCCTGAATAGAATAAAAGGTTGAGTAGGAAAGAATTATTTCTCTCTGCCTGACTGTCTTTGGTCTTCTTCTGTCATCAGACTTGGACTTATACTATCAACTTACTTGAATCTACTTTGTCTCCCAGAAATTTGCTGAAATCCTTGAGTGATAACCATGCCCCATTCTTTGCATTGTTATCGTCCTATTCATTTAGCATCTATCTATCTATTGCTTTATTTTCTTATTGAGATAGAATTGACATACAGCACTGTATAAGTTTAAAGTGTACCACATAATGACTTCACTTACATACATCATGAAATAATTATCACATTAAGTTTAGTGAACATCCCTTGTCTCATATAGATACAAAATTAAAGAAATAGAAAAAAACTTTTTTTTTTTGATGGTAGATCTTAGGATTTACTCTCTTCAACAACTTTCATACATAAGATACAGCAGTGTTAACTATATTTATCATGTTGTACCTTTTGACCCCCTTCCTCCAATTCCCCCTTCCCCCCAGCCCCCGCCTCTGGTAACCACAAATCTGATCTCTTTTTCTGTGTGTATTTGTTTTTGAAGTATAATTGACCTAAAACCCTATGTTAGTTCCTGTCACACAACAGAGTGATTTGATATGTCTGCATATTTCAAAATGATCACCACTATAAGCCTAGTTACGATCTATCACCGTACAAAGATATTACATAATTATTTATTTTATTCCTCACACTGTACATTTCATACCTGTGACTTGTTTATTTTGCATCTGGAAGTTTGTACCTCTTAGTCTCCCTCACCTATTTCTTTTCTTCCTCTACCCCCACCTTCTGGCAACCACCTCTTTATTCTCTGTATCTATAACTCTTGTTTTGTTTTGTTATGTTTGTTCATTTGTTTTGCTTTTTAGATTCCACATATAAGTGAAATCATACAGTATTTGTTTTTCTCTGACTTATTTCATGTAGCATAATACCCTCTAGGATAATCCATGTTGTTGCATATGACAGGATTTAATTTTTTTAATAGCTTAGTAACATTCTATTGTGTGTGTGTGTGTGTGTGTGTGTGTGTGTGGTGTGGTGTGTGTGTGTTTATCTTCTTCTGGGCTTTTATCTTGTTCCTTCATTTGGAACATATTCCTTTGTCACCTCATTTTGCCTCATTTGCTGTTTTTATTTCTATGTATTTGGTAGGTTGTTTGTGTTTCTCGACCTTGGAGAAGTGGCCTTTTGTAGGAGATGTCCTGTGTGTCCCAGCAGCACACTCCCCTTTGGTCAACAAAGTTATGTATGCTCTAGGGGTGCTCCCTACGTGGGCTGCATGAGTCCTTCTGTTGTGGCAGGCTGACTACTGTGGGCAGTCTGGAAGGTGTGTCTGTCCCCTGGTTTGGTTGATTGCCAGGCCCTGCCTTGGGTGGAGGCTGCCCATCACTCTTGGGTGGGGCTGAGTCATGAGGCAGCTGGCTGTGGATCACTGGGGGATTGTGGGACTAGTTTTGGCCCAGTGGTGGGAGCTACTTTTGGGGTGGGTGATAGCAGGGTTGGGTGTCCTGGATCTAGTATCATCCTGGTAGGTGGGGCTGGTTCCTGACCTGGCTGGCTGTAGGGTTTGGGATGTTCTGAAGCTGGTGTTGACCCGCTCATGGATGGGTCTTGATCCTATGGTGGTGGCTGAGGGGCCCAAAGTGTCCTAGAGCTGGTGTTGGCCTGCTGGTGGGAAGGGCTGGGTACTGACATGGGAGGCTGTGGGGTTGGGGTGGTCCTGGGGCTGATGCCTGCCCAGTAGTGGGTGGAGTTAAGTCTGGGTGTCTCTGGCTGCAGGACTTGGGGATCCCGGTGCTGGTGCTGGGTCCCAGATTGTCCTTGGGCTGGTGCCTTCCCACTGGTGGGTAAGGCTGGTCCTGGGGCTATTGCCAGCACACTGATGGGCCAAGCTGGGTCCTGGGGTCTCTGGCTGTGGGTTCCTGGGGATCCAGGAGTTGCTTTTGGCCTGCTGGTGGGTGGGACCAGGTCTCAACAGCTGGCTATGGGGCAATGGGGGCTCCTGGGTCTAGTGCTGGTACACTGGTGTGTGGGGCCAGGTCCTAGGCCCTCTGGTGGACGGAACCAGGTCTAGGGTTGGCTGTGGGCTCAGGGGGTCTTAAGGAAGTCAGCCTGCTGGTGGGTGGGGCTGTGTCCATGCCCAGCTAGCTGCTTGGCCTGAGGCATCCCAGTACTGGTGCCCACAGTGTGGTGTGAAAGGTCAGGTCCCTTCATTAACAAGCTAGAGGAAAGGATTCCAAGATGGCTCTTGCCATCAACAGTGTCCTTGTGGTAGAACAAGCTTCCAAAGATAGCTGCTGCCAGTGTTTATGTCCCCAGTGTGAACTCCACTGGCCTCTTGCCTCTCTGGGAGGCTCTGTAAGATCAGCAGGTAGGTCTGACCTAGGCTTCTTTCAAATTACCGCTTCTTCCCTGGGTTTGGGAGCATGTGAGATTTTGTACGCACCCTTTAAGAGTGGAACCTCTATTTCCCACAGCCCTCTGCCTCTCCCAAAAGTAAGCCCCTTTGACCTTCAAAGCCAAACATTCTGGGGGCTTGTCTTCCTGGTGCAGGACCCCTGAGTTAGGGAACCTGATATGGGGCTCAGACCCCTTGCTCCTTGGGGAGAACCTCTACAATTATGATTATCCTCTCCTTTGTGGGTCACCCACCTGGGGTGTGGGTCTTGACTATACCATGACTCCACCCCTCCTATCTATCTTGACTGTGGTTCCTTCTTTAAATCTTTAGCTGTAGAAGATCTTTTTTGCTAGTTGTCCAGTCTTTCTCATCAACAGTTGCTCTGTAAATAGCTGTAATTTAGGTGCTCCTATGAGATGAGGTGAGCTCAGGGTCTTCCTACTCTGCCATCTATGCCCTTCTAGCCCATTTACTATGTTTATGATGTTATTTCTTCAACGAAATGTGAAGGCTTAGTCTGTCTCCTTGAATCCAGAATCCTCATTATTTACAATGTGTCTTCTTTAACTAAATGAGACATGTATAATTCTCACTATAAAAATTCAAGCAACACAGAATTATATAGAACAAAAAGTTAACACTGCCTTTATCTCTTGCCCACTTTATCTTCACTTCCTCCTCATCAGCTGACCTTTGCCATAGGTAATCCTCCCTTTCCTACCCACTGACCTCCTTATATAGAACCACTGTCAATAGTTTGGAATATAGCTTAGTGGACTTTTTCAATGCATTTTGAATCAAATGTAGTTATAAAGGTTTGTTTTATTTTACAATAAATGGAATCAGAGTCCATGTATTATCTATGTAGCTTGCTTTTCAGAAAGACTATTAAATGATATGTTTTTAATCTCTTGTCATAGTTAAAGAAATTTCTCCCCCAAAATTAACTGAAATAAATTTGGGGTGAATTCTTTCCTCAAACCAGTTATATTGGATGTCATATCATACCATTATATTGGATGTCTGACATCATTTCATAATTATCTGATATCATTTCATAATTTAGAATCAACTTACTTTTAATTAAATTATCCCTCTAAAATATTTTTACGTTTCACAGTGATTTGTACTGAAAAATAGAAATTAGAGAAATAGAAATTCTAGCCTACTGTAAATCAAAGAATTTCAGCTTTTATTATCCTTACTTTATGAAAGAAGAAACTGAAGCTCAGAAATTGTGGTTTTCCAAGGTTACAGGGATAACAAGCAGGATGAACTGAGCTCATGGGTTTCCTGACTTGTGATGTGGTGCTCTTTTAGCCAGGTCATGCTTCCTTGATAATTGAAAACTCCATCTCCCACAGGAGAAAAATTAAACTACTAATTATTCTTTAAGAATAATTAATTTTTAAAGAAACTACTAATTATTCTTTAAGAATAAATAATTTTTAAAGAAATATTCTTTAAACTTGAATAAAGTAAACCTCATGTAAGTAATAAGTAAGGAATTTATGAAAAATAGATCCAGTAGCTGTAGGCACTGACTCAGTTAAAAATTCTCAGTACATAATAAGCAAAGATAGTCTGAAGTGTGTGGGTGAATCTCTTCCAGAAACACTTTCCTGATGACCTGCCCATCTCCCTTCTCCCACCCAGCCGAGATAGGTAAATAGTTAACCACTTCCTTTTCTAAACTTCATTGTTGTGCTTTTGATTCTAAATTATGACTTGCTTACATGTGCATCTCCCCTCTTGGTATTAATCTCCTGGATGATAGAGACTTTGTTTTATTCATGCCTGAATCCCAGCACCTGGGGCAGTACATGGCTCACTAAATGTTTCTTGAATGAACTGACACTTGCTATTATGATGTTAAGTTCTTTAGATTTGGCCCTAAGGATAACTAACTGCAGGTTGTGGCAAATATTAATTCTATGAGTAACCTTACAAGGAGAAGATTCTAAGTAGTTCTCATGACAATTATGAGACAGGACAGTATAAATCAAGCTGGGACAGAAGGTCACATTTTTTTTTTTTTCTATGTCTCTGAATTTGTACACTGAAAACACCACAGTTTTAGAACTTGTGCAAGGAATAATCCCAACATCTAATAAAAACATTCAACTATGTTTGGGGGTGAGGATATTTTTAACATCTCTCTTGCTAAGCAGCACCTCTCACCTTTTGTTCATTTATATGTCAGGTTCAGAGTCTTCAATGAGCTGAAGTATCTAGCTAGGACTTAACATTTTGTTTTCTCTGTTTTTAAAATTTATTTACAGTAACCATACATTTATGATAAATGACAGTTTTTCCTGTGGTCTTAGCATATATTATCCTTTAATGATAAATTAATTTATGTTTTAAAGTGGCCCAATTTAAAGAAACATTCTAAGTAAATGATAGCATAGGAGGTACATGCACATGACAGTAATTGTGGCAGTTGTATATGAATGCCTAAAATTTGAGGCACACTGGATTACAACGTAAAGTTAGAGCTGGCTTCTAATTCTAGCAGCACATCAACCAAGGCCAAATATGTGCAGCTAGAGAGTGAATCAGCAGATTTGCTGGGACTCCTGAGTGCTGTGGTGGAGAACTTCTGGACTAAGGTGAAGGTGGAGCCTTGTTAGAGCCCTGTGCAGCTTCAGGAAGACCGGGGCTGTGAAGGGCTGGCCCAAGTTTGAGTCCAGAAGGCTAGTAACAGCAGACTTTTCAAGAGCCTCTTTGTTTATCTCCTATTCATCCTTCTGTGTACTCTGGTTTGGCTTCCATATTACCCCACCAATACAGCTGTCACATATTCAAAAATGACCTTTCCCAGGAGACATTTGTCAACACTCATCTTCCTTGACCTTTCACTAGCTTTCATTGTGTATTATCTCTCCACCATTCCTTAAATACTCTTTTCCCTAGGCTCCTACTGTTTGGCCTTTTAAGTTATATGGTTTCAAGAAGGCAGCCAAAGAGAGAGAAGTCACTTTTGCAGGCTGATTCTGATCTGTCAACCTACTAAATGTTGAGTTTTCTCAAAGCTGGTTTCTAGGCTCTCTTTTTCCCCCTCGGGACTCTTGCCTTGGGCAATCTAATCCACATTCAAGGCTCAATTCTCACCAGTGTGCAGAAGACTTGCAAATTAGCAGTTTCAGCCAGACCTCTTCCCTAGACTCCAGACCCATCTCCCCAGTTGTCTTCTTGACAATTTCACCTCAGTGACACCTGAAATTTGTGTCCAGATGAACTCTTAAATTGTCCTTCTTCCTATTTCCTGAATCCCTCATCAAACCCAGTCCTTCCCTCCTGTTATCTTTCTCAGTAAATAATGCCATATTCCACACATTACCAAAGCCAGAAAGCTTAATACCTCTTATAGCCCTTATATGCTATATTTAATCCATTCCCCAATTTTGTAAGTTTTTCCTCCTAAATATTTCCCACAGATATCCCTACCTCTGGATCATTATTACTTCCATTGTCCTGTTGAAGCTACCGTCTTCTTTCCTGAACCACTCCAATGGCATCTATATGACCTACTCCCTACTTTTCTTCTCTCTTTACTCACTTCCCCCTTTCTGTTGCTCATGCTCTAGTGAAAGTATTCATTTCAAATATTACCATCCCAACCCCTTGCTTGAAAATCTTTTGATGACTTCTCATTGCTCTTAGGATAAAGATCCAAACCCTTAACATAAACTTTAAGACCCTACATGATCAGCCCCCACCTCTTCCCAGTAAGGCCTCATCCCACTCCCCAGCTCTGCCTGCTTTTTCACTAAACTGTGCCCTGATTGTTCTCCTTCAGTACATACTGTTCCTTCTGCCTGAGATGCTTCATCTGTCCTCCCTCCCATCCTTCCACGTTTGTCGACTCCCAACAAGTTCAAATGTCCACTTAAGCTTGATGCCTCAGAGAAAACTTACCTTTCCTCCCTGATCACAGCAAGCCCTCCTATGATGAGCTGATATCACACCACATCTCTTCCCTTCATGGCACTTAATCATGGTAATAATTTCACCTCAATTTGTATGTTTATTAGTTTAGATCTATCTCCTCTGCTAGATCATATTCCATGAGGGGTACCCAGACCATGTTTGCTTTTGTTATATTTGAGTCCTCACTTTTTAGGAAAATCCTTGACACATACTAGGTGCTTAATAAGTAGGTCTGGAATAAATGAAGAACAAAGGAAGGCAATGAAGTTGAGTGTTGGAACAGTGGGAAGGTTGGGAGAGATGAACAAGCAAAATACAAATGATCTTTGTCTTCTTTGTTATCTAGCCATTGTTCTTCCTGGTGAGGATGAGTGCCTTCTCTATCTACTGAATTGGGACTGGAGATTAGAGAGTGAGATTAAGAGTGCCTGGTAGCATTGCTTCTTTGAGCCTTTCTATTCCCTATTTGCATTTCCTTCATGGGCTAGGGTTTTGATATGAAAGTATACTTATAGGAAATGGTTAATTGTGAGAATTGAAATATAGACGCTTTGCTTGATAAAAAGTGTTCTCATTGATTGGGAAGACTTTCCTAGGATGGGAAAATGTAAAGGCCATTTATTTCTATATTCAATTGAATAGTTTTTGATGGTGTAAACTAGATCTTTTGTAAAGTACTTGCCAAAAAGTGAATCTCTGTTCATTTAAAAATCATCCATGTGTGTGCAAGTAAAATTACTTGTCATGGTTTGAAAGGATTATTTATGGTTTCTAAACATTCATCTATCCCAACTCATCTCACATATTGCCTTTACAAAATGGAAACTTAATTCCATTAGAATGTTCTGTTGTCCAATATATACACCTTGTTATAACATGATTACATTCAATTGCTGCCCTTGCTATATTAGAAAATGACAAAGTACATCAAATACTTTTTAACTTTCTACTATAACATGTCCTGGTGACTGTGACTAATGCTATTGATGATTACTTCAAAATATAATCCCTAGGAACAGTGATATTTCACATTGACCCAAGAAAAAATAGTTCATGGTAATACAGAAAAGAATAATAGTGGAAAATGAATTGACAATGTACTTTCCAAGGTTAAAGCCTTGCAAGATAGAAAACAGAGAATAAACTTTAAACGACATTTCTTTGTATTTGAATCTTAGAAACAGTTTCTTTGGCTTATATTGGATTTTATTAATTTTGATGTTAAACTTATATAAAATATTATATGAATATGATTTTTTGAAACTAAAAGTGCTGGAATTTCTTAATTCTTGAAGTATATTTCTCTATGTATGAGATGGTGCTGGTTGCAGGTGAGGGGCAGGCTGAAATTTGACAAAATGGCCTAAAAGATGTTATGTGCTTAACAAATTATGATACAGAGATGCAACCAGACTGAAGGGTACCTGTCAAACTTAAGAAATTGGCACTTTTCTTGCTGTGTGGCCAACTGCTTGCTTCATAGGAGGAGATGCCATCTGTTTTTGGTATGACTCACACTGAGGGTTGCATGAACAGTAGGGAGATACAGCATAGGTTGTTAGCAACAAAAAAAGACTTTGGAGGAATTTGATACTGTTCATGAACATATGATTAGGATGAACACTCAGATTTAAAAGTTCGAAGGGAAATACACACGTCAAGTATTCAAAACTGAATTTATTTCTAAAGACCAATTTGTATTTTTTAGGCAGGGGCAGTCTGTAAGGTTTTAAACATCTATGTCTTCCTTACTTTTTATCCTCTTCCACAACTGAGAGTGATCATTTTAGCAATGTCAGTGTATTTTTTGACCATGATTTTTGAATTAGAGTGTGTGTGGTTCCCCTTAGCTACTCTGCAAGAGCAAGTGCTTCTGGGGGTTTTGTACCCTCAGCCTATACACTAACAAGGAGTTTATAGAGGTCATTGGCTCTACCAGGAAGAAGGTCACTAATTGAAACTTCAAGTTTTGATCTTATCTTTCTATTGTATTCTGAGAGCCACACCATGGAGTGAATGCAATGTCATCTTTCCCTCAGTTTCTGCTGGTAGCTTCAAGCAAAAAAATCTTTTCTGTCAGGAAAGAAAAGATTTATTTATTTTTTTAGTTTCAGGTAAAAGGTACAACCATGGCAAAGTCTTGGGATTATCGTAAAACTTGTCAAACCATGGCACGTTTTATTAAGTTGTCATGATAACTCATCTTAACTCTCAGGAGATTTGGGCAATTATTTCTCAGTTTTAATGACAGTGGAGATATATCAAAATCAAAAGATTTCAAAAACATTATTGGGCTCCAGAAGACCTCAACAGGGTCTCTATATATACTTTGAAGATTTATTTTTGTAATAATATGGCAGTTTTGTAATGTTTATTACTTGTTTTCTCCTAAACCATGAAAGCAACTGCTATTCATGATTGTGTAGTTTTGTTTTTGAAGAGAGCATATGTATTATGGGAAAACAATTTGGAATTTTAGCTGTTTGATGCTGAAATGGACTAATTCAAGGAAGTGAATCACAGATTTACCTTGGGACGTAGTTCTTCCTAAGAGCTAGTCTGCAAACTCAGTGAGGGCAGGGGCCATGACCGTTTTGTTTATCTATGGCTCTTCATAACCTGGGGCATACTATGTGCTCAATAAATACTTGTTATCTGATGGTCGAATAAGAAATAATGACAGACTGCTGACTAGTATTGTTTAGTAGATCATATATGTAATGGAGACACTTATTGAATGTACTTGCTAAAGGCTCAGCATCAAGTAATATGCTATGCAGTTGTAAAATATAAGGTCCGGCCAACCATAATAGACAGAGGAAGGGAAAAACTAGGCACGGAAATAGAATATAACTTATCCAAAATGGGTTGAACTGAAGAAAACTTCATTCCTATTTGTGTCAAGTACAGATTGATGAAAAGATTTTTGAAATGGTTTGTGTTCAAGTGCTTTGTGAAATGGACGTATTTATGAAGAGTTGTGTTAGTTGATAATATATTTTAATGATCAAGGGGAAATTACTACGTAAAACAATTCCTATTGAAGATTTCCTTGTAAAACTAATGACAATGATTTATTCTCTATGTAACTTGTGATTTCATCCTTCAGAAAAGCATAAAATGTTAAAAAGCACAGTGTTACTTAGGATAGAACTAAACCATTTTTTCATGTTGCCACACAATGCCTTCTATCATGGAATTCTAATGGTTATCAGAGTCACATCTTGTTTTACAAGTGGAATGCAAATTTTATAACATGAAGGAAACCAGACAAAAATAAGCTTAATTTCGTCAGTCTTCTGTAAGACGGTCTCTTGCATTGTTTTTCCCATGAGTAAGCATCTTGATGTAAAGGTTAGGTTGAAACCATCCATCTCTGTATAAAAATCTCTATATATATAAAAAAATCTATATTTTATATATCTATATCTATCTAGTCTCTACATCTGTATACCTCTATCTATATCTATGTCTATATAGCTTGCTCTCCCCTGTCTATCCGTCCATCCCTAGAAAGATTCTTGAACTCAATACTTTGACAAGAGTTTTTTGAAGATGACTGAGCCAATAATGAGAACAATGCTCAGTTCATTATAGATGAAAATATAAAAATATGTAGAGAGTTCTAGCATCAGATTGGAGTTCCTTCTCTCTCTGGTTCTGGTGGCAACTCTTCATCCATGCAGATAAATAGTTTTGGCCACTTCCTGATAGGGTGCTTGGCACATAGCAGATGCTTAACAAACACTTGTAGAAACCGTCAATCATCCACGTTCCAAATACCTGGTGTTCTTTTGTGTGTCTTACTCTGGCTTATGCCCAGGATGTTCCCTGTGATGCCTACGTCTTACCTTAGGGTCCTTATTACTTAAATAAGTGAATGTTTATAAAGTTGTAAAAAGAGTGCCAGGTACACTGTAAACATTTTAGAAGTGATTTAACTAAAATAATAAGTAATAGTATTACTTATTTAAAAAAAGATAGAGTTCTTGTGATATAATAGACAGCAATTTGGGGGAAAATAGAAAAATTCATTGATGTTTCAGTTGAAGGACACTAGGAAGTGACATGTTAGTAAGTATAAATCAAGATTGTAGAATATAAGCTAAATAAAGAGGTGACTTTGAAGAACTGTGGAGAGACTGCAGTTTTACTCCACCTTCTAGCTGACACATTAGCCACAGTTTCACGGATGCTGATGAATGGCCTTCTGGACTCAGTCTTCTTGTTTAGAGGACTTACAGTTACCTTGAGCAGTTCTTTTGACTCCATTTCAAACCAAGTTCTTTAGCTGTCGATTGAAAAGTTATTGAAAGATTGGGTTCAGCTACCCTAAGCCTAGAGCACAGCATGAGCTGTAGCTCCTGGCAACATTTGGTAGCAATTTTTTATAGCTCTCTCTCACAATTGGGTGAAAGTTAGGGCTAGAGATTCAGCACTTTATTTTTGTGTGGAGGATTTAAAAAATTCCTCTTACTCCCAGCATCTATTGCTGGCTTCAAGATTTGGGACACAGAAAATCTGCTTTGACTCCTGCTTATTAATCGGACTTTTGTTTCCTTTTAAGTTGATAAATATGTCTTTAACATATTTAAATCCACATCCTTTCTCTTGTTATATTTTACCCATTATCTATTTCTTTGGAGTAGAAAGAGTTAATGAAGTGTGAAGTTGCTGCATCATCTTGACCAGTTTACAGTTTGAGGTGATTTTAGAGCGGCGATTTTAGGCCAGAGTCATCTTCTCTTATCCCATTTTATATGCACTTCAGAAGTTCTACTTTCTAATTTGGGGTGACGGTCATTGCACACTGTACTTGTTGGTTCAGCTGATCAGTCTTAGTGGTGCGAAAGTGTGCTAAAGGGTAGTCGTTTTGGTGTTAACATCCAGCTGTAGTGGATTAAGAATGCATGTGCTTAAAAAAAAAACTAAAGAGAAAATATATTATTCCTACGTTTCCTCCTACAATTGGAAAGTTCAGCTGTGTTTTATTTTTCATGACTCCAAAATGGAACATCAACCGCATATATTAGATTAAATATTAGGTTATAGAACAATGCTTCTTGGGAAATAATCTAGAAGATTGATTGCCTCACCTATGGCAGAAGGGACTAAGTAACCTTTTGAAGTGTCTCTGTCTTAATATGTTAAGTGTGAGATGAAGACAGAATGTCGATTCTCTCTATTTACCACAGAGTAGATGCTGCTTTCTCTATTCCGTTATTACTTTCCAAAGAGGTCTTTACCAATTAAAATTCAGCACTTAGTATAGTTCATGGCTCAATAATGAATGAATGCCTCAATGAATGACAAATTCAGTTTAAGAAAATTTTGTCACCATTTGGAAAAGGTTGGCATCTACATCAATTATTCTTTTTTTTTTTTTTTTTTTTTTTTGCGGTACGCGGGCCTCTCACTACTGTGGTCCCTCCCGTTGCGGAGCACAGGCTCCGGACGCGCAGGCTCAGTGGCCATGGCTCACGGGCCCAGCTGCTACGCGGCATGTGGGATCTTCCCAGACCCGGGCACGGTCCCGTGTCCCCTGCATCGGCAGGCGGACTCTCAACCACTGTGCCACCAGGGAAGCCCTACATCAATTATTCTTAAAGCACCTGTGACATTAGTACATCTGCTTATTCTGGAGTTTATCATTTAATCTAATTTTTTAAGTTTTATATTTGTTGAATTTAATTTTTTAAAATAACATTTAATATAGCTTTAACTGGTATGTTGGCAACCTATACTTGGTTGTATGATTATAGTGACATGTTTAACTACATATGGCATATTCACATTTTCTATTTTTAAAATAGACATCAATCATTTACCACAAATTCTTTATTGCTTCAAAGAGACATTCTTGGCAACAGTGTTGTCAAGGAAACACACTGGAACTGTTACATAAAAGGATGTCTCTTTGAGGAAAATCTTTCAAAATGATATTTCTATTTTTTCCCAGATTGTGTGAAATTATAATTTACAAGCAATTCAATTTAAGCATACAATTTATAAGCAGTCTGTGTAATGGTATAACTATGGAAATATCTGTCAAATACAGACATTTTTGAATTTTTAGTTTAAATAATTAGATGTCACTAATACAGTGCAAAGGCCTCACCAGGAGGAGATTAAAAAATAACATGATGTCTGATTCTCATGTTAATCCCATTAAATTTTAACGAAATCTTTAAGATGCAAATGACATAGGTTCTTAGAAGAATTAATAGACGAAAATTTCCTTTATTTCCATGTTGACAGAGTATCTGAGGGAGAGAAAAAAGACAATGATTACCTTTGAAGGTATAAATTTCAAAGGCTTTAGAAACTTAGTAGAAGTACCATTAAATAGCAAGTGTATATTATTTATGTGTTCAGGCAACCACATTAGAAAATATTAGCTGGAGACTAGGATAGTCACTGACTCCTATCTTTAGCACTTAGTCGCTATCTATTTTAAATTTATCTTTTAGAATTGAAGGCTATAACTTTGGCTGTAAAGTTTGGAGGAAGATATCCTGAAATATATATAACATATTTTTGCTAAAAAGCATGTATTGGTTTGTATTATGTCATAGACTATTTGTATTTGTGGGGACTGAAGAGATCCTTCAACAGGTAAGAAAATATGCCAGGAAAGGCTAAGAAACTTGCCTAAAGTTCCTTAGGATCAAAGCCAGAAATAGAACCTGGTTTCCTGATTCCTAGTTCAGTACCATTTCTATGATGTTGTTGGCTTAAAGAACTTGGGTTACCACTCCTATCCTATGATTCTTTCCCAACCATTAGCACCACTGATCTTCAACTGAAATGTTAACTCCATGTAGCATTTTGGATGGTATTTAAGTCATTCCTTGTGGGAAGGAAGAAAAGAATATAAAAAACAGAAAAAAGATTTTTTTTTTGAGAAACATATAGGGATTCTCAAAAGGCCTTGATGATACACTAAGCAATAAAAGGCTATTAAGTATAAAGAAATACCATAATAATCCAAGTAGATTTTGATAGTCAAAATTGTGAAAATGGATAAGCTTTGGCTGGAGACAAAGTGAAACTAAGGTATAAGGGAGAAGCCAAAGATTAGGCTTTCTCTTGTGCATTCATATTATAAAATGTTACACAGACAAACCCTGACTAAGATGGTATTCTTACCTGGCTTGTCTGTGGGAACATCAGACTCTTGACTGGTGTTGTCAAGTAGACTCACATAGTGAATATCTACAATTGATAGAGGGGTATTTACACTCTGACCTTTATCAAGGCAGCAAAAAAATTGATCAAGTGCTACTTATCAGTGGTCAGTTTGGGTCAATAATGTTATGTACTTGAAAAGACTGTATATTCTTTTTTTCTCTGGCTATTTTTAAGATTTTCTCACTGCTTGTAGGTTTCAGCAGATTTACTAGTATGTGCCCACATGTGATTTCCTTTGTAATTATCCTGCTTAGTGTTCATAGTACTTTTTAAATCTGTTACAATATTTTTTTTTAATCAGTTTTGGACACCTCTCAGTCAATATATCTTCAAATCTTCAAATATTATTTCTATTTTGTTTTCTCTTTCTCCTTCTGGCCCCCAAATACATGTATGTAAAACCTTTCCACTGTATACCATTTGCTATTTACACATTTGTTTCTGTATCTTCCATCTTTTCTCGCCCCAGATCATAGCTTGGATATTTTGTTCGTACCCTTCTTCTAGGTCACTAATTCTCTCTATTAGCCATATTTAGTATTGTTGGAGCCAGTATACTGATTCCAGATTTCTATTTGCTTTATTTTTGTTACGGTTTTGGTTATTTGCTCTATTCTATTTACTTAATTATATAGACCTATTTATCTTAATGTGCTCGCTTCAGGATCCCCTTTGTGACTATTTCTATAATGTATTGTTTCTCCTGCATTTTAGACATACCATGTTGTCTAAAGTTGTTTAGACACATAGTATCTCCTGTTTTGCCTGATAATTTTCATTAAGTTCTGGATATTACATACCAAAAATTATGGATATAATTTCAGGATTATGATAATTTTATCTTCTATAAGAGAGAATTTATATTTGTGTTTGGCCTGTAGTTAGGGACACTAGAAATTTCAGGTAATGTTTATACAATCAAGGTTGAAATAATTAAAAGCTGGCCTTCACTCTGTATGAAAATTGTTTTATTTGTAATTCCTAACTATTCCTAGGATGTCAGACTTTTCAGTCCCAGCCCAAGGTCTGGATGGTGTGCCAGATGACTGTCCCCTCTCTGCCCTTGATTGATCCTTGATTTCCAATTTTTGTCCTCTTAGCCTCATGAATGTAGCGAAAGTTTTGCTCAGTATCTCAGACTTTTCTGTTAAGATGGGCAAACATCCTCAGGACACAAGCAGCTCTCAAAATCCAAGAAACCCAATCTGGGTTTTCTTCTCTTCTGAGATCTGTCCCCATAGGTCTTCACTGCCTTATGAGTTCTTTGATGCCATTACACAGATTTTGTTTAATTTTGTCCAAAGTTTCCATTTTCTTTCAGCAAGAAAACTAGTCCAGATTATCTGGTCTTCCATTACTGGTAGTGAAACTCCAAAATTTGTCTTTGAAAGTTGTCCTACTTCTATGTAATACTTGTGAAGTTTTAATTTTTCTAGCATCAAGATTTTGGGGAGTGGTTTCTTTCTTTTAACTTTTTTTTTAAAACCAGTGATACAGAGCTACAGCATAACAAAAAAAATTTTAACTATATTTTAAATGTGTTCCTTTCAAGGTTTGCAGATAGAAGTTCAGTAGAATTTCTTGGGAGTGAGGGAAGTATAGTATGCTACATCTTTTCAATGATTCATTTAATACCTGGATTGTTTCAGCTGATAGCACATGTGTTTCTTCTGGAATTTCCAGTGGTATTATTTTTATTTCCTGATTGAATACTTGTATTAAGGTTCTTTAAAAAACTAAAAATAGAGCTACCATATGATCCTGCAATCCCACTCCTGGGCATATATCCAGAATAAACCATAATTTGAAAAGATACATGCACCCCTATGTTCGTTGCAGCACTGTTTACAATAGCCAAGACATGGAAGCAACCTAAATGTCTGTTGACAGATACATGGATAAAGAAGATATGGCATATATACACAAAGGAATATTACTCAGCCATAAAAAAGAATGAAATAATGCCATTTGCAGCAACATGGATGGACCTAGAGATTACCATACTAAGTGAAGTAAGTCAGACAGAGAAAGACAAATATCATATGATATCACTTATATGTGGAATCTAAAAAAATGATACAGATGAACTTATATATAAAACAGAAATAGATCCACAGACATAGAAAACAAACTTATGGTTACCAAAGGGGAAAGGGGGAGAAGGGATAAATTAGGAGTTTGGGATTAACACATACACACTACTATATATAAAATAGATAACCAACAAGGTTGGTAGGCACAGGGAACTATACCCAATATTTTCTAATAACCTATAAGGGAAAAGAGTCTGAAAAAGAATATATATATATATATGTATATATATATATATATATGAATCACTTTTCTGTACACCTGAAACTAGCACAATATTGTAAATCAACTATACTTCAATTAAAAAAATTGTATTGTGGAACATAATTGGCAATTATAGAGTTTCTCTGTTGCTAACATACTGTTGAATACTGTACAATGTTAACTGAAAGCCTATTAAGAATCAAATTTTACATAATTAGAATATCTCATTTCCAGTATTCAGAAAATTACAAATGAAAGCAAAAGATATCTGCTATTATAAATAATTTATTAGTGCATGTAAACATTACATGTACATATATAGGTATATATTTCCTTTACTGTATTTTATTTTATTTATTTATTTTTAAACCAGAGATAGAAGATTATACTTGTAGAGATAGAAGACTATACACCTAGAGATAGAAGAGTATACTCCTAGAGATAGAAGACTTTAAACCAGAGATAGAAGATTATACTTCTAGAGATAGAAGACTATACACCTAGAGATAGAATAGTATACTCCTAGAGATAGAAGACTTCATTTTTTTTTTATTTTTATTTTTTGGTAGCAGTATTTTTTTTTTTAACATCTTTATTGGGGTATAATTGCTTTACAATGGTGTGTTAGTTTCTGCTTTATAGCAAAGTGAATCAGTTATACATATACATATGTTCCCATATCTCTTCCCTCTTGTGTCTCCCTCCCTCCCACCCTCCCTATCCCACCCCTCCAGGCGGTCACAAAGCACCGAGCCGATAACCCTGTGCCATGCGGCTGCTTCCCACTAGCTATCTACCATACGTTTGTTAGTGTATATATGTCCATGCCTCTCTCTCGCCCTGTCACAGCTCAATCTTCCCCCTCCCCATATCCTCAAGTCTGTTCTCCAGTAGGTCTGTGTCTTTATTCCTGTCTTACCCCTAGGTTACTCATGACATTTTTTTTTTCTTAAATTCCATATATATGTGTTAGCATACGGTATTTGTCTTTTTCTTTCTGACTTACTTCACTCTGTATGACAGACTCTAGGTCTATCTGCCTCATTACAAATAGCTCAATTTCGTTTCATTTTATGGCTGAGTAATATTCCATTGTATATATGTGCCACATCTTCTTTATCCATTCATCCGATGATGGTCACTTAGGTTGTTTCCATTTCCGGGCTATTGTAAATAGAGCTGCAATGAACATTTTGGTACATGACTCTTTCTGAATTATATATGCCCAGTAGTGGGATTGCTGGGTCATATGGTAGTTCTATTTGTGGTTTTTAAGGAACCTCCATACTGTTCTCCATAGTGGCTGAACCAATTCACATTCCCACCAGCAGTGCAAGAGTGTTCCCTTTTCTCCACACCCTCTCCAGCATTTATTGTTTCTAGATTATTTGCATTCTGACTGGTGTGAGATGATATCTCATTGTAGTTTGATTTGCATTTCTCTAATGATTAATGGTGTTGAGCATTCTTTCATGTGTTTGTTGGAAGTCTGTATATCTTCTTTGGAGAAATGTCTATTTAGGTCTTCTGCCCATTTGTGGATTGGGTTGTTTGTTTTTTTGATATTGAGCTGAATGAGCTGCTTGTAAATTTTGGAGATTAATCCTTTGTCAGTTGCTTCATTTGCAAATATTTTCTCCCATCCTGAGGGTTGTCTTTTGGTCTTGTTTCTGGTTTCCTTTGCTGTGCAAAAGCTTTGAAGTTTCATTAGGTCCCAATTGTTTATTTTTGTTTTTATTTCCATTTCTCTACAAGGTGGGTCAAAAAGGATCTTGCTGTGATTTATGTCATAGAGTGTCCTGCCTACGTTTTCCTCTAAGAGTTTGATAGTTTCTGGCCTTACATTTAGGTCTTCAATCCATTTTGAGCTTATTTTTGTGTATGATGTTAGGGAGTGATCTAATCTCATACTTTTACATGTACCTGTCCAGTTATCCCAGCACCACTTATTGAAGAGACTGTCCTTTCTCCACTGTACATTCCTGCCACCTTTATCAAAGATAAGATGTCCATATGTGCATGGGTTTATCTCTGGGCTTTCTATCCTGTTCCATTGATCTATCTTTCTGTTTTTGTGCCAGTACCATACTTTCTTGATTACTGTAGCTTTGTAGTATAGTCTGAAGTCAGGGAGCCTGATTCTTCCAGCTCCGTTTTTCGTTCTCAAGATTGCTTTGGCTATTCGGGGTCTTTTGTGTTTCCATACAAATTGTGAAATTTTTTGTTCTAGTTCTGTGAAAAATGGCAGTGGTAGTTTGATAGGGATTGCATTGAATCTATATATTGCTTTAGGTAGTAGAGTCATTTTCACAATGTTGGTTCTTCCAATCCAAGAACATGGTATATCTCTCCATCTATTTGTATCATCTTTAATTTCTTTCATCAGTGTCTTATAATTTTCTGCATACAGGTCTTTTGTCTCCTTAGGTAGGTTTATTCCTAGATATTTTATTCTTTGTGTTGCAATGGTAAATCGGAGTGTTTTCTTGATTTCACTTTCAGATTTTTCATCATTAGTATATAGGAATGCCAGAGATTTCTGTGCATTAATTTTGTATCCTGCTACTTTACCAAATTCATTGATTAGCTCTAGTAGTTTCTGGTAGCATCTTTAGGATTCTCTATGTATAGTATCATGTCATCTGCAAACAGTGACAGCTTTACTTTTTCTTTTCTGATTTGGATTCCTTTTATTTCCTTTTCTTCTCTGATTGCTGTGGCTAAGACTTCCAAAACTATGTTGCATAAGAGTGGTGAGAGTGGGCAACCTTGTCTTGTTCCTGATCTTAGTGGCAATGCTTTCAGTTTTTCACCATTGAGGATGATGTTGGCTGTGGGCTTGTCATATATGGCCTTTATTATGTTGAGAAAAGTTCCCTCTATGCCTACTTTCTGGGTTTTTATCATAAATGGGTGTTGAATTTTGTCAAAAGCTTTCTCTGCATCTATTGAGATGATCATATGGTTTTTCTTCTTCAATTTGTTAATATGGTTTATCACATTGATAGATTTGCATATATTGAAGAATCCTTGCATTCCTGGAATAAACCCCACTTGATCATGGTGTATGATCCTTTTAATGTGCTGTTGGATTCTGTTTGCTAGTATTTTGTTGAGGATTTTTGCATCTATGTTCATCAGTGATATTGGCCTGTAGTTTTCTTTCTTTGTGACATCCTTGTCTGGTTTTGGTATCAAGGTGATGGTGGCCTCATAGAAGGAATTTGGGAGTGTTCCTCCCTCTGCTATATTTTGGAAGAGTTTGAGAAGGATAGGTGTTAGCTCTTCTCTAAATGTTTGATAGAATTCGCCTGTGAAGCCATCTGGTCCTTGGCTTTTGTTGTTTGGAAGATTTTTAATCACAGTTTCAGTTTCAGTGCTTGTGATTGGTCTGTTCATATTTTCTACTTCTTCCTGATTCAGTCTTGGCAGGTTGTGCATTTCTAAGAATTTTTCCATTTCTTCCAGGTTTTCCAGTTTATTGGCATAGAGTTGCTTGTAGTAATCTCTTATGATCTTTTGTATTTCTGCAGTGTCAGTTGTTACTTCTCCTTTTTCATTTCTAATTCTATTGATTTGAATCTTCTCCCTTTTTTTCTTGATGAGTCTGGCTAATGGTTTATCAGTTTTGCTTAACGTCTCAAAGAACCAGCTTTTACTTTTATTGATCTTTGCTATTGTTTCCTTCATTTCTTTTTCATTTATTTCTGATCTGATTTTTATGATTTCTTTCCTTCTGCTAGCTTTGGGTTTTTTTTGTTCTTCTTTCTCTAATAGCTTGAGGTGCAAGGTTAGCTTGTTTATTCGAGATGTTTCCTGCTTCTTATGGTGGGCTTGTATTGCTATAAACTTCCCCCTTAAAACTGCTTTTGCTGCATTCCATAGGTTTTGGGTCGTTGTGTCTCCATTGTCATTTGTTTCTAGGTATTTTTTGATTTCCTCTTTGATTTCTTCAATGATCACTTCGTTATTAAGTAGTATATTGTTTAGCCTCCATGTGTTTGTATTTTTTACAGATCTTTTCCTGTAATTGATATCTAGTCTCATGGCGTTGTGGTCAGAAAAGATACTTGATACAATTTCAATTTTCTTAAATTTACCAAGGCTTGATTTGTGACCCAAGATATGATCTATCCTGGAGAATGTTCCATGAACACTTGAGAAAAATGTGTATTCTGTTGTTTTTGGATGGAGTGTCCTATAAATATCAATTAAGTCCATCTTGTTTAATGTATCATTTAAAGCTTGTGTTTCCTTATTTATTTTCATTTTGGATGATCTGTTCATTGGTGAAAATGAGGTGTTAAAGTCCCCTACTATGAATGTGTTACTGTTGATTTCCCCTTCTATGGCTGTTAGTATTTGCCTTATGTATTGAGGTGGTCCTATGTTGGGTGCATAAATATTTACAATTGTTATATCTTCTTCTTGGATCGATCCCTGGATCATTATGTAGTGTCCTTCTTTGTCTCTTCTAATAGTCTTTATTTTAAAGTCTATTTTGTCTGATATGACAATTGCTACTCCAGCTTTCCTTTGGTTTCCATTTGCATGGAATCTTTTTCCATCCCCTTACTTTCAGTCTGTATGTGTCTCTAGGTCTGAAGTGGGTCTCTTGTAGACAGCACATATAAGGGTCTTGTTTTTGTATCCATTCAGCCAATCTGTGTCTTTTGGTGGGAGCATTTAGTCCATTTACATTTAAGGTAATCATCGATATGTATGTTCCTATTCCCATTTTCTAAATTGTTTTGGGTTCGTTATTATAGGTCTTTTCCTTCTCTTGTGTTTCTTGTCTAGAGAAGTTCTTTTAGCATTTGTTGTAAAGCTGGTTTGGTGGTGCTGAACTCTCTCAGCTTTTGCTTGTGTGTAAAGGTTTTATTTTCTCCATCAAATCTGAATGAGATCCTTGCTGGATAGAGTAATCTTGGTTGCAGGTTTTTCTCCTTCATCACTTACAGTATGTCCTGCCACTCCCTTCTGGCTTGCAGGGTTTCTGCTGAGAGATCAGCTGTTAACCTTATGGGGCTTCCCTTGTGTGTTATTTGTTGTTTTTCCCTTGCTGCTTTTAATATGCTTTCTTTGTTTTTAATTTTTGACAGTTTGATTAATATGTGTCTTGGTGTATTTCTCCTTGGTTTTATCCTGTATGGGACGGTCTGTGCTTCCTGGACTTGATTAACTATTTCCTTTCCCATATTAGGGAAGTTTTCAACTATAATCTCTTCAAATACTTTCTCATTCCATTTCTTTTTCTCTTCTTCTTCTGGAACCCCTATAATTAGAATGATGGTGTGTTTAATGTTGTCCTGGAGGTCTCTGAGACTGTCCTCAGTTCTTTTCATTCTTTTTTCTTTATTCTGCTCTGCAGTAGTTATTTCCACCATTTTATCTTCCAGGTCACTTATCCGTTCTTCTGCCTCAGTTATTCTGCTATTGATCCCATCTAGAGTACTTTTAATTTCATTTATTGTGTTGTTCATCATTGCTTGTTTCATCTTTATTTCTTCTCCTTTAAGCAGCGCTCTTGTTAAATGTTTCTTGCATTTTGTCCATTCTATTTCCAAGATTTTGGATCATCCTTGCTATCATTATTCTGAATTCTTTTTCAGGTAGACTGCCTGTTTCCTCTTCATTTGTTAGGTCTGGTGCATTTTTATCTTGCTCCTTCATCTGCTGTGTGTTTTTCTGTCTTCTCATTTTGCTTACGTTACTGTGTTTGGGGTCTCCTTTTTGCAGGCTGCAGGTTCGTAGTTCCCGTTGTTTTTGATGTTTGTCTCCAGTGGCTAAGGTTGGTTCAGTGGGTTGTGTTGGCTTCCTGGTGGAGGGGACTAGTGCCTGTGTTGTGGTGGATGAGGCTGGATCTTGTCTCTTTAGTGGGCAGGTCCACGTCTGGTGGTGTGTTTTGGGGTGTCTGTGGACTTATTATGATTTTAGGCAGCCTCTCTGATAATGGGTGGGGTTGTGTTCCTGTTTTGCTTGTTGTTTGGCATAGGTTGTCCAGCACTGTAGCTTGCTGGTCGTTGAGTGAAGCTGAGTGCTGGTGTTAAGATGGAAGTCTCTGGGAGATTTTCGCCGTTTGTTATTATGTGGAGCTGGGAGGTCTCTTGTTGACCATTGTCTTGAAGTTGGCTCTCCTACCTCAGAGGCAGAGCCCTGACTCCTGGCTGGAGCACCAAGAGCTTTTCATCCACACGGCTCAGAATAAAAGGGAGAAAAAGTAGAGGGAATTAGTAGAAGTATGATGAAAGAAAGAAGGAAGGAGGGAAGGAAGGAAGGAAGAAAGAAAGAAAGAAGCAAAGAAGGAAAGAAGGCAAGAAGGAAAGAAAGGAGGGAGGGAGGGAGGAAGGAAGGAAGGAGGGAAAGAAGGAAAAAAGACAGAAAGAAAGAAGATACAGTAAAAATAAAATAAAGTATGATAAAGTTATTGAATTAAAAAATTCTTATTTAGAAAAAAAAAAGGGACAGATAGAACCTTAGGACAAATGTTGGAAGCAAAGCTATACAGACAAAATCTTACACAGAAGCATACACATACACCCTCACTAAAAGAGGTAAATGGGGAAAAATCATAAATCTTGCTGTCAGAGACCACCTCCTCAATTTGGGATGATTCGTTGTCTAAAGGAGGGAAGGAAGGAAGGAAAGAAAGAAAGAACGAAGGTAAAGTATAATAACGTTATTAAAATTAAAATTGATTATTAAGAAAAAAATTAAAAAAAAAAAACATGGACGGATAGAACCCTAGGACAAATGGTGGAAGCACGACTATACAGACAAGATCTCACACAGAAGCATACACATATACATTCACAAAAAGAGGAAAAGGGAAAAAAAATCATAAATCTTGCTCTCAAGGTCCACCTCCTTAATTTGGGATGATTCCTTGTCTATTCATGTATTCCACAGATGCAGGGTACATCAAGTTGATTGTGGAGCTTTAATCCGCTGCTTCTGAGGCTGCTGGGAGAGATTTCCCTTTCTCTTCTTTGTTCTCACAGCTCCCAGGGGCTCAGCTTTGGATTTGGCCCTGCCTTTGCGTGTAGGTCGCTGGAGGGCGTTTGTTTTTTGCTCAGACAGGACGGGGTTAAAGGCGCAGCTGACTCGGGGGCTCTGGCGCACTCAGGCCGGGGGGGAGGGAGGGGCACGGAGTGTGGGGCGGGCCTGCTGCGGCAGAGGCCGGCGTGACGTTGCACCAGCCTGAGGCGCGCCGTGCGTTCTCCCGGTTAAGTTGTCCCTGGATCCCGGGAACCTGGCAGTGGCGGGCTTCACAGGCTCCCCGGAAGAGGGGTGTGGATAGTGACCTGTGCTCGCACACAGGCCCCTTAGTGGCGGCAGCAGCAGCCTTAGCGTCTCCCGCCTGTCCCTGGGTTCTGTGCTTTTAGCCGCGGCTCGCGCCCGTCTCTGGGGTTCGCGCTTTTAGCCGCGGCTCGCGCCCGTCTCTGGAGCTCCTTTAAGCAGCGCTCTTAATCCCCTCTCCTCCCGCACCAGGAAACAAAGAGGTAAGAAAAAGTCTCTAGCCTTTTCGGCAGGTCCAGACTTTTCCTCGGACTCCCTCCCGGCCAGCCGTGGCGCACTAACCCGCTGCAGGCTGTGTTCAAGCCGCCAACCCCAGTCCTCTCCCTGCGCTCGACTGAAACCCGAGCCTCAGCTCGCAGCCCCGCCCGCCCCGGCGGGTGAGCAGACAAGACAAGCCTCTCGGGCTGGTGAGTGCCGGTCGGCACCGATCCTCTTTGCGGGAATCTCTCCGCTTTGCACTCCGCACCCCTGTTGCTGCGCTCTCCTCTGCGGCTCCGAAGCATTCCCCCTCCGCCACCCGCAGTCTCCGCCCACGAAGGGGCTTCCTAGTGTGTGGAAACTTTTCCTCCTTCACAGCTCCCTCCCACTGGTGCAGGTGCCGTCCCTATTCTTTTGTCTCTGTTTTTTCTTTTTTTCTTTTGCCCTACCCAGGTACGTGGGGAGTTTCTTGCCTTTTGGGAGGTCTGAGGTCTTCTGCCAGCGTTCTGTAGGAGTTGTTCCATGTGTAGATGTATTTCTGGTGTATCTGTGGGGAGGAAGGTGATCTCCGCGTCTTACTCTTCCGCCATCTTCGCAGCACCCCTTTACTGTATTTTAGATATACAAAGTTGAGTTACTCAGAATTCTTAGTGCATGCCACACTTTTATTATTGACTTATCATGGCCCACTTTTATTTGCTTTATAATTAGGTTAGTTATTTATAATATATTAACATACATAAAACGACCATCTGACGTGAAAATTAGAAAATTAACCATAACTTCTATATGTTTTTTATTAATCTCCAATCCTGTCTTTTTCTCCTCTTGATATAACCACTTTCCTAGGCTTATGTTTACCATATATGCCTAAACAATATATTGTTTAATTTTCGTATTAAAATTTTTTTCCCAGAGCCTTGTCCTCTTGAAAGTATGCTATCTATAGTCCTTTGGGACTCATTTCACTTAGTATTATTCTAATATTTTTATTTTCACATGAGTTGGAGGTCACCTGTTCTCACTACTGCATAATATTTCACTGATTTACCATAACTTAGATATTCACCTGTTATGAACATTTAATGTGTTTCTGTTTTTTAATATAATGAACAATTCTGCTGTGAAAATTTTTTTTTTTTGCGGTACGCGGGCCTCTCACTGTTGTGGCCTCTCCCGTTGCGGAGCACAGGCTCTGGACGCGCAGGCTCAGCGGCCATGGCTTACAGGCCTAGCCGCTCCGCGGCATGTGGGATCTTCCCGGACCGGGGCACAAACTCGTGTCCCCTGCATCGGCAGGTGGACTCTCAACCACTGTGCCACCAGGGAAGACCCTGTGAAAATTCTTGATCTCTTACCTTCTATATATTTACAAGATCTTCATTGGTTATATTCAGAGAAGTAAAATTTCTGGATTTATAGTGTGTAAATGTTCATATTTAAAAAAATATGACTCTGTATTTGGCAGGCCAGGTGGGTGTGTCTTCTACTGGGTTCCTAAGTGTACGTGTGTTGGGTCACTGGGCTGGTCCCTGTGTGGGCAGGCTGGTTTCTGGACCACAGTAGAGCAGGGCTGGAGCCAGGACACAGAGCTGCTTCAGGGACAGCAGTTGGGTCCTAGGCCAGCAGGCTTGTTACCAGTGGTGCAGATGGGTGTGGTTCCTCCTAGGTCCCTTGAAAGAAGGGACTGGTAGTAGGACTGTGGACAAGTGAGGCTAGAGCCAAGTCTGCGGCAGGGTGGGCCTGTTTCTGGTCTCTGGCTAGGGCCAGAGTCACTGGGTCTGTTGCCTGTGTGTGGACCTGTCTTCTTCAGGTGACCCTCTTTAGTTGTGGGCTCCATCAGGGTTTCACAACCTCTTATTTGGGTCCCAAAGCTCCCATAAAGGCACTCTTGTCCATGGGATACCTGCCAAATATTTGTTCCTGTGGTAGGATGTGTGCTGGGTCCTCCTATTCTGCCGTGTTGCTGACATTACTCCATAAGAAATCTTACTGACTCCCATACTCTCTAATAATTGTTTTGTTAGATTTCTTGATTTTTGCTTACTGAGTAGATACAAAATGATACCTTACTCTGGCTTAGATTTGCAATCTGTGATTATTAATGAGATTGGGCAACTCTTCAGTTCATTGACCATATGTGTTTCCTCTTCTATGGAATCCCTATTCATGTCCTTTGTCTGCTTTTTGCTCATGGGGATATTTTCACTTTTCTTTTGTTTGAGTTTTTTTTTTTTTACTTTTTATTGGAGTATAGTTGATTTACAATGTAATGTTAGTTTCAGGTGTACAGCAAAGTGAATCAGTTATACATATATCCACTCTTTTTTAGATTCTTCTCCCATATAGGCTATTACAGAGTATCGTGTTTGAGTTTTAATATGTATTTTTGACACTAGTATTTGAGTTTTACGTTTGAAAATGTTTTTTTCCCCCAATGTATAGCTAATATTTTCACTTTCTTAAGACGTCATTCGATAAAAAATTCTTATTTTAAGATCATCCTTATAAGATATGGAATTTATTTTTACAAAGGGATAATTTGTCTGGCTCATTGGGTGGAAATCATCTATCACTTGAATATTAGAGGGTTGTGAACGACCAGTATATCTTTCTCTGCAACATTCACTTTCATTCTGATGTTTCCAAAAATGGATATAAACGAACCCATAAATCTTCTCAAGTACTTATTGCTAAGCTGGTTGAACAGAAGGGTAACATTCCAACCATCTCAGGTCCATTGTTTATTCCTATCCAAGAAAAGGAGAAATTTTACTCTTTGTTAAGGCTTGCATCAAAACAGGCAGACCTTCAGCATACATGCTTAATAGGCACTGGTGGGTGGAATAATTGTGCTGCTTTTAGTGTATTTCTCAGTCAGGTCTGTAGATGGTTTGCAAAGGCAGCTAAGTCCATGTTGGCTACAAATAACGAGTATGAGTTTTATGCCTGGAATACAAATGTAGTGCTTGATAAGCTGCCCCAAATTCCATTCCTATTTATGTGAACTGCATTCATCACCAAGGCAAAGAACTGTGGAGGAGCTAAATGCTTAGACTCACGTGGATTGTGCACTGAGAATTGTCTACTCCCGTCTCACTTCATGGACTCATATGGGCTCTGAAAATGCTAATTATAACAACTCTGACAATAGTTTTTATTTCATAGACCTAGATCCTGGTTTTACCCTTAGAAGACTGGAGAAATTTACTAAAGAACAAAAAAGATGGATACTCTTACTATACAGGGAATAGTGCAAAAAAGCAACAAAATTATTGTGCATCCTAAGCCTAAAGAGGAAATTCAAATAATGTGTACCTTATAGACTCTCTTTCTGGAATGTCTTCATTTGGAATTCAAGAAGAATGTCTTGGTTTAAAAGTATGCTTTCGTTTTATTATTAGAACAGGAATTTTGGGAAGAATGGAAAAAAGGAAAAATAAAGCAGAACAGGCAAATTAAATTGGAGGGAGAGAAATGTATTCTTAGAAGTATGATTGAAATCTCAGAGGTCTGACTAGCTAGATATGACAAATTGAAAAAAGTAAGCTCCAATTTAATTGTTCTTGAAAGTAGAACTATAAAAGAGAGAATTTTTTTCAGTCATTCTGGGATTAGATAGGATGATTGGGGCCTAAAGAAATATAGCTGTAGCACAGTAACACGATCACTGAGAGTGTATTAAAATTATTACACTAAGGGATCCCAGATCCAACAAACTCTTGAAAGATGTCCTCTTAAAGTTTTTAATAGGGAGTCCTTAATGAGAACTAACCATATGGGAAAAGAATACTTGGACAGATTTGAAAGGGAATTACTGAAAAATCAGCCTAAAATAAAAAAGAAAAGTACTGAGAAGATGATGATTATTGTACGTGGGGGTAAAGATGTTGCCTTTCTCCCAGGGGAAATAAACTTATTAAATAAGGGCTTGAAGGGAAAGTACCTGAGAGCTAATATACCTTGAAAAGGAAAGATAATAATAGATCTAATCCAGGCTAGTTTGGACACCTGTATGATGAGACAGTGATTAGAATGATTTAACTGAGGAAGTGAGGGTGGACAAGATTTGTTTGAACAGGGGATGTTCGTGGCAGCACCAGAACTCACTGATTATATTTCTCTCATGACAGGATGCCTTACAAGACAAAAGCTGGAGAAAATTATGTCAGAAAAGCAGACAATTGGGCTGAATAATAGAGACAAATGAAAAGCAAAGCAGATACTCAGATCTTGTGAATGGCCATACATGTGGTAGAGAAGGAGAAGAATCAATTTAAGAAGCAGGCTAAGCTAGTTTGAGCCTCCTGGGAGTAGGAGGAAAGCAGATAGAAAGAAAAACATTAGAGCCTTCCTCCCTGCTGCAGAAAAATACACAGCAGAAAAAGGTGTTGCTTGAAGTCTAGACTCTTCTAAAGATGAGGAAAGAGAGGGCCTGTGGATGGTGATTCTCCAGCAGACACTGAGTTGGAGTCATATGGAAAGCTTCCTTACCCGGCAAGTCTCAAAGGCCTAGGACATTCCAGAGCAAGTGGCAATAGTCCCTGTGGAACAGGTCTGCCTGCTGGACATCCTTAAATGCAGCCCTGGGATGGGGGTGAGGGCAGAAAATTGAGACTCAAAGGTAACTGAAATTACAAAGTTTTTGATATACTGAATGGGATTGAAAGAACTTCAGTAAGACCTGGTGACTGGGTCTGTGACCACTGCAAATTTCAAAGCTTTGCCAGAAGTTTCCCTCACTCTCTGATTAAGGATAGAGAATGCAAAAGTGGATACCCCTCCCCTCCATCCTTGTTAAAAGTAATTAATCTCCTTATGGCAAACTTCACAATTCACTGGTTTTGGACCATGGACAAGTGACAGACGAGCTGGGAGTCTGGCGTAACAGAAATTAAATTTTTCTTCATTTACTCTGCTTTCCTCAGACAGCACTGAGCATCTTTGGGACCACTTCTTACTGCTTTCTGGGAACACTATTTTTGAATTACTTTCCTGGGATAATCACTTTGGAGCTAGGATTAGGTTGTTTTTAAACCGGCATTCTAATAATTTTATATGTCCTATTAAGTCTTTGTACTTTCTTAGTACTGGGGCTCGTGGGCAAAAGAATTTAACTTTTGATGTCTTGAAGGGATCATATTCATTCCCGCGGAATACAACTCAGACTACAACTCAACTAGTCAGGCCGTTTCTAGAGAATACAGGAAGCTCTTGAGGAAAGTTGATTCTAATATTTTTTATTGATTGATTGATTTTAGTTAAAAGTGGGATGACAAAACTGAGGCCTTAATTTCCTCCTGAGAACTTCACAGTGAGAGAGTATTTACATGAAAATTTGGGTCATCTTTATGTTATTGACACTGTATTATTGGAGAATAGTGATTCTTCTACTTGATTTCATTGTGGAACCTCTAGTGTGCTATGATGGACAGCGGAACTGGACCCAAGTTAGAATGGGAAACAAAATAGGGAGTACATTTTAGCCTAAGGTACAGTAGGACTTAGGAATGTTTACTGAATGTAGTATTCTTATCCGATTTATATTCCTCATGAGGGAAAGCCAAATTGGCCACAGCAGAGCAACGGTTGGTATTATGGACAAGGGAGAGGACTGTCCTGAAGCTCATCTCCTTCCCTGAGGGATGAGGCAAACCCCTCATCCATCATTTCCTTGATTGTTAAACCAAATAGGTGAAAAGAACAGAAAACAGAGGAATGTATATACATGTGTGAGATGGTTATTCCCTACTCCTTATATTTCTATAAAGGGGAAATAATATGTATTCTAATCCCCAGGAGGGAAAATAAGGGATCATTTCTTTCCCCACACCCTTACTCCTAACCAAGGTTCAAGTGGTGACCCGTGGAAGTGATGAATTAGGGAAAAGGTACTGAGCAGGACCAGTTTTCCTCCTTCTGGGTTTTCCTTCTTTTGGAGGCTGGGTTTTCCTTCTTTTGGAGGCAGCCTGAAGCACACATTAGAGTTTATCAGGGCAGATTGTGTCCCTGAGGCAGAGAGGTCCGCCATTTTGGATGGAGTTAAGTTCAAAGGTGAAGGTGAATGTGTTGGAAGTCCATTTGGTCACTGATCCAAACCATGTTCTTCAGTGTTATCAGTAATAAAGTTGAATTTTTATATTTGTTTCCCTGACTCCCTAGTCTATGTTTCAACTCAGGGAGACTGCAGACACAAGAGTGATTCTTATCCTCAAACTCTAACAGATATAGAGAAGCACCAGTTGATGCAGGAGGAGTAGTGGGTGTGATAGGGTACAGTGAGCTGGGAAGGACTTTCACTGAGCTTCAGGCGTTCAGTGACAAGAAAGATTTGGGTCATCAAAAGCAGAATAAAAATGGTGACTTGTGACTTATGATGGCTTTTCTGATGCAGGGAATATGATCTCAAATGCCCACAAGGACCAGGTAGTTGAAAAGAAAGAGTAACACAGTGCTGGATACTTGTGTTCATTGTGAAGTGGTAGTGATAAGTGGGGTGGGGGAGGGTGTGAACTGGAGAGCACATGTCCCCCTTCTCCAAAAAAAGGGAAAGTTGTTATGTGCACCAGCAGGCTGTAGCTGTGGAGGAATTATTGGATCTTCCTATTTCTAAGAGAAAGCAGAAATAAGTATTTCTCCAGAAGATGTCCCAGTTTTAAATGTTGGCTTACATTTAGGTGAGAAAACTCTTTCTTGGACAATTAAAACAGGTCTACAGACTGGATGTGGTTTGAGCATTGTTGTAATGGAGTTGATATTTCTCTCAGCATGTTGGGGACCTGCCCCCTAATGCACTTAGATTTGAGGTTTTTTATCACGAATTTACTTCATCCCGATTGGCTAAGGCAGTTTTCTCTCTGTTTGCTCTATTTAAACTTCTGCACTACCTCTTTTAATGCCACTGATTTAAAAGTCTATCATATACTGCTCTAGACCAAAAGTAGAGTTTGTGACTCCAGTATTCATGGGGCTTGATTAGATCCAAAGAAGCACATATGGTGAAATGTGCCATCTCAACATTTTGTCAATTATGCCAGCACCCTTGTGCCAGGGAAAGTGATTTCTCCCTCCGAAAGACATTTGAGCCAGAAAGAAGTTCTTTGATTTCTTGTTTTATGTGACATTCTGTCTGCATTTAGCAGGCTTCCAGATGTTCATGAATTTTATATTCAACTTATATAGTCATTTATGTTTCCCACCAGAAAGCAGAGTGGTTTATGTTCCAGAAACTCAATCAAAAATCATTTCTTCTAACTTGAACTTGAAACGACTAAATATTTCATGGTGTAACTTCTAATTATAAATGTTCTGTGAGTTTAGAGAACTTTTTTTTTGTTTTTACATGTTTATTAGAGTATAATTGCTTTACAGTGGTGGTTAGTTTCTGCTTTATAACAAAGTGAATCAACTATACATATACATATATCCCCATATCTCCTCCCTCTTGTGTCTCCCCCCCCACCCTCCCTATCTCACCCCTCTAGGTGGTCACAAAGCACCGAGCTGATCTCCCTGTGCTATGTGGCTGCTTCCCACTAGCTATCTGTTTTACATTTGGTAGTGTATATATGTCCATGCCACTCTCTCAGCTTACCCTTCCCACTCCCCGTGTCCTCAAGTCCATCCTCTAGTAGGTCTGTGTCTTTATTCCCATCCTGCCCCTAGGTTCTTCATGACAATTTTTTTTTTTAGATTCCATATATATATGTGTTAGCATACGGTACTTGTTTTTGTCTTTCTGAGTTACTTCACTCTATATGACAGACTCTAGGTCGATCCACCTCACTGCAAATCACTCAATTTTGTTACTTTTTATGGCTGAGTAATATTCCATTGTATATATGTGCCACAACTTCTTTATGCATTAATCTGTTGATGGACACTTAGGTTGCTTCCATGTCCTGGCTATTGTAAATAGAGCTGCAATGAACATTGTGGTACATGACTCTTTCGAATTATGGTTTTCTCAGGGTATATGCCCAGTAGTGGGCTTGCTGGGTCATATGGTAGTTCTATTTTTAGTTTTTTAAGGAACCTCCATACTGTTCTCCATAGTGGCTGTATCAATTTACATTCCCACCAACAGTGCAAGAGGGTTCCCTTTTCTACACATCCTCTCCAGCATTTATTGTTTGTAGATATTTTGATGATGGCCATTCTGACCGGTGTGAGGTGATACCTCATTGTAGTTTTGATTTGCATTTCTCTAATGATTAGTGATGTTGAGCATCCTTTCATGTGTTTGTTGGCAATCTGTATATCTTCTGTGGAGAAATGTATGTTTAGGTCTTTGGCCCATTTTAGGATTGGGTTTTTTTTTTTTTGATACTGAGCTGCATGAGCTGCTTGTAAATTTTGGAGATTAATCCTTTGTCAGTTGCTTTGTTTGAAAATATTTTCTCCCATTCTGAGGGTTGTCTTTTCGTCTTGTTTATGGTTTCCTTTGCTGTGCAAAAGCTTTTAAGTTTCATTAGGTCCCATTTGTTTAGTTTTGGTTTTATTTCCATTTCTCTAGGAGGTGGGTCAAAAAGGATCTTGTTGTGATTTATGTCATAGAGTGCTCTGCCTATGTTTTCCTCTAAGAGTTTTACAGTGTTCGGCCTTACATTTAGGTCTTTAATACATTTTGAGTTTATTTTTGTGTATGGTATAAGGAGTGTTCTAATTTCATTTTTTACATGTAGCTGTCCAGTTTTACCAGAACCACTTATTGAAGAGGCTGTCTTTTCTCCATTGTATATTCTTGCTTCCTTTATCAAAAATATGGTGACCATATGTGCATGGGTTTATCTGTGGGCTTTCTGTCCTATTCCATTGATCTATATTTCTGTTTTTGTGCCAGTACCATACTGTCTTGATTACTTTAGCTTTGTAATATAGTCTGAAGTAAGGGAGCCTGATTCCTCCAGCTCCATTTTTCTTTCTCAAAATTGCTTTGGCTATTCAGGGTCTTTTGTGTTTCCATACAAATTGTGACATTTTTTTGTTCTACTTCTGCAAAAAATGTCATTGGTAGTTTGATAGGGATTGCATTGAATCTGTAGATTGCTTTGGGTAGTATAGTCATTTTTCACAATGTTGATTCTTCTGATCCAGGAACATCATATATCTCTCCATCTATTTGTATCATCTTTAATTTCTTTCGTCAGTGTCTTATAGTTTTCTGCATACAGGTCTTTTGTCTCCTTAGGTAGATTTATTCCTAGGTATTGTATTCTTTTTGTTGCAATTGTAAATGGGAGTGTTTCCTTCATTTTTCTTTCAGATTTTTCATCATTAGTGTATAGGAATGGAAGAGCTTTATGTGCATTAATTTTGTATCCTGCTACTTTATCAAATTCATTTATTAGCTCTAGTATTTTTCTGGTAGCATCTTTAGGATTCTGTATGTATAGTATCATGTCATCTGCAAACAGTGACAGCTTTACTTCTTCCTTTCCAATTTGGATTCCTTTTATTTCTTTTTGTTCTCTGATTGCTGTGGCTAAAACTTCCAAAACTATGTTGAATAATAGTGGTGAGAGTGGGCAACCTTGTCTTGTTCCTGATCTTAGAGGAAATGGTTTCAGTTTTTCACCACTGAGAACAATGCTGGGTGTGGGATTGTCATAGCGCCTTTATTATGTTGAGGTAAGTTCCCCTATGCCTACTCTTGGAGGGTTTTTATCATAAACGAGTGTTGAATTTTGTCAAAAGCTTTTTCTGCATCTATTGAGATGATCATATGGTTTTACTCCTTCAGTTTGTTATTATGGTGTATCACATTGATTGATTTGTGTATATCGAAGAATCCTTGCATTCCTGGGATAAACCCCAGTTGATCATGATGTATGATCCTTTTAATATGCTGTTGGTTTCTGTTTGCTAGTATTTTGTTGAGGATTTTTGCATCTATTTTCATCAATGATATTGGCCTGTAGTTTTTTTTCTTTGTGACATCTTTCTCTGTTTTTGGTATCAGGGTGATGGTGGCCTCTTAGAATGAGTTTGAGAGTGTTTCTCCCTCTCCTGTATTCTGGAAGAGTTTGAGAAAGATAGGTGTTAGCTCTTCTCTAAATGTTTGATGCAATTTGCCTGTGAAGCCATCTGGTCCTTGGCTTTTGTTTGTTGGAAGATTTTTAATCACATTCTCAATTTCTGTGCCTGTGTTTGGTCTGTTTATATTTTCTATTTCTACCTGGTTCGGTCTTGGAAGGTTGTGCTTTTTTATGAATTTGTCCGTTTCTTCCAGGTTGTCCATTTTATTAGCCTAGAGTTGCTTGTAGTAATCTCTCATGATCTTTTGTATTTCTGCAGTGTCAGTTGTTACTTCTCCTTTTTCATCTCTAATTCTATTGATTTGAGTCTTCTTCCTTTTTTCTTGATGAGTCTGGCTAATGTTCATCAATTTTGTATATCCTCTCAAAGAACCAGCTTTTAATTTTATTGATGTTTCCTATTGTTTCCTTCATTTATTTGAGATTAGAGGACTTTGATTTTTATCTTGGTAAGTCTGAATTTTATCCACATTCATTGAACAAACATTTGAAAATATTTCCTTCACTTTAGAGCTGCTTAGATCTTTTATTTCTTTTCATTGATAGGATTCTTCTGCTAAACTCCTAAAATTTTAATTGTAACTTTTAATCTCATTTAAAAAATCATATTTGTTCTGCATTATAATTGTATATTTTGTTTTTCACTAGGCTGTGAGATTCTTGAGAGGCCCTTGCAATGTTTAGAACTGAACTTTCTTATACTAGGTGCTCTAGAAATTTACTTCATGAGTATTAATTCACTCTCCCTTGAAATTCATAGAAAGGATAGCTGTAGATCAATTATTTAACTGATTTCCCTTTTTAAGATCCATGGGCTATCACCATCATTCATGATTTAGCAGTGGAGGAATTTCTTCCCTTACCTATAAAACCTGAATTGCCAAGCTTGTCTAAAAAGGGATCAGTTTAGTCTGAAGTCAAGGTGGATTAAGGCAGGGAAGCAGCCAGATTTATGACAATCCATTGAAGCATAGGAAGTTCCATTTAAAATCAGATTTTATATAAATATATAGCAGTTATAGGATATGAAAATCAAGAATTGTGTGTACATTATTTATTAAGTTTGGATACATAAAATCATAACTTTGGGAGGCGTCATAGTGATAGTTTACTTCAATTTTGTTCCCAACTTGATTTTATAATATTCTTTACAGAGAGCGCTAACCTTCCAGAGATGAAGAACAATCTTATAATACAGGCTGTTTTTCTTTGAAGAGGGTGACAAGCAAATTTTTCCTTATATGAAATCAAATCTACCTTTTTACACTTTTGTTCATTAGTTCTAATTCTTCAAAACTGGGACAACACAAAATAAATTTTGTTCTACTCCACACAAACTTTCAATATGTCTTCCCTTGATGTTTTCTGTTCCTTTTCTGCCTCCTCCTCCTTATTCTTCTTTTAAAATGGCTTTATTGAGATATAGTTTACATACCATAAAATTTATCCACTCTAAGTATGCAAGACAATAAGTTTTGGTATATTCATTAGAGCTGTGTAGTCATCATCACAATCCAGTTTTAGAATATTTCTATACTATGAAAAGTTCCCTGTGCTTGTTTGTAGTCAGTTCCCAGCCCTGAGCAATCACTGATGTACTTTCTCTTTACATAGATTTGCCTTTCAAGAAATTTCATACAAATATTACCATGCGATATGAAGTTTTTTGTGTCTGGCTTCTTTCAATTAGAATAATATTTTTGAGATTCATTCATGTTGTAGTATGTATTCATAGTTTTTTCCTTTTTAATGATGAATAGTATTCCATTGTATAGATACTTGACATTCCTTTCATCTATTCACTTATTGATGGACATTTGGATTATTTCCACTTTTTGGTTATTTTGTATAATACTTCTATGATCATTCACGTACAAGTCTGTGTGGACATGTATTTTCATTTCTCTTGGGTATATATCTTGTAGTAGAATTACTGCGTTTTATGGTAGATATATGATTAATTTTTCAAGAATCTGACAAATGTTACCATTTTGCCATGTCATTCTACATCCAACCAAACGTTAGGAGTGTTACAGTTTCTCCAATATCCTTGCTAACACTTAGAATTGTCAGTTTTTTTATTATAGCCTTCTTATTGTGGTTTCAGTTTTCATCTCCCTAATGTCTAATAATGTTGAACATCTTCTCATGTGTTTAGTTTTCATTTATATATCTTATTTGGATAAATGTCTAGTTGTTAATATAATCTTCTTTGGTGAAATATATTGACCATTGTAAAATTACATTGTTTGTAACTTATAATTTGTTTTCTTTTAAGTTGTTAAGAGTTCTTTAGATATTCTGGATATCTAAAGTTCTTTTTTAGATATATGATATGCAAATATTTTATTCTAATCTGTAGCTCATTATTTCAATTTCCTGTTGTCTTTTGAAGTGTTTTTAATTTTGATGAAATCTAATTTATAATTGAATGATGACTTCATCGTAAGATTTGAAATTGGGTAGGTTAAATCTTCCAACTTTGTTCTATTTAAAATTATTTTTGGCTATTCTAAGTCCTTTGCATTTTCATATAAATTTTAGGGTCTGCTTGTAACTTTCTACAAACAAGCCTACTTGGAATTTGATAGGGATAGCATTGAATCTATAGATCAGTTTGAGGAGAATTGACATATTACCAGTAGTAAATCTCCAACATAAACATGGAATGTCTCTCCATTTATTTAGATCATCTTTAACTTCTTGTAGTTAAAGATGTCATTTCACTGTCTTACATTTCCATTGTTAAATGTATTACTCAGTATTTTATTGTTTTTGATGCTGTTATAAAGAGAATTATTTTCTTGATTTCAGTTTCTGCTTGTTTGTTGCTAGTATGTAGAAACAGCTGGGTCTTCTTTTGAAGTTAATTTATGTGTTCCTCGTTGTTTTTAATTGTCAAGGGAGGATGAAGGAAAAAGCCTGAGATTGTGTTCTGGGCTTCCTCTCTCCACTAAGTTGCCTTGTAAGGGCTATTATTTTCCCAAGATCACTGAATATTGATGAGAATCTGAGTTACCTGTGTTCAGAATATATAAATATTACATATGAAAATTGCACTCATATTGGGAGGGTCAGCAATCAATCTGTTTAGCTTGATAAGCATCTCTCAGCCTTGATCAGGGTGATAAACCAGAGAAGATATTGAACAGGATACCCATTAGTCAATAGGCTATGTACCCTGAGGGCCCCGTATGCAAAGCCATCATTCACCAGCCCAGAGTGTGATGAAAACCTGCTACCTTTCTGTGGTTAGTGAAATGTTACAGTAACTCTGTGTAAGCGTTTTCTTTGTGACACTCCCATGACCTGCCTGTCTCCATTGTCCTATCATTTCCTCAGGAAGAAGAATATTCTGTGCATCCTATACCCCTCCCTTCATCAGGTGTTGGAGACCTTGCCCCCAAATGACCATAGAGTTGTCTTCCTCCATATATTTGTGTTATTAATTTCTTCTTCAATTGTGATTACTCATTTTTTCCACTAGAGTTGCTCAATTATTTTATTAAAAGGGAAATCAGTGAGAATCTTTTGTTCTCTTATGTCCTCTCTTGAACCTAGAAGAAACTTTGCATTATATAAGATTGAGTTTGACCAAACATAGCAAAAGTCTGGATCTATCTAGGTATCTACGTATGTATGTATGTATGAATATATATATGTATGTATCATCTATCAATCAATATTTATATCTATCTATTATTTATCTATGTATGTATCTGTCAATCTATAGCAAAAAGTCTGTAAAGTAGTTTGAAGTTGATCAGTTCAGGGATATTTTGGCTATTCAAAGAGTCATCAAGGAGTAACGTTGTCCCAGCCGCATAGCACAGGGAGACCAGCTCGGTGCTTTGTGACCACCTAGAGGGGTGGGATAGGGAAGGTGGGAGGGAGACACAAGAGGGAGGGGATATAGGGATATATGTATATGTATAGCTGATTCACTTTGTTATACAGCAGAAACACCACAGTGTAAGGCAATTATATTCTAATAAAGTTTAAAAAAAAAAGTCATCAAAGAGTTAGAGCTCCTCCTAGCTCCTGTTCCGCCATGTTTAGTACATGGCTCTTGTCCTCATGGTTCAGTGTCTGCAGGCATTGTGCCTGTGTCCTAGTTGGAAGAATAGGAGGGTGTGGAGGGCAAAGGAAACATGTGGAGTCCACTTTCTTTATCAAGCTTTCCTGGTGAAAACTTCCACTTACATCTCATTTGCCAGATTCATGTCACATGGCCAATCCTAGAAGCCTGGAAGTCTGGAAATTTAAAGCTGACACATTCCTAGTCAGAAAAAATAGTGATTCTGTTGGTAAATGTTATAAATATTACCAGTGCTTACCATAGCTGATTCTTCTGCCCTCCTTGGTACACTGAAGCCTGCACTTCTCAGCCTCCTTTTGATTGTATGAGGCAATGTGACCAGTCCTGGCTAATGAAATGTGAGCAAAGTGTTGTATGTCACTTCTCAATGAGGAAGTCAAAAGTCCACTTAAGTTTTTTCAGTCTTGTCTCAGGTGCTGGGGTCATCTAGAGGCTCTGTGTTTCAGACAGTAGCTTACAAGAGGGCAGAGTCTTCATCAGCCTGGTCCCCTTTACCAACCCATATGGGACATATGGAATCACCAAGAAATGAGCTTTTGTTAAGCTGAGATTTCAGATCTGTTACTGCAACATAACCTTGTCTGTTCTGATTAAAATACTAAAGAAAAGGGTTAATAGATATTGGCCAGGTGGCTAGCTGGATCTGCCGCACTCTTCCATAGAGCCTATTTCCTGGAGCTGTGGTGGTCATCATTTTTCCCTCTAACTTTATATTTAATCAAATTTCAGGCATCACATAATTTCATGTGTAAATATTTAAGTATCTATCTTTTTAAGATAAATAATATTTTAAACTTAGCTGAAATACTATTTTCACAGCTAAATAATTAACAATAATTCCTTAATATCATCAAATAGGTTTCGCATTTCACTAATTGTCTTAGAGGGGATTTTTTTTTTTTTACAATTTATTTGTCCAAATTGGGATCCAAAGTTGATAATTTTGATTCCCTAATACATCTTTGAATTGTCTGTTAATTTATTTCCTGCTTTAGTTCTAAAAGTTGTGTGTTTTGTCTTGGAGAGTTTCCCACACTTAGGATGTTGCGCTGGGTCCTCATGGTGTCTGATCAAGGGACTTCTCTGTCCATTGCATTTTCTACCAATGGCTAATTAGATCTAGAGACTTTGTCAGATTGAGTTAATTTTATTGATTGATTGATTGTTTGGCAAGAGCACCTCATAGGTGATACTGTGTACTTTCATCTGTATGCACATGTCTGCTTGTCTTTACCACTCTCTCCCCACCCATGCTTCTTTAAAATGTCTTGAACATCTTAGATGTGGCTTCTATTCTTGACAATGAGGATGCATGATGAAACTTTTAGTAGAATCCTGATTGTATTGGCAGAGCCATCCTCTAATTTTTAAACACAATTGAACTCTCTCTTTCTTTTAAAAATCAACTTTCATGTAACTATTTCCACAATTGAGGTATAGAACAGTTCTATCATCCCCAAATCCCTTGCTCCCTTTCCGAGCAATTCCTAAACATATAAACTTGCACAACTAGTACTCCCCAAACTCTAATCTTTGTTTCCTCAAAGTCACAAACTTTCTGTGCTTTGCTTAGTATTCTCTTCCCAGCTTCAGGATCAAGAATGTTCCACTACACAGAGAGCCAAAGTGATTTTGAGGCTCACTCATTTGTTTTTGTACTCTTAGGATCATATGTCAGCATTGTTTATTGTGCAGTGTCTGAAAACAATTATTTCACATATTTTCCCCACCTATTAGTTGTTTATGGTATGAGGTTAAGTATGTTCTTTGTTACTCCAAATGGCAATAGCAAAAATCCTACAACTCCTTTTTTTACATATTCTTAAACTACTTATACTCAACTAAACCCTCAAAGTTTGGCTTATCAGAATTTACTCATTCTAAAATTGTTCCTTTTCCTTTTACCTACAGTAAATGTTCCTGATTTCCATTTTTCTCCTTTAGGCTCCACCTAATCTTTTCTTCATTTATTTTTGCAGAATTCTAGAATCTTTTTTCCCTGAAGAAGTAGAAAGGATCAAGCATGAATTCCCTCAATATTACTCTCTCAATACGACATCTTTTTCTCTATTTTAAAGTGTGGTGATCTCATTTGACCAACATTCATGAATTTGATTTTTTTAACTGTTTGTATCCTCAGAATTACATTTTCCTTATTCTAGTCTTCCGTTCTTTCAATTACCCTGTATACTGACATCTGTCTCCATCTATTGCCATGTCTTTATCTTGCCACTTGAAATTAATGCATGATATTGTCTCAGATCTTTTTCTGGCTATTGGTTGCCAGTTTCCCCCTTTAAGCAGCACATTTATGAATGACCCATAGGGTAACAGTGTATCATGGCTAGATTCAGCCATTGAGGCTCTTATACATTTTTACCACATATTTCTTCTGTTCTTTCTCAGAATAATTTACATTAGGGATACTTATTGTCATTTGGGGCCAGATAATTCTCAGTTGAGGGGAATGTTCTGTGCATTTTAGGACGTTTAGTAACATCTACAGCCTACTCCTACAACATGTCAGCAACATGTGCCCCTAACCCCTCAGTTGTGATGAAATGTTTGCAGACATTGTCAAATGTGCCCTGGGGGGGTAGGGGTGGCATAAAACCACCCTCAGTCAAAAAACACTGACAGACCAATTTTCTCTGAGTCTTTCAGAGAAAATATTTTCTCAGTTAGACTCATTTCCTCAATAGTAAAATGAGGATAATGAAATGTGTTTACCAGTTCTATTCTGGGGAATCTAGGTGATGCATGGAAGTTTTTAGCGTATTATCTATTTAGAAAATGTTTGCTATGATTATAATTATTATTAGCATTTGTATCAATACACTGACCCCACACTCTCCTTACCTTTTTTTTTTTTTTTTGCTGTACGTGGGCCTCTCACTGTTGTGTGGCCTCTCCCGTTGCGGAGCACAGGCTCCGGACGCACAGGCTCAGCGGCCATGGCTCACAGGCCCAGCCGCTCCGCAGCATGTGGGATCTTCCCAGACCGGGGCACGAACCTGTGTCCCCTGCATCGGTAGGTGGACTCTCAACCACTGTGCCACCAGGGAAGCCCCTCTCCTTACCTCTTAAAAATCCTATTTTGGTTTTGCCAGCAGACTTGGCTCCACACAGAGCTGACAGGAGCCCTGTCTCCTCAGGACACCCTGGGGCTTTGGCTTCTGGGACACTCAGGGCTGAGTCCATGCTGATGACCTGGGTCTCAGGACAGCCTGGAGTCGAGTCCACACTAATGGAAGCTGGTCTCCTCAGGACCCACTGGGGCATTAGCTTTGGGACATTGTGGGGTCCAGTTCTCTCTGACAGGAGTCTGGTCTCCTCAGGACCTGCCAGAAGGTGATGCCACTGAAGGAAAAGGTAATCCACAGGACCCAAGACATGGTAGCTACTAATATACTCCTCTCATGGTGCCTCTTAATACCATGTAGACTCCAACAAGGGAAATAAGTATCACAGCTTTGGTTGAACTTGGTCTGGTCTCGATTTACCTGATGGTCACCACTCAGAGTTCCCACAGAGCCCAGAGATTTCTCCTTGAAGGGAAGGTTCCAGAAAAATCAGAGGGATAAATAAAGAATACAGCTGATTCCCACCTTGTGCTGATGTCCAAGAGGGTAATAAGACCATGTGGCAGACAGGGTCTTGGTGCTCCAGCCTAGTGTCAGGCCTGAGGCTCTGATGTGGGAGAGCCGAGTTCAGGATATTGGACCACCAGAAACCTGCTGGCCGCGTGTAATATCAGTCGGCGACAGCTCTCCCAGAGATCTCCATCTCAATGCTAAGACCCAACTCGCCTCAATGGCCAGAAAGCTCCAGTGCTGGATGCCCCATGCCAAAGAACTAGCAAGACAGGAACACAACACCACCCATTAGCAGCAAGGCTGTCTAAAATCATACTAAGTTCACAGACACCCCAAAACACACCACCGGGCTCAGCTCTGCCCACCAGAAAGACAAGATCCAGCCCCACACACCAGAACACAGACACCATTCCCCTCCACTAGAAAGCCTACACAAGCTACTGAAACAACCTCACCCACTGGGGGCAGACACCAAAAACAATGGGAACTACGAACCTGCAGCCTGTGAAAAGGAGACACCAAACACAGTAAGTTAAACAAAATGAGAAGACAGAGAAATATGTAGCAGATGATGGAGCAAGGTAAAAACCAAGCAGACCAACAAAATGAAGAGAAAATAGGCAGTCTACCTGAAAAAGAATTCAGAGTAATGATAGTAAAGATGATCCAAAATCTTGGAAATAGAATGGAGAAAATAAAAGAAACGTTTAACAAGGACCTAGAACTAAAGAGCAAGCAAACGATGATGAACAACAAAATAAATGAAATTAAAAATTCTGTAGAAGGAATCAATAGCAGAATAACTGAGGCAGAAGAACGGATCAGTGACCTGGAAGATAAAATAGTGGAAATAACTCCCACATAAAAGAATGAAACGAATTGAGGACAGTCTCAGAGACGACTGGGAACCCATTAAATGCACCAACATTCGAATTATAAGGGTCCCAGAAGAGTAAGAGAAAAAGAAAGGGTCTGAGAAAATATTTGAAGAGATTATAGTTGAAAACTTCCCTAATATGGGAAAGGAAATAGTCAAGTCCAGGAAGCACAGAGAGTCCCATACAGGATAAATGCAGTAGAAACACACCAAGACACATATTAATAAAACTATCAAAAATTAAATACAAAGAAAAAATAGTAAAAGCAGCAAGGGAAAAAGTAACATACAAGGGAATCCCCATATGGTTAACAGCTGATCTTTCAGCAGAAACTCTGGAAGCCAGAAGGGAGTGGCAGGACATATTTAAAGTGATGAAAGGGAAAAAACTACAACCAAGATTACTCTACCCAGCAATGATCTCATTCAGATTTGATGGAGAAATTAAAACCTTTACAGTCAAGCAAAAGTTAAGAGAATTCAGCACCACCAAACCAGCTTTACAACAAATGCTAAAGGAAAATCTCTAGGCAGGAAACACAAGAGAAGGAAAAGACCTACAAAAACAAAACAAAAACAATTTGGTAATAGGAACATATATATTGATAATTACCTTAAATGTAAATGGATTAAATGCTCCAACCAAAAGACTTAGACTGGCTGAATGGATACAAATACAAGACACGTATATATGCTGTCTACAAGAGACCCACTTCAGACCTAAGAACACATACAGACTGAAAGTGACAGGATGGAAAAAGATATTCCATGCAAATGGAAATCAAAAGAAAGCTGGAGTAGCAATTCTCAAATCAGACAAAACAGACTTTAAAATAAAGATTATTACAAGGGACAAAGAAGGACACTACATATGGATCAAGTGATCAATCCAAGAAGAAGATATAACAGTTGTAAACATTTATGCACCCAACATAGGAGCACCTCAACACAGAAGGCAAAGGCTAACAGCCATAAAAGGGGAAATCAACAGTAACACAATCATAGTAGGGGACTTTAACACTCCACTTTCACCAATGGACAGATCATCCAAAATGAAAATAAGTAAGGAAACACAAGCTTTAAATGACACATTAGACCAGATGGGCTTAACTGATATTTATAGGACATTCCATCCAAAAACAACAGAATACACTTTCTTCTCAAGTGCTCATGGAACATTCTCCAAGATAGATCATATCTTGGGTCACAAATCAAGCCTTGGTAAATTTAAGAAAACTGATATCATATCAAGTATCTTTACCAACCATAAAGCTATGAGACTAGATAACAATTACAGGAAAAAATCTGTAAAAAATACAAACACATGTAGGCTAAACAATACACTACTTAACAACCAAGAGATCACTGAAGAGATCAAAGAGGAAATCAAAAAATACCTAGAAACAAATGACAATGAAAACACGATGATCCAAAACCTATGGGATGCAGCAAAAGCAATTCTAAGAGGGAAGTATATAGCAATACAATCCGACCTCAAGAAACAAGAAACATCTTAAATAAATAACCTAACCTTACACCTAAAGCAATTAGAGAGAAGAACAAAACCCCCCAAATTTAGAAGAAGGAAAGAAATCGTAAAGATTAGATCAGAAATAAATGAAAAAGAAATGAAGAAAACAATAGCAAGATCAATAAAACTAAAAGCTGGTTCTTTGAGACGATAAACAAAATTGATAAACCATTAGCCAGACTAATCAAGAAAAAAAGGGAAAAGACTCAAATCAACAGCATTAGAAATGAAGAAGAAGTAACAACTGACACTGCAGAAATACAAAGGATCATGAGATATGACTACAAGCAATTCTTTGCCAATAAAATGGACAACCTGGAAGAAATTGACAAATTCTTAGAAAAGCACAACCTTCCGAGACTGAACCAGGTAGAAAGAGAAAATATAAACAGACCAATCACAAGCACAGAAATTGAGGATGTGATTAAAAATCTTCCAACAAACAAAAGCCCAGGACCCTGTGGCTTCACAGGTACATTCTATCAAACATTTAGAGAAGAGCTAACACCTATCCTTCTCAAACTCTTCCAGAATATAGCAGGGGGAGGAACACTCCCAAACTCATTCTACGAGGCCACCATCACCCTGATACCAAAACCAGAAAATTATGTTACAAAAAAAGGAAACTACAGGCCAATATCACTAATGAACTTAGATGCAAAAATCCTCAACAAAATACTAGCAAACAGAATCCAACAGGACATTAAAAGGATCATACACCATGATCAAGTGGGGTTTATCTCAGGAGCGCAAGGATTCTTCAATATACACAAATCAGTCAATGTGATTCACCATATTACCAAGTTGAAGAATAAAATCCATATGATCATCTCAATAGATGCAGAAAAGGCTTTTGAAAATATTCAACACTGGTTTATGATAAAAAGGCTACAGAAAGTGGGCATAGAGGGAACCTGCTTCAGCATCATAAAGGCCATATATGACAAACCCACAGCCAGCATCATTGTCAATGTTGAAAAACTGAAACCATTTCCTCTAAGATCAGGAACAAGACAAGGTTGCCCACCCTCATTGCTTTTATTCAACATAGTTTTGGAAGTTTTAGCCACAGCAATCAGAGAAGAAAAAGAATTAAAGGAATACAAATTGGAAAAGAAGAAGTAAAACTATCACTGTTTGCAGATGACGTGATACTATACATAGAGAATCCCAAAGGTGCTACCAGAAAACTGCTAGAGCTAATCAATGAATTTGGTAAAGTAGCAGGATACAAAATTAATGCACAGAAATCCCTTGCATTCCTATATACCAATGATGAAAAATCTGAAAGAGAAATGAAGGAAACACTTCCATTTACCACTGCAACAAAAAGAATAAAATATCTAGGAATAAACCTACCTAAGGACACAAAAGACCTGTATGCAGAAAACTATAAGACACTGATGAAAGAAATTAAAGATGATAGGAACAGATGGAGAGATATACCATGTTCTTTGTTTGGAAGAATCAACATTGTGAAAATGATTCTACTACCCAAAGCAATCTACAGATTCAGTGCAATCCCTATCAAACTACCAATGGTATTTTTCACAGAAGTAGAACAAAAAATTTCACAATTTGTATGGAAACACAAAAGACCCTGAACAGCCAAAGCAATCTTGAAAAAGAAAAGTGGAGCTGGAGGAATCAGGCTCCCTGACTTCAGACTGTACTACAAAGCTACAGTAAACAAGACAGTAAGGTACTGGCACAAAAACAGAAGTATAGATCAATGGTACAGGAAAGAAAGCCCAGAGATAAACCCATGGACATATGGTCACCTTATCTTTGATAAAGGAGGAAAGAATATACAATGGAGAAAAGACAATTTCTTCAATAAGTGGTTCTGAGAAAAGTGGACAGCTACATATAAAAGAATGAAATTAGAACATCCCATAACACCATACACAAAAATAAACTCAAAATACGTTAAACACCTAAATATAAGGCCAGACAGTATAAAACTCTCAGAGGAAAACATCAGAAGAACACTCTATGACATAAATCACAGCAAGATCCTTTTTGACTCACCTCCTATAGAAATGGAAATAAAAACAAAAATATACAAATGGGACCTAATGAAACTTAAAATCTTTTGCACAGCAAAGGAAACCATAAAGAAGACGAAAAGACAACCCTAAGAATGGGAGAAAGTATTTGCCAGCAAAGCAACTGACATAGAATTAATCTCCAAAATATACAAGCATCTTTTGCACCTCAATATTAAAAAAACAAACAACTCAATCCAAATGGGTAGAAGACCTAAATAGACATTTCTCCACAGAAGATATACAGATTGCCAACAAACACATGAAAGGATGCTCAACATCACTATTCTTTAGATAAATGCAAATCAAAACTACAATGAAATATCACCTCACACTGCTCAGAATGGCCATCATCAAAAAATCTACAGGGCTTCCCTGGTGGCGCAGTGGTTGGGGGCCCGCCTGCCGATGCAGGGGACGCGGGTTCATGCCACAGTACGGGCCGGGCCCATGAGCCATGGCTGCTGAGCCTGCGCGTCCAGAGCCTGTGCTCTGCAGCGGGAGAGGCCACAACAGTGAGAGGCCTGCGTACCTCAAAAAAAAAAAATCTACAAACAATGCTGAAGAGGGTGTGGGGAAAATGGAACCCTCTTGCACTGTTGGTGCAATGTAAATTCATACAAGTACTATGGAGAACAGTATGGAGGTTCCCTAAAAATCTAAAAATAAAACTACCATATGACCCAGGAATCCCACTACTGGGCATATACCTTGAGAAAACCATAATTCAAAAAGAGTCACAATGTTTATTGCAGCACTATTTACATTAGCCAGGACATGGAAGCAACCTAAGTGTCCATTGGCTGATGAATGGATAAAGAAGATGTGGCACATACATACAGTGGAATATTACTCAGCCATAAAAAGAAATGAAATTGAGTTATTTGTAGTGAGGTGGCTGGACCTAGTGTCTGTCATACAGAATGAAGTAAGTCAGAAAGAGAAAAACAAATACCATATGCTTACACATATATATGGAATCTACAAAAAATGTGGTCTGACAAACCTATGGGTAGGACAGGAATAAGGATGCAGATGTAGAGAATGTACTTTAGGACAGAGGGAGGGGGAAGGGTAAGCTGGGACGAAGTGAGAAAATAGCATTGGCATATATACACTCCCAAATGTAAAATAGATAGCTAGGGAAACAACTGCATCGCACAGGGAGATCAGCACGGTTCTTGTGACCACCTAGAGGTGTGAGATAGGAAAGGTGGGAGGGAGACACAAGAGGGAGGGAATATAGGGATATATGTATACATATAGCTGATTAGCTTTGTTATACAGTAGAAACTAACACAACATTGTAAAGCAATTATACTCCAATAAAGATGATTAAAAAAAAAAGTTCACTCTCACCACACCTATTCAACATTATAGTATAGACCATAGTGCATGAAAGCGGGGAAAAAAAAAGTCATGTATAATGGAAAGAAAAAATAAAAGCATCTCTATTTGGTGATGACATGATTAACTACTTAGAAAACACCAGTTTATACAAAAAATACTGATAAAACAATAATGGGTCTATCAAGGTAAAGTCATGCAAAGATAATGTAAAAATTAATTCTAGTTCTATATACTAGGAATGAACATTTGGAAATTTAAATTGAAATATGGTATTTTCACTAATACTAAAAACATGAAAAATAAGAATGATTCTAACAAAATATTTAAAAATATGTCTCTTCTGAAAGCTATAAAGCATTGACTCCAACTATGTAAGTCAAAGGAGACTTATTTTCGTGGAAAGTTAAACCATTTTCATGGAGTTGAAGACTCAGTGTTGTTAAAATATCTACTTCCTCAAAAATCCACCTATAGATTCAATGAAGTTCTAATTAGAATTCCAGCAAGCTCTTTTTTGGTGGGGAGAGTGTAAAAATTGACCAGCTGATTTTAATTTTTATATGGAAAGCAAAGAACTTAGAACATCCAAATTTTTTGAATGGAAGCAAAGATGGAAGACTGATGTTACCTGATTTCAATTTTTATTATAAAGTGACAATCATGAAGTCAATGTGGTACTTTTTCAAGGGTAGACACATAGATTAATGAATCAGAATAGAGAATATAGAAACAGACTTGCCCTTATGGTTGATTGATTTTTTATAAAGATGTCAAGACAAGTCAATGGAGTAATGATAGTTTTTAACATAAAATGCTCAGCTATTTAGACATCCATATGGAGAACAATGAACAATGACATGTGCCTCACTCCATATAGAAAAATTATCTCAAAATGAATAATAGAAGTATATGTACAAGATAAAATTATAAAATTTCCGGAAGGTAATGTAGAATAAAGCCTCTTGGCATGTGGTGAGATAAATTTTTTTAAAGCAGGACTCAAAAACCATAAACTACAAAAAGAAATATTGATAAATTGGGCTTTATCAAAATTTTTAAAAACCCACTTTTCCTCTGTGATATAAAATGTTACAAAAATGAATAGAAACAGATTTGGAGAAAATATTTGTAAAACATAGATCTGATAAAATATTTTTAATAAGTATAATAAAGAACTCTCACAGCCCCAAAAAAAAAAAAAACTGAATTAAAATGAGTAAAAGATTTGAACAGATACTTGATCAAAGAGATAGGAATGTCAAACAAGCACATGAAAAGATTTTCAATGTCATTACTCAACGTCATTTCAGCATATTCAAAATCATTTTGCTTTAGGGAAATGCAGATTAAATCCTCAAGGGGTAAGCACTACATACCTATTACAATAACTAACACCAAAAAATTCTGATTAATATGCAGAACAGGGACTTCCCTGGTGGCGCAGTGGTTGAGAGTCCGCCTGCCGATGCAGGGGACACGGGTTCGTGCCCCGGTCCGGGAAGATCCCACATGCCGCGGAGCGGCTGGGCCCGTGAGCCATGACCGCTGAGCCTGCGCGTCCTGTGCTCCGCAGCAGGAGAGGCCACAACAGTGAGAGGCACGCTTACCACACACACACACACACACACAAATATATATATATATGTGTATATATATATATATGCAGTAGAACTATCTTTCATTATTGTTGTGAATATAAAATAGTATATCTACTTTGGAAGACAATTTGGCAGTTTCTTATAAAGTTAGACATACACATACTACATGATCCAGCAACTCCATTCCTAGGTATTTATCTAACAGAAATGAAGGTCTGCATAGAGGTTTACACAAAAATATCTGTATAAATGTTTATGGTAATTTCATTCATAATTGCATGAACTGTAAACAACCTAAATATCCTTCAGCTGATGAGTTTTGTACACAAAATTTAGGTACATTTGTACAATTGAATATAACTCAGCAGTAAAAAGAATGAACTACTGATAAGTCTAAGAATACTAATGAATCTTGAAAGTGTTATTCCAAGTGAGAAAAGCCAGACTCAAAAAGGCTACATAGTGAATGATTCCATTTATATGACATTCCAGAGTACACAAAACTGTGGATAGTAAACAGATCCATGGTTGCCAGGGCTGCAATTCCCTTCCATTGTATTTTTCTTCTCAGACATTGTACTTTTCAATTCTATTAGTTTGATTTGGACCTTTTTTATATCTTACATGTTTCTATTTTTTGAACATGTGGAATACAATTATAATAAGTGTGTTAATGTTGTTGTCTACTAATTCTTATACACGTGTCAGTTCTGGGTTGATTTTTTTGTTCTCTTCATTACAGCTCATGTTTTCCTCCTTTTCATGTCTGATGACTTTTGAAATTCACATTGTGGATTTCATCCTTTTAGGCCTTGATTTTAAGCTTTGTTAGGTTGGAAGCTTTTTTAGATAGTAGAGCAATGTTTGTTCTAGGGCTAATTATTCTCCACTGTTGAGACAAGAAGATTTTGTATAGTCTACACTATGCACCATGAATCTTGAGACTTTCCATCTGGTTGGTATGAACAAGCACTGTTATTAGATTCTGTGAGCTTGGCAGTGTTACCTCTAATCCTTCCATGGACTTCTTCCTCAGCCTTGGTAATTTCCTTATACATATACACAGATCTCTAGAATTCTTTTGCTGTGAGGCTATGTGCCCTCAAGTACTCTGTTTCATGAACTCTAGCTGCCTTGGTATCCTTGAACCCCAACTCTGTCTCCTTAGCTTTCTGGGTTTCTTTCCTCTGTGCTTGAAAACTCTCAGCACAGTAAACTGGGCAGTGAATCACAGGGCTCATCTTATTTGTTTCCTGTCTTTCAGGGATCACTGCCCTTTGTTGCTTGTTGTGCAATGTCTTGAAAAACCATTGTTTTCTGTATTTTATATGGTTTTCTGATTATTTAAGGTGAGAAAATAAATCTGGTCCCTGTTACTCCATCTCGGTCAAGAATAAAAATCTATAGTATATGTTTTTGATACTGTTATAGTTCCTTGTGTTTTATCATTGAATGAATGTTTTTTTCCTACATTAGGTTTTTTCAAGAAATTCCCTGAGAGGGCCAGATGGAGGTCAAGATAGTGTTCCAGTTTTACTTTTGTTCACAATGCAAAAGTTCTCTTCCTTTCTGTTGCCAAAGAGCAGTCTGCTTCATTTAACTACAGCTTTTTCTTTTCTTTTTTTTTAGTAGCCTGTTTATTCTACTTTAATGAAGCAAGTACAGTGGAGGAGAAATTCAGTTACTAACCTATTTATACCCAGTTCTGCACTCCCTATATATCAGGAGATACAGTTTTTGAACATCAATTTGTACCTCTAACTTTTACAAATGCATTTTGAGAGCACTTTTAGGTATGTTCTCCATTAAGGAAATTCCACTCTGAATTTTATACCAAGATTCTTCACTGTCCACTCTCTTAACCTTAGCTACTTTAGATGATCCTTACATATAGTTTAGAAACTGGAGATTATTCAGTCTTCAATGGAAAGAATGTTTGCATTAAAAATTCTCCTTGTTGGTTTTGGATGATTTCTATAAGGAGAATATGAGATATTGATTTACAAAAATTGTTCATTCTGGAATCCTATCATTTAAAAAGTTTTTAAATTTTATTTTTTTACATCTTTATTGGATTATAATTGCTTTACAATGTGTTAGTTTCTGCTGTATGACAAAGTGAATCAGCTATACTATCCTTTTTTTAAATTAAAAATTGGAAGCTAAAGTGTCTTAATATGAAGGGGGTACATATATTAAAGTAATGGTGTAGAAATGCCTTTATTGAGATAAAGACATTTATATGATTTTATTAAGTAAAAAATCAGGTTACAAATGGCATTTATAGTAGATACTATTTTAGATAATATAGTAAAGAAGAATGAGGAAGGAAAAGTGAGAGAGACTATCATCAAACTGTTAACTATGGGCATGTTTGACTGTTGAACTCATGGGTGATTTCAGTTTTCTTCTTTGTGATAACCTCTCTTTAGTAATTTTTAAATAGAAAAAGTCATGTATTCCTAGTGTAAAATTGCCATGCCCCAAATTACAATGTGCAGAATTCATGTCAAAAACATAACAGCTTAGATTAAAGTATAAATTAGGTGTTATATCATTACTCCATATATTCCTCCAAGAAAATATTATTCTGAATATATACGTGGGCTTATATTAGAATATTGACATCAATTAAAAATGGCAATAATTCTCATTTCTACCTATAACGAATAATTTATTTTAAAAATAATGTCATCAATGAGACCATCTCATAGAGTCAGATTTAGTGGGGATCAAACTATAATGTAGATCACATTTTACCTTATACTAAAGACTTGAAGGGAAAAAAAGTGACAATCAGCTTTAAAGATTAGTATAAAGGTAGATGATGAGATTTTTTATTTCTCCTAGAAATGATACAGAGCCTCATTATTTAATGTGTGTATGAGAGTTTCTTCCAACTATCAAAAAATATCTGTGTTCTATGGACCATTTACACTGTTTCAATCTATCAAATTATTTTCTATCAGCTGGATTGGCTGCCAGGTTAAGTTACTACTGGAATTTCATTATGTCAGTTTTCTCTTCTCTACATACAATTGTACACCGAAATAGGGCATTGCACCAAGATGGCAATAGTCCAAACTTGATTTCCAAGAGTACTGTGACAACCTGGGACAGCCCTCTTTACACAATGCACGTAAGATGATTATGGTTCTTTGATTTGTAGTAGCACCTGTCATTGCAGAATCTGTACTATTCACCAGTTTGTCATTTTAGAGTTGTAGTTGAGCCTTTGATTTATTGTTCTTCATTACTGCTACTGATGGCTAGATGCTTAAAACTATGATATTTAGATGTGTATCTCAATTCCACCTAACATTCTTGTCCTATGCTTAGTAGGTATCTGTGTATCCTCAGTTATTGTACTGACTACAAATGTGAAAAGCACCGGTATCAGCCATTAAACACAATCAGGATCTTTGGAACTAACTTGTATCTGGGGTTAATTTCTTCATTCAAAAAACTCTTACGAAATGCCTACTACATCTTAGGCACTGAGAGTACAGGAGTGAATAATCTCTGTGTCAAAGCCTCTGACCAAAGATCATCAGAAATATATCTGTAGTCAAATGAAGGTTAATTTATTGGTTTATTGCAATGGGAGAGATCATAAACTATGGAGAAGCATGGGACTTCACAATAGAAGAGGGTTAAGAAGGATTTATTATAGGCTTTGTGCTTGTGTCAGGTTATTTTTTGAGGAAGGTTCAAGGAAGTGGGGTTCGCTATGAATTGGGTGCTGTCTGGGAGCAGGGTGATTATATAATTGGATTTTTAAATAAATCTCATCCAGACGGCAGGAAGAATAATGTGAGGCTAAGCCTATAATTGGCAAAGAAGCATTTGTTAGTCATGTTAGCCTGGCGACGAGGGTGTAATTTTTGTTGTTCACACTGTGATCTTGTTTGCTCTCTGTTCTGACAAGATCATGGAATGGTCATTTTCATCTTACTTTATTACAGTCACAGAGCTACCTTATCTGATGTCAGTGCTCTGTGAGGTTAATTTCAAGAAAAGAATGCCACAGTTTAGCTGTGAATGCCAGGCCATCTTGTAATAGCATCTAGATCTAGCTGTTAGTGTTAGATGAGTTCTTGTATGTCAGAGTTCGTTTTTATTTTTCTTATCTGATTGATTAGCTAGTGAGGAATATACGCCCTTAATCTGATAACTAAAATAATAACACAGTAACAGCAACAACAGCAGCAGCAGTAAAAACAATAACAACTAACATGTATTAAGTTCTTATGTTCCAGGCACTGGAACACTTTACATATATATTTCATATATTACATATATTATTTCTGAGCACTTTACATGTATTACTCATTTAATTCTCATGACAACAGTATGCTATAGATATTGCTATTATTATCCCTATTTATAGATATGGGAACTGACATTTAGAAAAGTTAAGTTGTTCGCACAAAGGTGCATAACTATATGTAGGATTCAGATCTACAGGCACTCTGATTTAAAAGCTCATGTTCTAGCACAGTATTTTAAACATTTACTAGAGTGTGATAAATGTTATGTGGTGTAATGGTTACTTTTGATGTCCAGCATAGATTCCCTTTGCTGGCTTGGTACACTCTCCCCCAGTTGCTGTGAGTATGGCTGCTAATGGCTAACAGCTGCCTCTTTCTTCTAAGAATTGCCATCTTATCACAGAGGTTATGCCCTTTCTCAGGACAGGCCAGGGGTAGTGATCCTGACTGGAAGGCAGGAGGGTGTGGGTTGTTGAGGGGGAAAAAGATGGTCCCTTGCCTTAGGGTGGGATCAACCCTGTGATGCAATTAATACTCTGGGGTTCCCCAGGGGTCGGGATCGAAGCTAGGTGCTAGCTGAGACCCAAGACCAAATTCTCTCCTGGGTTTTTCCCCTGCACAATTATGTGTTCTCCCCTTTTTCTGTGAGCAACCTGTGATAAATTACTTAGGCAATAGTCTCCATCTTAGACTCTGTGTTAGGTAACAGACAGGTGGTAACAGGCTAACGTTATTGATATGGAGAGATATCAGCATGGAAGCAGAGAGGAGAGACACCTACACTCCCCTGGCGGGAAAAAGTTGAGGGATGGTACTGGTGAGAGAAGGCTTCCTAGATGAAATAATTCCTAAATATAGTCTTCAAGGGTGAATTGGATTAGGGAGGTGAAGAAGTTATCTTTGAAGTCAGCCATTTTATTTGTAAAATCTGTGCTAAAGATTAAGGTGTGTAATATAAAATGTTTTGTGATTAAGTTAATGTTGTTGTGGGAATTTTAGTTTTAAAATTCTTATATTTTAAGTGATAACTTTTATTCAGGGAACAGAAAAGGAAACTCACTTTCACTGAGCCCTAAATGTGAAATGTTATCCTGTGAGGTACGTTCTTATATACTGCCTCTAATATTTCCACTCAAAACAAGAAGAAATGGGATTCAGAGGTGAAGGAAATTCTTCAAATTTCAAATTCATGAAATTTGTCTTTTAAAAATCTGTTTTATTTCAGTACACTTTACATGCAATAAAATGTGCACATTTTAAGTACAAATTTTGATGAGCTTTGACAAATTTCTGCATCCATTTAAATATGCTACCATCCATATATAGTCTATTTCATTTAAGTCATCACATTTGTAGGCATAGAGTTATTCATATTAGACCTTTGTTATGTATTTAATTTCCATGCAGTCAGTGTTGATGACCTCTCTTTCATTTGTGATATTGGTAATTTGTGTCTTCTCTTTTTTCTTTTTCTTGGTTAGTCTGCGTAGAGATGTTTATCAATTAATTGAGCTTTTCAAAGTGTGCCTTTTGGTTTCATTGATTTTTCTCTTTTATTTTCAAGTCTGCAATATCATTGCTTTCTGCTTTTTAACTTATTATCATTTTCTTCTGCTTACTTTAGGCTTAAGTTCCTCTTCTCTAGTTTTCTAAAGTGGAGGCTTAGGTTATTGATTTTATACCTTTCCTATTTTCTAATATATGTATTTTATTTTCCTTTTGTTAAAGTATATTTCAACACTTTTTGAGACTTCTTTAACTCATGAGTTATTTGTATTATTTAATTTCCAAATACTTGGAGTTTATTATTTTTTTTCCCAGTTATCTTTTTTCTCCTTTTCCCACTTCTGGTATTCCAGTTATATTAAAGGTGCATGTCACACCTTTTGACATTGTCCCACAGTTCTTAAATGCTCTGCTTTGTTGTTTTTTAGTTCATTTTTCCTCTTACATTTCAGTTTGGGAAGCTTGTATTAATCTATCTGTAAGCTCACTGATTTTTTTTTAACATTTATTGTACTATAATGCTTTACAATGTTCTGTTAGTTTCTGCTGTATAACAAAGTGAATCAGGTATACATATGCATTTATCATAATTTCTCCTCCAGCTTGCGTCACCCTCCCACCCTCCTTATTCCACCCCTCTAGGTGGTCACAAAGCACCGAGCTGATCTCCCTATGCTATGTGGCTGCTTCCCACTAGCTATCTATTTTACATTTGGTAGTGTATATACGTCCATGCCACTCTCTTCGTCCCAGCTTACCCTTCCCCCATGTCCTCAAGTCCATTCTCTATGTCTGCATCTTTATTCCTGTCCTGCCCCTAGGTTCTTCAGAACCATTTTCTTTTTTTTTTAGAATCTATATATATATGTTAGCATATGGTATTTGTTTTTCTCTTTCTGACTTACTTCACTCTGTATGACAGAGTCTAGGTCCATCCACCTCACTACAAATAACTCAATTTCGTTTCATTTTATGGCTGAGTAATATTCTACTCTATGTATGTGCCACATCTTCTTTATCCATTCATCTGTCAATGGACAATTAGGTTGCTTCCATGTCCTGGCTATTGTAAATAGAGCTGCAATGAACATTGTGGTACATGACTCTTTCTGAATTATGGTTTTCTCAGGGTATATGCCCAGTAGTGGGATTGCTGGGTCATAAGGTAGTTCTATTTTAAGCTTTTAAAGGAACCTGCATAGTGTTCTCCATAGTGGCTGTATGAATTTACATTCCCACCAACAGTGCAAGAGGCTTCCCTTTTCTCCACACCCTCTGCAGCATTTATTGTTTGTAGATTTTTGATGATGGCCATTCTGACTGGTGTGAGGTGATACCTCATTGTAGTTTTGATTTGTGTTTCTCTAATGATTAGTGGTGTTGACCATCCTTTCATGTGTTTGTTGGCAGTCTGTATATCTTTTTTGGAGAAATGTCTATTTAGGTCTTCTGCCCATTTTTAATTGAGTTTTTTTTTTTTTTAATATTGAGCTGCATGAGCTGCTTGTAAATTTTGGAAATTAATCCTTTGTCAGTTTGTTTGAAAATATTTTCTCCCATTCTGAGGGTTGTCTTTTCGTCTTGTTTATGGTTTCCTTTTTTGTGCAAAAGCTTTTAAGTTTCCTTAGGTCCCATTGTATATTTTTGTTTTTATTTCCATTTCTCTAGGAGGTGGGTCAAAAAAGATCTTGTTATGATTTATGTCATAGAGTGTTCTGCCTATGTTTTCCTATAAGAGTTTTACAGTGCCTGGCCTTACATTTAGGACCTTAATCCATTTTGAGTTTATTTTTGTTTTTTGGTGTTAGGGAGTGTTCTAATTTCATTCTTTTACATGTAGCTGTCCAGTTTTCCCAGAACCACTTACTGAAGAGGCTGTCTTTTCTCCTTTGTATATTCTTCCCTCGTTTATCAAAGATAAGGTGACCATATGTGCCTGGGTTTATCTCTGGGCTTTCTATCCTGTTCAGTATTTCTCTTTTTGTGCCAGTACCATACTGTCTTGATTACTGTACCTTTGTAGTATAGTCTGAAGTCAGGGAGCCTGATTCCTCCAGCTCCGTTTTTCTTTCTCAAGCTTGTGTTGGCTATTCTGGGTCTTTTGTGTTTCCATACAAATTGTGAAATTTTTTGTTCTAGTTCAGTGAAAAATGCCATTGGTAGATGATAGGGATTGCATTGAATCTGTAGATTACTTTGGGGAGTATAGTCATTTTCACAATGTTGATTCTTCTGATTCAAGAACATGGTATAGCTCTCCATCTGTTTGTATCATCTTTAATTTCTTTCATCAGTGTCTTATAGTTTTCTGCTTACAGGTCTTTTGTCTCCTTAGGTAGATTTATTCCTAGGTATTGTATTCTTTTTTTTGCAATGGTAAATGGGAGTGTTTTCTTAATTTTGCTTTCAGATTTTTCATCATTAGTGTATAGGAATGCCAGAGATTTCTGTGCATTAATTTTGTATCCTGCTACTTTACCGAATTCAATGATTAGCTCTAGTAGTTTTCTGGTTGCATCTTTAGGATTCTGTATGTATAGTATCATGTCATCTGCAAACAGTGACACTTTTACCTCTTCTTTTCCAATTTGGATTCCACTTATTTGTTTTTCTTCTCTGATTCCTGTGGCTAAAACTTACAAAACTATGTTGAATAATAGTGGTAAGAGTGGGCAGCCTTGTTTTGTTCCTGATCTTAGTGGAAATGGTTTCAGTTTTTCACCATTGAGAACGATGCTGGCTGTAGGTTTGTCATATATTGCCTTTATTATGTTGAGGTAAGTTCCCTCTATGCCTACTTTCTGGAGGGTTTTTGTCATAAATGGGTGTTGACTTTTGTCCAAAGCTTTCTCTGCATCTATTGAGATGATCATTTGGTTTTTATCCTTCAGTTTGTTAATGTGGTGTATCACATTGATTGATTTGCATATATTGAAGAATCCTTGCATTCCGGGAATAAACCCCCATGGTTTATGATCCCTGTAATGTGCTGTTGGATTCTATTTGCTAGTATTTTGTTGAGGATATTTGTATCTATGTTCATCAGTGATATTGGCATATAGTTTTCTTTTTTTGTGACATCTTTGTCTGGTTTTGGTATCAAGGTGATGGTGGCTGCGTAGAATGAGTGTGGGAGTGTTCCTCTCTCTGCTATATTTTGGAAGACTTGAGAAGGATAGGTGTTAGCTCTTCTCTAAATGTTTGATAGAATTCACCCGTGAAGCCATCGGTCCTGGGCTTTTGTTTGTTAGAAGATTTTTAATCATAGTTTCAATTTCAGTGCTTGTGATTGATCTGTTTATATTTTCTGTTACTTCTTGGTTCAGTCTTAGAAGGTTGTGCTTTTCTAAGAATTTGTCCATTTCTTCCAGGCTGTCAATTTTATTGGCATATAGCTGCTTATAGTTATCTCTCTTGATCCTTTTTATTTCTGCAGTGTCAGTTACTTCTCCTTTTTCATTTCTAATTCTATTGATTTGAGTCTTCTCCCTTTTTATCTTGATTAGTCTGGCTAATGGTTTTTCAATTTTGTTTATCTTCTCAAAGAACCAGCTTTTAGTTTTATTAATCTTTGCTATTGTTTCCTTCATTTCTTTTTCATTTATTTCTGATCTGATTTTTATGATTTCTTTCCTTCTGCTAACTTCGGGATTTTTTTGTTCTTCTTTCTCTAATTGCTTTAGGTGCAAGGTTAGGTTGTTTATTCGAGATGTTTCCTGTTTCTTAAGGTAGGATTGTATTGCTATAAACTTCCCTCTTAGAACTGCTTTTGCTGCATCCCAAAGGTTTTGGGTCGTTGTATTTTCATTGTCATATGTTTGTAGGTATTTTTTGATTTCCTCTTTGATTTCTTCAGTGATCTGTTGGTTATTTAGTAATGTATTGTTTAGCCTGCACGTGGTTGTATTTTTTATAGATTTTTTCCTGTAATTGATATCTAGTCTCATAGTGCTGTGGTCAGAAAGATACTTGATATGATTTCAATTTTCTTCAATTTACCAAGCTTGATTTGTGACCCTAGATATGATCTATCCTGGAGAATGTTCCATGAGCACTTGAGAAGAAAGTTTATTCTGTTGTTTTTGGTTGGAATGTCCTATAAATATCAGTTAAGCACATCTTGTCTAATGTGTCATTTAAAGCTTGTGTTTCCTTATTTATTTTCATTTTGGATGACCTGTCCTTTGGTGAAAGTGGGGTGTTAAAGTGCCCTACTATGATTGTGTTACTGTCGATTTCCCCTTTTATGGCTGTTAGCATTTACTTTATGTATTGAGGTGCTCCTATGTTGGGTGCATAAATACTTACAACTGTTATATCTTCTTCTTGAATTGATCCCTTGATCAATATGTAGTGTCCTTCTTTGTCTCTTGTAATAGTCTTTATTTTAAAGTAATAGTCTTTATTTTAAAGTCTGTTTTGTCTGATATGAGAATTGCTACTCCAGCTTTCTGTTGGTTTCCACTTGCATGGAATATCTTTTTCCATCCCCTCACTTTCAGTCTGTATGTGTCCCTAGGTCTGAAGTGCGTCTCTTGTAGACAGCAGATATACGGGTCTTGTTTTTTTATCCATTCAGTCAGTCTATGTGTTTTGGTTGGAGCAGTTAGTCCATGTACATTTAAGGTAGTTATTGATATATATGTTCCTATTACCATATTCTTAATTGTTTTGGATTTGTTATTGTAGGTCTTTTCCTTCTCTTGTGTTTCCTGCCTAGAGAAGATCCTTTAGCATTGTTGTAAAGCTCGTTTGTTGGTGCTGAATTCTCTTATCTTTTGCTTTTAAAGGTTTTAATTTTTGCATTGAATCTGAATGAGATCCTTGCTGGGTAGAGTAATCTTGGTTGTAGGTTTTTCCCTTTCATCACTTTACATATGTCCTGCCACTCCCTTCTGGCTTACAGAGTTTCTGCTGAAAGATCAGCTGTTAACCTTATGGGGATTCCCTTGTATGTTATTTGTTGCTTTTCCCTTGCTGCTTTTAATATTTTTTTTGTATTTAATTTTTGATAGTTTGATTAATATGTTTCTTGGCGTGTTTCTCCTTGGATTTATCATGTATGGGACTCCATGTGCTTACTGAACTTGATTGACTATTTCCTTTCCCATATTAGGGAAGTTTTCAACTATAATCTCTTCAAATATTTTCTCAGTCCCTTTCTTTTTCTCTTCTTCTTCTGGGACCCCTATAATTCAAATGTTGGTGCATTTAATTTTGTCCTAGAGTTCTCTGTGACTGTGCTCAATTCTTTTCATTCTTTTTTCTTTATTCTGCTTTGTGGTAGTTATTTCCACTACTTTGTCTTCCAGGTCACTTATGCATTCTTCTGCCTCAGTTATTCTGCTATTGATTCCTTCTAGAGAATTTTAAATTTCATTCATTGTGTTGTTCATCATTGTTTGCTTGCTCTTTAGTTCTTCTAGGTCCTGTTAAACGTTTCTTGTATTTTCTCCATTCTATTTCCAAGGTTTTGAATCATCTTTACTCTCATTACTCTGAATTCTTTTTTCGGTAGGCTGCCTATATTGTCTTCATTTGTTTGGTCTGGTGGGTTTTTACCTTGCTCTGTCATCTGCTCCATATTTCTCTGTCTTTTCATTTTGCTGAACTTACTGTGTTTGGGGTCTCCTTTTTGCAGACTGCTGGTTCATAGTTCCAGTTGTTTTTGGTGTCTGCCTCCCATGGGTAATGTTGGTTCAGTGGGTTGTGTAGGCTTCCTGGTGGAGGGGAATGGTGCCTGTGTTCTGGTGGTTGAGGCTGGATATTATCTTTCTGGTGAGCAGGACCGTGTCTGGTCATGTGTTTTGGAGTGTCTGTGACCTTATTATGATTTTAGGCAACTTCTCTGCTAATGAATGGGGTTGTATTCCTGTCTTGCTAGTTATTTGGCATAGGGTGTCCAGCACTGTAACTTGCTGATTGTTGTGTGGAGCTGGGTCTTAGCATTGTTATGGAGATCTCTGTGAGAGCTTTTGCCATTTGTTATTAAGTGGGGCCGGGAGGTCTCTGGTGGCCCAATGTCCTGAACTCGGCTCTCCCATCCCAGAGGCTGAGGCCTGACAGCAGGCTGGAGCACCAAGACCCTGTCAGCCACTGGGATCTGAAGAAAAGGGAGAAAAAGAAAGAAAGAAAGAAAAATAAAATAATATAAAGTTATTTAAATAAAAAGTAAAAAAACATTATTAAAAATAAAATAAATTAAAATTTAAAAGGTAAATTAAAAAAATAAAAAAATTAAATTAAAAAAATTAAAAAATATTTTAAAAAATAAATTAAAAATTAAAACAACAAAAGAAAGAAGAGAACAACCAAACCGAAAAACAAATCCACCAATGATAACAAGTGCTAGAAACTATACTAAGAAAAAAAAAAAGGGACAGACAGAACCCTAGGACAAATGGTAAAAGCAAAGCTATACAGACAAACTCACACAAAGACCATACACATACACACTCACAAAAAGAGAAAAAGGGAAAAAAAAAAGAGCAACCAAATCAATAAGCAAATCTACCAATGATAATAAGCTCTAAATACTAAGCTAAAATAAACATAAAACTAGAAACAAACTAGATTCAGAAATCAAACCCCAAGTCTACAGTTGTTCCCAAAGTCCACCACCTCAATTTTGGGATGATTTGTTGTCTGTTCAGATATTCCACAGATGCAGGGTACATCAAGGTGATTGTTCAGATTTAATCTGTTGTTCCTTATGCTGTTGGGAGAGATTTCCATTTCTCTTCTTTGGTCGCACAGCTCCTGGGTTTCTGCTTTGGATTTGACCCCACCTCTGTGTGTAGGTTGCCTGAGGGTGTCTGTTGCCCCCCCAGACAGGACAGGGTTAAAGTAGCAGCTGATTAGGGGAGTCAGGCTCACTCAGGCGGGGGGAGGGAGGGGTACGGAATGCAGTGTGAGCCTGCGGTGGCAGAGGCCCGCGTGACGTTGCACCAGCCTGAGGCACGCCCTGTGTTCTCCCGGGGAACTTGTTCCTGGATCATGGGACCTTGGCAGTGGCAAGCTGCAAAGGCTCCTAGGAGGGGAGGTGTGGATAGTGACCTGTACTTGAATACAGGATTCTTAGTGGCTGCAGCAGTAGCCTTAGCATCTCATGCCGGTCTCTGGTGTCTGCACTGATAGCCGTGGCTCGTGCCCATCTCTGGAGCTCCTTTAGGCAGTGCTCTGACTCTCCTCTCCTCGTGTACCCCGAAACAATGGTCCCTTGCCTCTTAGACAGTTCCAGACTTTTTCCCAGACTCCCTCCCAGCTAGCTGTGGCGCACTAACCCCCTTCAGGCTGTGTTCACTCAGCCAACCCCAGTCCTCTCCCTGGGATGTGACCTCCGAAGCCCGAGCCTCAGCTCCCAGCCTCCACTCGCCCCAGCAGGTGAGCAAACAAGCTTCTCAGGCTGGTGAGTGCTGGTCGGCAGCGATCCTCTGTGCGGGAATCTCTCCGCTTTGCCCTCCGCACCCCTGTTGCTGCGCTCTCCTCTGTGGCTCTGAAGCTTCCCCGCCTCCGCCGCCTGCAGTCTCCACCAGTGAAGGGGCTTCCTAGTGTGTGAAAACTTTTCCTCCTTCACAGCTCCCTCCCAGAGGTGCAGGTCCTGTCCCTATCCTTTTGTCTCTGTTTTTTCTTTTTTCTTTTGCCCTACCCAGGCACTGGGGAATTTCTTGCCTTTGGGGAAGTCTGAATTCCTCTGTCAGAGTTCAGTAGGTGCTCTGTAGGAGTTGTTCCACATGTAAATGTACTTTTGATGTATTTGTGGGGAGGAAAGTGATCTCCACGTCTTACTTCTCCATCATCTTGAAAGTTCTTCAAGGTCACTGATTCTTTCTTCAGCCATACTGATTCTACTGATTAGTTCCTCAAAGGGATTATTTATATCTGCCAAGTTGTTTTTGATTTCTAACATTGTTTCTGTTTCTTAGAGTATTCATCTTACTTCTTATATTTCCTATCTGTTCTTGCATGTTGTCTACTTATAACAACAGTGCCCTTAACATATTAATGACAGTGATTTTAAATTCCCTTGCTGGTAATTTCAACAATTCTGTCACATCTGAGTCTGTTGATTTTCTTTGTGTTTTCTCTCGTCTTTTGTCATGCTGTGTAATCTTTTTTGAAAGCCAGACTTGTTGGATAGGGCAATAGGGGCTGAGGTAAATAGGCCTTTAGTAAGAGGACATACGTTAATAGGGCTAGAATTTTGTCTTTGTTTAATGTTTCTGTAGCTATAGATGCCAGAGAATTCAAGTTCCTCTACCATCCTTGTTTTTTATCCCCTCTTGACTTTGGGCTTTCCTAAGTACTCCTCCTCATGGGGAATCTGTCCTGCAGCTCTTTCAGTTGTAATCCACTGTTACTGTACTGGAGCCCTGTGTTATAGTAAGCTGTTGGGGAGAAAGTGTGCTCCATAGTGTTCTGGTTAAATCTCAGGGTTTTAGTGGACCTGTGTCTCAGGGCTGTGATCTTCACAATTGTTTCTCCACTGGTATGGATTTCCACTACCCCTCTTCTCTACTGCCTTCCTTGGATGCGGTATTCCCAATGTATTTCACTGAATTCCCAACCATTGTTGACTTTTTTTTTTCTCTTTGGGAAGACAGGAATACCAAAGGGGGATGGAGTGGGAGGAATTCTCTTCTTCCAGCTTGTAAAAGGCTATGGAAATATCTTTTCCCCTGGACAGTAGGCCTTGGTTATGGAGTTAGTTTGGGGCATATTTCACAATGATTACTCTTTGTCTCATGCTGTTGGAGCCACACAGGGAGCTTTCTAGTTTCTTCACTGTGAGAATCTGTTGGAGTTCCTAGAATAAAGGCACCCAAAATTGTGGGGAACCCCTAATAAAGAGCTCCATGACACAACGAAGACAGCAGAAATCCGAAGTGGGGCTTTTGATCCTGAGAAAGGGATTGACTGAAGAGGGAGTTAGACCCTTGAGATGTAGGAAGAAGGAAGGAATGACTCCTTATACTTACTATTAATCATGTCTCTCTCACTTCTCAGAGTCTAGGCTGAGCTTGCAGGGAGCCGTTAGTGCCCTAGAGCAGGGGTCCCCAACCCCCGGGCTGCTTAGGAACTGGGCCGTAGAGCAGGAGGTGAGCGGCGGGCGAGTGAGGGAAGCTTCGTCTGCCACTCCCCATCACTCGCATTACCACCTGAACAATCACCACCCTCATGCCCCCCAACCCCCCATCTGTGGAAAAATTGTCTTCCATGAAACTGGTCCCTGGTGCCATAAAGTTGGGGACTGCTGCCCTAGAGCCTCTTTATCTTGACCTTAATCAGAGGCAAGTGGAGATGGTACTGATATTCAACCAGAGTGTTGAACACAAAGTGGGTGGTATACGCTTGAGATAATGAGAATCAGAATTGTAATACTCAAATCTTCTAATGCTGAATGACGGCAAATTTTAATATTTTTAAGACCTTTCTCACTGCTCTTCTCTCAAAAGGTGGGTAATGTTGGATTGTTAAGGGAATAGGCTAGGGAGAATGATGATCATAGACTAGTGGGAGAAAGGGATCAAAGAATTATTCCCATTCCCTTCACAAATTAAACTTGTAATGAACATCTTCTAATGCTTTTTAAACAGTTATGTTGGATATAAAACTGTAACCTTACTCCAGTGGCTCCCAAATTTTGCAGCACATTGGAATCAATTGAGTGTCTTAAAAAATATTGATGCTTAGCTTCTACCCCAGACATTCTGACTTAATTGGTGTTAGCTGTTACTTGACACTGGGATTGTGAAAAGCTTCCCAGATAATTCAACTGTGTAGCAGTTTTAGAATCACTGTTTTGCTCTCCAAAATTTTGCTGTATAGTTTAGTCTGTCTCTGTAGGAATCAAAAATCCTGCAGAGATTTTGGCAATATATTTGTTTGCCAGTGTACAAACTACTTTGGTGTTTATTTAGCTGTTATCATAATATCAGCCCAGTGTGACTTCTAAATAGTTATTTGTAATTAGCTAAGGGTTTACTGCATGTTTTTATGAGTGGGAGCTTAGAACAGATAATTGGTGTTCGCGATTTTTGATATAGCTCAAATAAACTCAAAAGGATGGCGGTTGTTCACTCTTTAATTTCTTCAGAGGAGAAGTCACTCAAACAATCCTGGCCATAAATTCAAGGAGTTTAAGCTTATAAAATCATTGTAACTGCTACTTTTTGACCTCGGTGCCAGAGACAGTAGTTAGCACTTGCTATATCCCTGGCATTGTGCTAAATATATATTTAAATTAATTTTAATTTCCACAAATGTTTGTGTATAGTCATTCCAACTTGCCAATGAAAGATAAGTCATTTGATAGACTCATCACATCACTCTCATGAAAATTTGAAATTTCAAAGAAAACATCAGGGAGAAGAAAATTCTTAAGCATAGCTGGACCTTTGATAATGGAACTTCAGCCACCAATCAGGCAGAACAATATTTTTAGGGAGAAGGACTTCACATCTAATCTTAGTGCCACTATTTGTCATTGCCTCCTTTTCTTCTCCTTATTCAACCGATGGCCAAGTCTAATCGGTTTTACCTTAGTTTTATATTTCAATTAGTCTGATGTCTTAGTGTCAGCACATCAATCTGTAAAACGTGAAGGTAAAAAACAAAACAAAGAAAAATTTCTTTCAGTGCTCCTTAGTCATTGGTAAAGCATTTTCAAGTTCTGTATAGACAACAGTCAAAAATTTTTTTTTCAATGAAGGCAGGAAAACACAGAAATGGAATCTTTCCTTGTTAAAGGAGATATTTATGTTTATGCACATCTCTAGCTTAGCAGGTAATATAGCCTAGAGAGGAGAAATGGCATCCCAGATTTTCTCTACTGGTTAAAAGCATCACCAGCCCATGGTCACTCAAGTCAGAAATTTTGCAGTTATTTGAAACTTTTACCCTAACCTCTTTTTAATTAGTCACTAAGTTCTGTTAGGGCTATTTTGCAAGTTCTCTTCAATTTATCCTATTTCACTATTCCCACCTCTCTGCTTCAATTCTGTCCCTAATCATCCCTTATCTGAATTAAAACAACAGCTTTCTGTTTCACTTGGGAAACAGATCATTTACCCCAAATATAATATGCACCGTGGCCTGTGTTTATGCGAGTTGTGAGGATTGAAGGTCTTACGTATATTTAGGAGCAAAGCTTCTGACCAAGTAAGAGGAAGGGAAGTTTACACAAGTTGTTTTTTAGTTTTTTGAAACTCTTATTATTAATACGACGCACATATAGAAAAAGTATAAAAAACAAATTTGCAGCTCAATGAACTGTCAAAAGGTAATACTCATGCAGCCACCACCCATGTGAAAGAATAGAACGTTGCCACACCCCATGAGCTTCCCTCTCAATCACAATCTTTTTTTCCTCCCCAAAGGTAACACATTATTCTGACACTTATCTCTATAATTTGGTTATGCTTATTTTTGATCTTTGTATAAATGCAATAGCATCTAGAATCTTTTATTCAACATTGTATGCGCTTTACGAGTTCTCCCCTTGTCATACCATCATGCTCAATTTGAGTATGAATTGGGTTGACTGCTGGCTTCCCTCAGGCCCTGAGAACTTCTGACTCATTTAATAGTTCTCTGTTCTTTTATTATTCTCTGTCACAACAAATTCCACCATGGCACTGAAATTCATAGGTGAAAAGGCCCTTTTGCCTTCCCCTAGGGTTCCAGCAGGGCAGGAGGCGGCCTGATGAAAGGGCGCTGAGGATGGTAGGGTACCGTGGTCTACTTCCCTTCTAAAAGTTTTGACAAAGAGTATAACTGACCTGTCATTACTAGACTTCTAAGGGCCCCTGCAGGCTGACTCAACTATAAGTATAGTTGACCCTTGAACAACATGGGTCTGAACTGCCTGGGTCCACTTACATGTGGATATTTTTCAATAGTAAATATTACAGTACCACATGATCCCTGGTTGGTTGAATCAGAGGATGTGGAGGAAACATGGATACTGAAGGCCAACTATATATTATTATACTCGGATTAACCCCCTCCTTGTTCAAGGGTCAATTGTATGTCTTATTAAAAGTGCCTATGGGAAGCCACCTTTCTTTTTGTTTTCATTTGAAAACAAGGTGAAATGCTTTTGCCTTACTTGGGGAAAGCAACATATAAACAACACTCCTGTCCCTTTAAGTAGAAGGGAATTGTCTAAGCCATTGGGACGTTCATACAGTAGGTGCTCTTTATGCATAGTATGTTTATTCTCATAATCAGATAATTTTTCTAATGAGATCTCTAATAGTCATGTATTTTATTAGTATTAACTAATAGACGTATGTAGAACCTTCTGTCATAATTGATATTTTAAATATTATTAAAAAGAATTAAGGGCTTCCCTGGTGGCGCAGTGGTTGAGAGTCCGCCTGCCGATGCAGGGGACACGGGTTCGTGCCCCGGTCCGGGAAGATCCCACATGCCGCGGAGCGGCTGGGCCCGTGAGCCATGGCCGCTGAGCCTGCGCGTCCGGAGCCTGTGCTCCGCAACGGGAGACGCCACAACAGTGAGAGGCCCGCGTACCGCAAAAAAAAAAAAAAAAGAATTAAGAAAATGCATATAGGTTCTTTATGGTTAGGGTAGCCAACTCATTAAAATTTTTTTAAATTATAGTTTGTCATACAAATTGTATCTTTGAAACCCCTGTTGCCTACAATTCCTATACCTGGCTATTTCATATTTCTGTACCTTTATTTTCCTGTTCCCTCAGACTGAAGTTCCTTACTCAACATCCCCCTTTCAAGGCCATGTTCATTTGACATGCCTTCCAGGAAGGCATCCCTGAACTGAAGTTTGGGAAGATGGCACTCCTTTATACTCTCATAACACCCTGTGTCTATGTCTAGCTTGTTATTTAATATTATATTGAAATGCTCTATGTATCTGTTTCTCCCACTAAACTAAATCTCTTCAAGATCAGTAATTATTTTCTACATTTGTACACTCTAGCACAATGCCAGTCAGAGAGCAGACAGTGGGTTACTGGTTTGTTGAATTGAGTTAGTGATTTTTTACCACTAATGATGATCAAAGACTAAAAATCGTGAAGTTCTTCAAGTGTGATCCCCCAGACCAGAACCTTCAGTGTCACCTGGGAACTTGTTTGAAATGCAAGTTCTCCAGTCCCGTTTCAGACTTAGTAAATCAAAAACTCTGGGGGTGGGGTCCAGCGATCTGTGGTTTAAGAAACCCTCCAGTTAATTCTGAGACAACCTAAGTTTGAGAATCCCTGTCTCAGAAGAGTTGTTTGATCTTTGGATGAGGGTGGGGTCTAAATGCCTTTTAAAATGTCTTCTAATGCTGAAATCCCATGATCATATAAAAATTTCTGCAACCTCCATTTCCAAAATAACTTTATTTATTCCTCCTGTTAGTTTGAATCAATTTTAGGAAGGAAAACACCCTGTAGGTGTTTGTTTTCTTGTTTTTGATTAGTTCAGTGGTTTGATAGAATTACTAGGAAGCAGACAGTTCATTGCGGGCACCTTAACTGTAAATACAGGGATTCAATGTTAAATGAGTGTTTCAGAGTGAGATTCAAGGGTCTCCAGGGGCCTTGCCTCTCATCTAGTGCTCATGGCTCTTCAATACAGTTCTAACATTCAGACTTTATCCCAAATAGCAGCAGTAAACTTTTAAAGCCATGAGACTTAGGCTGAGACAGCTACTTTCTTATTCGCCCATATGAACTTGACACTGCACTAGATTTTCAATAGTTTATTTTATGCTGATTCCTTGAAAAACCCACTCTCTTGTGAATGTTAATGTGGCTGCTGTCTGCCTTATGAGTGTTTTCCCACGTATGAAAAAAATCCGATTTAGTGCCAAGCATTAATCATATCTTATGTTATTTGTACCTGAACATAAAAGGTACATCTTAAGAAAATCCATCCTGATTACAGTGAAACACAGTCTAAAAGCAAAAGTGTTAATATGATCAAGGACTTTTTGGCCATAAATTGTGAGATCAAAGGTATTTTATATGGTCTTTCAGAAAGCTACACACTTTCCAAGCACTCTAGCTAATGAACAGTTCTACTGTGGTTTTATGCTATGTGTCTTTACTAGCACCTGACCTCTTGTTACTTTGGCACACTATCCAGGGTGCCTAGAAACATGGCAACAATGAAAGTACCACTTCACCATTCTGTCTTTCTTGCTCTGTTTACCATTAAAAGGGATGAAGAAATACACACTTTGTCTTTATGGTAATCATAACCAACTTATCTTTTAAAATTTTTTTTATTGTAATTTATAATATCAAATTATATATTTACAACCTCTGTTGCCTATGCTTGCTGCCAAGAGGAACTTAGATAATAAACTTTACACATATAAGCACTTTAGCATGCATTGTTGCATGTGTTTTTTCTGAGATTATATAGCAAAATAAAGCACACTGTCTTTTATATTCCAAGGACTATATCTTTTAGTTTACCTTAACTAATTTTGCAAAGCACTTTCTATGTGCAGGCACTATGAAGACATCAGAAATACCAAGATAGTAACACCTAGTCCTTGCTCTCAAGGAGCTTCTAGCCTTATAACCAAGATGGATATAGAAACAAAAAATAGCACTCAAACCCAAAGTTGTATTAACACATTTAATTTGCATATATTTAGCCTAAAACACATGTTTACTACATTTAATTAATGGTTAGAATTTCTAGCTGATACACCCTTTTTCTAACATGCCTGCTTTTGTAAATGTCTCTGATCTTGCTTATGGTGGCAGGAGATATGGAGGGTCTTTTGGGGTAACGTCCTCATCACTGCTGTGGGAGTCCCTGTTGCTCATTGTAATAATTTGCTGGGCTGCCATAACAAAGTGCCACAGAGGGGGTGGATTAAACAACAGAAATTAATTTTCTTACAGTTCCGGAAGCAAGAAGTCCAAGATCAAGGTGTTGGCAGGATTGGTGTCTTTTTTTTTTTTTTTTTTTGCGGTACGTGGGCCTCTCACTGTTGTGGCCTCTCCCGTTGCGGAGCACAGGCTCCGGACGCACAGGCTTAGCGGCCATGGCTCAGGGGCCTAGCCGCTCTGCGGCATGTGGGATCTTCCCGGACCGGGGCACGCACCTGTGTCCCCTGCATCGGCAGGCAGACTCTCAACCACTGCGCCACCAGGGAAGCCCCAGGATTGGTGTCTTTTGAGTCCTCTCTCCTTGGCTTGTAAATGACAATCTTCTCCCTGTGTTTTCCCATGGTCTTCCTCTGTGCATGAGTGTGTCCTAATCAACTTCTCTTATAAGCGTGGCGGTCATATTACATTAGCCAACCCCCCACCTATGGCCCCATTTTAACTTAATTATCTCTTTGAAGAACTTATCTCCAAATATAGTCATATTTTAAGGTGGTAGGGGCTATGACTTCAACATATGAACACAGCACAGCCCGTAGCACTCATGTCCTATCACCTCTGAAGTCTTCTATTACAACACACGAAACTTTCATCATGAACTTCTGTCTTTTCAGCTCTATCACCAATCCCATCAAGATCTCCAAGTGTCAAACTTTTTGTTTTCCAGAGTCATCATTTCATTATGACTTTACTGATTTTCCATCCACCCATGTCTCCATAATGAGTTCAACCACTGTGTTACCATAGGCTTAACATTAAACTTCCCAAGTTTTCAAAGCATCCACCCTATTTATCACATGCTGAGCTATAAATTAGCTTGAGGAAATCACCCAAATATGAAAGTTAGTGCCCCTGTGAATTCATGGTTTACTTCCTCAGTGGCTTTGGGTCCCTAGTGCTGGTTGACAATCTTTCATCTTTCAGGTTTCTTATCTATACCTTGTCACAACACTCCTTAAGCATCCAAACTCCCTTCTATCTCAGGAGACAACTTTGCCTCTTTTTAGAACGCAAAATCATCTGTTGAGTACCTTAACTTTCTTTCTTTACATAAGTTTTTTGTTGACATTTACTGTGATTTCTTCCCTCCTAATGAAAAGAGGACTATTCTTTTCCCCTTAAAGCAAATTATTCAATCCCCTCCTATTCTTTTTTTTGTTTTTTTAATCCTTGGGAAATTTATCAATTAACAAGGTTTTTAGCCTTTGTTCCTCTTCTGGTTCTTTCACCTTAGCATAGAAGAATACCCTAGTAATACACATCTTCAGCAGACAAACACAGAACTTCTAATTCTTCTGTCTTCATTGTCTTTTCATAGCCAAACTTCTTACAGCAGCAGTAGTCATCATTTGTTGTCCTCTTTTCCTCACTGTTCAAACACTTTTCTACATTCTGATTTCTGCCTCCACCATCCCACTGAATTTGATTTTACCAAATTACTATTAACAGCGTTGAGTCTCAAAACAATGGATACTTTTATAGTTCCTTGCCTTAAATGTCTCTCCCAGATTTTTGGTCCAGCTCTTATTTAAACTTTAAGTCTCAGTTTGAGAGCCATAGAAAACTTCTCTTCCTCCTTTGGCTAAAAGAATTTTCACTTTGTTTTGCCAAATACTCTGTGCATATCTTTGTCATTGTATTGCATCTTCTTCCACTTTGTAACCCTTTTGCTTGGAGCCTGGAAAAATGCTTGGCAAACTCTAAGCATTAAGTTAAAGAATACTGGTTGACTGAAACGTCTTCCACCTTTTCGCTTCAGGTAAGCTTGATTTAAGCATTTAAGAGCATATGAGTATATAAATAAATACATTTTTATATATATATATACACACACATGCACACATAATATCATACATTATATATCACATATAATTTAAATATGTATTATTTTTTGCCATTTCTGCCATTGAAGAAATATACAGGAAGCATCATGTGTCTAAAATACACCAAAAAATAGGCTCAACTGGTCATTTTAGATTTCTATATGATTTAATTCTGTGCTTTAAATAACTAAATAATTGCATTTAAAAAGTTATATCTGTTAACCTCACTGTAGCTTTAAGTGAGAGAAAAATGTGGCAGAGGTCGCAGAATATTGGCAATCTAGATAAGCAGCAGTTTTCCTATTCTCCATCACAGAGCATTATGAAAATGAGTATGACTAAACAAGCATAAAGGAAGGACTGTGAATATAAAGCTTTTTATCATCAAAGTCAATCCTTATGATTGCTTTTCTTAATGAAATGTTCTGGAAGATAATGAAATATGTACAAATACAAAATGAATGCTCCATTTTAAAGAATGTCTATGGGACTTATGGGAATAATGTAACAGATAGACATAATTAATATGATAGCTGTTGAATAACTTAAACTTGGGCAAAGCAGATAATTGTATGGGAAAAGTACTAGCACAGTTGTGGTTTATGTTTCAAATGGAGCTTGGAAAAATGGTTGCTTAAGAGCGGAAAGTGAAAGAGAGACTCTGACCATGATTAAATAGATACAAAAGTGAATAAATCCAACGGACTATCTTTTCCATAAAATATTTCTTTTAATATTATAAAGAAAGAGCCAAGACATTTTAAGTTCAGTCCTTCTTTATTGTGTACTTCCCTAAGTATGACATATTTTTCCTACTTCTTAGAAGTACTGTTTTTAATTTATTATGACACCTGTAAATTTTTATTTTGTTAAAATTAATTTGGGTCTTATCTAATATAACTAGAAAATGCAAACATATTTTAAATAATGTTCAATTAATTAAACAAGGAGGCCATTAGACTGAAGTGGCTCTAATGCCATGGCATTTACCTCAGCAAACCAAAATCTAAGAATGTAAATACCTCAAGGTTGTGAAATCAAAACCTAAGGACAACCAATCTCAAATAGCCAACTAGGTGCTAAGCTATCGCCAATTAATAATATCCTTACTTTGCTGCCATCTTTTCTCTATAAAAGTTTTCCCCAACTCCTGTTTGTTCCTAACCACTACCAGTTTGGCACTGACCAATTAAAATCAATTCTTGCTCAAATAAATTCTGAAAATGTAAGATGTCTCAATTTATCTTTTAACAATAGTAAAGCAGTTTTATGGCTTGTAAAAAGAAAGGGAAGACACAACCTAGGCGATCTCATTATTACCTACAAGATCTTTGTGGAATAGAAGAGAGGGAAACTGGAAAGCAGTATAGTTATAGGATTTTCTTGAAGTCATATAGGATCAGAGTGATGAGCTGATGAAAGGTCATCATTCAGCAGCTCTCAGTAGCATCCAGGCTTCAAAATGAATGTTTAATGGTTATGAATTGGTGGCACAAGCACATTTTCATCACTTGGATTAAACTTTGTTGTTTCCTTGGTTGTACATTAATCCTGTGGCAGGGTGGCAGTCTCTGACGTGTCCTCTTATTTCCTACCCTAGGAGTTGGAGACATTGTAAGGTAACTGTATTGGGAGCCCAGCCACTCTTTACTGGGCTGCTTTATGTTTCAACCTGCCTACAGTAAATGTAGTTCTTAAAGTGTGAACTTCTGGATTCACGAGGCATCCTCCTTATTACAAGCAAAGGACTAAAGTCAACATGAAACTAAAGCTTTGAAAACCACCATAAAATTAGTTCAAATAAATTCATCCCCTGCTCTGTTTCTTAGGGATGTACATGTCTTATTTTCCATCCTGCTTTCACCAACCGTAATTTGAATTCAGGGAGAAGTTTGCACATTTAGTTTAAGAAGTGAGAAGGAGGTTATGGGCCCAGAATTGCTAAGAAATAAGGCCTCTCTTTTATAACTTCAGAGACCACAGTCCTTTAAAATTCCTCATACTTAAACAATAAATCACACTTTAGAATAGCAACTTCTCCTTGGAAAGAAGTTTTACAAGAAGGAGATGGTATAATTTCAAGAGGATGGACTGGACATTATATAACTGCGTTGTGCCAGTAGTCTCATGGGAGTTTAACACACTACACACGATCTCTGGGAGGTTGATACCACTATTGTCCCCATAGTGCACTTGGAGCAGCTGAGGCTGAGTGCGGTATAGATCTTGTCTAAGGTTTCTTGGCTCATAATTGGCAGAATTGGGATTCAAGCCTAAATTTATTTGCTTTCAAAAATCACATATGCTTTTAATTGCTATGCCATACTGCCTATCAACCTTCAATAAGCTGATTTACACTTTAACTCATTTGATTAGCAACCCAGATTTACTACTAGGTTAGGCAAGTGACTCTCTGAGTTCCAATTTTCAAATCAGAAAAATGTGCGGAGTAGATCCTTAAACAACAGGGGTTTGAAGGTGCGTGGGTCCACTTATAGGCAGGTTTATTTTCAGTAGTAAATACAATACCATACACGGTTGGTTGAATTCACAGATACGAAACTGGTGGATAAGGAGGAAGCTACAGGTATGGAGGAATCTGCATGTAGTGAGGAACCTGTGTATACAGAGGACTACAGTACATTAAATGGGGATTCTCCACTGCATGGACGGTGGGTCTGCCTAAATCCCTCCCCTCCCCCAGTTGTTCAGGGTTCAGCTGTATAATGATACCTAACATAAAGTGTTATTTTTAGAGTTAAAGTTGTCAACAGTCATAAAATAGCTATCCTGGCACAAAGTTCATGCTGAAGAAATGTTAGTTTTCTTCTTCCTGTGCCACTTACCTGTACAATCAGTAACTCACCTCCGCTCAAATTTTGTGCAACTCAAAGCAGATAAACGGGTGATATGTCATGACCAGTCTTTATTCCCCCCATTTGAAAGGATCAAAAAATATTTTATTGCAGGTCTTTGTGCAAAGAAATCCTTGGGGTGCCTGAAAAGCATCATGAGCAAAGTGCTGTGGCTTCACAGAGGAAGAAATGAATGGGGTTTTATGCTCAGAGCTAGGAGGCACCAAGGAAATTTGGGAGGTGTCGACTTAAAAAAATGTACAATGCGAGAGTAGCGAGTTAAGTTTTATTGGGGGCAAAATGAGGACTGCATCCCGGGAGACAACAGTTCAGATAGCTCTGAGAAACTGCTCCAAAGATGTAGGGGGGAAGGTCAGTATATATGTTTGGTGAAGGGGGAGTACCTGCAATCGAGCACATTTTTTTTTTGCAGAAGGTTTCTGCTAGTCACGAGGAGCAGTCGTCACCATGAAGGATTTTAGTGCTTTTCTAGATACGAGGAGTTACAAGAATTGGGCTCATAAAATTGGCTCCTCCTGAAATTATCTAACTATCTGAAGACGTGTTCTGCCAGTTTTTGCCAGAGCATAGAGCACCTCATTTCTGCTCTGAGCTCCACCTGAGCTCCTTACAGGGGGGTGTTGAAAGTCCGCAGCTGCAGCAGCACATGATTTAATCCTTTTAGAGGCAGATGGCAAGTGCCAATGGAACATGCCAATTTGTAGTTGAGAGTGGCTTCATGGAGGAGATAGCACTTTCAGCTGAGCCTTCAAGAACAAGCACAGTAAGCCAAAGTGAAGAAAGAAACTGCTATTTCTCTAACATGAAATTCAGGGGAACAGCACAGCAGAGGCAAATCGTACCCAGTGGACCATTGGATCATCTGATCCACTGTGGCATCTTGGGGCAATTCTAAGGTAAGAGGCAGGGAGGAATGTAGTAGGAGATGGTACTCTAATGGCAGGAGAGAGCCTGATGTCTGAGCAGATTCAGTGCTTTGAAAATTAGTGTTCCTTGTTTTGTTTAGATTATCCTGTATAGCCAATAAATGATTTTCATCTTAGTTGCTTTTTAGTAACAAAGCATGAAACATTTTGGCCTTGATCTTGTCAATTACTAAGATTTATTTCATTAAATGCAGCAATGCCTAAATTTACTATATAATACCAACGGGCTGAAAGACATTGTGTGTTGAAGGATAAACAATTTGCTTTTTTTTTTAAAAACCTGGCTATATAAGGGTTTGTGGAGGTCACGTGATTTTTGAAACTAACAGATTTAATACTATTTGTGTTTATCCTACTAACTTTCAAAGTTTGGGGAAGTCAGCTTAAAGTACAGCATAAAGAGAAATCTTAGAGGAGATATGGTAAAATTCCACATTTCATACCACTTTAAAACTGTTTAGTTCAACTAATTTATCAAAGCCTCTAAAAAAAGACTTGCTGACACTGAGAAATGCTTTTCAATCATTTGTTTTAACTGTCAAAATTCATGAAACTATATGTGAACCCAATATTTAAAACCCCTTTTTAACTTTAAGAAATGCTGGTATACCTTCTCAAAAGATTTCTCTTCCTGAGTTAAATTAGAAACACAGGGTTCTGAGGATTATGAAGGCACATATTTGAACTAAACCTTAAAGGGAGAGAAAGAAAAGTAAGATTAATTTCATTTCTCTAGAACGAATACTATGTTATATAACTAATTAAAATAGTTCATAGATACTGCATTTCACTGAGATCAAATATTTATATAGTTTATATACATATTTAGTGAATTTAATTTAAAATGAAAACTACTTTGAGCTTCAAATGTAATTTTTCCCCTTTGCTAAAATAAAGACAAACTCTGAAGTTTCTTTTTGTTCTGTAAGCACTTGTAGCTTCGGATATTTAGAGGGTGTTCTTGGGGTTCAGTCTCTTTTGTCAGAGATATTTGAAATCATACAAGTGATTGTCAATTCAAGTACCCAGCTTCCATCTCACTTTCTTACAATGAATTTTCCAAGCCACACAATAATCTATTTTATGCAGCTTTGTGCTGCAGTGCTTCATCTTTTAATCATCAAGTTTATGCTGGTAATTTCATTTCATGGGAGTGGTTCCTGCTTGCTGCTCTATTTTCTTTTCATTGTCCTGGTACTAACAGAACCGTTGGGTGTTTATTAAATGTCTGATGAAGTGCGTTGGAGTGATTATGAATTTATGTTCCCTTCACAGGCACATCGTCTGTTTATAAAATTTCTGGTATTAGTTTGCCTCTGTATGTATATATATATAATATACATCCATATTATATATACATCATACAGTCTTACTTTTTTCCTGCCTTTCTCCATATACCCATTCCAATCAACCTCCTCTCATAATCAATCAGACTATTTTATCTGTGTTTCAGTGAAGAGATGAAAAAAAAATGACTGAAGATTAGAAAAAGTCAAGCTATGAGAATATAAACTATGCCCAGCACATATAATCTAACATTCCCATAATCTAAGTCGTTCCTTATTTGTAGAACAAACCATAGCCTAGAAAAGATATTTAAAGATAACGAAGAGCCTAGAAAAATATTTGGAAGGATGTACACCAAACTCTTATTATATTGGTTATGTATGAGGAATAGCAGTGGAGACAGAGGATGGGAAATTCTTTTTTTTTTTTTAATTAATTTATTTTTGGCTGCATTGGGTCTTCGTTGTTGTTCATGCGGGCTTTCTCTAGTTGCGGTGAGCAGGGGCTACTCTTCGTTGCGGTGCACGGGCTTCTCATTGCAGTGACTTCTGTTGTTGCAGAGCATGGGCTCTAGGCATGCAGGCTTCAGTAGTTATGGCACGCAGGCTCAGTAGTTGTGGCTCGCAGGCTCAATAGTTGTGGCACACAGGCTTAGTTGCTCCGCGGCATGTGGGATCTTCCCGGACTAGGGCTTGAACCTGTGTCCCCTGCATTGGCAGGCGGATTCTTAACCACTGTGCCACCAGGGAAGTCCCTGGGAAATTCTTTTATTTATTTTTATTTCCAATGTTTACAAGCTACTTTTGGAATGTAAAAAAGAAGTATCATAATGTGTTATGGGTTAATATTTCCAGAAGTATAAATGCTAAGAATTATATATAGCCCAGCAATGTACCACACCCACATACTAGGTCAAAGTAGTCAGAGTACATGCAGAATGGATTGAGTAGAGGAAAAGTGTATAATAATAATTATTATAAATATCTAACATTTATTGAAAATCTATTATATGCTAATAACTCTTGTAGGTGCTGTACATTTATTATCCCATTTAATTCTCACACCAATCCTATAAAGTAGAGATAATTATTATCCTCTTTCACAGATGAAGAAATTGCTGCAGAGGGAAGTTTATTTTCTTACTAAGTTGACAAGTGGTGTCACCAACAAGTGGTGGTTCAGACTTTGAACTCAGGTGTTTAGATTCCAGAACACATACTCCTAATTACCAGTCTATTCTCTGTTTGTGATTGGTTGGCCAGAAATATCCTCCTTGTCTTTAGTCTTGGTCGTTGGAAATTTCTGTAAGATGATTTCACTTTTGTGCCTTAATTCTTTGAGTATAACTCAAGTTTGCTTCCACTGAAGATTTTTCCACATCTAGGCATAGAGTTCATGTAAGGTTCATGTCTAGACATCTGTTCTTATTCTAGAGACGACACGTATAGGAACCTAGGTTGAATTTCTAGTTATACAAGCAGCTATCTTGGAAGTTAGCTATCAAAATAAATTCCTAATATTTTTATCCTAAAAGTAGAGTTCTTAGAAAACATTACTATTTGAGGATAGTCCTATGTGGATAGGTTCTGGCATTGCATTTTTAATTCAATGTTACATAACTTCCAATCTTAAAAGGATCTCCAATGACTATCAACAACTTACATTTGGTAATCTGTTACAAAGGAATACAGTGGAATACATTTTTGCTTTGAAAGCACTTGGGAAAATCAGTCAACTCTATGCAACTCAATAAAAATTAATTTTTAATTTAATATCAGAGAGTTGTAATCTGTAAATGTCTATAAAAAGAACTGGAGGAATGAGAGAGAACTTGAAAAATTAAGATAATTACAATTTTGAGGCTATATTCAACTCCCCATAGAATACACTTTTTGGCATATTTCTGGGCTAGACTGTAATGGTTCATTTATTGATTTTAATTACATAGCATGATACTTAGAAATTATGATTGGAAGTAAAATACTAATTGGATACATTTACCTTTAAAAATGGCTAAACATATAATTTTAACTGTTTGTAAATTAAATTTAAATTAAAGCCTCAGAAAATGGGTGGGTAAAATGGGAATCCTACAAACAGATAAATGCATGGACTTCAGTGTGTGTTAATTACTTACTCAGGTCAGTGGGCATCAAAATATTATACAGCCTTTGTAGTTATATGTAGTAAAAATTTTAAAAGGGATCTATTAAAAAAAGGAATATATTGAGTCAGTGGGTTCTTGAAGAAGGAAAATTAAAAAAAAAAGTAATGACTGTGACTTATACCTGAAATGAATGGTTCATAGAAGGCTTAAGACCATGCCTTCCTTTTATAGTACTTCACATTTTGGGGAAGACTGTCAGTTACAGTTGCTACCAGTGACCATTAATGTAGTGTGTTTATCCAGCTGTGTAAAAGCGGTGTAGTGATAATCAAAGACTCATACTAAAGGGAAACTTAAGTATCACATTAACTAATTAACTACTTAAATAATTAACGCAACAGATGAGTCATGATTAGATTAAATGGGCATCTGAACAAGAGTGTTTATTGTTAATAATGAAATTAGCCATGTTCTCCATCCTGAACATTCATGATGTAAAAGTCAGTTTATGTTACTCCAGAGCAGTTTGCTACGGCAATGAATCTAGTCTGGGCCTTTTTGTTTTCAGTGGGCATTTGCTTTTTAAATATCATAGCATTTACAGCAGGGAGTGCTTCCTGGTGTAATATATGGAGAAAGTAGTAGATGACGGCAGGATTAATGGCTAGAAATAATTAAAATGACACTACAAAGCTCTGTCTTTTCAGGGAGAGAACTCCAATTAAGCCACATCTCCTTTCCATTATCACTCTACTGTCAATTAAAGTCTAATGTATTTTGTCAGTTTTAAAAAGACGAAACTTTTAGTCTATCATATACTCAAGAATTTACATTTTGGCAGGATTATAAAGGGCTCTGTCATTTTAATTTTATATGCCTATAAAAGACTCCACTCAGACCTTCCTTTTCCCATTTTGCAACTTCTCTCATTGTTACCGAATCAAAAAATATCTTTTATTGTCACAGCAATGTGATGCTTGTTAATGTTTAACATTACATTTACATGCAATTATGTAAGAAAGAAAAATTCAGAATAGTTAAGCAAAGGGTACATAGCATACTAATAAGAATTCTTACTTATATACCCTTTATAGGCATCACAGTTTTGTTTGGGTCAAGTGTGAGGCAGAATTGCCTTTAGTCTGTACTTTTCAAGGCAATGGAAACCTAGAAGGACAGATACTTATTATTAGGGGTTGGTATATTTGTTTAATATTTATCTGCGGTAATGATAGAATCATTTTTAGGAGAATATGGATAGCAGGGTAAAATATAAAGGGAGAGAGAGAGCTCTTTTAAAGGTATACATAGATTTAACCTACTAAATTGCAGAACATTGGTAGTAGAGAAGCAGCTGGCATGTTGGAAAGAGGTATGTTCTGGAAGCCATCAGTCCTGAGTTTGATTCTCCAGCTCTATAGCTTACTAAATTGGAAGCATTCGTCAAATTATATATTCTCTCTGAGTATCAGTTCCCTCATCTTTTATATGAGGATAATAATTTTGAGTCAGAGATTTTTGTGAAAAGTAGACAATGCTTGGAAAGCACCAAGCACGACAGGGAACAGATACCAGCTCTTTGGTAACTGGTAATCATTGTTGGGGTTATGGTTGTCATTCTAGTGTTCTACATGCTGAGTTATTACCAGTCCCCGACAGATACCCTTATTGTTCCTTCCCCTTATTCCTGGAAGGAACAGCATTGTGGGTTCTCACAAAAACATTTGTACTGATCTTCATATCAAAAATTTAAGCTAATCACTAAGAAATCCTTTGGAAGGACAGAGCATTATAAAACCAAAGGTAAATGAATATTCATATTTATATTCTCTTGTCCATTGATCTTTTTCTCTCCCCAAGTCTTTGGTGTAGATAATAAAAAAAAATTCACTATAGAAGACAAAAGAGAGTAGTATACAGCTTCTATTCTTCATTCTGTTTTAAAGAGAATTGTAGCAGGAGTGAAATCTATGAATATATTGCCTTAATATTTGAAAATGAACTATTTAATCCTCATGATAAAAAAACAGGTACCAATGTTTGAAACTACTTATAAGTCTGGTCTCTTTGTTGTTGTTTGTTTTACTATTATTGCTTCACAGATAAAACCTTTGTACCTGAAAGTTGATCACAGGATATTCTTATATTTTTGGCATATCACAAATGTTCAATATTAGTGTGCCCTTTGATAAATATTATAAGTGATCCTCTTGCTACAGAATATTCATTCATTTGTTCCTATTAGCACACAAACCCCTAACTCAAAAATAAACCTTCCCTTGAACCCATGTTTTCTTCCAGCCATGCTACTTGTCTCTGGGCCTCTTTATAGAAAAATTCCTCAGAAAAATTGGCCAATAATCAATGACTCTGTTTTCTCTCCTTCTGTTCTTTCCCAAACCTTACATAGTTACATTTTCACCCTACATTTCCGTCAAAATACCTCGTATAAATATCACCAATGACCTCCATGTTACCAAATTAAATGATAATTTCTTAATCTTACTTTACTTGACCTGTAAACTTTAGTCGAGACAGTGATCACTCCTACTTAGAACACTTTCTTCATTTAGCTTTCAGAGTTTCATGCTCTCTTTATATTTTTTCATAGGTCATGTCTTTTCAGTCTCTTTCACTAGTTTCTCCACATCTTCCCAAATGAGGGCTCAGTCCCTAGGCTTCATCTCTTTTCTATTTCCCTCCTTTCCTAGGTGATCTCGTATAGGATTGCTGATGACTCACTAATGAATGTCTATATCCTGAATTCCCCACCAAACTGCAGATTTGTTTATACAGCTACTTACTTGATGTCATTACTTGAATGACTGTTAAGTACCCCACTTTACTTTCTATGCCTTTCTCATGCTTCCACCTTCTTTTGCAACAGTCCTCATTTCAATAATGGGAATTCCATCCATCTAGTTGCTCAGATCAAAAAACTTGGAGACACCTTTGATTTTCATCTCTCACATCCCATCTATCAGTAAGTGCTATTGGTCCTATCTTCAAAGTACCTCTGACCACTGAAACTGACCACTCCTTGCTACGTGGAGTCACCATCAGCTCTCATCATGTATATGGCAATAACCTAACAGGTCTCCTGGTTTCTACTGCTGATGCTGTGCTCTACTCATACCAGATAGGTCCCCATTTTATGCTTTCCTCAAGCTGTCTTTTGTCTTTCTATTTCGTGTGCTGAAGTATCTAAAGGTCTTACAATGCCACCGAAGCCTGAAATGATCTGCCTTTCCCTGTTATCTCTCTGACCTCCTTTCTTTTCCCTTCCTTACTCTGTTCCAGTCTCACTAGCTTCCTTGCTGTTCCTCAAGTAAGGCATGCAGCCAAGCTGTTCACTACCCGAGGGTCATACCATGTGCTCTTCCCGTTGCCTGCAGCTCCTTTTCCTCAGAATTCACCGTGCTCACTCCCTCATCTCTTTCAGGTCTCTGTTCAAATGTTATCTTCTCTCTAAAGCTTTCCTTGACATCCTGTCAGAAAATATCACACCTCAATTTGGCACATCTTATTCCTCTTATTCTAATTTCGTTTTTCTCCAAGCCACTTATGACCATCTGATAAATGTTGCTTATTTAAAAAATTTCTGCCTACTCCATTATGATACGAGTTCTTGGAGAATTTGGGCTTTATTACTGAATCCCAGTGTCTTGAACAGAGCTTGTAAGTAGTAGGCACTAAACAAATGTTTCTTGAGTGAATAAATGGTTAAATAAAGAAACATATATTGCTATAATCACTTATAAGAGAGGACCTAATCCAAACTTAGGGGCTCTGGAGAGATTTTGTAAAAAGAAGTGACTTCTAAGCCTAGACCTAAAGGATGAGTAGCCGTTAACCAGCTGAAGAAGTAGAAGAAGAGTGCTCAAGATGGAAGAAAATGAGTATGTTAGAAAGAATGGTGTGTTTGAGGAGTTGAAGCAGTTTATTCCAACTGGAGTGTGATTTGTATTTGGAACAGGGAGTGGGGATGAGTGAGTGGCCATAGATGTGTTTGAAGACATAAGTACAGAGCAGCTCACCATGAGGACTTTATATGCAATGCTAATGCTTTGGAATTTTATCTGAGGGAAATAGTTGCCCTGGTATTAAATCAGGGTTTTAGGGAGAGAAGTGACATGCATTTTAGAAAGATTACACCAGCTGCCACATATAAAATTGTTATGAGAGAGAGAAGGCCAGGAGGGAAGACTAGGTAAGAGGCTGCTATAGAAATCTGGGTGAGAAGTTATGGCCCCTGACATGGGAAGTGGCAGTGGAACTGGAGAGCAGTGGGTAGAGTCTGAGATGTTCATGAGCTTGTAACTGATTGCATGTGAGGGTGAAGAAAATGGAGAAATCAAGAATGGTTTGTAATATCTAAACTGTGTACACAGACACTTGAACAGATAGACTTGTAGAATTCCCAATCTATCTTTGCACATCTGAATTTCTAGTAAACTCCTGAGATAACTGTAAAATATGTTCTTGCATATTTTCCTATGCATATTTTCCTCTTACAAAGTTTATAAAACTGTGGAGGAATATTTGCTTATAGAGAGTCGATGAACTATGATTTGTTTGGAAAAAAACTTACCAAAATTTACTAAGCACTTAATTGGTGCAAAGTGTCCTACTATTGGACTACAAAAAAGTATAAGAAATAATATTTTTTCTTAATGAGTTTAAATGATAAACATAGTTGTCTATTTGAGCACTTGTATTTAAATATTTCAGTGTTTCAGAATATAAAGTGGATCTCGAAAGTCTAGTAGTCATTCTGATTTGGCGCAACAGTGTGTTTCTGCAATTTGAAAATAGCCCAACAATAAGGCAGGTATCATTTACTGAGATCTGTTGGCAAGCATTGTGTTAAGTACTTCACATGTGTATTATTTCATTCAGTCTGAATGACAATCCTATGGGGGTCGGTACTGTTATTATTCCTATTGTGTATGCTTGAAGGAACTGAGGGTCTGAGAGGCTAGATAACTTGCCTAACACAGTAAGTAAATGGTAGAGCCAGACTAGAATTTCCACTGTTCTATGACTCCAAATCCTGTGCTTTACCATTGAGCCTACTGCCTACCTATGCGGTTTCTGGGCTTATTAGAAGCCTGGAAGTAAAATGGATTTGATGACAGCTCTTAAAAAAAGTCTAGAACTTAGCACTCATCCATCAGTTTTTGTAATAAGTGCGCTTTTAATGTTTCTAATTAAAACTCATCTCACAATAATACTCAATAATGTTTTTTATTGAGTTTTGTGCCCTTTACAGATATATGCATTTGTATAAAGTTCCTCAATTACTGCATAGGTAAGCAATACTTATTTCATTCCTTTAATCTGACAAATGCGTAATGTGAAAATTAGCAATAGTGTGGGACCCATAACTTGCAGTGTTCCCAGTGTTAATTTTTTTAAGTTTCCAACTCTCACATTTTCATCGCATTTAATATGCATCGTAAAAGTGCCTCTTTGGCAAGTTCATTACATTATGCTCTCTGATTGAAGTTAGAGCCTTTGGAATTGCTGTTAGGCATAGTGGAAATAATTAACAACTTAGGTCTAGGCTGATTTTAGAACAAATCACTGCAGTCAGTCATTTTCTCAAATAACTTAATTACTGTTAATCATTGTAGTAATATGATACTCTATAGCAATGTAGTTGGTGGATAACAACTGTTTATCCACCAGCACATATTTCCTTTTCCCTGGGAAAGAATAAATTAATGTCTTCTACAGTTCAAAGCTGATAGAGATAAGCTTGTTTTTTTTTTAAACATCTTTATTGGAGTATAATTGCTTTACAATGGTGTGTTAGTTTCTGCTTTATAACAAAGCGAATCAGTTATACATATATATATGTTCCCATATCTCTTAGCTCTTGTGTCTCCCACCCTCCCATCCTCCCTATCCCACCCTTCTAGGTGGTCACAAAGCACCGAGCTGATCTCCCTGTGCTATGCGGCTGCTTCCCACTAGCTATCTATTTTACATTTGATAGTGTATATATGTCCATGCCACTCTCTCGCTTTGTCACAGGTTACCCCTCCCCTTCCGCATATCCTCAAGTCCATTCTCTAGTAGGTCTGTGTCTTTATTCCTGTCTTACCCCCAGTTTCTTTATGACATTTTTTTTCTTAAATTCCATATATATGTGTTAGCATACGGTATTTGTATTTCTATTTCTGACTTACTTCACTGTGTATGACAGACTCTAGGTCCATCCACCTCATTACAAATAGCTCAATTTCGTTTCTTTTTATGGCTGAGTAATATTCCATTGTATATATGTGCCACATCTTCTTTATCCATTCATCCGATGATGGACACTTAGGTTATTTCCATCTCTGGGCTATTGTAAATAGAGCTGCAATGAACATTTTGGTATATGACTATTTTTGAGTTATTGTTTTCTCAGGGTATATGCCCAGTAGTGGGATTGCTGGGTCATATGGTAGTTCTATTTGTAGTTTTTTAAGGAACCTCCATACTGTTCTCCATAGTGGCTGAACCAATTCACATTCCCACCAGCAGTGCAAGAGTGTTCCCTTTTCTCCACACCCTCTCCAGCATTTATTGTTTGTAGATTTTTTGATGATGGCCATTTTGACTGGTGTGAGATGATATCTCATTGTAGGTTTGATTTGCATTTCTCTAATGATTAATGATGTTGAGCATTCTTTCATGTATTTGTTGGCAGTCTGTATATCTTCTTTGGAGAAATGTCTATTTAGGTCTTCTGCCCATTTTTGGATTGGGTTGTTTGTTTTTTTGTTATTGAGCTGCATGAGCTGCTTATAAATTTTGGAGATTAATCCTTTGTCAGTTGCTTCATTTGCAAATATTTTCTCCCATCCTGAGGGTTGTCTTTTGGTCTTGTTTCTGGTTTCCTTTGCTGTGCAAAAGCTTTGAAGTTTCATTAGGTCCCATTTGTTTATTTTTGTTTTTATTTCCATTTCTCTAGGAGGTGGGTCAAAAAGGATCTTGCTGTGATTTATGTCATAGAGTGTTCTGCCTATGTTTTCCTCTAAGAGTTTGATAGTTTCTGGCCATACATTTAGATCTTTAATCCATTTTGAGCTTATTTTTGTGTATGGTGTTAGGGAGTGATCTAATCTCATACTTTTACATGTACCTGTCCAGTTTTCCCAGCACCACTTATTGAAGAGGCTGTCCTTTCTCCACTGTACATTCCTGCCTTCTTTACCAAAGATAAGCTGACCAAATGTGTGTGGGTTTATATCTGGGCTTTCTATCCAGTTCCATTGATCTATCTTTCTGATTTTGTGCCAGTACCATACTTTCTTGATTACTGTAGCTTTGTAGTATAGTCTGAAGTCAGGGAGCCTGATTCCTCCAGCTCCATTTTTCTATCTCAAGCTTGTTTTGGCTATTCTGGGTCTTTTGTGTTTCCACACAAACTGTGAAATTTTTTGTTCTACTTTTGTGAAAAATGCCATTGGTAGTTTGATAGGGATTGCATTGAATCTGTAGATTGCTTTGGGTAGTAGAGTCATTTCACAATGTTGATTCTTCTGATCCAAGAACATGGTATATCTCTCCATCTATGTGTATCATCTTTAATTTCTTTCATCAGTGTCTTATAATTTTCTGCATACAGGTATTTTGTCTCCTTAGATAGGTTTATTCCTAGATATTTTATTCTTTTTGCTACAATGGTAAATGGGAATGTTTTCTTGATTTCACTTTCAGATTTTTCATCATTAGTGTATAGGAATGCCAGAGATTTCTGTGCATTAATTTTGTATCCTGCTACTTTACCAAATTCATTGATTAGCTCTAGCAGTTTTCTGGTAGCATCTTTAGGATTCTCTATGTATAGTATCATGTCATCTGCAAACAGTGACAGCTTTACTTCTTCTTTTCCGATTTGGATTCCTTTTATTTCCTTTTCTTCTCTGATTGCTGTGGCTAAAATGTCCAAAACTATGTTGAATAATAGTGGTGAGAGTGGGCAACCTTGTCTTGTTCCTGATCTTAGTGGAAATGGTTTCAGTTTTTCACCATTGAGGACGATGTTGGCTGTGGGTTTGTCATATATGACCTTTATTATGTTGAGGAAAATTCCCTCTATGCCTACTTCCTTCAGGGTTTTTATCATAAATGGATGTTGAATTTTGTCAAAAGCTTTCTCTGCATCTATTGAGATGATCATATGGTTTTTCTCCTTCAATTTGTTAATGTGGTGTATCATGTTGATTGATTTACATATATTGCAGAATCCTTGCATTCCTGGAATAAACTCCACTTGATCATGATGTATGATCCTTTTAATGTGCTGTTGGATTCTGTTTGCTAGTATTTTGTTGAGGATTTTTGCATCTATGTTTATCAGTGATATTGGCCTGTAGTTTTCTTTCTTTGTGACATCCTTGTCTGTTTTTGGTATCAGGGTGATGGTGGCCTTGTAGAATGAGTTTGGGAGTGTTCCTCTCTCTGCTATATTTTGGAAGAGTTTCAGAAGGATAGGTGTTAGCTCTTCTCTAAATGTTTGATAGAATTCACCTGTGAAGCCATCTGGTCCTGGGCTTTTGTTTGTTGGAAGATTTTTCATCACAGTTTCAATTTCAGTGCTTGTGATTGGTCTTTTCATATTTTCTATTTCTTCCTGATTCAGTCTTGGCAGGTTGTACATTTCTAAGAATTTGTCCATTTCTTCCAGGTTGTCCATTTTATTGGCATAGAGTTGCTTGTAGTAATCTCTCATGATCTTTTGTATTTCTGCAGTGTCAGTTGTTACTTCTCCTTTTTCATATCTAATTCTATTGACGAGTCTTCTCCCTTTTTTTCTTGATGTGTCTGGCTAATGGTTTATCAATTTTGTTTATCTTCTCAAAGAACCAGCTTTTAGTTTTATTGATCTTTGCTATTGTTTCCTTCATTTCTTTTTCATTTATTTCTGATCTGATTTTTATGATTTCTTTCCTTCTGCTAACTTTGGGTTTTTTTTGTTCTTCTTTCTCTAATTGCTTTAGGTGCAAGGTTAGGTTGTTTATTCGAGATGTTTCCTGTTTCTTAAGGTAGGATTGTATTGCTATAAACTTCCCTCTTAGAACTGCTTTTGCTGCATTCCATAGATTTTGGGTCGTTGTATTTTCATTGTCATATGTTTGTAGGTATTTTTTGATTTCCTCTTTGATTTCTTCAGTGATCATTTCATTATTAAGTAGTGTATTGTTTAGCCTCCAAGTGTTTGTATGTTTTACACATCTTTTCCTGTAATTGATATCTAGTCTCATAGCGTTGTGGTTGGAAAAGATTCTTGAAACATTTTCAGTTTTCTTAAATTTACCAAGGCTTGACTTGTGACCCAAGATATGATCTATCCTGGAGAATGTTCCATGAGCACTTGAGAAAAATGTGTATTTTTTTCTCTTTGAATGGAATGTCCTATAAATATCAATTAAGTCCATCTTGTTTAATGTATCATTTAAAGCTTGTGTTTCCTTATTTTCATTTTGGATGATCTGTCCATTGGTGAAAGTGGGGTGTTAAAGTCCCCTACTATGAATGTGTTACTGTGATTTCCCCTTTTATGGCTGTTAGTATTTGCTTTATGTATTGAGGTGCTCCTATGTTGGGTGCATAAATATTTACAATTGTTATATCTTCTTCTTGGATCGATCCCTTGATCATTATGTAGTGTCCTTCTTTGTCTCTTCTAATAGTCTTTATTTTAAAGTCTATTTTGTCTGATATGAGAATTGCTACTCCATCTTTCTTTTGGTTTCCATTTGCATGAAATATCTTTTTCCATCCCCTCACTTTCAGTCTGTATGTGTCTTTAGGTCTGAAGTGGGTCTGTTGTAGACAGCAAATATATGGGTCTTGTTTTTGTATCTATTCAGCCAATCTGTGTCTTTTGGTGGGAGCATTTAGTCCATTTACATTTAAGGTAATTATTGATATGTAAGTTCCTATTCCCATTTTCTTAATTGTTTTGGGTTCATTATTGTAGGTCTTTTCCTTCTCTTGTGTTTCTTGCCTAGAGAAGTTCCTTTAGCAGTTGTTGTAAAGCTAGTTTTGTCGTGCTGAACTCTCTCAGCTTTTGCTTGTGTGTAAAGGTCTTAATTTCTCCATCAAATCTGAATGAGATCCTTGCTGAGTAGAGTAATCTTGGTTGCAGGTTTTTCTCCTTCATCACTTTAAATATGTCCTGCCAGTCCCTTCTGGCTTGCAGAGTTTCTGCTGAAAGATCAGCTGTTAACCTTATGGGGATTCCCTTGTGTGTTATTTGTTGTTTTTCCCTTGCTGCTTTTAATATGTTTTGTTTGTATTTAATTTTTGACAGTTTGATTACTATGTGTCTTGGCGTATTTCCCTTTGGAATTATCCTGTATGGGACGGTCTGTGCTTCCTGGACTTGATTAACTATTTCCTTTCCCATATTAGGGAAGTTTTCAACTATAATCTCTTCAAATATTTTCTCAGTCCCTTTCTTTTTCTCTTCTTCTTCTGGGACCCCTATAATTCAAATGTTGGTGCGTTTAATGTTGTCTCAGAGGTCTCTGAGACTGTCCTCATTTCTTTTCATTCTTTTTTCTTTATTCTGCTCTGCAGTAGTTATTTCCACCATTTTATCTTCCAGGTCACTTATCTGTTCTTCTGCCTCAGTTATTCTGCTATTGATTCATCCCATCTAGAGTATTTTTAATTTTATTTATTGTGTTGTTCATCGTTGTTTGTTTCATGTTTAGTTCTTCTAGGTCCTTGTTAAATGTTTCTTTCATTTTCTCTGTTCTATTTCCAAGATTTTGGATCATCTTTACTATCATTATTCTGAATTCTTTTTCAGGTAGACTGCCTATTTCCTCTTCATTTGTTAGGTGTGGTGGGTTTCATCTTGCTCCTTCATCTGCTGTGTGTTATTCTGTCTTCTCATTTTGCTTACCTTACTGTGTTTTGGGTCTCCTTTTTGCAGGCTGCAGGTTCGTAGTTCCCGTTGTTTTTGGTGTCTGTCCGCAGTGGCTAAGGTTGGCTCAGTGGATTGTGTAGGCTTCCTGGTGGAGGGGACTAGTGCCTGTGTTCTGGTGGTTGAGGCTGGATCTTGTCTTTCTGGTGGGCAGGTCCACATCTGGTGGTGTGTTTTGGGGTGTCTGTGGACTTATTATGATTTTAGGCAGCCTCTCTGCTAATGGGTGTGGTTGTGTTCCTGTGATGCTAGTTGTTTGGCATAGGTTGTCCATCACTGTAGCTTGCTGGTTGTTGAGTGAAGCTGGATGCTGGTGTTGAGATGGAGATCTCTGGGAGATTTTTGCCATTTGATATTATGTGGAGCTGGGAGGTCTCTTGTGGACCAGTGTCCTGAAGTTGGCTCTCCCACCTCAGAGCCACAGCACTGACTCCTGGCTGCAGCACCAAGAGCCTTTCATCCACACGGTTCAGAATAAAAGGGAGAAAAAGTAGAAAGAAAGAATTAGTAGAAGTAGAAAGAAAGAAAGAAAGAAAGGATGGAGGGCGGGAGGGAGGGAGGGAGGAAGGAAGGAGGAAAGGAAGGCAAAAAAGAAAGAAAGAAAGATAAAGTAAAATAAAATAAAGTAAGATAAAATATAATAAAGTTATTAAAATAAAAAAATTATTAAAAAAGAAGGGAAAAAAAAACGGACGGATAGAACCCTAGGACAAATGGTGGAAGCAAAGGTATACAGACAAAATCTCACACAGAAGCATATACATACACACTCACAAAAAGAGGAAAATGGGAAAAAATCATAAATCTTGCTCTCAAAGTCCACCTCCTCAATTTGGGTTGATTCGTTGTGTAACGGAGGGAAGGAAGGAAAGAAAGAAAGCAAGCAAGAAAGAAGATAAAGTAAAATAAAATAAAGTTATTAAAATAAAAAATAATTATTAAGCAAGAAAAAGTAAAAAGAAAACCAACAAAAAAAGGAAGGATAGAACCCTAGGACAAATGGTGGAAGCAAAGCTATACAGACATGATCTCACACAGAAGCATACACATACACATTCACAAAAAGAGGAAAAGGGGAAAAAAAATCATAAATCTTGCTCTCAAAGTTCACCTCCTCAATTTGGGATGATTGGTTGTCTATTCATGTATTCCACAGATGCAGGGTACATCAAGTTGATTGTGGAGCTTTAATCCGCTGCTTCTGAGGCTGCTGGGAGAGATTTCCCTTTCTCTTCTTTGTTCTCACAGCTCCCAGGGGCTCAGCTTTGGATTTGGCCCCGCCTCTGCGTGTAGGCCCCGTAGTGCGTCTGTTCTTCGCTCAGACAGGACAGGGTTAAAGGAGCAGCTGCTTCGGGGACTCTGGCTCACTCAGGCCGCGGGGAGGGAGGGGCACGGAGTGTGGGGCGGGCCTGCGGCGGCAGAGGCCGGCATGACGTTGCACCAGTCTGAGGCGAGCTGTGCGTTCTCCTGGGGAAGTTGTCCCTGGATCCTGGGAGTCTGGCAGTGGCCGGCTGGACAGGCTCCCCAGAAGGGAGGTGTGGATAGTGACCTGTGCTGGCACACAGGCTTCTTGGTGGCGGCAGCAGCAGCCTTAGCGTCTCATGCCTGTCTCTGGGGTCAGCGCTTTTAGCCGCGGCTCGCGCCCATCTCTGGAGCTCCTTAAGTAGTGCTCTTAATCCCCTCTCCTCACGCACCAGGAAACAAAGAGGGAAGAAAAAAGCTCTAGCCTCTTCGGCAGGTCCAGACTTTCCCCGGACTCCCTCCCGGCCAGCCGTGGCGCACTAACCCCCTGCAGGCTGTGTTCACGCCGCCAACCCCAGTCCTTTCCCGGTGCTCCGACCAAAGCCTGAGCCTCAGCTCCCAGCCTCGCCTGCCCCGGCGTGTGAGCAGACAAGCCTCTCGGGCTGGTGAGTGCCGGTCAGCACGGATCCTCTGTGCGGGAATCTCTCCGCTTTCCCCTGTGCACCCCTGTTGCTGTGCTTTCCTCTGCGGCTCCGAAGCTTTCCCCCTCCGCCACCCGCAGTCTCCGCCCGCGAAGGGGCTCCTAGTGTGCAGAAACCTTTCCTCCTTCACAGCTCCCTCCCACTGGTGCAGGTCCCGTCCGTATCCTTTTGTCTCTGTTTATTCTTTTTTCTTTTGCCCTACCTAGGTACTTGGGGGGTTTCTTGCCTTTTGGGAGGTCTGAGGTCTTCTGCCAGCGTTCAGTAGGTGTTTTGTAGGAGTTGTTCCACGTGTAGATGTATTTCTGGTGTATCCGTGGGGAGGAAGGTGATCTCCGCGTCTTACTCTTCCGCCATCTTCTCCCGAGCTCGATATTTTCCATATGTGGAGATTAAGGCTTGGGATGTTAAACTACCCAAAGTAAAAATGAAAGTGTTCTACCTGTAGCAGACACATTTGGCAGAAAAACAAATGACATGTGCCTAATTGCCTCTCCCCTTCTCTCCCTCCGTGCAAGTCTCATACAGCTTAATATCTGATCTCCATCTCTACTGCAGCTAGGAGTGGGCATACGACACACTTTGTATTAATGAGATTTAAGCAGAACTCTCGTTGGAGGTTTTGGAAAGTGCTTATTGATAAAAGGAACGTATGCATCTGATGTTTTCCACTTCCCTCTTATTTTTGCAGTGAACCGAGGCTTAATTCCTGAGGCTTCAGCAGCTATTTTGCAGTTATGAGGGGAGAAGCAAGTCCTTGAAAGGATAGTAGAACATAAAGATAGAAGGAGCCTGGGTATTTGATGACATCATGCAAAACTGTCTATCTCTGGATTTTTTTCTTGGGTAAGATAATTAAATGTTTTTCTTGCTTATCCCTTGATTACTTGCAGCCCACAGTGTATACATGAGTTTTCTGTTACTACCAAATGCACTTCTAGTATACAGACCTTAGACCCCTGGCTAATGCTTATGCTATTTTAATTATAATATAGCTTCTCTTCACCAGTATTTCTTGCTTCTTCTTCAGTAAAATGGGGTATAGTTCACCAGTATCTTATTTGAAGATGGTTATACATAATATAGATATCTATTTAGTCAGATGTGACAGAAGGGGAAGTCAGAAGGAGTTGAGTATGAAAGGTACTTGAGAAGGAGTTGAGTATGAAAGGTACTTGACATACCCTTGCAGACCTTTAAGCTGGAAGGCACAATGTGATCGGGAATGCAGATGATTTTAAGGAGCTTGAAGAAGCTCCTGGCTGACAGCCATCAAGGAAATAGGGACCTTAGTTCTTTAACTTTAAGAAACTCATTTCTACCAACAACCTAAATGAGCTTGGAGGGTCATTCTTTCGAGTGTCTAAAGAAAAGAACCCTGCTTTTGTCAGTATCTTGATTTTGGCCTTGTGATATCCTAAGCAGAGAATTGGCTAAGATCCACACTGTTCCCAGATTTCTGATCCATGGAAACTATGACATAATAAATGGGTGTTGTTCTAAGCCACTGAGTTTATGGTAATTTGTTGCAGCAACAATGAGCTCCAGTCTTTTTTCCCAGTAAGATCCCTGCTCTGTTTGGGCTCCACTTCCCTGTAGCATGTATGGAAAGTGCCCCTGGGGAGAATGTGATTTACCTTACGTTTTTCCCTTCTCTCAAGGATTATTGATTTATATGACTATTGCTCAAACCCTGAAAAGAGTGACTTCATATATTTTGTTTAATTTTACATTGTTTATAGCAAGATGGTTAAATCCAATACTAGTTACTCCATTATGTCTGAAACTGTGCATTTAAATAGATTTCTGATTCCTGATGCAATGTTTGTTTTGGTTTTATTTGCTCTTTGCTTTGTCTCTGAGAACTTTTGGACACATGCCTTTGCAGGGTTTTGAAGTTTCATGATGACATGACTTGTGTGGATGTTTTTGCACCCATTATGTTGGACAAATGATAGGCCTTATCAATTTAGAAACTCATGTTTTTAAATTCTGGGCATGTACTTTCTTCTTCTGCACCACCAGGGAAGCCCTGGGCATTTTCTTTAAAATACTTATTTGATAATGTCCTTCTCATTGCACAACCTGTTCTGTTTCTTGAAAACATATTGCAGTTGGTTGCAATTGTTCACATCTTCTATATCTGTATTGACTTATTTTGTTCAGTTCTTTTATCAATTGCAAAGAGATAGGTGTTAAAAAATGTAACTATGATTATGGATTTGTCTGTTTCTTCCTTTAGTTTTGACAGGTATTGCTTTGAGTATTTTGAAGCTCACTTAGGTGCATATATATTTAGGAATGTTACTATTAAGAACTAATATTGGGCTTCCCCGGTGGCGCAGTGGTTGAGAGTCCGCCTGCCGATGCAGGGGACACGGGTTTGTGCCCCGGTCCGGGAGGATCCCACATGCCGCGGAGCGGCTAGGCCCGTGAGCCATGGCCGCTGAGCCTGTGCGTCCGGAGCCTGTGCTCCGCAATGGGAGAGGCCACAACAGTGAAAGGCCCACGTACCGCAAAAAAAAAAAAAGAAAAAAAAGAACTAATATTATGTACTGAGAAATTTCCTTCTTAATTTTTAGTAATATTTTTCTTCTTGAAGTTTACTTTTTCTTTTAAGGAATTTCTTTATCATTTCTTGTAGTAAAGGTCTGCTGGTGATGAATTGTTTTAAATGTCTTCATTTTACCCTCATTAAAGGATAAAGTTCTGGGTTGATAGTTTTTATTTCTTCCAGTACTATAAAGGTATTATTCCATTGTCTTTGGTCCCTCATTATTTTTTGATGAGTAGTCAGTCATTGTTCATATCATCTATTCTCTGTCATTCTTTTTTTGGTTTTCAAGGCTTTTCTTGATTAAAAAAAAAAAAGGTTAAAGAAAACAAATTAGGTGATACAAACATTTACCACTTCATGAAACAGACTGACTCCTTCTAGAGAATTGCAAAATGAGGTGGAAGAAAATATCTGATTGGCTTGGCCACAGAGTCAGTCCTGTTTAGGGTGGGAAGGGCCAGTGTTGGCTTGACGTTTGGGGATCGGCTGACTTAATACACTGCATTTCTGGTCAAGTAGAGCGTTTATAGGAACATGAGAGTTATCTAATGAACTAAATGATTAGTTCATTTTCCTTAATGTTTATAGGATTTTGGTGGTTTCTATTTATTTTTGAGTAAATTTTGAAAAAAAGAAAACTTTTCCAGCAACTTGTCAGTTTCATCTACATTTTTATGCTTATGGAGATAAAGTAGTCATAATATTCTTTTATTATCTGTTTAATATCTGCTGCATTCATAATTATGTGGATTTTTCTTTTTCATTCCTAATGTTTATTTGTGCCTTATTTCCTTTTCATTATGGTACATTTTGACAGAAGTTTGTCAAATTTATTATAGATTTCAAAGAATCAGTTATTCATTTTATTTATCTTTTCTATTATATATATTGTTTTTTGTTAGGTTTTCCTCTTACACTTATCATTTAATTTCTTCTTATACTCTTTGGGCTTTCTTTGTTAGTTATCTGTTAATCTCCTAAAGTGGTTGCCTAATGTGTAATTTTCAGTCTCTTCTTTCTTAATATGTGTTTGAAACTGTACATTTTTGTGCATCTCCATGATAGCTGCATCCTATAAATTTTTTTATGTAGTACTTTCATTAAAACTCAGTGGTAAAATATCTTCTATTTTAAATTATAATTTTTCTATGATTCGTAAATTTTTAGAAGAGTGTTATCTTTGATTTATATGATTTTAAAATTAATTTTCTTATAAACAGGTGGAAATAAAGCTTGTCTTTATAACATAAATCTTTCCAGTTTCTTGAGACTTGCTGCATTACCCAGTGGTCAATTTTTATAACGTTCTAGGCATCCTTGAAAAGAATGTATTTTTCATTTAATGTGTGCCATTAGTTCAAATTTGTAAATTATGTTTTGTTCTCTCACTTACTGATTTTTATTGTTTTGCTTGGTTTATAAATTAAAGAGAAATGTGCATGAAAATATAATCATGATGGGTGATTTTTCAATTCCTTATTTAAAATTTCTGTCAGTTTGCTGCATATATTTTGGAGCTGCCTTGGATGCATCCAAGTCTAGAAATGCTAAATCTTCCTTATCTACATCATCTCTAGAAGTGTTTTTTGCCATAAAGTCTATATTTTCTGATATTGATAAAAGCACACAAAGTTTATTTGATTAACATTTGCTTGATATATATCTTTTATTTTTCTTTCTTTATCATTATGTTTTAAATGAATGACAATAGTTGTATTTTTTTTACTTCAGTCTGATAAGTTTTTCTATAAATGGAACATTTTCTCCATTTACATTTATTGTTGTCACTTTTATTTTGGATTTGTTTCTTCTATCTTATTTCATGCTTTCTATTCATTCCACTTTTTGTATGTTTTCTTTGCTTTTCTATATTTTTTTACTTAATTTTGTTTTTTTCTTATCTTTTTAAACCTCTGTTTATTGAGAAGCTATATACTACCTGTGCTTTTTATTTATAGCTATCCTAGACATTTTAACACTATACTTAATATTTCAAAATCAAAAGGCAACTAGCAGTTTTACACTCTTCCTTAATTTGAAGATCTTAGAGGGTTAAAACACTTAGAAAGTTATCACACTTCTCTCCTTTCACATGCGACTTTTATTTCTATCCCATTTGTTTTTCATCCCACATGACAACATTATTTGTTTTATATGGTCAATGTTTGTTTAGATTAATCTACAAATTTATCTTGTTTTCAGTACTCCTTCATGCATTTCCATTTTGGATTACTTTCCTTCTGCTTGAAAATTTTAGAATTTCTTGGTTCTATTAATGGCAAACTCTTAAGTTTTTGTGTGTTCAAAAGATGCCTATATTTTACCCTAGTGCTTAGAAGTTATTTTCTCTGGGAATATAATTCTATGTTGACAGTTATTTTCCCTTAGCATATTTATTTATTATCTGGGTTTCATTCCTGGTATTGAGAAGCCAGCTTTTAGTCTTGTTGTTATTCCTATGTAGGGAATCCGTCTTTTCAAAATTTTTTTCCTCACTGTTCTTAAATTCTTCTCTTTGTCTTTGGTGCTCCGAGGTTTTTCACTATGTTAAGTAATAGTATGGATTTGTTTTTGTTTATTCTGCTCCAGATTCACTGGGTGTCCTGAATCAGCAGTATAGTATCCTTCAAAAGTTTTGGAAAAATCTCAGTATTTTTTTTTCAAAAATTATCTTTTTACATTCTAGTTTTTCTCTCATTCTTGAACTCTTATGTTCCAGAACCTTTTTTCTCTGTTCTACATTATTCTTAAATTATTTTTTATATCTTCATTTCTTTGTACATTATACACACAACACACAAAAATGGTAATATATAGAGAGAGCATTATGTATATACATACAATGTATAATCAACTATTTAATTCAGCCATCAATTAAAAATTTTCATTTAATATATTTTTTATTTTTGTAAGTTCTATTTGGTCATTTTTAATAACTTCTTATTTACGGTGTCAGTTCTGCCTTTTATTCTTAATATTTGGATTATTTTCTTATTTTTTATGTTTGAAGATTTTACACTTAATATTTTAAAATGTATTTTAAAACATATTAGACTTATCTGTATTGATACAATCTCCTTGTTGGAGGGGGTTTTGATTATTTTTCTTACGGCTATATTTTCAGAGCATAGAGGGATGCCAAAGAGAAGCCAGTCAGTAATTCTTTGTTGGATAAATTAATGATAAGATCCTCTCTTGAATTAGACATCTACATCTTGGGCAGGGCCTACTTTTTATCTTGGATCCCCTGAACATTATGTCATTGATAACCAGGTTTCAAGGCCAACCATGTATGACAAATGCCCCTGTGGAATATTTGCATTCAGTGTTCTTGTTTCCCATTCATAGTCAGGTTTATTTGGGGAGGAGTGGGGAAAATGGTGAAACCTTTCAAACTTCTTTTTTTTTGCCAGTTATTAATATATTTTAAATAATGTTTTTAATGTTTTAGCCTACATTAAAACATTTGTTTCAGTGGCAGACTCAGTTATGTTACCTAGTCTTCAATTCTCCCTGAAAAGGAAGTCTGTTTGAGTCATTTGATCCTGGAGGAAAATACAGAAATGGTTATTCTTCTTAACTGTAACCTCTCAAATAATTCTAAAGTTTAAGGGAAAAAAAGTGATTTAAATAATAAAAATGAAAAAGGACATGCCATTTAAATGGGGTATTTCATACGAAAGTTTACTGTTAGTAAAATATTATAGTTCTTATTATTTAGATTAATAATGGGTATCCCATTTGTTGTGCTTGAAGTATTGAACAAGTGGGAAATTGCAAATGTTTCAAAATAAAAATAGCATCCACCATGAAAGTTTTATTTACTCTTGTTGAGAAATAGTACAGAGACTGTCTTAAGGGATGATTTGGCAGACCTTATTTTTTATGGGATTAATAAATGTGATTGAGGTTAAATTTCTTATAATCTCTCTTACAGCTCTTGAACTGATTGCTACTGCTCTTTATGTTTTAATGTTAACATTCTTCTACTTCTCATACCCACAACTCTTCTTCATTTGTGACACATTTTGCCCACAGAGACATGGAAGTCTGTTTTAAAATGAGCTTAGTTGTCTATTTACCTGCTTGGAACAAAGTTGACACTTTATAAAACACTGTGCAACATAAAATGTACAATGCCTGAGCTATTGAACATCCAGTTTGCTTAATAAATCTATGGAATTTTTATATGTTGAAAAACTAGGAATACAGTATTATAAAGCATTTGACAACTAATTTATTTGCCTAGCATAGAAAAACTGATGTCTATGATAGAAGTATCCAGTTTCTTGGTACAGATTATACCATTTATTTATGCCATTAAATAAGTATTCCATGAAGTAGGTTCACTGTAGGTATTTCATTAGTTTAGCAATTATTTATTGAGCAACTACTATATGCAAGGTATAGCTTTGTAAGAGATAAAAAAGTGAAAAAATATGTTTTTTGGTCCTTATTGAGTAAGGTGAAAATGGGCATTTTAAATTGTGGTTTCCTAAACACAAAAAAGGCCATAAAAAACTTTTAAATAACTTGAATGTATACCAATGAAGTTTTCTTTCTGTTTTTTTTCGGTATATACTTGGCTATCTTTAACTTTAATTTTTAGATTCTTCCCTTCTTCCCATGTACTAAGGCTATCTGCAAACTGATATCTGCGATAAGGGTCTCCTGATTCTCCCTTCCTTTCCCCTCAGACAGAAAGCATTTTTCATCTCTGAATTTCTGTAGCACGTACTCATGTCTCTCATTTCTTATTTTGCTTTATAATTTATTTGTCTGTGTACTTATTTAATTTCCCTAGTAGCTTTTGAAGATCTTAAAGGCAGAATCTATTCTCAGTCCTTGTCATCATGACTTATTGATAATAAGTCTTCCAACACCGCGAAAATGAAAAAGCACAATTAACATATCTTGTACATTTTCCCTTAGATGTAGAGAAATAATATTGCTCTTTAAGTTGCATAGTAAAAGTTAGCTTATTAGCATTCTTATCACTAGGAAAATTGTGGAAATTGGTAATTCTTATATCACCCTATACCAACTTTCAGTCCAGTAATAAGTAGGCTTATGGAAACTAGAAGTAAATATGTTATTGTCATTAGAGAACTATTATTTATTGTTTCTGTAGTTCTTCAGTAAGATGGTTAAGATAATACCCAAGGGAAATTTTAAAAATAATAACAATATGTATATTTACAACATTGTCCTTTTATTCATTGAATGATTTCTAAGAGGTAGGAAAAGTAGAATTGCTTAGGAAAGGAAAAGCCATTTGAGACAATACAAATTAACTCTTAGTAGCAAGGTAACATCAATATTTTATTTCGATGAAGTGGCTTTTGAAAACATCTAACTTTTTTTTCTGGTTAATTAGTACCTAAATAAAAATGCTACTTTTGTTGTGCTTTCAAAAACACTGAAAATTAATACTTATATAATAATTCAATTTGTAAGATCTGTGGATAGATTACAAATAAAATAAATTTTAGGTATTTTTAGGAATTTGGCACATGATCAACATATACACAGTTGTGAATCAATTTAATGTAAATTACACATATTTATACTCTCAAAACTGGTGCTTATAAAAAGCTTGTACTTAAACCCCGGCCAAATTGTATTTTTATCAAATTGGTAGTCTCATTGTTACAGTGGCATTATTTCATCTAAAACTTCCTTCTTCTAGCCATAAAATAAAATTTAAAATTAGAGGATGTACTTTGTATTGACATATTCAAGTTGCCCAATATTTGTCAGGTTTGAGAAATAATATACAAACACTTTAGTTTCGCTTTAAGCAATTCGTCATTGCAAAAGCCATTTTTTCTCTGATTATTGAAAGGTATTTTCCATTAGTGTAATGACAAAGCTTTTCAAAATATTCATCGGGAGGAGGAAAAATTCACGTTGCTGTTAATAGACCTATTTTTCAAAATGCCAGAGGAAGTTGTGCTATCTGATGGATATTTATTAAAAAGTGGAATGGAATAGTAATATCCTGGATTCATATTTTCTCATTTTTCCCTCTTACAATCCCAGGTGGAAGTAGTTAACTAGATAACCCTTGTTTCTATGAACCCTTTACTTGGTTTAACTTTGCTTACTGGCATATATGTTTTGCTCAAGTGTTTCAGCTCTTGAGTATCACAACACTGTATCAGATTAGGCTGAGTTTAGACATTTTGGAATATGCCACACATGGTTATGGGAAAGGTTCAAGGGCTATATGCTGAAATATGGAACCAGTTTCCAGGTCATTGTGGAAGTGATTATGTTGGTAGGAGTGGCTTGTGATTTTAGTCAGATCTCTGCTAAATTTAATTTATCTAAATATTTCTCCAGAGCTCTATATTTATCGGAGTACATAGACATTAACTGAAAATGTTTGGAAAGGAAATTGACCTCACATAAGACTAGACTAATCTAATACCACAGCATTGAAACTAAAAGACTTATTGATCATTGTGAATTTCTGTGCATATATTTTGGATGAGGATGTGGGAGAGTTTTAAAAACCAGTCTATATAAAAAACAGTCTTCTGTCCAAAATTATTTTTCATCAATATAAGTCATTAGCTGCTATTTTTCAGTACCATAAAACATAAAAAATGAGCTTTACATCGTAGTGGTGTTTGTAGCATTTTCAGTAATTATTGCAAAGAAACTTAATGTGAAATTTATTCATTACTTAAGCTTTTTAAATATTGCTTGTTGAAATATTAAATTCACCCATTGAAGATGAAGAGCTGTTTTTAATAACTTGAAAAAAAACCTGATTTTAAAAAAAGATAATAATTTCTCTATTGTTTTTAGAATAGCCTATCATCAATATTGAACAAAAAGGGGCTTACGTCTTTATCAGTCAAGACAACTTTAATCTTGCAAATTGGATCAAATTTGTCCAACAGTGATATCACTCAGCACTGAAACAATTTGGGGAATCTTATTTCCAAATTCCCTGTTTTTGACCTTGCCCTAATAAAAGATTCTACAGACAGTAGTATGGAAATTGAATTTATTGCTTAACCAAATGCACATGTAGGTCTCATTAAAAATAACAGATCTCTATTTGACTTTTCTTTTACATTATTTTAAAAATTTAATTTTATGCATTAAAAAGAAAGATGAGGGGTAGTAAATGAATTAATTAGCTATAAAAATGTGGTTTTACCATTATTCACTGTAATACTGTTCTCCTCCATTCCATAGGTTAATATATGATTTAACTTTCTGAAATATTTTCTCTATCTCTAATTTAATTACATATTTCTGCATACAACCTATTATGAAATTACTTTTTAGTGTTGTATTAATCAGCATTAAATATTCTGTAATTAAATTGTAAAGATTTCTCTAAACTTGAAGCAGATTTCTTTGATATATTACTTTTATTTGTAATTAGAGGAGTCTTGTAAAGCATTGGTACTTCATAAATAATTTTTATAAATTAAGTGTAGTTCAGAAAGACTAAAAAATTTATTTGGTAACTAAAAGCACATTTCAATTAGATAAAATTAAAATTTGTTGTCTAGAATACTCTATATTGGCATAGCATCTTCTCAAATTAGCCTACCTAGTTAACACATTGGTTATACCAGTGAGCAAGTAGGAATTATTCTGTGTGTGTTTTTTGTCTTTCACTATTTCTTCTTGATTCCTTGATATAGTTCCACTTACCTATTTTCAGAGCCGAATCAAAGAAATGGGAATGTCAGATTTGGAAAGAAGTTCAGAAACCAAATATGTCAAGTTTATGATAACTTTCATGGTGGCCTTTACCAGGGAATTCTCTCCCAGTTATTTTAGTTTACAGAGAAGCAACCTCGGTTGACCCTTGAGCAACAAGGCTTTGAACTGTGTGGGTCCACTTATATATGGATGTATTTTCAGTAAAGACAGTCCCACAGTACTGTGCTATTCAAGATTGGTTGAATTCTCTGATACAGAGGGTCAACTGTAAAGTTATACGTAGATTTTTTGAGTGCATAGAGGGTAGGAGCCCCTAATCCCTGTGTTAGAGTCTGTTGTATACATATTCCAGTTCAGTATAGCATCTGCAAGCACATAGCTGCCAAATTCTCTTCTTTCCTAGTTTAAAATTTCCCAGAACCCAGCCCATGTGGTAAGTGAATGAGGTTGAGAACAATGGAAAATACACCTGACAGAACAGAATTTTGCATAAGAAGACCCCATCCTGATTCATTCTAGTTTTACTGAGAATTCTGAATTTTATACATTATTCTGTATAATGAAATACAACTGATTTAGATTTAGATTATATAAGCAATGTTTAACTTATCTTCTTTCTCTGATATTTCTTCATACATTAAATATTTTAGGTGTAATTAATTTTTGTTGAGATATAATTGACTTATAACATTATACTAGTTTCAGGTGTAAGACAGAATGATTCAATATTTGTATATATTGCAACTGATCACCACAATAAGTCTGGCTAACATCCATCAACACATGTAGTTACAATTTTTTTTTCTTGTGATGAGAACTTTGAAGATTTACTCTTAGCTACTTTCAAATATATACTACAGTATTATTAACTAGAGTCACCATGCTGTACACTAAACTCCATGACTATTTTATAGCTGAAAGTTTGTATCTTTTGACCACCTTCGCCCATTTCACCCACCTCCTACCCTCCTCTGGTAACCACCAATCTGTTCTCTGTATCTATGAATATAATTTTCTTTGTTTAAAATTTAGATTCTACTTATAAGTGAGCTCATGCGGTATTGGTCTTTCTCTCTCTGGCCTATATCACTTAGCATAATGCCTCAAGGTCCATCTGTATTATTGTAAATGGTAAGAATTCCTTTTTTATGACTGAATAGTATTCCATTGTATATACAGATGGTCCCTGAGTTACTATTTCAACTTACTGATTTTCAACTTTATGATAGTGCAAAAGCAATACTAGTTTAGTAGAAACTGTATTCAAAATTCAAATCTGAATTTTGATCTTTTCTGAACTAGTGATATGTTGTATGATACTCTCTCATGATACTGGGCAGGGACGACGAGCTGTAGCTCACAGTCAGCCTTGTGATCGATTACAAGGGTAAATATTATACACTTACAACCATTCACTACCCACACAACCATTCTGTTTTTCACTTTCAGTACAATATTCAATATGATACATGAGATAATCAACATTTTATTATAAAATATGCTTGTTAGATATTTTTCCCAACTAAAGGCTAACATAAGTGTTCTGAGCATGTTTAAGCTAGGCTTGGTTAAGCTATGATGTTCAGTAGATTAAGGGTATTAAATGAATTTTGACTTACAGTATTTTCAACTTACAATGGATTTATTGGGATGGAACCCCATGGTGAGTTGAGGAATATCTGTACATACCATGTTTTCTTTAGCCATTCTTTCATCAATATACACTTAGGTTGCTTCCATGTCTTTGCTATTGTAAATAGTGCTGCAATGAACATTGTGATGCCTATATCTTTTTGAGTTAGTGTTTTTGTTTCCCTTGGATAAATACCCAAAAATGGAATTGCTGAATCATATGGTAGTTCTATTTTTAATTTTTTAAGGAACCTCCATATTATTTTTCATAGTAGCTGCAACCAATTTACATTCTCACCAGCAGTGCACAAGGGTTACCTTTTTTCACATCCTTGCCAACCCTTTGCCAAGTTTTAAATTAGATTGTTTATATTTTTCCTATTGAGTTGTATGAGTTCCTTATATATTTTGAATATTAACATTTTATCAGATGTGTTTTTACAAATATTTTTTCTCATTTTATAGGTTGTCTTTTCATTTTGTTGATTGTTTCTTTTGCTGTGTACAAGGTATTTAGTTTGATGTAGTCCCACTTATTTATTTTTGCTTATGTTGCTTGTGCCTTTAGTGTTATATCCAAAAAATCATTTCCAAGCCCAACATCATGGAGCTTTTTCATCAAAAAATGCAACACATTTATGATAAAAATTTTTCATGAACTAGGAACAGAAGAGAACTTTCTCAATCTGATAGGAGCACTATGAAAAACTCACAATAGCCATCATACTTAAAGGTGAGATAATGAATGCTTATACTGTAACATGGGTAATGCCACTGTGATTCATTATTTTACTAGGATCCTAGCTGGTATAATAAGGCAAGAATATTATAGAAAAGACATACAAATGAGAAAGAATGGAGTCAAATTGTCTTAATTCACAAAATTACTAGAGCTAACAAGTAATTGTAGAAAGGTTGAAATATACAAGGTCAATATAAAACGGTATTTCTTTATACTAGCAATGAACAATTAGAAATTAAATGCAAATCATTTACAGTAACATCTGATAAGTATAAGACTTAAAACCAAATTAAACATATCCAATACCTGTATGATGAAAGCTAAAGAACATTGCTGAGAGAAGTTTTATAAAGACCTACATAAATTGAGTGATATACCGTGTTCATGATGCACTATTGTTAAGATAACAATTATCCCTAAATTGGTGTATAGATTCAACACAATTCCAATCAAAACCACCACATCTGTCTTTGCTAAAATGTCAAGTTGATTCTAAAATTCAAATGAAAAGAGGAAGGAGTTTGAATAGCTAAAACAATTTGAAAAAGAACAAAGTTGGAGGACTTACATATCAATATGTGAATGCTTAAATTATGGTATGATCATACATATAATGTAATACTAGTTAGCAATTGAAAGAGTTAACTACTTAACATATAAAAAAAGGGATGAGTCTCAAAAACAATACTAAGTTAAAGAAGTCTGACACAAATGAGTGTTGTGTCATTCCATTTATCTGAAACTTAGAGAACAGGTATCTAATCTATAGTGACAAAAAACCAAGTTAATAGTTTCCTGGGGTAAATATTGGCTGGGAAGTACAGTGATAAAAGTCTGGATCGTTGGAAGTGTAGCTTATATTGATTGTGGTGGTGTTTATGCAGGTATAAAAATTTGTCCAAACTCACTGAAATTTCTACTTAACATGGTGAATTTTATTCTATGTAAATTATAATCAGTTGATTTTTAAAAATAATATATTTAACTAACAGGTGAAAATGCTTAGTATTAATATGTATTGAGTACTTGTTATACGAACCATTGCTGTTCTATCAGTTTTACATGTATTAACTCATTTATAATTCTCAAAACACCCTATAATATATAGGTATTATTATTGTTTATTTTACATGTAATGCAAGTGTAGAGTGGTTGTCACAGCACAGTTTATTTTTAGTTGCCAAATTAATAGTTGGAATCTTCAATGTCTTATAAAAACCACTTCATTTCATGAGGATAGTAGAAACATCAGTGAAATATAATGCAGTTCTTTCACTAATTTCTTATGTGATTTTGAGCAAATCACTAAGATTTTCCTGTCTTTAATAACTAAGGTCCCATTCATTTATAAAATTCTCCCATTTCATGGCTCTCACTCTTGGAATATGTGTGATTATTTAATAATACAGTGCTTTAAGTGAATTCTGTTATGGTGTCCAGGGGAAAAAACCACTACCCATAAAAGATATTAAAAATAGATGAAAAAACTAGGTATTTCTTGGTCTTTGTTGTCTCTTAATGTCTGTGAAGATGCTTTGCTTTAGGAGAAAAATTTAAAAACAAAGAGAAGATTGAAAAATAAAAAGAAGCTTATTCAACACCATGTTTCTTTTTTTTTAAAGCTACTTTGGTTCTAGCTAATATAAATCAATATAAGCATGGTTGTTCAAGAAAGGGAATTGAATGGAATGGTCTAGGTTTATTCCACACAATCTAAGGAAATACTAATAATTAGATATTATGAAAGATGAAGTCTAGACCAGGTTTGTGAATCTCAACACAGGATTCCCTTATCTAGGGCTCAGCTATTAATCTCAAATACTAGTCTGTAAATCACCCAGTTCAATTATTGAGTACTAATTTGATTGGCCCATCTTGAGTTATATGTCCCCCTATTCTATTATTTCTGTCTAGAAGGCCATGTTCCCTTCATCAAAGAAGAAAAGTCCTTGCTAAATAGGATACCACAGAAGAAAAGTCCTTGCTAAACAGGATACCTCTATAGTTGGGGTGGGCAGTTCTCAGAGAAAAGTGCTGTGTTATACATCCCCTGTATGACCTATGTTAACATTACACATGGGGAATCAACAACCTTCTTTTCCTTTTCATCCACCATGTGATAAAATAGATTAGAAACAGAGCAAAATACTTTACCCACCCCTGATCCACAGCCGTTGCAACATGACCTTGAAGCTCCTCTCATCAAGAGATGGAGTGTTTTTGAATCTGGGCTGGCCTTGTGACTCGTTTTGGCCAAAGACATTGGAAGTGATACTGTGTCAGTTCTGAGGCCTCAAGAGGCCTGGTGCTTTTGTTCTTTTTCTTGAATCTTTGTCCATGCCATGTGAAGAAGCCCAAGCTATCCTGCTAGATGATAAAGACACATTATCCTCACAGCCCTGTTGTCCAGCCAATAGCCAATAATTGCAGTGTGATTGAGGCCTTCCTAGAGCACCAGTTCCCAGCCAACATACTAGCTGCCTACAGATATAAAAAACAAGGGCAGCCATGGTCAGCTGAGTCCAGCTCAGTTCAGTAGAACTCCCTCACTGGCCCATAGATTTATAAACAATAATTAATGTTCATTGTTATAAATCACTGAGTTTTGGGGAGTTTTCGTTTGGAACAATAGCTAAAGAGCATACCCCATTCAACAAATATTTCCCCCCCACAATTTTTACATAATTAGTTCCTTATGTATAGTAATAATGGTTTTCCCATTTGGTGTTAGAATAAATCCTTAATTATAACAATGCAAAGTACCTACATTTCCTCAGGATTATTTTACAGTATTCTGTTTGAAGATAAACAATGGAAACGTTTACTTGTATTTTGTAAAATGTTATGACTACTACAAGTCTTTTCACAAACCTTTCACTTTGAAATTGATTATGAGTTATAGTTTATTATCACATAATTATCATCAAGTAAGCTTGGCATATTTGAACACTTTAAGTTGTTTGAGCTTTATTAGTGAATTTATGTCTGTTAACTTATATAGAGCTAGATTATTTTTTCTAATTTATATTTTTGGTTCTTTTCAAATTGCTCATACCATAATGTTAGTTGAAAGGAGTAGAATTTAGAACACAATTACATAGTTGGTCTAGTAGCTATATAAGCAGATTAGATAGATAGATAGATAGAAAGAAGGGAAAATGGATAGTTGCATGTAAACTGCTTAGCACAATGCCTGGTATATAGTTTGCCCTCAATAAATATTAATTGGGTATTGTTTTATAGAAGTTTGTTATTAATTATTGAATGCACCATGGGGAAGTAATAATCTTAAAAATAAAACAATTACTGGGCAGTTGCGCTATTCAACAGAATATTTTGAAAGTGTCATATGGTATCCCTTACTATGATTTATTTTGTTTGCCCGATCAATCAACATGGTTCGTAAAAGAGGACTCAGCCTCAGAGATTTTTAGCAGCCTTAAAAAGTATATTTTAGTTAAAATATGTTTGCTACAAGATACTTTTCAGTTTAGGATTTGGAAAGGTGGTGGCAAAATTATAGTTGTCAAAATAGTGATTTTCAATAAGTACTGTAATTAGCATGCATTACTTCCAGAAATTGTGCTTTTCAGCAATGGGCCATGACTCACTTGTATTTGCATATAATCAGTGCGTGTTAGAAATAAATGTCCATTTATCCTCAGAATAAAAAGAAAGAAAATTTGGTATAAATAGCTCTAGTAATTAAAAGACCTTATCAGACCATATATCTTATATGAAATGTTGGTTCTGTGCTCTACAGAGAACACAATTCTCTGTTACTGTGTATGTTATGTGCTATTTCAAATCTAGCCTGTGCCAGGTTGTGATAACAGCTGGAGAGTTCCTTCTTTCCCCTGATTCCTGGAAAAACAGTCCAAGAATTCTCTTTAAGCATTTGGTAAATGTGTGTAAGTCCTCCTGAAGCCACTTCCCACATCCATACCTGTCGTACAGAAAGCACCACATTTCATCACACACTAGTAGATATCCAGAGAGAACCCTACCTAACCATTCTACTGATTGTTCAGGCCCCCTGTCCCACATCGTTTGTGCCTCAACGCTTTGCATGTGCTCTCAGCAGCTTGGGCTCAGAGGCTTGTTACTGTGCATGATCTTTCATATCTGCCTTTGGTTTCCTCTGATTTAGGGGGCTTTCTGGGTTCCCTTCCTGCCTTTTTGAATCATGTCTCTCTTGCATGATTTTGGATTGGTACCTTCTTTTAATTTTGACACGTTAGATTCACTGCACCCAGACAGTGTTCCCATCTCTAGGTCCAGAAACAAACTGTTCTCTGGGAGTCCAGTCTCCAATCTTCCCATGACAAGACATAGGATCACTTCCAAATGATAAGTGGCAATTTCTGTTATCAGGAATTTAATTTTAGCTTTTCTAAACAAGTGACTCTCATCCATTTACCAGTCCCACAAATATATTTATTTTTCTAATATTTGATAAAAAGTCAGTGGAATGCTTTTACTTTTCTCTTCATACATGTTATTGAAATTTTCAGGTCATTGATTATTCTTTTATGTGCTTAAATATCCAACTTACTGACTTAATTTTCAAATCCCCAGTACAAGAACTCCTGTTGTTTGTTTTTTATCTCTCTGCATTACTAGTTTAAACCTGACTGGGTGAGACATTGTAAGCATAGTTAGCCTTGATTTAATAAGATTTCAGAATTTCTAGCATATGTGAAACACTAATATTTCAATAAACACTAATATTTCAATCAGACTTTCGATATATGTACCCCATTAAAAATGAAAATATTTTGCTTTATCTTTTTATTGTATACAAATTATCTAGAGGTGATGACATTTAGTACATCTAGACAAGGTAATTCCGTATCAATGTGGTTTATAATGGGAGAAAATCATTATCCTGTTGCATCCTTCTGAAGCTGGTTCTTAGTAATTTTTATTGATGTTTTAAACATGATGCCTCTGAGTAAATCTGGGCATGAAAAGTATGCGCTACTGCGTCAATTTTCAGCTTAATTCAGAATATCACACTGGGTAATAGTATATAGTATTGCTGATTAGTGTAACATTTAAAGTAGCTCACTGGATAAATGGATTCCCATAGACTTTTATATGTGGACCTCTACTTTTTCTAAGAGAGGTTGCTTCTGACTGCTCTAGCCAGAATGGAGTCTTGTTCCAAAGACATTTACTTCACCTTCTGTGTTTTCCATGCTGTGATTCTGGATTCTCTGTATTCTACATCACTGCTTTCCAACTAATAATGGAGTTCTGATCTTCAGTTGCCTCTTGCCCAGAAGTTGATGTATTTCTCCAAAGTGCTGTCATGGCAAAGCTGATTTTCACTCTCACAGAACCAGGTTCTAACCTTTGGTTTCTAACTGATAGTTGTGCTGGATATAGTTTAGCCTCTTGAATATGGCTGAGCAAGTGTGTCCCTGGCTCTAGTTAAGGGCCCTTTAATATGAGATTATGATGCTTGAAGAAAGAAAGTGGTTTTTCAAAGCCTGTTGTTTAACTCTTGAATCCATTCTAGGCTCCCAGATTTTTCTGTTTTCAATTTTATTTCATTATATTCAATCTATAATGATTCCTCTTCCTAATTAGCAAGGAAATATCACTTATTTATTTAACAAAGTCAAATATTGCTGAAACCTATAAGGTAAAACAGTAAAATTTTAATTCCCTAGGAGAATTCCCTTTAACAGCTTTTTTTTTCTATTCACAGTTTACATGTATTAAGTGACATATTGACATCAAGACTGCTAGTGGGATCCAGATATAAAGCAAACTATTTTTTCTCTCATAGACCTTTAATTTGGTCAGTGTAATTAGTTTTTTCTTGGATGGAAACAGAAAATTCTATGTGAGTTCCCTAGATTTATCTCTCGAATTCTTTTTTGTTGGTTCTTTCCTCAGGTAGATCTAGCATATGTATGTATTGGTCAGTACTTAGCTGAAGATTTTAGGGTAACCCTCTGAAGAGCTCCAATACTCTCTCTGTGAAGTCCTCTCATCTTAGATACTGTGCTATGATTTTTAGCCAGTTTTGTCTCCCCAGACTTCCATATTTATCCCCACAACTCAGGGAGAACTAGTGGTCTCTGTGAACCTCGGCCTAGGTTCACTGTCTCTGTATTGTGGTCTGTAAATTATCTATAGGTAGTAAGATGGGCAACTGTGGTGTTTCATAATTTGTTTCATGTCTCTTGGGATCACTGACAGTTTTTGCTTGCTACCTGAGTTTTGAAAGCCATTGTTTCAATTATTCTGTCCGGCATTTTAATTGATTTCTGCCAGTTGGGTAGCTCTGGCCCTCATTGCTTCATTTGGCTAAGAAGTAGAAGTCCTTGTGTTCATACTTAGATTTTATGATTGCTAGATTTCTCTACTACAAAGTTACTGTTTTTCCTGTTCCTTAACCTATCTTTTGGAAGCAAATCACTAAGTCCAGCTCATCTGTGGGGAGGGAGAGTTAAACTACTTCCTGGACAGGGGAGTATCTTTATATATATTATTTGGAATTCTCTAAGGATGATTTGCCTGTTCTCCCCCATTTATTTATTCAACCATCTATTCATCAGTGTATTTACTTTACGTTTTGAGTTAAAATCCAATACCACATATAACTTTATTTTAAAATGTTGTCACATGTATAGTAATATATACATATTGAGTCCATACTGCTTATTCCTGACATGTCCGTTGTCTAGTCTCACAGGATTCTTTGAAATTAGGCAGCTCTTCAGTTTCCGTGTTACCTGTGTACATCAGAGTCTTTGATAAGGCTGGGAGTGTAGTTCTGTGCCTGAATTTCTGTCTCTGTAGACTCACCATACGGACATTACCTGGGAATTTTAAAGAACATAAGCCTGAAATTGCATTTTTTGGTGAAAACCTTGAGAACTTCTTTTATTTTCTGGTGTTGGGAAAACTCCCTTTCTCTCCTGGTGCTTCTGTTTCTTAGAGGAAAAGCTGTCTACTTTGAATTGCTGAGAATTAATATTAATTTGCTTTCCTGGCAATTGCTTTTTAGTATCATTTGTTACCTAACCATTCTTTGCTACCTAAGTCATTCTTCTAGTTGTACGGGCTTGAAGTTTTACTTTCTGGGCTGCACCTAGCAGCTACTATTGGATTACTAGGAATAACTTATTTTGTTTAACTGTTTCTGAATGTTCTGAACACAGGAATGAGTGCCCTGAACTCTTGAATAAAAAAGCAAGGATAATTTGATACATCCCTAAGCAGCTAGAAATAGAGGTAGGGACCTACATGAGGCATTATTTAATTTTGTTGGTTTCTGATGTATTATTTAAAAATAATTACACAGATAATTTATGAAAGTGAAGAAAAATGCCATTGTTTAATGGTGATAGCTCTCAATTAAAGGACAAACTTACTTAGATACATAGAAAAGTTCAAAACTTCCAACTTTTAGATTCTCCTAAACAGGCTTTGATCTCTTTGGATTATGGTGTTTCTATCTCTACAAACAAAAATTTCTCTGACACAGTCTGCATTTTTCTGAATTTGAGCTGAAAATATTGCTTAGGTGTTCTATTCAAGTGTTATTCCTTTCGATTCATTTCTTAACATGGTTGTTCTTCCCAAAAGGTGGAACTTTGAATGAATAGCACTTCAGATTACTTGGTTTGAGCCCACTCAATTTTCTGTTGTTTTACTTGCCATTCCAGGAATCTCTTCACTTTGGTGGCATCATTGAGAGGTGTGGAAACTAGTAAAAGCTATAGTCCTGAAATGAACCTTTCACTTTCTCTCTCTTAACTTCAACTTCCACCATTAGTCTCATATTTTTTATGTGTATTTAGGAAATATCTATGAAACTACTATTCACCCACAACTTTGGTTTTGAGGCTTTTATCCCTTTTTAACTTCATCGTGCATAAAATGCACATATTCACATAATGTATTAAATCAAGAGACCATGACATAATGTTAAGAATTTAAAAGAAGAACATACAAGATGCAAAGTTTGATACTGGCTCTGACATACTCCATTTGTGGGAAAGACACTATCTATCTCTTGGACCTCTTTTGTTTATATTACCTTACCAAATTGATTATTTTAGAAATCAGATTAATATATTTTGAAAAATGTATTTTAAAATGAGTCATAAAGTTTGATACTGAGGTTGTTTCAGTCAGGTTTACTAAGTCACAACATAAAATAAAACAAGGATACAGACTCAGATTTCATTAACATTTACATACCCTAAAGTCTTGTATATAACATATTATTATAGTTGTTATTTATAATGATTATTATTGTCTATGTGAACTTCAACAAATTTCTTTTTTTGTAAAATGATACTAATATCTACTCCCAGTTGTACTGGGAAATTTAAATGTAAAATTGCTGAGCATAGCCAATAGCATGTTGTAATCTTTTGGCATGTGTTCTCTTTTCATTTTTCTCCCTGCTCCCCCTCAACAACTCAAGTAAGGTCATCACTGCTGAGATCTACTGTCTTAACCCTTCAGCATATATTAATTACTCTTGTAATGAATGACATCAGTTACCCAAGGGCTTTGCTGATGGACCAAAAGGCAGGAATCCATTAAAATAAATCCAACAAGGGACAAAATAGAAAACAGAGGGGAGACTCTCTCATCAATGGACCATATGATCTGTGCGACTGGAGGTCCATTCCTTTTAAATATCATAGCTCACTAAGCCTCTTCCTTTCTCTTGTGTGACCACTGCTCACTCTTAAACTTATAAAGTCTCCTAGCAGAACTTTCTGCAAAGGCTTTTCTGAGAAGTGTTCTTGCTGCCAGCTTTTCATTCTGTCCACATTAATGAAAAGGTAGTGTTCATAGAGCAGTTCTTTCATATGCAATTCCCTCACCCCTGGACATTTATTGATCCTTTATCCTCAACAGAACAAAGTCTAAATAATTTAGCCTAACACTCAAGAACCTCACAGAACATTCTTGTGCCTTCTCTCTTCCATTTGCTTCTCCAGATCCATTCTCCACCTCTCTTCAACGACTCTGTGGCCCTGGCGGCTGATCTGCATGAACTACAATGGGAACCCTGGTAGGAAATGGGAACCCTGGTAGGAAATGGGAAGGAAGGAGAATGAAGTCAGGGAATTTATTCCCCCAGATTCCTCCTTTCTACTAAAAGTCATGCATCTTATCTGGCATCCTTCTCCACAAGACTCTGTCCTTTTGGGGTTTGGTAACTACCACTCTCCACTCCACCTTTCAGGCTGAAGGGTGGGAATAGTTTTGCAAGTGCTGGAATCCTGTCTTATTCTTGTGGCTTCTCTACACCTTGTACACACCTTTGTAAATATTCTCTGCATCAAACTCAACTTCAGCAACCCAATTTGAATATGCCATCTGTCTCCTGGATGTTATACTTCCTAAATTTATTTCATGCCATACACTGTATCCTTTAAAGATAGATGGTTTATTTATTATTGCCATAGTGGTTCAGAATAGCCACTTTGGAATGATAAAGTGTTGGGTTTGAATCCCGATTTTACTACTTAGTTCAATGACTTTGATCAAATTACTCAACCTCTCTCAACCTCAATATCCTCATCTATAAAATAAGGATAATAATAGTAGCCAACTCACAGTGTTATTATGAGAACTGAAGAAGTATATAGAAGTTCTATCACAGAGCAGATGTTAAAGAAATATGGTTTTGACCATAAATATTTTTTGAGAACATATACCTTATGCATTCATACTACCATACCTCTTTTTCCATTTTCCCCTATTCTCCACTTCAATTTATTCATTCTAGGCTCAGTTAAATTCCTAGTTCTTCTACTATCTCTTATGTTTTTCAGTTCTTATAACACCTACTCCCTGAAACTTTCCTTTACATTTTCATCGGTATATGTTTCCTCTCCCCAGTTATATTGCTAACAATCTGATAATAGGGAAAAATCCTTTTCATTTCCTTGTTTTGCTCCTAACTAGCTCAGTGTTGAGGATATAGTAGAAGCTAAGCAAATATTTCTTAGTTATTTAATTTTAATTATTTAATTTCAATTAATGTAGGCAAATTTTATAATGCAAGTGATTTCAATTCAGTTAGATAGCCAAACTGCATAATGCAAGGCTCCCAGCATAGATTTTTTTAATTATCACAGTGCCCATTCCAAAGTAGGTACTTAATGAATATGATAATTTTAGGTAATTATTATACAGACAAATTTTCTCTAATGCTCTCTAAGCACCTCATTGACTACTATGTAGACATAGTGTAATAAGATACTTTATATTAACCATCAAATATTAATGATCTAAGCAAGTTAAAAAGCACAAGAAGGAAATAATACTAATGCCAATATACTAGCTTCTTAATATTTTATCATCTTTTAAACATACCAGCTTGTAATATCACCACAATACTATAGAATAAATAAGTAATTCACTTCCTCTGATAATAATATAAAAACTTTGGTCTCTGTTATATTTTAAATTATGCCCTTTGTGGAGTAATTATGGACCACTGAATTAAAGTTAAACTATAGGAGAGCCCAAGCATAAGAATCAGCTTTAGTTTCTGGTGAGCCGTGTGATTTACCACCTCTCTTGGTATATTGCCTTTAATTTTGTCCTAGGAAAAGAACTAAATAGAGATATAGCCTATAGGTGGCACTTGAGTCCACTGATAGCTGTCCTGTGCTCAGTCTTGATTCTTTATATTGCAGTTTCAAGGATAGCAGCATGGTTATAATTAGTGTTGGCTTCTCAGCATGATGATGAGGTCCAGTGGTACAGTGGAATTTGGGCTACCGTGAAAAAGCCTCATTAACCCTGGTCAGGTTCCTGTTGGAATGTGGCAACTCCCCAAACTTCTGTCCTGTTAGTGAAATGAGGTATAGCACAAAGGGAGCAATGAGGATTGCCTGAGTGTGATGTGTATATCTCTGAAAGTGATCTTGGTGCTAACTGTTTCATGGGAGTTAAAAGTTAATTGATTGTAAACAGTGAGCTGGTTGAAGATTAGAAAGAATTGAGGATAGTTTCTTTTGAGACCATCTTAGAGCACAGTAAGATGAATTTTCTTTGTTTTTTGATGCAACACATTAAGAAAACATTTAAAATTAGAATATTAATTGTCTGAGTCACCCAACGTACTCTATGTAAGCAAAAATAAATGCAAAACTGTGAATTAAAATATGTATTGAGTAACTGCTTCTGTGTGTAATAACTCAGTGAAGATAGTTTTATTTGTTTTTTTTTCTTGCCATGAATCATCTTTTCATACACAGCCTGTGTATGAAGGAATGAGAGATGGCTTGGACCTTGGAGCTACAAATTCTCAGTCAGTCTTCTACCTCCTTTTCAGGTTCACATGGGATGTAAAAAGGAGGCTTTGGGAAAAGTTATTATTCATTTGTGTTTCTTCTTTCACCTTTATTCGCCAGAATGCTTTACATAGTCAGAATCTCTGGAGTTGGAGGGGAGTGGATGCCTGGGGAGTGCCCTTCTCCCTTCCACTTTCCTAGTCCCCCAGTGGAGACATATTGCTACAGGGCTTTGACTCAAGACCGAGAAGACTCCCCTGGTCCTGGTGAATTGAGAAGATGTACATGTGAACCAAGAGTGTTTCTTCCTGCTTGATATAAAAGATCTCTTCGGCACATTTCCTTTAGGCTTACCTCCTAATCTTGGTCCTAGTGGTCCTAGCATTCAGAAGGTCAGCAGAACATAGATCAAAGGAATAGAGTGTCTTTTCAGTGTTTTTCCTGAGGTCTAAAGCAGAATTTATAAGCTGTTCATTCACAGACCTTTCTTGGATAGGAGATCACACCCAAGTGGGAGAGGGACCTGCCCATTACACAATACTACCCCCATTAAAACATCAAGAAGCAGAACTTTCCAAAGAGAAATATGCACCAAAAAGGCAGTCTACAAAACAGAGTTCAAAAGTGAGCTAAATGTGAATAGTATTGATGAGAAAGATCATTTATTAAGTTGAGGGAGGAAAATAGAAAAGATTAAGTAGTAAGTATAAAGAAAATATATTTGCTTAGAGGTTTTACTAAAAGAAAGGTAAAAATGTGTGGCTAAGTATGTTTAGATTTCTGTTTTATGATCATGTAGTTGAAATAGAATGTTCTAAGTCACTGAATTCTGGAAAACACATACTATTCAACAGGATTCAGGGAAAAAAAAAAAGAAAGATGAAGAGAAGTCTGCAGGCAGTGTTGACATTATTGCTACCACATGAGAACTGGTGAGAACTCAATAATACTTTTTAAATAAATTTAAGTGGGCTAATTTAAAATGTTTGAACCATTTGATTGTCAATGGCTTGTTTCAGTGAGATATTCTGAAGCATTAGTTCTACCAAAGTTCTTCCTTTGAGACATTCCTGCCACCAATCTATAATCCTAAACTGACCAAGTTTTTGCTTATTTCTAGAGGATATTTGATTCCATTTCTTTTCTGGTAGTGGGCATTAAGTTTACAAATGCAGTGGCTTTCTAACAAATCCTTGCATTGAGGTTGGTAAGAGGCCATGGCCTTAAAATATTAAAGGGTCTCTGTTCATTTCTATGCTACTTTAAGCATCAAATGCAGTGTTAAAGATTTTAATCAACAGAACTCTCTGGGAGCTCTGGTCCACAGTGATACTTCATGTACTCAGACTGTCATTCAGCAAGTATGCACCAGTATGATTATTGTCTGGTTCTTTCGCTTGTTTGACTTGGTTTCTCTCCTGCTTAGTCAGCTGGTACATTTGCCATTTTTGAATTACCTTTGGATATACTGACTGCAGAAAATGATCCTTTATTTTAAAAAATACTCTTCATGATAATTAGAAGTTAAGATATTTAGATCAAAATTAGTGAACTATTAATCAGTGCAGTATACCTCTAATTTTGTCTTTTACTCTTGTTGTTGCCAACTATATGAATTGCATCATTGATAGCTGATGAGACTGTAAACAGTTTGAAAGAAAATATGGGTTTTCAATTTCTGACAGTATAGTGGAGTAGAAATCCTCAACGAACTTTTTACTTCAAAGTAAAATAAGACATTGAAAAATATTAGCTATATTTTAAATGTGCTACCAAACTAACAAGAAAGTAAGAAAAAATATTCAGATGCTAAAAACAGAATATAACCTGGAATCCAGAAAGGTAAGCAAGCACAAAATAGCTGGTTATCTTGGGGCAACTATTAATTAATAATGACCCTGAAGACTCCCTTTATAATCTTAAAAATGTTGGGAAAAAGAATGTAAAGACTAGCCTGCACACATTGGAAAATCTAAAAGAAAACTCTTGCCCAAACGTGGGACCCCCCAAAACTATATCCCCAGTGAAAGGAAAACTTCACCCACTGAGGGAGACAAGAATGATAATCTCTTATCTCAACCATGATAGTATACAAAGAAGAAAATTTGTAACCCAAGTCCTTTTCCCAGTGGGTTTAAAGTTAAAATTCACACTATTCATTTGTGAACAAAAACCTTCATCTAAAGCTTTAGTTTGGACGATACTTGATTAGGAGTGCTTCTGAGGACCTGGCAGAAATAAGAATAGGAACAAGGAACACACTTTCAATCCAGGCTCCAAGAATTCCCCCAAAGAAAAGTCTAGCTCAGATTTTAAAAAGAAAAAAAAAAAAATCACAAAACATAATACCCCTTAAAGCCAAAGAGTAAACGCTAGAAGAAGCAAATGACAAGAATGAGACTTCAAATAATTCAGTTATTGGAATTAACAGCCACAGAAGAAAAAATAACCTTTGAAAAACAAGTATATCAAAAATACTAATGAAGATATTATGAAACTCATAAGCAGATTAAAAATAAAAAACTAAACTTTTTAGAAATTAAATGTAATCAAATAAAAATTTCAATGGACTGGTTAAAACTTTGACTTATATCTCATTCCTTGCACAAATTAAGATGGATCATATACGTAAACATGAAAGTTAGAATCATTAAGCTTCCAGAAGAAAAAAATAGAAGTATATATATTCATGTCTTTGGAGGTGGTCAAAGATATTTTGATGGACTGGAAAAAACACTAAATCAAAAGAAGATAAATCAAACTAGACTTCCTGGAAATTGAATACTTTGCTAATTAAAATACATCATTCAGAAATAAAAATTCAAGCCAGTGACTGTGGAAGTATCTGACAAAGAACTGTGTCCAGAAAATATAAAAATTTCTTACAGTAAATGCCAAGATTATAAACTCCTTTTTTAAAATGAAAAAAAATAGAGACATTATACAAAAAATATTATTTATAAGAACCCTAAACCAGAAACAACCTGAGTATATATCAACAGAAGAATAAATAAACAAGTTGTGATATACTCATATTGCAGAATACTACTCAGCAATAAAAAGGAACAACCTACAGGCAACAATATGGACACAAGAGAATACGTGCAACCGTATGGACACAAGAGAATATATACTATAATATTCTTTTTATATGAAGTTCAAGAACAGGCAAAACTAATCTATAGTGAAAGATATCAGAATATAGGGTGCCTTTGCGAGGAAGACTGATGAAAGGGAGCATCGTGGAATACTCTAGAGTGATGAACATGTTCTGGATCTCGATATGAATCATATCACATGGACATATACAATTGTCAAAACATCAAAATAAAGATTAAAGATTTGTGAATTTTATTCTATTGAATTTTATATCAACAAAAAAGTAAATGTTAAAGCAATAATTCTAGGTCAATTTATTACCTTACATGTTTGTATTAGAAAAGAGGAAAGGTTGGAAATTAAACTGAAGAAATTAGAAAATGTATAAAAGAAGCAGTTAAAGAAAAGTAGAACAAGAGGGTGTGGAGAAAAGGTGACCCTCCTACACTGTTGGTGGGAATGTAAATTGGTGCAGCCACTATGGAGAACAGTATGGAGGTTTTAAAAAGCTAAAAATAGAGTTACCATATGATCCAGCAATCCCACTCCTGGGCATATATCCAGAAAAGAAGAAAGCTCTAATTCAAAATGATACATGCACCCCAATGTTCATACAGCACTATTTATAATAGCCAAGACATGGAAGGAACCTAAATGTTCATTGACAGAGGAATGGGTAAAGAAGATGTGGTGTATGTATATATATATATATATATATATATATATGTATAGTTATATATGTATATATAATGGAATACTACTCAGTCATAAAAAAGAATGAAATAATGCCATTTGTAGCAACATGGACGGACCTAGAGATTATCATATAAGTGAAGTAAGTCAGATAGAGAAAGACAAATATATGATATCACTCATATGTGGAATCTAAAAAAATGATACAAATGAACTTATTTACAAAACAGAAATAGACTCACAGATATAGAAAACAAGCTTACAGTTATTAAAGGGGAAAGATGAGGGGGAGGGATAAATTGGGAATTTGGGATTTACAGATACACACTACCATATATAAAATAGATAACCAACAAGCACCTACTTTATAACACAGGGAACTATATTCAATATCTTGTAATAACCAATAATGGAAAAGATTCTGGAAAAGAATATATATATTCTTTTATATATGTGTATATATATAGAATATATATACACATATATATTCTTTTATATATATGTGTATATATAGAATATATATACACATATATTCTATTTACACATATATATATGTGTATATATATATGTGTATATATGTATATATGTATATATATACATATATATATACATATACGTGTATATATATACATATACATGTATATATATGTATACATGTATACATGTATATATGTATATACATGTATATGTATATATATAAAAAACTGAATCACTTTGCTGTACATCTGAAACATTGTAAGTCAACTGTACTTCAATTAAAAAAATAAAGAAAAGTAGACCAACTCAAGCATAAATCACAAATACAGAGCCAAAATGAATGAAAAGAAAACAAAAATGCAATGGAAAAGATCCAAGAAATCCACAGTTGGTAGTTTGAAAAGCTTAAAAGTTATGACAAACCTTTGGCAAACTCCATTTAGCAAAATGAAGAAGACACAAATGCCAGGAATGAAAAAGAGGATATAAGTATGGATGCAATAAAGATGAAAAAGATGAAAAGACAATGTTTTAAAGAACTTTATAATTTATGTAATGAAAAATTTTTAGAAAAATCTTTTTTTCAAGAAAAGCCACCAAAATTGACTCAAATAGGTAAAACTTTGTCCTGTAACTATCAATAAGATAAAATCAATTATTTAAAACCTTCCCACAAAGAAAACTTCAGGTTCAAATGATTTTGTAGGCAAATTCCATCAAACATTCATAAAACAATTCATTCCAATCTTATACAAACTTTTCCAGGGGATAATAAAAGAGGCAACACTTTCTGACTCTTTTTATAAGGTTAATACGACCTTGATACACCCCAGAAAAGAGATACAGGAGGAAAAAAAATCACAGGCTAATCTCAGGCATGAACAAAGATGCAAAAATCCTGGATAACTTACTAGCAAACTGTATCCAGCATTGTGTAAACAAGATAATTCATGATGATCAGTTTAGGTTTAGCCCAGAAATAAGGTTGGTTTAATATTAGAAAGTCTATTTCTATTATATAAATAGATTTAAGGAGGAAACAGTTTCTCAATATGTGAAGAAAGTGTACAATAAAATTTATAATACACTGTACTAATAGCTCCTATGATATTAGGTATAGAGGAAACTTCCAAGAGAATTTGATTAAGGAAAATATTAAAGAAAAGATTGTATATAATAATGAAATATTAAAATACTTTCCTTTAAATTTAAGATCAAGGCAGGGGCTCTTACTACCATCTTCACACAACATTGTACTGGAAATCCTAAATAATGAAGAAAGTCAAGAGAAAAAAAATACAGGTTTTAAGTGTTAGAAGAAAAGAAACAAAAATAGTATTTAAAAGTGTTGTGATTGTCTACATGAAAAAATAAAATTATACTTAGAAAATTAGAATAATAAATAAGATTCTAGCAAAATTTCTAGGTGTAAAATAAACATAAAAGATTAATTTCATACACCAGGAAGAAATAGAAATATCATTTAAAATCAGTTACTATTTAAAATAGGAACAAAAGATGTAAGATAACCTAAGAAGAAATCTAACAAGAGATGTACAAAACTTTTATGTGGAAAGATATAGAAAATCCTTTAAATGCAGTAATAAATATCAAAATAAATGTAGAGATATGCCATGTTTATGAAGGGAACATTATTATTCATCCCCAGTTGATCTATAGATTTAATACAGCTTGAATCAAAATCACAAAAGGTTTCATAGAACTTGAAAATCTCATTCTAAAATAATTACAGAATAGTAAAGGGCTAAGATGGGCTAAAATAGATGAAGAATAACATAGGGGCTTTTTTCTACCATAAATCAAGACATTAAAACCTGTAGTCAATGAGGTAGAACTATATTTACTCACACAAAGACAAATTGAACAGTAAATCCAAATAAAGAGTTCAGAACTGGTTCCTGTGTATATGAAAATTTGACTTATGGTGGAGGGGGCATGTTGATCAGTGGGTAAAGGATGGATTGTCTAATAAATGGTGCTGGGATTAATAACCTATGTGAAAAATATAAAGTTGGATCTATAAGTTATATAATGCAGAAGAGAAATTCCAGAAGGAAGCATACTTGAATAAGAAAGGAAAAGCTGAGATATTTGTAGAACATATAGTAGAGTACTTTTATGACCTCAGAATTTAGAAGAATTTTTAAAAGAAGACAGGAACAGCACAAACCACAAAGAAAGTCATTAGTAAATTTATTTAACTTAAAGTTAAGAATTTTATAAAAAGAAAGAATCAAAAAAAGGGGAAAAAAGCCACCGACTGAGAAGGTACTTCCGACACATAAAACTAACAAAAGAATATTTTTCTAGTAAAAATTTGATATGGGGCTTCCCTGGTGGGGCAGTGGTTGAGAGTCCGCCTGCCAATGCAGGGGACACGGGTTCGTGCCCCAGTCCGGGAAGATCCCACATGCCGTGGAGCGGCTGGGCCCGTGAGCCATGGCCGCTGAGCCTGTGCGTCCGGAGCCTGTGCTCTGCAACGGGAGAGGCCACAGCAGTGAGAGGCCCACATACCGCAAAAAAAAAAAAAAAAAATTGATATGGTAATTAACAAACATGAAATAAATTCAGATTATAATACGTCAAATAACACAAGATCAAATAGGCAGAAGCATATTAAAAGACATTTCAAAGAAGATGAACCACTTTATGACCAATAAAATAAATAAAACTTTGATCAACCTTGAGTGCAAATGGTAACCCACAATGAGTTCAAATGCCAGACTGGCAAAAGTTAAAATGTCTATTACTGTCAAGTGTCGATGAAGATGTAGAAAAATAAAAACTTTTATAAACATTGCTGGTAGAAATATCAATCATGTGTGACAGCGTTTGGCATTATTCAATAAAGTTGAAGAGCATTTTGTTTTGTAGGGCAGCATATTATGCTCAGAGACTGAGATTATCTTTGCCAAAACAGTTTATTGGGAGATTGGGATTGACATATATACACTAATATGTATAAAATAGATAACTAATAAGAACCTGCTGTATAAAAAAATAAATAAAATAAAATTCAAAAATTCAAAACAAAACAAAACAAAAAAAACAGGTTTGTAACCAAACCAAACTTGGGTCTGCTCACCCATGTGCAGTAAAGCCAATCTGCTGACACTGGGTTGTGGTGAAGGAAAGTGCGGTGTTTCTTGTAAGGTGCCAGAAGGAGACCAGGGCAGCTCAAAACTCCCTGATGGGATTCAGGAAATGCTTTTTAAGGGAGGGAGGGGAGTTGCAGGGTGTGTGATCAGCTCATGCACAATTCTCTGATTGGTTGATGGTGAGGCAACAGGGTGGTATCACAGGAGTTAACATTATCAATCATCAGGCTCCAGTAGGTCTGGGGGTGATGTGCCCAAGGTCATAGTCATCAAGTAGTTAATGTCTTCCATTTGGTGGGGTTTTAGCATCTGTTAAACAACTCGGGAAATGTGCATAAGACAGTTACCTGGGTACTTCAGAGAGGAGCTAAAACAGAGGATATTGGGGAGGGGTCTGTCCTGGCAAGGGCCCATAGGGTCCTGCTTGGTTACAGATTCAATGTGGGAATTATGATTTCACAAGCCAATAACGTCTCTTAATAAGCCAATAAAGAAATAGTGTACTACTAACAAAGAATAAATGAGTTACACTATTGTTCCAGGCAAAGGAAATGACAGAAATAAAGTCCAATTCCAGTTGAGCTGTACTTTTTCTAGGAGATTGGTTCTCAGGAGAGTTGGTGTAAACCACCATGAGCTGAGTTCCAGCTGCAGCTGAATGACCGTATGATCTAGCTAACCCCCTTCTGGATATTTATCCAAAGAATATGAAAATCCTAATTCAAAAATATATATGCACCCCTATGTTCATTGCAGCATTGTTTACAATAGCCAAGATAATGGAAGCAATGTAAGTGTCCATTGATAGATGAATGGATAAAGAAGATACATACAGTGGAATATTACTGAGCCATATAAAACCATGAAATCTTGCCATTTGCGACAGTGTAGATGGACCTAGAGGGTATTATGCTAAGTGAAATAAATCAGACAGAGAAAGACAAATACCATATGATTTCACTTGTATGTGGAATCTAAAAAACAAAACAAATGAACAAACGTAAGAGGAACAGAGTCATAGACATGAGAACAAACAGGTGGTTGCCAGAGGGGTGGGAATAGAGGGTTGAGAGAAAGAAGTGAGGGAGATTAAGAGGTACAAACTTCCAGCTGCAAAATAAATGGGTCACGGGTATGAAACGTACAGTGTGGGGAATGTAGTCATTAATAAAGTAGTATCTTTGTATGGTGACGGATGTATGGTGACGGATGGTAACTAGATTTTGAAATGTATAGATTTGAAATGTATAGAAGTATTGAATTACTATGTTGTGCAGCAGGAAGTAACATGGTTCTGTAGGTCAATTATACTTCAAAAATGAAGAAACAAAGAAACAAACTTATAGAAAAAGAGATCCGATTTGTGGTTACCAGAGTTGGGGGGTTGGGAAGGCATAATTTTATGAAGTTAGTCAAAAGGTACTTCCACTTATAAGTAAGTACTAGGGATGTAATGTACAACATGATAAATATAATTGACACTGCTCTGTGTTATGTACATGAAAGTTGTTAAGAGTAAATCCTGAGTCCTCATCACAAGGGAAACTTTTTTCCTTTTATTTTGTATCTATATGAATTGATGGATGTTCACTAAACTTACTGTAGTAATTATTTCATGATGTATGTAAGTGAAATCATTTTGCTATACACCTTAAACTTATACAGCACTGTATGTCAATTATATCTCAGAATTGGAAGGAAAAAAAGAGCCAGACTAAAAGAGTACACATTCTATTACTCCATTTATTAAAACTCCTAGAAAATGTAAACTAATCTATAGACCAAAAGCAGACTAGTGGTTGCCTGGGAGTGGGGTGGTAGGCAGGAGGGGGGATGTATTACAAAAGGTCATGAGGAAACTTTTGGGGGTGAAAGGTATGTTCATTATCTTGATTTTGGTGATGGTTCCATGGGTGTATTCATATGTCAAAACTTATAAAATGGTGTGTGCATTTTATTCTATGTGAATTATACCTCAATAAAATGATTTTTTTAAAACTTTTTTTGTGGTCTTTGTCATAAACAAGTGGATTAAAACAACTCCACTTAAGTCATAAACATATCATATGAAATCAATACACAAAAAGAGACAGGTGGGCTTCCCTGGTGGCGCAGTGGTTGAGAGTCCGCCTGCCGATGCAGGGGACATGGGTTCGTGCCCCGGTCCGGGAAGATCCCACATGCCGCGGAGTGGCTAGGCCCGTGAGCCATGGCCGCTGAGCCTGCGTGTCCGGAGCCTGTGCTCTGCAACGGGTGAGGCCACAACAGTGAGAGGCCCACGTACCGCAAAAAAAAAAAAAAAAAAAAAAAGGTATTCCGTGTCTTAGAAATTTTACTTCTAGTTATGTATCCTTGAAAATTTATTGCCAGTGTCAAGAAGAAGGAAGTTCAAAGTATCATTGCTTATTATAGCAAAAAACTGAAAATAACCTGAATGTTGTCAATACCATAACGGATAAATATATTAGTATAATCATATGGTGGGATAATATAGCACAGTTAAAATGAGTTAATTACAGCTATAAGTATCAACATGAATGAATCTCTTAACATTGAGCTAAAAAAAACACAAAAGAATACATGTAGAATTGTTGCAATATGTAAAATACAAAACTTACTATGTTATTTAGAGATCCATAATTGTATAATAAAACTATAAAGATTAGTAAGGGAAAGATAAATACATAATTCAGGTTGGTACTTACTTTAAAAATGGCAAGGAATAAAAGGGTTGGGTCTGGGGACGGCTACACAAGGAGCTTCAAAGATATTTGTAGTGTTTTATTTCTAAGCTGGGTGGAGGGTATACAGTGTTCATTACATTATTAATTTTAAAATATATACTTATAAATCTTTCTTGTGTGTATCTAATAAAACATTTTTATAAACGAAAACAGGAATAATGGTGTGGTTTTCTTTCTGGGGTTTACAGAATTGGAGAATAATTGAATAAAGTTTTCCAAACAGAGTTAAATGAGGCATTCCTGAAAATTCGTAGTTATTATTTGAGATAAATTTTTTAAGGTCCATTAAAAGCTTCATAAGGGCCAAGAAAATATTTTTAATTTTTAAAAAGTGATGGAAATGGTGTGTAAATTTGAATGCTTTATATCAGATTGCTATATTTTTTAGCTTTGGTTCCAAGTGGACAATCAGAATGGCTGCAGTCCTAACAAAATACAGGTGAGTTGTTTGTTGGTTTATACTCTCTGCTATGTGAAATGTCACAGTAGAGCTGTAACCTTCTGTGCTTAAACCAAGCCAGGGCTGTCTAATCAGCAATTAGCACCTGTTTTCCAACTGCCGTGCCCAAATGCATCCACACTTTAATGATTGCTCTAGGGCAATCAGTGTTCCCTGGGAGAGCTGTATCTATATGAACCCTGAAAGTGTGACTCTGGCCAGATTGGGAGTCTTCATAATATCCCCAACAGGAGTCTGCCTAAGGAGATCAGGTGGCTTGAAAGAATGATCTCAGCTCCAGGCTATCCAGGGATGTTTGTCCTTTGCCAGGGCTAGTGAATGAAAGGGCGTTTCTAGAAAGACATTTTCCAGGCCTTCGAATGGATTTTTCCTAACAACACAGCCAGCCTCTGATTGTCTGGCTAAAGAGAAACCACTGTATATTAGCAGAAAAAAAAAAAATAGGGCTTATACTTTCTCTGTGTTAGAGTCCATTCAATTTGGCCGTATGCAAATAGTTTTTCTGATTCAATTGCTTCTTTGGTTCTCTGGAGTGGTGATTGCTGTAATGGATAACTCCCCTCCAAAGAGCTTGAACTAACTTCCCTTGGGATCAATACCGAGCAAAATTCAAATTGTGTTTATTTAGTAAAGTTTAAATTGAATTGTTTGTGAGGAAACTCATGTATTCCTGCACAGTATGTCATACATATTGAATGTATATTTTATTTTAATTTTCCAACATTCTAATGTTATTTATAAAATATGCATTTATACTATATGGCAGTTTATTTAAAAATTATTTTTCTGTGTTCTATAAATTTAAAATACATAGAAAAGAATATGAAATAAAGTTAGAAAAAAGAAAGAGAAAAAGAGAATCAAGAAACAGTATTGGAATCTTTCCCATTAACTCTAAGAGCAGATTTTTTCCCCCCAAGGATTAAAAAAGCTTTTCAAATAATCTCAAGATGTCCCAAATCCTTGCGAGGAAATGTTGTATAATCACGGATTACCACTTCCTTTCTGATTTGTTTTGTGATTGTGGATAAACCATTTGAGCTGTCCTCTGTTCTCCTATGCTGTCTCCTAGAATTTATTGACATGGATGTTTGACAGTTGAAAAAGAGGATGAATAATTCTATAGTTCTCCTTGGTACTCTTGACTTAAAGGGAAATCTTCTTAAACCTCTCTTAAGCTAGAGCTTAATTTGTCTCTCCTGTGACTTCTGTCATTACCTGACTCTATTTGTAGTTTTAACCACCACAATACCAAGTTGCTGATATACTCACAAAAATAATAGGCATTCCATTCTTTGGAAACACAAATATTATTATGCATTTTTTGCACGTTTCAGAAAGTGAAAGAGATGATATCTTAAACACTGATTTGAGAATTCTATAAAAGTACATACATGAGCATAGTTTAAAAACAACTTTAGACTTCAGATATGTTTATTATCTCTATTAATAATTTTCAGAAAAAAAAGCGTTTCACTTTAGATTTATTCAGTTGCAATCACTCAAAAATACACTGATTGAACCCTTGCTCTCTACTAGTCATTGCTAGATTCTGAGGAACAAATAAATATAAAATATTTCTGTCTACAAAGAGTTCATGGACTCCTGAAGGGGTCAAGCAATTACAGTAAATTAATAACATAATAAATGTGCTAAATTACAGAGTTTTATTTAAAGTCCCATGAGAGCACAAGTGGGGAACGATGGAGTTTTCCTAGAGGAGAGGGAAATGGGGAGAGTTGTGGAAATGTGATTTTGAAGTGGGTCTTAATAGACACCAGGAGACTGTAGAGGAGTGAAGGAGCAATCACAAAAGAATTGTTTTTAGATCTTTTTGCTTTCTTTCATTTGCAAACAGTAATCAAAATGATGATTGGCACAATGTAAGGGCGGAAGCTCCCTGCAGCTCTAATTCTTCATTTACGTGTAGTGTCACTGGGGTTCCCCGTTTCTGATTCTGCTGAGGGCAGAAATTCCACTCATTAGATTTTTTTGTTTAGCTCAGTTATTTGAACGTAGTAAGAGCTCATAAACTATATATATATTTTTTTGTTTTTTGTTTTGTTTGTTTGTTTTTTGCGGTAGGCGGGCCTCTCACTGTTGCGGCCTCTCCCATTGCGAAGCACAGGCTCCGGACTCGCAGGCTCCGGACTCGCAGGCTCAGCGGCCATGGCTCTTGGGCCCAGCTGCTCCGGGGCATGCGGGATCCTCCCAGACCGGGGCACGAACCCGTGTCCCCCGCATCGGCAGGCGGACTCTCAACCACTGCCCCACCAGGGAAGCCCTCATAAACTATATTTTTAAAATTTATCACTAAGTAGTACATCTACATGGTAGACTATATTGCACTTTATATGACCTAAAATAAATAATTTGTAACAAGTAAACCAGGTATATTAAAATATAAAGTCGGTTGGAAAACATTATAATAACTGAAAAAGCAGGGTATGTTTCATATTTAGTATATCAACTATGTAAAAATATGTATAGAAAAGAGAAGAGAGGAATGACAAAATAATAACAGTGGTTACCTCTGGAGGTAGCATTATGTTTTTTTCATACTAATCTGAACTTTATCATTTTTCTGCTAACAACATTAATGTCTTTTAGAGTAATAAAAACTATATTTAAGACAGTATGGCCTTCTCAATTCAACAACATCATCTAATTATTGCTCTCTTGAAAGTGAAAGTTATTTTATATCTCTGTTGGATGGTGGTATTGGCAACATTTCAGATCATCATAAAGCAGCATTGTTTTGGATCATTTTGCTTTCTCTCATTTGCAAAAACAGGATTATTGTCAGTGATTCCTTGGTTGGTTTTGTGTTTTCTTCCTCTCTCTGTGCACCTGAAGTTTATTTTGTGATTAAAGTGTTTCACTTTCTCAAGAGTTGGTTGCCATATGTGACTTAATAATACTTAGAGTCTGAGCTGACCTGAAGCTTGGCTCAAGAGAGGCACACACATTCTAGAGGCTGTTGCGCAATCAGCCTGTTGGTGACGTGGTTATCCAGCAAGCCTACAGCCATGTTTCAGGGCATCACTTCTGCTTCCTCTTACAGCTACACCTTTTGATCTCATTGTTATCTCAGCTGCCATGGTGGTCTCTTTCTCTCTACCCTTTCTGTACATGCAGCTCAGAGGATAGAATTCCCATTAGTCACCAGTCACTTCAGCAGGAACTGACCTGGTGTGGGGGAAGGTGTTACTTTCCCCATTAGATTTTTTTTTTTTTTTACATCTTTATTGGAGTATAATTGCTTTACGATGGTGTGTTAGTTTCTGCTTTATAACAAAGTGAATCAGTTATACATATGTTCCCATGTCTCTTCCCTCTTGCGTCTCCCTCCCTCCCACCCTCCCTATCCCACCCCTCTAGGTGGTCACAAACCACAGAGCTGAGCTGATCTCCCTGTGCTATGGGGCTGCTTCCCACTAGCTATCTATTTTACGTTTGGTAGTGTATATATGTCCATGCCACTCTCTCGCTTTGTCACAGCTTACCCTTCCCCCTCCCCATATCCTCAGGTCCATTCTCTAGTAGGTCTGTGTCTTTATTCCTGTCTTACCCCTAGGTTCTTCATGACATTTTTTTCTTAAATTCCATATATATGTGTTAGCATACTGTATTTGTCTTTCTCTTTCTGACTTACTTCACTCTGTATGACAGACTCTAGGTCCATCCACCTCATTACAAATAGCTCAATTTCGTTTCTTTTTATGGCTGAAGGCTTCTCTGTGGAAGCAGCTTGGTTAATGTCTCACCCATGCAGAGGTAATTAGGAAGTCATATGATCAGAGCCCTGTACTCTGGAGTGCATCTTGATGCCCCTTGCCACATTAGAGCCACACTGTGCTTATCAGTCTCTCCACAGGGACCGGGCCTCCTAGTTTCAATTCTCTCCCTCTTTGATGATGCAAACACCATTTGACCAGTGCTCAGCTTTAGCAGCTGAATGCAGTAGCATTTTTCCTTGTATGTTGTGTATGCAATTCTTTGGCTGCAGGTCGGTCTTCTCTAGTGTGGACTAGCGCAGGCTGACTGCTTCAGTCCCTGGTAATGGGAGTTTTGGATGGGGTATGGGGAAGGGGAGGAACCATACCCACAAGTTGCAAGCCAAGTAATTGCTGTGAAGATCTTGCTTCATAATGTTGTTACAGTGAAAATGGGACAGAGGCAATGTGTACTGCTGAGGAAGGCATTCAGAGAATTATTTCCTCAGTTGTTCAAGGCATCCTTAGCCCCTATCCTCACAATGTGTGCTGTGGAATATTAGGTGAAATAGGAGCCTGAGTGAGGGCAGCCTAACCTAGTAGGACTCTTGCAGAGAGACAAGACTTCATAACTTGAGTCATTTGTGGTGTGCTTACACTCTCTCTGTCTCTGTCTCTGTCTCTTTATCTCTGTTTCACTGTCTCTGTCTCTATTTCTTTCTATATATATATATATATATATATATATATATATATACACATACATATATAGACATAAAAAGGGCACTTTTATATTAAATACCTAAGGATATAAGACGTAATATACAGAAGTATATATATATGTGTATATATATATATATATATATATATATACACACACTTAGGTATTTAATATATAAGCTCTCTTTTTAACACCAAACACCATGCCAATAGAAGAGTTGTACAATGACACTATATTTATGTTTTATGAGAAGCTGCCTAGGTTAAACTTTCCTGTATATACATAAAGTCATGGTAGCTTCTCTAAGTTGACAAATATGCAAAATTAAATGTGAAAAAATACTTTTGCATTTTTTCAGTTTTGGAAAACTGATGATAAGTGTTGATCATGGGGTAGAGATTTTCATGTATGAAACATATGTTAAAACAAGTGCTGGGGAATGGGAATGGAATGCTTTTTTCAGGAGACCTATATGGTGGAACTGTTGAATGATATATAAGCTGTTAAGACTTTTTTTTTTTTTTTTTTCGGTATGTGGGCCTCTCACTGCTGTGGCCTCTCCCGTTGTGGAGCACAGGCTCCGGACACGCAGGCTCAGCGGCCATGGCTTATGGGCCCAGCCGCTCTGCGGCATGTGGGATCTTCCCGGACCAGGGCATGAACCCGTGTCCCCTGCATCGGCAGACGGACTCTCAACCACTGCGCCACCAGGGAAGCCCTGTTAAGACATTTTTCATCCTAATGGAGCTGGGAATTTCCAAAACTGCAGCTTTACTATCTCCCTCAATCATGATGGCTTCTGACTATATTTTTCCTCCTTAACTTCAGAGTATTTTCTTTGTTTCTATAAGGATGTTTGCAATTATTAATCTGTTTCCTAACCATTTCTCAACCTTTAAATCAACCACTGATATTGTTCTTAGGTGGTAAATTTTTCCAACCCACTGAATTTATTAGTTTCTTTGTTGGCCCCCAGTTGGAAAGCATGCAAATAGATGAACTCTATGTAGTTCAAAAATACGTATTTTTTATCTTATGTATTATGATACCGTCAAATTACAGGAATAATTAAAAAGCTGGACTGCAATAAAAGGAAGAAACATAAAATAGCCTCTGGTCACGAGCACCATTACATTGACTGAATCTCCCCACGTTCTTGCCTTCTGCATCTCAGTAGTTTTGAGAGTTGTTATGCATTGTGGGAGCTGCCACTAGATGAGTTAGTGGAATAGCCTTGAGAAGTTAACTGTAGTCCCCAACCCCATCTCACTGAAACAGTCCACAGTCTCATGGGCAGGTATCCCTGGAGATTCCTTGTGGAGGTAAATAGCAGTATTGGTTGTTCTCTGTCATCAACAGCACTGTAAGGACAAATCCCTCTTGCCTCACATCCCTATTTATCCCAGTTACCACCAGAAGGACAAGTCTCTCCTGCCATCTCTCACCACCTGGAGTCTTTTCCCTGTACTGCTCAGCACAGCCCTGAGCTGACCCCCACTCTGCACCCAAACTCCCACAATGCCTCCAGAACTCCTTTCTGCTTGTCAGCAAATTCCCTCTTCATCCTCATGTTGTCTGTCACAAAGCATTCCTTTGGCTTCCTTGCCTAAACTGAAATCTAGCTTCAGAGGGTGCTGGTTTTCTTGGAGTAAATAGAGGCAGTTTCCCCTCTTACATCCCTGTATCTCATATCTCAGGGCTTGAAAATAGTTTCATTGTCCACCCAACCACTCTTTGTCCCTTCCAGATTGTTGTCTATCACTCTGCTTTCAATCCCTATCCCCTGGCTACACCAAACTTTTTTTTTTTTCTCTTAAACCATCCCAAACTCTTTCCTATCTTGTAGCCTTATATATGCACTTCCTTCTTGCTGGCAGAGTCTAATTTCAGTAGCAAGGTCTTCCTTACCCTTTACTCTTCAGCCTAAACTTCACCTCCTTATGCAATCCTTCCTTGAGGCTCTCTTTCTAAGAGAGCTTTCCTGCTTCCTTATTCTCTCTCCCAGGCCCATTTGTTTCCTTCGTAGCACCTCTTTCAAATTAAATTATTTTATATCAGTTGCTTACTTTTTTCTTTTTTTTCTTTTTTTTGCTTTCTTTTTCTTTTTTACTGTGTATCTTCACCAACAGAAAGTGAGCTTCCTGGGGGCAGGTACCACATTCATTTTTTTTCACTACTGTGCCTCTGATACCTAGCGTGGTGCTGGTCACTCAGGCATACATTATTTGAGGACTGAAGAAATATGCAACATGACTATTAGAATACGAATATATATTCAAGAATCATAGAAATTATGGATATGAAATTATTATACAAATCTGTGGCAGCATTTTCATTAGAAGGTAAAATCATATGTTCTAGGAATAACTTAATGAAAAGAGAGTTGGAATTCAGGGACTCTGGTGAATTTGAAATGGTGAGAGCTGTTGTGGTGCTAGAAAGTAGCCTGTCTAACAAACATATTCAATATTTATTGATTATAATTTGCAAATAATAGAAAGCCAAGACTTTTATAACTATCTTTGTTATGAACACACAGAAGTTATGGGAGGAAGCATGGAAAGAGGCATGACTTAAAGAAGATCAAAACACACTGGTTGACTATCATTGTCAAATATGAACTGTCTTATCTAGTCTTTGGATTGGAGCCATATGGCTGTCAATTCTAGAATGAAATCTTTGGAGAATGCTCTAAATATAAGTATTTGGTGTTTCTGAATGTTTCACTTTAGCTGTCAGGAGTCTGGGGGTCAAATTTGGCATTTTTAACACACAAATGGCAGTATCTGACTTAACTATGGAGAGCCATAGTTATCTGCAGGAAGGTGAGCTGAAGGAGCTGTAGGCACGGTCAAGCTCTGGGCATTATATAGTATTGGATTCCTTTTGGCGGGCTTTTTAAATATGTCAGGTTATTTTCCATCCTTACCTCCCTTGCCCAATGGTAGGGATATGACTTAATATGACTATGCATATTAGGTCTCTAAGCAGCCTTTTGTAGAGTCAAGAGACATCACTGTCTGCATGGGTGAGTGTGTGTGTGTGTCTGTGTGTGTGTGTAATTGTACATTGTTCCTAAAGGATAGCGTATCAGAAAAAAAGCCAATGATAATTTTCTTGATGAAAATGATGTCAGAATATAAATCAGGATTCTCCCTCTTTTAACAATTTCATCTTCCAAAGTACCTTAAAGTCATACATGTATTATCACATTTTATCATTACTATATAATTATGATATTGTCATTATCTTCATTTTACAGATGATAACTCTGAAGTACAGAGGTCAAATAAAATTTTCAAAGTGAGTGGTGTAGCTGGAACTTAGCTTTTAGTCTTGCCAATTCCGGCTCCAGTGTTTTATGTGCTATCTGAATTGGAGGGCTGGACAGGATAAACTGTTTCACAGACCTCATCCCCAGAAGAGGTATTGAAAACATGTGAGACAAATTATAGCTTGGAAGGATTGGCATCTTGTCCATTCTGAGGTACAGTGAGGGACCAGATGATCTGATACCTTTTTGTTGCACATTTCATAGGTACATTTATCTGGAAGAGTTTGCTGTGAGCATCAGCTATTTCAAATTTGGTAACACTAAGAATAGTGTTGTTTAAGCCCATCAATGCTTAGGGAGAAAACCCTTTTGGCTAATGATCATGAATTTTTTAGACTGCTAAGTAGACTCCTAATATGAATGTGAAAGTGCTAAATGTTGTAGATTATGCAGGTCCACCCACATGGTGTCAGTACCCCTGGAGTGGTTCATTTTCAGGCTGCAAGTCCCATTATTTTCTAAAAACAGGATAAGAAATGAGAGAGCTGACAGTTTTAATTAAGTACTAAAGCTGATCTGTGGTTCTGGTGCAGAAGAAACAAGTCACTTATGTTTCCCTGTACTACACTATTCAATCATCAGTTCCACGTTCAGGCCTTGTTTGGCTCATTTCATATTACAACATGTATAATGTCCCTGTGTTATATAATAAAGAATTTGGCTGACCTTTGTCCCTGAATCCTGGAAGGGAGACTGTAAATCCTTAGGATTTCCTGAGAATAAGAGTGTCCTTGTTATTCATGATCCCCGTGGATCATTCCTGAATTTATGTTAATAAGGTGACTCATGGTGGCCCTCTAGATAGCTTCAGGAAAGCGGCTGGTCATAGGCAGTCATGTAATTGGAGGGTTGGGACTTTGAGCCAGCCTGATCTCCGGGTTGAGGAATAGGACTGGAGATTGATTTCAATCATGTGGCCAAGGATATAATGAAACCCCAGTAAAAACTCTACATGAGGTTCAGTGGAGCTTCCTGGTTGGTGAGCACATCAGTATGCCTGGAGGATGATGTGCCCTGATTCCATGGTTTGGGAGCATGGAAGCTCTGTACTGGGGACACTCTCAGACCTTGTCCTTTGTGGCTTTTCATTTGGCAGCTCCTGAGTTGTATCCATCATAATAAAACTGTAATTGTAAGTATAGCGCTTTCCTGAGTTCTACCAAATTATCAAATGTGAGAAGACTAATGGGAACCCAGATTTGTGGCCAGTTTGTCAGTAGTAAGGGTGACCTGGGGATCACTTGAACTTGTGGTTGGCATCTTAAGTAGGGGCAGTCTTCCAAGGACTCAGCCCTTAACTTGTGGGGTCTACATTAACTACAGATAGTGTCAGGAATGACTTTCAGTATACTAGTTGATGTTAGACCAGTTGGGGTTGAAGTGGAGGACCTCAAAAGGGGTGATGTATTATTAAATTACCCACTGACTCATAATTTGTTAATTGAGAGTTACACGTGGCAGGTCAAGCTATTTTCTAAATCTTGGACTTTTAATTTCTCTGATCTCAATTATTTATTGGGGTAAGTTTTGTCTTTGGGACTAACTCTGCCTGGGTATAGGTGGGATAGTTTCATCTGTACTAACTGACTCAGTGATAAGCATTATGAGTATAATGAGCATCATGTTAAGTGCCCATGTGAACTTGCCGAGGTATTTAGTAACTTAGGAAAGGGGTGCGAGTGACAGAGTTTTGGTTCTTGGCATTTGATGGTGATGGGACTATATGACTAATTCTCATTACTCTCCAGGTGATTAAGAATGTCTGAAAAGATAGACATAGGCCATGCTGTCGGCACATACCTGTAGATTGTCTTATGGTGGCCTCATGGTGATGTGTTCAAACTCAGTTGAATCACAGTAAACCTGAAATAGACCTCTGCTCAGAAGAAACTGTTTCATGTTTGATATCTCTATGTCCAAGGCGATTTTTAACCTTCTGTTGATTGCCAGAGATCCAGAGAATGGCTCATCATCTATGCTCTCTTTCTGTGTTCTCTTTAAGGCAATTCTTTTTCCCTCTGTATGATGGAAAACTCTCCATTTACTTTATAACAGTTTTTAACAATTTATGAATTGGCCTCTCAAAAAAATAAAATATTTATTTTATTATTTACTTAGTATTTTATATTTACATTTACGTTTTATATTTAGTATATAGCATGAAGAGTTTTGGGTTGTTTGCAGAAAGTTTAGAGTTATTATATTCAGTTTCCATGTTTTTTTATTTCAGCGAATTCATGAAGGTGAAACATTTTGGAAGAGTTGGGGGATGAGCTATGAGATCACTGAGGAAGATGTAAGAAGCTAGGAAAATAAAAATTAATCTTCTCAATGTTTTGCCATTATCCTCCATGAACTAAATTGGGAATGTGATTTAAAACAAACACCCATCCTTTCCCGCCTCAAAAAACTGTAGCTAAGTGAGGAAGTACAGAGCATTCTGTCATCTTAAATGGATTTAAGACTATATATTAGCTTGTCACTTCAGCTGTGTACAAAGATAACCATAGCATAAAATTGTCCCTCCAGGATGTCACACTTTTACCACTATTAATCTTTCTCTCAGATGCTATTTGATGGAGATCAGAACTTCTGAGTCATATGGCATTTGCTTGTCTTACATTTTTTAAAGGCAAACACATTTTCATTACATTCAAAATGTAAGTCTTGAAGTTGTTATGTAAATTGTCATTAATGATTCATATCTTACAGGTATACATTGGAAACAAAATCTAGTTGAACGTTTAGGTTCACCGTCTACTCTCGGGCATTAATTAACAGTAAAGTGTATTCTAAATTCTTGTTCTTTACTGCTTCACTGTGTTTTGGGGGTTATGGAATGATCTGGATAGGGGTAGAGTTGAGCAAAGGGGATTAAAATGTATTGAAGTCTTATGTGCCAGATAGTTTATAGTAACTATCTCATCTTATCTAAATAGCTTAATGATAGGTGGTCTTAAGCCCATTTTATATACAATATAAAGAACCTGACTGAGATTAAAACTTGCCCAGTGTCACACAATTGCAAAACAGAATTTCATATCTCATAAGTAAACAATTTTTAACTTATCACATGCTGAAACCTGCTGTTCCTCCTCTTTCTCCACTTTCTTTTCCTCCTTATCCCCTTTTCTCTTTCTTTTACTATGTATGAAACCAATCAAAATCAGCTAATGATCTCTGCTAATGCTAGGAATCAGTGGAGAGAAGAAAAATATACCTGAGACTTCTTAAAGTTATAATTGAAATGATTTACTGGCACGTTTGATGGCTAGGTTTGTATAATGCTTTTTTGTGTATGCTTCACTGAGCTATTATTTTTGTTTTTATTACCATACAGCAACAATGTTGAAATGTAATTAGCAGTTCTAGTCACTAATTGTCTAATCAGTAGTAATTATTAGTTGGCTGGGTTTTCATGCTGCATATGATTCAGTGTCCGGTGAAGTGCTCTAGCACACAAACTCCATGTGATTTTGTTTATATTAATACAGGTATAGTGTATGGGAAAAGTATGCACTTTGACTTCCACAATCATGAGTCAGATTATTAGTGGTGCCACTGTGGACCAGTTATCTAGCTTTTCTGAACTTCAATTTCTCCATCTGTAAAATTGAGAATAATAATACAGTCGATCCTTGAACGATGTGGGAGTCAGGGGTGCCCACTTTCCGTGCAGTCGAAAATCCGTATATAATTTATATCGACCGTCTCTATATGCTGTTCCTCTGTGTATGTGCTTCCTCTGTGTCTGTGGTTCCACATCTATGGATTCAACCTACCATGGATTGTGTAGTAGGGTAGTATTTACTGTTGAAACAACATCTGCATGTGAGTGAACCCACACAGTTCAAACCTGTGTTGTTCAAGGGTCAACCATAATACCCGTTAAAGAATTTTTTTTTTAAGGTAAAATCATGACTCTTGTACAAATATAAAATGTCAAAGATTTTGTTCACTCATTCATTTTTTTTTTATGTGGACCATTATTTTAAGGTCTTTATTGAATTTGTTACAATATTGCTTCCGTTTTATGTTTTGGTTTTCTGGCTGTGAGACATGTGGGATCTTAGCTCCCTGACCAGGGATCCAACCCACGCCCCCTGCATTGGAAGGCGAAGTCTTAACCACTGGACTGCCAGGGAAATCCCTATTTACTCATTCATTATTGAGGAAACCAAAACGATGCTACAATAGGTTCAAAAGCGAATTCAAAATAACACACAGAAATAGGTAGACAGGAATGTTTTAATGAATTTACAAATAGGTGCAATGTTAGCTTTTTCTGCAAGTTGGCAGAAGTGCTCTATTGGAAGAATTCATCTGCATGTCTATTGTCAAGACTCATTTTCATTTCAGTCAGTTGTCTACAATTTATGGAGTTGTAAAAAGAAAGTCAACAAAAGTCACAGATCCAATAGAATTAGGTAACTAGGAATATTGTGTCCTAGAAAGTGCTTGCTTTTTATTGAAGACTCTCACTAATCTTTTTGGGTACATTTCAAAGTCTTCCACAGATTTTCCCTAAATATCTGCTTTGAGAGGTTATTGAGAAGTTTTTTTGCAAAACCACATAATGCTTTTTCAGACATATAATTATATATATTATATAATTTATATATAATTAAAACAATAATTAACACATGAAATGAAAATTTACCAATTCATTCAGACTACTAACATGTTAAAGAAAAAGTTATTATGACATGTGGTAAAGAACATTAACACAGACTCTATTCAGGGAGACTACTATAATGGGTTTTTTAGTAGGGGAGGGAGATTGGGCTCAATGCTGAATACACCAAGGATAAATGGAGATTTATATTTAAGAAGCAGGGTGAGGATAAGTGAATGGAAAATTATTAAGGGAAAACATCAGGGGTAATTGGGGATTCTGGCTAAACTGACTTGACTCCACACATTCTCTTGGGAAACTGAAGACACCATTTTCACTACACTATTCTTATCACTTACAGCAATGAAGGGCTTTTACTTTCTTAAACTAACTCTGGGAGCAAACTTTTCAGATCTTGTGAGGGTTGCATGCTCTCTTGTGGATGCCTCCTGTGTCTTTGGTTGATCCATAAAAAGACTTATTAGTTTGAGTAGCTATTTGACATTAATATAAGATCCTACTCATTAATGGCCAGATGATGGATCCTTTGAGTTGGCTATACTTGGAAGGGAAATTATAGAGAGTTTTCATCCTAAAAACAAATTAAAAAGTGGATTAACATTATATATATAGATATGTGTGTGTGTGTGTGTGCGTGTATGTGTATGTATGTATAAAACAGCTAGTTTTAGGGACTCCTTAACAAGATGAAAGAACACAAATTAGACTTGAAGGAAAAATCCAAGGTAATTTCCCCTTCTTAAAAACTGCCCCATCTCAGCAATTCTCCAGGCCCTCTTAGAAATAATCAGGAAGTTGGTCAGCTAGAAGCCAATATTCAAGAGCTAATAGAAGCAACTATCTTTGTCTTATAAATCTCTGTAAAACCAGCAATGCAGCTCTAGAAGCAAGTTAAGACCAACCTATCTTTACCAATCCCTGTTCCCTTTACCAATCATCTGTTCCTCTCAAAATACTTGTAGATATTATAAGATCAGGATATTGGAAACAAAATTGTCCTGTACTTAAGAAAAAGAAGAAAAAATTTAAATAGTAATTGCCCTGAGATTTCTGATTTTAGACAAATATATTCCAAAACTTGTAGGAGAAAACTTACATTTTCTTTCTCTGTCCCATACAGGTGTAAATATTACCATATATTTGAAATGGAAACACCTAAGGAGATAACAAAAACTTGCCTGAGACTGAAAATAAAGGAGGGAAAGAGGCTTTTTAAACACAAACTGCTAAAAGGGCTTCCTTGCCCAAACTCTGAACCACAGCCTCCTTAAGATTGTTTGTCAAGGGCAAATATAAATCTTAAAAGTCTTCTCTCCAAGTAGTAAAAAATTTTAGCCATCTGAGCAAGCAAATTTAATTTATTCCAACTGTTATTTATGTGTTTGTGTCCATATATTTGTCTATATTATGTATATTATAGATACGGTATTTTTCTATCTCTGGGTGGTATTGTCAAAATTAATATGTAAAAGAGCTCTATTTAACTGGCTTTAAAACAACCACAATTTTATAATGAATTGAAATATAACAGAAACTAACCCAAATGATTTTCAAGTTCACATGACCTAGCATTAATCTTTAGTAAATGCAAGCTAGTTTAAGTTTAGGCTTATTTAATACAGACATGTGTTTAGAGTTATCAGCATTGCATACAATACTTTTATTCTAACTAAGTTTACTAAAAGTCAAATAAGCTCATGTTATCTGTTACAAAATTTGTCAGTAAGAAAAAAATCCTTAATATGATGACTAATGTCTCATGAAATTTTCATGAGTAATCTATGTATAATTGTTAAGAACAACTGAATTAAATAGATGTAAATGAGATAAGAGATTTTAGGTGAACTTTTAAGCAATGATTATTTTATAATATGTCTAGTTAAATAGTTTCCCAAGTCTCTTTGGTAACTTCCACCCTTCAAATTTTGCTAAGTTAGGTTAAGAGATGGAAAATCATTGAATATCTAGACAATTTCTAAATAATATAAAATTATGAAACTTTAAGTAATGAACATTGGTTTATCTATGTTTGACTTCCTATTACAGAGAAACTAAAAATAAATTTGGTATTATTAGTAAACAAGTCTTGTACTTTAATGAAACATTGTATATGAAGTAGCATATGTTTCTAGAAATTATGAAATGTATTCATAAATTTGGTGATCCACAGAATGCTGGTGTAAAAGATAGTTCATAATTGTTTACTTCTTTTTATTTTTGGCTGTGCCATGTGGCTCGTGGGATCTTAGTTCCTTGACCAGGGATCAAACCCGGGCGCCCGGCGCCCGGCACTGGAAGTGTGGAGTCATAACCACTGGACCACCGGGAATTCCCAATTGTTTACTTCTTTAATTCACTAAAAATTAAGGTTTTTAAGGGTTAAAAATTCTAGTTAATGTATGTAATGAAAACAACTAGAATTAATTAGGAAAACAACTCTGTATGCAAGGAGAGTAAGATACATTTTTGCCTAAAAAAGCGTACCGGATATGGAGATATATTTTTGTTAAGGAAAATGAGACTAATTTTGTCTAAACTAGAACTTCTGGTTATGAAGGACAAACTAAATGCAGACAAAAAGTTGGAGAGAGAGAAAGAGAAAGAGAGAGAATCTTACCTTTTGTTGTCAAGCTAGCTGAAATTGAATAAATGTATTACAAAGGTTATAAAACTAAGCTTTAATATTAGTAATATACGAATATAAAACAAAAACTTGATTTTCTTCCATCTGCTAAAAGGATAAAGTTTAAGTAGACTATTGGTCTGCTCCTGATAAGATTTTTGTGAAAATGTTTTTGTTTTCCCTAAAAAGCAAGGGTAAGCACAGTCTTACTAACTGTGCTTCACACTGTCTTCATCAGATCTTTGATTGTTTAAAATTGAGTCATCTTAATATTAAAAGAGGTAAGTTTAACTTATGACACTGTAACCTTTTGTATTTTCCTTTGAAATTTTTTATTGTCACTTTGGTCAAATAGATAATTATTATTTCATAATGATCTGTGATTCTGTTAAGTCAAGTATCCAAGGCTTTTTATATTTTTGAAAAATTTCCCCAAATCAAATTCTAAATGAAGTCTTATTGACCTAGAAATAACTTTGGGGATTTCCTGAGGGCCCTTGGAATACCTCAAAAGATTTCTTTTTCTCTCCTTATAAAAGGGAGGCTTTTTTAAAGCCTCTAATTTAAAAAATTAGGCTTTTTAAAAAAATTAATTATTTATTTTTGGCTGCGTTGGGTCTTTGTTGCTGCGTGTGGGCTTTCTCTAGTTGTGGTGAGCTGGGGCTACTCTTCGAGCAGGCTTCTCATTGCGGTGGCTTCTCTTGTTTCAGAGCACGGGCTCTAGGGCACGCAGGCTCAGTAGTTGTGGCATACAGGCTTAGTTGCTCTGTGGCACATGGGATCGTCCTGGACCAGGGCTCGAACCCGTGTCCCCTGAATTGGCAGGTGGATTCGTAACCACTGCGCCACCAGTTAGGCTTATTTTGATATGTTAAATTACATGGGAGCCTTCTCAAATAAGTGATGATAAACCTTAGGTTATATTGTATGGGTAAATGTTGATATAAATATTCTATAAATTATGTGAAGTTCCTAAAATTTGGATATGTCCTGGTATAATGTTATCAATCATAATTCTGTTGTAGTTATTATCTTACATGTAGTATGTCACAAAAATAACGAAATTTCCTTGTCAATTCCATTATAATTAATCAGATCTTTAATAATAGGCATTGTAAGTCTTTTATCATTTGCAGACAGTTATTGTTTTACTCAGATGCTTTTATAAAAGCTTCCTGCAAATGTGTTAAATCTTCAGAGAAATTCATGGAAAGGAACAAGTACTCTAGAATACAAGTTTCTGATAACTCTCAAATCATACCACTGAACTGGGTAAAAATTTATAGAACCTAACGGAGAAAATGATAGCTTCATAAAAAAAAAAGATCAAGGAGAGCAAGAACTAATGAAATGGTACTAAATAGACTGATGAGGATGATTGTAATTTTAATTTTTTTTAATTGCTGATTCTTTAATCTTGTTTTCCAGATATAAGAAAATATTTCCTCTTAAGCTAAATATGACTCAGAGTAATTTGATAAAGTATACCTTTGTAAACAAAGATGAAAAGATCTCCATATCTTTTCTTTCTACCTGATCCCTCCACAATTCTGAAACTTGTAATGAGAATTCTTATTTTCTTGGCAATATGGCTATTTGCGTAAGTTCAGTAAGAATCTGTTCCCCTTTTAGCAGGACACAATTGGAAACTGGTTATATCAGCAAGGCTTTGACTGGAGTGTCATATTTGAGAGAGACACATGGAGACTCATGTATGACCAGACAGCTCTAAGGAACTAAAGTTGTCTTTATTAAGCCAATAAAGCCCCTTGGAAAAACAGCCTAGTACCTTACTTATATGGTTACCAGCAGCCTTACCAGGTGAGTAAGGAAGGTCACTTCCGGGAAGATGCAGGAACCTCAAGATATTTTGGGGACCTTGCAAAGAAAGCGATTTACTCAAATCTATAGGTATTGCAGGCAAGTCTGATTGCAAGTCCTTGACTTGGCTCATCTTCCCGGCCCTGAGAGACATTTAAAAGTTCAGTCTGGGGGCTTCCCTGGTGGTGCAGTGGTTGAGAATCTGCTTGCCAATGCAGAGGACATGAGGTTGAGCCCTGGTCTGGGAAGATCCCACATGCCGTGGAGCAACTAAGCCCATGTGCCACAACTACTGAGCCTGCGCTCTAGAGCCCTCAAGCCACAAATACTGAGCCCACATGCCGCAACTACTGAAGCCCACATGCCTAGAACCTGTGCTCCGCAACAAGAGAAACCACCACAATGAGAAGCCTGCACACCGCATTGGAGAGTAGCCCCCGCTTGCCACAACTAGAGAAAGCCCATGCACAGCAACGAAGACCCAATGCAACCAAAAAATAAAAAAATAATAAATAAAAGTTCAGTCTGAAATTTCTTTTGAACTGGTCCAGCAAAGAAGATTTAAAAGAGCCTATATGATCAATTGCTATTCTTGCTGCACTTATGCAAATAACCAGGCCAAGTTGATTGAATCTAGGTTTATCTTGCAAACAAATTTGTCTTAATTTGGCTATCTTTCATAGAAAATGAGAGTGATTTCAGAGAGAAAAATTATATTTCTGTAGAATCTATAATACATGCATGTGAATATCAGACTCTGCTTCTATTAATTGTCTTTGAGATTTGTTATTTTCCTGTAAACTGGACTAAATCCTGAATTATTCTAGTTTCCTTCAATATCTGGCTATGACTCTCCAAACTAATGTTTCCAATTCTCTTCCATCTTTTTTTAAATTTTGGCTGCACTGGGTCTTAGTTGCAGCACATGGGATCTTTACTTACAGCATGAGGACTCCTTAGTTGCAGCATGCAGACTTCTTAGTTGTGACATGCAGACTCTTAGCTGCGGCATGCAGGCTTCTTAGTTGCGGCATGAAGACTTCTTAGTTGCGGCATGCGGACTCTTAGTTGTGACATGCTTGCGGGATCTAGTTCTCCAACCAGGGATCGAACCCAGGCCTCCTGCATTGGGAGCATGGAGTCTTACCCACTCGCCCACCAGGGAAGTTCCTCTTATATCTTTTTGATTTGGGATCATTAAGAACTTAAAACTGCCCTTTTTCCTGAAGCCCTGCAAATTTCTCTGATAGAAACTTCAGAGAAATTGCCAGAACAGCTCATGTTTAAATAATCTTCATGCCTGTTGCTGTATGGGTCACTTAGAAAGTTTACCTGAATATCTGATAACATCATCAGAGACATTTCAAACTACAAAACATGGTTTGACACTGATATCTAGAATTTTCTTGATTAGCTGCTCCCTGGGTTCAGAAGCTGGTTTATAGTCCACTCCAATCATTAACCTTTGGTTTTTTGTTGTTTGTTTATTTGTTTCCATAGACATGCCTCTTATTAAATACCTGAATGCATGTGTAATGTAGGCCTAACTTTGGGAGCCTCCTGAAATGAATTTAACTGAACTGACCTATTTTTAGGACTAGGATTCAGTGAAATCACTGAATTACTTAGGATCACTGATTCAGTGAAATCATAGAGCAATCTACCAGCTCAGCTTTTAATACGTGAAATTTCCAGGGAAATTTCAGAGGAGGGAACTTTTGAGGCCCAGGGCAGATTGCCCACAAATACGCCAAAATGGCATATTAATTATTTGAGTTAAAGTTACTTGAGAAACAGCCAGTGCAAGGACACTCTGACAGATACCCTGCCTGTATGAAATCACAAAATAATCTTTCATGTGAAAGGTACCCTCCCTGCACCAGGAGTCAGAGAGACATCCTTGTAGCCAGAGGTAGGGAATTCAGAGCTGAAAAGACCTTGTTACTTCTTTACTAATTTTTGTCATAAATGGATGCTGAATTTTCTCACAAGCTTTTTCTGCACCTATTGACATGATCAAATGATTTTTATTCTTCAATTTGTTAATGTGGTATAACACACTGATTGATGTGTGGATATTATCCCTGGGATAAATCCCACTTCGTCATGGTGGATGATCCTTTTAATGTATTGTTGGATTCAGTTTGCTTATATTTTTTGAGGATTTTTATATCTATGTTCATCAGTGATATTGGCTTATAATTTTCTTTTTTGTGATATCTCTGTCTGATTTTAGTATCAGGGTCATGCTGGCTTCATAGAACAATTTCAGAAGTGTTCCTTCCTCTGCAATTTTTTGGAATAGTTTTAGAAGGATAGGTGTGAACTCTTCTCTGAATGTTTGGGGTAGAATTCACCCGTGAAGCCATCTGGTACTGGAGTTGGGTTTGTTGAGAGTTTTTAAATTAGCGGTTCAATCTCATTACTGGTAATTGGTTTGTTCATGTTTTCTATTTCTTCCTGGTTTAGTCTTGGGTGCTTGAACCTTCTTAAGAATTTGTCCATTTCTTCTTGGTTGTCCATTTTATTGGCATATAGTTGTTCATAGTAGTGTCTTTTTTTTTTTTTTTTTTCACGCGGGCCTCTCACTGCTGTGGCCTCTCCCGTTGCAGAGCACAGGCTCCGGACGCGCAGGCTCAGTGGCCATGGCTCAGAGGCCCAGCCGCTCCGCGGCATGTGGGATCTTCCCAGACCGGGGCATGAACCCATGTCCCTGCATCGGCAGGAGGACTCTCAACCACTGCGCCACCAGGGAAGCCCATAGTAGTCTCTTTTGATCCTTTGTATTTCTGTGGTGTTCATTGTAACTTCTCCCTTTTCTCTTATAATTTTATTGATTTGAGCCTTGTCGCTTTTTTTCTTTATGAATCTGGCTAAAAATTTATCAATTTTGTTTATTCAAAGAACTGGCTTTTATTTTCATCGATCTTTTCTATTATTTGTCTCTATTTCATTTATTTCTGCTTTAATCTTTATGATTTCTTTCCTTCTACTAACTTTGGGTTTTGTTTGTTCTTCTTTCTCTAGTTCCTTTAAGTGTAAGGTTAGTTATTTTTATTTGAGATTTTTCTTGTTTCCTGAGGTAAGCTTACAACAACTCTCATTTTAATCTAGCAATTTTCATGGGTCAGAAGTCAGGGAATTGCTCAAGTGGATCCTCCATTTAGGGACTTACAAGGTGACCTATATTCAAGGCTGGCTGTCTGCATTTTCATTTGAAGGTTTAGTTGGTAGCCTGCATGTAAAAATTGCTTTCAATGTTGCATTTGTCTAGATTGTAGAAATCTTTGCCTCACTCAATCCACAGACATTCAAGAGATTAAATTAATTAGGATTGACTATAAAATCTTTGGTTATACCAGAATTATCATGTTATTATTTAGTTTAAATGACAGAGATAGAATCATATTCTTGATACCTTAGAATGAAGAATGTATGTGAAGATTTTTTTCTAATCAAGAATTCATTGACATCAATAGAAATGAATCTGAGTAATGATTTCTGTGAAGATATATCTCTATCTATCTACATATCCTATTTCAGGATATAATGGGACTTCTCAATAGATTTTTGTTAATATTTTTGGAATAAATATATTTATTCTCTGATTTACCCTGCATTTCACTAGCTAAAAGTTTATCTTTGAGATAGATTTTATTGAAGCAATTAATAGTTTCTCTTATATCAAGGCATTTAAAAGTTGGTAGCTATTTAAGAGGAGAAATGTAAATAAACATACAGTTTACCCATTACATGACATTTTTCTCCTTAAGAGATTAGTAGTCAGTGGAAAGATAAAAAATTGTGGTATCATCTTGAGAATCAAGTGATTTGAAAACCTGACTAATGTTGCTATTATAAATTCTGTTTAAGAAATATTTTTCCAGACTTCATCAAATGTCAAAACAGGGAGATGCCGGCCTTTAATCACCTACCACCACATACATGCTGCCATAGCAGCAAGAAATAAACTGTCATCAGTTAGTGTGATAGACCAGTGTTATCTCAAAGTACCTTTAAAAATGTGAATTATAAGTAGTGTATGGCATACTTTCTAATTCTGTGCCATCAAGCTTTACAAAGTGTGTTGTTTGATGCATTTTCTTGGTATGAGGTATGTCCTAATTCCTGTTGCCTTGGAGAAAACTCCCATTAGTGTCTGCATTTTATTTTTATCATTTGTCCAGTGACCTTGGGAATGTGGTCATCAGGTATGAATGTCACTGTGTTATAACTTAATCCTCTTGCCTTTTTATATCTATTGCTCCCAGCCTGCTTTCTTCAAATTCTTGAATTAATTTTTAGCCACAAAATTAAAATATCGAGGTTTGAGATACACAAATAGGACACTGGGGGCAAATGAAGAAATAGTTAGACTTTTGGGATTTGAGAACTGGTATATATAACATGCACTGTATTTTTCTCTGTATATAGTCAGCCCTCCATATGCACAGGTTCTGCATCTATTAGTTCTGCAACCATGGGTGCAACCAACTGGTAGATCAAAAATATTTGGGAAAAAAATTCCAGAACTTTCCAAAAAGCAGAACTTAAATTTGCCATGCTCTGGTAAATATTTACATAGCATTTACCTTGTGTTAGATACTACAAGTAATCTAGAGATGATTTAAAGTATTTGTGAGGATCGCATAAGTTATGTGCAAATACTATGCCATTTTATATAAGGGACTTGAGCATCAGCAAATTTTGGTATCTGTGGAGGTCCTGGAACCAACCTCCTCAAGGATGAGGATACAAAGAGAGCAGTGTATACATGATCTTGAGGAATGACCCCATTGTGCATGGTTTGCTGGAGAAGTATCAAGCCTAAGGAAAACTGGGTACTATATTCTATTCCAGTGGTCAGTCTTGAACTGTGAGTTTCCTCATCAATACTTGAAAGAATTTCCTTGAAGTCCTTTTAGAATCAAAGCATACACAAGGAATTTCTGCATTGATTCCATGGTGCTCTAACAAATTTGCTACGGTTCTCATGAAATCCCATTGAATGAATGAATAGGTTGGTTTGCCAATTCTGGATAACTTTGTAGGTTTCAAGATGCTCATGAATTATACTAAGTTGGCAAAATCTTTTGATAGGGTAAAGAAGTTGTGGGTGGTATTTGCGGTCATACTTATTCTTTCTCCATATAGCTTTTATTAGTATTGAGTAATTTGATGTATAATTTAGTAACAATGTTGTACACTTTTCTGTTGCCCTTCATAATTTATAGTGACTTTTGGGAAGTAGTCTTATATTTATACTTTATTATCATTCATTTGGAAAAATTATAGCCTTCTTATTTTAAAATATTAAAAGAACTAATAAACAAAGTTTTAAAAAATTCATTCTGCATTGGGTAACATAAAATGTTAGGTGTAAGGATGATATAAGTGATGGTCCCTGACCTCCCAGTTTATAGTCTAAGAGATACATGAGGGAAATTTTTGTCTTTGATTTTTATTTATTTTTATTATAAATGATTTTACTTTCTTGACATAAAGACATAGGCCATCATGAGGAATGCAGTGTATTTCAGAAATAGATGGTTAGATTGGAAAATATGACAACGTTTGAAGATATTTATTGGACTTAGGAATGCTTATAAGTCTGAACATGAGACAGAATCTGAGCATGTTGTTTTTTTTAGCCAGAAGTTTTATAAGTATTTGAATTTGAATATTTTTGGTTGGGGAATGCATTCTCCTGTTTTACACTTTGCCACTCCCTCCCAGCTTTATTTCCTGGCTTTGACTTCCTGCCTTGCCCCTTAGCATTTGAGGTTGTATTTCCTAGTTTACACTGCAAATATCAATGAAGATTATAGAATTATAGAATTTCCTGCTTGAGAGTTATAAATGACATTTTAATTTTAAATTGAAAGATAAGGAGAATAAATCATATTTCCCAAAGCTAATATTCAATCAAAATGTACAAATCTGGCTATACCAATGGGTATGTTGTGCTCATTCTGATTAGGCATTTCATTCTTTCTAGTTGTTCGGTCTATACTGTACTAGTTGTAACATATTTTGAATATCGACCCTGATTAACATAATTCCAACAGGGTGTATTTGTGTGTGTATGTGTATGTGCAATCCATTTTATCTAGTGCGAGCACTCTCATGCCATGTTTTCTATGAGATAGGATCCTTCAACATCAGTAGGCTCCTTGTTTAACTTCGCTTCTTGCACTAACGAATGACTTTTTGTTCAAGAATGACAAGAGATCAATTAAAAAGAAAGAAGAATGTTAATCCAAGATGGAATACACCCACCCTAATTGAAGAATGGCGAACAAGAATCTGGTCAATGAATTATAACCTCATTTGAAAATTCATTCATCCATTTGATAATTAATTCTTATGGCATCTTAACATAATCATCAGAGGCTTTCCCTGCAAAGTACATGAAGGTAAATGAACCTCTACTTGAAGCTTGACATCTATCTTTGGCTCACTGTTGAAGAACACATTATAATGAAGCAACAGACAGGATGCCTGATCACTCAAGTTCAGTGAAAAAGCAAGAAAGATTAATAACACTGCTGTGTAATGGAATAATGTCAGGTACGAAACACTGTATCCTCTACCTTCGAGAGTGTTCTTTAATCCTGTGGATTTACAAATACTTCATTTTCATTTTGTGATTAGAAGAAAATATTAAATTCTCATTTGAGTATGATTTCTAACTTTAGTAAAAGTAGAGAGAAGGGAATAACAAAAATTCTTGTTAGTGAGAGAAGTTTGTTGTTGGAGTTGCCTCTTCACCTGGTTAAGTTTCAAGAATAAATTAGGAAAATGAAGGGCTTTACCATCAGAACGTGAAGCCAGTCCCTAAATAAGCATCAGGGGCTGATCCAAGAGAGTCTCCAGACATGCCTTACCAAAGATAAGAATAGTTTTCGCAGCCTCTGAAGTTGGTCCCTGTTGCTTACAGAGCCTTGTGCACTAATAGATGCCCCTTGGGGAGTACGGCGCTCGTTAGTGGTCATTTGCCATCAGCTACGCTCAGGGAACTAAGTATACTGCTGACCTCTCTGAGGTGTACTACCAAAAGTAAGTCACAGTCCTGATAAAGGAGTTTAGAGGGTGCACTAATGAATGTTCCAATCACAGAAGCCTCTTTTCTTTAAACCTCCCTCAACCAAGGGATTTATACAAATTTAATATCGCCCAATTTTCTCAATATTTAAATACGACCCTTTCCTCTTGGAGTTTGGAATTCATCCAAAGGTAAGGAGTTGTGTTGGTTCTCTAACAAGCTCCAGAACAACAGGATTGGCCCTTTGGTGAAGTTCTGCTCCTCTCACTGGTTTTGATCTTCTTTGAGTGCCTTTTTCTATTTCAGTCACCACAAGTGGGAGATTTATTTTTTATTAAATCTTTAACTTTTGACTTCTTAGTGAAATAAAGTACCACCCTACTAGAAATGGACATATTTTATTGTTAGCAGTTGCTAACAAATGCAAGCTTATGCCTGTCTCCTTAAAGCAATCTATTCAACACTAAAATCAACATGATAACTCAAAACTCCCATCTCTTCTCAAGGCAAGATATTCACAAACAAAACACTTGCTACATAAATATACTTGACAACTAGAAACTCCCATTTCCTCTATCCTGAAGGCAAAATAATCACAAAAAAAAGTTTTAAAGAAAATCCGTATACCTTCATTTGAGGTTTAAGGATTGCCTTGAGTGCTAGAGACTGAGACTGATAGCAGATATTACATCATCAGAGTAAAGGAAGAGAGAAATGAGTGCAAAGGGACCTGGATTTTTCTGTTCTTATAAATTTAAAAAAATTCTTGACAACCCAGAATCATCCTTAGATCACCTATTTTCCTGTCTAGTTTTTTCTTTGTATCTTTAATTATCTTTGCTGCTGCCTGTGTCTCTTACCTTTTTAATGTAATGTCTTAATATTTAATGTTGAGATGTGCTTTTGGAGAGATAGTTCCAAGATTCAGCTGTAAAATCATCATTCATAGTGTAAGGAATCATGTGGCTGAACCCCAAGACATCAAATAGAAAATAGATTTATGACCACAAAAAAGAAAAAAACTCGGCCATTGACTTTTATAGAGAACAAAGATGAAATCTTTAATCTTTTAATCTTCACAGGAATAGGACCTACTCATTTAAAATAGATATAGAGAAGTGAATTGCAAGTGAAGTACTCATATACAAATCTAGGACTTCTAAAACATATTAAAATGTTTGTTCATCTTTTGGAGACCTTGTATACCTCTGTGTCCTGAGCCAGCAATTGAACCTAGGTTCTGAATGTAATGGAAGTCACTGATCACTATCAAGTTTATTGTTTTATTTTCATAGCAAGTAACGTCGTAACAGTTATTGCTGTCCCAGTAAGGAAGTCTAACTATTTCACATAAATGAAACACCGCATAATAAGATATTAAATCATATGAAACAAAACTGACTTTTGAATCTATTGTCACCTAAGGACAGTGGATGGTAATTTCTCCTTATGATTCTATGGGTAGCTAATTTATTATTTTCTCATGTACTTGGCTTATTATAGAGCCCTGCAACCCTTTCAGAGCTCCACTACTTATTTGTCAGATCATTAACTAAACATGTAAAAACTGGTTACTATTGTGTCATCTGCTTAAGTAATTACACAGAAATATACCACATTTTTCTATCACTTTGCTTGGTATCTTCTGCACTCGTAGCCGTAATACATTGCAAATATATAGGTTTCTCTTCAGCCAAGACCTGTCATTGTCCTTTCAAAGTTCAGCATTCATGTTAATGACTCTGATCACTCTGATCTCATCAATCTTTCATGTCTTCCACTCTAATGATCTTGATCTATTCTTTATTAAGTGTATAGAACTTTTCTATAGCTCAGATTCGACTTACCAAAGATCTGGAACACTGACGTTATGTCTCTGACCATTCTTATATTTCTCCTACTTCCATTTTTTCCTCCTCTTTTTCAAGTGCATTATGACATCATTTCCCTCACCTCTCTAAATATTTCCAAGACATTTCCTTCTGTTATTATTTGCTTCTCTCTGTATATTCTGAACTTAATGGTCACATACTTCATAGATGTACCCAGTAACCATAAAATCACAAATATACATTTCCAGTTTAAACTTCTCTCCTGAGCTACAAACACAAATTTCCAACACGTTTCATGAATTTCTCAAATATACTTTCAAATCAGAGATCTTGCATACATCTTCATCTTGCATTCTCTATTATACTTTATTAAGTCATTAAGAATAGAATCCTTGTAATCTCCATTTCTCTCATATTTTGTAATTATTTTTTCTGTCACCAAGACTTGTTAATTCTACCTATTCATAAAGCTTTACTCAGTGTTTCTAGAAGAAATATAATCTCCTTTATCTTCTTCCCTAGAATATTCTATTTATCCTTTTTTGAAAATACAGACCACATTTTACAGTACTTTTGTTGGGTCCCAACTTTAATCCAATTGAACAGATATTTGTTGAGCATGTATTTTATGCCAGGCACTATGTTGAGAACTTGGAATATGTCAGTGAACAAAACAAAAATTCCTGCCCTTATGGGAAGGGGGACAGATAATGAGTAATATACATCATAAGTAAGTTAGCTACATGGTATGTTAAAAAATGATAAGGTTATGAAAAAGAGAAAAAATGTGAGCTGGACAAAGGGAGTCAGGAGTCTGGCTGGTATTGGGGGACAGGTTAAATCTGAAATAGAATGGGTAAGATAGACCTTGTTGAGGAGATAATTTGAGCAAAAGCATGAAGATAGTGAGGGGATCACCCATGTGACACTCCGGAGAATGAACGTCTAAGGAAGGGAAAGAGATAGTGCAAGACCCTAGTTTTGAATGTGCCCAGTTTGTAACAACGGCAAGAAAACTAGGAGATGAAGTGAGAGAGATAGCAGAGGCTACATTATGTAGGGCCCTATAGGCCCTCAGGGACACTGGCTTGTACTTAGAACAAAAGGTAACCGTTGGAGGATTCTGAACCGAGGAATGACAAATATTATGTTATTTACATTTTGCAGGGATCATTCTGGTTGCTGTGTTGAGAACAGACAGGAGGGGAGCAAAGGGAAAAACAGAAATCCATGCTAGGCATGATACAGAATGGAACTAGGATGGTAGCAATGAAGGAGTTCAGAAGTGGTCAGATTCTAATTATATTCTGAGGGCAGAGCCAATAGGACTTGCTGGTATTTGGGATATGGGTTGTGAAGGAAAGGAAGGAATTGACAATGATTCCAAGAATTTTGACCTGAGCAACTGAGAGTATGGAATTGTCCTCACTTGAGAAAGTTGTAGATAGAGCAAGTGTGGAGGGTGAGATTAACAGTTCAATTTTGGATATGGTAACTTTTTGGATATAGTAAGTTTGAGATATCTATTAGACAACCAGGTGAAGCTGCTGAGAAGATTATTGAATGTATGAGATTAGAATTCAGGAGAGAGGTCTGAGCGGAGATGGATATATATATATCTCATACATAAAATGTATAGCCATGGAACTTAATGAAGTCACCAAGAAGGAGAGAGTTTGGGGCTCTTCTACAGTAAGAAATCAGTGAGAAGAAAAAGAATTATCAAAGGAAATGGAGAAGAAGTGATTAGTGATGCTGGAGGAAAACCAAGAGAAGATGATGTCTCGGATGACAAGTGAAATAAGTACATGGAGGGAATGCAAGTTATTCACTGCAATAGGGGTGACTTGGGATGAAAACTAAGAGTGAGTGCTGGATTTACTAACACGGAGGTCATAGGGAAAATAGTGTAGAAGTGGCAGTTAGAACCCAGAGAATCTCCAAGCTCAATACTGTAAAGACTGTGGGAAGCAAAAAGAGAAAAAAGAAAAAAAGAAAAAATCCAACACTTGAAATGCTTGCAAGGGAAGAAGTATTCTAAGGGAATAATCAGCCTTTTGTTAAAGGTGGAAAATGAAGAAAATATTCAGAAATATTAAGATGGAGGGTTTTGATGATGCTGAATGGTGAATTTCAGAGGAGAGGGTGGAAGAGTTTTTGAAGTTTGGGTGGAAGTGGGGGAAAGAGAGGATGTGTTTTGTATCTACTAGTGGAGATTAGGATGCAGGTGATGGATGATATCTTGGAATTCTGGATTCTTATGGTAACATTATAGAGAATAAAGGGAATAATGTGATTAGTCCTGTTGGAATCAACACACATTGTGGCAAAGGTGTGAGTTTTGGGGATAGGAAGTGGTTAGATTTTGGGGTTCCTTCTTGAATCCACTGATCTAGGATCAAGATGATAGTTAAAACCATCTTGAGATGTAGTCAGCCTCATTACACAGACTTCCTCTTGACCTCTGGTAAAGGGGGTAGAAGATCTAGAGGAGGCTTGGTATTAATTCCAGTCATTTAGTTGAGGAACAAACTTATACCAAACCTGGAGGCTCCACCTTAACCCCTTTAATGAGATTGATAGCTGGGGAAGCTGAGCATCACTCTCTTTCTCTCTCTCTCTTTTATTGAAGTTTAGTTGATTTACAATGTTAAGTTTTGCTGTACGGCAAAGTGATTCAGTTATATACATATATATTATTTTTCATATTCTTTTCCATTATGGTTTATCACAGGATATTGAATATAGTTCCCTCTGCTGTTTATCCGTTCTATATATAATAGTTTGCATCTGTTAATCCCAAACTCCCAGTCCTTCCCTCTCCCACTCCCCCTTGTGCTGTTCTCTCTTAACTCCGGACCACAGCTGTAAAAGGCCTAGGGGTGCTGTGGTCCAAGTAGACAGAGACCATCTATCTTGGGTTTAGCCAATTATTTCCAGTTGATTGGATGACCTGAGAGCTTACATCTGCTTGCACAGGGCCTGAGGTGCCTCTTTGGAGAGGATGTATGTTGAGGATAGAATGATACAGGCACAGTAAGCCACGTCGATAACAAAGCTGGGTACTAGGAAAAGAGTAGGTTATAAATAAACATTGAAGGTACCACGTTCTGGATGTGAGATCGCAGTGCCTGTCAGAAACTGCAGAACACAAGTGCCATCTGGGAAGAACAGAATAGAGTACCTGGCAGACACCAGAAATATTAGTGGGGCCTCAGCATGGAGTCGAAGGCCGTGCTTCAGCAATCAGATAAGAACTAGTGAAATTAGAGTTATTATTGTTAATATGAACTCCATTTACTACCAGTAGACTAATGAAGCTTGGACAAATTTGCGTTACATAGTAATGAAAACACATTTCTCCACTCTGCTGGCCCATGAGCTTGGAGGGACAAGGTTATGCTTGTATTCCCCACTGAATGCAGTTTAATGAATTTGTTGAATTGGCTACATAAAACGATTAGAAATATCTTCTTATGCCTCTGTGTGATGTTGCAGATGCTTTGTCAATGTTCAGAAGTCTCCCATAACACTTTTGAGCGAGAGGGAAAAGAAAAGAAACCCAAGTTATGTTCATGGGACAAGTAGCCTCACTAACTGAGTCAATTATTTTTTCTAGCGAAAACAATGTAGGGCATACAAGAAAGTTCAAATAAAATGTTACAGAATATGCTCTGACCCTTGTTTCACATCTTAAACAGTATTTTAAATACTGTTAAAATACTTAAATAGTATAATGTGACAAAGTTGTGAACATGAGGTTAATGACGAGTAAAGTTTTGGCTTAAATTTCCTTATACCAGAGAAAAATGGTGAATTTCCATAAGATTTCCTAGCTGACAGGCCACATACACAGATAAGAGGGAGTAAAAGTGTAGAATAAATTAATAAGGCAACCAAATAAATATGATGAGAAAGAAAACAAATTCATAAGGGTATGTCACTTAAGATTAGAAATTTGAAGAAATGAAAAAAAATAAAAAAACAAGAGAGAGAATCTAAAGATAGTAAGAAAGAATGGAGCAAGTGAAGACTTTCTTTCTCCAAGGGCCTTCTTTGACTATTCTATCTAAACATATCCCCTTTTTATTTTCTAGTGACTTGGACCGTAGCCTTCACTTGTAGGTTTGTTTACTTGTTTGTGGTCTGTCTCCCTCACTAAGTGGAAAGCTTTACAAAGGCAGAAGCCATGCTGTGCTTTATCCATCATTGTGTCCTTACAACAGAGCACAATGCCTAGTGCATAGTAGGCACAAATATTGGTTGAAGAAATGAATGAATGAACAAATGAATGAATGGGTAGAAAGAATGTGTTATAAACTCATGATTTTAAATTTTGATAATGTATCAGTAGCAAAGATAATTCCCAGAAAGTAATTTATTCAAATACAGTCATGCCTTTCTGTACCAATAATAAAGACAAATACTCTTGGCATAACACAAAAATTTCTGAGAGATCATTAGTGAGAAAATTACACTTATTTATAGCCTTCTGGATATGAGAGGTGACCTAGGATCCTGCTGGGTGGATCAGAGAGATAACCTTAAGTTACATCAATAATCCTAATGTCAGAGTCCTGGTGACATAAAAGGTTCTGTGGTATAGATATAAATACAGAAAATAAATTATATTTAAAGACAAATAACTGGCAAATTATGCTAAGTCTAAGTTTCCCCAAAGCAATCCCATAAAATCACAATTTCTAGATAAGTGAATTGGCAAAATTTGCTCTTTTGGATGTGCTCTTGCTCCCACATGGTCTGGTTGTTCCTATTACGGGATTGCATAGTTCATGAGTTGATGTCATACTGAGCACTCTAGTTATTAACTCAGAGAGCCTATGAGTTAGTCGCCATCTGGGGGAGGTAGACACTGTGTGGGCAGTGAGGTGTCAGATCAAGTCTTTTTCCTCTCTTCCATTGCTACTATCTTTAGCAGTTTAAGCAGCTGAAGATACACACGGCTCAGCCATGAGCTTCCACGCATTGTGTATCTCCTCACATTGTGACATCTCTGCTTCCTTTGAAGTTCGATTTTTATTATTCTATTCAAGAAAAGCAAATATCCTAGATTGTGCCTTCGGAGATTGAAAACTTAGCTAGAGTGACCATGAGTTGCTGCTTGCTGGTTTATAACTCTTGTTTTGGCATATTTATTAGTGTTCCTCCTTTTTCAAAAATTGATTTTATTGAAATATAGTTGATTTACAATGTTGTGTTAGTTTCTGCTGTACAGCAAAGTGATTCAGGTATACATCTATATACGTTCTTTTTTAATATTCGCTTCCATTGTGGTTTATCAGAGGATACTGAATATAATTCCCTGTGCTATACAGTAGGACCTTGTTGCTTATCCATTCTATATGTAATAGTTTGCATCTGCGAATCCCAAACTCCCAATCCATCCCTCCCCTATCCTCCATCCCCCTTGGCAACCACAAGTCTGTTCTCTATGTCCGTGAGTCTGTTTCTGTTTCATAGATAAGTTCATTTGTGTCATATTTTAGATTCCACATATAAATGATGTCATATGGTATTTGTCTTTCTTTGACTTAGTTCACTTAATATGATAATCTCTAGGTCCATCCATGTTGCTGCAAATGGCATTATTTTATTCCTTTTTATGGCTGAGTACCATTTCATTGTATACATGTACCACATCTTCTTTATCCATTCATCTGTCGATGGGCATTTGGGTTGTTTCCATATCTTGTAATAGCTCCTCCTTTTGATCTCAAGAGTATCCTGAGCTGGATTATAAATTAACCCTAATGGGGAATTGTTCCTCAAGAGGCTGTTCTGGTTTCCAAAATCTAGAAAAGAATCACCAATTAGTATTAAATCATAGTAGACCCTGGCAAAGTACCTGCAAAATATCCAGAAATAACAATGCAGGTTACCGACACTCATTTTTGATAAAGCGTTTTAAAGCAGGTTTCTAAATATTCATGATTCATGAGTTTGTCTGACTGCTCCTAGGTATCAGCACTGGTGGAAGCCAGGTATATCAGCTGACTTTAGGTGCAACTGGTAGGTCTCTTGACAATCTTAAGAATAATTCTTCAGAATCCATATCCTATATATCTCTCTAATAAAGCAAAATATAAATGAAGTGTCCAAGTAACCCATAAATAGAGGAATAAGGTAGTTTATAAAATTTAAAGTCAGATTTCTGCTAGCAAAATAAACCCTATAGTATCTTACGTGTCATCATTATTATACTATCAACCTTCATCCTCCTTGGGTGTACAAAATGAAAGCAGCATTGATGAATGAGAGCTGTTCTGTGTACTACGTATGAAGTGTGTGTGTGTGTGTGTGGGTGTGTATTTGCAGGCATTTTCTTCAGCGGACACTGAGCACTTGTTCCAGGCTACAACCTTCATCCTTCGTTAGTTTCTTCAGATTGGAGGAGAGCAATTCTGCAGAAATGTGATTACCTTATTTTTATTCTTTTTCCTCTTAACTTCATATTACACACAGCAAAAATATTTCTTTGCCTTTCTATACCTTTACTCTGTTAAAGGTCAGTTCTTTTATGTTTGCCCCATGAAAAGAACTTGTATGGCAGATGGCTTTCTAAGGATTCACATTTTTGACTAAAGGCACGTTTCCTGTGCATATTTGCACACCATAAATTAGGCAGATTTTACCTTTAATCACAATTTTCTTTCTTTCTTGATGAGTAAGTAGGGTACTGGAGGAAATAATTTCATGAATTTTTTTTCTTGTTTTTAACTAGAGTGAATATAGATAGTAAGCTTCAAAGGAGCAGGAATCATGCTTTTTTTTTTTTTTTAGCGGTACGCGGGCCTCTCACTGTTGTGGCCTCTCCCGTTGCGGAGCACAGGCTCCGGACGCGCAGGCTCAGCGGCCATGGCTCACGGGCCCAGCCGCTCTGCGGCGTGTGGGATCTTCCCGGACCGGGGCACGAACCCGTGTCCCCCGCATCGGCAGGCGGACTCTCAACCACTGCGCCACCAGGGAAGCCCCATGCTCATTTTATTCAGCATTTATACTTAGCTCCCATCATAATGGATTGCAGATGCTAGCTGCCCAATTAATATTTGTTTAATGAATGAATTGTCTGGTGGGTTCTAATAATCATAGATTTAAGCCACAGTCATATTCTACAATCCCAGCCTTTGATTTTTTGATACTTTTACAACTTCTATTTTCTAAATAAGAATGATCTTTTCCTTAAACCATTCCACAAGATTTAATTTCTATTTTACTCAGGGTAAAGAAAATCAAGATAACATATGGGTAAGGATGTGGAATAGTTTGCTAGATCATTTGTTAGCTAATGTGATTCAAATTCTTGATTCAGCAAATAGTTACATTCCATGAACATTCACAGTCATTCAACAGTGAGATTTACCTTCAGGTTCGTAAAGCCTATAATGTAGACATTTTCCATGAATACTGTGAGTGCCTCATTAATGGTTCTTTGTCAGGGGTGGGAAGGATAGTAATAGAAACCAACTAATGTTAATGATACATGATAAAATTTAACTTTTTGCCTGTGGCACCAGGATGCAGTGGGAGCTACACACAAAGAAAAGGTCCTATATTGAAATTTAAAAAAAATGAACAGTTTGTTTTTAAACTCTTGGACCTCTCTCAGGGACCATGACCCAGGCCAACTGCATAAAGTGATCTAGGGAAGAAGGGAGTTGTGAACTCTTGCCTTGATTTCCACTCCTCCATGAGAAAGAAGTGAGGGTAGTGCTACCTCAATAGGACAACTCAGAAACTAAGATGTATCTGCTGGTCTAGGTGAGGGGCTGTTGCTGTCAGCTGGTGGCAGCAGGGCAAAGAAAGAGAACAGAGGACTGTTTGAAATGTAACCCACTCCTAGTGGCAGCTGTGCAAAGAATGTGTTCTTCCCATGCACCAAGAGTAGACCTCACAGGAAAGACAGAAGTGGTGAAGCCATGTATAATTCTGTCCAAGAGAACTTCCCAGATAGCTTGAGTGTTCCAAGAGGGAGTTTTTTGTGGTATGAATTACCTGGATTCCTGGGAATCTGGGGGTCAAAGAGGAAAGGACTACCAAAAGAATATGTGTATTTGTCACACGGCAGGTATTGCAGCCCAAGAGATTAAGCATGAGGTGAGAAGGGTATTCCTCTAGAGAGTTCACAAAGGTTCTGATGAAATAGGTCAGCATCTGTACATCTGTCATTGAGAAGGGCCTATTGCCAGATGATCCCTGCACTTCGGTGTGACTGCTCGTGACCCCAGGCCCTCTTTCCCAACTGGATTCAAACCTGGGGATGTCAGAAACTGCAGTTAGCAGAGGAGACATGGTGAGTAGAGAAAGAAAGATGATGCACCCCCTCAGCTTCTCTCCCTTTCCACTTGTAAGTTGCTAACCATCAGTAGTAGCCTGAGAGGAAAACTGAGTTTGAATTATTACCTACGCCTTGATAATTAGAGAAGTGAGGCAGTTTTTGGATTTTAAAGTGACTGGAGGTCATTTTATACTTTAAATGAGAACAAAAACTTATGGGGTTTACTAGAGAAAGAATTTTCATGCAAGGACAAGAGAAAAATTTTCTTTCACTGAATGAAGTTTAAAGGACAAGGGGAGATAAATAAAGTTGCACTTTGATTGCATTCCATAAGGCATGCTAGGTCAATTTTTCTGTTATAATAGTGTAAATGAAAAAGGAGAATTTATTAAAATAATTTCTTATTGGAACTCAATGTCAGGAAACAGATGTGTCTCACACATAGAGATTACTGAGGACTGTAAGGCTATTATAACCTCATTTACTCTCTCCCAAATCATCTGTTTCTCTTTGCATCTCATCTTTACTCTCTTCTCTCTTTAGATCAACTTTCTTGGCTTTTCCATGTAACAGCTGTAGGTAATTGTAAAGGTCATTTCAGTTCAGGCATGAAAGAAATTAACTGGGGTCTCTAGGTTTCATTCCAAATTTTGGTAGGTGGAGAATTCTCTGAGCTTATCTTGACTTGTATAACTCTACTCCTGTGGGTACAAGGGTATGTGATTCCAACATGACTGCAGGACCCACAACTGTGGGAGAGCAACAAGTTCTCTGAAAATAGGGACATTTGTTGGCCAGGAATTCCATCTTTGTTTACTACAAAAGCATGCAATATAGAGGCCACAGGAAGAATGCTGGGAACTCAGGTATTGGCAGTTTATCTGGGGTGTAATAATATTGGGTTTTGCACATTGAAATTGTCTCAGAAATATCAATGGTTATAGGTATATGTGTTTTATAGTATATTCTGCTAATTAAACATCTTAATAAAACTTCCTGGGAAGTGTACTTGTTCTGTATTTCAGAAATGTCTGGGATTTCTAGGAAAGGGGATCATACCAACTTGTAATTATTTGAGAAAATTCACACAGATTGTATGGATTGATGCATAAACTTGGTCAATTTGATCATGATGCTTCATTTCCTTAATACAGTCTTGTGTTCTCACATGTAAGTATTTTGAGTTAAAGAGACAGATTTGGGAGTTTGGGAGGGCTGATGTGGTTAGAGTTCTTAGGGAAAAATACTGGAGAGAAGAGAGCTGCAGAGAGATAGAGAGAGAGAGAGAGAGAGAAAGGGAGAGAGAGAGAGAGAGAGGGCGCTCCAAACATCTTTGAGAGTCTGGGATCTTCAGCTGACTTCTCAAAGCAGGGGAAAAAAAAAAACACCAAAAGGGAGCAATCAAAACAATCCCCTGAGCACAGAGAGGGCCAGAAATTGTTGGAATTCCCATCAGCCACATGGGGGTTGGGGTTGGGTGGGGTACCCAGAAGAGTATTTATTGCTTCATCAGTGAGGCAAAATTAACTCTAAAGACTGCTTTGGTCCCTTCTAACAAAGTTTAAAATAAATTCTTACAAAGATCAAATATTTTAAAGCAATTTAATTACATCCCAGAATAGAGATTTGGAAATCTTTTAAAAAGTACTGGCACCTAAGTTGCCAGTACTCCACTGGCATCTTAAGATAAAATAAAATTTGCAACTCCACTTTGCCCCTCATTTTTTTTTTTTTTTTTGGCTATACGTGGGCCTCTCACTATTGTGGCCTCTCCCGTTGCGGAGCACAGGCTCCGGACGCGCAGGCTCAGCGGCCACGGCTCACAGGTCTAGCCGCTCCGCGGCATGTGGGATCCTCCCGGACCGGGGCACGAACCCGTGTCCCCTGCATCGGCAGGCGGACTCCCAACCACTGCGCCACCAGGGAAGCCCTGCCCCTCATTTTGATAAGTGCATACCCCTTGTTTCTGAAGTATTCTGAAGGGGGAATATTCTCCCCCTTCCCCTCATGGCTGGTCAAATAATTAAAATAACATAAGGCAGATTAACAAGAGAAAATCAAATTCTATTATGTTTGTAGGGGAGTACACATAAGCATGAAGAATTCCTAAGACAGTAAGGTAAGATGAATTATGTATGTCATTTTGACTAAGGAGAAGAAGGTAGGGGTTTGGGACTTCAAAGGGAGGTGAGGTAATTCACAGGAAGAAGAAAAGAGTTAATGTTTGGTAAACAAATGTTTGCTGGGCCATCTAGAGACAATGGAACACAGAGAGGACTTTGATCAAATGGGTCTTGCTTGGTTCCACCCTGTCTACCACACCTAGTCCATACTTTACTCTAGTGATAGCTCCTTCCTGGAAGAGGCCTTCTATCTTAAATTCTTTTTTTTTTTTTTTTTTTTTGCGGTACGCGGGCCTCTCACTGTTGTGACCTCTCCTATTGCGGAGCACAGGCTCTGGACGCGCAGGCTCAGCAGCCATGACTCACGGGCCTAGCCGCTCCGCAGCACGTGGGATCTTCCCGGACTGGGGCACGAACCCGTGTCCTTTGCATCGGCAGGCGGACTCTCAACCACTGCGCCACCAGGGAAGCCCTATCTTAAATTCTTTTAGGCAGTTATGGTGGAGTTCAAAGGTTCTTCCTGAGTCTTTTGGGCTTTGTTTGTTTTCTGCTCAAAATAATCCACAAGCCAGACTGGCATATTTTGCGGTGAAGTACTCTGAATTCCATCAATTGCATCCTGTCCTGTATTATTTTAGGATTATAAAATTCTGGTTACTATCCAGTAGTAACTATCCAGCATCTCCTACAATTATCCCTGCATTAGAAAGAATAGCTACCAGTAAGTTTCTCACCATTTCTGGTGCTTCTTTCACCAACGCATTCCTTATTGCTTTAGGAAACAGTGTTGTCCTTCAAGTGCATCCGTGGAGCACAGCTGGTCAGCGACTAGTTTTTTTTTTTTTCCCCCCATTGTATTAGAATGTCCTCCCTGGCATATTACCTCTCCTAATCTTTTTGCACCCTTTTCCACTAGCCCAGCTGTTCTCCCATTTCTTGTTCTTTTAGTGTGGGCCATTGCTTTTTCTAGGCATCCAAGATGTGGATAACAGTGTCTTAGCACCATATCCCAGGGTCCTGCCAGATTACGAACTCCTGTGTCACTGGATAGTGTCCTCGTATGGATAAACTCTCCCTTACCTAACTTCATGCTCCACACTCATTGATCCAGCACCCTCAGTCTCCAGCTCCATACATATTCTCCTGGCTCCTCCCGACTCACATTCGCCAGGTCCTGCAGCTTCTTCTGCATCCCTGTTCTTCCTCAGCAGGCCGAGAATGTCCTTGGCTGGGTTATGTAGTGATTTGACCCTAGTTATTAGTCTTGTAGCCAGGAGTGTCAGTAGGGTAGAATCTGAGGAGGGTGGGTGTTCTCTTTGAGAAGGGTAAGCTACTTCTGCAGGCAGATGTGAGGGGTCAAGATTCTCAAGTGCCTCAACCCAGATGTCCCCATTCCAAGTCTCAGGTGGTTTTTTTTGCGGTATGCGGGCCTCTCACTGTTGTGGCCTCTCCCGTTGCGGAGCACAGGCTCCGGATGCGCAGGCTCAGCGGCCATGGCTCACGGGCCCAGCCGCTCCGCGGCATATGGGATCTTCCCAGACCGGGGCACGAACCCGTGTCCCCTGCATCGGCAGGCGGACTCTCAACCACTGTGCCGCCAGGGAAGCCCCAAGTCTCAGGGTTTTATCTTTAGTGGCATACCTGCTGTGATTGAGAATTCAGTTTCTCTTCTCTGGACTTTTGCTTTCCTTATAATTCATTGTTGAACCTGATCTTAAGCTTTTTCTGCCCTCTGGCTGCAGTAGATAAGCATCTCCTTTATATGCTTTATATGCTTCCAAGGAGGCCCTTTGATTTTGGTAGTTTTAAATTTGAGATGAATCCCTCTCAGAGTATCCTTCAATTTTTACAGTGCATCAGTAGTAGCCAGCAAAAGTCAGATTCTATAGTTCTTATAATTATTTTTTCCCTAATTCTCTCAAATACCTAAGACACTGTATCTGCCAGTGCTTTCTGACACACTGTCTCATTTCAGTTTACCACAGGTAAAAGTTTTAATAATTGTACCACTTAGCATGCCAGGAATAAGTATTCTATCTACCACCAATGAAGGAATCCTCATTATCAGCTCCCCCAGATTCCGTTTTATAATTTGCTTCCTAGGACCACTTGGATTTCCCAGGACACAGACTTGAGATGGAGATGTGCTGTTAGGAGGACACTGGGGAATACTCTTGGACACAATACCTAAAAGGGAGAGAGGGAAGCAGGATTGGGTTGGGGGAGAATTTGCACTGTGGTTGTAATGGGTTTTATTTGAGTCCTTGGGGTGCTCTAGACCTGGGATTGTCTTTCAGAGTTGTCCCAAATTGAGGCAAGAGGGCTGAGTCCTTGTATCTCTGCATTGATTGGTAGCTACTTTTTCCTTGGGAAGAAGTGTCTGTTAGCAGTCAACACCCTGCACCTGAGGTTAATTCCTTGAGAGAGACTCATCTGTGAGCTATCTGCAGCCAGCACTCCCACCCCCTGAGAGTAACGCCCAGCGTGAGAGCCCAGCTTTGGTCTTGAGAGCAAGCTCTGGGCAGTGCAGCCAAGGAATCACTCAAAACTCGTATGTACTAATACAGTTTATGGGCAGTTTCACCCCCATTTTACTTTTATTCTCAGAAAAAAACAAATCAAACATGGAATTATTTAATAATATGCCTCGAAAGAACCTTAAAATCACAGCAAGTTCAACGTACTCAGTTTTCAGACTAAGAATCGGAGGTGCAGGTAAGTCAAGTGCTTTGCTTGGGCAAACAGAAGATAACAGATGCTGGGTTTAGAGTTCTGGTTCTCTGCCTTCACCCCAGTTTTCTTTCACTCTTATAATCGGTCAGGTCTAGAGAACTATAATATTGTAAGTTGTTTCCCATAGTTGAAAGTTTTAGAATTTAATCTTTACTGCAGTATACAATAGATGTCAACTCCGTGATTGTGTTTGCCTCTCAGGACAATTTCTTCTTTCCCCCTTATTTCTGAGAGGCACTGTTGCTTTTTGTAGGACGAGGATATTAAATAGATTAAGGTTTTAAGTTCCAGGAGAAGATTTGTGGTCATATATAATCTATTGTACTCTTTTTCTTGAAAATTGTTTTGGGTAAAGTTGTTTCCACCCCCACCCCCGGCTTTCTGACTGTAACAAGAATCATCTGGGTAAAAGTGAAGGCTTAACAGAAATGGCTCAAATTCTGTTCTTTTGAAATGGGTTCTTTGTTGGATTATCTCAAGGTTGGGCACTAAGCACACTTCTCCCATAAGGCTACCCTTGTTTCAACCAAAAGGCTATTTTGAATCTACCTGCTTTCAACAACAGGGAGTTTTTCTGGCAACTGGAAAAGGCTCTGGTCTTTGGTCTCCCTGCTTGTTACTCCTCTTATTAGTTTGGTTTTTCTTAAAGAATTCTCTCTGAAATGCACTGTCTACTTCCAGGCTAAAGTGTTTCCAGAAATAAATTGTTTTCAATTTGATAAGTAAGTCACATAGTCTTTTACTGAGCATTTATAATGTGCTAAGTGTTGGGTTATGTATAGGGATACTAAAATGTTCAAGATATTATCTGTGCTCTTAAGGAACTTAGTCTGATTGGGATACGATAAAGACCTAGAGAAATAATTTCACTATTAAGTAATATGTTTTACAAAGATGTGCACAGGACTATAGGTTTACAGAGGAAGTTGAGGAATAACTTTGATGTAATTGAGGTATTAGAAAGCCGTGGTTTTGTCAGAAGGCTACAGTTCACATACTTATGGAGGGGTCCACTTGTTCTCCTAATTAGCATGCTAAGCAGGAATGATTTATAATGCTAGCTAGCAAATACTGTGGACCATGAAGGAAAGGGATACAGAAGGTGAATTTCCGTACAGTGCTTAAGAATCAGGAAGCAGAGGGTTGAGTAGAACAGATACAAGGCAGAGGTAAGATTTCGGTAGTGAGGAGAAACAAAGTGAATGAAAAAATAACACATGCTTTGGATGGCGAACCCCTGAAGATGTGGGAATCTTCTAAAAGGGAGGAGAGAAGCCTGGGAATGAAGGATAAACAGGCCAGCCCTGCTTAGTTTTATATGACACTTTCCTGAAATGTATGTTATGTTACATTACCTAAATCACCTTTGGATTTAGAATAAATGCTAATGTTAAAGTAATGTGTGTTCAGTATGTCTTTTTTGTTGTTGTTGTTAAACCAAGACACATTGTTTTATTGTTTATTTATTTATTTTCTTATTAGTCATCCATTTTGTATACATCAGTGTATACATGTCAATCCCAATCGCCCAATTCATCACACCACCCCCCCACCCCCAGCCACTTTCCCCCCTTGGTGTCCATATGTTTGTTCTCTATATCTGTGTCTCAATTTCTGCTCTGCAAACCGGTTCATCTGTACCATATTCTAGGTTCCACATATATGTGTTAATATACGATATTTGTTTTAATCCTTCTGATTTACTTCTCTCTGTATGACAGTCTCTACAAATGACCCAATTTCATTCCTTTTTATGGCCGAGTAATATTCCATTGTATATATATACCACATCTTCTTTATCCATTCGTCTGTCGATGGGCATTTAGGTTGCTTCTATGACCTGGCTATTGTAAATAGTGCTGCAATGAACATTGGGATGCATGTGTCTTTTGAATTATGGTTTTCTCTGGGTATATGCCCAGTAGTGGGATTGTTGGTCATGATAGTTCTATTTGTAGTTTTTTAAGGAACCTCCATACTGTTCTCCATAGTGGCTGTATCAAGTTACATTCCCACCAACAGTGCAAGAGTGTTCCCTTTTCTCTACACCCTCTCCAGCATTTGTTGTTTGTAGATTTTCAGATGAAGCCCATTCTAACTGGTGTGAGGTGATACCCCATTGTAGTTTTGATTTGCATTTCTCTAATAATTAGTGATGTTGAGCAGCTTTTCATGTGCTTCTTGGCCATCTGTATGTCTTCTTTGGAGAAATGTCTATTTAGGTCTTCTGCCCATTTTTGGATTGGGTTGTTTGTTTCTTTAATATTGAGCTGAATGAGCTGTTTATATATTTTGGAGATTAATCCTTTGTCTGTTGATTCCTTTGCAAATATTTTCTCCCATTCTGAGGGTTGTCTTTTCATCTTGTTTCTGGTTTCCTTTGTTGTGCAAAAGGTTTTAAGTTTAATTAGGTCCCATTTGTTTATTTTTGTTGTTATTTCCATTTCTCTAGGAGGTGGGTCAAAAAGGATCTTGCTGTGATTGATGTCATAGAGTGTTCTGCCTATGTTTTCCTCTAAGAGTTTTATGGTGTCTGGCCTTACATTTAGGTCTCTAATCCATTTTGAGTTTGTTTTTTGTATGGTGTTAGGGAGTGTTCTAATTTCATTCTTTTACATGTAGCTGTCCAGTTTTCCCAGCACCACTTATTGAAGAGACTGTCTTTTTTCCACTGTATATTCTTGCCTCCTTTGTCATCAGTATGTGTTTCTAAAGAGACTATATTTAATTAGGATTGTGTTGCAGTTTGCCTTTCAAATAGACACACAAAATATCCTGCTATTACAGTATTTTCATTTATTTTTGTATTAGTTTCAAATGTCACTGCCACTTCCCAGGAAATCCCCAAATGTAACATTTAGTATTTTAAAATAAAGTAGTTCTTGAGAATGCATTATCCATAGCAAACTGTATATGGAATTACATTTGCTTTTGTCAGAACAGGTAGTTTAGTGCAACTTATTTTTTTTTAGAGGGAAGGTAGGTTGAGGAACAGAAGGGTGAGAGAGACGTAGATGTCTCTGCATCTCGCCATGTACCTGCTCCTTGCCTTTCAGACTCATCTTCATTATTTGTTTCCTTTTCCCTGATTTTTAAAATTTTTGAAAAATTTTAAAGTACACTTGAATACCTTTCTCCTAGATTTCCAAATTGTTCACATTTTGGACTTTCACTTTACACATGTACAGCTTGTCCTCTTTCTCTTGTTTTCTCACAGTATCATTGTGAACTCAGTTTTTTTTTTTTTAAATTCAGTATGTGGTCCATTACTGTCATTATTTTTGCTGTAAACATCTGAGTGAATTAAAGAACCCTAGTACTACCTGTAGATGTAAATACTCTATTTCAAAAGACTTCTATCATTTTACACATTAATATCTTAAAAGATCTGGGGAAAATGGGTTAAAATAAATCTGGTATATTCTATAGAGCCAAAAGAGCATAGGATACCCTGGAGTAATCCTGGGGTTACATAGGATCTTAGAAATCATTTTATTCTATTCTTCTCAAGCATTTGCACCCAAATACCATTTAGAATGCGTAAAACCAATATATATCATCTGTAAGTCTGCAGCTTAATCTGAAGCTACCATAAGTAGGAAATGTCTTTGAAATCATATTTAACTTGTAAAATAGACCTCAATTTTTCTTTCTTCTCTATTATACACCAACTTTTGTTGAAGATTAATATTTTAAATATATTAAATATAAAAATGAACTCAACTATAAGTAAATGGATGTTCATTACAGCAGGGTCTGCAGCAGTGAAAGACTAGAAACAACCTGGATGCCATTCAACAGAGGATAGATTAAATACACTATAGCCTTACCATGGAATATTATGTAGCCTTCCACAAATAAGGGAAAAATTTATGTGGAATGATCTCCAGGAAATATTGTGCAAAAAAGACAAGTTTTGGAACAGTCTTTTTAGGGTGGCTCCAATTTGTATAAATAAATATGTTACTCATTCGTGAAATTCCTGCAACAAATATGTATTGAGTACCTATGCATGGGATTATTCTAGGTTCTTGGGGTATAGCAGTGAATGAAACAAAGTATTCTCAGGGAATTTATATTCTAGTAGAAGCAGATAATAAATAAATAAATGAATGAATAAATAAATAAAATTATGTCCTGTAGTGATAGGTAATATTAAGGACAATAAAGCAAGTTAAGTATGATAAAGTTAAGGGAGTATGGCTACTCTTCCCCATAAGAGCCAGGGATACTATGAGATTTCAGAGCAGGCCTTAAGATGGGTAGGAACAGATTGGAGAGGTTAAGGATAGGAATGCTATCTCTAGTTTTATCATTTTGAGTTTTGAGTCATGTAAATATTTAATGAAACTAAGATTAAATTATTATATAGTTAGTAAAAGTCCCTAAAATTAAATAGAAACACATATAAATGAACCTAATGTGTTATGAAATTGATAACTACACACAGTAAAGATTCAAATAACTTTAAACAACCCTTTGTAGAATGTATTCAAAGGGCAGAATGGCAATCAGATCTTAAACTTAGCAGGTTTGCTGTAGGTATTGCTATTGTAATTACAAAACTATTTTATGTATATTAGAAGATAAAGAAGGTGAGTTTATATGTTGATCTTTTTAGGAATCAGGGTTTTCACTGTTAAAGAAGGCAGATGACAAGAATGGTATTGTAGAATATGAAGGCGACCCTCTGTTAGGGTATGAGGATATAGGTATACAGTTTTTTTGAGCCTTGAAGCTTATACAGTTGTGGAGAATCTCTTTAAAAGAAAAATCAGAAATAACAAAATTAGGTATAGAACATTAGAAGGAGCTCATTAGCTTCACAGTGAACCTTTAACTGATCTGGTGGTGTTGACCTGGATTTGAAAGCATAGGTGTATTTTCTTGCTCTATGAACTGGAAAGGTCTAGATATAAGAATACTCATAGCAATGAGCACACCTAGTGCTCAGAATTTGTTTTCTAAATACACTCACCAAGAGAAAGAATTGAGGGTCTCTAGAGAAATGGCTGACCCAGGTCGGGGGAAGAAAAGTACAAGGAGATCCCGTCACATCTTGTGCCAGATGCAAGAAAGTGCTCCAAGACTAAAGGGGTCATATCAAGATGACACAAGAAGTAAAATCCATCAGCTTTTTGTCCAGCTTTGCTGTTTATATTCACATACTTATATGCTAATACAAAGCCACTTTCCCCCAAGTAATCTTCAGGTCATTGTTCTGTATCAGAGGGATGCCCTGACAGCCAGATAGACTAGGGAGCTGAGTTTGATCCAACTGGGGGGAGTTGAGAAATTCTCATAAGAGAAAGGGCCCAGAGCCATTACTCAGGGATGGGCTTGCTTGCACCTCACTGCAGAACTCGCTGTGCTTTTCAGAGAATCCCTAAATGGGTGAAATTGTCTCCTTGTGAATATCTTGATTGGCTCTTTGCTAGCTGTCGCTTACCCAAGGGGGGGAAAAAATGGTTTACTCTTCTCAGACAGTTTTGTTCTCTCTTCTGCTTTTGTTTGTAATTAAAGAAATTAATCTATTTATTAGTTTCCCTTGTATAAAAATAAAATGGCTCACTGACAGATAATGTCTTAAAATTATTCTTTGACATTTCCTAAATTTGTTTTAAATTCATGAATCCTATTATGTCTGAAAACCAGTTGTACCAAAGAAAATAGTTCCTTTTTTTTTTTTTTTAATTAAAGATGCTACAGGAACAATAATCACCTTCTTTCCTATAAGGACCTTTTTTGAGAGTTAATAACTAGCTGGGTTAATGATCTTAAAATTTTAGGAACATCAGTTTTCTCATGTACTCATTAATTCTTCCAAAATGCCCAAGACTGAAATAATTAGCATTTAAATAAAAGCAGAAATAGGGAGACCCAATAGGATATTGGCGAGATGTCAGAAACAGTATTTAGAGTGAAAATTATGAGAAAATACTGAATACATGTGATGAATTGGTTGGCCTATAAAAAGAACTGAAAGCAAGCAATTACTGGAGTAAAAGGAAAAGGGGAACAGAAAATAGCAGAGGTTGGCCAAAGGAATAATGACTGGGTAGTTCAGTATTATTCAGAGTGGGTAAAAAAAAAATGCTCACTTAAAATGATAGTGGGAAATAGTCTAAATATAATCTTGGTGGAAATTTCAGCCAGGTTTGAATACTGCACAGCTTTTGAATACCATATGTAATTGAAAGTCGGCCTTCAGATACAATGTTACCCCTAAAAAAAGGGGCCTATACATTAGGGAGTAATAAAGGATAGCATTCTGAAGAATGCTGCTGCCACGAAGCTTGGTTGTTGTTAGAGCCTCCCTTTGATTTGCATGGTGGTAAATTAACATGAACATCTTTTGTGTGTGATGGACCAAAAGGAGAATATATAGAATACCATTGAAAACTCAGATAAATGAGAGAAAATGCAGAATTAACTCACATCCCCCAAATCAAACCCATTATATCATATTTAAATGAAAACATAAGTATGCTGCTGCTTCCCAGGAAGGCATACCTCATAATGTAGAATAAAATTGCATTAGAATAGATCAACATTTTGTGAAATTTGAAAAAAATTCTTTAGCTTGTTTAACTGAGGCTGGGTCTGTCATTGAGAATATAGAAATAATTGGGCTTCCCTGGTGCGCAGTGGTTGAGAGTCCGCCTGCCGATGCAGGGAACACGGGTTCGTGCCCCGGTCCGGGAAGATCCCACATGCCGCGGAGCGGCTAGGCCCGTGAGCCATGGCCGCTGAGCCTGCGCGTCCGGAGCCTGTGCTCCGCAACGGGAGAGGCCACAACAGTGAGAGGCCTGCGTACCGCAAAAAAAAAAAAAAGGATATAGAAATAATCTAGTAGAATCTGAAGAAATTGTGATATCTTTAGGAAGACTACTGGAAAGCTGATGAGACATTTATCTGATTTGGAGTTTAAGAAAATTGAACTGAGAATACAAAGAAAGCCAGAAGGGCAGTTACATGTATAGACTGAATATTGTTACACAATTGTACTGTCACTCTTAGCACTTAAACAAATGATTGCTGGCAGAGAATGATGCATTTGAAATTCACTCCGTGTTACTCTGGAAAAAAGTTCTGAGGCAGACCATAAATCTTGTGTGTATGCTTAACATAAGCTTGGGTTCTTATTATTTTTTTGGCATTACCTCAGTCATTCTTAAGTTACAAAATCATAGAATCAGAGTTGGAAGGACATCTAGAGGTGTCAACTAAATTACTTCTCTGCATCAATTTACCTACATTTTGTCTAAACATTTCCAGGAACAAAACATTTCACAACTCTCTCAAGGAGATTGTTAAATCATTCCAATGTTTATAAGCTCTCAAAGCTAGGAGTTCTCCGTCTGATAGCCGTATTTACCCTCATTCCTCTGTTCCCTGCCTTTTCCTCTCCCACTCCATCCAGCTTCTTATTTTTTGGATACTATTTTTCTTTCTTCAAGTAAATCTGTTTTCCTTCTTTCTGCAACTCTATGTCCCAGTGCCATATTTGTTTCTCTTGTATTCTCTGCATCCCCAGGTCTTTTATATTTTCTCCTAAATCCTCAGTAAGCTTATTTTATTTTCTTTTGGATTGAGAGCAAATGAACCAAAATACTACAAATCAAGCTGGGAGAAAAAGAAGGGATTGGAAAGTGTGAATATCTAAAGAAGTATTTTCACCAATTCCAGCATTTAAAGGTATTCTTGCAGGTTTAGGAGAACCTCAGGGGGGATGAATGCCAACGTCTCTCTTAGGTTTACTTACCCAGGCAAAATTGTTGGGGATGTTCTCTGGCCAACACTATTAGCATACATAAAGCTCTTTGTTGGAAAGTTTACAGAGTCAATTAGAGTTCACAATATATATATATTTTTAAGTATGGTTGAGGGACTCATTTAATGAATTGCATTTCAAGATGTTTCTATTCTTGTAGGGACTGCCTTAATAAATTAGCAGGTGGCACATTAAGGCCATAAGAGATTGTGCACTTAAATAGGCATTTATTTGGGTGTATATTTTCCATCTAGTAGATTACCACATCAATTTAGGGGTTGTACTATTTCCCAAGTCCTAACTTTATAAGTTCTACAACATTTTCTAAAGAAGAATCTTTACTTCTTATCTAGAATCACTATCTATAAATTGATTTACAAATAAATCCACTGATTCTTCTTTTGTGAGCTAAATTCTTGATTTATTTATATGGATAATGCTAAAAGAATCCTGTTGAGTTTTCACCATCAAGGCAGTCCCTTGATTTGTTTAGCATAAGTGGATAATTTTGTGCTAAGTGAAGAGCACAGTTATTTCCAAAGTCTCTGCTCCTGATAACTATAAGATTATATTCTAAAAAAGTCATATATATTCATTAATTTTTGGACAAAAATAAAAGCAGTACCTTCATTTATAATATTTTTATTAATAGAACTTCTGTAGCCCAGTTATGCTTATGGAGATTTACTACTTGCAGGATGTATTCAGTACATTATCAGTGTCTATCAGATAAGAATTTTATTGTAGTAGTAATGCAGAGGAATAGGTTACTGTTTTGGATGACTCAGGAGTGGGAGTGTTGAAAATTTGGAGTCAGGGCTGAAATACACTGGACATGGGTTTTGGGAAACATGAATGAATCAAGAGGGTAATTGAAGAATTCTTCATAGCTGAAGAAATAAATGTATCACTTAATTAGATTGTGACAACAAGGTTAGCCCTGGCAGATAACTGGACAAAAGCCACTCCCTTCTTTCTGGAAGTGTGCATGTGTGTTTGTGTGTATGTTCTGTGTGTTCATGTTCTATTCTATGGGATAATGAAGTATGAATATGAGGTAGGGATAATGAGTGCCCTGGTTAAACGGATGTTTAAAAAGAATAGTTTCTTATGTACCATCAACCCATAAAATCTATTCTGGAGCCTGAAGCTGCAGCTTGTTATTATTCCTGGCCTCTGTCCTTAAAAGCCTATCTTCTAGGTAAGGAGATAGACAACTTTTTCTGTAAAAAGCCAGATAGTAAACAGTTTCAGCTTCATGGGCCACGTGGTTTCCATTGTAACTACTCAACGATTGTTATAGCTTGAAAACAGCCATAGACAATACAGAGACAAATGGGCACAAATGTGTTCCAACAAAACTTTATTTTTAAAAACAGGTGGCAGGTGGGGTTTTTGCCCAAGAAGTATAGTTCACCGACCTTTGTTACAGATTGGTGATTCCTACCCATTAGTCAGCTCTGTCTTTTCTAGAGGTCCTTAGATCATTTCAAATTCTGCTTTAAGAATGTTTTGAAAAGACATTTTTCAGTCCTTTTCAATCAAACCCAGAAGAACCGTATTGCAGTGTGTCCTTTCAGTGCCAAACAGTATCACATTGGGAGCATGAATGGGGTACTACTTCTCTTCTGGAAGTGCTAGAATGGCTCCCAGAGAAGAAGGGCTGCAGTGTGTGGGAGAAAGAACTATGGCACAAGACTCAGGAAGCTTGAGGTCTAGTGTCTATCTCTGTGACTGCAGGCCTGGGTTTCCTCAGTGCCAGAGGAGGATATTGCGACTAGACATTCTACAAATTCTCTCCTGGCTCTAGGATTTTACAGCGCTAAATTAAGGTTCTTGGCAAAGCTGATTCTGTAGGCAGTATTGGATCTTCATTTCACTTTCAAGACATTTCCTCAGACAGAGCAAACAGCAGACACTGGTAATTTTAAATGGGAACACATTTCTTGTTTCTACCTTAGGAGGTGATGAGAACGATCACATTTGGGCAGTTTTTCACAGTTTTGGGACTTGCCATGCATTCAGTGCTTATCTGCGTGAGACTAACATTGCCCTTGAAGATACTTGTGGATAGAATCAGGAGTATTTTTCTTTTAAAATTTGTAACTATAATGCACATTAAAAAAAAATTGGCTTACATTTTTGGTGTGATATATTTCATCATTTCTAAGAACCGTGTTTCTTTGTACATTTTAACATGTGTGAGATCAAAAGGTGTCATGCAACTGCGGTCATGTAGGCAGCAATTGTGATGTATTTCTTACTGCTCGTATTTGGGCGTACAAATTTATATCAATAAATAGATATATAAATATCGATATGTAATCTGCAGCTTACAAGAGAATCCTGAAGACAGAAATGAGGCACAATTAAAAAACGCTGTTTCACCAAGGCTCTTGATGGCACAAAGGGATATTTTATATGGAAAATTATGGACTTTAGTGATTCTGAATTGATCAGTAATTTGGATTCTAAATGTGAAAACATTTTAGAAATAGTTCATTATGTTTATATTTCTTTTTACATAAATGCCAGTGATTTAGTAAACATTTACATCTAAATAAATTCAAATGGGCTCTTTTTGTAATATAAAATGAATCATACTAAAAATGAATAAAGTGAATAATATCGTAAATCAAATATACCTCAAAAAAAATTTAAAAAAAAATTGCAAGTGATAAAAAGTATTGTAACATAATTTAATTATCAAAGGTTTTTTTTTTGCTCTTAGTGGTACATAAAATAGTGGTATGTTCTTATAATTTATGGCATTTTAGATTTATAAACATGGTATTATTAAGTATGATGAGAAATTTTTGAGAATTTAGAAGAAATATTAAGAATTAAAAAGAGAATTAGGAGGTAAATTATGGCAAAAAAAGATTTTGTATTGCCTTCCAGCATTGAGAGAGGGAAAGGATGAGAAAAATAGAGATCTTGAAGTACGTTTGTCAGTCAGAAAAGAATGCACTAAGATTACCAGTGAAATGCTACAAAGCCCCTTGAAGAACACTGACCTTGCCCGTCTTTTACCTCAATGTCTCTAGCACCCAGAACAAAACCTGGCAAAGAGCTGGCTGCCCATAACTTTTGTTGAGTGGGAGAATAAGTGGCGCCTAGAGCAAAATTGGTATATGGGAGAAGTTGAGGCTATGCAGAGCTTCAGAAACAGCCCTGGTCCCAAATTTAAATCTTCCTTTGGCTTTGAGGGTCAAGAATGTTTATAAAAGTTACTCTTACACTTGATCTCTGAGTTTGTTATATAAAGATGCATGAGTCAGTAGCACCGATACTCAGAATTACAGGTGTTTGTACTGAAAAATAACTCAGCTATTAAGATCTTGGCAAAACACTTTCTAGTAGTATTCCTTGATTAAACTGTCCTTGAAGCATTAGCCGGAGAGAAGAAACCAAAAGCCAAGTTTCAGTTTCTGTACCAGTTATGACAGAAGCAGATGCTAACTATACAGAATTCTTGCAGAACTTGTTTCCATATGGTCTCCAGTATGCTGTGTTCCTGCAATTTTTAGAGTATGGAATACTTTGGGAAGCTTAGGTGTCATCACCACCCAAGCAAAACCCAATTCTTATAAAACTTACAAAAGTGTCTTTTGGACTAGAGAAATGAATTTATTTTTTAAAAAATAGATGTTAAGATGTTAAAGATGAAAGCTTTGCTGGGGTGGATATTTAGAATTTTAGTATATACACATGGGTCTTAGCTTTCTTTAAGATCCTTCTTATGAAGTTATCTAAGATATCTAATAAATATATCTAATACATATGAAGTTATCTGATTCTAATCAATTGATTCTAAACCAATGTTGTGTTCTTTGACATAGTAACTCTAGGAATAAGTAAATATATATACAAACATATGTATTCAGAGTTTAGTTGAGGAAATGATGGCAATTCATATTAAGGAATTAGAATATTGTATTGTATTGTATATAATGTTGCATATATAAGAATTAGAATTTTGTGGAGAATATTTAAGTGATAGAGAAATGCTAAGGAGAAAAAGATCAGTGAGGGCAAGATGATTTCATCAGAATTTTGGCAGACCAAGCTGGAAGGGTTGAATATTCTCATCAAAGGGGATGAGTGAAATCTCAGAGATGGAAATAGTGTACCTTGATGCAAAGATGAGGCAATTGTCATGAACACAGTGGAGAGCAAGAATCTGGGAGTAGAGACAAATAATTAGTTGAATAAAATTAAAACCACTGATAGAATGTTCCACAAAAAATGATGGCATGCACCATGCACTAGGCTCTATCCAGTTCTGGTGAGTCAGTGGTAGACAAGACAGATGTGATATACTGCCCTTGTAGGACTTACATTCTAGTTGAGTGCAGCAAACAAACAAGTAAGCAAATACATATAAGAAGCAAGTTTGTGGTAAGTAATGGTAGTAGTAATGCTACTAGTGTGATGAAGACAATATGAGCTAGATGCTACAACAGTGAATATTGGAGATGGGAGGATTTTTCAGGTGGGGGAGTAAGGGAAAACATCTCCAAGGAGTTGACCTTCAAGCCAAGATCTAGAAGTTGAGAAGGAGCCAAGTAGGTGAGGGGGTGAGGAGAGAACAGATAACACAGAAAGAGATTGATGGGTTCTGAAAACTAACAGAAAGTTAAAGCCTGAAACCAAGTAAGGAAGGGGGCAAGTGGCTCAGGATGAATTAGACAGATAGACAGGACCCAGATCATGCTGGGCATTGAGGATCAGAGTAGAGAATTTGGATTTCGTTCTTAGGTAATTAATAGAACTTCTTTGGAGGCTTTTAAGCAAGATCATCAAATATGACCTATTTTTTATAAGATTGTTCTGGTTCTTGTGTATACAGTAAATTGGGTGGATCACTCATCATCATCACTGTCATCCTCAAGCTACTACCTATACAGGCTTGCTGTAGTCTGAGAGAGAGATGCTAGTATCTTGGACATGAGAGTAAAACAGATAGGACTTGGTGATAGGTTAGAGCTTAATTTAGGAGGGGAGTTCGCAACAGAAAGGGAGAAGTCAAGAATGGTGCCAGATTTCTTAAGTTGGGTTACAGAAAGTATTAAATGTCAGATAGCGAGGGTTTGTGTTGATAAACAGGAAAATCAAGGAACACAGTAATTTTGGGAAGTGTGATAGAATATGCTTGTTTAAAAAAGATGTGTTATGTTACAGGAAATACTGTACCAGAATTGCAAAATCTGAGAATCAGGAAAGTCTGTGTGATGTCTGCTACAGTGAATCCTCTGTGAAAAGCTAGGGGCTTGGGTTAGGCTAATGGCCATGGGATTAGAAAAGAAAACATAGCCATGAAGCATATCGTTATGGAAGATTTTTGTCTTTTGAAGCTTATTGGAAATGAGAAATGAATCAGAAGCATGTACCTAAGACAACTGTGGAACCTTTTGTGTGACCTGGATATAGTTTTTAATCACTAGGGCCTTCAATTCTGTTTCCAGGAGGTTCATGAACTCTTAGGCGGGGCTGAGCCTAGTTGCCTGGGCCAAACACCTTCAAATTAGCAGCCGCCCTCCCTCACCGTGAAATGTATCATGCACAGAATTGAAATTATGCAATTAAAACTCATATCCTGCTCATGACTTAGAAATAAAAAATGCATTTTTTGTTAAAGTTCAATTTAATATTCATTGTGGGCTTATGCTAAGTCAGTGAGGTGCCAGGGATACAATGGTGGCAAAAAAATAAAAATCGTGTACCTTTACTTTTACTTTGGAAGATTTCTTTGTACTTTGTGACACACAGACCCAACAGTGCAAAATGGAAAGAACATATAAGAACATGTTAAAAATAACGTGACTTTCCATAAATTTCCCTTAAATGTCAAGTCATCAAAGTCAAATAATCCAGAGGCTTCATTTTCTGGGGGTGGGGATGATTTTTAAGGTAACTCTTGTAAAAGCCTCCTGAAATTTGTTCCAGTTTGTATTTTCTGCAAAATGATTTCAAAACATGACCCATAAAAATGTCAAATGGCAACAAAAATAAAAATGTTTGTTTTCCTTTATTTAACACATATTGAGTGCTAATTTTCTGTTTTCTACAAAGTACGGATAATTAAACTTTGTCGTTGCCCTGCAGGAGTTTCCTGTCTGCAGCAGATAGTGCTAATGTGCCATTTCCATTTTCACACAGGACTAGGCCACGCCAAGTCGGGAGCTGGGAAAACTGCTTTTCTGAGGGGAACTTTAAAAGTTGTTTAAATGAAAACAGAAGCAGAGGAAGCTGTAGGCAGCTAGGTGGAGTGAAATAAAATGCGTATGTTTGCACATAAGACAGCTTTGTGGAACCTCAGGGTGGGAGATCAGGAAGAGGGAAAGCTGTGAATGAACCCATGATAAGCTGTGGAGAAGTGGCCAGGCCCAAACGACATGGCACCAGACATACAATTCAGTCTTTGTTGGGAGACTTGAGAAAATAGGCTGAGCATCTTGGCTATGAACACAAGAGCCAAGAGAGTTATTTTCATGTCTAGAGTACAGTGTGACACTGTAGGAGGCCAAAATGAAGAAGATAAAGGGGAAATTGTAGTTGCTTAGGTGAGAAATGGTCAAGTCTAATGCTGAGACAGTGGCAGACTGATGAAGAAAAGGAGGGTGTGGAATTATCAAACCATAGATAGCATTTTAGAGTTAGATAGTGCCTTAAAGATAACCTTCCAGATGAGAAATTGAGATTATACCTTTTACTATCTGAGTCACATTGAACCAGTTTCCTAATGCTGCTGACGACCAATTTTTTTTTTTTTTTTTTCCGATACGCGGGCCTCTCACTGTTGTGGTCTCTCCCATTGCGGAGCACAGGCTCCGGACGCGCAGGCTTAGCGGCCATGGCTCACGGGCCCAGCTGCTCCGCGGCATGTGGGATCCTCCCTGACCGGGGCACGAACCCGTGTCCCCTGCATCGGCAGGCGGACTCTCAACCACTGCGCCACAAGGGAAGCCCGGGCCAGTTTTATTATTCTGTGAAATGGTGTCCCGGTGCTGTTGTGACTCCACGGACATCGTGTACGTGTGTTGTAAACCACATAGATAGTAAATAGGAAAGTTATAATTAAAGGAGACATTTAAGAAATGATAGATTTTGGCAACAGACTCCATGTACAGAGTGAGAGAAATGAGTCAGAGTTTAGTCATTAACACATTCTGTTCTTTTCAGTCATATGTATTTATGAGACTCTATAAATGAGGAGGATTAACATTCACTTGACTGTTAAGAGGCATATTGGTAAAACAATTTTCTCTGTTGGCCTTCTGTACTATAACTCCTAAACATTCCATAGCTGGAAAAGCAATCATTTGTGTTGATTTTTTTATTGTGTTCTATCATTTGTTTAGCACAAGCATCGGGTCATTTGTTCCTCTTTTCCCTTCTGAGCTAGGCTGTCTCTGAATAAAAGAGTTAATTTTGTGTGAAGATCTTGGCCTGGTTCTTCAGTGTCATCTATAGAAGTCCTTGTCACCTTCATTGGCTATGTTTTGCTTTTGAGCACTTAGTATAGGGAGTTTACTTTCAGCAAAGTGTTTCACAGAATCGTTAGGCAGCTCTTGTTTCATATGTACCATTGCAAAAAAAGTACAGGTGCTGTTCTTCTGTTTGCTCAAAGAAACCTTGGAGACACCCTCCAATGCATAGCTCAGGACCCTGACCCCAAATCACCAACTTGTGAACACGCTGCTGCCTATGTGGCAAAAGGATGTTTTAGTTCCAAATAGAAAATTAAAAAAAGAAATTCCAGTTTATTGGCTAAAAAGACTGGCTTTGACAGCTTGCTTTCACTTCTGCTAAAGGTGTATTTAAGATACATCAATTCTAAAATCTGTCTTTACCCTCACAAAACTCCAGTATCGGTATATCTTATTGCTACAGATTTACAGCATGCCTTCTGAATAGGTCCCAGGGAAATAGAAGAGTCCTGTGACAGCTATTGGTGCCCAGATGAGTATCCTGCCAAGACCTAGCACCAGCCTAAAGAGATCAGGCCATTTTATAAGACTCAGATGAGCTCAAAGAAACTCTGCTTCCTAGATTTAGAAGCAAGGTATTAGGTTCATGAGCCACCCTACAGATCTCACACAACATCCTGTCTCTGTAGCATTTCAATCTGAACATTTGAGTCTCTCAATTGAATTAGGGGGGAAAATCCATTGTATGTTTCTGGAGGCAGAAGTGGTAACTTTGCCTAGTAGCAGGAGCAGTGGGGCTCCCTGGAGCTCTCTCCAAATCTACTGGTGGAGAATACATCCAGTTTGGTAGGTATTTAGCAATATCTCTTAGGCATAAAATAAAAGCAACATATCATTTGGGTCCTTCTAAGAACCTCAGACTCAGGACAGACCCCAAACTTGAGCTCAAAAAGCTTCACCCATGTTTCTCTTAGCCATATTTAAGGATTTAGTTTGTCTACCTGTCACAGTGTTGTCCAGAAGTATTGGAACACTGTGTTTCAGTACACTGGCAAAGTACTTTCTCTGCCTCCCTTGCAGATGGGATTATTCTACGTGATCCCAGCAGGCTAAGTGTGTTTATTTGTTCTGTCAGCAATCTCACCACCATCCAAGGATTGTTCTGTTCTTTTTGTCTTTATTCAACAAACATATGAGTGCTCCTTCTATGCCACTCTCTGTGATAGACTCAGTATGTAAATTGTTATTGTTGCATAATGCTAGATAAGCACCCTCATAAAATATGAACCAGCTGCAGTGGGCACAGAGAGAAGAAAAGCAGATTGTACAATTGGGGATTTGGAATTTTGGAAAGGTGTAGTCCATTCAAGAAACTGCAGACAGTTTGGTGTGGGTGAATTATAGGATCAAATAGGCAGAGATAAGTTTGCTGAGTTCCATGCCAAACCACAAGGGTCTGCTATGCCATGTGAAGCAAACTCATGAATGCCCCACCCATCTTCCCTCAGCCTTCCTGAATTGACCTGCAGCTGAAGGATGAGACAGTGTCTGGAACACTGATGCCTTTCCATCACAGAAGTATCTGCTTCTCTCTTTTGTGCCTGAGATCTTTGTCTATACAACCAGGGAACATGGCTCCCTTTCAAGCAGTACAGATTGGGAAGGGTGTTACTACGTCTTGGAGCACTCTCAGCAAATGGGGCGGGTAGACAATGACTAAATGCCCCAGTCCCTATACAGTTTTAAGATGTGGTCCACACACAGAGAGTCTGTGGTGGAACTGAGCCCCAGGTACCTTCAGAGCTAACCTACTTGTTAACACATCCTTTATAGAATTTTCTCCATTCCCTGTCTCACTTTTTTCATTTCATCATTTGTGCATCTTGGGCTTACTCCAAAAAACCAAATTGTACCCAGATACTTGTTTCAAACTGAGACACAATAAAAAAGTGTAGAGTTGATCCTCTAGGCTACAGGGAGCCAATTATGAATTTTGAATTAAAATCATTATATGCTCTGGGTTTGTGACCAGGCTTTCCTCTTTGTTGAACGGAATGACTGATGCTTCATCAGAGTCTAAACATGCTTGAAATCCTGCTTCAGAGCAGAAAGGAGGGTTTGGCACTCCTCCCCAGGAGGTTGCAGCCTGGCCGTTAGAAGATCAGGGCTCTCCTTTTTTGGGGTTTACTCCCATGAGGCACTCAGTAAGTTTGCAAATTATGTAAAACAGCCCAGTATTACTAGTGTAATTTCCTGTCATTTTCTACATTTGTGTTTACTGAATTATGCTACTGAGGCTGTTTGTTTATTTGGAGGATCATGACCTACAATTTGGGTAATTGGCTACCCTGAAATTTGGGTAAGTTGGTGATGTTCAGGCTGTGACTTACAGGTTTAAAGAGGCTGTACTTATCACTGGCTTGGAAGGTGACCACAGCTCTAATGGGGCCTTGTTGTGTTGACTACCACAGGGTGGAGTCCACACCAGTGTCCCAATTACCTGCTGGGTAGGCTCCAAATATGTGGATTTCTACAGTTAACCTGTTGTACCAACCAATTACATGTTTTCTCTTTCAAATATGAACTCTGTATAAGTAACCAAACATAAAAATAATTAGTCATAAAATTACACATTCTTTTTAAGATGTACAATGTAGTGACTTTATCTATCTTGCAAAATGCTTGTCACAATAGGGTTAGTTAACACATCCGTCACCTCACATCATTACATTTTTTTGGTGTGTGTTGAGAACTTTTCAAATCTACTTTCAGCAACTCTCAAATATACGATACAATATAGTATTGTTAAATACAGTCACCATGCTGAACATTACAACCTCAGGACATAACTGGAAGTTTGTACCCTGTGACCACCTTCATTCTCCCCCTCCCTCTGACCCCCAGGCAACCACCAATCTATTCTCCATTCCTATTAGGTTGTTGTTGTTGTGGTTTTTTTTTTTTTTTTTGGTTTCACGTATAAGTGAGTTCATACAGTAACTGTCTTTGTCTCGCTCATTTCACTTAGCATGACAGGTTCATCCATGTTGTCACAAAAGGTAGGATTTCCTTTTTTATGGTTGAATAATATTCCATTGTATATACACCACATTTTCTTTATCTGTTCATCATCGATGGCCACTTGGGTTGTTTCTATTTCTTTGTTTTTGTAAATAATGCTGAAATGAACATAGGGGTTCAGATGTTTCTTGAGGTAGTGGGATTTCATTTTCTTTAGATATATATCCAAAAGTGGCATTGCTGGATCATATGATAGTTTTGTTTTTAATATTTTGAGGGACCTCCATACAGTTTTCCATAGTGGCTGCACTAATTTATATTACCACCGATTGTATACAGGGTTCTGTTTCTCCATATTCTCCTCAGCCCTTATCTCTTACCCTTTTGATAATAGCTATTCTCACAGGTGTGTGGTGATATCTTATTGTGGTTTTGATTTGCATTTCCCTGATGATTAGTGATGCTGAATACCTTTTCATGTCCCTGTTGGCTATTTGAGTATCTTCTTTGAAAAACATGTGTATTTCAGTATTCCACCCATTTTTTAAATCAAATTATTTGTTTTTGTTGCTGTTAAATTGTATGAATTCTTTATATATTTTGGATATTAACACCTTATTAGACATGTGGTTTACAAATATTTTCTCCTATTCCATATGTTGCCTTTTCATTTTGTTAATTGCTTGCTTTTCTGTGAAGAAGACTTTTAGTCTGATGTATTCCCACTTGTTTATTTTTGCTTTTATTGCTTGTGGTTTGGGTGTCATATCCATAAAATTCTTGTCACGCCAAGTGTCAAGGAGTTTTTTCCTTATGTTTTCTTCTAGGAGATCCTCTAGGTCTTAAATTTAAGTCTCTAATCCATTTTGAATTAATTTTGTGAATGGTATAATATAGACCTCCAGTTTCATTCTTTTGAATGTAAATAACCAGTTTTCCCAGCACCATTTATTAAAGAGATTGTCTTTTCCCCATTCTATATCCTTGCCTCCATTATCAAATATTAGTTGACTGAATATGTGTGAGTTTATGTAGTAAAATCATACAAATATGATATACTTTTGTGTTTATGTAATTATATCAGTAGTTAGGATCTAGGAACAAATCATTATAAACAGGTTTTCTACATACCTGACATTTAAAAGTCTGGCAATTTTGGCCCCACCTGCTAAATTTTAGAAGCACCTTCTAAATTGTGAGAGGGCCTAAAACTCCTTCACAAATTTTCCAAATTCCCCAAGGGATGCTATGTCCTTAGTTAAAACCCATAGCTCTCATGCTGATGACTCCAAAATTAGTGTTTCCAGCTCTCATCTGTCTCTTGAATGCCAGATTAATATATCCAACTGCTCCCTGGAGATCTACAAATGACTGATCTTTAATTGGCATTACAATATTAACAAATCCAAAATCAAACTATTGATTTCTTTCCCCAGACATTCTCTTCCAATAGTTTTCCCCATCTCTGAAATGGCACCACCATAGTATCCAGTTACTGTAGGCAAAAACCTTGGAATCATCCTTTATTTATATCTTTCTTTTATACCTCACCTCTTCGATCTCTCATTTTTTTCTACACTCACAATCTGAATATGTGCTACCACAGATTAATCCATTGTTACTTTTGTGTGTGCTATTTCATTTGTTTCCTACCTAAACTCTTAATCCCACACAGGGTATTCTCCACAGTGTAGCCAGAGTGAGGTGTTTAAAAAGTATAGCATTTCATATCACTTTCTTCCTTTCCCTCTTGACTTCCTGCTTCCAAATACACTTGGGATGAGAATCCCACTAGATCCTACATCATCTTTCTTTTGGTGATCTAATTTTCCCCCTTACTCCTGGAGTTCCACCATATTGGTTTCATTGTATGATGTTGTATGAGCACACCAAGCTCATTCCTACCTCAGGGCCTTTGCCTTACTGCTTCCCTCCTACTGAAATACCCTTTTGATAATATTCATATGCTCTCTCTGTCATTTATTTCAGCCCTTATTTAATTGTCACCTCCGTAGAAACTTTCCTGACCATCCTGTTTAAATATACTACATTTTTCTCTGTACCTATATCCCACTATAATTTTTTGTAGTCTTTACCTGAAATTGATTGACCCACTTGTTTGTTTTTCTGACAGTAGATATAAGCTCCATGAGGGAAAAGCCTTTGTTTATTGACTTGTCCTCAAGATCCAGAGCCATATGTGGTCCATAGTATTTACTCAGTATTTGTTGAATAAATAAATAAGTGGTGAGTGTATTGTTAGGGTAAGAATAACAACTTTAACAAATAAATCATAACAAATATATATAATGGCTGAAAATAAAATTCCTTCTTGCTCATATACTTGAAAACATGTATAACTATCAATTAGTGACAATTTATGGACTCGGGCTCCCTCTAACTTGTAGCTCCACCATCTCTCACGGAAGGTATCCAGAACTGCTGATGATCATCTATCCCGCTGGGAGAAGGAGAAAAGCATGGAGGAGAATATGCCATGTTTTTAATGAGCTGGGCCTGGAAGTGATACCTTCCTCTTATATTCCATTAGTTAGAACTCAGTCACAAGGACACACTTAACTGTAAGGGCAACTGAGAAATACAGTCCCTTGCTGGGCAGCTATTTCCCTGCTAACAACTCTACACTAAAGAATGGGAAGCAATATGTTTTTTGGACAGTGAGTTGCTTCTGCCACAATGAATGAATAAAAGAACTTGTAAAAATCCAAGAATAATTTGTTTTGTATATTATATAAAAGATATTATGTTGATATTTTTTTGGAAGATTTATTTTCATATGCCTTATTACCATTTTATATAATTATTTTAAAATAAAATTATCCTTAGCTAATTATGTCCGTTAATTATATTTATATGTGATTATATTAATACTATTTTGTCTTTATATAACTTATCTGAGGCACAACTGAATACAAACTAATGAGATTAATACAGTATTCAGGAAGGTTACATGACTGAAAATATAGTATGGATTCTTCACCTGGCTTTGCACCTAAATAACTCTTCCTGTAGAGTTTCCTTAACTTTTCTAGATTCTAAGGCTGTATTCCTTGGCTCATGGCCCCTTCCTCAATCTTTAAGGTCAGCAGTATAGCATCTTCCAATCCTGCCCCGCTCTTGTCAGATTGCCTTCTCCTCTGTATTCAAATATCCCTGCCTCTCATTTATAAGAACACTTGTAATTGCATTTATGGCTCATCCAGATAATGCAAAATAATCTCCATATATCAAGATCCTTAACTTAGCCGTATCTGCAGAGTCTCTCGTGCTGTAATAAATTAACAACCTCAGGTTCCAGAAATTAGGACCTTGGTATCTTTGGGAGTCATTATTTAGCCTGTGACAGTCCCTTTTCTCAGGTCATTCCTCCAGACCACAGTTTCCTTAATCTCACATTTTGATGAACCAACTAAATCTTTGCTTCTAATCTGCCTATTTCTTAAAATTTGCTGAACTGTGCTTTATATTGATGAACAATATAAATAATTATTTAGAGTTAGATTTTTTTTTTGCTGTTAATGTTTACAAATAATGGCATAAAGCCTATCCAGTTTCATGTGGTGCAAAGAACTCAGAGTTTTGGTTGTAAATTAGACGTGAGTTTAAATCTTTTTTCATCTATTTATTAGCCATGTAAACTTGGTCAAATTGCTACAAATCAAGCATTAAGGATAACTTCAAGGCAGACAGAGAAAGAAAGACACACTATATATGGAGGAAAAATATAAGAGTATTAGCTGACGTCTAATCAGAAACCAGACAAGCCAGGAGAAAATGGAGTGACATCTTTAAAGAGATTTTTTTTTTTTTTTGAAGTCAGTTATATCCAGAAAAAATACTTCTCAAAAATGGAAAAGAAATCCACAAACCTACACAACTGATAAAATTGTATAGACCTTAATACACACATACACTCACACACACCCAAATGAGTACAAGTAAAACTGAGGCAATCTGAATAAGATCAGTGCATTGTATTCATGTCAATATCCTGGTGTGATAGTATACTATAGTTTGCAAAATGTTACCATTGGGGGAAACTGGGCATTGTGTACAATGGTTCTCTCTGTATTACTTATTATAACTGCAAGTGAATCTATAAATATCTTCAATCACAATTTCAACTAAAGAAAACAACAAAATAATCCCCCCAAAATAACAAAAGCAAATGCATTAAAAAATGAAGGAGAATAAAGACCAAACATATAAAAGTGGAGAGAATTTATAACCAGCTGATCTGTGCTACAAGAAACATTAAAAGAAATTCTTCAGGCAGAAGGAATATGACTCCAGAGAGAAAATTTGATGTATATAAACTATATATGAAAAATAAGCAGAGGAGGGAAAATTTTATGAGTATGATAAAAGGTTGTTTTAATGGTATAAAATTATAAAGCTACAGTAATAACAATTGTACAGTAGACCCTTGAACTCTGTGGGTTTGAACTGTATGGGTCCACTTTATACACATATACTTTTCAAGAGGAAATACTGCAATACTACACTGTCAGTAGTTGGTTGAACCCACAGATGCAGAGGAACCCTAATTATGGAGGGCTTTTGATAAATTATACTCGGATTAACTCCCACACTGTTCAAGAGTCAACTATAGTTTGTCCAGGGGTAATATAGATATAGAAATAGAAGTGATATCTAAGAAACTCTCTCTCTCTGTATGATGAAGATAGCATGTCAAGTGTTAATATTAACCATTAAATAGTATTGGTTAATTGGTGAGCATTTTGGGATAAAGTTTGATCCATATTGCACTCCAAAATATATTCCAGGAATATAAGTATTTAAATACAGATAATGAAATCATGAAGTAAATAGATAAAATATTGTTGACTATTTTTCTGATCTCAGAGTATTGAATGTCTTTCAATGCAGCATACAAACAATTAGTTTTCTTAACATCTGAGATGAGAATTTATTTCTAGAGGAAACCCTACTTATTTAGGAAAATGCTTTAATATGCCTGTGAGATTTGCTACTGTCCACCAATGTTCATGTCTCTTCTTTTACTTGAGCACACTTAGACCACATATCCAGACCCCACTGTATCTAGATGGGGCCATATCACTATTCCCTGTTAATTGAATATGTGTGTTAGTGACGTATGTTATTTTAAGACCAAAGCAGTTAAGAGCATTTATGCCTTTCATAAGCTCTCTTTCTCTCTTTTGACCTCTGCGGTTTGAAAGCAAAGAAGATAGTAGAAACACAAGATGGAAGAATTCAGGGTTCCCAAACAATTGAACTTAGCCTCCCTTTTACCTCTACCATAGTACTGATCATAGCTAAAAAAACCTGTTGCCTTAAGCCACTGAGATTTGGGAAGTGTTTGTTACAGTAGGTAGTCCACTCTGACCAAAACAAAGTTGTAGGACTTAGTCAGGTCTAAGACAACAAAAGAAGTATTTAAGCCATTCTGCATTAATATTAATTTGGTGTTTGTAGAAAAAGATCTGTGGATTAGAGGAGAGCAAAGAGTTAGATCCACGTAGGAGATGTAATCCATCAAAAAGCCAAGAGGGTTTTAAGAAGAAGAACATCTAACATTGAATTTAGTCACATGGTTTTCCCCAAATTTGTACACAAAATTACCATGCGTGAATAATTTGTAATAAATTGAAGAAAGAGGCTGGGTACTTGGTCTGGGTAAATATAGTTCAGAACAACAGTAGCCCGAGTGAGATGGTAAGATGATCATTACATTGAACTAATTCAGTGGAAACTGGAGCCTGAGGTGACTAAGAAAATGAATTCAATGCGTGGTTTTATCTTAGTTTTAAGAAGTATAGTGACATCAGTTGACGTTTAGTTTAAATGAGGATAAGAATAATAGAAAACTATAAAAATAGATTAGTGATTTTACATCTTTATATAATCTACTACATCAACAAAATTAAAAGCTAAATGACAAATTTGCTCTATTTGGCAAAATAATTATTTAATTCTCATGGGTGATTATTTACAATAATAAAACTTGAATATTGCAATTGAACAAATGGGCAGAAAATATTAAAAGCCAATTCATAAAAGGAAAATTATAAATGGGTAGTATATTTGAAAAATGTTCACTCTCACTAGAAATCAAAAATGCAAATTAAGATGATAATGAGATACCATTGTCACCCATTTGACAAAGATTCAAATAAGGACAATAGAGTGTTGGACAGAGTGGACAATTGTTTATAATGCTGGAGGAATGTGAATTAGTATTAAGGTTAAGGATGTCTATTTGGTAATATACATATCAGCCTCTGCTTTGACTGCACACCTGAATCACCTGGGGAACTTTAAAAAGCAAGAGAAACTCTGCCAATATTTTTTGAAAGCTCCTCAAAATAATCTCAATGTGCAGCCAGGATTGAAAAACACTAATATATAAACAATTTTAAAATATATTGACTCATTATTTCTTTCTTATGAGAATAAAGTTAGAATAAGTAAAATAAACTAAAAACAGAATAAAATTAGTTCACAAAAGAATGTTCGGTAATGTTTTAATAGTACAAGTGGGGAATGACCTAAATGCCCAGTAAAGAAATATTGTAGAATACTGTACATAAATTAAAATTAGGAGAATATCCCATAGGAAAATGCTCATTATTTGCTCACAGTGAATACAAAATTGTATGTAGGACATGATTCCAAATCTGTGAACCATGAGATACACATTCTGTACATTAATAGAAACAGTACTGAATGACATATATGAAATATTTAATATAATTTATCTCTAGGTAAACTGCAGAAAAGTTTTGTAATATTATAATACTATAGATATCATGTGGCAAACGTAGATGAATCTAAAATCGTCCATCGGAATCTACTGTACGTGTGTGTCCAACTTATGATAAAGGGAGCAAGAGAAGGAATGGAGAAGAATGGTTCATCTCTTCCGTGCTGTTTAAACTCTTCTACTGTAGCAGCAGTCTCATCTCTTTCAAACTGTCTTATCAGCTTTTTCTCCTCTTCATCTATCCAGCCAAAGTATTCATTCTACTCCTCACCTCTGGACTGTGTCCAGGTAAATGACCTCTTTAAATTACCCTAAAAATGTGAGCCATATTGCTTAGCAGCCATTCTGATTTGCCTCAGGTGTTGACTGGGTTAGGGAGGTGGAGAAAGACCATTTCTGGTTGTCCAAGATTAAATTTTTAATGTACTTCCTAAAGAGAAATGTGCTTACACATGATGAATAACTTGCAGAGTGTTTCTCCTAATAGATTTCTACACATTGAGGTTCAAATAGGCTTGTATTGAATGCACTGGAGATTCAGTCATCATTTATAATGTTTATTCAATGGAGCAATACCTTTGTAAATAACATACTTGTGGCTTATTGTGATTTTGGAAATTGAGAATTTTTCATAATCTATTTAAAATTTTTGACAAAGTATTGAGTTATAAAAGACATTGAATCACTGCAGTTAATAGTAACCTAATATGTTATCTTTATAAATGTGGTTATTTATGATAGTTAGAGGGCCACCTCACTTCTAACTCCATCTTAATCTTCCTCTGTCTCTTTTTTCACTGAGGTAAGGGACAGTTATACCTAGTTTGGGCCTAATTACTTTTTGCTGTCAAGTGGCTAAAGGGCAAGATTTGCTCTGAAATTCTGTTTGGATCAACGGCTGCCATGTTGTTAGATATCTAGAGGTTAACCAAAGAACTGAAAAGAAAGACATTTATTTCACCTTAATGTCCCTATTATCCATATAGTTCAGGATTTCAACTGTGCGTGTGGTCAAGGTCAATGACACTAGTTCCAAGAAAGTTTAATGATGCATATTCTCACTTTCAACTCAGTTTAGAATGGTTGGGTAAAGAAAAGTAATGAAGGGTTGCGTTGTTAAATATCATAGAAGTAGCTCTGTAGTTACAGAAATCACATTCTTCAGGAACTTTTTTCCTAGGGCTGCCATTTTTCATTATAAGCCGTGGTTATAAATGAATTTTACTGGATGTTTTCTTTACTAGAAATTTATCACTACAAGATGGGCGAGGTAGGACCAGTTTTTCCAAATCAGATTCTGTATAAATGATGCCAAGGAATGCTTACTAATTTTGCTGTTTAAACCTCTGTGAAATGACTAATGGATTTATAGGGCAAATGATATTTCAAAATCTATTAAGTTAATTCCATATGTCTGACGGAAATTTGTCAGCATAACAAGTGATTCAAAATTGGTTTGATCAGGATATAAAATTAAATATATCCTTGTTTCCATGGTACTCCAACATTTACCCTTTGTTGAATTACTGTAACAAAAGTAGCTAGGCCAACCTTTAACTTACCCAATTATGTGTGGCTAGATATCTATACTTAAAATGGACCTCAAGCTGAGAAAATGGGAGCATTCATTTCTCATAATTAATTTGGCTTTCATATCCAAGTATATTAAACAAAAATGTTAGAGATTAAGAATATTTGTATTTGCTTCCCAGTTTGGCTGCTTGCAATTTAACTATAAAATGTAGTGAAGGCCTTTAAGTAGAATGGATACAGCTGTTTCCATTTGAGATTTGGGGTTACATGATTCCCTAATCTCAAATTACTAACATTATGGTGATGGAATGAGCAGTGTGTGTGTATGTGTGTGTGTGTGTGAGAGAGAGAGAGACAGAGAAAGAAATGTATACATACATACATATGTTCATACCTAATATATATGTATATAATATATATATACATACATTTCTAAAACTAGGTGAGATGTGGATATAAAATTTTAAGGTCCTTGATATTATTGACAAATTGTCTTCCAGAAGATTAGTCCATTTCACATTTCCACTCAATGTTTTACAAAATATTTCAAATCTGGACAAAATATTTTATCATTTACTAATGTTTATAAATATATATGTGTGTGTGTATACACACCAAATACCACTAATATTTTTAAACAGAATTTAAAACATACTGTTTATGAACTTTTTATCCCCTTTTCATTAATATTTTAATAAGTAATTAAATATTAATTGATGAAACATAATTTTAATGACCAAAAAATATTCTAACATATGGAAACATAATTTATGGATTGTTTTAGTTATTTATTATAAAAATAAACTATGTAGAATTAGTGTTAGTCATATTTTTATACTAATTTCTAAAACTAGGTGAGGTGTAGATGTAAAATTTTAAGGTCCTTGATATTGACAAATTGTCTTCCAGAAGAATTGTCCATTTCACACTTCCACTCAGCGTTTTATGAAATATTTCAAATATGGGAAATGAATTTTATTATTTACTCTTAGGTACTTTTCCAAAGAAGGCCAAGAACTATTCCTCAGCTAACTCAACTGATACTCAATACACTCTTTCATAGAAATTTAAATGCTGTGTGTTTCAAGTTCTGTTATCTTGGGGGAGTTCACAAAGGTACTTTGGGCTTTTATTTAGGCCTTATACTTTAAAGTTGATGAGTGAGATAGGGTGACTAAACTATAATAGCCTCCATCTTGAACAATCTGATGGGAATAATCCTGATATGTTACTTTCAAAGTAACAGATAGCAGAGTAAGAGACACTGAGAGGAATTTTGGTATACGAGGAATAGATCAGAGGCAGTCTATTTCAGTCTAGATTGTAGTAGCTTTACTGTCTACATTTGATGCACTCCAAGACTTAAGATATTTACTCCAAGCTCATTTAAAAAACAAAAACACTTCAAGTTTTAGAGCCCTTCATAAGTGTGGTTTTAATTAGTCCTGGGAAATTTAGATGATGTAAAAAATTAGGAAACACACTGATGTTCATAATTGACACGTGTATTTGCAGCATAGTTGGATAAATATGTCCTGCTTTATAACTTGGATCAGCTCTCTTTGGGCTGTGCTCCTAGTTTTCTTCACATTTAACTTTAATGTAGAGTAGTAGGAGGCAGAGCAATTTCTAATCTTTATATTAAAAGATAGGGATGAATTTTGATAGTTTTAGTTAGAGTAAGAAAGATGTGGAAAGAATAATGTTACTTAAATACAAGTATTGTTACTTAAATTTTATGTATTCTTTAAAGAGAAATTCTTCAGTTCTGAAAGGGAAAAAAATGAAAAAAAATGACATAAAATAAAAGCAGTAGTAAAGCACTGTGAACAATGGGAGGTTGTGGTGATTAGCTTGTGATACCCAATTTCTTAATTTCCTCTTTATTCCTACCTCTTTCACAGGCTCTATGGATTCCTGTGGGTCTCATCTTAGTGGTATAAACTCAGAAAGAAATTTTAATAGGAATTAGTTTTCAAAATTATTTTGGTATTAAAAAGTCTTTGGTGAATTAGGGAAGAATAATTTGTTTTTAGCTGCATGAAAGAAAACAGTAGAATTATAAGATAAAACTCAGGACTTTGAATTATAGAGGTTTTTTACAATGTCTAATATCTGGTAATTATTTTCTTTCTGTACACAGATAAGAACTGAGTTTGGATATTTTCCCTGAAGAATACTACTGCTCTTTATACACCATTAAAATAGTGATAATATGTAATTAGGAAATGGAAGAATGTTATGTAATTGGATAGGTTTATATATTTAAAAAAATGAAAACTTAAAAGAATAAAAATGAGGACAGGGATACAAGTATTTCTCAATTCAGGGGACAGAGGAAAGACATAAAATACTAATTGTGAGAGATAAATATGTTTAAATATAATATTTATAAATACTATCCATAAAAGTATTCCACAATATATAGATATTTAAAAAATAGTTCATGCATAGTATAATTTCTTTGGCTGAAGTAATAGCTGAAATGGTGGCTGAATCTTATTTTACTAGCAAAATATATTTTTAATCAGAGTTAATTACACAAGGCAGGCCTACCATTTCTGAAATCCTTTATTACTTTTGAAAAATGTGCTTTTTTAATTTATATCATTGTGAAACACTAACTAGATGACTGTTACATTTCATAATGTTCTACCACTTATTAGCTATAATATGCCTTTAAAATGTTCTTTTATCTTACTTGAAAAATGAAATTACAATACTATCTAATAGGGTTAGAGTGAGAATTAAATGAATTAATAAAAACACAACACTAAGATGCTCAATAAATAGTATGAATAACTATGAGGTATAATATAAACAATTATTGTTTGGATGAGTCAGCTTCTAAAATGGCCTGCAATGATCCTCACCTCCTGATATTCACTTTCTCATGTAGTCTCCTCCTTCATTGCACATGAGGATTCTGCTGCGTGACTGTGAGGATTCTGCTGCGTGACTGTTAGCATTCTGCAAAAGTGATAATATGTCCCTTAGGAGATTATGTGTGTCAGACCCTGCAGCCTCCATCTTGATGGTTCTCTCACTCTCCGTTGGATCTCTCACTCTGGGAGACGCAATCTGTCATGTGAAAACTTTATGGAATGTTCTGTGTTCAACAGAAGGCCTAGTCCAGGAGCCATCCTGGAACCAAGGCCTGCTAACAGCCACATGAGTTAGTTAGAAGCAGATTCTCCAGCCCCATCAGGCTGTGAATTGACTACAGCTCTGGCCGACAGCTTGACTGCAATCCTCATGAGATATTGTAAGATAACCAGTGTTTGTTGTTTTTAGCTGCTAAATACTGGAATAGTTTATTATGAAGGTGAAAGCTAACACTGAATATTCACCTATTGTGTAAGATACGTTGCAGTCATTTTTGCTAAGTTATTTCCTATGTAATCTTACCTCCCCTGCAGTATACCAATATTTAAGTTAACATATCCACTTTATGGGTAAAGAAATAGAAATACCTGAAATATACTCATCAATGTACACAAGCAGTATCTCCTTTGGGCTTCATCTCTGTGGTGTAAGTGCCTGACACTGTTTTGGTTGCCAAGGCATCCAGTTCAAAAGACTTCCATCTTGAATAAATGCATTACCAACTGTATGACACAGCTACTAGCAAGACAACCAGATAAAGAACTAGACCACCCACTCCATGAAGTTTCCCTTTCAGAAAGTCCTGGGTGACATAGGTAACCGGCTGCTTGAGTGACCCCATTTCCAGGCTCCTGTGTGCTCATTCCTCCTCTTATGCTTCAAATCAGCCAATAATGGGTGACCTAGAGAAATCCTAATCACCTTGCTCTTAGACCCACATAAATGTAGAGCCCCAGGTTCATTCTCTCTCTCTCTCACTCTCCCTGCCCCGCCTCCTCCCTCTCACCCCTTTTCTCCCCCTACTCAACCTCCCCCTTGTGTGGTCTTCAGGCATGCTGTGTACCCTTCAGGATTTGTGGATAATAAATCTTGTTCCTCAAATTTCCCTGAGAGTATTTTGCTAAAGTGCACTCTGTGACCATCATAGGAACCACAAGGGCCGGCCCAGCCACAGCATTGACCTCGGTAAGGAAATATCTGTGGGCTTTTCTCCCAGTAACATGGGCCCAGGCGAGTACTGCAGGCATTCCTAGGGCAGAGCCTTATCATCAGTGGGCTGGGACGAGCATGCAACCTCCATAGTACAGAGCACACATAACCCCAACATGTTGCTTTTCCCTCCTTAGTATAGCAATACTTTGCAGAGCCTTTAATAATAGAATTGATGTATGCCTCAATACTTATTGCCTAGAAGTTGTAAAATGAAAAAGAACTTTGCCTAGAGATGCCTGGAGGGAATTTACATGGATTCCTGGACTTGAGAGAATAATCTCATGTCAAATCAAGTGACAGATTAGCTTTAAAGACAGGTTTTTTGTTGTTAATTTTTAATTCTTTTTTTGCATTCAGAGAGGTTTGTCAGGTACTGAGGTGGTAGAATTGCATGAAAGCTTCCTTTAGGGTTTCAAAGGTTGTAAATAATTTTCTATAATCAGCTTTTAGATTTGATCCTCCTAGGTGATAGTAAGCAGTAAAAATTATGGGGAGTGAGACTGTGAATCGTATTTTTTATTAGTAGAAGGAATAACTTGGAGATGTTCTTATATCTTTTTAATGTTATTCATCTTAATTATTTTCCAGTAAATTCAACAGTCCTTTGTGTTTATTGAGAGACAAAGGGAAAATAATATATGTTGTCACTGAAAAAAGTGGGAGGAGATAAATAAATTTAGATGTTTTGCTCCAGCTTTTCCTGTAATGGAAAACCTGTCATGAAGTAGAAAATGAAGGTGGATCAGTTTTAGTTTCTCTGAATAGAAGTTTATGTTGTATCTTTCAGAGGAATGGCTATTTCATTACAGTATTTCAAGTAAAAGAAAAATAATTATTGTTCAAAGTCTGTAGAGTACAATTGTGCAACCCACTGGTCCTTGACTTTAGAAGTCAAGTTCTTAGGAGTCAAAAACAATTTGATTGAATATGTACCTATCATTAATCATGTGCGTTTTGTAAGTTGATCATTTTTGAGGATTTTGCATACCAACGTATCCAGATATTAAAACAAAACAAAACAAACAAAATAAAACCAAAGCAGAAACAAAACCCCCAAATTTAAAATAATTATTACCGTTTGAGAATTTTCTAACTGCCAGAAACTAAGAAAATCGGCAAACTGGTCAACTTTTCAGTACAAAATACAGTTTTGAAAGTTGCCTCAAATGTGACAGCCTAATCTTGGCAAGGAGAAGCTGCATCTGCCTTTCAAATACCCGCATAAAAATTTTCCCAGTACTTCAGCTAGTGTGTAGTGACTTTAAAGGCAAGTATACCTGAAATTATTAATCTCCTCCCCCTGCCCCCATTGCCCCCTCCACCACCTCCTCTCTCTCCCTCTCTGTCTCTCCCCCTGCCTCATAAATAAAAGTTCCTCCCTGTAAAATATATTGAAGGATTACTCATAAAATGTATAAATAATTTGTGTGGGGTGTAATGAATTTTATAAAATAAACACACCCATGTAAACAGCCCTGAGATCAAGACATAGAGCATTACCAGGACTCCTGAAACCCTCAAGTTAACCATTATCCCCAATTCCAATACCGTATATTAAATTTTAAAGTTTTTGAAATTTTAAAAATAGAATCATATAGGATGTACTCTTTTGTCTTTTTTCCCCTCTCGGTATTAAAATTGTGTATTTGTGGGATTTATCCTGTACATTTCTTTTGTTATATGGAAAATGCATTTCCATTTGCGTTATGTATGCACTTAGGAGCGTAATATCTGCATCACAGAACATGCATGTCTCCAGCTCTTTTAGACACTGACAAGTAGTTTTCCAAACGGGTTGTACCAGTTTATACAAGAACCAGCAAATTATCAGAATTCTAGTTGCTTTATAATCTTGCCGATACCTAGCTTTGTCTCACTCTTTGTTTTAGATGTTCTGATGGGTGTGAAGTTAACTCATTGTGATTTTAGTGTGTATTTCCTTGTGCTTTACTTGAATTCTGTTTCATATGTGTATGTGTTACTTGGATATTTTCTGTTGTGAAGTGCCTACTCAAGTTTTTTATATATCTTACACTAGTTTGATAGTATTTTCCTTATTAATTTGTAGGAATTTTTTGCATATTTTGAATGAGTTTTTTTGTCAGGTACATACCCGTATATACATACACACAATAAAAATACTTAACTCTGTGTTGCCTTTTCACTCTATAACTTTTTTCAGAAAAATTCAAATAAAATGTCATTTTATTATATGACATATCATACTTAGCATCTTAGCAACGTCCTATTGTTTTTTAATTAATTTTTACTGGAGTGTAATTGATTTACAGTTCTGTGTTAGTTTCTGCTGTATAACAAAGTGAATCAGTTATACATACAATATACCCATTATTTTTTAGATTCTATTCCTATATAGGTCATCACAGAGTATTGAGTAGAGTTCCCTGTGCTATACAGTAGGTTCTTATTAGTTATCTATTTTATATATAGTAGTGTGTATGTGTCAATCCCAATCTCCCAATTTACCCTCCTGTGCCCCCTTCCCCCTTGGTAACCATAAGTTTGTCTTCTACATCTGTGACTCTATTTCTGTTTTGTAAGTAGGTTCATTTGTACCATTTTTTTAGACTCCACATGAAAGCGATATATGATATTTGTCTTTGTCTGACTTAATTCACTCAGTATGACAATCTCTAGGTCCATCCATGTCACTGCAAATGGCATAATTTCATTCTTTTTTATGGCTGAGTAATATTTCATTGTATATGTGTATATAGATAGATAGATAGATAGATAGATATACACCACATCTTCTTTATCCATTCCTGCACTGATGGACATTTAGGTTGTTTTCATGTCCTGGCTGTTGTAAACAGTGCTGCAATGAACATTGGGGTGCATGTATCTTTTCAAGTTATGGTTTTCTCCAGATATATGCCCAGGAGTGGGATTGCTGTATCATATGGTAGCTCTATTTTTAGTTTTTTAAGGAACCACCATACTGTTCTTCATAGTGTCTGTACCAATTTACATTCCCACCAATAGTGTTGGAGGATTCCATTTTCTCCACACCCTCTCCAGCATTTATTGTTTGTAGATTTTTTGATGATGGCCATTCTGACCGGTGTGAGGTCATACCTCATTGTAGTTTTGATTTGCATTTCTCTAATAATTAGTGATGTTGAGCATCTTTTCATGTGCCACTTGACCATCTGTATGTATTCTTCGGAGTTATTGATAACATTTGATGGACAGAATACTTTAATTGTAGTGTCATCTAATTTATTACATTTTATTTATTTTTAAATATCGTTTGTGTCCTGTTTAAGAAATAAAGAAAGTGCTCTTTACTCCGAGGTCATAAAGATATTCTCCTATGTTTTCTTCTAAAAGTCTTATTGCTTTACCTTTCACTTTTAAATCTACAATCTATCTAGGATTTATATGGGTGTAGAATACAGTAAAGGCAAAGGTTCTTCTTTTTCTCCCATAAAGATATCCAGTTGGCCACAACTCACTGCACTGAAATGTTACTTTTGACATGAGTTAGGTGACCGCATCTATGTGAGTCTATTTCTAGACTATTCTATTCCATTGGTCAATTGGTTTATATTGTGCAAAAACTACATTGAATTAATTAACATGGATTTATAATAGGTCTTAATATCTCATAGTATAAGTCCTTCAGTTTTGATAGTTCTCAAGAGTTCATTGCATATTCTTGGCCCTTTGGATTTCCATACACATTTTACAACAAGCATGTTGAATTTATGAACAAACCTTGGATTTTAGTTGGTATTGCACAAATCTATACATTATTTTTTGAGTCTTCCAGTCCATGAACCTAGATTTCCCTCTATCGTCTTTTAAAAATATCTGTCAATATATTTCTTGTTTGCAGAGTAGCAGTGTTGCATACCTGTTAGTTGCTTTTTTCTTAAGTGTTTCAAGTTTTTTGATGCTTTTGTAAATGGTATCATTTTTAAAATTTAATTTTCTATTTATTTGAGACAGCTATGTTGAAATGCAATTAATATTTGTATACTAACCTTAAATTTAGTGCCTTTAGTAAATTCACCTAGTAATTCTAATAATTTGGCTCTTGGTCCTTTTGTATTTTCTACATGAAAAAATATGCCATCTGCCAATAATGGAAGTTTTATTTCCTTTTTCCTTTTTTTTTCAATCTTTGTGCCTTTTATTTCTTTCAACTGTCTCATCTCACTGCTTAGGAACTCCAAAACTGTTAAATACAAGTGGTGATAACAGGCATCATTGGTTCATTCCTGATTGCAATAGAAAGTTTTCAATAATTCATCATTAAGATATTTATTGTAGGATCTTTCCAAGATGGTTTTCATTAAGTTATTGAAGTTCCTTTCTACTCCTAATTTTTTGAGAATTGTTATCATGAATGGATGTTGAATTCTATCAAATGCATCTAATGTGATGATGGTATTGTTTTTCTCACTTATTTTCTATTAATAGGGTAAATTGCATTGATTTTTTTTAATGTTAAATCACTCTTGCTTTCATGGAAAAACGCTACTCATTTGAGGTATATTATCTTTCTTATATATTCTTGGATTTGTCTTGCTAATATTTTGTTTAAGATTTTTGCATTTATTATATTTATGAGAAAACTTAGCCTGCAAATTTTGTTTTTTATAGCATCCCTTTTAAGTTTTGGTATCAAGACTTTTGTTGATCTAATCAAAGAGTTGGTAAATGTGCTATCTTTGTATTTTCTGGAAGTGTTAGTGTAAGATTGGTTTAATTTATTCCTAAAATGTTTTGAAGAATTCACCAGTATATTCATGTAAGCCTGGAGTTTTCATCATGGGAATGACTTTAATGCTGGATTCAAATTCTTTAATAGATGAGGAACTATTCATATCTTTAATTTCTTTTACTTTAATTTGGTAATTTGTGGTTTTTATGTAGTTTGTCATTTTATCTAAATTATTAAATTTATTGGTATGAAACTTTCCATAATTTTAATTTATTCACTTTTTATATCTGTAAAGCCTACAGCAAAATCTTCTTTTGGTGCATTAACTTGGTAATATGTTGGGTTTTTTTTTTCTTGTTAAGTCTTTTGAATTTTTCATCTTTATTAGTGTTTTCAAATAATCAATTTTTGGCTTTGTCAAATTTTTTAATTGAATGTAATTAAAATTTTAATTAATTATTTTTTAAATTATGTATTTTTTCTTATGTTAATTGTTTCTGTACTACTTTTTTGGGGTTGATTTGCTCTTTCCTTATAAAGTTCTTTATATGAAAGCATAAATCACTGTGATTTTCTTTTCCTTTGTTATTTTCTAACATATGGATTTAAGGCTGTACATTTTCTTGCTCGCTGAGGAGAGCATTCCTGCTCCCTGGTGCCTACAATTTATGATGTCCTCACCCTGAGGAGGGGGCGCAGAGTGGGGGAAGGCCTGTGACGGGCGTGCTTCTTCTGGATGACCCAGGGCAAGAGGTCTGTGGAAGTGTAAGGCCTGAGGCGCTCACAGGGGCCCCTCCTGACCTCCCCACCGCCCACCCCTGGGCCCTCTCCTGAGTGGGGACCCCGACTCTGTAAAGGAGCTATGCATACGCGGGTCCCCCTCCCCCCAACAGTGCCTGTGTCTCCGCACAGCCGTCCACACCCTGCTCCTAGACAGAGGCACGTCATGAGATCTGAAGTTGGCTCAGGGTCAGTTGTCCTTGGGTGGAAATCCCCATGAAGAGACTGCATTTTAATGATTTCTTTAGGATTAAAGATACTGAAACAAAGAGACCCTTGAGTGGGCAAATACATGCCCCTGGAGGACTCTCCTAAATCAATCGTTTGAAAAATGTGACTCCTTGATGGAAGGCTGGAGTCCAGAATCTGGGTCTTTGGGGTACCTGGCTCTCAGACGTCACTTGGTCGGTTAGAAGAGCAATGCCTTGGGCAGGGTTTTATTTTTCTTTTTTAGAAAACAGGGTGTTGAAATCCAGCCTATTTAAAAACCCCACCATTTGGAGAATGACAAGGGTTTTGTCCTGAATTATAGTGTTGGCGAGCCCAAGCCACTTGTGCTCACTGCTTTTTGTCTTGGTGCTATTCCAAGAACAGGAGGAGGAAGCTGGCCAGTTAAAGCGCAGGTGCGCGTGCGCCCGCGCGCGCGCGCGTGTGTGTGTGTGTGTGTGTGTGTGTGTGTGTGTGTGTGTGTGTGTGAGAGAGAGAGAGAGAGAGAGAGAGAGAGAGACAGAGACAGAGAGAGAGAGACAGAGACAGAGAGACAGAGAGAGACAGAGAGACAGCAACACAGCCAGTGGCTGGACAAGCAGGGGGATGAACGGGCCCAAGCTCACATCCTGCCCACTCACAGGTAGTTCTTACAGCTCTCTGCTGCCAGAAAAGGTCCTGGAGCCTTGGCAGCAAAAATGACTCAGCCAGGCAGAAAGGAAACGTGGCGTAACATCCAAATGGAGCCTTTACTGGTGGTAGAGCAAACAAAAAGGGGCAAGCGGTGCAGTGCTGTCATCTTCAGGTTCCCTAATGGCAGAGAGGTGGTCCTCAGCTCTGCCCCCAGCGCTTAGCACATAGGTGTCTGATAAAAGTTTGTGGAATTAAACATTTCTTTTTTTTGAGCACCAAATATATGCAGGGTGTTGTCCTCGTGGGTGTGTCAAGCTCCCAGAAGCCTGACTTGGTGGTAGGATCACTTGCAAGGATTTGCAAAGGAGTCTTACCTGAAAGGAAATATCAGGAACTTTCGTTGAATATTTAAAACTCAGTTTTAAGTTTCATTTCCGGCAGTGTTATTACTTTATGGAGGTGGGGAATGTGCCTTTTCCAGAGTTGACCAGAAGCTTCCAGCGAGGTTGAGGAGAAGCAGGTGTGCCTCGGGCTTCACACCCAGGTGTAATGGTCTCTATCTTGGCAGAAGTAGAAGCAGCACCTCCGCAGCCTAGATGTCCCCTTTGCTTTGGGACCTCAGTAGCCCCGAACAAACTAGAATCTGTCTTCTTTTTCAGACACAAAGCTGCCCCAATAGACCCACCTAAGTGAAATGGCCATCCTCTCTCCCGTGTCCCTCACAGTGTTTGGATAACTCTCCCACTACGTCTATCTTGGTCCTCACAATAACCCTATTAACTTGGTAGGGCTTATTCATGTATTGCTACCTTTAAGAAAAGGAACTGGGGTTCAGAATGAGTAGGGGTGTGGTGCTCAGGGCTTCCCAGCTCGAAGGCAGAGCTGAGGCGAGATTTCAGGTTGGCTGCTCTCTGAAGCTGAATTCTTTCTCTCATATGACACTCCTCCTCAAGAAATGAGCCCCCGGGCATGTCCATGACCCAGCCCGTGTGCACAAGAGCCAGTTAGCTTTGTGGCCAGAGGACAACTGTTCAAGCTGTGGTGTCAAGGGGGGGCTCTGCTTCAGGACAAGGAAGTAAAAAGCGTGGGTCCCCAACTGGGTTAGAATGTGTGGCTCTTCTTCTAGTAAACATGTAGCATCCCTAAGTCAGAGCTTTCTGCTCCACTTCCGGAAGAGGCCCAGGAGCTGGGGTGGGGGTCCCCCTCCCACACCCAGGCAGTGGTTCCTCCACAGGACAGCCACAGCTACTTAGGCTGGCTGACCAAGATCTCTCTTTTTTTTTTTTTTCTTTTTCGGTACGTGGGCGTCTCATTGTTGTGGCCTCTCCCATTGCGGGGCACAGGCTCTGGACGCGCAGGCTCAGCCATGGCTTACGGGCCCAGCCGCTCCGCGGCATGTGGGATCTTCCCGGACTGGGGCACGAACCCGTGTCCCCTGCCTCGGCAGGCGGACTCTCAACCACTGCGCCACCAGGGGAGCCCTGACCAAGATCTCTTGAAGGGCTCTTTGTTAGGGGTATGTTGGAAAAAAGGCCAGGGGAAGAATTAGTGCCTTCACTTTGGAGCTACTTTTTTGCTGATAACTTGGGTTTTCTTGATAGTCTTTAGTCCCAGAAACCCCGTATTTACTTCACGAGATGTAGCTCCTCAAAATCAAATTCTATTGTTTAAGAGCCAACACGTGCCCAGCTGTGAGTGGAAAGCTGTTTCTGGATAGCTTTCTACCCCTGGGAAGTGATGGAATAGGAACTCAGGGTGCCTCTACACCCTCCTCTGACCCGATCTCTTTCTTTGACTAGCAAACCCCCATCTAGGCCGGGTGAGAGCACCAAACGGTTTTCTTCTAAATTCTAAAGCAGTACACCTTCCGCAGGCTGGTCTGTTTCTCTGCCACTCTGAGTTAGCTGGAGAGCAGAAATCACCATCTCTCAAGCAACCTGAAGACCTCTAAGGTCCCTTTTGTCTCTGACACCATAGCGTTCTTTAAGAATCCCCATTGACATTGACCGTCACCTGGAAGTTATAGGGTGTGTAACAATATGATGACCAGTAGGTGGCAATGTGTTCCACCCGTGGTGATGGATGCTTGGAAAAGGAATGTTGGTGCCTTCTGTGTCACAAGCTAATGATAAGATGCTAATTTTTAATCGAAATAAGCACTGATCTTAAAATGTGAAGATACTAGCTTTTCTCGCAGGAAATTTTCTGTCATAGAAACTGCACAAAAATCACTGAAGAGCCAACAATGATGGTCCTTCCAAGTCCAGATTTTATCTTGATTGGAAGAGAGGCCATCTCCGGTTGGGAGAGCAGATTGGTTGGAAGCTTTACTTACCTCCTGTCAGCTTTTAGAGTAATTTGATTGTGAAAGTGTGAATTTTCTGGACAGAAAAGGGGAAGATATAAAATTGGTTTAAAAAAAGGAAGTTTAATGTCTGTTATGTCACAAATCAGTGTTAAAACACTAAAACTGTAACCAAAATAAATGTCTTACATTACAAAAAAAAGAAAAAGAAAAGAAAAATGTCAACCTCTGAAAAATGTTGATGTTTATATACAATATAGTCAATTTTATGTTCTTTAAAGAATGTGAATTCTGATGCATTGGATATTTCTTTTCTGTATATTTTTGTATTTTTTTTTTTTGTATCTTTGTTCTGTAACCTATTGAGAGAAATGTTTTTATGCCTATGATTATAGATTTATTTCTCCTTTTAGTTCTGTTGTTATTTACTTTAGCCATTTTAAAACTCCGTTAATGAGTGCATACAGATTTAGAATTGTAATATATTCCTTGTAGGTGGAACCTGTATATATTGAAATGTCCTTTTTATTTTATATAGTGCTTTTTGCCCTTAAGTTTTTCTGTCATATATTAATGTAACTATACCTTCATGCTTTTGGTTAGTGTTCTACAATGTAATTTTTCTCCTTTTCCTTTTCAAATCTGGGTATTTATACTTAAAGCATGTTTCTTGTAAGCATTATATTGTTGAATTTTGCTTAATGTCATCTGGAAAACTTAGTTCTTTGATACATTTAGTCCTTTTATAATTTATGTATTTTAGTCTGTATGTGTTTGGGTAAATCTTGTATTCTATTTGTTTTATCTGTTTCATTTCTCTTTTTATCTCCTTATCTTCTTTGGATAGTCTTGTTAAAATCTATCATTTGAATTCTTAATTTTTCACTTCCAGGTTTCCACTGGCTTTAAAAAAAATTCTCTGAAAATTTTAATCATTTAACATGTTTCTCTATATATTTAAATTTCCTTGAATATACTAATCATAGTTATTTTAAAATCATATTCAGCTAATTCTAATACCTCATTTATCTGCAACTCAGTTTCTATTATTTTTTTTCCTCTTCGTTTTTGGTCATGCAGTTGTTTTATATCATTCTGGTTGTTTGGATTGCATATCTGAACAAAAAGTTACAAAAGCTCCAGATAATATTATCTTCCTGTGCGGAAGTTTATTCTTCCCTCTGCAGGAAAGATGGTGTAGCAGTTATCACTTTAGACTGTTGACGTGAAACAAAACATTTGCCAGATATTTCTTCAAAAAAGATGGCTTTATTCAGGATTAGCAGAGAATTGTATTTCAGGGTCTGCAACCCTGGCGAGCCATGTACGAGTCCCCCAATGGCAAGGGAATGAGAACAGTTTTATAGAGAGGAAAAGGAAGTTGGGTGGCTATAGTAAAGAATGCGTCCACGGTTTTTCATTGGCTGAGTCCATACCAGTAAAGAGGAGTCTCTCTTTCCTCCTGGGCTCTGCTATCCTTGCAGGGCATGAGAGCTCCCCCTGCTGGTTGTCCGACTCTGTGTGGGATTTTTGTTTATTAATTTTTTTTCAAGTCAAGTAAGGAACTGTGCTGGCTCAAAGTTGAGTTTCAGGCTGCAAAGAGTCATCTACTTCTGGTTTACCTTTGGTCTCTCTTGGTTTCTACTCAGGGCCAAATGTATTTTGTGGGGTGCTACACTCTGGATTGTCCTTAATTCTAAATTTTGTTTCAGGAGACTTCAGAAAAGCTCTGCTTTCAGAGGTTTTATATGCTTACGTTTCTGCTTTTGTGCTCTGTGAATCTCTATAATCACTAATTGCCTTGAGGGGAAAGCTGGCCGTGTCTTAGAGATCCTCCAAGTCTCTGCCAACCATCTGGAATGCTGAAAGACTGCTAGTTTCTCTCTCTCCTAGCAGCAGCCTTTTCCTGGGATTTTGGTACTGGAATCTTAGCTTCTTGTTCATGCTCAAAATGGTAAATATCCTCACAGTAAAAATCAGCTTTGAGTTTTTAAATTTTTCTTTCCCCTGTATAGAAAGAATCTTAGCTTTGTGGTTTTCATTGCTCCCTCAGCTCTCTGCTGTCTTTAAAATATGAATTCTGTATCTCATCAGACTTTTTTAGTTGTTCTGTGTGGAGCAGAAAATGGCCACTAGCTATTCCACTCAAAGTTGGAAATAAATATTTCCAAACAGAAATTTGAAATCTACAAAGATGTTCTTCAGTGATGGGATGGTTAGATGAAGTATGCTTGCTCCATATTCTGGAAGATAATGCATTAGGTTAAAAGATGAGATAAATCGGTTTGTACTAACATGTGATAATCTTTAAAAATACATTGAGAAGTGAAAAAAGCAATATGAAAAATAATGCGTAAAATGTGTAATTATGATTTAGAAATATAAAATAATACCCTATATTCCTAAAAGTATTTAAGTACATGTAGAAAGCAATTATAATAAGATTTATAAAAATACACAATAGGCTAATAGCTGTGCTTTCTTCTTTCCTGGATAGGCGACTTGAGATTTATCAATAATGTTTCCATTTTTAAATCAAATATAATTGAGAGATTAGTGTGGAACTAAAAAATTTCAGAGGAAAAGAAAAATTCTCTAAAATGATAAAATATAGTCAATACACATCTATTTACATGGCCAAGTTCTTTATTTATAGTTGTCTCCACACTTTCCTTGGAAGAGTTAACGTGATAGGAATTTCCAGATATGACAGAGGTTGAAGTTTTCCAAAGCATTTTAGAAGAATGTACACAAAGAACTAGGATAGGGAAACTGAGATGGGATCTTAATTTCAAATTCTATATATGATCTATGACTTCCCTAGATAGACCGTGTTTTAGAAATCAGAAGTGTTTGCATGTGGTGTGTGTGTGTATATACATACACATGTATATCTCTACTACAAAGAAAAAGACATCAACAGAGGGATTGAGAAAGAAAAAAACCAAAAACATAAAATACCTAATAAGAGAGAAAAACATTGTAAAAGATACAATTTATAGTTATAGCACACAAATCATCTTCCTAAACAATGTGCATGGTATAGTAAACAGACCCAATACAAAGCTAAATTTATAACTTTAGTAAAAGCCACAGAGACACAACTGACAATACACTGCTATTCTTCATTGTGAAAGAACAGATTTTTGTTATTTAGTATAGCTGCTGCAAAAATAGAACTCATATTATTTTTACAAATACAGAAACTAAAAATGGATTGTTTATTTTTTAATTTCATGTTAAGATTATATATGAAGTTCAATATTAAACACATTTCATGTACATGATATTGGGTTGGCCAAAAAGTTCATTTGGGTTTATAGAAAAACCTGAATGAAGTTTTTGGCCAACCCAATACTTTTTAAAATTTGAAATGAATTTTGAGACACTGATTTCAATGTCATTTCTGAAAAGTCTTTGAAATTGACACTAAAATATTCCTTTTAGAAGTTGCTATATTTGCCATATAAAAATCTTGGTTTCTAGGTGGGAGAGCTTGTACTAATAACAGTTTTTTGTCTGGTATTGTTCCACCAGTCACTGAAAATCCTTACAATCTCAAATAAATATATCTATCATCAGCCCTCCTTTCCTTAAGACAATCCCTTGAGGCGACAAACCTGTGAGTAAAACATGTTTTAAAAGCATTATTTTTAGCTTTACATTTTAATCTGACCCAAGGGGCATGTTGACATGACCGATTAAATGTCATTTCTGTTCTTCGTCTGTGCCAGTTCATTTTTGCTAAGATATTTCTTTAAGTAGAAACTTCCGATGAGATTGTCATTTTGAGGTTATAGAATTTAGAAATTCTCTGTAACAACATAATAAGTTGTCAGCTCGTCAAAAATGTATCTTATCTTTCATATGCTTTTGAAACAGTTTGAGATAAAGCTTTTTCTGGCTGTGATGACTTTCTGATTTATTAGAACCAGCATTGCACATCTTTTGCTCATAACTATGTGGCTTGATACAGGAACACTTTTTTTCATGAAGCTTAAAAAGTCAGTTCTGAGGAACTGTACCTTATTTTTCACAATGACAACTCTGAGATTGTGGGATTTACTCTCTGTATACAAGTGAAAATTTTACTTTAGACACCCATCCCCACATGGCAGAAATAAAAACATTTTCAGGGTGATGATGAGTGCTGCTACTACTGCTAAATTTGTGGTAGAACAAATCAAAGCGCCATTAGGTCAATGGCATGCAACAACTGTGGTGCCTTGTTGAGCGCGCAGGTGACATTTTTATGTGTCTTTACATAGGAAGTAATAGAAATACCCCCGAGTTACAATCCCTTTAACGTACAGTGGATGTTCTCTATGCTGGTGCTATAAAAAATGTTTAAGATTTGCGATCATTTACTATTTATAATCGTTATTAGACAGTTGGTCAGAGCAGAAAATGGGGCTCCCTTTCCTGGCATCACAAGGCTATCTAAGTTCCCCATAGCCTCCTTTCTGTAGAGGACAAGGGAGGAAATGACAGTCTAAACCATTTAGACTTTATTCAAAAGAGCTCGAAAGAAATGGTTTTAAATGGAGAGGACTGTAATAACTGGTTCAAAGAAACTTTAATTCTACCCACACTTCTCAGCTTGAGGAAGATTAGATGACTTATAGAAAATAAGGGGCTGCATTGTTCCATTTTTCATGTACATCTCAGTAAACATATATTCTTTTGTCTTGGTAATGCATCACAGAACCTACAAACCTTTTGATTACAAAGAAAGTTAGCTTCCCCACAAGGCGTGGAAAAGCAGTTTTGTGGGTTTCCTGCATATGTTTACACAGCATTGGATTCAGACACACTGTTCTGATATCCCAAGTCATGGAGTACCAGGCCTTCTTAAGATTATAGGACACTTAGGGTTATACTGCCTGTCTATGCCCAAAACTTCCATTTGCCAAGTTCTTTGGACATTCACCGTTCTGCTAGTCAATTCAGACGCTTGTCATACATTTGTATACTTTCTGGCTATCTTGAGGGGACTAAATTATTATATTGTTATTGATATTCTTTTCTCTCCACCTTCCCTTTCCTTCCTTCCTTATTCCCTTCCTTCTTTTTTACAAAAAACTGAGTGTTGTCACTGCTTCTGTCTTTCCACTGAAGAAGACTATATATATGCCTGGGATTTCCCAAGGGGTACAAGCTTGCCTGAGAACATTTTAATCAAGACAAAAGCACAAAAATATCAGAATATTCAATTTTCTAAGAATATTCAAGGTTAGTAAAACAGTAGTCTTATAAAATCAAGGTTTTGAAAGTTTTCAGACATAAGATGTTGGAAAAAATTGTGAAAGTTGGTGAAATTTCAAATTCTATAGAACTGAATTACATCTTCAAGTTATTTATTTTGAACTAATATTATTCAAATTAAGACGATTGTACATTTCCTAGTAATGCTATTTTATTTATAGATTTCAATGAGTAGGTCTTCATACTGCCAAAATTAATCTCAGAGTAATCTGAGAAAAATGAACAGGTCTTATACCAGGCCCAAGAATAATAAGGGTATTTTTAAGCAACCCAGAAGACCATCTGGGACAAATGGAATGTGAGCTTCTATTTCTGGGTATTTTGTCAAAGGAATTAGGCTGAATGTAACAATAACCAGTTTCTCTTATCTTTGCTTAGAATTGATACAAAACAACCTTTTAATGAAGGATAATAACAAAGCTAGTTTTTATTTAGTCTTCCAAATTTCTTTTATCTGTTAAGAAATAATAATTTAGTAACTTTGGCTTAAATTCTTATGAACAACTAGACATACCTTAAAAAATAAAGTTAAAAGAATTTACAAAATTTACCTAAAGATTAAAGTCAGTGATTAATTATGTGATTAGAGTGCATTTAAGGGGATGTGTGACTCCTGTTGAGCATTTGTTTGTTTCAGACATGTCTATAAGGAGGTCCACTGTTCGCTGGATTTTTCTGTAAACCACAGTATCTCTTATTCTTTTATTCGTCATAGCACTCAAGCAGTTACATAGCCATACTTATACAGAGGAGGTTTTGAAAGATACTGATTACCAGGCTGCATTTTCAGACCAATTAAATCAGAATATGATGCGTAGTACCAGGCAAGGATCATTTTTCAAAGCTTTCTAGAGCCTTTATCAACAATTTAAATTTCATAATTGTTACACTGAACCTTAGTTCAGTTATAATTAGAAAATTCTGATGGCTAAACATAAATCATTATCCAGAAAATTCTCACCACTGATTCCTCCATCTGTATTGGCATACGGTCTAAAATATAATAAAATATATTCTGCTGGAAACTGCAGTGTAAAATTATGTATTAGGTGTTGTTCATTTTCATAAGCTTCTGAAGCTTGTTTGGCTTCTCATATTTTATTTATGAATTTCACAAGATTATGTGAAAAATGTCTGAGCCCACTGTTTGTGATCAAGATAATTTTATTCAGTAAACAGAGTAGTTTGAACCAAGAAAATTCTGTTAAATATGAAACTATTTAATTTTCCTATAAATCTGTAAAGTTTATCACATGTCATTAAAAAAAACCCCAATATGCAATACAATTGCATGCATATCTACTATGATATATAGGAAGAATCAAAATTTCTTAAAATGGATTATAATCTGTTAGCAGATTAATACACATTTCTTGGTATAGGAAAATTTAAGTCGTTGTTAAAATATTCACCATTTGATATGCAACTTAATGGATGATATAGCATTGTAATAAAGGTATACAATTTTGCTGTTATGATTTTTAGAAAAGAAATATAAATCAATTATAATATAGTGAGCACAGAGGAATTTACTATATGAAGATAGGAGTGCTAAATTTTCAGGGACCAGGACTTGTTTAGAGTAACTTCATACCTAAATTTACCTCTAACTTGAAATAATCAGAAGTGTAAAAGCATTTTGTCTTTTGCTTAATCTCAAAATAAAAAATTGATCATCAGTTTACTTCAAAGTTTAATGCACTGTTTACCTGATAGCATTTCATTTTCTCACGTTATCCTATTGCATTTATAGAGTTAGATTTTTATTAAATATGGTTCCTAGCAGGTTTTGTTCCATCATTCCTAGACTGGTTACCTTGAAGGCAATATTCTTTCCAGGTGTGGTATATTTTAAATCATTTAAATTATATTCTATCTTTCAGACAAAGGTCTGAACTAGAAGGCTAGAATGGTCAGATATTTGGTTGATTTCATCTTAATAACTGAACATTGTCAAAATTAGACAGATTCTTAACAGAATATTAGGTGTAAATATGACCTTAGACAATGCCTTGTCCTAGCCACTGCCTTATAAATGAGAAAATGCATACCCAATGTGATTAAGTCACCTCCTCAATCCTATTTCAACTTTCTAAACTCCATCCATTAATAAATTCAAGCATTTGATACATACTTGTCAAAGGAACTTGATGAATTTGTTCGATAATAAATATGATAGATAAAGGTAGTTAAAAGCTGAATACAAAATACTCTGCTTACTAAATAATTCGACATTGGTTAAATCTGCTTTTTGTTTTACACCAGAGAATAATCTTTGCATACTTGAACAGCTAAAATTACTGAAAAAGTTAATTGGCAAAGGAAGTGCTCAAATTATAGTAAAAGTTTGACAGAGCCAAAATAATTCCAGTTTAGACTGTTTTGAATGGTGGGGGAGAGGCTTATCTAAAGCATTATTTGAGGCTTATCTAAATCGAGTAAGTACATACTGTTCTACAGAAAATTTTTTAGAGTAGTTTTAAGTTTGCAACAAAACTGAGAGGAAGGTACAGATTTCCCTCTTACCCCACACATATGTAGTCACCCCCATTATCAATATCATTTACCTGATCTTACTAAGGGTGAATCTACATTATCACATTATAATCATCCAAAGTTAAGAGTTTACTTTAGGGTTTCCTCTTGGTATTGTATATTCTGTGGGCTTGGGACAAATGTTTAATGACATATATCCGTTATTATGGCATTACACAAAGCAATTTCAGATCCTCTTTAGGGCAGTGAAACTGTGCTCTGCCAATTAATCTATCTACCACCCTGCTCCCTGGTAACCCCTCGTCTTTTTATTGTATCCATAGTTTTGCCTTTTCCAGAATATCATATATTTTGAATCCTACAGAAGATAGCCTTTCAGACTGGCTTCTTTCACTTATTAATATGCATTTATGATTTCTCCACATCCTTTCATGACTTGACAGCTCATTTCTTTTTTGCACTGAGTAGTACTCCATTGTCTCAATGTACTGTGCTTTATTTATCCATTCACCTAGTGAAGGACACCTTGGTCGCTTTCAAGTTCTCTCCGTTGTGAATAAAGCTGCTGTTAACATTATATGCAGATTTTGGTGTGGATAGAAAATTTCAACTCCTTTGGATAAATGCCAAGGGGTATGTTTGCTGGATCATATAGTAAGAGTATGTCTAGCTTTATAAGAAATGTCAACTTGCCTTCCAAAGTGGCTGGCCCATTTTGCGTTCCCACCAGCAATGGATGAAAAATCCCTTTGTTCCACAACTTCATCAGCATCTGGTGTTGTCAGTGTCCTAGATTTGACCATTCTAATGGGTGTGTGGAGGTATCCTATTATTTTTTAATTTGCATTTGCCTGATGATGTATGATGTGAAACATCTTTTCCTATGCTTATTTGCCATCTGTATATATTCTTTGATGAGGTCTATGTTAAGGTCTTTTGCCCAGTTTTTAATTGGGTTGTTTGTTTTCCTGTTGTTGAGTTTTAAGAATTCTTTGTATTTTTGGAAAACAGTTCTTTATCACATGTGCCTTCTGCAAACATTTTCTTCTTCTCTATCTTCTCAGTCTCTTAAAATTGTCTTTCATAAAGCAGAAACATTTAATCTTAATGAAGTCCAGCTTACCAGTTAATTATTTCAAGATAATATCTTTGGTGTTGTATTTAAAGAGGCATCATCATGCCCAAGGTCATCTAAGTTTTCTCCTATGTTATCTTCTAGGAGTTTTATAGTTTGGGATTTTACATTTAAGTCTGTAATCCATTTTGAGTTAATTTTTGTGAAAGGTGTAAGATAGTGTCTACATTCAAGTTTTTGCATGTGGATTCCCAGTTTTGCTAGCAGTATTTGGTGAAGAGACTATATTTGCTCCATTGTATTGCCTTTTCTCCTGTCAAAAATAGATTATATACATGGGACCTATTTACGGACTCCTTGTTCTATTTCAGTGATCTATTTGCTTATTCTTTCATTAAGCACATTGTCTCAATTGTTGTAGCTTTATAGTAAGTCTTGAAGTAGAATAATGTCAGTCTTCCAACTTTGTTCTTAATATCGTGTTGGCTATATGAGTCTTTCACCTCTCCATATAAACTTTAGAATCATTTTATTGAAAGCCATAAAATAATTGGGACTTTTATTGAGATTACATTGAATTTATAGGTCAAGTTGGGAAGAATGGACATCCTGTCAGTACAGTTTTACTATCCATTAACATGGAATATATCTCCATTTATTTAATTCTTTGTTGCTGTTGATCAGAATTTTTTCATTTTCCACATGTAGATCTTGTTCCTGTTTTGTTAGATTTATACCGAAGTCTTTCATTTTTGGGGGTCCTAATGTAAGTGGAATTGTGTTTTTAAATTCAAAATCTACTTGTTCATTGGTATATAGAAAATCAACTTTTTTTTAACATCTTTATTGGAGTATAATTGCTTTACAATGGTGTGTTAGTTTCTGCTTTACAACAAAATGAATCAGTTATATATACACATATGTTCCCATATCTCTTCCCTCTTGCGTCTCCCTCCCTCCCACCCTCCCTATCCCACCCCTCCAGGCGGTCACAAAGCACCGAGCTGATCTCCCTGTGCTATGCGGCTGCTTCCTACTAGCTATCTATTTTACGTTTGGTAGTGTATATATGTCCATGCCTCTCTCTCGCTTTGTCCCAGCTTACCCTTCCCCTCCCCATATCCTCAAGTCCATTCTCTAGTAGGTCTGTGTCTTTATTCCTGTCTTACCCCTAGTTTCTTCACGACATTTTTTTCTTAAATTCCATATATGTGTGTTAGCATACGGTATTTTTCTCTCTCTTTCTGACTTACTTCACTCTGTATGACAGACTATAGGTCTATCCACCTCATTACAAATAGCTCAATTTCGTTTCTTTTTATGGTTGAGTAATATTCCATTGTATATATGTGCCACATCTTCTTTATCCATTCATCTGATGATGGACACTTAGGTTGTTTCCATCTCCGGGCTATTGTAAATACAGCTGCAACGAACATTTTGGTACATGACTCTTTTTGAATTATGGTTTTCTCAGGGTATATGCCCAGTAGTGGGATTGCTGGGTCATATGGTAGTTCTATTTGTAGTTTTTTAAGGAACCTCCATACTGTTTTCCACAGTGGCTGTATCAATTTACATTCCCACCAACAGTGCAAGAGGGTTCCCTTTTCTCCACACCCTCTCCAGCATTTACTGTTTCTAGATTTTTTGATGATGACCATTCTGATTGGTGTGAGATGATATCTCATCATAGTTTTGATTTGCATTTCTCTAATGATTAACGATGTTGAGCATTCTTTCATGTGTTTGTTGGCTGTCTGTATATCTTCTTTGGAGAAAGGTCTATTTAGGTCTTCTGCCCATTTTTGGATTGGGTTGTTTCTTTTTTTGTTATTAAGCTGCATGAGCTGCTTATAAATTTTGGAGATTAATCTGTTGTCAGTTGCTTCATTTGCAGATATTTTCTCCCATTCTGAGGGTTGTCTTTTTGTCTTGTCTATGGTTTCCTTTGCTGTGCAAAAGCTTTTAAGTTTAATTAGGTCCCATTTGTTTATTTTTGTTTTTATTTCCATTTCTCTAGGAGGTGGGTCAAAAAGGATCTTGCTGTGATTTATGTCATAGAGTGTCCTGTCTATATCTTCCTCTAAGAGTTTGATAGTTTCTGGCCTTACATTTAGGTCTTTAATCCATTTTGAGTTTATTTTTATGTATGGTGTTAGGGAGTGTTCTAATTTCATTCCTTTACATGTAGCTGTCCAGTTTTCCCAGCACCACTTATTGAAGAGACTGTCTTTTCTCCACTGTATATTTTTGCCTCCTTTATAAAAGATAAGGTGACCATATGTGTGTGGGTTTATCTCTGGGCTTTCTGTTCGTTCCATTGATCTATCTTTCTGTTTTTGTGCCAGTACCATACTGTCTTGATTACTGTAGCTTTGTAGTATGGTCTGAAGTCAGGGAGCCTGATTGCTCCAGCTCCATTTTTCGTTCTCAAGATTCCTTTGGCTATTCGGGATCTTTTGTGTTTCCATACAAATTGTGAAATTTTTTGTTCTACTTCTGTGAAAAATACCAGTGGTAGTTTGATAGGGATTGCGTTGAATCTGTAGATTGCTTTGGGTAGTAGAGTCATTTTCACAATGTTGATTCTTCCAATCCAAGAACATGGTATATTTCTCCATCTTTTTGTATCATCTTTAATTTCTTTCATCAGTGTCTTATAATTTTCTGCATACAGGTGTTTTGTCTCCTTAGGTAGGTTTATTCCTAGGTATTGTATTCTTTTTGTTGCAGTGGGAAATGGAAGTGTTTTCTTAATTTCTCTTTCAGATTTTTCATCATTAGTGTATAGGAATGCCAGAGATTTCTGTGCATTAATTTTGTATTCTGCTACTTTACCAAATTCATTGATTAGCCCTAGTAGTTTTCTGGTAGCATCTTTAGGATTCTCTATGTATAGTATCATGTCATCTGCAAACAGTGACAGCTTTACTTCTTCTTTTCTGATTTGGATTCCTTTTATTTCCTTTTCTTCTCTGATTGCTGTAGCTAAAACTTCCAAAACTATGTTGAATAAGAGTGGTGAGAGTGGGCAACCTTGTCTGGTTCCTGATCTTAGTGGAAATGCTTTCAGTTTTTCACCATTGAGGACAATGTTGGCTGTGGGTTTGTCATACATGGCCTTTATTATGTTGAGGAAAGTTCCCTCTATGCCTACTCTGCAGGGTTTTTATCATAAATGGGTGTTGAATTTTGTCAAAACCTTTCTCTGCATCTATTGAGATGATCATATGGTTTTTCTCCTTCAGTTTGTTAATATGGCGTATCACATTGATTGATTTGCATATATTGAAGAATGCTTGCATTCCTGGAATAAACCCCATTTGATCATGGTGTATCATCTGTTTAATGTGCTGTTGGATTCTGTTTGCTAGTATTTTGTTGAGGATTTTTGCATCTATGTTCATCAGTGATATTGGCCTGTAGTTTTCTTTCTTTATGACATTTTTGTCTGCTTTTGGTATCAGGGTGATGGTGGCCTCGTAGAATGAGTTTGGGAGTGTTCCTCCCTCTGCTATATTTTGGAAGAGTTTGAGAAGGATAGGTGTTAGCTCTTCTCTAAATGTTTGATAGAATTCGCCTGTGAAGCCATCTGGTCCTGGGCTTTTGTTTGTTGGAAGATTTTTAATCACAGTTTCAGTTTCAGTGCTTGTGATTGGTCTGTTCATATTTTCTATTTCTTCCTGATTCAGTCTTGGCAGGTTGTGCATTTCTAAGAATTTGTCCATTTCTTCCAGGTTGTCCATTTTATTGGCATAGAGTTGCTTGTAGTAATCTCTCATGATCTTTTGTATTTCTGCAGTGTCAGTTGTTATTTCTTCTTTTTCATTTCTAATTCTATTGATTTGAGTCTTCTCCCTTTTTTTCTTGATGAGTCTGGCTAATGGTTTATCAATTTTGTTTATCTTCTCAAAGAACCACCTTTTAGTGTTATTGATCTTTGCTATCATTTCCTTCATTTCTTTTTCATTTATTTCTGATCTGATTTTTATGATTTCTTTCCTTCTGCTAGCTCTGGGTTTTTTTTATTCTTCTTTCTCTAATTGCTCCAGGTGCAAGTTTAGGTTGTTTATTTGAGATGTTTCCTGTTTCTTAAGTTAGGACTGTATTGCTGTAAACTTCCCTCTTAGAACTGCTTTTGCTGCATCCCATAGATTTTGGGTCGTCGTGTCTCCATTGTCATTTGTTTCTAGGTATGTCTTTATTTCCTTTTTAATTTCTTCAGTCATCACTTGTTATTAAGTTGTGTATTGTTTAGCCTCCATGTGTTTGTATTTTTTACAGATCTTTTCCTGTAATTGATACCTAGTCTCATAGTGTTGTGGTTGGAAAAGATACTTGATACAATTTCAATTTTCTTGTATTTACCAAGGCTTGATTTGTGACCCAAGATATGATCTATCCTGGAGAATGTTCCATGAGCATTTGAGAAAAATATGTGTTCTGTTGTTTTTGGATGGAGTGTCCTATAAGTATCAATTAAGTCCATCTTGTTTAATGTATCATTTAAAGCTTGTGTTTCCTTATTTATTTTCATTTTGGATGATCTGTCCATTGGTGAAAGTGGGGTGTTAACGTCCCCTACTATGAATGTGTTACTGTTGATTTCCCCTTTTATGGCTGTTAGTATTTGCCTTATGTATTGAGGTGCTCCTATGTTGAGTGCGTAAATATTTACGATTGTTATATCTTCTTCTTGGATCGATCCCTTGATCCTTATGTAGTGTCCTTCTTTGTCTCTTGTAATAGTCTTTATTTAAAGTCTATTTTGTCTGATATGAGAATTGCTACTCCAGCATTCTTTTGGTTTCCATTTGCATGGAGTATCTTTTTCCATCCCATTACTTTCAGTCTGTATCTGTCTCTAGATCTGAAGTGGGTCTCTTGTAGACAGCATATATATGGGTCTTGTTTTTGTATCCATTCAGCCAATCTGTGTCTTTTGGTGGGAGCATTTAGTCCATTTACATTTAAGGTAATTATTGATATGCATGTACCTATTCCCATTTTCTTAATTGTTTTGGGTTCATTATTGTAGGTCTTTTCCTTCTCTTGTGTTTCTTGCCTAGAGAAGTTCCTTTAGCAGTTGTTGTAAAGCTAGTTTTGTCGTGCTGAACTCTCTCAGCTTTTGCTTGTCTGTAAAGGTTTTAATTTCTCCATCAAATGTGAATGAGATCCTTGCTGGGTAGAGTAATTTTGGTTGCAGGTTTTTCTCCTTCATCACTTTAAATATGTCCTGCCACTCCCTTCTGGCTTGCAAAGTTTCTACTGAAAGATCAGCTGTTAACCTTATGGGGATTCCCTTGTGTTTTATTTGTTGTTTTTCCCTTGCTGCTTTTAATATGTTTTCTTTGTATTTAATTTTTGACAGTTTGATTAATATGTGTCTTAGCGTATTCCCTCTTATATTTATCCTGTATGGGACTCTCTGTGCTTCCTGGACTTGATTAACTATTTCCTTTCCCATATTAGGGAAGTTTTCAACTATAATCTCTTCAAATATTTTCTCAGTCCCTTTCTTTTTCTCTTCTTCTTCTGGAACCCCTATAATTAGAATGTTGGTGCGTTTAATGTTGTCTCAGAGGTCTCTGAGACTGTCCTCAGTTCTTTTCATTCTTTTTTCTTTATTCTGCTCTGCAGTAGTTATTTCTACTATTTTATCTTCCAGGTCACTTATCTGTTCTTCTGCCTCAGTTATTCTGCTACTGATCCCATCTAGAGTATTTTTCATTTCATTTATTGTGTTGTTCATCGTTGTTTGTTTCATCTTTAGTTCTTCTAGGTCCTTGTTAAAAGTTTCTTGCATTTTCTCTATTCTATTTCCAAGATTTTGGATTATCTTTACTATCATTATTCTGAATTCTTTTTCAGGTACACTGCCTATTTCCTCTTCATTTGTTAGGTCTGGTGGGTTTTTATCTTGTTCCCTTATCTGCTGTGTGTTTTTCTGTCTTCTCATTTTGCTTATCTTACTGTGTTTGGGGTCTCCTTTTTGCATGCTGTAGGTTCATAGTTTCCATTGTTTTTGGTGTCTATCCGCAGTGGCTAAGGTTGGTTCAGTGGGTTGTGTAGGCTTCCTGGTGGAAGGGACTAGTGCCTGTGTTCTGGTTGATGAGGCTGGATCTTGTCTTTCTGGTGGGCAGGTCCACCTCTGGTGGTGTGTTTTGGGGTGTCTGTGGACTTATTATGATTTTAGGCAGCCTCTCTGCTAATGGGTGGGGTTGTGTTCCTGTCTTGCTAGTTGTTTGGCATAGGATGTCCAGCAGTGTAGCTTGCTGATTGTTGAATGAAGCTGGGTGCTGGTGTTGAGATGGAGATCTCTGGGAGATTTTTGCCGTTTGATATTATGTGGAGCTGCGAGGTCTCTTGTGGACCAGTGTCCTGAAGTTGGCTTTCCCACCTCAGAGCCACAGCCCTGATGCCTGGCTGGAGCACCAAGAGCCTTTCATCCACACGGCTCAGAATAAAAGGGAGAAAAAGTAGAAACAATTAGTAGAAGTAGAAAGAAAGAAAGAAAGAAAGAAGGGGGGGAGGGAGGGAGGGAGGAAGGAAGGAATGAAGGAGGGAAGGAAAAAAGAAAGGAAGAAGATAAAATGAAATAAAATAAAGTAAGATAAAATATAATAAAGTTATTAAAATAAAAAAATAATTATTAAGAAAAAAAATTTAAACAAACAAAAGAAACAAAAGAAAACGGACGGATAGAACCCTAGGACAAGTGGTGGAAGCAAAGCTATACAGACAAAATCTCACACAGAAGCATACACATACTCACAAAAAGAGGAAAGGGGAAAAAATCATAAATCTTGCTCTCAAAGTCCACCCCCTTAATTTGGGATGGTTCATTGTGTATTCATGTATTCCACAGATGCAGGGCACATCAAGTTGATTGTGGAGCTTTAATCCGCTGCTCCTGAGGCTGCTGGGAGAGATTTCCCTTTCTCTTCTTTGTTCTCACAGCTCCCAGGGGGTCAGCTTTGGATTTGGCCCCACCTCTGCGTGTAGGTTCCCGGAGGGCGTCTGTTCTTCGCTCAGACAGGACAGGGTTAAAGGAGACGCTTATTCTCTGGATCACTGAGGCTGGGGGTGGGGGGGGTGGGGGGGGTGGGGGGGTAGGGGGGTGGGGGGGGTGGGGGGGTAGGGGGATGGGGGGGTGGGGGGTGGGGGTTGGGGGGAGGGAGGGGCACGGAGTGCGGGGCGAGCCTGCGGCTGCGGAGGCCGGCGTGACGTTGCACCAGCCTGAGGTGCGCTGTGCGTTCTCCCGGGGCAGTTGTCCCTGGATCCCGGGACCCTGGCAGTGGCAGGCTGCACAGGTTCCCCGGAAGGGGGGTGTGGATGGTGACCTGTGCTCGAAGACAGGCTTCTTGGTGGCGGCAACAGCAGCTTTAGTGTCTCATGCCTGCCTCTGGGGTCCGCGCTGTTAGCTGCGGCTCGCGCCCGTCTCTGGAGCTCCTTTAAGCAGCGTTCTTAATCCCCTCTCCTCGGGCACCAGGAAACAAAGAGGGAAGAAAAAGTCTCTTGCCTCTTTGGCTGGTACAGACTTTTCCCCGGACTCCCTCCCGGCCAGCCGTGGCGCACTACCCCCCTGCAGGCTGTGTTCACGCCGAGAGCCCCAGTCCTCTCCCTGGGCTCCGACCGAAGCCCGAGCCTAAGCTCCCAGCCCCGCCCGCCCCGGCAGGTGAGCAGACAAGCTTCTCGGGCTGGTGAGTTCCGGTCGGCCGCGATCTTCTGTGTGGGAATCTCCCTGCTTTGCCCCCCGTACCCCTGTTGCTGTGCTTTCCTCCGCGGCTTGGAAGCTTTCCCCTCCGCCACCCGCAGTCTCCGCCCGTGAAGGGGCTTCCTAGTGTGTGGAAACCTTTCCTCCTTCACAGCTTCCTCCCACTGGTGCAAGTTCCATCCTTATCCTTTTGTTTCTGTTTATTCTTTTTTCTTTTGCCCTACCCAGGTACGTGGGGGGTTTCTTGCCTTTTGGGAGGTCTGAGGTCTTCTGCCAGCCTTCAGTAGGTGTTCTGTAGGAGTTGTTCCACGTGTAGATGTATTTCTGGTGTATCTGTGGGGAGGAAGGTGACCTCCGCGTCTTACTCTTCTGCCATCTTCCTGGAAGACCCCAACTAACTTTTATATATTAACCTTGTATCCTGCAACCTGCTATAATCACTTATTAGTTTCATGAGTTGTTTTGTTGATTCTTTCATATTTTCTGCATAAACAATCTTGTCATCTGCAAATAAAGATACTTTTATGTGTTTCTCTCCAAACTGTATATCTTTATTTCCTTTTCTTGCCTGTTGAATTAGTAACGACTTCCAGTATGATACTGAAAAGGAGTGATGAGAGGGAACATCTGTGCCTTGTGCCTGATCTTCATAGGAAAATTGAGTTTCTCACCAGTAAGTATGGTGTTAGCTATAGGGTTTTTGTAGACAGTCTCTGTCAAGTTGAGGACTTGATTCCTAGTTTACTGAGAGGTTTTATCATGAAAGTGTGCTAGTTTTTGTCCCATATTTTTTCTTCATCTGTTGATATCATGTAATTTTTCTGTTTATGTGATGGATTACGTTAATTGAGTTTTGAATGTTGAAGCTGCCTTGCATAACTGGAATAAGTCTCATTGTGCTGTATAATTTTTTTATACTTGTTTTGATTTGACTTATTAGTATTTAATTGAGGATTTTTATATCTGTGATCATGAGAGATATTGGTCTGTAGTTTTACTTGTTTGTATGTCTTTGTCTGGTTTTGGTATTAGGGTAAAGCTGACCTCATAGAACAAATTAGTAAGTATTCTCTCTGCTGTTCTCTGAGAGGTGGTAGAGAATTGGTATAATTTCTTTCTTAAATGTTTGGTAGAATTGACCAGTGAACCCACCTAGGCCTGGTGCTTTTTGTTTTGGAAGAACATTAATTATTGATTGAATTCCTTTAATAAATATAGTCCTATTCAGATCATCTATTTCTCCTTTTTTAAGTTTTGACAGATCATATCTATCAATAATTGGTCCATTTTCTAGTTTATTAAATTTGTGGGCATAGAGTTATTAATAGTATGTCTTTATTATTCTTTGAATGTCCATGTCATTAGTATGATCCTCCTTCTTTTACTTTATTAGAAATTTGTGTCCCCTCTCTTCTTTTCTTAGCTTGGCTGGAGGTTTATCAATTTCATTGATCTTGACAAAGAACCAGCTATTGGGTTTCATTGATTTTATTTATTGATTTCTTTCAGTTTTATTTGTTTCTAATTATTATTTCTTTTGTTTTGCTAACTTTGGGTCTACCTTGCTCTTCTTTTATTCAGTTCTTAAGGTGGAAACTTAGATCACTGATTTTAGATCTTTCTTCTTTTCTAATACATGCATTCAACACCATAAATTTCCATCTCAGCACTGCTTTTACTGTATCTCATAAATCTTGATAAGTTGTGTTTTCTTTTTCCTCTGCTTTGAGATATAATTGACATATAACATGGCATAATTTCAGGGTATACAACATGTTGATTTGATACACTTATGTATTGTAAAATAAGTACTGCCATAGTGTTAGCTAACACCTCCATGATGTCACATATTACCTCTTCTTTTTGTGGTGAACATTTAAGCAACTTAACAACTATCAACTATACACTATAGTATTATTAAGTATAATCCCACCATGTTGTACATTAGCTCCCCAGAACTTATTTGTCTTAAAACTGGAAGTTTGTACCCTTTGATCAACATCTCCCCATTCCCCCCACCCACCAGCCCCTGGAAAACCCCATTTTACTCTGTTTCTATGAGAGCAAATTTTTTAGATTTCATGTTTAAGTGATATTATACAGTACTTGTGTTTTTCTGCCTAGCTTATTTCACTTAGCGTAATTCCTTAAGGTCCATCCATGTTGTTGCAGATGGCAGGATGTTCTTCTTTCTCATGGCTGAGTAGTACTTTTATATTATTTATACTATATGCACACACGCACAACCCACATCTATTTTTATCTGTTTATCTGTTTTGGACACGGGTTGTTTCCATGTCTTGGCTATTGTGAATAATACTGCAACTAATATAGGAGTGCAGATATCTCTTCTACATTCTGTTTTCATTTCCTTTGGATATATACACAGAAGTGAGATTGCTGGATTTGTTTTTAATTTTTTGAGGAAGCTCCATACTGTTTTACATAGTGGCTGTACCAATTTACTTTCCCAAAAATATTGCAAGAAAATCTATTTTCTCCACCAACATTGGTTACATCATGACTTTTTGATAATAGTTATTCTAACAGGTGTGAGGTGATATCTCATTGTGGTTTTGATTTGTATTACCCTGATTATTAGTGATGTTAAGCAACTTTTCATGTACCAGTTGGCCCCTTGTTTGTCTTCTTTGGAAAAATGTCCTCTACCTGTTTTTTAATCAGATTGAATGATTGCTTATTTATTGATATTGAGTTGTATAGATTCCTTATATATTTTGGATATTAACCCCTTACTAGATATATGATTTGCTCCCATCCCTAGAGTGCCTTTTAATTTTGTTGATTATTTCTTTCTTTGTGCTTTTTAGTTTAATGTATTAATTTTTACTTTTGTTGCTTTCACTTTTGGTGTCATATCCAAAAAATTGTGGCCAAGACCAATGTCAAGATTGTCCCCAATATCTAGGAGTTTTTTTTTTTTTTGGAGTTTTATTGTCTAGGAATTTTATTACTTCATACCTTATGTTTAAATCTTTAATCCTTTCTGTGTTAATTTTGGTGAATGATGTAAGATAGGGGTCCAGTTATATTCTTCTGCATGTGATTACCCAGTTTTCCCAGCACCATTTATAAAGGTACTATGCTTTCTCTATTGAGTAATCTTGGCTCTCTTGTCAAATATTAGTTGATTGCACATGTGGGGATTTATTCCTGGGCTCTTGATTCTGTTCCATTGATTTCTGTGCTATTTTTATGCCAGTGCCATACTCTTGATTACTATAGTTTTGTAGTATAGTTTGAAGTCAGAAAATGTGATGCCTTCAGGTTTGCTCTTTTTTTCTCAGTATTGTTTTGACTATTTGGATTCTTTTGTGGTTCCATACAAATTTCAGAAATATTTGTTTTATTTCTTTGGTAGATACCATTAGAATTTTGAAAAGAGTTGTGTTGAATCTGTAGATTGATTTGGCTAGAGTGGAAATTTTTACAGCATTAATTCTTTTAATGCATGGACACTGGATATTTTTCCTTTTGTTTGTGCACCTTTTCAATATCTTTCATCAAGGTCTTATAGTTTCAAGTGTACTAATCCTTCACCGCCTTGGTTAAATTTATTCCTAAGTATTTTACTGTTTTTGATGCTATTATAAGGGGATTATTTGCTTAATTTCTGTTTCAGATATTCTGTTATTAGTGTATAGAAATGCAACTGATTTCTGCGTGTTGATTTTGTATCCTGCAAATTTACTGGATTTGTTGATTGTTCTAACTTTTTTCATGGACTCTTAGGGTTTTCTACATATAAGGTCGTATCATTTGGAAACAAAGACAATTTTACTTCTTTCTTTCCTTCTGATTTATATTCATTTTATTTCTTTTTCTTGTCTGATTGCTCTGGCTAGGACAGTACTGTATTGAATAAGAGTGAGCGACCTTTGTTTTTCCTGATCTCAGAGAAAAAGCTCTCAACCTTTCATTGTTGAGTATGATGATAGCTGTGGATCTGTCATATGTAGACTTTATTATTTGGAGGTATATTTCTTCTATTCCCAATTGGTTGAGCATTTCTATCATGAAAGGATGTTGTATTTTGTCAAATGCTTTTTCTGCACCGATTTAGATGATCAGATCATTTTTACCTTTTATTCTATTAATGTAGTGTATAACATTTATTAATTTAGGTATGTTGGATCATCCTGTATTCCAGGGATAAATCCCACTTGATCATGGTGAATGATCATTTTAGTGTGTTTAATTCTGTTTGCTAATATTTTCTTAACAAGTTGCGCATCGGTATTTTTCAGGAATACTGGTCTTTAATTTTCCTTTCTTGTAATGTCTTTATCTTGCTTTGATATCAGGGTAATGCTGGCCTCGTAAAATGAGTTTGGGAGGGTTCCCTCCCCTTAAATTTTTTTGAAAAGTTGAAGAAGGATTGGTATTAATTCTTTTTAAAATGTTTTGTATAATTCACCAGTGAAACCATCTGGTCCTCGGTTTTTCTTTGTTGGGAAATTTTTGACTACTAATTCAGTCTTCCTGTTATTTATGTGTTCAAATTTTCTATTTTTATGGGAGTCCTTCTTGGTAGTTTGTATGGTTATAGAAATTTATCCATTTCTTCTGGGTTATATAATTTTATTTTGGCTTACACTTGTCCTTAGTAGTCTCTTGTGGTTCTTTGTATTTCTCTGGTATCAGTTCTAATGTCTCCTCTTCTATTTCTGATTTTATTTATTTTACTCTTCTCCTTCTCTTAGTCAGTCTAGCTACAGATTTGTCAATTTCCTTTATCTTTTCAAAGAATCATCTCTTAGTTTCTATGATATTTTCTGTTGGTTTTCAGATCTATATCATTTGTTTCTGCTCTGATCATTGTTATATCTTTTCTTCTACTAACTTTTGACTTAATTTGTTCTTTTTTTTAGTTCTTGGAGGTGAAAAATTAGGTTGGTTAGGTTGTTTGAGATATTTCATTTTTCTTAATGTAGGTGTTTATTACTATAAAGTTTCATCTTAGAATTGCTTTTGCAGCATCCCATAGGTATGGATGGGTGTTTTTCCATTTTCATTTGCTTCAAGGTATTTTTTTTTTCTTTTTCAATTCTTTCTTTGACCCATTGGTTGTACAGGATAGTGTTTTTAAAATTGCACATATTTGTTAATTTTCCAACATTTCTCCTGTTACTGATTTCTAGTCTTATACCAGTGTGGTTGAAAAAGATACTTGGTATGATTTCAATATTCTTTAATTTGCTCAGAATTGCTTTGTGGCCTACCATATGATGGAGAGTATTTCATGTGCCCTTCAAAAGAATGTATATAATAGTCCCCCCCATCCATGGTGGCTATGTTCCAAGACCCTCTGTGGGTGCCTGTGACTGTGAATAGTACCGAATCCTATATATACTATGTTTTTTCCATACATACATACATAAACATGATAAAGTTTAATTTATAAATTAGGTGCTGTAAGAGATTCACAACAAAAACTAATAATGAAATAGAACAATTATAAACTGCAGTAAAAATTATGTGAATGTAGTCTCTCTTTCTCTTTCTCAAAATATCTTATACAAATTTAATGCTTTTTCCATCTTAACTAAGGCCTTATCACATACTGTGGCTGTAACTTTTGCAGTTTGAGGTGCAGCAGCAAAATTATCATGAATTTATTTTTCCTTTTTCACAATTTCACTGATAGATTTGTTCTTACTGTGGATCTTAGCAACTTCAGTGTATGATGTTTTTCCTTCCTTGTTAAGTTGAGAACTTTCACCTTTTCACATAAAGGAAGTATTTTACAGCGTCTCTTCAGCATATCCAAATTGCCAGCAGTACTACTCTTATACTTTAGAGTTATTCCTAAGTAAAATAAGAGTTACTTGAACACAAGCACTATGATACTGCAACAGTCAATCTGGTAACCAAGATGGCTACTAAGAGACTAATTGGGTAGGATACACTGGACAAAGGGATGATTCACATCTTAGGTGGGACAGAGCAGGAAGGTGGGAGATTTCATTATGGTACCAAAAATAGCACATAATTTAAAACTTATAAATTGTTCATTTCTGGAATTTTCCATTTAGTAATTTTGGACAGTGATTGATTGTGCTAACTGAAACCATGAAAAGCAAAACTTTGGACAGTGGGGAACTCCTTTTTTCTGCTGTTGTTGGATGGAATATTGTGTACATATCTATAAAGCCCATTCAGTCTAAAGTAAGGTTTAAGTCTAATGTTTCCTTGTTGCTTCATTGACTGTGTGATTTTTGCAGTGTTGAATGTAGGTTAGTGAAGTCTCCTACTCTTATTGTACTATCTCTTTATCTCTTCAGATCTGTATTTGCTTAATATATTTTTTGTTCTCTCATATTGGGGGCTTATATATTTATGATACATCTTCTTACTGATGTGACCCCTTTATCATTATATAATGACCTCATTTGTCTCTAGTTATTGTTTTTGGCTTAGCATCTATTTTATCCATTGTTTTTCCTTATTTTTCCTTTGTTCCCCTCTGAATGGACAGTTTCAAAGTTTCTGTCTTCAATCTCATTGATTCTTCTACTTAAGAATTCTGTTGATGCTCTCTATTACATTTTCATTCCATTCATTGTTTTCTTCAGCTCCAGATTTCTGTTTCATTCATTATTATGGTTTCTATCTCTTTGTTAAACTTTTCATTTTTTAGTGTATTATTTTTATGAGCACATGGAATTGTCTTCCTGTGTTTTCTTGTAGCTCATTGAGTTCCTTAAAACAGCAATCTTCTATTCTTTATCTGGTAGTTGTAGATGTCCGTGTCTTTGGATTAGGTTACTGGAAGATATGGTGGTTCTTTAGTTGTGTCATGTTACCTTAATTTTTCATGTTCCTTGAAGTTTTGTGTGGATGTCTTTGCATTGAAGTAGCGGTCACTTCCTCCAGTTTTCACTATCTGCCTCTGGGAGAGAGATCCCTTCTGTCAGTCTTGGTAGATGTTCTGAGGATATTTCAGACCTTCTGTGGGTACAACCTGCTCCACGCTTTTTGCTTTATCTTGTGAGTTCTTAAGCTTGTATGCTATCTATGGACACTGCAATGCCCATGGCTTAGTGCTGACAGCCTCTCTTCTGTTTTCTCAGACATGGTGCTAGAGCCCAAGTTCGTGGTCTCTCTCATCTTTCACAGATTTGTCTTACTTTGCTCACTCTCTAGCCATTTTCCAAAGGCTGCTCTTACTGCTGCCATCAGAAACATGCACAAGAATCTGGCAAAAGTGTGCAGGTATATGTGGGTAAGGCACATGGAGTGCTGAGGGTGCTCCTGGATCAATTGAGGGGACCCATGGGTGAGGTGTTCCCAGTAGTCCATTTATGGGCTTCTTGATGGAGTCCATCATACAATTAGTAGGATCTGTGTTCCTTTACTGTCCCCCAAGTGTTCTGTCTCCCGCTCCTCCCAGTCCCCAGTCATATAGCTTATGATTTAATACTATGAATGGGGTGAGAGAGGAATGAGTCTCTGTGGCAGCATCTTGCATACCTGGGGAAGTCAGAGGCTTAATCACATGCTCTCCCATTTCCCCACAGGAGAAGCCACAGGCTGAGGAAGATTTCTGTTAGCCCTAAGCTATGCTGCCTTGGGTGAGGGGTGATGCAGGTAAGTCAAGTTGTTTCTCATACCTACATAAATGTGTCCAAAGTCATATTTATTTTGCTCCAGTAATGTGCAGAAACTCTTCTCTAGAAAATTAGACTTCCACAAAGGCTCTTTTATTCATGGATGATTGTCTAAGTTAGTGTTCTCCAGCGGCTCCTGGGACCACAGCCAAGAGGGGCTGAATCTGGTTCATGGTCCACAGCCAGGATTGAGGTCTATCACCTGCCACATGGGTGGGTTACACTACTTCCAGGTTCCTTGGCATATGTCACTGGAACTCAGATCTTCCTCAAAGGCACTTCAATCCATGGATTGATGCTGAATTTTTGTTGTTGGGGGAAAACATGAGAGATGCTACCATGATGCTGATGTCACCCACCAATACATTGTGTTTCAGTTTCACTTAGTTCAAAATGGTTTTAAATTTCTCTTGAGATTTCTTCTTTGACTCATGTGTTATTTAAAAGTATGTTGTTTAATTGCCCACATTATGGAATTATCCAGTTATCTTTCTGTTATTGATTTCTAGTGTAACTCCATTGTGGTCTGAGAGCAAATTTGGTTTATGATTTCTATAATTTTAAATTTAAGGTGTGTATTATGGCCCAGAAATTGGTCTGTCTTGGAGAATGTTTCATGGGGGCTTGCAAAAATGTGTATTCTGCTGTTTTGGATGAAGCAATCTATAGATGTCTAGTATATCCAGTTGATTCATGGTATTGTTCTGTTCAACTATATCCTTACTGATTTTTTTCCTGCTGGATCTGTCCATTTTTGATAGAGGATTGTTGAAGTCCTCAACTATAATAGTAGATTCATTTATTTCTCCTTGTAGTTCTATCAGTTTTTGCCTCATAGAGTTTGATACTCTGTTATTAGGCGCATGCACATTAAGAATTGTTATGTCTTTTGGGAATGCCCTTTTTTTTAAATCTCTGATGACTTTCTTTTGATGTCTGCTCTGTAGTACTTACTATTTGTACACAGTCATCAAGTTTGCTGGAAAGATCAGCTTGGAAAAGGTTTGAATTGCATTTCTTCTTGACCCTTGTTTGTTATTTTCACTCATTATCCAATGAGAACAAAGGTCTGAAAACTGAAGGTTCGGAGAAGTATTTTTGAACTGGTTTTCTGTTTGAATATGGCAGGATTACTAAGTGTTAAAAAAAATAAAGAACAGACAGTGTCATGTGATTCTGTAATTACTGAAGATTTCTTTTTCACCCCTCCTTCTTTTTATTTCTTTTCCTTCCCTCTCTCCTTTCCTCTTCCACAATAATTAATGTCTAATAGCTATAGATATAGCACAGAATGGGAATAGAAAATGACAATCTATCAAAAATAGAAGTAATGAACTTTAATTACTCTAAAATGGGAAGAAAAAAAGAAAGTGTCCTAAATGTAAAACACACAAATTCTATAGAGCTTCTACCAGAAGGGAGGGGAGAGGAAAGGAGAATACAATGTGAATGCTATGTCATGTTGGAAAATATCAGCCTTTTTGGCAAAGTAATCAGTTTAGAACTTTAAATACACATCCACCAATATCAAGTTCAGATTTATTATATTCATTTGATAGGTAATTCTCCTTGATACTCATTATTTTCCTGAGGGTCTATACATAATTGCATTTTTGTTTTCTTTCTTGACTAGTTATCTAGGACACTGATGTAACATAGTTTATCCTGAACCATACATAATTGGGCAATCTTATATTTAATCTGATCTATAGTTTTGTTTTTTAAAATGTGTTAAGGTTTTCTTTGTGTTTATATGCATTTTGTTGGGTACTGAGGTTAATTTTCAAACACTGTTTAGTACGTGCGGTTTGGGAGTTAATTCCACATCCAGTGGTGAGTTCTAATTAGTACATGCCAGTGGTTCTCAGTCCCAGATGCAAATTAGAATCACCTGAGGATTTTCTACAAATTACAGATACCTGAGTACCACTCAAAGGGATAAGTCCTGATTATTGGGATATTATTTTAAAAGCTCCACGGGTGAGTCTGAAGTGCAGTCAGAGTTGAGAGCAATTGATCTCAGGCAACTATTACTCTCATCCTCCTCTGGATCAAGCTCTGCGGCCTAAGTACTTAGTGACAGCATTGTCCTGACCACGGAGACAGGTCAAGAATGGACACATGATCTGGTTTAAAACATGGGACCAAAGAGGAAGTTGCTACATACTTTTGTAAGAATTCCCCACTTTATAGAGAAAGCCATTGAAATATTTCGTCTCTAAGGTCTCTGAATATTGTCATTTGTTTGGCCTAAGGTCCAATATTTCTGCATCTACCTTGCTATCAACATCTGAAGAAAGGTTAAGTGGAGGAAACCACAGGGGGATGGAGTGAGTCTAAACTCTATCCAACTCTTAAAACTAGTCTTATGGCTAATGTTTATATATATGAAATTAACCAACTGATGTCCTCCCATAAAATTTTGGACACTCCTGGATTTCATATTTTTATTTTAATAGTTTAGTTATGCCTGATGCAGTAAAGAATTTTGTCTATAAGCACTTTTCTTTAAACTTACCGTGGATATATTTTAATTAATGTATGTATGTATATCAGCGCATCATTGGTTATATTTATAGTTTTTTCATAAGCATTGTTTATTTTCTATTAAAAATATATTTTGGTTGTTGAGCACATCTTCTCCTGTACATCTTTATGATAGTTGTTCACAAAAGAAGTTCTCCAAGTATAGCGGAGACAGAATCTGCAAATGTTAGAAGTTGAGGTGTTAGAAATGACTATATTTTTATTCAACTGCATATCAATTTCCCACAGCATATAACTTCTTCGAATACTGATACTTTTACATCTTTGGCACTGTCTTTTCATGTCTTCTAATAATATAAATTGACAAAGCAACACATTTTTGCTAACTTTACTGTTTCCCATGTATTATTTCAGCCAAGTAAAATGCAGTAGTCAGTGGTATGTGCCATTCTTGCCTGTTTACATTATGAAACCCCCAACAGATGTAACATCATTGTGAAGTTTTATGAAATACTGCTTCAAAGCATTAGATTTTTCATCAGAGTTCTCCAACTCAGGCGCTGATAAAAGCTGAGGAATTTACACAAGTGTTGAGTCTCTGCATCAGGGAGGCTGAGGGGTGCCAGAGCTAGTCTGTTTCAGTCTATTATGGCCATGTGGAATTGTGGGGTCAAAGTTAAAAGGTCTTGCAGTTGTTTTATTACGGGGAAGCCAATTTTTTATGGGACCTTTTGATGTTTAAATGTCATTTAAACCAGCCAAACAACAAATACACAAACACACACTGTGTGGGCCAAACACATCTGGCTTGCTGGCTAAAATATGTACCCTTTGGAATAGCAAAATAATTACAATCATCAGTCTGAAGTAGGGCTGGGAGTCTTCTCTCTGCCTTGCCCCCAGCTCTTGCCTGGTATAGACTCTCTCTCCTAAGACACAGTGGTCAACTACCAGCAACCTGGGTTCACCTTCCTACACTGTTATTTTTTGGGAGTTACCAGGTGTGAAGAGCTATCAAAAAATGTGTTTTCCTGCTTTCTTAAGTTTGTATATTCTACATTTTCTTTCTTAATTTTCAGCTCCATTGGCCACCCAGATTAGAGCAATGGATTAACTTTTGGATTTAGTGTTTGGTGTTATTTTTAAGCCTTTCTCTTGAATCTTTGTAATGATTTTTGAGGCCTGCCTAGGGCCTGCTGGTTATTAATTATATTCTGTTGAGAACTGAAAGTTCTATCATGGAGCTCTTTCACTATTATAGATGCATAAAATAAATTATGGTGCGTGTGTATGTATATATGTATACATATGCACATGTTTATACAAATACTTCCTCATAAATTTTAGGATAAATTTCAATAACACAGTAAATATAAAAGAAACTAAGAAAATAGTTGAATCTCCTGGTAGAGTTGATGGCAGAGTCTTATTTTATTAATAAAATTTTACTATGTTCCAAATTTGAGTGAAGTATAAGGTATTTCTAGCTGAAAAAGTCAGTCACATGTGTTGTTCAAAATTAATGACAGCTTAAGGTGTGAGTTCTTTGTTGTCACTAGATAAGGGAATTGTTAGTGCCACTCTTATCATTCTGTGGCCTGGCACGACTGGTAGAAGGGAATGAAAACAGTAACAATTACCTTCAGAAACTGAGTGCACTACTTTGGCAGCAGTGGAGAGTGCAGTTGGCAGATTTTCTGGAGGACAGAACCCCAAAGGCCTTTTTGATATTTTCCACAATTTTAGAGGACTGCTCTGGTACTCAGCAGTCCCTACCACAGTTTCATACCCAGTTTTGGCGGAAAAAATCTGCCATCAAACAAAGTCTTGGATCTAGCAATGATTTTCTAAATGTTCAATTTCTTTGCATAAAATGGCTAAGGACATTTCTTATAACCCAGTAAAAAGTAGTTCCAGTGAAGTCCTAATTTCGTTTATTTTAAAAAAACTGTCTTTTTAAATAAAAATTAACATGATAAAAGAATTTACAATGATAAATGAGTATCATTTCCACCCTAGATTCTGACCTCCCTCCCCAAAGCATTTTATTTTGTAAGAGCTTTTCTACACACACACACACACACACACACACACACACACACACACACACACACACACACACACACACAGACATACTTGGGTGTTGAATTGTTTTTCCTGTGGTTTCTGAATTTTCAATAAACTGAAATAAAGTATATTTAGTTTCTGAAGAGATATACTATAATTTATATTATAGATTACTAGTCTAGCAACTATTAATTGCAACCCCCCACCTTCAGGGTATATAAAAGGAAACTAGCCTTTGATAGGTGATAAAGCAAGTCTGTATGACAGAGTAGAGAGATGTAGGTCTTGTGTGGAGTGATATGTCATTTCTCTGTTCCCTACATTAGAGAAGAGATAAAGGGACCCAAACTTTTCTCAATCTAAGCCAAATGTATCTCTATAGCACCTTTCATAGTTACTAGGGGGAGTCTGCAAGAAGAAGAGGTCAGCATCTCACTCCTCTAGCTGAGACCTAGGTCAGCCATGGCACCAAGGTTAATTTGGTGGGAATGCTGATGGAGCAAATTTCCATGTATCCCTTGGAGATGGAGCTCACAAACATAGACACAAAAGCCTGCTTCTTGCCTGAAGCATCCTCAAGGCAGAGTAAGGAGAGAAGGCAGTAGCAGAGCCTACCTGTATTACTACCACGTGGTAATGGGAAGAGGTGTGTTTATCACAAGTCAAATGGACACTAATGAAGGGAACTCGGCTTGAATTGTCTCGATAAACTTCTCCCAAAATGTCAGCTAAGGATGGTGGTGAGAGGACTCTAGTAATGGAAGGCTTTGGGGTATATCAGTAGGGGGCAGCAAATAATCCCTGATGTTTCACAGGAACTCATCTGGGATGGCATCAGGGATTATGTAGTATGGAGCTTTTCTTGGAAGAGCCACAGTCCACCCTAAATTACATCCAGCACTTGGCTGCCTGCTCTCCTGACAGTAGGTATGGCCAGATTACATCAGTCACATAAGAGATTTGAGCCTCCTTTCTTCCAACCTCACCTCTGACAGTGTGGGACACCCAGAAGCAGCAGAGTGAGAGGGGATGGAGAAGGAGGAGGATGTAATAGAACAAGGAAGGGGAGTGGAAGAAGAGACACATCATAGCATCCCCACTGCATGACTCCAAGCCACAACCAACACCTGAAGTGGGGAATGAAGAAGTGTTGCGTTAGATGTGGTTTGGATTTAGAACGGACTAGATTTTATATATCTGAAAAATGAGTCATCATTATTAAATTAAAAAAAAAAACTATTCTCATGAGTTAAAAGTGATCCAAAAGCTATGAGGTGATGAGAAAAGTCACCATGAAGATAGAAATATAAAGTGGATTCCTATTTTCCTCTAAGTTAAGCTCCCAGTAAGCCATTTATGCATATAGAAAATTTATCTATGTATACTTTGTGAGGCATAAATGTGAAATACTACTTGTGATGCTCTGTACTTTTATTTCCTCCTTAATATATTTTGCATATATCTTAAATGAGTGTACTCTTTTAGTTAGGGTAATGCTAGCTGCTGCAACAGGTGGGTTCTGAAATCTTAGTCACTTAGCTTATTAGAAGCTTATTTCTTGCTCACATGATCAGCAATGAACTTCCTCCCTGGCCCTTTCTCTAGCAGCTTTGCAACTTGAATGCTTGGCTTCCAAGGTACCTATGTTCCTCTGCATTAAACAGAGAGAAAGAGCATAGAGGTAGAATGTGGGAGGTTTTTGCAGACTAGGACCAGAAGGGCACATACCATGTTTGTCCACCTTCCCTTGACTTCTGTACATGGCCACATCTGCCTGCCAGGGTAATTTGGAAATAGAGCCTATTTCTGTGACCAGAATGAAGAGTAAACTGCTTTGGCTATTATCTTACTATCCAATGACTAGTAAGCTAGTATATCTACATTTAATTTCAAAATAGCTACAGACTATTCCATATTATGGCTGTTCCATAATTTATGTATCCTTATCCCTATTGGTGGACATATACATGTTTTCCAGTATTTTTCTCTTTCAAACAGTACTGCAAAGAACATTCTTATTCATGATTTTGGACACATGTGCAGGTCCCTTAAGATAAGTTCATAGAAGTGAAGTTGCTATTTGAAAGTTGAAAAAAAAATTGGTATTTGTTGCCTTCCAAAGAGATTTTTATCAATTACACACCTATTAATAGTTTATGAGGTTGTCTATCCTGCCTACTTCCTGCTCCACTTAAGGGGAATTAGTGTTCCATTGTTATTTCTTTCTTTTAATAAATACATATTTTATTTATTTACATTAGTTTGTTGCAGTTATTCCTGAGTGCTGTTGTAGATATCCATTACAGCTAGTTTTCTCCTATTAAAGCAGGGGGTAGCAGAACTATACTCTGCCACTTAACCAATTCTGCGTCTTTGGACAAGGAATCACTTTGTATTACATGGGCTTACATGTCTCATTTGGAGAATTGGAATGTTAGATATGATTTTTTATAAGGATCCTTAAGTTCATATAGTTCTGTCAATATCTACAAAAGAAAGTGTTACAATCAGTTCAACTTTAAGCCAGGAACATGTTAATAATAGATTTCTTCATGAAGTAAAAGACATATCACTAGAAATAATACTAGAGGCATTCAATCCATCTAAGGGCCAGAATGCTTACCAGAACATTGGTATAATACTGTATAGTGTGATACCGTATAATCCTGCAAAAACAGATGTTGCTATAATAATACAGAGTAAATATTTTTAAAACAAAGAAAATGAAAAAAATTAATGAAGTTTCCAGGTTTTATATCATCTGTTTTTACATTCTTTTGTTAAATAATCTTGTGAAATCTTTCTATTGGACAAAAAAAAAAAGGAAAGTAAAATAATTACAATTTTTTAATGAAAACATAAGCTAGTAAAAGTCTGAAGTGAAAAGTCTTTTTTAACTAATGGTAATGTTCTAAAGATATCTGTTGCTTAATATGCTTTAACCAAACTAATTTGCATTTGTGTATAGGCAGGTTCTTACGGCTCAATTTGCTTATATACATGTGTACGTATATACCCTTGACCAATGTGGAGTATATGAGGAATATTTGAGGAATAACTTGGAAGCTCCCTGTATCAGTTAAAATGAGAGCTTGGATTGTTAGACAAGTATGATCAGAAAGACTGGGACTGTGTTGGTAAAACTTGAAGGTCTCCAGTTAAAGCTGTATATCCCAGTAATGGAGCTTTGTAGCCAGTGGCCCCAGAGAAGTGTGTGTGTGTGTATGTGTGTGTGTGTCTGAGACCTGGGTGGGGGAGAGAGAGACAGAGAATGAGAATAGGGGTCCTATCTTTGCCTATATTGCTATAGTGGCTGTTGGATCTGAAGTCAGTTTGGAGCCAAGTTTCACCTCACAGGTGAAGAATGTGAATCCAGGGAGAGGAGGAATCTGATCAATCAAGGCAATGAAGTTTTCTGGCAGATTTCCAAGGGGCGTTGCCATGCTTTTTGCTTGACGTGGGCTCTACTAGGTCCAAGGCAAAGCTGTGAAGCAAACTAAGTTCATAGTTGCAATTTCTATTCCAACTCTCTCACTTCCACTTCCACTCTCCATCCCCTTATAGGGCTCAGAAAGGTAAAGTAACTCTAGAGCCTAAAATAGAAGGGCAGTAGTATTAAAATAAGGTAGATCTTAATATTCCAAATACAGTTCTCTTTTGCAGCATTTTGAGTGGAATTCATTAAATTTTAAGCTACGCAAGAGTAGGGTCCTTTCCTTCAAGTTCACCTCATTTTCCAGGCCAGATTCAGTGCAGGTTGTAGGTACTTAGTATTTTTTAATGAATGTGTGAATAAATAAATAACTGAATAAAGAGAGGAGAAAATCAGTCTCTTTAACCACTAGCATGAATTGCTATCAATCTCTTATTAATACATTTAAAATGATAAAACATTTCCATGTGAAACTAAAATGTAAACATTGAACTTAAAATAGTCCTAAATTATCAACATATTCATTATGCATCCCATTTAAACAAAGTCAAAGTAAAGATTAGTGCCTCATGACTTAGAGACTTTAATCCTCAAAGTTGTATTTTGCACGGTTGCTTTTATGTGTGTTTAACTGTTTCCCTGTGGAATACGTTAAAAGTTAACGAATTCAGTGGCCATTTGGAAAGCCTGACAGTAGCCTTTCATTAGGTTGCACTAACACCACAGGGATCCAAAGTGAGCATTGTGGAGGTTAACCTGCAGAATCCCTCTGGCCACAAGATATACATGAGCACTGTGTGCAAGGAAGGAACACATTTTCTATAAAAGAGACCAATTAGAAAACAATCTTCTGATCTCAGGAGAACAGCATTCCCAGATGGTTTTTCAATGGCTGGAAACTGGTTGTTTCTTAAATGAACCAAAACTGTCACCTTGTCACTGAAAAACAAATTGCCAATGAGAAATATGGGCCAATCTTCATTAAGGGACTCACAGAAGGGAAGCAGGTGATACCACATATTAGCTATTTACTTAGGAAGGCAAAGAAAGATTGAGGAAAGCTTGAAAGAATGAAATTACATCATGTTAATTCCACCTCTCATTATCCCTTGACCAGAAAACATCAGTGGCCTCCTGGGGCTGACATTACTGTCAGCAGTTTATTTCCCTTGCAATATGCCATTCAGGTGGGTGCTGGAGAGTAAGCGAGGACAGAATTGATCAGGGTAGTTTTAGATCTATCTTCAAAATATACTTTGAATGAGACCACTTCTGACCACTGCAAACACGTTCGGCCAAGTCAGCTTCATCTCTCATCTAGATGGCTGTGATAGACACTTGTTTATCTTGCTTCCATTCTTGTTCCTCTGCATTTTTTTTTTTTTTTTTTTGGCCATACTATGGCCAGAATTCTCTATTTAAATAAAATCAGATGCTGCTACTCCCCTTGCTTTTCAGGCCCTTTATGATCTGGCCCCAGGCCATCTCACTGGTCTCATTTCTAAACCTCGTACCCATATTCCATTCACATTTCTTATAATTCCATGAAGAATATACTTGTTTGGATCTTTTCCATGCTTTGCTTATTTTGTTTCCTTTACCTGATATTCTCTTCCTAAAGAGAAAGAGAAACCTTTAGGTTTCCTAAAGGAGAATCTGGGCACAAGTGACTCCTATGTTGAAACTTGTGATTGCATTCCTTCTTGCCTAGGCATTGTAACCTCCTGATTTCTATAGGAAAAAAACATTCAGTTACATTCACTACTACCAAGAGTCTCTACCTACAACATACCCTTAACCTTCTATTTTTGGAGTCTAGATAGGACTGACTAGGTCCTCAGGGTCTCACATGGCCAAAATCAAGGTGTTGGCCTGGCTGGGCTTTTCTGCAGGCTTGGGAGAAGAGTTTGCTTCTAAGCTCATTTATGTTGTTGGTACAATAGAATCTAGTACCTTGTGGTTGTAGGTCTGAGGCCCTGTTTTCTTTCTGGCTATCAGCTGCTGTCTGTTCTTTGCTCTCAGAGGCTGTTCACGTTTCTTTCCACCTGAAATCTTCAATTCAGCCATGACACATTGAGTCTTTCTCATTCTTGCAGTCTCTCTGACTTTCTTTTCTGCTATCAGCCCAAGAAATTTCTCTGCTTCTCAGGCTCATGTGATTACATTGGGCCCACCCAGATAATCCCTATCATAAAGTCAACCTGTGCCCAGGTTCCAGTGACTACAGTGAGACATTTTTGAGGGGGCATTTCAGAAATTCTTCCTTTACCACTAACCTAACACAGGCATTCATTAACACAACTCAAGAGATATGCTCTTGTAATCACTCATTACACTTAAATGCACAACTTCTGGCAAATAAAATTTTCCAATTAAAACACTTGGATTCCCGTTGTCAGACCTTTCCAAATGTAATCACTTTTCCCAGCTAATCATAAGGGAAAGTACCACAGAGTTTCTTGCCAGGAGCAAAATGGTTCTTTAAAAGAGATTTCCTAGTTTTAACTCAGAATGTCCTTTTTTGTCCATGTGGCAAATACTTAATCTTCCTTCAGTGACAGTTCACATATGTCTCCCTCTTTGAGAGGCTTCTGCATTTTCCTCAGGCAGAGATGGTACCTTTACTGTGCTCTCACAAAGCCTAGTTCATGCCTCTGTATGTCTCTTAACATTTTGAGCTGTAATTTGTGATTCTGTGTTTCTCTGCATTAGTGGATTTGAACTTCCTGAAGGTAGATACACAGCACAGAGGAAATTTCCTGGAATGTAATAGGTAGTCAAAATACATTTTCTAAATGAATGAGTGAAGATGGCGACTAAAATGGGATACACGGGATGGGATCACATTATAAAATAGAAGACTGGGGACTCTGGGGTTTGATAAATCTGGCAACTTTATTTTTATGGTTATGATATTAAGTTAATATTTTCTTTGGGAATAACTTGCTCTTTCATGTACTGTACTTAATTTTGTTCTTCTATCACCCCACCGAGGTAAGCAGGGATTATAGACATTTTACAGATAAGGAAAACTCATCATAAATGAAGTGCCAAGGTTCAGGCAGAGCCAGCACTTGATCTCTGCCTGGAAGGCAGCATGACAGAGCAGAAAGGAAATGGATTTTAGAGTGAAAAAGGCCTGGACTTTTAGCAGTTGCGTGAACTTGAAAAGTTAATTAAAATTTCTGAGATTCAAGATTTGTTCATTTGTAAAGTGAAGATATCCTGCTCCTTAAATGATTATAAAGATATTTGATCAATTAATGCATTGATATATTGTGATATAAGAAAAATTCCTAGGAACATGGTTGGCTTGTTTTAGGAACTTAGTAAATGTTTTAATTTTCTACTTTGATTGTAAGAGCAGTATAGTAGACTTTGTAGTCTTTGGTATCTCTACATATTCTTTTTGAACTATTTTATTTCCCCTTTCTTCATTGTCACCCACTTTGCTTCTGCTGCCATTTATCAAGGAATGTTATGCTGCCCCACATCTATCCTGGATGCAAGAAGAGGAATTTGCAAACTCATTTTCACTAAGGTGTTAGAATACAATAATAGTAATAATAAGAGCTTCTGTTTACTGAGTACTGCATATGCCTTACAGATTTTACACACTGCCTGCATCTGCACCACATTTGCAAGGTAGGGATTATAGTTTCCAGTTTTTGAAAAAGAAATTGAGCCTCAAAAGTTTATTAATTTGTCTACAGTTGCACATTAGGAACCAAAGAAACTGGTATTCAGACACAACCAGAACTGACTTCAGTGTCAGGCTTTCTCCATTATACAAAGTTTCCTCTTCTCAAGAAGAACTGGTTGGCTGGCCTCTAGGATTGGATGGGAATATTCTTGGCTGGTGGAACTTTTCTAGAATGTTTTCAAATCTCAACACTTAGGCAATTAATGGAGCCCCTGGCCCTCCATGAGCCCTACACCCTGTTGTATAGGATATGGATTCCATTTTTCCCAGGCTTGTGCTCAGAATTGCATGAGAGATTTTTAGCTGCTATGGAAATCTGTCAGGTGGCCTTGAGTAGGGTTAAGTGGGATTTTTCTGAGGTTTGGTAGGGGTATTATTGGGCTTGGACAGAAGGAAGAAAGAGGAGGTCGTAGGGAAGAATCTTAATCCTGGATAAAGGAAAAACACAACAAATCCAAGTCAAGTAAATGAGTGTCTCAGTGTTCAGTTAGAGATACTATTTAGTGGGATAAGAAAGGGATCATGAAGATTAGGCTAGGTGCTGGTGCAGGAGGGCTAGGTCAGAAGTAGGTGCTTTTGAGGTCAGGTGGTGAATTGGAGAGAAGAGAGGAGACTATCTCAATGTAAATAGCTCTTTGCATCTGTATTTTGGGCTTTGCTAGTAGTAACATAATAAATATGCGTCAGAATAATCTTGAATATGAAAATTCTTATAAGCTTATTTAATGAGTGAGTAAGATGCAAGCCAATATTGACAATAAAAATTCTGACTAGCTTTGTTCTGGACCTGTTGCAGTTGTTCTGATCCTGGGGACTATACGGGGGTCTTGGGAATGGAGAGAGGCCACCAGAGGAAATCTGGTAGCAAGAGAATTGCCTGTTTGAAAAAGTAGTTCTACCTCCAATATTGTTTCCCTCTACTTGAGTCATTAAACTTCTACAAGTTTAGAAAATACATGTTGGTTAAAAAAATACACATTTTATTTATAGAATTGTGTGGAATGTTGGAAGAGTTAACTACTGAGAGGAATTAGTCATGAAAACATATCTTTTCCCAGGAGGAGTAAAAATGATATCCTTAGGGATTATTACTAAAGATGTGTTTTGTTGCTGGTGTTTTTATTTGAGGAGCTCCTATAAGATAAAGAAAATGTCATTAAATGTTAGAGAGACCTTTTTTTAATCCGTTTTTTAGAGCTAAAGAATGTCTTGAATGCCAACTAGCCTGGTTTTGGAAATGTCTTTGCTATATGATGCCACCATGCCTCTGGTTTGTTCGTGATTTTCTTTTCTTTTATAGGAAAAAGGACATTTTATACCTTTTCATTTCAATGTCAAGTAATGCTATTAGTTAGGTTGTAGTTATCCCTTTCTACTAGATCACATTAAGCCTAAAATAAGTGGGAGACAAAATTGATAGTATCATTTTTCTACGGGAAAATGCTTTTTGATTTTTGGTTTCCTTGGAGCACTTGTATGTTTCAATCAACTTTATACTTGTCTCTTCAATTGCTGTACCCTGCTGGATAGCCATTGAAGACCCTTGACAGGACAGAATGAGGTCAGAGAAACATATGCGAGAAGGACACAGAGCAGTGTGTAGGTCTAGCGGACGCCACTAGATTTTCAACAGCAGAAGGAAAGCTGACAAATGGTCATTGAAATAACTGCCTTAAATTAAGGAGATAGCACTTTCAGAATCTGATAAAACACGTTTGAGAGGACCTTCAAGATGGCGGAGGAGAAAGGCGTGATCACCTTGCTCCCCACAAATATATCAGAAATGCATCTACACGTGGAACAACTCCTACAGAACACCTACTGAACGCTGGCAGAAGACCTCAGACCTCCCAAAAGGCAAGAAAATCCCCATGTGCCTGGGTAGGGCAAAAGAAAAAAGAATAAACAGAGACAAAAGGATAGGGACGGGACCTGCACCAGTGGGAGGGAGCTGTGAAGGAGGAAAGGTTTCCACACACTAGAAGCCCTTTCTCCGAGACTGCGGGTGGCGGAGGGGGGAAGCTTCCGAGCCGCGGAGGAGAGCACAGCAACAGGGGTGCGGAGGGCAAAGCGGAAAGATTCCCGCATAGAGGATCAGGGCCGACTGGCACTCACCCGCCCTAGAGGCTTGTCGGCTCACTTGCTGGGGCGGCCGGGGTTGGGAGCTGAGGCTTGGGCTTCGGAGGTCAGATCCCAGGGAGAGAACTGGAGTTGGCGGTGTGAACACAGCCTGAAGGGGTTCCTGCGCCACGGCTAGCCGGGAGGGAATCCGGGAAAAGTCTGAAGCTGCCGAAGAGGCAAGAGACTTTTTCTTCCCTCTTTGTTTCCTGGTGCCTGAGGAGAAGGGATTAAGAGCGCTGCTTAAAGGAGCTCCAGAGACGGGCGCGAGCCGCGGCTAAAAGCGCGGACCCCAGAGACGGGCATGAGACGCTAAGGCTGCTGCTGCCACCACCAAGAAGCCTGTGTGCAAGCACAGGTCACTATCCACACCTCCCCTCCTGGGAGCCTGTGCAGCCCACCACTGCCAGGGTCCCGGGATCCAGGGACAACTTCCCCGGGAGAACGCACGGCGCGCCTCAGGCTGGTGCAATGTCATGCCGGCCTCTGACGCCGCAGGCTTGCCCCGCATCCGTGCCCCTCCCTCCCCCCCGGCCTGAGTGAGCCAGAGCCCCCGAATCAGCGGCTCCTTTAACCCCATCCTGTCTGAGCGAAGAACAGTTGCCCTCAGGCGACATACACACAGAGGTGGGGCCAAGTCCAAAGCTGAATCCCGGGAGCTGTGCGAACAAAGAAGAGAAAGGAACATTTCTCCCAGCAGCCTCAGGAGCAGCGGATTAAATCTCCACAATCAACTTGATGTACCCTGCATCTATGGAATACCTGAATAGACAACGAATCATCCCAAATTGAGGAGGGGGACTTTGGGAGCAACGATATATATATATATTTTTTTCCTTTTTTCCCTTTTTCTGAGTGTGTATACTTCTGTGTGTGATTTTATTTGTATAGCTTTGCTTTTACCATTTGTCCTAGGGTTCTGTCTGTCCGTGTTTTTTTTTTTCTTTTTCCTTGTATAGTTTTTAGCACTTGTTATCATTGGTGGATTTGTTTTTTGGTTTGGTTGCCTCTTCTTTTTTTTTATTACTTAAAAATATTTTTTTAAATAATTACCTTTTATTTTAATAACTTTATTTTATGTTACTTTATTTTATTTTACCTTCTTTCTTTCTTTCTTTCTTTCTTTTTCTTCTCACTTATATTCTGAGCCGTGTGGATGACAGGCTATTGGTGCTCCAGCCAGGCATCAGGGCTGTGCCTGAGGTTGGAGAGCCAACTTCAGAACACTGGTCCACAAGAGACCTCGCAGCTCCCCATAATATCAAATGGCAAAAATCTCCCATAGGTCTGCATCTCAATGCCAAGACCCAACTCCACTCAACGACCAGCAAGCTACAGTGCTGGACACCCTATGCCAAACAGCTAGCAAGACAGGAACACAACCCCACCCATTAGCAGAGAAGCTGCCTAAAATCATAATAAGTCCACAGACACCCCAAACCACACCACCAGACGTGGACCTGCCCACCAGAAAGACAATATCCAGCCTCATCCACCAGAACACAGGCACTAGTCCCCTCCACCAGGAAGCCTACACAACCCACTGAACCAACCTTAGCCACTGCGGACAGACACCAAAAACAATGGGAACTATGAACCTGCAGCCTGCAAAAAGGAGACCCCAAACACAGTAAGTTAAGCAAAATGAGAAGACAGAGAAACACAGAGCAGATGAAGGATCAAGGCAAAAAACCCAACAGACCTAACAAGTGAAGAGGAAATAGACAGTCTACCTGAGAAAGAATTCAGAATAATGATAGTAAGGATGATCCAAAATCTTGGAAATAGAATGGAGAAAATACAAGAAACGTTTAACAAGGACCTAGAAGAACTAAAGAGCAAACAAACAGTGATGAACAACACAATAAATGAAATTAAAACTTCTCTAGAAGGGATCAGTAGCAGAATAACTGAGGCAGAAGAACGGATAAGTGACCTGGAAGACAAAATAGTGGAAATAACTGCCACAGAGCACAATAAAGAAAAAAGAATTGAGGACAGTCTCAGAGACGTCTAGGACAACATTAAATGCACCAACATTCAAATTATAGGGGTCCCAGAAGAAGAAGAGAAAAAGAAAGGGACTGAGAAAACATTTGAAGAGATTATAGTTGAAAACTTCCCTAATATGGGAAAGGAAATAGTTAATCAAGTCCAGGAAGCACAGAGAGTCCCATACAGGATAAATCCAAGGAGAAACACACCAAGACACATATTAATCAAACTATCAAAAATTAAATACAAAGAAAAAGTATTAAAAGCAGCAAGGGAAAAAAAAATAACACACAAGGGAATCCCCATAAGGTTAACAGCTGAACTTTCAGCAGAAACTCTGCAAGCCAGAAGGGAATGGTAGGACATATATAAAGTGATGAAGGAGAAAAACCTACAACCAAGATTACTCTACCCAGAAGGATCTCATTCAGTTTTGACGGAAAAATTAAAAGATTTACAGACAAGCAAAAGCTAAGAGAATTTTCAGCACCACCAAACCAGCTTTACAACAAATGCTAAAGGAACTCCTCTAGGCAGGAAACACAAGAGAAGGAAAAGACCTACAATAACAAACCCAAAACAATTAAGAAAATGGTAATAGGAACATACATATCGATAATTACCTTAAGTGTAAATGGACTAAATGCTCCCACCAAAAGACACAGATTGGCTGAATGGATACAAAAACAAGACCCATATATATGCTGTCTACAAGAGACCCACTTCAGGCCTAGGGACACATACAGACTGAAAGTGAGGGGATGAAAAAAGATATTCCATGCAAATGGAAATTGAAAGAAAGCTGGAGTCGCAATTCTTGTATCAGACAAAAGAGACTTTAAAATAAAGACTATTACAAGAGACAAAGAAGGACACTACATATTTATCAAGGGGTCAATTCAAGAAGAAGATATAACAATTGTAAATATTTATGCACCCAACATAGGAGCACCTCAATACATAAAGTAAATGCTAACAGCCATATAAGGGGAAATCAACAGTAACACAATCATAGTAGGGCACTTTAACACCCCACTTTCACCAAAGGACAGATCATCCAAAAAGAAAATAAATAAGGAAACACAAGCTTTAAATGATACATTAAACATGATGGACTTAATTGATATTTATGGTACAGTCCATCTGAAAACAAAAGAATACATTTTCTTCTCAAGTCCTCTTGATAAATTCTGCAGGATAGATCATATCTTGGGTCACAAATCAAGCCTTCATAAATTTAAGAAAATTGGAATCATATCAAGTATCTTTTCTGACCACAGTGTTATGAGACTAGATATCAATTACAGGAAAAGATCTGTAAACAATACAAACACATGGAGGATAAACAATAGACTACTTAATAACCAAGAGATCACTGAAGAAATCAAAGAGGAAATCAACAAATACCTAGAAAAAATAACAATGAAAACACGACGACCCAAAACCTATGGGATGCCGCAAAAGCAGTTCTAAGAGGGAAGTTTATAGCAATACAATCCTACCTCAAAAAACAAGAAACATCTCAAATAAACAACCTAACCTTACACCTAAAGCAATTAGAGAAAAAGAACAAAAAAAACCCAATGTTAGCAGAAGGAAAGAAATCATAAAGATCAGATCAGAAATAAATGAAAAAGAAATGAAGGAAATGATAGCAAAGTTCAATAACACTAAAAGCTGGTTCTTTGAGAAGATAAAAAAAAATTGATAAGGCATTAGCCAGACTCATCAAGAAAAAATGGGAGAAGACTCAAGTCAATAGAATTAGAAATGAAAAAGGAGAAGTAACAACTGACACTGCAGAAATACAAAGGATCATGAGAGATTACTATAAATAACTATATGCCAATAAAATGGAAAACCTGGAAGAAGTGGACAAATTCTTAGAAATGCACAGCCTTCCAAGACTGAACCAGGAAGAAATAGAAAATATGAACAGACCAATCACAAGCACTGAAATTGAAACTGTGATTAAAAATCTTCCAACAAAGAAAAGCCCAGGACCAGATGGCTTCACAGGTGAATTCTATCGAACATTTAAAGAAGAGCTAACACCTATCCTTCTCAAACTCTTCCAAAATATAGCAGAGGGAGGAACACTCACAAACTTATTCTATGAGGGCATCATCACCCTGATACCAAAACCAGACAAAAATGTCAGAAAAAAGAAAACCACAGACCAATAACACTGATGAACATAGATGCACAGATCCTCAACAAAATACTAGCAAACAGAATCCAACAGCACATTAAAAGGATCATACACCATGATCAAGAGGGGTTTATCCTAGAAATGCAAGGATTCTTCAATATACCCAAATCAATCAATGTGATACACCATATTAAAAAATTGAAGGAGAAAAACCATATGATCATCTCAATAGATGCAGAGAAAGCTTTTGACAAAATTCAACACTCATTTATGATAAAAACCCTCCAGAAAGTAGGCATAGAGGGAACTATCCTCAACATAATAAAGGCCATATATGACAAATCCACAGCCAACATCATCCTCAATGGTGAAAAACTGAAAGCATTTCCACTAAGATCAGGAACAAGACAAGGTTGCCCACTCTCACCACTATTATTCAACATATTTTTGGAAGTTTTAGCCACCACAATCAGAGAAGAAAAGGAAATAAAAGGAATCCAAATCGGAAAAGAAGAAGTAAGGCTGTCACTGTTTGCAGATGGCATGATACTATACATAGAGAATCCTAAAGATGCTACCAGAAAACTACTAGAGCTAATCAATGAATTTGGTAAAGTAGCAGAAAACAAAATTAACGCACAGAAATCTCTTGCATTACTATGCAATAATGATGAAAAATCTGTAGGTGAAATTAAGAAAACAATTCCATTTACCATTGCAACAAAAAGACTAAAATATCTAGAAATAAACCTATCTAAGGAGACAAAAGACCTGTATGCAGAAAATTATGACACTAATGAAAGAAATTAAAGATGATAGAAATAGATGGAGAGGTATACCATGTTCTTGGTTTGGAAGCATCAACATTGTGAAAATGACTCTACTACCCAAAGCAATCTACAGACTCAACGCAATCCCTATCAAACTACCACTGGCATTTTTCACAGAACTAGAACAAAAAATTTCACAATTTGTATGGAAACACAAAAGACCCCGAATAGCCAAACCAATCTTGAGAAAGAAAAATGGAGTTTGAGGAATCAGGCTCCCTGACTTCAGACTATACTACAAAGCTACAGTAATCAAGACAGTATGGTACTGGCACAAAACAGAAATATAGATGAATGGAACAGGATAGAAAGCCCAGAGATAAACCCACGCACATATGGTCCCCTTATCTTTGATAAAGGAGGCAAGAATATACAGTGGAGAAAAGACAGCCTCTTCAATAAGTGGTCCTGGGAAAACTGGACAGGTACATGTAAAAGTATGAAATTAGAACACTCCCTAACTCCATACACAAAAATAAACTCAAAATGGATTAAAGAGCTAAATGTGAGGCCAGACACTATCAAACTCTTAGAGGAAAACATAGCCAGAACACTCTATGACATACATCACAGCAACATCCTTTTTTACCCACCTCCTAGAGAAATGGAAATAAAAACAGAAATAAACAAATGGGACCTAATGAAACTTAAAAGCTTTTCCACAGCAAAAGAAACCATAGACAAGACGAAAAGACAACCCTCAGAATGGGAGAAAATATTTGCAAATGAAGCAACTGACAAATGATTAATCTCCAAAATTTACAAGCAGCTCATGCAGCTCAATATCAAAAAAAAATCCAATCTAAAAATGGGCAGAAGACTTAGACATTTCTCCAAAGAAGATATACAGATTGCCAACAAACACATGAAAGGATGCTCAACATCACTAATCATTAGAGAAATGCAACTCAAAACTACAGTGAAGTATCACCTCACGCCAGTCAGAGTGGCCATCACCAAATAATCTACAAACAATAAGTGCCGGAGAGGGTGTGGAGAAAGGGGAAACCTTTTGCACGTTGGTGGGAATGTAAATTGATATAGCCACTATGGAGAACAGTATGGAGCTTTCTTAAAAAACTAAAAATAGAACTACCATACGACCCAGCAATCCCACTACTGGGCATATACCCTGAGAAAACCATATTTCAAAAAGAGTCATGTACCACAATGTTCATTGTACCTCTGTTTACAATAGCCAGGGCATGGAACCAACCTACGTGTCCATTGACAGATGAATGGATAAAGAAGATGTGGCACATATATACAATGGAATACTACTCAGCCATAAAAAGAAACAAAATTGAGTTATTTGTAGTAATGTGGATCGACCTAGTGTCTGTCATACAGAGTGAAGTAATTCAGAAAGAGAAAACCTAATACCGTATGCTAACACATATACATGGACTCTAAAAAAAAAAAGGTCATGAGGAATCTAGGGGCAATGGGAATAAAGACACAGACCTACTAGTGAATGGACTTGAGGATATGGGGAGGGGGAAGGGTAATATGGAACAAAGTGAGAGGGTGACATGGACATATATACACTACCATACGTAAAATAGATAGCTAGTGGGAAGCAGCACAGGGAGATCAGCTCGGTGCTTTGTGACCACATAGAGGGGTGGGATAGGGAGTGTGGGAGGGAGGGAGACTTAAGAGGGAAGACATATGGGGACATGTGTATATGTATAACTGATTCACTTTGTTATGAAGCAGAAACTAACAAACACACCATTGAAAAGCATTTATACTCCAATAAAGACGTTAAAAAAAAACGCGTTTGAAATATATGTTTTGAAAAGCGTTCTGCTTTCCTTTGGAAGTGTGACACCTGTCAGGAGAATTAATAACTGAACTTGCTTATATTAATTTGCTACTCTACAGTCAAAATAAAGCCAACGTCTCTTTTATGCTAAGAGGGAATGATTTAATATTTGAACAAAGATATGTGAGTTGAATAATGTATGATAACCATAAATGTGTCGCTTGCTGTAGGGTGACAGAAGAACTCAGTTTTGCTTGCACATTGAGAAGATGAACTGGAGGTATCTGCTATAAGAAATGTTTCAGATCCTACTTAAATCACACCAATGCAATGAGAGAAAAATACTGTTAATTTTTATTTATGTTCTGGTTTGAAGCTTTGGTTGTATATTGAACCTGGGGAACTTTTTTAAAGTTCATTGATAGTTATGGAATTGAACTCAATTGCTATTGGAAGTTTCATCCAGGAAATTAAACTGAACTAACTTTAGACAATTTCTCTTGCCCCAGTTTCATTTCTTTGTTTAAACTATTGATCACTGTGCTATGTCCTTCCAGCATACATTTCTTTGATCCAATTCTATTCTGCCAAGGGTCTTCTTCAGTGGGCTGACCACCAGGTATAAGGTTGATTGAAATTATACTTTGAACCAAAAGATGTAAAACAATGGCTTTGAATATAGCTATAAACTAGAAAGCAAATCTAACTTTTGCATTATAGAGGCATTTAGTTAGATTAAAATATTCTTAAATACAGGCAGATAATTTTCATCTTACCCTTCTTCTAATCTACATGCACAGAGTCTTTGCTTTGATTGATTTCTGAGCCTGCCATACCCCCAGGAGAACTCCTATGTCATGTGTGGGAATGATTTGAACCTTCAATAACATGAAATATTTGGAAATGAGAGAAGCAGCCAGTATCTAGAATTCAGAAATGAATTTCTGAATCCAGAAATGTAAAACTGATCTTTCTTAAGACAGATTTTCAATTTCAGAATTTCACTTAGTTATTTTATTTTGGAATTTAAAAACCTACATTCTCCAAGGAAAAAGATCAGTATACCCAAACACTGTATATTTTTAGAGGATCTGAAACATGTTCTCTCCTGATTTTCTAACTTGGGTCCTGGTCATTTGCCATCCAGCAAAATGTTTTCTGTTACTTATATGATGTAAATATAGAGTACTGCATTCCCCTGTATTTTTAGCTAGGCAGCAGTAGCTTGAAAAATTTATCTCTGATTTTAGATGAAAGAATCACTTAGAAAAAGAAAGATGCATGTAAAAGCCAGCATCTAAAAATAGTTTCTAAATATGAACCGGAGAAAGAACTGTACTCTTCCTTATAATTAGAGATATGCCAGAATGTTGATGTGGAGGCATAAGACTCTGTTATGAAAAGAGAAAAATGGGAAAAAATATGCTACTGAGAAAGAAGAGTTTTAAATTTTTATTTAAAAGGATCTTATAAGAAAATTAAATACTCCTAAGAAGATTTGTATTTCTACCGTATTTAAAACATTCTGATTTGAAAACACACACACACACAGAGTCTGAGAAATTGAGGCAGAATTGTATTTACAAATGTGAAATGCATATTCCCCAGCAGACTGTGAAAAGTTAAACATGCAGATAGTGGAATAAAATTGTAAACCAAACAAAAAGAATCATCATCAAATCGTGTGACTGATATTTGCACTTTCATTCAAACACACATGTGTTGTAGAGATAGTCTATAAAACTAACACAGTAATTGTTATATGGTATAGAATGAGCAGTTACATATTTATGCATAAGTCCTCTTTTCCCCAAGAAGGTTGTAAATGATTATAAGTACTTGGCTTTTAGCATCCTAAGAAATGCAGTTTTGTGAAATGTTAAAATTTACTACAAAATTCATAAAATCTGCTATCATTAAAAAAAATTTTTTGAACTACTTAAAATGCAAAAATACAACAAAACAATATTATTTACTGACAAAATTTTTTCAGTCTTGGAGTGTAAAAAATTTAGGAGCTATGCTAAAATGTATTATTTTTTAATGCAAGTAAAATTGATTATATTTATTATTAGAAATAGAATGTTTTCTAATTCTGTAAAGATATAAATGATTAAGGGTATATAAGTCTGGACTTCCCTGGTGGCACAGTAGTTAAGAATCCACCTGCCAATGCAGGAGACACAAGTTCGAGCCCTGGTCCAGGAAGATCCCACATGCCACGGAGCAACTAAGCCCGTGTGCCACAACTACTGAGCCTGCGCTCTGGAACCCATGAGCCACAGCTACTGAGCCCACATACCACAGCTATTGAAGCCTGTGCGCCTAAAGCCCGTGCTCCACAACAAGAAAAGCCACCACAATGAGAAGCCTGCTCACCTGAGTGAAGAGTAGCCCCTGCTCACCACAACTAAAGCCCACACACAGCAACAAAGGCCCAATGCAGCCAATAAATGAATGAATGAATGAATGAATAAAAAAGAGTATATATGTCTCTTTGCATATGTCTGGTGTTGAATATAAAATAGAGGTGGGAAAATAGTGGACCAGGGAAAGAACCTAGTCTGAAGATTCTTTTATTTTTGAAAGCAGAAGGCTAAAAAATAATTCAAATAAATGTAAATGTGACCTGCGTCCTCCAGGTATCTGTTCTTTTTTAGTATCTTGCACAGTTCTCCACACTTTCTAAGTCACATGCTGATCCCAAATGATAATTCAGTTGTGATACTCAGTAAACAGTTACGATGTCAGAAATCAGTGGTCAGCAGCTCTCCAGAAAGAGTTTTGTGGGGGTGATAGTTCTTGGTGAGTCCAGTCTTTGGTTCTCAGATCTACTCAGCTTTATCGTTTGACCCCAACTTGATAAAAAATTTTGGGATACACAAAGATTAACTCAGAAGAGATAATTCTTATACCAGGACACTGTCTATTAACTTTACAATGGGATATATATTTCTCTATTAACTAGACACTGGTATCAGTAATTCAAAGTATCTTCTCTGTAGTATTAAAGCACTGAGGAAACCAAATTTTTATGGATACATTTATTTAGTGAACAATGACTTATTCAAATTGTACTGGATAGTCATGAAATCTATTTTAGGCACACTATGAAAAGGCAGATTCCCCACAATAAAATTCTCCCCAATATTGACTAAAGGACCAGTAGTTGTTGGAATATAGTTATTTCTCTGACAATGTTCTATAAACTCAATATCTTACTATCCGTTTACTTTTCTAGGCACACGTCAAAGAACATTCCTATGTTAACATATTGGAGCTCAGATTGGTAGCATCACAAATGATTAAGCTAACAGGTTTCTTTGGTGTTTGCCAAGCCTCATTTAGGTAGAATTACTTCTGTATATGGCTAAGGTTATCCATCATGTTTTAATTATTAATAATTTTGCCTTCTATAGTTCTAAAACAAGACATAAACCACATTCATAATACTAATGAAATGATGATTATAATGATAGATACATTTAACTACTTTAAAATAAAAACTTCTTACATCAATATTTACCTTAAAAAATAAGCCATACCAGGTAAAGATAACCAACAAAAGATCTGTATCATGGCTACATAATTAAAACATTTCTACAGACCAAGAAGAGACAGATGAGCAACCTAATGCAAAATGGGGGAAAACAGGCATTTATAAGCAGAAGAAACAAATTTCCAAGGAAAATATGAAAAGGCCATCAAACTTAACTTAGTATAATATTATTTTATACTAAACAGACTGGGTAAAATACGTTTTGCTGTATATTTGGGACAACAACATACACCGATGATGAGAGAGTAAATTGCTAAAAACTCTTTGGAATTTGGCATTATTTTACAAAGCTGAGGATGTATATATGTATCTCTCTCAGAAATTCCTTTTCTAGGTTTACACTCTGGAGCAGGGATTTTCAGAACGTAGGTCGATTTAAAAATTAATTTAGCAACGAGCTCTCTCTCTCTCCCTCTCTCTTCCTCTCTCTTCCTCTCTTTCCCTCTCTCTCTCCCTCTCCCTCTCCCTCTCTCTCTCCCTCCCTCTCTCTTCCCTTCCCTTTCCTCAAGCATGCACAAAGAAGAGGTTATGTGAGCACACAATGAGATGGTGACCACCTACAAGCCGGGAAGAGGACTCAGACTGAAACCTACCTTGCTAGCACCTTGATCTTGGATTTCCCAGCCTCCAGAACTTACGTGGGCCTCTCACTGTTGTGGCCTCTCCCATTGTGGAGCACAGGCTCTGGACGTGCAGGCCCAGCGGCCATGGCTCACAGGCCCAGCCGCTCCACGGCATGTGGGATCTTCCCGGACCGGGGCACGAACCCGTGTCCCCTGCATCGGCAGGCGGACTCGCAACCACTGCGCCACCAGGGAAGCCCTATTATATATTTTTTAATTGAGGTACAATTGGCATACAACATTTTATTAGCTTCAGGTGTATAACATAATAAGTTAATACTTGTGTACATTGTGAAATGATCACCACAATGTCTAGTTAACATGTCACCTTACATAGTTACAAAATTTTCTCTTTTATTTATTACATTTATAATTCATATTTTCTCTCATGGTTAGTAGTTTATCAAATGTATTACTATCCTTAAAAAAAATTAATTTAGCAACCAAATACCAGCATTTTAAAAGTGAAATATAATAGTATTCAATATAGTAGAATACAAGAAATTAGAAAATATTAGAATGTGTCTAAGTAGTTAGGGTAAATATTGTTTCCAGAACAATTTGCTTAGGTTATGTGTGTGTGCACACATGTGTCTGTATGTGTGTGTACTAGGCTGCCATATAATGGGTCTTCATCAAACAAAGCTATCATGGTAGAGGAAACTCTTTTATATGTTCTCTGGGAGACATGTACAAGAATATTAAAAGTAGCATTGTTTATGATAAAGAAAAAATTGAAAGCAACTCAAACGTTTAATGGCGGGGAAGTGGTTAAACAAATAGCAGTCTCTTTGTACAACAGACTACTGAACAAAATGAAAATGAATGAACCAAAGTGTTACACATCAAAATGAATCATCTCACACACATGTTGAGAAGAAAGCACAAACTGTAGGAGACATCACGACAGTAATTTTATAAAGCACCCAACAGATAAAACTCAACCACATTATGTAGGATATATCCATTGTCATTAAACCATAAAGAAAACAAAATTATAAATACATGTTTTAAAAGAATAATGGGAAAGCGAAAGGATGTGACTGGGCAGGGGCACAGAGGCTTCAAATGTATGCGTAATGTTCTGTTTCTTATGCGAAGTGGTGAATACACTGATCTTTATTTTATTGTTCTTTATATAATCAAGGCATATTCTGTGTTTGCATTAAATATATTTTTAACATCAACTTTAAAAATAGGTTCCACTCAGATGATGACTTCATGTTGCAGTCCTAGGGCTTTTGTAGGCTGGCTATAATAGATTCAACAGTTATTACTTAATATCTGTCTGTTGGTTTATTTTCAGTTTTAGTCTTCTATGATTTAGTCAACTGAGGGATTATTTTCAATTTACTCACACTTAGTCATGACACGTACTACCTAAACCTGTCCCGGATTTTACTAAATACAAGTTGATGACTTAATATTACTGCAATATTTTACTACTTCATCTCTATAACCCCATCCCTAGTGTAGCCCCTTATCCTCTTTCACCTGTGATATTGTAATGACCTGTTAATTGCTCTTTTCTCTGACTTTTCTCTCCATCTCAAAATATATTTTATTTACTGTTGACAGTAATTAATCTAAAATGCAAGAATATTTGTGTCACTTCCCTACTACCGAAGGATACTGTGGGTAGACTTCTTTTTAACACATGATTGTTTTAACACAAGATTGACACATGACTTACTTTAACCTAGAATATAATTCTTACCTGTTCCTTGCCTGATTTTTCTAACTTGTACTTCACATACCTTCTTCATCTAGCACTTTATGCTGTACTAACAATGGTTCTCAAGCTTTGATGTGCATCAGAATCACCTGAGGACTTGATAAAATACCTCATCTACTTCCACAGGCCTGGTCTTTTGCATGCTTTGTTAGTTCTCCAGGTGACTCTGGTACTCACCAAAGATTGAAAATTACTGTTCTAATACTATTGAGAATTTTTTGCCTTCCTAAGCTGCCCCACTTTGCACCATATAATGACTTGTCATGCTTCTATAGATTTTGCATGTTTTCTTTCCCTAGACCACTCTTCTTTCCACTTCCCCTACCTTTATTAACCTAGCTACTTTGTTCTGTTTCCTTACATTCAGCTCTTGTGTAATTACCACTTTTATAATGACCCCTAAGCCCTACATGGTCGTCCTCAGTACTTTCTGTGCATCCCTCTGTCACAGTAATGATATTATAAATAAAAATGGTATGTATGTCTCCCCAACAAAACTCAAAAGATCAGTAGCTAATATGGTGTCCAAAATGAAGTAGGTGATCATCAAATATTTATTAAGCAAACTAAAACAGAAAATATTATATAAGACAATTATATAAAGATTATTTTCTTTTTAGTAGTATGATAAAAGAAATAAAAATTTACAAACCAATGTGGTAAGTACAATAGTAAGTGCATGTGTACGGTACCAAGGAATAGCTAGCTATGTGAAGGGATATAACGAAGGGCTACATACATGTTGTGACAAATCTATGTTAGTTGCTCCAACGATTAGTGAAATTGATTAGTCACATTGATTGAACCATCTGATTACTTAAGTTAATTTGATAAAAAACACTGAAGAAGTTACCACTGTTGTCTCTTTGTCTTTTTGACTCATTTAAGAGAATGCATTGATCTTGTTCAACTACAAAGAGTATAGCATATCAATTTTTAACTATATTGAATTTGAAAATTTGGGAGCCTCCAAAACAATCTTCACATTCTTTAAAAACTTCCACCATTATTAGAAAATAGACCCAATTTAAAACTTAAAAGAAAGAAATAGACAATCAGGAGTCACTTCTGCTTGGATTTGAGTTGAATGGGAATATTTTGGGGTGACAGATTTGTCTTCCAAGTGTTTTGGGGCTAGGAAGAGTTGAGAATTCTACAGTGGGAAGGATATTGCCCCTCAAAACAGGGTCTTGGAGCCACTTTGGAGAACAGTATGGAGCTTCCTTAAAAAACTAAAAATAGGACTACCATACAACCCAGCAAACTACTGGGCATATACCTGAGAAAACCATGATTCCAAAAGAGTCATGTACCACAATGTTCATTGAACCTCCATTTACAATAGCCAGGACATGGAACCAACCTAGGTGTCCATCGACAGATGAATGGATAAAGAAGATGTGGCACATATATACAATGGAATATTACTCAGCCATAAAAAGAAATGAAATTGAGTTATTTGTTGTGAAGTGGATGGACCTAGAGTCTGTCATAAAGTGTGAAGTTAAGTCAGAAAGAGAAAAACAAATACCATATGCTAACGCATATATATGGAATCTAAAAAAAAAAAAAAAAAGGTTCTGACGAACCTAGGAGCAAGACAGGAATAAAGACGCAGACGTAGAGAATGGACTTGAGGACACGGGGAGGGGGAAGGGTAAGCTGGGATGAAGTGAGAGGGTGGCATGGACATATATACACTACCAAATGTAAAATGGATAGCTAGTGGGAAGCAGCCACATAGCACAGGGAGATCAGCTCGGTGCTTTGTGACCACCTAGAGGGGTGGGATAGGGAATGTGGGAGGGAGACGCAAGAGAGAGGGGATATGGGGATATATGTATATGTATAGCTGATTCACTTTGTTATACAGCAGAAACTAACACACCATTGTAAAGCAATTATACTTCAATAAAGATGTTTAAAAAAGATAAAACAAACAAACAAACAAAATAGCGTTTTGGGATCTAGTCTAGATTTTCCTACTAGTTGCTTGTGCAACTATGGGCAAGGCACTTAGCCTCTATGTGCCTCAATTTTTTATCTCTTGTTAATTAAGGAGGTAGTCTATACCTTTAGGATCCCTGACAGCTGAAATATTCTCTGAATCTGGAAATTTCAAGAAAAAGAGCATCAGTCTCTACTAGCTATGTGTTAGAATCTTATTCCTTTAGGAATTGTCTTTCCTCTTCCTCTGTACACTGGTTTATTTTCAGTACAGCAGATGTTTTTCTTTCTTATGAAATTCTAACTTCAGCATTGCTGACTAACCTTTGGAAACTGAAGCCCTGGTATCCTCTTTAAAAAAGTTTCAAGATAATCCAGTGACAAAGGAATATGGCTGTGAAATATGGTTAATGGTATATTAATACACAATATAAATAATGGAATGCCATCAGTATCCAATTATTTAATTTCCAAACTCAAGGATTCATACTGATTTATTAATATCATCCTCATAAAAAAGACTTCCATGATCTGAAATTTAATATTTCTTACCTTTATCTTTGTATACTAAACACTTAGTGATATACTGCATATTGAAAAGAAAAATCTCTTTTCATGTAGGTACTTTTGTAGAATAACTTTGACAAAACCAAGAGCATAACATTAAAGTACGTCTTAACGAGAGTGATGCTGTTAGAATACAAAATAAAGGTAGACTTCTGATTGTCTCAGTTAGTTAAACAGTGGACAGTAGAACAACTACCTAGAGCCAGGATTTATCCTTGATTTTGATAATAGAAACACAATAATTTATTCTCCATTTCTTTCACATGTAGCAGGAATCAGAGAGCCAAATATAGCATCATCACAGCAATTACTAAATAAATGGTTTGGCCCAGTTGATTTAATATTTCTTTCTGTCCTTGGTCCTTACTTTTAAAAAAAAATTATTATTATTGTTATATGTATACTTTTTGTGGTACATTTTATTTTTTTTAAACTTATTTATTTTTATTTATTTTATGTTTGGCTGTGTTGGGTCTTTGTTGCTGTGAGTGGGCTTCCTCTAGTTGCAGCGAGCGGGGGCTACTCTTCATTGTGGTGCACAGGCTTCTCATTGCGATGACTTCTCTTGTTGCAGAGCATGGGCTCTAGGGTGCACGGGCTTCAGTAGTTGTGGCATGCAGGCTCAGTAGTTATGGCACGTGGGCTCAGTAGTTGTGGCTCGCAGGCGCTAGAGCGCAGGCTCAGTAGTTGTGGTGCACGGGCTTAGTTGCTCAGCTGCATGTGGCATCTTCCCAGACCAGGGATTGAACTCATGTCTCCTGCATTGGCAGGTGGATTCTTAACCACTGTGCCACAAGGGAAGCCCTGCTACATTTTCTAAAAGCCACTTTTGAATGAGGCAGGGCATAAAGAAAATTTGGTGATAAGGAATGTCTTGCAATAAAATGAAAAAATGTTCCCTTCCTTTAAGAATTTAAGTTAAAGGAAAGACAGGGGTACAGGTGTATAAAGAGGTATCCTGAGAAAGGAATTTATCAGGGTTCCAGGAGCTAATAGTTCTTTGGGAAGAGAGAGTGGAGGCCTCTGTCACCAGATGCTGGGCTTTCTAGCAGTGGGTCAGTTGCTGCATGTCTAGGGACATTGTTATTTACTGATGTCTGGAGCCAAAGTTTTAGAAATTGCTCACAATATGTATCAAATACTTTTTCCCCTAAAATCATAAAAATCCTGCAAAAATGAGATAATATAGATTTGAAAATCTGTCTTTTATTCAAAAAATTCTGTGTTGTTTATGGAATTCAGGAAATCTGTTAGGAGTTTTATTTGTAGTTGGCTTGCTTTAGGAACTGACATTGCCTTGTCATATGGGGAAACACTAATCTAAATTGGAAGTTTGACCTTTGAGCTCCCGGGCCCTACAGAATTGGGAGGGAGACAGACAGTTCTTTCTGGCTTAATAAACCATGAAGCCACACTGCTCTAAGATGACAGCATCTTCTTTTTGTCAAAAAGTAAAATTCTATGCCTTATTAAAATATGTCACATTGCATAAAGAGCTGACTGACATGGGAGGGAGATGGGCATCTATCTGTCTTTAGAGGGGTCTTTATTTGTCTTTATCTTTTCTGAGCAAGCATCCTTGATCCCAAGCAGCACCCAGGGGAACATTGTGAATCACACACACTTTGTGTCTGAAATTGCATGCACTTTGATACTGATTGAAACTGGTGTCAATCAGCATCATGTAGGGCTCCTCTGGGGCCCCGGCAGTAGGCTAAAAGGGCACTGCTTCTGTCTCAGGTCCTTGTGTACTTCTTGATCACTCTAAGCTTTTTCTTCCTTCATTAGATATTCTCATGAAAAAGCAGAGATCTGCCTGTATTTGTAAGCTAGTATTCGGGTTATGGCATCATCAGAAAATTGCATTTTGAATGTGATTTTCCTCTTTTCAAGATCCACCCAATGAAAGTTGTGTTCTGAAATTCAGCCTTAGAAGAAAACACTTTTTACTGCACACCTAAGTCTTTTTTATCCAACCTGGTCTTGAGCAGCAACAAAACTGATATTTTAATCTCCATCATATAGTCTTCTCTATTGACTTATAAGTATTTATAGAATTGGTTCAATTCTATAAACACTTACTCCTTGACTTTTTAAAAGGATACACTTAACTTTCCTTTACTATTTTAAGGGAGATATATCCAACTAATGCAACAAGATAAAGGAAAGGTAGTTTGAGAAAGTGGTTCAAGTGGAAGGGCCTAGCATTGATCATGGGCTCTGTTAAGTTCATAGAGCAGTGCACACATACCTACTTCACACTGGAGCTCTGCCTGGCACGTATCACCAGCTGTGTGAACTTTCTCTTATCTCTTATCAGGCTACATTCTCATCTTCTAAATATAGCCGGTCTGTGTTGTGTTATGTGCCACATCTATTTCTCTTTAGCCACTGATGCCTGTGACAGATGGTATAGGACCTTGGGGCTTTTTATAATCTCTAAAAGCATATCTAATAGCTGAGTATCAGCACTCTAATCCAGGACCAGAGCATTATCAATTTGTGAAAAATGTCCAGCTTTAACCACTGAGATTATATTTGTGACAGGGGGCTCTCTTTGGACTCTTACTGTACCATTTTGTAAAGTAGCTTAATACCATTCAAGAATTAGCTTCCTACTTCATGGCTAGGTAGTATTTACCATAGCAACAAGATATGTTTATATGAATGAGTAGTTTTTATTCCATAGCACGTTAATAAATGCTTAATTAACCAACCAATAGCTTTACTGGGTGTATCCTTCTTGAGGTTAGTGCTACTATAGTTAATTATGATAATAGATTTTGAAAATTTCAATTTATTCATTATTTATTTATGCAAATTGGTGGTCAGTCTTTTTGTTAGCATATGATGATTAGGATAGGAGACATTGGGATTCTGAAGATTGCTGAGTAGAAGTATTATAAAGTTTTGGTCAATCTAAAATCATGTTCTACAACTTAGAAAGCATAGCTGAGTTGGACTCAAAAGGGTTTGAATCTTAGTTATCCACACATTTTGTATATCTTGGGAGAGTGAATTAAACTTACTAACTCTCAATTTACTTATGTGTAAAATAGGAGTAAAAATGTCTGTTCTGTTTTTCTCCATCGTATTTTTATATGGCAAAGTGTAGTTTTGTTCATTTGTGTTTTGGTTGAGAAAGTCTGGCACCTACTTCTTTCCCTTCCTTAAAGGCAAAGAATTAGAAGACAAGAAGAGTGTGTCAAAGACTTTTGAGAAGGCAAATGAGGTGAGAACTGAACAGATATTATTTTTTATAACAGGTTTTATTACTTGGGAGCCTGGTGGCCACTGGGTCCTTCATAATGTAGAGGACAGTAGTAACTCCAGTGGTAGGGTTAAATGGTGCACTGAAAGAGAATTGAGAAATTGGAGACAATAAGCATAGAAAACTCTTTTGAGAAGTTTGACAGTGTACAGAAGGGGTAATTAGAAAGGTGAATGGACAAGAAACATAATTCTAGGGAGAGTGGTTTACACTGTGATTGTAATTATTGTTCTGGTCACAGTTGTTTTTATGACAAAAAGCCAGAATATCTTTAATATTCTGATAAGAATGATCAACATGGGCAGAAAGTTTCAAGATCTAGGAGTAATCACCAGCATGTGATTTCTGAGAAGGCATAAACTGTAATAGAACATGTGTGGAGAAACTGGTTATTATTGAGAATGAAAGAGGAGAAGTTGAACTAAGCTTATAGATATGGTAGCCTTTGAAGTAATTTCATATAAGAACTTTTATTTTCTTTCTGAATTAGAAGACAGGCCCCCACTAAGAGTCTGGGGTTGAGGAAGCAAAAGAGGTGAGGTTGGAGGTATGAGGAGAATGAGGAAGATTGAAAAGTAGCTAATAAAAACTGTGGTTATTTGAGACACAGGAAACTGGAATAGTCAGTTTAGTTAATTTTCATGATAATAATCCTTGATATGTGTTTAGCACTTTATTTTTCAATAAATATTTTCACATGCATCATCTCATGTACAAAATTACCAGCTTTTTAATTTTTTGCCAGCTTTTTTGAGGTATAATTGAGAAATAGAATTGCACATGTATATTTAAGATGGTCAACACGTTGATTCTGTATACATTGTGAAACGATTACTGCGATCAAGGTAATTAACACATCATCATCTCACATAGTTACAATTATTTTTCTTTTTGGGGGGAGAACACTTAAGATTTACTTTTTAGTGCATTTCAAGTAGATAATACAGTATTATTAACCATAATCCCCATGCTGTACATTAGATCCCAGAACTTAGGCATCTCTTTTTCCCCACTTCCCCTGCCCACCCAGTCCCTGGCAATCACCAACTGATTCTGTTTCTTTGAACTGACTTTTTAAGATTCCACATATAAGTGATATTAGTATTTGTTTTACTCTGTCTGGCTTATTTCCCTTAGTAGTGCTTTCTAGGTTCATCCATGTTGTTGCCAATAGCAAGATTTCCTTTTTATTTATAGTTGAACAATAATCCACTACATATATACTACATTTTCTTTATCCATTCATCAGTCGACAGACACACAGACAGACTATAGGTTATTTCCATATCTTGAGTGTAGTAAATAATGCTGCAATAAGCGTGGGGGTACAGATAGCCCTTTCAGATGCTTTTTTTGTTTCCTTTGGATATATACACAGAAATGGAATTTCTGGACCTTTTTTTAAAAAAATTCATTTATCTTTATTTTTGGCTGCGTTGGGTCTTCGTTGCTATGCGCAGACTTTGTCTAATTGTGGCGAGCGGGAGCTACATTTTGTTGTGGCGCGAGGGCTTCTCATTATGGAGGCTTCTCTTGTTGCAGAGCATGGGCTCTAGGCACACGGGCTTCAGTAGTTGTGGCACACAGGCTCAGTAGTTGTGGCTCACGGGCTCTAGAGCACAGGCTCAGTAGTTGTGGCACATTGGCTTAGTTGCTCCACGGCATGTGGGATCCTCCCAGACCAGGGCTCGAACCCGTGTCCCCTGCATTGGCAGGCGGATTCTTAACCACTGCACCACGAGGGAAGTCCGAGTTTCTGGATCTTATTGTAGTTCTATTTTTAATTTTTTGAGGAACTTCCACACTGTTCTCTGTAGTGGCTGTACTAGTTTACAGTCACACCAACAGTGCACAAAGCATTCCTTTTTCTCTACATCCTCGCCAACACTTTTTACCTCCTGTCTTTTCAATAATAGCCATCCTAACAGATGTGAGATGATAACTCACTGTATTTTTGATTTACATTTCCCTGATGACTAGCAATGTTGAGTACCTTTTCAGCTACCTGTTACTCATTTGTATATCTTCTGTGGAAAATTGTCTATTCAGGTCCTTTGCCTATTTTTAAACAGGTAATTTGCTTTTTTGATATTGAGTTGTATGAATTCCTTACATATTTTGGATATTTAACCCTTTATCAGATACAGAGTTTACAAATATTTTCTTGCATTTCCTAGGTTGCTTTTTCATTTTGTTGAATGTTTTATCTGCTGTGCAGAAGATTTTTAGTCTGATGTAGTCCCACTTGTTTATTTTTGCTTTTGTTGTGCTTTTGTTGTCACATCAAAAAAATTCATTATGAAGACCAATGTCAAGGAACTTTTCTCCTATGGTTTCTTCTAGGAGTTTTATGTTTTCAGGTCTTACATTAAGTCTTTAATTCATTTTGAATTAATTTTTGTGAGTAGTGTTAGATAGGGATTTTTTTTCTTCTGCATGCAAATATCCAGTTTTCCCAGCACCATTTTTTTTTTTTTTTTTTTTTTTTTTGCGGTACACGGGCCTCTCACTGTTGTGGCCTCTCCCGTTGCAGAGCACAGGCTCCGGACGCGCAGGCCCAGCGGCCATGGCTCACGGGCCCAGGTGCTGCACGGCATGTGGAATCCTCCCGGACTGGGGTATGAACCCGTGTCCCCTGCATCGGCAGGCGGACCCTCAACCACTGCACCACCAGGGAAGCCCCTGTCTACATATTTTTATGCCAGTACCATGCTTTTTTTTTTTTTTGACTGACTATAATTCCTTAATAAGTTTATTTCCTGTTCCCAAGGAAATTTGTAATTAATTCACCTTGAAAATTCTTCCCGTTATGCTTTTCTGATACATGGAACTGTTAGTTTTGTAATATAATTTGAAATCAGGAAGTGTGATGTCTCCAGCTTTTTTCTTCTTTCTCAGGATTGCTTTGGCTCTCAGGGTCTTTTGCAGTTCCATATGAATTTTAGGATTGTTTTTCTATTTCTGTAAAAAATGCCATTAGAATTTTGATGGGGATTGCATTGAATCTGAATAGCATTTGAGAAGGATGGGCATTTTAACAATTCTAAATCTTCAATCCATGAACTCAGTATCTTTCTATTTATTTGTGATTTCTTCATTTGCTTTCATCGATGCTTATAGTTTTCAGTATATAGATCTTCTACCTCCTTGATTTTTATTTCCAAGTACTTTATTGTTTTTGATGCTATCTACCTGTGAGTATTGGCTTGTGATATATGACTTCTTTTAGTGTTGATGTAAATTCCTTCTATACTCAATTTGCTGAGAGTCTTTAGCATGAAAGGATGTTGAATATTGTCAAATGCTTTTTTTCCATCCATTGAGATGAACATTTGATTTTTATCCTTCATTCTGTTAATGTGGCATATCACATTTATTGATTAGCATATGTTGAACCATCCTTGCATCCCACAGGTAAATATCACTTGATAATGGTGTATCATCTTTTAAAATAATTTATACAGATTTTATATCTTATTCATTTCTTTGAAATATAGTTGATTTACAATATTATGTAAGTTTCATGTGTGTAACATAGTGATTCACAATTTTGAAAGGTTATACTCCACTTATAGTTATTACAAAATATTGGCTATATTCCCTGTGCTGTATAATATACCCTTGTAGCTTATTTATTTTATACATAGTAATTTATACCTCTTGATCCCCTACCCCATGTTGCCCCTTCCCCCTTCACTCTCCCACTGGTAACCATTAGTTTGTTCTCTATATCTGAGGTTTGGACAATTATCATATGCATTTTTTAGATGAGAAACAGAATCCACAGAGAAGTTATATGTCTAAGTTCACATAACACAGTGAACAAAATGAATACATTCCTTGCCATTTTTTAAGAGTAAAATTGTAATTTATCATTTGCTTCAATGCCAGGTCATGATACTGTGGGTACTATTCATTTTTGTAGCCTCCTTGTTTTTAAAATTTTTCCTCTCCTTTAAACATTGGCGATTTTAATGAGCCTTTCTTTAGACCCTTTCCAACTCCATAATCCTTCAACTCCTTAGTTTTCTAAACCAAAGTAATTAACTAGGAATTTCTTAAACATTGACATTTATTACGTACCAGGTACTGGGCTAAGCCCTGAGCATAATAGAATAATATAAAAAAAAATCAAAACGTAGAACCCAAAAGACAGTTACACATTTGATGTCAAGGCACACTCAAGGGCAACAGATTATACAGCAGTGTGAATACCTGGAGACAGAGATTATTGGGAACCCTCTAGAAGCTGCCCGCCATAGTTACCTTAGTTATAAGACCCTTGAATGATTTCACCTCTGTGTTAGTTTCCTGGGCTGCTACAACAAATTGTCATAAATTGAGTGACTTCAAAAAACAGAAATTTATTCACTCACAGTTCTGGAGACCAGAAGTCCAAAATCACAGGGTCGGCAGTGTTGCTGCCTTCTGAAGGCTCTGAGGGAAAATCTATTCATGCCTCTTTCCTAGCTTCCGGTGGCTTCTGGAAATCCTTGGCATTCCTTGGCTTGTAGATGCATCATTCCATCTCTGGCTCCCTTCTTACATCACTTTCTCTTCCGTATGTCTGTTTTCTCCTCTTCTGTTTTACAAGGACATGTGTCATTGGAATTAGGGCCAACTCTGTTAATCTTTGATGATCACATCTTGAAGATCTTTTTCATAATTAAATCTGCAAAGACCCTTTTTCCAAATGAGATCACATTCACAGGTTCCAGGTGCACATATCTTTTGGAGGCCCACCATTGAATGTACTACATTATTTTATCATGCCATAATTCTTTTTGTTCTCTACGCTTCTGCCAAACTGGCCTTCTTCTCTCTATTCCTCAGAGTCCAAACTTCTTTTTACTTCAGAGCATTCCCATGTACTGTACATTCTATATCACTTGTATCCTTTGTCAGGCTATCTTTTATTCATCTTTGCCATCTCAGCTTAAAGGTCATTTCCTCAAGGCAGCTTTCTCTGACTATCCTTAAACTATATCCCCCAAGTTAGGCTAGAGCTTCATGTAACACATTTTCACAACATCATATACTTTTCCTTCATAGGACTTAATACAATTAAAATTGAGTATTACTGCAAAATAGTTATTATGAGATTTTGCATCCGTTGATGAGTTTAATGACCACAGAGTACCCTTGGTCACTAGTGTCTACCACATTACCTAGTAGAAAGAGCATAATAACTATTTGTTAAATTTGATGTTAAAATAGGCTGTGTAATGAGTGGGTGGGTAATATTTATGAAAGATTTGGGGTCGAGATGGGTATTTGTGTATTCCTATATGGCTCAGTTCAGCTGAGTGCAGTTGTCCGTGGTCATCTAATATTTATCACAAATGAGTTTGTGCATAATCAAATGCAAAATTTGTGTTTTGCTCAAATAGTTCTCTAATACTTCAATCATTTGGAACAAGTTTGCATTTCAAAGTAAGCATATGGCAGAACAAACTGTATAATTTTAACATATGGTTACTGATGCTTGACTTCAATGGATAATATTGGGGAGCTACCAAGTCTATATGATGGCAAACAAATTTCTTAGTTAATAGCACCAAACATCTAGATCCTGAAAGTAATATTATTTTTAAAAAGCTTTAAATTGAAGAGTAATATGTTGTCATTAGAAAGGAAGGAAAAAAGAATGGCTCAGAGAAGAGCTGATAGGCGTGAAGGTGGTGGGGGATTGTTAGCAAAAGCTTTTTACATGACTCAACTTGGAGTCTGAGAAACTAAAGAAAAAGAGGTTCAAAATGAATAACTTAAATACAGTAGATTGGCAAAATTAAGAGAACTGATGCTATCAAGTGTTGCCAAGAAGATAATGCAGCTGGAACTCTTGCATACTACCAAATGGAATATGAATAGGCCTAAGCGTTTTGGAGAAAAATTTAGCATTGTCTCACACAACCAAAGATGTGTACATCCTATGGTCCAATAACTCTTCTCCTAGGGTACATTCACTGAAGAAAATCTGGGCCATGTGAACACATTGCAAGTTTTTCTTATAGATTAATTTTCCTAGTCTCTGGAAGAATTTATAAATTATTGAAATTATTTGTTCATTGATTGAATATATAAGTATGACAACCGTTCATTGAATATACACTATTATTTAGTCTGACATTTTTATGAAAATATTTTAATTATTGATCACATTTCTTTAATTGTTATGGGTGTAGTCAAGATATTTATTTCTTCTTGAATCATTTTTGGTAAGAGATATTTTTCTAGAAATTCGTTCACTTAAGTTTTCAATATAGCCCCCTTAGATGATCCTGGCTTAGTTGGATAGACTACACCTCAGCTCCCGGCTTTGTAGGGGCCAAAGGCTTAGTTTCCCATCCTGATATAGCACTTGCCTCAAGGTTACATGTTTGCTTACCATCCAAGTTTTAGTGAACTTTTCCATTGTGGATCTTTAATTTTATTGGTTTTCTTTTTTGGTTTTGCTTTGGGGAAATTTTTCTTTTTCCTGCAATCTCATTTGTTCAACATTGTATTAAAAAGTATCTTAGGTAAAACCTAAAAAAAAATCCAGATATATCTGTAATACAGCAGCAAGGCCTTAAAAAACTCAGACCAAAGAAAATGATATTGATCTCATCCTTTTTCCCCCCAAGATTTCAGTTCCAAATATTGTATATATTGGGCAGCTAGAACTTTCCTGAATGATGTTTTATTTTGCAAAATGACACTCTGTGGTGCCTCCGTAGCTCATTCAAAATGGTGACCATTGGTCTTGAGACATTAGTCTCTCAGCCTGTCTACAAAGGTTATAGTATTCACTCTGAACCATTCAGCAGCTTTGAGAAAATACCAGGCTTGATTTCATAATAGGTTCTTCATCTCCCAGACCTCTTAATAGTCAAATTATCATCAAGATTGCACAGTTGAAATGTTCACCTGCTGTGTTTTGCATGCATATTCTTCTTCACTGTATGACTATTTTATCTTCTAGCTTACATCATAATTCTTTAATGAATTTTCAGAATCTTACAGTGTCTGTACCACATTATGATAATAGAGAATATTAACACCGGAAGGAATATTGGTGATAATTATGCCTAGTTTTTATTTTATAGCTTATTAAGAAACTTCGGTCCTCAGAAATCAAATGATTGGTCGAAAATTAGAGCTGTGATGTAAACCTGAGACTCTAGTTCTAGCCCATTTATTTTGCCACAGCACCACAAGATTCATGTTTCTGAGCATCAGTTTCCATTTTATAACTAGAGATGTAAATTTTAAAAGTTAAAAAAAATAGGCTGACTATGGGTAAACCTGGATATAGTTTGAAAAGTCTTTGTGAATCAGTCTATAGATTCACCTGACTTAAATTATTTTTCATTTGTTTCATCAACTGAGTACTTCCACACTTGTGGTTAATTGTATCTTTCCTCCACAAATAACTTGAGACTCCATTTTAATTTCATCTTGAAAAGTTCCAGAATCACAAATGATACTGAATTTTATTGCCTGACTATTGGTTACTTACTTAATGATTATTATGCTCTTAGAGATTTACCCATCATAATTTTAGTCTGTATGTGTTTATTAATTTGTATTATATCCTATCATTCAAATATCAGAAAGGGAAAAAATGAATAGTCTATTTCCCACCATATATACCCTGAAAAATGTATTTGGGAATATTTTTTTATATCGATACAAAAGAGCTTTCTTTTTTTTTTACAGCTGTATTTATTCGTGTGGATGTAGCGTCATATATATGTGTGTGTGTGTGTGTGTGTGTGTGTGTGTGTGTGTATAATTAGAGGCGTTATGAATACTCTGTACAAATATTTTCAACTATTTTGCATATAGGTAAATATGTGTATATGATAAATTTCTAGAAGTTGAAAGTCTGGGTCAAAATACATTTTACAGTTTTGATATATAATGCTCAATTACCTTACGTTAAGGTTGTTCTATTTGTACCAATTTATAATTTTAGCAGCAATGGGAAAATTGTGTCTGTGTTGAACACAAAAAGGCAGATGGTTAGATGGCAAGACCAAGTCATCTGAAATAACATTTACTGGGGCTACAGGTATTCAGTTGCCCATCAAAATCTGGGATTCTGATACAGGCATGCTGCCATGAGGTTTTTAAGCAGTGTAAGTGAAAAAGTGCCAGTACTTTTTTTTTTTTTTTTTTTTTTTTTTTTTTTTGCGGTACGCGGGGCTCGTACTGCTGTGGCCTCTCCTGCCGCGGGCGGAGCACAGGCTCCAGACGCGCAGGCTCAGCGGCCACGGCCCACGGGCCCAGCCGCCCCGCGGCATGTGGGACCCTCCCAGACTGGGGCACGAACCTGCGTCCCCCGCACCGGCAGGCGGACTCCCAACCACTGCACCACCAGGGAAGCCCAGTGCCAGTCCTTAAACAGCCACGTTCAAGGCCTTGGGTCCAAGTCCTGTGTGACAGCAGCAGTATGATGTGCCAGAGCTTGTCCTCCATGCCTTTTTTGCTACCTCATTATTTATCAACTGGAGCCCTTCTGCTTGCATTATTAGATGTTTGGGGTTTGAAACTCGTGATTGCAGCTCCTTTGTCCTGAAGTTGCCACCTCAGCTTTACTAGTATGGCTTGCCTCAAGAATTTGACAAGGGCTGGTTTCCATGGAATTTACAGAAGGCCAGCCTACAGGAAAGTGGCTGAGCCATGTTAACCCTTACCTCTTGGTCTCTCTCCTCAGAGCCTCACCCACACTCTGTTGGCTGTGGTACTCAAAAATGCTGAGGCTTGTCCCTCTCCATTTTCATTCATCTTCTGACTACCGAAAGCAGGACATCAATGCCCTAGATATGGCCCAGAAGACTGGCCCTCTGACTCTATCCACCTGAGCCTTCTCTAGTGAGTAATTTGGATGTCAGTTTGAATAATTCAAGAACAAAGTCAATTTTATAATGGTAGAGACTTGCTTCTCCAAGATTAGGATTTCCACACTCAGAATCTCAAGGCACATTTTCTTTCGACTTCACTTTGCACCAAGTAGGCTAATAGAAGAATCAATATCTATTATCAATTATTCTTTTGTTTTGTAAGCAATTATACGGAATCAGTGGAATTGGTGTCTTGTCAACATCTGACGGAGAGTAGTGTAGAGACAGCTCAAGGATGAACAGAAGGCAAAATCCAAATGAGTATGATTCATGGTTCAAGACCCTCCAAATTGTATCAAGGTTTGAAGGAGGCCTATCTGATATAGTGGGTTTTTTTCCCCCTTCATTAAGTGGGACAAAAATGAGAAATTAGATAAATAATTGAATTTTATGAAGAAAAAGTAATAATTAAAAGACATTTCTTTGTTATTTCCCTCGTTCCAACCTTATGTTTAGAGGTTTCTGCAAGATGCAGAGACTGAAATCTTACTTCCTCATAGGATATTTGTTGAAGTCCTGAATCTCTGGACACATCCTGTACCACTGGAGGAAGAAATGTCAGGAGATTGCAGGATGGCATAACCACATCTACCTTAACTCCCATGTTTCCCAAGGAGCGAAGGTTGGGTTCCCCATGATCCTAAACCAGGCAAACGAAGGAGGTACAAGCATTTGCTTTTTGGATACCTCAGGAAGTTGACCTGTTGTGTGAAGGATCTGCCTTAGTGCAACTCCAAGAGAATATTTACAGGTAGCAGGAAAGAATCAGCTCTGTCTTAGAAGTCTGTAACTAAGCGACTGAGGAAGAGGTGTCAATGGAGTCCTTGAAGACAATCCACTGTACACCATAAAAGAACCGAAACACGTGCCGTCCAGGTCAAGAGAGACAGAAGATAGTGTAGGACCCATTGGCATGTGACTGAGGGGTGATCTTGATAATATCTTTATACACAAAATATCAGAGCTTTAACCACATACTGTGTATCACAGACCACAGAAAGTAGAGTCCAATACATTTTGAAACCAGTAAACTAGGCTTGTATAAACATTGTGATTAAAACAGTTGCTCTACATAGATGACACTGTTTCAAAGTTAAATAATGTTAAATAATTCTTGTTCTGAATTTAACTTTGGAGTATTTGTTGACTAAAAGCTACTTCCATTTAGTTGAGGAGTGACATTATGTACACTGCTTTCATTTTATAACAAAGCTAGGAGTTAAAAAAATTCTTAATATATTTTGAAAAGCAGGAAATGAGATAAAACGTGCTTATTACTTTGTGTATGGGCTTCTGGTTTATATGTTTATTTCTTAAAATTTAGGTTACAGAAGGCTGAGTTCCTATTTTAGTATAGAAATAAAAATGTTCTGAAATCTATGAAGGCAAGATCTTTAGATTTGTAAGTAAGTGTTTTGACTGGCATGACTATGAGGGCTTAAGTCAAGGAACAAGTCTAGAAAGAACCAGATTTCTCAGCACAGTTCTCATAAATGTTATCTTAACTTTGATTTCCACGACTATTTCATTGTACTGTCTATATGAAATTGTATACATTTGATAACAGGGTTCATATATATTCACCTCATAAAACTGGTTTCTTTCTCTTTGGTATAGAATACCCTGGGGAGTATTTGCTTAATTGATATAAAGGGTGAATGCTTTCCATGGAACTATTTCTGGTTACCTTGTGACAATTTATAGAGCATTTCATGATCATTTAACTCTTACTCTTTTTTCCAACCTCTTTTAATAAGCAGTATCTCACAATAACATGGGGATTTAACAATTTTAAAGACCTTTAAAATATTTAACTTGTTTTAATTTTCACAACTTTGTGAGTTAGGCCTTAGACTTCTCATTTTACATCTGAAGAAAGCTCAAAGATCTTAAGGGATTTGCCAAGAGCTACAGGGTAAATAAGTGGCAGAGGCTGAGCCAGGACTCTCTGAAAAATATATGTATCTTCAAAGATTCTTAATAGTGGCATTTAGTCTCTTACACCCTGGTGGTACCATATAATCTAAGGAGTTTTATGAACTTATACACAAAACAGAAATAGACCCCCAGGGAATAGGAAACAAACGTGATTTCCAAAGGGGAAAGGGGGAGCGAGAGAGATAAATTAGGAGTTTGGGATTAGCATATAAACACTACTATATATAAAATAAACAGCAAGGACCTACTGTATAGCACAGGGAACTGTATTCAATATCTTGTAATAATCTAGAATGGAAAGGAATTTGAAAAAGTATATATATATACATATATGTATATATACATATATGTATATATACGTGTGTCTGTGTGTATATATGTATCTATCTATACATACATATGTAACCGAATCACTTTGCTGTATACCTGAAATTAACACATTGTAAATCAACTATACTTAAATTAAAAAAAAAAAAAAGTTTTCTGTCCCTGAAGTGATTCTTTGGTTTCCCAGTGTTTGGAGGACTTTGACTTCAAGTTTTGGGTGCATATAGTTGGACTAAACTAGAAAAATCCTTGTAGAGTGTCCTGGGAGATTTTGTGGTGCTTTCCTAGAGATGATAGTGTCTGGGAGTCATTATCAGGTATAATTAACCTAGACGGCTTATGAAGAGGAGGTTAAAATTGTGCTGGAAGGAGCTGATTCTGATTGATTACTTTAGGATGTTTTTTTAATTTTAGGTAATGAAACAACTGCCATTGTTGAATTTTAGTTTTGAAGTATCCACAGGGAATGATGATTTAAATGTTCATTTGAAGTATATTTGTTGTAAGATAGTACAATTAAAATATTCTAAAGGAATTGTCACCACCTGGAGTCTGCAGTATAGCATTTGTCTCTAAATAGTTAGACTTTTTTTTTTTTTTTTTCGGTACGCGGGCCTCTCACTGTTGTGGCGTCTCCCGTTGCGGAGCACAGGCTCCGGACGCGCAGGCTCAGCGGCCATGGCCCACGGGCCCAGCCACTCCGCGGCATGCGGGATCCTCCCAGACCGGGGCACAAACCCGTGTCCCCTGCATCGACAGTCAGACTCTCAACCACTGCGCCACCAGGGAAGCCCTAAATAGTTAGATTTTTGTCACGAGCCTCTTGAAAAAGACAACCTCACTTAGGAAAGCTGAGCAGATAGCCTCAGAAGTCCTGAGTTCTGGCCACTCTTGTCTGTCTCTGAAAGCTTGCAGCTCATGGAGTCCTCTTCCCAAGCTGGAAGTAGAAGACCATCTTGCTGGAAATACCCAGTTGTCAGAACTTTTATTCCTTGTTCTTGACCTGCTCTGCAGACGTCTGGAAACTAAAAGTGATGTGTGTGTGTTGTTCTAACCATTCAAAAGCCCTTTTAAAGACGTGGAACTATGAAGTGTGTATGTTTTGAGATACCCATTTTTGGTGTGTGAATCACCTTGTAGAGGAGAAAAACCTCAGATTTAATGAACAAGATTCATGACTTTGTCCTTCTGAAAGAAAACCTAATTTAATAATGGTAAAGGTCCATACTGACCAGAGGCTGGTACCAAAGAGGATGCTTCCATCCTGGCCCCGAAATCTGAGCTGATCCTATGGCCACTCGAGCCTCACAGGCACAAGGAGGGTTGTGTGTGGTCTTCAGCCACTTGTCATAGAACAGTATCCCTCTACACAATTTTTAGAATAGAATAGCAAAGCCTAGTTCTCCCATGTGAGAATTAGAATTAAACAAGTTTCTTTTAATTTTGTTTGATAATCTATACTAAGACCCAAAGAAGAAAAATGTGAAAGGTGAGTTAGAGCCGCTCATCTACAAAGATTGTTGCAATATTATGAATAATGGTTATGGCTCACTTGTTTCAAAAATAAGATTTCTGTTCTCATGTCTTTTACGAGATTCAAGCAAGCTAACCTTAAGTAAGCTAAATATTTGATTCAGAAATGAACTCAGACATTTTTGTGGCCTTGTATGGGAAGATCTTATTCAGAACAAAGTTTTTAATAAAAGGTTCATAACTAAAACAACAATGACTAAACCTTTGGAATGTGTTAAATTTCCAGTTGCCCTAGTAAAACTCAATGGGGTTGGTGTAAAAGGGACAGAACAGTTTATCTTGAATAATTATACATCCATTTCAAAGAGAAACATGGAAATGTTTTAGAAGTTCCAGTGAGTGTCTTTCACTTCCTTGAGGGTAATATCTGAAGAAACTGTGTTTACAGTACAAATGCATGCACACCTTTTATGCTTGCTCCCTTTTAGTGCTCTGTTGGGTTTTGCAATAAGAGAAGCCGTCACCTACCGGTGATTGAAAAAGTCTGCTTATGTGACATGACATAGGAAGGAATGAAGTGGAATCTTGATACCATGGTGAAGAACCAGCTGGCTCTGTTTAGCTTTTCTTTTCTCTCAAGGTGACAATCAGCATGTTTAAAGGAGTAAGGAAAAATGTTAGATGGAAAATAATTCTTTCAAGGTTTTAGCTGCAACTAAAAATTTGTTTTGATTTGATTGTCAAAAGCTTAGTTCAATTTAAATAAACCTGATGATTTTTCTGCAAGTGGATGACTTAATTCTCTGTCATCAGGCAGGACCCATATTATTTTCTAATCCCTGTCCACTGGAAATAATTTAACTCTAGTCACCTGAAGATTATTTTAGCACTTTTAAGTGTACCAACTATGACAGTCCAAACTTTGCCATCTTGGAAGTAAACTTGATGACATTTGTTTGATTCAAATTATAAAACTAAGTGATTTACAAAATTTTTAAAACTCACTTTTATTATTTGACCTAAAATATACTGATTATTGATGGAAAAAAACACATTGTGTGTCTCTAATAATACATGTTAATTTTATTCATATCTTGGTTTATTGTATTATTTCCAGGTTGATGAAAATGAAACTATGATGATTCTTATGCCAGATTACTGACTGCCCAAAGGACAGCAAAGAGCCTGTAACTCATAGAAATGTATTTTCCCCTGTTTGTACTCAGAGATACCCAGCCAACAGCTTTGACTAAATTGACAACCGTTTCCTGGATGACTGTGATTGTGTGTTATTATGTGTGTGTGAGTACAGGCACATCTGTGATTTCAGGAATTCAACTGAGTCAATTTATAGTTTGGTATTATTGAGACAAGTTTCTTCCCGCTTCTTTTTCATTTGAGGAGCTTTAGAGTATCATTCCCCTTCGATAAGCTGGCTGAAGTCACAGGTGCACTTGTAGAATATTGGACAATAGAAATTGAGAGTGATTACATCTGAGATCTTAAACTAAAAGCCAAATGCATTTATTTTCACAAAATATAAAACATTAATAATGTCCTGTGAACTTATGAAATTATTTCATCTTCCATTTCTAAAGATATTCAATGCATGAAATGCTAGGTGGCTCCGTTTGTGCAGTTTACCATAGGATACTGCAATGGAATGGAAACAGGTTGTTATCTGGAGAAATCGCTCACCATTTCTCATTGTCATATCTGTTGGCTTTGGAAAAATTCAAAGAAAACCAGGAAGTTTTAGTGTAACATAAAGATTCAATCTTTCTGTAAACTGAACATCCAGGAAAGTGCGTACAGTTATTTCTCTTGTTCAGCACATGCAGAAGTATTTAAGGAACCTATTAATTTTTGCTGCTGTGCAAGGAAGGGTAAAGTAGTATCTAATTGATAGTATCAGACATGTGACGGGTATAGAAGATACTTATGTTTTGCACATAAAAACTGATCTAATTTGATATTGAATCAAAGGATATAACAATTTCACTTCTCTGAGACCAACTTCCTCACATGCCTACCAAAGGAGTAGGATCAAGTTATGTCCATAGCGCCTTTCCAAAAATCAACCAGTCTCTACATGTTCAATTTCTTCTTTTTAAAAGTCTTCATTAAATTCCTAAATGGTAACAGTTCTAGATAAATCCAGATTTTGATGTTTTAATGTTAGATTACTTATTTCCAGGGAAATGGATTTCTGGGTCACCTAAATCAAACATCTGCATTATGGAAACTTAACTTTTGTTGTATCTGTTAACATTTATAGTAGCATATTTTTGTCTTCTTTATTAGGAATTCACTTTTGGTATGACTATACTGATGCCAAATTCTGCTTCCTGGAAGAGAAACAGTGTCAAAAGCTCTGAACGATTTGGGCATAATTAGTCTAAATCATATACTGGATAAGAGTTGTTAATTTGAATTCTCCCAGATACATATTTTATTTAAAATTAAATTAGGTGCTTAATAGGGCATTTGTATAAAAATATCCCAGGAAAAGTCAACTCATAAGTAGTGATGTCTCTGCATCTGTGTTTTGATACTTCAGAATGATGTTGCTGATGTATAGTTTGCCATCTCTTAGTCTAACATTACAGAGCAAAGTATGGAGGGGCAGTTTTGGGATAAAAGACAACAGGTTAAACAATGCAGATCTTCCTGTCTGGCAAGTTATTTAGCTTATTGGAGTCTCAGTTTCCTCACCTGTGAAGTGGGGATAGGACTGTACCTAACCTGGAGGGCTATAGCCAGGGTTAAATGAAGTAGTGAAGTTAAAACATTTGCACAGTGCCTGAAACAGAGGATATACTCATATAAATATTAATTATGGAAAAAATGATCATGAGAAGGGACAGGAGATGAGGGGTGGCTGATGTGGTGTGGCCTCATGTGAGTAGAGTCAGAGTTACTAAGGCTGTTGAAATAATTCAGTTGATGATGTTTGGCTTCAGAGCACTTCTTTCCATTTGGTGTTTGACTATAAAGAGGGTTGGGATTTTTAAAAATGTATTCATTCATTCAACCAATGTTTAAATTTCTTGTGTGTGATAGACACTGAGGCTAGTCCTAATAAGTCCAATCTCTACCTTTATGGAGCCAGGGAAGAGAGACTTTAAACACACATACATACACCCTGCCCCCCAGTAAATCCATGATAAATTATGTCATTGAAAAGGCCTGAGTTAAATCAATAAACGTTAGCTTCGGTTAGTATGTTTGTATTTTCATAGTTCTAGACAGTCATATCTTATTACCTATTTGTTTCAAATGCAGAACTCTTAAGAGAAACATATACTGATCAATTAGTGTGTTTTAGTTTGAGATATATAACCACTGGAAAATAAATTAGTTGAAATACATTTTTGATAGTGTGGCAGTCATTAATAGTCAAGATGATCCATAGTGCTTCTAATTAAAGAATGGGCAGGCCTGTAACTGAAATATTTAAAGTCTGCCAAGCCCCCATGCCTTTCAGCAGTTTAGTTCACAATAAATATGATGATGTTAATGCAGAATGCCAAAAAAGAAGGAATGTACAGATTGTGAATTCCTAGATTATGCATCTGTTGTTATAATGAGCCAGGGCTTGTCTAACCTATTCTTGTATTAGAGTTTTTTTAAGAAGAGAGGTATTGAAGTCTGTGTGCTGCGGTAACTGAATTCAATTGTTTCAAACTTTTCTCTTCTCATCTCTTGATCTAACTCAGGAGTCTATACATTGTTTCAGTGATTCTGGTTTGAATAGGAAGAGAGACAGGACCAGAGAAGGGGTGGTGAACTCTGCCTGGGGAGGTCAGAGAATGCTTCTCCAAAGGATTCACATCTGAACTAGGTTTTGAAGAAGACATATAGACATTTGACAGGACATTCGGCTCTAAGAGATCTTTTAAGTATTGCTGCTTTACAGTAGCCAAGCATTCACCTTTCTGATTAGACGTTTTATCACCGAGTCACTACCTCATTGTATGCCTCACAGTGCAAAAGAAGACCCACAGGTAGATATTTTCTCTTTATTAAAGGATACTGAGAAATTTTGAAATAAATATAACTGATATCTAAGGATAGGTAATTAGCATGGTTTTTGTATATATCCTTACATAATATGACCTTGTAACAAATGCACGGTTCTTGGAGCTCTGCTGAGTGAATTCTGGTATAGCATAAAGATGATGATGATTAAATATTTTCCGTTGCTACATGTATACTACTTTTTTTTTTTTTTTTTGCGTTACGTGGGCCTCTCACTATTGTGGCCTCTCCCGTTGCGGAGCACAGGCTCTGGACGCGCAGGCTCAGTGGCCATGGCTCACGGGCCCAGCCGCTCCGCGGCATGTGGGATCCTTCCGAACCGGGGCACGAACCCGTGTCCCCTGCATCAACAGGCGGACTCTCAACCACTGCGCCACCAGGGAAGCCCTATACTACTTTTTAAGCAATGCTTTAAGTACTTTACAATCTTCACAACTGTCCCGTTATCTGTCCTATTTCAGAGATGAGCACACTGAGGCACAGAGCATGAAAGTGACTTGTACCAGGTTGCATAGCACATCAGGAACGCAGGCTCCAGAGCCAGTACTCTTAACTGTCTCTTCATAATTAAATTCAGATCAACCACTCACCACATTTCCCCCAGAGTTATCCCATAAAAAAAAATGTTGGTCACTTCACTCCACTAGTTAAACCCTTCAGTGGTAGCTCATTGGGTCCATGACACAGTTTGTGATTCTCAGAAAGGAATATAAAACTTTTCGTAATCAAGCCACCTGCTAGCATCATATCCTGTCCAAAATATCAGACTGGTGAAGGACTGTATAAATGCAGATCCCTGGGCTTACCCCAAGTCTCAGAACCGGGTCTTAGTAGCATTTTAGCAGCCTCTTCTGGTTTTACCCGTTTTAAACTGAGAGCCACTGCCCTCCGCAGGCAAAGTGTAGGGACTTTGAAATTCAGCAATCATGTACTACATCTGCTTATACATCTATATCCACACACATGCACACACAATGGAATACTATCTATATATACATACACACACAATAGAATATTACTAAATCATAAAAAAATATAAAATTTTGCCATTTTCAACAACATAGATTGACTTGGGGAGCATATGCTAAGTGAAATAAGTCAGAGGAAGACAAATACTGTATAATATCACTTATGTGGAATCTAAGAAATACAACAAACTGGTCAATATAACAAAAAAGAAGATTCACAGATACAGAGAACAACTAGTGGTTACCAGTGGAGAGAGGGAAGGGAGGAGGGGCAATATAGGGGTAGGGGAGTAAGAGGTACAAACCATTAGTTTTAAAATAAGCTACGAGGATATATTGTACAACACGAAGAATATAGCAAACATTTTATAATAACTATAAATGAAATATAACCTTTAAAAATTGCAAATCACTGTATTGTACACTTGTAACTTATATAATATTGTATATCAAATATACTTCAATTAAAAAAACTTGTCACGTGCCACATGTGAAAATTTTATTAAAAATGTGGATCCTGGGACAGGGCCTGAGATTCTGCATTTCTAACAAGCTCTGGATAATGCCAATGCTGCTGGTCTGCTGACCAAAGAGTACTAAGGTAGCAATCACTGATACTCACAATAACCTAAGGAGGTAGATGTGAACATTAACCCCGTTTTTCCAGATTAGGAACCTGAAACAAAAACGTATTGTATATACATCGCCCAAAGTCACAGGCTTATAAGTGGCACCACCAGGGTTGGACCCAGGTACCAAGGCTCCAGACTTTGGGCTCTTAACCAGCATTCCACACACCCCCTTCAATATGGAAGTTTGCCTCCCACTTACATACAATTTTGGCTCTTTCTGTTTCTAGACGCTATGGCACTTATCCATATGAATTTGGAAGGTAAAGAAGTGCTGACTCTTTACTCTCTGCAAAATGACTTAATGCAGTTGCCTGGGAATGCATTTGCTTTTCTTAGAAGGAATGATGATGGGCAGGGTGGGAGGAGAGAAGAGTTAGATCAGTGGTTTCCATATTGTCAGAGCCCAGATTATTCTTTTGTCACATATCACATCAAAAAAGTTCAAATAGACCTCATTTCCACCCCACCTGTAAGGGTTGCTAATTATGATTCACTTACCCTTGGTTCAAATATTTCTGTATAAGAATATCTGAATTGCTTCTTTACAGGGACATTATAAAGACAACCAAAAGTGGTAGTTAAAAAATTACTTCTGGACACATAATTAAATGAATTATAGTCAAGATCACTAAACTGACAGATGTATATATATAAAAATATAAAATTTATCTATCAGTTTGTATATATATATATCATTCATATATATATATATGAATGATATGTAAAAGTAAATATACCCAATACAATTGGTATTTATATACAGCTATAGTATGGTTCTATCATTTATTCTAATAAATAGTGAGGCAAGCCTCATTAGGGAATTAGAGAAACTTTCCTAACTGGGGAACTTCATAAAAAATATAGATTCCTGGTCTCAAGGCTGCTGAACAAAATTGCTGGGTATGAAGCCCAGGAATCTCTAGATTTAAAATGCTGCCCAGGTGATTCTGGTGATCGTCAAAGTTTGACCACCAGTTTTAGACCACTCTTCTGGCTTCTGGCTTCTGGCAGAAAGAGAACAGCTACTTCAATATCTCTAAGCCCATGAATCAAGGAAATGTCTCTAAGGTTATTTTTTCTACCATATCATGTATCTCTGCTGACTGCAGCTGCTGAGGGCTCTGCCACGTAACCGCTTCATGCTCCTTGGGCCTGGGCACATCTGTGCATTACTGTGTGATTTAGACACTTCACACTTGGGAAGCTTATTTGCAGAAATACTGTCTGCTGGAAGTCAGACACTGCTATAGTGGGAAAACAAATCACTAAAACATGCTTGATCAAATCTCTGAGACGTTGAGACAAGTGTTAAATAAGTTTTTGAAGAAATGCCAAGTAGCAAATGAGAAAACAGTTGCTGGTTTCAGAAATATTTTGCGAGTGTCTGGTAATTCAAATTTAACAGGGAAGGTAATTTTACTTATTGAACAGAAGTGATTTATAAATAATCCTGGAAAATTAAGCATCTGGGCTAGAACAGGGCTTGCATATTTCATGATTTTTAAATGATTGCAAAGCTGACTCACAATAAATCTGAACAATTTAAAATGATTTTATTTACCAGTGTAACCTCACTTACTCAGTTGCTACAAGAACTTCATGTTTGCTTATTTTCTATATAAAGTAGATTATCCTTCTACTGAATATTTTTTATTTTCTATGCAAAAAGGATCACATATCTGATATTTATGTATCTGAGGTCTCTTTTACATTGAGCTCTGTAGGTCTTCAAATAAACAGATAGCAGATTATTTTGAATGTGACAAAAATTAAGTTTCTAGAAAGTAATTGTTACGCTTTCCACCATAGCAGGCATGTGGATAGTAATGCGTTTTACCATCATTGACCCTTTGAATTTCAAGAACTTGTTCAAAAGTGTAGAAAATCAATGTTGAGCCATTGAGACAGCAGCATTTGACGAGTGGGTTTGCAGTAGAGGAGCTGAGATAGGAGTTTAAAAAAATGGATTGCAAACATACATTGAGAATCACAAGGATGATTTTGGGGGGTTCAAGGAAGCAATACGTTAATTTTTAGTTTCCTGTCACCCAAGAAGAGGAAACAGATAATTTTTAAAAAATTAATTATTGTCTTTTATTGCTAGAAGATATTCTTTTTATCCTAATAAAGAGGGCTTTCTAGCTAGTGCTTCCAGGATTTCACTGTGCAAAACTTTAAATCTGTGTGAAAGTGTATTACTCAGCCATAAAAAAAGAATGAAATAATGCCATTTGCAGCAACATGGATGGACCTAGAGATGATCATACTAAGTGAAGTGAGTCAAACAGAGAAAGACAAATATCATATGATATGTTTATATGTAGAATCTAAAAAAATTATACAAATGAAATTATTTACAGAACAGAAATAGACTCACAGACATAGAAAACAAACTTATGGTTACTGAAGGGGAAAATGTGGGAGAGGGATAAATTATGAGGTTAGGATTAACATATACACACTACTATATATAAAATAGATGAACAACAAGGACCTACTGTATAACACAGAGAACTATATTCAATATCTTGTAATAACCTATAATGGAAAAGAATCTAAAAAAGATTATATATATATATAATATATATACATACATATATAACTGAGTCATTTTGCTGTAGACCTGAAATTAACACAACATTGTAAATCAACTATATTTCAATAGAAATTAAAAGAAACTGTGTGAAAGTGACCTGCATAAAATTGAGGGTAAGATGAAAATTTCCTTGAGAGCAGTTATCAAGTGTATTCATCAGTATATCCCCTAGACTTCTGGAGACCTCTGTATTTGTTGCAAAGTAAATATTTCCTAGATGAATAAACAATGTGAATGGAAGTGTGCTTCTTCATCAGTTCTCTCTGTTGAACCCTGAGTTGTTTCGAAGTAATTTAGCATATTATATATATTAAATTTATTTTAGTATTTTGTCAATTGATTTGAAGTTGATTCTTCTTTTTTTAAATATAAAACATGGTGCATGGAGAGGGAGAATAAATTGGCCTCAGTGTCTAAGTCTCTTCATGTTAAGAACATGGGTAGAGAAAAAAATAACAGATTTTTAATTGATAAGGGATATGTAAAATGCCAAGAGTAGCTACTATCTGAGAATCAGGCATGTTTGAAAGCACAGATTGCCAATAGTGCTTTGGTTCAATTAAGCTTGCCTTTCTATTTATTTTTCACTATATTCACTTTTACAAAAACAATTTGCTTATTTTAAACTAAGAAAAACAAAGTTATAATCAATGTATGTAAAGGTACATTTTCTCATGATTTTCCTTGGTTCCATTGCTTACTCCTGTAGTACAGACAAGAGGATTTAGCTCTCTCTCTCTTTTTTTGATAACTTTTTGTTTTTTTAATTTGACGTTTAAAACAGTAGAGTTCTTCGTTTTCTACTGTGAGTCTTTGAGGATCACATGGCTAATACCTTTAATTGCTCTTCCATTTTATTTGTAATTACTGCAATGAAATGGTTTGTGAATTCTGATGGAAGATAGTTTAGACTAGTAGATGTTTTCGTTTAAACATGCACAATGTAAAGAACTTCAATAATGTTTAGCTGTTCAGGGACATTGTACTAGAAGGATCAATATATTTGTGTACATAATTAGTTTGGCTTAGTAAGTATTTAGTTTTTCTGATGAATTGTCTTTCAGCTGTTTTCATGATAGAAACTAAGCAGATGGAGTATTTTGTCAATAGGGAAAAACAAAACAAAAGATATTTCTTTAGCCTCCAGTAAATGTTAAATGTTTACTTTTAGTGGAATGTATTTAGAAATAGATATTTCTTTTTTGCATAAAAAGCTTTTCAATTTGTATATTATGTATATTTTTGTATATTTTAATTGGATTTGGGAAAAAGTAACTTGATGAAAGCTTTGGTTTGCCAGCTTATTGATAATTTACAAAGCCCTATAGTAGTCATTTGTACTATTATTTTTTAAAATAAAATGACATATTTCAACCCAAGACATAGCTAAAAGTGGCTATATAAAGCACACTTTATTCTATATCTTCTGTTTTACATTTGTTGACAGAAAAATTTATCAATGCAGCAACTTGGGGCATAGCATCTTTCAATTCCTAGAAGTAAAATGTTATATAAAATATATTAAAGTCATATAAAATGTATATTTTATATGTATATAAAGTTATATGGCAAAGAAAATGATTATGTTAATTATGTTAGTCCATCTTTCTGAGAGTATTCATATTTAAAAGTAATATTTGTTATAAATTTTTTCAGAGCTTATTTCTATGTTCTCAGGAAAATAAAAATAAAAGAAATTTTTTTTTAAATAACAGGAACAGACATTTCAACAATGGATGTTTTCTGTTTATTTTTTTATTTTTTATTTTATTTTTTAGGATTACTGTATTAAGTAAAGCCTAAGAAAGTAGAAGAGCTGAGGATTTCCTACCAAAAATTTATCGCCTTCCTTTGAAGTTAACATTCCAGAGTAGCTAGGAGGGTTTTAGTAGGTCTCATTTGTCATGAAATTAAGAAGAAACTTTTTAATTAAAAAAATGAATAGCAGGTCTGACTTTAAAGAAATATGTGAGCACTCACATATTTTTATTATTATCAACTGAGAAATGTATGTTATAATTTATGGTAATGTGACTGCTACCATTGCATGTTTTGACCTCTGGTCGTTAATCTTTGATCATTGAAAGCCACTTTGCTACACCCTCCAATATTGGCTATGGTTTGTGCCCATAAATTACATGCTCAGTAAACTTAATGGTGAAATCTGATTATTTCTATGAATCAAGTTTTAGTCAAAGATGCATTTGTTTCAGGAAACTGTATTTGAACACATGTGAAATGTTTTGCAAAGAAAAATGGGTTGATTGTGCCCTAGTGTAGACATATGATCCAGATTACTGGACCAATCAGTAAGCAGTGGTTTCAGAGGCCTTATTCCCATTTGATTAGAGAACCTCATGTATCCTATTTGATTGCTATTCTATGTATTACAACTCTATGGATTGACAACAGACAGGTAGGATCTAGACACAGTCTTGATCATAGATTTTAAAAGAAATTTTATGTAATAATAGAAAGCAGAATGGAGCATGGTTTATTATCTGTGTTTATTTTGCTAGCTATTCATACCCATATAGGCATATAAACACTGCTCATAACAGTATTTTTGCCCTTGTCAAGTCATTTGCTTCTTCAAATCTCTGTATTGCCTATTGGGTATTACTTTCTTTTAAGAAAGGAATTGAAAATTCACGCAGAAGAGAATAGGCAAGGTGGCAAAATGCCAAATGTTAAATGTTTCATTAAGCTAGTGGAAGTGAAAAAATTTTAATAAGTAAAAGATGGAAATAAAACTCCTTCCATTGCCTTTTCCAGAGAAGCCAGAGGGTAGGTGAAGAGTATAGGAAGGAGGTTTAAAACTATTCAATAGAAAGTAAATTGGGAGAACAATTGTAAGTGGTCTCCTGGGGATATGAGGAGATGAAAACAATTAAATAATCTGGTAGTGCAGAGTACAAACCAAATAAGACCTCTCTCTTTGTCTCTTTTTTTAACCATTTTTTAATTGAAGTATAGTTAAATTATAATGTGTTAGTTTCAGGTACACAGGAAAGTGATTCAGTTATACATTTTTTTCAAATTTTTTCCATTATAGGATATTATAAGATGTTGAATATAGTTCCCTGTGCTATACAGTAAGTCCTTGTTGTTTATCTATTTTATAAATAGTAGTGTGTATATTTTAATCCCAAACTCCTAATTTATCACTTCCACCCAGCCCCAGCTATCCCCTTCAGTAACCATAATTTTGTTTTCTGTATCTGTGAGTCTATTTCTATTTTGTAAATAAGTTCATTTATATCATTTTTTTTTTAGATTTCACATAAGAGTGTTTCCATAGTGGCTGCTTCAAATTACATTCCCACCAACAGTGCAGAAGGGTTCCTTTTTTTCCATACCCTCTCCAATATTTATTATCTATTGACTTTTTATGATGGCCATTCTGACTGATGTGAAGTGATACCTCATTGTAGTTTTGATTTGCGTTTCTCTAATAACTAGCTATATTGAGCATCTTTTCACGTGCCTCTTGGCCATCTGTATGTCTTCTTCAGAGAAATGTCTCTTTAGGTCTTCTGCCCATTTTTTATTTATTTATTTATTTTTATATTGTGTTGTAAGTGCAGTTTGTGTATTTTGGAAATTGATCCCTTTTTGGTTGCATCATTTGCAAATATTTTTTTCTAGTCCGTAGGTTTTCTTTTCCATTTTGTTTATGGTTTTCTTTGCTGTGCAAAAGCTTTTAAGTTTAATTAGGTCCCATTTGTTTATTTATTTATTTTTAATTTTTTTATTTTTTTTGCGTTACGCGGGCCTCTCACTGCTGTGGCCTCTTCCGTTGTGGAGCACAGGCTCCGGACGCACAGGCTCAGCGGCCATGGCTCACGGGCCCAGCCGCTCCGTGGCGTGTGGGATCTTCCCAGACCGGGGCACGAACCCGTGTCCCCTGCATCGGCAGGCGGACTCTCAACCACTGCGCCACCAGGGAAGTCCCTCATTTGTTTATTTTTGTTTTTATTTCCATTACTCTAGGAAATGGATCAAAAAAATATTTCCGTAATCTCTCTCTTTTTTATAACCTCACATTGCAGGGTGGTTTATATCCTCCAAGGATATAGACAGTTTCTCAGTGGCAATACTCTTGTTGATGCCCTGCCTGTAGATGCTATCACTACCCTTTATAATTCACCTCCTCATCCATCTGCACACAAGTTGCAGATTAATTTTGTCTTTCCAGACATGTGGTACATTCTATTGGCAGTCTGTTCAATAAACATTACCTCTTTTTCTTTGCTAATAGAAATGTGATTAAGAATAGCAAAATGTCTAGTGCAGAGTATAAATCGTGATAGGTGTGGTCTAATTAATGGCAACCTGTTCTCCCTTGACAGTGATTGGTCTAGGGGAGTTGTGTGACAGTTTTGGCCAAAGAGATGCAATCAATTTTATGCTGGGAACATGGGAATATATTTCCCCCTAAGAAAGAGAGAGCTGTGTAAAGAGAAGTTTATTGTTCTGATGTGTGAGGATATAAAGCCATAAGACAAATGTCACCACATCAAGGAAGACAGAGTAGAAAGAATGTTAAGGCCGGGGAATGTCTACTTCTGGACTTCTTAAATAAAAAATAAATGCTTTGGGCTTCCCTGGTGGCGCAGTGGTTGAGAGTCCGCCTGCTGATGCAGGGGACACGGGTTCGTGCCCCGGTCCGGGAAGATCCCACATGCCGTGGAGTGGCTGTGCCCGTGAGCCATGGCCGCTGAGCCTGCGCGTCCGGAGCCTGTGCTCCGCAGCGGGGGAGGCCACGGCAGTGAGAGGCCCGCGTACCGCCAAAAAAAAAATAAAATAAAATAAATAAATAAATAAATAAATGCTCTATGGCATAAGCTGCTATTAATTGGGTATTTTGTTATTGGTTACAAATTCATTCTAAATCACACGTTATGTTACTTCTCCGCAAATGTCAGGGGATTCCCATTAGTAAATGAAACGTCAACCCTCTACCCTGGCATCATTTCACATGAGTCCTCAATATATACATTCAACACCCCAGTCAAATTTGCCTTTTTTTGACCACCCATTCAAAATTGTTTTTTTTGTCAGTGTCCATTTGCTTTATATGTCCTTCAACCTGGGATGTCTTCTTTCTTCCAAGAGCCTTCAACTACCTAAATTCTCAAGGTCCATGCTCAAATTCCAACTTCCCTTAGGTCGTCTTTAATTGCTCACACACGCAATAAGTCACATAATATGTACACATATATATATTTTGTATATAATATATGTATGTATATATATACATTTTTTGCCCCATTCAGCATTTATTATTCTCTCTTCTCATAATAGTAATCTGACATTCTTTTGAAACCATTCCTCTACTATCCTTAGCTTATGTACATTTGACATATATTTAAGCCAAGCAACACCATTCATCCTCCCCCTCCCCTTCAACCTAGCCATATATTGATTCATAAATATCAGTATAACTTAATTGAGACTCATGAGACTAGCCAGGATGCTAGTTAGAAATTTTGGGGAAAAGATTCTTTTTTTCCTGCTAGAATTTAATTATAATAAATAAATAAATAAATAATAAATTAATTATATATAAAGTATATATATATATATATATATATAATATATTTTATATATATGCCTGGATCTGCTGGGAGCTACCACAAGTAAACAGTCTATCTACAAGTGAAGACTAAACAGAAAGAAGTAGAGCTATAATAGAGACCAGATTCCTATAACCACACTTGAGACTGAAGTTGATGGTATCATGTAAACTTTTACAGTTAAATGAGTCCACATTTTTTTTTCTTTTTTTTTTAAAGTTATGTACACTTAAATCATATAGAATGAAAGGTGATCCAGCCTCCAACAACTTACTCATTTGTTAGTTACTTTTCACATACTGAATTAAATAATAAATATCTGAGTATGACTCATTTATTTTCCTAGTGTATAAACTTCCTAGGTATAGGGACAGTAAACCTGATCTTTCACTTGGCATATTTCTCTGCCTTTTATTTAGTAAACATACCATAACTAACTGCTGAATAGATATAAACTCTAAAATTCTGTATATCTTGAGATGACAGCCAATTTGAGATTTTTCTAAGAACTTCCTTAGATCATAGTCTCATACTTGAATAAAAGTGCAATGTTTCTTGTCACATGTTTGTACTCCATAACTGTTCAGGGAATTTTGTGTATAACTTCTTCCCTTTGTTAGCCATAATTCATCCTTAACTGTGTCCTTTTGACTTATTGAAAAGCTAATAATTTCCTCCTTTTATGACTGGTCTGCAACTTTAAACTGCTCTAATGCTGAGTTTTTAATTTTTTTTTTCATTTTCTATTCTCTCTCTCTCTCCCCTCCCCCCACCACTCTTCCCCTCTCTCCTCACCTCCCTCGCTAGCCATTGCTTAGTGATCTCAGTCTTATAGCTTTGAATACCATTTATATGCTGACAGTTCAAAAAATTTACGTCTCCCAAATTTACATCTCCAGTTCAGACCTTCTCATGACTTTAACACACATAAACACAGCTGTTTATATATTAAACTTGTAAGTCCAAAAAATGTTCCTGATCTTATCCCCATAAACCTACTTCTCTCACATTCTTCTTCAACTCATTTAACGGTAAATCTATATACTTCCAATTGCATAGATTAAAGCCTTGAAGTTATCCTTGATTCCTTTTTTCCCTCACATTCCACTGCAAATCTATTTGCATAACAATATATTCTAAGGCTAATCCCTTCTTACTGCTTCTACCGTTACCCAAATCACCATTATCTCTCACCTGGATTGTTAAATTGTCTCCTGATTGATCTCCATTGCCTACTTCCTCCCATTGTGTTCTCTTCTCTACATAATAGTAAGAGTAAAATTGAAAAATGTAAACAGGTAAAATTAGCTCAAACCTCACCATGACTTTGTCCCATAAATGTTAAGGAAATTTTTGTATAATTCCTTAATTCTTACTTTATTTTACCTAATTTGATAAAAATTTAACCCCAAATTAACTGATAGTAAAAATAATAAAAGTCAAACTCCTTCTAAAGGTCTGTAAAAGCATTGGGTTTTCCACTGTCTGTCTGGTTTCATCTCTAAACTTTCAGCCTCTTGCAAACTGCTCTCCAATTATTCTGGTCTGTTTGGTGTTTATGGAACGCAGCAGACAACTTCTTGCATGGAAAATTTTACATTTGTTCTTCCCTCTGTTTGGAACGTTTTTCCCTCACTTACTCACATGGCTTCTTCCCTCACCATCTTCAGATCTTTGCCCAAATGTCACTATCGAGGAGATGGTTGTTCTGACAGTTAAAATGATACCCACTCTACTCCAATCACTCTCTCACCCTTTTCTTCCTTTATCTCTGTAGCACTTATGAACCACTGATTCTCTCTCTCTCTCTCACTCTCACTCAGTCCCTTCCTACACACTCTGTCCTCTTTCTCTTCTTCATTTATGTATTCCTAGTCCCGAGAATGATGCATGACACAAAGTAGACTTTCAATACATACTTGTTTAAAGAAGGAGTGCATGGATTCTAAGATTTATGACTTTATTTTTAAATGACTTCTAATATTGATCTTTTATAATGTTGCACAGTGAAGAAGGTTTTTACATGTTTAAAATTGTCCTTTGGTGTCCTCATATTCTCTATATAGAATACTGATGCCTCACCTGGAGAAAATCCTTCTGTTTCTTCATCCTTATCATGCAAACATATTCATTTTAGTCAGCCTAGGTAACCTCTTTCTACAACTTAAAATTTTCATCAAAAACTTCTATGGCTATAGTATACTTCTCCATTTATTATGTACTTTTAAAGAAAATCATATTCCATGCCATTTTAAAAATTAATTAAAAATTTATTACAGTAAAATATATGTAACATAAAAATTACATTTCAACTATTTTTAAGAGTATAGTTCAGTGGCATTAGGTATATTCATACTGATGTGCAAACATCACCACCATCCATCTCCAGAACGTTTCCACCTTCCTTAACTGAAATTCTATCCCTTATACACAAACTCCCCACTTTCCACTCCCCCAGTCCATGGCAACACCACTCTACTTTCTGTCTCTCTGAATTTGTCTACTTTAGATACCTCATATAAATGAAATCATGCAGTGTTTGTCCTTTTGTGACCGGCATATTTAATATAGCATAATGTCTTCAAGGTTCATTCATGTTGTAGCATGTGTCAGAATTTCCTTTCATTTTAAGGCTGAATCATACTCCTTTGAATATATATATATATATATATCACATTTTGTTTATCTATTCATCTGTCAATGGATACTTGCTTCTACCTTGGTGATTATAAATAATGCTACTGTGAGTGTGAGTGTACAAATATCTGAGTCCCTGCTTTCACAACTTTTGGGTATGTACCCAGGCATGGAATAGCAGAATCATATGGTAATTTTATTTTTAAATTTTGTAGGAATTGCCGTACCATTTCCCATGATGGCTGCACCATTTTACATTCCCACCAGCAATGTACAAGGGTTCTAATTTCTCCACATATTCATAAACAGTTGGTTTTTTTTACCTTTAAAAAAAAGTAGACATCCTAGTGGGTTTGTGATACCTCCTTATTGGTTTGGTTTGCATTGCCCTTATGATTAGTGATGTCAAACATTTTTTCATATGCTTATTGGCCATTTGTGCATCTTTTTTGAAGAAATGTCTATTCAAGTCATTTGCCCATTTTTTAAATTGGATTTTTTTTTGCTTTTTTTCATTGTTGTTTAATTGTAGCAATTAAAAACATGTATTCTGGATATCAAGCACTTATCAGATACAGCATTTGCAAATATTTTTCTGCCATTCCATGTGTTATGTTTTCACTCTTTATAGTCTTTTGACACACAAAAGTTTTAAATTTCGATAAAGTCCAATTTGTCTATTTTTTCTTTTATTACTTGTGCTTTTGGAGTCATAAAAAGTTATCATAGTCAACACAAAAACCTGTGCATGGGGGTTTATAGCAGCTTCATTTATAATTGCCAGAACCTGAACAACTAAGATGACCTTCAGTAGATGAATGGATAAGTAAGCTATGGTACATCCAGACAATGGAATACTATTAAGTACCAAAAAGAAATGAGCTATCAAGTCATGAAAGGACGTTGAGGAAGCTTACATGCATACTATTAAATGAAAAAAGCCAGTCTGAAAATGCTCTCTACTGTATGATTCCAACTGGACAAGGCAACACTATGGAAATAGTAAAGATCAGTGGTTGCCTGTGGTAGGTGGGATGAGAGATGAATAAGTAGAACACAGAAGATTTTTAGGGTAGTTAAAATATTCTGTATGATTTTATAATAATGGATATATGCCATTTTATTGTTGTCTAAACCCATGCAATGAATGACACCAAGAATGAACCCTAGGATATTGACTGTTAACTGTGGGTGATTGTGATATGTCAATATAGGTTCATCCTTGGAAAGTAAGTAAGTATGTAAGTAAGTAAGTAAATAAATAAATATATACATCGCCGTCTGGTAAATCATGTTGACCAAGGTTGTGCTTGTGTGGCGGGAGCAGGTATATCTCTCTACCTTCTTCCCAATTTTCTTGTAAACCTAAAACTGATGTAAAAATCTTTAAAAAAGATATCAGAGCTAAATTCAAAATTATGAAATATCTTCCTATTTTTTCTTCTAGGAGTTCATAAGCATAGTTTTAAAGCTCTTATATTTATGTCTTTGATCCATTTTTAGTCAATTTTTGTTTACAGTGTAAGGTGAGCGTCCCATTTTTTTTTTTTTTTTTTGCATGTGGATATCTAGTTTTCCCATCACCATTTGTTGAAAGGACTATCCTTTCACCCACTAAATGATCTTGGCACCCTGGTTTAAAATCATTTGACTATATGTGTTTCTGGGTGCTCTATTCTATTCTACTGATCTATATGTCTGTCTTTATGCTACGCTGTTTTTATTACCGTAGCTTTGTAGTAAGTTTTGAATTCAGGATGTGTGATATCTCCAGGTTTGTGCTTTTCAAGATTGTTTGACTATCCGGGGTCCTTTGAGATTCCATATGAATTTTAGGATGGATCTTTCTGTTTATGCAAAAACAGCATTGAGATTTTCATAGTATTGCATTGAATCTAGAGATCAGTTTGGGTACTATTGACATATTAGCAATATTAAGTCTCCCAGTTTATGAAATGGGGTATCTTTCCATTTATTTGTTTCTTCTTTAATTTCCTTTAGTAAAGGTTTGTAGTTTTCAGTGTACAAGTCTTTAGTTTCTTTGGTTATATTTGTTTCTAAGTATTTTATTCTATTTGACAGTATTTTAAATGGAATTATTTTCTTAGTTTCCTTTGTGAATTCATTGTTAATATATAGAAATATAGTTGATTTTTGTGTGTTAATTGTTTTCCTGTAACTTTGCTGTACTTGTTTGTTGGTTTTAATGTTTTTTTTGTGTGTGTGTGTGCATGGAATTTTTAGTGTTTTCTACAGATAAGATCATGTCTTTTGTGAACCGAGATTAATTATACTTCTATCTTTCCAGTTTGTATGCTCTTTATTTCTTTTTCTTGCTTAATTTCTCTGACTAGGACTTCTAGAACTATGTTGAATAGGAGTAGCAAAAGCAGGCATCCTTATCTTGTGTCTCATCTTAGAGAAAAAACTTTATCTTTCACCACTGAGTATGATACTAGATGTGGGAATGTTTTTCTTGAGTTTCTTTGAGATAAAATTTACATACAGTGAGATGTACAAACCTTAAGTGTGCAATTAGATGAATTTTGGCAACTATAACACTCATGTAATCCATACCCCTTTGAAGATATAAGGTAATTCCATTACTCCAGAAATATTCCTTGTTTTACCTACTCAGCCTATCCCACCTCCTTCCCTATAAGAGGGCAAATTCTGTTTTGATTTTTTTCACCATAGGGTACATTTACCCCTTCTAGAATTTTATTAATATAAATGGAGTTGTACTGTAAAACTCCATTGTGCCCAACTTCTTGATTTTAGCATAATATGTGATATTTATGTATGTTTTTACATGTATCAGAAGTTCACTCTTTTTCTTTGATTGTTAACATTCTAGTGTATGAACATATTATATATAGCTTATTTATTTTCTTATTGATGGAAATTTGGATTGTTTCCCTTGTTTTGCTATTATGAGTAGACAGCCTTCCATGAATCTTTGTGACTATGTTCATGAACATAAATTTTCTGACCCCTTTAGTAAATACCTAAGAGAGAAATTTCTGGATTAAAGGGTAAATGCATATTTAATTTTATAAGAAATTTCTTCTCCAAAGCAGTTGCACAGTTTTGCACAGCTGCTGACCGTGTGTTAGACTTGTGGTTGATCCACACCCTTGCAAACATTTGGTGTTGTTACTCAATATTTTTAATTTTAGCCATATTGATGGGTGTGTATTGGTGTTGCATTGTGTTTTTTTTAATTTTTTATTTTTTTTTATTTTTTTTTGTGGTACACGGGCCTCTCACTGTCGTGGCCTCTCCCATTGCGGAGCACAGGCTCTGGACGTGCAGGCTCAGTGGCCATGGCTCACGGGCCCAGCCGCTCCACGGCACGTGGGATCTTCCCGGACCGGGGCACGAACCTGTGTCCCCTGCATTGGCAGGCGGATTCTTAACCACTGCACCACCAGGGAAGTCCCCATCTAGGGCTTCTTGTGGTCAGTTTCTGTTGCCTTCTTTTGGAGAGTGTTAAGTTTTATCCTTGCAGGCATTAATTTACTAGTGAATAAGCTTATCTTTTTGAAGCATTTTAAAAGCTTTGTTATTGTGAGTCTTTATTTGTCATTATTCTAGGATTAGTCTGGGACTTTCTGGGTATCAGCTGAATACCAAGAACATTGAGCAAAGACCTTTCATTTTGGCTGGACTTCTATGTCTCTTAGCTGTGCAGAGATGCTGAAATCTCTACTTAGCCCACAGCTCCCAGCAGCTATTCTCTTCCAGGCCTTGCAGAGTCTCACTCAAAAAGCACACAACTTAATATTTGACCAACAAAGGAAGGGGAATTCCACGTAGGTTTCTGGGGCTCCTTCTCTATTCAGCTCCCTTCTGTCTGGTTTCTTAACGCACAACTTCCAGCCAGCATTGTAGTCCATATCTGCAGTCTGTGTTTTCTCAGTTTAGCAAGACTACTGTGCTTTGCTTGTCCTTTTCTTTCTTCTGTTCTAGAAACTGCCTCCAGACATAGAGCCAGGGCTATTGTGGGGCTTATTCCACATATTCCCACACTCTCAGTGATTGCAATCCTGTGTCCCTTTTGTAGAATGTTTACAAACAGTTGCCTCATACAGTTTTCTGTTTTATTTTTGGATGGCTAGGCTAGTATCAGTCACTCCTCTATTGCTAGGACCAATGTCAAATTATATTTTTAGTTATCCCACATAGACTACAAACCTTTGGGAAAACACTAAATAATTATGTGTTTCTTATAATCTAGGCTTCTCCCCTTAATTACTTTTCTGTGTGTATTTCAAAGATATGAAGCAAAACAATAGCTTGGTAATGAGAAGACCTTCTAACAACATCTCATGTGCTATTTGAATATGACATATGGCTTTTCCAAATTAAACATGAACGATCCACATTTGGGCTCTGGATAATCTCTCTGTCTGCTCTTAAACTAAAGGTTTCAGTATGTAACTTGGGAGAATAGATTATGTTAAGACTATGCTAGACTACTATATTTAGAAACACAAATTTTTCTGGGCCTGATCAATGGATCTATGTCATAATAAACAGAGGTAGTAAAGTAGGTCGGACAAAAAATGTACATGAACGCATATGTAAATATGCGTGCATGTATACATATTTCTAATATCTCTCAGTTTTGCATCATAATCTTCCTACCTCAAATCAGGTACATGATCACTCATTTGAAATTTTGAGCTCTAAGTTCCATAGCTATATATACATCTTATAATTTTTAATATATCAATTTATAACTAATAACACTTGACTTTTAGGACAGGGATTATTACTTAAAAATATCTGCTCTTCTCTTTTATTTGTACCTCTCTATATCATCTAGTAATCTTTCCTCTATTTTCAACAACTTTAAATAGTGAATTTTCACCTAGAAATTATATTCATGTCCTAAATCCCATTAGGAAGTTATGCTACTAAATTAATAACAGGCATATTGTTGTATGTTTTATTATTTTTCCAGTTTTGGAAATTATACTTTTTGGCAACAATGGTAGTTAAGAATCATTACTGTTGCTGCTGCTCATGGCCCATGTTGGTCTCTACCTATAAGTTAAGGACTTTGCTTTTAGTAACCACTAGCAACCTAGAATCTCAGTCTGGGAATTGGTAGCTCAGTGAGTTGGCTCCACTCCACAAGTTTCCCAAGTGGAAACAGCTGGGCTCCCGAAGGGAAGAGAAGGGTACACTGAGATCTCAATTTCAGTGAAGCAGAAAGTAAAACTGACTGTGGAGCCCCCTTCGCCTTATTCTCCCTGCCTGCCTGGTCCACCAGACCTCTCCGCTGGGGCTGGTCCCTCTTCATCTGGACAATGTCTCTTCCATATGGCAACTGGGCACAAAGTATGCTGACCAGTCAGGATGGCCCTTCCCATGCAAATGGATGAAGACAGAATAGGAGATATCTCACTTGTTGTATGATTACCTATATAATATACTCAATTTTGCTTCTTGGTCTGCAAAGTCTTAAAAGTTTATTATTCAGCTTTTTATAGACAGTCTGCTGATTCCTGCTTTAAGGCAATAAATGGCTGGTTCCATAATCAGTAGATGAGAGGTTGAGAAGTTGAGCAGAGTTTTCAGCAGCTTCAAGGAGATCAGAAGACAAAAATTCAAATTTAGAGAGAGCTAAGGAAAAGTAGTCTTGGTAAATGCCAGTTTTCTGAGGGACATTCCATAAGGCTATACCCTAGGATTAAGTGTAGTCAGAACTGTACAAGTAGTTCCCCAAACTGAAGCCCTGCTGCAAATAATAAGTCTTGATTGGGATAGTGTTAACTGTCTCTAGCTTGCATGGCAGAAAACAATGTAAATCTCTGAAGGAAAAAACATTTTCCAGTGCCTCAAAAATACCTGTATAATCTTTATAGGTACTATCCAGCAGTTGATCGAATATATTAGGTATTCAGAAACTAAGAGGTTCAAAAGCCAAGAGGAAAAAGTGACAATAGAAACAAATCCACAGGAGATCTAGATAACCAAATCATCCAATGAAATGTTAAAATAATTATAATTAAAATATACAAGGAATTAAATACAAGTTGGACAACTTTGGCAGATAACTAAAAAGAATGTAATGAAAATATTAGAATTAAAATGTAAATGATAACTAAAAGTATAGATTATAACCCAATTAAAGAACTCAAAAGAAGGGTTAACTGTAGATTTCATATGTATGATTTCTAGGTCTATTTCTATTATTGGATTTTTCTTCTGGTTAAAGACATCATTTTTCTTCTTTGTAGTTCTAGTAGTTTTTATTTTATACTAGACTATCAATCTCATGGTGTTGAGCATCTAGGTTTTGTTATTTTCTCTTATTAATGAAGTTTTGGGTGTTATTTATGTTAGCAGTTAATTTACTTCATATCAGTTGTTCCTTTTAGAGGTTGTTTTAAAGCTTCTATATGAAGGATCTAAAATCGCCTTTAATTTGGGGCTGTATTAGATTTACATATAAGATGTGGTTCTTACAGTGTCTCTCTTAAGTGTCTTAAGAATTCTGCAGGGTCTTTCCTAGTCCTTTGAAATCATGCTCTAGTAGTTATTCAGAGCCCTTCGCATGCTCTAGTAGTTATTCTTTCTCCAGTGTTCATTCTTTGCTTGGCCACTTAGATTCTTTCCCTGTAGAAGTGTTTTTTTTTTTTTTTTTTTTTTTTTTTGGTGGTACGTGGGCCTCTCACTGTTGTGGCCTCTCCCGTTGCGGAGCACAGGCTCCAGATGCGCAGGCTCAGCGGCCATGGCTCACGGGGCCCAGCCGCTCCACGGCATGTGGGATCTTCCCGGACCGGGGCACGAACCCATGTCCCCTGCATCAACAGGCGGACTCTCAACCACTGCGCCACCAGGGAAGCCCAGAAGTGCTTCTTGATATTAAGCCAAGATCTCAAGCAGGCTCTTTATGCAGATTTGTGGAAGTCTCACACTGCACATTTCCCTTCTTTCCATTAACCTTCCTTACTCATTTCATCCAACTCACTAGCCTAGAACTCCAATCTCTATATCCTCAATACAGTGATACTGCTGTGTTCTACTTTGACTCTCTCTTCCTGTACCACATCCAGGAAGTGTCTCTAGCAAAAAACCGAAGCAATCATGGAGGTCAATGATCTCTCAAGAATCTTAGTACTGTGTTTGCTACCTGTTGTACAACCTCTGAAGCAAGTTATCACACATATTTTTGTCTAGTTTTACAGTTATTTATGGCAGGAAGACATGTTCAACACCAGATACCCCCTTATGGTCATAAGTGGAAATATATATTACTAGTGTTCTTATAAATATTTTATCTCTTGTTCATTTTCCTTTGATTGCATATTCATGATACTCTTGCTTCTTAAATATAAGTAATTTGGGTGAAAATAACAATGTAGTTAAAAAGTTTGTAGGAGGCAATCAGTTTTAGCCCTCATAACTCAGAGCCTAGTTCATCTTCTTTTTGCTATTACAACTGATTGTGTATGTATTTAACTGAAAGATGAAATGAAAACACTGAGAGTTTTAAATATATCTCTGCTTATTGGGAAATAATCTCTGTTGTACAAACAGAAGGCCCCATTCTTTGCTTTGAGCCCCTTACTTACAGCTTTCTGAATAGTTATTACATAATCAAGCTGTTATGTATTAATAATTATGCCAGCAGTCCAGGTGAATAAAATCTGTTTCTACAGTTATTTCCATTGGTCATTATGATATTTTGCTTCCAAATCTTTATTATCTGTGGGATTTTTACCATATTACAACCCACATTTAAAAATTAATAAATGCAACATAAGCTTTGAACTGGGTTGTGTTTTCTTTGGTTTCCATTCTCCAAAGGAATTTTTTGATCACATAATAAAAAATTATTTATGGCTGAAATAAATTTTTTGGTGTGCTCCAGTTTTTCGTTAGTTTGAAAATCAGAATTAGAACTTGAGTGAAAAGAATGAATATACAAATTAAACCTTAAGTTAAAACATAAAATAATCATGCTTAATGGTAAGTAACTTGAAGCTTTCCCACTAAGATCAAGTATGAGGCAAGGATATCCCCCTTTCACCACTCCTTTTCAACATCATACTGGAAGTTCTAATATGATAAGACAATGAAAGGAAATAAAAGGTATACAGATTAGAAAGGAAGAAATAAAATTATGACATGATTATCTATGTAGAAAATTTGAAAGAATCAACCAAGATGTTCCAGGAACTAGTAAGTGATTATAGCAAATTTGTAGTATACAGGGTTAATATTCAAAATTCAATTGCTCTCCAAGTCTATCCATGTTGCTGCAAATGGCAAAATTTCATCTTTTCTATGGCTGAGTAATATTCCATTATATATATATATATATATATATATATATATATATATATATATATATATATAAAACACATCTTCTTTATCCATTCATCTGTTGATGGACACTTAAGTTGCTTCCATACCTTGGAAATTGTACATAATGCTGCTATGAACATTAGGGTGCATGTATCTTTTTGAATTTTTTTTACTATAGGCCCAGAAGAAGAATTGCTGTATCATATGGTAATTCTATTTTTATACTAAGTCAGACAGAGAAAGACAGATGCTGTATTATATCACTTATATGTTGAATCTTAAAAATACAACAAACCAGTGAATGAAACAAAAAAGAAGCAGACTCACAGATACAGAGAATAAACTAGTGTCTACCAGTGGGGAGAGGGAAGAGGGGAGGGCAACATAGGGGTAGGGGAAAAGAAGAGTTAGTATGAGATTGTATGAAATTATGTGTGTGAACCTTTTGAAAACTGTAAGGCAGTAGAGAATTTAAAGAATCTTTTATTCAATAAAAAGTCAATTGCCTTCCTGTATATCAGCAGTGAACAGGTAGAATTCGAAATTAAAAACACAACACCATTTATATTAGCACTCCCCAAAATGAAATACTTAGGTATTAATCTAACAAAATAAGTACAAAATATATGTGAGAAAAATTACAAAACTCTGAATGAAATCAAAGAACAAAAATAATGGAAAGATATTCCATGCTCATTGGTAGGAAGACACAATATTGTTGAGATGTCAGTTCTTCCTAGCTTGATCTATAGATTCAATGCAATCCCAATCAAAATCCCAGCCATATACTTTACGATATTGACAAACTGATTATAAAATTTGTATAGAAAAGCAAAGAACCCAGAACAGCCAATAAATGTTGAAGGAAAAGAGCAAAGTTCGAGGACTGATGCCATCAAATTTCAAGACCTACTATGAAGCTACAATAATCAAGACAATGTGGTATTGCTGAAAGATTAGACAAATAGATCAGTGAAACAGAATAGAGAGACCAGAAATAAACCCACATAATATGTAGTCAACTCATTTTTGACAAAGAAGAAAAGGCAGTATGATAGAGCAAATATGGTCTTTTTGACAAATGGTGCTATAACAACTAGAGATCCAAATGCAAAAAAATAAAATGAATCTGGACACAGGCCTTATACCCTGCACAAAAATTAAAATGTATCACAGACCTAACTGTATGATGCAAAACTATAACACTTCTGGAAGATAACATAAGAGAAAATCTAGATGACCATGGATATGGTGATGCCTTTTTAGATATATCACCAAAGACATGATCCATGAAAGAAATAATTGATAAGCTGGACTTCATTAAAATTAAAAACTTCTGCTCTGTGAAAGACAAATTTCAAGAGAATGAGAAGAAAACATACAGACTAGGAGAAAATATTTGCAAAACACACACCTGATAAAGGACTATTATCCAAAACGTACAAAGGATTCTTGAAACTCAGCAAGAAGAAAACAAGCAACTTGATTCAAAAACAAGTCAAAGACCTTAACAGACATTTCACCAAAGAAGATGTATAAATGGCAAGTAAGCATATAAAAAGATGTTCCACATCATATGTCATCAGGGAACTGCAAATTAAAACAACAAGATACCATTTCACACATTTTAGAATGGCCAAAATCTGGGACACTGATGACACCAAATACTGGTGGGCATGGGGAGCAATAAGAACTCTCAAAAATTGCTGGTAGGAATGCAAAATTGTATAGCCACTTTGGAAGACAGTTTAGCAGTTTCTTACAAAACAAAACATATTCTTACCATACGATCCAGCAATCATGCTCCTTGGTATATACCCAAAGGATCTGAAAATGTATATCCACACAAAATCCTGCACATGATGTTAATAGCATCTTTGTTCATGACTGCCAAAACATGGAAGCAATCAAGATGCCCTTCAGTAGGTGAAATGATAAATCATGGTAAATCCAGATAATGGAATACTACTCAGTACTAAATGGAAATGAGCCATCTAGCTATGAAAAGACATGGAGAAACCTTAAATGCATATTACTAAGTGAAAAAAGCCAATATGAAAAGACTACTAATATATGATTCCAACTATATGACATTCTGGAAAATGCAAAAATATGGAGACAGTAAAAAGCTAGGTGATTGCCATGGTTTGGTGGGGGGTGGGGTGAGATGAATAACTAAATCAGAGGATTTTTAAGGCAGTAAAAATACTCTGTATGGTACCATAATAATCTATCAGGTTGACCAAAAATTCATTGGCCGTAAGGTTTTATGGAAAAACCTGAAAGAACTTTTTGGCCAACCCAATATATGTGTCATTATTCATTTGTTCCAAACCCATAGAATGTATACCACTAAGAATGAACTCTAATGTAAACTATGGACTTTGGCTGATAATGATGTGTCATTGTGGGTTCATCAATTGTAACAAATATACCACTCTGTTGGAGGATGTTGAAAATGGGGGAGGTCATGTATGTTTGGGGACAGGGGTAAAGGGAAGATCTCTGTACGTTCCCCTCAACTTTGCTGTGAACCTTAAACTGCTTGAGAAAAATAAAATGTTAATAAGAATTTATTTGAAAAAAAACACAAAGGAGACAACCTTTAACATTTTAAAAAGAGAAAAAGTGATATTTACTACTGTTCCGGTATGAATGTAATTTAATATCATCAGTAGAATTAATCTAATCTCCCAACTTAATATTTCTTTCATATGATATACTGACCCTTTCGCAAAAGTCAAATGACATTTACCAAGAGGTATACTAATTTAGGGGTTATGGGCTCCTTCATCTATCCAGTAGACAGTAAGAAATCTGTCTAATCTTTATACAATCAACCACTGTCTTGGAGCCATCCTTTAAACACCTAAGAGACCGGAGGCAAGTTGCTTAATCTTTCTAGATTTCCATTTCCTTATCCGTACCAAGGGGAATAATGAGATATTATATTATAAGATTATTGAAAGATGTTGTTATACTTAATCTTTATTATATTTAATGTGAAAATCATTTAAAGTCATGTAATTTTAAGGTGGTTACAATTTCTGTTCTTCCCTTTCTGATAATCTTATGCCCTTCACTGTAGTCTTGGTGCTTGGGTGATGTGGGTTCTTTTAAAGATGCTGACATGTGTCTACAGTAGTCTTTTGGCATATACTTAGTTGTCATCTTACCTACTCCCACCCTTCAAGCCTTACATTTCTTTTCTAATTAATAGTTTTACCCATTTTTGATTAGGTATATATTTATCACTGTGTAACAAATCACTTTAGAACTTCGTGGCTTAAGTTCTTAAAGTGACAATAGTCATTATTTCCCACAATATTGTGCATCAGTAATTTGATCAGGGCTCAGCTGGGGAGCTGGGGGTTGCTTGCCTGTGTGGTGTCTCAGTGCTCTGTCATATGGCCTCTTTCTCTTTCTGCTGTGCTCTAGCATTGACTTCCTTAGAGCATGAATGGGCTCTGAGAGAGTTTCAAGAAAAGCTGCCCCAGGTTTGCCTTTTTTGCTTCATGATTTCTGCTATACTGTAGGCCAGTGTAAGTCATATGGTCAGGCTCCAAGTCAATGTCTAGAGTGGCTTATAAAGGCATGAATACCAGGAGTTATGGTCCATAGCGGTTTGCTAATGAAAATACAGTTGACCTGTGAACAATGCAGGTTTGAACTGCATGGGTCCACTTATATGTGGATATTTTCCAATAGTAAATACTATAGTACTAGTTGGTTTGCGGTTGGTTGAATTCACAGATGCAGAGGAACCGTGTGGATATGGAGGGCCAACTATGAGTTATATGCAGATTAACCCCAGTGATGCTCATGGGTCATCTGTAATCTGCATAGTGGCTATGATGGGAATTAAATAGTGTGAAAGTTGATAGTTTTCATAAAGCCTCTTATGATGTAACTCAGTAACTCTCAAATTATTGAGATTAACTCCAAAGACATCCAAAGATCCAATGGTAGCAACTTATGAAACATTGATACAGTTCATTGTGTTAATTAGAACATGTTATATTCTTGCAACTTTTGAGAAAATACATGGAAAAAATGAATCACAATTAGTAGGAAGCTATCTTTCTCCTCCCTTAAAGAGTGAGATGCTCTGGAAAGAATCTTAGAGAATTCTGGTATTGGTTCTATTAAATTTTTATGGTTTATGGGAAAGTATTTTCTAGATCTCTTTTTTCTAAAATTAGACATTTGGACTGATGGTCACCATGAGCACTTCCAGCTACATATGTTCATGTGTCTCTTGGTCTTAGTGGAAATATCTAAGGTGTTTTGAAAAGTCTTACAATCTTCCTCAGGCAGTAGTGTTGGGAAACGGTACTTTTTGATTTTCTTTTACTTTTCTGTGAAACGCTTATTTTGCTTTCACCAGCCTTTGCATGCAATAAGCGTCTAGCCAGAATTGGTCTCACTCAAAGGCAAACAGTTATTTACCTATTTAATTTTGAGTGGCTATACTCAGACAAAAATAAGTGTTCTCATCAAAAGTCATTCACCCAATCATTCCACCATTCTTCTATTGATCCATCAATTTATCTATCCTTCTGTTTATTGAATAATTACTAAACATAAGAAAATTCCACAATGAATGTACTAAGGGTTACTATGGGGTCTTAAAATTGATGATTGTAGTAATTTTATTCAGCTATAAGAATGTTTTAAAATATTGTAAATATAATTTGGAATTTGTGCTCTTCGGATCTCAGTCTTGTGCTAGGCTACTTCATATGTTTGTGATACTTGCCTGCCCCTTGAAGGCATTTAAATTTATGCAAACCTTAGTTTAAGGTATTATCTGTCAAAAAGGAGACATAGGCGTAGAGTTCAGACATAGGGACACAGCGGGGAAGGAGAGGGTGGGACGAATTGGGAGATTAGGATGGACATATGTACACTATGATGTGTAAAATAGATAGCTAGTGGGAAACTATGGTATAGCACAGGGAGCTCAGCTTGGTGCTCTGTGACGACCTAGATGGGTGGGACGGGGGGTGGGAGGGAGGTCCAAGAGGGAGGGGATGTAGGTATACATATAGCTGATTCATTTCATTGTGCAGCAGAAACTAACACAACATTGTAAAGCAATTTTACTACAATTAAAAAAAAAAGTAGTATATTGTTAAGAATCTATTTTGTCAGTCTTTATTAGGAAGTGAAGCTGGGCCTCTAAACAAAGGTTTGAAGAGGAGTGTGGCTTTTAGTCCTGTAAGGAGCAAATATCCTGGCGAGTTGGTGTTGAGGTCAGGGAAGGTCAAAGATAAAATAAACTCTGGATATTTAAGTGATACTTGATTTTTTCTTTTTAATTTGGTAAACCATTGATAGCTTAGGTAAAACATATAAAAGAAAAGAATTGTCATTTATTTAGGGGAGGGGGAATTAAAATTTAACACAACTTACTGGAGTTTAAAACAAAGGTAATCATTTACTCTGAGAACAGGGCCGTGGATCCTGCAAAATTATCTGTATATATGTTTCAAATTATTTGTATATAATTGTTACATTAACTGTAACTACTTCATTTTCCAAATGTATTTTTATTTTCTGTCCCTCTTATTTAAGCCTTGTCTCTGACAATACTTTTTACTTCAGTGAAATAATGGAAAGAATTATATGAAAATGATGTATATATGTCAATCTCAATCTCCCAATTCATTCCACCCCCCCACCCTTTTCCCCTTGATACTATGTATAAAATAGATAACTAATGAGAACCTACTGTATAGCACAGGGAACTCTACTCAATGCTCTGTGGTGACCTAAATGGGAAGGAAATCCAAAAAGTGGGGATATATGTATAGCTGATTCACTTTGCTGTACAGTGGAAACTAACACAACATTGTAAAGCAACTATACTCCAATAAAATTTTTTATAAAAAGAGTTGTATGAAAATGAACAAATTGTGTGAGGTTGACTCTAGAATTCAAGGTAGATTCATTAGGCAGGCATGATTAATGAGGGTGCCTTTATTATCTTATAAAGAATGGGATAAAATATCAAAATTAAACTCATACTCATGTGATATCCTAAAACAGGCCCTAAGAAACGTATACATTGATGATATTCTAAGATCTGCATTCAGTTGCATTAAGGACTTTCAAAAAAAGGAGTAGAAAACATTAAACATTTTTCCAAGATGAGCAATTGAAAGACTGGTAGCTTAACGGCCAATAGCCAAACTGTTTTAGCAGGGCTGCCTTATGCATTTGACCCTTACAGATTCCTGGGGCCTACTAGCTTTTCAAGAGCCTTTGAAAATATTGGAGACCTAAAAGTTATTGGTTCCACAATACAGAAAGAAAATAGTGCATTTAAAATAGATTAATATTAAAGATGCACAAAATATTGCAATTTCATGTAGTCATTTGCAGTACAAACCAAACCAATAGCATACAAACCATCTACTTTTACATGGTTATATAGAAACAGTATTAAGTGAGGATGTGCATACATTTTGATGTCTGATACTATAGGGGGGACATCACAAATAATTGCCTATAGCCTAAGAAGTTAAAATTTCTCTCGTTCTTTTTCTCTCCATTGTTCTCTCTCTCTTTCCCCTTCCTCTATTTATTACTCTTACAAACACCCTCCTTTTTTGTGCTCTTCTCATTTTTCTACCCCACTCTCATTTAGGCAACTGGTTGAACTCAAAGCAATTCTATACTTTGTAAGATAGATAGCGAGGGCTTTTTCACTCATGAAGAATAAAATCATTACAAATTGCTTTGAGCTTAAGAAAATAAATACCATGGCCAGTTTTTCAATGTTCTACATCCATTAAAGACTGATTTTATCTAAGTTCCTTTCTGTAAACCATTCTCTTATTGGATCAGGTATTCTATTAAAGGGCACATGAGTGAGTGCTGCTGTTGCTTTCTTAATGATATCTACTCATCATTTGGATTTTTGCAAGTATCTTCAGGATAGTTAAGACTTTAAAAGCAGAAACATATTATTTCATTTGCTACTACTGAGAGCTTTTGGGAAATGACAAAAAAAGTGTATTCTCATATTTTGCTGAGAGCTTCATTCAGAGATTTAGTTTACATTTCTGTTTCTAAACATATAAATGAGAAGTGAAATATTTACTTTTAAGAATAAATAATTTGATAAGAGCAATCAGTAGAAAAGTACTTTATCAGGAGAGCTTTTACTTTAAGATTCCTTGAGAAACAATCTAGACTTAACCATGCAAACTCAGTTCATACTGCTGTAAAAGTGACAATTACTTCTGTCACTTCAATAATTTCAATATTATGAGAAACACTTATTCTAAACTTGACATGATTTATTGTTAGTCAAATGTAGCTAAGTGTAATGTTATACAAATTTTGAGTTATGATTCTTTGTTTCTATATCTCAAAATATAAAATTTCTGGTTATACTTGTACTTTATAGCTGTTGTTCAACATCATTCGCAAACTTTATTTCCTAATGATAGATAGGGTATCTTCATTTGACATGCTACCGAGATGGGTTATCTCTAATAATTTACATGCTTTAATTAGATCATATGCTCAGTGAACATGATATGAAATAATCTTCAGTTTAATTTTTGATGTTACAATCACTTCATTAAATGAGATATTCATTGCATTTGCACACAGTTTGCTTACATTGAGTAAGCAGGTGATAGTGTGGCTTAAAACTCTTTAGTAAATCATAGCCATATGACTGTATTCAGTTAGAGCATGATTGCCTAATTTTGGAGATAAATGGACTTCTCTGGGGAATTTTTAATTCCCTAAGAATTAAAGGAAGAACAGTTATAATTATATACCAAGTCAAATCGACCTAAACTGAGATCTCTTTAAATATGTGGAGATAAACTGATACCCTTTTATGATAAAAACGGGTTTGGTTTGATTGGTTACATGACTGACAATGGATAGGAGGAGTCAAGTGTGATATAGCAGTGGGACCTCAAGGATGACTTGAATAATATATACTCCAGATACAGCAGGGTGCAGAGATCAGACTTGGACTTGGTGTTCTCATTCGTTGATAAATCTGTCACTAACACAGTAATGTCTCTGAGCCTGATTTACAAATCCATTGAATAGAAATGATAATATTTATTTCATAGGATTGTTGAAAGGATCAAAAAATGGATGTAACAAATGTTATAAATATATGAAATGCTATTTGATATGAGAAGCAGTGTTGTCAACTAGGAGCCACATGACATAATGTGTACAAAGTATTTAGCAATAGTTTGTGCTGAATGAAGCATTATAAGCACGATGTAGAATAATAATCAGTATTATATTAATCTTAAAATGCAAGCTGAGTAGTAATAAACGAAGAATACATGATTACTGGATTTATTTCCCTCCTTCAGTTTGCCCTTCTCCAGAAGAATTAAAAATACATCAGGAAAAAAGTGTACATATAAAATTGAATGTAAGCCTTTTCTGTTAATCTTACTTATTTGACCATTAACCTCCTACTTCAATACATGTTAACTCTGCCGTATCATTTAGTAAAAGTTGAAACAGCTCATCTCCACCTCTCATTCTCCCTTTCTGTCTCTCTGCCTCACCCCCTGCCCACCACTCCTGGGAATTTAGGTAAGCATACTTCCTTTTTAGAATGGATATTTTCTTTTTTCTTTTTTTAACATCTTTATTGTAGTATAATTGTTTTACAATGGTGTGTGAGTTTCTGCTTTATAACAAAGTGAATCAGCTATACATATACATATATCCCCATATCTCTTCCCTCTTGCATCTCCCTCCCTCCCACCCTCCCTATCCCACCCCTCTAGGTGGTCACAAAGCACCGAGCTGATCTCCCTGTGCTATGTGGCTGCTTCCCACTAGCTATCTGTTTTACGTTTGGTAGTGTATATATGTCCATGCCACTCCCTCACTTTGTCTCAGCTTACCCTTCCCCCTCCCCATGTCCTCAAGTCCATTCTCTAGTAGGTCTGCATCTTTATTCCCGTCCTGCCCCTAGGTTCTTCGTAACTATTTTTTTTTCTTAGATTCCATATATATGTGTTAGCATACGGTATTTGTTTTTCTCTTTCTGACTTACTTCACTGTGTATGACAGACTCTAGGTCTGTCCACCTCACTACAAATAACTCAATTTCGTTTCTTTTTATGGCTGAGTAATGTTCCATTGTATATATGTGCCACATCTTCTTTATCCTAGAATGGATATTTTCTTAATTGAACTACTATATAGCCTTGAGAATTATATCCTGGATTTTCTTCTATAAAAACTACAAAAAAATTATTTTCAGGAAAGAGAACATTAATTTATTCATTTACTTGTATGTCTATTATGCATCAGGTATGTGTTTGGAAATGAGTTTTCAAACACTCCAAGCAGGATTCAGTAGTCCAGAACCATGGTGGGTTCTTTTCAGATGTAGGGAGAGATGAGATGCCTTAATAACTGCTCTGAAAGTTCACTCTCTGAAGAAAAGTAGTAGCAATGTATTGTGTATTTATCACATATGTAAACATAAGATATACAACAGGAATAGCACAACGAATGAGAAGAGGGAATTGGAAATATATTTTTATAGAATCTTTACACTTTATGTAAGGTAGTATAATATTATTTCAAAGTAGACTCTAATTAATTAAAGATATATATTGTAAACCCTAAGTCAATGACGAAGCACAATTTTTACACTGATATAAATAAAAGTCAATAGAATCTCAAAAAATGCTCAGTTAATTCAAAGGAAGGCAGAGAAAAGAAAAACAAATGGAAAAAGTAGATAACAGCTAGGAAGATGGTAAATTCTAATCAACCATATTAATCATCATATTAAATACACAAGATCTAAACACACTAAGTTAAAGACAGAGATTGCAAAATTGGGTTAAAAAAGCATGGAGCAATTATATGTTGCCTACAGGAAACCTACTTTAAAAAGAAAGGCATACAGGGACTTCCCTGGTGACTCAGTGGTTAAGAATCTGCCTGCCAGTGCAGGGGACACGGGTTCAATCTGTGGTCCGGGAAGATCCCACATGCTGTGGAGCAGCTAAGCCCGTGCACCAGAACTACTGAAGCTGGTGCGCCTAGAGCCTGTGCTCCGCAACAAAGAGTAGCCCCCGCTCGCCAGAACTAGAGAAAGCCTGCGCACAGCAATGAAGACCTAATGCAGCCAAAAATAAATAAATAAATTTATTTTTAAAAAGGCTTACATAATTTATAGGTATAGGATAATAAAAGATATACTATACAAACACAAATTAAAATTAAGCCAGTGTAGCTATATTTACATCAGACAACGTAACGTTCAGAGCAAGGAACATTATCAGAGATAATGAGGGTGATTGTGATAAAGGGTCCATTTTCCAAGAAGAAATAACAATTCTAAATATGTATGCACCAAGCTTCAGTTTCAAAACATATGAAACAGACCAAAAAAAGAAGATACATTTTACATCTACTAAAATACCTTAATTAAACCAAAAACGATCATACTAAGTGTTAGCAAGAATGGGGAGATATTGAAACTCTTTCACATTGATGGTGGGAATATAAAATAGTACAGTCATTTTGGAAAACAGTGTTTTAGTTACTTAAAAAGTTAAACATATGTTTTTAATATGATGCAGCCATTTCATATTTAGGTATTAAACTAAAAGGATAGAAAACATATGTCTATACAAAGACTGTACACAAATGTTCACAGCAGTTTTACTTGGATTGCCAAAACTTGGAAACAACTTATACATTCATCTGAATGGCTTAACAAATTGTGTGGAATACTCCTGCGCAGTAAAAGAAAACGAACTCTTGATACAAGATACGGCATGAATGAATCTAAAAATAATTTAGTTCAGTGAAAAAAGAGCCAGAAAAAGAGAGTAAATACCACCTTCTTCCTTTTGTATGAAATTCTAAAACTATAAAACAATAAAAATTTTCAAAAATGCCAGCTAATTTACAGTGACAGTATGCATATCAGTGTTTCCTTGAGGCAAATGGGAGAGAGGCAGTAGGAATGATTATAATGGAACATGAAGAAACTTTGGAGGTGATGGATATGTTCATTATCTTGATTGTAGTGATGGTTTCACAGTTGTCTATATGTAAAAACTTATGTGATTGTACACTGTACATGGGTGCAATTTATTATATGTAAATTTTTCTCCAAAAAGTAAAAAAATATCCAGTTATTTAGACTTTTCTAAATGCTTCATGTAGAACTAAGGCATAAATATGTGAGGGGCCAGGACATGAACAAATCTAAATGACTGACAGCTTAGTAATTCAATTCTTTTGCTGGGTTCAGTTTGCCCCCAATACTCACTCTTTCTTTAAGATGAGTTCTTATCCAGAAGATTCTACATGTAAAGGTATTTTTTAATTATTTAAACCTCCAGTGTGTCATTATACTGGAATGTATGTAAATTCCAGTGGTGAGCCTTTGTACAGTTCATTCACTTAGGAAAATGAGAAATATTTAGTAGGTATTTAAGGGGGTATTATTAATGAATACAGAATTAGAGATAATATGACTTGCTTCTGAATTCCTCTCTGCAACTAACTTTGGCTTCAGGCCCAGAATTTCACCTCTGATGTTTCTATATACACACCTTCAAAAATAAGGAGCTGGGGGCTTCCTTGGTGGTGCAGTGGTTGAGAGTCTGCCTGCAGATGCAGGGGACACGGGTTCGTGCCCCGGTCTGGGAAGATCCCACATGCGGCGGAGTGGCTGGGCCCGTGAGCCATGGCCGCTGAGCCTGCGCATCCGGACCCTGTGCTCCGCAACGGGAGAGGCCACAACAGTGAGAGGCCCGCGTACCGCAAAAAAAAAAAAAAAAAAAAAGGAGCTAAGTAAATTTCAAGGACGTTTCTAAGTCTAAAACTGTATGATTCCACAGCAATAAATATTTATACCCCCCTCCACTCTGTGTCCCCCATTGTGCTAGTTGTTACAGATAGGAAGATTCCCAGCAAGTTCACAGTTTACTGGAGGAATCAGTAAGCAAATCATTTTAATACATTGTGTTTCCTGCAACTATAGACATCAGGGTGCTTTAGGAACACAAAGGAAAGAATGATTATTCTGGGAGCGTAGAGGACTCCTGTTGGTTATTTTCCCATTATCCACTGCCTCTTTCCCACTTGCCAGAGCACTTCATTACACATCTTCCTTAACTTATAATGGGGTTGCATACTGATGAACCCATTGTAAATAGAAAATTATCTTAAACTGAAAATGCATTTCATAAACCTAAGCTATCAAACATCATAACTTAGCCTAGCCTAATGTTAAACGTGCCAAGAACACTTACATCAGCCTGCAGTTGGGAAAAATCATGTAACATAAAGCCCATTTTGCAGTAAAGTGGTGAATGTCTCATTTAATGTATTGAATGCTCTACTGAAATGAAAAATTGAATGCTTGTAAGTGTATCAGTTGTTTAACCTTATGAACACATGGCTTACTGGTAGCTGTAGCTCTCTGCTGCTGCCCAGTATTATGAGAGAGTATTACAGCGCATATTGCTAGCCCGGGAGAAGATAAAAATTCAAAATTCAAAAAAGTATGATTTCTACTGAATGTACATTGCTTTTGCACCATCATAAAGTTGAAAAACCATAAGTCAAACCGTCATAAGTCAGGGACTGTCTGTATACCGGATGTCCATGTGATTCTAGAGAGGTTGATTCTACCACACCTCCAAAATATACAGCCTGAGCTTGTCCAGTAAAAAATCTCAGGAACTGTGTTGAGAATTTTAGAATACACACATAATGAACATGGGCTAGGAATCATGTTACCTATATTCTAATTTCCTCTCTGAACATTAATACACCAATAATACAGGCATACCCTATAACCATCTCCATGGTTAACTTCTTTTCAATATCTATCATAAAGCATTTGAGTCTGATTCTCATTTCTCTTACCTGGAGAGCATATTCATGTTAGACTAGACCAGGGTATGTACACAGTTCTCTAACTGGCTCTGACTGAGTCATAAGCCCACTAGTTTCACCTGCCTGTGATGGGCCAGCTCTACTTGATTGTGTGAAATGAAAATGGAAATGAAATGGTCCTTAATTAAAGACTGCAGTACCATCAATAACAGTTGGAGAAGATGTGTGGCTGACAATCAATAGACATCAATTATAATATATAATAAAATGAGTTACTGAATCTATTTTTTCTAACACCCAAAGACTATGCCTATTACCTGAAATTGTTTGTGCCTAATGCATATATTGAACCTAATTTAAGAGCCTTTTTAAAAACAAATAACTTGTAAAGTATGAAATGTATTTTATTCAGGGTTTTGAAGATAAGAATTAGAAGGTTAAATAAATTATAATATTGTCAGAGAAAAGAAAAATTTAAGAGTGTATGTTTGGGGAATTCCCTGGTGGTCCAGTGGTTAGGACTCAGCACTTTCACTGCTGGGGCCCAGGTTCAATCCCTGGTTGGGCCACTAAGATCCCACAAGCCTCATGGCATGGCCAAAAAAAAAAAAAAAAAAAAATGTTTGCATAACCCAGAGAGTTAACTGTTTGATCCCTTACTCCCTAAAGGAATATTTATTTTCTGGAACTAATCACATAAGGAATAAATTATCACTTTCCAGTAGTTCAAGGAAATTCTTATTAAAGCTTCTTTATTTCTGTTTACATGGTAACTTCTCTACCACCTTTTGGTCTATCAGTATAAATTGATATTATATGTGCTTTTTTTTTTTTTTTTTTTTTTTGCGGTACGCGGGCCTCTCACTGTTGTGGCCTCTCCCGTTGCAGAGCATAGGCTCCGGACACGCAGGCTCAGCGGCCATGGCTCACGGGCCTAGCCGCTCCGCGGCATGTGGGGTCTTCCCGGATTGGGGCACGAACCTGTGTCCCCTGCATCGGCAGGCGGACTCTCAACCACTGCGCCACCAGGGAAGCCCTGTGCTTTTTTTAAACAAAATTATTTTAGATAAATTGCCTGATTTTCAATTTTTAAAAATTGCATTTAGGGTGAACTTTTTCTAGTATGTTCCATCATTAATTGTTTTATCTGTTTATTATTTTTTATTTTTAAGTTCCCAATGATTTTATATTTCTGTAAAATTCATGGAGGCTCATTTATCTTTTAAATGAGAGAGGAAATCACATATTTGGCTATTATTTAAAGGAGAAGATTAATATGGGCTTCCAAATCTCCATGGGAACACAATAAGTGCTCCCCATGATTCATTTTCTATAAATGGAGGAAAAAAATGAGTTTCCATGGAGATACAAAGGTGATCTAAACAGAGGTGTCCCTGAGGGCATTGACATCCATAAGCACATACAATTCTGCATCCTTCTTGCAGAATCCCAAATCTATTTGAGGTACTTCTGAATTCAACCTGAAATGACAATGAGTGACTTCATTAAATATATTTTTGTGTCTTCTGAGGAATTAAAAACCTATTTGGGTTTGTAATATAGTAATGGAAAAGTGAATATAAAATAGTCGGGGGAAAAAAACTTCTTTGGACAGAAAATAAGAAAGTTCTAGGCTTACTGCAGGGAAAAAGATGCAATAAGACACCCGTGAAATGACAATATGTCATTGATTTTTGGAATAAAATATCTCTTAATTGGTGGATCTTATCATAGATGATTTTTTAAAATTAGAAGACCACTAAACCAGTACATATTCATTGTTCTCATGTAAGAATCCCTACACAAAACTTTTTCCTTCTATAAATGTGGTGATTTATAGATCCAAGCAATCAATATTCAATTTGCCAGTAGTGGTTTTGTTTCAGTGAGGTAGAATCATTAATTCCTTCCTTTGTAGATTTATACTTGGTTAGGGTTAGGAGATGTATCTAGGTGTTTGAGTACAAATGATAACCATACCATGTGTTTAGCACAGCTTAACAAAAGAGAACAGCACACAGAATACAGAAGACTAGGTTCTTGTTCTATCTCATTAACGAGTTCATTCATTTAAGAAAAAAAAGGTATTGAGTACATTGTATGCCTGGTACTGTGCACAAATCTGGGACTATAGAAATAAAAGATATTTTCTCTTCCCTTGGGAATCTCATGGAAGCAATTACAAAACAACATAATAAATGCCATAGAGGAAGTATGAATAGGGAACAGTGAGAGCGAGCACTTAGGAGGGGCTCCTATCTCAGCCAAGACAGGGGTGAGATGATATGACACTTGCATTGGCGCTTAAATAAATGTAGGATATAACCAAATAAGGGAAGGGAAGCAGTGTACAAAGAACCAACATATGAGCTAGTCTGAAACATTAGGAAAATTGTAGTATGAGTGTTTCACCATAACTGGAAGGATGAGAACAGGTATGGAAATACCAGAGAAATGGCTAGAATGTCGAGAAAGAAAGTTTTTGAAGGGTTCTATAAGCTGTGCTCAAGATTTAAAGCAAATTGGTACGATCAGATGTGGGTTCTATAAAAGAGCACACTGGGGCTGTATTGGGGAGAGATTGGAAGCTGATGAGACCATAAGCAGAGAAACCAGTTAGGGCCCACTAAAATATTTTTAAAAAAGGAGAGAGAAAGAAGAAAGAAAGGAAGGAGGGAGGGAGGAAGGGAGGGAAGGAGAGAGGAAAGAAGGGAGGAAGGGAGAAAATAAAATAACAAGGGAGCGATTCATGTGAGTACATTCAGAATTTATGATTGAAAAATACAGATATTTTATCCTTTGAAAGAAACTTCTGAATTTTATGGATACAGGCCCAAACCAAGTTGATTTTGTATCAATATATTGGTTTATGACAGAGATTGCAAAGTGACTTATGAGCCTTACTTTGTCCAACTGTGTGCCAGCTCACTCTGTGTTTAAAATAACTCAGTTTAAATGCCTTTAGATTCAACAGGTAATTTAAATCCAGTTTGCCACAGTCCCCACCACTCTCTAATGTCATTTACTTCAAATATTGACGTTACCATCATAACATGTAGATTTGAACCACGTGAGTTGTAAGCACTCATTTAAGGAGTCCCTGTTTATTAATTTTGGATGTCACCTCATAATTTTTTGTGTGCATCCTCTTGGTTTATTCATCTTTTACTTATGCATTCTCCTGACTTTTATAGTAAAATTTTTCTCAATAGGACTTGTCAATATCATTGAGTTTTATGAAATTATTTCAAGTATTTGCTCTCTAAATGGGCATTTTTTATCAGACTTAACACGTTTGAAATTATTTGATAAATTTCACTACATTTTAAGACTACACCTAGTATGATGATAGGTATAAAAAGAATTTCTGGATAAAGGCTACCACCGCATGAGCCATGTTCCCAGAGCTACACTTGCTGCCTCAGAGCCACCTGCAGCTCTCAGCAACTGCAGGAACTGCCGTCGCCAATGCTTGTTGTAACCGTGTGGCTGACAGGGTCTTGGTGCTCCAGCCAGTGTGAGGCCTGAGCCTCTGAGGTGGGAGAGCAAAGTTCAGGACATTGCACCACCAGAGACCTCCTGGCCCCACGTAATATCAACTGGCGAGACCTCTCCCAGAGATCTCTTCCTCTCAACGCTAAGAACCAGCTCCACTCAATGACCAGCAAGCTCCAGTGCTTGACACCCCATGCCAAAGACAGGAACACAACCCCACCCATTAGCACAGAAGCTGCCTAAAATCATAATAAGTTCACAGACACCCTGAAACACACCACCAGATGCAGTCCTGCCCCCCAGAAAGACAAGATCCAGCCTCATCCACCAGAATACAGGCACCAGTCCTCTCCACCAGGAAGCCTACACAACCCACTGAACCAACATTACCCACTGTGGGCAGACACCAAAAACAGTGGGAACTACAAACCTGCAGGCTGCAAAAAGGAGACCCCAAACACAGTAAGTTAAGGAAAATGAAAAAAGAGAAATAAGCAGCAGATGAAGGAGCAAAGTAAAAACCCACCAGACCAAACAAATGAAGAGGAAATAGGCAGTCTACCTGAAAAACAATTCAGAGAAATGATAGTGAAGATGATCCAAAATCTTGGAAATAGAATGGAGAAAATACAAGAAACGTTTAACAAGGACCTAGAAAACTAAAGAGCAAACAAACAATGATGAACAACACAATAAATGAAATTAAAAATTCTCTAGAAGAAATCAACAGCAGAATAGCTGAAGCAGAAAAACAGATAAGTGACCTGGAAGATAAAATAGTGGAAATAACTACTGCAGAGCTGAATAAAGAAAAAAGAATGAAAAGAATTGAGGGCAGTCTCAAGACCTCTGGGACAACATTAAATGCACCAACATTGGAATTACAGGGGTCCCAGAAGAAAAGAGGAAAAGAAAGGGACTGAGAAAATATTTGAAGAGATTGTAGTTGAAAACTTCTCTAATATGGGAAAGGAAATAGTTAATCAAGTCCAGGAAGCACAGAGAGTCCCATACAGGATAAATCCAAGGAGAAACACACCAAGACACATATTAATCAAACTATCAAAAATTAACTACAAAGAAAAAGTATTAAAAGCAGCAAGGGAAAAAAAAAATAACACACAAGGGAATCCCCATAAGGTTAACAGCTGATCTTTCAGCAGAAACTCTGCAAGCCAGAAGGGAGTGGCAGGACATATTTAAACATATGAAAGAGAAAAACCTACAACCAAGATTACTCTACCCAGCAAGGATCTCATTCAGTTTTGATGGAAAAATTAAAAGATTTACAGAGAAGCAAAAGCTAAGAGAATTCAGCACCACCAAACCAGCTTTACAACAAATGCTAAAGGAACTTCTCTAGACCGGAAACACAAGGAAAGGAAAAGACCTACAATAACAAACCCAAAACAATTAAGAAAATGGTAATAGGAACATACATATCGATAATTACCTTAAATGTAAATGGATTAAATCTTCCAACCAAAAGGCAAAGACTGGCTGAAGGGATATAAAAACTAGACCCATATATATGCTGTCTACAAGAGACCTATTCAGACCTAGTGACAATACAGACTGAAAGGGGATGGAAAAAGATATTCCATGCAAATGGAAATCAAAAGACAGCTGGAGTCACAATTCTCATATCAGACAAAAGAGACTTTAAAATAAAGACTATTACAAGAGACAAGGACAGTACATAATGATTAAGGGGTCAATCCAAGAAGAAGATATAGCAATTATAAATATTTATGCACCCAAGGTAGGAGCACCTTAATACATAAGGCAAACACTAACAGCCATAAAAGGGGAAATCGACAGTAACACAGTAATAATACGGGACTTTAACACCCCACTTTCACCAATGAACAGATCATCCAAACTGAAAATAAGGAAACACAAGCTTTAGATGACACATTAAACAAGATGGACTTAATTGGTATTTGTAGGACATTCCATACAAAAACAACAGAATACACTTTCTTCTCAAGTGCTCATGGAACATTCTCCAGGTAGATTCATATCTTGGATCACAAATCAAGCCTTCATAAATTTAAGAAAATTGAAATTGTATCAAATATCTTTTCTGACCATAATGCTATGAGACTAGATATCAATTACAGGAAAAAAATCTGTAAAAAATACAAACACATTGAGGCTAAACAGTGTGCTAATTAATAAGCAAGAGATCACTGAAGAAATAAAAGAGGAAATCAAAAAATACCTAGAAACAAATGACAGTGAAAAACCGATGACTCAAAACCTATGGGATGCAGCAAAAGCAGTTCTAAGAGGGATGTTTATGGCAAAGCAATCCTACCTCATGAAACAAGGAACATCTCAAATAAACAACCTGACCTTACACCTAAAGCAATTACAGAAAGAAGAACAAAAAGCACCAAATTTAGCAGAAGGAAAGAAATGGTAAAAATGAGATCAGAAATAAATGAAAAAGAAATGAAGTAAACAGTAGCAAAGATCAATAAAACTAAAAGCTGTTTCTTTGAAAAGATAAACAAAATTGATAAACCATTAGCCAGACTCATCAAGATAAAAAGGGAAAACACTCAAATCAACAGAATTAGAAATGAAAAAGGAGAAGTAACAATTGACACTGTAGAAATACAAAGGATCATGAGAGATTACGACAAGCAACTATATGCCAGTAAAATGGACAGCCTGGAAGAAATGGACAAATTATTAGAAAAGCACAACCTTCCAAGACTGAACCAGGAAGAAATAAAAAATATAAACAGATCAATCACAAGCATTGAAATTGTGACTGTGATTAAAAATCTTCCAACAAACAAAAGCTCAGGCAGATTGCTCACAGGTGGATTCTATCAAACATTTAGAGAAGAGCCAACACCCATCCTTCTCAAACTCTTCCAAAATATGGCGGGGGTAGGAACACTCCCAAACTCATTCTGCGAGGCCCCCATCACCCTGATACCAAAAGCAGACAAAGATGTCACAAAAAAAAGAAAACTACAGGCCAATTTCTCTGATGAACATAGATGCAAAAATCCTCAGCAAAATAGTAGCAAACAGAATCCAACAGCACATTAAAAGGATCATACACCATGATCAAATGGGGTTTCTCCCAGGAATGCAATGATTCCTCAATATACGGAAATCAATGTGATACACCTGATAAGCAAATTGAAGGATAAAAACCATATGATCATCTCAGTAGATGCAGAAAAAGCTTTGGACAAAATTCAACACCGATTTATGATAAAAACCCTCCAGAAAGTAGGCATAGAGGGAACTAACTTCAACATAATAAGGGCCATATATGACAAACCCACAGCCAACATTGTTCTCAATGGTGAAAAACTGGAACCGTTTCCACTAAGATCAGGAAAAAGACAAGGCCCCCCACTCTCACCACTGTTATTCAACCCACTTTTGGAAGTTTTAGCCACAGCAATCAGAGGCAAAAAGAAATAAAATGAATCCAAATCGGAAAAGAAGTAAACTGTCACTGTCTGCTAATGTCATGATACTATACATAGAGAATCCTAAAGACACTACCAGAAAACTACTAGAGCTAATCAATGCATTTGGTAAAGTAGCAGGATACCAAATTAATGCACAGAAATCTCTTGCATTCCTATACACTAATGATGACAAATCTGAAAGAGAAATTAAGGAAGCACTCCCAGTTACCATTGCAACAAAAAGAATAAAAATGCCAAGGAATACACCTATCTAAGGAGACAAAAGACCTGTATGCAGAAAACTATAAGACACTGATGAAAGAAATTAAAGATGATACAAACAGATGGAGAGATATACCATGTTCTTGGATTGGAAGAATCAACATTGTGAAAATGACTGTACTACCCAAAGCAATCTACAGATTCAGTGCAATTCCTATCAAACTACCAATGGTATTTTTCACAGAACTAGAACAAGAAATTTCACAATTTGTATGGAAACACAAAAGACTGCAAATAGCCAAAGCAATCGTGAGAAAGAAAAATGGAGCTGGAGGTATCAGTCTCCCGGACTTCAGACTATACTACAAAGCTACAGTAATCAAGACAGTATAGTACTGGGACAAAAAAACCAGAAATATAGATCAATGGAAAAGGATAGAAAGCCCAGAGATAAACCCACACATATATGGTCACCTTATTTTTGATAAAGGAGGCAAAAATATACAATGGAGAAAAAAAGGCCTGTTCAATAAGTGATGCTGGGAAAACTGGACAGCTACATGTAAAAGAATGAAATTAAAACACTCCCTAACACCATAGACAAAAATAAACTCAAAATGGATTAAAGACCTAAGTACAAGGCCAGACACTATCAAACTCTTAGAGGAAAACATAGGCAGAACACTCTATGACGTAAATCACAGCAAGATCCTTTTTGACCCACCTCCAGAGAAATGGGAATAAAAACAAAAATAAACAGATGGAGCGTAATGTAACTTAAACGCTTTTGCACAGCAAAGGAAACCATAAACAAGACGTAAAGACCCTCAGAATGGGAGAAAATATTTGCAAACCAAGCAACTGACATAGGATTAATCTCCAAAATATACAAGCAGCTCATGCAGCTCAATATCAAAAAAACAAACAACCCAATCCAAAAACAGACATTTCTCTAAAGAAGATATACAGATTGCCAACAAACATATGAAAGGATGCTCCACATCACTAATCATTAGAGAAATGCAAATCAAAACTACAATGAGGTATCCCCTCACATTGGTCAGAATGGCCATCATCAAAAAATCTAGAGACAATAAATGCTGGAGAGGGTGTGGAGAAAAGGGAACCCTTTTGCACTGTTGGTGGGAATATAAATTGATACAGCCACTGTGGAGAACAGTATGGAGGTTCCTTAAAAAACTAAAAATAGAACTACCATATGACCCAGCAATCCCACTACTGGGCATATACCCTGGGAAAACCATAATTCAAAAAGAGTCATGTACCACAGTGTTCATTGCAGCCCTATTTGCAATAGCCAGGACATGGAAGCAATCTAAGTGTCCATCAACAGATGAATGGATAAAGAAGATGTGGCACATATATAAAATGGAATATTACTCAGCCATAAAAAGAAATGAAATTGAGTTATTTGTAGTAAAGTGGATGGGCCTAGAGTCTGTCATACAGAGCGAAGTAAGTCAGAAAGAGAAAAACAAACACTGTATACTAACATATATATATGGAATCTAAAAAAAAATGGTTCTGAAGAACCTAGGGGCAGGACAGGAATAAAGACACAGACGTAGAGAATGACCTTGAGGACATGGGGAGGGGGAAGAGTAAGCTGGGCCGAAGTGAGAGAGCGGCATGGACATATATGCACTACCAGATGTAAAATAGATAGCTAGTGGGAAGCAGCCGCATAGTACAGGGAGATCAACTCGGTTCTTTGTGACCACCTAGAGGGGTGGGATAGTGACGGTGGGAGGGAGGCGCAAGAGGGAGGGGATATAGGGACATATGTATACGTATAGCTGATTCACTTTTTATACAGCAGCAACTAACAGAACAATGTAAAGCATTTATACTCCAATAAAGATGTTAAAAACAAAAAACAAATGAACAGACTTATAGAAGAAGAGATCAGGTTTGTGGTTACCAGAGTTGAGGGCTGGGGAAGGGAAATTGGATGGAGGCAGTCAAAAAGTAGGAACTTCTAGGTATAAGATAAGTAAGGACTATGATCTGTATATTTTGTATCTGTATCAGGTGATAGATGTTCACTAAACTTTGGTAATCTTTTCATGATGTATGTAAGTCAGATCATTATGGTGTGGACCTTAAATTTAAACAGTCCTTTATGGCAATTGTATCTCAATAAAACAGGGAAAAAATAATTTCCTCATTATCTAATATATCCTGTTGGGGTATATTTATTAATATATGAAAAAGTATTTTCTTGGGTAATTTATTTTGACATGAAATAATACCATTTGATAGTTCTGAGATTATTTTTCTATAGATTTTTTGTTACTCCGGCTTGAGTGTGAATATAGTAGTCATATCTATATGTCATATATTATGTTATTCTTCTTTTTACATTTAATAGCCAATGCATGAGCTTGAATTAGTGCATTATTCTCTTCTTAAACTGTCTAAAGTGGTTTTAGTCTTTTGCCAGTATTTTAAGAATTGATTTTGATAATTTAAAAACTACATACTTATGAATGTAAATGCTTCTTGCTGTTATATAGAGCAAGACTTTGAGGTTATCAAGATGAGTAAATTATTGCTGTTTGAAATCTAATAATCCAGGGAGTGTTCTGAAGGTATTTCTTAACTGAGTGATACACCAGGAGACCAAAGATAACTATTGCCACTGCATAATAAAAATAACAAATATTGACTATTTACAGTGTACCAAGCACTATTCTAAGCATTTAAATGGGATGAACTGATTTAATATTCACAATAACCTTATACTGATTTTTACAAATGAGAACACCAGGGCACAAAGTGGTTAATTGGCCTGGCTAATAATATATAGCTCATACATGATAGAGTTTGTGATTTGAACCGAAAGAATTTAAATTAGAGTGACTTCATACGATGAGACAAGGGAATTAGTCTTCTATGTGGTATATATGACAGGAGCTCAAGCCATCAACATCTGTGGATTTATTTGATATCACATAGCATTTAAAATCTTTTTATTATAGAAATTTTCAAATAGATGCAAAAGAGGGAATGCCTGTGTACCCATCACGCAGCTTCAAAAATAATCCACATATGCCCAATCTTGTTTCACCTATACTCCCACCCATGTCCCTTCAAAAATCTGGATTATTTTAAAGAAATTTAAAATACTGTAGTATCTTATAGCTAAAAGAGGACTCTGTGAAAAAGAAATACATAACCATTGTACTATTATCAAAATGAAAAAAAATTGTTACTGTCATTAAATAGTCAGTCAGTTACATCACATATACTTTGACTTGCATGGAAGTTTTCCCGAGCCTTGAAAACTAACATGAAATTATTTTTATGATATTTCTGGAAGTTATGGAAAACCTGTTAAACGCATATTTTTTTAAGACTATAACTTCTAGTGCCTGGCTCAGTGCCCAATTCATGAAATATATGTTGACTTTAATTTCTTTCTTTTAAAACATGAAACAAAGATGTCTACTGTTGGTTTTCCTTGTTTTAATTTCCCTGTTTAATATGTGACATCATGTTTTATGGTGGTTTAGCACTATAAGCTACCTCCTATATATTATTGAAAGTATAAGTAATGACATTAAATTATTTTTTCTGTTACTTACCTTAAGGACTTTTTCATACCACTATGAACACCATCAGTTTTATTGAAATGCTCTATGTTTGCCATCATTTACTCCTCTGATAACTTCCTTCCATTTTCTTTCACCTTCCTGAATATTGAGATTCTTTCTACTTTGACTAGAAAGGTTGAAAGGAAAGTTACTTCTTTAGCAGAAATGGCATGTTATATTTCAAGTTTTGGAAAGGAGCCTACTATATTTCCAGAAATGATAAGCATTCTGAACTAGAAGTCATCCACTTTCTCTCATTCAGTTGTAGTCTGCCTCTGTGATACTCCAGGGACAAGGTGCTATAAATATTACGTCAGTGCAGAGTGGCACCTACGAAGGAAAAGTAATTTGGGGGGCCTCTATATTAATTCTTAGAACTTCTAAACTTCTGTATGTCTTATTTTTAGCTTCAGTTTTCCACTAGAATAAGCCAATGTGAAGTATATTCACTGGGATAACCTAATAAAAGCTGTTTGTAAGGATGGATAGAAGGAAATGGGGAAAGTGGGTCCACAGTAATTAATTTCCTAGTACGCATCAGGCAATTTCAATTTATGTCATTGAAAGTCATGTATGACTTGAATCTTCAAGACAACCCTAGGAGGAAGACATTATCCCTATTTTAAGGGTGTGGAAACTGAGATTTAGATTACATTACTTGCTTAAAGTGACACTAACAGATGGTGAAGGTGTTTCAACTCTAAAATTTTTCTTTTACCATCACACTGTTATTAATCCCAGAGACATTATCCTACTGTTTTATAGAAACAAAATAAGATATAGAGAGGTACTTTATTATGAAGTATTTTACATCATTGGGAAATATAATTATTTTTAATGAACTGGATTGGTACAACTGGCTATCCATCTGGAAAAAGATAAACTTGGTTTCTATTTCACATTATTGAATAAAAAATAATAAATAAATAAAAGAATCCTTAAAGGCAGAATAGAAACTATGAATATTCCAGTAGGGAAAACTTGTCTAGCCATGAGGTAAACCTCAGAAACCATAAGGGATAAGATCAAGGGATTTGGTCTCATAAACATTAAAAAAAAAGTAATGGTTAAAGGCACTATTAACGAAATTAGAAGGGGAAACTGGAAGAAACATTTTTTATAAGCCATTTGAACAGAAAAAGTTTCGTGCTTTCACTGTATAAAAAAGATGCACAACAAAATATACAACACCCCTACCCCCAACAGCCTATAAAAGAATGGATAGAAGGTAAGGAGCAACAATTCAGGTGAAATGTAATGACTAAAAAACATCTGATAAAATAAAGTTTAAAATGCAAATTTAAACAGGTATTTTTCCATCTATCAAAAGTGCACAGATATGTTTAAACTTTATTAACATCGTCTTTGGGGATTAATGCATTTATATATCCATTCGGCTGTGAAAATAATGGTATATATGTGTATGTGCTGACTTATAAAGACAGTTCATGATATATGCTTTATCTGTACTGAAGCAAGTCACATAATTCCATTGTTTTGGTATAAAACTCAAAAAAATTATCTGTGTGTATATCTCTAGCAATTATTCATCTTCCTATCTGTATTTATAGCTATGAGATTAAACACAAAAATATGCTTATATATATAGTAAGCATATCTCTATAGATACATATATAAATAAGCTATTGGTAACTCTAAGTGTCATACTGGAAAAAGAAAGATTTTTTTCTTATTTTTCTACATATCTAAAACATTAAGAAAAAATAATAGGATTATAAGTGACTTTGTCACCTTTTAAATGCAATAAACATCTCATTATCAGAAGCAGTTAATAGTAATATAGTGATTTCAAATGTCTCCTGTAAATTGTGAAATAATATGCTTATTATAGACTTCAGGAATTATAGTATGTTATATAATATATCATGCTTAGGGCTTAAAATATCCTTTACAAGATTTTCATCCTAATTATTACTTGTGGTTTTGGGAAAAAGAGAAATGTCCAAACTAGAACATTAGTACAATGCCCCAAGCATAACTTACACATTTAAAAAGATGAAAATATAGACTGTTAAAACATAAGCAAATACCTTCAAAATAATATTAAAAATGAAAATATAGACTTCAACATAGCAAGTATCCATGAATTCAGCTCTAATCCTTTTACATGCATCCACTGATACAAACTGGAATAATTGCACATGCAAATAAAAGGTCTTGATGCGTTACTGCAAACTGAGAACAGTGGTTCCTAGTGGAGAGAAAAAGGAACTGGGATAGGGAAGTGGTTAAGGGACTTATTTACTTTGACTATAAATGTACTTTAAGAAGAGAATGTATTGATATATTAACTTGTGTAATTGAATTTTAGAAAAAAATATACATTTGAAAGGTTTTTGAAGGGTGATCTCTAGCTCTTTTCAATGAAGGACAGTTCCTGGAAGGACTCAGAGCTGAGGCCTGTCAACAGTGCTCACAGAGGCAGTGGACAGGCCTTTAGGTCCTGTGCAGGGGCTCTGGATGGCAGAACATAGTATCCATTACAGTTCATTCACTTCTTCATGTAAGTTCTCTGAGCAGCAACTTCAGGATTCTTGCAGGCCTCTTTCCTGGGGGAAATGTCTAAGAGGGAGGCTGGTGCTACCCTCTGTAATCCCCACAACTGAAGCACATCTCAGACCTGCAACAGAGGAGACATGCCATCTCCCTCTACATCCATTCTAGGCCACCCTCACTCTCAGAGCCTTGCTGTTCTAAGTGGCTTACTTGGGGGTGTGGTGTAGACCTTCTACATTAAGGCTTCTGAGTCCTTGTCATGTCCCCCTCCATCTCCTGAACTTTTCCATTTCACTTCAAAATTGACCAACGTAGAACCAAGAGAGACTCAGCTACTTCACATTGTTGCCAAAAAATTACTGTCCACCTTGGGTAACAGAAGCTCTATTTTCTCCTGATGATCAGTCCATGATCTCTGCCAGCATGGCGACCCTCTCTCTTGCCCACTAACCCCTTGGCACAAAGAGCCCAAAGTATGAGACAAGCAGCTGTAACTTAAAGTTCAGTGGGACTTTTGCTGTATGTCCAGTGTCCCCTTTAAGACCTAGGACTTCTAAACGTATAAAGCTCAGATTATCAGAACTATCCATACACAGATAGAGTTATAGATACATGTGCATTATTGTATTTATACGAATATACATATTTGTATAGGATATAGATTTTATGTCTATACATCTTTATAAATAGATTATATATAAAATAATATATAGTAAATATACAGCTATATATATTTCCTAGCTCTGTTTGCTGAGGACTCTGAGCAGTGACATCCCAGTAGTAATCTGCATACCAAGTGCTCAGATTTAATTTCTAAGAACAGTCTTCCACGAAAAGGAATAAAAATCCTTGGACTACAGAGCTGGGACAGGCGAGCATTATAACATGAGCATTAAGATTAGTATGTAACCGATTGTTGTGTCAGCAAACAAGTGAGTGCTCAAAGGATGACGCAGATATGCCAGAAGCACGTAGATGTAAGACTAAAGGGCCTCCCGCTGACCAAATCTATGACAATTTGAGAATCAACATGAGAGTATTAAATTACAACTCAGTGAATAAAATAGAAATCCACCACTCACTCTACCCTTACATAAATAGATGAAGAAGAAGAAAAAAACACTTTCTCAGAGTAGAGCACCAAGTAATAAATATGAAATAAATGATGAAATAGATGATCACCCTCCGGCAGCCATCACTGGGGTAGCCAACACAGGTGAGAATCATCAACTGATATAAAGCCTGGTGGGTAGGGTTTGATGACAAACAGAATATTGGTATAATCAGAATTCATTACCTCCCATAAGATTGCAACCAAAACAAGGGGAGAAAGAGGTACAGTGGATAGCACTGAGAACAGCTCTACCATCCAACCCTCGCCATTTGAGTTCACCAAGTTCCCTGACAATATCTTTTTATCCTTTTTGGTCCAGCCTCCTGTCCAAAAATGGGTTTACAGTGAAGAAACCTGGCAGAAAGGTGACAATGTAATGATCATCAGTGATGGGACATTGCCGTAGTGTGCTTCCTGATATGACACCAAGAATGTATGTCCTCAGTCTGGTCATGAGGAAACAGCAGACAGACATACTGAGGGTAATCATGTGACATGAAAGGCCCGTACTCTTTAAGACTGTCCAGGACTGAAGAAATAGGGAAAGATGGATGAGACTGAAGGAGTCTGATGAGAAATGATAGCTAAATGCAGTCAATATTCTTGAGTGGGTTGCTGGACCAGAACGGCCAAAGAGGTATTGGTAGGGAACCTTTAGAACTTTGAGTGGGATCTATGAGTTGAGTAGCAGTGTTGTCAGTGTTAATTTACTGACTGGAAAGGGTGTGTGGTGATACTGTATAGGAGTGTCCTTGTCTTTGGAGTACACACTGGCATATTGAGAAGCGATAGTGCGTCTTGTTCAAAAGAAAAAAAAAGACTGTATACCCAAAGAATGAGAGAATAATGAAAAAAATGTGGCGATCTAGACAAAGTGAATATGAGGGTAAGTTTTTATTGTTCTTGTCATTTATTCTGTAGTTTTGCCATTATTTCAAAATTAAAAAGTTGAAAATGCAACATAAATTTTTTTTGCCTGATTTATTATGTGCTAGAAGAATCCTTAACCCCTGAGTTGCTTATTTCAAATATAGTACATTGTACTTAAAGCCTACAGTATGTGTGTAATTTTTGATGAAGAGGTAAACCTAATGAGGTATAAAAAAAATCAATCATTGCTAAGAATTGAATATCTCAGGTAATTATACTTTGGTTAAATCAATATGGTAGGTGATGCTAATGGTCATTTTCTAACACTGAATACAAAGAGGCCTGATGGCTAAAGCGAGAAAGCACGAAAGCAAAACCCAGAAATTCCAATATACTCCTGACTTTCCTTGGGAGCAAAATGTTTTCAATTTAGATTAAGTTACTCAACTTCCTTTTAGTGCTTTCCTCTATGTTTATTTTCTGCAAAAACCATTTTCTTTCTTTTTTTTAATTGCAATTTTCTTTATAGGCTTCTATGGGAAAAAGCTCTGTAACTTTAGTATATATTTATAGTTGTGAAATAGCTTTTCTTTTCTTAATCCTTTTGTTTACTCCCATAAATGAGTCATTGATGTTTCCCAACAGTTCTTGGGAAACAGGCCTGCTTCTTGTTATTGTCACAAGCTGTCTTTTCCTGGAAATCAACGAGTAAACCAGAATAAGTCCAAATGGAATTTAATAAGCATGGCTTTCAGACCAACAGTAATTAGCTAATGTTTTTTTAAGAATATCATGTATTCATGGGTTTTTTTAAAGGTGTTTGTGTAAATATTATCTTACTGAAGAAAACTCAGACTCTTTTGTCATCTCTAATACACTATTTAAAAAATATAGGTTCAGTTAAATGATGAGTTTTTCATTTAGTACTTCCCCAAACCATATTTCATTCACTGTTATTTTCAGGTCCTTAGTTCTAGTTCCTTTTTCAAAGCCCCCCAAATCATGCTTACAGCATACTTACTTCTACAGGAATGTGTCTTTTGGCAATTTGCTTGCTAATTGGACTAGAATTTTTATTGGATTCTACTAGATTGTTCAGGTTCTTTATCAAAAGTACGCTGAATCCTAATACCTGGATTCCTTACCCCCTCCTTTTTCCTATCTTTTATCTTTTTTTTTTTTTTGCCTTTGCACCATCTTGTTCTTTTTTTTTTAATTTAAGTGGAAGTATAGTTGGTACTATCTTTATCTTTTATCTTGCTTTCCTGCTGGCTTTCTACTTTCTGTCAGTATGTGAAATTGCCTACTTGGATCTTAGTAGTTTTAGTTTAGCCCAAACTGTCGGTGGCAGGTCGAGGGAAGAAGTGGAGGGTGAGAAAGCTTGGAAGAAAAAGGCCCTCCCCATCCCCACGTGATACTCTTGCTGTGTCCGCTTCCTGTTCCTTCTGCTCTATCTTGTCTATCTTTGGAGCATGTTATTTAAAAAAGGGCATGAGGGACTTCCCTGGTGGCGCAGTGGTTGAGAGTCTGTCTGCCGATGCAGGGGACACGGGTTCGTGCCCCGGTCCGGGAAGATCCCACATGCCGCGGAGCGGCTGGGCCCGTGAGCCGTGGCCGCTGAGCCTGTGCGCCCGGAGCCTGTGCTCCACAATGGGAGAGGCCGCAACAGTGAGAGGCTCGCGTAACGCAAAAAAACAAAACAAAACAAAACAAAACAAAAGGGCATGAGGAGCTCCCAAGTAGGAGTAAAAGATACTAGTTTTTCTGGAAGGGAAGAAAGTAAAAACATAATAGGAAAAGAGGCCGGTCTTCTTTAGCTGATAAAGTTGGATTGTAACCATTTGGGAAAGAACTGAGCTAAGGAGAGAAGAGGGATTTCTCTTCAGGCAGATGATATCCGGGAGGTAAGCCAATATCCTCTTCATTGGATGCTGTCTTGTTCACATGCACCTTGAGAGGACGCTTGCTCAGGACGCTTATCTCAGCTTTGTAGTCTCAATGACCCTATGTTGTTTTATTTTAAAATATAAAACATCTTGATAATTACCTGGAGTTTATACATTATTTCCTTGATATTTTTTCTCTTACAATTATACTTGTTTTCAAACAATATTGATATTACCCACCCACTGTAAAATATGTAATACTGCCTTTGAGAGAGTGTCTGGGAGGGAGGAGTTTCCCATCAGAGGGGAAGGGATGGCAACTCAGACAGTAGTAATGGTAACAGGTTATAGAGCCCTCATTACAGTGTGTAGCAGGATCATTTTCTCTAAGTCCTCTGATAACCTGTAAGACAGGCGTTGTTACCCTTTCTCACAGACTAAGAAATGAGGTCCTGAGAGATTAGGTAACATGCCAAAGACACACTTGCTCCCTGTCTACTTGGAATATGCCCAGATCTCAAGGTTGACACTTCAAAATTCATTGTTCAGGTTCCAGTTCAGGCTGACACTTTCTTTGCTTACTCTAAGTAATTCCACTCCCTCCCTGAGCATAAGACACTCACTGTGACATTATTTTATTTCCTTCATGCATTGATCACTTCTGACCTTCTTTTTGTGAGTCCCAAGACAGAATGAAACGCGTTAGTCCTCTTCACTGTGGTATTCCCAACTTCTAGCACTGTTTATCGTACGAATATTTTTAGATGAATGAAGACACCCAGGTTGCCCTAGGTTATAAGGCAACAGAAGCCCTCTGGGGGGTGTCAGAGCAAGTACTCCAACAGACCTCCACTAGATGCTCTCAAGATTTTTTTTCTGCATAAACCCTGGGGACCCAGATTCTGACACTACCTTGAATATTTTGGATAATGGCTCAAACCTACTGATGAACCTGAGATGTTTGTTTTTGCCCTGCAAATGGATTCTTAGCAAAATCCTGTCTGCCTACTCATGTTATTGCTTAAGAACAATGTTTAATCTCTTGTGACCTTAATATTGTGTAATTTTCTGCTGGGATTGTTGACAATTAGCTCACACAAAACATCAAAAGAATACTTTAAAGGACAATTATGTTCAAAAGGCCCATGGCCACAAAAGGAGAGCTTCTCTTGGAGACATAAACTGATCCAATACAGGAGAAGCTGACATTTTCATCTAATTACAGTTATGCTGAAAACTACTGAACTAACAGCCATGATACCCTTCACCGTTTTCAATCACTTACCATAATTTGCACTTAAATGAAGGTAGTTGAAGAAGACATGAAATTCCCCTTTATATTTTTTCTCATCCTCTTTTAATTGTGATTTATAAACACGTAGGATCCCTTTTTCACTCATAAGGCTTTGACTAAACTCATGACTGCATCTTGATATCATGTCTCCATGTTTCCATGTCTCCATGTGTTTGTAATGATGCTTCCTCCTTTATTTGGGGATGGGGCAATGAGTAAACAGAACAAAGCAAGTTCTCTAAGATTTCTTACTTTATGCCAGCTAACTTTCATATTTCTTTTTCTTATTGTAAATTTCTTTGGCATTATTGCTTCACATGTGGCTTGCTTTTATTGTGAAGTCTGTAAATATGTAAACATCTCCAGTTCTGGGGAAATTATCTTTTTATTATGTCTGGCTCAACTTCCCAAATGCTATTTTATTATCTATCTTGGCTCAATGAAATAATAGCTGAGTCTCTGGGGATCTGACAAAGATTCTGTGTATTGAGTTGAATTATACCTGAAAACTGGCTGGACGAATTTCCTGATGAAGTGAAAAATGCACTTGTTAGTAAATAGCATAATCATTATTAGAAAAACAAAATTTGAAATAAATATTGCTGCAGAAATGTAAAAATAATTGGCTTTTCTATTTAACAAATTCTTCTTTGCTATTTTTTCTTCTCTTCATTATGCTTTGATTTCATAAGCAATTAGCAAGCTGTTTAGTTCATCTTTATATTGTACCAAATTATTTTTCATCTGTGTCTCCCGGAAATTTCTTCCCAGAATTTCAAGACCTCTGGGTGAAACATCACTAGTCTGGCATATACTCCTGCTTTGGATAGTGGTTGTTTTTCATTTTCTTTTGATCTTGACCTACAAATAAAGTTTTTTTCCCACATGATATCCCTTATAATAATGTATCAAGAATTTTTTATAAAGTCTAAGTAAAAGCTACTTTTGTCCCTTATATCTTGTTAGTGATATTTGATAAAATGTTTCTCCATTTCTGCTATTTATGAATTGTTAACAAATCCAACTCATTTGTTGCTCATCATGAAATTTTCCTTAAATTGCTTTCAGATGTTATATTTTTCTCTCTGTCACAGAAATTTACATTTTAGCTTTCTAGACAGCAGTGGTGAAAATTAGAGCTCTGTTTTTATTATTATGATGGTTGATAAATTAAAAGATAAAAATGACCTAATATTCTGATAGCTAAAGCAGGCTAATGACATCTGTCATTCTGATGAAACAAAATGAAGAATGGAAATATGCTTTGTATATTGTAAAGCTCTGCCTATGAAATCAGCCCTAAATTTTTTTAAAAAAATAATTGTGATTTGACATTTTATTCTTTGAATTATATTAGAGGCTTATCAATTTTTTATTACATTTTTTAAAATGGTGGTCTCTGCTTTTAAAACTTTCAGGAATAGTGTTTTTATTCCATGAATTTGTGTTGGAGTCTTATGAAATTTATTTCCTTAACTCTTAATTACATTTTACAAACATGTCCTCTTCCATTAAAAAAATTTAAACAGTGACCTTGTTTAAAAAATACAATTTGCAAATAAAGGGAAATAGGAAAATATCAAAAAGGAAGACAAAAAGTAACTGAAAGGGCTACGTACTGTATCACACATATTTATATCAGGAACATATTGCAAACCCTGTTTTGTTTCCTTATTTTCTCTCTTAAAATTAAAAATCTTAGCATACTCAACTGCTGAATGGATAGATTGTGTTGTAGTCATACAATGGCAACGAAAGGAAATGCACTACTGCTGTATTCAACAGCATAGATGACTCTTAAAAGCATTATGCTAAATGAAGAAACGACACAAAGAGCCTTATGCTGTGTAATTCCATATATATGCCATTTTAGAAAAGGAAAAGCTACAGAGTTGGAAATAAAGTTAGTGGTTGCCACGGGTTGGGGTAGAGGAAGGAGTTTGTTTCTGAATGGGCACAAGGGAACTTTTTGGAGTAATGGAAATACTCTATTTTTTGATATGTATCCATTTATAAAAACTCATAGAACTGTACACCAAAACTATGTTAATTTTAACGTATGAAAATTATACCCTAAGGAAGCTTACAGTCATAACACAGAGAAGTTTGCTCATGGGTAATTTAGTAAACTTCTGTGGATGTTTCCAGAGGTGGACTTTCTTAATCAGCTGTCTCATCAAATAAAATAAACTTTCTTTATAGTTAATAAAACTCAGCATCTTGAACAAAACCAGTTTTCTGTTAAATATGCAATGTTAACTTTTAGAGAAGAACTCAAACAAGAATTGGAGCGCCATAGAAAAGAGTATTGGTTTAAGTGAGCTAAGTCTTCCTCTTTCACAGCAGAAAGTAAGTAGGCAATTTCTAAAGTCAGTAGAATTTGAAATAGGTTTTTGAGCATATCATTCAGTTGTTCAAAAGTAATCATTAGAAGAACCAAAGCCTAAAATGGTTTAAAATGGTAACTTTAGGGTCCAGACTCATAGACCCTGGAAGAATGGGGCAAAAGTTGTTGTTTTTCATTCATAAGCCCCTTTGTATTATTCGATTAACCGAGTGCATGTATTACTCTGGCAAACAATATATTTTATTAAAAAAAACAAACTCATAGTACCTCATTAGCAAAATTTAATCAGCTGCATTGTGGTTATCTCCTGTTTATCCCTTCATATCTTTTTTTTAAATTTTTATTTATTTATTTTTGGCTGCCTTGGGTCTTTGGTGCTGCACGTGGGCTTTCTCTAGTTGCGGCGAGTGGGGCTACTCTCCGTTGCAGTGCGCGGGCTTCTCATTGCGGTGGCTTCTCTTGTTGCAGAACACAAGCTCTAGGCGTGCAGGCTTCAGTAGTTGTGGTGCATGGGCTTAGTTGCTCCACAGCATGTGGGATCTTCCCGGACCAGGGATTGAACCCGTGTCCCCTGCATTGGTAGGTAGATTCTTAACCACTGTGCCACCAGGGAAGTCCGTGCCCCTTCACATCAGTTTGCCACTGTTCCTCACGGCTCTCTGCTTAGGAGGCTGATCTGTGTGGTTTGTGTCAACAGACTCTCTTACCATAAAGCCAATGGAGATATTGAAGGGGTGGGAAGAGAATGAGGTCTCAATATTTATTCTGCCGGTTCTCTCAATGTGGTGCTTCAGAATAGCTATGTTTCTCAACTAAATGCCACTGCTCCTCTCAAGGTGGCTTGCTCTACTCACCAACTCTTTTTCCCCCAACTAGGATGACTTCTTCCTTTCCATATCCCTTTGGGCCTAGGGATTATAAAAATTCCCTTTCATTAGCCCCAGGGCACTATAGTAACTCCTGTAGTTTCTACACCTTTGTAATTAGTCACTTTATTAAATCTTCTTCAAATTGTACTAACTTGAGTATCCCATTTGTTCCCTGCTTGGGTCCTGACTGATACCCCAGCCAAATTAGCATTCTTAGAAAATGAGAAATGAAGAAGATAAAGGAAAGGGATAAAGGCAAGGTTGTAACAAAGGGTAATACCAAATGAATTAGAACTGAACTCTTGAATTAGCAAGTGTAACGGGATGCCTGGGGCACTGGTTTCATAACAAGGGTAGGCAATGATTTATGTTGTTATTGGGGATAGAGAGTGCCTGTCTCTTTGCCTATGCTTTCTGAAGTAACTGCAGGAGATCAGGGTACAGTGTGGTTTTGTGGAATATTTTATGAGCCATGCGTTTCCATGATCTAAGGCCCACAGAACATGAGCCCTCAGATAAATTCCTCCTTGGTCTTCTGTTCTCACATGTATCAAAGACCATGACCTTTGCATTTGCCACAAGTACAATTTCTCTTTTCCTCTTCAAGTTTCTTCTGCCTGCTCCTTCGTGCTAAATAGTCTGGCTTATTGGAATTCCCTTCTGCTCATTGTACTCCCCTGGCAGATTGATAAGGTCTAGTACTACCCAACTGTAGTAAATTAGGAAAGTAGGACTAGGTGATTTCCAGAACATGCAGTCTGGAAACTAAGTGGCACCATAATCACATCAGCATCTTCACAAAAACATCTGATATTCTATGAAGTTTTTATTTTATTTTATATTTGTCTATTTTCCACTTATTTTGTGCTAAGGTGCGGAGGGCTGAGTTAATCATATTCAGTGTTTGTTATCATCATTGGTCTGTGCGAGGCCCTTCTCTTGTTTTATATGTATATTTATTCCTTTTTAACCCTATTTCCCTCTCTTATTATCCTAATCCCTGTGAGCAATCATTCTAATGTAGTTATCATTTTATAGATGTAGAAGGTGAAACTCGAGATCACACAGCAAGTCATTAGCAGAACTTGAAGTCAAACTGCACTCATTTGTCAGACTCCAAAAACCACATGGGATACCTTCCCATAGCTGATTTGATCAGTGTACCATCATAAAAATGGAAGCAAATTTATGTACTTTTACCCACTAAATTTCTAAACATTCAGCAAGAGGTACTTTTAAGGCAAAGTAAAAAATGCAAGTCTCAACATGCCATGTCCTCCTCTGTGTTGGAGAAGATAGACAAGCAGAATAATTAGATGCATTGAGTCATGTTGGGATAAAATATCATGAACTCATCTTTTATTTGGACAAAAAATGAAATGGCAAGTTCCTTCTAGAACTGCAACCATATAACTTTGGTGGGATAGGGAGGGTGGGAGGGAGGGAGACGCAAGAGGGAAGAGATATGGGAACATATGTATATGTATAACTGATTCTCTTTGTTATAAAGCAGAAACGAACACACCATTGTAAAGCAATTATACTCCAATAAAGATATAAAACAGAAAAAAAAAGAAATTTATTTTCTAAATGTAAAAAGAAAACATTGAGAAAATTACAAGCATTTTTATGTTTATATATAATATATTATATAATTATATATGATTATGATTCCCCAAATTGTCTAAAATTGAGAGGAGCTACATAGTATTTTCAACTTGTTCTTCTCCATAGACTATACACTATGAAATATTTTTGACCTTTTGAACTTTTAAATGTTCAAGCATAATTACAATTGTTGCAATAAATAAAATGAAATATTAGTGAAAGAAGTGATAACAGAAAATAAAATCATGACATAACTTTGTGCACAAAAACCTGGTAATTGGTTTTATGTTTTGAAGTATTGTTCATGAGATTTTAGTTTAAAAAAAGCAAGGGGCTTCCCTGGTGGCGCAGTGGTTGAGAGTCCGCCTGCCGATGCAGGGGACGTGGGTTCATGCCCCGGTCCGGGAAGATCCCACATGCCGCGGAGCGGCTGCGCCCGTGAGCCATGGCCGCTGAGCTTGCGCGTCCGGAGCCTGGGCTCCGCAACGGGAGAGCCCACAACAGTGAGAGGCCCGCGTACCGCAAAAAATAAAAACAACAACCAAAAAAAAAACATAATAAAAGCAAGGAAAAGTAAAATATACAGCACTTGGCATGTACTGTAAGACAATGATGTTTTGACACATAGAAGGTAAAGGAGCCATAAAATAGATAAGATGCGCCAGTTTTCTCATATATTAGAACAGGCACCCGGAGGAGCTTAAGAAATATATACAGTTCAGCAAAGAAGAAAAACACATTTGACAAATGAGTACAAAGCACCTAATTGTGTAACTCTGTGACACTTTTATTAGTCAGAATTCATTTGGCTCTAAAAGATAGAAATCTAACTCAAATTGGAGATAATGGGGGTGGGGGGGAATTGGGCTCACAAACCAGAGGTTTCACTGGCCATAAAACAGAGATTCTAGTTTCTCTGTGTGAGTGAGCCTTCTGCTCTCAGACTAGCCTTTCCACGAGGCTGTCTGAAAGAAGCAGTGAGCTCTCACACCTTTTCAGCCACAGGATCCCAGCTCAGGTTTACAAGATATGTGGGAAGAGCTCTGACTGGCTAACTTGGGTCATTGCTCATCCTTGAATTCATGATGGCCAGGAGTAAAGTGTTATAGTTGGTGCATGTTGGGCCAGGTCTCTACTCCCAACACTGGTCATTGTGTGCAGAGAGGTGATTTTTACGTAAAGAAATAGCTGCTCCTTTTAAAATTACATGGCAAAGGGCAAAAAACAAAACAAGCAAACAAACAAGAAAAAAAAATCAGTGTTTGAAAAGAAAGTCTTTCTAATTAAATTTTTTGGATTTTCTTGAAAACATATCATGGAACTTTAAATATTTTAATTGTGGAATTTTCAACAGGCAGGAATCTTAAAGTTCATCCCATCATATTATACAGATTGATATGGCAAGAGTGATGAGTAGTAACACTTGGGATTAGAACAGTCTCCTTTACTCCTAGAAACATGACTTTTCTATGACATTAGGCTGTGAAACCAGTCTTAAATCTGACCAGATAGAGTTAAGGATTTATAGATAGAGATATAAAAGAGAGAAAGAGAATGAAATCTTGCTGGTAGCTAGTGCTACCATATAGCTAAGATAATATAGAAGGCTAAGAATGATTTCCATAAATGCAATTATTTTTTAAAATAATTTTAAGGCTCAGTGATGCCAGAACAGTTTTACATAAATATACTTTTAAAATGCTTTGCCCCCTTAACATCCAAATGATCTAAGTAAATAGATGTCCTTCCTTGACATTTCTATTTATTGGAAGAGGCAGCATTATACCTTCCATTTATGACCTCAGACTGAAATTAATTACTTTCTGAAGTGGATAATACTGGAAGAAAACAATACATGGGACTCTAAAGACAAACAGTTCTTTCAAACCATATTATATTTAACATCTGTCATTTCTTCCCTCAATTTTATGTGCTCTTATTTAACTAGCAGTGATTTCCCTCCTGTCTCAAGTAAGCCATTTATCCCAACACTTCCATCTCCCTGCCAGGAAGATGATGAGAAGACATAGTCAGTGCTTAGGGCTAGACTCATGCCTTTGAACACCGTGGACAGTAAAAGAATATCATATTAATGTGAACTTGGGGAGTTTATTTGTTGGGGGCATTTTAGGGCACTGAGGTCATGAGGCTATGATAAGAAAAGAATCGGTGTAATAAAGACGGGTTCCCTTATTGATCCTGAGCACACCACGTGTATTTATACCTTTGTTTATTGTTTGTCCCCTGTTTCAAATCTTTCGAAACTCCTTCTGCCCATCCTTGAATCTAAACATAAGATCCACTTTCCAAATAATTCCCTTCTGAGCATGGTAGCCTCTACTCGGTATTGATATAGACAGATTCAAGTGCTTGCTGTGTCTCCTTTATTATTAGGTTTAAATTTGTTGTGGATGCTAAACTAAGACCATTCATTTATTCATTATTGAGTCATTCTCTCATTCATTTCTAAATTTGTTCAATGTCCACGGTGTTCCAGGCATCGTTCTGAACAATGCTAAATCTTTATGATTTAGAGAAAAGATAAATCTTTATAAATTATATCTACCACTGTAATTGATTGATAGCCAATAAATACCTCTTGAATGAATGAATGAATAAGTAAATAAATGAGAAAGGGCATACACATAGAAATGGAGCCCACTCTGATATGAGAATAAAAAAATATTTGTGAATCCAAAGCAAGTAGAAAGTCCACATCCTATGTTATTACAACATTCTGTAGAAGGAACTTACAGCAACACATGGCACCAATGCAAGATATTTTATGAGAGAACTGAGGGACAGAAATAGTGCTTTATTTTATGAGCTCTGGAAATAGTTTCCTTTTACTAGAAGGAAATGATGTTTTCAGTCCATGAAAATATTTGAAAAATTGCAAACCTTGCCTCCGCAAACCATCTTTGCAGTGTAGAGAAAATTAAGCACTGCCTTTCACTTTCATCTAATAAATGTGTGCCTGCAATGATGTGAATTTTTACATTTCTGTGAACTGAACTCTACTTGAAAATCACTGAGCTTTTTGTTTATAGGGATTCCCTGTTGAATTCTTTTCTAAAATAAGGAATTCTTACTGAGTGTAACTTTTCCTGAATTTTACTGGTATTTCTCAAACCGTAGTATTCCTATGCTAACACTACCAGTAGTAACAACACGCAAGGCAGTCATGTGAAGCACAGCAACTGGCCAGCAGTTCTGCATTTTCTCACAACCATGGCCTCATGGAAAGGCTGAGTATAACTTCTGGAGTCAGATTACCTTGGTCTGAATCCTGGGCCCAACAGTTCTGAAATGTGATCTTGAGGAAGGTTTTTATTTTTCGTATTTGTGCTTCAATTTCCAAATCTATATAAAAGGGAAAATGATTGTATCAATTCCAGACAGTTAATTGCTCAGATGTAGTATTGTATGGGTCTGATGCAAACCAGTAATAGGGGATTTGAAAATAAAACAGCTAACTGAAAAGTTAGAAGAACTTGATAAAGTACAAGCGGACTCTGCTGCTTAGCCCAATAGTATACATTAGAGGAGGAATTGTAATGTATTGAGCGTTAATAAATCTATAGGTGAATGACTCTGAAAGCTGTACTCTAAAATTTAGCCTTTGGTTTAGGATAATGCTAGCTACTCTCACCAAAAAATACCTAGACACAATAAGTTAATTTATTTTTCACAAAGCAGTCCAGGGTGAGTGTTCCTTGTCAGGGATAGCTCCCTTCCATGTTGTCTGTCACACAGGGGCTCATGTTGATGGGAACTCTGATCAGAGGTATCCAAAAACAGTATGGTTGTCCCATTCCAGTGAGCTTTAATGGATAAAGATTCAGGGACATTTTCATCAGTTAGGCCTGGAAATAGTACATATTCATTGGCTGGGCCTGGAAATAGCACTTTCACACCATCATATGGAGACACAATAATGCAAGAGAGACTGAAAAATATTGTCTAACCTTATGCCCTCAAAGAAGAGAAAATATTTAAAGTAGACTCATCTACTGTCCAAGTGAGATAGCCTATAACTTCATTCCATTGCTGTACCCATTTCAAAGTCCAGGATATCTAAAAGATGCTCAGTCCTCTCAATTAGGACCACTGCTGTGTTATTATATTTTAATTCCTAAGAATTAAAAGATAGCATACGCTGGTAAAGCAGGTACATGGCAATCATAAGAAACATTCATTCGGGAAATGGATGAATAGGAAACTCATGGCAGGCTCTAGCACAGAGCAATGGTGGAATCCTTCTGGGAAGGCATTTGAAAGATCTCTCTACACTGTCAGTGGAGGAGGTTTCATGAACACAGGTAGTCCTGTGTTCTGGAAGAAATCTCTTGTCCGTTTATCTCCATGAATTCTCCTGCCGTTCTCTTGAAGAATCTTCTTTATGTATTTTCATCTACAGACACCTTTGAAATGAACATTGGGAAGTATTGCTCTCCCAGGAATCTATGGAGCTTTCAAAACCCAATTCTTGATCATAACACAGTTGGGAGCCTAAGGATTGTTTTATATTTAGTCTTTTTATTTAACTTTTTTGGCTAAACTAATAGTTCTTTAGCAATAGAATTACTTCAAAAAGTTATTAGGGTTCTAATCTAGTTGTGTCCAGTTTATTCCAAGTGCTAGTAAACATACCCAAGGTCCTTTTTTAAGATTTACTTCTCTATCTTGCTATATTTCTTTGCTTCTTTGCTTTCATGCCTGTTTCTTTCAACATAGTGATAGCTGCCCTCTGAAAAATAGGTTTTGGTAGGAAGGTGACATCCTTAATCTTACCTTTTGCAGCAGGGCTGAATTCCTTGTCTAACTGAGAAAACTTACTGCGATTTTGTGCTCAAAGCCTTTTTCAGTTTTATCTGTTATATTAAGGGTTTTGAAGAAGTAGGCTTCTGCAACACTGCAAAATGCTTAATTTCTGCCTGCAAACCAGCCTGTTCTTTCCTGAGCTCATTTATTTCCCATGGTGCTTTGACAGATACATCAAGCAGCAGCCAATACAAACTAATATGCTGGCTTTTTTCTAACCTTTCCCCCTGAGCTACAAGTTTGTTAGACCCTTAGTCTTCTTCAAAATTTTCACAGGCAACAGTTTTAATAAATATTTAACCAAAGAATTACAGAGTTCTCCAATATTTTAGCATTCTGTTTCTGTTTCTTACCTACTTGTTGCCACCATTTTTAAGTAGTGGACTTCAATAACGCAATGCTCCTTCCATTCTATCCGCCTTAAGTAAGAAAGAGCATGGAGACGTCCTAGAGAGATTTTCAAACCAAGCCTGGAAGGAAGCAGCACATTTCGCTTTGAATCGCATCCCTTTGTCTAATTCTCAGGCATATGCCCAGACCTAACTGCTTGGAGGCTAGAAGATGTAATCTAGCTCTGTGCCCAGGAAGTGGATTTTAGTAAGTGCATAGTAATCTCTGTCACAGCTTCTCATGGATTTAGTATGTACACCAAAGTTTTTTGTCTCATACAATTATACCAAACCTGGAATTTTTACTGAGGGTTCTGTCTGAAAATATTTCAGGTAGTTGTCTATTCTGAATTGTGTAAGTAAACATTTATCACCATTTGTGGATATAAATTTTATGTGAAAAAATGTACATTTTTTAAAGTTCATTATGAGATACAAATCTGAAGAAAGCATACAGAATGAGATGTATTACACTTTAGAAGAAATTAAAATTTACTACTTTTTAACAGATCATCAAATCAGTCTTATAAAAAATATCCTTGAATTATAGTATGATAGTTGATCATGGACATTTACATCATTCTGAATGTTTTGTTTAGAATAAAAAATGTTCTAAGAAATACTCGGTTTATATAAATAGACTTGAAAGTTTCTGAGTGGAAGAGGAAACTTCCAAAAACATTACACTACAATGAAAGTATACAGAGAAAAGAACAAATGCAAGATCACAGTAGATTCTAAGAGTTCAAGGACCATGTCTGTCTTTACCTCTGACATGCAGTCTTTACCTCTCCAGCAGTAGCGGAGGGCTGGGTAAGCAGGTGGTGTGCAATACATATATTTGATGAATCAGTGAGTAAAAGAATGATGCATGCGTCAAACAGCTACTAAAATCTACTAATACCTGCTAAAAATAATAACTACAAAAAATGTTATGGGATCTCAAATTTTCCCAGGAAAATTGCTAAGTTATATGAAAATTTATGGCAAATATATGGAAAAAATATTAAAAGGATACATATCAATAAGATGTCACAGTATGGTTTGATTTTTATATTTGAATTTTGCTGATTACTAAACCAATATTGGAAGTATTTGAAAGGTATTTGAAGACTTGGATAATATAACTGTGGTAATGATATTTAAAATGAAATGGGAAATATGACCAAAGATGAAACTATGATATTAACACAGTCTATGTTTAAGATTATCATGAGGGGAAAAGTTTATACATAGGTAAAATATTAAAGTTTAAATCATAGCAATCAAGTTATATTTCAACTAGCAAGAATTTATTAGGGTAAATATCTCTAAGGCAAAGTTTGATGGTTCTTATGATTAATGAGTACAAAGAGAGTAAATATAACATGGCTCTCAAAAAGTAATTTGATAGCTGACATCATGTAGTCTCATTTTTTTCAAATTGTTGTGGCTATGTATATTAATAGAGAAAAATCAAATAAAAACCAGGGTAATTAGATAAGCTTTGTTGGGAGTGAATGAATCAATAAAGTTAGTGTTTCATAGATGAGCTAAAGAAAAAAATGCAAATATTTTTCTGAGTCTTCTCCATTACTTTGAAGGTAGTTGCTATTGAAAACATTACTAAAAAGAGGAAAACTATAAAGGGATTACAGTAGGCTGAATCTTAATATTTATGGAGTAAAATTATCAGAAATATTTCTATCACTAACACTTGATGGTTTTATATTAGCAAAGTATTTCTAACAAGAAAATATTTCTAGCAAACGATTATCAGCCACATGCCAGGCACTATATGCTTCGTACTAGGGCTAAATCAGTGAGCCAGACAGACAGGACCTAATCTCCGGATGCTCAAATTATAATGGAACTTTCCTCTTGTCTATGTAATTGAACTTCTCTCCATGCTGAAGAACAATAATCAGAAAGTCTGAATCCTCCTCACTTTGACTTTCCTTACCTTTAGGTATAACTGTGCATCTGAACACATGTTCTTAATCTATTTAGATACATGTTCCCTCACTTCTAAATCATATCACGTATAATAGAATTATTTTCCTTTGATTTTATAAATGGTCTTTTTGAAAGTGTGAGTCAATGGAATAGTAGCAATTAAAACCTGAAGGAAAAAAGCAAGAATGTGGAGGTGATAGCTGATGAGACTATAAGTGAATAGCTTACTAAGATTAAACATGCACATGATTTTTTACAAATAGCAAAACGATTTCATTGGCAAGGAAAAGGATCCCTCTGCAGAACTTACGAAGAGTGTTGGGATAACCTTCAAAAGAGGAAAGGAATGCAGTGACAGCTAAATTGTATGGCATTGTGATGCAGAAAAACTGAGAGAATTTCTGTTGGAAATCATCAAAGACGGACCTAGGAGAAATTGAGACAGTCTGTCTCATAGACATAACTATAGAGATAAAGTGGATGATCTAATAACCCTTTTCTTTATCCAATTTTGTTGTTTCTCCATTACAGTGAAACAAGGATTGTAGAAATCCAGGCTCACACTGTGCACTGTTTGAAGAATGAGGTATACAGCTATTGATAAGAGCTATATCTGTGTCAGAAAGAGTAGAAATCTTGACATCACCCCACGGGTTTAATTTTTAAATGAATATAAATAGCTTTAAGTACTTTTATGTTGTTCTGTTTGTGTGAGCCATAGGTCTTCCTGTATTGCACTGTAAATTAACAGTGTCACTAGCATTGGACTCATTGTGATGGATGGTATACCTTTCTCAAACCTCAATTGTCTCATTATCCAAGTTCTACTGGGTCATTAAGCAAACATAAGGAATGTGGATACTTGCTCTCTCCAGAATAAAATTACTCACTTGGGACTCGGCTCCAGAATGACTTAGTAACTAGAACCCTTTGCAAAACTGATAGATAGAGAGATAGATAGGTAAGTAGATAATAGATATATAAATATAGTAGATTATCTTATCGCATTAATTTCACACTATATATATATATATATCAGTGCTTTGATTTTATAGCATGAGCTATATGGCTAAGCACATAAAATACCTCCTTTTTTTCTTTCCTAGTTCTAAAGCCTTCTGATTTTGTATACAGTGTTGGAATGCTAGCTAATGTCCATTAGTTTATTGAGGACTTGTGTTTCTATTTACAATTCTCTTCCTAACGTTAACTGTTAACTTTAATGAGAGGTTCCCTCTTACTGATAGAATATTTCAGAGAAAATTGAGAAGTTTTGAATTGTAAACATTCTGTAGTTTTCACAAGACTGCAAGTCTTATCTAAAAAAAGAAAACACAGAGAAAGCAAAAGTAATGCACTTGTCCCTTTTTCTTTTTCTTCTGTGGCCATGAGACTTGGTCTTTCATCTTCAGTCATTCATGTACTTTTGTGTCCTTAGATGAAGATTAATGCCTGAGAAGTGAGAATTGAATAGTTCATATTATATTTAGATAATTTTTTATAACTTTTACTTTTTTGGAAGAAATAAAGGGTGTTTTGTACATTTTAATACATTCTGATTCTTGCTGATAAGAGTCATGAAATTGAGGGTAAGAAAATGCTGTAGTGTCCATTTGGAAGCAGAGGAAGTTCCACTAATTTTATGTAAAGCAAAGCACAATTTTGTGCTACTGAAACCTTTAAATAAATAATCCAGTCACTGTTATGTATCACAGGGCAGGGACTAATCTTTTAAAACCCACAGGAACTTTTCCATTTTCCAATCTCTTTGATCACTGGCGTTACTTGGAAGTTGGAGAGACTCCTTTGAGCCTTGACAATCAGTGAATAAGTCGATCTATCAATACATATTTACTGAACACTCTCTTTGTGTATGATACTAAGACAGGTGTTTTGAGAGATAGAAATACAAGACAGGATAGGTACTTAAAATAAGTTTAATATCTAGTTAGAAAAGAAAGCATAATAAACTAAAATGTAACATTAATTACAAGTTAATAGTGATAGCATATAAATAATATTTTAGTATAACAGTATGAGTTATGTGCTTTCAAAGTGATTCTTTGACAATTTTTCTGCTTTCTTTACTCATTTCTGTTGAACTGCTAATTTGAAATATGATGGGAGGGATAGATGTCACTCTTTTTCTAGGAAAAAGGGAGTCAAAGGTCTATATTTTACACACTTGTTTCCACCTATATTAGCCTGCAGGGTACCAAAGTTATCAAATTTATAGAATTGGATCCTTGATAGTCATGACACTCAGAAAACTTAAGGTCTGTGTACACACAAACTGAAAGTTTAAAACTTTTAAGATTATTTGACCCTAAAAAGAAAGATGAGTTATTGTTCAGTTACCTTAGTACTTGTACAAGGTATCTCTATTCTGTAGTTACTGAGCTACCACATTTTTTAAGAGTCAAGGTTATGCAAGAACATGTCTTCTCTGAGACTCCAGTTTGTATTGTGATACATGAGATTTAATTGGAGGTCCTTGTGTATTCAATGAAACCAGTGTCTTCTTTCAGTCCCTATGGATAGATCTATGAAAAGAATGTCAGCAGCGTGCTATAAATTTTAAACCTCTTTATTAATAAGTAGGGACATTCCTAGTATAAGCTCTTGTTTCTGGTTAACTTGTAGATGTACTCTATCACCAAACTGGCTGGAAAAGAATTCTATAAAATAAGCTTTGATGGATTAGAGTGGAAAGGTATTGAGGAGACTTCATGAAATAAAAGTCCTAGTTTCCTGTGAGACGTGCCTTTGTGTTGATGGTTCTGAGGTTTTCTACTAAGTCAAATGACAAGGAAATCATAGTTCTGTATACAGTATAAAAGAAAAAAACAAGAAACTTTAAATGGAAATATCCTCTGAAGGACTGATCTAGTAGTTTTATGTAATCAAAATTTCTACCCTATGAGAAAATCAGTAAGTTTTTTAATTAGACCAGGGTAACAGGTTAACTTTGCTTTTTTCTTACTTTGGACAAGAAGTAGCTGAGGCACAAAAATACTATACAAGTTGTTTGGGGTGTCACAATTACTCACAATGAGAATATACTGGAACAATTGAGGTCTTCTCACACCTGTGGGGCTTCTCTTCCCACCCTGACCAAGGTCAGGACCCTTTTGATTCTTCCTATCACAGTCATCACTGAAACCTGCATATTTTATGTTGCAAATTCTATTTCATCTCCTCTTGCAAACAAACTTTGCACATGCTTTTTATTTTGAATGAGTGGATGGTTTCTTTTCAGATCAATCTTTCTGGTGGTATTAAAGGGTCACCTCACACCAGTCAGAATGGCCATCATCAAAAAATCTACAAACAGTGAATGCTGAAGAGGGTGTGGAGAAAAGGGAACCCTCTTGCACTGTTGGTGGGAATGTAAATTGATACAGCCACTATGGAGAACAGTATGGAGCTTCCTTAAAAAACTAAAAATAGAATTACCATATGACCCAGCAATCCCACTACTGGGCATATACCCTGAGAAAACCATAATTCAAAAAGAGTCATGTACCACAATGTTCATTGCAGCTCTATTTACAACAGCGAGGAGATGGAAGCAACCTAAGTGTCCATCATTGGATGAATGGATAAAGAAGATGTGGCACATATATACAATGGAATATTACTGAGCCATAAAAAGAAGTGAAATTAAGTTATTTGTAGTGAGGTGAATAGACCTAGAGTCTGTCATACAGAGTGAAGTAAGTCAGAAAGAGAAAAACAAATACCGTATGCTAACATATATATATATGGAATCTAAAATAATGGTCATGAAGAACCTAGGGGCAAGATGGGAATAAAGATGCAGACCTACTAGAGAATGGACTTGAGGACACGGGGAGGGGGAAGGGTAAGCTGGGATGAAGTGAGAGGGTGGCATGGACATATATACAGTACCCAATGTAAAATAGATAGCTAGTGGGAAGCAGCCACATAGCACAGGGAGATCAGCTCGGTGCTTTGTGACCACCTAGAGGGGTGGGATAGGGAGAGTGGGAGGGAGACGCAAGAGGGAGTGTATATGGGGATATATGTATATGTATAGCTGATTCACTTTGTTATACAGCAGAAACTAACACAACATTGTAAAGCAGTTATACTCCAATAAAGATGTTAAAAAAATTAAATAAAATAGGTATCTGGGCATTACCATATGATTTGTTTTCTATATAAAAATAGTACTTTTATTATTTTATTTTTTTTGTTTTGTTTCCAGTCTTTCACATTAGAATGAGAGTATATAGCAATAAATATGTTAAGTGAAAAAAATTAATGAATGCATTAAATTTAAAATTCTAAGTTGCTTTTGGCATGTTTTTTAATCAAGTCTTTTTAGTCGAATGTCTTAGAGTTCTAAGATATCTTGTGTATTTTTGTGTGGTTCTAGTGTAAGAACACTCTCTGTATAGAATGAGATCGAAATATCCTATAGTTAGTGAGGATGAGAAGGGGATTTTAGAAGCATGGAGTCAAACTGGAGGCATTTGAAGTAATCTTAGCAAGAAAACACTGGAATGTATTTGTGAATAAAGCTATTGGTATTTGCTAATGGATTAAATGTGACAGTGAAGGAATGAGAAGAATCAGAGATGACTTCCAAATTTTTGTTCTAAGCAAATTCATGGATGATGTTAACATTTGTGAGAGAGTCCTTATGGATTAGTAAAGTGATGAAGATTCCTAAGCCTGTTAAATTTGAGATTATAAATAAGAATGTAATTTTGAGAATTACCAACTTATTCAAGGATCAGGATATCTCCTAGGCAGAGAGGAGAGATAGAAAAGAGAAAGAAGCTGAAGATGTCCTAGGTCACTCCAATATTTGGACATCAGGAATAGAAGGGGGAGGCAGCAAAAGACATGAAATAAAATATTTAAGTTGCATTATTTTAGATCGTTTGTATTCTTGCCTGAACATGAAGCACTTTTTTCTCAGCATCTTGGGGCTATAAAAGAGAAAATCAAGAAGACATGCGAACGCTTTGTCAACCCAGATAGCTTTCGACTTCTACAATGTACCAAAGAGTGTATGGCTAGTGTAATGAAGCACCTGTGGCTGCTCTCACCCTCTCCTACACTTTTTAGCTTGTACCCACGGCTGTTTGACCCCCACTGAACCTTTAATTTGTAATATCTGATATATTACCTGCTTAGATTTCATATAGTGTAAAAGATACCAGGCATTTTTTTCTCTTGTCCTTAAATGATGGTCAACACCGAATGCTGACGACAAATGCTTTAAATACTGCTCATTTATTTCCATGAATGGCTTCCTGGGAAGCATCAGTACAAAACTAACTTCCACAGTCAATATAAGAAGAGGACTGAGGAAAAAATTGGGTGTCCTTGGTCTTTTGTGGGGTATAGCGTTCTTGGAGAAAGCTATTTTCTCTCCTACCTGAATCCAAAAAGAGTGAGTTCCAAGAAAATCACTTCCAAAGATTGGGGGTACCCAAAATAAGGAGACTGACAATTTTTTCCCAATTGGAATTTTTCTTAGTGAACTTCCTGATATGGAACTTTACCTTGTGCCTCTCTGAGCAGGCGAAAAGAGAAATGGGAAAGAAACAAGCATGTTAACGATTCCAATTTTTTTTTCATGGCAAGGATATGTGAGTTTCCTGTGGAACAGTTGGGCACTATGGCATTTCTGCTTGATAAGGCATTGGTTGGCTTTCCATTCTGGTACGGGTTGTATTCCTCTCTTCTGCTTGAGCTCAGTTCCATTGTTAAGCCTTGGTTTTCATGTCTTTCAACTCCCTTTGTATCCATGAAAGATAATCTATCCCAAAGTGTTTTACTTTTAGTGCCCACATGTTTAGCACTACACTTCTCCAACTAATTATACCCATGACATCCTGAGGTCAAAACTGTGTAGATAGGGAAGTGTGTGTTCTCAGTAAACATGAAACAGATCTTTGGACCTTGGACTCCAAGTCCTCTTAGGCAAGAGGAGAAAGGGTGAGTCTGGGGGAAAGAACTGATGGTGACACAGTTTTCTGCTTGGTTATAACTAACATCCCAAGTAGACACAGACATCAGTGAAGTCAGGTTTTTCTGCAGCAATTTTCCCATCTACTAGGAGCAATTTTATATTTATTCATAGCAAATAGCTAAAAGCACATTATTAGAAAACTTTCACTTACATAAAGTAAAAGCCAAGTTTTTTTAATTGATTCTTTTTGGAGAGAAAAGTGTGCAAAATAGAAATTCATTTCTTTAGAAAAGAGTACTAAATTCTTTTATTTTGAGTTGCCGAATTTTATTTTTTTCAAGGAAAAACGTTCAATGATATCATCTTACCATTATTTAATTGAAAAGTAAACATCAGTATTATTAATGGACATACACATACATTCTTGCAACACATAACCTTCTAATTTTTTAATTTAATTATTTTTAAATTCTTCTTTCAGTTTTATTACGATATAATCGACATACAGCACTATATACGTTTCAGGTGTGCAGCATAACGATTTGATTTATGTAAATCATGAAATGATTGCCACAATAAGTTTTGTTGAACATCTATCTTCTCATATAGGTACAAAATAAAAGAAAAAGGAAAAAAAAATTTTCCTTGTGATTAGAACTCTTAGGATTTGACTCTCTTAAAAACTTTCATACATAACATACAGCAGTGTCAATTATATTAATTATGTTGTACTTATTTATCTAAAAAACTGAAATTCGTACCTTTTGACCATCTTTCTCCAATTCCCATTCCCCCCACCCCACCCCAATGGCAAACATAAATCTGATCTCTTTTTCTATGAGTTTGTTTGTTTTGAAGTATAATTGACCTACAACATTATGTTACTTCCTGGTACACAGCATAATGATTCAGTGTTTCTATACATTACAAAATGATCACCATGGTAAGTCTGGTTACCATCTGTCACCACACAAATATATATTACTTTGTATTATGTACAGTATTAAGCATCTCTAATTTCACAGAATGTTCTAGCTTTCCTTATGATTAAAAAAACCAGCTGTCTATTTATTTAGGCTGTGCTGGGTCTTAGTAGTGGCATGTGGGATCTTCGTTGTCGCATGTTTTTAGTTGCAGCATGCAAGATCTTTACTTGTGGCATGTGGGCTCTTAGCGGCATGCGATCTTGTAGTTGCGGCATGCATGTGGGATCTAGTTCCCCCAACCAGGGATATAACCTGGGCATCCTGCATTGGCAGCGTGGATTCTTACCCACTGGACCACCAGGGAAGTCTCACAGCTGTCAATAAAGTTAAACTGTAGGACTTCTATGTAAGATTTTCAGGGTAGGCATCTGGCTAAATTTTAGGTAGAGGAGTGTAACGGGGCAACTAAAGAACTTACCTAGAGACTTTATTTGCACCATATGCCCACTTTTCTTCCTTCCAGAGGATTTGTGTGTTTGAAGGTGGAGGAAGATGGTGGTATGCTACAATCTCCTAAATCCATGTCTTGGGGCTGCCGTGATTTAAATCAAACTAATACACTCTTCTACATCCTTAACTTTATGTCCCTCTGGAATCCATTTTGCCTGCATCTAGAAATATATATGACTACATCATGTTAATATCATTTTTCAGAGTCACACTTTGGGGTGGGCCCAAATCACTGAGGAAAAGAACATTGAATTCCACAGTAAGTATTTGACCTTCATAAAGAAAATTTTATTTCAAAAAATAAATTATTTCTGGTTTGGAAGTGATTACATTTTTCCCTGTATGTACTTAACTTTCAATTCTAAAAATATTTGTTTGAAGATGTCTGAGTAAGGTTGAAACAATTTTTTATGAACTCAAAACGAATCTCTTTTCCATGCTTCCTTAATTCAAAAGCATCAGATATACTTTTTTTAAGATTAAAAGAAAATATCTTTTATGTTAAGATGAAAAAGAAGTTTTACCTCCTATAAACATTACACAGGCATCTTCAAAGCATGTGAAAAGAACTATTCAGGTAGAATGACTTATTGACCTTTAACTTTATTATTATCACTGTTATTTCACACACACACACACATACACACACACGCACACTAAAAGATCCCTTTCTGTGAAGCATAGACAATGCTTTATTTAAGGCCATAAATTTTATTATGTCAGTTATTCAATTTGGCCTAAGTTCTGTTGACCTTAAAAAACAAGAGAGCCAGTGATTTTACCAGCAAAATGAGTTTATTCTGGAATAGCAGAGGAATTGCAATTCAGGACGTGCAAACGTGCGAGCCAAAGGCAACCCTGAGTGGTATGGTGGTTCCTCATTCACTGCTGGTGGTGGGTAGCTTGCTGTTGATGAGTCAGAAGGAAATCTTTCTTCCTACTGAAGTCTGTAGGCTGTAGTGAGTGATATGGTTGTGAAAACACTCCGTTTGGGGCTTCCCAATTCCATTTTAAATGAAGCTTTCCTTATTTTCACATTTCCAAATGCCATTTTCTAAAATTACAAGTCTCAGTGTGTGAAGGTGGATTGAGAAGGAAAGGTAACTCAGTATCAGTGTATAATTACGGTCTAAACTGAAGCTTATGTGTATTGATTAATCATAGAAGTAGAATGGAGGGAGATGGGAGTCATGCCAAAGCTTTTCTAATTAAACCTTTTGTCAGGGAGAATTGTTCACCACAATTATTTTTAGATTGTTGGAGGCAAGTTTTAAATCTCAAGCTTAAAGAGACAAAGTAGGAAATTTTTGCCTACCAATCACTTTTAAAATTTCTTTTTGAATCAGATTAAGATTTCTCCAGCATCTTAAACATCTTTTTCATTGCTTAACTAGTTCCTATCAGGCTGAACTTTAAATGATGCTCTGTACTCTCTTCTCTGAATGGTTCTTGACTCTTTCTACAATGGTTTTCCTTCAACTTGTACTTTTTTCAAAATTATATGAAATAGTTTAAAAATGATCTCATTATATTTGAGAACACATTGTGTTTGGCTATCCACTTTATCATGCAAATGCTGAAACATTTGTTTCCAGGGATTTCTTTTAGCAAATTAATTGAAACTTGACTTTATCTCTCCCTGCCCCCCATTCCACTGTATGTTTTCATTTTCTTCTTTAAACAGATGGATAATTCCATCTCTGTGACTTGAGAAGGAGCTCGTTCTGGGAAGATAGGCCCTGCATTTTCCATGACCTTTTCTCACAGTCGAGGAAGACATTTATTTACCAGGTGACAAGTCAGTATACTTTCATTTTTTATGCATTTATTTTGCAATTATTATTACCTACAATGTTTTCACATTGGAACGTCTAAAAATTATCTGACCAAATTTTCTCATAAATAAAGTATATGTGTTAAGGATATTCTGAGGCTTTAGTAACTCATGTTATTTACTGGAAGCCAAGAGATACATAGTTTTCTGATGGTAACTAATTAAGCTAAACATAGACTTCTACTTCTTCCTTAGGAACTAGGGACTACCCTTAGCCGTACTTACATTATTAAACAATCAAATATTTGAGAAACACGTGCCTGGTTCTGCAGTGTACTCAAAAGCACTTAAGGAATTTGTCTTTGCTTTCAGTGAGCTTATGCTGCAAAGACATAACACCAGGAAACAGTGTCACAGAGCTAAGATTACAAGACTCTGAGCTGTGTTATCCTGGTAAATGTTTAACAACTGGCTCCTGGTGGCAGTGTTTGCTGAACTGTTGGTGTCAGTACTCCATAACCCCGCCTTTTCAAGTTCATTCTTAGTTTTTCATTGTTCTGTTTTTTTCCAAAACATTATTGAATTACTGCAGTGATTAATAATGTGAGTATATAATTTTTTATTAACTCAGACTGCTGCCCCTTTAGACCTGCTGAGCTACACATGTTCAAATGTTCAAAGCATGTATTTCTTTCTTTTTTTTTTAATATAAAAAGCCATAGTTTCATGATCAAAAGAATAAAGGTCAGTACCTAAAATTTACATTCCTGGTTACATACACATCTGTGGGTGTCTCAGCATCACACCCCCTCCTGGGTCCAGCCCAATCTGCTTTCCTATGCAGGACAGCAGCTGCCCCGGTGAGACTCTGATGGACCGCAGCCTCATGCTGCTGCCCCCACCGTCTGCCTTTGTCCCCACTCTCAGCTACCTTGGAGTCATTTACCGTTGCTTCATCTTTCAAAAGATGTCTCATCACCTTCCGTATCTGCTTGTCAAAATCTGCTCCATGTCTTAGAAGGACCCTGAGTCCCCACTCAAATTGATGCCTTAGAACCCCCCTGGCTCTCTGTGCCTCTCTTCTTTGGTCTTCGGTTGTGATTGTTTCCGTGCTTCTAAAAAAAGAAAAAAAAAAATCCCTATTCACTGTGGTTCTCACCACCAGCACTCGGGGCTGCATCTCTTTCTCCGTTACTAGTCTGACTGCTCAGGGCTCCACACGTGGCTCTGCCGGCTTCTCTTACCACCTCCCTCCTGGATGGACACTTCAGTTCTCACAATTCTACAATAAAGATCCTTCTCAGCTGTCGGGTTTCTCTGGGATGTACCCCTAGGAGTGTCCTTCCTGAGTCACAGAGCGTGTGCATCTTCACTGACTGGGTGTTTGCACACTGGTTCCCTGGGGGCTGCACTCGGCTCGCGCTCCAGGTCCCCAGCACCGCCTCTCCAGTCCCTCTCACGATGCGTCTCCTTGGTCCTTGGGTGCATCTCCCGTGTGCCCGCAAGCTCGAGCATTTTCTCGTCTCCTCCTGCCCTGTGGGCTTCCTCTTCTGGGCATTGCCTGTGCGTAGGCTTTCCCCATTTGGGGTCATTTTGCTTTCTTAGAGCCGTGTAGAATTTCTTTACATTGTCTTCAAAGCATGTATTTCTTTACCTTCTTTTTGTCATAGATTTTCCCCCCAAAGCCCTCATTGTTGCCTAATCTTCTAAAATCAATTAGTGCCATTTTTTAGTTGGTTCACTATTTCCAGTATCTATAAATAGTTTGAGTTGTGAATTTAGAATTAATTAGCCTCTTACCCTCTCTGATCATTGATCAGCCAGATGAAGGAAGTAGATGAGGTGACAGCTTCTCTGGAAGCCAAAAGAAAGAGGAGGAGGCATCAACTTATAGGTATATGCGTAGCAAATGGTTTCATGGCTGGAAGCACAAGCTCTGGAGCCAAACTGCCTAGGTTCAAATCCTAGCCCTGGCACCTGCTAGCTTTGTGACCTTGGAGAAGTCCTTTAACTTAAAAAGTCCCTCATTTTCCTCTTATGGTTAATAAAGATGATAATAGTAATCACTCAGAGGTTTGGTGCATGGAACATTTAAAAGTACTCAAAAAATGTTAATAATTATTTCTGTTCCTATTATTCTATTTGTATATTGCCTGTGTAAGCATCTTGAATGCATCCTGAGGCACCGTGAGAGTGTGATGTCTATGTCTTTTAAAGGCTCTCTTCATACCTGCTTTTCCCTGCCTGAATTCTGCCTTCCTATCTATTCATCCCCTTATAGACTTTTCACTCAGTTTCCTAGGCTCTAATTTTTTTCTCTCCACACTTTCTTTTTAATCTCCCTCCTCGGCTTCATATTGAAGCAGCAGTGTGTTTCCGAATTGTGCAGTGCCTTATCCCTGGACCACTCCTTAGACCTAGGCATTGATTCGTCTATAAGAAGAAGATTGGAAATTTTTCTCTTGCACCTTTATCTTTGGACAGATTTTTAGACTCTCTTTATATCATTAGTTAATGTGGTCCTAGGCTAAGTACAGTGACATATATACGTGCAGATAATTACTGTTTCTTTTAGGATTGCCTCAGGCAATTGAGTCATCATACTTTTGTGATCTGTGCCATCTTTCCTGATATCTTTTCTCTGTCTATTCTGTTCTGGCTCTCGAAGAGAAACCTAAATTAACTGCATATACGCTAAAAGTATAGAAAACCGTCACTATAGAAATTTGCATTTAAATTCTAGGCTTCTAACCAAATGACTCTCACAAATTTTAGTTCTTTCCACCAAATCCTCACAGCCTACACTTTACCCTGTGATGGTTAATTTTATATGCCAGCTTGGCTAGACTACGGGGCCTAAAAATCAGTTGACATTAAGTAAAAGAGATTACTTTCAAGAACATGAATGGGCCTCATCTGATAATGTTGTTGAAGACCTTAAGAGCAAAAACTGAGGTTTTCCAGAGGAGATGGAATTCTTCCTCAAGATTGTAACATAGAAAACCTGCGTAAATTGCCAGCCTGCCAACCTGCTCTACAGATCTGGGACTCCAGACTGCAATTTTAACTCTTGCCTGACTTTCCAGCCCACTGGCCTACCTTACAGATTTTCATTTTGCCAGTCCCTACAATTGCTTGAGCCAATTCCTTAAAATAAATTCATATTTCTCTCTCTTTCCCCATCTCTTCCTCCCTCCCTCTCTCCCTCCCTCCCTCCTTCCTTCCTTTCACTCTCTTTCCTTCTTAATATATCTCACTAGTTCTCTTTCTCTGGAAAACCATGATACAGATTTGGGTACTAGGAAGAAGAATGCTGCAGTTACAAATACCTAGAAATGTCAAGTGGTTTTAGAATTGGGTGATGGATAGAAGCGAGAAGAATTTTGAGGCATATGATAGGAAAAGCCTAAACAACCCTGTGTGTAGTAAATGGAGAGTGAGTCCTCCTTGTGGGGTCTAAGGAGCACTCCAGTGTGGTCACAGAAATCGCACTTTGAAGGGCACATAAAATGAAAGGATTTACTATATTCATAGGTCCAGGAAGAGGAAGGCATGACACACCATGCAGGGGGCCATATGGAAGAAGTGCCAAGGGAGTGAACTCGGCCAAGCATGTAGGGAGCTGAGAGAAAGAGTGAGGACCCATGGGCAGATGCCTTTCCTGGGGGTCAGGGTGCAGTACACAAGCAAAATACGTGAGAGAATTTCATTGGTGTGTTTAAATGTTACTAGCTTGCAGTCAGGGGAGGGCAAGAAGGGGAACTTGTGGCAGGGACCAGCCTGATCACACTGGTGCACCTGGTCACCTGAGCAGGTTGCTCCCAGCCCATCTGTGGGAATGCTGAGGCATCAGGAAAATATACAGTTTTGAAGATTGGCAAAACGCCCTGTAAAAGACTTGAAGGGACAGTTGGTAGAAATATAGACGTTAGAGGAAATGCTGATGAGAGCTCAGAAAGAAAAGAGACAATGAGGATGCCATGTGATGATGGAGGCAGAGATTGGACTGATGCATCTACAGGCCAAGGAACACAAAGACTGCCAGGTGTCACCAGAAGCTAGGAGAGAGGCAAGGAACAGATTCTCCTCAGAGCCCTCAAAAGGAATCAGCTCTACTGACAGCTTGATTTTGGACTTTTAGCCTCCAGAACTGTGAGAGAATAAATTTCTCTTGTTTTAAGCCACCCAGTTTATGGTACTTCATTATAGCAGCTGTAGGACACTAATACATACTTCTTCTCACTTCCAGAGGATAAAAGAATTCTGCAATAATGCAGAATTATTAAAAGCCTTACTAGGATATCTCAGCAAACATGTTGCTGTCATGCAATATGAATCTCCTATTATTTACTTCAGAATAGAATAATATGATCTTATACTCATGATTTTATATTCTAAAACCTAAAAAAGGTAATATAATTATTCTTAATTTGAAAGTAAATTATAATTCATTTAAACAGCCCAAATTCACAGACAGCACATCCATAATGAAATATGATTATATAATAAAATTTAGAGGGCTGGGAGGATTACGTGTATCTTTGCCTCAGTGACAGGGCTAAGAATAACTTCTTCTGCAACCTAATTGCATAAGTGTCTTAAAGCCTAGTTAGAAAATTTTGGAAAAATATTCTTGATACCAAGTTACATCTATAGGAGATCGATAGACACATAAGCTTTTACAATAGTGAAGCTACTATAACAGTAATTCATAATTTTAAAAAGTCAAAATGATATCAATGGTAGGACATAACTCAAGATAACACTGGTGACTGACTGGAAAGAAAGTAATCTTCCCCCAGATTGTAGAAATTCTAAGTATATGTTTGGGTGTGCCCAGTAGGATTTCTCTATCTTATCCAAATGCTAAAAGGAAGTAGGTCCTCTTAGAATACTGAAATGGGAATATCAATAAAAGCTATTAATGTAGTTATGCTTATTTATGAATAGTAATATTTCTTAAATTTTGATAATTTACTTAAAGGATTTCTGGTGGCAGCCTTTAATCAGATGTAAAAATCAAAGTCGTGAAATAGAATATTATTCACTCCTATTGAAGAATTTGCTAGTTTCAGGCCTATAAAGAAATCCCTGGTGGCATAAAGCCTACTACTGGAAACCTTCTAAAGTGAAAAGTCCAGTTTCCACATTTTGCTTCAGAGATCATGCATGAAGATAGTGGTACCTGGTCTCGCTGTCTCTCATCCAATACTCCTGTAAGGAGAGGGTCAGATATTATTCAAGAGCACTTGGAAAGTTACTGATGGAGATTGTGGAAACTTTTCCTGGGACGTTTTTAGATGTTATCAGTGTCTCTGGTTACTTTGGTTGTATTGACAGTGGGGATTCCTCAGTATCATTGAAGGAGCCTGAGAGTATAAATCCTGTCTTTGCTACTTAATGGCTATATAACTTTAGGCAAGTGATATGATAAAATGATAGTGGTAAAATTTACAGTTTATTGAGCACTTGTTGTGTAGCAGATGAGGCTCTATATGCTTTATTCATAACTCTCCTCTTCACAATAATTTCTGAGGAAGGCATCCTTACTCTGTATGTGGGGAAGTTGAGTCCCAGGAAGTTTGGGTGGGTTGTCCTACTAAGTGATAGCCAAGGCAAGTAAATGGGGATGTTGCTTACTCCCCAGAAAAGGTGGAGGAAGCAGACTGGAACTGCCCAGGACTTTGGCCAGTTTTCCATGACTGTCCCAGCTTGTGCCACACTCGAGATAAGGACTTGTTCAGGCCCCTATTACGCCACTGTGGGTGGAGGCTGTCATGGCCAAGGAGAGGGTGCAGTTGTGAGGGATTAAGCCAGCTTGGCTCTGGTGTGGCATCTGAAAGGGACAGGGGAAGCTAGAGCCACAGGGGTGGCAGGCCTGGAGGGGTATTGGAGCTCTGACTGGTGCTAGGACAACCCCAGCACGTGAACCAGACCATGCAGAGCGCCCACTCTGGCCCCTCTTGCTACACAGCACAGCTGCCCCTTAGGACAAAGGCTGCTGCTGCTGAGGAGAATGTGCAGTTGTGGGGATGCAAATGGCTCAGACCTGGCTTAATTGATGCGCAGCGCAAGGGCAGCCAATACTGGCGCTTGTGGATGTGGCAGATTGGGAGCAGTTCAGAACTCTAACTGGTTCCAGGACCATGCCAGCCCATGCTCCAACCCATGCCAAGCTTCCGTTCTTGCCCTTCTTCCTCCAGCACTGTTCCCTTTTGGGGTAAAAGTGCCAATACGGGGAGAAGGGAGAGCGCACACCTGGAACAGAACCAGCTCAAAGCCAACACTCAGGGCCTCAGCTCCAGCAACTTGGGACCCTCTCCCCACCCCCAATAGGGTGATGTTGGCCACTGAGCAGAGAAGAAGCCCCAGCTCACACCTGGCTCTGGCTCTAGCCCCACCTCCTACCAAGGGGATAGCTGCCAGCACACCCTGGGGGAAGATGTGACTTGTGCTCATTTCAGATGCAGTTCTCTCTACAGAGCCACTGGACACATGCAGACTATAGGGGAAAACCTGCAACCTAGGATACTCTAGGTTATCATTTAGGACAAATAAAGATTTTCTCAGATGAGCAAAGAAAGACTAAAAGGACTCAGCAATATGAAACCTACCTTAAAGAAATATTAAAGGATATTATCTAGTTAGAAAAGAAGCAAGAATCTATAGGAAAGGGAAAATCTATGAAACCTACCTTAAAGAAATATTAAAGGATATTATCTAGTTAGAAAAGAAGCAAGAATCTATAGGAAAGGGAAAATCACAGTAGGAAAGGCAAATATATAAAAGGATTGAAGAGCACTTAAATAAACAAGTACATGGATTAAAAAAATCAAAACATTTTGTAAAAGTGATTATGATTAGCAGCAAAAGAATTAATGTGAAGATGAAAAGAGCACATTAAAATCACAAAATGTGGGGGAGAGGAGTATAAAAATGTAGATCTTTTAGAATATGTTTGAACTTGTTTGACTATCAGTATAAAGCAAGTAGATATAGTTATGGACCAACATATTTGAACTCCATGGTACTTGCAAATCAAAAATATACAGTAGATTCACAAAAACCAAAAAGAAACGAACTCAGCATAATACAAGAGAAAATCATTAAACCTCAAAAGAAAAAACAAAGAGAAGAACTACAAAGACAGTTGGAAAATAAGAAGTAAAATGGCAAGAAGTACATGCCCATCAATAATTAGTTTAAATGTCAATGGACTTAGTGCTCTGATAAAAAGACAGATTGGCAGATGGGATAAGAACACAGGAACCTACCATATGCTGCCTGCAAGAGACTCTCTTTAGGGTTAAACACACAAACACATACTGAAAGTGAGGAGATGGAAAAAGATATTTCATGCAACTGGAAATGACAAAGTAGGGGTAGGAATACTCATATCAGACAAAATAGACTTTAAAGGCCATAAAGAAAGAAAAGAAAAAGAAAGACATTATATAATGATAAAGGGATCAATACAAGAAGAGGATATTACACTCATTAATATAAATGCACCCAGTATAGGAGCTCTTAAATATATAAAACAAATACGAAGAGACATAGACTCTAGAAGAGTCTATAAACTCCTAGAAGAGAACATAAACAAAACATTTTCAGACATAAATTGTAGTGGTATTTTCTTAGATCAGTCTTCCAAGACAAAAGGAAAATAAAGCAGAAGTAAACAAATGGTACCTAATCAAATCTCTTGCACAGCAAAGGAAATCATCAACAAAACAAAAAGACAACCTCCAGGATGCAAGAAAATATTTACAAATGATACAACTGACAAGGGGTTAATATCCAAAATATACCAGCAGCTCATACAACTCAATATCAAGAAAACAAACAACTCAATCAAAAAATGGGCAGAAGACCTAAATAGACATTTCTCCAACAGGCACATGAAAAGGTGTTCAACATCACTAATTATTAGAGAAATGCAAATCAAAACCATGATAAGGTATCACCTCACAACAGTCAGAATGGCTGTCATCAAAAAGTCTACAAATAATTTATGCAGGAGAGGGTGAGGAGAAAATGGTGCCCTCCTACACTATTGGTGGGAATGTAAATTGGTACAGCAACTATGGAAAACAGTATGAAGGTTCCTCAAAAAACTAAAAATAGAAGTACTGTATAAGCCAGCAATCCTACTGCTGGACATATATCTCGAGAAAACAAAAACACTAATTTGAAAAGATACATGGACCCCAATATTCATAGGAGCATTATTTACAGTAGCCAAGATATGGAAGCAATCTAACCATCAACAGATTAGTAGATAAGATGAGAGAGATGTACACGCGCGCGCGCGCGCGCGCGCGCGCGCGCACACACACACACACACACACACGTTCTGAACTATTACTCAGCCATAAAAAAAGAATGAAATATTTGCCATTTGCAACAGCATGGGTGGACTTGGAGAATATTATGCTTTGTGAAATAAGTGAGACAGGGAAAGGCAAGTACTATATGTTATCACTTGTATGTGGAATCTAAAAAATACAACGAATGAATATAACAAAAGAGGAACAGACTCACAGATACAGAGAACAAACTAATAGTTACTGGGAAGAGAGGGGTGTGGAGAGGGGCAAGATAGGGGTAGGGGATTAAGAAGTGTAAACTACTCTGTATAAAATAAGTAAGTTACAGGGATACATTGTAAAGCACAGAGGCTATAGCCAATATTTTGTAATAACTTTAAATGGAGTATAATCTATACAGATATTGAATCACTGTGTTGTACACCTGAATCCAATATAAGGTTGCAAATTAACTATACATCAATAAAAAAGAGACACTACTCAAATTTTCAGTGGAAGGGTTGGTGTTTTCTCATGCAAGCTGCTGCTGTTTTCAAGTGAGTAGCTTAAAGGGATGAGACAGATTGTGGACACCAACCTCAAGAGTCAGGTCAGGAGTAAAATTTCTCCCTGTAGAGATGAAAGTGTGTCCACAGCTTTTGTCCTATACAGAGGAATAACTAAGTCAACTGAAATTTTTTCTCTTTGTTATGTTTCATTTTATAGTCACCTGAGATTTCTGTGCCTAATTTTTAAGTATTTCCCAGTATATCTTATGTATAGTATAGTTAATCATGTTGGTCAGATGGTGGTCCTCAGGTTCCGGGCCAGAGTGTCTACACTGTGTCATTCTGATTCAAGCTCTGTCAGACAATAAGGGGCCTAATAGCATCAATGAACACCTACTCATAAAGCATTAGAGTTGACTTTGGATCAAGGCCCAATGCATCTGAACTTCTGAAGTACCCCATCAGTTAACCTTCACACCTTCGTAAGAAGATAAAAGGGAGAGGCCCCCACAGTAACCATGTTACTTGACAAGTATAGATGATATAATTAAAGTGCCTGGTATAAACGTAGCACATTGTAGATACTCATGATGGTGGTGATTATAGAGATGATAATTATGGCTGTAAAATGTTTTCCATTCCAGTGAATCTGTTGTTTGAATTTCTCTGCTCTAAATAGAAAACCCGGAAGGAGAGCACATGTAACTTTCCTTTGTTTAGAGTAGAACCTGCACAGATTGTGGTGCTCCTAGGACAATGGTGCTTCAAGGACAAAGGACGACCCTGCCTGAAAATGTGTCAGCGTTACAACCCCTACCGGACTCTTAATCGCCCTCCCCACCATGTTGCAATGGTTATGAAATTCCTGAGCCCACCTGGGCGACACCTACCTGGGCAACGGGACCTGTCCCAAATAAGGAAAGGCATCTGCCCTGTCCCACTCCCACCTTATAGAAGGAAGGTATATGTGCTCGACCAATCAGTAAATGAAAATTTCACTTTGGACCATTCCTTTTTTTCTGGCTATAAAGGCTGATCAACAGCACATGTTTGGCTCTACTCTCCCAGACTACTAAGAAGTCGGCCGCTGTTCTGGCAGCAACCCTTCCCTCTAATAAATTCTATCTTCTTTACATTCTGCCTTATGTCTGGAAATTCTTTTCCAACCCGTGTTCAGACCACGACACAAATCCCATGGGTAGACAGTTAATAAAAATAATTTTAATATTAATTATGATGAGAATGATATGATTAATTCTAATAACCAATGATTACCCTGGGCTCAAATGCAGAAGAATGTCACTATAGCAGGAAGCAGGATAAAGGGGAATTCCCATAACGCACATACTCCAAATAAAAAAAAATGTCACATGGATGATTCAACAGCAGTTTTATTTGTTTGGCTGCAGTATAATTCACATATGTACCCTTGAGAAGTAACTAATAAGAGAGTTTTAGCAAAGTTTCTGCTTCTGAAAAAGGAAGTGATGAAAACATAAAAAGTTTTCATGTTCTACTGAACAGAGATGTACGTAAAACATATCATCCAGGGAAAAGCAGTAGCATTTTGTAGGTTTCAGACACAAATTTTATTTCAAATAGGCTAAATTTGTGAGTAATTTAGGAAAGATTTCATAACAAATACTGTTTCAAAGAGGATTTATGTTTCTAAGGCTTGCTCATAAAATGCAAGCCTTTGTTGGCCTGTTCACTATTCCCCATTGTTTCAGAATTTTGGCTAAATCCTTACTTATAGCCGAAGGGAATGGGTAATAACTCCTTCCATGTTTTAAAAGGAAACACTTGAAATAGCACATAGAAGCCTTATTAATAGGAGCAATAACCAGCTCTGCAATCATGATCGCATCATCGTCTCCAGCTTACATAGGTAAAACACAGACATTAGTTAGAGAAGAAGATCCAGATCCTTTAAAAGGTATTTGTGTGATAAGGGCACTGTAATGTTTTCCTGTTTTTTCAGATGGGGGTGGGGAGAAGAGTTTCCTCTTCTAGTGAAAAAGCAAGAATGACAAACGGACCCAGCAGAGAGATAGGAAGTGGCTTTGCAAACGGCATTGCTTATTTTGTGGCTGGATGCTACCAAAGTGCACTAGCATATAGGCCTGTTCTAACCTGCTCCTGGAGGAGAGTAGGAAGGAAGTATTGGGAAAACTAGATACGTGTCTCCTGCGATTTGTGAGTCAAGGAAAATGGTGCCTGACTTTCATCCGGAATTGTCTGAAGGAAGGAGTTTAGCTGAAGCTACTTCTGATTTTAAGGCAAGAAAATCATCTACTTTGGAACAAGCTTCATTTGTGCCGTTTAGCTGGGAGAGTGTGTAAGACTTCTTCTTATTGTCCAAGTGAATGCTTAAAAGGTAGCCAGACTACAGCTCTCTTTAAAGGACTTTGACCAAGAGGAAGGTCTACTGGTGTGATGAGGCCTCAGGAAATAGGGCCCTGTTGGAAGGCAGGTGTTATGGGAGTGATAGGCAATCAGTGGTGAGTATATAGCCTGCATCAGGAAAGGTGCAGTGAGGGCTTCTTGGTGGGGGGTCGCTGACGTTCTTACTTGTGTGTCCCACAAGAGTGAGCCAGAATGTGAGCATCTGCCTCACAGAGGGTTGATGATCACATTGTAAATGCACAAGTCAGATTTCCCTCTTTGGTCTAATTCTATCTCCCCCCACCCCTCACCAGGAGAAGCAAAAAGCAACCATTCTTAGGGGTAGATGTGGAATAAAACAAGAGAGAGAGAAAAGAACACATCTCTCTTTTCTTATATGGATACACAGAGTTGTGTCCGGTCTGAGGAAAATGAGAGGAGAAATGTTAAATTGGATATGAGATGGTAGTACTGAATTAGATTGCACTGGATTTTTTTTTACTACTTGGCCGTGAATTTTTTTTTTGTTTTTTGTTTATGTTTGTTTGTTTTGCCTAAAAGTAACCGGAAAGTGATGTTATCTTTTGAACGAATGCTAAGGAATAGGGCAAAAAGAGTGACCAGGGAAAAATATGCTGTATTCTGCTTATATCCTGCTGAATTTGGCCTAGTTAATAGACCAAATATATATTCCATAAATCATCTTAACAAGTGTTCTCTCCCACCCCTGTCTATATAAAAAAATTCTCTTTAATTAAAAGTTTGAATCTTAAGAGAGACAGAGAAAGATGGACAGACTGACACACGCACTCACATGCATGCACGCACACACACACACACAGAGAAACAGAGAATGATTGAGAGAGACTAGACATTAACTAGCCCAACACTGTGTTTTCTGAATGAGGAACTAAAGCTAAGACTAAATAAGGTAACGTTAGCTTTGGAACAGACTTATAAGACCAGCCAACAGAGCCAATCGTTTTCTACATGAGTATCTTGAGACCAGGAAAGTTAAATTATTTGCTTAATGCCACACAGCTTGATTTAGAAGGAGAACCCATTTTGGTCTTGATATTCCTGACTCCTAGGCAAGTTTTGCACTTACCATGGGGGTAAAAGTTTACCTGAGTTAGTCTGGGAGAGACATAACTTGGATTATATTTTTTTGATTATCAGTTCTGGGCTTTGGCTCCTTTCAGTTAGTTCATTACACCTTCCTGTGAATTGAAGTCGAAGACAAGAAATAGGCTCTAAGTGATGTCTTTGTAATTTATTAGCCTAGTGTATGTTGATTTAGATTCTCTTTACTTGCTCCCAAATCAAACCAATATCCTCAATCCTCTTGGATACACAAAGTGGTACCAAAAATTAAGGAAAGAGAAGAAGGAATAAAGGATTTGAGGATTAATTTGTACATGATAGTTTTTCTTTTACTAAAAGAAAATTGATAGGGAGCTTGGAAACATTGAATCTATTTCTTCTCTGGGTCCAATGGAAGCAAATATTGATTTCTAACAATGAGTTCATTTCAAGAAAACAATACTATACCAAAATATTTTAACTTTTAAAATAACTAGCTAATTATACATGGATTTAATGCACATTTCTCGATCTGTAGAAGCTAGATTACTATAGGAGAATAGATTTACCTTCTCTAGACCAAAAGAATGAGTTGCAAATAGATTTGACACAATCTAAGACCGGTAAGTTGCTATTTTAGTTTACTTACAAAACAAACATATTCATTCCTTCGGTAAACTGAAATGAGTAACTGAACTGTCTTTAGCCCTTGTGACCATGAGGATGCTTTGAATTGGAAGTGGCAGAAAACTATCTAATATGAGAATCAATAAGAAAATTTATTGACCTCCTAAATATAAGTTAAGAAGTCTTCAGGATGGTGGAATCAGTGGCTTAATAATGTAAACAAGGACTAAGGTTTTTCTACTTTTCTAACTTTTCTTTTACTATTTGCTTGCCACTAGCCTGGATCATTTATGAACCAATCCCAAGGAAGAAAAATTCTATAGCTAATACCTCTATTTGCCTATTCTGAGTCTATTCTCCCCCATTGCCTCTGAATAACAAAAATCTGATTTTGCTTAGGGCTGCAATGCACTTTGCTTAAAATTGCATTCTCCCTTTTAGTTAGGTATGCTTATGTGTTTAAGCTTTTGCCAGGCACAAGAGATGTGTGGAGCTTCCAAGCAAACGCTCTAAAGAGAATGAGCGTTCACTGCTTGTAAGTCCTGTCCAGGATGTATAACATGCAGGGCTCCTAGCAATGATTTTTAAAAGAAAGGGTATTAAGCCCTTCTTGTACTCCCTTCTTCCTTCTTTCTGGTTGAAATCAGGTTCTAATGGATGGAAATATGGAAAGACCCTGGGTCTCTGATGACTTTAGATCTGCTAAGCCATGCCTGTTTGGTCTATCTCCAGTCTTCTTTTAAGTTGACCGTTGATATTAGTCACAACTGAAACAAGTACCATATTTTGGTTGTTTTGGACTTTGTGGATCAATGTTAAGGGAGCTGGGATTAACATGATTGGTTTAAGCCAGTGATTCTCAACTTTGGCTGCAGTTTAGAGTCACCTTGGGAGTTTTAAAACCCTGGGCTCTTCCTCAGACCAATTAAATTAGAATCCCTGGCTTAGCACCCAGGCATTAGAGTTTTTAAAGCTCCACAGGTGATTCCAGCATGCAGCCAGCTGGCTGAAACAACACAGAGCCACCCCTGGAGGGAGCGTCAATTCCCAGACCACACTGATCCTACATAATCAGGGAAGAGTGGCCTGGATGTCGTAGAGTCAACTCCAGCGTGCACTAAGATCCTGTCCTTAGAAAGGTCACAGAGCAGTAAAAAGGGGACAGTTTACTATAGAAAGAAACACGAATGTAAAAAACGAAGTTGGCTGGCAATGATGTTGTCCTTATTCTATCATAAGCAATCAGAAAAATTCAGAGGGGAGAACAATAATTTGGGTGCTGTTATAATGCCGGTGTTTCATTGTCGTCCTTTCTGTTGAAGCTAAATGCTATTTTGCTAAATGCCAGCACCACAAACTAAAGGGTGTACAACTTCTCTTTGTTTTGACTGTTCTTATGCAGTATGAAAGCGTCTTTCTTTGTTCACTAGTTTTTTGTAAAATGCATCCTTGGCAACTGCGTTGGTATAGAGAACAAAACCTTTCAGTTTACAATGAACAGAAAATACGATGTATCAGAATATCGGAAAAGTATAAGCCAGGCATAAAGGTACATGGTTAAAGTGATAAAATGGCATGATGAAATTTCAAAAGCTGAAGGGCATTTTCACAATGCAATACTGAGGTGAAATAGATACCGAGTAGTTTTGATGGTAATAGTAATCCTTTAAGTGAGAACATTACAAATAGGCTGGGTTCAGAAGCTGCTTCTTATAAACATTGGCTGGAAATATGATATTATCTCTTTTTCTAGACTGTATCTTAAGCTCACTTAGTTTGCCCACACCAGAGAAGGGGGCTTCCTGAGGATTTACAGTCAATTCTCATTATTCACAGATTCTGTATTTGAGAATTCATCTACCAACTAAAGCTTATTTATCACCCATCCATACTGAGGGTGCTTTTGCTGCCTTTCATGAACAAGCACAGGGTGATGAAAAATTTGAATTGCCTGATGCACAAGTTCTCAGATGTGGCCAAACCAGGTGATGCTTTCTTATTTTAATTCTCATACAGTAAACAACTGTCCTTTTCAAGATCTGTTTAAGTGCCTTACTTTTTGCATTCTTTGTAATTTTTGTTGTTTATTTCATTGTTTAAAATGGCCTCAGCATAGTGCTGAAGCACTTCTAGTGCTTCTAAGTGAAAAAAGGCTCTCATGTTGCCCTTTTGTAGTTACATCCTGATCTCCTCCACCACCTCCCGTCAGTGACTCTTGGCAACCACTCATCTGTTCTTTATTTCTTCAATTTTGTCATTTCAAGAATATTATATAAATTGAATCATAGTGTGTGACCTTTTAGGATTAGTGTTTTGACTCAGCATAATTCCTGGGTTATTTTCAAGCTGTTGCATTAGAGTTTGTACCTTTTTATTGCTGAGCAATATTCCATGGTATGGGATGTACTATGGTTTGTTTAACCAGTCATCCATTCGAGGACATTTTTTGGTGTCGGTTGATTGTCTTTCTCATTCATGTTGTAGTTTTCCTGGCTCTGAATATGATGAATGATTTTCTGTTGTATCCTGGACATTTTAAATATTATGTGACACATATATAAACATAAACATATACATGTGTGTATATGTATGTATGTTTATTTATATATTATATATATATATTTCATATATTTATATACACTTGTTGAAGTGCAGCCTGAGGTCTGGGTGAGTATGTGTATTCAGCTTCTCTTGTCCTGTCACCAGCGCCCCGGCAGAAGGGGGGCACTAAGTCATACTGCATTGTTTCAGACAGGTGGGATGGAAGGTCTACCTCCTACTAGGCCTCGCTCACACTTTCTGGGTGACAGCAGCCAAGGGACTCGCACTGCCCTGTTGCCTCTGAATGAAGGTGGCAACTCAGCTCCCTGTTAAGCCTGCCGACACCAAAGGAGGGGAAAGTGGAAAGTTTACTCTCCTTATCTCCCGGCACCTCATGAGGGAGAGGTAAGCTTTCTTCTGTTGGTCTTTGTCAGGAGTCAGTCAGGGATTACCAAACAGGTTATCTCTTGTCAGGTTAACCTTTTCTAAGTCTTTGGCTAGGAGAACTAGGCCCTTGGAGTTTTTTCTGTCCTCCTCTTGATGGTTCCTGATTGGAGGCTTCTGCAATGTCCTAAGACCTATGGAAGGCAGTAAGGAAATCTAGGGAACTCGCCATGTGTTGTTGTGGACTGCATGTTGGGCGGTCCACATGCTTCTAGCTGCATTTCAGAAATTTCCTATATTTGTTTGTCATGTTATGTCCAGGCCATTTTAGTGTAAAAGGGAGGATGTAGGAGGAATGGAGTTACTCTGTCGTGGTGAGTCCAAAGACTCTGGGTAACATTTGAAAAGACAGAAATGAGTTTTTGAGGAGGGGAAGTAATAAGTGGAAAAGAAAAAGTACATAACAAAAACCCACAAAAGTGAAAAAAATTATGTCTTTCTATTCACCTCTCTTAACACATCTTCTGGGAACCTTGTTTCACTTGTCTCTGTTTAATTTTCAAATTTAATTATGCTTTTTGTCTTTCTGACTCAGGGACTGACTTTATTAGACATTGAAAAATAGCCAGCATTTTTAAATGTTTTTCCTGACAATCAAATGGTATATTGGGGTAAATTTGGGGTCTTTAATTGGTTTCTCCTCTGATCTTTGTGTTGAGTGCTGTAGGAGATGTCATTTCACTTTAAAAAAAAAAAAAGTATTTTTTTTTTTTGGTTTGCTTCTTTTGTTTGCTTGGTTATTTTGGACTTTTTCTTTTTATTTTGGTTGTTGATTTTGTTGTTGCTTCAAAGGTAGGCCACAGCCAGGAAGTCCCAGAAACGTGAACTATGCAGAAGTTTATGTGCTGATAGCCATAGTTTCATTTTTTTTTAATAAAAGGTTAATATAAATTCGACTTTACAGACATATGTAAGAATATCACATTTTTGGCTTTTAATGTATTATTGATGAATACTTAGAAACTCATCTCCAGTAGTACTAGAACTAAATTACCTAGTCCTGTACCTACACTCATGAAAAATAATATATAGCCACAAGGTAGTAGATAGTGTCTGAAAGAATGTCACGAAATATGTAATGATTAAGCAAAACCCATAATCCTACTTCTTCAACCAGTGTTTTGTTTTGTTTTTGCTTTTGTTGGTTTTGTTTTCAATTCAAATTACATGAGTTAGATACCCAGAGTATGAACTGTAAGACATTTTAAAACTTCATAAGAAGATTTTAAAAATTCTGATAATTATGGTTCGGGCTAATACTGGTATTAACCTTTCTCACATATATACTGTAGCATTTATCCCACAGGTTGAGTCCCTTAGAGAGTGACATTTAGAAACCTAATGAGAACTCCTCAAGTTCCTTATGGAAAGGGAGTTTGAAGGAAGTTGAAATAGAGGAAAACACCTTCATCTGTCTAGGAAAACATAGTGAGAACACAGATGAAGTCAGGGGCAGTGAACCATGGCGGGGGAGTGGATTTGAAGGTTGTGGGGGATGAGGAGGAAAGAGAAATTAAACAAAACTGTGGCTCAAGTATATTTGGGCAGGTGGGCATAGATCATGGATTCAAATCCATTATTTAATTGAGACCTAGAAATACCAGTCTGCAGTTCTGAAGAAAGGGTGGAGTGGATCTCTGATAAGTGGAAAGTTACTGCCATACAGATGATATGATATATAAGACTTTAATTATAAGGTATGTGCTATGGACTTAATTTTGTGCCCCCCGCCAAATTCCTATGTTGAAACCCTAACCTAAACCTCCAATGTGACTGTATTTGGAGACAGTGTCTATAAGGAAGTAATGGATATTAAATGAGGTTATAAGCGTGGGACTCTGATCCAGTAGGATTAGTGTCCTTATTAGAAGAGATACAAGAGATTTACTCTCTTTCTCTCATTCTGCATGTATTTGCAGTGGAAAGGCCATGTAAGGACATAGTAAAAAGGTAGCCATCTGCAAACCAGGAAGAGAGATAACACCAGAAACTGAATTCCAGAATATTAATCTTGACCTTCTCAGCCTCCAAAACAGTGAAAAATAAATTTCTGTTGTTTAAGCCACACAGTTTGTGGTGGTATTTTATATGGCAGCCCAAGCAGACTAATGTAGCATGTGAATGGAAGAGATTTCCAAGGGAAAGTGGGAATCATGAGAACAGCTAAGTAGTAAGTCTTGGAAGGTATACATTTACTACTTTAGTAGGTGATATGATTGGGATAATCAAAGTTATCAACTGGAATCTCTCAGAATTAATGTGGGGATAATAATGCATCAGTAAAAAAGAACATATTTTTAAAAATTAATAGTTTCCCTAAATACCATTAATTACCAAGTGGAAAATAAAGTGAATGAAGAATTACATTCACAATAACAAAAAAATAAAAAATTCATAGTGTTACTTAAAATAAATAGTAATTGTCAGTATATAATAAAGAAAATTATAAAACTTTACTAAAGATATAAAAGAACATCTAGGGCTTCCCTAGTGGTGCAGTGGTTAAGAATCTACCTGCCAATGCAGGGGACATAGGTTCCATCCCTGGTCCTGGGAGATCCCACATCATGCAGAGCAACTAAGCCCCTGTGCCACAACTACTGAGCCCGCGCATCTAGAGCCCATGCTCTACAAGAAGAGAAGCCACCGCAATGAGGAGTCCACACACCGCAATGAAGAGTAGCCCCCACTTGCCGGAACTAGAGAAAGCCCGTGTGTAGCAACAAAGACCCAAGTCAGCCAAAAATAAATAAATAAAAATAAATAAATTTATTTTAAAAAGATAGCAAAGAACATCTAAGTGTTCTAATCCATAAATGGATTCGATGGTCTATTTTACTTATTAGAGAAACCAAACACTGTAATGCGGCTGTTTAATAGTCAATACCATTACTGCAATTCTGGCCAAAACATATATCATCAGGACTTTGTTTCAGAGATATGACAGTGTTACGAAATAAGCTCACAACAGTGGATCAGAATACTTAGGAAAAGACACTAATGAATGTCCTTGGCCCCCTCAGATATTGAAATCTCATCATCACCATCACCATCATCACCATCATCACCATCATCACCATCATCACCATCATCGTCATCCACAATATTTGAAACAGGGCGGTACTCAGAAAGGTACAGACACTTGAACCAGTGGAACATAAGGTCTAGAAATCATTCCACAGAAATATAAAAATTAGCTTATAGTACAGGTGATGCTACATACCCAGGATGGAAAAAAGCACTTGATTTTTATGTAATCCTAAAAACACACAAAAAATTTATAATTGTACTACAACAACCGGGGTAGTCATTAGGAAAACAAAGTATTAGGTCTAACCTCATACCAAAGTAAATTCCTGATATAATAACAATTTTAAATGGGGAAAAGGGAATACATAAAATAATGAAGAAGGGGAAAACATATATCTAACTGTGAAGTAGAACCTTGTGCACATGACACCAGAGTTCAGAGCCACAAGAGAAAGTGCTGATTTGATTACATAAAAATTCCAAATTGTTAAGACTGCTAACAAAGTTACAGGTAAACTTCAAAAGTGGTAAAAATTGCGTTGTCTCAGAACAATATGGCAACATTCAATATGACCGTGATTAAAATTCCAATAGAAAAGTAAGATGAAACGTGGAAAAGCAAGTTTTAAAAAAGAAAATATGAATATAAATGTGAAAACAAAAATATGAACATATTAAACCCTAGGATGACTCAAAAATTTTGTAGTAAGATAATAATTAAATATATATTGTATCTAATAAATTAACAAAGATTTTAAAAGTCTGTATTGGAAAGAATGAGAATTATCATGCATTACAGCTGAAATGTAAATTGCTGCAACTTATATGTAGATCAATTTGAAAACAGAGCCTGAACATTTGCACACTCCTGTGATATTAGTCTGAAAGAATGCTTAAGAATAAATGCCAACTGCTATGTACAGAACTGTATACACATTGTTTTTTAAAGAATCACGTAAAAACAACCTAAGTATTCAAAAGTATGAGAGTTACTAGATAAATTCATGTAATGGAATAATACCCATTCATTAAAAGTAATTAGCCAAGCTTATTTAACTAAACTCAATTAACTAAACTTACGTACAATTAACTAAACTTATTAATTTGGAAATATGTTCATGTTATATATAAACAGGTTGCAAAAATATGTAGAGGAATAAACCTTTAAAATACATTCTGTGTATATGAACAGAAGAAAGTCTAGAAGCGTAAGTATCAAATTAATAATGTTGAACTCTGTGTCGCATGTATTTCCTCTGTGTACATTTTCTGATTTGAGAAAAACTAAAGACTATAGATATCTTGTGAAACAACATATTATGTTTAGAATAATAAGAATTCTTAGTCATTCTAATATGGGTAAAAGAGAAATAATAGGAAAAAAAGGAAATAGGGATTTAGGTAGAAAACACAAAATAGAGATGATATTAAATCATAAAAAAAGAGACTTTAATGAATAATGGAGAGGGAATAAGAGTGTCCATTGCCTCCTGATTTGTTCAGTGCTTGGAATATGCCCACCACCCTTCTATGTGCTGAAGGAGGAGAAATGAAGACATACAAGTCTTTACCTTGAGAGAAATTAGAGTTTGTGAGGGAGGAACAGGATGATGGGTAGGACATGATTTACAATGCTTGTGTAAGATAGTGTGGTGGCAGTGGAGATGGAAGACATGGGTGGATTAGGACATATTTTGGATGAGAACTCACAGGTCTTGCTGACAGGTTGACTATGGCAAAGAGGCAAAGTGAATTATCTGTCATCAACTACTAAAATTAATAACATGGAGGGAGAGAAAGTTAATCAAAAGTTAAATTTTGGATGTACTAAATGTAAAATGGTGATTAGGTCAGGTAAGATTGTTGGATAAATATGCTTGAGGCTTAACTGAGGAATAAATGCTGGAGATAGAGATTTGGAAAATCATAAAAAAAATATATGGCTATTAAATTCAAGAGATTAAATGAGATCACTTAAACGGAGAATGTAGCTGGTGAAGGGCTCAGCCTTGGACCACTCAAATGTAGCAGTGTTTAAGAAGAAAAAGGCTGTCTAGATAAGGAAATGAGCAAGAAAGACAGGAGAGTGTTCACAAAAGCCATGAAAAGAAAGGGTTTTAATGAGTAAAGCATATTCTATTGGGCTAAATAATACTGATAAAACAGAAAAATATCCCCTAGATTTGGCAATACCGATGTCACTGACAAGAACCTAGTCAAGACCAGTTTCAGTATGTGCTGGATCAGAAGCCAGATTGGAGTGGGTTAAAGAGTCATTCAGCAAGTGTGGATGAGGATTTTGTGGGAAGGAGGAGAGAAATGGATACTTTCTGGAAGGGGTGGAGGCTCAAGAGAGGCATATTTCTATTAAGATGGGAAATAGCATGATGAGATTGTACCTGGTTTAGAATGACCCAGTAGAGATGAAGTGAGTCTTGGCTCTGCAGGGAGAGGGAAATAAGGAGTAGAGCTCTTGGAAAGGTGGGAGAGGATGGGTCCAGAGCATACATTTTGGGATTAACATTTTTAGATGAAGGGACTTGTATTCCACTATAACCAACAGAAAGTCAGAGAATATGGCTATAAATGCTGGTGAATTTATAGATTTAGTTGTGGGAGGATGTAGAAATTCTTGTTTTATTGAAGTTTTCCTATCAAGTGGAAGACAAACTCAGCAGCTAAAAACTGACGGAGTAGCATAAGGATGATTTGTGAAGTGATAAAAAGCTAAAGAATACTGAACTGGAAGCATAGGAAAAAATATTTTCTAGGGACATGTAATAGGATTTCTAAGCAGTACTATGTGTTAATTTGTGACATGAAAATATAAATATGAAGATTAACCTGTTGGTCTGGTTGTATACAGGCATACCTTGTTTCACTGTGCTTCGCAGATATGCTTTTTTTTTTTTTTTTTTTTTTTACAAATTGAAGGTTTGTGGAAACCTTGCATCACACAAGTCTATTGGCACCATTTTCTCACTTTGTGTCTCTGTGTCACATTTTGGTAATTCTCACAGTATATCAAACTTTTTCCCTATTATATATTGAAATATATAATATTCAATATATTTGTTACAGTCATCTGTGATCAGTGATCTTTGATGTTACTATCACAAAAAGATTGTAGCTCACTGAAGGCTTATATGATGGTTAGCATTTTTTAGCAATAAAGTATTTTTAAACATACTACTATTGCACACTTAATAGACTACAGTATAGTGTAAACTTAACTTTTATGTGCACTGGGATACCAAAAAATTCATGTGACTTACTTTATTGTGATATTCCCTTTACAGTGGAACTGAACTTGTAATACCTTTGAGGTATGCTTGTAATCTCTACTGGAATGTTAAGTACTCAGATGTAGGAACAAAGGATGTAGAGAGTTAGGTTCAACCAGGTTTGGGATGTTTTCAGGTGAGTACTACAAAGGAGAAGTAAGGGAGTTGAGGGTGCTTGCAAGGCGGTAAATATCGTGAGAGCTCAATCTAAGCTGGGTAGGTAGGAAAGTGGCAATAGATTATAGATGATAAATAATTAATAAGAACCAATACTAATAGACTAAAGACCTAAAGTCAAAAAATTGTTAAAGTACTAGAGTAGGTGATCTGGAAGAACACACTAAGGTTGGTAGGAACTGGGGAGCCCACCATCTGATTTTGGGAGAGTGTGACTGGGAGTGTGGCATTGGAGGAAAAGATAGATATATAAACAGATATAAGAAATGAGAAGTCAGGAAACTACATGTCATGCATGCTCATGGTCAAGTCACAAAGAATGATAAGGAGTTTAGAGAAAGAGCGAAAGACAGTGTGACCTAGGAACTAAAACCTTCAGCGACTTAGGGGAAATGACATAGAAAGCAGTACAAGTGAAAACAAAATAAAACAAAACAAAAGCCAAAAAACCCAAGAAAAACCCAAAGATGAGTACCTATCAACAGTATTGTGCTTTTGAAGAAAGAAAGAGAAGAATATATCAGAAGTTGAATCCCAGAACATGAACTACTCATCTCCAAAGCTCCTGTACATATGACACTTCCCATTTCAGTTGACGCCAACACTATCTTTCCAGTTGCTTAAAGTTAAACCAAAGTCCCCTTAATTGTCCTTGACTTGCTGAACTATGCAGGAACCTTAACATAATCTAGTAAGAAGTCTAAACTTGGAACTCTGTGAATCCAAGGGTTGGGTGAGGGATAGGTGGTATATTTATTAATAAGAAAACTTGCTGTTAATCAGGTAAGGTTTGGTCAAAACCTAATGAGGCTAATCACCCCTCCTCCAAACTTTTTGTCTCATACACGAGGTATCTGAGAAGCAGAGCCTCTATACCAGGGGCTCTATTAGAAGCTGAGTCCTCAAGGCACATCAAGATAAGATAAGAAGGTGGAGACCGTATTCCAAGAAGAAACTGAGAATATAGAGGAGTCTTCTGATCATCAAATGGGTATTCTAGAGGACACATTGAAAAGACTTAAGAGAGTGGAGCAGAATGGGGTTTAGAGAGAATTAGGATGTGCCTAGTAGAATAAGGATGAGAGAACCCAGTGACACCAGATGGCATGGAGGCTTGGACATCTAGGAATGATAAGGTAAATAGTGACTACTTCAATTTCCTCTGAAGATGGAATGATTTTAGTTTCCTTGAGAGTGCTGGCAATCAGTGTTAGCTAGAATTCTACAGATTTAGTTATTTTGATATTGAGCAGTGAGAGAACAAAATTTATTACATAAAGGAAGAGATGATTTTCCTTTTTCAAATTCAGAGTTACTGCTTTCAAAATACAGGTGGTCTTTTGTGTTTATGCATAGCCCAATGGGCATAGCCTAAATTAGATAAACATGGTCATAAGATGTAGAAAGAAGAGGAATGTCACATCTGAGAGGCTTTGAAGAAGATTGAAGGTTCAAGTGGTCATGAAAGCTAAATCCATTACTGCCATCTTCAGGATCTCATAGTGGCCCCAGAAAGGTTACTGTTAGGACTTTTTGAGGAAGGTTCTGAGAGGAAGGAACTCCTGACTAATGAGCATATGTAATATGCAGGAAGGGAATAAAATACCTGAACTAGATGGTATGATAGAATACATGGAGAGAGAAAAGAGGGAACAAAGGCAGGAGATGTACTTATGGTAAGAGTTACTAGGGGATGGTGAAGTCAGGACCAGGAGTTATAGGCAAGTGGTTACTAGAAAAGAAAGAACTTGGTTTTAAAAAACGTCTAATATTTAACATTGGTAAGCTGCTGTTATGTATCAGACACTCTCCTAGAGTTAATGCTAATGTAATTTGTTTAATCCCCATTAGAAAATAAAAACAAAAACTAGGAGTTGCATACAACACTCATCTGTGTTTTATAGATTAGGTGATGGAGACTTGGAGAGGTAAGTACCCTGCTAGGGTCTTGTCCCCAGTGAGTGTGGCCAGGATTCACACCCACTCTGCCTGTCTCCATAGCTCTTGATCTTTACCACCAGGAATGCAAAATAAGTAATTCAAGGATAGTACAATAAATCAAACAACATTGTTTTAGCAGAAAAAAAAGAACATTTCAGGAATGTTGAATAATTAGTTGAAGAAACAGTGTATAGAAACATTTAACATATTTATGTGGTCACATCAGTATTACCATCATAAATGTCAAGTGTTGAAAATTTAATTGTTTTTTCTAATATTAGAATTTTGATCAAAAAAAAATTATAGACATGGGTATGCAGCTTGAGAAGTCACAAAGGGCTCTCTGCCTAGAGGACTCATTTGCTTTGTTTAATGCTTTAATGTTAACAGAGCATTAGTCTCATTACATTTTGAAAAAGGAGTCTTGCATTTCATTTTGCCTGGGAAGACTTGCAAATATATAACTGTTCCTATATGTAGATAGTGAAATGTTCAACAAATAATTCCAACATGCCAATATATTAGAAATTGCATCTGATTTTAACCAAAGAGAAGCACAAAAAAAGCTAATGGTTGAAGATTTGGAATGTATTATTAAAGCGTAAACAAATGAAATTCATCGAATGTGCCATGTTCAAAAAGCAACAGTATATCTCTGGCTCTGAAAATGGGCAAGTCACTTGCAACTAATTCACTAACTTTAAAGTACTTTGGAAGAATAGCTGAATCATCTGTAAGGTAAAGCGTCTTAGAGTGTCCCAGGTAGAACTTGCAACCAAAAAAAAAAAGAAGATTCAACTTAGTTTCAGGAAGAAAATTCACAAAGGAGTGAGAAGGCAGTCCCAGAGAATCTGCCAGCTCTACATGGGGAGACAATAAGAGAACACATGGGAACAGAAAGTAAAAACTCATACCCATACAAATCTAGACATTTTCTGGCCGGCAGAAGAGAATTCACCACGATATGCTAAGTCCTTTAGGACACATCTGCAAAAATGGATAAGGAAAACCTTCCAAATCTGCTAGATTTTTGCTAATGCCATTTCAATCATTAGTAGGTGGAATGAAAGAATGCCAGTTAATCCTACGCAGAGATGTACATGGTAGTGTGTGGTCTCTTACAAAATTTCTGCTTCAATGTATAGGGCAATAAAGTACAGAGAAGGAAAAAGCTATTCTTTCCAGTGACATATTCCTTATTAGCATGCCCAGAGTGAGGATTTAGCACTCCAGATAAATATGGTTCTATAGTAAAGGATGATACAAGGATGCTACTAGAGAGTCAATTTGCTAGTCAATGAAATGACAGTATTTTAAGTCAAGAGACACTTCTGACAAAAGCTCTTGGCTACTCCAAGATTATAATAGTCTTTTTTTTTCTTTTATTGAGCACATATTTGTATTTTCCTGTATGGAGACTTTCTGATATCATATAAAGACAATAAGAGCCCCATATGTTGAATGGAAATTAACCAGATTAAGCATTTTTTCATATACCTTCATATTAAGGTACACAGTTAATCATAAAAATGCTGTAAGCCAAATTTCTATATTATGCTACTTTTGAAAATAAAAATAGTTGCTAAATATTCTAAGTAGATTATAAGAAAATTGATCAGTTCTCTATTGCTTTCTCATTCAAGAAATACAGATAATCTCTTAAGCATCAAAAGTGATTTGTTTTGGGGCTTCCCTGCTGGCGCAGTCGTTGAGAGTCCGCCTGCTGATGCAGGGGACATGGGTTCGTGCCCCGGCCCAGGAGGATCCCACATGCCGTGGAGCGGCTGGGCCCGTGAGCCGTGGCCGCTGACCCTGCGCGTCCGGAGCCTGTGCCCCGCAACGGGAGAGGCCACAACAGTGAGAGGCCCGCGTACCGCAAAAAAAAAAAAAAAAGTGATTTGTTTTCCAACACCTCAGCATTGATTTGTGGATTTTTAATTGGATGATGTTGCAGGAAAATATTTTGTTTATTTATTAGCGTGTCTAGCTTTGACAAACAATATTACATATCCAGAATAATTCCTCTGCATTATGAACTACAGTAAAATTGTTGTGATGTGAGAAGCATCACATTGCCTGTATCTGAATCAAGAAATCCATAATTGTGGAATCCAGATTATCTGAAGCTTATTAGTTTTCTTTCAACATTTAACAAACATTTTTGCCTGATCTAAGGCTGCTGAGAGATTAAGTCTGCATTTTATTAATCTCTGTATTACTAGCAAAGGGCACAGAACCTGTCATGTAGTAAGAGTGCAATAATATGTTTATTCTGAAGTAAATAGTTTGGAATACCCTTAACCGTGGAGAGAATCATTTGTATCTAATGTGTGTTAGGGTGCTAGGGATTTGGGTTCAACTTTTGGTTCAACTTTAAACAAATAATTTTTGAAATCTCAGTTACCTCAACTGTAAAATAGAAATAATTCCCTTCTCATTTGAAAAGGTTATTTTTTCCAGTTTTATTGAGATATAGCTCACATATAACATTGTGTGAGTTAAAGGTATACAATGTGTTGATTTGAAACATTTACATATTGAAAAATGATCACCACATTAACATCAGGTAATAATTCCATCACTTCATATAATGATCATTATTTTTTTGTGGTAAGAAAATAGCACCTTTGAACTATATAGTATTTTTAACTATAATCATCATACTGAACATGAGATCCCCAGAAATTATTTGTCTTATAGCTAGAAGTTTGTACCCTGTGACCAGCCTCTCCTTATTTCCCCACCCTGTAGACCCTGGTAACCACCAATTTAGTATCTGTACAAGTTCAGCTTTTTTAGATTCCACATATAAGTGATATCATATAGCATTTGTCTTCTGCTATCTATTTCATTTAGCATAACACCTTCAAGGTCCAACCATGCTATTGCAAAATAGCAGGATTTCCTTAATTCTCATGGCTGAAGAATATTTTCCTGTGTGTGCGTGTGCGTGTGTGTGCGTGTGTGTGTGTATGCTTATAATAAAACTTCCTGAGAATCTTTCCTGTGATGAATCCAGATATTGCCAGTCCTCCGATGAGTCACGGGCAAGGCAAATGAAATTCTGACTACAGAAACATTTGTAGAAAATTCCTGTGTGCTGATAGCCATAACTAAGAACTTTTCTGCTTGTTACATATATAATACATAAGCGTAGAAGAATATAAAATAGTTCATGAATCATAAACATAAACTAATTATATTAGGGAGAATTAAATTTCCAATATTGAGTATTGTTATGTTTTTTTTCCTTTGGATATGTTTATATTTCTGTTCCAATTAATATGTTCTGAACTTTCAGATCTATCTATCTATCTATCTGTCTATGTATCTGTCACACCTTTATCCATTCATCTGTTGACAGGCACTTAGGTTGTTTCCATATCTTGGCTATTATGAATAATACTACAACGAACATGAGAAAGCAGATGCATCTTCAAGATCCTATTTGAATTTCCTTTAGATATATACCCAGAAGTGAAAATGCTGGATTATATGCACTTCTATTTTTAGTTTTTTGAGGAACCTGCACACTGTTTTCCATAGTGGCTGTACCAGTTCACACTCCCATCATTCTCTGTTTTCCACACCCTCACCAACACTTATCTCTTGTCTTTTTGATAACTATTGTAACAGGTATGAGATGATATCTCATTGTGGTTTTGATTCGCATTTCCCTGATGATTAGTGATGTTGAGCACCTTTTCATGTACCTGTTGGTAATTTGTATGTCTCCTTTGGAAAAATGTCTATCTAGTACTTCTGCCCATTAAAAACAATCACATTGCTTGGGTTATTTATTATTATTATTATTGCTTTTGCGTTGTAAGAACTCTTTTTATAATTTGAATATTAGCCCCTTATCAGTTATATGACTTGCTGTGCAGAAGCTTTTTAGTTTGATGTAGTCTGACTTATTAAGTTTTACTTTTGTTGCTTGTGCTTTTGGTGTCATATCAAAAAATCATTGCCAAGACCAACATCAAGGGGCTTTTCCCCTGCATTTTCTTTTAGGAGTTTTGTGGTCAGGTCTTATTTCTAAGTCTTTAGTCCATTTTGAGTTAATTTTTGTAAGTGATGGAAAATAGGGGTCAATTTCATTCTGCATGTGGTTATCCAACACTCCCCACACCATTTATTGTAGAGACTCTTCTTTTTCCATTGAGTATTCTTGGGTCCCTTATCAAATATTAGTTGACTACAGTGTATGGGGATTTGTTTCTTGGCTCTTGCTTCTGTTCCATTGGTCTATGTGTTGATGTTTATGCCAGTACCATACTGTTTTGACTGTTAATAACTTTGTAATATAGTTTGAAATTAGGAAGTGAGATGCCTCCAGCTTTGTTCTTCTTTCTCAGGACTGCTTTGGCTCTTCAATATCTTTTGTGGTTCCACACAAATTTTAGAATTGATTTTTCCATTTCTTTAGAAAATGCTTTTGGAATCTTAATAGGGATTGCATTGAATCTATAGATGGCTTTGGGTAGCATGGACATTTTAATATTAATTCTTGCTATCCATAAATTTTGGATATCTTTCCAATTGTTTATGTCTTTTTAAATTTCTTTCATCAGAACCTTGTAAATAGTTCTCAGTATACTAATCTTTCATTTCCTTGGTTAACTTTACTCCAAAGTATTTTATTATTTTTGATGCAATTGTAAATGAGGCTATTTTCTTTATTTTCTTTCAGATATTGTAGTGTTTAGAAATATAACTGATTTCTGTATATGGACTTTGTATCCTGTAACTTTACTGATTTATTTATTAGTTCTAATAGTTTGGGAGCAGAATTTAGGATTTTCTGTATATAAGATTATATCATCTGCAAACAAAATATATTTTACCTATTCCTATCTGATTTATGTATATTTTGTTTATTTTCTTGCCTGATTGTGCTAGGTAGGACTTCCAGTACTTTGTTGAATGGAAGTGGTGAGAATAGGCACCCTTATCTTGTTCCTGATCTTAGAGGAAAAGCTTTCATACTTTGACCATTGAGTATGATGTTGGCTGTGGGATTATCATATATGGCCTTTATTATGTTGAAGAATGTTTTCTACACCCAATATGTTGATTGTTTTTATCATAAAAAATGTTGTATTTTGTCAAATGCTTTTTATGCATCTATTGAGATAATCACGATTTGATCTTTGATTCTATTAATATGGTGTACCACATTTATTGATTTGCATGTGTTGAACCATCCTTGCATCATAGGGAAAATTTCTGCTTGTTGATGTTGTATGGTGTTTTTCATGTGTTGTTGAATACACTTTGCTAATATCTTGTTGAGAGTTGTTACATCTGTGTTCATCAGGGATATTGGTCTGTAGTTTTCTTTCCTTGTAGTGTCCTTATCTGGCTTTGGTATCAGGTTATTACTAACCACATAAAATGAATTTGGGGGTGTTCCCTCTTCTGAAATTTTTGAGAAGAATTTGTGAAGGATTGGCATTACTTCTTTGAATGTTTAGTAAAATTCACTGATGGAACAATTTTGTCCTGGGCTTTCCATCCTTGAGAGGATTTTGATTATTGATTAAACCTTCTTACTCATTATTGGTCTGTTCAGATTTTTTATATCTTCATGATTTCATCTTGGTAGGTTGTATGTTTCTAGGAATTTATCCATTTCTTCAAGGTTCCCCAATTTGTTGATATATACTTGTTCAGAATCTTTCATGATCTTTTGTATTTCTGTTAGATCAGTTGTAACGTCTCTTTCATTGATGATTTTATTTATTTATGCCCTCTTTGTTTCTTAGTGAGTTTATGTAAAGGTTTCCTTTTTTGTATATAAAAAAATCTAGTCTTAGTTTAATTTGATCTTTTCTAATGTTTTTCTGGTCTTTATTTCATTTATTTCTGCTCTGATGTTTATTTCTTTCCCTTTGCTTATATGAGCTTAGTTAGTTCGTCTCTTGCTAGGTTCTTGAGGTGTAAAATTCAGTTGTTACTTATTGTGGACATTTATTGCTGAAATCTCCCTCTTAGCATTGCTTTTGCTGCATCCCATAAGTTTTGTATGTTGAATTTCCATTTTTATTTGTTTCAAGATATTTTGATTTTTCTTTTGATTTCTTCTTTGACCCATTGCTTGTTTAGAAGCATATTGTTTAATCTCCACATATTGGTGAATTTTCCAGCTTTCCTCCTGTCACTGATTTTTAGTTTCATTTTAATTTCATACCACTGAGTTTTGGAAAAGATACTTACTATGATTTCAGTCTTCTTATATTTGCTAAGAACTTGTTTTGTGACTTATCATGTGATTTATCCAGGAAAATATTCCATATGTGCTTGAGAAGAATTTGTGTTCTGTTGCTATTGGGTGGAAGGTTCTGCACATGTCTGTTAGTTCCATTTGGTCTAAAGTTTGGTACAAGTCCAATGTTATTTCATTGATTTTCTGTCCAAAGTATCCATTGTTGAAAGTGGTATATTGAAATCCCCTACTATTATTGTGTTGTTGTCTATTTGTCCTTTCAGACCTGTTAGTATTTGTATAGCATATTTGGGTGTTCTGATATTGGGCACATATACATTTACTATTTTATCCTCGTAATGAATTGGCCCCTTTATAATTATATCATGATCTCCATTGTCTCTTGTTACAGTTTTTGGCTTAATTCTATTTTTTTCTGATATAACTATAGCTACCCCTGCTCTCTATTTTGTTTCTACTTACATGGAATATCTCTTTCCATCTTACAGATATAACAGTCTATTTTACATTGATAATAACTTCAATTCCATAAAAAACTACACTTTTACTCCCTCCTTTTTTTAATTTCATAATTTGGTTCTTTTCATATTGTTTATTCACTAACATATTACTGTAGCTATAGTTATTTTTAATACTCTTGTCCATTCTTCATTTCACTACAGTTATGTGTTTAACACTCTATCACATTATAGTATTAGAGTTCTGAATTGAGTATATACTTACCTTTATCATTGTGTTGTATATTTTCATCTTACTAATTACTATTCTTTCATTTCAGCTTCAAGAAGTCTTCCAGTATTTCTTGTAATACAGGCTAGTGACGATGGATTCCCTCAGGTTTTGTTTTTCTGGGAAAGTTTTTGTCTCTCCTTTATTTCTGAAATACAGCTTTGCTGGGCAACATATTCTTGATTGACAGTTTTTTTCTTTAAGCAGTTTGAATATATCATTTACCTTCTCGTATCCTATAAGTGTTCTGCTGTGAAATCTGCTGACAACCTATGGGAGTTCCCTTATAAGTTACAAGCTTCTTTTCTCTTGCTTCTTTTAAGATTCTCTCTTTGTCTTTGATTTTTGAGTTTTATTACAATGTACCTTGGAGAGGATCTCTTTAAGTTGGTTTTGCTTTGTGACCTCTGAGATTCATGAACTTGGATATCCAAATCTCTCCCCAGATTGGGAAGTTATCAGCCATCATGTCTCTAAATAAACTTCCTGACCTCCTTCTCCCTATCTTTTCCTGGAACTCCAATTATTTTGAAATTTTTTTCTTTTAATGATATCCCATAGATCAAGCAGGATTTCTTCACCTTTTTAGAATTCTTTTTTATTCTCCTCTGACTAGATAATTTCAGAGTCCTTTATTCAGTCTCACATTTCTTTTTTCACTTGATCAGTTCTATTGTTGATGGGTTTTTTTTGCATTTTCATTTCATTCATTGTTTTCTTCAGTTGCAGGTTTTCTGTTTGATTCTTTTTTATGATTTCTGTCTCTCCTAAAATTCTCTTTTTTGTGTGTATTGTTCTCCTGATGTTGTTGAATCATCCTTCTGTGTTTTCTTGTAGCTCATTGAGCTTCCTTAAAACAGCTATTTTGAATTTTTTACCTGGTAAATTGCAGATGTTCCATGTTTTTGGGTGTGGTTACCAGAAGATTATTGTGATCCTTTATTGTACCTTGATTTTTTTGTGTAACTTGAAGTTTTGCATTGTTGTTTTTGCATATGAAGTGGCAGCCACCTCCTCTCTTTACTAAGTGCCTTTGTTGGGGGGGTGGGGTGGAGAAATAACTTCCTTCAATCCCGCTAGAGATCCTGAGGCTTTCTTAGACCTTCTATAGATACAACTGCTCCACATATCTTGCTCTCTCTTGTTGCAGGATTCTTAAGCTCCTATGCCTCCTTTTATCCTGCAATACATGAGGCTGAGTGCTGACAGCCTCTCTTTTGTTTCCCCAAAGGTGACACTAAAGCTCAAGTTTGTGGTCTCTCCCTGGTCTGCAGATTCAGCCAGCTTTCTACATGCACTCACTAGCTGACTGACAAAGCTTGCTCTTACCACTGCCATCTGGAGCATACACAGGGAGCTGGCCAGGGCGGCGGAATGTGTGTGGGTGAGGCATTTGGAGCACTGGCAGTGCCCACAGGCCAGTTGAGGGGGCCCATGGGTGAGGCATTCTCAGTGCCTTATGGGCAAGCTTCTTGATGGAATCAGTAACACAACAGTGTCTACATTCTTTTAATATTTCCCGGGAGTTCTCTCTTCTCTTCTTCCTGCTACTTCCCACACACCAGTCATTTAGCTCATGATCAGTACTCCAGGTATGGCTAGAGAGAAATGAGCCCATTTGGCAGTCTTCAGCACAGATGGGGAAGCTGGGTACTTACTTACTAGTTCTCCTTTCCCCCTGCAGGAGAAATCATGGGTGAAGGATAATCTCTCCTGTCACTAAACTGTGTAACTTTGGGGGAGGTATGATCTAGCAAAGTCAACTCTTTCTCTTACCCACTCCAACACATCCAAACTTGTATTTTTTTTGTCCAACATAGTGCTGGAACTTCTCTGGAAACCTGGACTTCCACAAAGGCTCTTTTGTCTGTGGGTGATTTTTTAAGTTAATGATCTCCAGGGGCTCCCACACCACAGCTTAGAGTGGCTGGAGTTGGCTTATGGGCTACTGCAGGGTCCATAACCAGAACTGAGTCCTGTCTGCCTGTTTCCCAATGCATTGTTGGGCAAGACTCCTCCTGGTTCCTTGACAAATGGTGCTGGTATACAGTTCCCTTAAAGGTACTTTTGTTTGTGGATGGATGTTGAATTTTTGTTTTTGAGATGAAAACAAAACAAGGGGTGTGTTTTGCCACACGATGCTGATGTCACACCAAAAAGATCTTTTGAGAGTAAAAAAACCTCATTGCTATTTTAATAAATATATTCTTTGTTCATTCAGCAGCAATAATTGTAAAATTTGAGTCAAAAGCAGAACTTGGAGTACTTAGCTACCAGTTTATCAGCTTTATTTCTTAGAGCCACTAAAGTCTCAGTTTGATTTTAATTCTTGAATTTGCTGATCATCATGTTATAAATCCCTGAAGTAGTTAACACTCTAATATTCACAATCTCTTATCTTACTGTATTTTATGAAAAAGATTACTTTGAATACTATACTTGATCTCACATAATTTACATACCCATATTAGATGCCCTCTAATTGAATCTTAAAATTGGCCCTTTAAAGCTTAATTATATTCTATGTTATAGTTTATCTGAATTGTTTTTAAATTTTTCCAGGTCAATTTCCAGGTACTAAAGGTTTTAATGGAATGCAACTAAGCTATATTCTTGACTAAAAGCATAATATCAGTTATTTCAATTTCTCTTGGTTATGCACATCCAGAATATTTAATCATGTTCATTTGGACTATCATCATGAATTTAATTGTATGTTAAATTTGTAGGTCTCTGTTGTTAAATTAAGGGGCACCATTAAATGCATTGTGTTCATTTAAATTGTGAGAAAAATCTTTATCTTTACCTTACCTTGAGCTATTCCTCATTTGCTTTTAAATTAATAGACATTATTTTTAGAATAGTTTAATATTTATAGAGAAATTGAGTAATAATTTAATTCCCATATAGCACCCTCTCACAGTCTTCACTATTATTAATATCTTACATTGGTATTTTACAGTTTTAGCAATGAACCAATATTGTTAACTAGAGTCTATAGATGATTCAGATTTCCTTAATTTTTACCTGGTATTATTTCATATTCCAGGATTCTATCCATGGCATCACACTGCATTTAATCATTATCTTCCCTTAGATTCCTCTTGAGTGTGACAGTTTTTCAGATTTTCCTTGTTTTTGGGAACCTTGACAGTTTTGAGGAGTATTGATCAAGTGTGTTCCTTTTATAGGAATCTGTCTGATGATTTTTCTTGTTAGACTGAGATTATGGCTTCTGGAAAGGAAGACCACTGAGATAAAGTGTGATCATATCATATCAAAGGTATATAGTATCAACATGATTTATGACTGTTGACGTTGACCTTGATCACCTGGCTAAAGTAGTTTCTGTCAGGTTTCTCCACTATAGAGTTACACTTTTATTTCCTCCTTTTTATACTGTATTCTTTTAGAGGGAAGTCACCTTTAGAATGAAGTATCTACATAATTTATTTGAAATTCTTCTACACGGAAAACTTATTTCTTCTCAATTATTAATTATTTAATCATTTTTATACATCAGTATGGATGCATAGTATTTATTTTATATATAGGATTATAATTTCTATCAATTTTGTAGCTCAATTTTTTCCATCCTGGCCATTGGGAATCTTTCAGTTGGCTCCTATTCCCCTTTGACATACCTCATCTCATTGCCTGTGTGTGTGCGTGTGCATGTGCGTGTGTGTGTATGTGTGTTTGAGCACTTCATTGTTTATGGCATTATAAGATGCTTCAGGCTCATCTCGAATATTTCCAGCTCTAGTTCTAGAATCGGAATTCTCCAAGGATCTCTGATTTTGTTATTTATAAGGATTTTTTTTTTTTTTTTAAATTAGAGACTGGTATTAGACACCAAGATCTGGGCAGTAGGTGTGCTTGTTACTATTGAGTGTCATTTCTTTTAAGCTCTTTCTGCTCAGCTGATAGAGCAAAGAAAGATATGTTTGTATATTAACCTATGTATATACATATGTCAATAAATATTTCTACATGTAAAACTATCTTTAACTATATTAAGTTAAATATGAAGTCTGCTGGTATTCCCAACTCTAATACATTACCATATGGATATTCTGGCCTCATTTTTTGCTTATCTATAAATTCCCACTCCAACAATGAGAAACTTGGATCCTGTTATCTGCCATCCATTTTCTTAATGGTTCAATTCCAATATTTTTGAATAACAATATCAGAATTGTTTATCCATATCTCTGTAGTAAACAACCTTTTGAACTAGAGTACAGTGCTTATATGCAGTCCCTTTTGCCTTTGGTCTTATGTACACCACTCATTTCCATAGTTACTCAGGTTACCACCCTTCCCATACCCACTTCAGTGAAGCTGTAATAGACTAAGATTCTTTTGTCACATTCTGCATGCTTTCCTGAGATTCCTCAAACATCCCAAGTGATATTTTTAAATTTGCATAAACTAAGGTTCATTCGTTATGCTATAAAGTTGCATGGGTTTTGACAAATACATAAGGGCATGTATTCATTACAGAACACACAAAATAGTTTTATTGCCCTAAAAAATCTCCTCTGCTTTGCCTATTCTCCTTCTTCCCACTCCCTGAACCCATGGCAACCACTTACCATTTTACTGTTTTTATTGTTTTGCCTTTTCCACAATGTCATATAATTTGAATCATAAAGTAGGTAGCTTTTTTAGACTGATTTCTTTCACTTAAGATGTATTTAAGTTTCTTCCAAGTCATTCTGTGGCTTGATAACTCATTTCTTTTATCACATGGTAATATCTCATTTTACAGATGTACAACACATATCCATTCACCTGTTGAAGGACATCTTTGTTGCTTCTGCCTTTTGACCATATGAATAAAGCTGATATAAATATTCCTGTGCTGGTTTTTGTATGGACATAAGTTTTAAACTCAACTGAATAAAAGCCTAGGATCACGACTACTGGATTGGGTAGATGACTATGTTTAGTTTTGTAAGATACTGCTGAACAGTCTTGGTACTTTTAGTTCAAATATATCCTTACTGATTTTCTTCCTGCTTGATCTGCTAATAATTGAAAGAGGAGTTACTATAACAATGGAGACCTCTCTGTTTCTATATAGCTTTTATAGGCAACATATAGTTGCATATAGTTTTTTTTTTTTAATTGGGATATAGTTGCTTTACAATGCTGTGTTAGTTTCTGCTATACAATGAAGTGAATCAGCTATATGTGTACATATATCCCCACCCTCTTGGACCTCCTTCCCACCCCCCATCCCACCCATCTAGGTCATCACACAACACCAAGCTGAGTTCCCTGTGCTATACAGCAGGTTCCCACCAGCCTATCCGTTTTACACATGGCAATGCATATATGTGAATCCCAATCTCCCAATTCATCCCTCCCCTCGTCTCTCCCCACCCTCCCCGTTTCCACAGGTCCATTCTCTATGTCTGTGTCTCTATTCCTGCCCTGCAAATAAGTATGTACTCTACTTTTAATTGATGTATTTAGACCATTGACATTTAAAGTGGTTATTGTTGGATTAATATCAAAAATATTTGTGCCTAATTTCTATTCACTGAATTTGTTCTCTGTTTCTTTTTTATGTTACATTCCTTTTCTGCTTTCTCTAGTTTTAGATGAGTATTTTGTATGATTCCTTTTTCTCTCCTCTCTTACCTTATCAATTAAGTTTTTTTTATTTTGCTTGTTTTAGAGCTTATACCTTTACAACTAATATAATTTAGTTTCAAACACTATACTGCTTCACTAATAGTGCAAGTATTTGCTAACCTAGTGTTTCCAACTTCTCCTCCCCTTCCCTTATAACATTACTATTAGCCACTTAACCATACACTATAACCACCCAGTACTTTGCTACTACTATTAATTTAGACAAACTGTTGTCTATTAGATCAATTAAGAAGAATACCAAAAAATTATTTATTTTACCTTAATGAGTTTTCTCTGCCACTTCTCCTTTCTTTATGAAGATCTGAGTTTTGACCTATGCCACTTTCCTACTCTGTGAAGAAGGTCTTCTAACATTTATTGCAGGCTTCTTTACTGGAGACAAATTCCTTCAGTTATTGTTTATCTGAGAAATTCTTGATTTCTCTTTCACTCTTGAAGTGAATTTTGGGTCAGTGGATATAGAATTCTGGGTCGGTGCATTTTTTTTCTTTCAAGACTTTAAATATTTCATTCCACTACCTTCTTGCTTGCATGCTTTGTGACAGGAAGTCTGATGTAACTGATCCTTGTTCCTCTATAGGTAAGGTGTTTCTCACCCCTCAGGCTGCTTTTAAGATTTACTGTTTGTCTTTGGTTTGGTTTTCTGCAATTCGAATATGGCTTGATGTAGATTCTTTTGATATCTATCCTTTCCAGTGTTCTCTAAGCGTCCTTGATCTATGTTTTGTTGTCTGTCATTAATTTCCAAAAAATTTAAGCTGTTATTATCTCCAGTATTTCTTCTGTTTCTTTCTCTCTTTATTTATCTTTTTAATTCTTTCTGTTTGCATTTTAGTTTAGGAAGTTTCTGTTGACATATCTTCAAGCTTAATGATTATTTCTTCAGCCATGTCTAACCTACTGATGTACCCATCAAATGCATTCTTCAGTGTTGATTCTAACATATCATTTTGTCTTAGGGTTTTTTTTTTCTCTCCTTACATTATCCGTCTGTCCTTGCATGTTGTCTACTTCTTCCATTAGAGACTTTAACATACTGATCATAGTTATTTTACATTGATGCTATTTATGAGTCAGCTTCTAACACTTCCTTTGTCTCGTCAGACTGTGTTTCTTTTCATGCCATTTAGAATGCCTTGTTATTTTGTTGTTGAAAGTCAGTCATGATCTATTAGGTAATAAAAACTGAGACACATGGGCACTATGTGAGGTTTTACATTAATCTGGCTTGAAGTTCATCTGTGTTTCATGTTTGCTGTAGCTGTAGTTACCAGAGGCTTCAGATTCCTCCAGTATCCTTGTTTTCCCTGTTGTCTTTGGGCCCACTAAGAACTAAATCTTAAATAGATTATGTTTTACATTTATTTCAAATATAATCCACTGCTATTATATGGGTCCTTTTATGTTGTGGTAATGTGCGGAGGAAGGGAAAAAGTCTGTAATCTTATGATTAAATCTCACTCTTTTAGTGGGCTTGAATCCCTGAGCTGTGACTTTCAGAAATGTTTCTCAGCATTTTTCCCCCACCTAGGTGAGACATAAAAACTAGAGGGGGCTTGAGTTGGCTAATTGCCCTTCCGCCAGGGTGGATGAGGCTCTGGTAAAGTCTTTTCCTTTGAAGAGTAGGCTTTCATTGTGGAGAACATTCTGGGCATATTTCAGAATGGTTATTTTTGCCCTCCCCTTGCTATAAGTACAAGGTGATTTTTATTGGCTCTTTACCTTAAGAACTTGGTGAGATTTCTGGAGGTAAAACTCATGAAAGTATGGGACCCTAGGATTCTGACCTGGCACAGAAGCTGCTGGATTTGTATACTGTAAAAACACTTTATGAATTACAGGAGGCTGCGTGTGGACCAGCTTGAGAGAGTGCAACTCCTCAATCTAATTTTTGCTCCTTAAGATTTGAGCTAAGGGAACTGCAGTGTGAATAGATTTTACCACCCTAGCTCAAAGAATGTATCAGAATGCTGGAAACATTGAGGATGTTTGTCAATACATGTATCTGCATACATTGTGCTTCCAACCACCAAGCACCAAGATTTAGGTATATAAAGCAATCTCTTGATCTGCATAATCTAGAGGTAGACAATTTTATACCCTAGAATGGCTCCACTGGGATTTTACAGTGGGAAAGCAGTTAGACTGAGAAAACTTCTTTCCAGTAGTCTCAATGCACTTCTCTGTGAGAAGAAATGAAATATTGGTGGTCACACAGGCACCCAGTCTTTTGGCCCGAGGCAATTGATGGATGTATTCAGGAATTTCAGTGAAATGACAGGAAGGTGGCACTAGTTGCATGGGGAAAAGAAGAGAAAAGAGTCCATGTGAATGGGGTGTTTGGGAGATTTTCAAGGAGAAAGTTCATAAAGAGTCCTAAAGATTGAGAAACTCTGGAGCAGTTACAAACTGTGGGAAAATTGGAGATGAGAGGCAAGGGGATTTTTGTAACATATTGTCATGCTGTTGACCTGGAGGTCTTTGAACACATCAGTACAAGCAGCCTTGTCCACATGAGCATCTGGCCTATATTTGACTTACAAAAAAAAGTAGAAGGATCAAAAAAATTTGCTTACATGTGGTATAGTAGAATAAATAAGCAAAAATAAAAATACATCTTATGAAATATTTTAAACCAAAAAGTATGGAAAGGTACATTTTAAGAACACCTGGAGCTTTTATCAAGATATTAAAATACCAGATTTTCACAGTGATTTTAAATGTTAAAAATGAATTGCAAAATGTTTATAATAATACAGTTGTCCCTAGAGTATCCATAATCACTCATCAAATGATCAGTCACTTGAAGAAATATCATGATCCATCTCTGTCATGGAAAATGAAGTTGTATTATAACCAGCTCTTTGTCAATGGTCAGTGGTCAAAGGTACTGATTTCTAAGTGTGGTAACAATGAAAAAAATTGAATAATTGTGTAAACATTAAGGTTCATTTAATTTTTATAGATTTAAATAGATTTAAATATTCAGATAAACTTTAGACATCACTTCATTAAATTATTCTATCTTGAACTTTAAAAAAATATTTCAATGTAAAGTACAAGACCAGTTTTGTAAGAAGATCACAGTGTTTGTCAATAGACTCCAGGGTATGAAAGGGAAAATATTTACTCTTTGATTTATTAGGGACCTAAATGCCAATCTCTTTCTTCAGAATCTAGTGTTGTCATGAGGTGTGCCAGCTGGTTGGACCTTAATATTTTTTATTACATGTTTGAAAGACTTCAGCTTTCAAATTTGTAAGCAATTTTTACTGTTAGACTAGAGAATTAAATTGTTAAATTCCTTTAGGGACATACTCTGTTTCTTAGGGGAGGGAAGAATTTTTAGTTTTGCAGTGATAGAATTAGTTTTGATGACATGAAACAAATGTCTGCTCATTGATCTTAATAGGGTAAGGGAATTGTCACTGGGGTCAAAAGCAACTTGGGCCTCTAGAGGCATGGTATACTTCAAGTGGTGAAAGGGCTGGGGATGTGAGTATTATTACCCTTGACATTAGAAGAAGCTGATAGTTCCCTGGACAGTTCTAGGGATTCTGAAGTTGAGTATGCTAAACTCTGAATAGCTGCTTCTAATAATATTTGGAGAAGCTATCCCTCCCTTAGTTTAGAGAATTGACAGAAACCGTCCACAAAGGACAGCTGTATCCAGCAGAACAGAGGGTCAGTAGCTAAGACAGTGACCTAGTAGCAGATGATGCCATACAACCTTAAGTAAAGAGTGACCTGCTCATGCGTCATGGTACTTGGTGAACAGTAGTATAAAGAAATTGCTTACGGTTATGCATAAGATATTTACTAGTGACCAGCTTCACAATCCTTACCACCACTGGCTGTCATCCACAGCTCACAGCAGCCTCAGGCTGTTGCAACATCACGTTGACCTCTGCCACTGTAGGCTCGCTCCACATTCCAATTATGACTACCATACCCATCCCTTCCTCCAGCCTGAGTGAGCCAGACCCCCCAGTCAGGCACTGCTTTAACTCCCTCCTGTCTGGATGGCGAAGAGATGCCTGAAGGTGACCTACATGCAGAGGTAGGGCCAAAACCAAAGCTGAACCCCAGGAGCTGTGTGAAAAGAAGAGAAAGGGATATCTCTCCCAGGAGCCTCAGAAGCAACAGATGAAATCCCCACAATCAACTTGATGTACCCTGCATTTGTGGAATACCTTAAGAGACAACGAATCATCCCAAAATTGAGGTGGTGGATTTTAGGAGCAACTGTAGACTTTGGGTTTGCTGTCTGCAACTGATCTGTTTCTGATATTTATGTTTATCTTAGTTTAGTTTAGGTTTTAGTGCTTCTTATCAATGGTGGATTGGTTTATTGGTTTGGCTGCTCTCTTCCTTATTTTTTAAATTTTTATTTTTTATGTATTATTTTTTCTTTCATTTTTTCTTCCTTTTCTTCTGAGCTATCTTGGTGCTCTGGCCTGGCATCAGGCCTGAGCCTATGAAGTGGGAGAGCCAAGTTCTGGTCACTGGTCCATCAGAGACCTCCTGGCCTCACGTAATATTAATCAGCGAGAGCTCTCCCAGAGATCTCGGTCTCAAAGCTAAGACCCAGCTCCACTCAAGAACGAGCAAGGTCCATTGCTGGACACCCCATGACAAACAACTAGTAAGAAACGAACACAACCCCACCCATTAGCAGAGAGGATGCATAAAATCATACTAAGTTCACAGACACCCCAAAACACAACACTGGATATGGCCCTGCCTACCAGAAAGACAAGATCCAGCCCCACACATCAGAACACAGGCACCAGTCCCCTCCACCAGGAAACCTGCACAACCCACTGAACCAACCTTACACACTGGGGGCAGACACCAAAAACAATGGGAACTACGAACCTGCAGGCTGCAAAAAGGAGACCCCAAACATAGTAAGTTAAACAAAATGAGAAGACAGAGAAAAACACAGTAGATGAAGGAGCAAGGGGTAAATACCTACCAGACCAACAAATGAAGAGGAAATAGGAAGTCTACCTGAAAAAGAATTCAGAGTACTAATAGTAAAGATAATAGTAAAGATCCAAAATCTTGGAAATAGAATGGAGAAAATACAAGAAACGTTTAACAAGGACCTAGAAGAACTTAACTGCAAACAAACAATGATGAACAACACAATAAATGAAATTAAAAATTCTCTAGAAGGAATCAGTAGCAGAATAACTGAGGCAGAAGAATGGATAAGTGACCTGGAAGATAAAACAGTGGAAATAACTACTGCAGAGCACAATAAAGAAAAAACAATGAAAAATATTGAGGACAGTCTCAAAGAGGTCTGGGACATTAAGCATACCAACATTCAATTTATAGGGGTCCCAGAAGAAAAAGAGAAAAAGAAAGACTGAGAAAATATTTGAAGAGATTATATTTGAAAACTTCCCTAATATGGAAAAGGAAAAAGTCAGTCAAGTCCAGGAAGCACAGAGTCCCATACAGGATAAATCCAAGAAGAAAAATGCCAAGACACATATTAATCAAACTATCAAAAATTAAATACAAAGAAAAAATATTAAAAGCAGCAAGGGAAAAACAACAAATAACATACAAAGGAATCCCCATAAGGTTAACAGCTGATCTTTCAGCAGAAACTCTGCAAGCCAGATGGGAGTGACAGGACATATTTAAAGTGATGAAAGGGAAAAACCTATAACCAAGATTACTCTACACAGCAAGGATCTCATTCAGATTCGATAGAGAAATTAAAACCTTTACAGACAAGGAAAGGTTAAGAGAATTTAGCACCAACAAAACATCTTTACAACAAATGCTAAAGGAACTTCTCTAGGCAGGAAACACAAGAGAAGGAAAAGATCTACAAAAACAAACCCAAAGCAATTAAGAAAATGGTAATAGAAATATACATATCAATAATTACCTTAAATGTAAATGGATTAAATGCTCCAACCAAAAGACATAGACTGGCTGAATGGATACAAAAACAATACCCATATATATGCTGTCTACAAGAGACCCACTTCAGACATAGGGACACATACAGTTTGAAAATGAGGAGATGGAAAAAGATATTCCATCCAAATGGAAATCAAAAGAAAGCTGAAGTAGCAAAACTCATATCAGACAAGCTAGACTTTAAAGACTATTACAAGAGGCAAAGAAGGACACTACATAATGATCAAGGAATCAATCCAAAGTAGATATAACATTGTAAATATTTATGCACCCAACATAGGAGCACCTCAATACATAAGCAAATGTTAACAGCCAAAAAAGGGGAAATCAACAGTAACGCAATAGTAGTAGGGGACTTAAACACCCCACTTTCACCAATGGACAGATCAACCAAAATGAAAATAAATAAGGAAACACAAGCTTTAAATGACACATTATACAGGGTTGACTTAACTGATATTTATAGGACATTCCATCCAAAAACAACAGAATACATTTTCTTCTCAATTGCTCAAGGAACATTCTCCAGGATAGATCACATCTTGGGTCACAAATTAAGCCTTGGTAAATATAAAAAAATTGAAATTGTATCAAGTACCTTTTCCAACCACAATGCTATGAGACTAGATATCAATTAAAGGAAAAAAACTGTAAGAAATACAAACACATGGAGGCTAAACAATGTGCTACTAAATAACAAAGAGATTACTGAAGAAATCAAAGAGGAAATCAAAAAATACCTAGAAACACATGATAATGAAAACAAAATGACCCAAAACCTATGGGATGCAGCAAAAGCAGTTCTAAAAGGGAAGTTTATAGCAATACAATCCTACCTCAAGAAACAAGAAAAATTTCAAATAAATAACCTAACTTTATACCTAAAGCAGTTAGGGAGAGAAGAACAAAAAAACCCCAAAGTTAGCAGAAGGAAAGAAATCATAAAGATCAGATCAAAAATGAATGAAAAAGAAATGAAGGAAACAATAGCAAAGATCAATAAAATTAAAAGCTGTTTCTTTTTTAAAAATTAATTTATTTATTTCTGGCTACATTGGGTCTTCATTGCTGCATGTGGGCTATCTCTAGTTGCAGTGTGCAGGCTTCTCATTGTGGTGGCTTCTCTTGTGGAGCACCAGCTCTAGGCATGTAGGCTCAGTAGTTGTGGTGCAGGGGCTTAGTTGCACCATGGTATGTGGAATCTTCCTGGACCAGGGCTCAAACCCGTGTCACCTGCATTGGCAGGTGGATTCTTAACCACTGTGTCATCAGGGAAGTCTCTAAAAGCTGGTTCTTTGAGAAGATAAACAAAATTAATAAACCATAAGCCAGACTCATCAAGAAAAAAAGGGAAAATAAATCAACAAAATTAGAAATGATAACGGAGAAGTAACAACAGACACTGCAGAAATACAAAAGATCATGAGAGATTACTACAAGCAACTATGTGCCAAGAAAATGGACAACCTGGAAGAAATGCATAAATTCTTAGAAAAGCACATTGTTCTGAGACTGAAACAAGAAGAAACACTGAAATTGAACCTGTGATTAAAAATCTTCCAACAAACAAAAGCCCAGGACCAGATGGCTTCACAGGCAAATTCTATCAAACATTTAGAGAAGAGCTAACACCTATCCTTCTCAAACTCTTCAGAAATATAGCAGAGGGAGGAACACTCCCATAATCATTATATGAGGCCACTGACACGCTGATACCAAAACCAGACAAAGATGTCCCCAAAAAACAAAATTACAGGCCAATATCTCTGATGAACATAGATGCAAGAATCCTCAACAGAACACTAGCAAACAGAATCCAACAGTACATTAAAAGGATCATACACCATGATCAAGTGGGGTTTATCCCAGGAATGCAAGGATTCTTCAATATACGCAAATCAATCAATGTGATGCACTATATTAATAAACTGAATGACAAAACCATATGATCATCTCAATAGATGCAGAAAAAGCTTTTGACAAAATTCAACACCCACTTACTATAAAAACTGTCCAGAAAGTAGGCATGGAGGGAACCTACCTCAATATAATAAAGGCCACATATGATAAACCCCAGCCAACTTTGTTCTCAATGGTGAAAAACTGAAACCATTTCCACTAAGATCAGGAACAAGACAAGGTCACCCACACTCACCACTGTTATTGAACATAATTGTGGAAGTTTTAGCCACAGCTATCAGAGAAGAAAAGAAATAAACCGAATCCAAATCAGAAAAGAAGAAGTAAAGCTGTCACTGTTTGCCAATGACATGACATTATACAAAGGGAATCCTAAAGATGCTACCAGAAAACTACTAGAGCTAATCAATGAATTTGGTAAAGTAGCAGGGTACAAAATTAATGCACAGAAATCTCTTGCATTCCTATACACTGATGATGAAAAATCTGAAAGAGAAATTAAAGAAACACTCCCATTTGCCATTGCAACAAAAAGAATAAAATACCTAGGGATAAACCTACCTAAGGAGACAAAAGACCTGTATGCAGAAAACTATAAGACACTGATGAAAGAAATTAAAGATGATACAAACAGATGGAGAGATATACCATGTTCTTGGATTGGAAGAATCAACATTGTGAAAATGACTCTACTACCCAAAGCAATCTACAAATTCAAGGTAATCCCTATCAAACTACCACAGGCATTTTTCACAGAACTAGAACAAAAAATTACATAATTTGTATGGAAACACAAAAGACCCCAAATAGCCAAAGCAGTCTTGAGAAAGAGAAAAGGAGCTGGAGGAATCAGGCTCCCTGACTTCAGAGTATCTTACAAAGCTACAGTAATCAAGACAGTACGGTCCTGGCATAAAAACAGAAAGATAGGTCAATGGAACAGGATAGAAAGCCCAGAGATAAACCCACGCACATACGTGGGTTTAGTCACCTTATTTTTGATAAAGGAGGCAAGAATATACAGTGGAGAAAAGACAGCCTCTTCAGTAAGTGGTGCTGGGAAAACTGGAGAGCTACATGTAAAAGAATGAGATTAGAACACTCCCTAACACCATACACAAAAATAAACTCAAAATGGATTAAAGACCTAAAGGTAAGGCCAGACACTATAAAACTCTTAGAGGAAAACATAGGCAGAACACTCTATGACATAAATCACAGCAAGATCCTTTTTGACCCACCTCCTAGAGAAATGGAAATAAAAACAAAAATATATAATGGGACCTAATGAAACTTAAAATCTTCTGCATAACAAAGGAAACCATAAACAAGACAAAAAGACAACCCTCAGAAGGGAGAAATTATTTGCAAATGAAACAACTGACAAAGGATTAATCTCCAAAATTTACAATCAGCTCATGCAGCTCAATATAAAAAAAACAAACAACCCAATCTAAAAATGGGCAGAAGATCTACATAGACATTTCTCCAAAGAAGATATACAGATTGCCAACAAACGCATGAAAGGATGCTCAACATCACTATTCATTAGAGAAATGCAAATCAAAACTGCAATGAGGTATCACTTCTCGCCAGTTAGAATGACCATCATCAAATAATCTACAAACAATAAATGCTGGAGAGGGTGTGGAGAAAAGGGAACCCTCTTGCACATTTGCTGGGAATGTAAATTGATACAGCCACTATGGAGAACAGTATGGAGTTTCCTTAAAAAACTAAAAATAGAACTACCATATGACCCAGCAATCCCACTACTTGGCATATACACTCAGAAAACCATAATTCAAAAAGAGTCATGTACCACAATGTTCATTGCCGCACTATTTGCAATAGCTAGGACATGGAACCAACCTAAGTGCCCATCAACAGATGAATGGATAAAGAAGATATGGGACATATATACGGTGGAATATTACTCAGCCATAAAAGGAAACTAAGTGAGTTTTTTGTAGTGAGGCAGATGGACCTAGAGTCTGTCATGCAGAGTGAAGTAAATCAGAAAGAGAAAATAAATACCATATGCTAACACATATATATGGAATCTAAAAGAAAATGGTTCTGAAGAACCTAGAGGCAGGACAGGAATAAAGACACAGTCATAGAAAATGGACTTGAGGACACTGGGAGAGGGAAGGGTAAGCTGGGACGAAGTGAGAGAGTAGCATTGACATATATACCCTACCAAATATAAAAGAGATAGCTACTGGGAAGCAGCTGCATAGCACAGGGAGATCAGCTGTGTACTTTGTGACCCCCTAGAGGGGTGGGTTAAGGAGGGTGGAGGGAGACCCAAGAGGGAGGAGATACGGAGATATATGTTTATGTATAGCTGATTCACTTTGTTATACAGCAGAAACTAACACAACACTTTGAAGCAACTATACTCCAAGAAAGATGTTCTCTCTCTCTCTCTCTCTGTCTCTCTGTCTCTCTGTCTCTGTCTCTCTGTCTCTCTCTCTCTCTCTCTCTCTCTCTCTCTATATATATATATATATATGCCTGTTATATATTGAATATGTTTTAAATAGCAGAAATTAGCATTTCCAAAATTGTTTGATAATCGATAAATATAGAAATAGACTCTTGCATGTTGATATCCCTGAATATGGTGGCTACACTTTTTGCAAGGTGTGTATTTTTAAATTTGTTTTCTTTACTTAGAATATTTTATTAAAGTGGTGGTGAGACCACATACCTTCATCAAGTATAGTGCCGAACTCCTATTAATGTCGGGGCTACTCAGCAAGTTGGAGGAGGCACTGAAGAGCTATTCAAGTTAGGGTCTCAGAGAAAATACAGATTTATAAATACCGTTTTTTTTAGAATATGATGCCAATCTAGTAATATAGGTTTAAAATTTGTGCATGCTGTGCTTGATTATTTCATTTCAATAATGAATAGTAGTACTTATCTTCTTTGGTGAATGGCCTACAGCTTTATTCAGTTGAGTACTGAGTACAGCATAGAGAAATATTAATATGTTTTTATCTATTCAGCACAAACCAGTAAGTCAGTTGGCTTCATGGGATGATGAAAATTTCCTCCTGCCAACATCAAAGCAAGTTCTTCTAAAATTAAATCAATCTAGATTTGGAGTAACTGTTGAATAGCCCCTTAATCTCAGATAAACACATGTACAAGAATTATGGCCTGGTGTTTCCCATTGGCGCTTATCCTTGCATTTAACTATACACTTCGATAGGATTTCTCTTGAAGAGCTACAGCTATTGGCTCTACCTAGCATCCTGGGGTTTGTAGCTTTTATGTTTTCAGTTATACTGGATACTATCTGTTTACAGGATAGACTGCTATAACAGACTCTAAATTCTCAAAGCCAGAGATATTTGGGCAGTATGCCCCATTGTCCCATCATTCTTCTGTTAAAAGTTCTGTGAAACTTAACAGAAAGGACCAGCAATTTTATGTTAATTAATCTGTTCAGGTTTTCCATTTATAGGGATTTTCAATTTTGGCAACTTATATTTTTATAAGGAAATCATTCATTTCTTAGAACTTTTCAAATGCATTGCCATAGAGTTGCAAGTATTACTTTAATTTCATCTTTTCTGTGCCTGTGTCTCCTTTCTCCTAATTTTGTGTGTAGCCTTCTCTCTCTCTCTCTACTTTCCTCCCTCCCTCTTTACCCCTTCTCTTGTTAACAACACGTTTAACTATTTTATTCATCATTACAAAAAAACAGTTTTTGAATTTATTCTTTCTACTAATTTGGGTTATTTATCTTCAGCTTCATTAATTTCAGCTTCTATATGTATTAATTTCATTTCTTTCAAATTGTGTTACTCTTTTCTCTTTTACGTAAAATTGTCAAATAGTTTTTTTCATTTATAGTCTTTCTGCTTTAATATTGAAAAAAATTAAATTAAATGTACATTTTCCAAGCACAGTTTTTACTGTGTCCCATGGGTTGTCAGTATGAAGAATTCTATTTTTCAATGACTTCAAGATGTTTTGCAATTTTCTGTTGATTTCCTCTTTGATCCATGGGTTACCTAGGGGTCTGTTTCTTAATTTCTGATTGATTAAGATATTTTGTCACTTTATTATTTAGTCCTAATTTTACTGGATTCTGACCAGAATATCTGGTGTGTAATTTGTTACCTTTTAATTTGTGTAGTTTCTATATGCTCAAGAAAATTATTACATTTTTTGTGTTTCATGAATATAGGAAAAAAGCATTTATTCTCCATTTGAGGGATACAAAGTTTTATATATGTGTGTGTTAGTGTTCAAGGTTATAGGTTTTTAAAATCCATTTCTTATATACCCTTCTCTTACTCTATACCAGCTGCTGTAACAAAATACCATGGACTAGGTAGCTTATAAATAATAATAATTTATTTCTCATATTTCTGGAGTTTGGGAGTCCTACATCAGCATGCCAGCATGTTCAGGCGAGAGTCCTAAGTTGCAGGTTGCCAATTTATCCCAGTGTCTTACAAGGTGGAAAGAATGAGGGAGCTCTCTTGGTCTCTTTTATAAAGACATTAATCTTATTCATGAGGGCTTGGTCTTCATGACCTAATCTCACTCCAAAGTCTTCACCTCCCAGTACTAACACATTAGGCATTAGGATTTCAACATGTGAGTTTCAGAGAGACACTAACATTCAGATCATAGCAGTCTTTACTGATTTTTGCCTACTAGATATGCACAACAGAGAAAGAGGGATATTCTAGTTTCCCACTCTAATTTTAACCAAAGTTTTTTGTTTGTTTATATTTTTGATAGCTTTTGACTCACATTATGTATCTGCTGTTCTCTTTGGCACACATAGTTTTGTGACTGCGTTATCTATTTTCATAAACTGTAAATTTTATTATCAAACTCTTTCCAGTTACATCTTCAATTCTTTGAACCTTGTCTGATGCTGCCTTATTTCCATTTGCATTTTCTCTTTATCTCCTTATTTTTAATGTTTCTTTTAAGCATCAAATAGCTGTGTGTTCATTTTTTAGCATAATCTGATGATCTCTGTATTTTAATTGAGGAATTCAAATGCTTCATTTTTAGGGTAATGACTGATATGTCTTATCTCTTTTTCCTTACTGTAAGTTTGCTATTTATTTTACATTGTAGTTTTTTGTTCACTTTTTTCTTATCACTGTTGATTTTATTATTATGCATTTCTTTTGTTAATTTAGAAGCTCTCCATACTTTTTCATGCAATATTTACTTTCCTCCAACTTCCACATCCATTAGTATATACATGCTAGATATCCTGGATTTAATCTCTCAACTGTTTATCTTTTCCCTCTTGTTTACTATATCAGCTTTTTCCTCTTTGCTATAAAATATTTTATTTTGTAATTGGTAATCCACATTTTTCAGGATTATTATGCTATTCTTTAATTTATTGAATTATTTGGAAACCCATGTTCTTTTAAGATTTAAGGTTTTTTCCATGTGTGATACAGTATACTTGAACATCCTTAAATGCACCCTACCCCAGCCTTAAAAGTAAAGTTTTTGTCTGGATTATCCAAAAGCTCTATTTTGTGTTCTGATTTATCTTCCTCAGTAAACTCTTGGGCACCCAGGTATGTAATGCTTTTTTTCTTTGTTGCCTCTTGGGACTCAGATTCAGTTGAGAGAGTACCTTAAGAGGGGGTGTCCTAACCAGTAGTGGAAGATAATTTTGTCATGACAGGCTGCAGCCGTAGAAGCAGGGAGGTTCCAAGGCATTTGCTGAGGCACTTGGTAGAGGCTTTCCTGCTCTCCCAACTACCTGTGTTCTTTTTGTATGGAGAAAAGTCAAGTCATCTTTCACTTCCTTCTTGGCATCTTGTGAATAACAAAAGATCAGGAACACTGGAGGGGAAAGAGGCAATGCTGACTTTTATTAAAAAATATCACAGATCTCTGCAGGTCACTGCTTTCTATTCCTCAACCTTGGTCTCCCCAGAGCTGGTCTCCAGACATTCATCCAGCCACTGGAATAAAACCTCTACTAAATCTTCCCAGCTTGAACGCCAGACTTCCTCTTTTGAACCAAGAAGATAAACTCAAAATGGATTACAGACCTAAATGTAAGGCTGGATACTATAAAACTCTTAGAGGAAAACATAGGAAGAACACTCTTTGACATAAATCACAGCAAGATCTTTTTTGATCCATCTCCTAGAGTAATGAAAATAAAAACACAAACAAATGGGACCCACATAAACTTAAAAGCATTTGCACAGCAAAGGAAACCTTAAACAAAACAAAAAGACAACCCTCAGAATGGAAGAAAATATTTTCAAGCGAAAAAACTGACAAGGGATTAATCTCCAAAATATACAAACAGCTCATGCAGCTCAATATCAAAAAAACAAACAACCCAATCAAAAAATGGGCAGAAGATCTAAATAGACATTTTTTCCAAAGAAGACATACAGATGGCCAAAAAGCACATGAAAAGCTGCTCAACATCACTAATTGTTAGAGAAATGCAAATCAAAACTGCCGTGAGGTATCACCTCATACAAGTCAGAATGGGCATCATCAAAAAATCTACAAACACTAAATGCTGGAGAGGGTGTGGAGAAAAAGGAACCCTCCTACACCATTGGTGGGAATGTAAACTGATACAGGCACTATGGATAACAGTATGAAGATTCCTTTAAAAACAAAAAAATAGAGCTACCATACGATCCAGCAACTGTACCCCTAGGCATATATCCAGAGAAAACCATAATTTGAAAAGATACATGCACCCCAGTGTTCATTGCATCACTATTTACAATAGCCAGGACATGGAAGCAACCTAAATGTCCATCAACAGAGGAATGGATAAAGAAGATGTGGTACATATATACAATGGAATATTACTCAGCCATAAATAAGAGTGGAAAAATGCCATTTGCAGCAACATGGATGGACCTAGAGATTGCCATACTGAGTGAAGTAAGTTAGACAAAGAAAGAAATATCATATGATATCACTTATATGTGGAATCTTTAAAAAGGGTACAAATGAACTTATCTACAAAACAGAAATAGAGTTACAGATCTAGAAAACAAACTTATGGGTTCCAGGGGGTAAGGGGAGGGAAGGATAAGTTGGGAGATTGGGAATGACATAAACACACTACTACATATAAAATAGATAACTAATAAGGACCTATGGTATAGCACAAGGAACACTACTCAATATTCTGTAATGGCCTATATGGGAAAAGAATCTAAAAAAAGAGTGAATATATTTATATGTATAACTGATTCACTTTGCTCTACACCTGAAACTAACACAATGTAAATCAACTATACTCCAATAAATTTTTTTTTAAAAGCTATAGGGGAATGGTAGGGAGTTTATCTTCCATTCCTGTGTCCCCATCAAAAATTCAGACTTATTGGTGTCTTTAGGGCCACTGATGAACTTAGGTGAAATGTGCAGTATTCCAAGGAGACACATTACTATTTCATCCAGGTTATATATGTGCAATGAGCCTATTTTATTTTTCCCACTGGCTTGGTGATTGCCCATGCTCCAGTTCCGCAGCAAGAATTTGCCTGTGTTTGGCTTTATAAATGCCCAGTATTTCACAAACTCATTCTAACAGTATTAGTCACTTTATGCAAAATCTTTACAAGTTATATGTTCATTAAATTTGATTTTATTTTAAAGTGAAAATATAATAATCTTTTCCTTGTATGTCATAAAGACCATCCAAAGTTTAGATCTAATTAGCACGCTAGACTTATATTTCATAGTGTTTTATAAAGAATTGAATTTCCTTATTAGTATTCATGATTTATAATAAATAAAAGGAGAGAAGCGGCTGCATAAAAATGTAATCTCTGTCAGCTCAGTGGTTGGACTTTTAATTCTGAAGCATCCTCCATGTCAAAGACTATTGTCCTCTTTCACGTTGCTAAGTTGTTAAGTATTATTATTAGATGCTCTTCATTATTTTCTCTTCATTTTCTCCCTCTACTCAGTTTATCATCATGAGAATAAGAATATTCTCTGGAATATTTATGGTGATATTAGAAAATCATCTAGCTAATTCAGAACTTTGAATAACAGAAAGGTTAGTTATACCATTGAGAACATAAAAATCCACTGGACAGAAAAGCCCAAAACGTTAACAGTGTTTTTGTACAGCACTGGAGATTTCTTTCCAGCAAAGTACTGATATTTTAACAATCTACCACACCAAAATCAAAGAAAAGAAATTGTCCTTTCCATTATTTTAAACTCAAGTTTTGTTGTATCTATTTCTTCAATAAAAATTACCTTAACCCTTTCTCCTAGAACATTCCTAGTTTCTCTAAAGGTGACCTCCTGTTTTTAAACCTCCATCTGATTTTTCTTCTGGAAATCTCTCTGTTATCTCATGCAAGATTAATCTAAAGATAACCCTTTTATTAACTTACCATAAAACTCACCTACCTAACTTCAAGTCACAGCAATTTTTCAAAATTATGTGAAGAAATAAAAGCATATTTAGGAAGATCTTAGAGTTTGTGGAAACCTAAGTTTGTACATAGGGTGGGGTATATCATGACTTGATATGTGTGCCATGTTGGGAATAGAAAGAAATGATTTTCACATTTATCTCTGTATTTTGACCAAGGCTTTCTAGCATGTCTTTATAAAGAGTTTGTCTGTGGTCAAATTTTGAAGATTTTTTCTCCGCTTCAGTACTTCACCTTTTAGCCCATATTTCTCTTTCTTCATTCAACTCTCAATGGCACCCAAAGCTTTCACCTCTGCTTTAGGGCCACTGATCCCTATTGTGTTGTCTCAATGCTTGCAGCAGAGACTTGCTGCCAACAACCTGCCTATTCCCTCTAGATTATATATCCCAGCCTCCTTTGCCATTATCCCAGCCTCCTTTGCCGTTGGGTGTGCCTATATAACTGAGTTCCAGCCAGTGGAATGTGAACAAAGTGACTAGCTCACTTTCTGGGTGGGCTGTTACATCTGATCCTTCATGGTCTTTGCTTTTCCTTTGGCAACACTTGAAGCTGTATCCTGAAGACAGAGGAACCCTTGTATGGAAGGAGCTCAAATATCTGGATGAACATTGATAGAAAGCCACTTTTCAGGAAAACCCATTTGGACTATATGTTCTTGAGAAATAATCTTCCATCATTTAAGATAGACTAGATATAAGAATTTCACAGGTAATACTTTAATACTTATACTCCTCACTAATTCTCAGCCTCCTTCCACCTAACAAAATTTACCAATTCCCAATTCCATTGTGTCCCCTAATAAAAGATAGGATGTGATTAAATGAATTACTTAAATTATTTTGTAATAAAGAAAATATAAGTATGTTGTTAGAACTCTTTCCTGGACTGAGATGACTCCTTTCTCTTTTTCATGCTCTAGTTAATTAATCGATTTTTGAAAACTAGATAGAGGTTCAGAAGGCTGAGATAAAAATCTGGCAAAAGGAGTTTTTCAAGAAATCTCTCTCTTTATTTTTCTTTAACCCTAAACATTTTAAATGATGTTCAGATTTTACTCAGCTTTTCGCTTAATGGGATTTTTTATTTTTCAAAATACTGAGTATATCCGAGTCCTGCCTTCAGTGTTTCATTGTAATATAAAAGGAGGAAAATATTGTAATCCCTTTAATACCTCTCCTAAGGAATGAATTATGAGCAGTGCAATGGTTTAGTTAGAACTTCATTGCTTTGTTGGAGGCAAGTTCAATTGGCAAATGACTCTTTTTGGTTTTTTTTTTTATCATTTTTTTGGTGTTTGCTTAATTTTTAGGAAAAAACTTAAAGTAGCAATATGCCAAAACACTTTGGCAGGCATTTATTTTAAGAATTCTGTAGCATTTCATATTGCACTTATCATAAGTTATATAATTTCTTTTTTAGAGAGTAAAAGCAAATTTTGGTATAACTTGCCTGTAGTCACAATTTGTTAACTATACATTTTTTTTCAAGAGGCAGAGAAAACTAATATAAAATTTATGCCGAGTATCAGAAGGATTCAGGCCTCTAACACATAATTTCCTCAAGGATCTACCAGAATAATATCATGTTAATATTTCTACAGAATAAAGTCTATTAGTCTAATTAAAATAGGCTTTATAGTTTAAAATTATTTTTCAGTAGGAAATTGTATTAGGATTCTCTAGAGAAACAGAAATGATATATATATTTGTATATAGATATAGGTATGATTTATTAAAGGAATTGGCTCATATAATTACAAAGGCTGAGAAGTCTCAAGATCTGCAGTCAGCAACCTGGATCCCCAAGAGAGCTGATGGTGTAGGACCAGTCTGAGTCTGAACACCTGAGAACTAAGAGAACTGATAGTGGAAGTTACAGTCAAGTCCAAATCTGAGGGCAGGAGAAAACTAATGTCCCAGCTCAGAGACAGACAGAAAGAGTAAATTCTTTCTTACTGAGTCTTTTTGTCCTATTCAGGCTTTCAACAGGTTAGATGATGTCCACCTACACTGGGGAGGGCAATCTGCTTTACTCCATATACCTTTTCGAATGTCAGTCTCATCTGAAAACACTCTCAGAGACACACCCAGATATAATGTTTAACCAAATATCTGTGCACCCCATGGCCGAGTCAAGTTGACACATAAAATTAACCATCACAGTGATATAGTCACATGGTTCAAGGTGCAAAAGATATGAAAAGGTAATACAGTAAAAATTCTTTCTCCTTCTCCTCACCTCACATCAAATCACTTAGTTCCCTTCCCCAGAGGCAATACATGCTATTAGCTTTGTGTGCATTCTTCCAGAGATGTTTTTCATTGTTATGGATACATATATGTATATATTTTCTCTTCCTTCCTTACACAAATACTGGTTTACTATACACAAAGAACATCTAATTCTTCTTTATCCTGCTGTATCCAACATTACTTATTTAACTAAATTCATTAATATATGAACTATATTGTTTCCATTGTTGCAAGTACAAAGCACAGTGAATAACCTTATATGTATGTCATTTTACAAAAGTTTGTGTATGTATGTAGGAGAAATGCTTAGAAGAATAATTGCTGGGTAAAAATTATGTTCTTTTGTAATATTCATAGGCATTTCCAAATTGCTTTCAATATGGGTTTTATCTATTGACACCCTTACAATCAATGTACAGACAGCATGCTCCCCACACCCAATACAATCCATTTCTTAAAAAACTTAGTTTCCTATCTTTTTATTGATATATAATTAATATATGACATTGTATTCATTTTAGGTGTACAGTGTAATGATTTATTTATTTATTGCAAAATGATTACCACAGTAAGTTAACATCTATCACCAAACATAATTAAACATTTCTTTTCATGTAATGAGAATTTTTAAGATCTACTCTATTAGCAGCTTTCAAATATAAGATACAGCATGGTTAACTATAGTTAACCATGCTGTATATTATATCGCCAGGACTTTTATTTTAAAACTTGACATTTGTACCTTTTGATCACCTTCACTCATTTCACGTCCCCCCCACCTCCCCACATACCCTGCCTCTGGCAAGCACCATTCTGTTCTCTATATCTATGATTTTTTTTTTTTAAGATTCTACATATAAATGATATCAGACAGTATTTGTTTTTCTTTGTCTGACTTATTTCACTTAGCATAATGCCCTCTAGGGCCATCCATGTTGTCACAAATGGCAGGATCTCCCACTTTTTTATGACGAATACTCCATTGTGTATGTATGTGTGTGTGTGTGTATATATATATATATATATATACACACACCACATTTTCTTCATTCATCCATCAATAGACTCATGTTGTTTCCATGTCCTGCCTATTGTAAATAATGCTGCAATGAACATGGAGGTTCAGATGTCTTTTCAAGATAGTGATTTTCTTTCCCTCAGATAAATACCCAAAGGTGGAATTGCTGGATCATATGATAGTTATATTTTTAATTTTTTGAGGAATCTCTGTACTGTTTTTCACAGTGACTGCACCAGTTTACATCCCCACCAACAGTACACAAGTGTTCCCTTTTCTCTATATCCTTTCCAACACTTAATTCTTGTCTTTTTGATGATAGCCATTCTAACAGATGTGAGAATGGCTATTACATTGTGGTTTTGTTTTGCATTCCCTGATGATTTGTAATGTTGAGCATCTTTTCGTCTACTTACTAGTCATTTGTATGTTTTAAGTGGAAGATAGTATCTTGGTATAGTTTTAATTTGCATTTTTTTTTCTTTAAAGTTAAGCATATTCTTATGTTTAAAAGCCAGTTCCACATATTTCTCTGTCAACTGTTTATTACTTAAATTGAGCCACCTGCATTTTTTGTATTATTTTGGAAGTGCTCCCTCTATTTACCTGACTTTATTACTTGATGAGGTATGAGTTAAAATGTATTTTCTCAGTTTCTTATTGATCTCTGACTTCACTCAGAATTGTGTTTGCCATACAGAAGTTTTTTGTTTGTTTGTTTGTTTTAAATTTAATCCAATTTACGTCTTTCCTAGATTTCTGGGTTTTGAATCACTTGAGCATTTAAAGAGAAATATTGACATATACTCAGCTATATATATATATATATATATATATATATATATATATATATATATTCTTTTACTTGCTCCTATGCAGCAAAATGTGGCCATATGACTAAATTATGGTCAGTGAAATGTAATCATGGGACTTCAACAATGCTTGCCTTAAAGGAGCTAATTCACTTGTAGGGTCAGTTTTCCCTTCACCTTTTTATTTCTTCCTGCCATCTGGACTGCAAACATAATGACAGGAACACCAGCAATCCTCCTGGACCACGAAGTGATCTTGATAATGGATATTATGAGCACAAAGGTGGAATGAGCTTGGATTTCTGACAACTTCCTGAGGCTACCATAGCAGCACTTTATGCCTACTGCTGGGCTTCTATTATCTAACAGAACAAACCTTTCATTGCCATTGTTTTTGAAAGTTCCTTTAAATTTGAATTTCCCCATAATCTGGGGAAATTATTTTAAAAAACAAAAACAAAACAACAGCCATTTAAAATTTGAGCAGCAAGTTGTCTCTCAGGAGAAATTAAGTCAGTGCCCTTGGGGGGAGCTTTGCAGTTCTTTGTTCTATGGCCTGCTCTTTTTCTTGGGCATAGTTTTTGCCCCACTGCTTCAGAGCTGAAGGCAGGGATGGTGACTTGCTTCCCCTGAAGTGATACCCCTGCTTTATGGACAAAACACTGAGTGAGGCATAGCCAGTGGTCTTCTTGACTTGCCTTTCTGGTCTTGGAACCTCTGCCCTGTGACCCAGCTGGGGCGAGGGTGAACTGGTTCTCAATACTCTTGCATTGCCTTATCTACACCCTATGATTCGAGGCTGTGTGGAAGAAAGGAGTCTTCAAATTTTCAGTTACACTTTCCTGGAATTTAGCCTCTGCAGTACAGATCTGGGAGGGAGGGTGAGAAATGTTGGTGATCTTCCTCTTCTAGGGGATTACACTGCAGTCCTTGATTGGGAGCTGGGACAGGAGAGAGCCCTATCTTGGCCCCACCCATCAGAGTGAAGCTAGTCACTCTGAGAAGGGGCAGAAGCTCACAGGTTGTGGCTCAAATGCCACAGAATCTTACTGTTTCTACAGAGATTTAATAGGTTTTCTTGAATAAATGTTTCTTAATTTTCTACATGCCCTTAGGACTTTAAATGGTTATTTGTTTTAAAATAATTTTCACAAGCTGAATTTCACTAGGGAGAAGTTCTTCAGAAAAACTCATGCTGGCATTTCAGAAGTTATCTCCCTCCATCAATTGTTTTTAATATTTTATTTATTTTAATGTATTTTTTATTTACTTTTCTAATAGTATTTCCTATGTGTTTTACTCTGTTTTAAGGAATTTTCATTTTCTTTGTATTCCTTTAATTTTGCCTTTATTTATATAATTATCTTGTTTTTTCTACTTTTTTCTTGGCTTTATCAACTCATCTTTCATTTCCTCTGTATATTTTTTAATCTCTTCATATAGATGCCTAATATAAGTTACTTTTTAGTAGTACTCATGGTGAAATATTTGATCTAAAATTTTATCTGATCCATGACTGAATTTTATCATCAGTATATTCTTCTGCTATTTTTTCCAGTTGTTTTTTTTGTCCAATTTTCTTGTATTATTTTTGTATAGATTTTATTACACATGTTTTCATTTCTCTTTTGTAATGAAGCACAATTTTTAAAAATTTGCATATGATTTATACATGGGAGGAATCAAGGTCTAGAAGGAATTTTCCTTTTAACTTAGTTTTGTGTGAATTCCTCTAACTTTCATTGTCTCAACAATAAAAGCAGAAACCAGTGGAATTTTAAATGCAAAGTTTCTCTTTTCCCTCACTGCCTCAGAGACAGAACACTTCCTGCAAGTATGGCTTTTCTGGATGGTTTCTCATCTTTGCTTCTCAGAACAAAACTCATTCTAAAAAAAAACTCTTGTGGTCAGTGTGTACATTCTCTTCCTTCAAAAAGGATTTAGTTTTACTCCTTAAGATATTCTCCTCACCTTTAGGAAGTGTACTTCCAGCTTTTTCTGTGATCTGAAAACACAGCTTGTGCTCCCTCCTTTCATCTACCCTACCCCTAATTAATCTTTACTTTTTTCTTTTGTAGCCATCACACCTGTTGTAATCATTGTGATTTTTATCTTTCTCTTAGTTTTATTAAAATAGCTAATATTTAATTTATCATTTTCTTTATTGTGTTTGTATGATTTTCAGGAATAGGAGGGAAAATGCTACTATCTTCCAACATAAGCTTATTATGGATTGTTATAAAGTGACACTAATGATGAGAAAATGAATTACTTGTCAATCATATGTAATTATATGGATATTAGACCTGATTTCTTTGGGAATATACCATTGTTACCTATAGAAAAGGTCAGACAATACTGGTGGCAGCTTCCTTCCACCCCTCCGTTCCCCTTTATCCCTACTGCACAGTGGTAATATATTTTAATTACAGATGTCAGTGCAGTTGAAATAGTTGTTTTGTCTCAGCTTATTGGTAGCATTTTAATTAAAGATACAGGCATGTGATCATTGTTAAGCCCAGGAATATTTTCATTTATGTACTAACAGAGTAATTAAATGATTTATGCACATTGGTAAGAGTTGGGTTTCAAATTATACATCTCAGTTTGCTTCTGATATTTGTCAAGTTGAATCAGTCAATCTCTCTTTCTCTCTTTATTTCTCTTTCTTTCACTCACTCTCCTGTTCTTTTCTAAAGGTTCTTAGGGATAGCTCACTTGTTTAGAATAACTCCTGTCAATCTACTAGATACTGTTTTTAGCTGGTATAACTCCTTCCAAGTCACCTGACATGTGTCAGCATCAGTAGAAAATCTAACCATCATCTGTGCACACAGAAGAAAAAATTATATTAATTTTAGGCACACAGATTAATATAAAATCCAAATTTATAAGTGAAAAAACCCAGTCTGTAAAGGCTACATACTATATAATTCAAATTATATGACATTATGGAAAAGGCAAAAGTATAGACACATTAAAATATTTTATAATGACCAGAGGCTTGGGGAGAAGGTTGAATAGATGTTGCTTAGGGGATTTTTTTAGGGTGGTGAAATTATTTTGTGTGACGCTTTAATGACAGATACAGGACACTATGCATTTGTTAAAACCCATAGAACTTTACAGCATAAAGAGTGAACCTTAAGGTATGCAAATTTTAGAAAATCATTTAGGAGGTTAGAGGATCCCAGGAAAGGACACAGACTGTGACAATAGAACCTAACTGTGTTACAAATGAATGAAACAACTGAACTGAAGGGAGTGGGGGAAAAGATGCTGACCCAAGTAACTTTGGAAATGAGTACAATCTGTAAGATTAAAGAAACTGTACATAAACACTGTATCCTAGTCCATAAAAATTTCTCTTGGGGGTATGATTAAACAATTCTCATACAAGTATATATGTATAAGGGAATTTAACTATTAAGTAAATGTTAATAAAGGATGGAGCCAGGTTTCTTCCTGTTGGAGTGGGAGGTTACAGATAACCAAGGAGAGGAGACTATAGTGATCTGTGTTGTAATGAAAGAGTCAGAAACATCAGTATGAAGGCACAACTAGCTTAATATATATACTAAAGGTTACACACAGAAATCTTTATAGATATGTGTATATACATGGATTAGTTTACACATATAAACTTCTAGAAGCAACAACGACCTGGTGTCAATGACCACAAGTAGAACCCAAATCTGGTGTTCTAATACCTTTTTCCAATAAAAGATTCCAGGACTCCTTAGAGAATTTGTTGATTCTAAGACTGGGACAAGAAATATGCAAGATGAACCTGGAACATCCTGTAGTACTAGAAAGGAAGGAAGTACTTAAACTCAAAGCTTAACATTCTGTGTAAAATGTGAGAAGAATTCCATAATTATGTTTGCCAAGGACATATTTTCATGCTCAGATGAAAGGTGCTTTATAATCATTTAACTTGAACTAGTGTTCTATTCCATGGTATGCCTGTTTAAAATTGGAGCAAACATATCTCTGGGTGAAAAAAATCATTACAGAATACTTCACATGTTAAATGTATTAGGCATTTTGTAATTAATAAGTTTTAATGTCTTCTCATTTTTCATTAACATTTCTCTCTTATAATTCTTGTCATTTTCTTTTTGACATTTCCCCTATTTCCTTGTGGAGCCATTAAAGGCATAAAAGGCTCAGTTTTTCCTTCCTGGGTATTTGGGTTCAGTTACCCTGGAAAGAAGATCCTCTCTCTTTTATACTCATGCTACCTAAACTAAGAAACTCTAAGCTCTAGATTTTCACTATTTTGTAACTAAGTACACAGAACCATTTCTGCAATGTAGTATAGTTGGTTGCAATAACATTTTCAGAGGAGAGAAGGAGAATAATTCCACTGTGTAGTGAGTGAGCAAGGTGTTCAGAGTTTTGGAGAGTGTGTTAGTGGGGGCTAGGAGGAAAGTGTTTATTTCTTAACAGAGAAAATGAGATGTTTTATCTAATGAAACTTATTGGTAGCATGCTGAATTATAAAGAATAGGGCAAAATAGTGAAAATTATATTGTGGGCTGGTGAAAGGAAAGAAGCATATGAGATGCCATTGGAGGCATAAGACTTGACAAGAGGACAAAGGAGATTTGCCTTACAGGCATTTTCCCATTTATTTATTCTGCTTATTTGGGAATACTTTGAGTCTAGATTGTTTTTATCAATAATAAGAGCTAGAAATAATCTCAGGTAGAAATTATGCTTATAATTATAGATATTCTGAAGTCAAAATTACATATATCCAAAATGTAGCAGTGGGGTATAGGGCAAACAGCATAAATTATTTTATAGGAGGACCCAGGGATAGTTATAACATTTTATGTCCTCCATCACTATCCTGGTTGGGCAGAGGACATGAAGTAAATGATGTTAATGTCTACCCATATCCTTTAACCTCTACAGTCTCACCTCACTCCAGCCTGACTTCAGTTACCAACACCTGCATATTCTTTGCCTGAAGAATTCGCTAAGCCAGGAGTTCATGTGCAGGGCCACCCCATAGTGCCAGGGAATTACTGCTCCTCCCTCACCACCCTCAGCATCCTCTGACTAATGACTAGAGTTGGTATATAAATGCCCTAGCTTCCTTGCCACTTGGGTGTAATGACTCTGAGGTGCCCTACAGTGGCTTCAGTATTTCCTCAGGGACACTAAGATCCAATTATCTACAGGCATAACTCATTTAATAACAGACATTTTATTGATTGCATTCCCTTCCATCCCTTCTCTGTCTCCTTCATCCTGGGGTGATGGGAGGAGTATGAAGTAGAACATTCCTACTGGTGTTTTCAAGACAGTCATCTCCCTAATAAACTGCTCTCACTCCTTGAGGGATCAGCTAAGAGCAGGTACATTTGACATACTTTTATTTAGAAACACACTTAATTGTTTTTTATGTACAGGTTTCATGACCTTCTGGCTTCTCTTGTGAAGTCATTGCATACTCCCTCTAGGTGATTGTGAGAGGTTAGTACTATGTAAATAGTAGTGTCAACCCTCTTTATCTGACTTTTATATTTTTTCAGTTCTTGGGATTTCTATATATGATGGTCTGCAAAAAAGAGAATATTTTATAACATATCATTTTATTAATAAAAATTTCCTTCAATGTCTTGTTCATAAATTAAATTCTTTTTTATTAATAGCAATATCCAGGTGCCTTACTAGTCCTAAACAGAACCAGGAAAACAAATGGTTTTTATTATTTGTTTCTAGACACATGGAGATTAAATTCCTCTCTAAATTTTAAAATATGCATAAGACTTATTTTCCTTTTTTTTCATTTACTGTATGACCTGAGTTAAGCAGAATTAGTAAGATTCATTAAAAGAATATCCCATTTACATTTGCTTCATTTACATGTAAAACTTCTTTGAGATAGTCTGATGAAATAGAAAAATACAGTTTAACATATTCTTACAAAATGATATTTACTCACTTGTCTGAAAAGAATTGCAAAAAGAAAGAAAAATGGGAGCTTCTAAAAATATTTATACATTTTACTGTTAATGCAGAATATTATTCTTATAGTTTTCTTAAATGGCATAAATACCATATTGTACAAGGTAAAATAAAATCTTACATTTAAATCTTAATGTATAAACATGTGTTTATAGAAAGTTTTGAGGAGGAGTGGGATTTGGTGGGATGCACACAATTAAAAAAAAAATAGAGCACATGCTTCGTAATATCCTGCAACTGGGCTGTTCCAACATTTTCAGTCAGAACTAATCACTCCTTTAGCTATGACATTTTATGTCCTTTTACATGACATTTTATGGAACTTTCATTTTGTTACTAATGACATAACCTCAACTCAAACTAGCTAAAACTACAAAGGGAGTTAATTGGTTCATACAAAGTGGAAATCCAGGAGTGGAACTGCCTTCAGCTGCATTTCAAATGATGGTGCATACACGAACTCTAAATGCTGTTTTTCTTTTTATTGGCTTTTTATCTATATCAGGTAGACTCTCTCCACATGGTCATAAAAAGGTCAGTGGCTGCTCCAGATTTACACTGTCCTTACAGGTTTTATCTCACAATCCATGCCCATCCTTCACAAGGTCTCTTTTTGGTCCTAACTGAGCTCCATGTAAATATCCTGGACTGCACATTGACTCATTAAAGATTGCCTAAATTAAGTAGCCATAAAATATTTCTGGAGAAGAAAAATTTGCATTTGGGGGTGAAGGTGCAGGCATAAACACATAAACAAAATAAATCAACAAGATAGTTTCAGGTTTGAGAAGTGCTATGAAGAAAATGAAGGGCAATGTGATAGAGGATAAATAGAAAATAAAGTTCAGAATCGGCAATAATGGACTTCCTGAGAAAATGACATTTGGTAACTGTAAGATAAACGTTAAAAGATAAAATTATTAAAAATAACTATAATTACAATAATTTGTTAATAGCTATACTATGTAAAATATATAAATTATGACATCAGAAACATAAAATGTGGAGGGGAGTATAAAAATATAGAGCATTTATATGTGTTCAAAGTTAAGTTGTTATAAGCTTAAAATACATTGTTTTAACTACAAGGAGTTTTATGTAAGTCACGTGGTGACCACAAAACCAAAAGTTATAGTAGGTACACAAAAGGTAAAGAGAATGGAATCAAAGTATACCACTATAGAGAATCAAGAAATCACAAAGGAAGAGAGCAAGGGAACAAGACAGGAACAAAGGAACTACAAAACAGCCAGAAAACACTTAACAAAATGATAATAATAAATTGATACCTATCATGAATTACTTTTAATGGATTAAATTCTCTAATCAAAAGATATGGAGTGGGGCTTCACTGGTGGCACAGTGGTTGAGAGTCCGCCTGCCAATGCAGGGGACACAGGTTCGTGCCCCTGTCTGGGAAGATCCCACATGCCGCGGAGTGGCTGCGCCCGTGAGCCATGGCTGCTGAGCCTGTGCGTCTGGAGCCTGGGTTCCGCAACAGGAGAGGCCACAACAGTGAGAGGCCCACGTACCGCGAAAAAACAAACAAAAAAAAGATATGGAGTGGCTGAATGGATTAAAAACAAGACCCACTTATATGCCTGCAAGAGACTTATTCTAGCTTTAAGGACACATTACACTAAAACTGAAAAGATAGAAAAAGATGTTCCAAGCAAATGCAAAACAAAAGAAAGCAGAGGTAGCTATTCTATCAGACAACACAGACTTTAAGCCAATCAATGTAACAGGAGACAAAGAAGGTCATTATATAATAACAAAGGAAACAATTCATGAAGAAGATATATCACTAGTAAATATTTATGCCCTCCACATAGAAACACCTAAATATATAAAGCAAATGTTAATATACCTGAAGGGGGTAAAATACTGCAATACAATAATAGCAGAAAACTTCAATACCCCACTTTCAACAGTGAATAGATTTTCCAGATAGAAAATCAATAATGAAATATTGACTTAATATACATGTTGGGTCAGATGGACTTAACAAACAATTACAGAATATTCCACACAACAGTAGCAGAATATATATTCTCATCAAGTGCATATGAAACATTCTCCAGGATAATTAATGTGCTAGGTCACAAAACAATTCTTAGCAAATGTAAGAAGACTGAAATCATACCAATCTTTTCCAGCCACTATAGTATGAACCTAGAAATCAGTAATAGAAGGAAAACTAGAAATTCAGAACTCTGTGGAAAATAAACAACACATTCCTGAAAAACCAATGGGTCAAAGAAGAAATCAAAAAAATCTTGAAACAAATGAAAATGGAAACACAACATACCAAAACTTATGGAACAGAGAAAAAGCAGGATTAACAGGGAATTTCATAACAATAAATGCCCACATTAAAAATAGACTAGACTAAGAAAAAAAGAGAGAGGTCTCAAATAAATATAATTAGAAATGAAAGAGGAGACATGACAACTACTATCACAGAAATACAAAAGAGCATGAGAGATTACTATGAACAATTATATACCAAGAAGTTGGATAATCTAGAAGAAATAGATGAATTCCTAGATATATAACACCTACTGAGACTGAATCATGAAGACATAGAATATCTGAACAGATAAATAATGAGTAAGGAGACTGAATCAGTAATCAAAAATCTCCCCACAAACAAAAACCTAGGACCAGATGGTTCCCCTGTGAATTCTAGCATACATTTAAAGAAGAATTCATGCCAATTCTTCTCAAACCCTTCCAAAAAAATCACAGAGAAGGGAAGACTCCCAAACTCATTTTACGAGGCCAGTATTACTCTGATACCAAAGCCAGATAAAGACATTACAAGAAAAGAAAACTGCAGTCCAATATTCCAGATGAATATAGATGCACACATTCTCAAGAAAATAATAGCAAACCACATTCGACAGCATGTTAAACATATCATACCTATCATCAAGTGGCAATTATCCTTGGGACGCAAAGGTGGTTCAATCAATAAATGTTATACACCATAATAAGAGAATGAAAGATGAAAATCACATGATCATCTCAATAGATGCAGAAAAAAGTATTTGAGAAAATTCAACATCCTTTCAAAATAAAAAAATATTATCAACTAATTGCATAATAGAAAGAAAGTACCTCAACATAATAAAGTTTATATATTACAAGTCCACACTAACATCATACTCAATAGTTAAAGGGTGAAAGCTTTCCTGATAAGATTAGGGACAAGACAAGGGTGACCACTGCCAGCACTCATATTTTACTTAGTACTGAAAGTCTTAGCCTGAGCAATGAGGCATGAAAAAGAAATAAATGACATTAAAACCAGAAAGGAAGAATTAAAGCTATCAGTATTTGCAGATGCTTATGATCTTATATATAGAAAACCTTAAGATTCCACACCAAACAAAACAAAACAAAACAAAAAAAACTAATAAGCAAATTCAGTAAAGTTGCAGGGTTAAAAATCAACATGAAAATATCAATTACATTTCTATTCCCTAACAAACAACTCTCTGTAAAAAGAGATAGTGAAAATAATTGTATTTACTATAGCATCAAAAATAATAAGATACTTACAAATAAATTTAGCAGATGAGGTGAAAAATCTGTACACTCACTACTAGACTGATAAAATTAATTGAAGAAAATAAAAACAAACAAGAAAATATCCCATGTTCATGAATCAGAAGAATTAATGTTGTTAAAATGTTCATATTACCCAAAGCAATCTACAGATTCAATGCAACTTTTATCAAAATTACAATGGCATTTTTTTATAGAAATAAAAAAAGCAATCCTAAAATTGTATGACCAGGAAAGACCTCAAGTAGCCAAATCAAACTTGAGAAAAAACAAAGCTGGAAACGTCATACTACCTGATTTCAAACTATGTTACAAAGCTATAATAATTAAGACAGTACTGCACTGGCATAAAAACAGACGCAGACCAATATAACAGAAGTGAGAGCTTAGAAATAAATCCATGTGTAGACAATCAGCAGATATTTTACAAGGGAGTCAAGAAAACTCAGTGGGGAAAGGATAGTGTCTTCCATAAATGTTGTTGGGAAAACTTGATATTCACATGCAAAAGAATGAAATTGGACCCCTATCCTATACCACTCACAAAAATTAACTCAAATTGGTAAGGACTTAAATGTAAGACTAAAAACTAAAACTCCTAGAAAAAAACATAGGATAAAGTTACTTGATATCAGTCTTGGCAATGATTTTGTAGATGACATCGGAAGCATAAGCAACCAAAGCAAAAATCAACAATTGGTACCACCTAAACTAAAAAGCTTCTGCACAGCAAAAGAAACAATCAACAAAATGGAGAGGCAACCTACAGAATGGGAGAAAATATTTGAAGATCATATATTTGATATCTAAAATGTACAAGGACCTTGTATGACTCAACAAAAATCCAAATAACCCAATTTAAAAAATGGACAAAATACCTGAATAGACATTTTTCCAAAGAAGACACACAAATTGCAAACAGGTACATGAAAAGGTGCTCAACATCACTAATCATCAGGGAAATGCAAATCAAAATCACAATGAGCTATTACCTTACAGTTGTTAGAATGTCTGTCATCAAAATGACACGAGATAAAAAATGCTCATGAGTATGTGGACAAAAGGAAACCTTGGTGTGCTATAGGTGGGAATGTAAATTAGTGCAGCCACTATAGAAAATGGTTGACAAGTTCCTCAAGAAATTAAAAATAGAACTACCATATAACCCAGCAATCCCACTTCTGGGTATATATCCAAAGTAAGTAAAATCACTATTTTGAAGAGATATCTTCATTCCTATGTTCACTGCAGCTTTATTCACAATAGACAAGACATAGACACAACCTAAATGTACCCTGACAGATGAATGGATAAAGTGTGGTATATAAATACAATGGAATAGTCTTCATCCACAAAGAGAAGGAAATCCTTCCATTTGTGACAATATGAATAAATCTTGAGGGCATTAAGATAAGTGAAATATGCCAGATAGAGAAAGACAGATAGTATCATTTATATGTGGAATTTAAAAAACAAAACAAAACCAAAAAAAAAAAAATTTGCACTTGCATTCATAGAAGTAGAGAATAGAATGGTGGTTGCCAGGAGATGGCCTGTGGGGGAAATGGGGAAAGATTGGTAAAAGGGTACAAACTTTCAGTTATACGATGAATAAGGTCAGAGTATCTGATGTACATAACATGGTGACTATAGTAGAAAATACTGCATAATTGCAGTTTGCTATGAGGGTAGAACTTAAATGTTCTCACCAGAAAAATAAATGTGAATACGTAATGTGATGGAACTGTTAACTTAATTTTGGGAAGTTTTAAACTGTCTTACAGTTTTAGTTGTCAGTTATAGCTCAATAAATTTGAAAAAATATTTGCTATATGAAGATTTTATGTTAATATGGATGATAAGCATTCTTCTGTATCTCACTAATAATGTTCAACTTATAAAATTAGCAAATTTGGTACTATGTTTTATTGATATAAAAAAGTTCCTTAAGAAAGCTTGAGCATGAAGCATTATGCTCTTAGATAAGAGAAAGGTGAGGAAACAATTGCTCAATATGAGGGTTTATTTGAAGAGAGTAATGTAGAAATAATATTTGACACTAGAAGCAATGGAATTTAAACCCAGCAGCACTGTATGGGACTAAAGATCGAGACTGCTGAGCCAGAGATCTTAACAAGGGGCAGCAGCAACACCCAAAAATTAAAGACCTGTCATATGCCATTCTCAGGTGATGGGTACCTGGAAGCAGGAATGTAGCAGACTGTATGGAGGTTGCTCCCTAGAGGAGATGAGTAGGCCCACCCAGCTGCTGAATGCAGTATGAAGGTTGAGAAACTGGTCTTTTAATACCCTTCAAATAAAGTAGAATGTCTCCAATTTTACCAGGCATTCAAAGAATATACAATATATTTGTAAGAATTTACATTTATCTCAGGCAGCAGTTTTTGTGGTGTTACTAATAATGTCTTTTAGTCTCACCTTGTTCTTTGTAAGAAACATGGGTGTCATTTGACAATGGATATTGTCCATTTGAATAGAAAAGCCTCAAATAACTTCTTAATAGTTAAGACATTTTAAATATGTCAGTCTCTTCCCCATTTCTCTTTATAAGAATCCTTAAGTAATTAATTTCTCTGAATGTGATTAAATTATTACTGACAAAGAGGAGAAACTTAGAAATTTCAAATAAACAGTGAGTGGACATGTTTCTGCAACAAATAAAATCAGAGGCACAAGTGCCCTCATTGTTCTGACAGGTAAAATCTCTTCCATAGCTTTTTTTATAAGTCATTTCTCTTATAATATATACCAAAATAATATCACATATAATCTTTATAAATCAGTCTGTGCATTACAACTATCCCTAAGGTCATTACATTTGTCTTTCAACTTGTCTAAGTTTCTCAATAAATTCTAGATAAATTATACCTTAATTCAAGATTAAATTCCTTAATAAATCCTCATTAAATGCTAGTGCTTAATGGGAATTCCTGATTTTGTTCTTGTCAAAAGCTTCAGAAAAATATATTACTATCCTAAAGAGATGAAGTTACAGTGAGGAATGTACATTCATTTAAGAATTGTAAGTTTGTGATGGAAAAATAAAGTTTCAGTCTCTATATAATGGAGGCCAAAGAATCTGAACACAGACTCTGATAATGCAGCCAACTTGATGAATAAATTCATGGAATTGTTCTAATGCACTTTTAAGTAGTTATCTAACTTGATAAAACCTTAATCATGCTGTACACTCTTTAATGCCCAAATCAGAGCCCTGCTGGACTGATTATAAAGTTATCTGAGCTTTTGTATCCAGTGGGATCAGATAAGTGATGAATGAAAGGGACAGTGACTAGTTATGCCCATGAACTTCAGGTTTAGATTAGCTATCAATTTACATATAAATTTAGTCTATGCTTTAGTTTTTAGTTGTTACACCAATTGCATTGCTTCACTCATTAAAATTTCTCATTTATTATGGTCCATTTATCCCAAGATAACTTAGTTTATGTGTCACTTAAACACTCTCCAACAAACTTTCTGTCATTTTCATGAGTACTGATTGAATTTGAATTTTTTATATTATGCTATTCTCTTAGCATTAATTAATCTGAAAAATATTACTTTATTTCACATTATGAGAAAACTATGTAGAATAATGTGTTTTATGACTGATTAGTACTTTTTCACAGGAGCATTTTGATTTACTAATATTTTGAGGGTTTTGCCTAAGGAAATGGAAAAAAGATTATAGTCACAAATAAATATAAACAGTCATTTAAATACTTGGTATAGATTCTAAATAGGCCTAGTATAGTCTCTTTTTTTTTTCAAGTAATAGATAGTTATAGTATTTTTCCAATAAATAAGATCAACAAGGGGCTTCCCTGGTGGCACAGTGGTTGAGAGTCCGCCTGCCGATGCAGGGGACACGGATTCGTGCCCCGGTCCGGGAAGATCCCACATGCCGCGGAGCGGCTGGGGCCGTGAGCCATGGCCGCTGAGCCTGCGCGTCCGGAGCCTGTGCTCTGCAACGGGAGAGGCCACAACAGTGAGAGGCCCGCATACCGCAAAAAAAAAAAAAAAAAAAAAAAAAATCAACAAGATGAGGTAGAGTTATATAAAAACTCACAATCTTTTAAGCAGTCAGAATTTTAGGAATTCTAGTTTATCATACTAAAAGGACATAAATCGCTCAGACAAAGCTTGTGTTTGATTGTCTTAAGCCAAGAGAGAGAAGAGAGAGGGAGAGGGGAGGGAGGGACGAGGGAAGAAAGAAAGGAAAGAAGGGTAAAAGAGACTAGGGAAGGAAAACATAAATCAAGCAGACAAGCTGGGGAAAATGGTTAAAAGTAGGTAATTTTTAATGCACAATTAATAATTGAGACTTCTGGCTTTCTACTTTCATTGCAAGTTCATTAGAATACCATCACATAAGAGATTTGAATCAAAAGGCTTCTAGTATGGCAATGTTACATTTTTAGAGACAATAAAATTCTGGAAACAATGCAGACTTCTTATAAAATAGAGTCAAACAGCATCACACTCTGTTATTCCTTTTAGTTTTATCTATTTTTGTATGAAAATTAACTCCAGCAAGCAAAAGCTACGTATAGAAGGGGTCTGGGAACCTCACATCAGAACCTGACAAATACATGTAAAGTTCAGCTTTAGAGAGAGGCTGTGTTTAATCAATGCTTCCTAACTAGTCAAAGACCTATTTCATTCAAACGTATTCCATTTGGTAAACAGTGTAAATAAAAGGAAAACCATTCTTTATTATGACAGTATACTTAATATTTTTAAAATGTTCCTTTCTAAATAGTTTATTTCCTCTTAATGAATTGGCTGTTGAATTTTGTGTCTAGGAAGGTATCACCATGTTTAGGTGGAAAATACATATCTACATGGACTGACTCTTCTCTGCAAATGCCATACTTTTTTCCACCTTCCTCTACATTAGAAACATCTAATAGTTTATGGATAGATAGATCTCACAAAGATGTATAGATTTATGTGTATATGCACATATACTTATATATTTATAGATGTTAAAACACGAGTTAGAGTGAATAAAGTGATTCAGAGTTTTTAGGTAAAATAGTTTTTTCAATATTTAAAGTCTGAGGCACATGTTCCATGAAAGCAGATTTTAGGCAGAACTTAGGTAGAATATAAGGCAGAAATTTCTAACAATAGAGTGGTGAAATTCTATTTAAACCATTATTTTACTCCTGGGGATAAAAGTGTGGAGGGAAATAGAATGAAGGCTCATAGCATAATTTAGCTGTTTTAACCTCAGTGAGATTTTCCCAATTTTCACAGTGGATTGTGACCCTCTTTTACTTTGCCATTGATGAAGTAATTCAGACTATAGATACAGACATAGCCTTTTTATAGAACTACATGGTTTGCCTTTGAGGAAAGCGGTAATTTTGCCTAACCTGATAACCCCCTAAAAATGCAGTTTTAAATAGCTCACATCCATGAACAAGAGAATTAGCTTCATTGGGTCAAAACACATTTAAATTCATTGAGATATAATATCCTTTCTAGTTTATAAATGAGAAATGTTTAACTAATTAAGGGATATCAATGCCATGTCATCCTTCACTGTTTGAAAATGACAAACTAGCGAAGTTAATCATAATGCAATCAGTGATGGTTAGTTTTATCTTATATTAGTGAGACATAATGAAATTCAGTGAGGATCTAAGAGAAGTTAATGAAAGGATTCCGCTAAACAAGGAAAAGAAATGAAAGATGGCTTCTTAATATTCATTCTAAAATAACTAAGCTAAAAACTATTCTTGCTACTTTAGTTCAAAATATTCATAATAATAATAATCACCATTTATTCTGGACTCATGTTAGACACAGTACAAGGCAATGATGATATTATGACATTTAATCCTCACAACAATCTTAGAAATTGAGTATTATTATCACCACTTACAAGTGAGGAAAATAAGTCTTGAGCTAAATTACTTTTCCAAGATCACTAAACAGTAAGTGGCAGAGAAAGAAATGAAAATCAGGTCTCTGACATCCAACAGATACCCTGTGACCTTACCGTACACAGCTCCTGTTGGTCAAATTTCCTTTGTTCTTTTTCTTCTCAGCTCTGGCTCATTTTCCAATTGTAGGTTCAAAAATCAACATTGTGGAAGACCTGTCCAAACATGGTATTTTCTGCTAATTGCTATTACCTACAGAATTTATTTCCTAAAATACATGGAGGGATATAGCTATTCATTCATTCATTTATACAACAGTCATATGTCAAACTTATGATATGCACTGGGTATTAAGTGCTAGTGATGAAATGATGAATAAGTTACTATATAAGAAGGAAATAATTGTATTAATTCAAAAATTTATAAGTTAACATTATTAAAATAATTTTCCTATATGCTTCGCTCTAAGTATCATTACCATAGAAATGTTTATGTTCAAATATTTTGGCAAATCTTTTAGCTGAAAGATATTTACTTCAAAGTGTTTTCATTCCAGTGATCTTATGTTTTAGCTACAAGATATTGTCAGATCATGTCCATTCAACATCACCTTGTGTTAAATAAATTACTTGAACGAACCACTGAACTCCTAATCCATTGGTATTTCTCCTAAGGCTCAACTTGCCGGAAATAATTACCAATAATATTTGCCAAAGTTTTGCCCTCAGATCCTTGACTTTAAGAGAAAAAAAAAAAGAAATGACGTTGTTATTCCTTGCTCTGGTATTCACTCGTGAACTGCTCTGAAAGAAAAATACAAGACAAGAGTAGAAACAAATAAAATGCATACTTCATCCAAGTATGCAGAGGTTTAGCATACTGGTAGGTCCTTAGAAATAATGATTAAATTAAAACCTGTTAAAGAATACCATCCTTAAATTATCATTTTCTAGTTTAAAATCATTATCCTTAAGTGAATAGAACTTCTTTTTCAAAGTAATCCCACATTGACAGGCTATGATGTTGTGTCTTGCAAATCTGTACTTTTTACAATGCATTTTTAATGATTGGTTCAGGCATATTGAACATAGTTCTGGTAAGAACACAATAAGAGGAAACCTTCAAGATGGCAGAGGAGTAAGACGTGGAGTTCACCTTCCTCCACACAAATGCATCAGAAATACATCTACATGTGGAACAGCTCCTAGAGAACACCTACTGAACACTGGCAGAAGACCTCAGACTTCCCAAAAGTCAAGAAACTCCCCACGTACCTGGGTAGGGCAAAAGAGAAAAGAAAAAACAGAGACAAAAGAACGGGAACGGGACCTGCACCTCTGGAAGGGAGCTGTGAAGGAGGAAAAGTTTCCACACACAGGGAAGCCCCTTCACTGGGGGAGATGGGGGGTGGGCAGTGGGGAAGCTTCGGAGCCATGGAGGATAGCACAGCAACAGGGGTGCAGAGGGCAAAGCGGAGAGATTCAGTGCCGACCAGAGGATAAGTGCCGACCAGCACTCACCAGCCTGAGATGCTTGTCTGCTCACCCGCCAGGGTGGAAGAGGGCTGGGACGTGGGGTTCCAGCTTCTTCAGAGGTCAGATCCCAGGGAGAGGACTGGGGTTGGCTGCGTGAACACAGCCTGAAGGGGGCTAGTGCGCCAGAGCTAGCTGGGAGGGAGTCCAGGAAAAAGTCTGGACATGCCTAAGAGGCAAGAGACCACTGTTTCGGGGTGCGCGAGGAGAGGGGATTCAGAGCACTGCCTAAACGAGCTCCAGAGATAGGCACGAGCCATGGCTATCAGCGCGGACCCCAGAGACAGGTGTGAAATGCTAAGGCTGCTGCTGCAGCCACCAAGAAGCCTGTGTGCCAGCACAGGTCACTATCCACACTTCCCCTCCCAGGAGCCTATGCAGCCCACCACTGCCAGGGTCCTGTGATCCACGGACAACTTCCCTGGGAGAACACACGGTGCGCCTCAGGCTGGTTCAACATCATGCCAGCCTCTACCGCTGGAGGCTCACCCTGCATACAGTGTCCCTCACTCCCCCCGGCCTGAGTGAGTCAAAGACCCCTAATAAGATGCTCCTTTAACCCTGTCCTGTCTGAGCAAAGAACAGACGCCCTCAGGTGACCTACATGCAGAGGCAGGGCAAATTCAAAGCTGAACACCAGGAGCTGTGCCAACAAAGAAGAGAAAGGGAAATTTCTCCCAGCAGCCTCAGAAGCAGCGGATTAAGTCTTCACAATCAACTTGATGTACTCTGCATCTCTGGAATAACTGAAAGACAACAAATCATCCCAAAATTGAGGCGGAGGACTTTGTGTAATTTTGTCTGTATAGATTTGCTTTTACCATTTGTCCTAGGGTTCTGTCCATGTTTCTTTATCTTTTTTGTTTTGAGTATAGATTTTAGTGCTTGTTATAATTGCTGGATTTGTTTTTTGGTTTGGTTACTCTCCTCTTCTTTACTTTTTACTTTTTTATTTTTTAATAGCTTTATTTTATTTATTTCATTGTTCTCCCTTTTCTTCTGAGCCGTGTGGATGACAGGGTCTTGTGCTCTGGCTGGGTATCACCATTGTGCCTGTGAGGTGGGAGGGCCAAGTTCAGGACATTGGTCCAACAGAGAACTCCTGGCTACACATACTATCAAAGAGCAAAAACTCTCCCAGAGATCTCAATCTCAACACTAAGGCCCATCTCCACTCAAAGATGAGCAAGCTCCAGTGCTGGACACACTATGACAAACAACTAGCAAGACAGGAATACAACAACACCCATTAGCAGAGATGCTGCCTAAAATCATAATAAGGTCACAGACACCCCAAAACACACTCCCAAGCACAGTAACTTAAGCAAAATGAGAAGACAGAGAAACACACAGCAGATGAAAGAGTAAGGTAAAAACCCACCAAACAAAAAAAATGAGGAGGAAATAGGCAGCCTACCTGAAAAAGTATTCAGAGTAATGATAGTAAAGATGATCCAAAATCTTGGAAATAGAATGGAGAAAATACAAGAAACGTTTAACAAGGACCTAGAAAAACTAAACAGCAAATAAACAATGATGAGCAACACAATAAATGAAATTAAAAACTCTATAGAAGGAATCAATACCAGAATAGTTGAAGCAGAAGAACGGATAAGTGACTTGGATGATAAAATGGGGGAAATAACTACTGCAGAGCAGAATAAAGAAAAAAGAATGAAAAGAATTGAGGATAGTCTCAGAGACCTCTGGGACAACATTAAACGCACCAACATTCAAATTATAGGGGTCCCAGAAGAAAAAGAGAAAAAGAGGGACTGAGAAAATATTTGAAGAGATTGTAGTTGAAACCTTCCCTAATATAGGAAAGGAAATAGTCAATCAAGTCCAGGAAGCACAGAGAGTCCCATACAGGATAAACCCAAGGAGAAACACACAAAGAAACATATCAATCTATCAAAAATGAAATACAAAGAAAAAATTTTTAAAGCAACAAGGGAAAAACAACAAATAACACACAAGGGAATCCCATAAAGTTAACAGCTTGTCTTTTAACAGGAACTCTTCAAGCCAGAAGGCAGTGACAGGATGGATTTAAAGTGATGAAAGGGAAAAACCTACAATGAAGATTACTCTATACAGCAGGGATCTCATTCAGATTCAAAGGAGAAATTAGAATCTTTACAGACAAGCAAAAGCTAAGAGAATTCAGCACCACCAAACCAGCTTTACAACAAATGCTAAATGAACTTCTCTAGGCAGGAAACACGAGAGAAGGAAAAGACCTACAATAACAAACCCAAAGCAATTAAGAAAATGGGAATAGGAACATAAATATCGATAACTACCTTAAATGTAAATGGATTAAATGCTCCAAGCAAAATACATAGACTGGTTGAAGGGATACAAAAACAATACCCATATATATGCTGTCTACAAGAGACCCACTTCAGACCTAGGGACACATACAGACTGAAAGTGAGGGGAAGAAAAAAGATATTCCATGCAAATGGAAATCAAAAGACAGCTGGAGTAGCAATTCTCATATCAGACAAAATGACTTTAAAATAAAGACTATTAGAAGAGACAAAGAAGGACACTACATAAGGATCAAGGGATCATTTCAAGAAGAAGATATGACAACTGTAAATATTTCTGCACTGAACATAGGAACACCTCAATACATAAGACAAATACTAACAGCCATAAAAGGGGAAATCAACAGTAACACAGTCATAGTAGGGGACGTTAACACCCCACTTTCACCAATGGACAGATCATCCAAAATGAAAATAAATAAGGAAACACAAGCTTTAAATGATACATTAAACAAGATGGACCTAATTGATATTTATAGTACATTCTATCCGAAAACAACAGAATACACATTCTTGTCAAGTGCTCATGGAACATTCTCCAGGATAGATCATATCTTGGGTCACAAATCAAGACTTGGTATATTTAAGAAAATTGAAACTGTATTAAGTATACTTTTCGACTACAACACTATGAGACTAGATATCAATTACAGGAAAAAACTTATAAAAGATACAAACACATGGAGGCTAAACAATACACTACTAAATAACCAAGAGATCACTGAGGAAATCAAAGAGGAAATCAAAAAATACCTAGAAACAAATGACAATGAAAACACAATGACCCAAACCTATGAGATGCAGCAAAAGCAGTTCTAAGAGGGAAGTTTATAGCTATAAAGTCCTAACTCAATAACAAAAACCATCTCAAATAAACAACCTAAACTTACACCTAAAGCAATTAGAGAAAGAAGAACAAAAAATCCCCAAAGTTAGCAGAAGGAAAGAAATCATAAAGATCAGGTCAGAAATAAATGAAAAATAAATGAAGAAAACAGTAGCAAAGATCAATAAAACTAAAAGCTGGTTCTTTGAGAAGATAAACAAAATTGATAAACCATGAGCCAGACTCATCAAGAAAAACAGGAAGAAGACACAAATCAACAGAATTAGAAATGAAAAAGGAGACGTAACAAGTGACACTGCAGAAATACAAAGGATCATGAGAGATTACTACAAGCAACTCTATGCCAATAAATTGGACAACCTGCAAGGAATGGACAAATTATTAGAAAAGCGCAACCTTCGGAGACTGAACCAGGAAGAAATAGAAAATATAAACAGACCAATCACAAGTGCTGAAATTGAGATTGTGATTTAAAATCTTCCAACACACAAAAGCCTAGGACCAGATGGCTTCATATGTGAATTCTCCCAGATATTTAGAGAAGAGCTAAAACCTACCCTTCTCAAACTCTTCCAAAATATAGCAGAGGGAGCAACACTCCCACACTCATTGTCCCATCACCCTGATACCAAAACCAGATAAAGATGTCACAAAGAAAGAAAACTACAGGCCAATATCACTGATGAACATAGATGCAGAAATCCTCAACAAAATACTAGCAAACGGAATCCAACAGCACATTAAATGGATCATACATCATGATCCAGTAGGGTTTATCCCAGGAATGCAAGGATTCTTCAATATATGCAAATCAATCAGTAGGATAAACCATATTAACAAATTGAAGGAGTAAAAGCATATGATCATCTCAATAGATGCAGAAAAAGCTTTCAAAATAATTCAACACCAATTTATGATAAAAACCCTCCAGAATGTAGGCATAAAAGGAACTTACCTCAACATAATAAAGGCCATATATGACAAACCCACAACCAACATTGTTCTCATTGGTGAAAAACTGAAAGCATTTCCACCAAGATCAGGAACAAAACAAGGTTGCCCACTCTCACCACTATTATTCAACATAGTCTTGGAAGTTTTAGCCACAAAAATCAGAAAAGAAAAAGAAATGAAAGGAATCCAAATCAGAAAAGAAGAAGTAAAGGTGTCACTGTTTGCAGATGACATGATACTATACATAGAAAATCCTAAAGATGCTATCAGAAAACTACTAGAGCTACTCAATGAATTTGGTAAAGTAGCAGGATACAAAATTAATGCACAGAAATCCTTTGCATTCCTATGCACAAATGATGAAAAATCTGAAAGAGAAATTAAGGAAACACTCCCATTTACCATTGCAATAAAAAGAATGAAATAGCTAGGGATAAACCTACCTAAGGAGAAAAAAGACCTGTATGCAGAAAATTATAAGACAATGATGAAAGAAATTAAAGATGATGCAAACAGATGGAGAGATATACCATGTTCTTGGATTGGGAGAATCAACATTGTGAAAATGACTCTACTACCCAAAGCAATCTACAGATTCAGTGCAATCCCTAACAAACTATAATGCCATTTTTCACAAGATTGGAAAAAAAAAATTTCAACATTTGTATGGAAACACAAAAGACCTCGAATAGCCAAAGCAATCTTAAGAAAGAACAAGAGAGCTGGAGGAATCAGGCTCCCTGACTTCAGACTACACTACAAAGCTACAGTAATCAAGAGAGTTTGGTACTGGCACAAAAATAGAAAGGTAGATAAATGGAACAGGATAGAAAGCCCAGAGATAAACCCATGCACATATGGTTACCTTATCTTTGATAAAGGAGGCAAGAATATACAATGGAGAAAAGACAGCCTCTTCAAAAAGTGGTGCTGGGAAAACTGGACAGCTACATGTAAAAAAATGAAATTAGAACACTCCATAACACCATACAAAAAAATAAGTGCAAAATGGATTAAAGACCTAAATGTAAGGCCAGACACTATAAAAATCTTAAAGAAAAACATAGGCAGAACACTCTGTGACATAAATCACAGGAAGATCCTTTTAGACCCACCTCCTAGAGAAATAGAGATAAAAACAAAAATAAAAAAATGGTGCCTAATGAAACTTAAAAGCTTCTGCACAGCAAAGGATGCCATAAACAAGATGAAAAGACAACCCTCAGAATGCAGAAAATATTTGCTAATGAATCAACTGACAAAGAATTAATCTCCAGAATTTACAAGCAGCTCATGCAGCTCAATATCAAAAATACAGACAACCCAATCCAAAAATCGGCAGAAGACCTAGACATTTCTCCAAGGAAGATATACAGATTGCCAACAAACACATGAAAGGATGCTCAACATCACTAATCATTAGAGAAATGCAACTCAAAACTACAATGAAGTATCACTTCACGCCAGTCAGAATGGCCATCACCAAATAATCTACAAGCAATAAATGCTGGAGAGGGTGTGGAGAAAAGGGAACCCTCTTGCACTGTTGGTGGGAATGTAAATTGATACAGCCACTATGGAGAACACTATGGAGGTTCCTTAAAAAACTAAAAATAGAGCTACCATACAACCCAGCAATCCCACTACTGGGCATATACCCTGCGAAAACCATGATTCCAAAAGAGTCATGTACCACAATGTTCATTGCAGCTCTATTTACAATAGCCAGGGCATGGAACCATCCTAGGTGTCCATCGACAGATGAATGGATAAAGGAGATGTGGCACATATATACAATGGAATATTACTCAGCCATAAGAAGAAATGAAATTGAGTTATTTGTTGTGAAGTGGATGGACGTAGAGTCTGTCATAAAGTGTGAAGTTAAGTCAGAAAGATAAAAACAAATACCGTATGCTAACACATATATATGGAATCTAAAAAAAAAAAAAAAATGGTTCTGACGAACCTAGGGGCAGGACTGGAATAAAGATGCAGATGTAGAGAATCGACTTTAGGACACGGGGAGGGGAAATGGTAAGCTGGGACGGGAGAGAGAGTGACATGGACTTATATATACTACCAAATGTAAAATGGATAGCTAGTGGGAAGCAGCCACATAGCACAGGGAGATCAGCTCGGTGCTTTTTGACCACCTAGAGGGGTGGGATAGGGAGTGTGGGAGGGAGACGCAAGGGGGGGGGATATGGGGATATATGTATTTGTAAAGCTGATTCACTTTGTTATAAAGTAGAAAGTAACACCATTGTAAAGCAATTATACTCCAATAAAGATGTTTTAAAAAGTCAAATAACAAAAACCATTATCATCTTCACCTGTCCCTTAGTCGCAACAACTGATTATTGCCATTCAGGATACTCAGAGAATTTTCAGCATCAAAAATATTCTATACCTGAAGATATAATAATTATTTATTCACTCTCTTTAGACTCACTTGAGTGCGGCTTTGGTGCATGTGTGTGTTGGTGAGGAGTAGGTGTGTTCATGTATTTGGTTTGTTTCTACCGAAACTATGTTGAATAAGTGGTGAGAGTGGACAACCTTTTCTTGTTCCTTATCTTAGAGGAAATGGTTTCAGTTTTTCACCACTGAGAATGATGTTGGATATGGGTTTGTCATATATGGCCTCTATTATGTTGAGGTAAGTTCTCTCTATGCCTATTTTCTGGAGGGTTTTTATTATAAATGGGTGTTGAATTTGGTTTGAGTTGTTTTTCCGTAGATCTTCTCATTTAAGGATTCTGATATTTCAAAAGAAATATATTCAATACTGAAGATTATGCAGGGAAGCAATTGAGACAGCAGTTTGTATCCTTTATTATTTGATTACTTTTTAATACTCTGCTATTGCTAGCATGTAGTAATGGTGAGTCTGGGAGAAACTTAGTTCCCCTATGGAAATGGTTTATACTTCATATCAAATGTCCAGAAAATATTGAATAGTCTGCTTGTTATTTTTCTCAAGACGATAATAGAATGGTAAAACAAAACAAAAACAAAATATACCTTGGCATTTCAGCTACAAAATTTCATTTAGAAAATGCAAACTCCTAACCAGGCTAATCCAATCTTGACATTATCTGAAGAATGAGTGTTTTAGATTGGACTGTTTAAGGAAAATGTTTCCACGGGGTCTATTTATTGTCCTTCATTGGCTTTCTGTCGTGCCAAGTCATTTTGATCTAACTATCCAGAACATGATTCTCTTCACTAAAGAAAATATATTTGTCATATCACATTCTACCTTTCATAACAATTCACTTGCTTACAATTAGCAAGACCAAGATGAAGACCTAAATGGGCACTGAAGCTACAATATAAACAATTTTGTTTTTAACAAATGTAGAAAGTAAACAATATTTAAACTATTATTTCAAATGTGGAGTTTCGGCATTATTTAAAACAGTTCATATATGTTTTGAAATTCCATTTTGAAAACAAATAAACTAACATGAATCTGCTATGATTTGTTACCATAGTCTGAAATATTGATCTTAGCTAGAAATATCAGTATTTCTATTTAGCCAGTTCAAAAGCTAATTTTTCAGTATGTTATTGTAATGGAAACTTATAGTCTACTGGTAATGAAACATAACTTTAGAGTCATAGAGTTTGGGCTCAAATCTTGGCTCTACTACATATAATCTGTGTAATCTTAGGGTATTTAAACCATTTTTTTTGTTTACATCTTTATTGGACTATAACTGCTTTACAATGGTGTGTTAGTTTCTGCTTTATAACAAAGTGAATCAGTTATACATAAACGTATGTTCCCAGATCTCTTCCCTCTTGCGTCTCCCTCCCTCCTATCCTCCCTATCACACCCCTCTAGGTGGTCACAAAGCACGGAGCTAATCTCCCTATGCTATGCGCCTGCTTCCCACTAGTTATGTATTTTACGTTTGGTAGTGTATACATGTCAATGCCACTCTCTCATCCCGTCAAAGCTTACCCTTCCACCTCCCCATATCCCCAAGTCAATTCGCTGGTAGGTCTGTGTCTTTATTCCTGTCCTACCCTTAGGTTCTTCATGACATTTTTTTTTCTTAGATTCCATATATATGTGTTAGCATACGGTATTTATCTTTCTCTTTCTGACTTACTTCACTCTGTATGACAGACTCTAGGTCTATCTACCTCATTAAAAATAACTCAATTTCGTTTCTTTTTATGGCTGAGTAATATTCCATTGTATATATGTGCCACGTCTTCTTTATCCATTCATCCGATGATGGACACTTAGGTTGTTTCCATCTCCTGGCTATTGTAAACAGAGCTGCAATGAACATTTTGGTACATGAGTCTTTTTGAATTCTGGTTTTCTCAGGGTATATGCCCAGTAGTGGGATTGCTGGGTCATATGGTAGTTCTATTTGTAGTTTTTTAAGCAACATCCATACTGTTCTCCATAGTGGCTGTAACCATTCACATTCCCACCAGCAGTGCAAGAGTGTTCCCTTTTCTCCACACCCTCTCCAGCATTTATTGTTTCTAGATTTTTTGATGATGGCCATTCTGACTGGTGTGAGATGATATCTCATTGTAGTTTTGATTTGCATTTCTCTAATGATTAATGATGTTGAGCATTCTTTCATGTGTTTGTTGGCAATCTGTATATCTTCTTTGCAGAAATGTCTATTTAGGTCTTCTGCCCGTTTTTGGATTGGGTTCTTTGTTTTTTTGATACTGAGCTGCATGAGCTGCTTGTAAATTTTGGAGATTAATCCTTTGTCGGTGCTTCATTTGCAAATATTTTCTCCCATTCTGAGGGTTGTCTTTTAGTCTCATTTATGGTTTCCTTTGCTGTGCAAAAGCTTTGAAGTTTCATTAGGTCCCATTTGTTTATTGTTGTTTTTATTTTCATTTCTTTAGGAGGTGGGTCTAAAAGGATCTTGCTGTGATTTATGTCATATAGTGTTCTGCCCATGTTTCCCTCTAAGAGTTTGATAGTTTCTGGCCTTACATTTAGGTCTTTAATCTATTTTGAGTTTATTTTTGTGTATGGTGTTAGGGAGTGTTCTAACCTCATACTTTTACATGTACCTATCCAGTTTTCCCAGCACCACTTATTGAAGAGGCTGTCCTTTCTCCACTGTACATACCTGCCTCCTTTATCAAAGATAAGGTGACCATATGTGCATGGGTTTATCTCTGGGCTTTCTATCTTGTTCTATTGATCTATATTTCTGTTTTTGTGCCAGTACCATACTGTCTTGATTACTGTAGCTTTGTAGTATAGTCTGAAGTCAGGGAGCCTGATTCCTCCAGCTCCGTTTTTCATTCTCAAGTTTGCTTTGGCTATTCGGGGTCTTTGGTGTTTCCATACAAATTGTGAAATTTTTTGTTCTAGTTCTATGAAAAATGCCAGTGGTAGTTTGATAGGGATTGCATTGAATCTGTAGATTGCTTTGGGTAGTAGAGTCATTTTCACAACGTTGATTCTTCCAATCCAAGAGCATGGTATATCTCTCCATCTATTTGTATCATCTTTAATTTCTTTCATCAGTGTCTTATAATTTTCTGCATACACGTCTTTTGTCACCTTAGGTAGGTTTATTCCTAGATATTTTTTTTTGCAATGGTAAATGGGAGTGTTTTTTTAAATTTCACTTTCAGATTTTTCATCATTAGTGTATAGAAATGCCAGAGATTTCTGTGCATTAATTTTGTATCCTGTGACTTTACCAAATTCATTGATTAGCTCTAGTAGTTTTCTGGTAGCATCTTTAGGATTCTCTATGTATAGTGTCGTGTCATCTGCAAACAGTGACAGCCTTACTTCTTCTTTTCTGATTTGGATTCCTTTTGTTTCCTTTTCTTTTCTGATTGCTGTTGCTAAAACTTCCAAAGCTATGTTGCATAAGAGTGGTGAGAGTGGGCAACCTTGTCTTGTTCCTGATCTTAGTGGTAATGCTTTCAGTTTTTCACCATTAAGGACGGTGTTGGCTGTGGGTTTATCATATATGGCCTTTATTATGTTGAGGAAAGTTCCCTCTATGCCTACTTTCTGCAGGGTTTTTATCATAAATCGGTGTTGAATTTTGTCGAAAGCTTTCTTTGCATCTATTGAGATGATCATATGGTTTTTCTCCTTCAATTTGTTAATATGGTGTACCATGTTGATTGATTTTCGTATATTGAAGAATCCTTGCATTCCTGGAATAAACCCCACTTGATCATGGTGTATGATCCTTTTAATGTGCTGTTGGCTTCTGTTTCCTAGTATTTTGTTGAGGAGTTTCACATCTATGTTCATCAGTGATATTGGCCTGTAGTTTTCTTTCTTTGTGATATCCTTGTCTGATTTTGGTATCAGGGTGATGGTGGCCTCATAGAATGAGTTTGGGAATGTTCCTCCCTCTGCTATATTTTGGAAGATTTTGAGACGGATAGGTGTTAGCTCTTCTCTAAATGTTTGTTAGAAATCTCCTGTGAATCCATCTAGCCCTGGGCTTTTGTTTGTGGAACATATTTAATCACAGTTTCAATTTCAGTGCTTGTGATTGGTCTGTTCATATTTTCTATTTCTTCCTGATTCAGTCTTGGCAGGTTGTACATTTCTAAGAATTTGTCCATTTCTTCCAGGTTGTCCATTTTATTGGCATAGAGTTGTTTGTAGTAATCTCTCATGATCTTTTGTATTTCTACAGTGTCCGTTGTTACTTCTCCTTTTTCATTTCTAATTCTGTTGATTTGAGTCTTCTCCCTTCTTTTCTTGATGAGTCTGGCTAATGGTTTATCAATTTTGTTTATCATCTCAAAGAACCAGCTTTTGGTTTTATTGATCTTTGCTATCATTTCCTTCTTTTCTTTTTCATTTATTTCTGATCTGATCTCTATGATTTCTTTCCTTCTGCTCACTTTGTGTTTTTTTTTTGTTGTTGTTCTTCTTTCTCTAATTACTTTAGTTGTAAGGTTAGGTTGTTTATTCGAGATGTTTCCTGTTTCTTAAGGTAGGATTGTATTGCTATAAACTTCCCTCTTAGAACTGCTTTTGCTGCATCCCATAGGTTTTGGATCATCGTGTCTCCATTGTCGTTTGTTTCTAGGTATTTTTTGATTTCCTCTTTGATTTCTTCACTGATCACTTCGTTATTAAGTAGTGTATTGTTTAGCCTACATGTGTTTGTACTTTTTACAGATCTTTTCCTGTCATTGATATCTAGTTTCATACTGTTGTGGTCGGAAAAGATACTTGATACAGTTTCAGTTTTGTTAAATTTACCAAGTCTTGATTTGTGACCCAAGATATGATCTATCCTGGAGAATGTTCCATGAGCACTTGACAAGAATGTGTATTTTGTTGTTTTTGGATACAATGTCCTATAAATATCAATTAAGTCCATCGTGTTTAATGTATCATTTAAAGCTTGTGTTTCCTTATTTATTTTCATTTTGGATGATCTGTCCATTGGTGAAAGTGAGGTGTTAAAGTCCCCTACTATGAATGTGTTACTGTTGATTTCCCCTTTTATAGCTGTTAGTATTTGCCTTATGTATTGAGCTCTTACGTTGGGTGCATAAATATTTACAATTGTTATATCTTCTTCTTGGATCGATCCCTTGATCCTTATGTAGTGTCCTTCTTTGTCTCTTCTAATAGTCTTTATTTAAAGTCTATTTTGTCTGATATGAGAATTGCTACTCCAGCTTTCTGTTGGTTTCCATTTGCATGGAATATCTTTTTCCATCCCCTCATTTTCAGTCTTTATGTGTCCCTAGGTCTGAAGTGGGTCTCTTGTAGACAGCATATATATGGGTATTGGTTTTTGTATCCACTCAGCCAGTCTGTTTCTTTTGGTGGGAGCATTTAATCCATTTATATTTAAGGTAATTATCGATATTTATGTTCGTATTCCCATTTTCTTAATTGCTTTGGGTTTGTTATTGTAGTTATTTTCCTTCTCTTGTGTTTCTTGCCTAGAGGAGTTCCTTTAGCATTTGTTGTAAAGCTGGTTTGGTGGTGCTGAACTCTCTCAGCTTTTGCTTGTCTGTAAAGTTTTTAATTTCTCCATCAAATCTGAATGAGATCCTTGCTGGGTAGAGTAATCTTGGTTGTAGGTTTTTCTCCTTCATCAGTTTAAATATGTCCTGTCAGTCCCTTCTGGCTTGCAGAGTTTCTGCTGAAAGATCAGCTATTAACCTTATGGGGATTCCCTTGTGTGTTATTTGTTGTTTTTCCTTTGCTGCTTCTAATATGTTTTCTTTGTATTTAATTTTCGACAGTTTGATTAATATGTGTCTTGGCGTGTTTCTCCTTGGATTTATCCTGTATGGGACTCTCTGTGCTTCCTGGACTTGATTAACTATTTCCTTTCCCATATTAGGGAAGTTTTCAACTATAATCTCTTCAAATATTTTCTCAGTCCCTTTCTTTTCCTCTTCTTCTTCTGGAACCCCTATAATTCGAATGTTGGTGCATTTAATGTTGTCCCATAGGTCTCTGAGACTGTCCTCAGTTCTTTTCATTCTTTTTTCTTTATTCTGCTCTGCAGTAGTTATTTCCCCTATTTACCTTCCTGATCACTTATCCGTTCTTCTGCCTCAGTTATTCTGCTATTGATCCCTTCTAGAGTATTTGTAATTTCATTTATTATGTTGTTCATCGTTGCTTGTTTCATCTTTAGTTCCTCTAGGTCCTTGTTAAATGTTTCTTGCATTTTCTGTATTCTATTTCCAAGATTTTGTATCATCTTTACTATCATTATTCTGAATTCTTTTTCAGGTAGACTGCCTATTTCCTCTTCATTTGTTAGGTCTGGTGTGTTTTTATCTTGCTCCTTCTTCTGCTCTGTGTTTTTCTGTCTTCTCATTTTGCTTATCTTACTGTGTTTGGAATCTCCTTTTTGCAGGCTGCTGGTTCTTAGTTCCCTTTGGTTTTGGTGTCTGTCCCCAGTTGCTAAAGTTGGTTCAGTGGGTTGTGTAGGCTTCCTGGTGGAGGGGACTAGTGCCTTTGTTCTGGTGGATGAGCCTGGATCTTGTCTTTCTGGTGGGCAAGTCCACGTATGGTGGTGTGTTTTGGGGTGTCTGTGGACTTATTATGATTTTAGGCAGCCTCTCTGCTAATGGGTGGGGTTGTGTTGTCTTGCTAGTTATTTGGCATAGGGTGTGCAGCACTGTAGCTTGCTGGTCGTTGAGTGAAGCTGGGTGTTGGTGTTGAGATGGAGATTTCTGGGAGATTTTCGCCGTTTGATATTACGTGGAGCTGCGAGGTCTCTAGTGGACCGGTGTCCTGAAGTTGGCTCTCCCACCTCAGAGGCACAGCACAGACTCCTGGCTGCAGCACCAAGAGCCTTTCATCTACATGGCTCAGAATAAAAGGGAGAAAAAGTAGAAAGAAAGTGAATAAAATAAAATAAAGTTATTGAAATGAAAAGTAATTTTTAAGAAAAAAAATTTTTTTAAAAAGGGAAAAAAAAAGAAAAAAACAAACGGACGGACAGAACCCTAGGACAAATAGTGAAAGCAAAGCTATACAGACAAAATCTCCCAGAGAAGCATAGACATACACACAAAAAGAGGAAAAGGGGAAAAAATAATAAATCTTGCTCTCAAAGTCCACTTCCTCAATTTGGGATGATTCGTTGTCTATTCAGGTATTCCACAGATGCAGGGTAGTTCAAGTTGATTGTGGAGATTTAATCCGCTGCTCCTGAGGCTGCTGGGAGAGATTTCCCTTTCTCTTCTTTGTTCGCACAGCTCCCGGGGCTCAGCTTTGGATTTGGCCCCGCCTCTGCGTGTAGGTCACCAGAGGGCGTCTGTTCTTCGCTCAGACAGGAAGGGGTTAAAGGAGCACCTGACTCAGGGGCTTTGGCTCACTCAGGCTGGGGGGGGGAGGGAGGGGCACGGAGTGCGGGGCGAGCCTTGGCAGCAGAAGACTGCACCAGCCTGAGGCGTGCCGTGTGTTTTCCCGGGGAAGTTGTCCCTGGATCCCGGGACCCTGGCAGTGGTGGGCTGCACAGGCTCCCCAGAAGGGGGGTGTGGATAGTGACCTGTGCTCACACACAGGCTTCTTGGTGGTGGCAGCAGCAGCCTTAGCGTCTCATGCCCGTCTCTGGGGTCCGCGCTGTTAGCTGCGGCTCGCGCCCATCTCTGGAGCTCCTTTAAGCAGCGTTCTTAATCCCCTCTCCTCGCGCACCAGGAAACAAAGAGGGAAGAAAAAGTCTCTTGCCTCTTTGGCAGCTCCAGACTTTTCCCCGGACTCCTTCCCGGCTAGCCGTGGCGCACTAACCACCTGCAGGGTGTGTTCACGCCGCCAACCCCAGTCCTCTCCCTGTACTCCAACCGAAGCCTGAGCCTCAGCTCCTAGCCCCCGCCCACCCCGGCGGGTGAGCAGACAAGCCTCTCGGGCTGGTGAGTGCCGGTCGGCACCATCCTCTGTGCGGGAATCTCTCCGCTTTGCTCTCCGCACCCCTGTTGCTGTGCTCTCCTCCGTGGCGCCGAAGCTCCCTACCTCCGCTACCCGCAGTGTCCGCCCACAAAGGGGCTTCCTAGTGTGTGGAAACCTTTCCTCCTTCAGAGCTCCCTCCCACTGGTGCAGGTCCCATCCCTTTTCTCTTGTCTCTGTTTATTCTGTTTTCTTTTGCGCTGCCCACGTACGTGGGGGGTTTCTTGCCTTTTGGGAGGTCTGAGGTCTTCTGCCAGCGTTAAGTAGGTGTTCTGTTAAGAGTTGTTCCACGTGTAGATGTATTTCTGATGTCTCATGAAGAAATTTAGTCATCATAGTCCAGGCCTCCTTCAACCACTCCTTCTGACCAAGAAGTGAAAAGTGATGCTCGGCCTGGGTATGACGTGGGGATTTTCTCGGGCAGGGCTGAGAGGATTCAGTGCTGTCTCCTCCTCGTTCGGGAGGGCTGATGATTCTATTTAAACCATTTGATTCTTGGTTTCTTCCATCGTAAAAAAAAAAAAAAAAAATGCGTCCTAATTTACAAGGATTTCTTCTATGACTTCAATTTTGGAGCTTTGTAACATTTATTTTCTGGTTTCCTAACTGTAATTTAGAAGTGTAATTTTTTTGCATACTCTAGGATAAATTCACTTTGAGACTTTTTATCCATGTTGCAGAAGGAAGATGTAAGATGAACTTATCTTTGTAAGTGAACTGCTTTTAACTATGACTTCTTGAGAGTCCATTGTCTCTGCCCCGCTCAAATCCCTATAGTCAGTGCACCCATCCCCCAGGTGCTGTGGGTACTTGCTGCTAATTTCTCATTGTACTTCCTCCCTCCATAAGCCACAGTCAAGGACTGACTGACTTGGGGATGCAAATATCAGTCCCCTTGCCTCAAGGTGGAACCAACTCTGACTTCATTAATGCTCCAAACCTGTCCACGGGATTTAGGCTGCAGGTAGAGTCCAGCTAAGAATAGATCTTTATTTAACTCATTCATTCAACTCATTCCGCATCCCTCAGTCTTTTTCTACTGAGAGTACTCCCTCAATAAATCCATTTACTCAAATCACTGTCTCAGGCTCTGCTTCTCAGGATCCTAATTTAAAACATGCATCATTAAAATTGATGAACAAATGATGTGTGTAAGCAGTGGAAAAGGTAGCCAGATTTGATTTTGAATTCCACTCTTTCAACTTGGTGAGTGTATAACCTTGGGTTGATACTTTAATCTTTTTTAGTCTCGGTTTATTTCTCTTAAAGGAGGTAAAACCTTTTCTAATGGGATGTTGCAAAGACAGAAAGACATAATATATATGTATACATATATACACAAACACACATGGAGCACCCAGCACTGATTTTAGCAATATAAGAGCTGACTATGGGAGCATCTCTTATTTAGGATTTGTTTCTAAAAAGAGACTAAGCAATGTGGAGTGTTAAGAGTTAAGGCACTGGAAAAATAGATATTTTGGTATCATGTAAAGCCAATGGATATAAAGCATACAGCCTTGAAAATGAGATTGAGAAACAGTGGGTCAAGCAGCAACTGGGGATGTTTGAAGAAAAGACCAAAGAAGGGGCTTTTGCTCTCTACTGACATCTACTTGTACAGGGAGGCATCTTACAGGACCCTGGGCTCTCTTCAAAGATTCAGGGACATTAGCAAAACTAAGTCCCCTGATGGTATGAGGTAGAAAAAGTAATTGCCTTGAGGCAAACTCAATCAGTATTGAGGGAGGAAAGAATGACCTAACCAACTATGAGGTTAGTATGAAATGAAAGAATGTGAAGAATTATACAAACAGCAAATAGAGGTGCAGGCATTTTAGAAGATATCAAAGGCAGCATTGGTAGTGAAATACTGTTGAAAATGAAAGAAAGGAAAAACTCTTAGGGACTTCCCTGGTGGGGCAGTTGTTAAGAATCTGCCTGCCAATGCAGGGGACACGGGTTCAATCCCTGGTCGGGGGAGATCCCACATGCCATGGAGCAACTAAGCCCTTGTGGCCACAACTACTGAGCCTGCGCTCTAGAGCCCACGTGCCACAACTACTGAAGCCCGCACACCTAGAGCCCGTGCTCCGCAACAAAGAAAAGCCACTGCAGTGAGAAGCCCACATACCACAACAAAGAGTAGCCCCCTCTCGCCGCAACTAGAGAAAGCCTGCGCGCAGCAACGAAAACCCAATTCAGCCCCAAAATAAATAAATTAATTAATTAATAAAATTCTAACACAAACCATTTGATTAAAAAAAAAAAAGAAAGAAAGAAAACCTCTTAGTAACCAGTGCTTGGCCATGCCAGTCTCCTAGGGCAAGGGGCATGCTGAAGTCAGTAGTTTCTCTAAAGAACCACAGAAGAATGCATGGCTAATTGGAAATGTCAACAGTTTTTAAAATTATTTAATTTCATTTTGTTTTATATGAGAAGTTCTAAAAGCCACAGTAACTTCCCCTCGTGGCCATGATTTTAATTTTTAAAATTTTTCTCTGATAACCCTAATAGATAACATTAATGAAAGTTGAGAGCAAACTCTCTGCCTCTACACTCCTCTCCGCCTTTTGTGGATTACCTGTCTGTGTTGTGAGAAGCATAGCAAGCACAGTTGCAAAATATAATAAATTTTATTATGTAGCCTGTGTACTGTGCTAAGGGATTTGTGTTTATTATTTTAGCAAATGCTTACAAAAAACGTATATATTAGTTTAGATTTTTCTCTAGTATTACAGATGAAGAAACTTTGACTCAGAAAGTTTTGTGTAATTTTCCCAATAAGATAAAATTAACAGCTGACCATGTTTCACATCTTAATTAATGTAACTCCAAATTCTGGCCAATGGCACACCAAATAGGTGGTTTGAGGATCTTTTCAACAACTCCATAGTATCTCCCTGTGCAAAGTCAGGTGAATTGAGGTTTTCTTAATCATTCTACCTAAAATATAAATAAAAGCAATCTCATAAATTTTGCTATTTTTATGGATCTCTACCATACACTCTAATTAAAATATTAGCCTCCCTTCTAATTGCATGGGTTATCACCTCTAAGCTCTACCCATTCAAAAATATGAAAGCTGCCATTCAACTATGTTTTTAGACCAACATAATTGGGGTAAACAAAGAGAATTCTACCCCTATAAATTTGAAAATTTATAATTATTGTCCTTCACTGACTCACTTTAATTATTTAGGAATGATATTTCTTAAGAAGTAAGTCTATTCTGGATTTGACATAGTCACAGTGTCTTCTGGGCTGATCTCTGGATTTTCCTATTTTATATAAGAATGTCAATTTCAGTGTTCCTAAGTGTCATGTATTTAAATTCTCAGTCTTTAAAAAAGGACTAGTGAATTTCCAAACTAGGTCAATTTTGGAACCAGTTTGAAATAATTGGTAAAAAACTTAAAGTTACAAACCAAATCAGAAAATTCTTACATTCTCTTCCGCCCTAGGGGGTGGTAGTGCAGCTTATGAGTATTTGAAGATCTGGGGTCTGCGGTATCAGCTGCGTAAAGGGGCCAGCAGGTGTAAATGAGTGAACTGGGCTATGTGTAGAAACAAAAAAATTGTAGAGTCCTAAGCCTGTCTAAGGGAGACAGAAATTGTTACTCAACATCATCTGATTATTGCCCTGAAAAATCAGGAATAGCACTGCCAGATTTAGTTTATCAAGAGAAACCAGAAATTCAGATATTTTTCCTAATTTTTGATTTGTAAACATTTCTAACTAATTTTTAAGAGTTTAAAATACAGTGTGAACCAAACAAAACACTTCTTTCTGCCAAATTTGCCCTAAATGCTACGAGTTTTCAACTTATTTTATTAAACGAGTATATTCAGTAGTGGGCTCTAGGATGGTGCTAATTATCTGTTGCTCTTGCCTCTCACCTCAATCTGATGTGTACCTATGATATATGTAGGACAGGGCCATGGAAATTTTTCCTACCAAAGGTCACTAATTCATCATCTCTCCTATTAAGAAAAAACAAGAAACCTAATTAACTACCTGATAGGTTTTTAAAGACTGAGTATTATAATATGGACCACAAAATCATTTAATTTATGGGATAAAATGCATTTTAGTTCCCTGTAATCACCTATGAAAGATAGGGAAGAGGACAGTTGGAAAGTCATCAGGATAAAAGAGGTAGAGGGAAAAAGGAAGGGGTTGAGGAGAAAATGGTGAGAGTAGGAAAGAATGAAAGGGTTAGCTGATCATAGAGTGAGGGTAGAATGTCCTAAGAGTATTAGAAGAAAACTTTTTTTGCTCCATGGTGCATCAGAGAAAATTTCTGTAGTCTGGGTAATGGTTAAGAGAATAAAGCTCTAGAGCTCAATTCCTGACTCTAACAGTTACCTGCCCTGTGACCACAGGCAAGTTATCTAACCTCTCTAAACCTCAGTTCCCTTATCTGTAAAACTGGCATACTAATAATATCTACATTGAATGATTTTTAAGAAATAATTAACTAATTATTTGTAAAGTACCTAGAATAATGCCTGACATATTATGAGGAATCAATACATATTAGTATTATATTGTTTTAAAATTAAGATGTAGTACCAGTAGTTGTTTTTTTTTTTTTTTTTAACCTTGGTGTTTACCGTGCTTCAAATTTGATTTCAGGTTTTTCCAAATTTTATTTTTTAAATACAGCTCCCTCCCCTCCCCCATGACTCTGAAGATTTCTGAAGTTGGCAAAGGAGTAATACGTGTGCATGTGTGTGTGTTTAAATTTCTTTGAAAATAAGATCTATCCTAAATCAGATTTTCAGTAGTTTGCGTCTGCTCCGGGCATTGTTCTTTTCTGCAGAATTACTTTAGGTATTGAATTCATAACACAGGAGCCAAAGAATTGTAAGATCAGGTCTGTGTTTTATCATGTTCACTTTTTTCCCCACCATCTCCTATGTGGTGTGGTTTTTGCACAAGGGTTCAATTTAGAATTAGTTTAGTGGTTAATTACAAGTCAGCCTGGGTGGACCATTTTATTTCTGTTTACTGATCCTGTAAAGTGAAGATCACTGTTGGATGGCAACAGAGATTGAGTCTCTAAGTGACATTTATCACAGTAGTAAGAAGCATTGTCATGAATTGTTGAACAGGATAACATGACTGAATTTTATCCACTTGATGAATTAATTAAATTCCTTGATTAATTAATTTCTTTTTAGAGAATCTATGTAAGCTCACTAGAAAAACACGGCCCTTAATTAATTCCTGATGAAATAATTTAATTTCCCAGTGCCATTATGTCTTCATTTGGAAACACTCACTTTTATCACTTTCATTTTTTTTAATTAAAAACATTTTTAAAGACTTTTTTTAGAGCAGTTTTAAGTTCACAGAAAAGTTGAGTGGAAGTTTCCAGAGATTTCCTATATACCCTCTGCCCACAAATGGCATAACCTCCCTCATTATCAACATCCCCCACCAGAGTAAATTTGTTACAATTTATGAATCTACATTGACACATCATAATCACCCAAAGTTCATAGTTTACATTACTATTTACTCTTGGTGTTGTACATTCTGTAGGTTTAGACAAATGTATAGTGACATATCCATCATTATGGTATCATATGGAGTGTTTCTACTGCTGTGAAAATCCTCTGTGCTCTGCCCACTTATCCCTCTCCCCTGACCCAACCCTGGCAATCACTGATTTTTTTAATGTGTTCATAGTTTTACCTTTTCCAGAATGTCATTTAGTTGGAATCATGCAGCATGTAGCCTTTCAGATTGGCTTCTTTCACTTAACATTATGCATTTGTTTCCTCCATGTCTTTTCAAGACTTGATAATTCATTTCTTTTTAGCAGTGAGTAATATTCCGTTGTCTAGATGAACCAGCTTGTTTATCCACTCACCTACTGAAGGGCATCTTGTTTGTTTCCAAGTTTACCCAATTATGAATAAAGCTGCTATAAACATCCATGTGCAGGTTTTTGTGTGGACATATGTTTTCAACTCCTTTGGGTAAATCCCAAGCAGCATAATTGCAAGATTGGTAAGAGTATGTTTAGTTTTGTAAGAAATTGCCAAGCTGCCTTCCAAAGTTTTTTTCACTTTTTAATATGTGACTTCAGAATATCATTTTATTTTTCTAAATAATTTTGAAGTTAATTTGCAATGGTGAAATAGGTGATGCCTCCCTTCTTTCCTTCCATATTTTTTTTCTCACTATAATGCTAAAAGAATTCACTTCCATCACCCACTCAAATTAAAGACTAGGCCAATGCTTTGTATTTCATAATTGAATTACCCCTTTTACTTCATTTTCTACATTATGAACTGATTTCTGGCTTTTTGTTTCAGTCCTTGCCTTATGATTTTATTAGACTCACAACTCTGGTCCAGCTTCTAAAATTATCATCTTGAGTTAGAAATATGTGTCATAACAGTCTATCCAAAGCATTGAAAAAGCAGAAATTCAGTGACATGAGACCTTAAAGAAAAAGAAAATTTGCAAAGACTGACAGTGGTTGGATTGGTTCTTGGCAGTGCTAGAAATAAAAATTTTTGTTATTATTATCATTTTCACCCATTTCCATTCCTGGAGGTGTAGAGTAATTTTGGAGGTAATTTTAATTTCGTATACTTTGCACTTACAGTTTGTCAATTTAAACCAGTTACAGATCTAAGTAAATTGAAAGCAAGGCTTATTTAATTCATCAATGACAGAAATTTACAGGAAAAGAACTTTACTGCTGCCTATTTTATACATATGTCAACTTTCAAATACATCTTTCATTCTTTCTCTCTCAGAATTCACATACACATACACACACATACACACACACACACACACACACACACACACACACACATCCTTGTTATTTGTGGATTTTGTTTTATGAATTCACCTACTTAGCAAAAGTTATTTGTAAGCCCCAAATCAATATTCATGATGCATTTGTGATCATTCGTGGACATCCATCTGCACAGGGTGGAGAAGAACTTGGGTTGGCCCCATGCACACATTCCCAGCTGAGGTCAAACAAGGCATCACTCCGCTTTCTTCTTTTGGTTCTCATGTTGTAAATGTGTGCATGTCACAGACTACTTAGTGGCGTGATTTCCACATTTTTGTGCTCTTTTTGGTGATTTTGTTTTTTAAAATGGGTTCCAAATATGGTGCTGAAATGCTGTCTAGTGTTCCAAGTATAAAAAAAGCTGTGATGTGCCTTATGAAGGAAATATGTGTATTAGATAAGCTTCATTCAGGTATGAGTTATAGTGCTGTTGACCATGAGTTTAATGTTAAAGAACCAATAATATATATGAAATAAGATGTCTTTAAATAGAAACATGCACAAAGCAAGGTTATGCATTGACAGTTGAGGAAGATATGACCAGAGGCTCACTGGAGCCTAATCCTGTATTTCCCTAGGATTAATAATTCTGTATTCACTAATTCAGTGTTTATTGTGACTTTGTAGGACGTGACTACCACAAATAATAAGAACTGACTGTACGTAATTTATTGAGGTTTAAATACCTATCTATATATCTTAACTGTATGGTTACTCCATATTTACCTATTCGTGTACATAAACACACACACACTCATATACACATGTATGCATTTTTCACAAGCTCCTTTTCATGCTACCAAAATTTAAGGACCACTGGTTTATTGGGATATGGAGTTTAAGGAAGTAAGACTAAGCAGTTTAGATTCAATTAGATAATACAAGTTGTCTAGCATTGTTTATGCTTCTCTTGTGAAATAGCAATTCTGGCAGTTGAATCACTTTATTATTTTAGTAATAAATCCTTTTCTGGGAGTTAAACAGCCTCTAAACCCTTTCCATAATGTACTTGAGATTCCTCATTCCTAGTTATTTTTGTCATCTTCTTTGCCAGCTTACTTCCAATCAGTTTTCCTCAGCGGGACTTTATTTGTTAACAGTAGCGGTTCACATTATGTCTTAAGCTGGGAAGTGATAATACCAGCAGGTAAAATGAAGAGTACCATGCCACAGCATGCCACCTCTAGGGCTTTTTGGCTTCCTAGAAAATAGTTAGCAATGCAGTGTGTCACTCCTAGAGACTATTTACCTTCCTTGTAAATACAGCTCTTCAATCTACCTGTACCTCACTACAGGACCATCTTTTTTTATTTTTTATTATTTTTTTTAATTAATTTTTATTGGAGTATAGTTGCTTTACAATGTTGTGTTAGTTTCTTGCCTTACAGCAAACTGAATCAGGTATACACATACATATATCCACTCTTTTTTAGATTTCCTTCCCATTTAGGTCACCACAGAGCACTGAGTAGAGTTCCTTGTGCTATACAGTAAGTTCTCTTAGTTATCTATTTTATATGTAGTAGTGTATATATGTCGGTTCCAATCTCCCAATTCATCCCACCTCCCTCCCCCCTTGGTAACCATAACTAAAGGACCATCTTTCATTCACCAAGTTTAAGAGGTTGCTTTCTCCACCACTTGTTTTTATTATTTTCCATTTCCTAATTAGACCAGAGTAGAACACATAGGCAGATATCCATTCAGTTATTCATTCATTCAATAGTTAGTGACTGCCAACTGTGTGTCAGACACTGTGTGAAACAGTAGAATACATGACAGTGTTCTCAAAGGGCTTTCAGTTTAGAGTGGGAGAAAGAGAAATTAGCAAGAAAACAAATTTGATTGTTTCATGGAGTGATAGGAGTATGAGGGGAATAAAGAAAGGGAATGGAATAGGAAGTAGCCAGGATTGAGGTAGGAGAAAGGATGATTCTTTAATTATGTTGGCCAGGGAAGAGAGAGAGAGAGACCTCCTGAAAGAAGATTTGGACCTAGCTCTACACTTGAAGTAGTACTGAAAAGGCTAGTCAGCACATAAAACATTTACATTACTGTGCTCTAACAATAACCCTGGTTACTCTAATTATGCATGGTAACTGGTAACAGCAAAAATTAACCTACCTAAAGACTCTCACAGACTACTAAAGGAAATAATGTATTATTTTTTTAAATATAATTTACAATAGACGGGGAGATATGCCATAAGAGGAGACAAAGTCTTTGAGGAAAGTGATATTACTTTCCACTATTGTTATTCATTCATTCATGTAAGCATTCATTGTCAGAAAAGTTCCCAGAAAAGGTAGTATTAATTAAACAGTGATTGAATGAATGGTTGGAAAATGTCTCTCTAGACAGAAGAATTAGCAGGGTTTGGAAATAGAACTCATACCTAGATTGTAAAAAGACATGACTGTCAGGCTAATCAGTCTGGCTTTTATTACTATTTTACAGATGTTTTAAGAGAGGAAGTGACATGATTAGCATTGTGCATTAAGGCATTTTTACATTGATATTGAAAGGATTATTGCAGGAGGCAGGAAACTGGAGGAAGACCACCAAGTGGGCATTGCAAAAGTTTTGAGAAGACTGAACGTTACAGAAGGAAAGAGAAGGAAAGAGTGCGATGGAAGTGGTAACATTTGGAGATAGAAGAAAAAGACTACAGACTTTAAGAGGGCTGAGTGAATTTGCTAACATGCTACATGAAGTGTTGAAGCAGAAAAATGATGGGAGATTTGGAGAATGCTTGGTTTTGAGGCTCTGAGACTAAGAAGATGATAATGCAGTCCTTAGAATGAATTGAGAAGAATTCCCTTTGCATCTGTCTTCAGGTAGAGATTGAAGAGAATTTACCTAATTTCTCCTCTAAATGTTAGCTAGAATTAATCAGAAATCCAAAATGAATCCAACATTCAAAAATTCATTAGTTAAAAAGCTAATGCAATGCATCACATCAGCAGGCAAAAAATGAAAAATCATATGGTCATATTTATAGGTGCAGAAAAACATTTGCCAAAACTCAACATGATAAAGAACATTTCAACTACAAAAACAGTACAAAGAAAAAAACTTCAGCTCACATTATACTTAATGATGAGAAACAGTGGGCTGTGGCCCTAAGACTGAGGCCAAGACAAGGATTTCTCCTCTCACCATATGCATTCAACATCATACTGTGTGTCCTAACTAATGCAATAAGACAATGGAATAAGACAAGACAAGAAATAAAGTTTATACAAATTGAGTTACATGAAATAAAACTGTTCACAGATGACATGATTATCTATGTAGAAAATACAAAGAATTTATCAAGAAAAACTCTGGAATAATAAGTGGGTATAGCGTTGTTATAGGATACAAAATGTAAAAAAGACAATTGCTTTCCTATGTACCAGTAATGAAGAGTTAGAATTTGATAATAAAGACACAATACCATTTACATTGGCACTAAAAAGTTAAACATTTAGATATTTATCTAACAAAATATGTAGAAGATATATTTGTACAAAACTACAAAGCTCTGATGAAAGAAATCAAAGAAAATCTAAATAAATGGAGAGAGATTCCAAGTTCATGTTTTGGAAGACTCAATATTGTTAAAACCTCAGTTTTTCCAAACTTGATACTGATTCACTACCATCCCAATTAAAATCACAGCAAGTGATTTTGTGAATAGTGACCAACTGAGTCTAAAGATTGTATGGAAAGGCAAAATCAAAGGAGTGAGATTATCTGTCTTCAGGACTTACTATAAAGCTACTGTAATCAAGATACCATGATATTGGTTAAAGAGTAGATAGATCAATGGAAAACAGTAAAGAACCTAGAGAGAAAACCACCAAATAGAGTCAACTGTTCTTTGACAAAGAAGCAGCAGCAATTTGACAAAGAAGAATAGTCTTTTAAACAAGAGATGCTAGATCAACTAGACATCCACTATCTGCATGAAAAAAAAAAAAATCTAAACACAGATCTTACATCTTTGACCAAAAAGCACCTCAAAATATATCATACATCTATATGTAAATGTGAAACTCTAAAATTATTAGAAGATAACAAGATAATATCTAGGTGGCCTTAAATTTGATGATGAGTTTTTATTTTATTTTATTCTTTTAACATCTTTATTGGAGTATAATTGCTTTATAGTGGTATGTTAGTTTCTGCTTTATAACAAAGTAAATCAGCTATACATATACATATATCCCCATATCTCCTCCCTCTTGCATCTCCCTCCCACCCTCCCTATCCCACCCCTCTAGGTGGTCACAAAGCACTGACCTGATCTCCCTGTGCTATGCGGCTGCTTCCTACTAGCTATCTATTTTACATTGGGTAGTGTACATATGTCCATGCCACTCTCTCACTTCGTCCCAGCTTACCCTTCCCCCTCCCCGTGTCCTCAAGTCAATTTTCTACGTCTGCGTCTTTATTCCTGTCCTACCCCTAGGTTCTTCAGAACTAATTTTTTTTTTAGATTCCATATATATGTGTTAGCATACGATCCATGAAAGAAAACAACTGATGCTGGACTTCATTAAAGTTAGAGACTTTTGTTCTGCTAAAGACTCTTTTAAGAGAATAAAAAGACAGCCACAGACTGAGAGAAAATATTTACAAAAATATCTGATAAAGGACATGTATTCAAAATATAAAAAGAACACTTAAAACTAATAAAAAAGGGTAAAAGGTCTGAACAAACAGCTCATTAAAGAAGATGTACAGATGGCAGATAAGCATATGGAAAGATGCTCATTAGGAAATTGCAAAGTAAAACAATGAGGTACCATTTTATATCTATTAGAATGGCGAAAATCTAAAAAACTGACAGTACCAAATGCTGATGAGGATCTAGAACAAGAGTTCTTGTTCACTGCTCATGAGAATGCAAAATCAGTCACTCTGGAAGACAGAAATCTTCCTACAAACTAATCATACTCCTTTCATCATAGGATCCAGCCCTCCCAGGTATTTACCCAGGTGACTTTAAAAATTATGGCCACACAAAAACTTTCACACAAATGTTTATAGCACCTTTATCTGTAATTGCCAAAAATTGGATAAACCAACTGTCCTTCATTAGGTGAGTGGATAAACAAACTGTGGTTCATCCACACAGTGGAATATTATTCAGAAATACTAAAATGAGCTATCAAGCCATGAAATGACATGGAGAAATTTTAAATGCATATGGCTGAATTAAAGAAGTCAGTATGAAAAGACTACATACTGTATGATTCCAACTATGTGGCATTCTGGAAAAGGCAAACTCATAGAGACCATATAATAACATCAGGGATTCAGGTAAGGGGGAGCGTGAATATGTGGAGCACAGGGGATTTATAGGCCAGTGAAACTATTCTGTGTGATACCGTCATGGTGGATACATGATATTATACATTTGTCAAAATCTATAGTACTGTGTGTAGAACACAAAGAGAGAATCCTACTGTAAACTATGGACTTTAGTTAAAAGTAATATATTAATATTAATAATATATCAATACCGGTTTATCAGTTGCAACAACTGTGCTTCACTAATGCAAGATATTAATAACAGGGAAAACTGAATGGTGAAGAAGTGGTATTATGAGAATTCTCTGTACCATCTGCTTATTTTTCTGTAAACCTAAAACTGCTAAGAAAATAAATTCTATTACATTTTTAAAGCTGATATTAGGTACAGAATAAAAAATAATTTCATTCCATCTTTTCTATTTGGTATTAGATAATGAAATCTAGTGTTGAAAATTATCGCCACCAGTCACTGTGTAGAAATACTAACATGCCTTGTGAATTTGTATAAAATAATTAATTGGGCTAAGGGTTGACTGCAGTGGCCCTTAAGTGGCTAGAAGGTATTTTAAGTAGTTCAGAGGAAGAGAGTGATCAGTGATTCCAGGAGGGAAAACTGCATGTGTTGAGTCATGGAGATGGTGGTAACTATGTCGTGGGACAATTATACTGGAGACAGCAGCATATGTTAGAGGTAAAAATTAGTTTAAGTCAGGATTATGGAGAACTTTTACTGTCAAGGGGAGCTATTGACCCAATCAAGTGGACTCAGCAGTTATCTGAACAAAGTAGTGTTAAGGATTAAATAAATACTATTATGGGAATGCTCATAGCCCAGCGCTCAGCATCTGCCATAGTGTACGGAATCTACAAATATTAAATTTCCTTTCCTTTCATATAATTATTATCATGGTTAAATTTACTCTCAATCAACTTTCAACTTATTAACTAATTAGGATTTAGTTAGGGTTAGTTAATAACTCATAATCACCAACCATTGGGGATCAAAACACATTTAGTATCCTCAAGTAAATTATTTAAAAACATATTTTTCCCTCCTTCAGTTATAATGCTAATTTATCAATGCATATGACATATTTTTCTTTGAATTACAAGCTTCTAAAGGGCATACCTTTGTAGTTTTATCATTTAAGGTAAACCTATTTATATACTTAGTGATCATTAACTGAATAGTGATTATGTATTAAATAAATCATTGAGGCACAATTGATAAGGTATGATTAGAACCCAAACTTATGGACTAAAATGTTCTGTAAGTTGGAAGTTCCATGCTGCCTTTCACTTTTTGGTCACATAATAACTAAATTCTTTTCTTTTTCCAAGAGGGTGAGGGTATGACCATTTTTAGAAATATCTATTACTTGAAAAAAAAAAACATTTAGCAGGTATATGTAGAGAATTTTCTTGTATAAATCAAAATTTACTCAGTTGGTCCTTTTTAAAAATACAATTTAATTTTCATATATCCTCATGACATTCAAACGTTATTTGAATGTTTAATGGATATTAGTAGAGATTCATCTAAAAAACTAGCCCAACTGATTTACAGTGATGCAGAGCCCCAGAGATGAGGAAATGAGGAGGCCTCATGTAATGAGGCAAGGGTGCTACGATGACTGTACAGCTACACGATCAGGAAAATGTAATTAATGGAAGAACAACACTTCTGTGGGTGCCTGGTTGCTAATTAACCTATTCACAGTTAAATCAAGAAGAAACAAAACATTGGGGAAAAGAGGCTTGCCTATATTCAAAGGAAATTTTAAGACTGCCATTTCTATTCTTCATTTCTGTGAGATTTCATTGTTTAGTGTAAAATCTGAAATTACTACTTTCAATGTACAAAATTCACTATTCAAACTTTGAACTTCCAAACTTCTTCAAGATTGTCTCAAATTAATTTCAGCATGGTGTTCGTTTTTCAGTATATTAATGGATTTTTTGCCTAAAAAATAATTTCTGGGTATACTACTCACCATCCCTCCACATCCTTCACTATTAGTATGAGATTTAATTACTTAAATTTAACTCATTAGAGATTTAATATTTAATTCTAAAACTCAATGAAAGTATAACACAATCACAGTTATCATTTATTAATATATTTGTCTTATGCAAGTTACGAATATATGTTAAGAAATTAGCTTATATTTTATACCTTCACTAAACCCTTGACTGTGTAATCTTGGTAATCTCCCTTCTTGATTCTCTCTTTGTCAGTGTAGTGTTGTCAGTGTAGTGGTAGTCCTGCCATCATATCTATTATTCAGCCTATGTTATGCAGGACAAAAGGGAAAATAAATTCAAGCCGTCTGCCTGACTCAAAGTACTGAAATAGTTTTAGTCCAATCTCCCTGACACAGACTATAGAAGCACTGGGGAAAGCAAGAATTCACTACAAAGTTCCAATTTTCCCTCATAACACCATTACTATCTAAAACAAGCTAAATCCCCACATTGCCATTATTTCCCATCAGCATTGCCCAAGAGCTGTGAAAGGGGTTGTGTGTTAACCTAACAAATCTTCTCATAAAAATGTAATATCTCATAAAATAAAAGGAGAGGGACTTCCCTGGTGGTGCAGTGGTTAAGAATCCGCTTGCCAATGCAGGGGACATGACTTCGAGCCCTGGTCCGGGAAGATCCCACATACCTCAGAGCCACTAAGTCCGTGTACCACAGCTACTGAAGCCCACGTGCCTAGAGCCCATGCTCCGCAACAAGAGAAGCCACCGCAGTGAGAAGCCTGCGCGCAGCAGCAAAGAGTAGCCCCCATTCGCTGCAACTAGAGAAAGCCCACGCGCAGCAATGAAGACCCAAGGCAGCCAAAAATAAATAAGTAAATAAATTTATTAATAAAATAAAAGGAGAAAGATTTCAATCAATTATTGCTTGATTTGAACATTATATTTTACACAGCACTGGGTTTCATTTTACTGAATGGGTAACTGATAGAAATTGAAAAGTAAGGTTCTGAAATGCCATTCTAATATTGCATAATTCAGAGAAAGAGGTTGTGTCACATTTCCCCCCAAAATATATCACTGAATGTCTTACTAAATTTTTGTATCTCCTGAACCACCCCCTCTGCCATCAAACTTGGAGGTATGTGTATGAAAGAGCTTACAATGTTGGAGCCTACCTTTAAGGTCTTGATTGTATTATGGAAGATAGGGAAAAAAGAGTGAGTTAACCAATTTTCCAGGAAATGTTTGTAATTGAATAGCAAGGTGAATATGGAGTTGATTGAGACATGAGATATTATGGGGATTCAGAGCTGGTCTGAGGTGTTTTTCAGAATGATTTGAATCAATTTAGAGACTTCTGAGGGAGTTGTTTCTTCAAGAGATTTTTTTTGTGTGTTCCTAAAATGAGCTGCACTCCATAGTCTGTTGTAGAGCAGTTCTCAAATGTAAGGATTCATTAGCATTGCTTTGAGGGTTTGTAAAAACACAGATTGCTGGCCTCAGCCTCTCAGAGTTGTAGGTTCATTGGTTCTAGGATGGGGCCTAGCTGCATTTCTAACAAGTCCCCAAGTGACGCTAATGTTGCTGGTCTGGGGACTGCACTTGAGGAACATTAACTGCTCTAGAGAAAGTACAGTCATTGCGTAGCCACAGAATTGGTCAAATAATTTGGAAGTCAAAAGAGTTACATCTTCTAAATACCTTTTTACCAATACCTTTCTGAGAAGTTCTGGAATTTTAAATCAGCTCTCTGGCTTCTGTCTGTATCCCCTTGGAGTACAAACCCAAATAACATGGTTGCTGAATTTCGTTCCTTTTTTATCATGTCCTATTCCACCCCCCCACCCCCGTCCCCCAAGCCCTGTGTTGTTAAGCCTTTGAAATTGTTCAGAAATATTCAGTGATTCAGTTCAGTGCTCTTGGGAACAACAGAAATGGAATATTATTAGAAATTACAGTTTTTAAAAAGTCAGAAATAAAGGCAATATTTTTCAGACTAAATTTTAGATAATTACTACTTCCATGCCTTAAATTAATAATACTTCATGCTTATGTATGAAACGTATTCCAAATGAAAGATCTCATCTCTGTATTTGTGCTTGTTTCATATACAAACTTTCTTTTAAAATCTTAAGAATCTAACTAGATTATGTTAACATTTTTGAAAAATAACAGCAATTGACCTCCTCCAAAAAACTGATGAAATAGAGCAAAAATGCTGATGTTTCTCCTACTGATTCAAAACTGTTTTAAATGTTTATTCAAATGAAAGACAGTGATTCATGGGCTGAGCTGAGTATTTAATTGGAGATATACAGTGTTGTTGTACACATAGATTGACTTGTCTTTAAATAGGTTTTTGTTATCACTACTTGAATTACTATCCCTTCCCATTTCCCAAATGTGTTTACCAAGTATACACCCAACATTCTTCCTTTATCTGTCCTCTTTTTCGTTATCCTACTTCTAGCCATTTAATCTTTGCAAAATAGCAAGATACTTGAGTGTATTTTTGATGAATGTATATATGCATATGTTATCTTTCTCATGTAGTTCCAGAAGGTAAAAATCTCCGATGGTAAAAATATTGTCTTTCAATGCAACATGTACCACGTGACTCCTAGAACACTTTGGGCACTTAATAACCTTTACAACACCATCCTTGATATCATTATCATCAATCATGGAACCTGTTCTCAGCTCTGATTCAATTAGACATAGCTTAAAAAAGAATCTTCTCTTATGTCTCAGGTTGCCATTCAACCCTGACAGCTTCCCTCTTTCAAATACATCTGCTCTCTTTCAAGTAACTTTTGCATGCATTTTATACCTCTAATGCGGTACCTCCAGATTAGAGACAGAGAAGTTAATTGAAATGAGCGAGCACTTACTGATAAAAGTGTGTTGGGTTCAGCATGAGAATACTAACCTGTTTCCACATGACTAACCAGGATTGCACAAAAGTAAATCATCATTGAAATGTAGTCATTCTCTCAATCACCTAATGATTCTATTACTTATATATAGACAAATGCACACAGGGCACTCCATTATCTTTAGAAAGGTCACTCAGCAGTCATTAGAGTTAAGTAAATGAGGGTTAAACTGTCCTTCTCAACACCGTAAACTTAGCTGCTTATATACATCCTATAATTATAGAGCAGAAATATAAGATACAAAATGAGTTTCATGGATAAATCATCTACAGTAGTGTATAGCCAGAAACACCATTTGTCCCTTTGAAAAGCTGAAATATTTTAGAACCTGAAAAATCTATTGAATTTATTTTCACGTTTGGTGTGCTTTGTTCAGATGGAATTTTATGTGGCAGCATTTTATGTAAAAGATAAAAGCAAGTGTTGTAAATGAAACCAGGTTGGGGAGGTTGGCTGACTGAATTGCCTTTCACTCCGGCAGTTCCAAAAGGATCTCCATGCTAAGTCCAAAGATCTCAAAGCAGCATGAAAACCACTGTATTTGAAGGTTAATTCATGGACTGTTTTTCTTCAGAGCATTTTTACCATACAACATATTATATACAATATTTTATTTTCTTACTAATTATTAATGAGGTAATTAATTAACTTACATTGGGATTTAAGTTGTATGAAGGGAGGGAATTTTTTTTTTTTTTTTTGCGGTATGCAGGCCTGTCACTGTTGTGGCGTCTCCCGTTGCGGAGCACAGGCTCCGGACGCGCAGGCTCAGCGGCCATGGCTCATGGGCCCAGCCGCTCCGCGGCCTGTGGGATCTTCCCGGACCAGGGCACGAACTCGTGTTCCCTGCATTGGCAGGCGGACTCTCAGCCACTGCACCACCAGGAAAGCCCAGGGAGGGACTTTTTTTATCGGCTTGACACATAGTGAGTACTCAGTAAATACTTCTGTTGAATGAGTGAATAAGTGTATCCATGAATGAATATCTTTACTAAATTACTAATACATGAAGATGATAGGTCCCCAGGATTAAAAAAAAAAAAAGGTAAGACACAGTCACTGACCCAAAAGAACACATAAAGTAGTTGAAGTAGATAACATGTCTACAAGAAAACATCTAATAACATAAGCCAGTACATAATTGATACCTTTCCAATGGTATAGGAACTGTGTACTAATGTAATTTGGACAAGGGGAAACTGAATTAATTAGATCAGGAGAAGATTCACTGGGGAAATGACTAGATGTGTGACCTTACATAATTTGCTTAAACTTTCTGGGCCTCAGTTTCCTCATATAAAATCAGGTTTTTCTAGCCAAGTGAACACTTAGATCCCTTGGAGTTTTAGGCAAAAAAATAGATTTTGAATGCATAGTAAAAATCTGAACTAGAGAGGCGACAATCTCTCTGCAAATATGCCTTGAGAACTTAATCAAAAGATAAGCTGTTTTGAGCTCTATATTACACTATACTCTGACATGGCTGCAGTTTGAATTTGATCAAGTTAAACTGAAGTTTAAAGAAAATTTAATAGAAGTAGAAGTAATTTTTAAAATATTTTTTTCTGACTCAGTGTGCATAGAAATTCATAAGTGGCGTACTGAAGCAATACCTCAGGTGACATCACACAACTTTGTCATACACAGAGGTACAGCTCTGGGCAAGTATTAGATGCAGTAAACCAAGTAACAGTTACCTTCTATTTTCTTTAAATGAACTATTTTATGTATGAATAATAAAGATACAGAAAAGTGAATACAACTAATTTCGTAGCTTAATGCAATTTTACACAATGAACATACCTACATAAACCACCACCAGGAATAAGGAAATTGAGTGTCACCAACATTATAGACACTCCATATACCTCTCTGCTAGTTGTTACCCACCCCAAAGGCAGTAGCTATTCTGACTTCCACACAATAGATTTGTTGTTTTTATTTCCGTAAGTGGAATCATACATTAGGTACTGTTTTCTTCTTTCACTTAAACTTACATTTATGGGATTTATAACACTTATACTGTAATGACTAACATATTTAGAATTAAAGAATCTTACTATTCTCTACACAGTTTTTGTTCTTTTTTTCTCATTTTTCCTTCTCATTGAGTGATCATGTATTTTTAAACTTACTGTTATTCCTTTTTATGATCTTTCGTTATTTTTCTTTTATGTTCATTTAGTGATTTAAGTCTAAATCTTAGTCTTAAACACATTTCAGGATCCCTTTACATTCTTAAAAATTATTGAGGATCCCGAAGATCTTTTGATAATGTGGGCTATATATTTTGATTATTACCATATTACAAGTTAAAATTGAGAAAGTTTTAAACACCAGAATACACAAACACATATACATTAGTCATCAGGGCAAGGATGGTATCACATGTCATGTCACCTTGGAAAAGTCCACTATACAGTTGTGTAAAAATGAGAGCAAAAAATCAAATAATATGTTAGTTTTTGTTTGAAAATAATTGTCACTGTATGGACCCCTGAAAGGTTCTCCTTTGAGAACTGCTACTTTAGAGATTCAACGTGAATACATATCTTCCTCAATTTATGACAGGGTTTTATCCTGATAAACCCTCATAAGCTGAAAACATCGTAAGTTGAAAATGCATTTCAAACATCTAATCTACCGAACATCCGAGTTTAGCCTAGCCTACTTAAATGTGCTCGGAGCACTTAAGTTACACTACAGTTGGGCAAAATCATCTAATACAAAGCCTACATTTTTAATAAAGTGTTGAAAATCTCATGTAATTTATGAAATGCTATACTGAAAGTGGAAAACAGAATGGTTGTGTGGGTACAGGATGGTTGTAAGTGGCTCAGTTGTTTACCCTCATGAATGCGTAGCCATTTGCCTTTTCTCACAAGTTAATTTTTTTTTATTGTATCTGGATATTGTGTATGAAAGAACTGTAGAGGTTTCAGATGATGAAATCTTCCACTGGAGACAATTGACTTTCTCCTCCACTAAAAATACAGAGTTGTGATCTTGGGTGGAGTCTGAGAGGAGACCACTTCAATCCAGGAGGAACTGAGTTAAGTTAAGCTGGTTTAAATTTTAATGACTCAATTTATTTGTGATTTTCACTTGTCCCTAGGTTGATTTATACTCAAATTTAGAAGACTTTAGAAAACTTAATTCTGCCCTTCAGAAGATTTTGGATTATCTGTTTATCCTCCTGTCTTTCACAATTTCAAAACTTGGCACTGTATAGAGAGGGAGATAGGCCACATGTTTGAGGACCCTCACATTCCAATTTTGTCACTCCAGTCCCATGAAATGACTAAAATCTCCTATTATTTGCCCTTTGCCTTGGCTAAGATTCTGTCCTCAGACCTCAGCCTGTGTCTATCATCAGTAAATGTCCCTAGGGGAAGAGATTAACTGTTCCACAGCCTACTTCTAAATTTTTCTCTACTCTCTGAAATTTTAATCAATTTAGTCTTCATTGTTTCCAAGTTCTTTAAGGCCTTGAGTTGTTTGTAGAAATAACAGCTGTTGCAATGATTACATTCTACCAGGAGAAGCTGCCAATATCCATTCAAATATTGATTCTGTTCATTCTCTATTTTGTCCTCTCTTTCCAGGACTCCAGTATAATATATTTCTGAATTTCTCACTGCACGTCCGAGTATTGTATGTTTTTCTCTGTGTTTTCTTTCTTCTCTTCTCTCTGATCTTTAGTCTAGTTATGTGATATACGGTTGTACTCTGCAGTTCTCCAGACTATGAATCCACTTTTCTGCTGTGTTTAATTTAGTGTTAAATTTTAGCATGTATTAAATGTTTATTTCAGTTATTATTAGAAATTGGGAGGAAGGGGTAAAGCATATGGCCTTTGATACTTTCACTCCTTTACTGGGGGAATACCTATGAAGAGAGGAAGAAAAGCAGTTAAGGTAACATAGTTTAACCTTGGAGACTAGGTATGCATGTAAAATGGCTAGTGATATTTACTAGGTAGAAGAGACTTTGTCTCTATCTGACTCTCTCTAGCTAAGGATAACCCATATAAAATGGAATCCAAATATGAAAAATGGCTTCCTGGAGAATGTCACGTAAGTTATACAACTCCCTGGGGTATTAAATGAAAATGTGTCTGATTTGAAATGCTCTCTGTTGTATGAGGAAGCCCATGAACATCATTTAAAGGCTTCATCTATTCTGAGCTGGAGGTTCATGTTTGATAAAGGACCTGTGAGAGTCATCACTGATGTCCCAGAAGCTTCTTTCTCTTTTGCCTTTTGATTGCTTGTATCCTTGACACTATTTAGTAAAGTTTGATACTGGGTAAGATCTCTGATCCACATGATTCTCAGTTAATAATCTGATTCTGTGTATTATAGATCTGGGTTTCCATTTGCTTATTTTTGGTGAAATTATCTACTTTATCATACATTTCTTGGTCATATTAATCACAATTATTTTATTTTAAAACAATATCTTTAACCATCCACTAAGGGGTGGTTTCTATTATCTGTTTCTTTGTACTCTTTGAATTTTGCTAATTATTTTGTCCCTGGCATGCTTGGTAGTTCAGGATTGTATGGTAGACATTATGTATAAAAATTGAAGAGGCTGTGGATGATGTTATATTCTTAAATTTGCTTCCAAATGAAGTTATAGTAGGACAGATGACCTTGTTCCATTCAGAGATTGAGCTGATTTATGGCTAAGGCTGAGTTTATAGTGTTTATGAACACTGAAATTTGCCTTTATCCCATAGCATGGCCTTACAAGAGTCTCAACTGAAAGCCTAGGGCATTTCTGAGACCATTTCTCCTTGGGACCATACTATAATTTTTAGCCCATAACCTTGTGAGACTGCCATGAGCTCTACTTTGTTTTTTAGCCTGATTTCTTGATCTCTTACCCAGCTCAGGTGGGAAATCAACCAATGCCTTGTGGGAAAAATCAACAGAAATGTTGGTCTTGCCTCAGTGCATTTCCCTCTTTTCAGGACTTTGACCTCATAAGTTTTGGGTTGGTTGTTTCCTGATGCCTCTAAATAGTAGATATTAAAAGTTTAGCACATATTAATAGTTGTTCCAAGATGAAGAGTTTTTCCATTACTGGCTGTGCAGTCGTAGCCACAAGTAGACGTCTAGATGGTCTCTTTTGAGAAAGGATTGACTCTCCAACTATGTTAGACATTTTACTTAACACAAAGAAATGGAGGTCAAAAGCTTGTCTTTTTAATAGAACAGAAAAAAAAACTAGTTGCAGGCTTTTCATAATTTGAGCATATTTTCCTTGTGGTTGAACAATAAAATTGCCTTTGAAAATGTTTTTCTTGCACTTTTGATAGTAAGAACATTAAAGTCAAAGATGTTTAAGGATAAGCAGGTAGGCCCATTATGCTTTGGGGTTGTCGTATAGAATATGTCTGTCCGGGGTAGAATGAGAGGTAGAGTTGCTAGGAAATATAAGTTGATGTGTATTTGTAGGAATTATTGACTGTCCTTCCAAGTAGTTGGGATTTTATTCCACATGAAATGAGGAGTTATGTGAGTCATATAAATTACATTAAGATCACAAACCATAATCATATTGTAGTTTAGTAAGATACAACTTTTATAAAATACAAATAAAGGAAGAGTGATGTTAAAATTAAAGGAATTATTGAAGAAACCATTGAAAGAGTGGAGGTGAGTGAAATTTGACTTGGACCTGAGCAAAAGCAGTGTCACTAGGAATAGAAAAGATGAAATGGGCTTACATGATATTTCAGGAGAAGAGGCACTTGGACTTGATTATGTATTGGATTTGGAGAGGAAAGATATGAAAGATGAGTAAGACACTAACATTAAGCTATTTAATAAGATCTTTTAATTTGTATATTTTTAGAAATATACTTAAGGAAGGTTGTGATCAGTGCTACAGTCTCAAGTTTTCTTAGCCTTCCTGAAAGTAGCAAGTCACTCTTGAAGAAGACTGGATTCCTTATATGAAGTTAGAGGAGGGGTGGGAGTTCTTTTATAGAAGAAACATATTTGAATAAAAGACCAGAGTCTTTGTACTGAATCATGGTTAGCACAGGAGAACCAGAGAAGCGCTACTAGCACAGTGAAAACCTCAAGTACTTAGAGAGTGGACTCTGATGAAAGTTAATCATCACTTCTCTCCCTACTTAATGGCTCAGCCCCTAATACAAAGCCAGCTAGCACTGGAGATTTATCAGCTAGCAACTATGGCCGAAGAAAAAGACAGATAAAAACTAAGAAAAGGGCAATGATAAAAATCTGTGCACTCTCAGGTGCTTTCACTCAGATGTCTATTTAATGTGCTGATTCTGACAAAGCAACTAACATATCAAACTTGACCTGAGGATTAGAGTGACTTTAACTGCTTTATGTTTTATGGAGAAACATAATAATTGCTAAGGAGTCCTAAAAACTTAGAGTTTATGGGAAAATACTTTAAAAATATTTTTGTTGATATTAAAAGTAATATGTTGTTATTGGAGAAAATTTGGAAAATATACAAGAAAAAGAAAATAAAAAATTATCCATAATCTTGCCATACAGAGATAATATTTTGGATGTAATCGTCCAAATTTTTTCCAAAATTATCCAAAACAGGCTCAAATTTATTTAGGATTAGAAATATAATCTCTGGAACAATATACAATTTTTATAAAAAGAGTAGTTATGTATTTAGTCATTGAAATGAATGCAATAAAAATATCTCTAATTAGAAATACCTTCTTGTTGCTACCTTAAGTAAAAAAAAAAAAAGTATCTTTGTAATATAAAAACATGTGCTGCTCTTTGAAATTTGGAAGCATACATTCCTTACTCTAAGGGGAAAAATTGACTGAAACTCTTTCGTATACCATTAACTCTCTACAGAATCTTAAGGAACTGTTTTCTGCATAATATAAACTATAGCAATCATTTCAACTATCTATAATCTCTGTAGTCCAGTTCTAAATTAGAAAAGTTTATAAAACTAATGAGTAAATATGGTTTAAAATGATAAACATCACAAGCTGCAATCTGACACAAGTTCATGGCAAATCACTAGACATTACAGGGAAAATATGTTTTTAAAATTTTTATACTTCTATAACTGCATTAAAAGCTAGGAAAATCAGGAGCCACTGTGCTTGGAAGAGTAGAGCCTTTCCTGGAATCATTTCCATGCTCTCTCACAATCACAAGACACCTGTACCATTCACAGATCAGTTACAGGTCATCTCACATATAAAGGTAAATACTCAATCAAGATTCACCTAAAATTTGAATAATGCTAACACCATAATACAGAGGCAGCAAGCTCAACAAGCAGAAGAACGCAAATCCAAAGAGAGTGATTTAACAGACCAAGAAAAATATGATTAAAATATATATAAACTATCTTCTCAGACTTTAAATATTTCAGCATTCAAAATAAGGAATCAGTGGGGAATCATAAAGACAAAAATGTGATTTTTGAAATACAAATTTCAATCATTTGGCTGAATAACAAAATGATCACAGATGAAAAGTGAATTGGTAAATTAAAAGATGAAGCTAAGAGAATCTCTCAGAATATAGCTGAAAAAGACAAAAAGAAAGTTAAATAAGAAATTCTGATCTTTCAATTTCCACATAGCAAATGACCAAGAAGAAAAAAAAAAATGATTGACAGGTTAAAAAATATATACAAAACAGTCATAGAAGTAGAAAATTCAGACCTGAACTAAATTTCTTTCCCATACTGAAAAGATAATTTGTTGAACAGAATGAATGAAAAAGACTACATCAAGATACATGTGATGAAATATTAACATTCACTGATTAAAAGAAAATTATAAATGGTTCTAGACAAGAAAAAATAAACAGAAAAGAAATGAGAATTCAATTCATATCATACTTTTCTTTTGCTTAAAAGGGGGTACAAGAAGACAATACAGTAAAATTTGTAAAGATGGAAGGAAAATAATTTTTATCTTAAAATTATTCATAGAATTATACACTCACATGTAATAGTGAAATATTGACATTCATTTATATTTGCAAAGGCTCAGAAATTTTATTACCCATAAACTCACCTGGAATGAATTACAGAAGGATACAATTTAGCAAAACATAAATGAAAAAAAAAAACTGGAACCCAAGAAGCAATGACAATCTACAAAACCAGTAAATCTTTTGGTTATAATAACTGTTTACTGTTTAAGAAAAGTGTGTGCGTAATAAAACAATGGAATCAAAATAATACTGGTTGAGATCAGCATAAGAAGAAATATAACTATAAAACTGTAGCTGGTAGGACTATGGTACTGGGTGGGATATAAAAATTCAGACCATAGTGGTCTTCATAAGTAACAATAACGCGAAAATATTTGCATCATCTTCACTTTGCCAAGTGATTAAACCCATCACTTTGACTCTGTACCTTCTCTTTCCTCAAACTCATATATGCTTACCTGCTAAAATGTGTATGTTAACTGACATCTCAGCTGTAGACACTAATAAATATTTTAGCAAATAACATGAAAGAAAAATTTAAAGAGTAAAATAGTTTTATTAGTAAAATCTTGTTATTCTACAAAATCACCATTTTACTTGAGACACAATGTATATTTTAGGTATGCCACAACTCAACATATGTTCTGGGTTGTCATAATATGACTTGATTTTTTTTTTCAAGTGGTAAAAGTTTATCTGAGCAGAGATGTCCTCATGAATACCTTGGGATTAAACACAATGTAAGCACACCTTTTAATGGTGATTCTGTGTGAGAGTATATCCAGAGGAGATTATTTTAATGGGTACTGTGAGCACAATGCTGGTCATGAAGCCAATTTTTAAATATGACTTGATTTAAAAAAAAACTTTTTTTCCTTTTCTCTGCTTTTGTACTTACAGTTTGGAAAATTAAACCAGTTTTTATAGTTTATGAGATATATTTTTTCATGCATCTTAAAAAAAATGACTACATCTGATTTTAGCTGATTCTAAGAAGTAGGTTTCCAACCACTAAAACCAGGTGGAGAGTCAAAGGAATGATCCATGTGAATGACTAACCCAAGTTGAGGTTTTGCCACTAGAATTAGGTTTATTTTCTAGATCCTCAGAATGTCTTATATATTTAGTTGATTTATTAAGGAGTTACAGCAGTAAACACAACAGAACCACTATTATCCATCTCAAGGACATAGTGTATGGGTGTGAGTAACCATGTAAATGGATTGGATATTGTACCTGTCCAGGCTATTGTTGAATTACTATTTCTCTTGCACACTCACCTGTAACCTCCCTGAGAGCAGGAAACAAGCCTTATTTTGCTTTCTACTGTCTCTCTGGTGATGGGCACAGACAGGCTAGGCTCTCAATAAGTATTTGCTGAATTAATGAAATAAAGTGTGTGCTGAATTAGTGAACTGAATTTTTTTTCAAAACTGTGAAATCAATTATTTGGTGATCATTATGATGACAAAAAATAATATTCTGGCCAAACCCCAGGATGCTATATCTCTCATATTCTCATTTCTGTTGGTATTTAACACTTATCATATATTCATCTGCTTATAGTCTGTTCCCCCACTCGGAATTGTGATTGTTAGGGACAGTCTTATGAAGACAAACGTTATGAAGCCAGAGACTTTGCCTTTCTATTTTCTGCTGCATCCAGCTACAACATTCTGACATGAAAAAAATATTATGAATGGATGAATACATGAGGAGTTGAAGGTACCTACCGTCAGCCACAGTACGGCAAATAACTCTGATCTATATAAAAATTTCTTCATCTCTAGCTTGTTTGTTTACTAACCAAAAGTTCATGGCCAGACGTAATTGAAAGGGATAATTAATTATTCCATATTGATAGATAGATGGATGGATAGATAGATAGATGGATAAATAGATAGACAGTTAGATTGACTGATTGACTATTCATTCAGCATAGGACCTGGCAGTAGAATAGCAAATATTTTGGACATGGTTCCTGATCTCCTAGAAGTGTTCTGTTAAACATTCATGTTTCAGAATCAGAGTTTTTAGAAGTTGGAACCACTGAATAAACCAAAATATTTAAGCTGCCAAATAAATCAGTCAAGTGGATTAATGGTTTAATATTTTTCTCTCTGGAATAACAGAACATTTCAACTACAGTTTGTATTTGGACCAACTAGATACTGCAGAGAAATATGATAAAAATTAATCATATTTAATTTCCCTCTACTCATTCTACCTCATGTAAAACCACAAGTGATCAATTATGATTCAAACCATTCAGGGATGGGTTTTGCTGTCAGTGTGTTACTGAGAAACTGTATATACACACAAATATACAGTTTCTTTAGGGAAGTGATCCATCATATAGGCTACTGTAAGCTGGACCTTATGGTACTTTTTTCTTTTTGCATTTTTTTCCTGATATGGAAAAGAGATAAAAACTAAACTTTTCAGACATTAATAAAATTGGAAGTGTATCAAAACTTGATATTGTCTCCATTTTGACCACGGATTTCATTTGAACCAACTAGATACCACTAACATGATAAGAATGAATGATACTTAGTTTTGCTTCTGTCTGTGCAACCACGTATAGAACCAACATTTTACCAAGTGCAGTGCCATTTAAGCAGAAGTATATGAAGATTTGAAAGCATAGTTTTAAAAGATTTTAAGACAGGTACCAAAACACATAGAAGTAAACAGCTATAAATTACTGTGAAAGAAATCTGACAGTTAAAAAATTACACTAATTTTGGTATTTTAGAATAAGAGCAGAACAAAATGAAAATGTCATTTGAGGACTGGATGTCACAATGTAAGAGGATGTTGAGGAAGATATTCCTTTTTTCCAGAATTGGTGACTAGTACCCCAGTCTGAGGACAAAGCATCAAGTAGCTCCTTTACTAAAGAGAAATTAATGCAGTTAAAGGCCTGTCTGGCTCTGCTTCCCCCTCCCCAGCATCGCTCTTTACCTCCTATGGCCACTGTCTATGTAACAGAAGATAAAGGAGTAGGGGAGGAGCTCTCCAAGGCAAAATGGGTGTTCCCCTCTCCAAGAAATTACACAGAGTTCAGTCATGACACTGTCTTCTCATTCTGCATTTATACATTTGTTTATGTGTGGAATTTCTGAGCAGCTCTCCATGCCTATTGGAGAAGAATGGAAAGAGTCAAAGATGGCAGGTGGAGAGAAGGTATCAGTGGAAAAGCCTGCATTCCTACATTCAACATGACATAACAAATGGGTTTCATCTAAATCACATGGTCACCAAAGAAGGTAGCTGGATTTGTGTCATACCTAAGTGAATGGGGCTTTAACGGGGACATCACAGCAGCAAAAGGTTGTGGGCTGTACCAGTTAGCTTAAGAGCTGAAAGGTACTGGAAGTGCTGAATAGAAGCCAGGAAAAAGCCATGCATGCCTTCTAAAAGGGGATCCACAGAGCATGAGTCCGCAAAGTTTATCCCCAGGAGCAAAAGCTAAAGTGGGATGCTGAAGAGTTTGCAGGTCTCCTACATCAAAGATCTGTAGGATGGGAAGCCCCTCACCAGGGCCTTTAAATGAATTACACATGGGCCCAAATATATAGTAAATTTTTGGATGCTGGTCTCACAAAAGGCAACAGAAGCCACTCAGTTTAACCAGGTGAGGAGCTACAGAAGCAGCTAGTTAAATGAGAGAGTTACTCATTCTTCTTCCCTCCATCGTGACTGAAAGCATCAGAGGAGGAAAGGAAGAAGTAAAAAGTAGAACCCCTGCACAGGGTGTCCCCACCAAGGTATAAGCCTGAACTGGGAGATGTGAGGGGGTACAATTGGAGTTTTTCATTATACTAAATAGGACTTTTTAATAATGGACAGTGACCTGATCTCCATAGAATCTTCCTGAGTTATTTTTGAAGAATGAGAAGAGAGGAGTTGGGGATGGTAATATGAGAAAAAAAAAATAAAACCTTTCCACTCTTGTATTCCCACTGATCTGCAACTATGTCTGAGACTGTCAATAAACCGCTATAGTATCTTTCTAAGTTTAGGCAGACTTCTGAGTTATTCATCCATTCAATCAGTAAACACAATAAAAAACTATGACCCCAAAGCAAAAACTTATTTCAAATATATTCCCCTCCCCACCAACACGCACTTCTCATCTCTCCACTTCAAGGTCAAGTGATAATCCATTTATCCTTCCTCATGATGCTTTGCTTTTCTGCTCCCTCCCACCGTGGTCTGATTCTGCCTAGTACTCTTACAGCTCTCAGTGTTTATTCAATTATTTCAAAACCAGAATGTCAGTGTTACTCAACTATTGCATGAATACGTGGGCTGTCTCTTCATATAAGACAATAAACTCTTGGACAATTAGACTCTATGATGTATTTCTTCTCTATCCCCCACTACCAAGAACAGCTCATAATGCAACAGATACTGATCTAATGCTTTGTATTTTTAGTACTTTGGTTCTTATTTTGAGAAGACAGGAAGGCTTAGGCATGTTTTTCTACCCATCTAAAAGTCTTTGTTCTTTACATTTCAGTGCTTCATTATCCACACGTAAAGGTGTAAAAGTTTTCTTTTATTTTGTACTGTCTCCTCCTTAAAAAAAACACAAAAAAACAAAAAACAACAAAAAAAACTTGTACGCCATACAATGTTTTTTGCCACATATTCAGGTATTTTTAAAATTTTAATATATTGACCATTATCTCTCTGGCATATCATGGCTAATACTTATTTTAAAAAAAACTTTCTGTATCACCTGGCATTAGTGAGTATTTCATAAAAGTATGTAGTCCAATATTATTTGTTAATCCAATCTGAAAAGCCTTCTCTTTAAATGAAGGACTTAAATGCATTATTAATTATTATATATTGTTCCCACCTTCCTTCTATAATCTAAGTCTACATTTATGTTTTTAATATTAGCTTGTATCCCTGTTTTATATTTATAAAACTACATTTTCTTTTCTAGCAATTTGGAAAGTTTAAGATTAGGTATAAACCCAAGAAGAATAGGATATGGATTTTGTAATGAATTTTTATGCATGGACAAGGAAAGAATTCCCTGCAAAAGAAATGTTTAAAGGAACAGTGATGGATAAAAATTAAGTTGTTTTGTGATAGTATCTTATGAGTCTTGTTTATTCAATGTGTTGAACACACACACGTATAATCGCTAACACTCACTGATTTTAGATGGTTTAGCTCCCAGGCATGTGCTCTAATCTAAGCTCTATTTATAAATATTTCTGGAAGTCTAATGCCCTATGCAGAAAAATGGCCTTCCTGGATTTCAGAGGGAAGTATTATTTACCAGAGCATCAAATCAGACTGAAATAAACCTGGCAAAGACAATATTCCTCAAAATGTCTGTCTGTTCTGCCTCATCTATATGCCAAAAGCTTGGTTCTATTACTACATGGAGTCTACCCAGTCTTAGAAATAACATAGGAATTTCTAAAAACATTCTTTAATTCAGGACTTTCATGAAGATGCTGTTTTAATTATTTAATGCTGTGCTCAATCCATCCCAACTACTTAGTGGCTTAAAACAATACATTATTATTTCTCAGAATTCTTATTGGTTCTTCTGCTGGTTTTTCCTGGGCTAAAGGGTGCAGCTCCATTTGGCTAAAGGGTGGGCTGAGTTGTGTTGGAAGGTAAGATGGCATCACTCACATGTCTGGCAGATGTGCCTGGTACGCTGTCAGCTAAAGCCCTTTGTTCTCCTTCACATGGTCTAATCCTCTAGTAGGCTTCCTTGACTTCTATTCATGATAGTCTCAGGACATCCTTCTAACAAAGGAAGAGCAAAGTGCTGCAAATCTTCTTAAGATCTAGTATTGGAAGTATTATACCTCACTTTTGCTTCATTCTGTCAGAAGAATGCCAGCCTAGATTCAAAGGTTGGGAAATAGACTCCCTTTCTAATGGGTTAGGTAAAATCACATAGCATAGAGGATGCATGCCGAATTGGCAGAAACGTGTGGTCATATTTTGGAATCACTGTAGATGACAAATATTAGTTGAGAACAACAAACATGGACATACTTTTAACCAACATTGTAAAAGAGGCACAAAATAGAGTATGGATATTGATTTCCAGTTGCTTGTCACTACGGCCCTGATAAAATCTCTTGACCCGCTATGACTAAGGTCTCATCTTTGTGATGATGAGACCTGTATTGCTCTTCTTGCACTGTCCAGGTTCTGCTCATTCTCTAGTATGGAAATAGGTTCAGTAGGCAACTTTCTTTTAGTCCTTAGTAAATGTCATATTCCATTGTAAATGCTTTACATTTAATCCTTACACCAACCCAAATAGGTAGGTATTATTAGCCCCCAATTAAAGATGAGGAATCAAATATTCAAGTCAAAGGAACTTATGAGGCCACATAGCTAGTGGAATCTGAACCCAGACTATCTGGCTCCAAGTCCATGTGCTTAACCTCCATGGCTGTTGCTTCTGTGATCATTCCTGTGGTTTTATTTTCACCATCCTCAGAAATTGGATACCGCTTGCTTATATCAGGGCTTTTATTTTCAACCTATGCTGATGCACTTGTTCAAAATACATACCTGAAATAACATCTTAATCAGTGTGAATCAGTCAACACTTAGGATAACTAATCTGCTTGGGCCATTAGCGTCCTGAGTCTGGTCTGTGTTATACAGACTGGTTATTGTGTTTCTAGACCAATCAGTCTTCCAGGGCTATCAGTGGGTTGAGGCCAGTCAGGCAATAGGAGGTAGCGTTGCATGGTGGTTAAGAATACAGGTTGGAACGAGATTCCAAGGATTAGAATTCTTGCTCTGCCACTTACTAGCTCAGAAACTCTGGGGATGCTACTTAATTAGTGGGGATAATAATAGTTTCTCCTTGATAGGATGATTATGAAGATTAAAATACATGACTTAATTTTTGTAGAAGTCCTTGGGACTCTATTACAGATACCTCTGTTATTTGTTTTATTTGTTTATTTGAAGTACCTCTACTTCAACCTATTGGAAATACTGGTCTTGCAGGTGAGAGTTGTCTTTAGTACGGCTCAGCTAGAGATGGGGTCCGGAGTAGTTTTAGTCTCCAGTTTAATTCCCACAGAGCCATTGACTGCCCTGTGGAAGAGGGACTTTTTGTCTTCATTCCCGAACAGAATTATCCACAGGAGCTTTCAGGAAAGAGAGAGAGAACTTCTTTGACCTGGTCCCAGACTGGGCTCTGAATGAATGACCTGGGTGGCATTAACCCTTAGGCTCATCAAATCGTACCAGCCTCTCATATCTAAAAGTTCTACTATGGATGACAGACCATGAACCCAATAGCCATGGTAATCCAATCAGTCACTCTTTTCTGCTCCACTTGGGTCTTTTCACAGTGAGCACCAGACTGAGGTAGGTCATGTGATCTGAGCTCCACAATTAGAAAATATCATTCTCTGGCATTTACTGACTTTTTAAATTTGAAGTTACTTAACCAAACTGAATCTCTCTCTCCTCAACTGTAAAACAGGGATGATGATAAGACAGTACCTATTTAGAAGATTTTTATCTTATCACAGTACCTAGTATGTAGTTAACTCTTTCTAAATGGTAGCTAATGTGATCTCTTGGAATTGATTCAATATTTCTCTAAAATTCAGAGGGACCAGTTTTCACAGGATATATGCCTATTTATTGGCAGGAATAACCTTGTATAAACAATATTGTGTTATACTTTAGGGAAAGTGTGTGGGGAAAGAAAAATTTAGGCCCATTTGAACTTTGGAAAAACATACTTCAGTATTTCATATGGAAAGAATTTCATATCTTTGAAAGGGTGACTTAATTTTGAATTTCTTATTTCAAAGCTGAGATATTAACCAAGCATAAAATGTATACCACATTGTAAGCTGAATGGACTGTTCTAAAGCCTCTATTTTAATTCATAGTCAGAGTTGGTATTTTTATTGCCACTCTAACTTATTACAGGGGTGGTTGCTTTCTTTACCCAGTAGTGGGTCTCAGATAACTTCCTAAGCCTCAGCCTCCCAGTCTGTTAAAAAAAATTCTCTCTGACTTACAGATTGTTAAAATAGTCCATTAAAAAAATAAAAATAAAAAGCCTTTGATCTGAGCTGCCTGGAAATAAATGTTATAACACTACATTATTATTATCACATTGTGAACCCAATACAGAACTATCAATTTTGCAGCATTTAAGTGGGCTGTTTAATGTCAAATGCAGAATTCATGACACTGGCAATTTATCTCACTCTCTCCCTCTTTCTTTTTTATTTTAAATAGATCAAAATCAAGAGCAGGAGCCTCAGAGAAATGTGTTGTTTATATTCACTAGAGTCCAATACAAGTAGAATTTCATTCTTAAAATATGGATTAAAATTTTTTTTGAAATGTTTGTTCTACAGTCTGAGATAAACCTTCATAATAACTTTGAATTTGGCTCTAAAATGAGGATATATGCCCGCTAGAATTTTGTATTGATTGTTTAGAGAAATTTCAAATATTTGAGGATAGGATTAGACAATCCATCATTTTAAAATAGAGAGCTTAACAGCTTAAGAGCTTGTGAGCATCATAGCTAAAATATTCATGGTTTTAGATCATTTAGTATTCTCTTAGTTAATATTACCTTCAGAATATATAATTAGCATTGATTGTGCATATTTATTACAAGCAAAAGTTATAAAAATGTAATTTATCCATGTCATCAACACTGTGCCAGTTAAAAATAGAAAACAGAATACAAATGAAATAATCTCACAATGTTCAAGTTAGTTTTTAATAGCATATTTAGCTTTGATTTTTTTCATGAAACAAATATTTCTTTTTTTTTTTTTTTTTAACATCTTTATTGGGGTATAATTGCTTTACAATGGTGTGTTAGTTTCTGCTTTATAACAAAGTGAATCAGTCATACATAAACATATGTTCCCATATGTCTTCCCTGTTGCATCTCCCTCCCTCCCACCCTCCCCATCCCACCCCTCCAGGCTGTCACAAAGCACCGAGCCAATATCCCTGTGCCATGCGGCTGCTTCCCACTAGCTATCTACCTCACTGCGTTTGTTAGTGTGTATATGCCCATGACTCTCTCTCGCCCTGTCACAGCTCACCCTTCCCCCTCCCCATAACCTCAAGTCCGTTCTCTAAGAGGCCTGCGTCTTTATTCCTGCTTTACCCCTAGGTTCTTCATGACTTTTTTTTCTTAAATTCCATATATATGTGTTAGCATACGGTATTTGTATTTCTATTTCTGACTTACTTCACTCTGTATGACAGACTCTAGGTCTATCCACCTCATTACAAATAGCTCAATTTCGTTTCTTTTTATGGCTGAGTAATATTCCATTGTATATATGTGCCACATCTTCTTTATCCATTCATCCGATGACGGGCACTTAGGTTGTCTCCATCTCCGGGCTATTGTAAATAGAGCTGCAATGAACATTTTGGTACATGACTCTTTTTGAATTTTGGTTTTCTCAGGGTATATGCCCAGTAGTGGGATTGCTGGGTCATATGGTAGTTCTATTTGTAGCTTTTTAAGGAACCTCCATACTGTTCTCCATAGTGGCTGAACCAATTCACATTCCCACCAGCAGTGCAAGAGTGTTCCCTTTTCTCCACACCCTCTCCAGCATTTATTGTTTCTAGATTTTTTGATGATGGCCATTCTGACTGGTGTGAGATGATATCTCATTGTAGTTTTGATTTGCATTTCTCTAATGATTAATGATGTTGAGCATTCTTTCATGTGTTTGTTGGCAGTCTGTATATCTTCTTTGGAGAAATGTCTATTTAGGTCTTCTGCCCATTTTTGGATTGGGTTGTTTGTTTTCTTGTTATTGAGCTGCATGAGCTGCTTGTAAATTTTGGAGATTAATCCTTTGTCGGTTGCTTCATTTGCAAATATTTTCTCCCATTCTGAGGGTTGTCTTTTGGTCTTGTTTATGGTTTCCTTTGCTGTGCAAAAGCTTTGAAGTTTCATTAGGTCCCATTTGTTTATTTTTGTTTTTATTTCCATTACTCTAGGAGGTGGGTCAGAAAGGATCTTGCTTTGATTTATGTCATAGAGTGTTCTGCCTATGTTTTCCTCTAAGAGTTTGATAGTTTCTGGCCTTAACATTTAGGTCTTTAATCCATTTTGAGCTTATTTTTGTGTATGGTGTTAGGGACTGATCTAATCTCATACTTTTACATGTACCTGTCCAGTTTTCCCAGCACCACTTATTGAAGAGGCTGTCCTTTCTCCATTGTACATTACTGCCACCTTTATCAAAGATAAGGTGTCCATATGTGCATGGGTTTATCTCTGGGCTTTCTATCCTGTTCCATTGATCTATCTTTCTGTTTTTGTGCCAGTACCATACCGTCTTGATGACTGTAGCTTTGTAGTATAGTCTGAAGTCAGGGAGCCTGATTCCTCCAGTTCCTTCTTTCGTTCTCAAGATTGCTTTGGCTATTCGGGGTCTTTTGTGTTTCCATACAAATTGTGAAATTTTTTGTTCTAGTTCTGTGAAAAATGCCAGTGGTAGTTTGATAGGGATTGCATTGAATCTATAGATTGCTTTGGGTAGTAGAGTCATTTTCACAATGTTGATTCTTCCAATCCAAGAACATGGTATATCTCTCCATCTATTTATATCATCTTTAATTTCTTTCATCAGTGTCTTATAATTTTCTGCATACAGGTCTTTTGTCTCCTTAGGTAGGTTTATTCCTAGATATTTTATTCTTTTTGTTGCAATGGTAAATGGGAGTGTTTTCTTGATTTCACTTTCAGATTTTTCATCATTAGTATATAGGAATGCCAGAGATTTCTGTGCATTAATTTTGTATCCTGCCACTTTACCAAATTCATTGATTAGCTCTAGTAGTTTTCTGGTAGCATCTTTAGGGTTCTCTATGTATAGGATCATGTCATCTGCAAACAGTGACAGCTTTACTTCTTTTCCGATTTGGATTCCTTTTATTTCCTTTTCTTCTCTGATTGCTGTGGCTACAACTTCCAAAACAATGTTGAATAATAGTGGTGAGAGTGGGCAACCTTGTCTTGTTCCTGATCTTAGTGGAAATGCTTTCAGTTTTTCACCATTGAGGATGATGTTTGCTGTGGGCTTGTCATATATGGCCTTTATTATGTTGAGGAAAGTTCCCTCTATGCCTACTTTCTGCAGGGTTTTTATCACAAATGGGTGTTGAATTTTGTCAAAAGCTTTCTCTGCATCTATTGAGATGATCATATGGTTTTTCTCCTTCAATTTGTTAATATGGTTTATCACATTGATAGATTTGCGTATATTGAAGAATCCTTGCATTCCTGGAATAAACCCCACTTGATCATGGTGTATGATCCTTTTAATGTGCTGTTGGATTCTGTTTGCTAGTATTTTGTTGAGGATTTTTGCATCTATGTTCATCAGTGATATTGGCCTGTAGTTTTCTTTCTTTGTGACATCCTTGTCTGGTTTTGGTATCAAGGTGATGGTGGCCTCATAGAAGGAGTTAGGGAGTGGTCCTCCCTCTGCTATATTTTGGAAGAGTTTGAGAAGGATAGGTGTTAGCTCTTCTCTAAATGTTTGATAGAATTTGCCTGTGAAGCCATCTGGTCCTGGGCTTTTCTTTGTTGGAAGATTTTTAATCACAGTTTCAATTTCAGTGCTTGGGATTGGTCTGTTCATATTTTCTATTTCTTCCTGATTCAGTCTTGGCAGGTTTTGCATTTCTAAGAATTTGTCTATTTCTTCCAGATTGTCCATTTTATTGGCATAGAGTTGCTTGTAGTAATCTCTCATGATCTCTTTTATCTCTGCAGTGTCAGTTGTTACCTCTCCTTTTTCATTTCTAATTCTATTGATTTGAGTCTTCTCCCTTTTTTTCTTGATGAGTCTGGCTAGTGGTTTATCTATTTTGTTTATCTTCTCAAAGAACCAGCTTTTAGTTTTATTGATCTTTGCTATTGTTTCCTTCATTTCTTTTTCATTTATTTCTGATCTGATTTTTATGATTTCTTTCCTTCTGCTAGCTTTGGGGTTTTTTTGTTCTTCTTTCTCTAATTGCTTGAGGTGCAAGGTTAGGTTGTTTATTCGAGATGTTTCCTGCTTCTTAAGGTGGGCTTGTATTGCTATAAACTTCCCCCTTAGAACTGCTTTTGCTGCATCCCACAGGTTTTGGGTCGTTGTGTCTCCATTGTCATTTGTTTCTAGGTATTTTTTGATTTCCTCTTTGATTTCTTCAGTGATCTCTTCATTATTAAGTAGTGTATTGTTTAGCCTCCATGTGTTTGTATTTTTTACAGATCTTTTCCTGTAATTGATATCTAGTCTCATGGCGTTGTGGTCAGAAAAGATACTTGATACAATTTCAATTTTCTTAAATTTACCAAGGCTTGATTTGTGACCTAAGATATGATCTATCCTGGAGAATGTTCCATGAGCACTTGAGAAAAATGTGTATTCTGTTGTTTTTGGATGGAGTGTCCTATAAATATCAATTAAGTCCATCTTGTTTAATGTATCATTTAAAGCTTGTGTTTCCTTATTTATTTTCATTTTGGATGATCTGTCCATGGGTGAAAGTGGGGTGTTTAAGTCCCCTACTATGAATGTGTTACTGTCGATTTCCCCTTTTATGGCTGTTAGTATTTGCCTTATGTATTGAGGTGCTCCTATGTTGGGTGCATAAATATTTACAATTGTTATATCTTCTTCTTGGATCGATCCCTTGATCATTATGTAGTGTCCTTCTTTGTCTCTTTTAATAGTCCTTATTTTAAAGTCTATTTTGTCTGATATGAGAATTGCTACTCCAGCTTTCTTTTGGCTTCCATTTGCATGGAATATCTTTTTCCATCCCCTTACTTTCAGTCTTTATGTGTCTCTAGGTCTGAAGTGGGTCTCTTGTAGACAGCATATATAAGGGTCTTGTTTTTGTATCCATTCAGCTAATCTGTGTCTTTTGGTGGGAGCATTTAGTCCATTTACATTTAAGGTAATTATCGATATGTATGTTCCTATTCCCATTTTCTAAATTGTTTTGGGTTCGTTATTATAGGTCTTTTCCTTCTCTTGTGTTTCTTGCCTACAGAAGATCCTTTAGCATTTGTTGTAAAGCTGGTTTGGTGGTGCTGAACTCTCTCAGGTTTTGCTTGTCTGTAAAGGTTTTAATTTCTCCATCAAATCTGAATGAGATCCTTGCTGGGTAGAGTAGTCTTGGCTGCATGTTTTTCTCCTTCATCACTTTCAGTATGTCCTGCCACTCCCTTCTGGCTTGTAGGGTTTCTGCTGAGAGATCAGCTGTTAACCTTATGGGGATTCCCTTATGTGTTATTTGTTGTTTTTCCCTTGCTGCTTTTAATATGCTTTCTTTGTATTTAATTTTTGACAGTTTGATTAATATGTGTCTTGGCGTATTTCTCCTTGTATTTATCTTGTATGGGACTCTCTGTGCTTCCTGGACTTGATTAACTATTTCCTTTCCCATATTAGGGAAGTTTTCAACTATAATCTCTTCAAATATTTTCTCAGTCCCTTTCTTTTTCTCTTCTTCTTCTGGAACCCCTATAATTCGAATGTTGGTGTGTTTAATGTTGTCCCAGAGGTCTCTGAGACTGTCCTCAGTTCTTTTCATTCTTTTTTCTTTATTCTGCTCTGCAGTAGTTATTTCCACTATTTTATCTTCCAGGTCACTTATCCGTTCTTCTGCCTCAGTTATTCTGCTATTGATCCCATCTAGAGTACTTTTAATTTCATTTATTGTGTTGTTCATCGTTGCTTGTTTCATCTTTAGTTCTTCTAGGTCCTTGTTAACTGATTCTTGCATTTTGTCCAATCTATTGTCCATTCTATCTCCAAGATTTCGGATCAACCTTACTATCATTATTCTGAATTCTCTTTCAGGTAGACTGCCTATTTCCTCTTCATTTGTTAGGTCTGGTGCATTTTTATCTTGCTCCTTTATCTTCTGTGTGTTTTTCTGTCTTCTCATTTTGCTTATCTTACTGTGTTTGGGGTCTCCTTTTTGCAGGCTGCAGGTTTGTAGTTCCTCCTGTTTTTGATGTCTGTCTCCAGTGGCTAAGGTTGGTTCAGTGGGTTGTGTAGGCTTCCTGGTGGAGGGGGCTAGTGCCTGTGTTGTGGTGGATGAGGCTGGATCTTGTCTCTCTAGTGGGCAGGTTCACGTCTGGTGGTGTGTTTGGGGGTGTCTGGGGCCTTATTATGATTTTAGGCAGCCTCTCTGCTAATGGGTGGGGTTGTGTTCCTGTTTTGCTAGTTGTTTGGCATAGGTTTTCCAGCACTGTGGCTTGCTGGTCGTTGAGTGAAGCTGGGTGCTGGTGTTAAGATGGAGGTCTCTGGGAGATTTTCGCCGTTTGATATTATGTGGAGCTGGGAGGTCTCTTGTTGATCAGTGTCCTGAAGTTGGCTGTCCTACCTCAGAGGCAGAGCCCTGCCTCCTGGCTGGAGCACCAAAAGCTTTTCATCCACAGGCTGGTACACACTGGCATGTCAGTTTCCTTTTCGTCTTTCTTCCCATGTCCTCACCCAGTTTTGTGGACTCAGCAGGTTAGCGTAGCCTTCAATACTGCAGCACGTCTTCCTTTACTCTTTTTAACTGCTACCAGCTGACTCACACTCCGACTCAGGGGCCCTTGGCAACCAACGGCCCAAGCCCCCTAAAGACTGCTCACAAATATTTCTTGAGAATCTACTTTGTGAAACTTAGGAGAATTTTTGAGATCCTCCAATTTTATTTTTCTTGAGTTTTGTTAGATAGAATACCACTACTGTTATATTAAAAGGTGTTCAGAAAAACAAGGGTAAAAATGTTTGGTAAATCCTAGATTAAAGGAAGCAAAAACATTTTTTTTTTTTAAATAATAAGAAAAATAATATATTTTATTTTACTTTCATTTATTCCTTCTCTAATGTTCTTCCTTAATGAAGATCCAAGTTTCTGACCTATATCCTTTTCCTTCTTTCTGAAGAACTTTAAACATTTCTTGCAAGGCAGGTCTACTGGTGACAAATTCTCTCAACTTTTATCTCAGAAAGCATTTATTTCTCTTTCAATTTTGAAGTGTAATTTCTCTAGATACAGAATTCTCAGTTCCTGGGATTCTTCTTTTGATACTTTAAATATTTCATTACACTTCCTTCTTGCTTGTATAGTTTCTGAAGAGAAGTCTGATGTAGTTCTTATCCTTGGTCCTCTACAGGTCAGGATTTTTGTTCCTCTGGCTACTTTCACGATTTTTCCTTTGTCTTTGATTTTCTGCAGTTTGAGTATGATATGCCTAGGAATAGGTTTTTTTTTTTTTTTTTTGTATCTATCCTGCTTGGTGTTCTCTGAGATTCCTGGATCTGTGGTTTGGTGTCTTCCATTAGTTTGAGAACATTTGCAGTCATTATTACATTAAATATTTCTTCTGCTCCTTTCTTTCTCTTCTCTCCTAATATTTGTCCTGTGCATTTATTACACATTTTGTAATTATCCCATAGTTCTTGGATATTCTGTTCTGTTTTTTTCATTCTTTTTTCTCTTTGTATTGCAGTCTTAGACGTTTCTACTGACATTTCTTTTTTTTTTTTTTTTTTTTTTCTGGTAAATATTATATATTCAATATGAAACAGGAGGAAAGGGGGCAGGGCACAACCTTTAAAAGAATTACATAGCCCGAGGACACAACATAAACTGATTAGAACAAAATAGGTCCAAGATGGCGGACGAGTCTACTTCCACTAGACCTTGAGCCTCAGTATACACTCATTGTAACACATCAGCAAGCTAAGCGACACACCCACAGGTGCCACGACAGTTCCAAGGATGACCATAAAGGTCAAAAAGTGGGCGGTGGCTCAATTCCTAGAAATCCCCACCCCTTCCCCAAAATAGCTGGAATACTCCTCCCACTCATCAGCGTATGAAATTACTCACCCCTATAAAACTAACAACCCCATACCCTGGTGCTGCCCTCGCCTTCTTTTTTTTTTTTTTATTTTTTTTTATTTTTTTTTATAGGTATACCTGGATTTAATTCTCACTTCTACCGCTTGGTAGCTGGATAGCCTTAGGCAAGTTTCATACCTCCCTGAAATTCACTTAATTCAGTCTGTAAAATGGCATAATAACTTATTATAGCATCCTTTTAGGAATTTTAAATCAGTTCTTGAAATAAAAGTACACAATATATAGACAAGTATGGATTCCTCAATAGATGTTTGACCTTTCATTTCTCCAGTATCCCACCCGCATCAAATAAAGAAAAATACTTTTTAAAATTTACGAATATTTCATTGTTGTAAAGTTAAAGCCATAAAAATAATCAAATGGCCTACTATCATACCGTTAGAAGAAAAAAAAAAAGGTGTTCATGAGAGTTCCATATTAGAATACAAGTTTTCCTTAGGCACCTGTTTATGTATGCTATTCTGCTCTTTACAATAAATAATTAAATTTAAAAGACTTAATTCCTCACTTTTAAGACCTTATTAGTTTACAAATTACATATTGACCTATGCTAAATTTTATACCGACCCATGCTAATGAATTCAGTACAGAAAACAAAAAACACTGCACTCAAGCAAACTACATATATATATATATATATATATATATATATATATATAACTTATATGAGAATTGCTACTCCAGCTTTCTTTTGGTTTCCATTTGCATGAAATACCTTTTTCCATCCCCTTACTTTCAGTCTGTATGTGTCTCTAGGTCTGAGGTGGGTCTCTTGTAGACAGCAAATATATGGGTCTTGTTTTTGTATCCATTCAGCCAATCTGTGTCTTTTGGTGGGAGCATTTAGTCCATTTACATTTAAGGTAATTTTCGATATGTGTGTTCCCATTCCCATTTTCTTAATTGTTTGGGGTTTGTTATTGTAGGTCTTTTCCTTCTTTTGTGTTTCTTGCCTAGAGAAGTTCCTTTAGCAGTTGTTGTAGAGCTGGTTTGGTGGTGCTGAACTCTCTCAGCTTTTGCTTGTCTGTAAAGGTTTTAATTTCTCCATCAAATCTGAATGAGATCCTTGCTGGGTAGAGTAATCTTGGTTGCAGGTTTTTCTCCTTCAACACTTTCAATATGTCCTGCCACTCCCTTCTGGCTTGCAGAGTTTCTGCTGAAAGATCAGCTGTTAACCTTATGGGGATTCCCTTGTGTGTTATTTGTTGTTTTTCCCTTGCTGCTTTTAATATGTTTTCTTTGTATTTAATTTTTGACAGTTTGATTAATATGTGTCTTGACGTATTTCTCCTTGGATTTATCCTGTATGGGACTCTCTGTGCTTCCTGGACTTGATTAACTATTTCCTTTCCCATATTAGGGAAGTTTTCAACTATAATCTCTTCAAATATTTTCTCAGTCCCTTTCTTTTTCTCTTCTTCTTCTGGAACCCCTATAATTCGAATGTTGGTGTGTTTAATGTTGTCCCAGAGGTCTCTGAGACTGTCCTCAGTTCTTTTCATTCTTTTTTCTTTATTCTGCTCTGCAGTAGTTATTTCCACTATTTTATCTTCCAGGTCACTTATCCGTTCTTCTGCCTCAGTTATTCTGCTATTGATCCCATCTAGAGTACTTTTAATTTCATTTATTGTGTTGTTCATCGTTGCTTGTTTCATCTTTAGTTCTTCTAGGTCCTTGTTAACTGATTCTTGCATTTTGTCCATTCTATTGTCCATTCTATCTCCAAGATTTCGGATCAACCTTACTATCATTATTCTGAATTCTCTTTCAGGTAGACTGCCTATTTCCTCTTCATTTGTTAGGTCTGGTGCATTTTTATCTTGCTCCTTTATCTTCTGTGTGTTTTTCTGTCTTCTCATTTTGCTTATCTTACTGTGTTTGGGGTCTCCTTTTTGCAGGCTGCAGGTTTGTAGTTCCTCCTGTTTTTGATGTCTGTCTCCAGTGGCTAAGGTTGGTTCAGTGGGTTGTGTAGGCTTCCTGGTGGAGGGGGCTAGTGCCTGTGTTGTGGTGGATGAGGCTGGATCTTGTCTCTCTAGTGGGCAGGTTCACGTCTGGTGGTGTGTTTGGGGGTGTCTGGGGCCTTATTATGATTTTAGGCAGCCTCTCTGCTAATGGGTGGGGTTGTGTTCCTGTTTTGCTAGTTGTTTGGCATAGGTTTTCCAGCACTGTGGCTTGCTGGTCGTTGAGTGAAGCTGGGTGCTGGTGTTAAGATGGAGGTCTCTGGGAGATTTTCGCCATTTGATATTATGTGGAGCTGGGAGGTCTCTTGTTGATCAGTGTCCTGAAGTTGGCTGTCCTACCTCAGAGGCAGAGCCCTGCCTCCTGGCTGGAGCACCAAAAGCTTTTCATCCACAGGCTGGTACACACTGGCATGTCAGTTTCCTTTTCGTCTTTCTTCCCATGTCCTCACCCAGTTTTGTGGACTCAGCAGGTTAGCGTAGCCTTCAATACTGCAGCACGTCTTCCTTTACTCTTTTTAACTGCTACCAGCTGACTCACACTCCGACTCAGGGGCCCTTGGCAACCAACGGCCCAAGCCCCCTAAAGACTGCTCACAAATATTTCTTGAGAATCTACTTTGTGAAACTTAGGAGAATTTTTGAGATCCTCCAATTTTATTTTTCTTGAGTTTTGTTAGATAGAATACCACTACTGTTATATTAAAAGGTGTTCAGAAAAACAAGGGTAAAAATGTTTGGTAAATCCTAGATTAAAGGAAGCAAAAACATTTTTTTTTTTTAAATAATAAGAAAAATAATATATTTTATTTTACTTTCATTTATTCCTTCTCTAATGTTCTTCCTTAATGAAGATCCAAGTTTCTGACCTATATCCTTTTCCTTCTTTCTGAAGAACTTTAAACATTTCTTGCAAGGCAGGTCTACTGGTGACAAATTCTCTCAACTTTTATCTCAGAAAGCATTTATTTCTCTTTCAATTTTGAAGTGTAATTTCTCTAGATACAGAATTCTCAGTTCCTGGGATTCTTCTTTTGATACTTTAAATATTTCATTACACTTCCTTCTTGCTTGTATAGTTTCTGAAGAGAAGTCTGATGTAGTTCTTATCCTTGGTCCTCTACAGGTCAGGATTTTTGTTCCTCTGGCTACTTTCACGATTTTTCCTTTGTCTTTGATTTTCTGCAGTTTGAGTATGATATGCCTAGGAATAGGTTTTTTTTTTTTTTTTTTGTATCTATCCTGCTTGGTGTTCTCTGAGATTCCTGGATCTGTGGTTTGGTGTCTTCCATTAGTTTGAGAACATTTGCAGTCATTATTACATTAAATATTTCTTCTGCTCCTTTCTTTCTCTTCTCTCCTAATATTTGTCCTGTGCATTTATTACACATTTTGTAATTATCCCATAGTTCTTGGATATTCTGTTCTGTTTTTTTCATTCTTTTTTCTCTTTGTATTGCAGTCTTAGACGTTTCTACTGACATTTCTTTTTTTTTTTTTTTTTTTTTCTGGTAAATATTATATATTCAATATGAAACAGGAGGAAAGGGGGCAGGGCACAACCTTTAAAAGAATTACATAGCCCGAGGACACAACATAAACTGATTAGAACAAAATAGGTCCAAGATGGCGGACGAGTCTACTTCCACTAGACCTTGAGCCTCAGTATACACTCATTGTAACACATCAGCAAGCTAAGCGACACACCCACAGGTGCCACGACAGTTCCAAGGATGACCATAAAGGTCAAAAAGTGGGCGGTGGCTCAATTCCTAGAAATCCCCACCCCTTCCCCAAAATAGCTGGAATACTCCTCCCACTCATCAGCGTATGAAATTACTCACCCCTATAAAACTAACAACCCCATACCCTGGTGCTGCCCTCGCCTTCTTTTTTTTTTTTTTATTTTTTTTTATTTTTTTTTATAGGTATACCTGGATTTAATTCTCACTTCTACCGCTTGGTAGCTGGATAGCCTTAGGCAAGTTTCATACCTCCCTGAAATTCACTTAATTCAGTCTGTAAAATGGCATAATAACTTATTATAGCATCCTTTTAGGAATTTTAAATCAGTTCTTGAAATAAAAGTACACAATATATAGACAAGTATGGATTCCTCAATAGATGTTTGACCTTTCATTTCTCCAGTATCCCACCCGCATCAAATAAAGAAAAATACTTTTTAAAATTTACGAATATTTCATTGTTGTAAAGTTAAAGCCATAAAAATAATCAAATGGCCTACTATCATACCGTTAGAAGAAAAAAAAAAAGGTGTTCATGAGAGTTCCATATTAGAATACAAGTTTTCCTTAGGCACCTGTTTATGTATGCTATTCTGCTCTTTACAATAAATAATTAAATTTAAAAGACTTAATTCCTCACTTTTAAGACCTTATTAGTTTACAAATTACATATTGACCTATGCTAAATTTTATACCGACCCATGCTAATGAATTCAGTACAGAAAACAAAAAACACTGCACTCAAGCAAACTACATATATATATATATATATATATATATATATATATATAACTTATATGAGAATTGCTACTCCAGCTTTCTTTTGGTTTCCATTTGCATGAAATACCTTTTTCCATCCCCTTACTTTCAGTCTGTATGTGTCTCTAGGTCTGAGGTGGGTCTCTTGTAGACAGCAAATATATGGGTCTTGTTTTTGTATCCATTCAGCCAATCTGTGTCTTTTGGTGGGAGCATTTAGTCCATTTACATTTAAGGTAATTTTCGATATGTGTGTTCCCATTCCCATTTTCTTAATTGTTTGGGGTTTGTTATTGTAGGTCTTTTCCTTCTTTTGTGTTTCTTGCCTAGAGAAGTTCCTTTAGCAGTTGTTGTAGAGCTGGTTTGGTGGTGCTGAACTCTCTCAGCTTTTGCTTGTCTGTAAAGGTTTTAATTTCTCCATCAAATCTGAATGAGATCCTTGCTGGGTAGAGTAATCTTGGTTGCAGGTTTTTCTCCTTCAACACTTTCAATATGTCCTGCCACTCCCTTCTGGCTTGCAGAGTTTCTGCTGAAAGATCAGCTGTTAACCTTATGGGGATTCCCTTGTGTGTTATTTGTTGTTTTTCCCTTGCTGCTTTTAATATGTTTTCTTTGTATTTAATTTTTGACAGTTTGATTAATATGTGTCTTGGCGTATTTCTCCTTGGATTTATCCTGTATGGGACTCTCTGTGCTTCCTGGACTTGATTAACTATTTCCTTTCCCATATTAGGGAAGTTTTCAACTATAATCTCTTCAAATATTTTCTCAGTCCCTTTCTTTTTCTCTTCTTCTTCTGGAACCCCTATAATTCGAATGTTGGTGTGTTTAATGTTGTCCCAGAGGTCTCTGAGACTGTCCTCAGTTCTTTTCATTCTTTTTTCTTTATTCTGCTCTGCAGTAGTTATTTCCACTATTTTATCTTCCAGGTCACTTATCCGTTCTTCTGCCTCAGTTATTCTGCTATTGATCCCATCTAGAGTACTTTTAATTTCATTTATTGTGTTGTTCATCGTTGCTTGTTTCATCTTTAGTTCTTCTAGGTCCTTGTTAACTGATTCTTGCATTTTGTCCATTCTATTGTCCATTCTATCTCCAAGATTTCGGATCAACCTTACTATCATTATTCTGAATTCTCTTTCAGGTAGACTGCCTATTTCCTCTTCATTTGTTAGGTCTGGTGCATTTTTATCTTGCTCCTTTATCTTCTGTGTGTTTTTCTGTCTTCTCATTTTGCTTATCTTACTGTGTTTGGGGTCTCCTTTTTGCAGGCTGCAGGTTTGTAGTTCCTCCTGTTTTTGATGTCTGTCTCCAGTGGCTAAGGTTGGTTCAGTGGGTTGTGTAGGCTTCCTGGTGGAGGGGGCTAGTGCCTGTGTTGTGGTGGATGAGGCTGGATCTTGTCTCTCTAGTGGGCAGGTTCACGTCTGGTGGTGTGTTTGGGGGTGTCTGTGGCCTTATTATGATTTTAGGCAGCCTCTCTGCTAATGGGTGGGGTTGTGTTCCTGTTTTGCTAGTTGTTTGGCATAGGTTTTCCAGCACTGTGGCTTGCTGGTCGTTGAGTGAAGCTGGGTGCTGGTGTTAAGATGGAGGTCTCTGGGAGATTTTCGCCATTTGATATTATGTGGAGCTGGGAGGTCTCTTGTTGATCAGTGTCCTGAAGTTGGCTGTCCTACCTCAGAGGCAGAGCCCTGCCTCCTGGCTGGAGCACCAAAAGCTTTTCATCCACAGGCTGGTACACACTGGCATGTCAGTTTCCTTTTCGTCTTTCTTCCCATGTCCTCACCCAGTTTTGTGGACTCAGCAGGTTAGCGTAGCCTTCAATACTGCAGCACGTCTTCCTTTACTCTTTTTAACTGCTACCAGCTGACTCACACTCCGACTCAGGGGCCCTTGGCAACCAACGGCCCAAGCCCCCTAAAGACTGCTCACAAATATTTCTTGAGAATCTACTTTGTGAAACTTAGGAGAATTTTTGAGATCCTCCAATTTTATTTTTCTTGAGTTTTGTTAGATAGAATACCACTACTGTTATATTAAAAGGTGTTCAGAAAAACAAGATCAAGGGTAAAAATGTTTGGTAAATCCTAGATTAAAGGAAGCAAAAACATTTTTTTTAAACTGAAATTTTTGGTTCTTTTATAGAACTCCCTAAGAAGGGATTCTGGGTGTTAAAAAATTTTCCAAATATAAATGCCATAGACTCTTACCCCCTACCGCAGGAATATTTATTAACATATTAAAGAACCTTAGAGTGCTGTAAGAAGCTGTTCCTAAAAAGTCATCTCTTCTTAGCTACTCTTGTTATGGAATGCGTGACTGTAGATCAGTGAGTTTGAGTTTTTCCCAAAGAATATATTGGAGTTACTTTGGAATGTAATAGAATTTTTTACTTCAAACAGTTTTTCTTTTCCTAAAATATTATTTTTCCACCCAAATAATGTATTTTTTCTAGGATCCTACCATCTAGGGGATGGATAACTTGGTAATATCTAATTATATTAATTGGTTGATATTGCTTAAGATATGGTATATTTTCCCTGACTCTCAAAGGGCAGGAGAAACTCCTAAACAAAAGCTTAATAATGCCCTCAAGTGAAAATCCTTTATGACATGTCATGAGTAATTAAAATAATATGTATATGTACTTTTTGTTCTTCCTCAAATGGTCATGAAATCTTCTGTATTTGTATACTTGTAGTTTGTAGTTTCAAAAATTTACATTAAGGTATGTCAACCCTTGTTTTTTTTTTATTTTTTTATTGATATTATACTGTAAGCTTACCATAATGTGCTCAATGTTGAAGTAATTCATTATTAATTCATACTCTCAATCATGGAACTAAAATTAAATGTTAAGTAGTTTTGGAAAAGAAATATTTTCTTCTTGGCTGTAAAATGGCATTTCAGGATTACCATATTAACAAAGGCCTCTAGATTCTCTCCCACGTAAACAAAGAATAACGAGAGGGACTTCCCTGGTGGCATAGTGATTAAGAATCCGCCTGCTAATGAAGGGAACACAGGTTTGATCCCTGGTCTGGGAAGTTGCCGCAGAGCAACTAAGCCCACGCACCACAACTACTGAGCCTGTGCCACAACTACTGAGCCTGCACTCTAGAGCCCGTGAGCCACAACTGCTGAAGCCCACGTACCTAGAGCCCGTGCTCTGCAACAAGAGAAGCCACTGCAATGAGAAGCTTATGCACTGCAACGAAGAGTAGCCCCTGCTTGCCATAAATAGAGAAAGCATGTGTGCAACGATGAAGACTTAACGCAGCCAAAACAAACAAACAAAAAAATAGAATAATAAGAAACTCCAGAAAATGAAATAAATAGGAAGAACTACTTTCTTTGCAATCTTCTCTTTTGTACATAAGTCAAATTTTTGTTTCAATATGATTTAAAATACCACTAAATATGAGACAAACTCTTAGTCTTGAAATATAGGTTCATCATCTACATATTTTACCCCACATGTTAAAATTGCTGTTTTTATTTAAATCAGCAAATATGTAAATTCCGAGGGTATTTTGATATTAGATAGGTTTCTTTCTTTCTTTTTTTTTTTTTTTATGACTGGTGGTAAGAAATGTATTCCTATGAAACAGGAAGAAACCTTGATTGATAAGTATTAAGAATACCTTGCAGTACGCAGGCCTCTCACTGTTGTGGTCTCTCCCGTTGTGGAGCACAGGCTCCGGACGCGCAGGCTCAGCGGCCATGGCTCACGGGCCCAGACGCTCCGCAGCATGTGGGATCTTCCCGGACCGGGACACAAACCCGCATCTCCTGCATCGGCAGGCGGACTCTCTACCACTGCATCACCAGGGAAGCCCTAGCATAGACTCTTTAAATTGGCTGGACCTTTGACAAAAAAGTGTATACTTCACTCTAGTCAACCCCAGTAAAGAGTTCATAAGTTAAAACAAAATGAAACTCTTGAACTATCTCCATATCAGCAGGAGAGTATCCAGGTTTTGTGCAACATGAACCTCATACAATTTGCAAAAGTACTCTAATAAAATTTTACAAATTCACTAATTTAAAATTGTTACGCCTCTCTCAATTCTTTCAAGGGAGGCCTATTCCAGTGAGAGAACTTGCAGCTTGAGTTCCAGTATGTTTATGGTACACATGCCTTCATATATGATAGTCAGATATCACGAATGAAGTATACTAGAAAAGCATCACAGTAGAGGCCAGGAGAGCTTTACCAGCGCTGAGATTAATCTGCCTGAATTTCTTTCCTCATTACAACATAGGCAAGTGTGCACTGGAAAAAATTATCTCTAAGGTTCTTTCCAACTGAACAGTTTCTATTTTTTAATTGGAGAAGTCATCACTTCTGGAATGAGGAGAACTCCATGCAAATGTGGGTGAAGCAAATAAACCTTGCAAATTGATTTGGGTACCCTAATTTACATGATTATTTCCTGGCATCCAGGTCTATATATTTTTTCACATGACAATATAGTTGTTTATTCTCTGAGGGCTCAATTGGAAAAGATCTGTTTTTTCTTTGTAGTAATATTCACAAATAATTTCCAAGTCAAAGTTGCGAGTACTAGTGCCAGATCATGGGTGAGGGAGTAGGGATCTTATAGATGATCTTGGAGAAGAAAAATAAAGAAGAACAGAAAACCATCCCATTATTTGCCTTCTCATCTGTAATTCTTGGAATTGAAGATCTGACCTACTAACTGAATCTTATGAACATGGTGTCTTTGAAAGTGGAAGTAAGTTATCTAGCTTAGCAGGGTTTTTCCCTTTTAATGCTAGACTGGTAAGTGTAGAAGTTATACAGATATCATTGATATGTTGTGAAGATCTTTTAGGGATTTTTTTTTTCCACAATCAGTATAAAGATCAAGCTCTTTGTATCATCTGTTTACATATGTGAATATACACAAAAAAATGCTTCAGAGGTGTTCTAAAGTCTTTATCTTTGTCTGGTGCCAGGTTCTAATGGTTTTAAATGCCTTTTAAAAACCATGAGACAGCCTTTATATAAAGTCTTCATCAAAAAAATATTATGCTAATCCTAATAGAGTGTAGTTTAATGGAGGTCGAAGGTATGTCTCACTTCTCACTGTGCTCTCAAAACCTGTATAAGTAGCTGATATCAAGGAGCCATATTAATTAAATGTTGACTGAAAAAATAAATAATTTCAAACTATAGAGCATTACCATTGTTCAAACTGTACATTGGTAGCAATAAACCTGTATCTTCTTCTATAATTAACATAAAAATAAAATAAATGTGATTATATTAAGCATGGCTCATAGGTAGAGAAGTAGAATACTATTTATAATTCTGCCACCTGTTAAAGCAATAGCTATTAATATTTGGGGTTCAATTAATTTGTCAAAAGCAGTTCACTCTGTAAGCATCTATGTCTTTGTATTTCCATTTAATATACTATATATGAATACAGATCTTTTAAAAGTTCATTAAAACAGGAAAAACTGAAATAAAATATCTTTAATCTTCAGTAGTTCTCTATTTTGTTAAAAACAGAAGAGTTAATTTCCAAGATTAGCAATAACAAAACATTAAAAACTGTCTCATTGTTTCAATAAAGCAAATATGCAGAGCAAAATAATAGTCTCAAAGGAAGAAAACTCAAGTATCTTACTGAAATAGACTTCCAATTTCAGTACAATGCATTTTTGCGGGATAGATTGGACTGTTGCACATAGATTAAATTTGACAGGATACCAGACTGTTGTCATATTTTTACTTTTAATTCAGTACCCATTTTTGATCAATGTGGAGCAGAAAAATATAGTTTTTTGGTTTTTCCAGATGGGGAAAACCAATTGAATTTGTTTTCAATATTTCAAAACTCTGCCATGACTGTGTACCTGGCTTAGATTATTTTATAGATAGCTGGAGGGTATTTTAGCCTTGACATTTCAGTTGTCCGGAAAACAGTGATGATATATGGACTGGCACTGCTTAGAGCTCCTGTTTTTCTTTCCAAAAGTGCAGTGTGATTAGCCTTTTTATCCATCCGAGACTACTGCCCAGGGAGCCTCACGTGTCAAGGCCAATGCAGCTTTGATGAAGCAGCATCTCAAGGTATTATGATTTAAATTCTGGGCAGCAGTTGGAGGCAGCTTGTCTCCTGGTCTTGTTGTTCATTCATATTTGTCCCTTTCTTAGATAGGGATTGAGAAAGATCTTTTAACTGCACTCTACATAGTTTTTATGCCCTTTGGAGACAGAAGAAATCCAAAGAGGGTATATGCGCATATGGTTGAGAAGGGACGATGAGCAGAGCTGGAAGAGACACAAAACTTTATTTCTACCCTGGCATTGCCAAAGCTCCAGGGCACATATACTACTGTGTCAAGTAACAAATATAACTTCTGACCAAAATTGAGAAACGTTTTTAGAATAAAACTCCAAGTTATGCAAAACTCTGAAAGGACAGAGCCAACAATATCGGTCTAAGAATAAGCAGAATGTTAGTTAAGAACAATTTTTCTGTGAACAACAGCTGGAGCACTTGATAGAGAAGTCTAGGGATTGGTGATTCTCAGTGTTTACATCCAGATATCCTTACTGATTTATAACTTGCCTTAGTCCATCTGAATCCTAACACCTGCCTTGACTGTGATAACCTGGCCTTTATTACTAAGCACTGCCTGGAGTGGAACAGCTCATCCCAGCCCCTGGCAGGATGGCACATTCACCTTTGGGGAGCAGTCTCCCATACCACTATTTAGGATAACAGAAGAGATCACCACATTTTAACAGACTGCCCTAAAGACTTCTATCCCCTTGAGCTTCTTCATATTGGAAGACTCCAACAGGAGTAGAGTTCTCAAACAGGCAGGCAACAAAATAAACACACCAGTCAATCTGAAGCACGCTAAGAGCTCTACCGGTCCGAATAATAAGATATAAAAAGTCTTGTTATGTGAACAAGAGATTAATTTAACTCATCTATTTTTTCATTTGTATCATATCTGAGGAAAGTTAAATGATTCACACTTTATTTTTAATTTTTAAAAATTAAATCAAAATGGAGCTGAGAGCTACCTTATGAAATGGGATAGTGGTGATCAAAGAAGCAGTAGTTGTAATCAGCGATGACTTGAAGGGCTTTCGCTTTTCCATAATACCCATTAACACCCCCCCACACCTGACAAAAGCAACCAAGTAAATTTATCATCTAGGTTAAAGCAGTGTTTTGCCATGCATTGTTCTAAATCATGTATTCTAGTATCTTCTGTTGATACTAGATTGACACAAAAAGCCTCTCCTCCAAAAAAAAAAAAAAAAAAAAAAAAGCCTCTCCTCCCAAGAGAAATGAAGCCACCAGGGGATAGCAGGAGACCTGGAAGAAGATATTAGACTCTACTCACCTTAGTGGTCACTGCATCCAATCCCCTTGGCCCCTTCTTTCTCCTTTTATTGAAGGGTTTTATTTATAGACTAGGACATGTATAATGTAAGACATTTGCTATGAATACCTCGGGATTTCTTATATCATCATAGAATCACCTTTCAGATATTCAAGAACAGATCTAGTTTGCATATTTACCATGGTTATACAACTACATAATACATGGTAAAATAATTTTAAAACATTTGCTCCATAGGTGACGTGTATTAGTTGAAGTTACACAACAAATATTTTAATAGGAAAATACTTCTTCCTACCACACTCCTACAAATTTTCTTTCTGCTGGTAACCCCTCCAAGCAATGGCAAGTTGCAAACTGAAGGCTAAGATTTCTGCAAGCAGCTATGATTCTTAACACTATGGAATCAACTGTGGGATGGAGTGACAAATGTGGTAAAATATGGAAAGGGAGGGAGGGTTTCTCTGCCTGACTACGACTTCTCATATATTTAAGGGGGGAAAATCCACATAAGCAACACATCTATACATTGGGTGTAGTTTAAGACAGTCTGTGCCTCATATTGATTATTTATTATGTTACTTTCCTTTCTCTTCATCCTGTAACTGAAAAATCATTACTTGGATATATAATTCTTTTTTTTTCTTTTTCTTTTTTTTTTTCTTTTTTTCTTTTTTTGCGGTGCGCGGGACTCTCACTGTTGTGGCCTCTCCCGTTGCGGAGCAACAGGCTCCGCACGCACAGGCTCAGCGGCCGTGGCTCACGGGCCCAGCCGCTCCGCGGCACGTGGGATCTTCCCAGACCGGAGCACTAACCCCTATCCCCTGCATCAGCAGGCGGACTCTCAACCACTGCGCCACCAGGGAAACCCCTGGATATATAATTCTTGCCTTTGGGAGGTCTGAGGTCTTCTGCCAGCCTTCAGTAGGTGTTCTGTAGGAGTTGTTCCACGTGTAGATGTATTTCTGGTGTATCTGTGGGGAGGAAGGTGATCTCCGCATCTTACTCTTCCGCCATCTTCCTCAACTCCTTCTATAATTCTTCACAGAATTTTGAGAACTGCAGCATGAATTGTTTATGTTGTGTCTATCTATGGAGGAATTTTTAAGTTGTCAGTGGGTTATGTCGCATCTCAGAAAACAAAGCAAGTCACACCTCCAGGGAAAAAACTTACCATTATCAAGGATGTTGTTCCTTGGCACCATTGACTTTATCCAATGGCAGCAGCCTAAAATTTCCATAGAAACTGGATCTGAAACTGCTAAACTAGATAGAAACTGCTAAAAGTGCAGTTCTCCATGGCAATATCAGTTGAATTAAAAGGAAGCATAAATTGCCTTATTAGAATCTTTTCCCAAAGAGTCCGTGTTCTCACAATACTTGCATTTCCTTGTCATAAGCAATTTTATTACACAGTAACCTGCTGCCCAAGAGAGAAACTTTACAAGAAGACTTGAGATCATCATCATCATCATTATCCAAGGGATTCATCCATAAAATTAAAAATTATAGTGCTTACTTTATTTGATTGTTAGGGGTAAATGTCTATAAATATTCCAACAGAAACATTTTAAAAACGTTTAGCTTTTCCTTCCTTTCTTTTTTCCTTCATTTCTTCCTCCCTCTTTCCTTCCCCTCATTCCTTAATTCTTTATGCTTTCTTTCTTCCTTCTTACTCTTTCTCTTTCCCTTCTTCTTTTCCTTGCTTCCTTCTTTACATCCTTTTCTTCCTCTCTTTCATCGTCAGACATATTTACCCAGTCATATATGAAGAACATCCAGCATTAAATCCTGTAGTCAAAGAGGAATCAGAGTATCATCTCCCCTTTCCTCCCATTTCCTTATTGGGTCTGACATAATCTATCTAGTCATTAGTAGTCTGTGGTTGCAAGAAAAATAATTAGGCCCAATACCTTCTAAGGTAACTAAGAATTTACTGTATTCACACCTATGAAGCTGCAGCCCTTCTGCAGTACACTCTAGCCTTGCTCCCCTGGCTAGAGAAACTACCAGGAAGAGCAGAAGCTTAGGAGGAAAGCCAAGCTCTTTCCTTCCCCTTATAGTAACAGGCTGTTGGTTCTGCCTTTCTTTAGTGGTGTCAGGCAGGAAGAACGAACGCTATGCAGACTTGTCTAATAACTTGAGCCAGGAATAGGAAAAAATTTCTTTCTTGCTTCCCTCTGTCTGGCTTCATTCATTCATTTAATCATCTACTCATACAACAGATACTTACTGATTCCTTTTTATTTCCTTATACCTCCACATGATGCCATTTATCTCTTCCCTTCCATTCTCCATGTAATAATTCGATCATTGGACTTCTCCAAAAGCTTCTTACTTGTTCTTTTTGCCTCAACTTTTTCCTCCAGCCCGTCCTACAAGCCTGTTGGCTTGCTAAGGGGCTATTCTCCTGAACTTTTACAGCCTTCCCAGCTCATAACATGAAGTCCAATCTCTTTAGCCTTGAATTCAGAGTGCTCTAATCTGGGCTCAATGATTCCACTTTTCAAATACCATATTCCTAAACCAGATTGAAATATTTGTGCTTCCCACTCCCTGTCCTCCTTTTTTCTTCCTGTCTCTATGTTATATTCTCCACCTGGAATGCTGTTAGGCTCACAAATCCTCTTGAAGATCCTCTTAGTTCACTTCAATGCCAGACCTCCCTTGATCTTCCCCTTCCTGTTCTTCAGCTGAAGGTCATCTCTGGCTCTTCTAAATCCTATGGCACTTTATCTCTCTCATAACCTTTTGCACTTCCTATCTAATTTCGTAGTTTTATGTATTTATATACATGACTTATTTGCCCTTGTAGAATATAAGCTCCTTGAAAGCAGAGGGCATCATTGAATTGGCTTTCTAATCCAACAGTGTGCTTTATTCATAGTCTTTAACTGCATAAGTGGATGCCTACTGTACTGCAATATCATTGGTTATTTTTAAGAAGACATGTTATATAATGAGCCTATTGTTAATTTCAACTATAATGAGTAATATTGTGGTCCGGTAAAAGCCTTTGACGTCTTTTCTTGATAAGTACACACTGACAGGTGCATCAGTTTCAGCAAGATTAGAACCTCTGCAGAATCATAAACTTTCCTTCACAAACTATTGTTCATCAGCATCTTTAGTGACCGTAATGACTATTGCCAATCAGAATAAGGAGTGTTCTCATCACCCAGAGCAAGGACATCTTTTTCTCTTCACTATCTAACAGTCTTGAAATCCTTTATGTTTTAAATAAAATTCACGTTTCAAACTTCAAAGAGGATAAAAAGACACATTGCAAAATCTCCCTCCAATGCTATTTCTCTTTGCCCAGGTCCCAGTAAACCCTTAAACAGATATTACTTAGTTAGATTCTTGTGTGTCTTTCCAGACAGGTTTTTATGTATATAAAAGCAAATATGAATACATTATTTTCCTGTGTTTTACACCAATGATGCCATAGTATACACACTCTTCTACTTTTGTGGTTTTTTACTTAAAAGGTGTGTCTTGAACATCTTCCTAGATCAACATGTACAGTGTATCCTATTACACTGTGGATATACTGTAATGTATTTAAGAGTATAGCTTAAATACATGGATTTATGGATGGATTAGCTTCTTTATAAACTTTGCTATTACAATCTAGGCCACAATTAATAACTTTGTGTATACATCATTTTCTATGTATATGAACGTATGTGTAAGAAACAATCCTAGAAGTGGAATTGGTTGCTCACAGGGTGTATGCCTTATAATTTTTGGTAGATACTTCAAAATTGCCCTCCATAGAGAATGTACCAGTTTATACTTTCATGAGCAATGAATGAGAGTTTTAAACATTTTAAAACAAGTGTGTTTTAAAACTCTTGCAGTTTTGTCATACTGATGCTTACAAATAGCATCTCTGTTTGTTTTAATATGGGATGCTTCATGCATTTGCATATCATCCTTGCACAGGAACTATGATAATTTTCCTGGATCACTTCAATTCTTGGTGTATGTGCTACAGAAATAAACACTCTGCTTACTTGTATTTTGACTGCTATTGTGAATGAAATCAGTGTGTTTTCATATGTTTAAGAGCCATTTGCCGATTTTAAATTTTCTCATAAAAACTCTATTCATCTCCTTTTCTATTTTCCTGTTTATTTTTTTGGAATTCTTTATAACTTACGGAAATCAGTTATGATGTGACTTATACATGTTTTTCCCAGTTTATCATTTATGCTTTGATGTTCAGTATGCTGTTTTTTGCCATGTAGAGGTGTTTTTTGTTGTTGATAATTTCTTTTATGGATTCTAAAGTTTGAATCACAGAAAGACCTTTTCCCCATTGAGATTGTAAAATAATTCTCCCTCTCTTTCTCTTTTCTTCTCCTGGTAGCTTTCATAAAATCATTTCTTTACATTTAAATGTTTGAACCATTAGAAATTGATCCTGGTGTGTATCTGACTCTATTTTTGCACCAAAACCATTTATTTAATAGGCAATTTTATCACTACTGGCATAAGTTTATTGAGTTTATTAGTATTTAGCACTTTTTCATGCTGCTAGAAAGTTTGTCTTTTCTTCAGTCATAACTTCTAAGCAGTTGTTTGTATATATGAAAGCATTTACTTTAATTATATTAATTGTTTATCTTGCTAACTTGCTGAATTCTCTTGTTTATTGTACTGATATTTGTGAGTACACTGGGCTCCCCACAATGTATTATTCTCCAGTCATATCATTTGCAGATAGGAATGGTTTTAAGTCCTACTTTCAAAGTTCATAGCTCTTATTTTTTCTCTATTTTCTGATTATGTTGGTTATAAAATTGTTAAATATTGATAGTGGACTTCCTTTTCATGTCCTTGACTTAAAAGAATCTCATGTATCCTCAGAAAGCAGCATACTGGGTGTTTGCTTAGATGGCTCTTGGACAGAAATAAAAATATTTTCCATTTTTAAGAAAGTATATACTTTTCCCTAGCATATTAATTATATTCTATCAAAGAAGATATTTAATTTTGTGAAATGCCGTTTTAGGATCTTTGGTAATGATTATAATTGTTCTCCCAATATATTTTAATATTATGAACTTTCATAATAATTTTCCTAATATTGGATCACCTTTGCATTATAAGAATAAAGATCAAAACAATCATAATATATTTTTCTGGATACTGTTTGATAATATTTTATGTGAAAGTTTTCAATTAATATTCACATCTGAAATTTATCTCTAATTTCCTTTTGGTATATTTTATTATGAGTTTTGGTGCCAATGTTGTCCTTATTTTTTAGAACTTTGAAGGTTTCCTCTTTGTTTTATGTTCTGTAACATTTTAAATAGAACTGGAATTCTGTTTTTTTTGGTTTTGTAGACCTTCCTGTGGAAAATAATCTTAGACTAGTAGTTTTTTTGCGACAGATGCTTGACAAAAGTTTTTATTTCTTTTATGGGTTGGTCTTTTTAAATGATGTTATCTTCAAGAGTTGGTTTTGGTAGGTTATATTTTTTTCTGGAAAATTGCTTATTTTTCCAGGTTTTTAAATTTTTTGCACAGAGGTAAGCAAAATAATTTCTTATGAATCTATAAATGTTCTTTTTTTTTAAATTTTGTGTTAACCCCCCTGCTTAACATTTCTGCTTCTCAGTAATTATGTTTTCCTCTTTTTTTCCCTAGATTTGTTCAATAAGAAGCATTTTATTGCTATGTCTGGTTCTTCTTGGCTTGTCTTATATTCCCCTAGTTTTTCTCTTCTGTCTCTGGTCATTATTTATCAGGTTTCTTTGCCAGTTTCTCTTTGTGTTTCTAAACTGTAAGTACTACAATTCCATAGCCTCTTAGTTTAGCCCTTTTCTCTCAGAATATCCTTTCTTGAGATAAGCTGTCCCATCCATCACATAGTTTAATTGACCATTCACATGCTGATGACTCCCATACATATATCACTTCTTGAAACTCCAATTCTTAGTTCTAGATATATATCATTCTTTTGATTTTTAATAGACCAATACAATTAAATGTATCTAAAACTTTGTTCTCTTCCATCACAGTCAGTGTCACCAGCATCTACCTTGTTTGACAATCCCAGAGTTCTAAAAGGCATCCCCAATACTTTGTTCTCTTACTCTTTATATTCATTAAAGCGATGAATCCTTTTAATTCTCTCTCTTAAGTATCTCATTAACCTATCTTCCTCTCTCCTTACTGTCTTGACTCTATTCTAAGCCACCATCATCTCTTGCTTTACCATAGCAATAGTCTCTTAACCAGTCCCACTATAACCATTCTTGTTCCTTCCCCATTCTTTCTTCATATTGAAGCTGGACATAATATTTCTCTCTTGTTTAAGTCCACTCAATATCTGCCATTGTTCAGAAAACTATTTAGAATTTCACATGGCCTTTAAGGTTCTGAGAGATGTGGTCCCTGCACACCATTCTCAACCTGAGACACTCACCCCTTTGTTTTCTCTACTGCAGCCAACCCAGTAGTCTTTGTATTCCTCAAATGCACCATTCTTCTTTTATCATCTTATGACATTTGCACATGTTTGTTACCTTTGTTTGAACAATTTACTGCTACTGTTTCTTTCATTAATAATACCTTTTTATCCTTTGGAGTTTGTCTTCAAAATCTATTTCTCAAATAAGCTTTATTATAGTCACCATTTCTAGATCCTTTTGGTAACTCTCTTTGTTCCGTCTACTAGTTGAGTTTACAATTAAATAAGTAATTGGGTAATTAGTTGTTTAGTGAGTATTTCTCATACTAAAATGTAGCCTCAATGTGTATATCTGGTTCACTACTTAATCCCCAGTACCTAGTAAGATGACTGTCCACTAAATAGTTCAAAACACTGAAAAAAAAAATAATATCAAGAAAAATATAATAATTACTGGATCATATGGCAGTTTTATTTTTAATTTTTTGAGGAACCTTCATACTGTTTTCCATAGTGGCTACACCAAATTACATTCCCACCCACAATACATGAGGGTACTGTTTTCTACACATTCTTGCGAACACTTGTTATTTCTTGTCTTTTGATGATAGCAGTTGATGACACATGAGGTAATAACTCATTGGAGTTTTGATTTGCATTTCTCTGGTAATTAGTGATGTTGACCCTCTTTTAATGGGCTTGTTGACCATCTTTATATCTTCTTTGGAAAAATTCCTATTCAGATCCTCTGTTCATTTTTAAATTTGATTTTTTTATATTGATTTGTATTAATTCTTTTTATAAATTGAACATTAACCCTTTATTGGATAAATCTTTTGAAAATATATTCTCCCATTCAGTAGGTTGCATTTTCATTTGGTTGATGGTTTCCTTTGCTGTGAAAAGCTTTTCAGTTTGATGCAGTCCCATTTGTTTATTTTTGCTTTTGTTTTTCTTGTCCAAGAAAACATATAAAAAAGTATTGCTGAGACTGATGTCAAAGAGAGTACTACCTACTTTTTTTCTAGGAGTTTTATGGTTTCAGGTCTTACATCTAAGTCTTTAATCCATTTTGAGTTTATTTTTCTATATGGTGTGAGAAAGTAGTTTAGTTTCTTTTATTTACTTGTAGCTGTCAAATTTTCCCAGCACCACTTATTGAAGGGATATCTTTCCCCATTGTATATTCTTGCCTCCTTTGGCATAGATTAATTGACCATATGTGTGTGGGCTCATTTGTAGGCTCTCTGTTCTGTTCCATTGATCATGTGTCTTTTTTTGTGCCAGTACCATACTATTATGATTACTGTAGCTTTGTAGTATAGTCTGAAGTCAGGGTGCATGATACCTTCAGCTTTGTTTTTCTTTCTCAAAATTGCTTTGGCTACTCCAGGTCTTGTTTCTCTCCATACAAATTTTAAGATTTGTTCTAGTTCTGTGAAAAGATTCTTTGGTGTTTTGATAGGGATTGCATTGAATCTGTAGATTTGCTTTGGGTAGTATGGACATTTTAAAAATATTAAATCTTTTGATCGATGAGCACAGTATATCTTTCTATTTATTTATGTTGTCTTAAATTTCTTTTATCAGTGTCTTACAGTCTTCAGAGTATAGGTTCTTTACTTCCTAGATTAAATTTATTCCTAAGTATTTTTTTTTGATGTGATTATAAATGGGATTGTTTTATTGCTTCCTTTTTCTGATAGCTTGTGATTAGTGTATAGAAACACAACAGATTTCTGTATAATAATTTTGTATCCTGCAACTTTACTGACTCATTTATTCTAATAGTTTTTTGGTGGAGTCTTTAAGTCAGACAGAGAAAGACAAATACTGTATGTTTTCACTGATTTGTGGAATCCAAAAAACAAAAACAAATGAACAAATATAACAAAACAGAAACAGACTCAAAGATACAGAGAACTAACTAGTGGTTGCCAGAGGGGAGGAAGTTGGGGGAATGGATGAAATAGGTGAAGGAGATGAAGAAGTACAAACTATCAATTATGAAATAAATAAGTAACAGGGATGTAACAGACAGAACAGGGAATGTACAGTCATTAATATTTTAATAACTTTGATGCATAATCTATAAAAAAATTGAATCACTAAATTAGACACCTGAAACTAATATAATACTGTAAGTCAACCATACTTCAGTAAAAAAATTTTTTAAAAGAAAAACATGATAAAAGTTTAAAAAAATTCTCACTCTAAAATTTAAAACAAACTCCAGCATCATTATAATATTATCAGTCAACCAGGATGAACAGTTCAAAACTGAATTATAAATTTAACATATATCTTGGTTAAGAAATGAATGATTAATGTATTAATACAATAGTATAACCATCTTGAAACATAAGGTAAAATTCTCAGATTACATTTTATGCCAAAATAAATTATACATGAATGTATATGAAAGAAAATATTTACCTGATCTTGGTCTGAATAAATATAACCCTTAAAATTTGACAAGGGCAGAAATGACATGAGAAATGATTAGTACATTAAACCAAATAAAAAATAAAACATTATAAGTAGATAAAAATTTGTTTAAAAAGATGTCTACAACACAGAAAAAAAGTATTCTAACACATGTGACAGAAAATAGATTATTATCTTTATATATTATACAATATCCTTATTAGTTAAAGAATCTCTATATATCACTAAGAAAATGACAAATGCCTCAGTTAAAGAAAAAAGTAATGGTTTCAAAGAGTCAAGTCACAAAATATTTTATGACTACTGTTGGCTGCTTAATAACCATGGAAATGAAAATAAAATGGAATATTATTTAATTAGGATTGCACTTGTTAGAAGAATGATACTATGCAGAATTAATTAACATATGGAAAAGTGGACATTCTCATAGGATGATGGCAGGACTATGAATTAAGTAACCTTTGCAGAGGGCAACTTGGCATTATGGGTCAAAAGCCTTCAGAATGATTATATCCTTTTCTCAGTCATTCCTCATCTAGAGATTTAACCTAAGGGAATATTTTGATAAATGCAAATGGATGTGTTTGACTTGTTGCCATTTAGTGTCCTACCTGCAGAAGGGAATAAGACTTTATGGCATGACTATTTATATTATCCATATCCATAATTACACTTAATTTTCCCTCTTTGCCCTTTTGTCTGTTTTTTATTCATTGTGATAGTTGTGTGTTTTTTCTCAATCCTTATATGAAAGTACAAATGCTTTCTGAAACAAGGTGTAATACTAATACACATACACATCATTGATATGTATAGTTGTGGTTTTTAACAGTCTACCTAATATGTAAAAACTACTCAATAATTTCTATTTGAATCAAACATAAGTTAGTATTTCATTATAGGAATTATATGGGCAGAACCTGTATGATCCACTTGTCAGGGATATTTGTCTTCTTCTGAAACAAAATACATCTTTCAGTGTTCTCCAGAGTTCTTCTCCAGAGGCCATGTCCATGATATGCTCACTTAATTGACTTTGATATGCTCTCACACTTTATATATAGATTTGCTTCATTTTGTAGAAGCTCTGTGTCTATTAGAGAATCTGAAATAGATGTGGAAGAAGTTGCTCTTTATGTAGTCCCTGGATAAGTCCACTCTACCTGTCCTGAAAACAACCAGTACACAGTATGGGGTTGTTTTTTGTTTTTTTGTTTTTTTCAGAGGCAGATACATAGTAACACGCAAGTTAGCAAAAGATTTCATCTTATCACATCAGTATATCCAAAACCTTAATTTTCAGCTAAAGCTAGTCCAGAATTAGATGCCTCATCACTGATATTAGGCATTAACCCAACAGGCTGTGAGATGCCAATGCTTTTGATACATTTTTCAAATAAGATCCTAAAGTGGCTGTGACAAGACAATATGAAAATTTTATGTAAAAAGCATATTTGACTTGATTAGTAGAAATTATAATTCCTGGGATGAATTAACATGTATTAACTCACAAATGTTTAAAAAAAACACAAACAAAATTTAATATAAAATTAGTGTTATACAAACTGTATGTGAAACATTGTATGCAATGTTTCAGTTTTGCACTAGGTTATGTTTTAAATAAATACGATGTTTCATTACTTTGCTTTGAAAAATGATTTACTACTTTATCTATCAAACATACAGTTTGGTAATTGAGCAAACATTTTTCAGAAGGAAAATATTGCAAATACATGTAATTGAAAATTAAAACCAAGGCTATTACTGCTGCATAGGTCTGAAGAGACTTGTTCACCAGAAACAAAATCTTTTTCTGGGGATTTTACCATGAATGAAAAAGAAATGTCCTGAGCCCAAATCACCAATAGGTGACAAAAATTTTAGGTTAGAGGACGTTTATACATCCTTTTGAGATTTTTCGTACCTTAGTTTGAGTATCTTTTAGAATAATTTCAAAAATGGTTTTTGACCATTTGTGAATTTCTTGGTCAAAATTGACAACTTTTAATTCAGTCTAATATTTGACAAGCTAAGTCTAAAGTTCACATGTAAGATTAAAGGACAAAGAACAGCTAACTAAGGTAACTTTAAAGAAGAATAAAGACAGGACATTTATTATGAAACTATAGTAACTAAAAGTTTGTTACTAGTTCTGGAAAAGACCATAGTTAGACCAATAGGAAGAAGGGAGCACAGTCTGGTGAGTGTAGGGGTGTGGTGTATGTGACTCAGAGTGTGTAGAGCACCAGGGGGAAAAATGGGAGCTCTTTTGCTGAGAACAGAGGGTTCATTCAGACCCCTCTTGTTGGAAGCCATTGGCTAGAAGTACTTGCCAGTACTGCCAAAGCACTGCTGTGAAACACCTTTAAATGATTGTCTTTTCGTCGTTAATATTCTTTTTGTTCCTTTATTGTTATTTGCATGGTTCGGCACGTCTTAATTTGGTATCCCAATCAAAATGCGATATGTGTCAGGAGCAGCATAAGGAGGGAAATGTATGACCTATTCAATGAGTGCTAGTGGGGAAAGCAACTATTCACAAGCAGCGGGGCTGGTGGCAATGGGGGGAGATGAGATTTCTGTTACACTCATACAGAAAAAGAAACCCCCAATAGACTAAAGATCTAAATGTGCAAAGTAAAATCACAAGGCCCTTAAAAAAATAAAGGAATGTATATTTAGAACCTTAGGATTTGTAAGGATTTCTTGCACAAGACAAAATATAAAAAATTGATAGATTTTATAACAAGAAAATTAATAAATTAATAAACTTTTACACACCAATGACACCATAAAACAAAGTGAAATGACAAGCTAACAACAAAACAGAAGTTATTTCCAACCAAACACCTGGCGAAGTTTACAATCTAGAATCTACAGGAAATGGTATGAATTACTAAGTAAGAGAAACAGTCTAATGGGTAAAATTATCAAAGGATATGAACAGATAAAGGTTAATGAACATATGGAAATATCCTCACTTGCAAAAAATAGAGTTGCAAATTTTAAATTCATGAGATGTTGTTCTCAGTATACCATCATTTTCATTGTATTGTATGGTCACATATTGTAAAATATGACAACTCTAAGTGTTTTTGAGGATGTGGGACTCCTCATGTATTTCTGGTGGTAGTGAAAATTGGTATTACTTTGCATAGCAAAAGTGGGTACATTTAGTAAAACTAAAGATGCACACATACAGACACACACCCACACACAAACATTCTACAACCCATAATTTCCACTTCTAGCCAACCACTTTCCTTTTACTCTATGTGAAGGCACTTTCCTGCCTATACTTTGCTGAAGCAGCTGGTAGAGAAGCCTTCTTCAGAACAGAGCTAAAAGTATTTTTCATCAGTAAGAGAGACAGTCCTGTGGGCATTAGGTCAATTAGAAGGCTACCATATGACAGGGAATTTTGCTGTTGTGAAAAACTGTACATCTTTCCTTGTCTTTATCTCTACCAGAAATCCAAAATCAATGAGGGCATTGCATTCCGGCCCTAAATCTGTCTCCATATTAGCAGCCTACTGTAGTAATGGTCCCACTTTACTTAGCGGGGTATTGATATTCAGGCAGGATGACACAGGATGTCCGTTTCAGTTACTAAAATATTTAAATACTTTCACATTGATTACTCTACCTCTTACCTTCACTCACACCATCAATAAAATGGTGATGCAGGCCAGCAAGCTACACTGCTGGACACCCTATGCCAAACAACTAGCAAGACAGGAAAACAACCCCACCCATTAGCAGAGAGGCTACCTAAAATCATAATAAAGTCACAGAAACCCCAAAACACACCACTGGAGGCAGTCCTGCACACCAGAAAGACAAGATCCAGTCTCAACCACCAAAGCAAAGACACCAGTCCACTCCACCAGAAGCCCACAAAACCTACTGAACCAACCTTAGCCACTGGGGGCAGACACCAAAAACAACGGGAACTACGAACCTGCAGCATGCAAAAAGGAGACCCCAAACACAGTAAGTTAAGCAAAATGAGAAGACAGAGAAACACAAGGCAGATGAAAGAGTAAGGTAAAAACCCACCAGACCAAACAAATGAAGAGGAAAAAGGCAGTCTACCTGAAAAAGAATTCAGGGTAATGATAGTAAAGATGATCCAAAATCTTGGAAATAGAATGGAGAAAACGTTTAACAAGGACCTAGAAGAACTAACGAGCAAACAAACAACAACACAATAAATGAAATTAAAAATTCTCTACAAGGAATCAATAGCAGAATAACTGAGGCAGAAGAACGGATAAGTGACCTGAAGATAAAGTAGTGGAAATAACTATTGCAGAGCAAAATAAAGAAAAGAAGAATGAAAAGAATTGAGGACAGTCTCAGAGTCCTCTGGGACAACATAAAATACACCGACATTCGAATTATAGGAGTCCCAGAAGAAGAAGAGGAAAAGAAAGGGACTGAGAAAATATTTGAAGATATTATAGTCAAAAACTTCCCTAATATGGGAAAGGAAACAGTCAACGAAGTCCAGGAAGCACAGAGAATCCCATACAGGATAAATCCAAGGAGAAACACGCCAAGACACATATTAATCAAACTATCAAAAATTAAATACAAAGAAAAAAATATTAAAAGTAGCAAGGGAAAAACAACAAATAACACAAGGGAATCCCCATAAGGTTAACAGCTGATCTTTCAGCAGAAACTCTGCAAGCCAGAAGGGAGTGGCAGGACATATTTAAAGTGATGAGAGGAGAAAACCTACAAGCAAGATTACTCTACCCAGCAAGGATATCATTCAGATTTGATGGAGAAATTAAAACCTTTACAGAAAAGCAAAAGCTAAGAGAATTCAGCACCACAAAACCAGCTTTACAACAAATGCTAAAGGAACTTCTCTAGGCAGGAAACACAAGAGAAGGAAAATAACTACAATAACAAACCCAAAACAATTAAGAAAACAGTAATAGGAACATACATATCGATAATTCCCTTAAATGTAAATGGAATAAATGCTCCAACCAAAAGACATAGACTGGCTGAATGGATACAAAAACAAGACTTATATATATGCTCTCTACAAGAGACCCACTTCAGACCTAGGGACACATACAGACTGAAAGTGAGGGGATGGAAAAAGATATTCCATGCAAATGGAAATCAAGAGAAAGTTGCAGTAGCAATTCTCATATCAGACAAAATAGACTTTAAAATAAAGACTATTAGAAGAGACAGAGAAGGACACTATGTAATGATCAAGGGATCAATCCAAGAAGAAGTTATAGCAATTATAAATATTTATGCACCCAACATAGGAGCACCTCAATAGATAAAGCAAATGCTAACAGCCATAAAAGGGGAAATCGACAGTAACACAATCTTAGTAGGGGACTTTAACACCCGTCTTTCACCAATGGACAGATCATCCAAAATGAAAATAAATAAGGAAACGCAAGCTTTAAATGATACATTAAACAAGATGGACGTAATTGATATTTATAGGATATTCCATCCAAAAACAACAGAATACACTTTATCTCAAGTGCTCATGGAACATTCTCCAGGATAGATCATATCTTGGGTCACAAATCAAGCTTTGGTAAATTTAAGAAAATTAAAGTCATATCAAGTATCTTTTCCGACCACAACACTATGAGACTAGATATCAATTACAGGAAAAATAATCTGTAAAAAACACAGACACATGGAGGCTAAACACTACACTACTAAATAACCAAGACATAACTAAAGAAATCAAAGAGGAAATCAAAAACTACCTGGAAACAAATGACAATGAAAACACGTTGACCCTGGGCTTCCCTTTTGGTGCAGTGGTTGAGAGTCCACCTGCTGATGCAGGGGACGCGGGTTCGTGCCCCAGTCTGGGAAGATCCCCCATACTGTGGAGCAGCTAGACCCGTGAGCCATGGCCACTGAGCCTGTGTGTCCAGAGCGTGTGCTCCGCAACGGGAGACACCACAACAGTTAGAGGCTCACGTACTGCAAAAAAACCCACAAAATAACAAAAAACCCCACGATGACCCAAAACCTATGGGATGCAGCAAAAGCAGTTCTAAGAGGGAAGTTTATAGCAATACAATCCTACGTCAAGAAACAAGAAACATCTCAAATTAACAACCTAACCTTACACCTAGAACAATTAGAGAAAGAAGAACAAAGAAACTCCAAAGTTAGCAGAAGGAAAGAAATCATAAAGATCAGATCAGAAATAAATGAAAAATAAATTAAGGAAACAATACAAAGATCAATAAAACTAAAAGCTGGTTGTTTGAGAAGATAAACAAAATTGATAAACAATTAGCCAGACTCATTGAGAAGAAAAGGTGGAAGACTCAAATCAGTAGAATTAGAAATGAAAAAGTAGAAGTAACAACTGACACTGCAGAAATACAAAGGATCATGAGAGTTTACTACAAGCAGCTCTATGCCAATAAAATGGACAACCTGGAAGAAATGGACAAATTCTTAGAAAAGCACAACCCTCTGAGACTGAATCAGGAAGAAACAGAAAATATAAACAGACCAATCACAAGCACTTAAATTGAGATTGTGATTAAAAATCTTCCAACAAACAAAAGCCCAGGACCAGATGGCTTCAGAGGAGAATTTTATCAGACATTTAAAGAAGAACTAACACTTATCTTTCTCAAACTCTTCCAAAATATAGCAGAGGGAGGAACACTCCCAAACTCATTCTACAAGGCCATCATCACCCTGATACCAAAACCAGACAAAGATGTCACAAAGAAAGAAAACTACAGACCAATATCCCTGATGAACATAGATGCAAAAATCCTTGACAAAATACTAGCAAACAGAATCCAACAGCACTGTAAAGGATCGTACACGATGATCAAGTGGGGTTTATCCCAGGAATGCAAGGATTCTTCAATATATCCAAATCAATCAATGTGATAAACCATATTAACAAATTGAAGGAGAACAAACATATGATCATCTCAATAGATGCAGAAAAAGCTTTCGACAAAATTCAACACTCATTCATGATAAAAACACTCCAGAAAGTAGGCATAGAGGGAACTTTCCTCAACATAATAAAGGCCATATATGACAAACCCACACTCAGCATTGTTCTCAGTTGTGAAAAACTGAAACCATTTCCTCTAAGATCAGGAACAAAACAAGGTCATCCACTCTCACCACTGTTATTCAACATAGTTTTGGATGTTTTAGCCACAACAATCAAAGAAGAAAAAGAAATAAAAAGAATTCAAATCGGAAAAGAAGAAGTAAAGCTGTCACTGTTTGAAGATGACATCGTACTGTACATAGAGAATCTAAAACATGCCACCAGAAAACTACTAGAGCTAATCAATGAATTTGGTAAAGTACCAGGATAAAAAATTAATGCACAGAAATCTCTTGCATTCTTATACACTAATGATGAAAAATCTGAAAGAGAAATTAAGGAAACACTCCAAGTTACCATTGCAACAAAAAGAATAAAATATCTAGCAATAAACCTCCCTAAGGAGACAAAAGAATGAGACAAAAGACCTGTTTGCAGAAAACTGAGACACTGATGAAAGAAATTAAAGTTGATACAAACAGTGGCTTCCCTGGTGGCACAGTGGTTGAGAGTCCACCTGCTGGTGCAGGGGACATGGGTTCGTGCCCCGGTCTGGGAAGATCCCACATGCCGCGGAGCGGCTGGGCCCGTGAGCCATGGCCGCTGAGCCTGCGTGTCGGGAGCCTGTGCTCCACAATGGGAGAGGCCACAACAGTGAAAGGCCTGCATACCGAAAAAAAAAAAAAAAGATGATACAAACAGATGGAGAGATATACTATGTTCTTGGATTGGAAGAATCAACATTGTGAAAATGACTATACTACCCAAAGCAATCTACAGATTCAGTGCAATCCCTATCAAACTCCCAATGGCATTTTTCACAGAACTAGAGCAAAAAATTGCATAATTTGTATGGAAACACAAAAGACCCTGAATAGCCAAAGCAATCTTGAGATAGAAAAACAGAGCTGGAGGAATTAGGCTCTAGGACTTCCAACTACACTACAAGACTACAATAATCAAGACAGTATGGTACTGGCACAAAAACAGAAATATAGATCAATGTAACAGGATAGACTGCCCAGAGATCAACCTGTGCATATATGGTCACCTTATCTTTGATAAAGGAGGCAAGAATATACAATGGGGAAAAGATAGCCTCTTCAATAAGTGTTGCTGAGAAAACTGGACAGCTACATGTAAAAGAATGAAATTAAAATACTCTCTAACACCATACACAAAAATAAACTCCAAATGGATTAAAGACCTAAATGTAAGGCCAGACACTATAAACCTCTTAGAGGAAAACATAGTCAGAACACTCTATGACATAAATCACAGCAAGATCCTTTTTGACCCACCTCTTAGAGAAATGGAAATAATAACAAAAATAAACAAATGGGACCTAGTGAAACTTAAAAGCTTTTGCACAGCAACGGAAAAGATAAACAAGACGAAAAGACAACCCTCAGAATGGGAGAAGCAACTGACAAAGGATTAATCTCCAAAATTTACAAGTAGCTCATGCTGCTCAATATCAAAAAAACAAACAAATGAATCCAAACATGGGCAGAAGACCTTAATAGACATTTCTCCAAAGGAGATATACAGATTGCCAACAAACACATGAAAGAATGCTCAACAACACTAATCATTAGAGAAATGCAAGTCAAAACTACAATGAGATATCACCTCACACCAGTCAGAAAGGCCATCATCCAAAAATCTAGAAACAATAAATACTGGAGAGGGTGTGAGAAAAGAGAACGCTCTTGCACTGTTGGTGGGAATGTATATTGGTACAGCCACTATGGAAAACAATATGGAGTTTACTTAAAAAACTAAAAATAGAACTACCCTATGACCCAGCAATCCCACTACTGGGCATATACCCTGAAAAAACCATAATTCAAAAATAGTCATGTGCCACAACGTTCATTGCAGCTCTATTTACAATAGCCAGGACATGGAATCAACCTAAGTGTCCGCTGACATATGAATGGATAAAGAAGATGTGGCACATATATACAATGGAATATTACTCAGCCATAAAAAGTAATGAAATTGAGTTATTTGTGGTGAGGTGGATGGACCTAGAGTCTGTCATACAGAGTGAAGTAAGTCAGAAAGAGAAAAAATACTGTCCACTAACCTATATATATGGAATCAAAAAAAAATGATCTGATGAACCTAGGGGCTGGACAGGAATTAAGACACCGACATAGAGAATGGACTTGAATATACGGGCATGGGGAAGGGTAAGCTGGGACGAAGTGAGAGAGTGGCATTGATATATATATACTACCAAATATAAAATAGATAGTTAGTGGGAAGCAGCTGCATAGCACAGGGAGATCAGTTCTGTGCTTTTCGGACACCTAGAGGGGTGGGATAAGGAGGGTGGGAGGGAGATGCAAGAGGGAGGGGATTGGGGGATATACTTATGCATATAGCTGATTCACTTTGTTATACAGCAGATACTAAAACAACACTGTAAACCAATTATACTCCATTAAAGATGTTAAAAAAAAGAATATCATTCTATTTTTACACAAGTTAAAATCAAATGCTTAAGATTTCATCCAATGATTACAATATTTTCAAACTGTCAAGGCAAGAGGCTTTTGTTTCTCATGCTTTTTTAAAGCAGCAGTCATACATTCCATATGATGCAGAAGTATAAATAATAAAGGTAGAAATCATTGACTATGGCCCACTGTCAGAGAAAGAATTCAAGCAAAAAAAGAGCAACATATACAGGCCAGGATCTGAAATGGGAGGCCATAAACAGACCTCCGTGTTTTCCAAACACCATCAGCTCTATTATAATGCTTGTTTTGAAAACACAACATGATTATACATGAGGGAGGATTGTGAGCATGCCACAAGTTTTGTCTTTGCTTATCTGCAGTTTCATCAGCAATAAATGGCTAGGTAAATGTTAAAAACTGCACCCAACTGAACCAAAAGCCTTAGGAATATGCAAAATGCTCATATGAACACACCAGAGACATCCACCAGGTACCTCCGCTCACAGGTGTGTGATGAGCCAGCCCATCCAACTTCTGGTGGCACAACTTTTTGTCTGGTTTCAAATGACCCTCTTTCAACCACCTCACAGTAATGCACAAGTCATAACGCACTTCCCTGAGCAAACTTCAGATCTTTGTCAAGGGAAGGTAACGTATTCATTGGAGTATTTATATATTACTTGACCATTTAAAACGTATAAAAGTATGCTACTGTTCTTCTTAGGTTCCTTTTTTTGTTTTTCTGTTTTTATTTTTTAATTGGAGTATAGTTGCTGTACAGCATTATGTAAGTTACAGGTGTACAATATAGTAATTCACAATTTTTAAAGGTTATTCTCCATTTATAGTTATAAAACATTTGCTGTATTCCCCATGTTGTACAATAATATACCCTTGTAGCTTATTTTACGCCTAATAGTTTGTACCTCTTAATCCCCTACCCTTATATTGCCCCAGCCCTTCCCTCCTCCCAGTAGTAACCACTAGTCTGTTTTCTATATCTGTGAGTCTGTTTCTTTTCTTATATTCACTAGTTTATTGTATTTTTTGGATTCCACATGTAAGTGATATCATACAGTAAAAAAGAAAAAAACAATTTTTGAAATAGTTTTATAATCCTTTAATATAGATTTGATTTTTTTCCCTCAATAACAATTCTAGTTTCAAAATGTATTTCAGCAATCTCTCTTAAGACACAAACCTAGTATTTTCAGAACAGGTGTCTTATTAGGAAGTGTTTTTGGACTGATGAGGTTTTTGAGCTTTTGTAAGTTCTTGAGTTCTGTTTTCTTTCAAGATAAAGTCACCTCTGTTCATTACATGCCATGTTCCTTTTATTCACTTTCTCTTTTTGCTGCAGTAACTTTGCCTAAATGTTGCCTTTTCCTTTTTCTTCACCTTGTTCTTACATAACTTGGTAACGTGACAATTCTATTTAGACCCTTTATTTGCACTAAAACTGCAGAGTAAGTTCTACTTGATTCGTTCCTTATCCGAAATCTGTCTTTCCTCTGAAATCCATGTTGGTAACTGAATTTCTGCAGCGCATGGACTAGGGGTGGAAGAGCCTGCAGAACCCCAGGAGGGTTCGGCAGGACTCTATGGTCTCTGCATCTGTTTGCGTTGGAGCTTTGTTAAATGTCCTGGACCTGTACTCATCTCACTGTGTCTGGGAGGCACCCATATCCAGTGCAGGAATGGCCCCTGACTTTAAATAATTCCCCTAACTCAACTTGAAGAAGCTGACCCATTCACCATGACCAATTCAGTTGTTCTCTCATCTTTACAATCATTTCCACTTCCCAACAATAGAGGAGAGAAATATATGAATAATATGTGTTTTGGCACTTGCATTGGAAGTCTGGGGGTGAACATGGAGGGGATAGCAAGGGAGGATCTCCGTAAACAATGTCTATCTCCCATTTGCTCATTTCGTCTTTCATCTTCTATTTGATTAAATTGCAGTTAATTAGCTCTGAGTATTTCATGGGACTGCTTAGCTTTCCCTTTACAGTTTTATGTTCATTAGGGAATCACCAAAGTGGTGAAGTACAGTGGTTTTCCTTGTCCTTTACAGGGACTCAGGAGAGGGCAAGTGGAAATGTCCACCTACTCTACCAGAATCCCTAATCTCATGCTATGCCTTCTATTACTCTCCTGAATGAAAGTATTAGTGATGTTTTGGGGGCACTGTTTTCTTATCTAATCCCCATCACTCTTCCCAACACAAACTGAGCAGAATTCAGGCTGCTTGGACTTTCCCAAACCAAGGCATAGCAATATTTTGAAACTTCTATTAAGTTCTTTTCCTGCCCTCTAATCATTTTCCTTGATTTTGCTGGTATAATTTTGCCATAATTTTGTTTTCTTTAACTATTTGTTTCTCCCCCTTTTGCGGGGCATAGAGATTTTATTATCTTGACATCAGTTTACGATCTTAAAATTAAAGTCTGGAAAAGATAACTTTTTAAATAACTAAAATATGAAAATATTCACAGAGACACTGTTATAATTAGTACTGATGGACAAAATATACCAAAAGAGTGAAAGCAATATTAATGCTCTCTTAATGTTTTCTTCCCATTCATTTTAGTCCTCATATCTCTGATTTATTTTTCTCACCCAGAATTGGAATAGTGAGAGAGAATGTTTCCTTGTCTCAAGAAATGTCCCTCAATATGTCATATTGCTCTGAACATGTGAAGGGAAGAAAAAGCAGGCAGGCCATGTAACTGAGAAGTCCTCTCAAGGGGGAGTCTGTTTTCTCTTTCATTGTGCCCTTTGAGTAGTCACAGCATTCACTATGAAGTTTCTTAGAATGTGCTCAAATCTTAGTGTCCTTGTTATTCATGAAGAGGGCACTTGCCCTTGCCTCCATTCTTCACTGCAATACCCACACATTCGGCCATCACAGACTACAGTATTCCCCCAGGTGTGAAACTGGGAAAACAGTGTTTAGAGGTTCCTTTTGTGACTTGACTTCCCTCACTGGGATCACTTGTGTGCCCATATTAAGATTTCCCTCTGGAAAAGATAATGGGCACAGTCAAGAAAGTTGATAGGTTTCACTGAAGGCAGCACCTACAGTTATTAAACAGTAGAACTGGAAAGCAGATGGCCATGTGCACAGAAAAAGCCTAGTTCAGGAAATCAACCAAGTCTCCTGGGCTGGCATTGCTGCCAAGACTCTCCAGTATTCTTCATAGCTATAAGGTTCCATCTATTTCATAGGAGCCTCACACAACAGCCAGAAATGAATGCAGTCTTTTTATTCAGCAGTGAAAGTTCTCCTGACTTTATGTAAGTCAAAATGCCAAGCAGATAATTGAATTACCGCAATAATATCACATTGTCGGGAGGGAAAGGTGCAGTTTCACAGAGGAAATGGTACCTTTTCAAATACTTAAGGCTACACACACACACACACACACACACACACACACACACGCACATCAGTATACATATATATATGTAAAACAATATATGTATATGTGTATAGTGTATGTGTGTGTGCATGGAAAATTCCCTCCATTCTACTAAAGAAGTTGATTAATAATTGTGAAGCTGACAATCAATTCGTATTCTAAGTCATCATTATTAAAATGTATCCCATATTTGGTGAATGTAGTAGAAGATATTGAGATCTAGAAATTATTGGGACAAAGAAAATATATTAAATATTATATTTAAATATAAAAATAAATATATTAAAAATAATTTACATAAAAGAACTAGGTTAGAGTCTCTGTTTAATAAATGGCAATTATTGTTATAATAATGATTCTAAAGGCTTTTCTTTTGTAACTATTTTCTTTATATAATACTAATTTCCCAAAATACTTAGAGGCAGTATTCAGTAAAAATATTTTTTTAAAACCATATAACCTTTTAATAAAAGCTGAAAAATAGAGGGAGGAAGTTACATTATAAGCCATTTGGGGGTAAATGGGCTACAGAATCAACCAGAAAATACTGAACTAAGGAAATCTATAACTATTGAGCATAAAACTTACCTCTGAGCTTCCTGGAAGTCAAGGAAAGAAGAAAATCATGAGTTATAGCTTTGATAGATAAATAACAATGACTCATACCAATTTCTCAGAATAGACCAATGTTCCCTGTCTATGCAATCCATCACAAATTTCTCTTGTGAGTATTTATTTAAGTAGTATGACCCACTTCTGTTTTTTGGCGGGGGCTTTTCCAGTTTAAAGCCTGTAATTGTTTATATAAAACTTCCATTCTCAAAGTATCCTTGTTGGGAAAATAAATGATGTGGTCATCCTCTTCAGCAGCAGAGAAAGATACTGAAACCCAGTGGCTCATGCAGGTTTTTGAGGCCTGAAACATACTATCTTGGAGCCCCCAATTTAAGAAACAGAATATGCAATTACAAGTACAAAATTAGGAAGAAAAGATAACATTTCTTTAGAGTGAAAAATAAATCACAAAAAATTCAAATTTTTAAAGTTGACAACAAGCCATTAACAACTTGCTGTAATAATACATTTTTCCTACATTTGTTGGCTGTATACTCTAAAACAGTCATCTAGAACAACATTTTTTTTATTATTGAGTTTTTTATTATTTTATTATTTTATATTTATTTTATTTTTTATTATTGAGTTTATTTATTTTTTATAATTGACACATTATGTGAGTTTCAGGTGTACATGACAGCAGTTTTATATCATCTGTGAGAAAATAACATGGCTGATTGAACATTTTCATTATTATTGGTGGTTCTAAAAAGTTTATTTGAGCTTTACAACTTGTTTGTAATGTCATAAATTTTTTGAATTGTTGTCAAATTTGGAAAATCCCTATAACGTTTCTTTCCATATATGAGCTGTAAGACTTCAGGAAATTTATATTTCAGGTTTTCTTGGGCAGACTAATCGTAAATATTTCTTAAACTGACAACATACGTTGTCAGGTATGTCATTGATGCTTTGGTTACAGTGGCAGGTGAGTTTTATTATCTTGGTTAGTGTAAGATACTGATGTTAAATCATCAGGAAATTTAAATATTTTCCCAGTTTGTATGATACATTCATCTTAATTGGATTATTGAATGATCCAAGAATCTATTCATTATTTCTCTGAGAGGTTTATCTTGTCCACTTCAAGATCTATTGCTTTGGGTATGATCTACCTGCTATTTTGTCTGGAATTTCCAAACTTTAGTAAAAGAAGAGGTGTCAGATTCACAAAGATAGTATCTGAAACACTGGGATGCATAAAACATGCAACTTCACGCACAGCTTCAGTAACCAGTTATAGTATTACTACAGGTTTGTGTCCTACAAAGACAGAAATTCTGACAAATCTATTTCCCTCAGTTCTCATGAAAAAGAAAAACACAAAGTATGGTGGTTGTTTAAATTATTTATGCTGTTTTGTTGAGTCTATTCTTGGCAGATAGAAACTTCTGTGTTAACTTGGCACCGATGAGGACAGAATTCTCTGTTAACCATTTTACCTGTCTCATGGTTGGAAGTGTTTCTGAAAAGCTAGCTATGCCTCTGTACGTTTCAAACCTTGTTTCTTTTACACTACTCTTGTTCTTTGAATGCTGGTTCTGTTATGACCTCAGTCCCTGCAGCTTTGTATCACGACACCAGGAAAGTTGGCAAAGCATGTGCCAGGATGGCTAAGAATGGCACACTAAAGTCACTGCCATTATATAATGTAACCCACTAAATCCCTTCACTTTGGTGACCAATAATACTGTTGTAAATGTATTTGGTTTTTTGAAGCTCACAGGGTATTAATATGTTGGAACACTGTGTAAACTTGAAGTCATAAACAGCATTTATTACCTCTGTAAAAAAAATCTGGTCAACACAAATTCCTCCTAGATACAAATGTTTTGGGGGCCACACTAATACCACCAGATAAGAGATGAAGTATGTCAGAGGAAAATGTAGAATGGGCCCAGGCAGTGGTTTTAACAGGTTATTGATAAAATATTTTACTTTTGTAAGTTTTACCAAAATTTTCAACTTTACGAACCCAGTGTTAGGGCCCCTCTCAGGGCCTTGGAAGGTGCCTGAGGAAGTGAGAGGCCCTGAAGTTTGAACTTCGTCATCTTCATGATAAATCTGCTTCTGCTGACATGATACACAGGGACTTCCCTTAGCAAAGACCTAAGACCTGAAGACCTCAGCAAAGACCTAAGGCTAAGACCTTAGGTCTTAATTAAGTAAGAGTTCAGTAAAACCAACTCTACAAAGTCTTGGAATACAGCTTTCTGGTAATTATTCAGGTGTAAAACTTAGAGAATCTAGAGGAATAAGTGTTTAGCAAATAACTCTTCAATATCAATTCTCTAAGAAGGACATTTCTTCACGAGGCAATTCAAAATTGAGATAACTAGGGAAGAAATTCTGTGTAGCTGATCTGAAAAGCTATGTGTATGGACTTATAAAACAGATTTTAATTGTGTTAACATTGAAGTCTGGAAGGGTGGCCCTCATATTTTCCAAGCTACTCTCCGGAATATTGACTTTACTAGGTAGGGGTTAACATGTTAATTTATTTATACAAATGAATCCAAATGATTTTCAAATTTCTTAACTGAAGTCCCTAATCATGCCCATTGTAACAATTTTGTCTCACAGTTACTGAAGGAGAAACTAAAGCAAATGGCTTCTTTGATGAATTTCTTTAACTCAAAACTCAGAAAACAAAATAAAAGAGTTGAGAGGAAGAAAGGCATGGCTTCAATAATCTCTTTTTTCCTGTGTGGGATAGAGTCCTCCATGGATGAGAGAACAAGTAAGACCAAGAGGTTCTCTGGGGCCTGTGGACAGAGAAAGGGACAAGTGGGACTGCTTCTTGAGGAAGCCAGGGGGAAGCTATCCTTTTGTTTCTTTGTTTGGGGGAAGGTGTGGAGGGGTTGCTCAAGGTTTTCATCTTCTCAGTCTAATTCAGTTTTATCCATGAATTCATATGAAGTCATCAGGTCCGCAATTCAGAGTTTGGACTAGAAGTCTTGGGTTTTATTTTCTTCTATCTGTCTGAATATCCTCTTGGTTCGTCTTCTCCTTATTCTCTGTATTCTGCTCTGTAATATTATCCTGCACTAAATTATACTTTACTTTTCTAGCATCCTTCATTATTAATATCTTAGGTAGTTAACAAAGATGTGTATTTGTGTGATGTGTTTTGCAGATAAACATACACCTATATCTGACTAACATAAGAATTTTCACTTGTAATTTCCACGCACACCCTTGTCCCAGCTCTCAAGAAGGAGAGTCATTACAAAATATTGTAGATCGTTAAAATGTTGTAGTTGAGGATTTCCTCCCAAACCATCTCTACTATACTTTTTTTCTGGTCATTTTAAACCAGATTCCAAATACACATTCACTTGTATGTCAAAAATGTAGCAAAAATGTTTTTAGCATTAGTGTCATGTTTAGATAACATATTAAAAGTGTATCTTTTTCTCTAAATCTAATTGAATTTTAAGATAGATTGCATAATGAATTTTCAGGTATACTTTGAGTCTATACTCAGTTATTTAAATTTGGAAAAGTCATAATAAATTCCTCACCTACCCCCAAATCCCAGTTTCTACAAATATTGCTAAAATTCTCTTGAACATCTAAATAATACAATATAAAGTGTTTATAATATCAATTGAGTAATTACTCAGTATTTCGCTAGCTTGTGAGTGGTGTGTGTTCTAAGTGCAATGATAAAATATAGACTCAGATACAAATTATGTTTTACTTCTACATTATAATAACCATGTATTGCCGTATAAATAAAATTGAAAACAACGTGATATGTAGGGAATGCAAATAACACTTAGCAAATTAAAATATAAAAAGAAAGTCATTATATAACTAGTTTATCAACTAAAATATGATTTACTATACTATTTTTGTATTTAAGCTGTACAAATTTGCATTCATAGCAAACATTTGAACGATGAGAGTTTAGAATGCAAGAGATAGGTCTTTACACATTTATAAGCAAAAGGAGAAGAATGATTTCAGTTCCAGAATTTTTTCAACATAATAACTCTGCAAGCATTTCTAAATGTATTATGAATGACTGAGTACAACCTGTTTAGTAACTTTAGTCCAGAAATAAAATTATATTTCACATTCTTTACTTTTAATAAGTTATCAAAGGTAAAGCCACTAACAATAATTTTCTTTTCCCACTAAAAAGTAATCATTGGGTCTTTTCAATCCATTCTTATTCCTGCTATCTAGAAAACATTCCTGAAAGCTGTAGCAATTATATTTTTTAAATATTTAAAAATAACTTTTAAAGAAGCGTTATGAGTGATTATTTTAAAAAGGAAATATGGGGAATAATCATCAGTACTATAAATTCATATATGTATACATATTATGTGTGTATATATATATATAGATATATACAAAAAACTAAAAAATGGGTCATACTATTTATATCTTTTTATAATTCCAAGTTTTGCTAAAATATAAGTGGATTTTTAAAGGTGAAATTTTTTCTTTTATTTTTAAATTTTTATTGGAATATAGTCGATTTACAATGTGTTAGTTTCAGATGTACAGCAAAGTTAATCAGTTATACATATACATATATCCACTCTTTTTTAGATTCTCTTCCCATGCTGTACTGTATACAGTACAGTACTGTACTGAGAGTACTGAGTAGAGTTCCCTGTGCTATACAGTAGGTCCTTATTAGTTATCTATTTTATATATAGTAGTGTGTATATGTCAATCCCCATCTCCTAATTTATTCCCCCCACCTTTCGCCCTGGTAGCCATAACTTTGTTTTCTATATCTGTAACTCTATTACATAAGTTCATTTGTAACTTTTTTAGATTCCACATGTAAGCAATATCATATTATATTTGTCTTTCTCTGCCTGACTTATTTCATTCAGTATGACAATCTCTAGGTCCATCCACGTTGCTGCAAATAAAGAAGATTTAGAATGGAAATTATCCTGTTCAACTCTTTTTTTTTTTTTTTACATCTTTATTGGAGTATAATTGCTTTACAATGATGTGTAGTTTCTGCTTTATAACAAAGTGAATCAGTTATACATATACATATGTTCCCATATCTCTTCCCTCTTGTGTCTCCCTCCCTCCCACCCTCCCCATCCCACCCCTCTAGGTGGTCACAAAGCACCGAGCTGATCTCCCTGTGCTATGTGGCTGCTTCCCACTAGCTATCTATTTTACGTTTGGTAGTGTATATATGTCCCTGACACTCTCTCACTTTGTCACAGCTTACCCTTCCCCCTCCCCATATCCTCAAGTCCATTCACTAGTAGGTCTGTGTCTTTATTCCCATCTTACCCCTAGGTTCTTCATAACATTTTTTTTTCTTAGATTCCATATATATGTGTTAGCATATGGTATTTGTCTTTCTCTTTCTGACTTACTTCACTCTGTATGACAGACTCTAGGTCCATCCACCTCACTACAAATAACTCAATTTCGTTTCCTTTTATGGCTGAGTAATATTCCATTGTATATATGTGCCACATCTTCTTTATCCATTCATCCAATGATGGACACTTAGGTTGCTTCCATGTCCCGGCTATTGTAAATAGAGCTGCAATGAACATTTTGGTACATGACTCTTTTTGAATTTTGGTTTTCTCAGGGTATATGCCCAGTAGTGGGATTGCTGGGTCATATGGTAGTTCTAATTTTAGTTTTTTAAGGAACCTCCATACTGTTCTCCATAGTGGCTGTACCAATTCACATTCCCACCAGCAGTGCAAGAGTGTTCCCTTTTCTCCACACCCTCTGCAGCATTTATTGTTTCTAGATTTTTTGATGATGACCATTCTGACCGGTGTGAGATGATATCTCATTGTAGTTTTGATTTGCATTTCTCTAATGATTAATGATATTGAGCATTCTTTCCTGTGTGTGTTGGCAATCTGTATATCATCTTTGGAGAAATGTCTTTTTATATCTTCTGCCCATTTTTGGATTGGGTTGTTTGTTTTATAGGCCAATGACATTCTTGAAAATAGGCAAATCACCATTTGCATTTTACTTAGTTTCTGGTTTTATATTTTTGTTTGTTTTTTGATTCTTGTTTTTGGATTTTTTTTTTTGCATTTTAAATTAAACTTCTACATTTACTGTGTCATATAAGGGAATTTAACTTTTATTTTTAATTAGAAAATGTTTTCTAGACCCTGGAAATTGATTTTTTGTTTTAGAACAAAAGCTGAGATGAAAGGTTATGTCTTCTCTCTTCGTCTCTTTTCAACACTAGAAATAAGACACAGTGCTTCCTCTTTTCCAATCACAAGTCACCAGAACAGTCATCCATGAATATCCTAGGTTTTTTTTTTTTTTTTTTTTTTTTGTGGTACGCGGGCCTCTCACTGTTGTGGCCTCTCCTGTTGTGGAGCACAGGCTCCGGATGCGCAGGCTCAGCGGCCATGGCCTATGGGCCCAGCCGCTCCGCGGCATGTGGGATCTTCCTGGACTGGGGCATTGAACCCGTGTCCCCTGCATCGGCAGGTGGACTCCCAACTACTGCGCCACCAGGGAAGCCCCTTAGGGTTTTTTTAAGCCTAATTTTAGAAGAATTGATTACAATGATTAAATGTGGAAATTGTCCTTTTCTTCATGAAATAATATAAATCAGGTTTGCTCCATTTGCATTGTTGTCTATACTCAATGATCTATTGTTCCTTATCTTTTATCTTAGATTAGTTAAATTTGTACGTTTAGTTATTACCTTTTTCAGCCACTAAGTAGACTGTTTCAACATTTTTATTTCTAAAGTTTGTCATTACACTACATTCTTAGGTGAAAGAGGAAAAATAAATCTAACTTAAAGCAAATAATGCCATCGGTTTTTTGTTCTTATATTTTTCCAAGTCAATTTGTATGTACAATTACTTTCCTTTTTGATTATATTAATATCTACATTTTCCAGTTTGCTTAGTTTCTTATGATGCCTACAAATAGCAGTATCATAATTTTTAAAGACTTGTTTGTGAATATGTTTAAAAAACTCTTATTAAGGTTGTAGGTTATGTGACCATTTCCTTTAATGTCTCTTCTCAAAGGCTACCATGTATTGGGACCCAATGATGTGAAGGCAGTGAATGTTTTGAAAGACATGGATCAAGCATACTTTTTTAAAACATGAAACTTACACACATTTAATTAAATAAAGTGATGATCTCGTTTCACCTGACATTTTTATATCATGTAAGCATGGTCCTATACTAATGGGACTAACAAAGAAATGTACAATGAAAACAGTGGAGTGAAAATAAAAAGGGCAGTTTGACAATTGGGACTCTGACACAAATTACTAGAATGAGCTGTGCCCAGGCCCAGAAATGTTGCATATCAAAAAAACAAAAAAATCTCATGAAAAGTTTTTAACTGATCTACCATTATTGGGGAATAGAAATAATATTTTTCATCTGGCCAAATGTGCAGTTAATAATTCTGGTCTCTGTTTATTTGAAATCCGTTTTTTCTTTGCATTATTTTCTTTTTTTATGTTCTATGATCTCTCTTCCACCCTTGTACTTTTTCCATCTACATCTAATTCTAATCACATAATTTTAGATATGATCAATCATTGTACAATGTGGTTTTAATTAAATATTCTACATAATACAAAGATGCATCAATAAAGCACAAATTTAATTTGCCACAAATGTCTGTAGGATGGTTTAATATAGTATAATGTAGTGGAGTATGCACACAATAGCTAATTTATAATACTTTTAATGGTAAAAAATTAAAAAATAATGAGAAAATTAAAGTACATAATTAAAAGTAATTATCTTTCTCACCTCTAAGATCCCCAGATTGTTTAGTCTCCTCAGAGGCACCATTTATAAATTTATGTTATTTTCCAAATATTTCCTACACATATATTCATATAAATTTCATTTTCATTATCATATTTGTTTTGAGGATTATCAAACCTGTTCTCTAAGTAACTGACTTCTTTTTCAGTGGTATCTACTCTCTTTTATGCTGCTATTTTTAAATTTTCTAAATAATTTTACTTTTCCTTTCATTTCTGAGCTGTGTCAGCTCTGTCCTTCTATGGCCTCATTGTGTCTTCTTTGAAGCCAATTAACTGTTATTGGAGCTTCCTTTTATTATACAGGCTATGTTGTCTGTAACTGATTTTTTTTTTTTTTTTTTTTTTTTTTGCGGTACGCGGGCCTTTCTCTGTTGTGGCCTCTCTCGTTGTGGGGCACAGGCTCCAGACGCGCAGGCTCAGCGGCCATGGCTCACAGGCCTAGCCGCTCCGTGGCATGTGGGATCTTACCAGACCGGGGAACGAACCTGTGTCCCCTGCCTCGGCAGGCGGACTCTCAACCAGTGCGCCACCAGGGAAGCCCTCTGTAACTGATTTTTAAGAGATATTCTATCTCAATAGTTTCTTCCGTTTGATATTCTTTGCAGTGTATTAAAATTTATGTGTTAATTATATTTTTTTGCTTATGTTTTTGTAATTACTTTGCATATATCACATACTGTATCTTTCTAATTATTACTAATCTTGGAATGACAGACATTTCTGGGCCACCTTGCTGCTTTACAATAAATAGTACTTAAGCCTGAGCCAGGGTATTGTGCTGGAAAAGCATGCATATAGAATTTTCGTCAGTTACACAAATTCACTAACACTCTACTCTTGGGTATATCTCTGCTCAGCAGTAGCAGAAGATATTTCTGACTAGTAGCAGAACCCTATGTGTCACATGTCCTTTACTAGTTTTTTACTTCTCCTTAGTTGCCAGAGGTAGAAGCTTTAGAAATGATAAGCACTTACCCTGCTCCTCCATCCTGGCAGTGACAAGAGCCTCAGGCAAAGATAATATGTCCATGATTTTCTTCATCTTACCCCACTTCCTTTGTCACTCTGTGGTGTCATATAGGCACAGGGACTATCTTGTAGCCTTTATGTACCAATTGGCCTTATTTTTCCAAAGAAGGTATCACTGGTTTCCCCCTCTCCCCCGCCCAGGACATGCCTCCTAATTGGGAAGTACTCTGTGTCCTGTTAGAGATCTGAAATGGTTTACATCCTGAGTATCAGACCTCAGTTTGGCCCACATTTGAATATATTTGAAATATATTTGAATATATTTGAAATATATTTGAATATATTTGAAACTATCTTCCATAGTTTCATTAAAAATAAAACTTATTTTTCTGTTCTTATGTATTTATTCCACTGATTTCAGAGTAGAAAGCAAAGGTAGCAATGACTTTAAATAACCTTTAACCAGAAAATGTCATACTGAGTTTATTAAAGAAAGTGTCCATCAATTGCCTTGCTGTTATAAAAGAAACAATAAGTAATTTTTTCTGAATTTTTACTTCTTCTAAAAATTCTTTAGAAATAACATTTGTTGCATAGGTAGAAAAAAAATTCTTATTTGGAGGTTTTCTAAAATAACATAAATTAATGAACATGTTAAATCTTTTTTTAAACATGGACATTTACGTTCATAATCATACAGTTTTTGTGATGAAACCAATGATGGAGACTTAGACTCAATTTACTGTTTTTTTAATGAGAGTGGTGAACAAAAAATGAAGAATACTATTAGGGAAGAAAAATGGTAGAACAAGTTTTAGATAAGCTGCCCTTATTCTGAAATTTTATATATATATATATATATATATATATATATATATATATATATATATATTTTAACTAGTGGCCAGAAAAATTGGGGAAATATATGTGTTCTCGGAATAAGTACAGTAAGCTTTGGCTTTAACTGTCTAGTTTGTTGAGTTAGTTTTGGTTTCAGTGACTTTAATGACTCAAATAAATGTTGGATTGAGGGAAATTTTCATAAAAAGGAAAGACATTTGATCTTCTTATTTACAGTATAATCACAAGGGTGATTTGATGATCAAAATTTTTTTTTTAATGCTACCATAGACTGAGGAGTGGCTTCCCAAGAAGTTGTGTTAGGCAAGTCCATGCCTGGTCTATTTTAGAGATGAAAAGGAGGCTTCAGAGGTGTTACAAGTCAGCTGGATTTGTTTCCTAGAACCCTGTGCTTTTTTATCCAGTCAGCAATTGATTCCTTTCATTTAGCTTAAAAGACAGGTTGGCCTCATCTTTACTTTACATAGAGAGGTTATATTTTAACACATGTTGATAAGTATTTTGATTTTACTTTAAAATGAGAGGAAGGAGTGTAGGTATCTCTTTTATATACAATTTAATTAATTGATGTGTTCATAAATTCTATATTTTATTGGTTAACTTACACTGGAATTTTTTTTTTCCATTTTAGAGTTGTCTTTGATGGAAATTCAGTCATATTTCTGTGTCTTGTTATTTTATCTTCTTAGTAAATTAAGTAGTTGCCCATTGCACTTGATTTTACCCTCCACTTAGAAATCTTGTTCTTTCTTCTTCCCATACTTGGGTTCTTTCTAATATCACTTAACCCATTCCAAGCATTACAACTACTCTTTTATCACATCTGAAATTCCCTGTAAGAATTTCCATGTATAAAAATGCACATGCACTCCAATCTGTATTGTGCAGCAGATACATCTTATTTTGCAGGCATATTTTGAACATAGGAAAATGTTAATCTCAAGAATATTACACTTAGACAGCTCAAGGCAACCACAGGGGAATTTTCTTAAGCTGTTCATTACAAACCCAAGCATACTCAGCGTTCCCCTATCACTCAGATGACATAGGGGGTGTTTTATATTAGCAGTAGGCAGATGTTTTGCTCACTTTTACATGATTACTATTTTGAAGCCTGCATTATAGATTGACTATAAAACCCAATAATCATAGACAACTTTGAAGACAGACTAAAATTTGAGTTTTGAATTATGATTTACCATGTAAGTACTAACCTATGAGCCAGCAGTTTTGGTAGTCATAAAATATTCTCCCTATTAGACCAGTAAGATACTTAACAAGTTGAATAACACGATATATATATGCACACATGTGTGCACACACACACAAATGTATAGAGAAATAAAACAATCTCAGAGTCCAATTCAATTTGCAATCCAGAAATTAGGCTTGTAGATTTTATCTTTAAATAATTAGGTTTAACAACCATATGCTATTGAAAACCAGTGACTGGATGCCTACTTAAAATTAATTGTGAAATATCTTTTGACAAAACATCAGATTTGAAAGATGTATTTTGGAAGTTTGTAAAATAAAGCTGTTTTTAGTGTGTGAAATATTTTAATTTCTTTAAGAAGATATTAAAAAGTACTGTAACAATATATTTTATTTGAATGTAGATGGGTAGAGAGAAGGAATTCTCATAAAAATGTGTATATTTATATAAGTTCATTTATGGAAGGAAAATTGTAGGCAAGAAGAAACAGATACATGATGGTGACATGCGAGATGTCACCATGTCAGCTGGGCAGCATTGTTCACTTGTAGCTAGATTCAGATATTCAGCGTCTGCAGCAAGGGGTAGTAGGGAGCCTTACCAGCAGTGGTCACAGACTACAAATCAGCTAGGACTGCAGGGCACTATGTCCAAGTAAGCTAGCAATATCTGGTAAATATTTGGGTGGATAACTAATGCTAGGTTTGGAGAGGAAGAAAAAGTAACTCATACAGAACTTTTACTATCTTCAAAAATCTACTTAAATGACTTGACACTGTATGTACCTATAAAATGATCTCGTTCACACTTGGATTTTTGAGAGGTACAGAAAGAGAATAGTGTGTAATTCACTGAAGCAATATATTAGTGAAATTTAAAACTGGAAATTGAATAAATAAATAACACTAATACGAACTTAGCAAAGTAGGACATTATTTTGGAATAAGACTGTGATTAATTTAACTCTAAAACTGTACATTGCAAAGAGCACTTGATTTTTTTAAGTGCTAAATTCTCATCTTTTCTAAGTCCAAGCCAATATCTGTGATGCTATAGTGGGAGTGGACCCCCCAAGCTGCCTGAGGATGCAGTAGTACCATAAATGCAGTTCTCCATGAACCACATACAAAATATACAAGATAATGAATGTCGAATTCAGCTCCTCACTCAATTCAGTAGAAAGAATGACCTACACTCAGATGGCATACTTCCTGAGGTAGTCCTCATAACAGTTGTATGAATAATTTCTGTATCTAATATCTGACTAAGGGAGAAAGATTTTTCACTCTTTTATTTCATCTCTTTACCAAAAAATAAGGTCCAAATGATATGATAAACATTTTGCTCTGTCTTCTTAATAGATTTTTAATAACAACACTATAAAATGTATGTAAAATATATAGGTTGTCAGCTGGACTTGGTTTCAATTTTCCTTTCTTTTCAGCTCAGGAAAAATACAAAATTCACATTAGAGAGTTCATTTATTTGCACATCTGTGGATTATTATATCTTTGCAGTAGATGCAACATGGGGTATTAAACTTCTTTGCTCCACTCCATCTTTAAGAAGCAAAGGAAAAAAATCACATTAATACAATAAAAAGAAACTCCCATTCTGGAGTTGCTTTGCTTGAAGTACATCTTAGGTCTTTAGTTTAACTTGGCCTTTCAAAATAAAACCTTTTAGAATATATACTTTTTGGAGGAAAATAATTCATAAATAAATTAGATTAAGAATATGTGTGATAACAAAGTAAAAGAAATAGGAAAGTACATTTAAAATAAAAATTTTTAAATCACTACTTTCAGATGTTTAATAAGTTTACTTCCTAAAATTAATACAATAGCAATACGTTTTCACAGATCTTAAAATCTAAGGTATTTGTTCCTGTATGCATTTTATGGGTTTTGGTTTAGGGTGTTTGTTTGTTTTTGTTTTGTTTTTTGGTGGGCACCAACCATTCATTCATTAATTAGTTCATTCATTCATTGAAAAGATATATGTTGAGTGTTCTTCCAGTGAGCAGGTTCTGTGCTGACAGTGTTTCTCAGCTATTAGACCCTAAGTACAGCTAAACTTTGTCTTGTGTTGAATTTGACATTTAGAGCACAACTTTAAGTAAACTCCAGAGTTTTATTCTGAAGATGTAGCAATTTCCTCTACTTGAGACTGTTTGTCCGTTTTTGGTTCTGCACAGTTCAGATGAAAAACATTTATACAAACTTTTGGTGGCTGATTCCCATAACTAAGTTGCGTAATTCAAATATAAACATAAAATTCTACGAGGACAGGATATGATTCATACTTTGCTCAGTGTCTTAGTTTCTTTTATTTTGCTTAATTTTTTTTCTTTTACTAGTGTGGGATGCATGAGTTCTAATGTCAACAGCAACATCTTACATTTACTATGTTGATTTTCTGTTTGGAAGAACCCCAGACAATACTTTTTCTTTACCACATCACTGAAACAGGGTTCAAGATAGTCATACAAAAATTAAAATCGTTCTTACAAAATTATTTCTGTATATATTTTGATAGTGTAGCTTTACCCTGCATGTTGTTCGCCAAACCTGAGATCATTCGCCTTCTGCTACTAAGTAAAATTCTTAGATATCAATGGCTATATGTAAAATTTCTCATCATTTTACATGCTTTTGGCTTCAAAGGGATAAATATTTCTCCTTAACCGTTGTTACAGCTAGTAGTTCTACACTTAGGTATAAGCCTATGGGTCTTCCTTGAGAACTTGTTTATATTATACCAAAACCTTCTGATTCTTATCTCCACTCACGACCCAACCCCATCCCTTCTTCCTACCTTCACTCTCATGCCTGCTTTTTCACAGAATTCTACTACATGGCAGTAGCAATGTTCTCATGGGAACCTTCGCACCAGTTTGCTCTTCTACCCAAGTCTTTCGCATAACCCTTGAGTGGATTTTTCAACAGAGACCTTTTCATAAAGTCATGTTGTCACTTGAGTAAGGAAAGAAATTCAAAATTATAATGGAATGGAGGAATGGAATTCCAACTCTAATTACTTTACTTAAATTAAAAACAATCCTGTAATGGTTCTTAAAATAACAGATTATATGTATTATAGCTCCTGTGCCAGAGAGTCTATTGCACAAAAGACGTAGACTTTTTTCCTAAATAAGCAGGGTGAGTTGGAAAAGAAAGCTCTCTTTTCAGGAGAGCTTCACTCTTTAACTTGAAATGCTCTTTAAGCAGAGGGCCATGAGGGCATATAAAGAGAGACCGTTAAGTGCATGTGAGTAAGGATCTGATTAAGCAAACTGATTTTCAGAGCCTCAAATTCTCTAGATCCTCTTTCCTAGGAGAACGCTTGCTATGAAGGGATATACCCGTTCTCCTTTCCTGGCTACCATTGGACAATCACATTTTTCGTTTCTTTTTTCACTCCTTTCCCTTTCCCCAGTATTGCATGTTGCATTGTCCAGAAATGCAGACACGCTCTGCATTTACTGTAGGAAAACCCTTTTAATCAAGGCACCACAACACTTCTTCCCAGCTGTCTCATCAATAGATTCATTTCCAGTAAAACTTCTATTTTTTTGTTTTAAAATTTTTACTTATAGTTATTTATAATGTTGTCCTTAATAATTAGTTACTAATAATTATTGTGACATAATTAATTCCAGAAGAAATTTTAGACACTTAACAATTGATGTTCATAGGAAATTTTGATATAAATGTATATTTGATTATATTTTATTGCAAAGAAATATGATAAAGTGTTCAATAAAAACATTCAAGCATGAAAATATATTAGGATGGAAATCTTTAGGGAAAATTGAATGAAAATATGATTTCACAGAGGAAAAAGCAATCAAATTTTTTTGAACATTAAAAATAATATGTTTGTATATTTTTAACTGAATTATGAGGTTATTATATCATTGTGATTATATTTATACTCCTTTGGGATACTTTTATTTTCTTTTTTTCTTTTTATTGAAGTATAGCTGCTGTACAATATTATATAAGTTACAGGTATACAATATAGTGATTCATAATTTTTAAAGATTACACTTCATTTATAGTTATTATAAAATATTGGCTATATTCCCCATGTTGTACAATATGTCCTTGTAGTTTTTTTTATACCTAAGAGTTTGTACCTCTTACTCCTCTCCCCCTATATTGCCCCTCCTCCTTTTCCTCCCTCCACTGGTAACCACTAGTTTGTTCTCTAGTCTGCTTCTTTTCTGTTTTATTCACTAGTTTGTTGTATTTTTTAGATTCCACATAAGTGATATCATACAGTATTTGTTTCCCTCCATCTGACTTATTTCATTTAGCATAAAGCCTTCTAAGTCCATCCATGTTGGGGCAAATGGCAACATTTTTTCTTTTTTATGGCTGAGTAGTATTCCCTTGTATACCACATCTTCTTTATCCATTCATCTGTTGATGAACCCTTAGGTTGCTTCCATATCTTGGCAATTGTAAATAATGTTGCTATGAACATTGTAGGGCATATATCTTTTCGAATTAGTGTTTTTGTTTTGTTTTGTTTTTCATATATATACCCATGAGTGGAATTGCTGGGTCATATGGTAGCTCTGTTTTCAGTTGTTTGAGAAACCTCTCTACTGTTTTTGGATACATTTTTAAAAGTGTTGTAGCAGTTGTATTTAAAATAGAAATTATATCCTTTGAAACCATTGAATTGTATGATGAAATTTTTAGATTCTAACTTTAAAACAGGATATCTAACTTAAAACAGGATATGTGTGGACACAGGGCAGGAAGGGGAGGGTAGGATGAATTGGGAGATTAGGTTTGACATAAATACACTACCATGTGTAAAATAGAGAGCTAGTGGGAACCTGTGGTAAAGCATAGGGAACACAGCTCGGTGCTCTGTGATGACCTAGATGGGCAGGATGGAGGGGATAGGAGGGAGGTCCAAAAGGAAGGGGATATTCACTTCATTGTACAGCAGAAACTAACACAACATTGTAAAGCAATTATATTCCAATTTAAAAAAATTATCTTAGGGAATAGAAGCCTCAACCACAGGTCTCAAGCTCACAGCTTAACAATGCTTGTGAGTATCATACTTTTGCTATATATTTGCCTCTTTTTCTAAAGGGGATCCTCACCCCCAAAAAGTAATTTCTTTTCACCTTGCGCCCTTATAACCATTTTGAGGGGAATATTTTTCCTTGGAGACAGACCTGTCAATGCCTGGTAGAGCTCATGTCAAGATCCTTGCCCTTGGGCCTTTAAAACTCTTGCTCCACGTGCTGGTTTCCTCATATCAGGATCATCTTGAAAATATTCTCCCTACTTTGATGTCAGGTAGTCAACTTGAGGAGTGCATGGGAGGTAAATAGATAGCCAGGCTGGTTGAGAAGGAGATTTTAATGGCACTTGTAGGGAATCAGAGAATATCTCCTAAGAGAAGCTGCAACCTACACAAGAGCTACTTTCTGGAGATAGGCAAAGAACAGTCTAATCGTACTTGAGCCTCCTAACTCACCATTTTCCTGAAATTACTCTGTCAAATGTTGCTAATCACTTATGATGAATTAAATATAAAAGATATTAATACTTTTTAATCTGTATGTCATTTGAATTCTCTGTATTATTTGACAGTGGTAACAGTTCCTTCTTTGAAATTATAGCTTCCATGACACCTCTCTCTTAGATCACCCCAAACTTCTCCTACAAAATACTCTCAAGCTCTTTTACATGCAGCTCTTATTCTGTCCCCAAACTCTGCCTGTCTTACTCTAAACACTGTCTTTGATGATCTCACCCACAGTCTGCTCTTTAGCTACCAATAGGCTGTTAACACAGCTCTAATCTCTATTTTCAGCTTAGGTCTTTCTGCTGAGTTACATTTGAATCTTGCAACGTATCCTTGATATAGTTCTTTGTTTTGATATTAATTATCTTTCCCTTAAATATGAGTAAAATTTTTGATCCAGAATGATATACGATGTATATCCAGTGATTTCCTGTATACTCTAACACAAACTATCATAACCTGTAGGCACACATACCGCTCTAACTAAACAAGCAAAATCTGGCCACACTCAAGTTATTTACTTCTCAACTCTCGAACACTGCTTCATCCAGATGGGTCAGTTCCCTCTCCAGTATGGACACCCTCAGTCGCTATTCTAAGTCTCTGCTCTAGTGATTCTCCCCACTTGTAGTGCCCATCTCCTTTCTCTTCCCATATCCAAATACTCTCCATTTGTTCAAGGGTTGCCCCAGTTTTCACACACTCGGTACAATTTGTTCTTAACTATTCTAATACCCATTTATCTTAACATTCTAGAACTGCAATAGAATGTTTTGTACATAAAAATTTATTTGGAAATTAAGTCATGTATAACCTCCAGCTTATAACAACTTCATGCATCTATTCTTTGATTTCAAAACTAAAACCTATGCTCTTAGAGTATGGAGATCTCAATTTTCTGACTTTTAATGCCTAGGAAAATGTTGTGAACGTAATAGTGTTTAAAAAGTGTCATATGAATAGCTAATAAGCAGATACTCATTTCTAAAGTCAGGGTGTATGAAGTATTGTCAGAAAGATTATTTATAATTGCTAAAATGTCAAGGGAATGGGAAATTTATTATTACCCAGGAGTTCCAGAGCCTATATTATATTCTGCTGGGATAACAGTCAACTATCGGGTAGTAGTTTATAATGTGAAAAATATCTTCTTGTCCAAATATATCTCCCTTAAAGATTCTGCTTTTATGCTTAAAACTCTCATAGTTCCTCAGAGTTAACAAAGTCCAAATGAAAACACAAATGGTACTTAGGAGAGTGTTTTGTCTTAAATTGGTTTACCAGGTTACTCAGGTAGGTTGTTCAGGCTTCAAGAAAGTGTTAGAAGCTGTTAGAATAGACAGAGCTGAGGGAGAGGAATGGAGGGGAAAGTCCAGAGAATGGAGCACCAAGGAAGGAAATAGTTCAGGGGAAATATTTGGGATGGCAAGCATGTGTGATAACTGTGTTGAATATGTGGGAGGGAGAGTAGTGTGGGCTGCCCCAAAGTAGTGGGTACAAAAAGCAGCTCCTGAATGAGCTATATGTATACTAGAGGGATGAGCTTTGTGTGAGGCAACTTTTGTTGAGTGAATATTAGGTAGAGACTTACATTTAGTGAAAATATCATCAGATATAGAATCAAAGTTGCCACCTTGAGGGAAATGTAATATCAAGATTTCTAAGTGCCTTGAGTGGTTAGTTACCTCAACAAAACTGCACTTTCCTGAGGATTTTGACTTTTGTTCAATTAATGTTTATATAAGGAAAAAGAAGGTTGATCAAGGAAAGGAGGAAAAGGTGGACCAAAATAAGAAGAGGAGGAAAGGAAAGTATCTATGCTGGACATTAGTGTGACTGGTACAGTGTAGACATCTGAAATATTCCTTTTATAATTTTCACTATAAGAGACTTGTAAGTACTATCATTTCTCTGAGAAGAAAATGAGATTCAGAAAAATTAGGTAAATAGTCGAGTGGCACTTGCTTAGTAAAAACTAAATCTAGTATTTGACATAAGAGCTCTATGACTCCATTGTCCACACTTTTTCTTTTTACAAAATTCAAATTAAAATGGCAAAGGCATAAAAAAGGGAAAGAAAGAACCATCATGAGAGCTTAGATTATTACTTGTCATGTGACTAGACATTTTTATGTGATGTCAAATTCCCTAATACGGGAAGGAAGTCAGTTTTCTGAGTTTAAACAACATAAACCAATTTTGGAGTATTTAAGTGTATTAGTTGGAATTCCAGGATCAGACTCTGAAACAAGATTCATATGCAGATAGTTTATTTGGGAAATGATCCCAGTAAACATGAGCAGAGGAGTGGGGAAATGATAGAGAAAAGGTAAGGAAGCCAAAAAGGTACTACATTATTAAACAGGCTACCATAGTAACTTAATCCCATGTGGTTATTACCCCTGAAAGGAGAGAGCTGGGTATTATGAACCAGATGCTAGCAGTCAATGATTAAAGACTGTTCCTGTGGACCATTAATTCCCCAGCATTTCTAGCCTGGTTTGTACACAGACAGAGAGGGCTTAGGCAGCCAGAGCAAGCCCTCAAGCAAAGGGCAGGTCTTGATATTTGGAAGTCGATTGGCAGGCACTGTAAAAGGTAAGGAAGATAAGGACAGAGAAGTTATCTGCTACGTTAAGGAAAATAGTGTGCTCAAATAATACTAGGTTATGGATGGAATCACCAGGATGCCAGGAGACTAAAATTAATCTAGAAAAATACCCCCAACTCCTTCATGCATTTGGTGAAGACATAACAGCTACCCTCCCACAAAGCCATGGAAGATACTCCTTACACTTTGGCACAGTTAGCCCTGAACATTTTACCACCCACCCACGTTAACACCCCTGCTCTGGTTGCTTCTGGTGTTTTGATCTTGCTGTAGTTTTCCTCTCTGCCAGAGAATTTCTTTAGTCAGTCCTCTCCAAAAACCTTATTGGCAATACCTGGGCCATTTGCCTGAACTCTAGCTGCAAGAGAGGCTACAAGAGTGAATATCTGGAACTTTAGCACACTCTATTAATGCCATCAAAGCTCACAAGCTTGTGGGAGGTGATTTCACAAGCATAGGAAAGAAGTTAAGACACTGATTCTCCAGAAAAGGATAACAAATAGCCAGGATATATAGTTAATCTTTCTAAATCCACATTTTTTAATTACTTTGTTGGACTAGTTTCCAGAAATAAGCTGTGCATCAAAGATTTCCATCAGAAAGGGTGAAAGAGGTGTCTGGTGGAAAGCCTCAGCTTTATTTGAGGAGATACACTGCTTACTTCATTCCTGGTCTTACCTCACTTTTGTTTTAGTGCCATCGCTGTTTTTCTGGGTCAAAATTCTTAACTCCCTTGGCTTTTTCCTTTACTTCCTTTTTTTTTTTCTTCTGACAAGTGAGAAACTTCTATACGAGGAAGTCTTTCTCCAAATACATCCCTAAGGCACTATTAAAAGCTGGAGGAGCAGGCTTTTCTCCTTCTGTTGGATCTATGAGTCACTCACTCACTCACTCATTATATGCATCATGAGCTTGAGCCTACCGGTAGCTCTGTGAAAGCAATTCACTTTAATTCTATGCACCTCAAACTATTGGAGACAAAGAAAGAGGTCAGATATGAAAATAAGAAAGAATTGACCACAAAGGAGTTTATAATCTCATAGACTACATCAATTAGTCAAGTATATAAATAACTATAATAGAAGGTCATAGTGAGGAAGAGGATAATTAATGTGGAAATATGAAGAGGGACAAAATTATCTCCATTAGGGTTTGGGTCAGGGGAAGTTTAGCACATTTGAAAAACTACTACTTGACGTTTGGAAAGAATTTGGACAAGTGGGGTTGCTGGGATATGGCAATGGTATCATCCAATGAAACCAAATAAGAAAAATATGCATTGTATTTGAGAAAGATTAAATAGCCTCACTTGCTCAGAGTATGCAGGGTATGTAGGAGGAGGCACGGATAGAAAAGTAGGATGTGAATAATTACCTTGCAGACGTCAAGTTACTGGTGAAAAGCCCTCTAGGAACCATGGAAAATGTGACCCTACGTGAAAACTATGCTGTATGTTTCTTCTCATATTGGACAAAGTGCCTACTTTGTTGGCCATGTATGGGCATTTAGCTCAATACATTGAATAAGAAATTCACTATTAGAAATCAAATTCTCTTCAGAAAAATTTCTAATTCATAGATAAAGAGGGTTTGCATATACCAAACAGTTAATAGACGTTATTTTACTCAACTGAGAAAATGTTCTTTATTTATACTCTAGTATAATATCTGTCTGAATATCTCAGTTTTATAGTGACAGGTACCTTGGAGATAACGAGACAGAACTGTTCTGAAAGACACAGAAGAATAAAGGTTCAAAAGAGTGTCTCTCACACACTTTTGTTTTTTCCTGTGAGTTGAGTGGTTAAAATAATGTCATTATACCAGTTTCCAGTAAGTATGATAAACTGTTCTAATTAACCATTTAAAACAACAAGTTTATTCCAACTATATATGCAATGAAATGTGTTTTAAAAATTAATTTTTCCTTGCTCTTTTGTGAAAAGTAGTTTTCATCATTGCATATGTGATTTTGTAAAATAAAAATGTTAGAAACTAGAATTTGTGATAAGAAGATAAATTCCTTGCTTATTGAATTTTGCCCCAGCAACACATGTCAGTCAAAACAACAACAACACATGAAAGAATGCTCAACATCACTAATCATTAGAGAAATGCAAATCAAAACTACATTGAGGTAGCACCTCACACCAGTCAGAATGGCCATCATCAGAAAATCTGCAAACAATAAATGCTGGAGAGGGTGTGGAGAAAAGGGAACCCTCTTGCACCTTGGTGGGAATGTAAATTGATACAGCCACTATGGAGAACAGTATGGAGGTTCCTTAAAAATCTACAAATAGAACTACCATATGACCCAGCAATCCCACTACTGGGCATATACCCTGAGAAAACCATAATTCAAAAAGAGTCATGTACCAAAATATTCATTGCAGCTCTATTTACAATAGCCAGGACATGGAAGCAACCTAAGTGTCCATCATTGGATGAATAGATAAAGAAGATGTGGCATGTATATACAATGGAATATTACTCAGCCATAAAAAGAAAGGAAATTGAGATATTTGTAGTGAAGTGGATGGACCTAGAGTCTGTCATACAGAGTGAAGTAAGTCAGAAAGAGAAAAACAAATACCGTATGCTAACACATATATATGGAATCTAAGAAAAAAAAAAAAGATCATGAAGAACCTAGGGGTAAGACAGGAGTAAAGACACAGACCTACTAGAGAATGGACTTGAGGATATGGGGAGGGGGAAGGGTAAGCTGTGACAAAGTGAGAGAGTGGCATGGACATATATACACTACCAAACGTAAAATAGATAGCTAGTGGGAAGCAGCTGCATAGCACAGGGAGATCAGCTCAGTGGTTTGTGACCACCTAGAGGGGTGGGATAGGGAGGGTGGGAGGGAGGGAGATGCAAGAGGTAAGAGATATGGGAACATATGTATATGTATAACTGATTCACTTTGTTATAAAGCAGAAACTGACACACAATTGTAAAGCAATTATACTCCAATAAAGATGTTAAATAACAACAACAAAAACCAAGAATAATTCACTTCCAAAATAACAACAATATTAACTAATTTATAAACTTTAAAGCAACTAAAGTAATATTGTAAAAGCAGAAGTATAAAAAGTCTATCTTAATAGCACAAATGTGCTTTACAAAATATTAGATTAATTTGGGAGTATTTTCCTTCAAATGGAGTTCCTCCATTCACCTCATCACATAGTTTGAACATTGATATGTAAGCTTGGTTTAGTTTTTTGGTACTATACAATTCTTTGTATAAGTTTTTAAATATTTCTTTATTTCTTATTTATCATTATGTTATCTCCATATGACATAAAGCTCTAAAGTCTGAATAATTTGGGTGCAAGTCTTTTGTGAATATTGTGAATTCTGCAAAATCATAAAGAATAAAATTAGAAAAAATTGAATTATACCTTTTTATAATTTATAGTAATTTTTTAAAAGCCAGTGGTATAATTTTATCTTTATTTCACAGTTCCTTTTTTTTGTTTTTTTTAAGTCCTAGCTCTGTCACCTCCTAGTTCTATGAAACTGGAAAAGTTCTTTACTTCTGTGAATTGCAGCTTTCTCTCCTATAACATAGTGAATGATAACACTACCCTTTTCAAGGAGTTGTGATGGGGATTAAAACAGTAATAAGTGCCTGACACATACTAGCCGCTCAGCGTATGACAGACAGCTTTGACCATGACATTAACTAAAGAACTCTCACAGTTCCTTATACCTGAATCTCCTCTGTCCCCAGCCTATGCCAAGATATCAGGCAGCATCTTTCACCTGAACTACTACCATCAGCCTCCTGAATAATTTCCTGATTATCATTAAATCCTTCTTTCAATCCATTCTCCACAAGGCAGTCTGTGTTATCACTTACAAATGAAAATCTGAGGGCTTCCCTGGTGGCGCAGTGGTTGAGAGTCCGCCTGCCGATGCAGGGGACACGGGTTCATGCCCCGGTCCGGGAAGATCCCACATGCTGCGGAGAGGCTGGGCCCGTGAGCCATGGCCGCTGAGTCTGCGTGTCCGGAGCCTATGCTCCGCAACGGGAGAGGCCACAACAGTGAGAGGCCCGCGTACCACACACACACAAAAAAATCTGATAATGTTACTTCACTTGCTTAAAACTTATCAATAGCTTCTTATTGCTCTTGGGGTAAGATTGAAAATTAATAACATGACCCAGAAGGACCTGGATAATGTGGGTGTTGTCTAGGTCTGAAGCCTCTATCGAGACCTCTCTAAAAATGATTGTATTTGTGTAGTCTTTTTTTCTCCCCAATTTCTCAAATATGTTATTCATCTTCCTAGAATGCTTCTAGAATTTCTAGAATGTTCCTTCATTTTTTAGTTAGTAACTAAATATCCTTCAAATTACAGAAAAAAAAATACCACATTTCAATTTGTCTCTCTCTTTGTTATAGGCTCACATACAGCTATGTTCCTTCCCTTTATAATTTTTGTTTTCATTAGTAACTAGTAATAACTTATATGACTATTTAAATGAAATCTGTCTCCCCAACTGAACTAGGAACTCATGAAGGAAAGGGTTATGTATGGTTTTCATCATAATTTCACCCTTTACATGTAGCAGAATACTTATAATTTATTACTAGATTGAATGACTTTTAAAAATACTAGCAAACCAAATCCAACAGTTCATAAAAAGGATTACATACCATGACCAAGCAGGATTTATTGCAGAAATCGAAGTTGTTTTAATAGCTAAAAGCAAAACAATAAAATACACTATGTTAATAGAATAAAGCACAAAAAATAATTATCTCATATGATTCAGAAAACATCCTTTCATGATAAAAATGCTCAACAAAGTAGGAATAGATGGCAACTTCTTCAATTGATAAAGGGTATCTACAAAAAACACACAGCCACAAAATATTGACAAACTGAATGATTTTCATTTAAAATCAGAAATACTTCAAGAATATCCACTCTTGCCACTTAAATTTAAAATTGTATTAGAGGTCCTAGCCAGGGCAATTAGGCAAGAAAAAGAAAAAAAGTAAAAATTCCAGATTGGAAAGGAAGAAGTAAAATTAGTTCAATTTACATATGGCATGAACTTGTATACAGACATTCTAATTACTGCATTAAAATTATTAGGACTAATAAATGAGCTTAACAGCATTTACTTCAGGATAAAAGATAAATATACAGAAAATTAGTATTTCTATACACTAGTAATAAATATTCAAAAAAATTAAAATAATTTCACTTATAATAGCATCAATAAAACAAAATACAAATAAAGTTAACAAAATAAATTCAATACCTGAACACTGAAAATGATGAAACATTGTTGAAAGAATTTAAAGATCTAGAGAAATGGAAAGACATTCCATGTTCATGGATCAGAAAATTTAACATTCTTAAGATGGCAATACTTCCCAAATTGATCTAAAGATTCGCTGCAATCCCTATCAAAATTCTAGCTTCTTTTTTTGTAGTAATTGACAATCTAAAGATAAAACATATAAAAAAGCAAGGAATTCAGAAGAGCCAAAACAATTTGAAAAAGAACAAAGCTGGAAGACTCACACTTTCCTATTTTAAAATTTACTACGAAGCTACAGTAATCAAGAGAGTGTGATACTGACATGAGAATAGAGATATAGAACAGTGGAATAGAAGTGATAGTCCAGAAATAAACTCTTACATTTATGGTCAACTGACAGGAGTGTCAAGACAATTAAATGAGGAATAATAGTCTTTTCAATAAATGGTGCTAAGGTAACTGGATAACCATATGCAAAAGAATGAAGATGAACCCCAACCTCACACCATACAAAAACATTAACTCAAATTAGATCACAAACTTAAATATAAAAGTATAAAATCCTTAGGAAAAAATATGGGGGTAAAGTTTATTAACTTTGGGTTAGACAGTGGTTTCTTAGACATGACACTAAAAGCATCAGCAAGAAAAAGAAAATAAATACATGGATTGAACTATATCAGAATTTTAAAAAATTGTTTTGTGCTTCAAATGTTACCATCAAGAGAGTAGAAAGATAATGTAAAGAATGAGAGAGAATATTTCTAAATTATATATCTGATAAAAGACTTGTATCTAGTGTGTGTAAAGAACTCTTACAACTCAATAATACATGTGCAAATAACCCAATTAAAAATGGAAAAGAGACTGAACAGATACTTCTCAAAGATATGCAAATTACCAAAAAGCATATGAAGATATGCTTCATATCGTTAGTCATTAGTGAAATGCAAATCAAGACCACAATGAGATACCATTTCACTTTCACAATTATGACTATAATTAAAAAGGTAGACAGTAACCAAGCAGTGTTGAGGATGTGGAGTAATTGGAATTCTCAAACATTGCTGGTGGTAGTATAAAATGATGCAGTCACTTTGGAAAGCAATACGAAAATTCCTCAAAAATGTAAATATGGAGTACTATATGAGTCAACACTTTCACCCAGGAGAGTGAAAACATTTATCTACACAAAAATGTGTACATGAATATTCATAATTGCCAAAAGTGGAAACAACTGAAATGTCTATCAACCAAAAAAACAGATAAATAATATGTTGCATATCCATAGAGTGGAATATTATTTGCCAATAAAAAGAAATGTAGTACTGATACACACTACAACTAGATGATTCTTGAAAACATTATGCTAAGTGAGAAACAACATTGACAAATAGCCACATATTGTCTGATTCAATTTATTTGAAATATCCAGAATAAGCAAATCTACAAAGACACAAATTAGATTAGTTACTGGTGAGAGATAGGGGTGTTGCGGGGAGACAATGGATTTGTGGCTTCTTTCAGAGGGGTCAAAGATGTTCTAAATTTATTTATTTTGTGGTGATGGTTGCACAATTCTATGAAATACTAAGAGATATTAAATTTTATACTTTAAATGGGTGAATTTTATAGTATATGAATTATGTCTCCATAAAGATAGTTTAAAATTGAATAAATAAATAAATTAATTCTAAAAACAATGTTATACATTGAAGATATTTTGTAATAAATATACTAAATACACTAATATTTTTGTATGTTCAATGGGTGTAAGATGTAAACTCTCCCAATTGTTCTATATATAAAATATGTGTTTATTAAGATAGGAAAAAATTTCCTCTTTTAGGAAGTACAGTATCTGCCATCTGGTGATTTGTTAATTATGTAGCCATATGGAAGGCTTAGGGTTCAACATAGCTGCCATTATATCAGGCAAAATTGGTGGGAAAAAAGTCAGTTTAGATGATAGTCAGCCTGTGTTTTTACATCTGTACATTACCTCCATTCCTTCTACCTTAGCCACTATGTTAATAAATTCATTAAACAAATTATGGGGGTGCTTGGGCAAAAGGCTGACTGGTATCTATATATAGTAGTTTATTTTGTCAACATAAAGGAGGTGTTCTGGAGGCCATCCATAAGCAACAATTTGAATATATATCCTGTATGTGGGTATCATATCTTAAACAGCTTCTTTTTTTCCCCCAACCTTGAAACAGGACTTGGCTTTTCATTATGGCCTCTGAAATTAAATCCACTACCAAATCATTAGTGAGCTGTGTAGATTTTATTTGTGTCAGATTCAAGGAAAGAGAGAAAATGGTTTATACCAAACTCTACATGGAAAATGCCTTAATAAATATCCCATTTGACATTTCAGCCATCCCATAAATTCTTTACTAAGTTGTCACTCTTTTATCTCAAATTTCCCTCCACTAGTCTAAGCCTGTTTCTCTCTGCCTCCTTGCTTACACAGATTTCTTGGTGATCTCACAGATTTACTCAACTTAAGTGCCAGCTGACACATAGCCCTGGACATACAACTTCCAAGTAAGTTTATTATGACCTTAACTCAATAAAACTGTTGGCATTTTGTTGCCAGTATGCAAGAAACGTCTTCTCTATATCTAGATCCTTATAATTAAATACATGGATATTATTAAGGTAATTTAAAATACTGAATTTGTGAAATGAATAACTAGCATGCACATGGTACCTAAACTTTGCAATTCAGTTGGACAACCGTTTATTGACACAGTGTGTTAGATAACGCAGAGGATGCTGGATGCATCCAAATACAGACTACATGGTCCTTGCACTTAAGAAATCAAGTCCTTTCACAAACATGACCTAGATTAACATTCTTCCAATTCTGTAAAGAAACTCAGACTCAAGTAAGGAAAGTAAGGAAATAAAAGCTCAAGAAGATCCTGTTGAGTCATATACCTAGTATCCAGATTTGCACTCAAAGTTTCTAATAATAAATGTTTGGGTTTTGTTTTAAATTTGACTGGTGAGTCATGCTGACTATAAAACTGTATGCATACATTATCTTATTTAGGTTTCATAAAATTCCATTCACAGATTTCAAAAACATTTAATCAGTATACTTTGTGTATGTATTTTTAAATCCTGTACCTGTCAGGGCTCTTATTTATGTAAGACAGGATCCACTATGGCTAATTTGAGCAGAAGGGAATTTATTACGGGGCAATCAGCGTTGTGAGTGGGTCTTTGATGTGATAGTGAAAGATGCCAGTCTCATTTTGATGCCTTAAAGTTTCTGGACCCACATATTCTGGTTTTGGGAGTGAAGGATACAGAACCATATACTAATTGCTAATCTGGAGTACATACTGCTTTCTGAGGAACATTTTAAGGTATATCTCCCAGCAAGTACTGCAACTGTCTTCAGTATTCCTTTCCACTGGTCTATAATTCAAGTGATTTGCAAGTGATGAAGTGTACATGGTAAAGCTAATGAATCCTGTGGACACAAGCCTTACTCCTTTTGCAAGAATATGAGTGTCTTGATCAGAAGAGATATTGGGATAATATGGTGGTAAATAAGATACATCATAAGATACAGATATTGCTACTTTTAGAAGTGTGATAGGCAACAAAGTCAAACTATATATAAAATATGTGTTTATTAAGATAGGAAAAAAATTTCCTCTTTTAGGAAGTACAGTATCTGCCATCTGGTGATTTGTTAATTATGTAGCCATATGGAAGGCTTAGGGTTCGACATAGCTGCCATTATATCAGGCAAAATTGGTGGGAAAAAAGTCAGTTTAGATGATGGTCAGCCTGTGTTTTTACATCTGTACATTACCTCCATTCCTTCTACCTTAGCCACTATGTTAATAAATTCATTAAACAAATTATGGGGGTGCTTGGGCAAAAGGCTGACTGATATCTATATATAGTAGTTTATTTTGTCAACATAATATTCAGTGCATCTTTAGCAGCTGATGAGTACTCACATAGGACAAAAGCATTCCTCGACTCTGGATTCATTCCAAGAGGAAAGCTTTCCAAATTTTTACCAATTCTTCATTCTCCATTCTTACCCTTTCCAAATCCTTAACCATCCTGACAAACCATTCTTTAGCTTGTTCTCTTATATTTAAACATCTGTTATATTTTACAATATATTTCCTTTCAGGAAAAAATATTTTCTACCTACAAGGAAGTTTTCTCTATTCTACTGTCCTTCAGGGCCAAGCCCAGGTTGGGCTGTAATACCCTACTAGCCTACTTCTAGCAAGTGCAGCCATACCATGTAAAGAGATTTGTAACTTAAGCTTGTTCTTTTTCCTCCTCATTAAACTAGAAAACTCCATATGAGGCTAAAACTGTGGTCTGAGGGAACGTGGGCAATATAGCAGGAGTGAACACACTGAGAACGTGAGCCACCTGCTTTCAGACTTGTTCATTCATGAATATACCACATCAACTGCTTCGAATAATATGGGATGATCTTGGTAATGTCAGAATTTATGGCTTGCTGGATCAGAAAACATCCGAATGACAACAGGCAATTGAGGATGAATGTTCACCTGGTGTCCCATGACAAGGCAGTTAGTCTCAACCATGGCCCAAGAGTAAATCGAGAGCTCAAAAGGTCTCCACTGTGATTCATCTAGTGCAATTTGCCTATCATCCCTGTCATGCACAGACATTTTAAAACAATGTGCTTGACCAAAATGGCCAAATGGCAAGACTGCTTATGCACAGACTGTGTCTATAATGAAAACTAAGGGCACTTTTCTTCCTGCAAATAAGTGCTGCAATTTAGAATTTTCAGACTAATATAAACTGAGATAGCTTACCAACAACAGGCCTTATTACATAAAATACTGATGGTTTACTTTATAAATGAGAAAAAAAGTATTAACTGGATCTGAGATGCAAGAAGCAATAATGAACAAAGAAATTGGTAAATGTCTGGGAAAATATGAATTATCAATATTATTATCTAATTTTAGAAGTTAAAAATGCCAATAGAAACATTTCGGACAACAGGATATAAGCCAAAAAGAGAGGTGTGAAAAGAGTTAAAGTGTTTCAAGATCCTACTTTTGTAGGCTAGGAAAGACTCGGATTAACATTTGAGTGATTATATATCTATGGTAAAAGTACAATGGCAACCACTAAAATATTGAAATGTATGTAACTTTCAAAAGATAGAAGAAGGAAGTGGAGTTTAAAAAAATCAATCCTAAAAAAAAGTAAAATAAGGAAAACTAAACAATATAGACAACATAGGACAAAAAAGGGATAAAACAAAAGAGAGATTGTCATACATATTTGTAATTGAAATACATATAAAGAAAATAGATTCACCAGTAAAAAAAATAAATGAACAAACAAAAATGAAGATATTGATACTGGGTAAAATTCAGATAAATGTTGTTTATAGGAAATATAATTTAAAATAATTGTACAAGTAGTAAAGTCAGCATCATGGTGACATAGGATGTCTTTGTTTGTGTTCCATTCATCAACAACAAAAACCTGGTATCCACAGACAAAGGTGTCTTTGAGGGAACTGTGAGATTAACCACCACATGCCAAGGCATATAAGAGGGGTCTTGTCCACCTCTGTGTCAGGTAATAGGCAGACAGTCCCTGGTTCTCTCTGTGGATTCTTCAGTGGTCTGCGAAACAGCTTCAGTTCCTCTCAGTCATCGTCCAGGAGGCCCTGGAGAATGCTAATGTAGACAATCACTCATGGACAAGAGAGGCTCTGTGGAAGTCCAGGTTTCCAAAAGAGAAATTACAGCATTTTGTTAGAGAAAAAATTACAGATCTTCCTTGACTTACGATAGAGGTATGTCCTGGCAAACCCATCATGAGTTGAAAGTATCATAAGCTGAAAATACATTTAATACACCTAACCTATCAAACATCATAGCTTAGCCTAGCCTGCCTTAAACGTACTCAGAGCACTTACATTAGCCTACAGTTGGGCAAAGTTGTCTAACACAAAACCTACTTTTTAATAAAGTGTTGAATAGCTCGTGTAATTAATCGAATACCGAACTAAAGGTGAAAAAAGGAGTGGTGGTATGGGTACAGAATGGTTGTAAGTAGGTGGGTTGTTTACTATCATGATCACATGGCTGAATAGGAGCGGTGGCTCACTGCCACTGCCCAGAATCACAAGAGAGTATCAGACTACATATCACCAGACCAGGAAACGATCAAAACTCAGAATTTGAAGCACAGTTTCTACTAAATGCATATTGCTTTTGCACCATCATAAGATTGAAAAATTGTAAGTCAAACCATCTTAAGTTGGGGTTCATCTGTACATATTTGGATCCACTGGAGTGGGTAAGAGAAATAGTTTTACTTTACCTACATCCTTCCCCTCAAGGAAGTACAGCCTAGGACCAAGAAGCATCTTTCTTGGTCTGTGATTTATTCAATCAAGGAAAGGGAGAGTGTGTTAGCGAATACCTGGCTTCCTCAGTTCTGCAGGATGCTGCCAAAATGACTAATTTCTCTCTCACATCATCCAGAGCACTGAACCATGACTGGGGGATGGAAAGAGTCAGGGAGAGTGGTAGATAGAACTCCTGGAGGTTATTACAGGTATACCTCAGAGATATTGAGGGTGTGGTTCCAAACTGCCACAATAAAGTGAATATTGCAGTAAAGCAAGTCACATGAATTTTTTGGTTTCCCACTGCATAAAAAGCTGATGTTTACACTACACTGTAGTCTATTAAGTGCAATAGCGTTATGTCTAAGAAACAATGTACATACCTTAATTCAAAAAACACTTTATTGCTGAAAAATGCTAACCCTCATCTGACAATGTAAAGTTGCCATAAACCTTTAATTTGTAAAAAATACAATAGCTGTGAAGTGCAATAAAGCAAAGTAGAATAGAATGAGGTATGCCTGTAAAAGCCTGTGCTTCTTAACTGCATTGCAATTCCATCAAGAAGCCCACCCACAAGAGGCTGGGATGCCTCACCTGGGGATGCCCCCACCTGGCCCATGGGCACCTTCAGCGTTCTGCATGCTTCACCACATGCATACCCCTGCCCTGTGGTCAGCTCCATATGTGGGATCTCCACAGTGGCAAGAGAGAGCTTTGGCAGACAGCTAGGGAACAGCCACAGAAAGTCAGTCAAATCTGTGGACCACAGAGAGACCACAAACTTCAACTTTAGTACCACTTTTGAGAAAACAAGGAAGGCTGACAGCACTTGGCTTGGTGCATGGCAGCATCCAGAGAGAGCACACAATATTAAACATTCTGCCACAGGAGAGAAAACGAGAGAGGCAAGCATTCCTATAGAAAGTCTGAGATAGCCTCAGAATTGCTAGCAGGGGTGATGGAAGGGTATTTTTCTCCTGGAGGCAGTCTGTAAAGACTGGAGGAAGTGACTGCTACTTCAAATGTGAAGACAGCAATACAAAACTTCAAAGAAGATGAAAAATCAAAGAAATATGATACCACCAAGAGATCACAGTTATCTTCTGGTAAATGAACCCAAAGTCATAAAGATCTGCAACATACCAGATAAAGAATTCAAAATCGCTGTTTTAAGAAAACTCAATGAGCTACAAGAAAACACAGAAAGACAATTCAACAAAATTGGGAAAACAATATATAAACAAAATGAGACATTTTTAACAGTGGGATAGATATCATTAAAAAAAAGAGCCGGATAGAAATTCTGGAGCTGAAAATTACAAGTATTGAAATGAAAAGTGCCATAGAGAGAATCAAAAACAGAATAGATCAAGCAGAAGAAAGAATCTGTGAGATCAAAGACAGGAAATGTGAAATAATCCAGCTGGAGGGTAACAAGAAAAAAGGATGAAAAAGAGCAAAGAAAGCCCAAGTGATCTATTGGCTATCATCGAAAGTATCAATTTAAGAATTTTTGGAGACCCAGAAGGAGAAGCGAGGGAGACGGAGGCAGAAAGCTTATTTAAGGAAATAATGGGACTTCCCTGGTAGTTCAGTGGTTAAGACTTCGCCTTCCAATATAGGCAGTGCGGGTTCAATCCCTGGTTGGGGAGTTAAGGTCCCACATGCCTCTTGGCCAAAAAAATCAAAACAGAAGCTGTATTGTAATAAATTCAATAAAGACTTTAAACATAGTCCACATCAAAAAAAAATCTTAAAAAAAAAAAGAAGAAATGGTTGAGAACTTCTCAAATCTAGGGGAAAATTTGGATACCCAAATTCATGAAAGTCATAGGTCACCAAACAAAATAAACATAAAAATATCCTCTTCTAAGACACATTCTGATAAACTGTCAACAATCAAAGGCAAAGAAAGACACTTAAAAGAAGAAAGAGAGGGCTTCCCTGGTGGCGCAGTGGTTGACAGTCCGCCTGCCGATGCAGGGGACACGGGTTCGTGCCCCGGTCCAGGAATATCCCACATGCCGCGGAGCGGCTGGGCCCGTAAGCCATGGCCGCTGAGCCTGCGCGTCTGGAGCCTGTGCTCCACAACGGGAGAGGCCACAACAGTGAGAGGCCCACGTACCGAAAAAAAAAAAAAAAAAGAAAGAAGAAGAAAGAGAAAAATAACTTGTAAATTGTAATGGGATCCCATACAACTACTAGCAAATTTCTCAGTAGAAACCTTACAGTCCAGGAGAGAATAAAATGATATATTCAAAGTACTGGAAGAAAATATCTAGCATACTCTATCTAGCCCACCAAGAATACTCTGTCTAGCAAAGTTATTCCTCAGAAATAAAGAAGAAATAAAGACTTTCCCAGGCAAACAAAAGCTGAGGTTATTCATCACCTTCACCAGCCTTACAAAAAATACTGAAAGGAGTTCTTCTAGCTGAAATGAAAGGATGCTAATTAGTAACATAAAAACATATAAAAATATACAACACACCATTAAACGTTAACAGATAGTCAAATTCAGAATATTCTAATACTGTAATGTAGCAGTGTCTTAGCCGCTTACCTATAGTATCAGGTTAAAGGACAAGAGTGTTAAAAATAACTAGAGGTGCTAATATTTGTTAATAAAGGGAGGAGATGGAGATGACAGAGTAGGAGGACATGGCACTGTCTCCCACCACCTACAAACTCATCAAATATATATCTACCTGTGGTATAATTCTCATTGAAAACTAAATGAAGATTGGCAGAAAGACCCCTGTACAACCAAGACTATAAAAAGATCTACATGGAATCAGGTAGGAAGGGAAGAGAAGCGATCAGGTCAGGACCTGTGCCCCTGGGAGAGGACTCAGAGGAAAAGGGACAATACACAGGCAGCATTCCTCCCTGGGGATTGAGCAGTTCAAGCCACATGCTGGGTGCCCCAGCCCTGGAGTACAACAAAGGGAAGACGAGACCAAGGGGAGAACTCAGCTGTGAGGGACAAATGAGGCTCAGTTCCAAACCTGCATCTGAGCAGGGTAGGGGCAGCCATTATTGGCACTTACACAGGCAATGCATCAAAAGCAGTCCGGGTCTCTGACCCGGACAGGACAGCCACACCCAGCTCCCTGACACATGCCAAGTGCCCACACCACGTCCTCTTGCTCCAGAACTAGCACCCTCCTGCTCCAGCAAATTGGGACCTGTGCCCAACCCCAATGAGGAAGTGATGGCTACTGAGCAGAGGGGAAGCCCAACCTACATGTGGCTCTGGCCCTAGCAATTCCTTCTCCACCCCCACCTCCTACCAAGGTGATAGCTGCCAGCACACCTTAAGGAAAGACGTGACTTGTGTTCCCATGTCAAATCCAGCTCTCCCACCAAAACCCATGGGCACAATTAGACTGTTTAGGGGTACTCCCATATAAGGACACCTCTTCAAGACTGCAATAAATAACTGTTTCACCTCATTTCATAGAGACAGAGAAAGCAAAATGAGATGACAGAGGAATTTGTCTCAATTGAAAGAGCAAGAGAAAATCCCTGAAAAACAACTATTTAAACAGAAATAAACAGTTTACCAGATAAAGAATTCAAAGCATTAGTAATAAGAATGCTAACTGAACTAGGGAAAATAATTGATGAATACAGTGAGAATTTTAACAAGAACCTAGAAAAAAGCAAGGAAATGAATTCTTTCCTAGAGCTTCCAAATAATGCAATCCTCCTGGAACTTTTATAGTTTCCAATGAAACCCATGTCAAAATTCTAGCTGATAGAACTGTAAGATAATAAGTTTATATTGTTTTAAGCCATTAAGTTTGTGGTAATTTGTTAAAACGGCAATAGAAAAACAATACATTCTTCAGCTAATTTTATGAAGCTAATATATTCCTGTTAAAAGTTCCACACAAATTAAGAAAGAGAAAGGGAATTAATATTATTTTTGGACCAAAGAAAAGAAAAATACCAGCAAACTGAATCCACCAATGTATAAAAAATAATACATTTAAAATGAGTATGGTTTAACATTAAGAGATTAAAGGAGAAAAACCATATGATCAGCTCAGTAGATTAAAAATCTTTCCAATAAAAATTTACCACACATTCATGATAAGAACTGGAAATAGAAAGGAATTTTCTCAACTGGATATATGCTAGCTTATGAAACTTTCAGGAAATAAACTTATCGGTAAAATGTTAGAGTAATTCCCTTTGAAAACGTAAATAAGACAAGGTTACTCACCACCACTTCCCCAAGAATATTCCATAGATTCTAATTCAGGAAGATAATAAATAAATAAAGGGTGTAAGAAAAGGAAAAAAATAAGCAAAGCTGTCATTTAACTGTCATCTACTTATATATAATAGGAATTTTTTTTACATGTTTATAAAAAGGGATTTACTGAGGACTTCATTAGTATTGCTAATACACTGTTTCTTAACCTAAGTGGTATGTACACTGATATACATAATAGTATTATCCAATCCTTATAGATATTCTTAGATATGTACTATGACAAAACATTTCATTTTAATCACACAAAGAGTTTTTTTTGATTTGTTTTTGTTTTATTTTGTATCTATAGTCCCCTATTGCATCTAATTTGATATTTTGCTATCACTTTTCTTCATATACTTTGTTAGTTGTGTTATTTAGATCTGGAGTATATAAATACATGTTTTTCTATGATTCCACATAGAAAACATTTCCCTAAATGTAGATGTTATATGTTCTTCACTGACACAAACTTAATCTTAAATATTATTGACTGTTTAGAGAGCCACATCGCTACTAATTCATACTAAGTTTTCATTTAACTAAATTTTATAACCCTAAGCCATATAATACAACTAAATGAACCTGTACTTTATTCATTTTTTAAATTTATACATTTATTAAATACGAATTGAGTGGTATGTGTTAAGAATTCTTTTTGACACTGGGGTTTATGTAGTTCACAGTCTAATAGGAAAGAGTGACAATGAATCAATTAAAATATAGCGTGATACCCTTCATGTCAGATTGTGTTGGAAGGAAGTCAAGAGGGAAAAATAAAATCTTTTTCAGACATGCCCCAGCTTTGTTATATCATGGTACATTCATTCGAGAAGTCTGAAATCTGGAACTCAGTGAGTATGGCAAGAAAAAATGAAATGTGAGGCAGAAACTAGAAAGTTTGTTCTTGCTATTGTTATCATATTAAAGAATTATATACTATCCTGAAAGTGTTGGATCCTAACTTCCTTGCAACTTATGCAAGGATATGAGAGCATAAGTCTTCCAATTCTAAAATATTTTTCTCATCACCAAAGCAGAGTAGATTAGAGGAGTAAGGAGTTAAATTATATATTATCACAAACAAATTACATTATCACAAATTATAGATTAAGTCAAGGTGGGATAACTGAAAGTTAAGGGCATAGGCTTTTTTTTTTTAACATCTTTATTGGAGTATAATTGCTTTACAATGGTGTGTTAGTTTCTGCTTTATAACAAAGTGAATCAGTTATACATATACACATGTTCCCATATCTCTTCCCTCCTGCGTCTCCCACCCTCCCTATCCCACCCTCTAGGCAGTCACAAACCACCTAGCTTTTGAATGCAAATCCCCAGAGTAAATCTAATTCAGTCCTGCAATCTCAGGTGTGGCATGAGTAGGAATATAGTTTTTAGGAAAAGTATACTATAAAGAGTTACTGCCACACCCTATTATAACATTGAATGATATCAGCTAATAATGCATGCCTTTTTTTTCAGTGATTATACAAACTTTTCACTCACGGAAAGTTTATTTTACAACTAACCTGCATTAGCTTATAATACATTGCAGCCTTTAAACACTTCTTCAAAGTCTATATCATGAAATACTTGTAACTCACATGATTAAGAATGGTAATAGGGTCAATTAAATTCCAGCCTTAAAAGATGTTAAATAGGCTGCTTTTCTAACCCACCTTCTAATTTGAAAAATAGTAACTAGGCATCAACTCTATAAATACTAAGATTGTTGTTTTAGGAGACAAGCTTCAAGACAGAAATAGACGGTCTTATATAACCCCCTCCCATCCTTCATTTCAGCCACTTAGAAGTGTGTATTTGCAGCCAGCCAGCCCTTGACAAGCCCCTCAGAGTGCTATATGACTCTAAGTCAAATGTTCCACAGGAGATATGCTGAAGTTATTCTGTGGTTGAGGTGATTTGCATCTGAGTTCAAATGTTTCAAGTCAAAATGTTTTCCCCTATTGTAAGCTATAGAGCCAAAAGTCATGAAGAGTTAATTATCTAAATGTTTAAGTAAGCTTCAAAGGAACTTTTAAAATCAACCACTGGAGCAGTGCCCTGTGTGCACTCTGATAAGTACGATGGTATTCTCAGGGGCCAGGATGCCCATCTGCCCACAGCATTTAGCTGCAGATGACAACTGTGTTCCCCAAGTATATTGCACCTAAAATCTGTGGATTATTCTTTGTTCAACCTTCTGCTCAGTGGGTCTTCTAAAAATTTAAGTAAATTACATAGAGCCACCCTCCCTTATAACCCTTTAAAAACCTATTGTTGCACGTGGGATGGACTCCAGTTTCTGTAACAGGGCTCTGCACAATCTCTCCAGTGCTGTCTCCCACTTAACCTTCTCCATCAGACCAACTGGCTGGTTCTTCAAACACACACATATACAAAACAGTTTGATAGTTCCTCAAACACACAAAGCTCTTACCTACTTTGGAATATTTCCATTTGTTCCTATAACCTGAAGCTCTCTCCTCTACTCAGTAATTAATTAATTCCGACTAACCTTCAAGTCTCAGCCAAAAGATGACTTCCTGACTTCCTTGGAAAAGCTGATTATCACCCCTGCTGAGACTTCAATAAGACATTCTTACTCTTCCAATGCTTCCAGATATTGGAATGCATGAAAATACTAGTGAATCTCAAACATGTGCACCCATTAACGTATTTTCCCATTAAGTGTTTGCTACGCTCATGTACTGTTGTGTGGAATATCATCATTTTATATAAGGAAGTTGGTAAGTCCAAAAAAGATGATTCTGTCAGAGGTAAATTCAGAATAAATGTGTAAACAGGCAAGAATAAACATACTGCTTAATTGAGGGAATCTAACTGCTACCAGGTAGCTTGCTGCTTACCTTGAAGCATGTTACTATAAAGGAGTATCAAGGCTGGTTGAGTTGCTAAAAACTTGTATACTCAGCTGCCAAAGAGGATTTCAGCAGTAATAATATAATCAGTAGTGATAGTAGGGTTGTCCTTGTGGAAGGAAGTCTATGTCATCATGCCCATGCATAGTCTACTTCCCTGTCCCATGGCAGCATTTTTGGAATCATTGATCAAGCTGTGACCTGGATGGCAAAGAAAATAAGTGATATTCACAAAATGGGTCATCTTATTCCTAATGGTTGTTAAGACTGTCTTCTTGAGAGGTTCTCTTGGTGAGCATTCACAAAGATATATTCAAGTTCAGGAACCATCGCAAGAGGTTCATTTACAACCTTTCTCTCCAGTCACATTGCCACTAAACTTCCATCTTTCCTCTAAAGCCCTGACCACTTGACTACACTGTTAACCACTGGCTGGTTCATCTCTTCTTCAAGTTAAAGTAAATAATGAAAATGTGTTACTCAAAGTTCTGCCATTGCCCTTCCAGGACACAATGACAGAAGCTGACAATCACAAGTTTCTATTTATAGACCTATTTTTAGCAACCCTCAGAATTTTGAATTTTATTCCATGTAATCTGTCCAGAATTTTAAATCTGAATTTGATTCTTTTATTTTGTTACTTAAGGCTATCAGAAAAAGATTGTATATCTCTGTTTCTCTGGACCTACTGTATTTGCTTTAAATTTTCCACAGTGTCATTTGTTGAAATCTTCAGAGTTTCAACCTCAGTGAACTCATGGTCAGTGGATCACAGAACATAACCTGATTAACTTGTTTTGACCTCTTGTACCATAGGCTGCTTACCATCTTAAAATAAGGAAAGGACTCAACGTATTTCCATTTCCTTGGCCTGATATTCCATTCTAAATATTCCACATGTCCCTAAAGATCTGTTGCCTATAATTCACTCTCTGGTAACAATATCTGTAACTTAAGATTCCATTTTATTGACAGGCAACCGAAACCAACTCTGGACAAATTAACAGCAATAACAACAAAATAGTTTATTTGAAAAGTAGCTGGGGTAGACTCTAGGAATCAAAGGAAGAGCTGGAAAATATAGGTCAAGAGAAAGATTGAATGAGGAAATTTGGGAGGACTTCAACAAGACAAATACATGGATATTGTCTTTAGGAAGCATCTACCAAAGTAATTCTACTCCAACAAATATCTTTATCTTACATTGCCAATTTTCAAATTCCATGAGTAATTTCTCTGATTGGCTCGGGATGGAACAGTTTTTAAGGAAGTGAGCTTGAGAGGGTGGAAGCCAGGTCACATGGCATTTAAGGGTCAGTGTATTTCCTGTATATAGGGCCATTTACAGAGAAAAGGGAATCTTGAAGTGAGGAAGCCATCAGAGTGTACTACACTCTTTTCTTAGGCCATCATATCAGGATAGAAAGTCACTTACAGGGCACGAGTCATCCTCAACATTTCTAAGACTCATTCTTAGAATGAATACATTTCCTCTCTACCTCTCCCCCAAAATTATTGTATAAAATAAAATGGTCATTTTTTGTCTAATAAGTCCATTGGCACACTAGTCTCTCCTAAAGAGTTTACCAGTTGTATTCCTTGTTAGGATATTTGCTAAAATCATGATTCAGTAAGTCATTATCAAGATTTTCTCCTTGCAAGTTTAGACTACTTATTTCAGTCAATTTAGAAACTGAAATATTTCAACACATGTAAAATCCTTGATATATATCTTTTCATAAATTTTAATTCGATTTCATTTGCCTGTAGCTAACTTCTATTTGCACTTAAAAAATTGATCATAAGTGTGCTGAGAACAGGAAGTAACACTCAAGTTTCTGACATAGCTATTTAGTCATATGGTTATTGGATTTATTTTGGAAAGAGTTCCATGAAAGTCAAATAAAAGGGAATTACCTGACAAAAATGTTAGTGGTTTTAAACACAATTCAGGAATTGCGAGGCTATGGCACCAACACCACTTTTAACTTTTGTCTTCTGGCTCTGGACCACTTTTATTTGTTCCATGGTCATTTTATCATCGTTTGAGTTGGATGTTGCATTTGTGCAAAACCTTGTTTGGATTGTGTAAATGTGAAATACCAAAATGATTGTCAAAAGAAAAACTAATCTGTGATCCCTAACTGAAGATAGCCTGGATAATTAATACACTCATCACATGAAATGAAATATGTGATCATACTCTGACCACCTTAAATAATCTCAGTGTTTTTACGCCTTTCTCCATTGTACTTTTATGCTGTTCATTTGACTATATAATCCCGTCTCTTGGTCTTTGAGACATTTTAGGGATAGAATCAAAGTGTTTTCTCCTCTGTTCCAGATGTTTGTACTAATGTGTGACTGACGTAAATTCTAACAATAAAAAGATACTTTTTCACAGGAAATAGTTTGTAAATCACAATAACTCATAGTACAAAGAGAAGAGGTTAAAAACTGTTGCAGAAGTAAAGAGCTGGCTGCTAATCCACACAGAGCTATGCCCATGATCAGCACATCAGGAGACCAAAATTAGGAAAGGAAGCTTGAAAAAAAGAACCTATATGAGGAATGAGACCTTGAAGCATATGTATATACTAAGACATGTTGCAAAACAAAATATTATATTATTATATGAACAAAAATAAATATTATATTGCCTAGATATAGTATTGGCAATAAAATACAAGACACAATATTTGTCTTTAGGCAATATGGAAATATATTGTTTCTACACTTTTTATTTGTATTTTAATTAAATCCATTTACCTCCAAATTAAAAATGATTTATTAAATATCTATTTTAATGTGTTAATCACAGAAAAGCAAAGACAGTCTTTGTTATTACCAAATTTCACAGAGAGACAGAGATCATTTGTGCAGTCAGAGACATTAACAATATATTTACATATATAATTACATATTTTATACTTATATATTATCTATTATACAGAAATATAAAATTATATACTATGTAATTATATATTATGTATATATAAAATATTACATAAATATCTGCATTGGGCACAAAGAAATTAAGGCATTTTATAACATTTTTCAAAAAAAGTGTGGATGACAAGGATGAGATTAATTGGCATAAGCAAGTGTATAAAAAGTGTTGTATATATGTCATTAGCATCTCCTGCTATAAATCACCCCCCCAGGAATTTATAGTAAGTGCCAGGACAAACAAAATCCAGGTATCAAGATGTGAAACAATTAATTGCTGACACAGTAAACCACAAAAGGATTTCCAAAGGTGAAGGGTTCAGGTTCCTTAAGGAGTGAAGCAAAAGCAAAGCAGAGAGAGTACTTTGGATCTTTGTAGTGACTGGGGTGTGGGTCTGGGGGAGAGTCCACATGCTGCCTGGGGGTTTGCCAGGGGATTTGCCACTGACTTCACAGGATGAGTGGCGCACAGGGACTCTCTTATCTTGGCTACGCTATGTGGTGCAGCAGCAAAGACAGGTGAGAAACTAAAAGCTAATCATGTCAAACATAAAAAATGGATTCCAATTCTTTATTATAATAAATGTAGACGAAATCATTCACTATTTTAGATGTTGTAGTCAAGTCAGGAGGAGATGGGTAAGTAAAACGGGGCTTTGAATTAGAGTGAGACACTTGTCTAGGTGTGTCAGGTGAGAGAAAATTCTCTACAAGGCTAGGAACTTTGTTAGGGCCTGAGCATTGTCAAGGGATAGACTTTTGTGGTGATCTTGGGAGTGACCAGGAGCGGCTGTGTTAAATCAGGAAGTAATTGTGGAGGAGAGAATTTGGAGGATGGTTTAGACAAGATCCACTTAACTGATGATACTTAGAATGACAGGAACAGGAAGAGTGAAGATGACAGGTGAAGGTTTCTTTTTCTCACTCTGAGAAATGTCTGAAGAAGGTAGAATCATGATACACATTTTCTCTACTGGCTTACTAGGTTTAGCATTCCAGTGGGTGTTTGGATAGAGAATATAAAAATAATCATCCTTAGTAGACAGTATATTTAAAGAAAAATGATGCTTTTCTGAAAAATGTTATCTACTAATATTTACTGTGTATACCTTGTATCATGCATTGTGTTAGATGCTCTAGTGCGTATAAGGATTGATATTTTCAAAAACATGAGTATTATCTAAACATGTAAAACATTTTTTCCCAGAAATATAGATTTTTGGTGGGATAGATTACATAACATAAAACTTGACTTTTTCCTATATGCAATATTCAGTCAGTGTTTTTCTCTATGGTAAGGGATAAAACTTTATGATTTCTATCCAAAAAATGTCTGTAAATGGTTTAATTAATACTTGATAGGTTTAATGAAATGTGTTTCATAATTTACATATTATTTATAGAAAAGTTCAGATTTACTTTCTACCTATCCCAATATGAGGATTCTTTTTATTTACGCTAGAAATGAATAAAAGAAATGTTAATTGAAACAGAATACTTTTCCATTTTTAGGCCATTCTAATGAAATATCTTAGGCCCAGCAACCTCTGAGGGCTGAGTGCTCAGTGCTGTGTGCTTAAAAGGAAGAAATTGTCTAGGCAATGTTTTAAGATATGTTTTGTTTTGCAAAATTAAGAAAAATAATGGATGGCCTCTCCTACTTCTCAAACTGGAAGATGAAACATACAGCAATGACAATATTTGGGTAGCTTGTAGCTCTAAAACTCTGGGCATACAAAGAGTTTACCTATGACTTGATTAAAAAGTGGACCAAAGCTGTTAACAGACACCTCACCAAAGAAGACATACAGGTGATAAATAAGCATATGACAAGACACTCCACATCATATGTCATCAAATAAATGCAAAGTAATGTGTTTTTAAATGAGTTTGCCTCAGGTTATTATGTATAGTAAGCACTTAATAGCAGTAAGTTATTATTCATTTTAGTCTTCTGTTGATGATGAGATACTCAATGAATTTAGATTTTCTCATGTCCATTTAGCTCTGATGTTCAGGACAGAAGAAGAAATACTAAGAACTTCTGTACCACATACACTGTGAAACCATATATTATAGTTCATTAACTCATTTGGGCAAAGCTTTATGTTAAGTAATAATATTACAATTCTCACTTGGACAGGTTGGCTGTATTTTTTCCAAGGTCATAGATTATACCCTGAATCTCAGTCATCTCCTTTTAATTCATGTCATTGGTTACAAGGAAAAATGGAATGAAAGCAGTGAGTCAACACATATCCATAAACTATACTAGAAAAAGGTCTCAAAACGTATTTCCAGCAGTTATTCAGTCCTGTCACCTCCAAATTCACTATTACCATGTGATTACTACATAATACAGTTGAATTAATCTTCCAAGATGGCATTGCTCTAGTAGATCACCATATTTATTGTGTTTAACAGAGACACATATTCCTGTGTGTTCAGTAGGTACATTGGGTTATAATTTGTGAAGTCCTTGTAGTACTGCATATAATATTACTGAACAAAGGAAAATTTCTGATTTTTGTTTATCTTTTGATTTACACATAGTTCAAATTTACTTTCTCTTCATCCAATCAATACCAGATTGTTAGAACCTCAACTTTCTTGAGTGATTTATCATTTATGGAGGCACATGGCACTTTTTAAAAACACAAGTCAAAACTTCAGAGACGTACAAATTACATTACACATACACATACACAACTTCTGTCAATTTCATCACAGTCAAAACACAGCCAGCTGCTTCTGAGATGATATCAAGTGACAATTAAAATAGCACCAATAATGTTACACTACAGTTAGGTACAGAAAATATTTTATCTGAAAAAAGCAAGAAGTATATTTAGATGGTTAGGATTTATGTTCCCTATTAAGAGAACAGATGCCTTAAAAGATTAATCTTTGGTGCCATTGTGTCTATTTCTGCAGAATGTTGGACACGATGGGGATTGTTTGGGCCAGATGCCTGCCTTGTCCAACTTTAGTCCTCTAAGCAGTGGTCTCCAAATATTTTCTGCATTAGTTCAATAGAATACTAATACGTATACTGTCAAAAATGGGTTCTATGGTCAAATACAATTTAGAAACACTACGTTAAAGCCACACATTTTCCTCTCCAGTGAGCTGTCACACTCTTTAATATACTCACATGCATTATGGATCTTCTAGACAAAATGCATCACTTCCCCAAATTATTTAACTATAGAACCTGTGCCAGAATAACCATTAACCATTAGGCAGATAAAATACACGTTTGGGACACCAGCAGCATTGGGAAGAAAAAAATTACATAGATATTTAATCTTTGTTTAAAGCATCAAGGGAGTTAACACCAGGGAAAACTCAGAATTTTGTTGGACTTGTTACAGTTATTCCATAATCTAATATGCTTATTTTGATATACATGATGGGTGTAAACTTGAGTTTTTTCAGTGCTTTAAGGCCTTTAATGGAATTGATCCAGACCTCTGTTTGTTTTTTTTTTCTTCAGAGAGCATCTAATGGGGTAATGTTGCATTGAACACGCTTAAGGAATTGCTGTTCTAAATCCCATTTGCCATATTTGTCATTCTGCTCATCTATGGGTACTATAATACTTTTCCTCCTTGGAACCTTCTGGCACTACCAGTTCTCTTGGGATGACTGTGGGTCTGGTGTGGCTGCCTCAGGGTTTTCTGGTTAAAGAAGGACCCAACTACCTCCTTAGAATATACAAGGACCAATGATTGACTTAGGACACATGGTGAGACTGCAAGGGTCTCCTGCTTTGAGCAGTTGCCGGCAGTGGGCCAAGGTCACCTGCATTAAGCTAAATTTCCTCTCCCTGAGCCGAGTGGACAAGGATTCTGCTTAACCCAAGAGCTCATACCCAGCATTTGGACTAAACCAAGACAAAATAGCAAAGCAGACAATTTATTTTTAGCGTCCTCTTGTTCTCTCCTCTCATATCCCAGGCAGACATGCTCTCTGGAATCCCCAGGCAGCCATCGCTCTCCATCAGAGACTTCCTATTGCAACACCCCACTTCTCCACTGCTTGGAAATTACCCTCCTCATCCACCACCAGTGTTTATGTCCTTTCTATTCGAACACTCAACTAAATAATAGTAATTGAATTTTTTTCAATGGCTTTATCACATGAAAAGAAAAATAACTTCTACTTTTCAGTATAAGACTTTGACAGGTTTTTAAAAACTATATGCATTTATTACCATGATAATAATGCAATTAATTTTAAAATAAGCAAACCAACAACGCAAGGGCAATCAGAGCCCCAGTGTTTTCAGCTGTGATGAAGATTGAGCCTTCACTGGGGCCATTTCTTAGTCACCCTTGCCCAGACTTAGCCTCAGCACCAGATAGCTGGGGGTAGGATGAAAAATGCTGACGGTCTCCTTCTCCTGAGAACATAGCCCTCTGAATGGGGCTGCGGGGAGACGGGCCCTGTTCTGGGCTGTACTCCACTGCAGTGGAGTTTCAGTCCCTGGGCCCCATGGAGGGAGGGAGGGAGGGAGGGAGGGAGGAAGGGAGGGAGGGAGGAAGGGAGGAAGGGAGGAAGGGAGGAAGGGAGGAAGGAAGGAAGGAAGGAAGGAAGGAAAGAAGGAAGGAAGGAAGGAAGGAGCGGGTCTTGGTACAGGCATCACCGACTCTCATTGCTCTTGAGTTTTAGTACATTTTCTCTAAGAAATGTTTCTTCTTTGTTGTATGTTCTTAAAACCAATTCTAGAGACTTAAAATGATTTTTTTTTTTTTTTTTTTTTTGCGGCACGTGGGCCTCTCACTGTTGTGGCCTTTCCTGTTGCGCAGCACAGGCTCCAGACGCGCAGGCTCAGCGGCCATGGCTCACGGGCCTAGCCTCTCTGCGGCATGTGGGATCTTCCCGGACCGGGGCATGAACCCGTGTCCCCTGCATCGGCAGGCGAACTCTCAACTACTGCGCCACCAGGGAAGCCCTAAAATGATTTTTTAAAATGATTTCCACCAGTTTCATGGGGTAGCAGTTTCATGGAGCATCTCTAACTGTTAGACTGGAAGTATCTCTCTAACCAGCTTCTGATTTTATATCAGTGACTCAACTTCTCTTAGATTCAGTTACCTGTTTTTTAAAATGAAAATAATACTGCCTAATTTTTAAGGCTTTCCTTAACATTAAATAACTATACATATAAAGTATTTAACATAATATATCTCATATGGAAGAGTTTTTTGTAAAGAGTAACTATTATGGTCAAAGTGATCATATGTTCTGTATTCATTCATCCACTCAAATATTTCTTGAGCAGAAGGCTATGTTTTACTATTCTAGATGGTAGGAATTTTGAGCAAATCAAAGAAGATTCCTTCAGAGAGTTTATATTTTAATGGAGGAGATAGACAATAAATGGATATATAAAATAATGTCAGGAAGCACTAAGTATGATAAAGAAAAATAAAACCGGTTATGTGACTAGAAAGTGATGGGGGGAGCTGTCAAAGACAGGAAGATTCCCAAGTATTCCACTTTTTCCATTTGAACATGAAGCTAGTTTAAAATTTCCAAAGTTTGGCATTAAATGCCTCTTGTCTTCAGAAATAGAGCAAAAATCCAGTTCCCAGTTTTGGACCTGGAATGTGTAAGTGTGTGTGTGTGTGTGTGTGTGTGTGTGTGTGTGTGTGTGTGTGTGTATTTATTTATTTATTTCTGCCATGACAGAGGCTAGGCTTCCATACCAATGGTTAAATGTAATAACCTTTAGACATTACTTCTCATAAGTTCAAGCTTGCCTAAAACTGGTGGGGACTGGTAATAGACTGTTCTGGTCACTTTTAATTGTTTTTCTATGATATAAAGATGTGCTATATATATGAATGGGGGTTCAGAGAAAGCTAGGGAGAGAGATTAAAGGTCCTGTAAAATACTACTGGGATTAAAAATATTGTAGATATCAGAATTTATACTGATAGTAACTTTATAAAAGAAAGGGGAATATAAAATGTAACATAAATTACTTAAGAGAACTAATTACTAAATTGGTTTTTATGCATTAGTATTCTCTCAAAACGTAGACTATCCCCCTGACTCTTCACTGTAAATCACAAACACTGAGATTCTATTAAGTACCCAATATTACCAGAGAGCATGCAGTTATTAAGGCAAATACCCTACCCTCGAATTGTTCATATTACAGCAGAAAGAAGAACAGAACTACAGAAATAACTATGTAAACTTCATATCCCCAGGCCAGCAGTACAGGACAAGTGTTAAGCTGAAGTTAGCACCATAGCAGTTTTAATGCCTGAACTGCTTCATGTTGTCTCTTCTGTCTCAGCAAGGATGGTGCAGAACTTAAGGGGCAAGGATGAGTTCTTTGATGTCTCCTACAGCCTTGTTGTACTCCTTGTTGTACCTTTCTCAGAACCAGGTACTTCTGGAAAAGTCTGCAATCTGCTGTTACAACAGCTAATCCCCAGTGGATCAGTGGGCTTGGGCAACAGGAATGGTTACTACTTCATACACAGTCTTCCCCGGCTTTAAGCAGGAATCGTGTGCTGGCAACTTGTGCAGAGAAAGTTGGCAACATTTTGTATTATAGGCAGGAAGTAGAGGGTTTCATTGCATGGGTGCTGCTCTACCGCTGAGAGAGCTGCTGTGCTCCACAAAGCCATTACCATCATTTGCAGCTGGCTACCATCATGCATTGACCTTTCACTGCAACAGTCCCCTGAACAAATGCTCTGTTTACTGCCTAAAATAGCTTATTTTCTTCTCTGGGTACAGTTTCAAGAAGCTCTGGGCTATGGGTTCCAAACTTGCTTCTCATTGTTGAGAAATTATTGATCTGCTGCCTTGTAAATTCCTGACCATGACTGACCTGATTTAACTCTCTCCCTCTTTTCTATAAGTCTCCTATAAGTTTATCCATTAAAAACCCCAAATAGCCTTTTGGAGTCTCACCTTTCCCACAGGCAACTTCCAATTCTAATCAACCAATCCCCTTCCTCAGTGCTCCGGCAGATTTATTTTAAGAGGTTTAGAAAGGAAAGAACTGATATATAAGACATTTAGAAAGCAGAAAGGGCAGAGCTTAGTGACAAATTGGATGTAGGTAGTGGAAGATTGGAAGGAGTTAAGGACAGCTTCCTGGATTCTGGTGTAGGCCACTGGTAGAAGACAAATGATAGAAATTCAAGAAGATGGAGAAGCAGAGGATCAACAGGTTTCAGTAATCCCCAAGATTATGTTTCAAAACTCATGATATATGTTCAGCTTCAAAAGGGGAGGGCAAAAGTAGAAAAAAATTTAGACAGCACATAGGCAGAAAGCAACAAAATATAGGCACTAGAAGATGACTCCAGGTTGGATAATGCTATTCGTGGGTACCACTCTAGGTACATGCCAGAGCTTTCACTCAAGTGATGATATCCAAGGATCCAGGCCAGAAGATCTTTTTTATGTTGGTATAGGACTATTACTTGATAATAGACCTATTGCTATACTTTGATGTTAATGAGTTCAAATAGCAGGAAGATGGAAATAAGAAAGTGGGAGCTAGAAGACAGGGATAAGTGATCTGAGAATGAGAGAGTGAATTTTAAGATCTTAGAGTTGGAGCAATTTGGGGTTGTTTAAGAAGTGGCCTACAGGTGAAGGACATTGGAAATATAGGACATCAAAGAATGGCAAGTCTAGTGTATTGGGTAGGGCATTCTTATGGGGGGTTATGTTAACCAAAAGATAGAAACAGAGCAAAGAAATATTCATAAAGCTGGTGATACATAATTCCTCCTAGGATGGTCACTAGGGTAAGGGGAATGCAGTAAATTATGGTGAGGATAAAAAGAATAAGATACTCCATCCCACCCCTGCCTAAGAGAACTTTCTACAGTGCTGGAAAGGCTCTCTATCTGCACTAAACAATGTAATAGCCACCAGCCACATGTGATATGGAGCACTTGAAATATAACTAATTCAACTGAGCAACTGAAATTTTAATGCTATTTAATTTAATTTTAATTAAGTTTAAATAACCACATTAGGCTAGTGACCATCATATTGGACATTACAGTTCCAGAGGTTTGGAACAACAGCGTACTGAAACCAGTAAGAGTGTGGTAGTATATTGCTGATCCTACCACCAAACTGGAGGTGGTGATATTGGTGGGGATATTAGTGAACGGGATCTTTTTTACATTTTATAATGAAAGGTGTCCAAGTTTGGAAGATCTGCCTAATTCTATGAACAAATATTTTCCAAATAATCAATGCACAGTTATTCATGAGTAAAATATCAAAGTGCAAGACAGACCAGTGGATTTTAATGAAAAAGGGCAATAATAGTTCATTGACATGGTTGCATATTGCATATTACCACTAACCTGTAAGAGTTTACTATTACTTTCTGAGTTTTAGCATAATATCAAAGAACAACATTCTCAATTATATGAAAAGGATATTAGAATCATCTTCCCTTGTTCAATTATATATCTTTGTGAGGCAGGATTTTCTTTGCATACTTTAATCAAAACAACATTCTGCAACAGATTAAATGCAGAGCAGATATGAGAAGCCAGTAATGTTCTATTGTCAGACATTAAAGAGATTTGCAAAATTGTAAAACAATGATACTTTGATTTCTTTTTAATGTGGCTATTTTCTGTAAACATATTTTTATGTTAACAATGCAGTGGGTTTTTATTGTTATTTGTAAGTGAATTTCAAATATAAATTTCTGTTTCAAATTTATAACACAAACATATTGATAAATATAACACAAATAAACAAAAGCTCTTTGGGGTCCTTACTTACTTTTAAGACCATAAAGGGGTCCTGAGATCAAAAATGTTTGAGAACCACTGATCAAGAAAAAAGTTATTGATTCTTCAGGACCTGGCTCAAATCTCAGTCTTAAAACCCCTTTTCTGTAGCTCCCCAGCCACTCACTCCCTGTTCTTTGTATAGCATTTGTATAAATGTTCCTTTGAATGTCTATATATTGTATGTGAGAGAGAGAGAAACAAAGACAGACACAGGCAGACAGACACATATACAGGTGGAATTAAGCAATAGCCCTTTGCATAAAGTGGAAACAATGGTACATTTATGGACAAAGACAAAGGAGTCAGCAAAAAAGGAAAATAAAAATTAAAAGAAAAATACAGAACAATTACACAAAAGCATTTGTTAGATTTTAAGAATACTGGTTATGAGGAAGGACCAAAGTAAAAGAATTAACCTTAGAAAGGACTGCATTTTTCTATCTGCAACTGCATTTTTCTATCTACATTGAGAGAGGTTAAAATTTAGTATTGGTGAAATGGAAACTAAGAATGATGAGAGATATCATGTTGAATGACCTCATCTTGTCAAAAAAAGAGGAAATACCATCATCAACTGAAAGCTAAAAGGAGAGGAGAATTTGACCTCATGGCCATCGTGGCCATCTTGGCCACGAGGTAGTGCTAGGAAACAAACGGAGATGAATAGAAAGCCTCGCTGCACATGAGAGGGGGTGTGGCCATGATTAGATAGCTCAGATGTTTATTAGAACCTCTCCAACCTTTCACTGACTTTCTCTTATACAACAGGGCAGAGAAAGCTACTTAGAGTCAAAGTAAAGTTCAGTGAAAAGGGAGCTAGTGAGCAGCTTGGGCAGGCATGGAACTCTGTAATCAGGAGCTCCAGAGAGGTTTTGTTTGTTTGCTTTATTTGGCACATTTAACTGTATGTTAAGCATAAGGCCAATTATATGAATAACTTACTCTGGCACATAATTGGAGTATATTATAATTTTTGATGTCTGGATAATATTTAATTAAGAATAATGAGCAAGTTTACTAATTATGGCTCTAATTATAATTCTTTTGTGAGAATAAGGAGACCTTAGGGTAAAACATACCCTATGCCTTACTCTCAGAAAACACTATTTGAGACTAGCATCTTATGAAAAATTTTTATCAGCAATCACTTAAGTGGCATTGATGGGGGTACAGCAGTTTATATAAGGTATAGTCTTTTATAATAATTATAAACTGGATCTCATAAATAAATTACTATATTGTTTTGGCTTATTTGGAGAATTACCACTGTTTGGTTTCAATCTTGTTATCCAAAAAAGTGTTAACGTATAGATTTGTGTATTTCCACCATAAAAGAGTTTTGACTCCTCTTCTAATTAGCTGTTACATCCTCCAGTGAGCATGCCTTAATTTCCCAAGGCTAGCTAGATGCCTTTCTATTGGGTTCCCGTAACACACTATGCCAACCTCTCTCTTGGGATGTATCATGTGGTATCATAAGCACTCATTCGCTTGTCTGCATCTCTCAGATAAAAATTTCCTTAGGGCAAGATAGGTATTTTATTTGTTATATCATCCTCAGAGCCAGGCACAGTACCTGGCAAATACTATATAATATATATTTTAAATCAAATTGAACAAAAAAAATAGGAAAAATGAAGTACTAAAACAAGTCACAATAGGTTTAATATAAGTTCATCTTTTCAAGCTAAACAAAGGGGCAAGATGACAGGGACAGATTTCAGCACTTATGTTTGCAGGTGCACACCTTGTGGCTCTTTCTTGGGTGGCTGCAGGAGAGTTTGAATTAAGGATTACACAGACAGCCAATATATCTATGTTCTATTATTATTTAAGCACCTGGCGTTATATGTTTTCTAAGGCACACATTTTTACATAAATATTTGAAATATTTTGGGTCACCTTCATTCTAATTGGGAACACTCTACTATCCAGAGAATGCATAAAACCTCAGTGAACTATCATGCACGTCTCTTTGGATATTTATTTAAATTAGAAAAATTACTCACCAGTTCTGTCTTAGAAAGTTTCAGATATTTATAGGTAATTTTAAATGACCTTTTTGGATATAAAATACATGTAGTTAGCATTATTCAAAAGTTATAGAAGAATGTACAGGCGGTGGCCCCTTGCTTCCGCCCGGCCAGGAGGTCTGACGTGGAAGCTGCTGGCTGGCCAAACTTCCAAGGAAACCCCCTGGGAACCAGAGCCCGAGCCGGAGCCAGAGCGCAGGCCTAAGCGAGGGGAGGTGGCGGCTTCGAGGCTCGATTAGGCTTCGCTTCCGAGGCCGGGGCCAGTCTCTGATGGTCGATGAGGGAGGACAGGTAGATCATCATGGGTGGCTTTTTCTCAAGCATTTTTTCCAGTCTGTTTGGAACCCAGAAAATGAAGATTTTAATTTTGGGATTAGATGGAGCAGGAAAAACTACAATTTTGTACAGATTACAGGTTGGAGAAGTCGTTACTACGATTCCTACCGTTGGATTTAATGTTGAGACGGTAACATACAAGAACCTAAAATTCCAAGTACGGGATTTAGGAGGACAGACAAGTATCAGGCCATACTGGAGATGTTGTTATTCAAACACAGATGCAGTCATTTATGTAGCAGACAGTTGTGATCGAGAGCAAATTGACATTTCCAAATCAGACTTAGTTGCCATGTTGGAGGAAGAAGAGCTGAGAAGAGCCATTTTAGTGGTGTTTGCAAATAAGCAGGACATGGAACAGGCCATGACTCCCTCAGCGATGGCAAATTCACTTGGGTTACCTGCCTTGAAGGACTGAAAATGGCAAATATTCAAAACTTCAGCAACCAAAGACATTGGCCTTGATGAGGCAATGGAATGGTTAGTTGAAACATTAAAGAGCAGACAGTAATTCAGTCACTTCTGCTCCTCTGAAACGAAGACCACATCACATATCCCTTTGGAAATAGTTAAAGTGTGCGTCACACTACTAAATGTTAAAACTGTATGATTGTCAGCATATACCAAACTGACTGCAACATTTGTAATAAATATTAAAAATAAGTATTTGGTTGGAAAAAAAAGAATGTACATAGTAAAGCCTCCTTCCTCCCTCCGTTGCCCAGCCACATAGCTCTATACCCTCAAAGCAAACACTGATGAAAATTTTATAGATCATTTGTAAAATGGGAAATTAGATAAAATGGCTTTAAAATAAGTTCTTTTCTTCTCACATATTATTCTTATTGCATACACCTGGTCAAGGCTATCTCACCTTTTAGATCTCATTTGAAAAGGGACAAACTTAAGAACCTTCCTGACTCTTCATTTTGGTTTAACTTTCTCTTGCTTTTGATGCCATAATATCAGATAATTTATCTTTTATAATATATATCATACCCACAATTTATTATACAATATCTATCTTTCCCACTGGACTATAATTTTTATACAAGATAGGAAAAGTATATCATATTCACAGGTATGCTCTTACCCTTAAACAGTGCCTTGCACAAGTTTGATACATAATGAAGTCTTAGTGAATGAGTGTGAAATTAATGTGTGGGTTAATCTATGAGTCCAGTCCAAAAAACAGAAACCATACTAGGTCTTTTAAGCAGAGGGAATAAAATTCAGGGAATTGTTCACATGGATGATAGAAGAGCTGGTGAATCAATCAGGGATAATTAGGCAAACCAGAGATTAAAAACATCTAGGAGCATGACTAGCCTAGACAAGAAGGGACAGAAGGAAGAAGTAGTGATGGAACCACGGAATGCGTTTTGGGACTCAGTAGAGCATAGATCCTTCTGTCTCAGTGCAGAAAGAATTCAGCGAGAGGCAGAGTGACAGCTAAGGAACGAGTTCATTAGTATAGGACGCTTGTGAGAGATAGAACTGGCAGGCAAGGGAATGCCACCCTGAGAACTTAGTGGGCTACATTTTTACAATCAAAGGAAAAAGATCATCTTCTTCCTCATTTTTTTTTTTTCTTTTTTGCGGTACGCGGGCCTCTCACTGTTGTGGCCTCTGCTGTTACGGAGCACAGGCTCCCGACGCGCAGGCTCAGCAGCCATGGCTCACGGGTCTAGCCACTCCGCGGCATGTGGGATCTTCCCGGACCGGGGCACGAACCCGTGTCCCCTGCATCGGCAGGCGGACTCAACCACTGTGCCACCAGGGAAGCCCTTCTTCCTCATTTTGAGTAGGTATCAAACTTCTATCTCTAGCTTCTCCTCCACATGGGGTGGGGGAGTTTTCTTTTTCCTACATGGTCGAACTGGGACTGTCATGGTACTATGGGAATGAGCAAAAAGGCAGTAACATATACTAAAATATGGTCAATCATCTCAGGTTTCAGTATAATGCCACCTTTCCCCTATATTCCTGCTCTTAGTACGTGCAGAAAAAGCCCCTTCTCAAGGATCATTAACTTACTGACTTCAGTGGACAGGATGTGGACCATTCCACCACTGTTTTATTGTTTTGGGGTATGTCTCATGCTTCTATCGTGTAGTTTTGTTGCTAAGTAAGCCCACTTGGTTTTGTTGTTAAGCAGGCCTACTTTCTTGTGTAATCATTAATTTATGCGGTCTCCCATACTTTGGTCTCTACTTATGATCCCTTAGTGGGATTAACTATTGAATATTTAATCACCTACTTTGTCCCTTTACTCTGTCCCTATCAGTGATACCAGATCTAGAAGTTGGGCTACTCAAAGAGCTAGAACTTTGGCTATCAGCAGTTGGATCTCAGAAGGAGGGGTTTTTGTTCTGCATGAGCTGAGAAGATGCAGACACAGCCAAAGATATTCCTGCAGAGTCTAAGAGAGGAAGAAATACTCTGGTTTCTCTATTGCTCTCACCTTCCCATTTTCACCATTGCTTAAACCTGTCCAGAATCCAGTTGGCAAGAGAGACCAGCTGGCAGGAAAATGGTGTTCCCTGTGATGTAGAACAGAGTGGGAGAAAGGGCAGGAAAAGGAAGAGCAGAGTAACAAATACTCAGTACAATTGACCCTATAAACCACCTGGCAGGCTCATTTCTTGGGGAGCCAGCCTGTGACCAGCAGAACACAAAATAATAATTCAGTGTAGATGAATTCAGTATAGATGTGTTTTCTGGTATTATTTTTTCAAGACAGTAAAGAGCAACATATTTCTTTGACAAAATGAAAGTATTATACAGGGTTTAAGTCAACGCATACTCATAAGATGCTACTGGGTTGGTATATAGGAAGATGTATATTGAGTAATTAGTAAAATGAATTGTGTCCATAGACAAAAAGGGAATCATGGTGAGAGTAATTAGTTCTGACATGTAGACTATGTAAGGCTGTTAGAAATACAAAGAATAGAATGGAAAAATTATTTTACATACTTTTGTGGGAAACATTTATAGCTTCTGGGACATAAAAATGTGTGATCATAAACGATCTTGTGTTTTTCTGACAGCAAATTTATGGTCCAAGTAATAGATTTCAACCATCAGAGAAAACATTCCAGACCGTTTCTTTCTTTTTCTTTTTTTTTTCATTGTTTCATTATTGAAGAGCTGACAGGGAAATGAGAAAAACAATTAGTCAATTACATAAATATAGAAGGTTTTCAATAAATATACTCTATCTCTAGAATAAAGAAAATAGTATTAGGTTATGGAGGATGTGGCCCAACTGTTGGTGAAAAAATTATGTGTTTGTGTGTCTGTAATATTGGTGGTGGAAGGAATCCAGGCAAAGAAGCAAAAAACACAGATGATGAGTTATTTCTGTCTCCTGGTGGAATCTCATGAAAAAAGTAATGCAAAAAAGTGAATTATTTGAACTTACACTATCCAGATAATCTAGTGGTATACCTTAAAGTTTCTGGACACTTGATGCAAGCTCATTAAGTAAATGATTGATTGAATATATGGAATAATACAGGTGGAAAATGTACTAGAATCCATAAAGTAAAATTTCCTCATTATACAGATGAAAAATTGAGACCAAGAAAGGACAGAAACTTTCAAGTTTGCAGATATATGACAGATGATAGAGTTCCTAAAGACTAGCAGTTAAGAATACTCACTTTGCAGTCAGTCACACTTGGGATTGATTTACAACTTTGTTACTTCTTGTGTGACTATATGCAATTAAGTTCTTTCTGCCTCAGTGTTCTCATCTGTTACAGTTGGTCCTCCACATCCACGATTCCTCATCCACGGATCCAATCAACCAAAGATCCAAAATATTCGAAAAAAATTCCAGAAAGTTATAAAAAGCAAAACTTGAATTTGCCACGTGCCAGCAACTACTTATCATACATAGCATTTACATTGTATTTACAGCTAATTACATAGCATTTACATTGTATTAGGTATTAAAAATAATCTAAAGATGATTTAAAGTATACGGGAGGATATGTATAGGTTATATGCAAATACTATTCCATTTTATATGAGGGACTTGAGTATCTTTGGATTTTGGTATCCACAGATAAATAGTCCCCTGCAGATACCGAGGGATGACTGTAGTGTTAACTTCAGCTACATTTTCCCAAAGGACAGACACGTTCACGCTCGCCAGATGCGCTGGGAGAATTCCTTAGGGATGTGGTCAGCAACACTCCACCCTCTCAGTGAGAATCTGTCCAATGTGTCTCCTGAAGTCTTCCATTTTATAGAACTATTCTGAAGGCTAGAGGGGTCCAACAATATATAATTATACAAAATATGCTGAAGATTGGTCTAAAAAATAGAATACTCTGGGTTGCTCAGGGAAGGGGTAGTAGGAGGGCAATTTCTAGGTCGGAAAGAAGGAAGGTGATTGCTACTAGGAAAAATTTTATGGAAAAGGGTAGGCGGGCGGATCCTATAGGGTCAAATCCGCATTCGGAGGCGCTTGTTTTTTATGCGTGTTTAGTTGAGGAAGTCAGAAGGTGATAAGTACGAGTAATGAGGCTAGTATTGTGTTTGTTCATAGGGTCAGCATTAGGTTTATTGTTCTTTTTCAGAGTGTACCGAAACTAGCTGATTGGAAGTCAGTTGTACTAATTAATACTGAAAAGACTATGAGCCTCGTCAATAAATAGATACGTAAAGAAATAGTCATACAGCATCTACAAAATGTCAGTATCAAGCAGCAGCTTCGAAGCCGAAGTGGTTGTTGGATGTGAAGTGGAATTTTAATTGGCGTAGGAAACAAACAACAAGGAAAATAGAACCAATAATTACATGTAGTCCGTGGAATCCTGTGGCTACGAAGAAAGTTGATCCGTAGACTACTTCTGAGATCATAAATGGGGCTTTGTAATACTGTGATGCTTGTAGGAGTGTAAAATAAACACCGAGGGCGATTGTAATAAAGAGGGCTTGAAGTATGTGCTTACGATTTCCTTCTGTAAGGCTGTGATGGGCTCAGGTAATGGATACACCAGAGGCCAATAGCACGGAAGTGTTGAGGAGTAGTACTTCTAGGAGGTTTAAGGGGTGAATGCCTGTTGGTGGCCAGCACCTGCCTAATCCAGGGGTAGGAGTGAGGCTTGAGTGGTAGAAGGCTCAAAAAAAAAGCCGGTAAAAATAGACTTCTGGGGCTTCCCTGGTGGCACAGTGGTTGAGAGTCCGCCTGCCGATGCAGGGGACACGGGCTCGTGCCCTGGTCCGGGAAGATCCCACATGCCGCGGAGCGGCTAGGCCCGTGAGCCATGGCCGCTGAGCCTGCGCATCCGGAGCCTGTGCTCCGCAAAGGGAGAGGCCCCAACAGTGAGAGGCCCGCGTACCAGAAAAAAAAAAAAAATAGACTTCTGATACGATAAATAAGATTATTCCATATGGAAGTCCCTTTTGGACGGTTGGTGTGTGGTGGCCTTGGAAAGTGCTTTCTCCAATGACGTCTCGTCATCACTGATATTGTTAGAATATTAGTTAGTAGGCCCAGTATTAGTAGAACTATTGAGTTGAAGTGGAATCATATGATTAGGCCTGATGTTATAAGAGCTGAAAGAGCTCCCAGAAGGGACCAAGGACTAAGATTTACTATGTGGTATGTGTGGGTTTGGTGGGTCATTATGTGTTGTCATGCAGGTATAAGCTTACTAAGAGGGTGAATACATAGGCTTGAATTATAGCGACAGTGAATTCGAGGATAGTGAGTAGGGCGAGAATGATAAATGTGATGAGAGCCATGAATGTGCCGGTGCTTATTAGCACTAGGGTTGTCTCTCTGATTAGATGTATTAGTAAGTGGCCTGCTGTAATACTGGCTGTTAGTCGCACAGCCAGTGCAACTGGTTGGATGAATAGACTGATAGTTTCGCTAATTACTAGCATAGGGATAAGGAGGCTGAGTGTGCCTTGTTGTAAGAAGTGGGCTAGGGATGCTTTTGTTTTACTACGGAAACCTGTAATGACGGCACTGGCTCATAGTGGGATGGCTGTTCCCACATTCATTAAGAGCTGTGTAGTGGGTGAAAATGAGCGGGGCAGTAGTCCGAGGAGATTGGTTGACCCAATAAATAGAATGCGTGGTATTAGTATTAGTGATCAAGTTTGTCCTTTATGATTATGGATACCTATTATTTGTTTTGATATGAGTTGAATTAGCCATTGTTGAAGGGAAATTATGTGATTATTAATTAGTCTTTTTGATGTTGGAAATAAAATACTTGGGAATATAATGATCAGAATGACTATGGGGAAGCCTATTATTATTGGGGTTACGAAAGGGGCAAATAGATTTTCATCCATACTGTTTCTCAAGGGATAGGTTGTTTTTGCACTTTAGTGAGTGTTGATTTTGGGTTGGGGTAGTAGATGTGTTTTGAGATTTTTATTTGAAATATAAATAATGGTAGAAATATAGATGAAATAGTAATAAATAATAGTAATATAGTAATAGTAATATTATTACTAGGACAGGTAAGGATAGTAGAAGCAATGCTGCTGTAGTTAGTATTTGTCATACGAATAGTGGTGTTTGGTACTGGGCTATAGCGGGTGGTTTTATGTTCATGATAGTAGTGACAAAATTAACAGCCCTGAGAATTGAGGATACGCCAGCTAAATGTAGAGAAAAAATAGTAAGCTTCTTCATGTGCTGAGTTGGGTGGGACCCGGCTTCGCTGCCTTTCCCCGCGCCTCTGCCTCGCTTTCTTGCGCCCGGACTCGCCCTCGCTCCCACTTCCCGGCGGGGTGTCGGGCGGCCGGAGCGGCAGCGGCAGTAAGAGCCCGCCTCTATGATGAAGTTCAAGCCCTACCAGACGCGGACCTATGACCGCGAGGGCTTCAAGAAGCGGGCTGTGTGCCTGTGCTTCCGGAGCGAGCAGGAGGACGAGGTGCTGTTGGTGAGCAGCAGTGGGTACCCAGACCAATGGATTGTCCCAGGAGAAGGAATGGAGCCCGAGGAGGAGCCTGGCGGTACTGCCGTGAGGGAGGTTTATGAAGAGGCTGGAATCAAAGGAAAATTGGGCAGACTCCTGGGCATATTTGAGAACAAAGACCGAAAGCACAGACATATGTTTATGTTCTTACTGTCACTGAAATACTAGAAGCCTGGGAAGATTCTGTTAATACAGGAAGAAAGAGAGAGTGGTTCAAAGTAGAAGATGTCATCAAAGTTCTCCAGTGTCATAAGCCTTACATGCCGAGTATCTGGAAAAACTAAAGCTGGGTTGTTCTCCAGCCAATGGAAATTCCAGTCCTTTCCCTTCCAGATAGCAACACTGTGTTTGTAACTGCTGCACAGACCTCTGGGCTGCAGTCTAGTGTGGGACAGAGAGAACTGGAAGGACCTCTTCCACCATGTGCAGTCTCATGGGCAGAGGCTTTATTATCCTTGGCAAACATCTGAATGACACTTGCAAACTGTCTGAATTTGCCATGCAGGATTTTCAAACAATTTGCATAAACTGTCTGAATTTGCCATGCAGGATTTTCAAACAATTTGCATGTTTTTTTTTCAGATGCTTTCAAATCTTCTTTAAAAAAAAAAAAAGTGCAAAATATTTTAACAAGCCAAAGCCATGTGGAATTTTTTTTAGATGCCTTAACTGTGCCCCCAGCCCACACATCTTGTTATTTTGGTTGGCATTTTCACAGCATTTTTTTCTCCGTTTTTTGTCTATTTGATGTCAGTCTGTGGTTTTTGTCAGATCAGCTTATTCATGGGTATATTTTCCCCTTAAATTGTTTTCTCATTCACAGTATTAATATATTCAACAAATCCTTCTGTTGCGGGAATTTACAACAATAATTCTTGATATTAAAGCAGTCCATCAACCCCAAAACTTGTTTCATAGGATCACAATTTTGATTCATAGATTCCAGATTTTGGACTATTTCTATATGGCCCTATTTTCAGGAATTTGTCAACACATTTGTCTCAATTTTCGTAACTGGTATTATGTCCCTAACTACCTGATATGGCCAGTTCCCCTAAACCTCGATAGTCCTTTAACACAGAGTTTAACTCTATAGAGCTGGTGATTGTTAGGCAGGTACAGTAAGCAAAATGCATGTAGTACATAACATCTTATCATGAAAACTGTATTCATGGAATTTGAGTTAGCATGTTCCATTGACAATTCCCTTCATCCATAATCTCTCTTTACACAGAATACATGAGAACCGTATTTCCCTCAATGTAAATTGCTTTTAAAAACATATTTCCAGTTTTTTTAATTTAGTGACATCTCTTCAGTTAAACTTTCTGGTTACCACCTTAAATGCCAGTCAGTGCTAACTGCCTCACAATTGAGTGAAATGCCCTTCTTGTTCAGCTATTACAGACCTAGATTTTTAAGGCACCTTGGAACATCTCATCTTTTACAGCTGGTCAGTAGGTACTAGTTATCATATAACTAAATATTGGGGCCCTGGAACATACCTGAACTAAGAATTACTTTGTCTTACACTTGTTCTTATATTCACTTAAATCCAAGAATCCCATTTAAAACACATAAATAGATGGGATTGTTTGAAACACTTGGTACTTCCCTGACCAAGTCAGAAATGAGGTGGGGCAAGTGAAAGATGATTCCATATGTAGATATTAGTTAGCTTCTTGTAAATAATTGTAACTGGTGGAATATAAAGTAGAAAATAAGCATAGTTATACGTTTGTTCTATAAATTGTTAACCTTTAAAAATATAATTGCTGCTAAAAATAGAGTGCTGTTACACCTAAGGAAAATTGGTGCCACTGTTTTGAAAATATCTTGTGCCATAAATGCAGCTGAACTAAATATAAATATTGGCTCACAAATTAATGCTGTCAAAGGAATGAGTGAAGTAGAAAAACTTTTAACCAATTCTAATTTATGTAGTGTGATCAAACATGATCATCCAGAATTTTTATATTTTTTTTTGTACAGAGGTTATGTATTCTGGATGGGTTTTTTTTAAAGGAAACATTTTAAAATCGCACAGATTGACACTTTGTATCAATCTTCAATGGACTAAGTTTTTTTCTCAGTAATCTCTGAAGTTTCTTTAAATTATATACTTAACACAGCAGAGAAACTGGATTGTTTTTGTATATAAGACTGTGTCCACCTGAAATGTTATCAGAAGTACTGGGGGTGGGGGGGAGGGCTGGGTATCTTGTATATGATATTATTAGAGGTAATAATGCATGAACTTATTTTATAAACTCTTGGACTATGTATTTGACATGTAAAATATGTACAGTATTAATGTCAGCCATTCCTTAAAAGTGAGCCTATAAGTATTGTTGTATAATTTTCTTTGGTCAGAAACATTTGGACTAAGTAGTGCCACTGGGTCAGGATTTTCTTCAGTGCCATTTAGCAAACCACCTGTCTTTAGTCTATGCAACTAGCAAAAAATTGTATAATGCATCAGAATATTTCAGTTGTCACACTTTAAATTTCACATGAAGGGTTCTTCACTATTCTTTTGTAACCCAGCCTAGCAAAATTAGAGGAAAGGCCCTAAGGAGATTTATTTCTGTTAAGAGAAAAAAGCCTACGTTTGCAGACTCAACAGTTGGATCTACTATAGATAACAAATAGTGTCTACTATCTCAACTCTTCAAAGTTTACAGAGTGTTGGGACTGTCATTCGTGCTTCCTGTGGAGTAGTTGGATAAAATTGGGCAGCTAAAATTTTTAGTTCCGTGGGGCTCCTAAATTTTAAAAAGTTTGTAAATTGATTCACAGACACAAAGTAGCACCTATCTTTCATGTTTGTTGTTGGGCTTTTGTTCATTTTTTTGTTTGTTTTTTGTAAACTGGTGAAATTTTCCAACCAACATGCCATTCAATTTTCTGTGGATCACACAGTTGTATAAAGCAGCAAAACTGAAGGGGGAATGATTGTTGTATACACTTTAAATTGCTTTGCATGGTCTCATTTGAGATAATTGGTGTAAGAACCTTGACTTTTTTTATATTTGGAACCATCAAATAAAAAATGGGAATCAATTTTTTTTAACATAAAAAAAGAAACTAATTCAACTGCATTTCAAAAAATACTTATCACCACCTAGGATTGTGTTGCCCAATCTCTTTGATTTGCCTGGTATTGCTTATGGAAGAAACAACTGATGCTACTTATACACACTAAATGTTTCAGAATATTGCTTAGAAAAATAATCTAAACAAGGTGTGTATGATGGTAAATTTATTTGCACAATTTAAATGTGAGGGCTAAAGAAAGAACACCACCAGAAAAATTTGAAATTTTGTGTACCTGTAAAAACATTTGACCATATAAACTTGCCCAACTTCTACTGTATTTGACCTAATGTATAAGAAATTTATTAAATAAATTGGTTAGGGATGCACTCATATTGCAGGGTAGATGTGTGGATGGGAGAATTAGCCAACAGATACACACTCTGTTGTAAAACACACACACACACACACACACATTATTTTCCTGCAGTGGCTCTAGGATTAAGGTGGGGGACCCTAGGTCTCTCTTTGCCTAGACTGAAGGCCTTCCTAGAACATTCTTTTATACTTTTACAAATAGAGTCCTAACTAGTTGGCCAGCCATGCATGTACAGACGTGTTTGACTTCTAGTGTATGTAAGGCAGGGTCAGCTAAAATATGATACTTTCACACTGGGTAATTTGAAAAGAGTTTAATAAAAGGACAGTCAGGAAAACTTTGCTTAGAGTGTAGTGAAACCAAGGAGTGGTGCAGAACCTCAGAAAAGTCTGAGGACTGAAGGGAAGAAGGAACAGAATAATATAAATAGAACCCAGGAAGGTCTTTGTCAAGGGCTGTGACTAAGGGACACAGCCAGTCCTACAGGAAATATGCCAGACAAGGAAATAGCTTTCCTCTAGTCTCGATTACCTGAACCCATCTGGAAGGTAGAGAGAAAAGGAGCTCAAGGATGTAGTCCATACAGGTGATCTCCTGTACAGAGATCACTGCAAACAATAGGGACAGTGTGTCTGGTTTCCTTTATTCAAACTCTTGCTCTGATGACTCCCCCATCAGGTTCCGTTCATTTACCCTTTCAGCCCCCACCTGCCATTAGGTACACATCTTGTGTCCCCAGAATCACTTCAGTAGAAAATGCTACGGGAGCCCCATTTTAACTTCATAACTTTAACAGGGTAATCCTTACAAAATGGACTAAAACATATTTGAATGTATATCTTATAGCAAAATCAAAAGAATAATATTAAATTAATTTTATAATACGCAATTTATCGCTAGATTTAGTGAAACATGATCCATCACAATGTGTTTAAGGTTAGAAACATATATGTTGTCAGGTAAACAAGAAATAGCTTACACTCCTACTATAATCAATGTTACGTAAGTTATTGATTTTTATACTGCAACTCCTAAAACAATAAGAGTCCTGGGTAAGGAGCAGATTGAATCCAACAGTCACATTATTGCAGAATTTGGTACATAGTGTAGATTTCCCATTGGTTCCAATCATCAAGTCACTTGGCTATAAATTACCTGGCATTCAGCCTGTCAAAGAGAAGCTGCTTGAATCCCACCTTGCACTACAGTACGGCCCTGTGCCAGAGCAGTCTCAGTCACACCTTCTGTTCATGGGCCGCTCTCCCCAACAGCTCAGAAATGGCAGCAATGTTACTGAGCTGCCAGTGTGTCAAAGGCATGGTGGAAGGTACACAGAAAAGCTTTCCCTGTTGTTTTCTTGGTTGCGTTAGTGTATTCTGAGCTGTTTATGGCTCCAGATGGGCACCACTTGAACAACTGCTTTTCTTTTGTGAAACATTGCAATGCCCTTACGGCAGGGAAAGTCCCATTGTTATAGTACATACTGTTCTACTTCAGGATTATTAACCCAAACCTTTGAGGATTCAGTCTTATGCTTAACAAATCTGAAAGAGCTACTGTCTTGGACATTTCTTGAATAAATCTTGGTCTGAATTTGAGAATGGGAGGTTTTCCTTCAGTATTTCAAAACTAATATAAACCTCTCAAACTTTCTCTCCTGTTCCCAAATAGCCTGTAGCAAATAAAGACAGGGGTTCAGTTATAGGCAGCTAAAAATAAGTAAGCAAATTCTACCCTTCACATTCCTGACCTGAAGCAGAAAATGCACTATTTGGGGGGCAGGGGGCAGGGCACACAAAGATAGCAAAGAGATGTGAAAGTTCACAGTATGAAACGGAAAGAGTTTAGGAAGCATTGCATTGTAGGAGAAAGCTCAATGGGCAAGGATGAGGACTTTGGGGTTCTGCTGCTGGTCATGTCCCACAACAGGTGTGTGTGGTTTTAAGTAACTCTCTTAGCCTTAGAAGCCTTATTCTGCAAATTTAGGATAATAGTACTTCCATGCTTTAGTTTTACTGGATTATCCTTAGGTAAAGGAAGATGATGATGTAACATTGGGACATGCTTGGAAAATAGTAAAGTTGTATACGAATACAGCATGAACAAAAATAACCAAAGAAAATTTGTCATATGGAAAATTATATCAGCATAAAAATACTACTGAAACATACACAATTCCTGGTAAAGTTCTCCTATACAGAATAATCCAGCTATACAGAATCAATTCCTAGGAAAAGCAAAACATGATCAAGAGTAATCACTAGAAACATTTAAAATAGATCTTACTAAGTTGTGTTCCATGAAATTCTTTAAACACAATACTCAGAAGTGTTATGTTAAAAGAAGAAGGAAGGAAGGAAGGGCAGGAAGGTGGGAAGGGTGGAAGGAAGGAAGAAAGGAAAGGAAAGGAGGAGACATAGAAGGAGATTTGGAGATTTTATGGTCAAATGAAACAAGTTTGGAAACTAAAATTTAACAGGTATGATTTTTCAGATGTTAACATCCTGATATTTAACCTCAACATTATGTAAGAGGGGTACATAGTATGCAGTGTTTCCTTTTTTTTCTCTTTTAATTGAAACTGCTGAGACATATTTTGAAAAATGCTGTTGTAGAGGGATTTACTTTATCAAGCAATTCTGGAAAGCAGCCAAATCCTGGAACAGCAGAGGTAACACTGTTCCTTGATGCACAGTGAACTATAATCAAAACAAACACAAAAAAGAATAACAATGACTAACATTTATTCAGTAATTTACAGATTACAAAACGTTTCCACCTAATTATCTCTCTTCATTCTCACTCTACATTTTCAAAATAGGTATTGTATCCACATTTGCAGATAAAGAAGCAAATGGTGGAGTTTCAGTGTCTGTGATCACATACTGGCGGCAGAACATGAGTTTCAAACCTAAGGTGTCTCACTTCGAATCCACCGACTTCCCACCAGAGCCCACTGCTTTATTGTTTAAAAAGAAGAGAGACAGTGAAGCACTTTGTACTAGTTTTTTAAAAGTTCAAAATAGGGGATAAAGACTTTTCCTTCTGTTAGATACTACACACCTTTGGCATAGTGGTTTGTAAAGGGAAAAGTACTACCTTGTAGGGGGCATTTTAGATGTCTGGACAGCTATTGTGACTGGCATTTACTGGAATGAGGGATATTAAATGTCTGTGCTATGTGGGAAAGGGCTGAACCATTTTCAAATGTCCTGCTAAAGTATTATTTTAGCTAGTGCTAAGCACACTGAAAATACAGTCTAGTAGTACTTTGTACATAGTACATTATGTATGGTAATCCTAAAAAGTTTTTATAAAAATTATATGAAAAGCTAAGTAAATAGAAGATGGTCATTATGATGGGATACTATTATAGAATAAAGACAATGTCTTAAAATTTATTAACACTGAGCACTTTTTCCTCTCAATTATAACATTTACAAATACATACTGAGCTGAAATAGTTTCAATGAATTAGCACAGTTATTGAAAGAGAAAAACAGCTTGCAAGTATGTAAAAAGATATTTGAAAAAGAATTGATAGAATTAGAACAAATATTATTAATTTTTAAGTAATTCACTTTTTTTTTAAACATCTTTATTGGAGTATAATTGCTTTACAATGGTGTGTTAGTTTCTGCTTTATAACAAAGTGAATCAGTTATACATATACATATGTCCCCATATCTCTTCCCTCTTGCATCTCCCTCCCTCCCACCCTCCCTATCCTGCTGCTCTAGGTGGTCACAAAGCACCTAGCTGACCTCCCTGTGCTATGCGGCTGCTTCCCACTAGCTATCTATTTTACCTTTGGTAGTGTATATATGTCCACGCCACGCTCTCATTTTGTCCCTGCTTACCCTACCCCCTCCCCATATCCTCAAGTCCATTTTCTAGTAGGACTGTATCTTTATTCCGGTCTTGCCCCTAAGTTCTTCATGACCATTCTTTTTTTTTTTTTTTTTTAGATTCCATATATATATGTTAGCATAACGGTATTTGTTTTTTCTCTTTCTGACTTACTTCACTCTGTATGACAGATTCTAGGTCCATCCACCTCACTACAAATATCTCAATTTCGTTTCTTTTTATGGCTGAGTAATATTCCATTGTATATACGTGCCACATCTTCTTTATCCATTCATCTGTTTATGGACACTTAGGATGCTTCCGTGTCCTGGCTATTGTACTTGAATTATGATTTTCTCACGGTATATGCCCAATAGTGGGATTGCTGGGTCGTATGGTAGTTCTATTTTTAGTTTTTTAAGGAACCTCCATACTGTTCTCCATAATAGCTGTATCAATTTACATTCCCACCAACAGTGCAAGAGTGTTCCCTTTTCTCCATACCCTCTCCAGCATTTATTGTTTGTAGATTTTTTGATGATGGCCATTCTGACTAGTGTGAGATGATATCTCATTGTAGTTTTGATTTGCATTTCTCTAATGATAAGTGATGTTGAGCATTCTTTCATGTGTTTGTTGGCAGTCTGTATGTCTTCTTTGGAGAAATGTTTATTTAGGTCTTCTGCGCATTTTTGGATGGATTGTTTGTTTTCCTGATATTGAGCTGCATGAGCTGTTTGTAAATTTTGGAGATTAATCCTTTGTCAGTTGCTTCATTTGCAAATATTTTCTCCATTCTGAGGGTTGTCTTTTCATCTTTTTTATGGTTTCCTTTGCTGTGCAGAAGCTTTTAAGTTTCCTTAGGTCCCATTTGTTTATTTTTGTTTTTATTTCCATTTCTCTAGGAGGTGGATCAGAAAGGATCTTGCTGTGATTTATGTCATTACATCCCAACAATCCCCAAAGTCTTAATTCATTCCACCATCACCTTTAAAATCTGAAGTCCAAAGTCTCATCTAAGTATCATCTAAATCAGATATGGGTGAGACATGAGGTATAATTCTGTTACCAAAAGTGGCGTTGGGCTGCTCGCCACTCTAAAGCCAATACTCAAGAGGCAAAGTTGCTGAAAAGGAAAGTTTGCTTTATTTCAGAGGCCAGCAACCAGGGGAGAAGGGAGACTTGTGTCCAAAGGCTGACTCCCCCCACTGACAATCAGTGGTCAAGAGCTTTTATAGGCGGAGGGAGGGGGCTACATGCAGAAACAGCATAGTCGGCTCTGACAGTCATCTTGAAATTGGTCATGCAGTGGTCTGATCAATGTCATTTTGATTGTTTTAAGTATAGTTAATCTTCAGTTCCAGGGTCATTTTTTCCCATTTCTTTGAAGCCAGTTCTTGGAATGGTGGCAGTTTATGTCATGGCTACAGTCTGGTCATCATGTAGTTAACTTCTTCCACCTGGTGGGGATTTCAGTATCTACAAGACAGCTCACAGGACATGGCTCAGAACATTATCTACAGCCCTTGAGGAGGAACTAAAGGTTCTTGACTTTGCTTATTGACTAAACTATAATTATTTTGACTGCTTTCCTTTGCTTCTGCATTTTCTCACTTCTCTGATTAAACTTATTCTTTGGTTAATGTTTTTCTACAGACAAAAGGCAGTCAGAGGACATGGTGGCTGGGGCAGCTGGCGGGGGAGTGAGACCATAGGGTCCTGCTCTGTTTCAATTCATCCTGAGGCAAAATTACTCTCTATATGTGAACCTGTGAAACCAGATAAGTTAATGTGCTTCCAAAATACAATGGTGGCATAGGATAGGCATTCCCATTCCAAAAGGGAGAAACAGGAAAGAAGGAAAGAATGATGGGTCCCCAGGAAGTCCAAAACCTGACAAGGGAAATTCCATCAGATCTTGGTGCTGGAGAATAATACTCTTTGGTTCAATGCCCTGCTCCACAGGCCCACTGTGGCATCAGTTCTGCCTTCAGGAACTGCTGAAGTGGTGATCCTCCCTCCATGATTCTGATGTGTGGGGGTCATACCCCCAAGATCCTGAGTAACCCTGTCCCATTGCTTTGCAGGGTTGGCTCGTTCCCAAGTCTTTGTATGAAAGCCATCTGACCTGTTAAATCCATGGTGGTGGCCCTGATGATCTCTAAATGATCTCTGGGATCTTTCTTTCCAATTCTTGAAGGAGAATATACATTTCCATCCTCACAGAATTATGATCCAGCTCTATAGAATCTAAGAAGTCTGACATCCTTCTTTCATTTTGTTCTATCTCCGTCCCCTTCAGCTCAAACTGGCTGTATTTCAGTTTCTGTAGTATCTTTGATAGATAGTCCAGCCTCACCCTTGGTGTTCTCTTCTGAACATGATTTCTTATTTTTCTACAAAATAGACTGAGAATTTTCCAAATCTTTAAGTTCTGGTTCCTTTTTTGCTTAGCAATCCCTCCTTTAATTCATCTTTCTTTTTTTCATTATGCTATAAGCAGTCAGGAGGACCTAGACTGGTCCTTCAACATTTGCTTGGAAACCTCTTCAGTTAAATATCCAGTTTCATCACTCACAAGTTCTGTCTTCCATAAAACACTTGAACACTGACACACTTTAGCCAAGTACTTTGTCACTTTATAATAAGGATAGCCTTTCTTCCAGCTCCCAATAACATGTCCTTTTGTCTGTATGAGACATTACCAGAATGCACCTTCACGTCCATATTTCTACAAACATCCTATTCATAAGTATTTGTGCACTCTCTAGGAAGATGGAAGCTTTCTCTCCAGATCTCCTCTTTTCTTTCTCAGCCCCCACCAGAATGGCCCAAATGTTCATAGATCTAGCATGCACCTCAAAACTTTTTCAGCCTCTACCCATTACCCAGTTCCAAAGCTTCTTTCACATTTTTAGGTATATGTTACAGCAGCACTCCACTTCTCAGTACCAAAATCTATTTTAGAGCTACCATATAATCTAGCAATTGCACTTCTGGGTATATGTATATCCCAAGGAAGTGAAATTAGGATCTCAAAGAGCTGTCTGTATCCTCATGTTCACTGAAGCATTATTCACAATAGGCAAGATATGGAAATAACCTAAGTGTTAGTCAATGGATGAATGGATAAAGAAGATGTGGTATACATATACAATGAACTATTATTCAGCTATGATAAAGCAAGAAATCTTGCCATTTGTAACAGCATGGATGGAACTTGGGGGTATTTTGCTAAGTAGAATAAATCAGGCAGAGGAAAACAAATACTGTATGATATCACTTACATGTGGAATCTAAAAAAGCTGAACTCTAGAAACAGAGAGTAGAATGGTGTTTACCAGAGGCTAAAGGGTAAGGAAAAGGGGAGATGTTAGTCATAGGGTGCAGACTTCCAGTTATAAGCTGGGGATCTGAAATATGGCATGGTGATTTTAGCTAATGATACTGTAAAATGTAATTAAATTTTCTAAGAGAATAGATCTTAAATGTTCTCGCCACAAAAAAGAAATGGTAATTATGTGATGGGATGGAGGTGTTAGCTAACGCTATGGTAGTAATCATTTTGCAACATATAAGTATCAAATCAACATATCTACATCTAAAGCTTATAAAATATTATGTCAGTTATATCTCAGTGAAGTTAGAAAAACAAAACAAAACAGAGTTTATCTGAGCTTGGGCTTCCACACAAAAATACAGTAGACTGGGTGGATTCAACACTGTGATTTATTTTTCTCACAGTTTTGGAGGTTAGGCGTTACACAGAATGTTCTAGATTGTTTGCAGATTTGGGTCATTCCATCCAAGATGAGAAGCTAAAACTGCACATTATCTAGCCATACACAGTGGATAACGTTGGTGACATCTTACAACTGGCAGGATTTGACTTTACATTCCTGAAAGTCAAGGTGTTCCTTAAGCAGGGGGAGTGGTACAACCTCTGCCAAATTCTCTGTCCTTTCTGACTCTATTAGAAACAGTAGTGATTCCTGGCCCACCCTTACTCATTTCCTTGGGGAAAAAAATCCTGATACTTAACAAGAATAGGGATCTCCAAGTATCTATTAAAATTAATTGGGCTCATGAATGATTGAATCGGATTTTCAATTGTTTTGGTGTTAGCAGGGTTATTGGGTTCTACTAAATGATCAAATATTCCTTGGTTGTAGCTGAATCACTTTCTATGGAAAGAGGCTGTTAGGCTGTTAAACTGTGCAGAATGGCAACTGGCCAAGTTTTAAGGCACCTCTTTGGCCAAGTCTGTAATGGTCCTCGAATATTGAAAGTCTCAGGTTATTTCTTCACTTGGTCCAGCATTTTGTAGCTGAGGGGTAGAATGAGACAGAGTACAATGAGATGTCAGGCATGGGTCCCAAGGTTTCAGGATAAGTGGAAACTCTTGAAAACTTGGGTGAACGGGAATAATTGTTTCAGCATTTTGCTTGCACACGTGGTGGGGCAGTTCAGCAGCTCTGGGCTGGGGAAGTCTTGAAAGGGGTTCCTGGACTCAATTCTAAGGTGTGTGTGTGTGTGTGTGTGTGTGTGTGTGTGTGTGTGTGTGTGTGTATGTGTAGGCTTCCCCACGCCAACAAGCAATTCTCAGATGCCAGCAGCGTGTCTGAGGATTCAGCTCAATTCTGACACTATCTATGGGAAGATAGAATTTGATTCCACAAGTAAAGGGCTTAGTCCCACAACACCACTCTTTACTTCAAACACCAATCACAAGCCGAGGTTGTTGTCTGTACTTCTGACTGACTGGCTTTAAATCAAAGGTACCTACAACCCCCTCTTTGGGTTTGAAGAATTTGCTAGAACTGCTCACGGAACTCAGGAAAACCCATTACTCACAGGATTACTGATTTATTATAAAAGGATATTAAAGGGGACAAATCAACAGTGAGATGAAGAGATACATAGGGTGAGGTGCAGAGCAGAGGAGCTTCTGTTCACATAAAGGTTGGGGCCCAGTACGGTGACACTTGGAAGCATTCTTATTCCCCAACTTGAAAGCTCTCTGAAAAGGAGGGCCAGAAACTGTTCTTCTCGGTTTTTATGGAGGCTTCATTCCATAGTCATGGTTGACTATATCACTGGTCAGTGGTGATTGATTTAACCTCAAGCACCTCATCTCTTTCTGGGAATCAGGGGGTGTGATTTAAAGTCCCAACTTTCTAATCACATGGTTGGTTCTCCTGGCATCCAGCCTCCTCCCTTGGGTGGGATCCAAAAGGCACTTCCTTGTAGCATTTTCAAGAACTGAGAACAAGAGACCAAACATTATGTCATTGTTCTTATTGCCCAGGAAATTCCAAGGGTTTCAGGAGCTATGTTCATCTGTATAACCAATGATATATATGTATATATTATGTATATATAATAACCAACAATATATAATATCACAATATTAATATTGCAGGTCTTTAGAGTTGACTCAAAAATGGGAATGGATGAGGGGGTTGGTGGTTCTTTTCATGGGTAAACGAAATGTTAAAACTAAGACTTGAGTGCAGCTAGCTTTGGGAAGCAAAACAATTTTAAATTGTCAATCTGAAGTGTGAGGAAAAAGAAAGGTATATAATCCAATCTAAAGGCTATATGGTAGATAACTTTTTATTTTCACAGGGGCACATCTCCACCTTTGAGGGAGAAATAGGCCACAGGTGTAGGCAACTTAATCCAAGTTGGGCCAGTCATTAAACTTCCTCATCACCAGTTACTAACCCAAGTAGGACCATTGCTAATTCATAGGATGTCTTTCTTTGTATGAATTTGAAAACAGTTTTGCTTCCTAAAAATATTTTACTTCCATATTATCAGAAAATTATTATAATATACAGATTTTTGTAGAACGACTCAACTTACTGCCACCTGCTGGAAAATCATGGTAATAAATATACAAATGTATGACTTTTCTCTAAGAGTGGCACAACTGTAAGAGCAGCTTTGCACCTGAGCTGATCACAGTAATTGGCCACGGTGTGTGTCCATGACCTAAGCTGGACCTATCAAAGTCCTCTCCTGGGAGCTTGCTGTAATTATCTCTTTCTTTTCTACGTGCAAAGTTATAAAGATGTGAACCGGGATTTATCATTGACCAAGGTTCAACTTCAGGGAGAAACTAAAGCCAATCTATTAAAAGGGAATGGGGTACATAGAAAGAAATAGTCCCAATGGTCCTAGAATTTCTGGCTCCAATTCTACTGGAAAATATTTCTCTCCTTGCCTTTCTATGGTTAAGCTACGAGACAATTTCCTTTGTTCAGTTAAGCAAAAGTTCAGTTTCTGTCTCATGGATAAAAAGTAAGGAAAAAAAATTAAGTATACATTGACTTTGTAGGTCAAGTAAAATAAACTGACTGTAGTTGGCAAAGAGGGCAATAAAGAGATACTCTGAGGTACAATATTTTATATTAGAGTTATATGTGGAATTATCTAATTGTTCTTGCCGGGACTGTGCCTTGCTAAACCTAGTGGCACATCTACTCCATAGCATAGATTCTTGCCTACAGTAGCCATTTAAAAAAATATTTGTTGAATTAAATTAGTTTCAAAACACAGAGATAGACAACACTTCATTCATTCATGTCCCTATCAAGTGTTTATTGAACAGCTACTTCAGAATAGAAAAAGTTCTAATTACTCAGGGTACTATTGTACAATGGGTATTTGTATTTAAACTTCCAGATCACATTTGTTTGTTTGTTTATTTTTACCAATATGCATCTATAGTAGATAGCCATCATGCCAAAAGCAATTACTACATAAAAAGGAGATATTCTCTGGACAAATGGAGACAACTCCACAAGTCTGAGTCAACATGAGGTTCTAGCTCCCAATTTGTATTCCCTAGATGTGAAAATTTGGAGGTACCATTTAACCTCCCAAGGCATTGTTTTCTCATCTATAATATGAAGAGATGTAACTGGATGATCTTTAAGGCTTTCTAGCTAAAAAGAAACCTAAAGTTTTCTTTCAATCTCTCAAACCAGTGGTTTTCAGAGGCTGGTCTTTCTCCAGCAGCCTAGAAACTTGTTAAAATGCAAATTTCAAACCCCACCCCAGACTTACTAGATCACATACCCTGGGGGTGGATTCCAGCAATCTGTATTTTAACAAGCTCTGATGTGTGCCAGATTTGCAAATCACTGCCTAGGCATATCATGTACAGTATATTTCTTAGTCAATGTATACGTGGAGAACTTTACTCATTTTTCTCTGTTGCATTTCACTAATGGCATTTTCTCTCCTACCCACGTTGTTTGCCAGTATTTTTCACCCAGTGAAAACTATTTTGGTGGAAACAAAGTTGTCATTCCTTTATTTTTTTCTTTTTCTTAATGTTTTCAAATATCTCTAATGACTTTATTGGATTTTACAAACAAAGTTTATGCAAAAGAAATAAAAGAAAGAAAACCAAGTGACGTCATTATACGAGCGATGTTATATTATGCATATCCTTTTTTTTTTGAGACTCAATGGACATTATTATGGTGGTATATTGATAAAAGCTGCTGTCAACAAAATGGGACAAAATATTTTGGGAATATTCTTGAGCTCTTTGTGAATTAAAAAGTATGTCAGTGTCATAGCATTGCTCATGCAGGTTAATTTTTAGAGATTGAATGCAACAGATTAAACACACACACATACATACACACACAGGAAAATATTGATAAATGCCTGTAAGTGAACAACCACTAGATGATCTCCTATAATTATCCAATCCTTCTTGCTGCAACCCTCAGAAAATGTTGACTAAAGATACAGAAAGAATAAAATTCTGGGTGAACAATCATTTCTACAAATAAGACACTTTCTATTAGCAGTTTGTTATTCTAAGTTTATAAGTGATGTGGTTTGAGTATGTACCCATTTGCCTCTAGCACTAGTACATAAACAGATTTATGAACACATTAATAAGAAATTTTATTAGGTGTCACTTTTGTTGTGTGGCCCTCATAATTTGGCTTTAGAACATCATATATATGAATCTCTGACAGAGTGCAGGATGTGCCAACGGAGTGACTAATTTTTCCACAAAGGCGATAAAAAAAATAGAGAGCAAATAGATTTGACGTATATCCTTGTGTCCTTCTTATTGTCTCCTTCCCCTCAATGTCTTTAACTCTTTTTGTAAAACTTTCTTCTTTAGGAATATTTTATCCATACCTGATTAATGACTAAAAGATAGTGGTAGTCATCACTGCTGGGGGTCGACTAGCTTTGTTAGTTTGGGTTTGGAAGCCAATTACAACTTTTCCCTTTCAGTTAACTCCATATTGTATTTAAATATAGATAGATAGATAGATAGATGGATGATAACCATTATTTAAGAGTAAATTGTGATATGGATGTGCATAATGTGTTTTAAAGTAATAATTATGACTCAGTTTTGAGCCAAAATAGTTTGGCTCATTGCTAGCAATGGATACCATAGGAGAACAGAATTTTTTTTAATCATTAGTGAAGAGATTCAGAGTGGCATGGAAATATCCTTATATTAATAAAAGGATTATTTTGTCAGTGGAAGAAAAACACCACCTCCTTTCCTCTTTTCCAGTATTCTTGCTTAAATTCATCATTTTTGAGTTTGGGGGGCTTCCCTATTCAAGTGCCTACTATTGAGAGTCAAAAATTCTAATATAAAGGAGCAGTACCTTCCCTTTTTCTCACATTCTTTCCCGCAATTTCTGACCACTTATCCTTCTTCAGATATGAAATAAGAGTATAGTTAAAGATTAGGAATTTACCATGGGGGAGTTTGTAAACCTGATGTATATATATTTTACTGTTACACCTTTATACAATAAAGAAGAACCTGCAGAGACAGGGCACTTAAAAATATATATTCTCTCTACCTTAGAGAACTGAACCATATTACTTATTTAACACTTCTAATAATTTCTTCCCTCTTCTCCTCTCCAATTTGCTTAGTGCACACTGGTTCCTTTATTCTTATTTTAATTTTCTTCCAGCAACTTCTGCTTTATACCTTTCTTTTTCCTCTGATTTTTCAATGTTGTTATTCTTTCGATAACACTTCTAAATTTCTATTTTTCTTCTGTTGTCTCTTTTTTCTTCCATATTCCAAATATGACTTCCAAGGATTTTATCAAGATGAATTATTCAGAATGAAGAGAGTGAATATGAGGGGTTTAAGGAACGAGGAAGAGGAGAGCTGCCAAGATGCAGAAGCATAATGGAACAATCTGGGGTGTGAGAAGCAAGAGACAGAGGTCCTTGCTAAGGCATGACTAAATGGGAAGCTTATTAAAATAATGATTTGGAGTAGAGTGTATGAAGAAAATAAAGTAGATCCAGCCTTCCAGGTCAGTAGCTAATAACCCATGGGTTTGCTACTAAGGAAATTAAAACTTTAACTAATGAGAATCCTAGCCACCTACTGAGAATGAAACTGAAGGCTTCCTGTTAACTCCCCCACCTGGGTCATTTTGACAGAACAGTCAGAAAGTTATTTCCTCTTTATTTAGTTGCAAAAGACTTGAAATGGATACAAAAAAGAAAAAAAAAAAGTTGGTGGCAAACTCTTCTTATTCAGCTTTCACAAGAGGAGATCCAGTGTATTTCCCCTGCACCCAAAACATACATCATCATAGGCCACGAAAAGAGGAAAGACAGTTAAAAAAACAAAAACAAAAAACGGGAGCTGTCCCAGTTGAGTACAGCCAAGATGACTCAGACAGTCTCCCAGGGGATTTTTGATGTGAGGACTTCCAATTAAGAAATCCTCTATTAGCTCTGTGGAATCAGCAGGATTAAACTACCTCTTTCAAGAACACTGGTTAAATATCATGATTCCAGGGGGGTGAGGGGTCGATTTTATCCACACCTCTTTTTATTTCTGCACAAGTAAGAACACCTCTGTTTAACTCTTGGGTGAGTAGGAGAGTGATTGGAGGCCTTCGGGACACACTTTGGCCCTGGATGAACATTTAGGGTCGCTTTACTAGCCCTAAATTAAACTCTGACCCTACTGTGGTTCTTAATCAATCGATCAGAAAGTGTGGTGGGGATCCGGGTCTCTACTGGTGGGTGAAACAGAAGGAATCTAAGCTGGATGTGACAAGACATCCAGCAGGATATGATGATGAGGGCATTTCAGTATCAAGACGAGAGGGTGGGCAGGACACGAACTTATCTCTCGGCTCCCTGACGCCCAGGTGTTCTGGGAGAGATCCCGGAGGCACGTGCCGCGGGGACTGCAGCTGACAGCCAGGGACCGGCGGCCAGGCGCCCCTCTCCGCGGGCGGGGAGCGAGCGCCTGTGTGCGCGCGAGCGGCGGGCGGCGGCGGGAGGAGGCGCAGGCGCGCTGTTCGCCCGTCTGCAGCCCCGCGCCGAGCGCCGCGTCTCGGAGAGTTGATGGCAGCACCACAGTGCGGCCACCCGGCCGACCGCCGAGCGCAGCCACCCGCCGCTGCCCGGGGAGCGTCCAAGATGTGGGGGGACTGGGGCGGCAGCGGCCGCCGCGGCGCCAGGGACCGGGGCGCGCAGCAGCCTCCGCTCGCCCGCCTGTGCTGACCTGCCTCGCTTGCCCCCAAAGAATGTCAGCCAAGTCCAAGGGGACCCCCTCCTCGTCCTCTCCAGCCGAGGGACCGCCGGCAGCCTCCAAAACCAAGGTGAAGGAACAGATCAAGATCATCGTGGAGGATCTGGAATTAGTCCTGGGCGACCTGAAGGACGTGGCCAAGGAACTTAAGGAGGTGAGAGGTGCGGGGTGTGGGGAAGGAGTTCGTCGCCTTTCACCCGCTGGGGTTCCCGGTCCCGTTTTCACTGGGGACCGCCAGATTTCTTAACTCAAGGGAAACTATAGAAAGACGCCTGCAGACGGACTTTCTTTCCTCCAGCGACTCCTGAGAAGAGTTGTTGCACTTTCTTTTTTTTCTAATCAGGAAGAAATCAACTAGTGTTTTAATCGATGCACCTGGGATGGTGAGAGGGGTGAACACGCGTGTCTCTGTGTGTGTGTGTGTGTGTGTGTGTGTGTTGGGGAAGGGGATTCACTGGGGGTGTGTCGACAGAGGAAGAAACCAGCAACCGGCCGCAGAGTGCAAGATGCTTCTCTCCTGCCCTCTTGCTCCCCCAGAGTCCGCTGGCAAGTCTCTCCTTGCCTGGCAGCCTCCTCAGGCCGGGGCTGAAAGGGGGCCGGGTTCCGTGCCCTGGGCCAGGCCCGAGAGGGCAGCCTGGGAGAAGGTCGGCTCCGGCCACCGTCCCTGGTTCCCGAGCCCAGCTGGAAGGAAGGCGACCCGGGGCTGCTGGCAGGAGAACCCAGACTTGGGGATGTAAAGGGGGTCTGGGACTTTCTCACTTTCGCAGTTCCTGAGGCATCCCCTGCTCTCCTCGGAATGTCCCTCCCAGTAACTCCGGGCCTTCTCGCCACCCCACCTCCTTTCTTCCTCCTATCTTGTCGCCGTTGGCATAGAACCTGGGGCGCAGGGCGCGTCGGTGAGTGCGTGCGTGCGTGATTGTGTGTGTGTGTGTGTTTGGTGTGCGTGCACCAGCGTCTTGCCACTTGAGTCCTGGCTCTTGGGAACCAGGACTGTTGTGTTTCTTTGTCGCTCCCCCCAACCCCCATTTTACTTCTGCCCTCCCACCCCCACCAGCGTTGATGCGGATAGAAAGAAGCGGAGGCAGTGTCAAGGCTGAGGATGCGTAACTCAGGCTGCAGCTCCAGGCGGGGGCGAGGGCAGGGTTGGGAGGGGTGGGGTCTCCCGCGAGCCCGCGGGTGGCGTCTCGGAGCTGGTGGCAGAGTCCCAGCCCAGTGTTCCGCTACTGACTGGGTGCCTGGTGCTGTTCTCCGCCAGGAGTCCGCACCCCCAGTTGCAGGAGAGCTGACACTGTAACTTCGAAGGTGGTGGCCGCAGTGGGAAGGGAAGGGGTGGGGCGTAGTCTAGGTCCAAAATTATAATCCTGAAGGCCAGGAGGGAAGAGATTGAGGGTCGTTTGGATGGCTGGCCTCTAGAGACCTACCTCCTCTGTCCAATTTCCAATCCAAATGTGAGGATAGAGCCCTCCTTCTTTCTCCCCCTCTCCCCGTTACCTCTGTGAACTGAACTCCGCGTTTGTTACCAAGTACAAGTCTGTTAAAATGACCCATTCATCGGCAGGGTTTGGTTTGCAAATGGCAAATGCCATTCTTGTAGGTTGCTCCACTGGCAGAACATAATTACTACTGAGGTCCTGAGAGCGGAGATTGATACAGATGATAGATGCGAGGAGGAAACTTGTTCGTGTTTCAGGGCTTCTCTAGGATCATTGTTTCACAACTGGTTGACAGATGGTGAGGTTATGCATAGAAATTCAAGTCTAAAGATGCTGTTTGTTTCTTTGTTATCCTTTTATTTGACATCTTTGGCAGGCTGTATTTTCATCCGAAACATGATGGCGTTTTAAAAAACGAACAAATTTGGGCAAGTTCCTTTTGGCAGAATTGTGCTTTACGGTTGTTGAGGTTTCTAAGATGGGGGATGTGGGAAAGCTACATCAGCACAGAAACGTATTTACTGCTTCAGCGAGGAGGCTGAGATTAAGAGAAAGGTAGTCAATCAAAACTCCGCATCTATGGGCACATACTTCTTATGTTACAATGTGTCACCCCACTCCTTATTTTAGACAGAATAAATGACAAGAAACTGCACATGGTCCTAGTTCTGCTTTGCATCATTATTCTGTAGATGTTTGGAGACCAGGTAGATCTATAGTGAAACTTTTAACCTCACTGTAGCTCTTGGATAGAATCACAAAGAAGTGTTTCAGGGAGTCTGTGGATCTCTCTCCCTTTCACTCTTTCTGTTTTCATTTGCTTGAGGATTTTTATTAGGGAAAAAACAAACAGTTTATGAAAGGAATAGAAAAGCACAGGTAATGTAAAACCAAGTAAATGAAAAGATCTGTCTTCTAGACAGATCTATAGATAAAATTTTATCTTGATGCTCTGTAAGCTTTGATTGGGTGCCAGGCCCTGTCTGGCTAAAAATTTCACCCCTGAGAGTGGAATTTATGAATGATAAATGATTTGATGTGATTATTAATTACTTTTGTGAGGACATCATCATCCTAGGTTTGCACATGGAGTTGTGGATACTATGTCTGAATCTCAAAACACTGGCCATTTATGTAATAGGAGAGATAGTTATTTCAAGAACAAAATATTTATAGGGCATGTTTAACCTATGACATCTTGCAGTTGTCCAGCATTTATCTTTTTAAGATAATATTGCACACATGACTGAACCTGTTTTTGATGTAATTTTGAATGGAGGAGTAACTGAAAACTTTGTAAATCACAAACCTGTTGGTGCCTACACCTATGACTTGTAAATATAAATGTCACTATTCATTAATTGTTACATTCACTATTCTGGCAGCTTATCATTGGTATATACTAAATATAAACGGTTATATTTTGAATTCTAATTCCTTTATTGGCAATGATATGTGTTTATGCCATAATATATTTTAATATAAGTTAGCGTAGAGCTGTTATTAATTTGGAACAGAAATTAGAAATAAGAAAGTGATTATGACTGCATCACTATATCATTCACCATATGGTATTTGTTTTTTCCCTGCCTTTTTTTTTTTTAAATCTTTATTGGAGTATAATTGCTTTACAATGGTGTGTTAGTTTCTGCTTTATAACAAAGTGAATCAGTTATACATATACATATGTCCCCATATCTGCCTTTTTCATTCTAACTAAAATGTGGTATTCTGAATATTTTGTCCTTTATTTTTGCATAAACTCTGCACCAACAATATTAGACTTTTTTTTTTTTTTTTGGTAGTACGCGGGCCTCTCACTGCTGTGGCCCCTCCCGTTGCGGAGCACAGGCTCCGGATGCGCAGGCTCAGCGGCCATGGCTCACGGGCCCAGCCGCTCCTCATCATGTGGGATCTTCCCGGACCGGGGCACGAACCCGTGTCCCCTGCATCTGCAGGCGGACTCTCAACCACTGCGCCACCAGGGAAGCCCCAATATTAGACTTTTGTTTGAGGTTATTTTGAAATTTATTTTCTCTTTAGAAGTTTTCTGGATTTCAGTCATCTGAAAATTCAGGTAGTGGGATAGATTCCAACATAATAGTAGCTGCTTGGAACTCTTTAACAATTAGTAACAGGGACTTCCCTGGTGGCACAGTGGTTAAGAATCCACCTGCCAATGCAGGAGACATGGGTTCGAGCCCTGGTCCAGGAAGATGCCGCAGAGTAATTAAGCCCGTGTGCCACAACTACTGATCCTGCTCTCTAGAGCTCGCGAGCCACAACTACTGAGCCCACGTGCCACAACTACTGAGCCCGCGCGTCTAGAGCCCGTGCTCCGCAACAAGAGAAGCCACCGCAATGAGAAGCCCATGCACCGTAACAGAGTAGACCCCGCTCGCCGCAACTAGAGAAAGCCTGCGTGCAGCAATGAAGACCCAATGCAGCCAAAAATAAATAAGTAAATAAATAAATAAATTACTGATGAACAAAAAAATAAAGAAAAAAACAATGAGTAACAAAATTCTATTATTATTGGTATCTTTTATGATTATTATTGCTTAATTATAATTAGATTGTATATTAGAAGAAGAAGAACAGGATTTCTAGAAAGTCTAGGGGCAGATTTATTCTGCCCTCAGAATTTAGTAAAACCTCAAATTACTTGACTTTTCAGAAATAATATGAGTTTCTGGGTCTTCTGTACTATAATGGAAAAGCCTTAAGTATAGTTCAACATATTTATTCAGCATCTATTGTGTGCCAAATACTATATTACCTTTTTATTGCTACCAAGATGAATAATTTGGAGTTTCTGGTCTCAGTGAACTCAAAGAATAGGTTGGGATATATTTATCCTGTCTTTGAACATCAATAGTGTAAAAAGGCATTACTACTTTTAGTGACCACCACTCTCACTGTGATCTAAGAAAACAGAATTGAGAATAAGAATGAGTATATATAGATTTGTAAACTGATACTTGGTATGTACTTAGTAGTAAGACTTTGGTGAAAAGGGTAGTAGAAACTTAAAAAAGATGGTAAGATATGAATTTTAAGAAACATGATTTATTCAGATTGTCATGATTAACACAAATGGGTCAGTGCCATATACAGGAGATCACATATCCAAGTGTTACGATTAAACAGTGGAGATTTTCATGAAGGCCACGTCCTTAGGGAGAATGAAAAACCAAAAAGGAAAATTTGGGGTCTTTGAGATGTGGATAAGATTTGAAAAGGTAGAAAGGAGAAGCAATTAAGAGGAAATAGCATTGGAGTACAAGATTAATCCATGTTGCTTTTTTCTACACGTTGAAAAAAAAGAAAAAAAATAGTGGTTCAACTCTAGAGTTTTAGGGATAAAATTAGCCATTTCTGGGGCAATCCTTTTTCTTTGAAGTAAGGCAGAAAAAAAGAGCTATTGCTTTTTAAAGAGAGTTCTCAAATAAGCTGACCTCTCTTGGTATCAGTTTGCCTGTTCTTTTGTGGAGATCTCACTGGTAAACTTGTTGTGCATCAAGTGTTGGTGTTAATATAGGGTCATAAATCTTGTTGCTTAGGGAGCGATTGGAATATATAATAAATAGCCTTCTACTTGGAAACAAAATTCATTGCTGCTTTAGCTGGATTCTTGTTTAGTTTAGACTGTTTCATTTTACGATTTTAAGTAACAAGACTATTATATGAGTTAACTATATGTGTGTGTGTATGTATATATATATACATATGTATGTGTGTATATATATATATGTATTGCTAAGCCCTGTGAGTAGACATGACCATTATGGAGAAACCAGTAAAGATGAGTTGTTCTGTCTGCTCTGGGATCACTGACTGATTGGACTTCATGAGTAGGAAAGTTTTGTCAGCTTTGTGACTATGGGTTGGAAAGCACTCAATGTTTCTCTTATAATGTCATAAACAGAAATAAATTAAAATTAAGTTTAATTTTGAAAAATTTGAAAACCCATAGGAAATGATCCATTTGGGGGCTGATGAAAACAGAATTAATAGAACTAACAATTATCTGCAAAATATTTTTGTTTTAAAATGTTTTTTCTCTTTTTTAATGGCTTATCCACTTGAAGTGCTTTAGTTTATTGATCTAGGAAATCCTACCAAATATTTTTTGGTTAATGAATCCATGCATATAAAATTCATTACTTGAACAAATTACGGAGAATAATGTCTGGAGTATTTTCTAAATTCTAAAGTCATGAATGAGTGAGATTACACAGATGATTAATTTGTAGCAATAGCTGTAGTTTTACTACTCTCTACAACAGTCTACCCTCTCAAACTGAAGTATATTACCAAATGCTAAAATGGTCTTTAGTTTTTCTTTTCTTAAGCATGATGGCTTAGCATGTTATTAAAAGAGCAGCATGGTTCTGAGAAAATAAAAATAACCAATAACCATCCTTTACTGTCTCTCTATTTCCAATGCATTAAACCATTCAAGACTCAGAGAATTAACTGATAAGAAATTCAAGCAGAATTAAAGTAATAAATAGACAGTGTGCTTCAGGCAATAGTGAAGTAATAGATAATAAAACCAATGTAATAGTTTCATTGTTACTTGGATTATGTTTTTTCCACCCTTACTGCTCTGAGGATCTCAGGTAATTAAATCAAAATGTAGGAAAAGAGATAGAAATGTAAGTTTCAGTAAAACATATTTTCCCACACAAATTAAACTACAGAGCTTCTGTAGAACTAGTTCATAAAAAATATCATGGACAATTTTTGAAAATTAGAGGGGAAAAATTCCAATAATATGCCAACCCATTTCTGATTAAAATGTAAACTGACATTAAGTTGAAAATAAAAGATTGGTAAACAATGAAGGGTACTCTTTTTTCCTTTAAAATTTATTTGTGTATTTTATTAAGATTTTATTTGGGGGGGCAGTTTTAGGTTCACAGCAAAATCGAGGGAGAGGTACAGAGATTCCCTTATACGCCCTGTCCCCATACATGTGTAGCATCCCCCATTATCAACATCCCCCACCATATTGGTACATTTGGTACAACTGATGGATCTACATTGACACATCATTATCATCCAATGTCCATAGTTTATGTTAGGGTTTACACTTGATGTTGGACATTTTGTGACTTTGGACAAATATGTAATGATATATATCTATCATTATGGTGTCCTACAGAGTATTTTCATGCCCTAAAATTCCTCTGTGCTCCACGTATTCATCCTTCCTTCAAATCCTAAGGATACTAGTTTGGTAAAGAAGATATTTCATAAGTAATACAGTATATGAATAATATAAAAAGTTTGGAAAAATAAAAAGATTAGAAAGGAGAACATAAAAATTATCTTTAATGCTACACGTAAATAGATATATTGAGAATTTTGCTATATTTTCTTTCCATCTTTTTGTATGCATGTTTTTAACATAGACAAAGTCATGTAAAATTATGAAGTTATATACAGTGATGTTTTCTGCTTTCTGGAATACTATTAGATCATAACCATTATATAGATCTGTTATACGTTACTTTATCGTGCCCCTAATGTTCGACATTCTATTTATTAACAAATTTTTGTGGTTGTTAAGTATCACTAAAAGAACAGCTTTGACAATAAAAATAGCTAAGACAGATAGATTTTTACTATCTGCCTGATACTATTCTAAGTTTATTTCTTAATATTAGGTCTTCTAATTCTCAAAACAGACATATGAGGAAGGTACTATTGTTACTCTATTTTACAGATAAGAAAATAGAGGCCAGAGATGTAAAGTCACTTGCCAATGTCCCTTACTTGTGAGTGAGGCTTCAGTGCTAGGCATTTTAGTGCTACAGCCTAGGCATTTAACCACTAAGTTCTATGGATCTTCCTATTTTTTCCCCCAATTGCTTAGAAATCAAGGGTGCGAAAGTTTTAAAGTTTTCAATCCAACTTGCCAAACTATCTTCCAGGGAGTTTTTCACAAGTTTTTTACTCCCAGCGTCTGTATATGTGTGGACCCATCTTCTTAAATTTCTAGTGAAGCTCATAAAACTTTTAAGTCTTATTGTGAGTATATTATTTCTTTGTGGTAACAGTTATTGTTTTTGTGGGTTGTACTCAGTTTTGGGCACCAGTATTGAGGCAAAATTAATAGTGAGTTCACTAGACATTGCAGTTTTCATCTTCTGAATAAATAGGTACTGCAGTGAATTACTTTTGACCTATTTATTCTTCAACAAAAACTTTAAGAAAAATATGACATTTCTTTTTTTATATTATGACTTAGAAAATAAAGGAACAACTAATATGGGTGCTTGCTGATGTCTAGCATTGTATATAGCAGTTTCAAATGAATTTAAAAGAATTTGGGAAACTTTTATTCTCTTTTGTTATCAAATTGCCTTGGAAGGGAGGTACTGTCCTTAAGTTTTCTGATATGTTTGGGGTTTGACAGTTGTTTCGCTTTCTGCTGTGAAGATGAATAGAGAAGCTTGTTGAATATTTACCAGGCCCCAAATTATTGAGCTGGCTAGCAATGCCAAATGTATCTTTTTTTTTTCTTTTTTTTTTTTTTGCGGTACGCGGGTCTCTCACTGTTGTGGCCTCTCCCGTTGCAGAGCAGAGGCTCTGGACGTGCAGGCTCAGCGGCCATGGCTCATGGGCCTAGCCGCTCCGCGGCATGTGGGATCTTCCTGGACCGGAGCACGAACCCGTGTCCCCTGCATCGGCAGGCAGACTCTCAACCACTGCGCCACCAGGGAATCCCCAAATGTATCTTTATAGTTAGATTTCGCTTGTTAATTTTAGTGCTACCAATTTTAAGCCACCCCCTCTTCCCCTCACATATAAGGGAAAAAAGAAATAACCTTACTCTAAAATTCTATTGTTTTTTTATATAGTATAATATGAATAGAAGTGTTTTTATTATATTAAAAGTTAGTTCATTAGGAAGAACTGCTCGAAATTAAGATTTCTTAGACCTGGGAAACCAAAGTCAAAGCTACTTCAGCTCTAAATAAGAGCCAGAAAATAATATCAACTGAAACGAGAAAATAGGCATGTCTAGGTAATGTCCACATCAAAGTAGGTTCACAAGGTGGCCTGTCAACTTGGAACAGATGTTGCCTTATGTGGCACAAGCTATTTGTATTTTTGAGAATGGACGGATGTGAGGATTCCAAAGGAATTGAATTTCAGGCCTCACTTTAGTTAAGCAACATTAACATTGTTAGGACAGAACTTACATTTATGATCATTGTTTTTCCTCCTTCTGCTTTGCAAATGTTACTTCAGGTTGATGTTTGAGATAAATGTTTACTAGTACAATAATTGAAGTCAGTCAAATTATATACCTATGCCCAATGAGTCAGTTATTATGTTGTTTGACTCATTATAAATAGAGTTTCAGCTACAGATAGCATGTACCATACTTGTCTGGAGAAAGCAAATTTGACAATTTCTAACAGGTTCTCTTTTGTAGTACTGTCCAAAAGCTAACAGATTTACTGTTGTTTGTTGGCTTCTTTCGTAATATCATATCTTGTCCTAAGATTTTGAACTATGTTCATGTGACAAAAAAATGCCAGGTTAAAAAATATGTATCGGTCAAATTAGCTGTCTTCTAGAGGCAGTAGTTCTTAATTTTTTCCCCCATGTCACAGAGCACTTCGAAAGTATGACAGAATTGTGGGTATTTCCCGTGGAACAAAAGCTCATAAAGACATAAGTTTTTGCAGATGTTTAGGGAATCTTGAGTGGGTGAGAATAATTCAGGTGAAGAGAGAAAACAAGTCATTGATTTAAAAAAAAAATCAGCTAGTTGTTTGAGACCCATCTCCATAATTTTCAAGATCATAAGTCCTGACCCTACAAAAAAGGAAAAAAGAAATACTGATGGCTATAAATTGATGGTTTTTATTCCAGGAGCAAATGGGCAGTTTATCAACAATTTACTTCTCTTAGAGGGACTCTGGTAGATATAATCTATCTCAAAGTGGGGTAGGAGTATATATATATGTGTGTGTGTATGTATATATATACATACACACACACATTTCACTAATCTGAAACTGTAGAATGCTCTTGTGTCTGAAGGTTAACTCTCACTTTTTTTTTTTTATGATATGTGCTAGAGAACATCACCACATGGAAAGATAGAATGTTTGTTTCCAGAGCTTATTGTAAATTAAGCGTGTTCTCTTATTAAAACTGGTCCCAGAACAGCATTTTTCTTTATTTTATTATTTTTTTGTGTGACACTAGTTCATGAATGAAGAAAGATTTATTGAATTCTTGATATGTGTAAGATACTGTGCAAAAGAACATAAAGGATGCCAACACGAATAAGCTTAAGGACCTGCCCTTGAAGAAAGTCACCTGTAGTAGGATGAACTTCACCTCTAGTAGAGTGCAAGAAGTAACTCTAAGGCAATGTAAAATGTGTAAGGAGACCTGTCTAACAATTTTAACTCTTACTCAGAGTAAAATGAGGACTTTGCAATTTTGAGCTGTAAGAGTGACCAGATCTGAACTACTTCCATCGCTTCCTCTTTACCTTCAATTTCTGTCTAGTTCAGGGTTTCTCAAAAATGGCTCTATTGACATTTTGGGCAGATAATTCTTTGTTGTTGATGGCTGTCCTATACATTGTAGGATATTTAGAGCATCCCTGGCATGTACTAACTAGATGCCAGCAGCAACTAAAAATGTCAGTGTGACAACTAAGAATGTTTCTAGACATTGACAAATGTGCCCTGGGTGGGGGTGGTGGTGAGGGGAATCACCCTAGTTGAGAATGACTGCTCTAGCTTTTCCCTCTTATTCCATGTCACTTACATATTTCTTAATATTGCTTTCTTCACCCACCTTTTTTATTTATTTAAGTTTTTATTGGTATTTATCCGTCAAACACTGGGGCTTTATGTTCCTTTCATATCTTGTATTCTTTTCTTTTGTTTAAAAAAAAACATTATTTGTGCCTTTTCTTACATTTACCTGATTTTCTTTTTCCCTTCACTGAAACTACTTTTAAAATATATCTTCTCACTTTCACTCACCACTTACCTTATCTTATTTTCTATTTTTCACAATCAAATAAAGATTAAATTGAAAAATTTCAAGGAAATTGTATACATGTGTGTATTTTAAGATTTGGGGGAAAAAAGGGAAACTCAGAAGGGACGATGGGCTGGGGCTGAGCTGCTTGTCTTCTTGCCACCATTAGTTCCTGAGTGAGGTCAGTGGCAATCTTTACTGGAAAGAAGTCCTCTTCATCTCATCTATCAAACTGTCTTATGCTTCTCCTGCCTCTTCCATTTCTGTAGAGATAGGGGAGGTTTGAATGGTGTCACTGCTTCGTGGTGTGGCACAAGTTATAGAAGAAATACAGTGATGGTCATGATGATGATGATGATGATGGTGACAATGATGATGATGATGAACATGAATGTGACTAAGATCTGTTCAGTACTCACATGTACCGTGAGCTGTTCTGTGTTAACTTGCTTAATCCTCTCAGTCACCCTTTGAGGTCGTTATAATTGTCCTACTTACGAGGGAGCTGAGACAGAGGGGGTAGCTAATATAGAGAGCAAATGGTGGAATTGGACTCCCGATATTTCTCCCTTTAAACTGTTGTCCAGAACCAGCTCCCTAGTTCCCAGCAGCAACATAGTTACTCTGCTGTTTTCATGCTTTTAACTTCAGTACAATCTCTTTTCCTCTCCTTCCTCCGCTATGTCATCTGTCATACTTCCTTTTCTTGTTCCTCCCTTCTCCTCTGTCTTCTTCATTGTTTGTTCTTTTCCTTCTTCTCTTTTCCTTCTTCTCCTTCCTCATAAGCTTCTTTGATAGATGTTAATATATTATACACTTATTCAAAACTTTTAAAAAAATGTCTACTATATGCAAGGCAATGTGCTAGGGAATTAAAAAAAAATATTGAGCAACACACACATGGCCCTTGACATCTAGAACTTACATGCTAGTGGGAGGACATTATTCAAATAATAACAGAAATAATATTTATTAAGGAGCGTTAAAGGCTATGAAAGAAAAGTACATGGTACAACAAGAGCATAAAATCATTAAGTCTTCTTCTAAATAGGGGGTTTCAGATTGGCTATCTTCCTTCCCACTGCCACCTCTCTAATCCCTATGCTATCAATTTCATGAAGATGTTTTAGAGCTATCCGGTCTCTTGTTCTCCTCTGCCAATTCATTCTTTAAACACTACCAGATTAATCTTAATGCACTGCTTTCTTCAGGCCACTCCCCTGCTTAAAAGATCACACACTATTCTCCTGATGCTTAAAATGTCAAATGAACAAACCCAGCCTTACAGCCCGATATCCAGCAGCCCCATTGTTTCAGTTTGGTCTTATCTCTTTCCTTCCTTCAGGGAGTAACACAGAGACCATCCCAGACAATCTTGACACCCTCACAATTTTTACCCAACTTGAATTCTGTATTCCTCATGTTTATGGTCACTATGCCACTCAGTTGTATTTACTTATGTTCCTTAACAATTGCTCCCTGTTTGTGCCTTAAAAAAAAAAAAATAGTTGCCTTTCTCTTTTAGTTACCATGTAATCTTTAGTACAGCATTTTTAAAGTCTTACTCTTGTTATCTGATGAGGAACTTAAACTTGAAGATCCAATTCTGAGTAATACTTATTAAAGCTGTTAAGGAATAAAAGCCAATAATTACACTTGTGTGTGAGAGCCTGTTCTTTCTCATCTACTCAAGAAAATCACTAACAATTCTCACCTGTCTCTGCTATACCATCTTTTGTTCATTCTCCCCCAGATGATTCCCATCAGCATAAAAGTGAAAATAAATAGTAAAATCTTTCCTTCATCCCACTTCTCCTGAAAATTACCATCCCACTTCTTAGCTCTCCTTTACCAAAAATCTTACGTTTTATACTTGACATCACCTATTTCCTCTTATTCTTTCCTAAACCCACTCCGATCAGACCTACACTCTAACCACAACACTGCCTCTGTCAAGATTGTCAGTGACTCTATGTTATTTAATCAAATGGTCAATTTTTAGTCCTAACCTTATTTAATTTATCAGCATTTGACAGTCTCTTTAATAATCTTTCTTCACTTGGCTTGAAGAATACCATGTTTTCTCACCTCACTGATTTTTTTTTCTCAGTTACCTTTGCTTATTTCTCCTCTAAGATGTCTGAGCTCAAATTTGATCCTTTTTTTTAAAACAAATTATTTACACTCCCCTTATTGGTATTTTTATTCAGTCTGGAGGTTAAATTCCATTTATAGGTTCATGACTTCCAAATTTGTGTCTCCAGCCCAGACATTTCTTCTAAACTTACATGGTCAGTGGTCTTTTCTGTATCTCTACTTGGATGTCTAAGAGACATCTTCACCTTTCCATGTCCAAACTGGAATGTTGATTTTTTCCTTCCCTCAAAACTTAGCCTTTTCAGTCTTTGCCAAGTCAATGGATGGTGTTAGAGTCATTATCAACTCCTTTTCCTCATGCATGATACACAATTCACCGGACTGTCTGGTTGGCTCTACCTTCAAAATATTTGTAGAATTTAACCAATTCTTGTCTCCTCCACAGCTACCACACTGGTTCAAGCCAACATCCTCTCATTTTGGTTGCTACAGTAACCTCCTGACCGTTCTCTCTTGCTTCCTTAAGCCCCCTTTTTATAGCTCAGTGATCTGGGTAAATCTCGATCACATTATTGTTCTCAAATCTCTGTAATGACTTGCCATTTTACTTAACGTGCTCACAGTGGTTATGAGGTCCCAGATTTCCCTTTGCCCGTTTTCACGCTCACTTCCTTTCTCTTTGGCTGTCTTGGCTTCAGCCTCACTAATCTTGCTATTTCAAGAATGAATGTGCCATGCACATTTTTATGGCTAACTCCACTCTACTGCCCTGTTACCTCATTAAAGTTTCACTCACATGTTACCCCCCCCACAGCTAATTCTGTCAACTCCACATGTTGTTATACACTCTGGCATTCTCCATCTTTCTTTTCCTATTTCACCTTTTGTCTTTTCCTTAATTCTTATTAGCTTCTGATATACTAGACAATTTATTCCTAGTATTCATTATTTATTTGTTTGTTTCCCACATTTAGAATATCAACTCCCGGAGGTCAGTGACCTTTGTTTTATTCCCTTATGTATCTCAAGTGACTAGAGCAGTGCAGTGGCTGTCATGTGATAGTTGCCCATTAAATGAACTTGTGAATAACTGGATCTCTTCCAACTTTTGTTCCATTAAAATTCTCAAAGATCAAACTATTACCTTTCACTCTCCACTGCCCATCTACCAGTTACAGAGAAGGAACATGTAGTAGATGCTTTTTCAATACTTTTTGCATGGATTCCTTATCTTCCTGCCTTTACATATGGTAGTAGTTTGTAGGTTGGCTGGAGGGAGCTCTTTTTCCCCTGCTTTGATTTTTGAAATCTGCTAACCTCACTAAACCCATTCCACTAAACCCAATCCATATTCTTATTCTTTGAAATGGACAAAGGATCTCTCCATAACAGCTAACACATTGAATGCTTACTATGTGTCAGGCAGAGTTCTAAATGTTAAAAAAAATATTAACTCATCAAGCCCTGACCCTCTTGACTCCCAACCAGTGGCTCCCATATTATCCCTCCCATATGGAAATTCTAGGGACATCCTGTTTATATAAAACCTAAATGTGCTGTAACTTCCGGCCTTCATCTTCAGACAAGTCTGGCTCTGATTTCAGAGTGCCCATTGTTCCCTAAGGTTCAGGGATGTCATTTTAAACTCTTTGAAGCACATCAGATATAATTCTATTTTCTTCCAATCAAGTGTGTAAACTACAGTGAGGAGAAAGTATGTCTTTTTTTTTTTTTATAGCATTCACTCTATTTTTCTGCTTTTTGAACATCGTGTACCTTTCTTGTCATTAGTCATTATAAATTTTAAATTAACTGGAAAATGGCATACAAAAGTGATAATTGGATACTGTTTAAATACATTTTAATCATCCTACTATGTCCATAAGAAACAAGCAAGCAGTTTGTTGCAAAGATCCAATATTATGGGAAACACTCATAAACTATGTAATATTTGTATTTGGCTTCTTTTTCTTCTTTTTCTTTTGTGTACTCCCTCTAGTGTTCAAAAATATGAGTACTTATAATTAACCTATTCAGTTACTAAAGAACACACATTAATATAAAAGTAAGCCCTTCTTAACCTGATATATATATATATATATATATATATGTATATATATATATACATATATATATATGTTTTTTTCCCCCCTCTGGAGTTTATATTGTCCAGTTACTGAATTTTCAATGTATTGTATGAAAAACATTCTTTCTTCCCTTTCCTATGGGAATTTGATTATGTCTGTCTTTCATATGTATATTTTCAACCTGTCCACTTCAGTCAGGGGAAATATTGGACTTCTTGAACTTCTGTCTTTAAAGACCAAAATTTTCCCCAGTTTTTAAATCTGAGGTCTAGGCTTTAGTTGGGCATTTGGATATGAACAAGAATCTTCCCACATGCTAGAAATGAAAAAAAAAAAAACTATATTAACCTGAGGAGTGTCTTTGAACATAGAAATTAAAATACTTAAATAATTGACATCATTTTATTTTAATATATTGAAACATTATCCAAATACATTGGTTTCAAGGTACCTTAAGAAATAACAAAGGTATCCCTATGAATAACAAATAAGTAAAAATAAATAACATGTATAAACAATTGTCATTTAATATAGAATATTAATAATTGCTAGCATATATAGAAGAGAAAATAATTTTAAATTGTAAGGTTAAATAATTATTACTGTTTGGAAAGTTTTAAAAATCAGAGGCTAGTGTTTGAAGTCAATTTTTCTAAACTGACATGTAATAATGTTACTTATATTTCATTAATGCCCTTCAGTTTTTAAACTGCTTTGATGCCTGCTATTTCAATTCCTCATAGTCAGATGAAATTAAAAAAGGAATAGAAAGAATAAATTATTTTGAGTGACTTTCAGAGACATTGTTTTTTAAGCTCTATCAACTCCCTGGAAGTATTTTGATATTATAATGATTAGTACATTTTAGATGGAATTTAATACTCAACATTCACCCTATATATTTTTTAGGGAGATATATTCAATACTTTAACCTTATTCATAACAGATTGTATGCCCTTGGGGGAAGTTACATTTTTAAAACACACAGAATAACATGGTATGGAATGCCTATTTGGGGTTGTTTCATTACAGGCAGTATGCACCAAAATGCTCAAGAACCTAACATCTGCTTCCTGAAGTTGTTAATACTAATAAATATAATGTCTAATGAATTCATTACTCACCAACAAGCTTTTAGGTTACCTGGGTTCTGTTATACTCTGCATTGAATACTGGGTTGGCCAGTAACGCTTCTTGGATTTTTTTTTTTTTTTTTTTTTTGCTGGCGGGGTGGGGATAGTTATTGAAACACTAACTAAATTCCTATTCATAATGCTTTTCTTTTTGTCACTCTACTGATTTAGTATTATTTAATAGAGTTAACTCCTATATTATAACTTAGCTCTTTCTTAGATATGAAATGTTTCTAACCATATTATATTCTTATTGGTTCCTGATCATGTGTCTTCTTTCCTCAGGAAAATTGATGAAGAAAAAGAGATTTAATAAAAAAGCACTGACACCTGAACAGAGTTTCAGAGAGAAAAAAAAAAACAAAAAACAGAGCAAGGGCTATCATTTAATAAAGAAATATAGTAATAAGCTTGCTTTATATAGAGTTAGGACACATAATATTTACTGAAGGTAGGACACTATTTACTAAGTTGATACAAGATGACGATTGTCTTAAATTGTGAGGAAATCTAAACCAATTCAGTACTTTTTAGTCAGAAAATTTGATCTCCTATGAAATTATATAAAATTGTCTTATTTCACTCTACACCAATAGAAAATGTATGAGGACTGATTGAATTCATGTCTTCATAAGTCCTCCTCTAAGTCATCCTATATAGTACTTCTCAACTTAGCAATGAATAAAGTACTTTTTGACTATAAAGTACATGGCAGACAGCACTTTGGATGATTTATTTCTCTTTGATATTTGTTAATTTTCAAAAATAACACAGATACTTAACCAGCATCTTAAAAGATATCTCTACAGATATTGGTTCCATCTTTATTATAGGAGAAGTACATGTGTGTATTATAAAATTCTGAATCTCTGTAGGAGATCTGTGTTTTGAAAGTAGAGATCAAAATAAAATACATTATATTAATGTATTTCCTATAAATGCTAGGAAGCATATTACTTTTCTCAGTACAGGTGGAAAATGATGCATCAACATGGCTAGGAGTACAGCTTTAAAAAAATGTTTTTGTGAATTTAAGAAAATCTTAATACAAGTGTTGCATCAATACACAGAATTTGGTTAGTGATAAAGAAAATTTTAGATTGTAGTATTTTTATAGAATTAGGTAAAATTTGTTTCTATTTGCCTTGAATATTTTTTTTTCCAAAATAAATTTTGAAATAGTTTAATGATTATATTTAGATAGGTTTCCATTACTAAAGAGAACCAAGAAATATCCAAATTTGACTTAGTATCTGATCTGTCATTCTAATAAAAAATGATGATTAATGGCTCATTTTTTGTTGTTTTAATTGCCATAATGTCAGTATTTTTTAAATGAAATTTAGCAGGGGAACAGAAATTACAAACATAATTAATAGGAAAAGTGCCATCTTTTTTTTTTTAATGAGCATTTTACCCACTGGACATTTTCTTCCTTTACAGTCAGGGTGTATGTTCCATGAGAGTAAGGACCCTATATGTTTTACATCACTACACTCTCTTAGTTTAGAGCAGTGCCTATCACGCCATACCCTAGCAAACTATATTTAATGAAGACCTATAAAAGAGTGAATAAGGAATTCTGAATATCTGAGTATCTATAATTTAAGTCTTATATATACTCCCTTTTTGTTTCTTTCATTATTTCCGAATTCAGCTATTGTATTGTTTAAGGTAGATTAGATGATACTGCAGTAATAAATTAACCCTAATGCTAGGAAACATTAACAAATGATTCTTTGTCTAATACACTATACTCTCCAATGCAAGTTGGTGGGGAGCTCTGTTCCAAGGAGTTGCTTAGGGACCCAGTCTCTCGTGATAATGCTATCTAAACACAGCATTTCCAGGGAAAAAAGAATGCAGGAATTTATACCCACATTCCTCTCTTTTAGTCTGCAAAGCAACACAGTTTGCCTGTGTATACAGAACGGTAGCCCCAACCTAGATGCTTGGGATTTGGTGAACCCAGTATTGTGTTGACCACAACTTTACTCTTTCCAGATTCTTGTTTTTCAAAGTTAGGTTTATAGGATATTCACTTCATCAAATAGGTTTCCCACACACACGTGCACACACATGTTTCTTACATGCACAGAGGATTTGTGAAACTCAATAAATTTGACATTATTTTCTAAACTTATTGGATTAAGGAGTCTGCTTTTTGGAGACCATCTGTCAGGACTAGTATTCTGTGGAACAATTTTAGAAAACACTCTTGATCAAATAGGTTAAATAAATGTCAGAATTTGTCATAAAAAGAAGAAACTCACATTTGGTGGAGCCTTTAGCCTATAATAAATCCGTGGATGTATCCCTTTTGATTGTGCTTGTCAGTAAAACTTAAATAGAATAACAGTATATTGTTTAGCTTATCATGAAGACAAATTTCTGACCACCTCAGACGTCAGAGCATAGCCAATGCCCTGAAATTAAGAGAAAAAAGAATTTCCTATAATTGACCTAAGTGATTCTTAACTAATTTTTTCAAAGATCATTCACTAAAGCAAGTTTACTTTATTTTAGTCAATTCCAACTTGGTCTTAGTTGGCAAAAATATTAACAATCTTGGTTTTAAGTACATAGCAAGTTACAGATACCAAATTAGAATGGGTTGTGAGTTTTCTTTTCCCCCTAGACGCTTGTATACTGGCACTGGTGTGGAACAAAAGCATATAGCCCAACTGTAAGGGAAAACCCAGAATGACTATTAAAAAATAAGCAAATGCACAGTAACAACTAACCATATTTGTTAATAGAAGAAAATATCTCTATTCCTCAATTATTTACATTGTCTAAACAAAGTTAAATTACCAGTAATATACTCTGTTTTAAAAAGTCTGGCAGATACATAAAAATTTGAAATGATTGTCAATCCAAGTACTGAAAGTAAAAAAAAAAAAAATTATGTTTCATTCCTTAAAACAATAAGTTCAGAAAAGAGTGATTTTCGGAATATATCCTCCTCTCTGTATAAATTAGAAGACAATGGTATAATGCTGTTTTGAATTTATAGGATATAATATGTCATATAGATTTTTATTTCTCATTTTCTCTATTAATAAGGTGGTGAAATAATTAGGAAGTCGGGGCTTAGTATTGTAAGTAGTTGCTCTAAATTGCATGATACATATATATTTCATATTATTATATAGTACAAATAATATGTCATATAATTTAAATTTAATTCTTTGATCTTAAAATTATATACATATATATTTCTTGGCAGAAATATGTTTGTTTCTAGGGGAGAAAGGATATATACATTTTTCCATCCAGGGAAGGAAATTTCAGGGAAATAATTTTTATGTTGATTGAAATAACATAAATGATTGTCTGACTTGTATACAATCATAGATATATTTTTGTTAGCATTTAAAATAAGCAATTATGCACTTACATTAAGTACTATTACAATGGAATCTTAACTTGCTAAATTGTTACAATTTAGGATAACTCCTATCCCATTTAGAAGAGCAGATTTAAAAGTATTACCCTATATCTTGTATAATAATTGAGCTTTTGTAACAATTTGTGTCACATTTTTCTTTATTTTTCATAGTTCCAGAAAAAGTATTAAGATGAATACTGGTTACCCTCAGTTTGAGGCATTTTATTAGTGAAAAATTATAAAAGGACAACACATGTAATTGGGTATACTTTTCATCCTATGTTTGTTTGGAGATGCATTTTGGATGATGGGAAATTCTATCCTTAAGCAGGTACTAACAGGAATATTTATGTGCTTATAACATCTGATGTTTGTACCTGCTGTGAATTTTCTGAAGTTCTCTTAAATGAAAGCAATGATGTATCGTACAAAGTATAGACCAACTGCAATGAAGTTGTTCATCATGAGTTACTAGTGAGCCTTTTGCAGATGTTGGTGTAAATTATGTCTAGATTTAGTTTTTAATGTTTACTGTCACATTGAGTATAGCATGAGAAGTCACTTGAAAAGAGTGGAAAATGACTAGGCCCCATGATTAATTTTCTTCGAAATCTGTTAGCCTGAAAATACATTAGAAATACTATGTCATAATCATTTTCTCTTCTTGTATATTCTGTATTCACTTAAATACAAGATGTAAGCACGCACACTCTCTCTTTATTTTTATTTATTTCCTTTTAAAAGCTATCTACCAGTTTAAGGGAATGAGGTAACTCCCAAGATCATAAAGCCTTGATAACAAAATCCATTAGAAACGTCTGATTAATCAGTGAATTGGAATGAAGCAATTACCAGTATACATATTACAGAAAATGGAAATGGGGTTTATAAATTATAGTGGTCAATCTCTTTGTTCACCTTGCTTTTTAATAGTGTTCAGTTTTCTGAGGTTAATTTTTGGAACTATTATTGGTTTTTGTTGCATTTTTAGTTAAAACAAAACAAAAAAGCATTATCGATTGTATTATAGACTGCTTTATGCATAAACTGTTGTACTTTTTCTTATACCTTGTTTTACCAGTCTTCAGTAAGTTGGTACCACTTTTATTTATTTAAGCTTTCCATTTTGAGAGATTTACAGATTCATATACAATATATAATACATGGAGGTCCCTTGTACCTTTTCCCAGTTTGCTCTAGTGATAATATCCTGCAAAACTATAGTACAGTATCACAACCAGGAGATTGACATAGATACAGTCAGGATACGGAATAGTTCCATCACCATGAGAATAGCTCATGTTGCCTTTTGTATAGCTCCACCCACATCCCTACTATCTTCACTCCCTCCCTAACTCCTGCCAATCACTAATTTGTTCTCCATTTCAACAATTGATCATTTCAAGATTGTTATATAAATGGACTCATATAATATGTAACCTTTTAAGATTACCTTTTTTTCACTCATTATAATTCCTGGAAATTCATCCAGGTTTTTTGTTTTGTAATAAATACTTTGTTTCTTTTTATTGCTGACTTGTATTCCATGGTATAGATTTACCATACCTTGTTTAACCACTCACCCATTGAAGGAGGGTCATCTGGGTTGTTTCCAGTTTGGGGCTTTTATTTTAAAAGTTGCTATAAACATTTATGTGTAAATTTTTGTATGAACATAAATTTTTATTACTCTTAGATAAATGCCCAAGGGTACAATTGCTGGATTATATGGCAGTTCTATGTTTAGTTTTGACAGTAAGATTTGACAGTAAGATTTAGATTTAGATTTAGATTTAGATTTGACAGTAAGAACTGTCAAATGGTTTGCCAGAGTTGCTTTACCATTTTGGTCCCACCAGCAGTGTGAGTGATTCCGTTTTTCAGTTTCTCTGCATTCTCAGCAGAATTTGATGTTGTCATTGCTTCTGTCTTAGCCTTCTCATAGGTGTTTAGTGATATTTTATCATGGTTTTAGTCTGCATTTCCCTGATGGCTAACGATGTTGAGCATCTTTTCATTTGCTTACTTGCTAGGTGTATATCATCTTTGGTGAAATGTATATCTCATTTTTCAATGAGATTGTTTATTTTTTAACTGTTGAGTTTTGAGAGTTGTTTATATATTTTAGATACTAGTCCTTTGTCAGATATGTGGTTTTCTAATATATTCTCCCAGTCTGTAGCTTGTCTTTGCATCACAAAGCTTGTCTTAGCTTGTCTTTGCATCACAGGGTCTTTTTTTAGAACAAATGTTTTAAAATTTGATGAAGTTCAATTTATCAGTTTTTCACTTTATGCATTATACTATTTGTGTCAAGTAGAACTCTTTGCATAGCACTAAATCCTGAAGGTTTTCTCTTATTTTTTTCTAAAATTTTATGTTTTTCCATTTGAGTTTATGATCCATGTTGAGTTAACTTTTGTATAAGATTTGAGACTTAAGTTGAAGTTCATTGTTTTGCATATGAATAACCACTTGCTCCAAGTGGTTGAAACCGTTGTTTTTTAAACCATTTGTTGAAAAGGCTAACTTTCTTCCATTAAATTGCTTTTTCACCTTTGTGAACATCATTTGGGCTTATTTCTGTGGGACTGTTTCTAGGTTCTCCATTCTGTTACATTGGTCTGTGTGTCTATCCCTCCACACAGTGTTGATTATCGTAGCTATATAATGTCTTTAAGTTGGGTAGACTGATTCTTCCCACTTTCTTCTTTTACAAAATTATTTTAGGTATTCTAATTTCTTGGATTTCCATGTAAATTTTAGAATACTCTTGTCAACCTTTATGAAAAAAACCTTACTGGGATTAAACCTGAATATCAATTTGGGAAGGATTAACAACTTCACAATGTTGAGTTTTTCAATCAATGAACACAATATGTCTCTATTTATTTATACCTTACTTGATTTCTTTTATGAATATTTGATGGTTTTTTTATGGTATGTACATGTTTTGTTAGATTTCTACCTATTTTTGAATGATTGTAAATGATTTTTGAGTTATTTATAAATTTCAGTGTCCATCTGCCCATTGATAGTAAATAAAGTTATAATTTATTTTTGTTTGTATATCTTATATATGTGACCTTGCTGAACACATTTATTATTTTTAGGAGATTTTTTGTTTGTTTGTTTTCTTAGATTTCTTGGGATTTTCTATCGATAATCATGATATTTGCAAATAAAGACAGTTTTATTTCTGCCTTTTTTAGATGTATATTTTTATTTCCTTTTCTGCACTTGATATGATCCTGTAATTTTTCTTCTTTAGCCTTTTAATATGGTAGATTAAACTAGCCTTGCATATCTGAAATAAACTCTATTTGGTCATGCTGTATAATTAACTTTATGTATAGCTGAATTCTGTTTGCTAATAAATTGTTAAGGATTTTTGTTTCTGAAGTCATGAGGGATATTTATATATAGTTTTGTTGTTCTGTGCTTGACAGATGTTGGCATTAGGGTGGTACTAGCTTTAAAAAATGAATTGTGAAGTGTTCATTCATCTTCTGTTTTTTGGAAGCAATTGTGTTAAATTTTATTAATTCCCCTTTGAATGTTTGATAGAGTCTTCCATCTGGGCTTGGAGATTTTCCTTTTAATTTCCTTAATGGTTATAAAATTATTCAAATTATCTGTTTTGTATTGGCTAAGGGTGGTAGTTTGTGTTTTTCAAGGAATTAATCAATTTCATCTAACTTGACAAATTTATATGTGTAGAGCTTTGTATAGTGTTCCTTTATGATTGTTTTGAAGGACATGTGGTGATATCCCTAGTTTTATTCCTGAGTTTGGTAATTTATGTTGTCTCTCTTGTTTTCCTTGTCACTAGTTAGTTTTGTGAATTTTATTGATCTTTTTGAAGAACCAGCTCATTATTCCATTGATTTCTTATATTGTTTTCTGTTTTTAATTTCATTGATATCTATCTGTTCTTATATTTATTGTTTTTATTCTTCCTGTTCTTATTTTTTTAGGTTCTTAAGGTAAGGGCTTGAAGTATTGAACTTAGATTTTTCATCTTTTCTGTTGTAAGCATATATTGCTATACATTGAATACTTCCCTCTCAGCTTCTGCTTTAGCTTTGTCCCACATATTGATATTTTGTATTTTTATTTTCATTCAGTTCAGCTTATTTTTAAATTTCCCTTGAGACCTCCTTTTTGAACTATGGGCTGTTTAAAAGTATGTTGTTTAGTTTCTAAGTATTTGGAGATTTTCATGTTTTTTTTTAAAATAAATTTATTTATTTATTTTTGGTTTTGTTGGGTCTTCGTTGCTGTGTACGGGCTTTCTCTAATTGTGACGAGTGGGGGCTACTCTTTGTTGAGGTGCATGGGCTTCTCACTGCAGTGGCTTCTCTTCCTTGCTGAGCACGGGCTCTAAGCGTGTGGGCTCAGAAGTTGTGGCTCTTGGGCTCTAGAGTGCAGGCTCAGTAGTTGTGGCACATGGACTTAGTTGCTCTGCCACATGTGGAATCTTCCCGGACCAGGGCTCGAACCTATGTCCCCTGCATTGGCAGATGGATTCTTAACCACTGCACCACCAGGGAAGTCCTCATGTTTTCTTTTTATTATTGATTTCTAGTTTGATTCCATTGAGGTCAGAGAACACACTCTGCATAATTTAAATTCTCCTAATTAGTTGAGACTTTTTTGTGGCCCAGAATGTGGTATATTTTGGTAAATGTTTCATAGACACTTGAAAAGAATGTGCATTCTGCTGTTGGGTGGAGTGTTCCATAAACATCGATTAGATCTTGTTGGTTAATGATATTGTTGACTTCTATATCCTTTCTGATTTTCCGTCTAGTTATTCTGTCAGTTTTAAGAGAAGGGCGTTAAAGTCTCCAACTATAACTACTGTATGGTTTTGTCTGTTTTTCCTCTCAGTTATATCAGTTTTTGTTTCGGTTGTAGAATAGTACTTGTATGTCTTCTTGGTTGATTGATCCATTTATTATTATATAATGTTCCTCTCTATCGCTGTGATATTGATATATATATATATATATATATATATATATATGTCTAGTTGATCTACCATTAATACAGACACTTTGTTTTCTTTGATTAAGGTCTGTATATCTTTTTCTATCATTATATTTGAAGAGAGTTTCTTATAGATAGTATATAGCTGAATCAGTCACATTATTAATCTCTTTCTTCTGTTGAACTGTTTAGATCATTTACATTTAATATGGTTACTGACATGTTAACTCTTTAGTCTGTCATTTTGTTTTTGTCTTCTCTTTGTTTTCTTTACTTTTTCTGTTTTCTTTTTCCTGACTTCTTGTGCGTTACTTGAACAACTTTAGAATTCCATTTTGATATGTCTACAGTGTTATGTTACTCTTTTTTTTTTTTTTTTTTTGCGGTACACGGACCTCTCACTGTTGTGACCTCTCCCGTTGTGGAGCAAGAGGCTCCAGACGTGCAGGCTCAGCGACCATGGCTCACAGGCGCAGCGGCTCCGCGGCACGTGATATCTTCCCAGACCGGGGCACGAACCCGTGTCCCCTGCATCAGCAGGAGGACTCTCAACCACTGCGCCACCAGGGAAGCCCATGTTACTCTCTTATATAGCTTTTTTTGGTGGTAGTTCTAGGTATTACATTATATATGCATAGCTTATGACAGTCTACTGTTGTCATTTTACCAGTTTGAGTGCAATGTAGAAACCTTACCTTCCTTTATGTCCCTTTGCACTCCCTTACTTATAGTATATTTACTGTAAATATTTTCTCTGTATGCATTGAAAACCACATCTGACAGTTAAACTTCTTTATTCCACTATCAAAACTAATTAAGAAAACTCAAGAGGAAAGGAATATCTATTGTATTTACCTATTTTATTGTTTACCTTGTTCTGTCTTCTTTCTAGGTGTTTTAAGCTTCCTTTTTTTTATCATTTCCTTTTTGTTTAGAGAACTTCCTTGGTCATCTTTTTAGGGAGGGTCGTTTAGTGAATAATTCTCATAGCTTTCCTTCATTCTGAGAATATCTTGATTTTCCCTTCATTTTTCTTTCTTTTCTTTTTCAACATCTTTATTGGAGTATAATTGCTTTACAATGATGTGTTAGTTTCTGCTTTATAACAAAGTGAATCAACTATACATATATCCCCATATCTCCTCCCTCTTGTGTCTCCCTCCCACACTCTCTATCCCACCCCTCTAGCTGCTCACAAAGCAAAAAGCTGCTCTCCCAGTGCTATGCGGCTGCTTCCCACTTGCTATCTGTTTTACATTTCGTAGTGTATATATGTCCATGCCACTCTCTCACTTTGACCCAGCTTACCCTTCCCCCTCCCCATGTCCTCAAGTCCATTCTCTATGTCTGCGTCTTTATTCCTGTCCTGCCCCAGGTTCTTCAGAACCATTTTTTTTCTTTTTAGATTCCATATATATATATATATATATGTTAGCATAATGGTATTTGTTTTTCTCTTTCTGACTGACTTCACTGTGTATGACAGAGGCTAGGTCCATCCACCTCACTACAAATAACTCAGTTTCGTTTCTTTTTATGGCTGAGTAATATTCCATTGTATATATGTGCCACATCTTCTTTATCCATTCTTCTGTAGATGGACACTTAGGTTGCTTCCATGTCCTGGCTATTGTAAATAGAGCTGCAATGAACATTTTGGTACATGACTCTTTTTGAGTTATGGTTTTCTCAGGGTATATGCCCTGTAGGGGGATTGCCAGGTTGTATGGTAATTTTATTTTTAGTTTTTTAAGGAACCTCCATACTGTTCTCCATAGTGGCTGTATCAATTTACATTCCTACCAACAGTGCAAGAGGGTTCCATTTTCTCCACACCCTCTCCAGCATTTATTGTTTGTAGATTTTTTAATGATGGTCATTCTGACTGGTGTGAGGTGATACCTCATTGTAGATTAGATTTGCATTTCTCTAATGATTAGTGATGTTGAGCATCCTTTCATGTGTTTGTTGGCAATCTGTATATCTTCTTTGGAGAAATGTCTATTTAGGTCTTCTGCCCATTCTTGGATTGGGTTGTTTGTTTTTTTTTGATACTGAGCTGCATGAGCTGCTTGTAAATTTTACAGATTAGTCCTTTGTCATTTGCAAATATTTTCTCCCATTCTGAGGGTTGTCTTTTTGTCTTGTTTATGTTTTCCTTTGGTGTGCAAAAGCATTTAAGTTTTATTAGGTCCCACTTGTTTATTTTTGTTTTTATTTCCATTTCTCTAGGAGGTGGGGCAAAAAGGATCTTGCTGTGATTTATGTCATAGAGTGTTCTGCCTATGTTTTCCTCTAAGAGTTTGCTAGTGTCTGGCCTTACATTTAGGTCTTTAATCCATTTTGAGTTTATTTTTGTGTATGGTGTTAGAGAGTGTTCTAATTTCATTCTTTTGCATGTAGCTGTCCAGTTTTCCCAGCATCACTTATTGAAGAGGCTGTCTTTTCTCCACTGTATATTCTTGCCTCCTTTATCAAAGATAAGGTGACCATATGTGCATGGGTTTATCTCTGGGCTTTCTATTCTGTTCCATTGATCTATATTTCTGTTTTTGTTCCAGTACCACACTGTCTTGATTACTGTAACTTTGTAGTATAGTCTGAAATCCAGAAGCCTGATTCCTCCAGCTCCATTTTTCTTTCTCAAGATTGCTTAGGCTATTCGGGATCTTTTGTGTTTCCATACAAATTGTGAAATTTTTTGTTCTACTTCTGTTAAAAATGCCATTGGTAGTTTGATAGGGATTGCATTCAATCTGTAGATTGCTTTGGGTAGTAGTCATTTTCACAATCTTAATTCTTCCAATCCAAGAACATGGTATATCTCTCCAACTGTTTGTATCATCTTTAATTTCTTTCATGAGTGTCTTATCGTTTTCTGCATACAGGTCTTTGGTCTCCTTAGGTAGGTTTATTCCTAGGTATTTTATTCTTTTTGTTGGAATGGTAAATTGGAGTGTTTCCTTAATTTCTCTTTCAGATTTTTCATCATTAGTGTATAAGAATGCAAGAGATTTCTGTGCATTAATTTTGTAGCCTGCTACTTTACCAAATTCATTGATTAGCTCTAGTAGTTTTCTGGTAGCATCTTTAGGATTCTCTATGTATAGTATCATGTCATCTGCAAACAGTGAGAGCTTTACTCCTTCTTTTCTGATTTGGATTCATTTTATTTCTTTTTCTTCTCTGATTGCTGTGTCTTAAACTTCCCAAACTGTGTTGAATAATAGTGATGAAAGTGGACAACCTTGTCTTGATCATAGAGGAAATGGTTTCAGTTTTTCACTATTGAGAATGATGTTGGCTGTGGGTTTGTCATATATGGCCTTTATTATGTTGAGGTAAGTTCCCTCTATGCTTACTTTCTAGAGGGTTTTTATCATAAATGGGTGTTGAATTTTTTAAGAAGCTTATTGGGCATCTATGGAGATGATCATATGGTTTTTCTCCCTCAGTTTGTTAACATGGTGAGTAACATTGATTGATTTGCATGTATTGAAGAATCTTTGCATTCCTGGGAGGAACCTCACTTGATCAGGATGTATGATCCTTTTTATGTGCTGTTGGATTCTGTTTGCTAGTATTTTATTTAGGATTTTTGCATCTATGTGCATCAGTGATATTGACCTGTAGTTTTCTTTCTTTGTGACATTTTTGTCTGCTTTTGGTGTCAGGGTGATGGTGGCCTTGTAGAGTGGGTTTTGGAGTGTTCCTCCCTCTGCTATATTTTGGAAGAGCTTGAGAGAGATAGGTGTTAGCTCTTCTCTAAATGTTTGGTAAAATTCACCTGTGAAGGCATCTGGTCCTGGGCTTTCGTTTGTTGGAAGATTTTTACTCACAGTTTCAATTTCAGTGCTTGTGATTGGTCTGTTCATATTTTCTGTTTCTTCCTGGTTCAGTTTCGGAAGGTTGTGCTTTTCTAAGAATTTGTCCATTTCTTCCAGGTTGTCCATTTTATTGGCATATAATTGCTTGTAGGAATCTCTCATGATCCTTTGTATTTCTGCAGTGTCCGTTGTTACTTCTCCTTTTTCATTTCTAATTCTATTGATTTGAGTCTTCTCCCTTCTTTTCTTGATGAGTCTGGGTAATGGTTTATCAATTTTGTTTATCTTCTCAAAGAACCTGCTTTTAGTTTTATTGATCTTTGCCATTGTTTCCTCAATTTCTTTTTCATTTATTTCTGATCTGATCTTTATGATTTCTTTCCTTCTGTAACTTTGGGGTTTTTTGTTCTTCTTTCTCTAATTGCTTTAGGTGTAATGTTAGGTTGTTTATTTGAGATGTTTCTTGTTTCTTGAGGTAGGATTATATTGCTCTAAACTTCCCTCTTACAGTTGCTTTTGCTGCATCCCATAGGTTTTGGGTCATCGTGTTTTCATTGTCATTTGTTTCTAGGTATTTTTTTATTTCCTTTTAGATTTCTTGAGTGATCTCTTGGTTATATAGTATTGTATTGTTTAGCCTCCATGTGTTTGTATTTTTTACTGACTTTTTCCTGTAATTGATATCTAATCTCATAGTGTTGTGGTTGGAAAAGACACTTGATATGATTTCAATTTTCTTCAATATACTGAGGCATGATTTGTGACCCAAGATATGATCTATCCCGGAGAATGTTCCATGAGCACTTGAGGAGAAAGTGTGTCCTGTTTTTTTTGGTTGAATGTCCTATAAATATCAATTAAGTCTATCTTCTTTAATGTATCATTTAAAGCTTGTGTTTCCTTCATTATTTTCATTTTTGATGGTCTGTCCATTGGTGAAAGTGGAGTGTTAAAGTCCCCTACTGTGATTGTGTTACTGTCGATTTTCCCTTTTATGGCTGTTAAAATTTGCCTTATGTATTAAGGTGCTCCTATGTTGGGTGCATAAATATTTACAATTGTTATATCTTTTTCTTGGATTGATCCCTTGATCATTATGTAGAGTCCCTCTTTGTCTCTTGTAATTGTCTTTCTTTTAAAGTCTGTTTTGTCAGATATGAGAATTGCTACTGCAGCTTTCTTTTGATTTCCATTTACATGGAATATCTTTTTCCATCCCCTCACTTTCAGTCTGTATGTGTCCCTAGGTCTGAAGTGGGTCTATTGTAGACAGCATATATACAGGTCTTGTTTTTGTATCCATTCAGACAGTCTATGTATTTGGGTTGGAACATTGAATCCATTTACATTTAAGGTCATTATTGATATGTATGGTCCTATTACCATTTTCATAATTGTTTTGGGTTTGTTATTGTAGGTCTTTTCCTTCTCTTGTGTTTCCTGCCTAGAGAAGTTCCTTTAGCATTTGTTGTAGAGCTGGTTTGGTGGTGCTGAAATCTCTTAGCTTTTCCTTGTCTGTAAAGGTTTTAATTTCTCCTTCAAATCTGAATGAGATCCTTGCTGGGTAGAGTAATCTTGGTTGTAGGTTTTCACCTGTCATCACTTTAAATATATCCTGACACTCCCTTCTGGCTTGCAGAGTGTCTGCTGAAACATCAGCTCTTATCCTTATGGGGATTCCCTTGTATGTTACTTGTTGTTTTCCCTTGCTGCTTTTAATATTTTTTCTTTGTATTTAATTTTTAATAGTTTGATTAATATGTGTCTTGGCATCTTTCTCCTTGGGTTTACCCTGTATGGGACTCTCTGTGCTTCTTGGACTTGATTATTGATTGACTATTTCCTTTCCCATATTAGGGAAGTTTTCAACTATAATCTCTTCAAATATTTTGTCAGTCCCTTTCTTTTTCTCTTCTTCTTTTGGGACCCCTATAATTCGAATATTGATGTGTTTAATGTTGTCCCAGTGGTCTCTGGGACTGTCCTCAATTCTTTTCATTCTTTTTTCTTTATTCTGCTCTGTGGTAGTTATTTCCACTGGTTTATCTTCCAGGTCACTTATCCGTTCTTCTGCCTCAGTTATTCTGCTATTAATTCCTTCTAGATAATTTTTAATTTCATTTATTGTGTTGTTCATCATTGTTTGTTTGCTCTTACTTCTTCTATGTCCTTGTTAAGTGTTTCTTGTATTTTCTCTATTCTATTTCCAAGATTTTGGATCATGTTTACTATCATTATTTTGATTTCTTTTTCAGGTAGACTGCCTATTTCGTCTTCATTTGTTAGGTCTGGTGTGTTTTTACCTTGCTCCTTCTTCTGCTCTTTTTTTCTCTGTCTTCTCATTTTGCTCAACTTACTGTGTTTGGGGTCTCCTTTTCTCAGGGTGCAATGTTGTAATTCCCGTTGTTTTTGGTGTCTGCCCTCAGTGGGTAAGGTTGGTTCAGTACATTGTGTAAGCTTTCTGGTGGAGCGGACTAGTGCCTGTGTTTTGGTGGATGAGACTGGTCTTGTCTTTGTACTGGGCAGGACTGTTTCCGGTGGTGCGTTTTGGGGTGCCTGTGACCTTACTATGATTTTAGGTAGCCTCTCTGCTAATGGGTGGGTTTGTGTTCCCGTCTTGTTCCCTGTTTGGCATAGGGTGTCCATCACTGGAGTTTGCTGGTCGTTGAGTGGAGCTGGGTGTTAGCTCTGAGATGGTGATCTCTGTGAGAACGTTTGCTCTTTCATATTACATGGAGCTGGGAGGTCTCTGGTGGACCAATGTCCTGAACTCGGCTCTCCCACGTCAGAGTCACAAGCCTGATGCCTGGCCAGAGCACCAAGACCCTGTCATCCACACGGCTCAGAAGAAAAGGGAGGGAGAGAGAAAGAAAGAAAGAGAGAGAGAGGGAGGGAGGGAGGGAGGGAGGAAGGAAGGAAAAAATAAAGTTATTAAAATAAAAATAAAAAAGTTAAAAAGAAAAAATTAAAAAGTTATTAAAAAAGAAAGAATGGAAAAAAAATGGACAGACAGAACACTAGAACAAATGGTAAAAGTAAAGCTATACAGACAAAATCACACAAAGAAGCATACACACTCAAAAAAGGAAAAAGGAAAAAAATATATATATCTATATATAAAAAGAAAAGAAGAGAGCAACCAAATCAATAAACAAATCTCCCAATGATATTTAGCTCTAAATAGTAAACTAAGATAAACATAAAACCAGAAACAAATTAGATGCAGAAACCAAACCCCAAGTCTACAGTTGCTCCCAAAGTTCACTGCCTCAATTTTGGGATGATTCATTGTCTATTCAGGTATTCCAGAGATGCAGCATACATCAAGTTGATTGTGGAGACTTAATATACTGCTCCTGAGGCTGCAGGCAGAAATATCCCTTTCTCTTCTTTGTTTGCACAGCCCCTGGGGTTCCACTTTGGATTTGGCCTCGCCTCTGCATGTAGGTCACCTGAGGGCGTCTGTTGTTCGTTCAGACAGGACAGGGTTAAAGTAGCAGCTGATTAGGGAGCTCTGGCTCACTCAGACCGGGGGGGGGGGGGGGGGGGGGGGGGGGGGGAGGGGTATGGAATGCGGGCTGAGCCTGCGGTGGCAGAGGCCAGCGTGACGTTGCAACAACCTGAGGCGTGCCATGTGTTCTCCCGGGGAAGCTGTCACTGGACCACGGGACCCTGGCTGTGGCAGTCTGCACAGGGTCCCGGGAGGGGAGGTGTGGATAGTGACCTGTGCTTGAACACCGGCTTCTTAGTGGCTGTAGCAGCAGCCTTAGCGTTTCATGCCTGTCTCGGTGTCCGCGCTGATAACTGCGACTTGCGCCCGTCTCTGGAGCTTGTTTCAGCGGTGCTCTGAATCCCGTCTCCTCGCATACCCTAAAACAATGAATGGTCTCTTGCCCCTTAGGCAGGTCCAGACTTTTTCCTGGACTCCGTCCCAGCTAGCTGTGGCGCACTAGCCCCCTTCAGGCTGTGATCACACAGCCAACCCCAGTCCTGTCCCTGGGATCTGACCTTCAAAGCCCGAGCCTCAGCTCCCAGCCCCCACCCGCCCTGGTGGGTGAGCAGACAAGCCTCTCGGGTTGGTGAGTGCTGGTCGGCACTAATCCTCTGCTGGAGGGAATCTCTCCGCTTTGTCCTCTGCACCCCTGTTGCTGGGCTCTCCTCCATGGCTCCAAAGCTTCACCCCTGCCCACCCCCCATCTTCCCCAGTGAAGGGGCTTCCTAGTTTGTGGAAACTTTTCCTCCTTCACAGCTCCCTCCCAGAGATGCAGGTCCTGTCCCTATTCCTTTGTCTCTGTTTTTTCTTTTGCCCTACCCAGATACGTGGGGAGTTTCTTGACTTTTGGGAAGTCTGAGGTCTACTGCCAGCATTCAGTAGGTATTCTGTAGGATTTGTTCCACATGTAGATGTATTTCTGATGTATTTGTTGGGAGGAAGGTGATCTCCACGTCTTACTCCTCCACCATCTTGAAGGTTTCCCCTTCCCTTCATTCTTTAAGGATATTTTCACTGGTTATAGGATCCTGGGTAAATAGTTCTTTTCTTTAAGCACTTGAAAATTGTTTTTCTACTTCCTTCTTATCTCCATGGTTTCTGATTAGAAATTTGCTGTACCTCAAAATAATTTTCCCTTGTAGATAAATTTTTATCTACATTTCTACATTTCCCTTTATCTACATTTTTATCTACATTTCTACATTTCCCTTTATCTACATTATCTACATTTCCCTTGTAGATAAGTTTTTATTTCTCTCTCACTACTTTCATTGTTTTTCTTTGTACTTAGTTTTCAGAAAGTTGACTATGATGTATCTTGGTTTGGATTTCTTTGGATTTCTCCTGTTTGGAGTTTGCTCATTTTCTTGAATCTTTAGGTGTATGTCTTAAAATTTTTTTCTTCCAGTTTTATTGAGATATAACTGACATATAGCACTGTATAAGTTTAGGGTGTATAGCATAATGATTTGACATACATACATCGTGAAATGATTGCCACAATAAGTTTAGTTTAGTGAACATCCATAATCTCATATAGATACAAAATTAAAGAAATAGAAAAAAATTTTTCCTTGTAATGATAGTTCTTAGGATTTACTCTCTTCACAGTTTTCATATATAACATACAGTAGTGCTATTATATTTATCATATTGTATATTACATCTCTGGTACTTATTTATCTTATACCTGGAAGTTTGTCCCTTTTGACCGCCTTCATCCAATTCTCCCTCCCTCCTCCACCTATGGTAACCACCTATCTGAATCTTTTCTATGAGTTGTTTGTTTATTTTTGAAGTATAGTTGACCTACAACAGTATATTAGTTCCTGGTTCACAACATAATGATTCAGTATTTCTATACAATGCGAAATGATCAACATGATAAGTCTAGTTACCATCTGTCACCATTCAAAGATATTTTATAATTATTAACTATATTCTCCACACTATATATTTAGTACCCATATGTATTTTGACAAATATGGGACATTTTCAGTCATAACTTTTTGAGAAATTTTTTGTAGTCCTGCCATCTTTCTCCTCTCCTGTGTGACTTCAATGAAATGAATGTTAGATCTCTGGTTATGGCCCCATGGATCCTTGAGGCTCTTTTGTTGTTGTTGTTGTTATTTTCAGTCTATTTTCTTTCTGTTGTTCAGACTGAATAATTTTGATTGTTATGTCCAATCTGTAGTGTCCAATTAAATTCAGTGATTTTTATGTCCCCTCCATTCTCTTGTTGAGTCCATTCAGTGAGTTTGCAATTTTGATTATTATATTTTTCACTACTGAAATGTACATTTGGCTCTTCTTTATGTCTTTGCTTTCTTTGCTGAGTCTTTCCATTTGTCTTACTTTTTCATTTGTTTCAAGCATGTTCATAATCTTTATCAAAACTTTTTTTGTGATGGCTGCTTTAAAATCTTTGCTGTCATCACTGTGTTCACATCTATTGGTTGTCTCTTTTACCTTTTTTCATCCAGTTTGGAAACTTCTTGATTTTTCATATGATTAGGGATTCTAACTGAAACCTGGACATTTTGGGTATTATATTATGAAAGTCTTGGAAATGAATGCAACACACCATTACTGCTGGTACGTATAGAAATCTAGTTCCCTACTCTCCTCTATTGATGTCCAAGAAAGGGAAGGTAGGGTGCAGGAGGGAGGACTGTTCTTTCCTATTCTTTGAATATGAAAGTGCACATTCCCCCCTTACTCAGCCTTTTCTGATACCACCTCAGGAAGGTGTTGGGGTGATTCTTTATAGCCTCTTAAGGGTGGAAGTCTAGGTTCCCACTTGGCCTTCATTGGTGCCAGTGAGATTGGGGACCACCGTTTTTCTGTGGTGTTTGATTGGAGAGCAACTATCTAAATTTTTCTGTCTTGCTAGGCTGTTCTTTTCCTGGTGATTTGGCTGGAGAGAGGAGGCTTTTGTTGCATCTTTTTTTCCTACTCCCCTTGTTATTGCCAGCTTGATGGCTTCTTCAGCAACAAGTCTGGGATACATAAAGCAAATGAAAATCCAGAAACTCACCACCTTCTTTCCCTTTAGATCTGGAGGTCCCTAGCTGTTCTTCCTTCATTTATCCCTCTGTTAGAGTCCTCTTATGTTCATTTTATATATAATGTCCAAGGGTTTTAGTTGTACGTAGTGGGAGTCATAGAGAAAAGTACATTAACTTCATCTTTTTTGGAAGTAAAAGTCCATTTGTTTTTAAACTGGAACACTAAACTAATTCTGTATTTGATAATTCAGATGTGCTGTAAAATTAAACATTTTTGGCCCAAATGTTAAATTTTATTTATTTATTTTTATTCTTTTCTTTATTTTTTTAAACAATTTTAAAAGTTTATTTATTTATTTTTGGCTGTGTTGGGTCTTTGTTGCTGCGTGCGGGCTTTCTCTAGTTGCGGCGAGTGGGGACTACTCTTCATTGTGATGCCTGGGCTTCTCCTTGCGATGGCTTATCCTGTTGCAGAGTGCGGGCTCTAGGTGCAAGGGCTTCAGTAGTTGTGGTACACTGGTTTAATTGCTCTGTGGCATGTGGGATCTTCCCAGACCAGGGCTCAAACCCATGTCCCCTGCATTGGCAGGCAGATTCTTAACCACTGTGCCACCAGAGAAGTCCCTATTTATTTTTACTTAAAAATAATTTTTGGCTGCGCCGTGAGGTTTGTGGGATCTTAGTTCCCTGACGAGGGATTGAACCTGCGCCCTTGCAGTGAAAGTGCAAAGTCGTAACCATTAGACTGCTGGGGAATTCCTTAAAATGTTAAATTTTAAATCATGAATTTCAAAAATATGGCAGTCACCAAAGAGAAGCATTTATTCTTGATTTCTTGCCTATTTTTAGTTAGATAATGGTACCACATGGAAAACTGATTCCCTCTTAAGAAATTTATATTTTCTGTCAATCTCATTAAATAAATTTGAATAGAGAAATTACACTGAAGGCCATACCTTATTGTTATTTTTTGTTATTAAAAGAAGGGATCTTTCAGCATGCCAATTAAAGTCAATCTGTGAGAAAAGAATCAGAATTATTTAAGTTCATGCTAAGCTGTATAATTTTATACACTTTTCTTTGTTTATCTTGTACATTAATAGAATTTAGTGCTTGGATAAAACTTTCTTGCTTTTATTTTATGATCTTATTCTTACATAATTTCTAAGAAGCCTTAAAAAACAAAGTGAGTGACTATGATATGAAATACATTAGAAATGCAAGATGAAAAGATTGAGGGGCTTGCCTGGTGGCGCAGTGGTTGAGAGTCCGCCTGCTGATGCAGGGGACACGGGTTCATGCCCCAGTCCGGGAAGATCCCACATGCCACGGAGCGGCTGGGCCCGTGAGCCATGGCCACTGAGCCTGCGCGTCCAGAGCCTGTGCTCCACAACGGGAGAGGCCACAACAGTGAGAGGCCCGCGTACCGCAAAAAAATAAAAAAAATAAGTCTAGTTTATGATGGTATGGTAAAAAAATAGTTATTTGCCATTCTTTTAACCCTTTTTTAAGTGGACATCTTTAATAAACAATATCTTCTCTATAGTTTAAAGGGCATTTACTTTAAAATGATATTTCTATATGTTGGTTTAGGTCTCATTTATAGAAATGAATGGAACTATACAAATTAAAAGATGTCAAGAGAATGTGGTCCAGTGGTTCATAAAGGAAGAAAAAGAAATGGCTGGTGTACATTTAAAAAATCACTGTGAAGCGGAGGAGGGAATCAAGCATTTTCAAAATAAAGCTAATGAAAGTGTAAATTGGAACAATATTTCTGAAGAACGTTTTGTCAGTGTTCATCAGAAGCCATGCAAACTCTTTGTCCCAGTAAACCACTTTATGGAATCTGTTAAAAGGAAATAGAGAAGCACAGAAAATTTTAAATAAAAGAGTATGCATCAAAATATCTTTATCAATTTTCTGTTATGTGCTTTCTTTGTTTATTCTTAATTTTCTTAGTAATTCTGCTCTTATTTATTTTTTACATTGAATAAATGAAAGTGTTCCATTCCTAATTAGTAAAGAAATCCTATATATATATATATATACATATATATATATATATATATATTTTATAGGAAACTGATACAACTGGGAAATGACTTTGAGGACTAAACCACTGAAAAGATGTGTCCTATTCAAATATATATACACAAGATGTATATGGTTCTTCCCAAGGAAAAACTGTTAGAAAACACCTTCAAAATGCTTTGAATAAAAGTCCCTGACCTAATACCTATTCATTACTTTTAATGCCCTATTGGTATTAAGGAGCTTTAGAAAAAATTCTTGCCAAACCCCTGCATATCACAGATAAGAAAATTGAGACCTAAAGAGGTGAGGTGATCTGACACTCATCTATTAGTGCAAGAATTAGAACTAAGATGTCCTAATATCTCCAAATAGTATAAAATATGGAGGAGAAAAAGAAAGTGTGGCATCTTCCCTTTTTCTCCAGCTACATAGAGCTGGAAAATTTTTAAGTTAAATAATATTGGGTACAGGTTAAGATCAGTCTACCCTCTATGCATGACAAAAAGAATATATTAATGAAAGCTGGAGACCGTTCAATACAGAGTCAAATTGTCAAGAGAAGATGTTTGCAGAGCCAGATTTTAAAGAAAAAAAAAAAAAGAGGAGACATTTATTTTCTAGTTTCTTCTAATTTTCTTGGAGTTACTTTAAAAAGGTGCATTAATGAAAGATAAGAGCACAAAGATGGGTTCCTTTGCATGCTAATCCAATAAATATTATTTTTAAAAGCATGTATTAAAATTGTAATATTTAACCCATTTAAACCCCATATAGTAGCCAGTCAAGTCTTAAATATTCTTCTTCTTATCTTTGTTACTTCCTCAGGCAGAAAATCTTTTTAATTCTTCCTTGTATCTGTGACAGGAGTGTTTTAAGTGGTAGAAAACAGAAACTGTAATAAAATGACAACTAATATGTGGAGTCTCTGTGTGCTTAAAATGCAAGGCCACCTGGTGTGGCAATCCAGAGGTCTTGGGTTAGATTCCAGCTCTGTTACTGACCTTGGGCAAGTCTGTTAATCCCTCTGGGAGGCAGTTATTTTTATTAGTTGAAGCATATGATGTTGCCATTTTTCTTGGTCAAAACACCTCCTTACTGGGAATTTCTGGTTCACCCTAATACAATGAATAATAATTTTTTTTCCCTAGCACCAATGATCTATGAGTTTATTGTAGAGTTAATGAAGACTTATCTAAAAAATAATAAGTGGTTTCTTCTTAGGCAAAAATCTCCTTTTAAGAGGCAAAGGAGGCTTTCTGTCCATTTAAGAACCTTCTATTAACTAGTGAAATGTTTAGCTCAAGTAACCTATAATTTATCCTTTCATGTAAGAAATATTTTCCTGGTTCACATTCCCATGTTATGTTGAAGTACATAAATAAAACTCTGGGGGGCAAGTAGGTTAAAAAAAAATTAATTGTTACACATTCAATTAATCTTAAAGACAACAAAGTCCACCAACAAATCTAAGACAGTTTAAGAATAAATTAGAAAATTAAGTATTGAAGATTTTTGTAAATGTCATAAAAAATCTGAAAAAAAAATTTCACACTCTAGGCACTAAAGTATTTCATGTTTAATGAAATGAAGAAAAAGAGAAAATGCTGATTTAGAAAAATATTTACTTAAAATGATGCAAATTATAAGGATTTAAAGTTTTTTTTTAAATATTTCATTCATTACAATTTCTATGAAGTGACATGATTTTGTTTTAGGGGTAGGAAAAATGAATTTATTGATACAGTGTGAATGCCCTAATAGAAATAATAATAGACACAGAGTCGTTGCAGGGAAAATGTGGAATCCAGTTGTGCTACACCTAAAGTATGGTGAGAGAACAGGGCAGAAACATTTATTGTCACTCAAGTAAGACTCCTACTTCCTTGGAAAAACTGTAAAATAGTCCAGCTGTTGGTGCCACAGTGGTTTATAGAAGAGACTGAGGCCCTTCACCCACACCCTCTGCCCTGGCCTTGGTGCTGATTCTGCCGGAAGTAAACAACCAGCCATGTTCCGTCATCTCAAGTTGGAAAAGTCATTGGCAATACATCAGAAGCAGCAGGAATTTGGAGTCTTAAGGCATGTCATATCCTAGTGGAGACAAATCAAGAGGGATGACAAGAATTTCTTTGAATTTCTACCAGGTGTTTCTTATACATGAAGCTAAGTTACTAAAAACATCGTGGGGATATTTCTAAAGTCTTTTTCTCCTACCACCTTGAGACTGCCTGCTGTGAAGTACTGGGTTGACATGTTGAAAAGAACTCTTTTACTCCAGTCTTTGAGAAGTACTTCCAGTGAACAAAGAGAGCAGTGAGTCACCCTTCATAGGGCTGATGTGGGCAATGAATATTTGGTCCAAGAAGAGCAGAGTCTCCAGAAGAAGATGATGATGTGGTCAGTAGAGAGGAGCTCATGCAGGAATTCAGAAAAGGGCACGGAGCCAGTTCCTTGCTGCATAGCCATGCAGGGCCCTTGAGCCACAGAGAACCCCTCTGAAGCCAAAACTCTGAAGGTGAATGGCAACACCTTTTCATGCTGCTTCTTGGGCTTATTAAATGTGAGTTCCAGAGACTCCTGCGCTCTGGGATTACCTGCACTGTCAATTAAATCCTACAGGGCCCACAGTCACAAATCTGTAGGCAAAAAAATAATCTGCATTTTCAAGGATTTGATCCCACTGACTCATGGGTACAGAAGGAAGTAGTTGATTTTAGAAGGCAGGAGCACTTGTGCCTGATATTGGCATCTTTTATTGTAGCAACTCTCCAGGCTCCTAGGAATTCTCTCAATTTAGTATTTCTTTTTTCCTAAACATTTGGGATATAATCTGGAGAATCAAGCTGTGTTTCAATACTTTCAAGAATAATGTTAAAAAGAATTCCACCTGATTAATTTAATCCTCTCTACCTTCTCTTCTCCTGCTCTTTCTTCTCCCCTTCCAAACACTTTTCTGACTCCTGGAAATGAGTTTTAGGATAATATAAACTGAATGAGGCTTCTCATAAGTATTTGAATTGAAAACTCTAATGTCTAAAGAAATACTGATGGTGTTCTTAATAAAGAGACAATTTCCAATCCATTTTTAAGTGTTCCTGAGCAAATGCAATAAAACCAATCCAAGTCCTGGGCAAGAACTTTTAACAGGAAGTTGGTTACTTTAAACATGTGTGAATGTGGTTGTTGCCTCCTGCTTGGGCAGGTATCCAGTCATAAATGGATTTCCCAAATGGGCTCCTTTGCACCCCACTTACCAGATGGAGAGTGCTTGAGTAGCTGAAGCTGGAATTTCCAAAATTTGGTTCTCAAAATTTACTTTGAGATTGTTCGTCGTAAGAATTATCAGACTATCCATCACTGGAGGACAAAGGTTACATAGATTTGGCAGTTGTACAATTGCCAATTATTTTAATGGAAAAAGCGGCATGGAATTTTCCATTTTTCTGTTACAACAGATCGCTACAGAGTACAATTTTGAACAGGTTGAAACTTGTAGTCTTTTCTCTATGAGTAATCTCAAAAGCTGTATAACATAAAAATTGTTCATGAATTATTTGCCATTTCTGCTTTTAACTGATATAATATCTACTTTTCAAACTTATTACTCCTCTTCTGAAAGTGTGTGTATGTATTTATATAATAGGTGTGTGTATATATATATATATATATATATATATATATATATATATATATATATATCAACAGTACATATTTGCCCTTTTTGGCATAAAATGTGTCTTTTGTCACATTTACTTATAAACTCATATCATGTGACAAAGTTCATGAGAACTTAAAAATACTGATTTCTCAGCAATGATACTTTAAAAACAAATGAGGAAACAGACAGACAGACATGCACATTGTACAGAGGCTGTAGGGTATTTTCATATGAATTACTTTCCAGTCACTACCTGTGTGTCCTTGTTTTAACCTGGAATTTTGATGATAATTAGCTTTCAGATTTTATTTATAACTCCTTCCATCTTTATTCCACCTTATAAGGAAAGGACAAAGTTAATCATATTTTAGAAGAAATTCCTGCAAACCAAAAATAAAACACATTAGACTATATTTGGATTAGCTATTTCTAAAAATAAGTTTAAAAATTTCATTAAGAGATATGGCCTAATGTTCAATGAATATAGGGTATGAGGGTAAATCCAGTGCTTTCATAACCTTTATTTCAGATTGGTGAGGTGAGGATAGGAGAAGGGAAAGGCACATTAGTTAACTATTAGTGTATCAAAGCCATTCTGAAGTGTTAAATATGGCAGCTTGAGCTTGGACATCTTTGGAGCAGCAATCACTGCCTGATAAACGAATCAGTATAAACTGATTCTCTTTTTCTGAGACTTTCAGAACTATGTCCTACTGGATTTGTACACAGAAATACCTGGACAACAAAGCAGTGCATTCATAACAGGGGCAGCTACTGCTTGTTGCCTACCCACTGCATGTGCCTCTTTCACCCTACATGTCAGAACCCCACTTTGGATTGAGGCACTAACATGCCCACTAAATAACTACACTCTTCCACTTCTCTTACTAAAAAGTGACACACTCAGGTCAGTCATTTCAAAATATAAGTCATTGGTAACACTTACAGGAAAGCTTTTAAAAGAGGGCAGACACAGCTGTATGTACCTTTTCTCCTTTTCCTTCCTTTCCTCCCCTTCCTGCTGCCTGGAATAGAGATGTAATGCCCAGAGACACAAGTTGCCCTTTTGAGACCATGAGGATGAAAGCCACGCACTGAGATGGGTGATGTCTGGAGTATTCATTCCAGACTTCTTGTAGTTGTTGCCTCATCCTAGACTACTTAAATTTGGACTTTCTGTTATGTAAACCCCTGTGTACTGAAAGCAGTGGTTTTTTTGGTTTGTTTTGTTTTCTTTTTAATGTGCAATTGAACACAATTTTCAATTGTTATAGTAACATAAAGGAGCATATGTGGAGACTAATGACACTTTGCCCTCGTCAGTAGCAGTCTGCTGCAATATGATAAAATCAGCTTCCTGTAGATAGATGATAATCCTGGACGCTCCAGCTGCTTTAGAAATTACAGTAGAAAGGAAAGGCTTTAGAACGATGGTATTATCCCTCTCTATATCATGAAATTCCTGTATTTAGAGGCTTAGGCTTTTCTAATATATGAAGAATATGCTTATAAAATCTGTCTTTACTTAACAGTGCCTTATGTGGGTAATCTGCACACACTTTACTTTTGCATTTTGAATGTTTTTCCCATATACAGGGATCATCATGGGTTTTAAGTAAGACATTAGTTTGGGGAGAAAGCTATTTTATGACTATGGTTTGCGTTATCAAACAGTGAATATGTTAAATGTATAAAGGCTGCCCGTGGATAAGTTAAACCATAATGTCATGAGACTTACTAGGGTTATCATCGTCTGAATTTAAATATTCATTACTATGTGCTTTTTTTCTGTATAACCTGTAACTTCACTGGGGTGGGGTTGGATGGTGATAATTTGTTTTGATTAGTCAAATAAAATTTGTAAAGTTGAAAATATATACTGATGTAACTGGCTTTCTCTAAAATAGGTTGTTGTTGATTTAGATTACATAGCCCTATCTTATGTTCTAGACCCATGAATCTAGGTAACAAATTTCCAATTAGCTGGCAAAATGCAGCAGCGCAGTAAATCCTCATCCTTTATGTTCACGTGTGCTCTGTGTTTCTTATATTCATCTTGTAAATACTTTAACTCACATGGTTTATGAGCAGCACAGGCCCACTGGTGTAATCATACATCTGTAGGCCAGATTATCCCCTGGGCTTCTGTTGAGTTCTCTGAATCCATCTGCAGGACTGTTTACAACCATCTGCTTTAGTATGATGTGAGAGCAGAAGGCCCGGCTGAGACCACCAGAAGAGAGATGGCAAGTCAGTCATCTTGGGCAACTGAAATTTTTCAGTTAGATGCAGTCACATGCTGGAGAGTATGCTAGGTTGATGAGGCTCTGTTTTTTTCTCAGGGTGGAGTATAGGAAATAATAGCTTGGAAGGGCTTCCGCACTGAGGATTTCTCTATAGTTTCTTTTGTCATTCTTCGTAGTTAAATGTACTAGCATCTAGATGTTACTGGGAGTAGGGAATTTAAATTTGAGAAGAGGAGGTTATCAGTTTTATGCTACTGAAGGCTGTTGAGTTTGTTTTCTTTCAATGTTAAAGGCACCGGAGTTTTGCCTTATGGTGTTTGAGTTAGAGCAGGAGGAAATTAACCTGTCAGGTGAATATCAAGACAGTGAGTGCAGTTTTAATTTTATCTGTATAATGAGAAACATTCACTAACAATGAGTGAATAACCTCCTAAGTTGGAATTTTGTGTCATCACTGAGTAATATGTAATCCTTAACGGCCTATCAGGGCTTCAAGTCCTTTTATCGGGGTTTTTTTTCCAGCTTGACATGCTGGGCTTCTGGCATAACAGAGCTACTGATTCTCTATTCATTATACTGCCTTCTCCATGTACATATTTGGACTAGTGCATCAGTAAGGTTTCTACTAGCCCAAAAGAAAATTTCAAAAAGAGCTAGTCCATGAAGCGTTAAAAGATTCTCATGAGAAAATGGCCCAAACTGGGTAAATACATGTTTTATTCTAGCTGGGCTTATTATTTAAACTATTTTGTCATTAACTTGATCCAACTTAGTGTTAGTTTTTCAGCTGTTACAGAGAATAATTTATGCCTGCCTCCAAAGAGATGGTATTAGAAGCAAGGTATGCATGACTGGCAGAACACTTTAATTGACCTATAGTTGGTTTACAATGTTGTGTTAACTGCTGCTGTACAGAAAAATGATTCATATATATATATATATATACACATTTTTTATATTCTTTTCCATTATGGTTTATGTTTATCATAGGATATTTTTTTCACATCTTTATTGGAGTATAATTGCTTTACAATGGTGTGTTAGTTTCTGCTTTATTACAAAGTGAATTAACTATGCATATACATATATCCCCATATCTCCTCCCTCTTGCGTCTCCCTCCCACCCTCCCTATCCCACCCCTCTAGGTGGTCACAAAGCACCGACCTGATCTCCCTGTGCTATGCGGCTGCTCCTCACTAGCTATCTACCTTGCGTTTGGTAGTGTATATATGTACATGCCACTCTCTCACTTTGTCCCAGCTTACCCTTCCCCCTCCCCATGTCCTCAAGTCCATTCTCTACGTCTGCATCTTTATTCCTGTCCTGCCCCTGGTTTCTTCAGAACCATTTTTTTTTTAGATTCCATATATATGCGTTAGCGTACGGTATTTGTTTTTCTCTTTCTGACTTACTTCACTCTGTATGACAGACTCTAGGTCCATCCACCTCACTACAAATAACTCAATTTTGTTTCTTTTTATGGCTGAGTAATATTCCATTGTATATATGTGCCACATCTTCTTTATCCATTCTTCTGTCAATGGACACTTAGGTTGCTTCCATGTCCTGACTATTGTAAGTAGAGCTGCAATGAACATTGTGGTACATGACTCGTTTTGAATTATGGTTTTCTCAGGGTATATGCCCAGTAGTAGTGGGATTGCTGGGTAGTTCTATTTTTAGTTTTTTAAGGAACCTCCATACTGTTCTCCATAGTGGCTGTATCAATTTACATTCCCACCAACAGTGCAAGAGGGTTCCCTTTTCTCTACACCCTCTTCAGCATTTATTGTTTATAGATTTTTTGATGATGGCCGTTCAGAAATCTTCTTAAATACTAAACAGTAACATTCAGTGTGTTCCATAGGAGCTTGTTAATGTATGTTAGAATATAGATCATAATGGAAACATGAGAAGTAGATAGGTCTTGACAGTTGAAAGGGCTCCTCAGTTGAAATTGCTAAAATGAAAAATTACTCTCTGGCATGTTACCATTGTGCAACAGAGCCTGCCATCTTTGAGGGATTATTTTGCACTTCCTATCATTTGTAGAAAAGGATCATGCCACACGAAATGCCATCTGTACCCACATATTGGGTGTTAGACGTGGTATGATGCTACTATTTTTTTAAACTTTCAGAAGCAGCTTTATACATGGCAGATGAAGAAGGAGGTAGGATGCATTGGGTGATGGTGAGGGGGAGTTTGAAAATCACTTAATTAGATGAGTGAATTCAACTTAGCAGTGTCCCCAAATTGGAATGCCTAGAGGATTCTTGTTTATCCCACACTCTGGAATTTAGATAGAGAGTCAGTAGATAATTCCTGTGTCACATACATCCCTGATACAAGATGGACAAGGAATCAGGAGAGCCAGCTTCCAGTCCTGGTTCTGCCGCATAGGAGCCATGTGCCTTTGGTTATCTCATCTGTGAAGTGTATGGGTTGTCTTTCTCTACTTGTTTGGAAACACTAATATCCTGTGGATCAGAGTGCAGGATGATGTTACTTGATATGATTTTCAGCTTTACAGTCTCAGAAACCTGACTTATTGGCATTCTGAATGTGAGTCTGTCTTTTAGCATCCCACATGCAAGCTTCCAGAAATTAATGAAAACAAGCAGAATGCTGGCATGTTAATGTATAATGAGAAAAAGCACTACCGAAGGGACCATCATCTTTTGGCTAGCTGATTTCTCCCTAAAGTCAAACTACTTGGGAGACCAGAATATAATTAAAAGCCTGTATAGGTAGCACAAAATCAATTTAGGTTGAATAGCATCAATGTAAGGTAACTTAATTCATGCAAATGCGATTTTATTTGTCTCTGGGACCAGAAAGAACTCATCCTTGGGCAAAAACATTCCTTCCCTTGCACCAGGACTCTGAGAATGTTCGTCTTCTACATTTTTCTCAAATTCCACTGCTGACTCTCCTTTGACTGATATGTTATTATTGACTTTAGTTGCATTATAACCAGGTTTCCAAGTCAGGGAGCCACTTCTGACTCTTCAAAATGACTTCCCTTGTTTCTTTCTGACCTATTATGTGGTGTGAACCTTAAATTATAATTTAATGTTCAGAGGGAAACCTTATCTCTCTTATTTCTAAGTTCTTGGTGGGATTTCTCACTGTAGCCCCTCCCCTACCATCTCTGCCTATGTTAGGTTAATTCAGTATTTAGAGAACTCAGACCTAGGGCAACTTTCCACTCAATGTATTTATTTGGGTAGTTCTTGGCAATTTGACTTTTTCAGATTTTCCTCTCATCCTATAGAAAATAATTAAATTCCTTTGAAACACTAACTAGGCAACAGTGGAGAAATAGCATTACCTTTTTGACATAGTTTAGTGTCAGCAAGGCACAGACACACACACAGAAACCAAGGAAACTGCTCTAGGTTGTATCATTCCCATCAATTTGGATTATCTTAGAAAAGTAAGGAAACTTGCCCCTTCTGGAGGTCTTCCAAGAAAATAAACAACTGATGTTTTTAAAAGCTTTGGTGAAAGAGACCTCTGTTTGAAGCCCTGCACCCCACAATTAAATTATTTAGTTTTAGTCATCACAGTTATTTGGTGATGCTCTATTATTGTGGTTAAGGAACTCTGAGAAGAAAGATTAACACTTTTGGAGTTTCAAAAACTTTCCCCACTACAGTTATGCTGAGTTTCAGCACTGCCCTAGATCCAGTTGTTTTTGATTTGACAAAACTTTCCATTTCTCTGCAGCTTTGTGAGCATCAGGGTTGTGAAAGTTCTAAGGGGTCAAATCCATAGAAGATCACAGTTGTCTGGCTGGGGTTCTGCAATTAGCTAAAAAAGTTAGCAACCATGAGAATGAGGTGGAAAACTTCCCATCAGGCTGGGGTACCTCTGGTAGAACTTGGTATATGGAAATCCTTTCCTCTAGGACGCCTGCTTTTGGCCATTCTTCCCAGGCATTTGGAAGGGATGGATGAATTTCAACTTGCAGGAGGTTGGTTTCTGGCAGCAGAGAAACATCTTAGGAAGATGCTGAGGTCATATTTCCTACAAGTATTCTCTAAACAGTCAGATCAAGTCATTCTGCTTGTATCCTTTCAATGACTTCATGATGAACATAAAATACCTCTCATGATGATGATCTCTTGTTGCCTGCCTTTCAACCTTTTCTCAGATCTTACTCTCCTTTGCTTCTTATGCTCTAGCCACACCGATCCATTCTAGTTCTCAAATGCTTCAAACTCTTGAGGCTCAAGCCCTTCACGCACGTTTCCTTTGCCTGGAGTTCTGTCCGTCCTCCTCTTTACCTGATTCCTTCTCATCCTCAGACACTGATAGCTGCCCCTGCCCTCCTCATCCCAGTATTCTCTAAAATATCACTGTGTTCTCCTTTTTCATAGAACTTATCTCAGTTTGGACTTAACATATTTGTGTTTTTACCTAATTCACAGTAAGACTTAAAAGGTTAGAGATAACATGTGTTTCATTCATCATTATGTGTCCAGCGTTTAGCACAATGTCTGGCATATACTAGGTATTCAATAAGTATTTTATAAATGAATGATGAATGGATGAACCTAAGATGCCATTTTCAGCCTAATGATTTATTGATTCTCTGTGCCACTATGTCAAGTGGCATTTAGAATGCTTGGACAGTCAGTAAATTCAAGAGTTTAATTCAGTTTTGTATGAGATTGAAGACGTTTTTCAAATTTGTGATAAAAGAATATTAATGCATTTTCTTTAACTGTCAAAGATGTATATATAGAGTGTATCTACTGTTCTAAAATATCCTCTAAGGACTCCTTGATATTCATATGTTAACCTTCTCCTTGTTTTAAGTAGAGAACATGTTAAATTGAGTGCATTTCTAAAATAAAGACACTCAATTGTCTTGTGTAAATCAATGAAAAAGTAATATGTGATTGTTAATGCTCATTATATAATACAGATGATGACATGGATGGCAAGAACTTTGTATAACATAGCTGAACATGGCACCTTTCTATGGAAATTTCTTGGGATAAACAGCATCAGGAATACCCTTCCCTATGGTTTTCTTTTTTTTTTAAATCTTTGTCCACCTACTCCAAAAAACTAGGTTAATAGTATATTGTACCAGTCTTTGACACAACGTACACACATGTACATATTAATTTATACAATAAATACCATGTATTCTCACAATCAGTTTTAAACGATGTGTTATAGAAAGTTCACCCATGGAATGAGAAACTGTGCGATGTGTGGACTGTGTTTATGTAAAGATCCCACATCCGTTGCCTTTATCGCATTTATGTGTTCTGAGATTACTTCAGTTTTATTCAGTTGGAAGGTATTTCTATACAAATTATGTTGATATAATTTCTTTCTTCAAGGATCTCTTGTTCAAGAGAGCCTGACCTAAGACATTTTTTAAACTTCAGTTGTTGTTTTTCTCCTTACTGTGGATTTTTCTGGTGGGTGATTTTCACTCTTCTGTTAAGTCCCTCTTATTAGTGTAGTTGCTTCCCTGTATTGACCTGCTACAGTTCAAGTCTGCGAAGTTTTATGTTAGAGAGAAGAAAAGATCCCTTGACATTATCTCTCAGGGGGGAAGTACATACACACATTGGCAGTTAAAGGGAATTTACATTGCACTTTAAAACCATCCTATCACAATATTAGTGTCTACAGAATATTAATTCTGCTGAGCAAAGTATGGTCTGCATGGATGCTTTTCCTTGTACATTTTCGTATTTCAAAATGTAGTTATTTCAGCACCAATCAAAGAGGTGAAAAGGTAATCAGCAGAATATATTGAAATACTATTTGGTATATCGCCATGGATTGGTGATATTCCGTGCATATTGGACATTTCAAAGGCAGGAATGCTTTGCCTCATAGACTGATGCTAATTCTGCCATGTCAAGGGAAGCTGGTGGCTTCAGAACCTGCTGCTTTACTTCCTATTTTAAAAATGTCCATATGGCTCATATGGTACCTACCAGCAGGCTTTGCCAGGCAGGACCACTGACTGGCCGGTGACATTTTGAACATCCTGGTGGGACTGGGGACTATCATAACCAAGAACGATTTCTGTTGTTAGCAAATTCTGTGAGAAATCCTCCTGAGGTGAATACAACCCAAAGAGAAAGCTTCCTTGGGATTTCCTTGAGTCAGTAAAATACTGGTAGAAAGTTATCTTTGGCAATGGTTACTTTTACACTACTGTGCTCGAAAAGTCTGGAGGAAAACCGTTACGGCAGAGAACATACCGAGGCTGATTTTCTTGACTTGAATCCTTTTGGGTAGCCTACTTTTTCTCATTTTAAAACATTAATTTTGATGTTTATTTTATTAGAGTTACACAAGCAATAACATGAATTCATTTCATTGCCCTTTAAGAGGAATTAGGACATTACAATTGAAGCAGAAACCTGCTCTGACAGCTACCGGTGTGGTTCTCCCCCTTCCTGCTCTCTCTCTGCCCACTCCCCACTCCCGCAAACCCTCAAAAACTCAAGACTTAAGACTCTTAAGGCTTTCGGGTATATTCTTTCAGACACTTAAAAACACTTTTCACATGCATAAGTGGGTTCCCATGAAAATATATGATTTTCTTTTTTTATATTTAAAATATAAATGGAGAGAAAAAATCTTTTCTATGGTGAAAAAAAACATATCCTGGGAAATGTCCAGGATTTTAAAACAAGTAGCAACTTCGTATTTTGGCTTTCTTTTCAAAAGTAGCTAAATTTTTGAAAGATTGTTCTCATTTTAGAGAAGTACTCCAGAATACTCATGGCTAATACTTTGTAGGTAATAGAAGAGTGTTCCTAGGTGGATTTGGCTTTGTATCTTTCTCAGTCATTCTTTACTCCATTTCCAAAGAGAAGGGGCAGCTTGAGGTCGTGGCTGAGCTCTCTTCTGAGAACCAGAAGACTGGATTCCAGTGTCTTATCTGCCACTGCTCTCTGTGTGACCTTCTAGGTATTACCTCTACGAGATCTACAAAGACTTACTTAACTCTAAAATTTTGAGATTCTCTGTGATACATCAGTTTACTTGCAAGTGGACTAGAGTAACCTAGCTGGAGAAAAAGTTGTGTGTCCATACAGTGAAGGACGGGTAGCCCTATTGAGCTACAGAATCTGGAGTCAAATTGCCTGAGTTTGAATCTTTCTTGTTTATTCTTGGGTGTGTATGACCCAGTATTATTAAAAAGCTTAGTTGTCTTTTCTGATATTAACTACAGTAAAAGTTAATTATGATTGTTTTATTTATGAACTTAAATTTCTTAGGAAACTATTTGTATCTCTCACCTAAACCATCTCTTGTACCAACAGTGAAATAACAGCTGTTTTTTTTTATTGTTGTTGTTGTCTCATTATTTTAAAAACTGTGCCAGCTATTTCCTTTAAGGTAGGAAAAAAGCTGGATACAGTGAAATAAGAGGATATGCTGATTGAGAGAGGAATACCAGGGCAAATTTCTCTGAGGAACTGACATGGGAGCTGTTTTAGGGATGCGCTGGCTGAGGCAAGACTTTCTAAGAAGAGGACAGGATGCATGTAAAAACTTTGAGATAGGAAGAGCTCTACATAGTTGAAGACCTAGAAAAAAAGGCACCTGCAACAACATGGTGGTATTGGGAAAGAATTGTACACAGTGAAGCTGGAAAGGGTGTACAGTACCCTATGAGAGCAGGAGCTGCATCTGGTATTGCTCACTATTGTGTCTCCAGACTCCATTTTGCCAAATGAATGAATGAATGAACAAACACGTGTATGAGTGAGGTGACCAAAAACAAAAGGAGCTGCCAGCAGGTAAAAAAAAAAAAAAACCAAAAAACCCACGAGAGCTTAATGTCACAGAAGACAAAAGCAGAACACCTTTAAAGAAGGAAGGGATGTTTGGTTGCTGGTGAGAAGCGAAGTAAGGCGAGAATGAAGTACCCAATGGTTTTAGTAGCATTGTGGTCCCTAATACCCATAGCAGGAACAATTCCATTGGGCAGTGGAGTTGGCAGTCAGATTGGAGTAGGTTGTTAGGAATAGTAGTGGAGAACATAGATACAGGATGTAATTACAACTCTTTTTTAGAGGTCGAAGGGAGTCTTTTAAGATTGAAGATATGGGATACACGAGGCTTTGAATATTATAGGGTATAATCCAGTGAAAAAAGAGCACAGATGTAAGAGGGAGGTGACATGTTAGGGGATTTGGTATGCCGAGGAATTGCTGAAAATTAATAAATTTTACATTTTTGTTCTTATTTTTTTAACACTTTATTATCTCATTTTCAGCTTTCCTTGTCTATGCTGAAGGTACCTAATCTTTTTAGTTTGCTTTTCTATAGATAACTCCCTAAACTAATCCTTCCTGTTGCTCTTCTCTGAATCTTTTCTAGATACTGTCAATCCTGAACATTATTATTAAAAAGCATTACAGGTATGGAAACACCATAAACTTATGAAAGAATGGAATCAAAATTTTGTACTTTCATATGATGATAGTTGAACTGTGCTGAATGGGCTCAGCCAATTCCAGCAGAAGCTCTGCAGTTAATATGGCCCTCCAGAGATGTCTGATTGGAGGCAAGAGTCTTTGTACCTCCATACCAACCAGACTTCGGGTAGGTGATACCCATGAGGGAGGTTAGCTTTGGGTGAGACAGCTCCCTTGGGCTCAAGATGCCTCCTAGATAGGACTCAGCTGTAATCTGTCAGCAGGCAACACTCCTGGCATCTGAGGGTGTGAGGCCTCTGTTCTGAAGGGAGCATGCAGGCAGCATCCAAAAATAAATTTATAACATTTTTAATGAGGCAAAGGAGAAAAAAAAATGCAGTAAATAAAAAATGAGTTTAAGGACAGAGGAAACAGAAAAAATAGGTTCTCAAAATAAGTCTTCATTTTCTGTCTTCAAAGTATGTTAAGGCCTTATCTAAAATGTGTCTTAACTGAGATTATTCACTTTTATTAGAATAATCATAAAGAACATACCTTTAGTACTATAGGTATCCTATAGATTTCTGGAATTATTATTGCTATTGTTATTGCCATCTACTGAAATATATGCACTTTGTTTCTAATATATATACACCAGCCCAGAATCACAGGCTGTCTGCCTATCTTTATGGGACTCATTTTTTGTGGTAAAACTTTGAACCTGTTATCTACCTTTGGACTTAATTCAGAGTCATAGAGTTTAAATCCCAGGCTATCTTATTCTAAATTACCTTCAAAAGGGTGACTAAAATGATTTTAAGTTTTTCATTTATTTGTTTCTATCTTATAAAGGTAGAATTCATAGTTTGAGCATTTCAAGAAAATAATACTTCATTACATTTATATATGGTTTCAATCTAATTATTAGTTCTAGGTCGGTGTCATAAAATTATATGAAATGTTTTTTAGGTTTAATTGCCTCTAAAAGTGGTAATTTCAATGGAATCAGTTACAGCATATAGTATTAAGTGTGTTATTTAATAGTCAATATTATTAATGTGCTTTTACTAATGGGGCAAATGCTATTTTGAATTGTATTTATGAACTTGACCATAGCACAAACAAGTACAATAAATCCATTTGTATTCACAAATATTGTAGTTAAACACCATTTAGTATTGATGTCAGTGAACACAGATTTTTCCCTTTATACTGTTTAATTTCTTTTTAACTTTAACTTGTAGCAACATTTATTGAACACAAAACTCAATAATTAATGTTTTATGATTTAATATTTATTTTCAGTTGAAATCTGTTTTTTTCTGAGGGCTTCATAATTTACAGCATTTATTACTCCCTACAGTCAGTGCTTTATCATTCTTCAATTTATAGGCATTCTTAATTTAACATGACATATATTTTCTAGCAGAAACCACCCTTAGTCAACATTTCAGAGTAAGTGTGCATTATTTATGTATTCAGTTATTGATTTTTTTAAACCCAACTTCTACCATAAAAGATTTGAGTTAATATCAAAAATACTTTATCTCATAAAAGTGAAATAAAGAAGAAATAGATAATTATAAGCAAAGGAAAATTTAAAGAAGTGATCACTGAAAACTAGGGGAAAGAATATTAATATGTAGACCATAAGGGTGAAAGTGGTTCCTTGAAGCTAAGTTTCCAACTTGGCTCCAACTTGGCGAAGTTTTCCAGCCACAGTAGAAAGAGATAACGGCTCAGTTATGTAGCATTCGTTGTTAGGGAAAGTGATAGCTTCATTTTCAATTTACAGATGACGAAACTGAGACACATATTAATGTAACCTGCCCAGGGTCACCGAACCAGTTTGAATGGGGATTTCAGCACAGTTAAGCTGACTTGTGTTCTGAACTCTCTCCTCTATGAAATAGTTTTCAATATACACACCATAAAAATCCTTACAGAAAGCACAGTACCAGAATCCATAGATTGTTGTTACTGAGTTACTGTTCTGAAAAAGGATCTTAGTGTATTTAAGGATAATTGTGTGTCTTTGTTTATACTTTTTGCTTAATAAAGATATAACATGTCTAACGTACAAGCTAGAAAATGAAGTGAACAAATGTTGATGCTTCAGAAGATCCATATCACATTTTGTTTTCTATATCTAAACCATCTCTATCTAAACCATGATATCTAAACCATGAGGGCGAACATTTGAAATGGCTGATATTTAACCATTTTTGACCTGCAAAATGGCAATTCCGTATGGTTCAGCCTAGTATTTAAAGTGATATCTTAAAAATATAATAATACAGAAATGCCCCATTTGTTAGTAGGGTCATGTAGAGATTTCCTATAACAGGTCCTCTAATTCTGCTTCTCAAGTCTATAAGTCTTCTTAAAACTATTTGGTGTTATAGTCTACAGAAAGCAACTTTTCATGATAAGTCACTCTTTCTGATGAGACTTAGTTTCCTTGTCTCTAATGCAGAATTACTGAAATAAGGAAATACATATATTTGGCATTTTTATGTATACTGCAAAGTGATATGTAAATGTGAGCCCTCTTATTATATGTTTAAATATACTAAATCAGGTTGACTTCGAATTTACCAAGCTGTCCTCTCTTTGCAAGCTTAATCATTCAAGCTACCCTGCATGGCCCTATTATAGCTCCTTATTTCTGCCAGTTCTTCCATACCCAGACTTAGATGCAATAAATTAATGCAAATTGTACTTTTACCATTGTTTTCTTTTTTCTTCTCCCCTCCTTTAAATTTATGTTCTCTTGTTACATTTTAAGAATCTTTATAAGCCATCTTAAATTTTTTCTGAAACACGGTTCATTATAGATAAATACATTTACTAAGCGGATGTTCCACTTCAAACTGTTCAGTTCCACGGGCCACTGTGAATATGCAACCATGACCTAATTTAAGAACATATGATTCTCCTTTAGCACTGACATCAATATAGCATTTTTTTAGTAACCACTGGGTAAAAAATTCTGCTGTGTATCATGAGGGACTTGTCTTGCCAAATCTGTACCCATAAGCAACTATTGTAGACAAAATGGATGCACACGAAGCAGTTACAGAACATGTCAGCGTTTATGTCATTAGTGCACTTTGAAAAATAAGCCTTGACAGGGACTCACTGTGCAGTTCAAATGGTCAAGTTGGTGCAATAGATGTTGAGCATAACATTTATTTTTTTAATGAGGCAATGGATGAAGTATTATGTAATGATAAGCTTTGCTCCCTGTTTGAAGAATTTCAAGTGTTTAAAAAGAAGCAATAGCATTTTTGGACAAGCATTTCCCCATGCAATAGCAAGAGATTAAGCTAGATCTGAAGAGCAATCTGATGTAATTCATTCTTGTCAGGAAAAGGGGCTGGGGGACAGTCAGGTCCACAATTCCAGATCTAGTCTTTCTGTTCTGAGGGAGAAGGTCATTCATGGCATGAGCTGCGAAGAAAGTATAGTATAGCTCCCAGAGATTTTCTGTGCCTGGATAATAAAGGTCTCATCCTGTGATCACCTTCTTGTCATTAATGTGAGCCTGGCAAACTGTTCCCCTTTCATGCACCAGGTCCCAGCCAGACCCACCCTTCCCAATGGGAACACAGATCAGGCCACCTCAATCCCTTGTTATTTCTAAATCCATTTATACACCTACTTTCAGATCTGTGTATCTTCCAAAAGCACTTATGTTATTTAATTATAATTATGTACCACTTATTTCCCTTTTTGACTTTCAGAATACATTTCTGTGCCTTATATATTTTCTCCTGAGGCAAGAAATTCAGGAAGTATCATGAATTATTGCCCTACTTCACTTATTCATCTTACAGTGTACTTACTGAGCTCCAGTGTGTGTCAAGCCTTGGGTTGGGCCCATCTTTGGTAATAGAGCCACTGCAACCTGTACCACCTCTGCCATCTACCAGAGATTGGTATTCGGAAAATAATATAATCTGTAAGGTCAACAGTTGGTTTAATCACATTCTTAAAAATTTGGAACAATCTGATCATAGTAACATCAAAATCAAGTAACAGATGAAATAACATATAGTAACTATTTTCCAAGAAGTTTATAGACTATATATCTAAGTTTTCAATGACATCATTATAGCAGAACCATCATAACTCTTCCAGATGAGCCTTTGAAGAGAATCAGTGATGTGTGATCTCATTAGACAGTATCAGAATAATTTCCTCATACTGAGCCACTACTCAGAGAGCATTCTTCTCTGGATTACGTTACTGTATAGGCAGACTTTAGAGCCCAAGGGTCATGGGAAATAGAGTTTGATGATATAGTAATCTTCAAAGTAAAAATAGTAAGTGAATCAAAAACTCCTGGTTATATGAAATGAAGCCAGAGTCACACAGTGAGTTAATGGTTGAAGTGGATTTACCTGCTGCTAAAGCGTTGACTTTAGTGATCAATTTGTGTTTCCGTAACTCTGTATAGGTTTTCACCTTGATAGATGACGTCTCCCTACTTAAGTTAGTACCCAAGTGGAAGATACAATAAATCAGCTCCCTAGCCCAAAGCTCCTAATTTCAGGGTGGTGAGTCAAGCCTGTTGGATCTCACAGCCACAGCTCCTCCTCTTTGGGTCTTGGGTCTTGGCCTTTGTCCAAAATTCCATGCTGGACTTTGTGATTTAAACAAGGTCAGGCTACCAGAAGTTCAAATTAGCATTGAGACATAGCTGTTGCTACACTTCTAAATCTCCATGCCAGTGTGGCTGCTTCTGAATGGAGGGTTGGAGGGCAGCGTGAACAGCAGTGAAGAATTGTTATCTTTAGGACAAATAGAAGCTGGAATTAGTTAAAGGAAAGTGCTAGAAGGACAGGGGAAACAACAGTGGAGATAGTACCTTATTGTGATTAGGAATAGGAGCTCAGGAGTCAAAGTAAGCTGTGCCTCATATAACTCTGTGCCTTAGGTAAGCTGGTTAGCCTTTCTGAGCCTCCATTTCATCAATTATCTTTAAACAGAAACAGTGCCAACCTAAGGGGTTTGAAGTTCATAAAGCCCAATACTTAGTAAGCAGTCAATCAATGCTAGTAATGAATACCAATTTGAAAATAGTGATACCTGCTTTAGTAAGAAAATGAAGACAGAGTAGTTGTCACTTAGGACATTTAGTCAATATGCATTATAACCAGCAGAAAAACTATATATAGATCTATCTATCTCTAGTTTAATCTGTAAAAAATACAAGGTGAATCTCCTAGAAGCCTTAATAAAACTGCCTTAATTAAGCTGCTATGGAGGTTTCTCTTTGCATTTCATGGAATATCTCCAGCTGTGTTCCAATAGAGCAGGGGTCAGCAAACCTTTTCTGTCAAGGGCTTTGAGGGCTGAGAGTCAAAATCAAGGATATAATGTAAATACTTATATAACCAATACTTTTCCACAAAGTTTTATTCATGAAATTCAAAATATAATAATAATAATTGAGTACAAATATTTGTAATACAAGTCTACTGGTAAGTCTAATTGAATTCTTTTTGAGGGAGAATAATATTTTCCTTAACCGTGGTTCAAAGTAATTGTTCCCTATCAACAAATTGATTGCTAGTGTTCATCTGTAAAATCTGTTCTTAGCTTATGGGCTGTACACAGACAGCTGGCAGACTGGATTTGGCTCATGGGCTGTGCTTTGCTGACCTTGGTCTTAAAGGATTAAGGAAGCAAAGAGCCTTGAGACTCTGATCAAATTAACATGTTAGCAAATGACAGTTGGAGTAGCCTCTGGCTAATTTTGAGTCATGAGGTGAGAAGTATAGCTAAAATAGTGTCTGAACATATTTAGATGTAGAGTGCAAATGGAAACAAAGCTTGGGACTATGCCATGGGTCCCTGGTCTCTGGAAGAAGGCTCTAGAATCTGAAATTGAGCTTCCTTTCTCCCTTCACATTTGCCTGAACTTTCTGCTCAGAGAGTAGACAGGGTTGACAGATACCTTATTATGTGCATGTTCCGAGATGTTGAGACCATTTTAGCAGAAGGGAGAAAGAGCACGTTAACTGCAGTGCTGAGGGTTGCGCATTTCACTTGTTCTCCTAGAAGAACAAGGTAGTCTGGAAATGGAAACAGAGAAGAATGGAAATTACCTTTCCCCTTTCTATGTGCCCAATGTGGAAACAACATGAAGAAGTGAAAGAAAATCAGCAGAACCCTTTTTTAAATGATAAAAAAAAATCCAGATTAAGTTACTTAGTATTATTTTAAATAAAAGTCAGACAGAAAAAATGGGTACAAACCATGATAGTGATGGGATGTCTGGCTCCTCCTGCCTGGCGATAATGAGCTTCTGGTAGAGAGAATGCTGCTGCTGTGGGAAATTCTAGAATTTAGGTATAATGGAGAGATGAGGTGAGAACAGGAAATCCAAATGTGACACCAATAGGAACAAAAATATTTTGAGCTTTTGGCACTTCACACTATGGAGAACCAAAAGGATAAGAACAGAGAGCTGTGGTTGAGGAGACCCACTGGAGGGTGGTAGAGTTGATGTCCTAAAACAGCTTTCGTCTGAGTGCAGTTGAATGGTGATTGCTATACTACACAGTATTTTGTAGGAATCAAGATACTGACCATCTGTGTCAACGTTGCCATATTCTGGGGGTAGGGTAGAGGAAGGAGCTTGGTGTGGCAGGGAACCCACGGAAAAGGAGAAAATGGGAAAACTGGTGCCTCAGAGGAAGTATGAAGAGTCCCTAAATCAGTTGGAAATTCGGGCTCTGAAAGCATCTGAGTTTCCAGCTGAGTCTTAGGGATCCAGTACAGAATGGGGAGGACAAGGCCCTCGGTTTTAAGAATACAAAGAGGATATGGTAGAAACACCACGTCCAGAGGTGACTTATATAGAGTTCATTCGGAGCAGGACGTGGGACCAAGTTCTTTCCTCAGAAGTGTGAGTGGCAAGAAAGTCTTGGAGGAGGGCTGAGGCAGCCGCCTGGAGCCTGTTGGCTGACAGGTCTTCTTCCCTCTGACCTCCCCCTGCTGGATGATGATAGGCTTACTCATGAGGAGGATAGGAGTCTGAATAGTATGGAATTCCCAAATATCCTGAACAGTTTTGATGTTTTTCAGAGACCCCTGGGGCCTTGTGAAAAGAGATAAGGTTGACACTGATTTACCTGGATGATAATATAGCTTGAATAGAAAATCATATCTTTTACAATTTTACTAAACAAGCATTTTTTATTACATATCTAAATGTTCTCTCCTCCCTGATATAGAAACTTAATCTCAATCCAGCAGACATTACTTCTCTTTTTAAAATTTATTTTATTGAAGTATAGTTGATTTACAATGTTGTGTTAATATCTACTGTACAGAAAGTGATTCAGTTATACACCTATATACATTCTTTTTCATAATGGTTTATCATAGGATATGAATATAGTTCCCTGTGCTATATAGTAGGACTTTGTTGTTTATCCATTCTTTATATAATAGTTTGCATCTGCTAATCCCAAACTTCTGATCCATCTCTCCCCCACTCCCCCTCCCACTTGGCAACCACTTGTCTGTTCTCTATGTCTGTGAGTCTGTTTCTGTTTCATAGATAAGTTCATTTGTGTCACATTTTAGGTTCCACATATCAGTGATATCATATGATATTTGCAGCAGACATTGGTTCTTAATGTATATTAGAGTAGTGCATTCCACTGATGAAGAACAAGCCAATCACTGTAATTGTTTTTCTCATTACAGCGTTTATTGAGAGCCTACTAAGTGCCAGGTGCCGTGCAAGGATTATAAAGATGAATTTGATATTATTTTTGGAGAAAATAGCTTTAATAATTATGTTAATGATGACATTATGGTCACTACTAATGAAAAGATAATAAAATTGCTACAAAAACACAGAGGAGGTGTTAACTTACTTTTAAAATTTCTGACACTGTTTGCTTTTAACGAGGACTTACTGACAACCCAAATCATCTCTGAGGTTATATATGCATTGAAATAATGTATAGTAAGGCTTTGTTAAATACTGTCTTATTTAAAAAAAAAATACCTGTCTCTAAGACAAAAATCTAATTTTTTCTCTGTAAAACAGCAAGCACAGTAAATAACCTTCTGGATTATATTTTAAAAACTGTGATATTTATCCATTTCAATTAAGTGCAAAAATTCCTGCTGAGAGTTCACTATCACCAGGTACATCAGTTTTCATGGTTTGAGAACTGCTCCTGTTCAAATCAGCTTGATGAAGGGTGAAATAAGAATGTTGAATTCTTAAACATCCCCTTGGAAATGGCAAGGGAGGAAAGGATAAACTTTAAGAGTGAAAAAGAATCTCAGGATTCAAGAACAGGGTATTTTTTAAACACTTTGTATTGGTTTGCACTAAAATAGAATAATTGTCAAAGGATCTAGTTACCATGGTGATACATCTTTTAAGAGCATATAAGTAGATAAAGTCACTCAATTATAATACCAGAAAATATTGAACACAATGTTACAGTCTTCCTTTCTTTTTAATATTAACCTTTTTAATGGAATAAAAATAATACAAAATTGAGTTTTGTATGCTGGAATAAAATGAGAAGAAAAGAATATATTCTATATTATGACTATGAATATATTATACAATATTTGTTTCAATTTTTTCAGAAGCTTACATTTCTTATAATATGTATATATTTTTTCCTGTCATATATCAAGTTAACACAAACTGACCATTTGGGAATCAAGTATAGGCAATTTGCAACAGAGAATATGATCCCTGTAAATGTGCTACGCACACTTTTTTTTAACTTAAGCACTGCATTTAAAGCAGTTAGCACGATACCTGCCCCAGAGTAAGCCCTCATTATTTGTAATGATAAATCTCTCTTTTTTTTTAAACAGATCTTTATTGGAGTATAATTGCTTCACAATACTGTGTTAGTTCCTGTTGTACACCAAAGTGAATCAGCCATATGCATACATGTGTCCCCATATCCCCTCCCTCTTGAGCCTCCCTCCCATCCACCCTATCCCACCCGTCTAGGTCATTGCAGAGCACCTAGCTGATCTCCTTGTGCTATGCTGCTGCTTTGGACTTCTCCTGTCTTTTGTCCTTCTTTCATTGTGTCTCCCTGAACTTTCTGTTTTGTTGTTCCCTCCATTGTCTCTTAATTCTTTTCTCTTTTGCTTGCCTGTTTTCCTTTTCCTTCCATTTTTCTTAACTAATTAAAAAAAAAAGATTAAATAGGAGAGAAATAGCATAAAACTAGTGCTAGGATAACCCCAGGTTAGTGAAACAGCATATTATTGCAAGGTTGTGTAACATTTGATTTTAGATGAGGTGAGGTGCAGGGCATCTGGGGGAAGTGAGTTTGATAAAGGGATGGCAGGGTGGAATTTGATAGGAGGAGAAAGAAACAACCTTAGTAGAAGAGGGATTTGAATAATGAGGATGTTTCCCTGACAGCTCTCAAGATGGAAGTTTCTGCTTTCCCATCTCGGCCAGGGAGCTTCATACAATCTTGATGACTAAAACAGTAAAAGGCTTTAGCAAACATTTTGCAGGAGGCTTTAGTAGAGCACATTGGAATCTTAGAATTTTACCTACATCACTGAATGCAGTGCATAGCTTAGTGCAGCAGAAGATAGAAACAGAAATAGAAATACAGTTGGTGAAAAATAATTGAAATATAAAAGAAATGCACTGACAGCCTCCTCCTTCTACCAGATCAAACATTCTCTTTGCTCAGATCCATTTTCTGTGCTTTCCAATTACACTGGCTAGAATAAGTAAGAAGGTTAAAAACCCAGAGTTCAAGTTTTTTTTTTTTTCTTGTTTAAAGGAAGGAAAACTATCAAGTAAGAACCTTTCTTGAATATAAGAATCTTCTTTCCATCTTTAGTGATGGTAGTTTGATGGCAACTTAATAGGTTGACATATTTGATCCTAGTTTTACCATGGAAATCATTGTTTGGTGGGAGTGGTTCAGATGTTTCAGAGACTATTGCTCCCTGGTTTCTTCCACTCTCTGGGAAGCCCTAGTTAGCTTGGGGTCTTTATGACCAGAATGCAGTGAGTGAGATAGAGTTATAAGATAGCTGGTAGAGGTCTAAAAGAACCCATCCATAACCAGTCACTCCCAAATACAGTAAAGGGATCAGTGGACATAGGCACCCTCTAGCAGGTCATTCTCATAAAAGCTTCATTTTGGGTGAAGTAATTTGGATCTTTTGATTTCTGTCCTCTTGTTTGTAGTTTCAGTTATTTAGGCTGCTTGTTTTGTGACGTGCTGCCACTGTCTAAATGATGCTTCAGCACTCTCTAAATTGGCACTCATTTCGGAGAGAAGAACCCAAGAGAAAACAGAAAAAAAAGGAGTAGTATCTCCTATGCATAATGTTAAATTATAAATATTTAATTTATGCATATATCTTTAAATATGTAAATATGCTACAAAGCATAATTAATTTATTGATGTGACTCTGCTGAGCCATTATACAGTAAGTTGACAAGACAGTGATGAGTTGTTAATTGACATCTAATGAGTTGAAGACATCTACAGTCAACCTGTTATAGTGAGTTAATTGGAAAGTTAATTATAAAAAAACTCCATTAGAAATTTCCTTTTTGAATATGTTTGGGGTTTCCTTTCTCGTATTTTGAAAACATAAGCGTGGATTGAGTTTTATATTAACAAAGAAGATGAGAATGGAATTTATATGATTATTATGTATTATGGTCTCAAAATCATAAGATCCTATTGGTTGGGACCCAGAGATGCCATCTTGCCAAATCCCCTCATTCTGGACAAACCTACACATCAATCTCATTATGATTATCCAGCCATGCCATTATTGGTGAGGATAATACACTGCAGTTTGGAAACATTTTCCATATTTCTTTCTTATATATAAGTTCTTCAAAAAAATCTATTTTAAGTTCCTTTGGAACACTTTTCTGGCTTCTTTATAGACATAAACAATTAGGAAATTATTTGTTAAATTTCATATGACGTCAGACTTTATAGGAACGGTTGATAATTCCATTTTTTTCTTGTTTTGATGGTTTTTATAACTTCATTGGCCAAGTCGTGCCTCAGGAGAGAGTGCTTGAAACCTTACAGTGTCCAGTATTACATTCAAGGAACTTAGAAGAGATTTTAAATATTCAATTTTCTCTTTTAAGTGTATTAAGTCTTATCTTTTATAAGGAAATGTATATAGGCTTTTAGAAGAACTTTTATTTTCTATAAGAATTCACTTTCAATTTTATAGAATTATTTTGAAAAAAATCCACATACTAGAGAAATGACAAAAAAGCAAAACCCACTCCAAAGCACATTCTCCAGGAAAAAAGTCATTATTAACATTTGGCACATGTCATTCCAGAAACTTTTCTGTATAAAAATAGAATGAGTGGGCTGGGGTAGTGTCTACCTTATGTTTTCAGTGTTCCCAGGTCATTCTGACTTAGAGCAGGGTCCCTTAAGCCACAGGTTGAATATTGTTTTCCCTGCTGTTTCTCTTCCCTTTCATCTCTGGCTGTCTACCTCAGGGCTCTGCTGCAACTGGAACTTAGGGGCTTAGAAAGCAGTCTCTTCTTGCCCTTTTGGAGTAAACTTCTAGATTTTTGTGCAGAAATCTTTACATATATTCACCGCATCCACCTGAATACAACTTCAAGGCATCAAATTTAGTAGTTCCAAAACTAACCTAATCATCCGCACCTCTAAGGTTTTTTTTTTTTTTTAATTTTGAATTTAACTCGACAAATATTTATTGAGTGCCTGTTATGTGCTAGGCATTGTTGTTGGGATTTGGGTATGTATCAGTAAATGAAGCAGACCAAGATTCTTGCTCTGTTGGAGCTTAATTTTTGAAGAGGAGATGGACAGTAAACAATAGACATAATAAACTAGTAAGTTATATAGTATTTTAGAAAGTGCTAAGTTCTATGGAAAAAGAAAATGTAGACTGGTGTAAGGGGGATCTGGAGTTCCAGGATGCACGTGGGGATAAGTTCCTATTTGGAGTAGGATGGTTATTGCAAAGGTGTCATTTGAGCAAAGAATTCAAGGGACTAAGGAGTTGGCCATGTGAGCATCTGTGGAAAAAAAAGATTTCAGCTGATATAGGCAGCCAGGGAAAACTTTCCAAGGCAGGGCTATGCCAAGTGTATTCAAGGAAGCATTTGTGACTGGAATAGAGGAAGGAGAGAAGGGCAGTAGGAGATGAAGTCAAAAAGACATTAGCGCCTAGCCATTGAGTACTGTAAGCCTCGTAACAACTTCAGCTTTTCTCTGAGTAAAATGAGGGACCAATGTGGACTGTTGAGCAGAGGAGTGAATGATCTAAATTATGTTTTTAAAGGATAATTCTATTTTTTGTGTTGATAATAGCCTGTAGGATGTCACAGTCAGAAAAGAGCAAATTAGGAGGCTATTACAATAGTCTGGGTGACAAATGATGATATGATGGCTTGGATCAGAAAGGTAGCAGTGGCTGGATGCTGGTATGTTTTTAAAGTAACTAACAGGGTTTCCTGACAGATTGGATGTAGGTTATAACAGCAAGAGAGGAGTCAAGGTGAATTCATTCTTTTTTGCCCAATTATTTGGAGTTGTCTCCACTGAGCTGAGGGAGTCTTCAGTGGAACGGGTAGGAGAGAGATCAGGAGCTCCATTTTTGACAGATGAAGCTCAAGGTGCTTATTAGAAATACAGACAGAGATGTTTAATAAGCAATTGTGTAAATCACCTAAAAGTTTGTGCGAGAGGTCTGGAGATTTAAATTTGGTTGCTGTTGGAAAACAGGTGGTATTTAAAGCCATGAAACTGATGAAATCACTAAGTGAGAGAGAGGAGAGGGGTAAAGGACTGAGTTTGGAGGCATTCAGCATCAGGAGAATGATGCCCCATTCTCCTGAGGTCTGTTGGTCTTGTGGTTTTGAATAGCTTTTAAAAAATATAGTAGGGCTTCCCTGGTGGCACAGTGGTGGAGAGTCTGCCTGCCGATGCAGGGGACGTGGGTTCGTGCCCCGGTCCGGGAGGATCCCACATGCCGCGGAGCGGCTGGGTCCATGAGCCACGGCCGCTGGGCCTGCACGTCCAGAGCCTGTGCTCCGCAACGGGAGAGGCCACAACAGTGAGAGGCCCGCGTACCGCAAAAAAAAAAAAAAAATATATATATATATATATATATATATATATATAGTATTTTTACTCTTATCCATTAAACTCAAATATTCGCTCTCTGAGAATATATACAAATAAGACATATAAATGTGCTATCCATAACACCTAATAGAAATGGTTAAGGTAAACTCAAGTCCAACTGTCCTTGACTATAGTGCACTTAAAATATTCGATTTTATCTTTTTTGTATGTATCATTTTATAGATGGAGTTATGTGTCTGACTCTCTGTACTTAAAATATATATTATTTCTCACCTCTTCCAGTTTTTCACTTCTTCTCCTCTCCCTACACACTCAATACAAGTGGGTCTATCATTCTGTTTTCCGTGTATTTCCAAAGATTATCTCAAAATAGATATTTTTAAAGTGAAATCCTTGCACGTTTGTCACCTTTATGTATTTAGGTATGAGCCCTAACTGGTCAAATTAAAAAAAAAGACAAATGAATTTCTTAAACAAGTCACATCAGTATATATAGTATGAAAAATTCTTGTGTGAAAAGTTTTGATTTTATTGGTAAATTGAACTTTTGTATAGTTTTAGAATAATTTTGTAAATGAACCAAAAATTTTATCAGAACTTTGTAGGGTAGGGCATAATTATTTTTAAAGGTGTATATATATATATATATATATGGTGATGAGTAACAGATGTGTACCTAAATAATGTAATGAATCAGATTGTGATGAATTTTGAATTCAAAGTGATTTTGTTTCTTTTTACTTGTTCATGTGTATATATACATATATGTATAATGTACATATGTAAAAGCTCCATTAGGATACCATTTCTGTTGCTTTGTTCCTCTCCTCAAAATTAAAAATAGTGTTGCAGATCGCTGCAATAAGTTACTGTTTATTGAGTATCATCATGAAGAAAAAAACAAACTTTGTAAGATCATTTCTAAAACTTCTCATTTTGAAAGAATTTCCATCACAGAATTTGTACAGCTAGTACTCAGAATTCTTGATTACATACATTCTTGAATCCAGATTACATAGCTATCAGTATTTTACCATACTTACTTTATTATTCTTTTTCTCACTCTCTAATTGTTTTTCTGAAATCACTGAGAGTAATTTACATATATAGCGCCCCCTTATTTCTAAATATTTTGTATTTCCTATAAAACAAGGACATTCACTTACATAACTGTAATACAGTTATCAAGATCAAGAAATTAATACTTAGTTCTGCTGTCTACAGATCTTTGTCAAATTTTATTAGTTGTCCCGTGTTTAGTTACTAACCATAGTTCATTTATTTTTATTAAGTGATATACTTTGTTGAAAACTATGACATCAACCACTGCTGGTGTTTAGTTATAGAGTTGTGATAGTTGAAGTAGTCAAATGACTGTGTCTGTGACCTTCCTGTGATCAGGAGAGAGTTCTAGCTGCTTAAATCTCCTTCGGAATCTATTGGTTTAAATGTCAGTGTTCACTGATTCCTACAATACTGGTTACCCTCACTCCTTTTCCCACCCCTTTTCCAGTGTTATAATACTGCACATATTTATATTATACAATATACTTTACAAAGTTACTTTGCTTTTCCAGTTAAATATCTAACATTATCCCATTTAAGGGGTTCTATAAATAAAATGTTCTCTCGTTGTTTAAAAAAATGCCTAGAAATAAGTATACATATACACTGTTTCGATTAAACAAAACAGACGTGAATGAATGGAAAGAAATGTGTTTATGTGAAAAAATGGCAACTTTTTATGTATGATAAGAGGCACTGTAATGTTTACATTTTAGTGGCTCTACCTCTGCTTTATTGGTCACTGATGATTTAAGTCATAATACTAGAATTATCTGTTGTCTGCCTCCTATTAACCAAGATATTTTCCTTATCTTTTAAAGTTTTAGATTATTGGTTTTCAAACTGCATTCCTTAGCATCACAGTATGCTTCAGGGGGGAATCATTATTTGATTCAAGTTCAATTTTAAGAAGTAATCACTTAAAAGCCCTGAAAGGACACACATTTACTAATTGATGAATTTGAATACATTGAAGATCATTGATGTCTTTAATTTGTTTTACCAAATTGATTCTCAAAATAAAAATTTTTCCTACAATCTCTGGGCATATATTTGGCACTTCTGGAAAATGTGTTATTGACTAAATGGGGTATAGTGTTGTATTTGCTTCATTTGTAATCATATGTGATTTCTCAGTTCCTTAAGGATACTTATTGGATACAAGGTAAAGCTCAGTGGATGCTCTAGCAAGTATTATACACATATTACTCATCCCATCATAAATGTATCATTTTATCCATGGTACTAATGGTTATTGTTAAATCGGAAGGTCCTCCCACCCACCACTGTTATTAGAATGAGATGAATTTGGCCAAGCAAGATAACATTTCAGTTCCATTACTGGCTATATAACCACAGTTACCTGCAAGTAACTGCAGTTAAAGAGCCGGTAATGGAACTGAAATAAAATGTGGAGTCAGCCTGAAATAAGTTGTTTTGAACTTTTGAATGATTTTTAACCATAAATAATTACCCATATATCTTGGATTTTTTAAATGATATTTTTTTAGCATATATAATGTTAAAAGATACTTTGAAGCATACTTCCTGCTAAACAAAGGAGATTAACAGTTGTCTATTCATTGATTTCACCACCTTAAATATTTACTACTTAGAAAATGTAAGCTATTATTGATGTTACCATTTCTAATTTGAACAAGAAGATTTCTAGCACCCTTCTTTCAAGTTACTGAATTAGTTTAATTGCTGAATATTCTATGATTTGGGAAGGCACTCGAGGCAAATTCAGCTGTATTTCTCTGTGATTTAGGATTTTTGTCACTGTTCTGTAACCAAAATGAAATCCATGAGTAATTCATCTGTGAAAGCAGCAGTCATCTGTCAACCTCAGCTGCAAAATTTTATGTTGGTAAAGTACACATCAATTCAGTTTATTGGGTATACATGTTACAATTTTGAATTTGTAAACATTAATATATACTATTAAAATGCCACTTTGAGGGGAGATTTAGTAGATTAAATAAAGGCTTCCACCGCTAACAGTTTGGTCACTGCTTGGTGGTTTGAATTCCCTCAGAGGGGGAAGAAAAAGTACAGATCCGTAGGGTGCTTTTGCAAACTGGAAGGATCTTCAGCATTTATACTAATGTGTTGCAATTTTAGGTAAAAAGGAAAGTTGCCCTTGCTTTCCAGACTTTTCTAAGTGCTCCCAAATAATGTGGTTCCTTGGAGATATCAATCTTCTGAAATACCTCGTTGCTCCCTTTTTTCCAGTGATTCTAGCCAGGTTTGGAGCTGGTAGAGTTTAGGGCCACTCTTCTGGGAGAAAATGTTGGCTGCTGACTAGTAGTTGTATTGTGAATTTGTTCCCTGGAAGAAGATTGTAGAAAAGTAGGAGAAGTGAAATAGAGAGAAAGAAAATTGGTGTGAAGGAAAATGGCTAAATCAGGAGCAGATAACCCCAAGGGCAGGAAAGCCTTTTTTTTTTTTTAATACCTGGACTCCTGAGAAAACAGAAAAGAACAGCTCAGCATGGTTTTTAGCATTATGTGAAATTTCTGACAGGCAGCTTCAAGGCTATTTCTATAGCATGAAGTAAACAGATGCAGGCTCTCCTGCACATTTCCTGTTGAAGAACACAAGATTTCAAAAAATCATGATATTGATAACACACGGCAGCTATATTTGTTTTAACATGGTATTTTTCTTTAACATCTTTATTGGAGTATAATTGCTTTACAATTGTGTGTTAGTTTCTGCTTTATAACAAAGTGAATCAGTTATACATATACATATGTCCCCATATCTCTTCCCTCTTGCATCACCCTCCCTCTCACCCTCCCTATCCCACCCCTCTAGGTGGTCACAAAGCATAACATGGTATTTTTTTTTCCTGGAAGTTTCAAACTATTTTAAATCAGGACCAGATACTTAAAATAACAATAACAAAGAAACTAAGGAATAAGAAACAATTACTATACATTATTCATAATGATTTTAAAATAGACTTTATTCCAAAATTTAGAAGATTGATACTCATTAACTTTGTGAATAACCATCTTAGACTCCTATTGATTTCAGTCTTCTTATCCAGCAAAAATTTAGCTATACTTGTTGGCAGAAAGCATGTAGAACAGCATTATGAGGCATGAGGTTCTTGTATTATTCATTGATTAATCTTTGTATTATCAGTTCGGTATAATATAATTGAATGCTTATCTTTTTTAACAATAATTATTATATCAGCCTGATGCAAATAAAGTGTGTAGAGTGTTTTATCTTTGCTATTTCTTGCAGGGATGATTGTGAAAAAATTGTAAGAGTATTAAGCTTTCTTTAATTTTTTGGTTTTTTGATGAGTGGTTTATGAGTAGTGGGAGAGATGACTGAGTCATTTTTAGATTTTATTGTATTTTAGATTTTGGAATCTTTGTCGTTTCAAAATGTCTGGTTGACATTCATGCACGTCGCTCCTAAAACTTAGAATATAGCTGCTTCTGCAGAGACCCCTGTCTGTGGAGAGCTGCCCTTGTTCTTATTTTACTTTGAAACCAATTTCTATTTTGGTGAACCTAACAATGTTTCATATAGTGATGGATCATTAGACAAAGAAGACAGTAATGGAAGTGTTGTTTTCTTGAATGAGCCAAGCACGTTTGTACAGTGTATTTTTTTTAACATCTTTATTGGAGTATAATTGCTTTACAATGGTGTGTTATTTTCTGCTTTATAACAAAGTGAATCAGTTTTACACATACATATGTTCCCATATCTCTTCTCTCTTGCATATCCCTCCCTCCCACCCTCCCAATACCACCCCTCTAGGTGGTCACAAAGCACTGAGCAGATCTCCCTGTGCTATGCAGCTGCTTCCCACCAGCTATCTATTTTACGTTTGGTAGTGTATATATGTCCATGCTACTCTCACACTTTGCCACAGCTTACCATTCACCCTCCCCATATCCTCAAGTACATTCTCCAGTAGGTCTGTGTCTTTATTCCCATCTTACCCCTAGGTTCTTCATGACCTTATTTTTTTTTTTCTTAGATTCCATATATATGTGTTAGCATACGGTATTTGTTTTTCTCTTTCTGACGTACTTCACTCTGTATGACAGATTCTAGGTCCATCCACCTCACCACAACAAACTCAATTTCATGTCTTTTTATGGCTGAGTAATATTACATTGTATATATGTGCCACATCTTCTTTATGCATTAATCTGTTGATGGACACTTAGATTGCTTCCATGTCCTGGCTATTGTAAATAGAGCTGCAATGAACATTTTGGTACATGACTCTTTGAATTATGGTTTTCTCAGGGTATATACCCAGTAGTGGGATTGCTGGGTCATATGGTAATTCTATTTTTAGTTTTTTAAGGAACCTCCATACTGTTCTCCACAGTGGCTGTATCAATTGACACTCCCACCAACAGTGCAAGAGTGTTCCTTTTCTTCACACCCTCTCCAGCATTTATTGTTTCTAGATTTTTTGATCATGGCCATTCTGACAGGTGTGAGATGATATCTCATTGTAGTTTTGATTTGCATTTCTGTAATGATTAATGATGTTGTGCATTCTTTCATGTGTTTGTTGGCAATCTATATATCTTCTTTGGAGAAATGTCTATTTAGGTCTTCTGCCCATTTTTGGATTGGGTTGTTTGTTTTTTTTGTTATTGAGCTGCATGAGCTGCTTGTAAATTTTGGAGATTAACCCTTTGTCAGTTGCTTCATTTGCAAATATTTTCTCCCATTCTGAGGGTTGTCTTTGGTCTTGTTTATGGTTTCCTTTGCTGTGCAAAGGCTTTTAAGTTTTATTAGGTCCCATTTGTTTATTTTTGTTTATATTTCCATTTCTCTAGGAGGTGGGTCAAAAAGGATCTTGCTGTGATTTATGTCATAGAGTGTTCTGCCTATGTTTTCCTCTAAGAGTTGGATAGTGTCTGGCCTTACATTTAGGTCTTTAATCCATTTTGAGTTTATTTTTGTGTATGGTGTTAGGGAGTGTTCTAATTTCATACTTTTACATGTACCTGTCCAGTTTTCCCAGCACCACTTATTGAAGAGGCTGTCTTTTCTCCACTGTATATTCTTGCCTCCTTTATCAAAGATAAGGTGACCATATGTGCGTGGGTTTATCTCTGGGCTTTCTATCCTTTCCCATTGACCTGTATTTCTGTTTTTGTGCCAGTACCATACTGTCTGGATTACTGTAGCTTTGTAGTATAGTCTGAAGTCAGGGAGCCTGATTCCTCCAGCTCCATTTTTCTTTCTCAAGATTGCTTTGGCTATTCGGGGTCTTTTGTGTTTCCATAAAAATTGTGAAATATTTTGTTCTAGTTCTGTGAAAAATGCCAGTGGTAGTTTGATATGGATTGCATTGAACCTGTAGATTGCTTTGGGTAGTAGAGTCATTTTCACAATGTTGATTATTCCAATCCAAGAACATGGCATATTCTCCATCTATTTGTATCATTAACTTCTTTCATCAGTGTCTTATAATTTTCTGCATACAGGTCGTTTGTCTCCTTAGGTAGGTTTATTCCTAGATATCTTGTTCTTTTTGTTGCAATGGTAAATGAGATTGTTTTGTTAATTTCACTTTCAGATTTTTCATCATTAGTGTATACGAATACCAAAGATTTCTGTGCATTAATTTTGTATCCTGCTACTTTACCAAATTCATTGATTAGCTCTAGGAGTTTTCTGGTAGCATCTTTAGTATTCTCTATGTATAGTATCATGTCATCTGCAAACAGTGACAACTTTACTTCTTCTTTTCCAATTTGGATTCCTTTCATTTCTTTATCTTCTCTGATTGCTGTGGCTAAAACTTCCAAAACTATGTTGAATAAGAGTGGTGAGAGTGGGCAACCTTGTCTTGTTCCTGATCTTAGTGGAAATGCTTTCAGTTTTTCACCATTAAGGACGATGTTGGCTGTGGGTTTATCATATATGGCCTTTATTATGTTGAGGAAAGTTCCCTCTATGTCTACTTTCTGCACTATTTTTGTCATAAATGGGTGTTGAATTTTGTCGAAAGCTTTCTCTTTGTCTATTGAGATTATCTTATGGGTTTTCTCCTTCAATTTGTTAATATGGTATATCATGTTGATTGATTTGTGTATATTGAAGAATAGTTGCATTCCTGGAATAAACTCCACTTGATCATGGTGTATGATCCTTTAATGTGCTGTTGGATTCTGTTTCCTAGTATTTTGTTGAGGAGTTTTGCATCTATGTTCATCAGTGATATTGTACAGTGTATTTTCTTTTATTTGAGGGCCTCTCGTCAGGCCGGGACATGGATTTTCAGCAGGGCCACTACTGAGGCCCCACTGGAGCCTTTCTCACCTGCTTGCACACAGCAGCAAGTTGATCTTTCTTGAATACAAATATGAAAATGCCTCTTCCCTCTTTAACCTGTTTTACAGGCTTGGGCTTACTTTTACCAGAAAATTCAGGGCTCATAGGATATGGACAGGATTCTTTCTTAGTCCTCTAAGACCCCCTGTGAGTTGGCCTGGCCTCTCTCACCAGGTGCCCTGTGTACCATGTGTCCTTGGGCAGCCAGATTTCTGGTCACGTGGGCCTGTTTTCTGCCCCTTGAAAATGTCATACTCCTTCCTGCCTCAGATCTTAGACGTCCTGCATCCCACGCCCCGCTCCTCTCTCCTTTGGTCTTCCCTAACCAACTCTTTTCCATCCTTCAGAACTCAGACTAAAGAGCTTAGCCTTCTACTGACCCCAGAATAAATTAATACCCCCTTTTTGCTATTGTCCAGTACCTTGTACTATTCCTTGGTAGCATATATCTTATTACAGCCATAATTAAGCTATTAATTTTGTTATTGGTGCTTCAGTATCTGCCAGCCCTGATCCAATGTATGTTCTGTTTAGGCATGCAGAACAGTGCCATGAACATAGAGGATATGCAGTAAATATTATTCAAACAAATGTATTCGGATCTGTAAATATGGATAATATATAATATATAACATATCATATATATAATTTATAAAATGATTCTTTTGAGGTCTTATACATGATTGCTTTAGATCTTGATGTAGGGCAGAAGTAGCACAGTCTAGACATATAGCAATAACAAACTGTTTTTTGAAAGCCTGAATGTTTTTCAGTACTTCCCAACTCTGCATCATTTCTAGTCACAAGCATAGGATTTTGATGAGCAGTGTAGACCAAAGTGCCCATTAGACCATGCATTATACTCCTAAAAACTACTGATGATCAATTAAATAGCATCTTCTGCCCCAGCAGGTACGGGACTTTAAAAGAACTACTTAAGGACATTTTGAAGAATTGCCTGTTTCCTAGGATTCAGGTGCTGAGATACCCTCATATACAAAATCATTTTTTATAACAAACATTAGTGTTTGGTAATAATTTTGGATCTAGACATAGGAGTGTTCCCACTGGGATAATTGGGGTTGCACAACTTTCACGGCTGGCCCAGATGGACTGTTTTGGAAATAGACATGATCATCAACTGAAAAGGAGTTTCTGACAGAATGTCTTGGCCTCTTCATATTCTCCTGATCTTTTTCTGAATCAATATGTAGGCTTCCCCCCACCTTTTGTTCTTTTTTTATCATACTCTGAAGTATTCATTGAAACCACAGATTAAAAATAAGTAATATGTCTTCTTGGGACTAAAACCAAATCATTGGCATTTCTTCCATCTAGGATATTAAAAAGAACCTCTGAAAAGGTTAGAATTAATTTTTGTGTTATATGTCTTGGTTGGGGGGCGCACTGTATTTCAATATTGGAGCAACCTTTGGGCTTTGTTTTAGCCATGACCTTGTTATAAGTCTTGAACCATCTTGTTGCAAGTTTTTGAGTGGTGATAGTTATGCCGGTGTAGCTTTTTGATAAAGGAATATTTTCCTCAAGATACATTTATCCTTTTCTGTTTTTACTGCTAACGAATATGGCATTCTCATAACATCTTTATCAGTGGTTTCTAATGATTTGTAATAAACCTTTTAATTTTAGGTTTTTACAAAACAGTTACAAAGATAGTACAGAAAGTTCCTATGTAGTTTTCACCTAGTTTCCCCTAATGTTAGCATTTTTCATTACCAAGATATAATTGTCAAAATTAGGAAATTAATGTGGGTTCTTCATATTTAGAATGTACACTATATAGTAATTGATTTACACCAATCTAAACTCATTCAACTTATATATACTTGGTTAATGGAGATAAGGAAGGAAACTAATGTGAACAAAAGATGAGGTTGGTGAGAACAGTGTAGTTATTGCTAAAACTTTATTTCTATCAGCAGTATTCTTATTACTCATAGATCATTTACACATAACACATCACATTGGCTTCAGTTTATACTGCCTTTCATTTGTACTGCCTTTCATTTCTGAAAATTATTTAACTAATGGCAGCCATGTGTAATTGAAAGGGCATCAGGATAGGAGTGAGAACTTATTTCTAATCATGGAATTATTAACTCTTTGACTTTCGACATTTTACTTGCTCTCTTTGTATCTCAGTCTCCTCATCTGTGAAATGAAAAGTTTAAACTGAGGACCTCTAAGGCATGTGTTGGCTTTACAGATGATTTGGTAATCATTTCTTTCATGATCATGTACAGTCACTATTCAGTGTCTGTCAGGCCGTGGAAAACTCCAGGCCAAATCATGAGTTTCTGTAACAAACCTTGGACCTCTGTGATCATCATGGAAGCAAAAGTCTAGACCAGAGGTAACAAATTCAAATGGCTGACATTGTGTAGCAGATACAGAACTGAGTGAAAAGGGGGGAGGTAGGGACCCTGATGACTTGGAGAGCCCATGCCCTTCCTAATGGTATAGCGTCTACTCAGCTTCCAAGGACTATGCCTCAGAGGAACGTCACATTTTCTGCCCTTTCAAAGGAGGCCACGTAAACAGCCTTTCATGTGAGCTCTCACAGTTCTTTATTAGCAACTAATTCATTTTAAAGAAACCAACTCTTAAATTAAATATTCAGTTGTCTGGAGTTATCCATTGGATGCCAGTTTGTGATTTCTGTTCTTATTTCTGTGGCTTTCCAGCATTTTTGCCCATTTCAACGTAAAAAAAAAGTCTGTTTCTTCACCATCTAGTACACACCTATGTGTGTGTGTATGTATTACATGCATGTTTGTGTGTATATGTGAAACTAAAATAAAAAAATAGAATAATAATTGTAATATAATTATGTTTTCTATTTTATTCTATATATCATGTTTTCTATTCTACAGCTTTATATTTTATTTCTTAAAAAAAGTATTCACACTCACACTCATTGTCACTTCATGACCCACCAACTGGTTGATTTGCTAGTCATTGCTCCTTTCAGAAATCTAGAGGGCAGTACTCTTGATGCCTGTATGTGATTTTCCCACCCAGAGATCTGAGATCTGAAATATCTCAGAGGTGTTTCCTCAGCTTGATATCTTAAGGACTATTCCATAACCAACATGAATGTATTGCTTGCTGGGAATTTGATGTCTCCACATGTACCAAGTAATCAGTCCACTGGGAAATAATAGTGTCCCCAGGAAGAAGGCAGTGCTGAGCAGAGAGGATAGGAGAGAAGGAACAGAGATAGGTTTATTTAGGAATCTTAAATTGAACATTGCATCTCTTTTTGGTAGAAGAGATAATTTTCTTCCTTTTAATTGCCTACAGGTGGCATGTCTTCATGTTTGTTCATATGCACATAGATGTGTCTGTAAGAATCTTTGTCTCTTCCAAATGTTTTAGTTATTTTCTGGCAAATAAAAATTAATTTCATTAGATAATCAGCATATGTGACATTATATATTGGATTCTGTCCATGAGGTTCATATTTTGATTATACACTTTATTTGGAATGAATCAGTGTTCTCCACCTAACATGAAATTCGTTGGTAGGGTTTCTTTCAACCCTAACATCTTATAATTTTATAGTTGACAAGTCATATATGGCATGGCTTTCATAATGTCATAAAGCAGGGTGAAAAATCTTACCTTACACTTTTTATTTTTCAAGTCAATGAGGCTTCTTTTTTTAAATTTTTATTTTTTTATTTATTTATTTTTGGCTGTGTTGGGTCTTTGTTGCTGTGTGCTGGCTTTCTCTAGTTGCGGCAAGTGGGGGCCACTCTTCGTTGTCGTGCACAGGCTTCTCATCGTGGTGGCCTCTCTTGTTGCAGAGCACGGGCTCTAGGCGCACGGGTTTCAGTAGTTGTGGTGTGTGGGCTCAGTAGTTATGGCTCACGGGCTCTAAAGCACAGGCTCAGTAGCTGTGGTGCATGGGCTTAGCTGCTCCATGGCATGTGGGATCCTCCCTGACCAGGGCTCGAACCCGTGTCCCCTGCCTGGCAGGCAGATTCCCAACCACTGCACCACCAGGGAAGCCCCAATGAGGCTTATTTTTAGGAGAAAATATTGGCCAAAGAAAATCATTAAACATATATAAACATAAGATGTCATATAGTTCTTTCCAAATTACATTCTTTTAAAAATTGCTGCATGATATACTTTATAGTTATTGATATCTGTGGAGAAATATCCTAAAAGCATACATTTTGTCAGTGAATTATTGAATATCAAGACTGTGTTACACTACTCATAATGAATAATTTGCCTCATTAAAAAGAAAATGAAAAGGCATTGGGGACTACAGATTTGATTGTTTTCTTTTAGATCTTACATATCCATTTGTTCCTCAATTTCCAAATGTAATTTGAAGGAATACATCATTCTTCAACAGTTTGAAAAGTGAGATGTGTTCTTGCCAGTTTCTTTTTCGGTAACTTAATATACACTGGAAGTTCTGTTTTCTGTTGATTTTGACATTGTAGTTCAATGAAGATACAGGTTTCTACTGCTGAGGCAGACAGGTACCAGCATCACTCGGCTACTGCTTTTCATATATTACTCTCAGAACACTACAAGTTTTTTTTTTTTTTCTTTTAGATGTTGGGGGTAGGAGTTTTTATTAATTAATTAATTTTTATTTTTTGCTGTGTTGGGTCTTCGTTTCTGTGTGAGGGCTTTCTGTAGCTGTGGCAAGCAGGGGCCACTCTTCATCACGGTGCGCGGGCCTCTCACTATTGCGACCTCTCTTGTTGCGGAGCACAGGCTCCAGACGCGCAGGCTCAGTAGTCATGGCTCACGGGCCCAGTTGCTCCGCGACATGTGGGATCCTCCCAGACCAGGGCTTGAACCCATGTCTCCTGCATTAGCAGGCAGATTCTCAACCACTGCGCCACCAGGGAAGCCCACAAGGAGTAGTTTTATCATTTCCATTTTATGAGCGCAAAAGCTGAATGAATAACATTGTTACAGAGTTAGTTCTAGAGCCCATGTTCTTCACCACTTTGGTACACGTTCTTCATATTTAGCACAAAAAAAGGTTTATTTGCAAGGCTGCCAATAATTGTCATCTCGCTCCGTAGAATATAGAGATGCTTAATCATATAACCATGGCTAATATTCAGTCAGTACACAGTGAGAAAGATGTACCTGTTGGACTGTGAAAAATACTGAAATGTTTTAGTATAGGTTGAGAGATAATTATTGACCTGACCTAGCCTGCCTTCCCCTTCCCCCCTACACCTGGAGTTTCCCCAGTGTATGAACAGGTCCTCCATGATTCAGAAAACAAAGATTATTGCTTGACACAGCAGGGACCAGCAGAGGCCTGTCCCAGTACACAGGCTCAGGCTGTTTCTTATTGGTTGTTTTGGTCTACTGATTGTTAAATATTTTGGAATCATCCCTACATATCAGTATTTAACTTGTGGAAACAGATGCTATTTTTGGTCAACTATAATTTCCTGATTTGCTGAATTGAAAGCACACGGTGGGGAGGTGACCAAGGATTTGACCAGAGAGGTCTTCTGCTCTTGGAAGTCTTAAGAGTGAACATTGAAATCCAATCATCTCAATGAAGGGGTCTTAGAAGTTTCTAAAGAGCTTAAACCATTATCATTTTCCAAGGCTGGTAAAAAAAAAAAAAACAACTCCCAGATCACCGAATCCTTCATTCCTTCTTCTTTTTTTTTTTTTTTTTTTGTGGTGGGGAGCTAATATGGAAATTCATGGGATATAATCTTAGTTGCCAGGTGAGGCAGAAAACAGGACATCTCACCAAATCCCATCCATCATGACCTGCCTAAGCGGGGTGGCAGAGCCTCCCTCTAAACTCAGAGGGTCTATCAACCTGTCCTGAGAGGAAAAATGTAAGATCTGATGACTCTCCTCTCTGTGATCCTTCTCCTTCAAACCTTGACTGGTATTCTTAGACCTGTGCCTCTCTGGGAAGGCAGGTCATCCTCATTATGACGCAATTTTCATTTTTACAATATTAATAATCTTTTGGCATTATCTACAAGAACATAATTGATCAAAACAAAATTGGCCTCTTGCTTTCTGGCACAGGCTGTTTAAAGAGCAAACTGTCAATCACTGAAGTGAGCAAAGTACTCACTTATTTGAAATGATTAAAAATGTCTGCAATAAGTATTAATTTCCTTCATGCTGTGAGACTTGCAAACACTCAAAAAAAGGTAAAGATCTGAATGTCTATATAGATTTAATAATTTATTCAGTTTCTTCAAAAATTGATTAAAATGCACAAGAATTGAATCTATCAGTTTTTACAAAAGCAGACACCCACACAGGCAATGGGTGAGAAATCTTATTTCTTTTAATTTTCATAGGACCTTACTTCAGTAATATAGAAAAACAAAAAAGAAACCCTGAATAATGAAAGTAAAAACACCAAGGTATTTGATGAATGAATATGATAAATTGTAGATTTAGGATGAGTCTCCTCTGCTTCTATGTGCTGATAATGACAGGGCTAAGTCTAAAGAGATATTGAGGAAGATGAGGGTGTTTTTCAAGTTGAGAATCTTGTTTTCAGAAAGGAAACCAGGATGGTATGACCCTGTCTCCAAATATTGTAAATAGACATGCATGATTGATGTTATTATTATTCACTTTGTTTCCTAACCTGCACCTGCTTTGAAGTAACCAGCCATAAATATATTAACTTTCTTAATATTCAACAACTTACGTGAGCCACAAGTAGCCATTAGTTTTAGCTATAGACGTATCAGTGTTTTTTAGTCACTTGTTTACATTATGTTACTGTTCTTTCATAATCTTCTCCTTAAAGCTCAGCCAGCTGTCAATTACAGCTTTTTAAGCAAACCATCTCAATTAAGGGGCCTTGGATATTTAAACAGTTAATAAACAATATATATAGTTCTTTAAAATAGTCAATAATAAAGAGAAAATATTTAAAAGTATGGTATATTTTTCATTGCTGTTCAAAAGAAAATGCTTCACTTTAGTGGAATCAGAGATGTTTTAAAAGAAATGTTAGGAGGTTTATTTTAAAAAAATAACAGGTCAAACAAAAAGAAAAGAAACTAACAGCTCAGTCATTTCAGGCTATTCATGCTCTGGCTGGTTGACAGAGTAATTTCAATTTAAAGGGTCAAATGTTATCATTGACCCTCAAGTCTTATGCCTTTTCTCTTGTTGTTGTCCTGGAGTTATCTTTTATCAGTAGAGCTGGAAATAAGGTAGGCCTTGACGCATGTTATCTTTTCATGGATTGATTGCAACATTGTGATGGCATCTGACTTGCCATTGGCCAAGAGGTGACTAAAGAATTAAGGAACAAACAGTGATATAAACAGCTGTATGACTGCCATGCTGTTTGCTTTTGGGTAAATTATACAAATTAGCTTTTGATGCACTGAACCAAGTTTAAATGCACTGATATCTGAGTGCTGAAAAGGTTGAGACTTGGTGTTTAAAAAACAAAACAAAAACAACCAAAAAACTAGGTTCTCTTCTACCTCTCCACACACACACACACACACACACACACACACACACACACACACACACACACACACACGGATGTACACACTTATATACATTTGTTTCTTTTTAATAATCAAAGCCAAGTTACCATTCTAGAGGAGTGTATCGACCTATTTTCCTCATATACCCACATTGCCTAAACTTGCATGTTTTTCTACTTTTATTCTTTAAAAGATAAACTTGTTGGAAGAATCCTCCTAAAACATAAATTTCAACATGTCCTTCCACTGTTGAGAATTGGAAGTGGCTCTCTGTGGTCTACCTCATAATGTGAAATCTCAGTCTGAGTTTTAAGACAATTCTTAATCTCTGATCTCCCTGCTTATAGAAACAGTCCCACTATTTCTTAATCTGCAAGCATCAAGAAGACTTCTTTCCCTTCCTTCACAGTAGCTAGTGTTTTCCCTGGTTCTGTGGTCTGAAACTACCTCCTTTTCTGTTTTAATCCACATCCATTGCATTTCTTGCTGAGCACTGGGTCCTATACCCCTAGTCCACCCTGAGACCTTGTCTATGTCACCTTCAGTGAGCTCTCTTCCTATTACCCTTGTGTTAGTGCTGCCTCTTTTCACTTCCTCAAATTGCTCTGAGTTTATTAGTCAATCAACTAGATTGTGAACTTTTTGAGAGGAGTGACCACAATCTGTATGTCTTTGTACTTCTGTAGCATCTCATGTGTATGAAGATTCTAAATACACACTTAGTGATTCTTCAAAATATATCTTTGTATATTTATAAAGGGCATTTATTGGTAATGGATTAGGGGCCAAGGCAGTTCATGGCTAAGGTAGCTAGGGTGGAACATTGTCCCAATTAATTGTTTCAAATCCGGTAAACTTTTTTCTGTTCCATGGCTACACATTTGTCTACTCCTAACTCTAGGTGGTTTATTTGCAAATTAATTAAACAAATGTTTATGGAGCACCTACTATGCATAGGAATGTTGTTAGGCACTTAGGGATACAATGTTGAATAAAAAGAGACAAGTCCCTGCCCTCCTTGAGTTTATAGTCTCCCCTGAGTGACTAGAATTATATAACTTCTCACAGGCAAGGACAGTTGCAACACTCTTCAGCCCTGGAAAGGATACATAAGGGGATTTGGCAAAAATGAGAGCAAGCTTTCCTAGGAGAAGAAAGTGAAGAATGAATGCACATTACCTAAGTGATGAGAGGAGATATGCCTGTGCTGGGCAGAGGACATGCCATTCATAAAAACGTTCTCAGGAACATGAAGTATTACATGGCATGTTCCATGGTATCTATTTGTCCTCATCCCTGGTAAAGCATCTTCAAACATACAGTCCTCTATCACTGCTTATTAACAAATCTAACTATGAATTTCAAGACATTATAAAATTTGTTGAGAAATTATAGATGTAGTAATTAGGTTTGAATTTTTCATATTTTAGTTTTTCCAAGAGGTTCAGTAGAACAGAAGTTATTTACATTGAAAATGAAAAGGAACACAGAAGTAAGTGATAAATTGTGGGTTTATTTTGCAGACACAAGATATAGGAAGTTTTTGGATTTGGTGGTGAATCACTAAAGATGAAATAAAGAGGGTTTTTTTGTCTGCATTGGGTCTTCATTGCTGCGCGTGGGCTTTCTCTGGTTGCGACGAGTGGGGCTACTCTTCGTTGCAGTGCCCTGGCTTCTCACTGCAGTGGCTTCTCTTGTGGAGCACGGGCTCTAGGTGCGTGGGCTTCAGCTGTTGCAGCACACGGGCTCCGTAGTTGCCTCACGTGGGCCCTGGAGCACGAGGGCTTCAGTAGTTGTGGCGTGCAGGCTTCAATAGTTGTGGTGCGTGGGCTCAGTAGTCGTGGTTTGTGGGCTCTAGAGTGCAGGCTCAGTAGTTGTGGCGCAGGGGCTTAGTTGCTGTGTGGTATTTGGGGTCTTCCTGGGCCAAGGATTGAACCCATGTCCCCTGCATTGGCAGGCAGATTCTTAACCACTGTCCGAAATAAAGAGGTTTTAGAAAGCAGCTATGATCCTGTTCCATTCTAATGATAAGAAGTGTTCCAGTGCCCCTTGTATTAGGACTGATAGGAGTGAGTGGACCTCAATATATGTAGCAAACAAAGGTGTTTGCAAATATATTGTTTCTGACTCAAACAGGCATGGATTTAAATCCTGGTGCTGCTATTCAGGGGGTGATTTCTCCATCAGTGAAAATAGAAACAATATTAAGAGGATTAATTGGGTTAATATTTGTGTAAGTACCCAGCATGATAGATGAACATAGATGTTTCCTTCATTATTATCCCTCTTTCTATTCTTATCCTCATTCTTTTTTTCTTCACTGTTAATATAGTTTTAAAATGCAATGCAGCCTAAAGGAGGGAAGGACAAAACTTGGCAGATGCCCTGATTGTTTCAGATCTTCATTGCCTTTCATCAGCCCTCAATACTGTGTTTATTCAGGGAAGCTGAATTAAAATTTGACTTTCAGAATCAGATGAACTTGGGTTAAAATTCTGGTGCTCAGGCTAACCAGCTGTTTGACTGTTGGCCAGTTGTTTAATTTCACTTTAGATTCAGATTCAGATTCATCATCTATTAAATGTGGATAATAGGCACTTCCTCATCAAGCTGGTGTTCTCTTAGCATAATCTGCCGTATCATCAATGCATGACAATGCATGTTAGCTTCCTCTGTCGAACTGAAAGTTAAGCTATATCAATGTTACTGTGTGGTAAATCCAAGAATCTTCTACCAACAGCCAGTGCTTCCTTTGGTCAAGCGTAAGACCTGTGCATTCATGTGAGGGTAGGATACGATAAATACGTAACAGAAATTGCTGTTGACGTGGAGCCGATGTTGGTGCAGGAGTATTGAGGAGAAACATTAGCCACACTGGAAACGTTGCTTGACTCACCAGAGGGAAGATACTAGTGAATTCTCTGACTTGTTCTCATATGCCAGCGTCATGCCTTATTTAGCAAATTTTCACTGTCTGGTTGGATGGATGAATGAATATGTCCACCAAGAGCTCAGTGCAGGATGTCCAGAGCATCTCATGGATTTAGCCCCTCATGCAGGACCAGAGGAGAACTTTTCTGCTGATGGAGCCACAAAAAAAATGTCTCAGACATCCTCTCAGATCCCAATTCACAATCCCTTGGCATTTGTATACTAAAAGTGACATGTGGCCTTTGCAGTAGTGGCAGGCTATATAAGAGGTACACTGTTTTGATAAAAGCATGTGAATTATACTGATTTGAAGTTCAATCTGTGTCTTCCAAAAATCTCCAAAGGCTCGTTTCATTGCCACGGCTGCGGAATTTGTCAGCGGGAACTAATGGTACACACTTTTCTCAGTCTCATTATATTGCTTCAGGTGATTGCACTGGGAACTAGATGCTTTATTCTTTCTTATTGGTAGTCATTGGATATGACATTAATATGACCTACAAAATACAGAAGAATTATAACCGAAACAATAGATGTATATATTCTTTTGGGCAATCATGTTGACATTTGTAATATGGCTGAAGTCAAGAGGAAATTGTAAGGCATATAGTGAAACACAATACTTATCATTTTACCGTTCAGAATCCATGTCATTTACATCACTTAAACTTGAAAGTGAGAAATGTATTTCCTGATTGCATGTGGATTATTCCTGTCTTGTCCTACAGAATTGATTCAGTTCCTTTTTTAAGTTAGAAATAGTTTTAGAAAATTCTTGTCATTCAGAAACTAATATTTTTTATTTGTAAAATGAAACCCTTTTTCTTGACCTTGGACCATACTTGTGGAAATAAATCATGTGCAAATTTCTTCTGCAACTTTTTAAGCTTAGGCAAATTTTATCATAGTAATGGAAATTTCACAGAAGAATCTTTAAGAAATTATCATCAGGACTATAGTTTTATTTCTATAGCATGTCATGCCTTAAGAAGTTCTTTAGCACTCATTTCCTATTGATTTTTATAGTCCTCCACTGCATATTGATGATGAAAGAATGATTAGAATTCAAATGAGGAGATCTAACTACTGAGCCTGCCTCCTTAACTAACCAGCCTCATGATCTTAACTAAATATATTCAGCCGTCTGAGGTCACACAGTTCAAAGAATGGACCAGATAACTCTGAACTCAGCTACTTCTCTCATTTTATAAATAGTCCAAAGATTTTAACTGGTTTGTCCATGATAAATTTGGCTAGGTGATATATGTAAAAATATAATCCAGCTTTTCTGCCTTAGTTTTAGTGCTATTTCCACAACATTTAGATGACAGTGGTAAATCATTTTCTTCCCTTTAGTGAAAAATAAATCATGCAAGGTATGTACAGAGATCATTATTCTTGCAAAACTCTACATAGACTTCTTATTAAACCATGGTCTGGGGAAATTAAAAAGAGCATGATGACCAGAATATAGTGTATATTCCCTAAGAACCAGTATCATCACACTCATTTAATGTTTTCATAATACTACTAAATAATATATTAGATACTGCTTTCTCTGTATCATAACTTGATTTTAGTAAGTCATTCTGCAAGGGTGTCTCATGATGTCTTTACTATGTAGAAGAGACCCTCCCCAAAATCGGGAAGAAGAGATGCTTTGGATTATAATTCAGTTTTTCAAACGCAGAATCACTATGAATAGTGATTCATGCAGGCCTGAGTTCTTTTTGTTTTGTTGTGGAGGTGCTTTCTCTTTTTCTTTTCTTTTGTTTTTTTTAATCACTTGGTCTCTTGATTTTTAAGATGAATATCACGCTCCTCTGTCTTCACAAGGTATTTGTAAGATCATCAGATCATCATAATCTTCTTTCTTTACATTCCTTTAGAGAATTTATTTTTAAGGTCACACCCACAGCAACTGGTGAATTTTTTCAAGAATTAGAAATCTCTTATTATCTTTCCAGGCAATTAGTAACCATTTACTAACATTTACAGATATAATCATTGTCCTTCGTTCCTCTGATGTTTCTGATTAGTGTGTTTTATTTTTCTCAATTCTCTATACCACAATCAATAATCATGCTTGAATAATACCTTCAATGACATTATAACATGCAATATGACATGTGATAATAACCAATGAAACAATCACAGTCAGGTCATATTAATTAATAGCAGTCTTTTAATAAATAATGTAGAAGTTTCTAACAAGTCACACAGCAGGAATTCAATAAATGGTCTGTTGAATACTTGTCTACTTGTTGAGTCTAACAAGCAAGGGTCTTCTCTGGCTACATTTCAATAAATTTTCTGTTTTGCTTTGTCCCTTTCAGTATCTTTTCCTTAGATTAGTTAAATCCATAGAAGAAATACTAACTAAATTTGCAGATGACCCACAGTTGAGAGAGGGTGTAAAACATATTGATGTTTAAAATCAAATTTTCAAAATCAAGTTTCTTTAATGCTGATTTTGGAAGGAGCCAGATGTGTAGGCAGGACTGCCAGATATGATTTTGTAGGTTTTCTTTGGAAATTCCCACTTTGGGAGGCTTCATGTCAATAATGTCTGTGCATTCTTTCAAGAGTATATGTATAAATGTATAGTATGTGTTTGTTGGTTTATTTATTCATTCATTCATTTGTTTGTGCCAAATTCAGCATCCATAAGATCTTGATAGGCTGGGACTGTGGGGAGAAATTATTACCAAATTTAACATAGGAGGATTTCAAATATTCCATTAATATTTTAAAAATTCATTTGTACACATATGGAATGGGCAGGGTTTTTTTTAAACAAAACTGAGTATTAAAGAACTGGATGGCTTCATTAATATTAGCTCAATGAAAACATGATCCAGTGGAATAGCGATATAGGAATTCAGGTATTAGGGGAAAAGTGATAATACAGTTCACATTGCAGCTTGGCTCTAATCTGGGAGGTAACTCTGTTTCCTGAATGGAGACAAGATTGGATGGGTGTAAATAAAAGAGCTAATATGTGAGTAAGGACTATGTTTTAGATCCTCTGTTAGTTGTTTTGTGTATATTATTTCACGTAAGCCTCACAACAGCCTAGATTTCAGCCTTCCCAGATCACCTCATCCAGAGCAGCTTTACTGTTACTAGTTTAGTAACTTGAAGAGTTGTGAGTTAGGTTGGGATTAGAAGGAAGGGACATAATAAAAGTATACAACATAATTTCCTCACGAATTTAGCTAAAATTTCAATATTAACACAAAAAAGTTGGTCAAACACAGCAGAAGCAGATGATGCCTGTCTTTTCTTACTTCAGAGTTCCACTAAGGGGAACTCATGGGAGTGACACTCCATGTAGGGAGGATCATGCCAGCAGAGAGGATGAAGCCCAATTCTTGCAGAGTCGCTGCCCTTTTCTTACGCAAGTTTGTATTGCCAGTTTGCGAGGCTTGATGCTAATAAGCTCTGTGATTTCTTTCAAAGGGATCTTTGTAAATATGTAGCATTTATTCATTCGTTCATTCACTTGTAGTAAATTCAGCATTCACAATGTGATAGCCTCATTCATGGTAAAGTAGCATTGATCCCCTCACTCCAAATAATATCTCTGCTCCAGATTTTCCATACTCTGACAAGTCCTCTTATCTCATCATATAAGAGGCATCATATAAGATTCGTTTGAAAGGAGTTGTTCACTGTTACAAATAAACCAGTTTTGGGAAGCATTGTGTTTGGCCTGTATTAATCAGCTCCAACTGCCATTAACAGAATACCGTAGACTGAATATCTTAAAACTACAAGAATTTATTTTTCATAGTTCTGGAGGCTGGGAAGTCCCAGATCAAGGTGTTGGCAGATTTCGTTCTTGATGAGAACTTTCTTCTTGGCTTGCAAATGGTCACCTTCTTGCTGAGCCTTCACATAGAGAAGATGGAGAGCTTTGTTCTCCCTTTTCATATAAGGACACTAATCCCATCCTGGGGGACCTACCCTCATCACCTCATCTGAACCTATTTACTTCCCAAAGGCTTCATCTCTAAATAGCAAAACACTGGAGAGTTAAGGCTTCAACATATGAATTTTGAAGAGACAAAGAACTTCAGCCCAAAAATATTCATAACAGGGCCTATATTTTTTAAATTAGTAACTTCCTGTTTTTTTCCAAATTATAGATTTAATCTGTTAGATAAGTTTGTAATGTTTTATTGGTTTGAGTTTCTCAATCACTTTTTTTTCCTACGTGGTACAAAATTTTAGTTTACGAAATATTATTCTGACCATTGTCACAATTGTTTTTCCATCTGGAAAAATTGATTTTTGTAAATGATGAACTCTTGTTTCCATGGGCAGGAATTCTACATCAGCCAAGTCTTATTCTTTGAATATAATCTCCAAACTTCTACCAATATCATTGTATGACTCAAGAGTGTTATGATATGGAAAATTCACAGTTTAAATGGCATAAAATAGAACTGTGTTTTAACTCTCATTTTTTCGTCTTCTCTCATAGCGTACAGAAAAGCCTGTGTTTTGAAGGCCAAAAAGAAACTTCAGAAAACAGCTCTTAGAGTCCCTATAGTTATGGATCTAGATATATGATGCTTATATCTATATAATACATAAATACTTTTACTTCCTCTTTATATTTTTATTCTGCTTACATGCTATTTGATTTGATTGTATCTGTGCTCTTTTTATAAATTGCTTCAGGTTATCATTATTAATGCAATTAATTGAACATGTACTGGTATGATGAAAAGAGATTTGGGCTTCAGGAGACTTGGGTTCAAATAATTGACCCTGTCATTTGTTAGCTGTTTTACCCGCAGCTTTATTGAGGTATTTTTGATAAACAAAAATTGTATATATTTAAGGTATATAATGTGATGTTTTGATATATATATATACATTGTGAAATGATTACCACAATTAAGCTAATTAACATATCCATCACCTCACATATTTACTCCTGTCTGTGTGTGGTGAGAACACTTGAGATCTACTCCCTTAGCAGATTTCAAGTACACAGGACATTATTATTAACTATGCTGTATGTTAGGTTTCCAGAACTTCTTTATCTTATAACTAGGATTTTGTACCCTCTGACCGACATCTTCCCTTTTGCTCAATCCCCAACTCTTGTTAAACATTCTACTCTCATTTACTGTGAGTTTGACTGGTCTTTTGTTTTGTTGTGTTTTTTAGGTTTTACATAAACATAAGATCATGCAGTGTTTGTCTTTCTGTGTCTGGTTTATTTCACTTAGCATAATGTCCTCCAGGTTTATCCATGTTTTTGTGAATGGCAAAAGAGAATTTCCTTCTTTTGTAATGCTGAATTATACACACACACACGTGCACGTGCATGCACATGCGTGTGCACACAGAAATGGGATTTATGGATCAAATGGCAGTTTTATTTTTCTGAGGAACCTCTATGCTGTCTTCCCTAATGTCTATACCAATTTACATTCTTACTAATGTGTACAAGGGCCCCCTTTTCTCCACATCCTCACCAACACTGGCTATTTTTTGACTTTTTGATAATAGCCTTCCTAACGTGTGAGGTGATTAGTTTTGATTTGCTTTTCCCTGATGATTAGTGATGTTGAACATCTTTTCATATACCTTTTGGCCATTTATGTGTCTTTGAAGAGCTGTCTATCTAGGTCCTTTGCCCATTTATTTATTTTCTTGCTATTGAGTTGTATTAGTTCCTTATATAGTTTGGATATTAACCCCTTGTCAGATATATGTTTCGCAAATATTTTCTCATGTTCCGTAGTGCTTCTACATTGTGTTGATTGTTTTCTTTGCTATGCAGAAACTTTTTAGTCTGACATAAACCCTCTTGTTTATTTTTTATTTTGTTGCCTGTGCTTTAGATACAAAAGTCAGATCCAAAACACTCAATGCCAAGACCAATACTTTGGGCAAATCTCTGGCAGTTCTAGATATTCATTTTCTCATGCAAATAAGGGACTTGAATATATATAATTATAATTCCTATGGTTTCTTTTACATTCTTAAATAGGGTTGTAATATATAATTACATTTAAATTCATGAAATACTTAGAAGAAATATGAACCATATCTGATAATTAAGTTATTGACAATTAGAAATTGTTTAGCATACCTTGAAATAACATGTTTTTCAAAGTTAGAATTCTTGTACTGTACATGGGTATTTCCGAAGAGTCATTTTGGATCTCATGCTACTTGAAACCTTGTTAATATTAAAGAATGTTTCAAATTCAGTCGGAGCAGGGTATAGTTTTTGGTTAGAGGATTAGAGTTTCTATTATGAAGTGCAGGAGCTTTTCATTAGAAATGAAAAAATTACCATATTCAGGTAGTTTTTTTTAAACTTTAAGATTATTTAAGCATTTCCATGTTTGTTTGTTTTTTTAATTTAAAAACCAGAAGTCTGAAGAACTATTGTTTAAAATAATCCATTCTCTGTTAATTAACTTGATTGTGGGAATCTTTTTACAGTGTATACGTTTATCAAATCATCATGTTGTATACTCTAAATACGTTCCAATTTTGTTTGTTAATTATACCTCAATAAAACTGAAAATATAATAAGATAAAAACATCCATTCTTCCACAATACAGAATAAAGGCACTGAGATCTCCACTTAAAGACTGAAAGACCATTAAGAAGTAAATTGGTATAATGACTTGGAGGTAAATTCTTTTTTATATAAACAATATGTAGTTATGGAAAGATAAAAACATTTGGAAGGATTAGAAAGAGGATAGGCCTTCTACTTCTGTGTTTCTGACGTAGGAAATTTTGAAATCAAATAGGTGTCTTGTCACTAGACTCTAATGTTAGTTCCATATGTAACTTTGAATATGATTTTGCATATCTATTATTTTAAGTAGAAATTTTTCATATCCTTCTGGGAGATAATGGGATAATCATTTTTTTGAAACCCTTTTCTAAATCCTTTTATTAAATGATACTAAATGTCAATGTCTTCCAATTTTTCTTATATAATTTTTATAAGGAACTTGACTTCTTGCTTAATACTAATGAAATAAGCTCAGTTACAACATCAACAAAGTATACAGGCTTAATTTGATGGCTTGGATAATTTCGGGTTTGGGTTATTTTTGGTTAACAGCACCCTGCAGTACAAATTAACTTAAAAAGTTTTAGTGGCTTGTGTTACTAATCCATAATTGAAAGTTAGGTCCAGACGGATGCAGTGGCATACAGGGTTATAACAGTTTGGGGGAAGCTAATGTACTGATGATCCATTTATATGCCTATGTTTATACTTGTGCTAAAATCCTACTGAGCTTGAGCTTTTCAATTTCTTCATGTGTGATATAACGGATGTTAACTTTAAAAAAAAAGAAGGAGTTTTAAATATATTAAAGCCACGTATAACCTTGAAAAATCCAGTGGCAACTTGGTGTAATTACACATGTCATTGAGATGAAATGACATTTTAAGGTTCTGTACTCTTCTTATGTTTCATATGTGGAAATAGCCCACTCAGACTAATCTTATTAACTTGGCCTAAATGTGGAGATTCATTTCAAAACTAGTAATTGCAAAAAGAAATTGTTCTTCTCTGTTTTATTATATTTCCAGTTCACCAAAATGTGATCTGGTAAGATCATAGGTGTTTGAAATAAAGCGGAACTCTGATTCCTTTCTCTACTACTTCTTATGAGTGAGATCTCTAGCAAATCTCTAGACTTGTACATACAATGAAAATAGAATAATACTCTCTACTTAAGGATTTGTGGGATGGAGAAAGGAAGAGTGTTTCCTGTGAAAAAAGCTTGTTAATTCTAAAGTGCCTTACAAGCCTTAATAGTTAGCTTCTCAAAACCCAATACTTCTAAAATATCATTCTTCGTTGTTTTGAATACTGGGCTTTTTATAAGTGCAATTAACTTTACAATTGCACCACACATGGGTTTCTTTCACAGTATTTTTACATTTCAGTATATTCTGAATAGCTTCCGCCCCTGAATCTTGACAGGACCAATTTAGCCTATTCACACATGGATTGTGGCATATTCTGTGTTAAATGTATACACATAGCATGGTTGACCAAGGTGTGTGACTTTCTATCCCATTCCAGTGGATGTTACCAGAACAATAGCTTGACTGACATGTACTTTTGTATCCTGCTGAGTTTTACAATTTTCTTTTGGTGTTTGTTTTCACCAACAGTCTAGAATTTCTTGACCTCACAACCATTTAGAATAATGTCTTTTGCAAGATATGCTATTGGCTGATGGAAGTATTTTTGATCACTGATTTCGGAATATAGTTATATCCGTGTATAAAAAACAAAGTGAGAAATTCAAGCACTCACCTCTTGTTTTGAAACTGATTAATTTTAAATAGTTTATAGATGTAAATTCTATAAAAGTTTTAAAAGGTCATTCACTTTATAGTAAGGCTCTTCTGTCTCTATCTCCCTGCCTCTCACCCCTCCTGGGAAACAATTACTAACAGTTTCTTGAATTGCTTTCCATACATATTCTAGAAGCAATGCTCTGTGAATTCAGTCAGAAAAGAGTTTATACCCTAACTTAGTATCATGCCTAGATATAGTATTCTTAAATTGGTAAAAATGTGATTTTCTTGTATGGTTCACAAAGTTCTTTCAATTGTTTTCTCATTTCTGTTCTTAAGGCATGCTCAACTCCTGCATAATTTCTAAGTAAACAGCTTTTCAGTAGTTTGTGTTTGGTCTTTCATGCTTATCAGATCAGTGGGTCTTATGCTTTCATGCTCACCATATCTTGTAAATTGCTGTAGAAGAATAAATCTGTTGTCCTAAGTTGGATATCTCATGCATGCCTTGTAAGCCTGTAATGACACTCTTGTGTCTACACATTGGCAGTATTGGCTCTTAACCTAAAAACTTACACTCAGTCTGTGTTGCTGGCTTTCTGGTCTAATTTGTTTTTTTCTGAAGTACAATCTACTTGCCTAGGGCCCTGTTATGGGCTAAATGTTTGTGTACTACGCCCAATTCTTCTTTTTTTTACTTTTATTTATTTTTTTATATAGCAGGTACACCCCCAATTCTTATGCTGAAGCCCTAACCCTCAATGTTAGGGTATTAGGAGGTGGGGCCTTTGAGAGACAGTTAGGTTTAGATGAGGTCATGTGAGTGGTTCTTATGATGAGATTAGTGCTCTTATAAGAAGGGACCAGAGAGCTTATACTTTCTCTTCATGTGAGATTGTAATAAGAAGGTAGCCAGCTATCTGCAAACCAGAAAGAGAGCCCTCACCAGACACTGAATCTGCTGGCACCTTGATCTTGGACTTCTCAGCCTCCAGAACTGTGAGAAATAAATGTTTTTTAATTGTTTAAGTCACAGGGTATATGGTATTTTATTAGAGCAGCCCATACTGTCTAAGACAGCCCCTAACAACATGTCTAGACCTCCTAGAGCCTTTTACCTGAGGGACTGGACCTTGCTGTGGTTTTTCAGTTAACCTTCATACCACTGTGATTTTTCCATCACATTTGCCTGGCACAGACAGGGTTCACAGAGCCTGGTGGGATGTTATCATTAGGACAACTTACTAACTTCTAGGAGAAAACCCTGTGTAAGAAATGATCTGTTGCTTTGGACCAGGCCCTATCTTGTGCAGGTCCATTCTCCTTTTCACCCATTTCCACTCAGGTTCCACATGTCTGTTGGATGAGGCTGCAGAATGTGTGACAGTCATAGGAGTTTCGTTTGGTTGCAAGGTATACTTCTAATATGATGTGATACAAGTTTTAGTTTAAATGAATATACTGGGATCCTCCATTGTTTCTGTGGTTGTTAATGCATCACCAACACCAGTGGGACAAGTGATTACAAGCTTTGTGCTTTGAGGTAATCGCTTCTTTGCATATCAGTCATCTTTTAGGAGACCTGGAAAATCCAGAAAAACAGATGCAGATGGAACCAGGCACTGTGCAGCAAGAGCACAGACCGCAGATGCCAATACATGACCCTAATAAGCTGGCTTTCGAAAAATATATGTCTCTGGGCACTGCCCAGGGAGAGTCTAGATCAATAGGGCTGGGATGGAGCCCAAAGAATCAGTACTTTTAAAAGCTCCCTACGTGATCAGGTTGTGCTTCTGGTGGGAAATTACTGTTCCAAAGAGCAGTCATCACAGATGAACTGTCATTGGTTACGATCAGGGATATGAAATAGTTACGGGAAAGATCTTTCTTGAAAGAAACCAAATAAAATCATTTGAGGAAAAAATGACTTTTAGTGTTCTATATAAAAAAAAGAATGTAAAGTATCAACTCCTGTCCCTCAGTCTCCCTACTTTCTCCACCACCTAATCAAGGGAACCAATTCTAAATAGAAAATACTGCTCAATATTTGTTGATTTATTGTCTCTGTTGTATAGCATAGCATATAGGCTGTAGTGCTTTTTATTTTTGTATTGAACAGAGTGCTGTGAAAGTGAGAATTACGCATTCTTTGGTAATGATAGATTATACAACACCATAAACATTTAAAAAAGTGATTTTGATGCTTTTTTGGCACACAAGATTTATACGTTAACTGTCTGATATACTAGGTTAACTTCTCAGAACCATCTGAGTAGAAGTTTTCTGCAACAAATTTAGCTAATTTTAGAAAAATTGTGAAATGTTTTTGGAATGCTGTCATCACTGGTTCCTGACAAACACAGTAGAGTCACCAGCCACTTCTCAGACCTCTGATGTTAGGTCTCCTTTCTGATGCCTCATTCTGTGAATTTTTAATTTCTCACTCTGGGTCATACAAAATTCATTCAATTTACTCTTGTTTTGACACCCCCATTCTATATCTCTCTCTCATCACTATCCTGCTTTTAGGAGTTATTTGTTTTCCTTTCTGTTTTTAAATATTTATAAATAGTTAAGATGTGCTAAGTTTTCCTGTTTTATACTCATAAAACACTATTTTCAATCATTGATTTACTTTATCTTCCACAAGCATTAAGGTGCTTTTTTTTAATGAACTCTCTTGTAAACTTGCAAATCTTATACCTGTAAAAACTCACAAGAGTGGTGCACAGACTTTTAGGGCATGCAGAGTAATATGCTGAGAAGAGACCCATGTTAGGCAAATGTTCAGGCAACTTCATTGTCTTAGTTATAACAGTGATGGGGTTATGGAGTTTTCTGTTCAACACAGAATCTTGCATTTTGGGAACTGAGAAACTGGAGTAAGAATTTGGCTACCAGACAGCAGAGAAAGCATGGACATGCTTTGCATAATGTGTTTATTTAATAAGGATTTACTGTCTTGGGAGAGATAGTGAAATAAAACACATGATCTATGAACTCAGTTGGACAAGGGGACAAGCATACTACAGCCCAGCAAAATATTGGAACATAAGACTCTAAAAGAGATGACAAAAACAGAACATTACCCTCCAAAGGAGAAACAGAAAAGTACTATGGTGTCATATTATGTCCCAGCTTGATCAGGAAAACGTTCATAAAAGAAAAGGGAATGAGTTGGGCTTTACAATGTGGGTGAGAATTTGCTAGAAAAAAGGTGGAAAATAATAAATGCCAGGGGAGTCTTTGGAAACAAGAGACCTGGTTGGGCACAGCTGGGTAAAGGGTTAATGTAAAGGAACAATTAGAAATAAAGTTAAGGATATATTATGACTTTTATGATACAAGTAACAGAAACTCTGGTTAAATAAAAAAATTAAATGATAGGGATTATCATATCACGACAGCTTAAAATTCCAGGAATACAATTCAGTTTAGATATGACTTATGAGGACCTGAAAGTGTGACCAAGATCTGGTTTCTCTGTTGTTGTTTCTTGACTAGATATCCCCAGGATTTGCTCCATTTCCAAGTTATAAGCTTTATATCTTTATCAAGGAGATGAGAGCTTCTCTTTGGTAAGTTCTATAAAAGAGAAATAAAACATTTTGTCCCAGAATCTCCAGCAAACATCTCCAAATGCCATCTCTGCCTATTCTTGAACCAATCACTGTAGATCAAGAGGATAGGATATATTGAATGGCTTTTCCCAGTCAGTTTCATTTCTAGAGCCTGCGTTGTGACACACCCACCTGAACTGCCAAAAATGGGAAAGAAGTGAACTTACTGAGGGAAATTTAGGGTGCTGTTGGTGGAAAAAAGGGAGCATAGTTGGTGAAAAGTCAACCACCAGAAGTCCTGCATAGGAAAGTAACTTGGACCAGATGTATAATGTAGGGACTAAGGAAGCTTAGATGGTTTTCAGTAGAAACATGACCTCATGCAAAGGATAATCCAAAATCATAACATTAAATAACCTATGACCTAAGAATTATACTGTTAGGTATTTTACCAAGTGGAACTCTTGAACATAGGCAGTGGAAGACATGTACGATGATATTCATAGTAACATTTTATAGTAGAAAATCTGAAAACCATCTAAATGTCAATCAAGACTAGAGTAGATGAGTAATTTGTATATTCACAAAATAATACCACAGGCAAAATGAATATATATATATATAGCAATATGTAGTGACATGGATAAATCTTAGTAATAAATTATTAAATGAAAAGTAGATTCCCAAAGAGTGTAAACATGGCAGTATTTTTGTAAATTTAAAAATAAATGTTTTAAAAATATATAGCTTTTAAGAACATATTGCTTTTAAGAATGCAATAAAATTATACAAAAAGTGATGAGACAGAAAATAAAGTGAATAGGTAATATACATGACTATGTTACATAGTTTATGAAAAAAGAATAAAACAATAATAGATGATAGAGTATGCTGGAGTGGGATGTTATTTTACGTATCATGGTCATTGAAGTCTTCTTAGAAGGTGCCATCTAAGCAGAGAATTGATGGAAATGAAGGAGTGAGCCAAGTGGGTGGCAAAGGAGGAAATCTGTTCTGGGCAAATGGGCAGTAAATGCAAATGCAGTAGGAAATGCAGTGGGAGTGCGCTTGGTGTGTTCCAGGAATTTCAGTGAAGCCTGTACGGCTGAAGGAGTGGGTATCAGGAAGAATGGTGAGATATAAAGTCAAAGCAGTAGAGGAGGTTCACATCAGACAGGGCTGTCAGAGCCATTGTAAGGACCTGGCTGTTAACCTTCATGAGATAGGAATTAACCACCATGAGATAGGAGTCCATTGGAAGCCTTTGAGGAAAAAAGTGATATATTGTTTAAAGGATTACTCTGGCTGGTTTGTGGAGGAAAGGATGGAAATGTCAAGCAGGGAATCAGGGAGATCAAAGATCAGTTAGAAGTGTTTAAAGTCATTCCAGAGAGGGATGATGGTACCTCAGGAGATGATGATTGTTCTGGATATCTATTACTTTGGAACAAGTACAGCCAACTTTAGTGGCTTATACAACAACCATTTTATTATATGTCACATTTTTGTGGATCAAGGGTATGGGCAGGGCCTCCCGCTGGGCAATTCTGCTTTATGAAGACCAAACAAGTATCATTTGGAGGTATTCAGTGGGTAGCTTATTTGAAGCATCCAAGAAAGCTTCACACACCTGCCTGGTGCCTTGGAAGGGGCATCAAGAAATCTGGGCTTAGTTGAGTTCCTCTCTTCTTCCATGTAATCTCAGTGCTTCTCTACATGGTCTTTCCAGTGTAGTATTCAGACTACTTACATAGCAGTTTACAACTGTAAGAGTAAGTATCCCAGGAGACCAAAACTGGTAGTTGCCAGTGTCTTAAAGCCTGGATCTAGAAAGTGACACAACATCACTTCTGTCACATTCTATTTGTCAAAGCAGTCACAGAGCCCACCCAAATTCCAGGGTAGGGGATTTAAACTTTACCTTTTTGATAGGAGGGCTCTCAAAGAATTTGTGGCCATATATAACCTGCCGTAGTACAAAAGGTACAGGCTTCGAGAAGATGTTAAATTCTAGGTAACTTTAAATGTTTAGGTTTGGACAATGGATTAGATATGCATTTGAGAGAAAAAGATTTTTGATCCAGACAACTGGAGAAACAGAGTAGTCGTTTACTGAGACAGGGAAAACTATGGGAAGGAAAATCAGAAGTTCCATTTTGTGCATGGTAAGTTTGAGTTGCCTGTGGACATATCAAATAGGCTGTCAAATATATGATTCTGGAGTTCACTAGAAAGGTCTGGGCAGAGGCTATATCTATATAGATGGTATTTAAATTAATGGGCCTGGATGAGTTTCATTTAAGGAGGAGAGTAGGTGGAGAAGAGGAGAAATCTAACTACTGAGCCTAAGGGAAGTTCAAATATTAGCAAGTATTAGAAATGAGGAGAAACTAGCAAAGAAACCAAGAAAGAGTAGGTCATGAAGTAGAAGTACTAAAGGAAAATGTTGTCTAAGAAGCCTAGAGAAATAATTAGACGGAGTAGGGAGTAATCAAATTGGTTACACACTGCTGATTACATAAATGAGGACTGAAACTTGAATATTGTCTTGGAGCCTAGACTCTTGATGACCCTTATAGGAGCTATTTTGTTTGAGTCATAGGAACAAAAGCCTATGTGAGTGGCTGTAAGGAAAAAACATGAGAGCAAGAAGAGAAAGCTTGCATGGACAAAACCATAATGCCTTTTCTAGTATGCCTCTTGTCTGCCAGAAAGAAACACCCCTGTTCTCTCTCTGGCCTCTATATCTGAACAGGGGCAAATGGAGGGCCCTGGGCATTTGTATCAACTTAAGGGCAATTGCTGAAGCTAATGTCTGTGACTTTAAATCTGTGATTTCAAGAATGTCGACTACAGTTGTTTCTGGCCATTGAATATGTTTCTATTTGTCTCCCTCTGATGCTGTTAAATATACAGAAGGTTTCATCACTTGGAATTTAAATGCTTGTTTGGAAATGTTTTCTTACTATTATGTCAAATGACAAGAGGAAAAAATTCCAATTTCAAACCCATGAGGAAAAAACTGAATTTGAAAGCCTCTGGGCTTCTACTTCCCAGCTGGTCATTGTTCACACCATTATCTGCTGTCTTATTAATATTTCCTGCCTTGTCTATGAAAACATTTGTGTTTGAGCTGTTGGTATCCTTGTGGCAAGGCTGCAACTTTTTCTCTTGCGCTAAACTTAGTAAAACTTGAGAAGCAGCACAGTGAGTGTGGAGGACATTGACAGGTAGGACACCCAAGTTTCAGACTTGGAACTCCCTGGAGTAAAGAACTCACTGCTACTCATTGGCTGATATTGATGACAATGATGTTAACGGTAGTAATATCACCTCTGCAACATGACAGCAGAAAAAGAGGTGCCATGCTAATTATGTTACACATACTATCTCGTAGAAGCCTTCCTATAAATTGAGGAAGGAATTAATGCCAGGACAAATAACTCAATAGGAATTACTATTGTTGCCATTTTACAGATGAGAAATAGAGGCTTAATGAGGTTAAATAACGTGTCTAGTGTCATCTAATCTGTGCAGTCAACTTGGGAAAGTAGGCAGAATCCAGAGCTTGTAAGGCTTGAATGCTGTCTTCCCTTTGCTAACTTTAATTTATTTAATGAAGTAAGGATAGCAACTGATATACTTATTCCTCATTGTGAGAAACAACATATATATATATATACACACACACACACACTATATATATATATATACACACACACACATATATATATATATACACTCTTTAAAACTATAAAATACATATAATTTTGAGATAATTTCTACAATGAAGGTTGGAACATATTAGTTTAACCCATCTGACTGACCCATTTTTTAAGGTTGCTGATTTCTAGCACTTTTACCTTGGTCTTTTATTTAAGGTTCCTGGATTTCTAATTTCAGTAAAACGGAGTGCCAAATTAAGTGACTTGCCTTTCAGTTTTCACACCTGAAGTCAAATGATATATATGTTCCCTTTTCTATAAAAATGTCACATGTTAATAATTAGTAAATATAAATTTTATAACAGTATTTAAATAGTATCAACTTGTCTAGTTTCTGAAGTGGTTGTTCTCAATTCATATGTATTCTATGGTTTTTAAGCTAAAAACAGTAAAGCGTAGAGAAGCATATACAGGATTCAAGAGATAAAAAGTGTTACTTCATTTTCAAAACATGTTTATGTTCATGGTAAACTTATAGACAAATAATAGGGAGAAAAATCCTCAAAACTATTTTTAACAAAATTTTAGGTTCTCTCTCTTTTATGTGTTAAGTTAGCTAAGATAATTTTCATTTAATTTATTCTTGTTCTGAAATTATTTCGCCCAGAGGAGTACAAATAAGAGGACTTTAGGTCATTTACACCATGTATCTACCAGTTTATGAATTCTGTGAAACTAGTTCATACATCAAAAGGTATTGTGAAATCACACTGCAAAGCATGTGATCTAGTTTCTTTTTCAAATCATCATAAACATAGGCTTAACATTGCAAGTTTGTTGTTTAGTTTGAAAAATTTAGAAAGGACTGTTTGAGTTTAAAGGTAGTTGTTTAGTAATCTAGAGAACAGTGTAAACATGACACAGAATTTGACTTAGGTGATCTTTTTTTTTTTTTTACATTTATTTATTTATTTATTTATGGCTGTGTTGGGTCTTCGTTTCTGTGCATGGGCTTCCTCTAGTTGTGGCAAGCGGGGGCCATCCTTCATCACGGTGCACAGGCCTCTCACTATCGCGGCCTCTGTTGTTGCGGAGCACAGGCTCCAGATGCGCAGGCTCAGTAATTGTGGCTCACGGGCCCAGTTGCTCCGCAGCATGTGGGATCCTCCCAGACCAGGGCTCGAACCCTTGTCCCCTGCACCGGCAGGCAGACTCTGAACCACTGCGCCACCAGGCAAGCCCCGACTTAGGTGATCTTGAAGTGTTCTACAATCAGGATTTAGTCTATCCTGAAATCTCTCCAAAGCTGTTAAAGGTCCCAGTGTTCTTTAGAGCAGGATATAACATATGATCCTCTCCGTCACTGTGTGTACTCAATGGTGCTGCGGTTGTACTGGCACCACAAATATTAATGGAATACATTTACTTTTCTGGACAAATGGCTATAGTCACACAAAATTAAGAGTATTTATGTAAGAAATGAATTTGAGAGGAGTTTTTTGTTTTGTTTTACTACTTTTTCTAATTCTGAGAACTTTTTTTAAATTTATTTTTTATTGAGGTATAGTTGAATTACAATGTTGTGTTAGTTTCTGATGTACAGCAAAGTGATTCAGTCGTACGTATATATGTATTCTTTTCCATTATGCTTTATTATAAGATATTGACTATAGTTCTCTGTGCTATACTGTAGGACTTTGTTATTTAACCATTCTATGTATAATAGTTTGCATCTGCTAATCCCAAATTCCAAATCCATTCCTCCCCCACCCCCTTACCCCTTGGCAACCACAAGTCTGTTCTCTGTGTCTGTGAGTCTGTTTCTGTTTCATAAATAAGTTCCTTTGTGTTATATTTTAGATTCCACGTATAAGTGATATCGTATGGCATTTACGTTTCTCTTTCTGACTTATTTCATTTAGTATGATAATCTCTGGGTCCATCCATGTTGCTGCAAATGGCATTATTTCATTTTTTATGGCTGAGTAATAGTCCATTGTGTGGTGTGTGTGTGTGTGTGTGTGTGTGTGTGTGTGTGTATGTGTGTGTACATACCACATCTTTATTCATTCATCTGTCTATGGACATTTAGATTGTTTCCAGGTCTTGACTATAGTAAATAGTGCTGCTGTGAGCATTCTGGTGCATATATCATTTCGAATGAGAGTTTTCTCCAGATATATACCCAGGAGTGGGATTGCTGGATCATATAGCAACTCTATTTTTAGTTTTTTTTAGGAATGTCCATACTGTTTTCCATAGTGACTGCATCAATTTACATTCCCACCAACAGTGTAGGAGGGTTCTCTTTTCTACACACCCTCTCCAGCATTTGTTATTTGTAGATTTTTTTAAAATTTATTTTTTTAACATCTTTATTGGAGTATAATTGCTTTACAATGGTGTGTTAGTTTCTGCTTTATAACAGAATGAATCAGCTATACATATACATATATCCCCATATCTCTTCCCGCTTGCGTCTCCCTCTGTCCCACCCTCCCTATCCCACCCCTCTAGGTGGTCACAAAGCACGGAGCTGATCTCCCTGTGCTATGTGGCTGCTTCCCACTAGCTATCGGTTTTACATTTGGTAGTGTAGACTTTTTAATGATGGCCATTCTGACCTGTGTGAGGTGGTACCTCATTGTAGGTTTGATTTTCATTTCTCTAATAATAAGTGATGTTGAGCATCTTTTTATGTGCCTACTGGTCATCTGTATATCTTCTTTGGAGAAACATCTATTTAGGTCTTCTGCCTATTTTTGGTTGGGTTGTTTGTTTTTTTGTTGTTATTGAGTTGTCTGAGCTGTTTGTATATTTTGGAAATTAAGCCCTTGTTGGTCACATCATTTACAAATATTTCTTCCCAGTCCATAGGTTGTGTTTTTGATTTGTTTATGGTTTCCTTTGCTGTGCAAAAGCTTGTAAGTTTGATTAGGTCCCATTTGTTTATTTTTGCTTTTATTTCTATTGCCTTGGGAGACTGACCTAGGAAAACATCGCTATGATTTATATCAGAGAACGTTTTGCCTATGTTCTCTTCTAGGAGTTTTATGGTGTCATGTCTTATATTTAAGTCTTTAAGCTATTTTGAGTTTATTTTTGTGTATGGTGTGAGGGTGTGTCCTAACTTCACTGATTTTCATGCAGCTGTCTAGCTTTCCCAACACCACTTGCTGAAGAGACTGTCTTTTACCCATTGTATTGATATATTCTTGCATCCTTTGTTGAAGTTTAATTGATTGTAGGTATGTGGGTTTATTTCTGAAGTCTGGGAGGGTTTTGCCTCCTGCTTTGTTCTTTTTCCTCAGGATTGCTTTGGCAATTCCGGGTCTTTTATAGTTCCCTATAAATTTTAGGATTATTTGTTCTAGTTCTGTGAAAAATGTCATGGGTAATTTGATAGGGATTAAATCTGTAGATTGCTTTCAGTAGTATGGCCATTTCAATGATATTAATCCTTCCAATCTAAGAGCATAGTGTATCTTTCCATTTCTTTGAATTAACTTCAACTTGCTTTATCAGTATTATATAGTTCTCAGCATGTAAGTCTTTCACCTCCTTGGTCAGATTTATTCCTAAGTATTTTGTTTTTTTGATGAGATTTTAAAAGGGATTGCTTTTTTACTTTCCCTTTCTGATATTTCATTGTTAGTGTAAAGAAATGCAATTGATTTCTGTATGTTAATCTTGTATCCTGCTATCTTGCTGAATTTGTTTATCAGTTCTAGTAGTTTTGTGTGGAGTCTTTAGGGTTTTCTATATATAGTATCATGTCATCTGCATATAATGACAATTTTACCTCTTCTCTTCCAATTTGGATACCTACCTTTTATTTCTTTTTCTTGTCTGATTCCTGCAACTAGGATTTCTAATACTTTGTTGAATAGAAGTGGTAAGAGTAGGCATCCTTGTCTTGTTCCAGATTTTAGCAGGAAGGCTTTCAGTATTTTACCATTGAATATTATGTTGATTGTGGGTTTGTCATAAATAGATTTTATTATATTGAGATTTGTTCCCTCTATACCCACTTTGGTAAGAGATTTTTATCATGAATGGACGTTGAATTTTATCAAATGCTTTTTCTGTATCTATTGAGATGATCTTGTGTTTTTTATCTCTTCTTTTGTTGATGTGGTGTATCATATTGATTGATTTGCATATATTGAACCATTCTTGTGAGCCTGGGATGAATCCAGCTTGGTCATGGTGTATGATCTTTTTTATGTGTTGTTGGGTTCGATTTGCTAATACTGTGTTGCAGCTAATATAATGCCCAGAATTGACTCCTCCGAGAGAAAAAGCTTAACATTTTTATAAAAACGTCTTTTCTGATAGTAAGAAAATGCCCACTCTTATACACTATCCTTTTCCAGTTATTATCCTAAATTGAGCTATAATTACTTAATTACGCTGCTACTTTGTTCTTGTATTGTTGCCTGGAGAAATTGGAAAATTGTTACTACATTTTAAAATTAGTGACTGTTTAAGCTGAGACATTGTTTTTTTCCTGCCTTTGAACTTGAACTGAACCATTGGCTTTACTTACATCTTGAGTCTGTTGGCTTTTGGAATGGAGCCTACACTATTGGCTCTCCTGGTTCCCAGGCCTTCAGGCTGGCAATGGAAGTACACTATTGGCTTTCCACCATTTCCAGCTTGCTGGCTGCAGGGCTTGGGACTTCTTGGTTTCCATAATCACCTAAGCCAATTCCTTATAATCCCTCTTTATTTCTCTTTGTATGCATCCAATTTGTTATGTTTCTCTGACTTAATACAGACACTGTTTTTAAAAGATTTGGTTTACTTATGCTGACAGATATTTTTTTAAGCATGGGTGAATTCCAGGAAATCGTTCAAAATGGGTGAATGATGGCATATTCTTGTGAGTTTCGTGCTAATATGATTCACATATAACTATATATAGCTATGTGTACAGACAGAAGCAGTGTGTGTTCCAAAGATGTGCTTTGAAATTTTAACAAAGAAATCTAAGCCAAAAGGTGTTGTATTTTCATCTCAAGTGTCCTTGTTTAAACTCCTGCAGTTTTCAGGAAGTCACTAGCATATATAATCTCAATCAGCAAAGGCTGCAAACTGAAAAATGCCGAAGCTCGAGAAACTGTTGTGTTGAGGTCTAGAGGATGACCTTGTCCCATCCGTCCTCGCCATGGATGGTGACTTGATTAGCATATTAGTTCAGTTTTGAGAAAATAAAATAGGAACAAAGAAATAATAACACTGTTTTCTTCCAGATAACTTTTAGTTGTGTGAGTTTCTTCTATTTCGAAACACTGACCTCTGTTATTTTTGGGAAACACCATTTCATGATCACTGTTCCCTGGAACACTCTCAAATCTTTTTACACAAGTCAATGAAACATTAAAGAACACACAGATGTTTGCTTTGGTTAGTAATGTTTGATATGCCTTCTGCCTCCTTTAATACTGAACTTCTCATAAGGGAGGTAAAGAAGGATGCAGAAGGAGGAATGACAGGCAGAAACTGCAGAGTAAGAGGTCTCATCTGTTGAGTGATGGCCATGTAGTAAGCACCATGCCAAGAGCTTTATTACTGTTGTCTCACTTAATTTTCCAGCAATTGGAGATGGAGATGCTATTGTTATGCTAATTTGTATAGATTTGGAAAACTAGAAAGTTGCCAACTTACATAAATTCACACTGGCAGAAAGTGGCTAAGGTATCATTTAAACCCAGTTTTTGTGGAATTCAGAAACCAAACTCTTAATTGGTACACCAACTTGTGAATGAAGAAAAGAGATAGAATGAAGAGAAAGGGGAAAGAGACGATAAGAAGAAGAAAAAAAAAAACTGAATAAAAAATATTTCATTGTAAAAGGTATATTTTTCATTATAAAATATTTGGTAAAATAACAGAAAATATGAAAAAAGTCAGCTGGACAGCCACAACCCAAGGATCCTCTTTTATATTTCCCCTCAGTTACTATGCTATGCATAAATTTGCTTCATTGTGTTCCTATTGTATATGTGCTTTAGTTATTTTATTCCTCACTAAACATTATACCATCAGTGTTTTCTGAGTTACTATAAATCTTTGTGAACACTTTTATGTTGTATAATATTACAACATAAAATGAACCATAAAATAATTATGTTTCTATTTGAAAACATTTAGTTGTTCTCTGTGATGCACACTACAAATATGAACACCAGTATCCATACCGCTTCTTCCCAGTTTTGGATTAGTCTCCTACCTCTGAATAACTATTTTATATGAAACTTCTAAAATGGTTGATTCTTGACAATTTTTATTTTAGGGATGGCATGTTAACTAGCCTCTCATATATAGTATTGCTACAAATGAAAATAAATTTTGAAAACCATTAACATCTAAACCTTTTCACTCTTACATAGTAATTTTTCTTGTGTGAAATTGTATGTCATTGATTTTTAAGATAAAGCACCTAGATGTTATTTTTCCTAGAATCTTAGAATACTGATGAGATCCTTTTCTACAACTATAATATCTGTTTTTTAAAACTTCTTCCTTAGCCTTTGCAAGTAAGTATTGTATCAATACAGATTAGGAATATTCAAATGGAGATTTACTCTTTCACAGAGTAGGCACTGTGTTCATAAGCTTTTTATTTTATGCCATTTCTTATTACCTTCAGATTACTTAGGCTTCCATTATCATATTACTCAAATGTAAATCCCAAACCTGACTTGGTTCTCAAAATCATCTATGGAGTTTTGAGTCCAGAGTAATTGCCAAAGCACACTATTTTTTTTTTTTTTTTTTGCCTTGCATCTCTTCACCTCTTTACATTTGAGAGAAAGGGCTACAGTTTTCCTGGGAAAAAGATTGTTCACTGAACTTCTATCCTAGCAATGAAGTTCTAGTTTTTAAAATTGTGTTTCTTGTTCTGATTGTACCATCAATCATAACTTGGCTTCCTAAATTTCCATGTATTCTGTCAAAATTAATAAATTCTGTATGGAATGTTGGAAGAGGCTTATTTTTCTAGTTTTATGGCTGCGTTTTAAATAGTAGGCATCCCTTGAATTTGAATATGTTTACTGTCAATAAATTATTTGATGGTTTAATGTCCTGGCCTTCTCTAACTGCAGATAATCACATATAATGAATATTAAGTAATTGGTTGGACACAATGATTCAGTGAGGAAAAAACCTGCTCAGTAAAAGCTTTAATACAAATGTGAAACAAAGATGTAAATATAATAATTGTAGGTATACTCTGACCTATTAAGTGCTTATATTTTCAATTAATACAGCAACCTTAGGGGCTAGGTACAATTATCATCCCCAATTTATAGATGGGAAAACTGAATCATATAAGAAAAGGCAAATAATTCAGGAAAAAAATGGACTTATTTTGACTTCAGGAGTATGCTGTTTAGCAGATAAGAGTGAGATCTCCCAGTTAGCAGTTTGTAGAATATTTGTAGATGTGTTTATTGGTGGGTGACTAGGCAATGAGCCACAGGTTTCAGATGGCCATAGGTTTAAGAAGTGGTGAGGAGGGAATTCTAAGAGTGAAACTGAGTGAACAAAATGTGTTTCAGAGGAGTATTTGGATGGAATCAGGGATTTACAGTGTTGTGCATTTTCTGCCAAAAATATTCATGTTTCATCAAAAATGAAAAGAAATTAAAAAAAAATAAACAATGAGAACAAAACCCTGTTGGAGAAATATAGTTGAAAACATAGATGGGGAAATATTGTGGAGGGCTTTAAAAAACAATCTGGAATCTTTTATCAAACAGCTAAGATATTAAGTACAGTACATTCTGAATGATTTTCTTATTTCTTCCATAATGGTAATATTTGGTATGGGAATATGAAGTTCAGAATGGTTATTTCCAGATAGTCTCTCAATAAAAAAATGCCCAAAGAGTGTGAGAGAGCTAAGATTGCCTTAAATCTAATTGTCAATTGACATTCCAAAGGCCAGGCATTCTGCCAAATCAATTTTCATTGTCTATTGCTGCATAACAAATCTTTCTAAAACTGGATGGCTTAAAACAGCCATCCTTATCCATGATCTCTTGCGGTTTCTATGGGTCTCAGCTGGAAGACTCACACATTGGAGGTTGGGATTATCTATAGTCTCATTCACTCACAGAGCTGGTGCTGGGAGCCTGCTATAGTTATTGGTTGGTATGCCCACATAGGGCCTCTTCATTTAGGCCCCAGATTCCTTATGACAGGGTGGCTGGGTTCCAAGAGCAAGTGTCTCAAGTCAGAGGGTGAGACCATCTGAGGTCATTTTCCTTTTTATTACCTAGCCTCAGAAGTCATTGAGCACCTCTTCCGCTGCATGTTATTGATTGAGGCATTTACTAAGGTCCACCCAGGTTTAAGGAGGGGGAAACATAGACCTTACATTTCACTGGAGGATTGCCATCACATTTTAATAGAAGTGTGCAGGAAGGGATGTGTGTTCGTCTGTGTGTGTATCACCATGCTTAGAAAATACAATCTGCCATTCCATCTGAGGGTTCTAAAAATTGCCAGGGCCTGGCACACCAGGTAGGAAGCCATGAGTCATACTTGTCTCCTGAAGATATTTTATTAAGCATTACAGGGACTGGCCAACTGACACAAGGGGAGACTTTACTTTGTTTTTCTTTAGCCTGCACATTTTGGTGAGTGTTTGTTCTAAGAAAATGGGATTTTACTTTGTGGAACATGACTGGAATCAGGTCTAAAAATAAAATAACTGTCAAGGATGAAATAACTGTCAAGAATGGCATTACAGTTGTCTGTAAATCTTATGAGATTTGGGCATGTTGAACTGCCAAGGCTAAAGATTAGTTGCCTGGCAGAAAGACAGCTCTGGAGGTTGGTGGATGCTTTAGAATGAAGTTATTCGTTGTTCAAATGGAAACTACCTCTTAAGTGCTGGGCACCCTGTCTGGAGGCTATCCACTAGTTACCTAATATTAGGGAGGATTCTCAGACTCGTTGGCACAGCAGCTGTAATCAATTTAGGCATTTAACCCAGGCATTCCAGGGATTTGCTGGAAGTTTCAAAGGTTATCCTGACTTTGGTTATTGGTTTAACTGGATGCATTAAATATCTGTTATGGACCAAGCACTGTATGCCACGATGAAAGTACAGAAACGAAGAGTCCCCTCTGTCCTGTACTGTATCTACCAAAAAGAAAAAGACATGCAAATAGGTCTTCACTACAGGATGGAGGTGCCCATATTTAATGTATACAACTTGACGATTTTGAAGGTATGTGTATATTTGTGAAACTGTCACCACAATTAATGCCATAAACATATCCATCACCTCCAAAAGTTTCCTCCTGCCCTTTTTTATTTATTATTATTTTTTGTGTGATTAGAACACTTAATATCTACCCTTTCAGCCCATTTTTAAGAGATACCTTTACTCTCATGTTCATTTCAGCTAGTGTTTTTGTTCCATATCTAAGACACGATTTTCAGAAAACACTTGACTGTAAGAATGTTTTCCTCTCAATAGAATATAAACAAATGATAAGTCTCAATATCAAATATTCTATTACCTTAACAAGGCCTTGTTTCCCAACCTCTCCCCAGCTGTATCCTTTGAGAGCCAGCACAGGTTCTTGATTCCTCCCCTTCACATTCTTCTCTTGCCTCTAAATGCCCATGGCAGCTTGTGCCTGTGTTACTATACTCATCTGGTCTTTTCGTGTCCTGAACTTATTCATACACTTGACTTGTCTCACTAAGAAATAGTGAGTAGCTAGAGAGGGGTTTGCCTCATCTTCCTGTTTATCACAAGTATCTTGTCAGTAGGAGTTTTTAAATAAATATTTTATTTTATACTTATTCTGTAATTATTGATGATACTTTTATGTTCATTCTATAGTGACTGATTCAGTGTTCAAGTTTTAGAAAGTTTTACTTTTTTCAGAAAACTTCAGACTTTCGAGAGGTAGCCAATATACCTAGAATTCTTAGCAGTTAAAATTGAAGCTTGAACTGTTTTGGGGCGAGTTTGAAGTCAGACACATCTGTTTTCATATCAGTATGTAGCTGCTTCTAGATCTCTGACCCACCCCAAGTTCCAGTTTATGAAATTGTAAAATGGGGAAGAATGTAATTGTAAAATGGAAAAATTGTGAAATGGTTTGGTGAAGGCAGAACAAGACCTTACCTATAAATTCAAGTTACTGGCTCATAATGAACATTCAATAAAGATTAAGTAGGGACTTCCCTGGCGGTCCAGTGGTTAAGACTTCACGTTCCAATGCAGGGGGTGAGGGTTTGATCCCTGGTCGGGGAGCTAAGATCCTCCATGCCTCGAGGCCAAAAAACCAAAACATAAAACAGAAGCAATATTGTAACAAATTCAATAAAGACTTTAAAAATGGTCCACATCAAAAACAAATCTAAAAAAAAAATTAGGTATTATTACTATGAATAAAAATGAGTATATATATGTATGTTCATAATTATTCATCACAGTTCTGGTATATAGTAGTGCACCATGAAGAAAGCTTCTCTGATCCCCATCTGTTGTATATATTTTGTATTCTTTAGATTTAATCTAATAGTATTCCAAACTATTCTAATACCAATCTAATAATAGTATTGTATGTTTCCTTTTTATGGTAAGTCCTTGATTAGCAGAAAATATATATGTGTATCCATATATTTCTCTTCCCTCACCTGTGACATTCATTGTATTAAAGACTGTATAAATATTTTTATAAACGGATATAACCCTAGATCTGTTTTTAACAAATGGATAATATATCTCTGTTTCACAGTGTTTTCAGAACTCTCTATGCATTGTAAATTATCTACACATTATAAAGTGAAGTGTAAATTGATTTTTATTTAGTTAATTTAACAAATACAGTAATTGGTTTGGGGGGGTTGGGGGTAAAATCAAATCGTTTATTTGTTCATTTTTTGTTTGTTTTCTGAATTATGTGTATTTATTTAATTTAATAATTTATTTAATTACTTCCTTTTGTACCATAATCACGTGCATAGTCTAAGTGTCTTGGGTATATAACTAATGTTGGTTGCTTCCAACTTTCATGATTATAGAAATTGCTATATAATATTAGAGTAAGAGTAATTTTAAAATAGTAAACTCTTAGAGATTAATAATGTTGCAAATAAAATTGCATAAAAAGGGTTTAAATTAATTATCTGGATTCTTTAAAAGAACAAAATAAAGTAAAAGTTTTAGAATGGTGTCTTCTTCAAGAGACATGTTAAAACATCTTTGCAAGAGTAGCTTATGTTTTCATTTGATGGGTTTAAGAGAAAAATCCTAGGATTGCTGTCATAGTCTTATTTCTTATGCAGTACAACAGCTTGAATCTTTACATGGTGTTCTGGATGTCTATCACTTTCATCATCAAAATGTCTGAGAAGATAAGCTGGCATACCCATAACCATAAAACTATGTTATAGTTTTAGCATACATAATGATGAATATGTCATACTACTCTTCTATAAATTTTGCTAACAAACTCACCTCGGTTGACATCTATATGCTGCTTCCAAAACACTCTCTTTCAAACATAAATTTCAGATCAAAATACTCTACTTATTAACGTGAAGAATATGCTTGTATGCCTGGGGAATGAAATGCAGAATAACTCTTGGAGCACAGTGGTTGCTTAGTAAATGTTCTTGACTAAATTGATGGTTGATACGACCAAATTGTAAAATGCTATATTCAGGACCAGCCAGTTTGTTTTTGTTTTGTTTTGTTTTGACATATATTGCATCAACCAATATATTATATTTATATGAAGTGTTGAAGTGTTTGAATCATAGTAAATAATAATTTTTTTATCTCGTGACTTTAGGAAGACAGGCTTTTGGTAAATGATGGAACCATAATCTTTTGCAGGGGTTTATTTCAAAAGTAATTTGATATACTACTGTTCTGCACATTATGTATACTTTTTTTTTTCTTTGCTGCCCACTCTCTCAGTAATTCACTCTTAGGAGGACCATAATTTATTGTTTAAATGAGACAATATATCTCTACATCTTAGTTAATATTTAGCTTTGGATTTTCATGATAATGGTTATTATTTTATAGGGCATGTGGATATATTTTGTTATGTTATTAATATTTTATTACTATGTTTCCCACGTAATATTCCACAATCTCAATGAAAAATGCTAACTTCTAAAGATATATTACTCTGTTTTCTGGAATAGCATGAGATAATTAAAGGTAACCTCTTGAACAGTTACAAAAACCTAAGATATCTACTTTATGATTTCCTTTTAAAATTACTAACTTGAGAAATCATTTTATTCTCAAAGAGTCTTAATGTGAATACGAGATTTCCCTTTAAGAAACTTATTCTTTCACCAATTAGTGTTTATCTTTCATATAAATACTTTAAAGAGTTCTAGGTATCTAATATTGCTTTATCTTGACAGCAGTCCTAATTCAAAGAATTTAGCTTTGCAACTTAACTCTTAATGTTTCCATCATTAAAAAAGTATTTCCTGTCAAACTGTAGTATTTTTAAGTACTTTTTTTAAGTGGAAATACTCACAGTAAGGTCAAAGATTGGCAGCTATTGTGAAAATTTAAGAGGTTCTCGTCAATGTTAAGGATGGCTTTGTTCTCAAGTGTCAGCAGTTACTTGGCTTTGCTGAACTGGCCATTGAAATATAGAAAAGTCTCGTGACTTGTACTTTTATCTGTCTATCTGTCTATTTACCTGTCACATAATAGACATAACAGATATCTCACTTTTTGATCTCTTGTCTTTGTTTTTAATCCATTGGCCACTGTGACTGTTTAAAGCTATAGTCTTGATCTATGCTCATGAGATGTGAGCAGGAACCTGCTGGAGCTTTTAGGAAAGTTTCTTCTCTCTTCCTACATATGGTACTTGAACTTTATCTGGACAGTGTAGTACAAGAGTGTGAGCTCTGTATACCTGCCTGAGGGTGAAGTAAAAGCACTTGAAGTGAAGATGCATGATTTTCATTAAACTAGAGCCTGATTATGCTGAAAAGCCTAGATATTTAGCCAAATTTGATTTAAAATTTTATAAAAGTTTTATAAATAAAATATCACAAATACCATTTATATCCCCTGGATAAACCTTCTTAATCCCACTTTCCTTTTTCTTGTTCTCTGTACCTAGATATAAATGAAATCCTGAATTTGGCATTTATTATTATAATGTAAATATTTTCTGTATTTTCTCCATATGTATAAATTTATACATAATATGCATAATTTTTTGAATTCTGTCTGATTTGCATCCTATGCACTTATTGTGCAAATAATTTTTCATATAGTGTTCGTTTCTTGAAACTTCTGGTTATAGTTTATATATTTTACTGCTGGAAATTATTCCATTATAGAATATAAAGGGCATTCCATTATAAAGATATATCACAGTTTATTTATATACTCACCCATTGATTGGTAGTTATAGTTTTTCAAGTTTTGTTATTAAGGATATGAAAATGTATTTAATTAATATTTTAATCACTATTTCCTCAATTACAAATATTCATTTGCCATTTGGGTTTTCTCATTTATTAAAATTTCTGTTTACATAATTTACATTTTTCTACTGGATTATTCATCTTTTTGGTATTGATTTATAGAAGATTCTTTTTACTATATTTGAGTACTAGTACTTTATAAGATACATGTTTTGAAAATATCTATTTCTATTCTTTTGGTTGTTTTGAACATTGTTTATAGTATCTCTTGTAATTTTTAGTCAAATTTATCACCATTTTACTTTACACTTTGTGCTTTTCGAGTCTTGGGTAAGAAATCCATTTATATTTCAAGGTCATAATTTTACTATTTTTTTCTAAAGTTGCTGAAGTTTTGCCTTTCATGTTTGAGAAATCAACATAGATAAATAGGTAGATAGATTAGATATAGATATAGATAGATATAGTAAGGCCCAAAGCAATGTATATCTTATCAAATTATTCCCCTCTTCTCTCTAAGTGAAATCTGAATTACTCAAAATTTTAAAAAAATGTTTTATTTGGAATTAGATACGGGTAACAGATGTGTATATACTACATTACTCATATGATTAAAAGAGTAGTACAAATATTCATTTTTATTATCTGAAAATCTTTACTCCATTTTCTTTCCTGTTTCCCTGGGCTATTTCTAGAATAATTGTTTAAACTAGAGGAAGCTTCCACAGTTTCAATTCTGTTACTGTGTTCTCAGTTACATTTTTGCACTGTACTTAGCTTTCCAAATCTCAGGCCCCACGAAGAGCTAGTCACTTTGGTATTGAGGCCTGTCCTCTCCTTTGCCCAAATTCCATAAATAAGGATGTTTAGCCTCAGATAATACTTCTACAGTCTAATCCGAGATGTGCATGGCATGTATCACAAGCCCATTTTAGAACCTTGAACGGCTATGCTGCAAAGATAGGTGGAAAAGCAGTTCCTCCCCATTTAATGTATAGATTTGTAGGGGAGTAGGTTTCCTCCATTGCTGTTCATCTGTTTGCTAGTGCCAGTTGGATAAACTCCCTTGCGCTACAAAGGTAACTGGTTCGAAATTCAACTGCCTTGAAATATTCTGTTTCAAAGCTGTACTCTCCCTTTATTTAAACCCTGAATGTTTGATGTGGCAACATGAGTTTTTAGTTTTGTGGTGATGTTAACTACAGTTTATACATACCTTAAAGTGAACAAAAAAGTTTCAATACATGCATATTATTTGATTTGATTCTTTTAAAAAATATGCTATTTTGTGTTCTAAAATGCTTATAGTAAATGCAATTCTTCTATTGCATTATTCAGTGAAATATGCATGTACCATTACTTCCACACAATCTTAAATTCTTTTTAGTATGAGTATGAATGCATGTATTTTTTTAATTGAACACTGAGGTGGCATGATCATAGTTTGAACCTGAAAGCTCACATTTTCATTTTATCGAAGTGATAGATTAGTTAAAAGATCCCTCTGTACTGTTTTCTGAAACTAAATTCTTATTGAAGAAAGATATATAAGCATTGTGTATACTTTGTGAAGATTATGGGAAAAGCATCCAGTTAGCATGTCAGCAAAGATTGAAGGGCATATAATGCTGTTATTTACCCATGAATTTACTCATGGGGCATGGATATAATACATCTTGCCCATGCCTAAATACAGCGAAGGAAATTAGTAATTAAGCATGAATTTTAAAACAAGGAATATATTTTGTTGTTTAATTGCTGGTTTTCTGAATAATCATAAAATGCACAATTAAAGTTAGTATTGGTATTTTCTAAATGAGAAATATTAGATCATATGGTTGGATTTTATCATTGTCTTTTTGGTAGCACTTAAGCTGAAATTGGTTTAAACTTGAAAGTTTATAAATTTATTTTTTTCTATTTTCTTCTTTCCCTTAAATCTTAGAATATCAATCTTAAATTGTCTTACGAAAATTCATGCTTTTTTTTTCAATTATTCTGTAAGCATACTACTAAACTTCATGATTTAAATCCCCAAAAGATATTTCCAAATTATTTACGTGAAAGCTATTTAGACCATGCATTTTACCTTCCATTTAGGACAAAATAAACAAACATAATCCAAAATTTGAATATTTTATTCAATTCATATGATTGCTTTATATGTATGATCTATTATTTAATTAAATTCAGCTTTTAAAATATATTTATATTGTAGGCTTTTCTGTGCAATTCCATTAAGTTCTTTGTGCAATTCCAACAGCATAGTGATATGCTGTACTTGATAAATAGTTTTTCTTTTAGGCAGTAATACGTCATTTAGGTGATGGCTATTAAAAATGAGACTGAACCCTGCATTTTAAGTCTTTATATCCAGACACATGATTCATTTGAGAAATCTGGACTGAGAGTCAATAACCCTCTGCCACTTAGCCTCAGAGGTGAGATTTAATTAAGTTTGTTCAGCAAATAAACAAATCTCCTTTAATTCTTAGATTCTGGTGGTAGGAAGATGAGTAAGAGTTTATCACTTCCCTGGAGGAACTTTTAGTGCATCCAATTGCATACTGATTAGAATTTGAATGGAGCTTTCCTTAGCAAAGTACTCTCACACAGGGATTGAACTGATGGATATTTGTAGATAGTGGATTATGGGTGTATGTTTGATTCCTAGTTAAATCTGATGGTTTCATACAGAGATATCTTTTTCTTCTATAACCAGACTGTGACCCTCTACATGTGACACGTTATACAAATGTATGATGTTGATCATAAGGGAGACAAGACAATGTGACAAGCTCAGTGTAAAACCCATACTGATTCGTGAAAAACTTATTCAACATACAGTTCTTATACTGTGGGCATTTTTGCATCTTGCTGGAAGGATAAGCAAATACTCCAGGCAGAGTTATCAAAACAGATTGTGGATATTGATTAATTCTGTGAAGGCCAAAAATGTAAATGCACATTTGTCAAAAATTCAGGTTTCGTACTCTTTGCTCTAACAAATTCAGATCATCTTCTGTTATTTCCCAATAGCTGGATCCAAGTATAAAGTTTAGACATTTTCCTTCTAGAATGGGTAATGATACTCTGGATAATTGAAATACAACTTGATGATTTACTCCAATATTTACCAGATAATTTTCAAACCTTTTCCATTTTGCTCTTAGCCTAGTCTGAGACTGTGTCTGAAATACATGAGTGGAATGAAGGAAGGACTTGTTCAGTTTGTATTTGGCAGAAGAGTTTTGTTGATGAATAAGGCCACAAGTTATGGCTGGAATGGTTTGGTAATAGATTTTTCCAGTGTGCAAAGCCAGACAGTCTCTGCCAAACAGCAAAACAGAATCTATACTGTCAAAATGGAAAAAGTGGTAGCAATTATGAAGCTGAGGAATTCTGGCAGCACACTTAGAATTTGGCACTTGTACTTCGCTGTGAGGAAGAGCGTGTGGGCACCAACCATTGCAGCTTGGTCTGCTGCTGTATTGCCTGGAGAATATTTGACCCAGATTAATGACAAAGTTTAGGTGCTTGGTTCAGAATTCTTCTTCTTTTTTTAAAAAATTTATATTGGGGTAAAGTTGATTTGCAATGATGTATTAGTTTCAGGTGTACAGCAAAGTGAATCAATTATACATATACATATATCCACTCTAACTGTAAGGTTATATGAATTTCTGACTACAAGGGGATGGATGCCCCGAACCTCCCAGTTGTTCCGGGATCAACTGTACTTTTTTTTACCTCCCTTTCAGGGATGAGAAAAAAGAGAAAGTAGGGGAGTTAAGTACCTTGCCTGGGACCACCATACTTCTACCACCATTCTCCAGTGTCCTGGTGTGAAGAATGAAACAGTAGTGTTTAACGGAAAAATCTCTATTCCTTTCTGTAGGTCCTTAAGGCTCTTTTTTTTTAGTGTTTCTTTGGGATAAATATTTTGGGATGAGGAGGTCAGAACAGAGATGCATAATTTCCATCAGAAGTGTTAATATAGAGAGGCTAATTTTTATCACTTCTTTGCTTTTCCTCTGCAGCATTATAACTTTATGAATCTGATTTTTGACAACATCATTAGGAGTATTCATGTAGATTTAACGTGAAATGTGGTTGGAACATTTGATTGTTCTCCTTATTTTTGACTGTTAACTTTGTTAAATGTTTGAACTGTAAAATTTTTCAATATTAAGTAACAAAAAGTGCTTGCATAATACTATTCATTAGGTTTTTTAAATTAGTGTTTTGCTTCCAAACTTTATAATTCATTATTAACCAAAATGTTTCCTATAATCCGTGTGTATGTAATAAAAATGTGGGTAGGGATTCTCGGTGGTTTTTTTTCCCCCAGCAACTAGAAGTACTCCTGGCATATAATTGGTGCTCAGTGAGTATTTCATAAATTGGCATTCATTATGAATGGATGAATGATGACGTTAAACGCCTTGAGCTTATTCATATGTATAATTTTGCTTTTTCTCTACTACATTATCAAGGTTCTTACTGATGAAGTAAATCAGTAGTAGCACAGGAAGCAGGAGGAAGCTGAGAAATGTGTGCCCTCATCTCAGCATTCCTAGTACTGACCAAGCATAGGGCTCTATAAGTAGTGAGAGAATGAGTGAATGATTGTACAAACTGAATGACTGAAACTCCTGTCCTTTTAATTATGCCTAGTTTGAATATGTCTCAAGTACAGCAACTGCAGTGTTTGGGGAACATATTACCAAAGGCTTAAGGCAGGAATGAGGGACTGCACACTTGGAGACTGAGTGTGACTCTCATGGACATGGGCTCAGTACTTAGACGTCACAGGCCCGGGGCTCTGTACTCACTGTTCTCTACTTAGAGTCCTGACAGTGTCACTGCCAAGAGATCACTTTGCCTCTGCTGAAACCAACTCTGTGACTCAGATTTAGTGTAGTCTTTCGTTCCCATTACCTACTGTAGTTTCTCTGAGGTTGGTTCAGCCCACTGACACCTCATACAATAAGCCTATGTTTCCTGAGACAAGGCATCCCTTCACATATTTGAGGATAGCTCTCATTTCCAGAGGCTACTGTATACCACCACACTACTGGGGGGTATTTGTATCAGTTTTTGTGACATGGTTGACTGCCCCTTCTCTTCCTGATTACTGTTCCCAGAGGTGGTCCTTATTTGTCTATGTTAATGATACACTGGGTAGCAATACTAAAGCAGTATTTATTAATGAATAAGTGTTAATCTCAGGAAAGTTCCCACTGACTTGCTCTAGTATTCTGTACTCAGGAAGAATAGATGCTCAGGGACAGTTCTTGAAGACTTGATTGATTGACTTATCTATCCTGCAATTCTTATGTTTTCATTCACGTTATGTAGTCCTTCACATGCATTTCCTCCATATACATGCTTTACATGTTAACTCCTCCTCTCTTCCATTCATGTGTCCATCTCCATCAGTACAGCCTATTCCTTCATACTGACTAATGCCCCACCCCCCTCTTCATCATATCCTGCACCTGTTCAGTTCAGTGTGTTTTAGAAAGTCTAAAGTAAATATACTATTTTTAAAAGTTCTCTAATTTTTTTAACAGAAGCTCCATAACCTACTCCCACCTCCCCACATGATGAAACAGGGAAACAGTGCTGCAGGCAGACAGTGACAACAGGACACCAGGAAATGCCCGAGAAGGTCAGCTCTACTTTGACATGATGTTTACAGGCATTTAGACAACACGTAATTGCATTTCTAAGACACATGCAAGTCCATTATATAATTTGTTATTTGGAATATACACAAAAGTTACAATTGATAATTATATCTCTTTGAATATTAAAATTTTTAAATAATGACCATAAATAAGATGATTAACAATCACATACTAGTTATCACCATATAAATTGTCATATTTCAGTCTGTGTTGTATGTTTAAATTCCATAAACGGAAATACGTATAATAATATGAAATTCAGCAATGTTTTCTTTGTTTGTAAGGCTTTAAAAATATTCTAAGGAACATTTATGGTGTTTTTAAATTGCAAAATTTAACTTCCAAGGTGTCAGAATTAACGAGTTTGTGTTAAAATATCCATGTTTTCTATGAACAAAACTAGTTGACATTTTGATAATTTATATTTATTAACTATAGGGAAGTAATGTTTCACCACTAAAAAAACAACAAAATTATATAAATGATATGATTATTAAGAATCAAATATTGAGTTAATGCTCATTTTTTTCTGAAAAGTTGATTTGTGGTACATAAAACTCATTCATAATTTAGGGATAGTCTTGCCTACACCATATGTGACCATAAGAAGGACCATTACTTTTAACAGATGTGTATTCCTAAAGTAAAAACATGTAAAATCAAGGCATTCTTTTGTTGCAGTTGTCTGTTTTCCCACCATAAAGGCTTCCAATAAAGGTTTCATTGGTCTCAGTGTTTTTCTATGTATGAAAGAGTATGGGTTTATTGCTCATTAGCCCCCTGATGCTTCTGAAGCAATAATTTAATTTCATTGATTCTATCTATATAGGACTCTATCATTTGTGTTAATATGAAACTAAATTTTTCCACATCTAGATAAATCTGAGAGATGCTGTGATCAGTCAACCATTTAATTTGAAGAGTGAATTTATTCTATCTAAAACCAAAAATAAAAGATATCTGGACACTCAAATATTGGGGATATTATTGACATGTTTACAATCACTGTTTTTCTTTAAACAGTTATATACTTTTCTCATTCATTTGGGAATACTCTATTTGAAGTGAATTCCTCTGAGTAGTATTGATTTTGTACTTGAGAGCTTATTAAATAAACTTGCTATATTAGTGTACAGTGAATTCAATAATGTACTTAGTAAACTATTTTCATTTGTGGAATTGTAGCAATCATACTGTTTTTAACAGTTAGGAGCTGTGCCGTGAATTAAGTCTTTATCTTTACATGCCCTAATTGGAAAATAAGAGGAAATGTTATTTGGAATTAAGCTACACTTGTCTTCTTAATCAAATTCTACTTTAGACGTAAGTAAATTAGAAAGTATAGAGCATGATGTAAATGTAAAAATATACTGAAAGGAAAGTAAGGATAAGTTGTTGACTAAATCAGGATAAAGAGATTAAAAAAATCTGTCTATGTCTATATTGATAGGCCTGAGCCATGGAGAAATACTTATAATTTCTTTTTCACTTTCCTTTCCTTCTTTATAAGTAATATGAATTCACCATTTAGCTATATGACTTATCTAAGATCAGATTATGTGGTGAAAATAATGTAAGTCCAGAAATGAAGATTTCTCAAATTCAAATTCTATCTCTAATATTAATTTGCTCGTTAATATTTTGCAAGTCATTTATTTAATCTGAGTACCCAAGACCTTCAGCTGACTAAATGGACCATAGAATTAAGGATTTAGTTTCATGTATTCTGTTGACATGAGTTTTGCAGAAAAAACAGAGCACTGTAGGCTCAGCATTTTTTCATTGAAATAAAATCTCGATTACCTACATCCAAACAATATCTGTCTCTTTCCAGTGAAGCATTTGCAGCCTTTACACTTCTGGTGCACTTGTCAGACTGTGATAGAACCTCTCAAGCTCATAATGTTTCTAGAAAAAACATTCAGTTCTAATATTTAATTTCTTCAGCAGAGTTTAGTTAATTAAAAATGGTAAATTCACTGTTGACAAACACTGTTGACAACAAATTCACTGTTGACAAACACTGTTGACAACAAAGTTGACAGTTGACTAGTAAAAATAGTAGTATAAGATTTGCAGTGTCTTTCCATAATAATTGCAGGTGCTTCAGATTTTAAAATATAAGAACTTTTGCTATGTTGAGCAAAAGAGAAAATCCAACATTTAATGTTGCTGTTGAGTTTAACCACACTCGTAGTTCCTGAGAATTAAAAAATATATATATATATATCATAGGTCAATTGAATAGCAGTTGTCACTCAAAATAACTTGTTATTATGTTAGCATACTAATGAAAATTACATATCCAAATAAAAGGGAGGTAGGAAAATTGGGGGGACCGGTGAATCTCAGCAATAGGAAAATTTCTCCTAAGGGTCTAATTTAAAATATAATAAAGCGGTCTTTTTATATCTTTATCATTTTTGTCAAACTAAAAAAAGAAAAATTTGAACTAATCTAGTAGATTATTTAATTAATTAATTCATTCAGCACTTAATTGCTCATGCATTTTGTACCGGGCACCATGCTAGAAATAAGAGATGTGAAGATTAGTAAGACACAGTTCTGCCCTTGATATGTTCAGAATGTAGCAGAAAAGTTAAAAAAATAAACAAGATAAGACAAGTGAGTTGGAGGTAAATCAGAGAGAGCATACAAAGTAATGAATTGAGTTTATGAAATAAGGATGAATAGTGACAGTAGAAAGAAGCTAAACTTAATGTGACTCAAAAACTGAAATAAGTATTAATAGTCATTGGAATTTCTGTAGAAGGAATGAACAGTGAATTGGCAAGCCATGGCAAAGTCTACTGATTTAGTTGGTGAAATGAAAAGAATAGGAGAAATACCTATGAGAACTTTTGCAAGATTGTGCAAATCCAGAAGAAAATACGGAATGAAATTTATCTTCAATTTATTTGTCCCAAAAATGACCTTGAATATGATAACCGCGAAGAATTATGGAGCACAGTGACAGCAAGGCCAGCGGGCGCAATGGTGAAACAGGAAGGTCAGGTTCATGGTTCTGTTGCAGTTCTCCCCCAGATAAGTGCAGTAATTGATAACCTGAGGGGAAGTGTGCTTGTGAGATGGGCTTGCTTAATTTCGTTGTTAAATCAAAACACTGTGAAAATTATTCTAGGGAAGTATTGTTTACATCCAACCTTAACTGGCAAACAAGTAGTCCTATGATGTAGGTCAGCGAACTTGGTACAATAGCAGTGCTGTAGGTGAAAACTGCCAGAGAGCACTTTTTGGTTATGGTTGTTAGAATGTTATCTGTGAAGGTTCTGTTCATGCAACAGGTGAATTTACATTTCCCCTCTACCTCATTGACTACCTCTCCTTAGTGTTTTTTTGCTGAATGCTTCTTGCTTCCTCAGCATCTAGAAGTAGCCCAGATATTTAGTCTGAGTACTTGTACATACACCCATGCTCACTTGCTCTCTCTCTCTCTGTCTCCCTCCCACCCTCCCTTCCTTGTCCTATCCCTCCCCACCCCCGACTCCCATGCTGATTTCATCTAGTCCCATAGCTTTAAACACCAAGTATATGTGAGTGACTCCCAAGTTTTTGTCTCCTGCCCTAAACTTTTCCCTGAACCCACTCATCATCTTCATTGGATGTTTAATTGCCATTTCAGATATCAAAAGCAAAACTTAAGAATCAATACTCAGACCCAGAAATTTCTTGTTTAGTTTCTTCTATGTCATAACTTCCTCCATCATCTAACCAGTTGCCTGCGCCAAAACTCTTGGCATCATTTTTGTTTCCTCCCTTTCATTCACCCCTCACGTCCAGTCTTTCAGAAAGTTTTGTCAAAGATGCCTCCAAAATACATTTTAAATCCTTCTTTTCACCATCTCCACTGTGCCCATCTAAGCTACCCTCATCTTTTACTCTTTTAATTAATTTTTATTGGAGTAGAGTTGATTTACAGTGTTGTGTTAGTTTCTGCTGTACAGCGCAGTGAATCACTTATACATATACATATATCTGCTCTTTTTTTGGATTCTGTTCCCATATAGGCCATTACAGAGTATTGAGTAGAGTTCCCCACTTGTAGGTCCTTATTAGTTATCTATTTTATATATAGTAGTGTGTATATATCAATCCCAATCTCCTAATTTACCCCTCCTCCTCTCCCCCTTGGTAACCATAAGTTTGTTTTCTACATCCGTGATTCTATTTCTGTTTTGTAAATAAGTTCATTTGTACCATTTTTTTAGATTCCACATATAAGCGATATCATATGGTATTTGTCTTTGTCTGACTTAACTTCACTCAGTATGACAATCTCTAGGTCCATCCATGTTGCTGCAAATGGTATTATTTTTTTATGTCTGAGTAACATTCCATTGTGTATATCTACATCTTGTTTATCCATTCATCCATCGATGGATATTTAGGTTAATTAGACTGCCTTTACACAAATTTCTAACCAGATTCTGCTTCTTCCCTTGCCCTCCTATAATCCATTTTCCTCAGAGCAGCCAAAGTCAGATTTTTGAAATGTGAAAGGTTCAGTGTCATCTCACATGGAAAACTTTAGCAGCTCCTCATTGCTACTAGAGCTCCTTCAGTCTCTTTACCTCGTGATCCATGCACTGTAATCTCTTCTAACCCCAGCACTCATCTCCTACTGGTCTCCAGTGCCCCTGCCTGGCACTCTCCCATGCAAGCTATTCTTTGGGTTCCTTGGGCTTCCCAAACTCATTTCTTCTTCTGAGCCTTTGCAATTAGCATGTACGTAGCTGGCTCTTTCTCTTCTTTTTGGTGTCAGTTCCTGTGTTACCTTTTTCAGAAGTACTTTTGCTGACCACCCAGCCTGGGCTCTGGCTGTCCCTGTGTGTGCCTCTAAATCCTTCTCATGCACTTACCCTCCTGACATACCACTGTCTTTCATAGTGCTGTCTGTAGTTTTCTTCACAGCACTCACCACTCTGTGATATCTTGCTTTCTTATTTGTTGACTGTTCCTGCCTGTCAAATGTAACTTCCTTAAGGGCAGTGGCCTCATCTGTCCTTTTCATTACTCAACATCTAGAAAAGTCATGGCACGATAAGTATTGATATGTAGTGAAAGAAAAAAAAATATCTCTGCAGATCCATTCATTCTTCTTTTTACATCCTCAGATGCTTTAAAGAGGTTAAAGAAGCTACAGTGAGCTGAAGAAATGTCTTACTCACTACTTTGATACTGTCTTCTGAGAACAAAGCGTGAAAAATGTGCATTTCTTAGAAGGTGGCATTCCATATTTTAGCAACTTTTTGCAGTCTTTAAATCTAGTGCTTTTTTCATGATTTCCTTTTTGCCATTTAAAAGGCCATATGTTAAAATAGAATTTGATTTATAGAAGCTTAATGTTAGCACTTCGAAAAGTATGCAGTAGGGAGAAAACAAACAAACAAAAAAAACCACGTACTGTTCACTCACAAGCACAACACATTTTATATCTTGGAATTAGTATTAATGTATGAATGGTCCTTCCAAAGAAAAATGAAAGGTGATATAAAATAGAGCTTTGACTGCAGAGACATTTTATTATTTTCAACTATTTACAGAATATATCACTATTTGAAAATATGCTGTCACTGCAGTTGTTTTAGGACAGGGAAGAAGGAAAAAAGTTCTAAAAATTAGACTCCTTACTAAAGAGAAGAAGAGACATACAAACATGGAAAGGTTTTATAATAACAAAAGTATCAAGAGTCAACATAAACACATTGTGATGAATAAACCATACCTGCTGTTTCCTAGATTTTCCTTGGTAGTCTTATGTAATGTTTATTTCCTAGTTTATTCCTAGTAATAGGGATTCTGCACGTGTAAGTGAAATGATTGCCTGGGACACAGTGGAAGGCAGTTAAGTGTAATTGTTGAAATATGAATTCTGAGTTTGGAATGCCTGAATTTGAAGCCCAGCTTCACCTCTTAATAAGTGTGTGCTCTGGCATGTTACTAAGTTCTTCTTTTGTAAAATGAGAATTAATGAATAAATACTCGCCTTTTGGAATTGTTTTGAGCATTAGGTGAGATGAAACATGTAGAACACAATGTCTGCAGTGTGATAAGCCCGTAATAATGTTAATGAATGTTACTCTATTTTTTATCATCTTTACACTTACTCATGCTATCATATATTCTTGTCATCTTTCTCGTGACTCAGACCTCAAAGACTGTATTGGAATAAGTTTTCATCAGAAGAATAAGAAATAATTACATTAATAGGTTATGAATTGCTTAGATGTCTAGAGCACTTTTTAGTGCTATTTTCCAATATAGGTAAAATGGTGTTATATAGGGGAAAAGTAGACTCCATTATTTTAATAGTTTGAGTGCTGCATTAAACAAATTTAGTCAGGTTTATATACATCAGAACTTTTCAAAGCCTTTAAAATATTAATGTAGAGCTGCATTTCACTTATATGAAGCTTTTATCCTTTACAAGTACGTACCTAATGTTTGAATAATTAAAAAGTTGAAGATATTGATATGGACTATGATCTTCTATGAACAATATAAATTACACAAAATTTTTTAAAAATTGAGAATGTTTTCCACAGAGGGTCTATTACTCTATCAATTCACAGATAGAGTGATTGATTACAGAGTACGTTCATATGGTTAGCTTAGGGATCCTTTCAGGCATTTAAAGAACCTCATGTATGAACTTGAAAAACTTGACTTTTTAGTGTTTTACATTTACATAAAATGGGCAAGGGAGTTTAAAATGAAACCGAAAGTGAGTTTTAATTTATACCTTCCTTGTTTTACACATCTTTGAAAGAAGCATTTCCCTGTGACTTAAAGTAAGTCAAATAATATGATTAAAGGAAATGGGTCTGTGTGCAGAACAAAACTGATTGTGCTTCTGGTTGTCTTTTCTGGGAACCTGTCCACTCTAGTCAGATGTTCTGTCTTCTACTAAGAGAGGTGACAAAGCATAGTGGCATGAACTAAATGCTGGAGCTAGGTTGCCTGGTTTGAAGCTCAGCTTTGTACTTTCTAGCTGTGTGACCTTGGTCGAACGACTCAACCTCTCTGTGCCTTGTTATCTCAACTGAAATTGAGGATAATTAATAGATTATTTCATAGGGTTGTTATGAAGATTAAATTCATTACTATTTTTAAATAGTTCAGAACTCTTCCTGGCCCATAATATGCACTATATATTGTTAAATAATTAAATTAAGCTATAGAAGCCATTTAATTGCTTTTCTATTTATTTTTTATTCCCTTTCTTCTCATGTGTCTATCATGTGTCACATTCAAGAGGATGTGATAGCATGAAGAATGGTTTTTCTATGGTAAAAATCTAATTCTGCCACTTTGAATCCAGTGATGTTCTCTATCTAGAAGCAAGAGGTTATTAGAGACTATTCCCTAGTCAATGACTATGTGGTTATGGCCAGACAGAAAAAGAGGTATTTTGCTACCCTCCATATAAAAACTCATGGTGTTTGATAATTAAACTATATTAAGCAAGAATAAGACTTGTACCTCTTAGTTGGAAAATAGATTCAGAAATCTTCTAAATATTTTATGTTAATAGCATTACTAATCTGTTAAAAAATTATTTAATGATGATTTGGTGCACAGTTAACATCTAGTAAGCACTTTGCTAAGTGTGTTTTGCATCCTCTTACCCTCACTTTAAACTTATAAAGGAGCCATTGTCATTATCCCCATTCTACAGTTACTAAAGGAAACCAAGGTTACTGAAGGAAACCAAGGAAGTTAGTGAATGACTTGCCTTACTTAGAATGTACGATTTCAAATTGGCTTGCAAACCCAAGGAACCCAACTCCAGAACTCCAGAATCTGTGCTCTTAAACACTTTACAATTCTGTTCTCTCTTCATGTGGAAACTTTAGAACAACGGAGCACCTGGAAAGTCTAAATTTAAGGTTTGTGTATCTGCGTACCAATTTCCCCAAGGCTGAGTAAGCACTACATACTGAAACTGGACTATGGTGTCCACAGCAGCATTAGCCCAAAACTGGAAACAATTCAAATGTTCATCGACCGATTATTAGATAAAACATAAACTATTCATGTAATAGAATATTATTCAGCAATAAAAAGTAATCAACTACTGATACATACTACAACAAGCATGAACCTCAAAAACAGTATGCTAAATAAAGGAAGGCAGATAGGAAGGACCACACAGTGTATGACTTTATTTATATGAAATGTCCATAAAAAGCAAATTGACAAACTAACACAACACTGTAAATCAACTTTACTCCAATAAAAATTAATTGAAAAAAGAAAAAGCAACTTGACAGAGCTGGAAAGTAGGGTCTTGGGGTTCTGTGACTAAAGATTATGATAGGGGTTGACTGCAAAGGAACATGAGAGGTCTTTTTGGGGTGATGGAAATGTTAAAGCTGGATTATGGCGATGATTGTACATATCTGTAAATTTACTAAAAAAGAATTCTACACTTAAATGGGTGAATTTTATCTTATGCAAATTATTCCTTAGTAAAGCTGTTAATAAGAGACAAACTGGATCATGGCCCAGGGATTTAGTGTCTTGGACCGTAGTTTAGTGATGAAGGTAAAGCAGACTGAAAATCAAGTTCAAAAGTTTATAATCCATTGTAATTTTTACATTTATCTGCTCTCCCTCCATAATTTAATGAATGAAAGATAAAAATTCATTTTTTACCTTTAGCATAAAAATAAATTGGCAATAAAATAGGAAGTGTTTAGAATTCTGTACAGACATAATTTCCCTTTAATGTAGTAAACCGAGTGTCTGACTTTGGAAATAAATTAGGTTTCTATACTTCATTTAAAGCTTGTCTCTTCAAATGAAAATGCTTAAATGCAAGTTGCATCATGGTATTAGATTCATGTATAGAGGAATATCAGCACAGGTAGAGGAAACTGGCTACCTGCATCCTGGACAGGTAATTAATATACTGCTTTATAGTCAACAGCCCAATTTCATTATTTTCTATCCTTAGATTTTTACTTATCTCTACTTGATGAGGTATACAAGTCATTCACTTATTATTTCCCCCATTTTGCAAATAAGGCAACAGAGACATAAAGGGATGAAGCCCAAGTCAGGTAACTTTTATGTGTCTGATATGGGCCTAGTACTCAGTTTTCCTGAGCACATGATCCCTATGTGATTCTAATACTCTGCACTCCTTGTTTGCAATAGATATTTAATAAGTGTTGATTGATGAATTTTGTAGATCCATAGTAGATATCATAGCTGGGTTCCTAAGCAGTTTCATTACTATCATCTTGTAAGATTCTCTTAACATCATGTATTAAGTTGGGACTGCAAGTAATCACAGGTTTAAAATATGACTTGTAACTAATACATTATAATAGTCTTTGGTGTGCATTATCAGGCATCTTATAATGAGCAGTTGGAGAAAGTATGATCACCCATCACAATACCCATTTAAAAATAATGTTCCTGAGAGCATCATTTTTCATTCCCAGACTTCAAGCTTTGTGGAAAAATTAGGGAAGTGTTAAAGATCATTTAACTGTTGTGCTGGCTTGTCATACATCGAAACAAAAGAAGAGAGACACACTGCTGCTTTTACAAAAGGTAGAATTGGGCTCTGATGTACCTCCAAGTTATTCCTCCCCAGGAATATTCTGACTGGCACATTTCCTGTTGCTTAAAAGCCTTAGATCTCAGTCCATTTCTTATGGACTCAACAACTTATTGTTAAACATAGATTTGTCAGAAGCTCACAAATCTATTCTCTTCCTTTTTAGTCCCTCTCTTAAAAGAAATTAAAAAAAAAAACCTGTTAGTGGTTTTTGTTGTTATTTGAAACAATATCTCTTGATCTATTCTTAGTAAAATTATATTTCTTAATTATATCACCTTTCTGTTGTCCTGATTCTGCTGGGTATATGTCCTCTTTTAACAGCAATGTGACTTATAATCATTTCTTCAGTTGTTCTGTTATCTTCTTGTGTATTTATGTTCCTTACACATGAAGATGGATTGTTCCCCGGAAGGCTGAACGTGAAGCCTGGATGATTTGTTTTTTGTTTGCAGTCCTCCTGTTTTCACTTCATGTTTTTTCGCCTTCAGAAACTGATGTGCTGACACCAAGGGAACAAAGATGGGTATCTTTTTCAGAAAATGCTATGCATGGGAACCATGTAAACATTTCTCTGGTTACCTTTATTTTGCTTTTAAGATGGTCGTTTTTTAGATATAAGTGAGACTGAGTGTGGTGGACTTAATGTAAAGCACATGTATTGGCAAGTTTGCAGACACTTGTTAAAACTCTCTGCACATACGTTGAATAATGGATTCTGTTTCTGTTATGTGTTTTTGGCAAAGCCCAGCACTTATGCCTTTTAAAGTCTAGGAAACATGTAAGTTTATTGGAACTCTTTACCCGCCTAAGGCTGTAAAGGGGAAAGGACTTAAAATATAGGCAAAAGAGATTGTTTTTCTCTAGAATAAAACAGATTTTTATCCTTTCTTGTGTGAAATGGTATCTGTGTCTTTCCAACCAACAGTAAGCATCTTAAAGGAAGGAATGTCTGATTTTCATTGTTGAATTCCCTCAACTTGTTTGAAATGCACACTATTTTTCTTGCTCTTTAGAGACTGCATTTACTTTTTAACATGCATGCTTGATTTCTGCAAGTACGCATTTCTAAAATGCAAATTTAACATACCTAGAAGGGTTTCTACAACCTTCTTGACCAACAAAAGGGTCTTAGAATGTTTTAATTCTGCTCACTACTCTATTGTTCAATATTTTACATTCATCTTGGTTTATATGCCCTAAAGAGGTCATTAGTATAGCTATTCTGTTATACTTGCAACGCTTACTTAGATTTTCTGATGCTTCCCAATATCTTTGCTTACCATTTCTTCTCAATCCTTTCTGGGTCAGTTTCCATAGTCCTAAAACATGTCCTTTAGTTCTTTAGTTAAGAACAACTAGTAGAAGATGCTGATTATTTTCATTTTGGAAAATATTTGTTTTTTCCTTCATGTTAGATCATTTACTGGCCATAGGATTCTAGGAGAATAGTTCTTTCCACTCAGTCTTTTAATAATATTAATCCATTATCTTCTTGTTTCTACTGTTGCATTTGAAAAGTCTGAAATCAGCTGTCAGCATAACCTAGATTCTTTAGCAGTTAATCTATTTTTTCTCTCTGTTTGCTTTCAAGCTCTTGTATATTCTTTGGTCATTGGCCATTTCATTATGATGACCACAGATTTGCATTTTATTTTCAAATCACACTCACATCTCATTTTCCCCTTCTATCAGAGGATTCATGTTTTTTGTCAATTCTGGAAAATTCTCAGCCATTCTTTCTTTAAATACTAACTTATTCTCATTTTCCTTATTTTCATTCTTCCTGTCTCCTTCCCTCCCTCCCTCTCTGTCTCAGAACTTTTATTAAATGTTCCTTCTTATTCTGTCATCTACATCTCTTAACTTTTTAATATTTTAACAATCTTTACATTTTTCTGTTTTATTTCCTCATGTATTTTCTCTGGTTTTCCTCATTAACTGTTTAATTTGATGTTTAATTTGCTTATAAGCTTATTTGCATTTATATACAGTATCTTATTCTATGTTTATTTTTTATGCTTTTAGTCACTTTAGATGTGCTTATTTCACAGTTTATCTTTTGTTATTATATCAAGTGCTTGGGTTTCTAATCCTGCTGTCTGTTCTCTGTGTAACACTCAGTTATAGTGGTTTGTTTCCTTACACATTTTGTCATATTTGATCATAAGGTCATCTAAATCTTTGAAATCTCCTAAGATCTTCTGGCCTCTATTTTTTCCAGATGCTTCTGTGCTATGACTAGCTCACTGCTAGATAGGCATTTATAGTTCCCTGGACTGGGACGGTCATTTTATGCAGATTCTATAAATTTGAATCCCAAACCCAGGTAAAGTTTTTTAAAAAGTTATCAAAGAAACCACTTTGTTTCCCTTCACCAGTGGTTTGGGGAAATGTCCTTGTCTTCTAGTTTCAGTAGGTATGTTTGTTTTTTCTTGCCTGCCCCTTCACAGAGATACAGCTCTTCTAGCATCCTGCTTTGATGCAGGTGTTGCTACCCCATTATCTGTGGTCCATGAGAGTGCCAAGCCCCAAACCCCTTGGTTACGCAGACAGTCACCTTGCGCAAGGTTTGTTTCTGTACCAGCTCATTGGCTTACATTTCTGTTTCTGGCACCTGGTTGGTTCCTTTTCTTTTTGAGCAAGTCTAAATATGTGTTTTAGAGAAGTGTCAGGTTTTCTTTTTTTTTTTTTAAATTTAATTTTATTTTTTTATACAGCAGGTCCTTATTAGTCATCCATTTTATACATATTAGTGTATACATGTCAATCCCAATCTCCCAATTCATCCCACCACCACCCCCGCCCTCCCCCCCCTCACCTTCCCCCGTTGGTGTCCATACGTTTGTTCTCTACATCTGTATCTCTATTTCTGCCTTGCAAACCGGTTCATCTGTACCATTTTTCTAGATTCCACATGCATGCGTTAATATATGATATTTGTTTTTGTTTTTCTGACTTACTTCACCCTGTATGACAGTCTCTAGGTCCATCCATGTCTCTGCAAATGACCCAATTTTGTTCCTTTTTATGGCTGAGTAATATTCCATTATATATATGTACCACATGAGAAGTTTCAGGTTTTCTAATCCATCTAGTCTGGTATATTGTGAGAAAGAGAAGTCTCCCATATCCCTCAGTTGTTTAACTATGTTTTCAGTAATGTTAAGTGTTCACCCACAAATAAACAGCTTTTTAATGTTGGGACTTGAGTCATCATAAAGGAGCAAATGATAATAGAATAAGGGATGATGAAGATTTATTTAAAATATAAACTTTCAGAGGGAATTTACTGGACTCCAAATAGACACAACCTCATCTTTATATATCACCATAGTAAAATAAGAGCTGATATTTTAAAATGGGTGATTCTGGGGCAAACTTAAGAGCCCTAATTTTATATGTGCATACATAATAGAAGTCTGGAATACTCCTTTTCTACAGAGCATGAAAAGAAATAGATTGAAAGGAAAGTAATTTACCATTTGAGTATTGCTTTTTTTCTGGCTTTTTTTTTTTCTTATTAGATGAATCTACTTCCTCTGTCTTTATGTCATCCTATATTTTTTACTGCTTTCAACTCTCTCCCACACACTTTTTAAAAAGATCTCTCTCAAAAGGAACCCTGATTTAGCAGTTTTGTTGTTGGTTTGCTTTGAAATGCATGTAAAGTAACACATAAAAGCAAAAAAAACAAACCAAAAACCTGAGATTCCGTAGTATGTCATCCTCTTTGTCATCAATATTATGTCATCCTCTTTGTTAGAAATTTTAGCCTGATTCATTAATTCTTCTTGAACTCCTCCTCCAATGTTGGCAGGCATCACAGTAACCCTTTTTAAAATATAGGAATGGCATCACAGACAGGTTATTTTACCAAAGTCATTCATGAAGTTATTAGTAATGTGATATTTTCAAACATATGTGTATGCAAAAGCTGTCTAAACAATGTATTTGACCCAATATTTTTTAGGAAAATTCATGACACATAGAGGTTAGAAGAATTTCAATAATGGTCATCCATAAGTAATAACACTGTGAACCAGGCACTGTTCCAAGACTTCCCATTTATTTACTCATTTAATTCTAACAAGTCCATGAAATTCTCTTAAAATCCCATTTAGAGGCAAGGCTTGCTGAGAAGTTAAGCTCCTTCTCAAAGTTATGTACCTAGGAGGTAGTGAAGCTGGGATTAGCAACCAGGTCATCTGCAGTCTGACTCCACAGTCTAGCTGTGAACTACAATTCTGAACTGTCTCTTGCTTCCCATACACACACACACACACACGTGCAACCTAGTATACACACACACCAACAGACACACACATTCTAATACACACATCCCAACACATAAACCCCAAAATATACAGAGCCTATGGTGTAATAGTTAGAAATATCTCTACCTCTATCTGTCTATCTTTCTATCTCTCTATCTGATTAGGAAGAAATGGGGCTAACTCTCTTGCTATTCAGTGTATAATAAAGACCCCCATATAATGGACTACTTGATCAGTGGCAAATGCTTCAATCCTAATGAAAGATGTTATTTCAGAGGAGCTGAGGCATGTGTTTCATAGCATTGAAGCCAAGATCTTATTAATGCAGTTAAATTCAAGGAGTTCTGAAATCATTATACCTCTTACTTTGTTATTATTGGAAAATAACAGATTTCATTTCAAACTTCGGTATCTAGTGAGTTAATTCAGCATTTGTGCTTTCTACTAACTCAGAACAAGCAAACAAATGACATTTACCATGAGTAAGTACCTTATTTTTTGGTGCTTAGCCATTTTATACATAATGATTACCTATTAACCAATATAAGATATTTAATTGATTTTGGATTCAATTAATTTATTTTTATTATTTTAATATTACTTAAATTTTTTGGTTACTATAGTTATAGTACTTTGTTTCAATCATAGCATTGTTAGGAAAGAAACAAAGCTTAATTATAATCAGTTTTATATTAAGAAGATTATAAAAATGGAAATAAACTTCTAATGAATAGGAAGAGCATTTTGCTTCCTATTATAACGTATCAATGTATATAATATTCTATTTTCTTCCATAGGTTAACTGACTAGACTAAGATGAGTGAAAAATTATATAGAAATGCTTTCATATGCTCAAAATCCAAAGCCCCGAAATGATGGTAGCATTTCTTACCTTAAAATATTCTCATTATCATTTTAAATCAGTGACTGAATTAAACCTGTGACCTGTAAATACTCCAAGGATGTTTACATTGATGACATTAATGTATCTGATACCATATGGAAAGAAAACCATGAGACAGGCACACATAAAGGTTTCCTGAAGGTAGTCCTTCTAATGACTGTGTAGTGACTTTGTAATTCACCATCAGTGCAGTAGCAGTTATGAAGGCAGTATGACCTTAGGAAAGATTGCATTTTATTTATTCACTAACCATTTATATGTGGATAGAGAACAGGAATTACATCTAGAATGACAGCTTGTGCCTATGAATGGAGTGCTAGGTGAGGCCAAAGGTAGAACGTGAATTGTCCTGCTGTTTTCTTCACACGATAACTTTTGGCCAACTCTCATCCTTATTAAAAAGTAGACAACGGGTATTGTCAAATGACCTCACTAATCTCAAAAAAAGCGAACAAGACAAAACAGAACAAAACACGAGTCATCTCCTCTGCTCCTCTGCCTGAATCTTTCACCAGTAAAACCACTAGTAGGCTTTAACCCTTTAGGTGGCGCGAGCTTACTAGATAAGCACTTTTCACTTTGCCGTTCTGGGAATTGGCTGTCTATGAATTGGCTCTCAGTGATTTGGCTGACTTCCTGCAGAGCCTAGAGGCAACAAGTAAGAGAAATAGCCATTGCCTAAAATTTTAAAAAAGAGGCCATTGTAAGGCCAATGCCTTGGCAACCGGAGGAATAGAGTAGGGGTGGAGGTAGGAAGGGAGCAAGATGGTAGCAACAAACAAGCAAACAAAGACAGTCAGTGAGAGCGAGTAGCTAAACAAAACTTTCCTCTGGTTTAAAATTATGCTGAGGCTGAGCAGAATATGACCTGTCTTCTCTGTATGCAAAAAAACAAAAACAAAAACAAAACAAAACCTTCTAAATTCATTTATTCAGCAAATGTTTATTGAGAACTGTGTGCCAAGTAGTGTGTAATGGCCAGAGACTCAACCATTAAAAAGTTACAGTACCTGGTCTGGTGGAGCTAACAGATGAATGGCTGAGGCAAACAGAACAAATAACTATAATGCAGTTAGATAAGCAGCAACAGAAATATGTAAGTACTATGTAGCTCTTAAAAACTGTATGGGAAAGGGAAGGAAATGTTTTTTTCTCCTCCTTTAAGTTCTCCAGCTTTTCTGTGGTTGGAAGACGATCACCCCACTTCCAGGTGGCATTGTCCCAGTGTCACACCGTCCTGCATGATGTGAGGAACGCCCCTCATACAGTGTTTCTGCATGAGAACACTATGCATGCCTCTAGAGTGGAAAACAACATCCTTCCATCTGCCTCTGGCCATGTAGGAACACTTTAAGCTTACTTCTGTTTTAGTTGACTTTCATCCCTTCAGATGAAAACAGCAAGTATAAGAAGGTGTCACCGTTCTCTCTGGAAAACATGCCAGGGACAGATCATCCATGTGCAGCTTCACTCTCCATCACGGAACTGAGGAGAGCATTAACGCGAACCTACGGGGTAGTTTTCAATCCTGACCTCAGGGATGACGTCCTTTTGCATGTTGATCATATTTATAGGGTTGTGCCCAGAGCCTCAAAGCCAGGATGTGAAATACTGAGTCCATATGGTTCTCCACGCTTCCTGCCCCCGGCCACCTCAATCCTTCCCTCTTAGGTAAGCCTCATATTGTCTACCCATTTCCCCAGACAGAAATGCTGGTGCCTTCCCTAACTTTCCTTTCCTCCTCGCCCTCCTTATCTCATAGTTCAGCAAGTCTTGTCTGTGCTACCTCCCAAGCTTCTCTACTATTTATCCCTTCCTTTGTTCTTTTGTCCCTTCAGGCTGTCGCCATTTCTTACCTGGACACTTGGGACAGCACCTGCACTTATCAGTCTTAGTCTTGTCAGCCACCAACTGGTCCTCTTGATCTTTTCACCTGCAAATCTGAACCTGTCGTTTCCCTGTTAAAAATTCCTCAACAGCTGCCTGGTTCCCATAACAGTGACTTTCATACCTGATTTTAATGGGCACTTTCAAATGATATTTTCCTCTTTCAAATGATACTTTGTGTAATCTCGATTACCTACAGTTGATTAGATGTGAGGTTCAATGTATGGGACGGGAATGTAAGAGAGCAGTGACCACAGAGAGATTCTTCCCTTCATGCGTCGCTGGGTGACATAAGGTACCGCGGTGTATCTCCAGTGCAGGACAGAGTGCAGCTTGAAAACCATTGATTATTGAAAAAATTATAAGCTCCCTTGGGTTATCCATAAACCCTTAATTATCCAACTGTCTAAGCTCATTTCCTGCAGTCGGCATCGTCACACGTCCTGCTGCATCCACATTGAACTGTTGCTACTTCACAGATAGGCTGAGTTCTGTCATGCCTCTCACTTTGAGCACTGGTCCATCTGTCCAGAATGTGACCCTCTGAAAAGAACTCCAAGCAACTGGGTACTCATCATCTGCTGCTCAGTGAGCATCACCTGTGCCTTGTCATCCTCCCACCTCTCACCTCTAGACACACTAAAAGTTTCCTTTTCTATATATACGTTCCCACTACATTTTACCTTCGCCTCTATAGCATATCACTTTGTGACTTTTGTCTTCACGTCTGTTTCTGTAAGATACTTGAGGTTGATTTTTCAGTACCTAGCATAAGACTATAGTGGCCTATAGTGGATCAATAATAAATATTTGAAACCTGAATGAACAGATAACTTATTTTTTGAATTATTATAATTAGATTTGTTTTGTTTTGTTTTTGCGGTACGCAGGCCTCTCACTGTTGTGGCCTCTCCCGTTGCGGAGCACAGGCTCCGGACGCGCAGGCTCAGCGGCCATGGCTCACGGGCCCAGCCGCTCCGCGGCATGTGGGATCCTCCCAAACCGGGGCACGAACCCGTGTCCCCTGCATCGACAGGCGGACTCTCAACCACTGCGCCACCAGGGAAGCCCTATAATTAGAGTTAAATTAATTTCAAGGAGAAATATAATGTTAAATATTTGGTATAGTGATATGTTCCTTCATTTTTAAAATAGAATAAGAATTCACATGTAAGTTTGTTGATAGGAAAATGATTGAAAGCAAGAAGAGACATTTAGGTAAGAAAACAAAACAAGAAAAAAACCTTAAATTGACATATATTGGATGGGAAACTTTCCCCTTCGGCTTCTTTAGTTTATTACCTGTAAGTTTAAGGCATTTGAAAAGAGCCTGTCCAGTCTCCAGCCCATTTAAACTTTCTCTTCCCTACGTGGTTGTACTGTGAGCATGGATAGTCAAAACCACCACATCTGATTGTGTTATGTTCAAGTTACATTCAGGTAACTGTTTAGACTCAGTAATGCTGGAAAATGGAATCATGGTTGGAAAAAAAAAAAAAAAAAAGAGATTCACTCACTCTTTTGTTTTGGTCAAAGTATTACAAAGCTTTAGTTAATTGTAAAGTATACCGGTAGTGACTTCGTTGTTTTTTTTTTACCTTAAAATTATTAAAGTGTATTTTAAATATCTATACTAAGAACCTGATGAATATTACAGAATATGTCCCCAAAGTATAAAATGGACCAATGAGCCTTCAATGTAATCTCAGCAGATGATCTCTTTTCCAGGTAAGGCGTCAGTAAATCTGGATGAAGTAGGGGGTGGGGGTGGCTTTGGAGCTAAAGCATCTTAGCTGAGGCTGTAGAACTCAGATACCTGGGTTCCAGACCTGTACATTCTCTTACTATCTGTGTGTGTTAACTATTAACTTCTCTAATCTCCAGTTTCTACTTTTGGGGAATAGGGCTGATAAATAACTGTCTCATAATAAATATTCATTGAGATAATGTATATAAAGTGCTTGGCTTAATTCTGGGCACAGGGGAAACATTTAATAAATGCTGGCTATTATTTTTATTTGACTCCAATGTATGGAATATCGGTCCTATGAAGAGCTCTGATTTTTTAGCAGGGCCGCTGTGGAAAAGAGGCAAAAGGCAATGTTCAAATATTCTAAGAAGAAGAAACTTGGGAAATGTCAAATGCTGATATTATAACAACTGATGTTTAATTTTGTTCATGCTCTTAATAAAAGAGCCTGATGGGAGTTAAAGATGTATAAGGCAGATAGATAGTGCAGGTTAACACGCCCAGGGAGTGCAAGCAGGGCTTTCCAGAATAGTTGACAGCCAGCTGTTGCATTTACACCTGAGTCAACAGAAAAACTGAATCACATTTATATTTTCATTTAATGTTGTCACTTGGGTCAAATATTTCATAAACTTTTGAGCCGAGGACCAGGCCTACCTCATTTTTTATGATGCATAGTCATATTCTTCATTTGACCTGCCATTTGAAAAGTCATTCCTGTTCCTTTTTTTGAGTAATGGATGATGCCTATCTATTTCTCAGATAGAACATGGCCATTGAGGATATTTTATATAGTAAAATAATGTTACTGGTTTGTGTATGTCTGTTGGTTTATACTTTGAGTTTGTAAACCTTATGGTAATTTAAATTACTTGAAATGAGACCTTTGATAGAAAGCCTTCTTCCCTGACTTTCATTTATCATAAAAATATTCATCTCAGCAACCTATTCATCTAAAGCCAGCTGTTGACTAAAATCAAATATGTATCCCCATGGCTGTCTTCTTACTAAGGTGCCTTACCAACATTTGTATGTCTTGTCATCTCTGGAGAGTGTTCAATATTTTCAACTTCTCTAACACTTAGACCTTTTCTATTTTCTTTAAAAATTGCAGATAACCTGGCTGTGTTTATGGCCTGTTATGGAGACAAGACATGAATCCTTTATTTAGTGAAGGAAAGATGAACAAAATTGAGTACTTTTTCTCTTTGTCTTTTTTATAGCATCATAAGTGTTCAACCCGTGTGTTATAGCATCATAGGAAACACATTCTAATTGAGCTGACACTTTAAAGCTCGTACTGTGTAGTGCTTAACAACCTGGACATACACATACACAAACACACAGAAATGAGACACTATAAATGAAAAATATTTTAGTTGAAATGCAACTTTAATTTTCCCAGGTACTATTTTTGACCAGCTATTATGAGCAAAAGTTACACCAGATAGTAGAAATAATGGAGATGAAAAAGACATAGTCTCCATCCTCAGCATGTTTACAGTCTAGTAATGTAATATACCACTATTTGCTGCAAATTACTGGCTTAAACAGAAAGGGGAATTTGAAAGTCACTTAATAACAGGTTCTGGGATAGGTATGTCTGTGGGTACCCCCAGGATTGGTTCATTCAGCAGCCCAATGATATCATCAAGAGGCAAGCTTCCTTTATTGCGCCATTGTGTCATCCTTGGTTTTGGTATCATGCTCACTCTGATGACTAATTATCTGCAGTACTTCCAGGCATTGCATCTTGAATATCAATGACCAGAAGAAGAAAAAACATACCATGTAATCTTGTGGTTATCTTTCTTAAGACAGAGGAAATTTGTTCCTGGAATCAGCCCAGCAGTCTCCTCTTTTATGTCTTATTGTCCACTGTGGGGACCATGATTGATTTAGACTGATTATCTGAGAGGAATAGATGTTTCAGGAGTTGCTCACAGTCCCCCAAAGAGGAGGATAAGTTCAGATTGCAAGTAAGTGTAATACAGACCACAGTGTGATAAATATAGAACGATTATTAAAATATTATTGAAATAAAAGAACGATGTGGGGTTTAGAGACAGGAGGAAAAATTGACCACGATATCTTTGTGGTTGCAAGGGATAAAGAGCCAAAAAAGTTTCAGTCATGTTGTTTATAGATTTTTAGAAAATATTACCTCTAACTTTTCCATCTTGGCACCTCTCACAATTGCAGCCATTTGTTTTTAAATTATTTTTAAATTTTCCTTTGTTACCTCCATACTGGAACTTCATAAGGATAGGAAAAATGGCCATCTTATTCATCAGTGCGTGTCTCTTTGCTAAACGAATCAAAGAATGAATGCATAGCCTCAGAGAATTTGTAGAATTTTTAGCTTGCAAGAGGGGGACGATCCAGGTAAAAGAGACATCATTAGCAAATAAGTCAAGAAAGCTCAGACAACTGCCTGAAACTTTTGTATGAACCTCAAAATGAAGTTAAGATTAAGGAAAGAATTAGAATAAGGCCCTGACAGAAAAAGCATAGGATGAGAAGTTTTAAGAAGGAAATATTGCCTACATGGACAAGTTTTGCCCCTAGGTATTCAACTGCTGTCCCATACGTGTCATGGCATCAATCGTATATTTGTAGGATGCAAAAGAGCTTTGTGATGTCTTCCAGTCTTCAAGTAGATGACAGTTAAAAGATTCCAGATATATGAAAATCTACTTAGTTTTCAAAGAGATTTTTTTAAAAATTCATACACAGAGTCACTTTATATTTGGGTGGTAAATATCAGCCTCTGCTAAGAAATTTTTCTGTATATAATTACACTTTGGTATAATTAATCACTTACCAAAATGTAAGCTCATTTCTTTTTGGTGTGTGGCTTGATAGACTGCATTTGACTGATTGCTTTGACTACTAGGCCTTAACTTATTGACATCCATTGTGATGTCACCCTTCAGGTTATTTCTTTAATAATTCAAGTCTCTAAAAGAGTTATCCATAGATAACTGTATAATCTGTAATTGCTTTTGGCTGACTTCTGAACTCTCTTTAAAAACTTATAATTCTTTTTAATTCTATAAAGCCTAGAAGATGTTGCAGGCCTTTGTAAAAGTATCTGAGTGTCATGCTTCATCTTAATATCATTTCCTAAAGTACTTTACAAACAACTGGTATATACGGGTACTATGAGGAAATTACCAGGTTACATAATTTTGTTTGTTTGTAGAGGAGAAGTCTTGAGATCCTGACTTAGGTACTACCAGAGAAATGAAAGAGCAATAAATGCATATTTAGTCACATTACAGAGGTAGAACTGAGAGGTCTCATTACACTATTAGATATAGCACTTAGGAGAGGAATGGGTTAGCAATTTACTGACATTGGATAATGAAGAAAATATGAGAAGTTTTTAGGAACACTGCTAAATGTATATATGTATACATATATATATATATATACATATTCAGTATAAATATGCAAGCAGAATTTAGAAAAAGTTAATCTACTTTGCACTCATTAGATATTTTTGAACCATAGCTTCTATTTTCACAATGGTGATACGTTGCCAAACCTAGGTGTGCACTATAAAAAAATAGGTGATATTTACTGAGCATCTGTGGTAACTTCATGTTTATTATCTCACAGTAGTCATCACAAAAACTCTATAACATAGGGTATCGCCACATTTTTTGTTTTGTTTTGTTTTTTTTAGTAAACAAGGATTCAAGCCTTAGATTAAAAACGCTACCAGTGTAGTAGGTAGTAAAATAGATTAAACCCATTTCTGTCTACCATCAGTAAGCTGTCCTACCTTTCTTTACATTAACAATTTGTTAGAATCACATAGAAGCTCTCTCCCTGAGAATGATTTTTTGGAATGGCATTGCTTTTCTACTTCTCTCTCAAAAGAATAAAAATATCTATTATTTTTAAATGAAGCAGTGTGAAGTGCAAAGCTGAAAGTTTACCCAAAACAAATATCTCTAAAGAGAACCAACACTAAGAAATTTGAGGAGGTGGGTGCAGATCGAGTCAGCAACGGGGAGGGTTAAATATGGGCTTGGTTGATGGCGTGCTGATAAATGTTGAACCACTAGTTCTCTTGAGATGGGGAGGCAAAAAACCCTGGTTTATAACATTTGCTTCTTTTCTTATTTTCTTGGTGTAAATGTTCCCACCATGACTTATATGACTTATTTCAAACTACTAACCTGATGTCACTGAATGTGGAATTGGGAAGAGATGCATAGTAGTACACCATATGTAGAATTTCTACCACACACAATAGATATAAATGACCTCAAGGATATATATAATAGTACAGTTAGGATTGAAGAGTTTTGAATATTTATTACCTTTGTTTTTAATATGATTAACTGTAATTTTACATAATTTAATTTTTAATAATGTCTGTGTTTAACAATAGGCTCACAAATTCCAAAAAAATTAACAAATGGTTCTTGCAAGCCAGTATGAACTGGCTCCAGCACACCCCTGGATTAGGAGAAGATCTAATTTAAGTCATGTAGAAAATAAACTTGGGAACATTTTAGCTCTACCTCAGTATAGTTTTCTCCTATTCTTTTCAAGTTCAGTATGAATATCAGTTTTAAGGTGATTGAACTTTAATGGCATAAGTTTTTCTAGGAAGGTTTCAATGTATTGCTTGCTGATTTAGATTGATCATTCAGATTTATGGTGTATGACAGTCAGGGCAGCCCACATAATTCAAAGCTAGCATGAAGATCAAGAGTCGTTTTGCCTCAGGGATGGATGAAGGCAGCAGAATCTTTTTTGAAGATCACTGCCATTTCTGTTACTACTGAGTGTACAGGAGATATGAGTTATCCAGTGTCTTACTTTTACTTCAGTTCAAAAAGGAGCATGAAAACTGGGTTTAGACATAAAAGGAAAAGATGTAACTTCAGCCACTGGCCATTTGGAAAATAATTTAAATTACCGAATGCCATTTAAGACTTGAGGGTATATTATATAATTTACAGTATAATATATAGAAAATATAGTATGTTGTTTTCTGGGTTGTTAGGATAATAGAATATTTTACACATTAAACTAGAGGAAGAGTTAACACTACGTATTCTTCAGGCATATGTCCCACTGGACTTATAAATTTTGTCTTCTTATGAGATAAAATGATAGCAACAACTTATTTGTTAATTATGTCCTCAATAAGGTATTCCTTAATACATTAAATAATGTAATCTATTATAATCTTCTATGAATAAATTCCCTCAGCATTCTTCTGTAGTTGTAATATCAACTCTTAATAGTATATGGTATGTATTTTTGAAAATTTTGTTTAGAAACTCTGTAACTATGTCTACACATGCAAAAAGAATAAAAAAATTTAAAAAAATCATCCAAAATTTGACTAACCCAGATCTTCAGATGACCTTTATATGAATTATGCGACTACTTTCTAGTTCTTTCACTTGGCTTTGTGTAAATGCAGTCTAAGACTATTTCTATAGATGCACACTGATCTAAAGATCAAGTTAATTAACTATTTTGACAATCAATTTAGATGATTCTGTGAGAAAAACACATTTACAATGGTATCTGTGTTTTCTGGACTTATATTCTACATAGATATCATACATTGGATCTGTGGTAAATGTCCTTGTCATGTAGGTCTCTATGTAGTACAGCAGTTAAGATGCTCTGCTTTGGAGTTATGTAAGCTTGTTATTTTCTTGTATATATTACTTTCTCTGTAATATGAAAAGGGAGAAAAAAAAGAGTAACTTTACAGTGGGGAAACCTGACAAACACTATCTGAAGCCAAGTGATTCAGATGAACATCAACAGTGATAAGTCATATTGATCGTAAATACCCTCTGTATGATGTGATGACAGTGGCACTTTACCTCTGCAGTCTTCTTTCCGAAAACACATTTCCTCAGTCTAACCATGAGAAAAACATCAGATGAATCCCAATTGAGTAACATTCCATGAAATACTTGGCCAATAATCCTTAAAACTGTCAAAGTCATGAAAAACAAGAAAAGTCTGAGTAACTGTAACAACCAAGAAAGCCTAAAGAGACCTCATGACTGTATGTGATGTGGTGTCTTAGATGGGACCCTGGAACAGAAAAAGGACATTAGGGAAAGACTGAGGAAATTTCAGTAAATATGAGCTTTAGTTAACAACAGTGTATCAATATTGGTTCACATATTGTTCTTGATTCCTCTCTCTCCTCAAACTTACTTCTCTCTTTCTGATAATTCCTAAGAGTTGATTATAGAATGTCCCATGTTGATCCTACAATGTTTTTATCTTTTCTTTCCTATTTTCCATTTCAGTCATTTTATTCTACTTTCTGGAACTTTACCTTCTAATCTTTTTACTGGAGTTTTAAATGTGGTGATAAAATGTTTAATATATGGGAGCCCTTTCTTATTTTTCATTACATATTTTCATAGAATATACTGCCTCCACTAAAAAGGAATATTGTTCTCTCTTTCTGTAAAGATATTCATAAAGATATTTGAGGTTTACTTTTTATCTCCATAGTATTTCTTCTAAATTCTTTCTGCCTGTTTCTCCCCTCCTAGACCAGTGAGAGTGGGCAATAGGTTAAGAAGATTTTCTTTAGCTCTAATATTTTTCTGAACTTTTCGGAGGCAACTATTATCTGTCAAACATGTTATATACTGTGGGTCCAGGGGAGAGACTATTTTTGTCTTCTGATGAGTACATTGTCTAGCTTCCCATGCAAAGGAGCAGAGGCTGAGTAGAGGAAGGAGTAGAACATTTCAGAAATAGGGACCAATTTATACTAATATATAGAAATAAGAAGCAAGATGGGAAGTGGTAGTTAGATATAGTTGCAACGTAGAGTGCAATTGTAGGAGTGATGAAAGATGAAGTTAGAAATGTAGGTAGAGATTGGGTCACAGAGGATGTTTTGTATTCTTTCTGATCAGACTTAACTCTGAGGGGCTAATTCTCAATCTAACTGGGGTTTAAATGAGTGGGAAATCAACTTTTCTCCCATAGAAGGTAGGTAGTCCTGTGCATCTTCAGTGTTCATCTCCTACTTTGTGGTCCAGGATGGCCGCTTCAATCACTGTGTCAACATTTCAAGCAGCAGAAAGGAGGAAAGGGCAGCGGATCAAAAACTCCTCCCTTAAAGATATTTTCTGGAAGTTGAACACGCCACTTATCTTCCATTGGCTACGTGTCCACTGTGTGTCACATCTACTAGTCACACAAGAATCTGGGATATGTATACTTTTGGAAGAGGGTGGCTATGTGCCCAGTTAACATTCAAGTATTCTTTCACTGGGAGGAAGGGGAGCTTGTTAGGGGACAATTCACAGGCTTGTTTAAAAGTTTGGAATTTACCTAGACAGTGAGGAGGGGACACTGAAGAGGTTTAGGCCAAGGAATCTTTCACTTTAGAAAAATGTCACATGGCTGTGACCTGAAGGATAAAGTGATGTGAGATTAGAGGTGGTCTGAGCAGTCAGACAATCATGAGAAGCACCTAAGTACGAGAAATATAATTTGTTATGGCTGTCAGTAAGGGGCAGGAGAGAGCATCAGTGCTAGTGACATTAACAGACTGCATTGATTTTTGGCTTTTTAGCTGTAGGGTTGTACGTTTGATTTATAATTATTTATAGAAGTACATTCACCATAAACCTAGGCCTAAGTCAAATAGATGGTGATCAGTGCTCTTGACTACAGATACCCCTTCCTAAATTTTTTTTTTGCCCCTATTTCTAGATACCTTTGTTTCTCTAAGGATGTGTCTTGTGATTTTTTTAAATGACACATACACATGGTGAAAACTTAAATACAAAGATATATCAAAAATATATCTTTCTTTACATTCCAAGTATATTTTTCTTTACATTCCAAAATTCCAGAACATTAGCAGTCCTAATGTCTCAATACATATGGTTTATCCTTGTATAAAACCTTCATACACACACACACATTTCTTTTTCAAAAGTGTATTATTTTCAGAGGATTTCCAACATAAGCCCTTTGGCTTATGGAGTTTAGCTAGGTATGCAAACTCAGCATAGCAAAGGTTATTGGGAAGTAGATTTAAATATGTAATCTGTTCAGTGTCCATATGCTCAAGATTGAGCACATAACTATTCTGTGTCTAAATCTAGTCTCAGTGATCTCTACTCCCCTCCAGCATTCTATAATATTAGCACCACTTAAAATTGAATGTGATTCTATTATTTACATATGTGCATATTTACATTATTATTTTCACTATACACACAACATGGACTTTCAAAGTAAGCTAATTACTTCATCTAGTGCTTAATCAAATAGTAAATCTTTTCCAAGGCTGGAGGAAAAATGTGCTTGAATTATAAAACTTACTGTGTTAGGATTATGGAAAGAGGTTACATTAATCTCCAACTTAGAATCTTCCTAAGGGATTTTCACTGTAAGCTTGATCCCACCATATGCACTGTTATATTTCTGGTGTTGTTTAAAAATACAGCTTCTTAATCTTTCTTAGTCAGCCATAGCAGTACATGCAGACCTTTCTACATCAGTTTTTTCGGAGCTGCACTGTGTATACTTCAGTTCCCCATTGATGGACATTGCATATTTTTTTTTGTATTTTTGTTTTGCTTTGTTTCTTTTAGTTTGTGAAAATTCATTTTTGTTCCTTTTCTTATCTCTTACAAGCAGTGCTTTAACAAATGATACTTAAATTAGCATGCTTATATACATGATGAGAGTATATCTATAGTTACACATATATACGTATATAACAAATAGTACTTTAGAGAACGTATATGTATAAATACATGCATACACACACAGATAGAATGAATTCCTAGAGGTAGAACTGAGGGCCAAATGGTATGTTTATTTTTCATTTTAATTCATTTAAAGTTACCCAACAAAATTGTTATGCCACGTGCTTCCACACAAAGATTTCATAGTGCCCCAGGTTGGTAACATAAGTGTAAGTTTCAGCTGCTTGTGCTGAGACCAAGCAACCTTTTTGTATTCTCTTTTCAAACATTGGCTACCAAACTACCTAAATAAAATACCCACTTTGGGTTACATGCTTGCCAAGATAATTATTATAAACGTTTTCACTTTTGCTATTCTGATTGGAAAATGGTATTTTAGTGATAAGGTTGAGTGTTTTTTGTTTTTTGTGTTTTTTTTGCGGTACGCGGGCCTCTCGCTGTTGTGGCCTCTCCCGTTGCGGAGCACAGGCTCCGGATGCACAGGCTCAGCGGCCATGGCTCACGGGCCTAGCCACTCCACGGCATGTGGGTTCTTCCCGGACCGGGGCACGAACCCGTGTCCTCTGCATCGGCAGGCAGACTCTCATCCACTGTGCCACCAGGGAAGCCCTGAGTGGTATTTTTTATTTATAAGAAATATGCCTTTCCTTATTTGTGAACTCTTCCATTTCCTTTGTGAATTATGACAGTGGAACATGATAAGGGAATAGGTATTGAAGACCCAATGCTAGAAAAAAAGAAAAGCATTGGGAAAAAAAGACCAAGATGGCTCCAATGAGCCATCAGTGGAGCCTGAGTGTAGGTAAAAAGCTGGTAGAAGAACAGAAAATTTCAGAAACTTTATAAGGCAAAAGAGATATCCTTCTCACTGTTCACATCTCCCCTAATTTTCCACTGATAGCACTCCAGCCTTCCCCCATAACTTTGGTCATTTATTGTTTCTGTTAACTCTGGCCTGTGGTAATGATGAATACTTAATAATGTGATACTTAATAACATAAATGCTCAGTTTCTGTTGGTGATTGTGTATATTGGCTTGTTGACATTGTCTATCAAAATTACTTGTACAAATAATCAAAGGGATAGACATATATAATGTTGACAGGCATTTTCAATGGATAGGTTTTCTTCAATTCAATAACTGACTTTTTACAGAAGAGATTTTTATGGTACTTAATAGTTTAGTGTGTAAAGGAAAGAATAGAAGGAGGTGAAGCTATTTATTCCAGATATATATAGAAGCTTTTGTATAAATAAATTTAGAAAAGGAGAGGAGAGAACAGGAGAAGTGGTAGATTAGTAATAATTGAGGAAACAATTTAGTGTTTATTTTTTCCTCTAACATTTCTTCATTTAATTTATGATCTACAAACTCAGGAATATGGTGTGTTGGATTGTGTATTAAAATCCTCTAGTGTTGAAGAACATAATACAATAAAACCATGCATTATGCGTCCCATGATAATGCAAATTTGCATAATAGTGATTGAAGATTGGTTTTCATTCTCAACCCGGCCCAAATTTTTAAAGGAAGGTGGTCTAATGAGGAGGCTGGATACAGAGAGAAGAGTGAGACCCCTTCTGGAGGAGCCAGGCAAATTGAGGAACATTCTCATATTCTTGGTATTCATCCTTCCCAGCGCTCTCCATAGGGGAGATGAGGCAGATGACAGCTAATCAGGAGATGCCTGAATTACTGTCACTATACAGAAAATCCCAAATAATCTTGGAACTAAGTATTTTTCCCTCTTCTACATTTAAGACAGGGTAGTGGTGCCAAATTCCAGCTTGAGATCGATAGATTTGGAACACACAGCCAGACCCATAGAATTACAAACCCTCTAGTTGTTTAGACTTGTCTGGTTCTTTTCATTGTCCTTGTAATATCATCACCACCTTTACATGAGTGATTCTCTCGGACCCTACTTACCATGTTATGACAGAGTTTTGTTGTACTTTAATTTCTGCTGACTGAAAATCTGTAATTATGCTCTCATTGGGCATCATGGAGGAAGAAGTCAACTGACTAGTTAAACTGTGTGGCTGACTTAAAGTTATATATTTGCTTGTCTTTGGCTCAGTTGTCTGTTCACCTCTTATGACACCTCTTTTCTTAATAGATGAGAGGTTGAAGGGTGGTTGGTAGCTATTATGTGGAAAAAATATTTTTTATCATAATCTCTTGTCACATTAAACTCCAAAGAAAATAGAAAGTTTTTCTCATGGTAGTAATTACTCTTTGAAAAAAAAAGTTTAATTACTTATCAAACATATCAGAATAGGGAAAAATAGCTGTGAATATAAATGTCAGTATCTAAAATTCAGTGTAATTGTAACTGCAAATAAACTCTAAAAGGGGCATATTTAAACTAACATTTATATACAACTTGCCAAAGTAGCTTTTTACCAATTTTTAACATAGCCACTTATGTAATATTTTTGTCTGTTAAAACAAGTGTAAGCAATTTAAATAGTCACTCAATTGTGATGCCTTCCTTGCATCTCAAGCTGAACAAGTATGTACTCTGTAGATACCTTGATTACTTACAAGAAGAAGGGACTTTATATCATACATATGCAATATTATTTTTTGTTTGTTTGTTTGCGGTACACCGGCCTCTCACTATTGTGGCCTCTCCCGTTGAGGAGCACAGGCTCCGGATGCGCAGGCTCAGCGGCCATGGCTCACGGGCCTAGCTGCTCTGCGGGATGTGGGATCCTCCCGGACCGGGGCACGAACCCGTGTCCCTTGCATTGGCAGGGGGACTCTCAACCACTGCGCCACCAGGGAAGCCCATACATATGCAATATTTTGTGCTTAGTGTTTCAGTATTAAACTGTTTGGAAATGTATTTCATACAATCTACATATATTATGAGATTACCATATGTGTGGTGAAGAAAACAGATCCAAATGCTTTCAGTAGAAATACTTGAGGTTAATAATAAAAGACCTTACTATTTTTGTTTCCCAGGGCTTTAGCATGAGAAATGTCTTCATTTACCTTAGTAGTGAAATGATTTTTTAACAGAAAAGCCTACATTATTTGAATGAAGGTTGCACGTCATGCTATTTTTTATATATATATATATATATATATATACACACACACACACACATGTATATATATGGAAATATCCCTATAACATTACAAAATCAAATTTCTGTATTCGTTTGTATTTGCTAAGTGCCTAGTATGGTTGACTTACTACATTGCTTATAGAGCTATAAAGGTAAATTGGAAATGGCCCATATATTGGACCTCTATATATTTTGGTGTTTGAAGGGAACAAATAATTAGCACTTCTCTTGCCAACCCCGGTTCTAAACCAATTAAGAAATTAAACTTCACCATAATCAGATTGAAGGGAAAATATGACCTACGTTACTGATAAAAGGTAGCTTGCAGAATGACACTGTGCAGTGTGTGTGGAGTCAGCTCACAGGGCTATGAGAGCCCCGCTGGTCACACGCCTTCCCTGTTTAGTGACATCGTGTCGGTAGCTTGAAATCAGTCTTGTTGGGAGTACTTACACCACTGAAATTGGTAAATAACACAAATCAGGGGCTCCCCCCTCACCCCGAGAGCTGCTTGTTAAACACTTAATGATGTACTGCTGTTGGTTGCTGATTTAGCCCCACACAGTGGAGGCTGGAAGATACCTTCGTTGCACCTAGAGTGGAACATGAATGAACTCTGGAGATAGCTCACCCATGAGAAGAAGGGAAAAGAAGGACTTAACTGTACATGACTGCTTCATTACTAAACTCATCCTAATGTAATGAAGCTAGCGTAAGGACAGTGTAAATACATTTATCCTTGCAGGCAAAACAAGAATTTTATAATAAACTTATGAACTTTCTATCATCTGGTCCCCAAATATATATTGGCTTGGCCAAAAATTTCATTCAGGCTTTTCGGTAAGATGGTGCAGAAAAATGCGAACGAACTTTTTGGCCAGCCCAATGTCTTATAGTTATTTTTAAATTTGAGATCATATTTCTTATGAACAATTTTTGTTGTTATCCACATATTTTCAGTCATCTGATATTAGTGGAAATATATTTTGTGACTAATTTCTTTTCATTGAGAGACATCACTGCAAAGGAAGCTTGCCATAGGGCTCTTCCTGTTTGTTTTCTTGATGGAAAATCTGCATTTTGATAACATCACAAGCAATATAATTAAAATGTTCAAAACTTCTGCATGGTAAAGCAAGCTAATACATTTTGCAGGCTTTGCAGTTTTAAATATTTTTAATTATTAACATTTTAAGCGTGTAGAAAAGTACAGAAAATAAAATAATAAGCACATGGTACCAATGATTCAGATTTATTCTTGTTTGTCACATTTGCTTAGGCACTTTTTTTTCCTGTTTAAACCACACAGATGCAGCAAAACTTCTGAGTCCTTTGCTCCTAATCCAATCTCCTCCTTCCCCTTGAAGTTGTTGCTCATCCTCCCTATGCATGCTTTTGAACTTTTACTACATAGGTACTCATGACAATATGTAGTCTAAATGTGTGTTTTTAGAATTTGCATAAATGGCATAATTTATGAATTTATTTTAAATTATAATTTTACTGTTTAATGACTATGAAATATAAAAAGCAAAACTGAACTTGAAATCCTTTTCCCTGTTTGATATGACCCCATGCTGTCAAGTATAGTGTCAAGTAAGTTTTTGTTTTTTTATTCGTGTGTTTGCTTTTATTTGTTTTATTTTTATTTGTTTTTTTTTTTTTTTTTTTTGCGGTACGTGGACCTCTCACTGCCGTGGCCTCTCCCATTGCGGAGCACAGGCTCCGGACACGCAGGCTCAGCGGCCATGGCTCACGGGTCCAGCCGCTCTGCGGGATGTGGGATCCTCCCGGACCGGGGCACGAACCCGTGTCCCTTGCATTGGCAGGGGGACTCTCAACCACTGCGCCACCAGGGAAGTCCTATTTTATTTTTTTTAAGATTTAATTTTATTTATTTTTGGCTGCGTTTGGCCCGTTGCTGCACGCGGGCTTTCTCTAGTTGCGGCAAGTGGGGGCTACTCTTCATTGTGGTGCGCAGGCTTCTCCTTGCAGTGGCTTCTCTTGTTGCAGAGCACGGGCTCTAGGTGTGTGGGCTTCAGTAGTTGTGGCACAAAAGCTCAGTAGTTGTGGCTCCTGGGCTCTAAAGCACAGGCTCAGCGGTTGTGGTGCATGGGCTTAGTTGCTCTGTGGCATGTGGGATCTTCCCGGACCAGGGCTTGAACCCGTGTCCCCTGCATTGGCAGGAGGATTCTCATCCACTGTGCCACCAGGGAAGTCCCTGTGTATTTGTTTTTAATGATGTATTCAAGAGATCTTGTATTCTGTGTGTTCTTACATGCTTGAGAATTTCTGTCAGTTGTCTCTATATTAAAGGGGAATTGTTTAAATGTTCTGGTAATGTACCTTGCCCTTCAAAGTATGTGGACCTGGCCATGGAATATTGATCTAATCCTTTCATCACAGCCTTCCCTGCCATCTTGTGGAATGGTGAATTTTGGTGTTTGGTATCTTTCGCGGGTACTTGAGGTTTGAGATGGTTAGATCTGTTGTCTTTATACTTGCATAGTAACTTGGCTGGGAATGACATTCTTGGCTCACACTTCTTTCCCTCAGAACTTTGTACACATTGCTGTTCCCTCCTCTGTCATTTGATGTTGCACTGGGAAAGTCTGGTACCAGCTTGATTTTTCTTCCTTGATTTTAACTTGCTACTTCTGCTTGGATATCTATCCTTGAAGTGCTGGATATTTCTTAGTGGCAGTTGTTCACCAACAGATTTTACTGGAGCACATTGCACAGTTTAACAGCCAAATTCAGTAATTTCTTCCCTTCAGAGAAATTAAGCCTTTTGAGTGTGTTATTCTTTCTGTTCCATTATGATGAAGTTTATTTACTGGGAAAACCAATGTTCTCTATGCTGTATATCAACTTCGTATTTCCTCCACAACTATTATTTTCTCTCTCTGCAATCAACACTGCCTTTAGATCTAAGCAAGAGAGAACCTTGCCAGGAACACTGGGCGTTAGAGTGACCCACCGCCACCCTCCTCTAGCTGCTGTGGGAGACCAGGCAGCCATGTCCAGTCAGAGTCTGTATTTTCTGTGTACACCATCCTCCAGTACCCTAGATACTGGAATTCCTCTACCATCGGCTCCAAACACATTTCAAGGATGTGTAGTAGCTTCCTGTCATGAGCTTTCTGAGTGTAGACCAAACCACTGGTATATTTATCTTTAGATTTATTTTATTTTATTTATTTATTTATTTTGTGGTACGCGGGCCTCTCACTGTTGTGGCCTCTCCCGTTGCGGAGCACAGGCTCTGGACGCGCAGGCTCAGCGGCCATGGCTCACGGGCGCAGCCGCCCCGCGGCATGTGGGATCTTCCCGGACCGGGGTACGAACCCATGTCCCCTGCATCGGCAGGCGGACTCTCAACCACTGCGCCACCAGGGAAGCCCATCTTTAGATTTATTGATCAAAGGTTGGCTATTTGTAGAGGCTGTGAACAGAGCTTGGATGTATGAGCCGGAGTACCTACACATATGCATTTGAGGTGCCTCATGGTGTAAGGAAGACTAGGGTGGGAAAAGGAGGGTGATGGGCCAAGGGCAGGGCTCGGGGGCTGGAACTTGTCCATCTTCACTGCCACTCTCTAACGTGGAATGCTGAGGAGTTGTCCAAAAATTCTGTAAATGTTTTTAAATAGTTTATTAGCTTGAAATTACCATTATTTAATTTCAGTGTATGGTATTTTCCTCTTACCTCAGACCCTGAAAATATTTCCAACAGGCCTGTCTGAAATCTCCATATTTTCCTTTCTGCAGTCACAGTGAATATGTCAAGCTTTCCCTTTCTGTCAATAATTGCATTGCAATCATGTCTGTTCTCTAGCCTGCTGTCTGCATTTTGTGAGTTTGATAATGGTCGTGTTTTAAAACTCAGGTGTTTCTTTGGGTCTTCAATTCCTCTTCTATATTATTCTTTTGTTGTTGTTTGTCTGTTTGTTTTATTTGACTGTTTCTATAGCACAAAAAGCACTCAAGGGCAGATTTTCTTCCATTTCTTCCAAAAGGAGTCTGTCTTTGGCATAATGTGCTCCTTTGCTTCTTTTCTTTTCTTTTCTTTTCTTGCCACAGTAGCGTTTACAGAGTCACCATGCCAGTTCTTTTTGTCTTGCTTAACTTGAACAGCTCTGCTTCGCACTTCCATTGGGCCTCAAGTAGTGTAGATGACTTTTCCTAACCATGTCCCTAGCATGTCTAAGTATGACTTATCCTCCCAGGCAAGCCCCAGTGTGATGGCTAACTTATTTCATGTTCTCCCTTTGTAGAATAGGTAAATGTTGTGTTCTAGTTCATTCTACTACTGCAATCAGGGGTTTTCCATTGGCCCTTTTTGTGTCATATTATTCCTACAGTTCAGCCCCTTGCTCACTTTTAATTGTTTCACTGTCCTCTCTTCTGCAGGCCTGCCCAAAGTCCACAACTTTTTTTCATATTTGACACTATTTGTGAAAACTGGAAGACTTTTATTATTTCATTGGTACCATCCTGAGGCACTAAGACCAGTTTAAAGATCTGTACTGAATCAAGTTAAAACTATATCTCTTTTTCTTTTGGTGGTAGTATTTCAGACAGTGAGTTATGCCTCTTTAGTTTTTTGGTTTCTGCGATTAAGTGTTTTTGCTATTTTTAAATTTTATTTGTTACTGAGGGGGAGGTTCTACTTTACTAAACTTTTTACTATGACCTCACTTTCTATAAGTAAAAGTGATGCATGCATGCTGCTGAAAAGGTTGAAAACATTAGACAGAGCACAAAAAGTAAGAAAATAAAATAAAAAGTCATTTCATTTTCATTTTTATTCAGTGCACACCTCCTACCATTGTTTGCTCTTATAACCTAGGAACTTTTCCTTTGTCATTGTTTCCTAGAGATTCTATTTCTTATCATGATGTCTCAAGGAAGTAGGTTTTGTTCTTTAACCAGTACATGCCAAAACACTTGAAGTTAAGGAAAATGAGCCTAGAAAAAAAAGCATTAATTAGAAAATCATTTATTATGACTTTTCAATGTTAAAACTTCACTTTTCTCCTACTTAAAAAACTCTCCTCTCTCTGATATACACATTAATATCCCTGTAGAGTACTCTCCTTATATTTTGGAGAATTGGATTATTACTCTGTTGCTTCTGACAGTTGAATCTAAATGAACTATCTGCATATTGGCACTATTTGCTGAGCAATTTTTTGAAACCGCTTGTAATAAAAAGCCCTTCAGTAACAGGCTATGATACCCTCATGTTGCAACCTATTCTGAGGTGGACTGAAATTAAATTTTGTTTCCTAATATAAACACTGAAGTTGGGGACTTGATTTACTTTTTAAAAACTAACTCTAATCAGTGGTATATCTGTTAAAGTAGCAAATGTATCAAGAACTAGGCAAATCCTCCTCTGCCATAAGATCCTCATGGCACAGGCCTGGGAAGAATGACCCTACATGCACATCTTTCTACACGTAATGGGGCAATGAAAAGGTTGAGAGAAAATGTTTTAAGAGTTAAAATGACCCTGCAGCAAGTAAGATGCCCTAATTTATTGCTTAAGACTAATTCAAGTATTTTAATTTTGAGAACGGTTTGTCCAAATTTTTTTTCAAAGGTGCAAAAAGAGACTCATTCTGTGTTGGGCTCATGTAATGGCATAGAGTCTGTTATGCCAGGGATCTCAAGATGGTGAGAGGTGAGCTGGATAACACCTGTGTACAGATTCGGTTTGACCTGCGTGATCGTTTTTGTGTGTGAGTTTGAAAAATCTGTAAATTTCACATAAAAATCAGTCTTTCTCTCCTCTCTTGAACTCTTTTGAAAGGGGCAAGACAGTGCCCTCTTTGTGTTACCTTTAGGCAATCATGTCTTCTACTGTCCACCGTTAAGTCCCTTCTTTATTTCCGTGTATTCTCATACCTTCCCCAGTTAGATTTGACAACTCTGTTTCTGTGGTAATCTGAAAATGCTGTATTACTTTATAAACATTCCTCATATAGTTAGATGTAAATGGTTAACACTAGCCTTCTGGAAAAAAGTCTAAATGGCTAGATATTACAAATTACCCAGATTATTTAGTCATCATCCTCTAATTCTTGGATTATACATGTGAAAATCATGTGTTACAAATCTATATGCATAATACTCCACAAATTAAATTTTGAAATTTCAGCACATTTTGTTCACACTATCTCATAATTTTGTATTATATGGCATATATATATATATATATATATATATATGTATATATATAGTGTGTGTGTGTGTGTGTGATACGTGGGCCTCTCACTGTTGTGGCCTCTCCCTTTGCGGAGCACAGGCACCAGACGTGCAGGCTCAGTGGCCATGGCTCACGGGCCCAGTCGCTCCGCGGCATGTGGGATCTTCCCGGACCGGGGCACGAACCCGTGTCCCTTGCATCGGCAAGCAGACTCTCAACCACTGCGCCACCAGGGAAGCCCGTATATGGCATATTTAAAAAAATTCTTTTCTTAATGATGTTAAATAGCAGAATTTTTCCACCTTTTCACTAAATTAGAACTCAGTAAAAAAGAAAGTGTCATTTTGAAAGAAGAAACACTATTCCTGGGTTTTATATTAACAATGTAATATGCTAGTTATTTTAAAAATAACAATAGAGAATTTGGCCAAGTACAATAGAATTAGATACAATTGTGGCCACTAGAGGGCTTTGATTTTTTTTTTTTTTTTTTTTAACCAGTGCAAGCATAACTGTGAAGATAAACAGTGAAGTTTATATGTGAACCAAAGATTAACTGGTTAGTGCCAAAGTTTTAAATGTGGTTATAATATATAAAGTATGCAAGAATCTTATCCAGACTATACATAAAATATATAACTTTTGACATTGTATATCCGTGAAGCACTGTTTCATAATTTAATAAGTGAAAAGTAGTCAATAGTACAAATTCACAGATGGGATAAGTTTTCATATGTTCATTGCCTTAACATTTTTAAGGTGTTAGAAAAATATTCTACATTTTGCTTCTTTTAATACCATATATAGAACATGTGTATCTATAGTACCTTTGCATATCTTTTTGTTAGAACTAAACAGTAGAACTACCTTTTGTTATGAATACTCCATTCTTGTTTGAAAAAAATCATGCTGAAGTCTTTCAGGGACTTTTCAACAAAATGACAGCTGTGAAAGATCAATTTTCAAGTACTAGCAGATTTAAATGGCTGTTGGCTCTCTGTGGTGAAGATTTTCGTTGTTTTTCAAATTATGTGTAAATTATCTTTTATAAAATATCTCTGGAACCCTATGACAATGAAGACAGATGCTTGAGAAGCCTATTTTAAAAGAATTCCAATTTTTAAATCTCCCCTCTCTCTTTCATCTCATATATTCTGGCTCATTAAATCAGACATGAAGGTCTTATATTTTAAAATGCACCTCCCTTTACTCCATTAAAAATGAAGTAGAACTCAGGCACAGTGGGGAATATTATAATGCTTGCATACCTTTATTAAACCAAGAATAATGTCCCACATGCAGTTGCAATAAGCACACTTCCACCATAATTGAGTTAGACTAGGTATTTTCAAGTGAGGAAAGATATTCCAAAGATGGGCTTTAGAGATTTTCAAATGTTTCCACTAATGCAAAAATATTGTAATGTAACCTTCTCATTTGCATCATTTTCCATAATTTTCCCTATGTTTGCTTATGACAATAATAATCCTTTTTAATGACTTGGTTTATGGCAATGTCTTTCCACTCCCTCAAGTCTCTATAAAATCATAGGTGCTCACGTCACTTTTCTGTTTGAATTTTGCCTATTACTTTCAGGTAAAGGCCAAACTTTTGGTATTTAGCATGGTATTGAAGACCCTTCGGTGTTATAGCACTTCCGCACCTGCATCTCTTTTTCTTTCTGTCTCTATACACTTTCTTCTTTTCCTAGCTTGCCCCTTCATCTATTAAACGTCCCCTCAGATGTCCATGCATACACACACACACACACACACACACACACACACACAGCACACATACACAAACCATACCCCTTTCAGTCTGCCACATTGGATGGCTTTCTGCTGGAAATCTCAATTGATCTTTCAAACCTCCTTTCCTTTCCTTTGCATTTTATTGTGCCTGGAATTATCTTCGAGCTTTTTCTACCTGATCCTTCCAAAGTCCATTAAATACGTTCTATTTCTGATGTTATTCCTCCCTCCCTGGCAGAATTAATTGTTCTTTCCTCTCTCCTCTTAAAACATTTTATATATAGTCATACTCTAGCATGTATCACAGATACTACAGACAATTACTCTCTCTTTCCTCTTTTTTTTTTAATTAATTAACAATGTAGGGAACTAATACCAGGAAGGAAGACCCAGTTTCACCATCACACAACTAACGAGAGCCCAAATTATAATTACATCCAAACGCCATACCTTCATATTCAGTTGTGTTATCAATATCAGCATTTCTGGTAATATTACTTTGAAGGTTTGATAAATGCTATTATTTCTGTAATTATATGTTTGAGATATCAAGAAAGGAGTAATAGAGTTTTTCTGATGTTTTTGTCAAGTAATTTAATGTTCACATAGATTCTAAGATAACTTAGACAAATAATAGTCTAATTTACTAAATTCCTCTTCCTTTACATTATATAATAAACATTTAACTCACTATCTGAGAAAAAGTAAAAACATATGTCAAAATGTCATTTTAATGTTTAAATATTTAAATATTTCATTAGTGATATTGATAAATGAAATGCTTTACAATTGTATTTTAATATATCATTTCAATGTCTTCCCTCTAACAGAAAATATCTTGTATTTTTAAGTTATGTGTGTGTGTGTATATATATATATATATATATATATATATATATACACACACACACACACAGAGATTAGAAATCTCATGAACATAGTTTATTTACAGCTGAAATTCATCACCTCAAAAGTTCACAAACAAGCACCAAACCATAAGCAATAGGGACCTAATGTAAAAATATTTTGTTATAGTATTGTTCCTTTTATTTATTTATGTTGATTTATTCATTTAATATATATTTCTGTTTCAGATGTAATGGAACAGGATACCCTGCCCTCTGGGCGCTTACATTTTCACCAACGAGTCTGACATTAAAGAGCTAATTACACGATCAGTCACTAGTGCGGTTCATGCTGTGAAGCACAGGTGCAGGAGCTCTAGGGCTGTGTTGCAGGACTTCAGGGCAATCTGGAAGCTTTCCTTGAAGAGGAGAAATGTGGGTGAATTTTTGAAGAATAGGTCAATGTGTGTGTGCGTGTGTGTGTGTGTGTGTGTGTGTGTGTGTGTGTGTTGTGGGAACAGTAAGGAGTAACCAGGACTAGGTAGAGGATGACTTATACAAAGACCCAGAGACGGGAGCTTAGCATCTTCTAAGCACAGGAAGAAATGAAAAGAGCAGAGTGAGGGGAAGTGGCACAAGGGCAAGCTGATGTACAAAGCAGGACCCGGATCTTAGAAGGATTGTGATTTTATAAATATTTGGTCTTTAACTTAAGAGCAATAGGAAACCACTTAAGGTTTAATAATTTATGTTATACGTACAGATTTAAGGAAAGCTTTGTCTGGCTGCAATGCAAAGACTGGATTAAATGGAAGAGAGAGTGGATTGAATAGAGAGGTTGTTCTTACAACCTTAGTCAGAATATTTTTTATTGAGCTAGTTTACCATCAGTAGGGAAGGTAATACACAACCTGAGGTTTATTTATCTACACTTGTTTTGTTTTTTTGTTTTTGTTTGTTTGTTTGTTTGTTTGCGGTATGCGGGCCTCTCACTGCTGTGGCCTCTCCCGTTGCGGGGCACAGGCTCCGGACGCACAGACTCAGCGGCCATGGCTCACGGTCCCAGCCGCTCCGCAGCATGTGGGATCTTCCCGGACCGGGGCACAAACCCGTGTCCCCTGCATCGGCAGGCGGACTCTCAACCACTGCGCCACCAGGGAAGCCCCTCATCTACACTTTTTAAAATGCAGAAAGTTATTAGAGTTTGAGAGCTATAAGCTTGTGTTAAAGTTTACAGGTCCATTATTGTGAGTTACAGTCTCCTCCTGGACATTGTTAACATAATGGAATCATTTTGATGTGTATACTCACAAATTGCAAGTGAATGAGTCTTTTAAATCTGTTAAGCTGCTTATAGCAATTGTGATGAGGGAGGTTTCCTTTTCCACACTTTACAGGAAGCCTTAGTATAAGCATGTTTGTTATGAAGACAGAAATTAAAGTTAGCAATGGCATTTCAACCACTATAATGTGTGAATAATGTTTGTTACAGGGGAAAGAAAAGTCATAAGTACTCACTTACTAAAACTGACATGCAAGTAAAAGTGGGACTTACATGAAGTGATCATCACTTGTAATACTGATACATTTTACCTCTATGGAGCTGAGCTGTGCAATAGCACTTTATCCCTTAGTACTCAATTGTCTTATGTTTATTTTATACAGTAAGCATTTGGGCATATGACATTAGAAACGGTGTGTGAAAATTTGGGGGATTTCTACTTCCTCCAAGAGTACCTCAAAAATGCTTACAGTTCGATGAGGAACTGATTTAAATGAAACCAGTTACTTTTGTTTTATAAGTTAAAAAAATTAAACACCTTGATTTTGCAAATTGTAGAGTTACAAATTTTGGATCATTTAGTGCTGTAAATAACATAAACTGTTGATACTTGTATAATTTTCCAAGGTTGCCAAGGCCCATGAACCTTTTTGGACAAATCATATCTATAATTTTATATTTAGACCTGGTCTTCCTAAATACTATTCATTCCATGGCTATAAAACAATTTAACTTAAAAAGAAATTACCTACTAAAGCATGTATGTCCATCTTCATTCTCTATCAAAGCACTAACTTTATGCATTTTTTTGGTTGGTGCCACAAATCCAAACCTTTTGGGAACCAATCTTCAAAAGTGCAACTGGTGTAGAAACTCCTAAACATGCCCTGCAGGGCTCCCCACAACCTGGCCTCTGTCTGCCTTTTCAGCCCTGTCTCTTATTCATGTGCCTTATGCTACTTTATCCTTTACCAACATATAAAAAATTATATTTCATACCTTTATGCTACTTCACATGCTATTCCTTCTGCCAAGAAATGCCTTTTCCTCCAGGTTTCATTTTATCATTCAAGACATCTCTCATTTTCACCTGATTTGAAACTATCTCTGGCCAATGCTACCAACTGACCTGCTTGGAAAGAATAAATCACCCCTTTCTCTGCTCTCCTATGCTTGTCAATCCTTTTACCACTACACATGGTACACTGTGTGGTAATTATTAGTTTGCATGGGGAAGGACTGTATCTAGTTCATGTTTTTTTTCTTTGATTTTTTGGGAGAGTATAATTTCAACTATTATCAGGCAGGTATTTGCACATTCATCTCTATCTCCAAATCAAATTCTACATAAGGATGTATAAAATTCACCTTCTATATCATCTCCATCCTATGTCTAGGCCTATTCCCTGGCGATAACCCCTTTTAACATTTGCTTTTGTTTTTCAGGTAGTCAGCTGTCTAAACAATATGCTCAAACACTTTTTTTAAACTGCAAACCATGTCATTTGACTCATCTTTATGGAAGATGAAGAATTAGTCTTTTTTGCTTTTGCCATATGTTGAGAAGAAAAATCAGTAACCAGCATCTTAATAGTAAAAGTAGAATGAAACACTGATAATGAACTCAGAAAGAAATAAATTTAAACCTATATTTCTAAATTTGAACCTTTCAAAAGAGAATTCAAGATTCAAATGGTTTCTCTTTTTACACACATTATACTCATCACCCACAGTTCAACAGTTCACTTCTTTTCCCTATCCCTAATGTGTGACAACTTTCCAGTTGTATGATCTATTGAATGTAATTCGTTATTTTTTCTTGGAGAATTCTGATTTCCTGTTTTAGCTTAGAATAATTGCTTTGGGGACTCAAGTAAGTTGTCATTCTTAAATTCTTTTGTTTTCATACTTCTGTGTTAATTACAATGGTTTTTGCTTTCTGTGCCTTCCTTCTTTCTTGGATTCCATTTTACTGAGCTACAGAATATCCTTAACTTTTAAAGAACAGATACAGGAGAAGTAAATTATCTTTGTCCTTAATATCTACAAATATTTTAATTTTTCATTACAATAAATTGTTAAATTAGTCAGGTATAGAATTGGGGTTAAAATTACTTTGCCAGAGAACTTTTGAAGTTACTGGTAAAATGACTTTCATCATCCATTCATACATAAGATGCTGTGATGATTATTTAATTTTCACTTCTTTCTGAATTTTCTGTGTTTGTTTGGTAAATGATTGACTTTGTTTTCATTTTCATTCATCCTGATTAGCACTCAGTTGACTCTTTCCCTCTGAAGCTCCATTTGTATTGTCAACTGTGGAATTTTCTCTCTATTTTTTTTTGATTATTGGAATCCCACATTTTTATCTTTTTTCCCCATTTTTTTCTGGAACTTCTCAGTGAGTCATTAAAGCTCCAGGATTGATTTTCTTGCTTTCCCTGCCTTTAAATTTTTTCTTGTATTTTCCTTTTTATTTTATTATTTTTTAATTATTTTATTTATTTATTTTTGGCTGTGTTGGGTCTTCGTTGCTGCACGCGGGCTTCCTCTAGTTGTGGCGAGCGTGGGCTACTCTTTGTTGTGGTACGTGGGCTACTCATTGTAGTGGCTTCTCTTGTTGTGGAACACAGGCCCTAGGTGGGTGGGCTTCAGTAGTTGTGGCACGTGGACTGAGTAGTTGTGGCTCACAGGCTCAGTAGTTGTGGTGCACAGGCTTAGTTGCTCCACGGCATGTGGGATCTTCCCGGACCAGGGCTTGAACCCATGTCCCCTTCATTGGCAGGAGGATTCTTAACCACTGAGCCACCAGGGAAGTCCCTATTTTCCTTCTTAAAGAAAATAATTTTGCTTTATGATTAGGAATATTTCTTAGATTTTTTTTCTTTTCTTTAAAAATAATCTTTTTAAATTTAGTATTTATGTTTTGTACTTCAAATATTTTTCTTTCTTGATGTCTGTTCTTTTATAACAGTGTATTATTTTATAGCTGCAATACATTCTGAAACTTCTCCAAGTACATTAATTGGAATTACTACAAGTTCTCTTACTTTACTAATAATGACAGCTTTGCCTTCAATATTGATCTTTTCATTCATCTTGGTCCTTCTATTTTGTGATGTTGTTTACCCTCAAATATCTCTTGATCTTCAGACATATTCATATTATAAAGATGTTTTAACAGCCTCTCCTACATATAGGGAAAAGGAGGATGCTGATTGAAAATTCTGAATGTGTCAGATGGACGTGAAGTACTTTAGAAGACAAGCTAGCTGCTCTTGCCCCATTTCTACCACCTTCCCAATGGAAAAACATAATAATAATGAGGGAGGAGAGCTTTGTTTTGAGATCCTACCAACCACACTCAGTGCCTTCTTCTTATCCAGAGACATGTTCAGATTCTTTACAGCAAGAATTTCAGTGTACCTTAAGGGTGTGAGCTCTTAGCATGTTGCCAGTCTTGTTGCACCATTTGACACAATTTTTTTCCATTGTGAAACATAGTCACTCAACAACTTCACACCCTAATTTTGCATTACTTCTCACTTCTACTCTCTCTCTATTCCACTTTCAAGTTTGGAATCCTTCTGGGACTCCATCAGTACTTTGACCACCTTTTCATTAATTCACCCATGTATTTATAAAACTCTCTGGGTCAGCTTATACCACACTTTGAGAAGATATTCTGAATTTATTACTGTATTTATTTCTTTACTCTCATTTAGATATGATTTGGGGAGGAAGGCACTAAATACACATGATCAGTCTCTATTAAACTGGAAGCCTTATTTTTTTAATCCTCAGTGTCTCATAAAATAACAGATTAATAACATTTGTACAATAAATATTTGTCAAACCCAACTGAACACACAGAAAAATAAGAAAAATTACATTGTAGTTTTAGCTTATTTTCTACTTATCAGGCTTGGCTATGAATTATGGTTATTGTTTATTTTTCAATCTAGTTTACTTTCAGAGAACAGGGTGTAAATTGCCACTTAAATGAATATTACAAAAGCAAACAACAAAACACCTTCAAAACATATACTGTATTCTGTTTCAAAAAATGTTTCAAATAATTTTTCAGTAAGAATTTTTAAGCAAGTTTATAACCTTCATATTTATTTCCCAACAAGGATGATTAAAGGTATACCAGTGTGTTTGTGTGTGTGTGTGTGTGTGTGTGTGTGTGTGTGTGTGTGTGTTCTGTATGTGTGTTTTAGTCTCTGTTTCAGAGGATGCTAATTGCCTTGGAATGTCCTTTCTCCCTTCTTATTTTGAGGAATAACCATAGCTTTTCACTGAGCATGTTGGACCCCAGATAAAAGCGTACATTTCCCAGTCTCCTCCACTTAAGCAACTTACTATTGGCTGGTCAAACATAAGCAAATAAAATATATTACTCCTGAAACATCTCTTTAAAAAGGAGTAGGTGTGCGTTCCCCACTGTTCTTCATCCTTCCCCTTGAAATACATATGCGAAGGCCGGCCCTCCAGCTATGAACTTGGACTTAAAAATAGACACCAAACCCTAGGGATAGCAGAACAGAAAGTTGGATAGAGCCTGGGTCTCTGGCAGCTTCAAGATAGTGCCTTATTTATCGTGGATTGCTTCCACTATCTATGTTATATACTCTATCAAATACACCAAGGACAAGGAGAATAAATAAACATTAGATAATACAACTCTGTTATTATCGTGTCTGGGATATTGTGATTGGTCAGGTCTCTAAGAAACAATAATATTGTTAAGGAAGTGGCAGTTGCTGTAGAAACCCAAAGACAGCTTTGGGAACTCAAGGCAATTCTAGTCATTCCTTGGAAAGCAAGCATTTAGCGCTCACCACCTGAGCAACTCTTTCATATTGGTCACTGGACCTTTTCAAAAAAAAAAAATTTTTTTTTTAAACAAATGTCAAAGCAGAATTAACCAAATTGTGGAATAGTTTAAATGTTTTCCACTTATTACATTGTTTTTAGCACAAGTATAATTAAATATAGTTCTCCCATTCACAAAATAATTACAAGATTTATTTATACATATTAATTCATATTTAGTACATCACTAGTACTGTGGTCTAGCAGTGGAATACAGAGTTGTATAGTACATAATGAACAACTTATTTCCTGTCAATAGATCAACCAGGTGATAGATAGATAAAATATATATAGATAAATACAAGTATAGATTTTAAAATTTTTATATTATGTCAAATATGGAGGGCTTCCCTGGTAGCGCAGTGGTTAAGAATCCTCCTGCCAATGCAGAGGACATGGGTTCCATCCCTGGTCCGGGAAGATCCCACATGCTACAGAGCAGCTAAGCCCATGCACCACAACTACTGAGCCTGAGCTCTAGAGCCCTCGGCCATAACTACTGAGCCTGTGTGCTATAACTACTGAAACCCACACACCTAGAGCCCTTGCTCTGCAACAAGAGAAGCCACTGCAATGAGAAGCCCGTGCACCGCACGAAGAGTAGCCCCCACTCACCACAACTAGAGGAAGCCCACACACAGCAATGAAGACCCAACACAGCCACAAATAAAAACAAATAAATAAATAAATTTATTAAAAAAAATAAAAGTAGAAGTGAAGCGCTTGGGTCAGCCTGCATTCGGCCATGGACCATGGTCTGACATCTAGTTCACCCATTGCTCTTATTCATTTCCCTTTCTTTTTACTGCTGATGCCACACATTTAAATTGTGGTTGTTTTTATGAATAAATATTAAATATAGAAGAACTCATAATTTGGTGCATATTTAAGTTGGAGTTAAATTCCTCCTTTCCTTTCATTAAGTTTGTAATTCTTAATGAAATTCTTGAAGTTGTGATTTGTTACTGAGAAGGCCCTAGAGAAAGATTCACTCAAATTGAAAAAGGGTTTTGTTTTTAAGGCCATTGAGCTATATATTTTGTGGCTTTTAATTGAAATATGTAGGATTTAGGAAAGATCTCAATACATTTAGGGCTATACTGATGAATATTTAAAGATAAATATGTAATTCAACCATCTTAGTTGTTTTGGAGAGTGACTGAAATGTTCCCTGTGCCAAGCTGTGGAGCTAGACTTTCAGAGTCAGATAACATAGGCAGAGAGTTCACTAAGCCTCACCAACTCTTTATGGCTGCCTTCCTTTTTTTCTACTTCATTCTTTCCTGTGTGCCTTTCTGGACAACGCAGAATTGGTGACATTGAAGACCTTGAAAATCAGACCCAAGATGGGAAAGCTGGGGAGAGATGGAAGTGAGGGCAAGAAATGACTTTTCTCAGAGGTTCTACCTTTATCCAGTTTATTTACTCAGCATTTTATTATTGAATATCCACTGTGTACAATCACTGTACTCTCTGCCAGGAGTACAAAGATGGAAATATGTGCTTACATGGTCTGAGGGAAACACACAGGTATAGACAATTCTGATATATTGAAGCAACTGTAATAATAAAATGGCAAAATCCAGTGAGAGCATAAGAAAAGGAGCTCCTAATGTTTTTATTTATTTATTTTTTAATTTTAGGTAAATCTGTTCATCCTAAATTTCACTCTAATGCCAACCCTGAAACCTTGAAGTATCTTTATTTTTATTCTTTGCAGTTTAACATTTACAGAAGTAGTATAAGCTGAATTTTGTATTCCCACAAATAACTTAGATCATTTAGTCAGTTAATTTCTTCCAAATCTGCTTCCTTTTTATGAAAATATTTAGGGATATTTTCCAATATGAAAACCTTAAGCTCATGTGATCCCTGAGCCACAATTATCAGTATTCCTAATTATTCCACAATCTAACCATAGCTTCCTTGTATGTGAGGCTAAGGAAAACCTCCTGGAATCACTGAACGCATTATCCTTTCTTTACATATCCCTTTGTTTCACTCCCATTGGCACATTCCTCCATAGATCTGAGTAGCCACAATTACTTAGAAAGATGACTAAATTTCAAGTTTGAGATACACATTTCTCCTTTGCTCCTGATGTTAGGTGTGGATGTTCTTAGACTTTCGATTGATGTCATGCTGTCCTCTCACCTCCAAATATGTGCAAACAATGTGTCCCTCTAGTCGTACTTTCTTTCATTTTGCTTCCCCCTTAATTCCATCATGCCTGTGGTCATAATTCCTTTAGTTGCAATATGATACTGTGAAATCGTTTCAGCAAAACATAGAAGTGTAATTTCAAGGAATACAGTGTATTCCTTGTATGGTTAATTTACTCATCTCTCACTTGGCTGCAATATCCTCTAACTCAACAAGCAAATAAACTGCAGCAGCTTTCAATGTGTTCTCCACATGGCAGCTGTTAAGAAATTCTCCTTTTATTTCTTTCTAACTTTATTTAAGTAGTGATATTTATTTTATTTTCAAATTATAAAAGATTTTACACATGACATAAAGTAAATACTGTATCAAATATAACCCGAACTTAACAAATGTTAACACTTTATCATAATTACTTTATATCAAGTTTTAAAAGAAATAAAATATTTCATCTATATAGCTGATGCCTTCTGACAGTCTTTCCCCTTCCTCCTTGCCTAAACTTAATGTCTATCATTTATTTTCATGTTGTATAAACTAAAACATCTGTGCTTCTACATATAAACAATACATACATATTGGATACATATAGAGATATATATTTTTAAACTTTTATGTTCAACTGAAGATTTTTGAGATTTATCCCTGTTGATAAATATAGCTGTAGTTACTTCATTTGAACTAGTTTGTATTTACATACATGACTTACTAATAGATATTTAGGTTGTTTCCAGTTTTTTGCTATGGCAAAACAAACAACACCAAAAAAAAAAAACCTAAAAGAAACGTCCTTGTGCTGTTTCAACCCTGTGCACATCTCTTAGAATTTCTCCAGAACAGTCTAGGCTTTGTTCCTAAAATACCTGTACGGTAGGGTAGGGTAAGCACCTTATACAATTTATAAGATATTGTCAAAAAATTTCCCAACACACTGAATTTACATTTGCACTGGCAATGTACAGAGTTCCCATTTACCCACCTCATCACCAACAAGTAGAACTATCAGGCTGGTTCGTTTTTCCTAAACTACTCAGAATGAAATACTTTCTCACTTTTCTTCAGTTTGCACTACGTTGATTACTAGTGAGATTGAGTATATGATTTTTGGAAATTTGGAACATCCCTTATGTGAATTACTTCTTTATAACTTTTATCCCATTGTTTGAGCGTGTGTGTGTGTGTGTGTGTACATGAACTTTCAATTTTGTTTCATTCATTTTTTTTCACCTGTTTGTATTGATACAATACTATTTGATTAAAACAGATTTCAGGGTTTTTTGCTCAGTATTAGTATAGCTGCATCAGTTTTCATTTGGTTATTTGCCTGCTATATCTTATTTCTTTCACTCTGTATTCAATCCTTCTGTGTCCCTTCTTGAATAAATTATTTTAATCTATTTATACTTGTTATGATTATTAATATTATTATTTTTTAAGTTTGCTTTTTTAAACTATCATATGGGTTTGTTTCTATTTAGTATGCTTTTTCGGTTGTTTTCTTATTTTCTGCCAGTTTTAGATTTGCCAAAATTCCCTTACTCACTTTTTAATCCTTATTTCGAAAGTTGTAAGTTTGTCTATTACTTCAGTAGTTGCCGTACAATTTTTCCCATGCATTCTTAACTTAATGAAGCCTAAAGCTAACCAGTGTCAGATAGATATGATATGATTCCTTACACACACACACACACACACACACACACACACACATTCAGTGACGTTTACATGAAAAATTAGTATGTGCAAATGTCCTGGGGCAGGAAGCTGACTGGCAATTATGAGGGTCTGAAAGAAGACTGGAGAGGTTTGAGAACAGAAAGGAAAAGGGAATCTTAATAGATTTGAATATGGAGGGTCACTTAGGAGTGCTGTCTTGTACTGGCTAAAAAGGGCCAATTGTTTTATTTTCAGAAATCCTGTGAGCCAATTGTGAAATAACTATTATTGAAAACAAAAGTATATAAACTTATATTAAGTGGATTACATTAAAAAGAAAGTTTTTTTCTAATTACTCCTAGTCATTCCTAATTATTTTACTACATTTTAATATTTATCTGTACTCCTGAGTTTATCTCTATTCTACTGGTATGGTGGAAATACTTTATAATGATGCACCCCTGCAGGTTTCTTCCCAATTTCACATTTAGTGATGTTGCCTTTACTCACTTGAAGTCAGCCATGGCAGGAGTTTACACCATGGAAACTGGCAAACTCTTCAAATCAGGACTCACTCACACCTCTAAGAACCTGTTATTAAACACTTATCAGAACAACACTGAGTGAGACTGTACAGGACCTTAGAGACCATGTTAAGAATTGATATATATCACAGGAGAAATGAGCAGGCATTGAAAGGTTTTAAGCAAGGAATGACAAGAGCACAATTCTGTTTTTAGAAAGACCACTAAGATTACAGAAGTGAGAAGCGAGGCAGGGTGACTGGGTGGCTCCCATGGTAAGTAATAGTGCCTCAGGCTAGAATCAAAGAAAGGAAGATGGAGAGAAATGAATGGATTTAGGAGCTAAAACTGAAGACCTAGCTCTCATGGTACTAGTGTGAACCAATCACATAAGACACTCATGTAGAAGAAGTAAAATCTCTGAGTCCTCTCTAACTTCTTGTTGGTAATGATATTTTCATTTTGAGCCCAATTGTGCCACCATGTGTCAAAGAGCCAACTTCACAGTTGAACAAACTTACGCCTGAATAAGAGAGGAGGGAAAAGTCTACATATGGAAACGTGAGATGAGGGGACTCATTCCATTGAAAAATAAATTACTTTTAAAGTAATCCATAACTTTTCTTTCCTCCTGTAGACATACTAGTACATGTATGGTAGCCATGAGAATAGCCTCTAAGATCTCTGACTGCAGGGAGTGTAAATGATAGAGGGTCAACTTTTGGGTTCTGAAATTGAGCATTTGCCCTGAGGTCATGCTTCCCACAAGTTGCCCCAGACAATGACTTAACAGGGCAGAGACACTAAGCAACCCTGTTATAAGAGGTGCCAGATTCAACCAGAAGTTAGAGAGGACTCAGAGATTTTACTTCCTCCACATGAGTGTCTTATGTGATTGATTGGTTCACACTAGTACCATGAGAGCTAGGTCTTCAGTTTTAGCTCCTAAATCCGTTCATTTCTCTCCATCTTCCTTTCTTTGATCCTAGTCTGAGCCACTATTACTTACCATGGGAGCCACCCAGAGTCACCCTGCCTTGCCTAAATTTATTGAATGAAAACATTAAGAACAATGGAATACACCACTCAGTATTAGTCAAGGTTCCCATAACAGATTATAGCGAGACAGGAAGATATTGTTTGTAGTATATTTTGCTTCGGATCGTTCTTCAACACAATTACCTTGTCCTTTCCACCAGGTGGTTGACCAGATTGATACCCTGACTTCTGACCTACAGCTGGAGGATGAGATGACCGACAGCTCCAAAACGGACACCCTGAATAGTAGCTCAAGTGGGACAACAGCCTCCAGCATAGAGAAGATCAAAGTGCAGGCCAACGCCCCCCTCATTAAACCCCCAGCCCACCCATCTGCTATCCTCACCGTCCTTCGAAAGCCAAACCCTCCCCCTCCCCCTCCACGGTTGACACCTGTGAAGTGTGAAGACCCACAAAGAGTGGTGTCCACTGTCAATCCGGTAAAGACCAATGGCACCCTTCTGCGAAACAGAGGCTTCCCAGGGGCACCCAACAAAATTCCAAACGGAGACGTTTGCTGCAAACCCAGCAGTAACTTGGACAAGGCTCCAGTGCAGCCTCTGATGCACAGACCTGAAAAAGACAGGTGCCCCCAAGCAGGGCCTCGGGAGCGAGTTCGGTTTAATGAAAAAGTCCAGTACCATGGCTATTGTCCTGACTGTGACACCCGGCATCACATAAAAAATAGGGAGGTCCACTCACACAGCGAACCTGTCCACCCACCAGGAAAGCTTCCTCCCCATGGCCCTGCCCAGCCTCCTCCCCCTCACCTCCCTCCTTTTCCACTAGAAAATGGGGGGCTGGGAATAAGCCACAGTAACAGCTTCCCCCCACTCAGACCTGCACCTGTGCCTCCTCCCACTGCACCAAAACCACAGAAGACGATCTTGAGGAAATCAACCACTACAACAGTGTGATGTATGCCATTTAAAAAAACTTTTTTGTTTTTTTTAACTCTTATATTATAAACATAAAATAATACGTAATGAGCACTTTCTACTCAAGCAATAAAAAGCCCAAATATATTTATCCTGCATTCAGCAGAGTGGCATAAAAAATCACCGGGTAAGTATGCAGTATGTTGTTTATGTCCTGGCTATACATTGTTTAAAAGTTACATCATGAAACCACAGAATAACGGAATAGCTGAATATATTGTTTTTTCAATTGACCTGTGTCAAACTGTGACCTGTAGATTTCAAATATTTTGATTTACCATAAGAGATGGGATTAGATTCATTTTATTCATGCCTAACTCATCTATGCATTAAGAACATGCCATACTCTGACCTAATGCTTTTTAATAAGAAATTTTAATACTGAAAGACTATTTTATTATTTTTTTCTAAAGATGTTTGTCACTAGTTTTGCATTATTAAATGCTGAGGATAATACCAGAACATTTATTTTCTATACTATACAATTATGACTATATGTTCACCTATATATGTAATGAAAGATTTTGGTCTGTGGAAATATCATATGTCAATAAACAATGGTAAATAATGGCAAAACCAAATGTTCCTCAGAATTAAAATGAAGCAGTGGTTCATTTAGTTCCACGTTGGTTTACATCAAAATGGATAGCAGCTCTGACAGAGTTTGGAGATCACAGTGAGTATATGTCAGAATTTTTCAAATTAAATATCATAATCCAGATTCTCAATAGAACTGTAAATATTTTCATATGATTTGCCTCCATTTTGGTACCTCAGGGATGACCTGTTGCAGGCCAACCCCTTTAGGTCCTCCCCACTCTCAGCATGCCTCCAGGTCAATGCATAAACCAGCTCATTGAAGCTGTAGGATGACTTTGCTCCTGCATCAGCAAGCTCTCTGCCTTCCTGAGGGATTCCCCCATTTACAGGAGAATCCTAGAGGAAAATAAAGATGTTTATGGAACAGGATATTTTTAGCATTCGCCTTAAGTTGATTCTCCCTCAGAGCTGAAATATGCCAGGGTTTTTGTTATTCTATAGAAGGAAGAGAGGAAATCCTTTCCTCCTAACATCCAATAAATGTGCTTCTCTTTAGTCTAATTTGCCAACTAAAGTCACACTTACCCATGGACAAAAGTTCACTTCCTAACTACCATGATTTGGACTGATCCTATGATTTGCCCTGGAGTTAGAAATGAGTTTACTCCCTTAGATTCATGATGACAGGTAAATGCCTGAGCAAAATGTGGTCATTAAGTGGCAGGAGTAGAAGGAGTCATCTTTGGTGGAGATTTGATTATTATGCAACTTAAAAAAGGATACTGTAATACTTTTGAATATTTGGCTTTTGATCGTAAAACTTGAACTTTTGCTACTACAGGAAAGTAGTCTTCAATCATATTTCTTTGTTGCCTTTTTCATGTTATAGCATCATAATTTGGCGTACTGTTTTTGAACAGCTTCCTATTTAAAATGCTAATATATTTTAGGCATAATTGCCTAAAGAAAATAGGTTTATTTTTTAAAGGAACAATCAAATGAGTAAAAATAGTGACGTCACGTTGAAAATGTACTCAACATGATTTTTGTTCTGTGTGTGTTGGATATAAAGATAATACAAGCAGAATAAATCCAACTTTTCAGAAAGTTACAAAAGGCAAGACCAATAATCAAAGGCCAGAATCTAAAGTTTATTAACTATATGATCAGTATGTTTAATAGATGTGAGCCAGGTAAATAAATAATTGACATTGAATACCAAAATAACACATATATTCTTAACATTGTAATATGTTCATTTAGTCTTGATATAAATAAACCCAGGATTTTATCACCTTTCTAGATTTAAATATTTCCATCCTTTCAAATATCCATCCAGTGTGAGGCCTTTTGATATTATAAAGTCTTTGAAGACATGAAGTTTTTTCCCTTCAGCCCATCTTTCTTTCACAGCCAATTACTGTGACCTAATAATTACATTATAGTGTGAGACTTTGACCCTTGTTGATGTCTGGGAACCAACCTGGACCTCAAAGTAGAGCTTACTAACAGCCACATATCATCCACTGAGCAGATAACTCATTTGCAATAAAGCAAGTTGAATAAGTTGGATGATTTAAGCTGGTTGATTAAGGATATTTGAGCCAGATGCCTACACACAACCTCTGAGGTTCAAATCCATTTCTCTTCCTCAAATTATAGATGGAGTTACCCCATGAGAGACCATCTTTTTATGTTTGATTAGTGACATATGCCAAAACCACAACACCTGTTTTTATTTAACACATTTATAAGTAACTGTTGGCCTATAAAGCTGAGTTAAATCTCAACATAAAGAAGTTATAGTTATTGCCCTTCTTCTCTTATTACAGTTTATTTATTACATAGTCAACATTAAATGTTAGATTACAGCAGTGTTGGGACATTGCTTTTAGTTTATTTGCTCCATATGTTCCTTTTTTTTTTTTTTTTTTAACTAATGTATAGAATATATTGGGCCAATAGGTTTTTTTGCCTGATAATTCTTTAACATTCATTGGTAGTCATGTCTCTAAATATATATAAACTTGTAAAACATGGAAACCAGTTAACATAGAGTGTCATAATATTTGCCTGGAAACTTGTAATTAAAGTGTCATAAGTGGCAGTGCGGTTTTTGTAATCAGCCAACATTGCTTTCAAAATTTAAATTCTGAAATGCAAGCTCTGCACATCATGCATTAAATCATCATAAAACATGGTCTATATTTTCTCTTCATGAAGATACCAAAGCAGAAATGCTGTTTTCAAATCTTTAAGGGCAGGTTCTTTTTTCACAACATGGCTTTAACTCTTTTATTCACACATAGAGTAGTGTACCAAAAAGCTGGCCTCAATACTCCTTTGAAGGTGATGTTTCTACAAAATGTAAAATGGTATACTGCTATGAAAACATCTATTCCTAGTGAAAGGTAGAATATAGTTCAAAAAACTGTATCCATTAATTAAATTGAAATAAGAAAAATTTTCTCTTGTTATTTTATTTTTTTATTGTTTTTAATTTTTATTATTTTTTTAAATACCTTTATTGAAGTATAATTGCTTTACAATGGTGTGTTAGTTTCTGCTTTATAACAAAGTGAATCAGTTATACATAGACATATGTTCCCATATCTCTTCCCTCTTGCGTCTCCCTCCCTCCCACCCTCCCAATCCCACCCCTCTAGGTGGTCACAAAGCACTGAGCTGATCTCCCTGTGCTATGTGGCTGCTTCCCACTAGCTATCTATTTTATGTTTGGTCAGTGTATATATGTTTGGTAGGTCTCACTTTGTCCCAGCTTACCCTTCCTCCTCCCCATATCCTCAAGTCCATTCTCTAGTAGGTCTGTGTCTTTATTCCCGTCTTGCCCCTAGTTTCTTCATGACCATTTGTTTTTAGTTTCCATATATATGTGTTAGCATACGGTATTTGTTTTTCTCTTTCTGACTTACTTCACTCTGTATGACAGACTCTAGGTCCATCCACCTCACTACAAATAACTCAGTTTCATTTCTTTTTATGGCTGAGTAATATTCCATTTTATATACGTGCCACATCTTCTTTATCCATTCATCTGTTGATGAACACAGGTTGCTTCCCATTTTTGTGATGGGAGGTTATTGTATCTCCACTGATGAAAGGCAAAAAGAAAATAAAATTGACCAAAGTTCTCTTCCATCTCTCAGTGGTTTTAGGAGTCATAAAGGGAAATAAAACTGATATATTTTTTAGGCCATGCTTAAGCTAAATATAAAATATCTGCTCAAAAATACAGGGCATGCGAGAAGAGACATTCCCCACTCTTCAATTTGATAATATATTCATACCTCTTCTCATTAGTTTAATAGTAGTCTATGAAAAAAATGTCTGCTATTAACTGAAGTGATTTAATTAACCTAAAAATTCTTGTTTGAATTATGCCCACATCTAACTATTTAATGAATAAAGGAATAAGGCACTGTATTATATGGTTTTCTTTGGGCAGATCAGTAGTTCCTTTTAACATGACCAAGAACAGCAGCTACATAGTCTCTGAAACTATGCAAGGCCTTTTATCTACAGGTTCTAATTATAGCTCTTTTTGGATGTTCTGTGAAGAAAAGGCTGAGTAGTTCCACATGTAATTGCACTGGGAATGGTGTAATCAAGTCATGAATCACTGCCTTGACTGAATTTTTTCCCGTGGGATATATGCAATAATGCAATGTTTTTGTGATTGTCCTGATTCAGTTTTTTTCTGCAGTTTCTCTGTTGGTAGCACATTTTGCTGTAATGTACACTCAAATTTGTAGCAAAATATTGCATTGTTGTGCATTGGTACATACTGATGATTTCTAAGTGAGGAAATGATTTATGAACAATAAAATTCTGTATCACATATTTAAGTGCACAGAATCTGACAATTACTAGATAGCAAAATCACATGACATTTTCTAGGAACTGTGACACTGTATTCAGATTTTTAGACTAAACATTTTTGAATTTTAGAGTTGTGTAAATTGCCTGATTCTGAAATAATGACAGATGTGAGACTACCGTTAGGGCAGGCAGCAGTGTTGAACATAAAGCTGCATTAGCCGTATTTTAGTGGAACATCAGTTACGTAGGGTGTCATTTCATTGAAAGCACTTGGATTTATCCATCTGGTCTTTTTCGAAAAACCTGAAGAAGGTCTGCAAATAACCCTCTCTTTAAAATGTAGTTAAATCAACAATGGATATAGAATTATGTGAAGGTCAAGCGAAAATACATAGGAAATATTGCTTATGATTTATGACTTCTAGACTGATCAACGATAGGTAAACTAATATGTTAACTGCTTTCTGAAATTTTACATACATTATTTTTTTCTAAGTCTCATATGAATGTATAAAATAGATATTATTATCCTTATTTACAAGTGAAGAAATCCAGGACCTCAGTTTCAGTGTTTTGCCAAAACTGACCCCTTAGTAAGTGGCTGGCATTTTAGTGCCAGCAGGACTTCCCATACTTTTTTTCCCCACAGCATCACCATTTAATTGTGTTCTTCATAGCTCTGAACTTTGCAATTTTTTCCCCTTTGTTCTGAGGAGTTATTTTGACACTCAGAAGGGGTTACCTAATGTTATTTTGACATTCTCAATATGTTTGATCTTTGCAGAATGTGAGAGGGATTTCAGGCAATTTCACTACCGTCAGAAATGAATGAGCTATTGAATAATGCAAGCCTCATTTTGTCATGTATTATACCAGAGGCTTTACCTTTCCGGTAAAACCTTTTCTCTTAAGTTCAAAGGCTGTCTATTATTTTGGATTTTTTTCCCAGAGAAGTTCTGATTCCACAGTATTAATGCCATTTGAAACTAACTGTGTCATTTGTATTACTGGTATTTCATTTGTGAGTTTCATGTGTCTAAGGTTGACCCCTACAGCTAAAAATAGCAATAGATCCACTCTGTGGAACCACCAAAGAACCAGTGCATTAGAGCTCTAATAAAAGCATTTCCATCCTTTTGTTATTAGACTATAGATATGATTTTTCCACTATTTGATAATGTAGTTGTCAATTCTCCTCACCACCAAAGGGAATTTGGACCAGCTAAATAAAACAATGTGTGCCCTTGGGTAGGTTAGAGTTGATGTTGACAATATATTATATCTAACACTTATCAAGGGCTTGCATTGTGTCCTTCTTCTATGTGTTTTGTATGTGTTATTTTTCCCTCATAACATTTTTCCCTCCTAACAACACAATGTCTTAGACCCTATTATTATCCATATCTTACAAATGAGGAAACTATCTCACTGCTGTTCAAGGTCATAGAGCCAGGAAGTGGTCAAGCCAGGATTTTAAGGCAGGCAGTCAGCCTCCACAGCCCACGTTCTCCACCACCTTTCAGAACTGCCCAAAGCACGGCCCCTGTGTTGTGCACAGGTCATCTGTAGAGCTTACAGTCATTTCACTGAAACTTGCTTGAAAGTTGTTGGAAGATATGAGAACATAAGTCAAGATAGACTAGTTCATAAGACTAGTTCATGCTGTGGTAGCAAACAACTCTAGTATCTCAGAGGCATCCGAGTTATTTCTCGTTCATTCAAAGTTCACCCTGAGTCCAGGAGATTCTCTAGGGCAGGTGTACCTCAGGCAGTTATTCATCGATCCAGGCTGTGTTGAATGTGTGGCTCCACCACCCGGTCATGCATCCTCTTCCAAAACCACCACAACAGAAGAAGGGAGACTGGAGAATCTTAGCTGTGCTTTTTCCTCAGTCCTTGTTCGTGTCATTGGCCAACACTAGTGATGTGGCCCTTCCTGTTGTCCCCATGTGCTCAAGAAAGGGAAGGAGATCCACATATAGGTGAGGACCGATCATGCCAACCATGGTTTCCAAAGGAGTAATTTTTTGGCATGTGTATAATTTGAATATATTATAGACCTCATTTTCTTTCCTTTTCATATTATTTGATGTTTGTTTAATCTAACCATAAATTGTGATGCCATCTTAGTTTAAACAAAGATGGAGAGATAAGAAGTGAAACTAACAACAGCCTTGCTTAAAACTTTATTGGAGGGAATTGACAGCATTTACGAAGATGAGGGATGAATTTTATCACAGTCATTAGCTACCATATTTGAATTCTGTCTGAGATTACTCGCCAACCTACATTTTTTAGTTAAGCATTTGAGAATTGCATACTAAATTTTCTTTAGTTAAATTTTTGAATAAAGACTTTTTCAGTAAATTAAGCTATTATATAAATAATTATTCCCGTAAGGATAGATAAACCTTATTTGATACTTATTTATCCCAAATAATCAAAATATATGAAACTCTACTACAGAAATTTGTCATTGATAATGTAAATTATAACATGTGTTTATAATATTAATTATAGGGCAGTATATTAGGATAAAAGTGTACGTTTGAAACCAGAAGGCCTGGATTTGAGTTTCAGTTTTCCCATCTCCCATGTGTTCTTGGTCAAGTTGCTTAACCAGGTCTGAGGCTTGCTTTCAAATGACGATAATGGTGCCACTCTTTTCTACCTAATAGAGTTCTTGAGTCATTAATTTCGTTCCTGTGTGTATTCTGGGCTCACCCAATCCTCCTTTACAAAGTAAGGGGCGAGAAGATTAAGACCAGCAGAAGGATGCTGCAATTTCACAAACCCCAAGTGAATGTCTACAGCATCAGGATCATAAGCTTCCGCTCTTCTTCAGCAGCAGTGCTGAAAGGTAAAATGGATGAGGCAACGCCAATAGGCAGTTTTAGGATTCAAGTCTGTAACCTTCAGCACAATTGAATAGGCAAAATCACCAAATCATTCCACCTTATTCTTTGCATAGGTCAGAAACACCTCCCAAACTCTTCCTCTAGGTTGGAACTAAGTAAATTATGTATGGCAGCATAGCTAATCACTATTTACTCTATGTCTTGTTTTAAATTCCATTATGTTATTTGTATGGGATGAAAGCTCTGCTGACACAGAATGAGTTACACACAAAGTTCAGTCATAGCTTCTGCTTTATTTGCTCAAACTCCCACTATTTTTCAGCTCATGTCTCTCTTCTGGACACAAAAATATAAGTGATGTGCATTTCCCCTGCCTTATTTTGTCTAAACCTTCATGAGGCACTCACTCCCCAAACTGCCTGGTTTCGCACATTTTATTTCTCCTAGAGTAACATTAACATTGATACACTAGCCATACCCCAATAGCACCCAATTTCCTAACATTTTTTCCTCTGTGTTTCTCCTCTAAAGGATACCACCTTCCAAAATGTTGTTATAAGGCCCTAATGATTTAATGAATGTGAAAATACTTTGCTGACAGTAAAACCTCACACAAATGCAGGCACTGTTATCAATTTATAGTACTTCTTACCAAATTACCATGTTCCTTTTTAATCTGGCGGGTTGATTTGTCTTTGCCTAGGTTGATGCTAATGCTATTTTATTCATCTCATTTATAAAGTAATTATTTTACATCAATTTTTATAGTTACTATTATCAAGTAAGCCTAATGATTTTCTTAGAACCTTGTCAGTTCACATGTAGAACTCTCATTATTGATTTATTAGGTTTTGTGAATTAGTAAGCCAGAAAATGAACATGATAGATATTCAAGGTGACTACAACAGAGAACACAGTTTATTAAACTGTTTTGACAAGTATAGCTTAATTTTAATTATTTATAGTAATATGTAGTAACAGCACATGAGTAAATTCATTTAGAATATAATTTGTCAAACTAAAGTCTAATACCACTGAGCTTTTATAACTCCTAAAAATGGTCAAATAAGAGATTAAATCATCATTTGTTTGAAAGAGGAATGTCTGTGTTTGTGATTAAAAATATAATTTGTCAGTGATATTAGCAAAATTTGACAAAGCATTAACTCTTATTTTGCTTTAAACAGTCTATGATATACCTGAGTACGTTTCAGTGAGGTATCTTCCAAAAGGACCAAGAACTAAAAGTTCTTTGATCACAGTGATTTATGGCTTAAGTATAAGTAAATAAATATCGCTAATAGTCCAAAATTATCATCTGAAACTATTACTTTCTAACAATTCAAACTGCTCTTTAGGACAAAAATGGAATATTTGGATTTATTTTACCTATTTTTTCCAAAACTTCATAGTTGTATCAAGTAATGACTGCATTTTGTTTGATATTTGAAGTACACTACTGATGTTCTGGGGGTTTTTTAATAGATTTTTTTTTTTCTGAGTGGATTTATTATCAGTATTACAGAGAATATTAAAAAGAGCTCCTCTATACAACTTCCCAATAGACCTTCTGATCATCAAAGCTCCCATTTTCAGCCGGATTTAACTTCTGCTTCTCCCTTGTTCCTTTTATTTTATTTTTTTTAAATGTTGAGCCTTCTTTTAATTAATCTATTTTTATTTTTGGTTGTGTTGGGTCTTTGTTTCTGTGCAAGGGCGTTCTCTATTTGTGGCAAGCGGGGGCCACTCTTCATCGCGGTGCGCGGGCCTCTCACTGTCGTGGCCTCTCTTGTTGAGAAGCACAGGCTCCAGAGGTGCAGGCTCAGTAGTTGTGGCTCATGGGCCTAGTTGCTCCGTGGCATGTGGGATCTTCCCAGACCAGGGCTCGAACCCGTGTCCCCTGCATTAGCAGGCAGGTTCTCAACCACTGCGCCACCAGGGAAGCCCTCCCTTGTTCCTTTTATCCAAGTAATTTGAATTTTTTGCCACGTCTTGTGTGTGTGTGTGTGTGTGTGTGTGTGTGGTAATGCCATTCCCACTCCCATTCTCCTCAGAGAGGCTTTTATCCCTTACATCCTGACATTACATTGCCTCCTGCTTGTCACTCATACTCTTGCCTCAGCTGCTAGTCCATTCTGCAGATATCCAACAGAGAAATTTTCCTTTCATCATTTCATCTCAATCCAGAAAATTTTGAAGCCTCAGGATCATCTACTATTTAAAATTCTTAACTGCGGGCTTGGCAGTTCTAGCAAAAACCTTTCCAAGGCTGCTTTTACGAGTGCCCAATCTAGGAAGCTCAACACTGAGAATGCTGCTTCGGCCAAGTAGTCAAAATGACTAACCTCCCGGCAGTCCTTACTCAGTTCCTGTTGCTGCACCATCTCCTGGCCCCAGCCTGAAATAATTTCTCCTGTTTCAAGAGGGGAGCTTTTGTAAATCTTGTGCTGTAGACTTCCACTATTTATTTGAATCCTTTCATAACAAATAAAATAAATTTATAAAAAAAACTGGTAAAATGGGTACAACACAGGTAAAAATTCAAAAGTATAAAACTTAAAAATGCCTTTGGAAAAAATAGCCAACTGTTAATTAAACAAATATGAAGTTAAATGTATATCACCTCTCAAATTAACAATATGGTGGAAAGGCAATTATTTACCATCTACTCTCACTGGCAAAAAAACCCCATAGGATATTAGGGTAGAAGAAACTCAATATGGTTAAATCCAGTCCCTTCACTTAACACGTTATAAAATTGACCTCTTAGTAGGACAAATAAACTCATGCAAATTCATGAACAGAAATGGAAGTTTCCTCACTTGATATGAAATTTATTCCTGGGAACTTAAAACAAGCAGTACCCAGTAGAAGACAGATTGCTGCATATTGGTGTGTGAGAAATGGAATCTTGGCAGAGAAGAAGAAATAAGTAAGAAAATTTGAGCTAGTAATGTAAAGTGTTATCACATATGCAGAAAGTGCTAGGCAAAGAGAAGGAAGGGAAGCAAAAAGAAAATTGAAATAAGGTAGGCAATTAAAATCTTGTACCTAAAAAGTGAGCTGAATACAATGGAATAAAATGAAGGCTATGCACTTAAATTAATACGTTAAAGTTTAGTTGTATTTTTTACTGCTTAGACTAAGGTTATATAGTATGCCACTATTTTATTTGACTTTTTTTTAATTTGAAGATACACTGACAACAATGTGGGAGAAAGCCCTTTATCCTCCCAAGGATGTAGCCAGCTGATAAGAGTGATTAGTGAGAGTCAGGTGTGTCCTATAAATGTACTCATGAGAATGAGGCTTTTAGTTAGGTTTATATTCAGTCTTTCAACTGTATTCCTTCAGGATCCATTTTATCCTCAGCTTTATCCAGATCACTACGATGATGTAGTTGGGGACAACTGAGTACTCTCAGCTGACAAGGACCACAGTGCCACATTCAAAGATAAAAAAGGTAAATATGATTTGCAACTGGAGTCTTATAGATGGCATTAGATTCTCCTTAAGCCATCCTAAACCTGGCTCCAGTTACTGGAATAAATATACAAGTTGTATGAGTTTTCTTCCCAGTGAGAAGATTCTAATTATTTTCCCGTGGTTCTGTTCAGCACTTGCATCAAATTTATTTCCTAAGCCTAGAGAACTGAAGCCCCATGTTGTTTTGTTTTCCGTAGAGCGCCTATCCTGTGAACTGAGTCCGGAGCATACTATTGTGCTTGATAAAATCACTTTGATAAAGATCAGCCGCGCTCTCAATATATATTTGTTGATGGAATTCATAGAATGAACAATCAGTTGTGAAGTGTTTTATTGATTACCATCTTCTATAGCTTTTGCCATGGCTCTTATTTAATGTATTGTTCCTTGCAATGTTTGGGGAGATTGGAATGAAATTTGAAAAGGCTATTTTTATATCTTTGGTTCAGTGTGTTTGAGTTTCCTTACTGATAGTTAAAAAGTGTGACATTTACTTAGCTTAAAGCTATAAAGGTTAGCTCTCATAAACTTCCTAATCCATGAAATGAGGGAAGCTATTCTGGATTTCTTGTAACCTGTGGGCTGATATAAATAGTAGCTGATACACAGTAGTCCTTTAAACAACAGAGGAATGGAACTGCATCTGGCAGTATGTACTATCTTAAGGTATCTAGGTAATTTTCCATATTGAATTAGATACTAAGGATGCATCTGGGCTTATATAAGCAAACCGAATTGTGGGAGGTTTTTTTTTTCAGTGTCAAAATTCAAACACAGAAGCTAATATAAGAACACAGGTACTTACACTCCTTTCTGAACTTCCTAGGAAAACAGCTTCTTTATAAAAGGTGGGAGAGGAAACAAACACCAGTGAAGGTGGTAGAGAAGGATAAAAGATGCCTGTAGATTCTGAGCGGACAGTGCTGTGAAAAACAGAGTTTCCATCTGATCTTGCATCTTGGAAATGAGCCGGGATGGGGACAGGGTTTCCACGAGTGGGAAACTGACTCCATTGGCTTGAGGCTTTCTTTAATCTCCTTTCCTGGCCTACGGATATGTTGCAAATCCGAAAGAATGCAGCGTTCCTATAAAAGAGTAGTGCTAATTGTACCAAAGGAAAACTGATGTTTTCCAGATGGAGAGATGAGAAATCTGAGAATATATGTTCTAAAAATTCTTAGAACTGGATGGTATAGAAACTAGAGCACCACTGTGCTGAGGAATATTTCAGATCTTGTGAGTCTATTCCTTTGCTTTCCAGATATACCAACGTGGCTGTCAGTGCTGGCTAAACATCAGAATCACCTGGGAAGATTTACACCCTGAGCCCTATCTTGAGCCAATTAAATCAGAGTCTCTTCATGCTCGGCCCAAACATTAGATTGTTTTAAAATTACCCAGGTGATTCTAGGATATCAGCATGTTAACCACTAAATAATAATATACAGAGAATGAGACATCTGATATTAATTATTTCATCCTAATTGCAGCAGCATGAAATGAGTATTAATGGAGTCTGTTTACATTTTCCTTTTCCCATGTAAGCAAGAGACAGGAATGTACTTAGAAATCTATATTTTAAAGAGTTTATATGAAGCACTAAACTCTTATTTTGGTTAATGCAGCATTAAAACAGTAATTTCTGAGCTAGAGATCCATTTAAGGTAAATTTAAAGTGAGGAATGTATGTCTTTATGTATTACCTTACCACTCAAAGTTTCTGTGATTTACTGCATCAATGGCTGTTTTAAAAAGTGAAAAGTAAAATTTGATATTAAATTGTGACAAAGACCAAAAGTTGAATTGCATGCATTTTAAGAATATTGCTTGAGAATCAGTAATGTCCAAGGAATCAGTAGTTCTGATTATGAATATAGAATATTCTCATTTTATGACAGTAATTCATTGTTATGTGTTATTCAGATTTGCTGATGGTACAAGGAATCAGTAATTCTAAGCTGATTGTGAATATAGAATATTCTAATTTTATGACAGTAATTCATTGTTATATGTTATTCAGATTTGCTCATGGTGCATTTAAACTAAAGTATCAAATATAATATTCTGACATTGCTAGAAATCTTATATTATTCATGGCCTCTCTGAAATTCTACTTTCTACAAGTCATGCTGATTAATTATAACAAATTCATATGTATTTTGGTATTTTCCACATGTGATTTAAACAAACTTAAATGTCTGTATATTTCTTTCATTTTTACACAAAGGAAGTAGAAGTCAATTTTCAATTTGTTTAGAATTGTTTAGAAAAACATTCTTCATAACCTCTTCAAGATTATGTTTTCTATTATGTTTATTTTTTATAATCAACTTATTGTTCACACTAGCTTTAACAAACTTTAAATTTTTCTTTATTCCTTTGTTTTTATGCTCCTTGGCTAAGGAAATAGAAGTTATTTTTGACATTCAGGACATAAGCTAGCAATAAGAACATAATCATTAAAAGTATTCAAATTCTCTATTAAATATTAAAGATAACAATACTTATAATTTGTAGTGCTCTTTTCTGATCCTATGGTAATTACACTTAGAAATAAATATTGCCAGTTAATAAATTGAACTGAAGCCTGTCATAGGATGATGTGGATAGAAAAAAGTTGTAAAACATTTCATTTTAAAAATGTATCAAATATTCCAATAGATCTTGGTATGTCATTGACTGCTTATTCTATAACAGAAAAGTCACCTCTGAAAAAGCACTTTTATTCAAAAATTCGCATATCTTTTATCATTCCCCTTTAAGGGCCATGTAGCAAAGTTTAGAGAAATGGAATCTAATTAAAATGGATGTAAAAATGGCTCCAAATAGTCTTAGGAGTGATCCTACTACAGAATAGAAAGCCATTTTCATATTCATGAAAATCAAACTGATAGTGACTTGTGTTTTATTTTTAACTCAGAGAGCAGCTTGGAAGGATTTCTTCGGGTTAACTCTGGAGCACATTTAGACTCACTTGGTCTCTGAGATTTTACATTTAGTATTAATGAACATGCCATCCCCTTGCCTCCTGATGTAATGACACTGATATTCCTGCTCCATGATTGTATCAGTTCCTAAAGAGAAAACTTTGTAGTTTGGCTTAGGGAGCATAATATTTGCCCTCTCTGCTGGGAATCTGGTGTGGATAGCACTGTATCCTCTGGCCAGGATGCAGCTGTCAAAAAGCTCCATCATTGTTATAGGCACTAATGTGCAGACCATTCCCCTGGCCCAGCAGATGCTGGAAATAGAACTTGCTGTTAGATTCCTTGAACCTGTTCTTACATAAAAAACACTGGATTTTTTTAAAGTTGTTTAACTACTATATCATACCAGTATACCTGATCTTTGAAAAAAGACATTTGGGATTTTCAGGGATCTGTATTCAGAGAAGAATTGTGTTCTTTGAAAGAGAGGGAGATAGAGATAAAAGCAACATTTACTAAGCAACCGTTATTTGCGATGTTAGGTACTTTGTTTTTATTTCTGTAACATTTTGTTTCATGAGAGAGATGGGTGGAATTCAAGCATCTATGGTAATACCAACTCCAATAAATCTGATTGGTTCTTAAATTGTTTTCTATAATCATATGTTTGACCCTTTCTTTTAATTAAAAAGAAAAAAATGATTCAAAGTAATTTAAAAATAATGTTGGGTATCTTTCATATACTATTTTATTTAATCCTTATAACAACACTTGTCAAAGAAAAATAGCTCTGACAGGTTAAACAGGCAAGAATGACTATTCAAGACTATTGCAACAAGGGACAAAGACTGAGCTCAGCTCAGCTGAAACAAGACAGGAGCACTTTTAGCTGTGATAAGCTGGTGGGAAGAACCTTCACTGGGTGAGGTTGGCCCACGTGATGAGCCACCTCTGTTTGCTAATCGCCTCCCACCCTTTCTCAGAGATTGGGAGATAAGGGCAGGGATGCTATCTTTCTTGATGGTTACACTTCAGAAATGGTGGCTCCATGTGGAGAAAGACATTCCTGGGTTTTAAAACTGCCAAGAGGCTGAGAGAAGATCTACATCTCAAAGGGCAGAGTGAGAACTTACTACTAAAAATTTTCTAAAGTAAATTTCTAAGAAAAGGGAGGTCAGAGGAAGAACCCTGCCTAAAATTGAGTCAAGCTGAGCGGAATGTGAAGGCTGTCTTGATTACCTTTAAGAGAGACATTTATTCCCTTGTTACTAAGACCCTGAGGCTTGGAGAGGTTAAGTTTACTTATCCTAGGTCTCCCAGCTATCAAGTGACAGAGTTGTGACTAGACCATAATTTTGATCTGCTCCAAAACCTGTGAACGTTCCAGTACACTGCAACCTTGTGAAAATACCAGGCGAGAAGTCAACACTGGCCGCATAAGAATTTTCAGAGTAAGTTCTTAATTATTTTCCTAAAGCTCTCCAGCTCCTTTAAGGAAAAGATTATCTCTGACAAAGTTTTGTTCATTTGAAACTATTGTATGCTACATGTTCTATAGTTTTCAACAATCTGAATATTTTATTGACTCAAAGTAGATGCATCTTTAGGGCAAGAGCCATTTAATCTGCTTGCCTGTCATGTTCCTTATTTCTAATAAAGGCTTCTTACAGGCGGCAGATGATTCTTTTAGGATATTTGTGAAACAGCTGTAGGAAATTTCCATTTTTCTGTCAAATGAAAATCATTTGTTCATAGTACTTATGAGTTAAGACACCATTTTTGATAAAGGGAAGAAGAAAAAAGGAAAGTTAAGGGAAATAACTTCAACTATTAATAAATGGAGTTTCTTTCATTAAAATCTTAAGAGAAACAAGGTATGAAAACATTGTTAAGGGCTCTGAGGGGTAAGGGGCAATTCTGTTGCATATCAGAATTAGGCGTGGCAGCTGGGGAAGCATCACCAGGCTCAGATTCTTATGGTAGGGTATAAACTGATGACCCAGGGAGACTGAAGTAACCAACTGGTTACTGATCAGTTTTTAGCTTCTAAGAATGGAAGGAAGCATATAAGTTTCTCTGCACAGAATCAGCAACTATGAATATGTTTAATGTTTTTCACTTTAATAAATTTAGTCTTTTTTCAGGGTTTCTGATGACAGTAAAGATACCTTTTACCCTCAGCAAAATCTCGAATTTAGTAACTGCCAGGATTAATCCTTCACCTTTCCCAACGATTCATTTACTGTAAGAAACATGGTCAATGTTTTTCGTTCCTTGCTTTTAATCTTAGGATGTTTGAAAGACAAGAGGCTTTTTATTTTTTATTTTTGGATAATGAGTGTATCGAAAGCTAGAAAATTCCAACCAATGTTTTAATCATGTCTATCATTTATTTATTTCAACTTTTCAATAGAATGGTGATTACTCATTTTTCTTCTATCAAAAGGGTCATTTTCTTTCACAATAGTGCTAATGAGCTCCTGGTTGGATTTTAACTGTCAGGAAATGATTTCCTTAGGATATCTTAAATGAAATTATCTTAAAACATCTTTACTTGAATATGCCAATGTTCTAGTAAACCTAAGACAGGGAAAAGCTAAAGATGCTGTTATTATTGTGGAGGAAATAAAGTGGATAGGGTAAAGAAGACACTCATGATTTTATGAGGTACAAGGAGCCATTATCAAGTACTGTAAACACTAGGAGAAAGATTATTATGGGTTGTATTAAGCATATCGATTTCAGAAGGAGATCAGAATTAAACTAAATGTACATGCATAGCTTCAGATTTTTAAGAGTTTGGGAAAAGCAAGCAGAATTAAAGAAGGTGCACGGACATCATCAAACACATTTAGTTTAAATTAGCATTTAGTTATAATGGTATCTTCAGGACATTTTTGACTAATTACCTGCAAATGATGCCAACACTTATAGTGAGATTTTTTCAGGGAAGAATTTTATCATTGTCTGTTCAAAATATCTTCTGCATTAATTTTCAGTCTTTAGCATTCCCTTCAAAAATCTTTATAATTACATCTAATCGTGTGTATGATAGTCTCTACCTGGCAAAATTTATACTGAAAATAAACAATTTTTTATTAACTCTATGATCTTAGTTTGATATTTCAAAAGCAGGACAATGGCCTGATTTAAACAGTATGAGTTTTGGTGATGGTTTATTATCACATTCACAGTGGTTTGTTACAAGTTGATATACTTAAGTGTTTTGAATTTATAAAATGTTTGTCCTTCTAGAAACAAATACTGATTTAGTAATATCACAGCTGTCTTGAAACAAGGATATTCTTTCTCTCTCACGATACTGGAATTTTTTCAATCTATATTTTGGAAGGAAGACTTACAATTTGCATTTCTTTGTACAGCTTTATTCTTTCAGGCATTTGCCCCAAATGGACTATAGAATTTCTAAGTTTTCAGGAAGATTAAATTTTACAAAAGTAAACAGACTACAACTTGATGACTTGTAGAGGGAATGGGGCACTGGATGGGACACTTAATTGGGTACATATCTCAGTTTAATCCTTGCTAGCCCATCTGCCTCCAAATTCCAAGTAGTGTTGATCTATCCTGGAGAAGTTGGGGCTATAGGAAGTCCTAAAGGTGACAATTTCTGTTAGCCCACAATTGTTAAGCAAGACACAGTATTATTGTGACTCTAGAAGGCATAGAAATAGATGTTTTAGAATTTAGAGATTATTTGGGCCAAATTCTCCATTAAACATGAAGAACTGAACCCAGGACTCTTAACTTCCTATTAAGTATGCTTTTCTTCATTATTCCAAAAGTGGAAAGTAAGTCATAAATGGAATTTGACGTGACATGTGTTGGAGAGCCAACATCAGGGCAACTGTAGAAGTAGTTCATGTGCACTCACTGATGCCTCAATGCAAAGTGAAGGCAAGTCAAATTCCCTTTTTTATTTCCAAGCTTGTCTGTGGGTAACTGGACAGGGAGTCACAAACTCAGTAGTAATCAGGGAACAGACTGACAATGTAAAAGAAGTTGGATGTTTGTGTATGAGAAAGGCAATAGGGAGTGGTGAGTAGGGACCTTTGAAGACTCTCATGGACCAAGACACCCTTACATTCAAAGATCCTTCCAGTATGACATCACATACATTAAAATACTCCCACATCGTACATTAAATAGAACTTGCTGTTAAAAGTTTGGATGGATATTTAGAATTTCTTTTCGAAATTATTTGTCTACAATTAGGTATTTTGATTGACAGTTGTCTATAATGTCTTCATAATCATATTAACTACATAATCAGAAATACATATGAATTTTTGCCAAGAGAGAATATTGTTTTCAAATGTAATAAATTTTACCTATATGCTAAATTAAGATGACTGAATTTAGCATAATGTTACATTTTATAAGCATGTAATTAAATTCATTGACTTTATATTATGAAGGGTCTTTTTTTTAATTTATCATTTTGGGGGCATTAAAGGAGTCTCAAAATTATTTTCAGTTATTGAAAATTCCATAGGCCCTAGTTACTCTGCCCATATATCCAATGGAAAAAAAAAAAAAAACAAACTTATTAATGGGGGCAGGTGACCAGCATGTGCATTAACATTAGAAGTATTTTAAAATACTCAGCCAAGTAGTCTGGACTACCATGTACATAGTAGCTCACTCACCTTACCCCAGGTACACTCATCTCATTTTGAATAGAGATGTATTCTTAGCATGTATTACTACTATATTAGTTTTCCATTGCTGCTGTAACACTTTATCACAAACAGTGATTTAAAATCACCCCAATATATTATCTTATCGTTCTAGAGGTCAGAAATCTGAAATGGTTTTCACTGGACTAAAATCAAGGAGTTGGCAGGGGTATGTTTCTTTCTGGAGACTCTAGAGAAGAATTCTCTGGACTGTTTCAACTTCTCGAGGCAGCCTGCATTCCTTGGCTCATGGCCCCTTCTCCATCTTTAATGCCAGCAATGACCTGCTGAGTTTTCTTACATGGTACTATTTTGGCACTGGCTCTTCTGTCTCCTTCTTCCACATTTCATGGACTCTTGTGATTATATTGGGCCCACCTGGATAATCTAGAATGATTTCCCATATCAAGGTCAGTTGGTCAGCAACTTTTATTTCATCTGCAACCTTAATTTCCCTTTTCCATGTAACCTAACATATTCATTGATTCCTGAGATGAGGATGTAGGCATCTTTGGTGAACCATTATTCTGCCTACCACAACTACAATAATTGTACTTGTTTTCATCTGTTTCTTTCCATTGGAATATAAACTCAGTGATAATATATAAATAGGAAACGGGAATTCAGAATCAGAAAATCTTTGAATTTAAAACATATAATTAAACCATTGATATTACAGATTAAAAATCTGAGTCCAAAAGTCATTAAGTGAGTTGCTCAGGTTCCTTCAGCTCCATAGTGGGTCAGACTCTGGGACTTCTAGTCAGTAGTTTTCTCTCTGTTACAAAACTGTCTGTCTATAATGCATCCTCTTTTTTCTGCATGCAAAATCATTGAGTTTAATAGTTGGTTAAATTCATAGAATGTAGGTACAATGAAAGTTATTTGTAGGATTTAAGTATATAATACTACAATTAATAAATATGAATGTAATTAGAATGATATAAAAGCCTTTGAATCTACCTTGACTTTAGTAAGTAATCTTTTTCTCGGCTGTTCTCCTATATCACAGCCCAAGTAATATCAGAAAGCCAGAATTTTGATACATTTCCAAGATCCATGAATCTTACTAGTGCCCCAAGGGTTTGGTTTATGTAATTGGTATATTATAATTAGAAAACAATTAAAAAGGCCAGTTCTCTGACTTAATGTCTTATTTTGTTCAGGTAATCAATTTCTTCTTTGTGCTAAATATGTCTATAATATTATATTAAATAGCAATATTAAGTTCATGAAAAGAAGTGTCCACAGAAGTAAATGGCATATGTTATTATTATAGTCAGTGATTAATGTTGAGCAACCTGTTAGAATTTTTATTAAAATCCAATATAGAGGTACAGAATGTAAAATATGTAATTGGAACTAATTTAGTTCTGAAAAAGTGTTGAGATAAAAATTACTTTTTGCCAGAAGTAACTTGGAGTACGGGGTATAGAAATTAAATTGGTTTCCTAAGTCTGATCTTCAATAAGCAGCAACTTTGTTAAACTTTGAATCCTACATGCTCTGCCTTTGAAATAAATTACAGCACTTTATTATGAGAGGCACAAGCCACTGTGGAAGCTGTTTTGATTTCAGTGTTTCATGTTTACATCCTCTGCAAGTCAATGAAAAATATATAAACATCCACACACATATATTTAATTTATGACAAAATTGAGTAATAAGCAAACTGTAAGTGAATGTGTCCCAGATGCATTCAGAAGTTAAAAAAAAGTGAAAATATTCTTATTTATGCTAATACTTCATATACTGTTTAATATGATTTCCATTTAGGAATATTAAATAGTAACCAACCCTTTATCACTATGACATAAAGTTTTCTTTATGAGCTAATACCATGTCATTTTGCATTATCATGTTCTTCTTACCATGTTAAGAAACAAAGCAAAAGCAGGTGAAAGCAGTGGTGGTGTGTATGAAAAGCAAAATAAATTGCTTGATATTTTTCCTTGTGTTATTCTGTGGCTATTCCAGAAAATGCACTATTTTTGAAGTTTGCACCAATATCTCTCATAAGCCTATCACAAATTTTAAACAGAAAAAGCAGGAGAGCCTGGTAAAAAAAAAGCATCTCCAGAAATATTCCAACATGGAGAAATGTCAATCACAAATGGGAAAGTCTAGAAGCCTTTTCTCAGTCACCATCTTCTCCCACACCCTTTTGCTACATTCATTCAACATATTTTTGTCAGGCTCCTTCTTTGTCCAACTGCTTTCCAAATCCCTCCCCTTCCCTGACTCTGTGGCCAGCAGAGATCTGTCTTCCCACCTACATGACTGGTTCTCTCAGGAAGCATCACCAACTTCCTATTGTTCTTTGAATCTAAGTGAATTCCACCATTTTTTTTCTTTAACTCTTATTAAATTTTTGTATATTTCCATTGGCAAAAAAACCTCCATGGTTTCAACTATCTACTCCATAAACGCCACCAGTCATGTGCAGAACATTAGCACTTCATCACAGTATTTATGTTTTGTTCTTCCTTCCTTCCCTAACTGCATTACCAGCTACACCCCTTGAAGACAAAACTGCATCTGTTCTGCCTTGTATCACCAGTGCTGGCATAATTCCTGAGATGAATATAAGGCTTAATACCTAGTTGTTGGATGAATACCTAGAATGAATGAGTGAGTGAATGAATCATGATTCCTGAGAATTTTCTCTGCACCAGGAAGTGTGCTGAGAGCAGAAGGTGAGGGAGATGGACATTTCATTTTATCACTGAACTTACAGTCTAACAATAATTTCTATAATTGTTTTACCCTTGCTTGACAATTATTTTGATCTTAAAGTATTTTATTATAATTCAGTGATGAGCATCTTACTAAAGAAAGTTCCTCTTCACTAATACTTTCAAACAAATATACTGTTGTAGTCATTCAGGTCAAAAGGTATGAACATTTTAAGCTGTAACTATTCCTTAACTCCTTCACTTTTTATGTAAAATAAGCGAGTTCTAACTATTGACTTGTTTATATTTTTAGCCAGAGGAAAAATGTTTGAGGGGACTATTGTAGTTGTGTATAGTTTATTTCTAGTTAAATCATTCTTCCCGAGTTTATCTTCTAGTTATCTTTGATAATTTACTTTTGAAAACTTCTGAGGGAACTCATGGGTAACCTGACAAAAATAATGTTTTGATTAATAAAGTCATATGGGATAGATTTGCATAGAAATCACAAAGCTGTTTCTTACACCTGTGTATTTTCAACTTTCTACTCAGTCACTGGCGGCAAACAAGATTGCAATGCTTCCTGTCACATATACAGTCTCTTTCTTTTTGCTTAGTAGTGATCTAGGAAGATGATGGCATTTGATTTAAAAAGAAAAGGGCCTGATATGAGCAGTGTGTAATATTTCCTCTGTGAAGAACTTGGTGTATTATCCCCCTCATCTGAAGCTCTCCAAGAATCTGAGCTTTTTATTTGAAAAATGAACTATACCATTTAGAGTCAAGAAAGTATTCATTAAAGTTGAATGTCAGAAAGGAAACTTTACCAACAACTTTTAATGTTTTATCCTTTAATATACATATCGAGATAGAAATTCTAAGTGAGATTTGCTTTTTACATTTAATTTGTAGCTTACATTCAGTACTACAATTTGAAGTGATAGAAATTGAATATTCTGCTTTTTTTTCCTTCTACACTCTAGAAATGAATTGTTAATAGACAAAAGATAAATGCCTTGTGGATTCAACCCATCATCTTTGTAATACATGATACCTGCCAGAACTTTGATTATTGGAAGTTCATATTGCAGATGCTATTTCAGAAATCCTATAAAGTACTTCTCTGATGCAAAAGATAAAGTTTTTGCTAAATTTTCTAGAAATAGTCTGATTTCACATTCTACATTGAAACTAGAGTTTATTATTCATTTAACATATTTGAGGGCTTACTCAATAAAGTGGAAAAACTGACGTTACATAGGAGACATTGGCCACAAATATCAGAAAACTCCAACCCATCAGGCTTAATTAAAAAAATTTTTTTAATAAATTAAATTTCATACCAAGAAGACACACGACTCCAGGGATGGTGGTTCAGCAGCTAAATGATATAAGCAAGAAGCCAGTTTTTTTCTATCCGTAGTGTCTCTGGCAAACCACCTTCATGATTGCTAAATGATTTCTGCAGCTACAGACATCACATGAGGACTCATAAATCTCCAAAGAAGGAGAGCAGTCAGCTCCTTCTTGATTTTTTTAAAGACTTAAAAAATCTTTTCCAGAAGACACTTAAAAGTCTTCCCTTCGCTTCTCATTGGGCAACATTGTGTCTAACAACTATGCCTAAACCAATCACTGGAAATAGAAGAGAATTACAATGTTAAGCTACTATGCATGGTTTACCCTGGACCAGGAAAATAATGCCCTTTCCAGGACTACATAGTATATAGGGGTGCACCTAGAATATAATCAGGACTCTGCTATCAAGGAACTATGTACAGGGATTCAGGCTTTGTTAGGCAACAAATATTACCTCCACAAGTATTACAAATTAAACTAGGTCCTTGCCCTGAAGAATTTTACAGTCTAGTGTGGGAAACAAACAGGACAATAAAGGATTGTAAACAGTATCCCAAGGTATACCACTAATAGGAGTATGTACCAGATGTTACAGGGGTTATGAAGAGAAGCACTGAGGAGGGGCATATGATTTTAGATTGAGAGGAGAAAATGGAGATAATGAGGATAAGACCAGAGGACAAGTGTTAATGCTGTGTGTTTATGACTGCAGTTCAGGAAATATGTTATGGTTTTCAATTTTTCAGTGCATTGTTTTAACAAATTGTGAAGGGTGTCTTAAAGATTTTTGTTGTTGCTTCAGTCACATCATAGTTTTAATTTTCAAATAAGATATGCTCTTCTTGGAAGATGTATGTACAAACTGATATCTAAAGCTTCATTATAGCTTTAGAGTTTGTTATTTCATACCAGGTGAGTGTGATTCATCAGAGTCATAAGGACAGTGATGATAGATGATCATGATGTTATAGTCATGTTGGCTCCATTAGTTTGACGGTATGTGATGGCATATGGATTGTAGGAAATATTTTATTCTGAGCTTTTGTTTTGGCATATTAAACATCATTAAACATTACACAATAAATTAACTCCATTAAGGTAATTGCCAATTACACTGTCACATAAATAGCAGAAAATGTGTTGCCTTTTTCAGTTTTCCTGTTGTAATTATAATCATAAAAGGAGAGACAGAGTAGAAATGATGACATTTTGGGTTGTAGCTGATGGGAACATTTTTATGCTCATTAAATCCATTTACAAGCAGTACTATGATTTCAGACATGTTGTACAACAACAACCAGAAAAGCCAGTATTTTCTCATGAAATGCATGTTCCCAATTCTAGGTGAGACTAGGAAAACAGCATGATAGTTATAAGAGAAATAATTTAAATAGTCTCAACTTTCTATTTGTGGAAATGTTCTAATAACAGAAACTAATGACACAGATTAAGTCAAGTTCCTTTAAAAAATTATTTTATCTTGATCTCCCATGTGAATTGATGTTAGGTGAGAATGACATACTAACTTTCTAACTGATTTGAAATCCCTAAAGATTGTAAAAAGTTTGTGTAAAATAAAATAACTACCTAGGATCGTCTTAATTTGGAGGAAGTTGTGACATATTCCAACTAAAAAGTGAAAAACCCTGTACAAAGCTCTGTATATGGTAGAGGGTTTTATTGATAAATTGCTGAGATATGGGCACAGAAATGGGGACAGTTGTTATAGTTTTTATTTTGTTGATATTTCATTTTGCCAACTGGGGACAAAATAATTATTTATAGCCATAAGAAGATGACTTTTGCCTCCTGTCTCCTAGTCTACCAAATGGTACCTCCATCTGCATGAATGCCTCACACCAGACTCAGGACTCTAGCTTTCTGTCCCTACTTGCTTTACATTTCCATGCCTCTTTTTAGTTTCCACCATTCTTCTTATCTTCATCTTTATTTGGCCATTTTCCTACCCCAAATTACAGTTTATTAGGTTACCTTTTGATCTATTCCCATTTTCTTTATCTCTTCCAAATGCAAAAAACAATAATGCATCTTTCTTCTACACATATAAGAAATTCTCCCAAGACTCTCATGTGCTTTAATTCACAAAAATTCAAAGAACTGTCACTCTCTACCATATTTTTTTCTGGTTTTATCATCTTGCTGTAGAAATAGTTTTTTGAAAAAAGGAAGATAATCTATTCTCACTTCTCTTTTCCACTTTTTGGTCAAGGAGCTATCAAACAATGGAAATTTAGAAAATTAGAAAAAATTCTAATTGTAGAATAATTGTAAGTGATAGAAATTTCTGCATTATGCACAATTTTACTGTATTTTTATGTTTGTTCTATATTTAGGGCAAATGTTTTCCCAAAGTGTGTCTTGAACAGTTTTATGATGGATTTTTAAATTTTTTTTCTTTATGTATGTATACATGTATCCCCTCTTTTTTTGGATTTCCTTCCCATTTAGGTCACCACAGAGCACTGAGTAGAGTTCCCTGAGCTATACAGTAGGTTCTCATTAGTTATCTATTTTATATATAGTATCAATAGTGTATATATGTCAATTCCAATCTCCCAATTCACCCCACCACACCCCCTTTCCCCTCTTGGTGTCCATATGTTTGTTCTCTACGTCTGTGTCTCTATATCTGCTTTGCAAATAGGATCAGCTATACTATTTTTCTAGATTCCACATATATGTGTTAATATACGATAATTGTTTTTCTCTTTATGACTTACTTCACTCTGTATGGCAGTCTCTACGTCCATCCATGTCTCTACAAATGACCCAATTTCGTTCCTTTTTTATGTGTGAGTAATATTCCATTGTATATATGTACCACATCTTCTTTATCCATTCCTCTATTTATGGACATTTAGGTTGCTTCCATGTCCTGGCTATTATAAATAGTGCTGCAATGAACATTGGGGTGTAAGTGTCTTTTTGAAATATGGTTTTCTCTGGGTATATGCCCAGGAGTGGGATTGCTGGGTCATATGGTAGTTCTATTTTTAGTTTTTTAAGGAACCTCCATACTGTTCTCCATAGTGGCTGTATCAATTTACATTCCCACCAGATCATCCTTTAACCTTGAAAAAGATTATTAGAGCAGACCGCTGTGAGTAGATATTTGAACAGAGAACCAAATAAGATAAGGGAAGTAAACATGGCACTACCTGGGGGAAGAATATTGCAAACAAAAGGAAATATGTAAAGGGCTTGAAGTGTGAGCCAACTTGAGTTGTTTGGTCAACAAGTTGGTCAGAAGGCTGAAGCAGAGTGAGGAATTAGGAGGGGGCAGGAACTGAGGTCATGAAAGGATCATGACTATCTGATTAATTTTACTCTTGGCTTCACTGTGATCTCCTTGAGGGCTGCACGTTTAAATGATTTGTTTTTTATGCTCAAGATTTAGTCCAGCGTCTGAATCTGGTACATACTAGGTCTTTCAGTAAATATTTGTTGAAAAAAAATTGAGATACAGGGGTTAAGGCCATTCAGATGTTTGGTCAATCAGAGCAGAATGAACAAAACAGAGCAGAATATTCAGGGACCTCCAGCCATGATGCAGCTGAACGATACTAGGTACCAGGAGGAACTGCAAGAAAGAAGCAAGAGAAGTGAGTGGTTGCCAGACCTTAGAGGACTCTCGGTACTACCAGGAAAAGCTAGGATTTTATTTTCTAGCTAAGTGCAGAGTTGATGGTAGGCTATAATGGGATCAGGCTTTAATTTGGGAGGAAAATCAGTCTGCTGGTAATATGAAAGATGAAATAAGAAGGAGGGGCCAGTTATAAAAGATATATTAATGTGGCAGAATCTATGGGATTTCAAATATATTATATATTTGGGGTTAAGGAGAGAAGGTAGTCTTTGAGGTACCCAGTTACCTGCTTAGGGACCTGATGACAGTGATGCCACTCACTGGCATTGGCATCAGAGCATGAGATCAGATTCTGGGGACAGGGAACAATATTACCATTTATTGTTTGAATTGTTACTTGTAGGTCTGGTTGACTGGATTTAAGCAAGTAGGGAAAGGACTGTGTGTTATATCACTTTGTCATGCATTTCTTCTGGTATGATGACTTACATATGCATTCTTCATAAAATATTTATTAAGAATTTTACATATCAGCATCTTCTATTAGGTTCACATTATAAGCTTGGAGAAAGGGGGAAACAAAGAACTGTATGATTGAAGTGGTATATAATTTCCTCTCATTTTTCCATGGGAGTAAATAGATTACAGTGAAGAGTCTTAGCACAGAGCATTGAAAGGAGTTATCTGTTATCTTTGCCATATTGTCCATGAAACAAGATGATACAAAAATTCCCAAATTCATTCAAGGATTTATGTCACCAACAGTTGCAAAAATCTTGAAAAAAGGATTTAGACACATTGCATTAATTATGATAAATAAAATCAAAACCCCAATGTACTGTTCTCAATTTTTCAAGGTATGTAAAAAGGATCAAATATTTTTATTTCCCTAAAGAAGGTAATTTTCACCAACAAACTCTATTAAAACATCAATTGATTCCCTAGGCTAGTCTAATATCAAATAATGAGTGTTTAGTTGCAATTCTTCTGACTGGTTTGTTAAATAAGTTCCTTTTACTCATGCCAAATATCTCCCTTCTGGGGAATTTGTCTTAATGTCTAGTTCATCTCTCCAAAATTATGATGTTACTGTGCTCTATTTCACATAGCTGTGAAATGAAAACAAGGAGTCATAAAATTAAAATGGCTAATATGCTTTTTTAATATCATTATGTGACTAATGAGTAGCTATAACATCTCGTGTACCTAAAGCAATATATTTGTCTTTCATCCTGTAATTAAGGAGAATATACAATACCCTGGAAATGTATCATATATACAAAATATTGGACATTTAGTTGCCTGAGATGTCTACTGGTTCCAGCAATTTCACAACTTTTCAACGAATTTAGTCTGACCTATAGTATATCAGGCACTGTGCAGGCAGTGGAGAAACAAAAACAAATTATGACATGTTTGCTGCCCTTCAGAGACTATGTTTTAAAATATATCATTTTAATATTTAACACTTATGTACTTATATTTCAAAATTGTTAATATTTTTAAAAACTAGGGATGGTTATGGCCACTTTAAATTTACATTAATTGAGAGTTTTTCCTCTGGTTAAAGAAAAAGAACTTACATTTATAACATTTTTACTAATATTTCTTAGGATCAATTTAATTTATAACATCATTGATTTTCTATGCAGAGATGTGAGTCTAGATATAGACATATGGGTTATTTCTCCTCACCAATATGTGTGGGATATTTCTTAATGCCTTTTATAGCTTTGAGGGGAAATATTCCTTTTTAAATTTTCTCCTTTGACCAGACTTGTGTCTTGATGGCAGAAAGTTATATTTAATAATTTTATAATCAAAAATCTCTTCACTGTCTACAGCCAACTGTAGCCCCAGTCTCACATCAGGCCTTCTGGGAGCCCCCTCTAACACTCCCACGCACCCACCACCAGCATTCTGGGTAGCAAGCAACTTCTGTCCTTCCTGTGGAATTCTCCTGTTGGATTATGAGCTCCTGTTCACTCTTCTGAGTGCTCAAGGTCCTTAAACAAAAATTGAACAAAAGTTATGTTCAATTATTTTTTCCTTGAATGAATAATATAGTGAGGAAACAGAGGAACACCTGTCATCGAAGGGAGGGACTCAGCTCCACCTGCGGCATATCTATAATCCAGTCTCTGAGATTTTAGAGTTTGGATAAGCTCTGATAATAACAACATTTGGGGATGTCTTGGGAAAGAGCGGAGGCTTATTATGCTAAAGGTATGTCTTTGTACTTGGCACTAAACTTGTTCATTTTATGTAATTAAAAGTATCTTTTAGCCAGTCAGTGTTGAGTATAGTGAATAAGAGAATGCGGTGGGCTTCATGAGATATCCGTTGTTCTGATAGTGCTTTGAATGTAACACATAAGGAAAGTTGAGATGTAAATAGTTCTTTTTTGCTAAACAAAAGAAGAGCAGAACAGAGAATTATCTCCTTTAGATTCAAACAGTATAGTAATTATCTGTGGATATCAAGAAATCACAGTTGCACTTTTCCTCTGTGAGCCTTCTGTTGGCAGCGCAGCTGGAGGTGAAGGTTAGGGCTGAGCTGTTTAAAGGTCATGCGACAGGGGGCGGGGAGTGGGGGAATAGTAATGTTTCCACAGTGCCCTACAATTTACTGATTTTTGTTTTTTAAAGATATATAAAAAGTATGTAAGTTAACAAAACTAGAATCTTGCCATTCTCTCCTGGCTCTTGGCAAACAGAAATGGCCTGCCAATGGGATAAGGCAGCTGTCACCATCATAACTTACTATTTTGATTCTTATATATCTTAATATTTCCTAGTTTAATATGTTTAATGGTTTGTAGTTTAATATTTGTAATAGTTAACAATGGCTTAGACAGAGTAAATTATAAAGGAGTACTTGCCATTGGTTTTAGTCATTTGGGACATAGACTAATGGAGAGGTCATATCTGTTGATCTTTCTGACTGACATGTCCACTTTTTATGGGAAGGAAACATTATATGCCAGGTTTCCATAAACAGGGCTGAATTCAGGGCTTTCCATGCTCAGAGGACCCCTTTGAGAGTCTCCATGGCAGCTGACTCGTCCTTCTACCCACTCAGCAGGAGCTTTGTTACCATGGTTTATAGGTGTCTCAGTTTTCACTTTTGTTCTCTAAAACAATTCTTCCTATTAAATAGGTTAGCTGCTCATCAACCCACTAAAATTCCTCTTTAGCTCCAGAGCACCACTGAAACTTAACCCTAACCAAGATCACCAATGGTGGCTTTATTGCTGACTGATCAGTGTCCTGTCCTTGAAATTGTCTCTTCCCTTGATTTATAAGACTTTACCCACTATTCCTTCTTTTTTTCTTTTCCTTCTTTTTTTTCTTGGGTTTCCTTTCTTCTTGCCAAATGTATCTGCTCCTCCAAGATTCTGTACTTGCCTCCCTTTGCCTCACATGTTACCTACTTTACCATGATAATCCCTTTCTGTTCCATGGCTTGAAATTCATTTATAAGCTAAATTGGTGTCTTCAGAGAAATACTGTCTTCAAAGTTCCAAATGTGTGTTCACCTTCCTACTATATAACTGCATTTGGGCATCCTATAGGCAATGGAAACCCAAGGTGTCCAAGACAAAATTCCATCTCCTCTCCACAAACCTGTACTGTTAATTTCTTTTGATACTTATCACCCACACTGCTATGCAGACACCCCTTGTAACAAGCCGTGAGAACATTGCTTAAACACTTTGAACAGTTTATCTGTAACATGAGAATAATATTTGCCTTGCAGAATTGCTGTGAAGAATATGTAGTGGATCTGACAAATATAGTTGTTTTAAAAATAATATGTTTTATGTATCTAAACAAAACTAAGACTTCAGATGCCAATCCTTGTTAAAATATGGAGACATAGAAAAGAATAAGTTGACTAGTATAGAGTTTTCCATAGTTTATTTTCATAATCATTAAGAAAACTTTTAATATTTAAAATTCATGAAGTCAGAGATCAGGCAAATTAGTAATAATACAGGAAAAACATCTGAAAATTATCTAAATGTTCACAAACAAGATTGATTAAGTAAACTATAGAATATTTATTTGATGGAATATTCTATTCAATATTCTATTGACAGTGGTGGGTCAGTGTTTATAATTTAACATCATATGAAGAAATTATGATATAGAATAACATGTATTATGTGGTCAAATTATGCATAAAAAGGGCACTACATGAGAATAAATTTCAAAATATATATTATAACTATATATGGAAGCTGCACTAATTTTTTAAGCACTATTTATTGTAATTTGCTTTTATAATTTAGAAAATTAAAACTAGCAAAGCAGCGGTCTCTGATCTAAAAATAAAGTAATATAACTATTTAAACAGGCCACAATATTTTGAGATAGCAGCAATAAAAACCCTATCTTTTTCAAAATGACTTTTTTACAGAGGAGCCTAGAAGCATTTTGCATAGAAAAAATGAGACACAAAAACAGCAAATTATTTTTTCCTCTCTGGTCTAGTAAGGAGGCAATTTTTAAGTTATTAAGTTTTAATGAAACAATTAGGAAGTTAAGGAGATATTTTTACACTGATGGCAAATCATACCTGTCCAGATTATACTAAATTCCCATATGGTCTCCCTATTTAAGCAATAAATGGAAGGGGATAATTTGGAATCAACTATGAACTTGAGATTTGCCGGTTTTGTTTTCTCTTGGGAATTCATGCTGACAGATTCAAGAAGAGCATTTATTCAGACTCTACAGGAAAACGCTTTATCTGTCTGTAAAAATGGAGTGTTTTTCATCTGGGCAGCAGTAACCTGCAGTCCAGGCTCTCACGTGCCTTATTTTTAACATTGTTTATTCTCACTGTGTTCTTGTAACAACCATTTATTTCTATTAAATCATTTGTTAGTGATTATGTTTGAAGCTCACATCTATTATTTGAGAATCTTATTGCAAAGCTTATAAGCATTTTCAGAATGAATAACTGAAGCTTTAACTTGGTTCTTATATAGGAAAGAATGCCTCAAGTACCAGGTGTTCAGTACACCATTTATGCTTTTCCTCTACTGCCTGTAAGCCATTTCATTCTAACAGATGCTGCAGGAGGCTGTTCTCTCCTATTGCTGAAATCAGTGGGGCTCCCAGAGCATATTTTGCAGATTCACTGCTCATGATTAAGTTCTTTTGAATTCTAAAGTGCTACAATGTAAAACTTGCTTTAAGCTTCCTAGAATTTATAGAAATCGCTCTGGGATGGAGAGATTTAAGCATGTGAATTGATTTCAGATAAGGATGGAGCCTTTATTTTTTTATAGCACCCGAAAGCCAGTATTATCATGAACATGGATGGTTTCTGAAACTGGACATTTCTGGATTTGTATTCAGATTCTGACACTCTCCAGCTATGTGGCCATAGGTGAATTTGTAAATCTTTCTGAGCCCTTGTCTCCTCATCTACCAAAGTGGCGGAATAACTCATTTCTTAACATAATTTTGAGAATTAAAATGAATTGACATATGAAAGCATCTAGCACTGTGCATGATAATCATAAGATGTTCATTCATGGTTACTTGAGTGTCTAGTACGTGGCCAGCATGACACTAATCATAGGTGATTCAAGCAGTTCACTCTTTGCTGGGGTTTGCATATTTGTTTGCTTATCGTCTGTCTAGGCTTCATCACAAAGTTAGAAACTCTGTGAGAGCAAGTATCTTCTTTTGCTGACACATGGTTGTTTGACTGAATAATTGAATGAATGAAATATTATCTGATTTAAATCCTAAAGCTGCATAGTAAATGGCTACATGATAGGAGTGAAGAGGCTCAATGGGTATTTCTGTCAAGGGGTAACATAAGCAAATTGGGAAATGAGAAACAGCCTGACATCTGGGGAAACTGTCATCAGCTGGGATGTGAAGGGTGAGGTGGGGAGCAGCATTTTGTCATGGAGGGCTTTGCGTGCTGTTCCAAGAAAGGAACTTTATTCTGTTATCCAGAGGCTTTCAGCCTTTGCTATGGGGACCCAACTTGGCTCTCAGAGTACCTCAGAACTGCCACAGGAATGAAGGGGAAGCCATGTGGGTGGGATTTAGCCTACAACTCCCATTTTTCTCCCCTAACTCCAGTATAATTTGTCAACCAGAACCATTTTTATTTCCGTAACCTATGTTGAGTAATACCTTTAGGGTTTTGAGTACTGGCTTATTTTTAGAAATGATTTTACTCCTCTTCAATAGATAGAAATGTACTATTTTCATGGTGACAATGGAATATTTCGTGCAATAGAATGGTATGGAAACCATTGCATGCTTGATAGATCTCCTAAGCAGTTCTCTAAAGGATGCATTTCCAGGATTCTAAGGTAGGTAACAGAATTAATCATGGTACAACCAAGGTGGAAAATACAAAAGGCACAAATAGATATGCAACATTGAAGGTTATACAGACCATGCAGGGCTTGTGGAATACTCAGCAGTAGTTGTCCACCTGAAAATATAGATAGATGAATCTGAATCTTGGGAAAATTTCTGGGCTGAACACATAGATTTGAGTGTCATTTACATAAAGGTCAAATTATAAGAATAGATAAAAAAATCAACCTGTGAAGATGTACAAACAGAAGAGCAGTAGGCCAAGGATGGACCTTTGGGAATGATTGGCTTTTCATAGACCAGGGTAGGACAGGGAGCAAAGAGATGAAGAAGAAATTGTAATTTTATGTGCAAAGAAAACTAGGACAGTTTGGTAACAGTGGAAGCCATGAGCATGTTAAGCTTAAGAAGGGGTGAGTGAGTATGGAATGTAAGATGTCTGGTGGGTTTATCAAATAGGGAGTCAAAATTATAATTCATACATATGAAAAATAAAATTATTATTTACCCTGAGATGCTTTTTCTAGCACTACTATATCATCTAAAGTTGACTTCTCATCTGCTTAGCAGAGAATTCTCTGCTCTTTTTATTGCCTTCAGATTCACTTATCCATATCCTTACACAGACTGAATACTGTTCATATGGAGATTAGAGTTAATCCTTTTATCTTCTTTAGGGTGGAGATATCATTAAAACTTAAATTATACACGAATACAGCTTAGCATTAAATGTGAACTCTTCAGCCGATTTTTAAAGTGTGGCATTTAGGTTTCACATTTGTGGGAAAGTCAAAATAAAAGATATACTTTATAATTCAACAGGTCTCAGAACACAGCAAAATTCCTATGCATGTATCTGATAGAATATTTCCCTTGAAAATTTAGAAATCTAGGTGGATAGTAGATACTTGTATTTAAAAGTGTACAGTAGACTAAAACGTGTTATAGATTCTGAATATAGAGACCAAGAATGGTGGATCAGGCATCTTCATAAATGCCCTTTAAATGCTCTTAAGCTATACAAGAAGCCTGGACATAATGATTTGGGACTGCTGTTCTTATGATATTTGGGGGATGCTGCTGTCACAGTGGGGTGCTATATCTGGCTCACATCCACTTGTAAAAGCCAATTGTGCACATCTTTTCTCAACTCTGCATCCAATCATGTAATTTGGTAGCTTGAAATTGGGTGTGGAGGCAGTATTGACCCCATGGCTTTGTTTTGTTTTTTTCTTTCTGAAGAGCTAATTGTTAAAATGTTAAGAGCATATCCCTGGAGATGAATGTGTCACTGACAGAAGAGACAGGTAAATGCAATTGCTATTTATCTGCTCCTTTAGTAGGGCTTTTCTTATGCCCTGGTATGCTGAAACACAATTGCATAGGGCATATATGTCCACTCTGAATTTCCACAGCGAGGTCAATCTAGAAATGAAAACACATTATGTTATTAGTAGTTAGACCCAATTCTGTTTTGCTGTGCATTCAAAATACTGCACCATATTAACATGTACAAGTTCACAATCACCTTTGATCCTACCATTCCACTAAACTGTTATTTTCATTATAGAACTTGTACTAAATTTCTGCCTGTATTACTGAAAATTATTGAAATTTCTCATGCAGTATTCAAGAAGGTCTATAATCATGAACAGCATTAGACCTATGCTCAGCTCTCTCACAAATTATTTCCTCAGTAAATTTGTTATTATGCAACCAGGAAGCATCTATAGCTTTCAGACTGTAATTGGCACAGAACTTTTAGCATCCAGCCTGATTACCCAGACTTCCCACAGTTTTCCTGAACTGGTTAAAAGGGCTCCATCAGGTCCTTGTTATCAATTATTTTCTTTCTTTCTCTCTTTTTATTTTGCAGTGTTTTCAATGTTTTCTTCAGTTTGGAAAAAAAATACGGAGCCCTTTACCAAATAAAGTGTTTTTACTATAGTTCAAATACATTCAAAGTTACTTTTATTTTATTTCAACTTATATAATTCCTTATTTAAAACTATGTGTGTGTGGGGAGGGTGGATAGATTCTACTAATTCATTAATTAAACTGTCCGATTCCCTTTTATTTTCCAATCTCCTCTTGATCTACTTAATTTTGAAATTGTTTCTTTATATTTAGAGCTCTTTTTGCGAACCTCTGAGTAATGTATAGCCACTAAATAACTTTACTCTTGCATTTTCACTTCAAAAAGATTTTGTTTTCCTTTTTAATTATCTGTGCCTCGGTTTCCCCATTTATACATGTACTATCCTTTAGAAATTGTTAAATGTTTGCATATCCCAAACACATGTATACTGATTCTTAGAATGTGAATAGAGAACTTATTAAGAAATAACTTATTAGGAAAAGAATTATTTTTAAAAAACTAATTATCAGTATTTGAGAAAATTAAGACTATATTCTCACAGAAGCTATTTCTTGATAGTTTTTGTCACTCAATCATAGAAATCTAAAAAAACATAATGTTATAAATTTCATAAAAGTAATTATTTAGGGGTTAAGGCTTGGGTTTATAACCCTTCCTTTTCTCTAATATTTCAAATCTACTAGTTCCTTAAGAATTGTGTGTTTGTTTATATTTTGAGAGACATGCAAGGGAAAAAATTTTAAAAACCCACCTTCTACACTTTGAAGATAGAATAACATGCACTGAATTTCAATATTGATCTGCTTTTTCTGCTTTAAAATCCTTTTGTGTTTCAAGCTATCTATGCCTGCTTTAACTTAGCTATATAGGGCATAATGCAGAGCTTCATGACTTAAAGTAGCTTAGATAAAGGAGAGGCAGTATAACGACAGGTAGAAACACTGGTTGTGTTTTGTTTTATTTCTCTTGAAAGCCAGAATTTTTAAATGATTAAAATACATTCAACCAAATGTCTGATTCAAATTGTTTGGGGAGATATGAGTAAGTGAGTGCTGAATGGTCATGTTTTTGTCTAGCTTCTAATGGTTACATGCATACATCTCAAAAGGTAAATCTTACTTTAGAAAGTATTTGGTTCAGTTAAGCACTTTTGAATACCCAGGATAAATACAAGTGTGTTTTTAGAGGTTTGAACTTCAGAATATCCAGGCAAATAATGATATTATATACATGTATACTAACTGAATACTGATGTTGGGCAATGTATTGTAAAATTTTTTATAAGAACTCAGAAAAATTGATACAGGAATTAGGGAATACATGAAAGAAACCAAGCCTATGAAAATGCTTCTTGGGGCAAAATTTGTACAAACTAGATATTAAGAAAGTATAGAGAATCACAGAGAAGAAGAAATGACCAGAAAAAAGAAAAAAAAAACAACTTGTACTTATAGAAAATACAATCTTTCATAAAAAGTATAATGAAGAATTATTGACATTCTTGTTTAAAACACTGGGCATATCAGTAATACATCATGCAAGCTCCTAAGTATAGCTGTGTGCTGATCTTCTCTTTGATTTAATAGACGAAAGTTAACTCTGCCGTTAAGGTGGAGGGTGAGGATAAAATGAGGGGGAACCGGCCAGCCTCATCCCTAGGTTTTCCAACCTAGGTATGATATCTTCACCATATTAAAAAATATTATATTTAGAAATTAATTGATTTAATATTATTACTTCACAACATTCTACTTTAATCCTCAGAACTTTGCTTTAGACTTTTCAAGTCATACTATTGATGAGTGCTTCTCAACTTTTGTCTACCTAACAAGTTGGATATCATCGTTATGACTGAAAGCAAGGGAATACTTTTTTTTCTTACGATGCTTATAGTTTTATTTTATATAATGTTTTAATTTGTGAATCGTGCCAAAAAATTTCAGAGGGAAATGAAGACAGTTCAGTAGCATGGCATAGAAAGTTAGGATTTTTATCGTTTTTATTAAAGTATAGTGTATTTACAATATTATATTAGTTTCAAGTGTACAACCTAGTGATTCAATATTTTTGCAGCTTATACTCCATTTAAAGTTATTACCAAAAAATCTATATTTTCCTGTGCTGTACAATATGGTCTTGTTGCTTACTTATTTTATACATTGTAGTTTGTGTCTCTAAATCCCATACCCCATCTTCTCCTCTCCCCCTTCCTTCACTCCACTAGTAACCACTAGTTTGTTCTCTAAATATGTGTCTGTTTTGTTACATACAGTTGTTTGTTTTATTTTTCAGATTCCACATATAAGTGATAACATAGAGCATTTATCTTTTTCTATCTGATGTATTTCACTAAGCATAATACTCTCTAGGTTCATCCATGTTGTTGCAAATGGCAGAATTTCATTCCTTTTTATGACTGAGTAGTATTCTATTATATATATAAATATATATGTGTATATATATATATATATAATGTCTTCTTTATGTATCTGTTGATGGACACTTGGGTCACTTTAATATCTTGCCTATTATAAATAATGCTGCTATGAACATTGGGGTGCATATATCTTTTCATATTAGTGTTTTCATTTTTTTTGGATATATACCCAGCAGTGGAATTGCTAGATCATATGGCAGTTCTATGTTTAGTTATCTGAGGAAACTCCATAATGTTTTCCATAGTGTGTGCACCAATGTACAATACCACTAACAGTGTACTAGGGTTCCCTTTTCTCCGCATCCCGGCCAACATTTGTTATCTGTAGATATTTTGATAACAGCCATTTTGATGGGTATGAGGTGATATCTCATTGTGGTTTTTGCTTTACGAATTTGCATGTCATCCTTGCGCAGGGGCCATGCTAATCTTCTCTGTATTGTTTCAATTATAGTATATGTGCTGCCAAAGTGAGCACTCTCATTGTGATTTTGATTTGTATTTCTCTCATGATTAGTGACGTTGAGCATTTTTTCATGTGCCTGTTGCCCATCTGTATATCTTCTTTGTAATAATGTCTATTCAGGCCTTCTGCCCTTTTTTTTTTTAATTGAGTCATATTAGCTGTTTATATGTTTTGGATATTAACCAATTATCAGTCATATCATTTGCAAATATATTCTCCCATTCAGTAGGTTGTCTTTTTTGTGTTGTCAATGGTTTCCTTTGCTATGCAAAAACTTTTAAGTTTAATTAGGTCCCATTTGTTTATTTTTGCTTTTATTTCTTTTGCCTTAGGAGACAGATCCAGAAAAATATTGCTACGATTTATGTCAAAGAGTGTCCTGCCTACATTCTCTTATAGGAATTTTATGTTTTAAGGTCTTACATTTAGGTCTTGACTCCATCTCGAGTTTATTTTTGTATATGGTGTGAGGAAATGTTCTAATCTCATTCTTTTACATGTAGCTGCCCAGTTTTCCCAGAACCACTTATTGTCTTTCCTCCATTGTATATTCTTACCTCCTTTGTCATAGATTAATTGGGAATAAGTGTGTGGGTATTTTCCTGTGTTCTCTATTCTGTTCCATTGAGCTATATGTCTGTTTTTGTGCTAGTACCATGCTGTTTTGGTTACTATTGTTTTGTAGTATAATCTGAAGTAAGGGAACATGATACCTCCAGCTTTGTTCCTTTTTCTCAATATTGCTTTAGTAATTCAGGGTCTTTAGTGGTTTCATATAACTTTTCAGATTATTTTTTTCTACTTCTGTGGAAAATGTCTTGGGTATTTTAATAGGGATTGCATTAAATCTATAGATTGCTTGGGTAGTATGGACATTTTAACAATATCAATTCTTCCAGTCTGAGAACATGAGATATCTTCCCATTTCTTCGTATCATTTTCAGATTTCTTCATCAAAATTTTATAATTTTCAGGGTATAGGTCTTTCACCTCCTTGGTTATGTTTTTTCCTAGGTATTTTCTTCTTTTGATGTGATTGTAAATGGGATTGTTTCCTTAATTTTTCTTTCTGGCAGTTCATTATTAGTGTAGAGAAAAGCATCAGATTTCTGTATATTAATCTTGTATCTCGCAACTTTACTGAATGTATTTATTAGTTTTAATAACTTTTTTGGTGACTTCAGAGTTTTCTATATAAAGTTTCATGTCATCTGCAAATAGTGACAATTTTACTTCCTCTCTTCCAATTTGGATGCCTTTCATTTCTTTTTCTTGTCCGATTGCTGTGCTAAGCCTTCCAATACTATGTTAAATAGAAGTGGTGAGGGTGGACATCCTTGTCTTGCTCCTGTTTTTAGAGGAAATGCTTTCAGCTTTTCAGCACTAAGTATGATGTTAGCTGTGGGTTTTTCATAAACGGCCTTTATTGTGTTGAGATGTGTTCCCTCTATACCAACTTTGATGAGACCTTTTGTCATAAATGGGTGTTCAATTTTGGCAAATGCTTTTTCTGTGTCTATTGAGATGATTATGCGATTTCTATCCTTCCTTTTGTTAACGTGGTGTATCACATTGATTGATTTGCAAATATTGAACCAACCTTGTGTCCCTGGAATAAATCCCACTTGATCATGGTGTATGATCCTTTTTTTATAGTTTTGAATTAGATTTGCTAATATTCTTTTGAGAATTTTTGCATCTGTATTCATTGTTGAGATATTGGCCTGTAATTTTCTTTTTTCCTGATGTCTTTGTCTAGTTTTGGTATTAGGGTAATGTTGGCCTCATAGAATGAATTTGGGAGTGTTCGACTCTCTTCAGTTTTTTGGAAGGTTTTGAGACGGATAGGTATGCTCTTCTTTATGCGTTTGGTAGAATTCCCTAGTGAAACTATCCAGTTCTGTGCTTTTGTTTGCTGGGAGTTTTTTAATTACAAATTCAATTTCATTACTAGGGGTAGGTCTGTTCAGATTGGCTATTTCTTCTTGATTCAGTCTTGGAAAGTTGGATATTTCTAGAAATTTGTCCATTTCTTATATGTTTTCCAATTTGTCTATGATTTTTTTTATCCCTGTGGTATCTTATTTGTCCTCTTTCATTTCTTATATTGTTTATTTGAGCCTTCTCTATTTTTTCTTGGTGAACTTGTCCAAATGTTTATCAATTTGTTTTTTCTTTTCAAAGAACCAGCTCTTGGTTTCATTTATCTTTTCTTTTTTTTTTTTTTGGTCTCTATTTTATTTATTTCTTCTCTGATCATTATTATTTCATTCCTTCTGCTGACTTTTGGGCTTGTTTGTTCTTTTTCAAGTTCCTTTATATACTAATAGGCCAGGATTTTTATTTGAGAGTTTCCTTGTTTCTTGATGTATCATTATAAACTTCCCTCTTATAACTGCTTTTGCGCATCCCACAGATTTTGGACAGTTCTGTTCCTATTTTCGTTTGTCTTGAGGTATTTTCTGATTTCCTCTTTGACTCAAATTTTTTCCAGTAGCATGTTTTTTAGCCTCCATGTGTTTGTGCTTTTACTATTTTTCTTTGTGTAAAAGATTTCTATGGTTGTGATCAGAAATAATGCTTGATATAATTTCTATCCTTTTAAACTTGTTGAGACCTTTCATGGTCTTGCATGTGATCACTCCTGGAGAATGTTCCACGTGAGTTTGAAAAGAAAGTGTACTCTGCTGTCTTTAGATGGAGTGTCCTTTAGATATCTATTAACCTGACTAGTCTATTGTATCATTTAAGACCACTCTTGACTTATTGGCTTTCTGTCTTTGATGTAAGACATTGATGTAAGTGGGGTGTTGAAGTACCCTGCTACTATTTATTATTGTCAGCTTATCTCTTTATGTCTTTATTATTTGCTTTATATATTTAGGTGCTCCTGTATTGGGTGTATATATATTGATGAGTATAATATCTTCTTCTTGTATTGATCACTTTATCATTATATAATGTCCTTCTTTGTCTCTTGTTATAGATTTTGTTTTTAAAGTCTATTCTGTATCATGTGAGTATTGCTACCCCCACTTGTCATTGCCATTTGTATGAGAAATATCTTTTTCCAGCTTCTCACTTTTGTCTGTGTGTGTCTTTAGTTCTGAACTGAGTATCTCATAGGCACCATATAGATGAGTTTTCTTTTTTACCCAATCAGCCACCCTGTTTCTTTTGATTAGAGCATTTAGTCCATTGACATTTAAAGTAATGATTCATAGTTATGTACTTATTGCTATTTTATTTCTTGTTTTCTGTTGTTTTTGTAGTTCTTCACTGTTCTTTTCTTCTTTTAGTTTCCTCCCTTGTGGTTTGATGCTTTTCTTTAGTGGTATGTTTGTATTCATTTCAGCCTTGTTTTTCTGTATCTATTGTAGGTTTTTGATTTGTGGTTACCATGGGGTTTGTTCATGTTGACCTATAACTATATCTATTTGTTTTAAACTGGTACTCCTTCAAGTTCAAACACTTTCTAAAAGGTCTACATTTTTTACTCCCTGCTCCCACATTTTGTGCTTTTGATGTCAGACTTTACATCTTCATGTTTATTCCTTTACTCATTATGTAGTTATACTTGATTTTACAGTTTTTGTCTTTTAATTTTTGTACTAAGTCATTGATCCTCATTCTTTATTATATATTTGCCTTTACTAGTGGCATTTTTTCCCTTTCCTACTTACTTCTTGTTCTTGCTTCTTTCTTATTTCTTGTTATAGGCTTTTCTTTTCCACCCTGAGAAGACCTTTTAACATTTCTTTTCAGGTCAGTTTAGTATTGATGAACTTTTTCATTTTTGTTTGTCTGAAAAGCTTTTAACTCTCCTTCTATTCTAAATTATACTCTTGGTAGGTAGAGTATCCTAGGTTGCAGGTTTCTCCCTTTTAGCACTTTGAATATATCATGCCACTCCCTTCTGGTCTTCAAACTTTCTGCAGCAAAATCAGCTGTTAGGCTCATGGGGTGTTGCTTGTATATGCCTCTGTTTTTCTCTTGCTGCCTTTAGAATTCTTTCTTTATCTTTAACTTTTCCATTTTAATTATAGGTCTTGATGTGGGTCTATTTGGGCTTATCTTTTGGGGGACCTTCTGTGCTTTTTGTCTAGATATCTGTTTCCTTCTTCAGGCTTATGAAGTTCCAGCCATAATTTCATCAAATACATTTTTTTTATCCCCTTCACTTTCTCTTTTCCTTCTGGGACCCATAAAATGTGAATGTTTGTGTACTCAATGTTATCCCAAAGATCCCTTAAACTGTTCTAATTTTTTAAATTTGTCTTTCTTTTTGCTGTTCTGACTAGATGATTTCCATTATTCTATCTTCCAGATCACTTATGCATTCTTCTGTTTCACCTAGTCTGCTTTTCATTCCTTATAGTGTGTTTTTCATTTCAGTTATTCTTCAGTTATAACTAGTTCTTTTTATATTTTTTAGTTCCTTGTTAAACTTCTCACTGAGCTCATCTACTCTTTTCCCTAATTCAGTTAGCATTCTGCTTTGAATTCTTTACTGGTAAACTGTTTATTTCTGTTTCATTATTTGCTTTTCCAGGGCTTTTCTCTTGTACTTTCAATTGAGACAAATTCTTCTCCTCATTTTTCTTATCTTTCTCTGTCTCTGAAATTAAGTGAAACAGTTATCTATGGTGGTCTTGAAGTGTGTCTTTATGTTGGCGCATCCCTACATAGTTTACATGTGTCCAGTGGCTTTGGTGGGAGAGCTGGATTTGATGAGAACACAAGTCACGTCTTTCCTCATGGTGTGCTGGCAGCTATCACCTTGGTAGGAGGTGGGGCTGGAGATGGGGGCATACTGCCAGACTCAGGTGTGAAGTGGCACTTTCCCTCAGGGGTAGGGTCGGGTCTCAAGTTGCTGAGGGTTGGGTCCAAGCTAGCTCAGTTCCCTTTTAGTGTGTGCTCTTCTCTCCCAGCACTGGCACCCTCATCCCAGAAGGAAGCAGTGCTGGAGCAAGAGGGGCTGGTATTTATGTGAAAACTCAGTCTCTGTGCACTGATGCTGAATTGAATCTTAGAGTTTTGGGTGAAGTAGAAAAGAGTAGCTTTATTGCTTTGCCAGGCAAACGGGGACACAGAGGGCTTGTGCCCTCAAAAACTGTCCCCACCCAGGGGGATTTGGTGAGGAGTTATATGGCAATGGTTCAAGGGCAGGGTTGCTGATAAGGATCAGTGTGCGTGCAGGGTCTGCATTCCTTTAATTTGGCCTCAGGCAACTCCCAATCAGCCTCTGTGGTTCTTGATGTTATCAAACTGTGACCTTCTCTCTGGAATAAAGAATGCTTCATCAAGTAGTTAACATCTTCCATTTGTTGGGGTTTTTAGTTCTGTAGAAAAGCTCAAACATATTAGTATGTGTATCCATTGAGGTAGAACCAGGATTCTCTCCCAAGGCTGCACTGTTGTTTCTTGGCTGCTGCTACCTTGTCTCTGCATCCCCTCCCTTCCCTGATTAGCAACTGTTTGAACCTGGCCTTTGGAATTCAGGGAAGGTCATGGAGGCTGAAGTCTCTTTGCTACAAAGAAGAAACGGGGGACACAAAAAGGCTTCCATGCCCAGGAGCCTAACAGGGTCCTGCTCAGTTTCACTACTGGGTATTTGGTGAGGGTTGGGGTGCAGGCTGTACTGGTTGGGATGCCATCAGAGATCCACACTGCCTCTGGTATGCCTCCTGTGCAATTGCCAGTAGTGACTGTCCCCTCCCTGCTCAGAACTGTTTACAGTTTGAGCTGCCTCTGCGTCTCATGGCTGAGCTTTCTCCTCAGTTGTCACAGCATTCATTTCACTGTGGGGCTGCAACGCAAGGCCGGCAGGGCTGGAGTGTTTGTCAGCCCAGGCTGGGGTACACACTGGGTCCATCGCAGGAAATCAGTCATTCACTCACAGGGTTTCAATCCACACTCCCCACCTTGTTTCAGGAGCAAGAAAGCCTTCACGCACTCCTCACAAATGGAATCTAGGCTTCTCACAGTACTCCTGTTAGTCCACCAGCCCTCCAGTCAGCCAAGGGGGATCTTCTTCCCCTTGTCAGACCCCAGGGCTGTGACACCCAATATGTGGCTTGAACCATTCACTCCCCAGGAATGTTCTCTGCCCATGTAATCTCCTTTTTCTTCTGAGTCCCATCCCAGGGGCACAGATTGTGACCTGATTGGTTTTCTTCCCTTCTGATCCAATTCCATGTGGATCTTTCTTATAGCCTAGGTTGCGCAGGAATCTTTCTGCCAGACTCCACTTAGTTTTCAATGAGAATTGTTCCACATGTAGATAAATTTTTGATGTGTTCCTGGGAGGAGGTGAGTTTTATGTCCTCCTACTCTGTCATCTTAATTTGACACTGGGAATGATTTTTCATATGCTAGTAAGCCCTTTTAAACTATGAGTGACTTCTTATATTTGAACCTAGGCCAAACCACTGTAAAAATTCATGGGCTCACAATATATCTTAGATATCACATCTTAAGCTCAGAGATCAGAACTTGGCCTATAATCTTGGTAGCCACATCTGTGTACCAAGTTGATTTTACCTCATCAGAGAGAGTTAGTGAACTGTGTTCAGTACTGTAATTACAGCTTTGAGCAGGCATGTCCTACCTGTACAAGGCTATTTAGCAAAAAGCACTGAGCAGAGAGACAGGGCCACCTATTGAGATAAGCAAAGATCAAGTAAAAGGCACTGACTGGATCAAATGCTAATCTTTGCAGAGATCTTGTTTCTTGAATATTAGTGCAACTTCATTACTTCCTGCATAAAAGATGTTATTTATATACTACAAGAACACTCTTCTGGGTACTGGTAAAGAATAAAAAAGACTAATAAGACATGGTTCATGTCCCTAGGGAACATAAATAGAAATAAATAGAGGTAAGCATTAGCAAGTAGTGTAATTAGACAGGTATAATTTTGGTAAACCATCTTTACAGAAGAAATTAGAAAAAGACATTAAAACTAAAGGTTCTATGCTAAGTGTTACGCTAATTATGTATCAAGAACAATACTTCAGAAGGGAGTGGTAGGGCATATTTAAAGTGATAAAAGGGAAAAACCTGCAACCAAGATTACCCAGCAAGGATCTCATTCAGATTCCACGGAGAAATTAAAATCTTACAGACAAGCAAAAGTTAAGAGAGTTCACCACCACCAGCTTTACAACAAACACTAAAGGAACTTCTCTAGGCAAGAAACTCAAGAGAAGGAAAAGACTCACAATAACAAACCCAAAACAATTATGAAAATGGTAATAGGACCATACATATCAATAATGACCTTAAATGTGAATGGATTAAATGCTCCCACCAAAAGACACAGACTGGCTAAATGGATACAAAAACAAGACCCATATATATGCTGTCTACAAGAGACCCACTTCAGACCTAGGGACACATACAGACTGAAAGTGAGGGGATGGAAAAGATATTCCATGCAAATGGAAATCAAAAGAAAGCTGGAGTAGCAATTCTCATATCAGACAAAATAGACTTTAAAACAAAGACTATTACAAGACACAAAGAAGGACACTACATAATGATCAAGGGATCAATCCAAGAAGAAGATATAACAATTGTAAATATTTATGCACCCAACATAGGAGCACCTCAATGCATAAGGCAAATACTAACAGCCATAAAAGGGGAAATCAACAGTAACACAATCATAGTAGGGGACTTTAACACCCCACTTTCACCAATGAACAGATCATCCAAAATGAAAATAAATAAGGAAACACAAGCTTTAAAAGACACATAGACCAGATAGACTTAATTGATATTTATAGGACATTCCATCTAAAAACAACAGAATACACTCTCTTCTCAAGTGCTCATGGAACATTCTCCAGGATAGATCATATCGTGGGTCATAAATCAAGCCTTGGTAAATTTAAGAAAATTGAAATCATATCAAGTATATTTTCCAACCACAAAACTATGAGACTAGATATCAATTACAGTAGAAAAACTGTAAAAAATACAAACACATGGAGGCTAAACAATATGCTACTAAATAACCAAGAGATCACTCAAGAAATCAAAAAGGAAATCAAAAAATATGTAGAAACAAATGACAGTGAAAACACAATGACCCAAAACCTATGGGATGCAGCAGAAGCAGTTCTAAAAGAGAAGTTTATAGCAATACAATCCTACCTCAAGAAACAAGAAAAATCTCAAACAACATAACCTTCTGCCTAATGCAATTAGAGAAATAAGAACATAAAAAAACAAAAGTTAGCAGAAGGAAAGAAATCATAAAGTTCAGATCAGAAATAAACGAAAAAGAAATGAAGGAAACAATAGCAAAGATCAATAAAGCTAAAAGGTGTGTCTTTGAGAAGGTAAACAAAATTCATAAACCATTAGCCAGACTCAACAGGAAAAAAAGGGAGAAGACTCAAATCAACAGAATTAGAAATGAAAAATGAGAAGTAACAACTGTCAATGCAGAAATACAAAGGCTCACGTGAGACTACTACAAGCAACTATATGCCAACAAAATGGACAACCTGGAAGAAATGGACAAACTCTCAGAAAAGTACAAACTTCCAAGACTGAACCAGGAAGAAATAGAAATATGAACCAACCAATCACAAGCACTGACATTGAAAATCTTCCAACAAACAAAAGCCCAGGACCAGATGGCTTCACAGGCGAATTCTATGAAATATTTAGAGAAGAGCTAACACCTAACCTTCTCAAATTCTTCGAAAATATAGCAGTGGGAGGAATACTCCCAAACTCATTCTACGAGGCCACCATCACCCTGATACCAGAACTACACAAAGATGTCACAAAACAAGAAAACTACAGACCAATATCACTGATGAATGTAGATGCAAAAATTCTCAACAGAATACTAGCAAACAGAATCTGACAAAACATTAAAAGGATCATACACCATGATCAAGTGGAGTTTATCCCAGGAATACAAGGATTCTTCAATATACACAAATCAATCAATGTGATACACCATATTAACAAACTGAAGGATAAAAACCATGTGATTATCTCAATAGATGCAAAAATGGCTTTTGACAAAATTCAATACCAATTTATGATAAAAACTCTCCAGAAAGTGGGCATAGAGTGAACCTACCACAACATAATAAAGCTCATATATGACAAACCTGGAGACAACATCGTTCTCAAAGGTGAAAAACTGAAAGCATTTCCTGTAAGACCAGGAGCAAGACAAGGTTACCCACTGTCACTGCTATGATTCAACATAGTTTTGGAAGTTTTAGCCACAGCAGTCAGAGAAGAAAAAGAAATAAAAGAAATCCAAATCAGAAAAGAAGTAAAACTGTCACTGTACTATACATAGAGAATCTCAAAGATGCTGCTAGAAAACTACTAGAGATAGTCAATGAATTTGGTAAAGTAGCAGGATACAAAATTAGTGCACAGAAATCTCCTGCATTCTTATACACTAACGATGAAAAATCTGAAAGAGAAATTAAGGAAACACTCCCATTTACCACTGCAACAAAAGAAATAAAATACTTAGGAATAAACCTTCCTATGGAGACAAAAGACCTGTATTCAGAAAACTATAAGACACTGATGAAAGTAATTAAACATGATACAAACAGAGAGATATACCATATTCTTGGATTAGAAGAATCTACATTGTGAAAATAACTATACTACCCAAAGCAATCTGTAGATTCTATGCAATGCCTATCAAACTACCAATGACATTTTTCACAGAACTAGAACACAAAATTTCACAATGTGTATGGAAACACAAAAGACCCTGAATAGCCAAAGCAATCTTGAGATAGAAAAACAGAGCTGGAGGAATCGGACGCCCTGACTCCAGACTATACTACAAAGCTACAGTAATGAAGACAGTATGGTAATGGCACAAAAACAGAAATATAGATCAATGGAACAGGATTGAAAGCCCAGAGATAAACCCACGCACATATGGTCACCTTATCTTTGATAAAGGAGGCAAGAATATACAGTGGAGAAAGGACAGCCTCTTTAGTAAGTGCTGCTGGGTAAACTGGACAGCTACATGTAAAAGAATGAAATTAGAACACTCCCTAACACCATACACAAAAATAAACTCAAAATGGATTAAAGACCTAAATGTAAGGCCAGAAACTATCAAACTCTTAGAGGAAAACATAGGCAGAACACTCTATGACATAAATCACAGCAAGATCCTTTTTTACCCACCTCCTAGAGAAATAGAAATAAAAACAAAAATAAACAAATGGGACCTAAAGAAACTTCAAAGCTTTTGCACAGCAAAGGAAACCATAAATAAGACCAAAAGGCAGCCCTCAGAATGGGAGAAAATATTTGCAAATGAAGCAACTGACAAAGGATTAATCTCCAAAATATACAAGCAGCTCATGCAGCTCAATATCACAAAAAAAAAAAAAAACAATCCAATCCAAAAATGGGCAGAAGACCTAAATGGACATTTCTCCAAAGAAGATATACAGATTGACAACAAACACATGAAAGGATGCTCAACATCACTAATCATTAGAGAAATGCAAATCAAAACCACAATGAGGTATCACACCACACTGGTCAGAATGGCCATCATTAAAATATCTACAAACAATAAATGCTGCAGAGGGTGTAGAGAAAAAGGAACCCTCTTGCACTATTGATGGGAATATAAATTGATACAGCCACTGTGGAGAACAGTGTGGAGGTTCCTTAAAAAACTAAAGGTAGAACTACCATATGACCCAGCAATCCCACTACTGGGCATATACCCTGAGAAAACTGTAATTCTAAAAGAGTCATGTACCACAGTGTTCTTTGCAGCACTATTTACAATAGCCAGGACATGGAAGCAACCTAAGTGTCCATCAACAGATGAATGGATAAAGATGATGTGGCACATATATACAATGGTATATTACTCAGCCATAAAAAAAATGAAATTGAGTTATTAGTAGTGAGGTGGACGGACCTAGAGTATGTCATACAGAGTGAGGTAAGTCAAAAAGAGAAAAATACATATGTTAATACATAATATGGAATCTAAAAAAAAAAATTGTTCTGATGAACTTATGGACAGGACAGGAATAAATACACAGCGAGTAGAGAATGGACTTGAGGACATGGTGCGGGGGAAGGGTAGACTGGGACAAAGTGAAAGAGTAGAATTGACATATATACACTACCAAATATAAAATAGCTAGCTAATGGGAAGCAGCTGCATAGCACAGGGAGATCACCTCGGTGCTTTGTCACCACCTAGAGGGTGGAATAGGGAGGGTGGAAGGGAAGCACAAGAGGGAGGGGATATGGGGATATATGTATGCATATAACTGATTCACTTTGTTATACAGGAGAAACAAACACAATATTGTAAAGAAATTATACTCCAATAAAGATGTTAAAAAAATTTTTTTTAATTCTTTATTGGAATTGACAACACTTTTTCTACTGTATTTCCCTGCCACCTTTATCTTGAATCTATTGACTCTGTAGTTCTGTTTCTGGCCTGTCTATTCTGCTCTTTTGATCTATTTTATGTGCATATACCAATAACAAACTGTCTTAATCACAACAGCTCTGGTCCTGATATATGATAATGTTAAGTCCTTAGCTTCTGTTGTTATCTTGCCTTGGCTATTCTTACCTTTTCTTATTTCTACATAAATTTTAGAATCAATTTTCCCATATTCCCAAAAAAGACTCCTGGGACTTTTGGGCAATTTCATTCACTATATAGATCAGTTTGAGGAAAATTGACATTTTTGATATGCAATATTCATTTCAAAACATAATGATCCCTCCATTTATTTGTGTTTTAATTTCTTTCATCATATTGTGTAGTATTCTCTATAGGAGCCTTGAAGGTGTTTCCTTAGATATATACTCCTCCACATGTGATGTATTAAGCTGCTAGTATAAATGGCATATTTTGTTTGTTAATTTTATTTATTTGTTTTTTTAATATAGAAATACATCATTTTATGTTAATAAATTCAATGATTTTGCTAGATTCACTTACTGATTTTCATAATTTTTATATTGATTATTTCATATTTTTTATGTATGCAATCAGATCATCCATGAATAATGAAAGTTTTATTTCTTCCTTCCCCACACTTATAACTTTTATTTCTTCAGTAATTTCAAAAGTTTGGTCCTTAAGGACAATGTTGAACAGCAGTGGTGCTGGGAAGTATATCTGTCTTCTTCCAGATCTCAGAGGGAAATTATTCAGTATTTTACCATTAAGTTTGATGTTTTCTCTGGGGTTTTTATAGATACTTATCAGACTGAGAAAGTTCTCTTCCCTTCTCTCTCTCTCTCTCTCTCTCTTTTTTTTTTTTTTTTTTTGCTAAGTTTTTTTTCCCTAAGTAATCATTAAAGAGTGTTACATTTTTCCAGGTGTACTTTCTGTCCTTATTGAGATGATATTTTCCTCCCCTCATATTAACATTTGTCTATTATGTCTTCATTTATTCTTTTACATTTAGGCTTTCTCAATCACAGTGTTTTAACATGTTTCTTTCAAACAACATATAAAGATTTTTTTGATATAATACATGAATTTTTTTCTTTTACCATTGAATTAATTTATATTTATTGATGTGACATATATATTAGTTTGTGATTCTGTTATGTTGTCTGCTCTGTTTTTAATGCTTCTGTTTTCAATATTTTGTTATTTTTGTTTTATCTTCCTCATATCTGTTTGTTTATAGTTTTGATTTGTGTGTTTGTGTGTGCAAGCACTTGCACGCATATACATGTCTGTGTGTGCCTGCTTTCCCTCAGCTAATTTAGAAAGTTTATAATGGGTTTTTTAAAATTAGCTGTTATATCAAAGACATTTAGTAGTATACATAATATTCTCAGTTAAGATCCTTTGTTTTTCAATGCCAGCTACAACTTGACCACTGTATTGGTTAGTGTTTTCTTATCTTTAATTTTTGGTAGTTTCCTCTTATAATGTGATGAAATAGATTTAAAGGTTACTTCTTGATTTATTTATATACTTAATGCCTATTGGTTTTCCTTAAGGAAAGTTTAAAAAATGAATGCACCTAAACTCTTTCTATCTGTATTAGTTTCCTATTGCTGCTGTAATAAATTACCACAAACTTAGCAGTTTAAAACACTGCAAATTTTTCTTATAACTCTGGATTCTAGAAATCCAAAGTCAGTCTCACTGAGCTAAAGTCAAGATGTCAGCAGGGCTGGTTCCTCCTGGGATCTAGAAGAGATTCCATTTCCTTGACTTTTTCAGGTTCTAGAGGCTGTCCACATTCTTTCCATCCAGCAATTGTATCACTCCAAATTTGCTTCCATCATTCCATCTCCTTCTTTGTCATTACCTTCCTCTTATAAGACCCTTGTGACTACATTGAACCTACCTGTTTTATTATTTTATCTCTTAGGTGTTGATTTATTAGAACCATGTTTTCTATTAGAAATTTTAATGTAAATTATCCATTCATTTTCTTCTGAAATAGAGCTTCTGTTATTTTTCACCTGGCTCATTTTTAACATGGAGAATTTGGCCCACACTTCCTATTTGCACTGATACTGTTTGTATAATTTCATGATGAGTGCTTACTTTATCCCCTTATCTGACTCCTATTTATCTTTTCTCAAAGCTGCAGCAAGCCTCTGTGTGTGTTCTGTGTATATTTGAGAGAGGTGTTTGAAAAATAGGGGTGGAATCGGAATCAGCTGGGACTAGGCATAAACCTAATCAGAAAAACTAAACTGTACCTTGTTTATCACTGTCTTATACCCTAGTTAACTTTGCAGAAGACGTATCGTAATCCATGCCAGAATTTCTTCAGGCTTCAAATAGCACCTGTGAATTTGGTGCAAATTCTAAAACTCTCTGCATTTATCAAAAAGCAGCTGCCTAAGTAGTTTTTAACCCTATTTGATCCTGGATTCCTCCAAAGTCTTTTTCTAACCCTCTAAAAGCATAATAGGATGAGATTCACAATTTGATTTTAGGCCCCTGTGTTGAGTTTAGAGTGGATTGAAGATACTTTCACAGGTTCTTCTACTTTGTACCACCATAGAAATGTCTTTTCTCTTTTTATGTGTTTAACTAAATTCTTGTTTATCCATGGGATCTTACCTATGGGTGTCTGAAATGTTTCTACTTTTTCTCTCTGCTTTTCTCTCAGCAGGAGAACCAAAACCATAATGGTCAACCATGTTTCCTTTTCCTGAGGCTTTTGGTCCTCTCTGAGTTGCTTCCATGTATTCTCATTATGCTCTTTCCAACCATGGATTTTTAGTACAAATTTTTCAGGATGTTGTGAAATCACCTCTTCCTTCCTATACTTTTCATTGGGCTTTTGGGAATAACATAGAGCTAAACCAAGTCATGCCTTGTAGAATATTTTTAAAAGCCTTCTCTTTCTCTGACTACCAGCTCTTGTTTTGATGACCTCTGTTGTATTTGTGGAAGTTTGTTGTTTGTTCGTTGGTAGGTTTCATTTTGTCTTTAGCCTACTTGCACCCATATTTTTAGGTTTGGAGGCAGTGAAATTTTAAGATTTAATATAATTCTATTATCTTTGGAAGTTTGTATTTAGATTCGTTAAGTCTTTTCTAAAAGTAATTTTTCTTCTATTCAATTATATTACGTTTTGATTCTTTTGGGTCATTTCCATTAGTGTTCGGAATGGAAATATGTTGGTGAATGTGATTTCCATGGCGCAGGCAACCCTAACTATGACTGACTTTGGCATGAGTTAATGTTATTGAGGCAAACAAGATCTGCTTCCAAGCCCTGGCCCTGTTCTACTTAAGCATGATTTGAACCTGGGAAAACAACTCTCCTCTTAAGTTATAATTGATTTTTTGAACTGTACCCTCCAGTCTCTGAGGAAAATAAGAAATTTGGAACTACAATGGGAATTCATATGCACTGTTTGGTGAAGCATATCTTAATAGGATTTCTTTAACCAAGTGAGCTAAATCTTGAAACTCCGAGTTTGGTTGACTGTTTTTCCTTAACTTCTTAGGATTTACCTTTGACTAATTTCTTTCAGATGAAACGCTGGATTAAGGGTTTGCAACCATCATTGTGCATTAGAATCACCTGGGAAGTTTAAAGAACAATAGCTGCCCAGGTTCTAGTGCTAGAAATTTTATCTAAATTTATCAGGGGCTGGACTCTGATAGTGGTGCTTTTAAAAAGCTCCTAGAGGTGTCGAAAGTGTAGCCAGAGTTGAGAGCCATTGTAACAGAAAAGGAATCAGGAGGAAGATCCATCTTCAGGAGTGACAGTAAGGGAACACTGGCTTAACACCACTACAATTCAGGATAAATGAAAGTAAATTGTTTCACCTTCCCTTGGAGCCCAAGAGAAATTATTTTAATTTGAATTATTTTGCAACATCATTATTGAAAAAGAGCACTTTTCTTCTGGGGAATAAAAACAAGCTTTCCTTTGAAATTTGGATGAAAATATTAAAATCTTATTTTTACAGTCAGGTCTATTTGAGGTAAATTACTCTGAGTTGGTGAAAAATTAATTTCTTCATGGACTATTGAAGAGAAAGCTTGATTTCAGGTTTACTTGAAACTTGCTATCATTAGGAGAAAAAGAAGTTAAATGTATATTGAAAAATCCAAAGTTTTTTAAAAAAGAAACAAAACAACCTATAGATTTTTCCTCAGAGACTGGCCATATGTGTGGGGCTAGGGAGATGTCTGTAGTTTACATTTACCTGTTAACCTACTGTGCTACTAGAAGGTCTTAGTCATTCTCTGTATATTCAAGTTTTTTTAAAAAAATTGATCTCATCAGTAAATTAAGCATTCCAACTTTTTCTCTGCTGAGAACCAGTGCCATTTATCCAGCTAGAGTAAATAATGTAGGCTGAATTTTTAGCCAGGTTCTATCTCATGTGGATAGCTTCATCTTTTAGAAAATGCTTCCAGTCTTGGTAGACCAGATCATATCAGTGATTCTCAAAATGTTGTAAGACTGTCAGAGGGAGCTGTCCCTGTTGTAAAAGAACAGCATCACATGTTAAGAAAACTAACCTAGTGGCCACCTAAAAAGCCACAATGGATGTCTGTAGATACACAATCTGATATTAAGTTGTTAGGTATGACTTAGCTAAGAAATACATCAAATTGTACATATAGAATCAGGTGCTTCTTGGAACCTAGGAATTTACAAAAAGGAAGAAAGGAAGGGAGGAAGGAAAGAATGAAAGAAAGAAACAAAGAGAAAGAAAGAAATCATTTAGTTTATCAAACATTTCCTAAAGTGATATTTGTAATTCATGTTATTCCATGGATGATTCGGTTTACAAAAATATAGCTATCATAGGTATATTTACTTTCAAGAGATGAAAAAAATTACATTTGGTGCAATCTATTCCCCACATTTAAAAAATTATGCTTTTTAAGAATCATACAAAGTTAATTGATTTATCATAAATTGCCATCATGTACTTTCTACTTATTATTCAATAATTCAAAAATGTAAATGATCCCACACTGTCAAATCTCTATGTGGGATACCATTGGTAAATATATTATTGAATGATTACACTTTCAGGATAGATGGAATTATCAAGTACCAATCAATAATGTTTGCCTTATGAGAGCAATATGTTGAAATAGGAAAAAAGGTTTCTTCAGCATATTTTTAATCAATCAGGTAAGTTTCACCATATGTTTAGACTGGAGTGAAGCTGACACTTTCAAAATAGCCAAGATTGAATAATATTAACCTCCTTGAGCCAAATACTGGTGATTCTCGCCAAGGAAGATATTTGTCTTTGTTCAGCATTCGTTCTCCAAAACTATCATGTTTCTCTTAGGGCATTTTTCCTTCTGTGTAAAATTCATTCTTTAGTGCATTCATTCATTCTCCCAACGTTTTATATGTGTCTAGTATATGCCAGAGACAGTAGCAGTGAGCTAACAATGTATATGTCAACATGGAGAATATGGAATCGTGAGAGAAATAGGCCTTAAGCAAATATTTCATCTAAAACGTTAATAATGCTATGAGAGGAGAATACAAGTTCTTATGAAACATTTGGAAGATATTATCTAAGATAGAAGTTTGGGAAAGCTTATATGAGGAAATGATATTTGAGCTCAGATCTGAGAATAAAAGTCGTTCATTTAGTAAGAAAATGTCAGACAGATAAATGAAATGTGATTAAATCCTTGATGTAGAAGATAACATGCATAGGTACTTAAAGGAACTGAAAGAAGGCTCATGTGTATGGTGGGCTGAGAGCAAGGGAAAGAAGTACTAGGGACTATGAGAGACTATGTAGCAATCTAGAAATGCCAGAATTAAAATTTACTTTTATTTAAGGGAAGTGAGAGAAATGGAATGAGGGAATGATGTTTTGTTGTCAACATTGCTTAAATTTAATTTTACAGCTTAAATAATTTTTATTTACCCCTATTAAAAAAAAAAGTCTAGTATTTCTGTTGTGTATGCCAGTACCAAGTGACAACAGTGTGCTAAAGATTTAGCCACAGAGGGCAAATAGTCAGATTTAACTATGGATATATTTAGAACATGTTTCCTCTTTAAAAACATTATGGAATACATATATCTATGCATTAGAGCTAAATCAATGTTTTCTGTTTCATAGAAAACAGAAAAATTCTTAAGGATTTAAATTTGAAGATTTCATGTGATATCCTTTATATAATTGTCATAAACACAATCTAATTTACCTTTAAAACATACATTGATTTAAATATTATTTGAGTAATCTTGCTTCTAGTCATTTGAAGACAAATGTTTTAGAAGTTTGTATTGGCTGTCTGTTTAGCTGTCAAAATCTCTCCCTATAATCCCTCATCATAACACTAAAACTGAAAACATCTCCTATTGATATGTATCTTATGTAATTTATAGTCTCCAGGATAAACAATTTTTCAACCAATTATTGAAATTTCTGAAGAAAATCTAATGTTTAGAAATTAAAATATTGTAGTCCTCAGTGTAAGGTTTAGGAAACAAAATCCTAAGTTGTTTTCTTTTTAATTGTAATAGTATTTTACTATAAAGTTCATTGAATGGTGTACTCTCCTGCAGAAGGTAATTTGGGGGTTAGGTCTTATAAGTACACATGAAGAACTGATGCACGTATATTCACTAGGTACTTACTTTTGGTCCAGTATGATGTTAGGTGTTGGAAAAGAAGTGTATCATGATTCCTGCCCTCAATTAACTTGCAATCTAAGTAGGAAAGTACACTCACATATTTTTAGGATCAGAGATAATTAAAGGCTAACTGAAATGGAGATATGAAAACAGTGGGTTGGTCTAGATGAGAGCAAGATGTGTTTATTAGGAAATATTCATAGATTTTTTTATACTTGAGGTAGGACTAGAGAGTTGGGTAGGACTTGGCCGGCAGTGAGAAAGGGCAAGAACACACCAGAAATATGATTGAAGTATCAGGGTACAGAGTTGAGAATCAGAAAGGAGCTTGTGGGTCTTGGGGAGGGAAGCAGTGGAAACACTGCCCTGACTAAAGGAAGATGTATATTGAAAGTAACAGATAATAAGCTTGACTAAGGGAAGGGTCAGATTATAAGAAGTGGCGATGCTACTAGCAGACTTGCAGAGTGTGGTGTTATGCACATTAGAGATTTTTGGACAAGCTGACAGGAAAGTGGGATAGGAGGAGTGTCAGTTTGAAAAATGAAGTTGTGAAGTCAGTGTTAACATTTCCAGAGCTAAGGAGTGTGTATGTATGTATATGTATATGTGTATATGTGTATATATATAAAAATATGGTAACCCATTATATACTTGCAGTGGCTGAGTGACATACAGCTGAGCATTGAGAGGCACAATTTTGTAGTATTTATGAATTTAACATCTAAACCAGCTGGGTTTAAATTCTGGCTCTGACACATACTAGCTGTGTGTTAACAGGCAAGCAAACTCTGTGTTTCCTGTTGTGAGCATTAATGAGTTATTATGAGTCAACAGTTAACAACAATGCCTAGAACATAATAAAGGCTATATATATATATATAACCTATTAGTATTATTATTAAGCTAGCAGCAGAGTCTTAAGTAAATAGGTTTAAATATATTTAAGAAAGGAAAAAGCATTTGTAATGGTACAAGCAAGAAAAAGTAACCATCCAATGCAGTTTGAAATATTGTGGGTGGAAGAAATAACATGATTTGACAACCAAATTTTGCTCCAAATTAGTAAGTAACATAGACAAATGACATTTTTTATCCACTTCACCTACAAAAGATGTGGAACCAGTTTCTAAGGTTTCTTCCAGTTTTGACTTTTGTGCTTTGTTGCTGCTGAGAGCTTATAAGAAAGTGCTTATTTCCTAGGCTTAAAAAATTCCATTCTTGGGCTTCCCTGGTGGCGCAGTGGTTGAGAGTCTGCCTGCCGATGCAGGGGACGCGGGTTCGAGCCCTGGTCCGGGAAGGTCCCACATGCCCCAGACTGGCTGGGCCCGTGAGCCATGGCCGCTGAGCCTGCGCGTCCAGAGCCTGTGCTCCGCAATGGGAGAGGTCACAACAGTGAGAGGCCCGCATACCGCAAAAAAAAAAAAAAAAAAAAAAAAAAAATTCCATTCTTAGAATACTGAGGAAACAACTCAGTAACAGATTCTGTGGAATGGGCAAGATTTTGGAAGCTTTATGATGCACAAACGTTATAATCTAAATGGAAGATAGAATCCACAAACTCATCATCAGTATGCTTGTTGTCACTTGCATCAAAGATCTAGGAAATATTAAATTGATGATTTATAGAAACAAAAAAAGTAGTAGAGGAAGCAGTGAGCACTGGAGCCTAGAAACAATTCTCTAAAACTCGTGTCCATTTTAGCTCCTTTCTTTGTCACTATCAGGGAAATAAAGATTCAAGGCTTTTTACAGAGTTTCCCCAATTCCCCAGACAAGGTAGAGATTCATGCATTGGATGTATGAACTTCTATGTGGATCAGTAACTTGTTGAAATTGTTTGAAATTGCTTTCAAATGTTTGCTGTGGAAGAGGGAGAATTATTGATTGAAGAGCTTTGTGAGGTAGAATTCAAAGTGAAAGATGAAAACTGTAAATAAAGAACATTCTGTTGAATTTAAGAAAAACACGTATAACAGAGCTGTCTAAACATGAAATATGCTACCTTGGGAGGTCATGGGTTCCCACTGCTGACTGTTTTTAAACAGAATAGATAGCCCTGTATCAAGAAATCATAGAGAATGTGGCATGAATGTTTGTTTTTCCTGCCCGCCCTACATTTCCCCATATATTTGTGCAGCAATGAATTTTGCTTAGAGGAACTAACCTACCTCCATTGGGTAAGGTCTAAGAGGGGCTCTGGTAAGAGGGGCTGTTGATAGAATGTCCTTTCCTCTCCTAGCCAAGTTAGCAACTTGATACAAGTTAGTCAGAGTCTCTGCAGAATCTGAGCTGCAGAAGGTGGGAGCTTATTCCTCTCTTGAGATGGACGCAATAGAAACTGTCCGTTAGTTCCCCCAGCTGGGTATTCAGAGTTGCTCTAATGTCTGTACTTCTCCAGATATAGCTTTTCAGTGTTTATTCTAAGAGATACTTCACACTTTTCTAATCAGTTCATAATATTTCAGAACTCTCCAGATTTGCTGGCTGTTGTCTTAAAGCAAAGAATCCTAATTAATACACAGGTGTCAAGCTGCACATTAGTGATTGAACTGAATCACTGTTCAAATATCTTTAAGTCCAGACCGCCTGAGATTTTCTGATTTAGAAAAATCTTTACCTCTTTTAATAGAAGATGAATAATAGAGGAATTGAGACACAAGAAAAAAATTGGCAGGTTGAAAAATCCCACCTACATATTTTTCTGAATGTGATATTGTGTGGAATTAGCCATAATTTACCTGTTGTACAGGCTTTTGAAATTTTGATTTATCTGAAGCTTTCTCTTTGGTTCCAATGTCCTGCAGTTGTTCTGGGCTGGATCTGGGACACCCTGATCTGTAGAAATGATCGAAGGACCTAACAGAGTAATTTCATGAAATCTGGCATTATAAATGTCAGCTTCAACAAACGAGCAGTCACATTTAAACTGCAGGCCAGCTGGGGACTTCCCTGGTGGTCCAGTGGTTAAGAATCCATCTTGCAGTGCTGGGGAAACTGGTTTGATCCCTGGTTGGGGAACTAAGATCCCACATGCCATGGGGTAACTAAGCCCTCGTGCCACAACAGAGAGAAGCCAGTGCACCACAACGAAGCGAAGAGCCCGGGCACCACAACTAAGAACCGACGCAGCCAAAAACATAAATAAATAAATATTTAAACAACAACAAAAAACCACTGCAGGCCAGGGGACCCTGTCAGTCAGGAAAATAAGTGGAATTTACTGCTTTGAGGAGACTGAATTGATTCCCTGGGCCAAATAGTGAAGAATTCCCTGAATTGGAGGCTCTCATCTCTCCTGCTGTCAGATCCATAAGATGTTATCTTCATGTATTTAAATATGCCATCTGGGTGATTGTTGGACATATGCAAATGCAATGTACTGCAGATAAGAAATCGGAAACAGGGCTTCCCTGGTGGCGCAGTGGTTGAGAGTCCGCTTGCCAATGCAGGGGACATGGGTTTGTGCCCGGGTCCAGGAAGATCCCACATGCCGCGGAGTGGCTGGGCCCGTGAGCCATGGCCGCTGAGCCTGCACGGGCCCATGAGCCATGGCCGCTAAGTCTGCGCGTCCGGAGCCCCGCAATGGGAGAGGCCACAACAGTGAGAGGCCTGCGTACCGGAAAAATAAAAAAAAAAAGAAATCGGAAACAATCCACTCTCGTTTGCCTCTTTAGGAAATATGCCCTCAGTATCTTCTCTTTCTGTCCTCTACTTGTCTAAGCCACACTTACTCCCTTAGAGAAACACTGCACTACAGACCATTGCTGGAAGTTTACATGTTCCGTTATATGACCTCCCTCATCTGTATCTCTCCTGTTGAGCTGAATTGTCTTGGCTTCTGCCAATTCTCTCCTCAATCTTCTCTCTATTTTGGTGCTCTTTAGTGATAGAGCTTTATCACTGTAATCATCTTTCTAATTTTTTCTGTTAATTGGACCAGTCAAATTTTCTAATTTGGGGAAATTGTATATGTATGTATATGCATATATATATAAATATATTAAAATATTTATTTAAATATTCTATTAAACATAAAATGTTCCATTTCCTCAGGAGTTTTATTTATTTGCCACAGAATTCTATGTTTTATTCTCCTAGTCTTGTAATCTCTCTTAAATCTTCAATTAATTTTCCTTTCTTATTCTAAATATGAACTATTTTATAAACTTAAACTTCTAGATGTCTTTTTTGGCCTTTAAGAAAAAGCAGTCTGGATTTAGACATTCTGTTTGTGTGCATGTACAAGCAAGCGTACATATGGTTTTCCATTTTATTTTTTCCTTCATTCTTATTTAAGTTACTTATGGTTTATTTAGTTGCTATTTTCCCCAATTAGTATTTTATTCATTTATTATTTCTTCTTTGTAATTAAAGGTTTTCATGGCCATAAATTGTTTGCTGAGTACAGATTTTACTGTGCTTTATTACTATTGTCATGGATTATTCTGATTTTCCGAGTCTGTACTTTTTATTCTAATTTCATAATTTTGTAAGCATATTTCTTTTCTAAAAAGTTTATCTTTGTCACAGTTTATTTCTAAATTCTTACTTTTAAATTTTCCACTTTTCAGAGAATATGAGATATAATTTTCTATTTCAAATTTTATAAACTTCTTGTGGTAAATTACAGTGACATATTTTGGAAGTCTTTTATAGACATAAGAGCAATGTACTTTTTCTATTTGAGATAGACTTCTCCCTCTTTCTTTCTTTCCACACCTTTGTTGTTCATATTAAACACTTCCTACATGCAATTTATTTTTCCTACTCTGTCCAATTCTGAAAGAGGTGTATTGAAGTCTCCCACACTGGGGCTTATCTTTTTATTCTCTTAATAGTGTCTTCAAAGAGCAGAAATTTTTAATATTTATTAAGTCCTATTCATCAGTCTCTCTTATGAATATGGTTTTGGTGTATATCTAAGAATTCTTTGTTTAACCCAAGGCCACAAAACTTTTACCCTATCCTTTCTTCTAGAATCTACAATCCATTTTGAATTATTTCTGTATGTGATGCTTTGTATGAATTGAAGTTCCTTTTTCATTTTTTTGATATCCAAATGTCAAACACTATTAATGGAAAAAGATATTGTCTGCACCTTCATGGAAATTCAGTTGTCCATGCGTGGGCGTATTTCTGTACTATTTTTTGTTGTTGTTCCATTGATCTATTTCTCTGTTTTTACACAAATACTATGGTGCTTTGATTACCGTAACTTTATAGTAAGTCTTGAAATAAGGTAGAGTTAGTCCTCCAACTTTGTACTTTTTTTCAAAGTTGTTTTGGATACTCTAGACCTGTATGAATTTTAGAAAAAGTCTTTAAGTTTCTCCACAAGAGCCTGCTTTGTTTTTGATTAGGATTGCATTGAATTTACAGGTCAATTTGGGCAGAATTGACTTCTAAACAACTTGAGTCTTCCATCTCATGAAAATGGTATATTACTCTATTTATTTAGGTCCCTTAAAATTTCTCTTAGGAATATTTTACATTTTCAGTCTATAAATCCTGCACATATTTTGTAAGATTTCTACCTAAGCACTTACTTTTTTATGGGTGCCTTTGTAAATGGATTTTTGTTAAGATTTTATTCTTTCAGAGCAATTCTAGGTTCACAGTAAAATTAAAAGAAAGCTACAGGGATTTCCCATGTGCCCCACCCCCATACACACATAGCTACCCCACTATCAACACCCTCACCAGAGTGGTACATTTGTTGCAACTGGTGAACCTACATTTACATCATAATCACCCAAAGTCCATAGCTTACCTTAGCGTTTACTCTTGGTGTTGTACATTCCATACGAACCTTATGGTATCATATCGAGTATTATCACTGCACTCAAAATCCTATTCATCCCTCCTCCTCCTCAACCCCTGGCAACCACTGACCTTTTTACTGTCTCCATAGTTTTCCATCCCTTTTCTAGAATATTATATGGTTGGAATCATACAATATGTAGCCTGTTCAGATTGATCTCTTTACTTGGTAATATGCATTTAAGGTTCCTCAATGTCTTTTCATGCTCATGAGCAATGTATGAGACTTCCTGTTGCTCCACATCCTCACCAACATTTGGTATCAGTGTTCTGGATTTTGTATTTTGTATTTTGGACATTCTGATAGGTGTGTAAGGGTATCTTGTTGTTGTTTTAAATTGCATTTCCCTGGTGACATATGATGTGGAGCATCCTTTCATATACTTATTTTCCATCTGCATGTCTTCTTTGGTGAAGTGTTTGTTAAGGTCTTTGGCACATTTTTAAATTGGGTTGTTGGTTTTCTTATTGTTGAGTTTTAAGAGGTTTTTTTTTTTTTTTTTGTATAGTTTAGAAGAGTCCTTTAGCAGATAAGTGTTTTGTAAGTATTTTCTCCCAGTCTGTGGCTTGTCTTATTCTCTTAACATTGTCTTTCATAGAGCAAAAGTTTTTAATTTTAATGAAATCTAACTTATCAATTATTTCTTTGATGTATCTTGCTATAGTGTTATAGTTCAGAAGTCATCTCCAAAATGGTATTTTTATTTCACATTCCAACTGTTCAGTGCTGATATCTAGGAAAATGATTGATTACAATTGACTGACTTTGTATCCTGAAAACATGTTAAACTATGACTTAATTCTAACAACTTCTGTGTAGATTCTTTGAATTTTCTACAAACTTTTGTTTCATCTTTAAATAGAGGCAAGTTTATGTCTTCCTTTCCAATCGTACCTTTTTAATTACTTTTTGCGGCAGTATCTAGGCCTTCCAATGTAATGTTGAATTGAAACAGTTAAAAAAGACCATTAAGTATGATGTTAGCTGTAGATTTTTGTTTGTCCTTTTTGTTTGTTTGCTTGTTCATGTTGATTATTAGGTTAAGAAAGACTTTCTACTTCGTTGAGATTTTTAAATATCATAACAGATGTTTAATTTTGTCAAGTACTTTCCTGCATCTATTGAGATATTCATATAGCTTTTCTTATTTAGTATGTAAATATAGTAACTACTAATTGATTTTTGAACGTTGCTTTTGCCTTAGATTCCTGGGGTGAACCTCAGTTGTTCATGATTTATTATCATTGTTACATAATGTTGGATATGGTTTGAGACTATTTTGTTGAGAATTTCTGTGTCTCTATTTGTAAGAGGCCTATAATCAAAGACATTTATTTGGTTTTATTATTAAGGTAGAGCTGACATCATGAAATGGGTTTAGAAGTGTTCCTATTTCTTCTATTTTTTTTTTTTTTGAGATGATTGTGTTGAATTAGTATTATTGTTTTCCTTTAATGTTTGCTCTAATTCACCAGTGAAACCATCTGGGCCTGGAGTTCTCTTTGTAAACTTAGCCTTTTGCTACAGCTCCCCTCGCGCAGCCAATGCCATGGGTAAATCTCCTGCAGACCTTCCTTATCTCCCCTGGTGACTTTCCATAGGAAAAGCCTGTTAGAGGGTTGAAACTCCCTATGTCTGCAGCCCCAGGGACTTCATACTCTCATACCAGCCCACATTCAGTTTTCAGCAACTTGTTAAAAAATATTAGCTCAATCTTATAACTGTCTCATGTGCTGTTTGGCAGTATCTGTTCCAGCTAGGAAAGGCCCTGTTTCTTCCTGCAGGTACCCATCTCCCTCTAGATTTCAGGATAGTTAAATGACCTGTGGTTTCAATTCTCTGACGATTTAAAGACAAGAATTTCTTTTTCAGCTTGTCAGTTTTTCTCTTGTGATGGGAGCCATGTTCTTCCAGCTCTTAAGTGAATTTTTTTTGACATCTCTGAGCTGAAACTGGAAACCCAATACTATGAATTGTTGATTTTACTTAATTGAGAAATCATCAGAACATCAAAATATTTGAATCACATAACTACAAAATATATTTTATTTGGAGCAAGTATCCATTAGTACAAAATATTTTTAGAGGCATTATTTATTTTCTGAACTAAGAAACTCATATCTATATTTATGTTCGCTTAATTCAAACTTTTCAAAATTGCATAGTGGCTAATCAATGGATACTTATATGTATACTTTATACCTAAATACAGAAAATTAAGGTTTTACAGGGTTAATTAGAGAATTCAGATGAAGAAAAGCACAAAATTTAACTGGAAATTAAATAAACTAGAACAAAATTTTTATATTAGGAGATTGAATAATCTGGCTGTGTCACACAAATTATTTTCTAACTGTGCATGGGGAAAATTGTTGATGTTACTTAAGCTTTAAAATATGTGTTATGCAGTAGTTCTAGAATATTATAGAAAAGCCAAATGCAAGTCTTTTTAATTTTTTGTTTTTGGATCGTTGATTGTTATTTATAATAAGGTACTCTCACACTTTTTTTTTTGTCTGACATTTGAAACAATGGAAATACAGAAGGCATAGATTTCTTATGCAATGGCAGAGTTATTTGTTATGTTCTTATTCTGAATAGTTTGAAGATATAACATTTTGCTATTAATGTTCAAATCACACTGTAGTCTTAACTTTTTTATATTAAAAGAAAACTGTTTTCAATCAGTTCTGACCCAAGATTTGCACTTGAACTTGAAATATTATAGATGATATGTAGAAAGTTAAGGAAACAACGAAACTACTTAGGAATTTATAGTCAGCGTAATCAAGTGTTTACTTTAGATTGTCCACCTATGTGCTAAAATTCTCATTAAAAATTTCCTATCTTTGCACTGAAAGCTGATAAACATACCACTAATTTCATCTATAATACAAAATAATACCAAAGAACATATTTATGTTTTTAAGTTATGAAATTTATGTTCAGATAGTAAGAATATGTAGAAGGAGTTCTGTATGGTATCATCAAAAAGTGTTTGCAGAAAGGAAGTTCCATATGCAGTATTTGTCTTCTGAATATTCTTTGTTGTTGGAAAGAAATAGTGGAAAAGTATCAGAGATCATTTTTATGCTGAAATTTTCCAAGATTAAATTTCAAATCAAATTTTCTTCTGTTTATAGAGCTATTTTTGAGAAAAGATCACTGAGAAATTTTCCTACCTAACCACTTCCCCCCAACCCATGTTATAATGAAGATTAGAACATGTTTGAATCCAGACAAAATGCACCTGAATCAATATGGTTTATAGTCTGAGTCTTTTTAAAATTCATTTTGTTTTAAAAGATCTGGTAGCTTTATACAGCAAATCATCCAGCAGCATGGTTTTGTTTCGATAAATATTTTTGTGGGAATTTGAAACAAATTAACTGTTAACTAAGTGGTAAAAGAGCTTCTTGGAAAAATACACCCAGCATCAACCATTTGATTTTTTAAAAAACTTAATAAAGATAAATAAGGTAAATTATTGACTCACTGTGATATACTATAAACCTAGTTACAAACTCTGTAGGATTCAAGGCTACCCATACTTTAAACTTCTCACCATATTTGATGGCACTTTGTTTACTTTAATTTTGCAGTTTAAAATTCCTTTTAGGAATGCCCTCGTGGTCCAGTGGTTAGGACTCCGTGCTCTCATTGCCAAGGGCCCCGGTTCAATCCCTGGTCAGGGAACTAATAAAAATCCCACAAGCTGAGTGGGGCAGCCAAAAAAAAAGTTTTCCTTTTCATACTGGTATATTTTCAGAAGGCTTGCCTCTCAGAATCCATAACAGCAAGAAAATAAGGTAAAACATTCTTGATTTGAAGTACCCCAAATATGAACATACCCTCTTTCTCTCTGTCCTCATAAGTTTGTGACAGCATTAAAAAAAAAAAAGGATCAAGTGAACAATCACAAGGAATTACTAATCTCATTTAGCTGCCAGGACATCCTCTTTTTAGGGGCTGGTGGGTGGAAATGCTTTAGTATCCTACATTAATATAGACTAAACAAATGAGTATTTATTTACTTATTCGTTGAGTATACTTGTGTAATAATCATTTACATTTGCTTCCTCAGAATTTTCTGGTGTTTAACTCTAGTTATATCTTTATTTAGGTGGCTCAAGGATTTCTCCTTTACCTTTAAAATTGTTCAGTACTAGATTAGGAAGGACTGAATTTTCCTGAAGAAGCTTAGAATATTTTAATGGATTTAGAGAAATTAATGCTAATTTTTTAAGACTGTTCTGATTATCACAATCATATATCATTTAGGATTTTGTTATTATATGAAGATGTTAGAGAAACTCAATTCCAACTTGGGAGTGTATCATTTTTTAAGAAGAATGTCTTACTTTTGGAAAATATTAGACAAGATAAGACCCATGTGATATAAATTAAAAATATCTTCCAGTATAGATCCTGAAAGCAATGATAGAATACAGATGCATAGATAAAAGTGGAAATAATGTGAGACTGATCAAAGAATGGAAATAAGAGAAAAATCTTGCTTCACTACCTGTGCTTTCTTTTTGATTGAAATGTTAGGAAGGACAGTAAGGTTATACATTTGTGCATTAGAAATATTTTCCCATCTTGCACTATCTTTGCTCTGACTAGACTCGCTTTTTGCTTAGATCAGACTAACTTAGTGAGATTCAGAACAAAAAACTATAAAATTTCCTATAAAAATTTATTTTGGGAAGTGATAGCAGTTTATGAGATGAACATTTAACAATTTCTACATTTCTAGATTATGTTACAGATAGGATGGAACTGAGCTGTCCAAAGTCATGAATATGTGATTTCTCTTATATCTAGTTCAGAAGTTTGAAAAACAGTATTTGGTTACAAACTTCTGCTTATTTGTGGTTTTTATGGATCAGCTCAGTTGAGGTAGCAAAAATGCTCATTACACAAATACTTAGTTCAGCTCAGAGTAGTCGGTGGAAAGCAGCAGGTAGAAAACAACAGAAAAGGGAAGGAAGGATTCTCTAATGGGTAATTATATATTTTCTCAGAGAGAGAACTGGCAAAATGCTGCTTAAAAAAATAAATCATATTGCAAAGTAAGACTTTTCGTCTCTTTCATTCAGAGAATGTTATAAAGATAAATGAAGATAAGATTGTGGAGAATGAAGGATGAAATGCTAAGGATCTTTTTCTTTTCCCACAAGAAAACAAGAAAACGTTAATGGTTTTCAGATGAGTGATGTGATAAAAGAGCATTTGTTAAGAGATTTGTAAGAGGTCAGTCTCTGGTGTGCAGGGTGGACTTGGAAGTGGTTAAACGTAGGAGGTTCTAGAAAAATGTCAAATGAATCAAATGCTTTAAAAGAAGTCCAGGAGCATAGAAAATAAGAAATTACCTTTGAATCTGACAATTAATCAGTCATTTACCTGTGAAAGTATAATTTCAGTATAGTAATGTAGTTGGAAAAAGGCCATAGGAGGTTAAAATTTCTCTTATATTCTGCAAGTAATATGTTAATATCAAATTAGGAAAAAGAACAGGTACATAACTGAGCCAAAACAATAAGAAAATGGCCCTAGTTGTTGAGGCTTGCCAGAAAGGCATCAGCTTTGTTGGGATAAACTTAGAATTTTTTAATTAAATAATGGAGTCTTAGAAGTTTGACAAGATAAAGAGTGGTGTTGTATCACTGTGGTGATACATTGTTTTTAAATATAATATAAAAAATTACACTTGGAACTTTGGGTCAGAGTTCAGACTAGCATGATGCTGGTGATAATGATGGTGGTGATGATGAAGATCTAGGAAACATTTATGTGATGCTACTATATGCCAATCATTGTGCCAAATGTTTTCAGATGCATTACCTCATTTAATTCTCATAACTACAATATGAGACATTGCAGGAGAATCGGGTAAGAGAGGATGGTCATGTCTCAGGTCTAGGGCAAGTTCCTGGGACTGGTGCCAAGTGAGGATCCTTGGCTTTGCACAGGAAAGAATTCAAGAGTGAGCCATAGTAAAGTGAAAGTGAGTTTATTTAGAGAGATACACATTCCATAGGCAGAAAGTGGGTCCATCTCAGAAGGTGAGACTGACCCCAGGCTGTGCTTGCTGGTGACTAGTTTTTATGGGCTGGGTAATTTCATAGGCTAATGAGTGGGAGGAATATTTTAACTATCTTGGAGAAGGGGTGGGAATTTCCAGGAATTGGGCTGCCGCCCACTTTTTGGCCTTTTATGGTAGGCCTCAGAACTGTCATGACGCCTGTGGTTGCATCACTTAGCATATGCTAATGTATTGCAATGAGCATACAATGAGGCTCAAGGTCCACTGGAAGTTGAGTCTTCTGCCATCTTAGGCCTAATAGGTTCTAACCAGTTTTTGTTGTATCTTTAGTGGCTGTGTCATTCTTTTAACGACTGTGTCCTGCCCCTTTCTGTCCTGTCTCAGAGGTATATATGATTATTATTCCCATTTAAGGAGAAAAGTTATTTAGTTACTTAATGATATGTACTCTGATATACCTTGAGGTTTACATTTATTAACCAGAATATTTTTAGAAATGATCTTATATTTCAGTATTCCTGACATAAGTAAATCTTAAGCAAAAGACAAAAGAGTTGCCTTTCTCAGCAGAGGAATACCAGATCTTTAATCTTATTTATTACTAACTCTATACCACTGGTGATAAAAAGACTAAGGGCAGGATCAAAATATACAAGTCAAAACATCTTGCTTCAGTAATCAGAAGCCATGAGGTATAGAGTAGAACTATTTTAGATGGTAATGCTGTAGAAAATTGAGAACAGAATAGCACAGAGAGTACATTTTGAAGATAAACTGTTGGATTGAAATCCTGGGTCTGGAAATTCTTAGCTATGTTAATTTGGCAAGTTTCTGTATTTCTTTAACTCTTGGTTTTCTCGTCTTCAAAATGAAGTTGTTGGGCTTGCTCTAAGATAGCATAGCATTTGTGTTCAATAAATATTAGTTATTGAATCTGTATTACTATAATCATTGTTTTTATATTAAAACAGGTAGAAAGAAACAAAAAGAGAGGCCTTTAGTCTTCATGAAAATAGGCTATTGAGGCTACTTCTGTTTCTGTTGAATTAATTTCCTGTTTTTTATTTCCTTTTACAATTTACAATTAACCTCTTTCAAGTAAAGCATTCTAAGTGTGTGTTTCTTTCTTACAACTAGAAAAACTGAAGGCAAGTTGTTAATATCAGAAATTAATTAGCCAGTTTTAGGTAAAATCAGTTGAATTTTAATTTACTCACAGTTCATCACAATTAAAAAATATCTCAGGTGGGGAAAGTTGTCCGTGGGCAAAAATTGGACCCATTAGCTCTTCTCTTTTGCTGTATAGATCAAGATAAATAATAGTGCTTGAAAATAAGAACTTAATCATTTTCATTATTTTGTTGGTTATCATCATATGAATGATCATAAAAACTGCTTTGACATGAATATTTTTGAACTATAAGGTCATGATATTTCTCATTTAAGATTAAATAATAAAGTAATAATTGTAGAATGATAACAGATAAATTGAGATCATAGGCTTGGAGAGTTGATGGTGTCTAACTAATGCAAATATAAGCCTCTCACAGTTGTGAGTTTGAGGAATTTTAATGAATCATATACATAAAACAAAAATGACATTTCTCGTCTCTGGATTTAAATAGGAAAAAACCCTATGATATTCATATTTCTAATCATTCTATGAAGCTTTTGACAACTGCATTAGAGTAAAAATTTATCATTCACCTAAGATGTACTACATAAATAGAGGAGTAATTACATATAAACTTAGAATGTAAAAGTATGTTTTAATATACTACTTTGTTGGTAACTATTGTTAACTTCATTAGCATGTTACTCTAGTAGTTTTTTAAACTGTGGATATTTGTAGTTACATACTGAGCTCTTACTTGGAATCAAATTTGTTGCAAAAATAATGGAAATGGTTTCCGTTTATTAAGAAGTGTGTTCAACAGGAATTCCCTGGCGGCCCAGTGGTTGGGACTCAGGGCTTTCACTGCCGAGGGCCAGGGTTGGATCCCTGGTTGGGGAACTAAGGTCCTATGGGCCACACTGCGTGACCAAAAAATTAAAAAAAAGAAATGTGTTAAGCAAATTTTTCTATATTTTCAAATTGTGATTTTTTATATGAATATTGATTTCATAATGAGTGAAAATAATAATAACAGCAAATGTGAACCAAGGCTTACTATTACTAGACACTCTGTCCTACAGGCCTCATGTGCATTAGCTCTTTGATTTTATTATTTATCAGCTTTAATCTATCTCTTCAAGGAATTAAACTATTTTTATTCTGTTGTAGGGTGTGAAAAATGATACAGAAAAATGGTAACTTTGCTTTTTCTTAGTCTAAAAATATTTTTTTATAATGATGTAACTTTCTTATATTATTTTTTAGTATATTTCCTTTCAAACATCCTTACTGATACAAACAAAAAATGCAGTGATTAAGAGTTGTCCATTGATTTTTATAGCATTATTCCTTAAAATTTCCTTTCTAACATATTATAATTCATAGCACCCCAATAATTTTAGAGCTCCTTCACTGTATTATGAAAACATTTATCTCATAGAGGATCTGTATCCAAAATATAAAAAGAACTCTTAAAACTTAATAATAAGAAAACAAAAAAATCTGAAAAAGACACATACTATATGATTCCAATTATATAACATTCTCAAAAATATAAAAATATAGATAGCATAAAAATTCAGTGTTTGATAGGCGTTCAGAGGGAAGGATGGAGGGTTGAATAGGTGAAACATAATGTGTTTTTTTTCCTTTTTAGATAACATATCATAATAGTCAATACATGACATGCATTTGTCAAAATCCATAAAATTTTATAGCACAAAAAGTGAACCTTAATATATGCAAATTCAGAAAATTATGTAAGAGATTGGGAAATCCCAGGAAGAAATGCAGAATATGTGAGAACCTAACTGTATTACAAATGTGTGAAACAATCTTTCTTAAGGGTTAGTTGTAAAAGGTGCTGACCAAGTAACTTTGGATATGAGTGGAGTTCTCAAGACTAAAGTCAAAAGCAACTGCATATACACACTGAATGCTAGTTAATAAAGCTGTTTCTCCCTGAAGTACAAGTTAATTCTGATGCTAATATACATGTATAATGGAATCGAACAGTTAATTAAATGAATGGTGGATGATAGGAGCCAGGTTTCTCAGTGTTGCAGTGAATTTACAGATTAACAATGGGTGTAGGCCAGAATGATCCATGTAGCAATGGATTGCAGTTGGAGACATTGATAAGAGCTCATATTTAGCTATTATACACACACACATACACACACACACACAGATGGTTATGTATAGGAATAATTATAGATATGTGTGTATGCAAATGCACACATGTATTTCTTTGTGCTGTCATCCAAAGTAGCCTAAAAGCAATGACACTTCAGTATTAATGAACACACATAGTGCCCAGATCTTGATTTTTAATAAAAGGAACTAGGAATCCTTGGAGAATGGCTGATTCTAAGACTGGGACTGGAAATACACAACATGATCTTGGAGCATCTTTTAGTACCAGAAAGTAAGGACGTGTTAAAACACACACACCACATTGATACAGATCTGTCAAAGGAACAGAAAGACAACTGCCAAAGGTAGAACAATTTGGGTCGCAAAAAAAGTAGTATTGAATTATAAATCAAAGTATAAAATAAACTTCCATGAGTCTATACAGTTACAAATAAATGTTTAAATACATAAGTGGAGGAGAAGAGGCATATCTCCTATGCAGGATAATTCTAAATAATTGATGTAAATACGACACCTTCAAGGAGGGGGAGCATAACTTACAACTTCTGAAGTGTAAGTAATGCACAGTGACTTCCTTCCCAAAGAGCAAGAAGATTTTCTTTCTTTCTTTCTTTTTTTTAATTGAAGTATAGTTGATTTACAATGTTGTGTTAATTTCTGCTGTAGAGCAAAGTGATTCAGATATATATATATATATATATATATATATATATATATATACACATTCTTTTAAAAGTTCTTTTCCATTATGGTTTGTCACAGGATATTCAGTATAGTTCCTTGTGCTATACAGTCGGACCTTGTTGTTTATGCATTCTATATATAATAATTTACATCTAATTCTAAACTCTCAATCCATCCTTCCCCCACCCCCACCCCCTTTGCAACTACAAGTCTGTTCTTTATGTCTGTGAGTCCTTTTTTGTTTTGTAGATAAGTTCATTTGTGTTTATGATTCCACATATCAGTGATATCATATGGTGTTTGTCTTTTGCTTTCTGACTTCTCTTAGTATGATAATCTTTAGTTGCATTCATGTTGCTGCAAATGGCATTATTTTGTTCTTTTTTATGGCTAAGAAGTATTCCATTGTATATATGTACCACAGCTTTATCCATTCATCTGTCAATGGACATTTAGGTTGTTTCCATGTCTTGGCTATTGTAAATGGTGCTGCAATGAACACTGGGGTGCATGCATCTTTTTGAATTGTAGTTTTGTCCAGATATATGCCCAGGAGTTGGATTGCTGCATCATATGGCAACTCTATTTTTAGTTTTGTAAGGAACCTCCATACTGTTCTCCATAGTGGTTGTACCAATTTACATTCCCACCAACAGTGTAGGAGAGTTCCTTTTTCTTCACACCCTCTCCAGCATTTGTTATTTGTAGACTTTTTAAAGACGGCTCTTCTGACCAGTGTGAGGTGATACCTCATTGTAGTTTTGATTTGCATTTCTCTAATAATTAGTGATGTTGAGCATCTTTTCATGTGCCTGTTGGCCATCTGTATGTCTTCTTTGCAGAAATGTCTATTTAGGTCTTCTGCCCATTTTTCACTTGGGTTGCTTGTTTTTTGTTGAGGAAGATTTCATCCTAATGTAAAGGGGGTAAAAAAGTAACATTACAATGGAGACATCTGAGAAGACAGCTTCAGCCAGGTGATCAAGTCAACATCAACACTGATAAATCATGTGGATAGTATGTAAAACTCACGTTGCTATGATGTGATGAAAATGGCACTTTACTTCTGTGGTCTTTCTCCCAAAAGTCCATAACCACAGTCTAGTCATGTGAAAAATACCACACAAATGCAAATAGTGAAGTATCCTATAAAATATCTATTATTTCCCAAAATTATCAAGGTCATCCAAAAATAAGGAAAGTCTAAAACTGTCACAGCCAAAAGCAGCCTAAGGAGACATAATGACTAGATGTAATTATGTGGGATCCTGGAACAGAAAAGGGAAATTATGTAAAACTATGGAAACCTGAATAAAGTATGGTACAATAATATGCTAGGACTACTGTAACAAAGTACACAAACTGGGTGGCTTAAATAACAAAAACTTATTTTCTCACAGTTCTGGAGGCTAGAAGTCTAAGATCAGAGTGCTGGCTGGCTTGGTTCCTTCTGTGGGCTGTGAGAGAGAATCTGTTCCATGACTCTCCTAGCTTCTAGTGGTTTGCTGGCAATCTTTAGTGTTCCTTGGCTTAAAGAAGCATCAACCCAATCTCTGCCTCCATCGTCACGTTTTTTCCTTGTGTACATGTCTGTCTCCAAATTTCCCTTTTAATAAGGACACTGGTCATATATAAAATTAGTTTTAACTTGATTGTTAAATGTCTGGAGAGAGAGAGACCAAAAAAAAGAAAGAAAGAAAATAACAATAAAACCCCAACAATACCCTGGTTTCCAAGGATTTATCTAATACCCAATTTAATTTAGAGATATGGTGATATATTGAAATTCCAAGTGTTCAAATTTCTTCCATGTGTTCAATTTAATTTTTGCCTTTTCCTTATGCCATGGCTGTGTAAACAGAATATGCATATAGTGCTGAACATTTCACCAGTATGGTAGACTGTACATCACCCCTCTGATGAATGGGGTCCCTTAGTAAGGAAAAGTTCAGAGGCATCATTTACATGACTAGTGGTTTAGTAATACAACAGAAGAAGAAAATTTAAGCAAAATGTTTTATGCTTTTTCTTTAGATGAAAAATATATACCCTCATGTGTTCCTTTCCTGGGGCCAGGACTAATTACTGCCTAATTTTGAAACTACTTTCTAGAACAAAATGTAATTATTCCTCCTGGGGTTTCAGGTAATAAAGGCTTTATTGTATCGTGTCTACTTTCCAGAGTAATGTGAGCAGGATTTAGTGTGTACAAATTCTTGCTAATTGAAAATACCTATCATTTTTTTTTCAAATGTTGTGTTGTAGGCAATTTACTGCAAGACCTCAGTCAAAACACTTAAATAATCTAAACCCTAATTTTGTTTTCTATACTTTTCATTTTTATTTGTTGTCCATGGGGTGTAAAGTAAAAAAAACTGTAGGAAGCAACAAAATTAAGAACCATTAAAAGATACTGCCTTTGGGCAACTTGTGTGTCAACATATGCTAGTGGGTATTTTTTATGTGCATGCTCTTAGTTTGCTCTGTGGAACCTCTTTGTACTTATGCTTTTACTTATCAGTTCCATAGGAAAGAGAAAAGCTGGAATAGAAATTCAAAACTGTAAGAAAATCATACATGGGTTGCTTTGTCTGTTAGTGCATAGACTCACTTTGGTTTGAGGACCATTTTGACATTGATTCTAGAAAAGATTACCAAAGAGAACTTTAACAATGCACTTAATATTTGAAATGTCTACAGCACATAGCTCATTGTATTTACTTTTTCTGATTTTGACTATCCTGGTTTAATAAAACTACTAGGATACTGGTTCATTTATGTTAGTTCATTAGCTATAACTTAACATTTGCAAACTAAATGTTTGCATTTCTATTAACCTCAGAAATTAGAATTTTAGACTTGATGTGATTCAGTATTAATGTTTCTTAATTTTTGTTGAGAAAAGGAAGTGCTTATCTATAGACAATGTTGAAAGATTTGTGATTTTCCTGTGTCATGTTATATGTTTTATTTTTGCTATTTCCTGATTATCTTTTTCAATGTTTCTAGTTTTATTTTGTTGTGAAACATATCATGGGAGAAGGCATAGGTTTCCACCAAAATTTGTTTCCAAGAACTTGATTTTTATCAATGAAACATTTTTTAAAACTTTTATTTCAGTCGTTTTTGCTTTTTGTTTGTTTGTTTTGTTTCACTTTTCCTTTGTTGAACAAACACTATAATTTTATATGCATTAACAAGTAATTTCAACAATGACTCTCTGTATAGTTTGACAACTTTTCTGATTTAAAGAGAAGAGCTATGATGGTGTGACTTTGGAAGGTCACAAATAAATGTGGGTAAGTTCAGACACAAATATATTCCAAATACCTTCTCTCAGAGGATCATTACTTCTTCAACCTCTACTCCCCAGGAAGCTCCTTAATATGTTACAGGAGTGATGCTGGCCTCTTAAGTCCAATAGATTTTAGCTCAGATAGTGGCTCTGATGCCCATATTAGGGTTATTGCAGGAACATGTTTCTTTGTTATAGGAATAGGGTATGTTAATAATTTATTTGGTTGGGTGGTGGGATATAAACAGAAAAAACGACATGGCTTCTATATGCAATTTCTTTTCTTTTGGAGAGATAGTATAGAGTAAATATTAACACTTCAAATGAGACAGATGTTTTACTTTTCACTAATTCCATTATTCCCACAAATTGTTTCACTTCCCTGAACTTAAGTTTCCTACTTAAGATATGTGGGAAAGGTAAACACTGAATACTCTGGCTGTAATATTGTTTCTGACACATCAGATTTCCTAGTCAAATATGAATTGCATTCAACAAATAGATGATAGTATTTGTTAGGCAGGTTTTACAACAGTACTGAGGAGTAACAAATCTAACATTTGTTTTAAATTTTATATCAGGAAGTTTTAATATAGCCACTGTGAAAAACAGTATGGAGGTTCCTCAAGTAATTAAAAATAGAACTGCCATATGATTCAGCAATTCCACTTCTCGGTGTATATCCAAAGAGAACAAAATGATTATGTTGAAGATACAGCTGCACTGTCATAGTCATTGCAGCATTATTCCATAGTCAAGACATGGAAACAACCTAAGTGTTGACAGATAAATGGATAAACAAATTGTGATATACACACACACACAACAGAATATTATTCAGCCATGAATAATTGAACTTTGATTTTATGAATATTTCATGAATAATTGAACTTCTTTCCATTGATATGTCTGTGAGTTTCATTCATATTGTTGTACGTAGCTTTTGATTTTTATTCTCATTGTTATATACTACTATTATGGACATATACCACAGTTTATTCCAGTGTTGATAGGCATCATTAATAGTGAATTTTGGAGTTTGGCCTATTATAAATGCTATAAACATTCTAGTTCTTATACTTTTGTAAACACATCTAAGTATTAGGTGTACACCTAAGAAGGAAGGAAGAAAATAGAGAAAAAATTATACAGTTTTAAAACGAAATGTCTTTAAATTATAAATAATAGACCATAGACTCGCACATGACCATCTAATTAAGCAAATAATCTGAAATATTTTCCATTAGATATCACACATGGCTCTACTCATGTTCAAAGAGTGAAGATTTAACCAATTAGACTTTAATAAAATTAAACACATCTTTGTCTGTCTTTGATGATTCAAATGTACCCTGGAAGGACCTTACATATATAAATAAAAGTTGTTGATTTTGGCCTGTCACAGTGGTGAAAGACTGTTTAAAATAGATCAGCTTAAGCAGATTGTATTATATAAACTGAAAAAATCCAACTCTGGGGAAATTTTTTAGAGTAAAGTTTTGTCTTTCCATCTTTATTTTCACTTAGCAAAATTTTTTTCAGAAAATAATTGGCTATGAAAACTCTTTTAATAAATAATTCTTTTTACTTTTTTTCTAAACCTCTAACTTTTACCCATTAAAAAACTCTTTGAATTACAATATGCCTGCATTAATGTCCATCTATCATTAGTTTACAACTCAATGGATTTTCTCAAACTAAACACACTGAGTAATCAGAGCTGAGATCCAGAAAAAGATCATTATGAGCATTTCCGAAGCCGCTGTAGGCTCCTTTTCAGTCAGTATCTCTCAAAGTCACTGCTTTTTTTATTTTCAATGTCACAGATTAGTTTCAACTGATCTGTACTTTATGTACAAGGGAAGATAAGTACATATGCTTTTATAACTTCTTTTAATTGACATTATGTCTGTGAGATTTATCTATATCGTTGTAGGTAGCTTTTGATTGTTATTTTCATTGTTATATATGGCATTAAAGAAATATGCCACAATTTATATATCCATACAATGTTGATAAACATCATTAATAGAGAAGTTTGCAGTTTTTGGCTGTTATTAACAGTGATACTATAAACATTTTAGACCTGTGTTTTTATAAACCTGTTTATTAGGTCTACACCTAAGAATGGAGTTGATGAGTTTTATGTATCCATTTGTTCAGCTTTAGTAGATACTTCAAATAGTTTTTACAAAGTATTTACGTGTACTTACATCATCAGTACATGAGAACTCTGGTTGTATCACATCCTCCCAAAACTTGGCATTGCCTCTCTTTTGTTTTATCTGTTCTAATAGATATGTACCGGTGTCATTTTATTTGCATTTTTCTGCTGCTTAATGAGGCTGAACATTTTAAAGAAAGTATGCCTTTTGGTCGTTTGGGTTTCCTCTTTTGTGAAGGGTATATTCATCTCTTTTCCTAATTTTCTATTGTGTTATCTCTTTTGTTTTTTTTCATTGATACATAGAAGTTTTAATATATTCTAAATGAGTCCTTTGTATGATATATGCATTGAAAATGTCTTCTATCTGTATGGGTTACATTGTCTCTGTAGTATCTTTTATTTACATACCTTTTTAATACCCAGCTTAATTCCCTCCTTTTTTATAATTTTTCACTTAATCAGCTCAGACTGATCTTTCATTTCACTGATTTCCTAGAAAGTATAATCCTCAGTATAGCACAAAAATCTTTCCCCACAAGAAAATAAGCAGCTCAATTCTAGAGATGGGTATATAGTAGATGTTATTTAAATGTTTGATGAAATGAATGAATTTTGAAGATATTACTGTTAGTGGCAGTTTCCCAAATGGTGCTCTATTTTTTATACCAGTAAATTAAACAAATAAGTTTAATATAATTTATATTAATAGTAAATTCTGACAAGTAGAATGTTTGATTTAAATGTACCATTTCAAAACATTGAAGTTTTATTTTTCCCCTAAATGGTGAGTATATGAAGACATAATATCAGTGACTGCTTTTTTCCAGAGGTTGAAATACCAAGAGAAAGTTAAAATATGATATGAAACCCACTTATGAAACAAGAATGTCTATGTACCCATTCTTTAATTTAATCAGCTCACGTTTGCCCAAATTTGGGGAATAGGTAATCAAGCTTAGAGAACATTTTGATGTGATCACGGCAAAAATTAACAGCAAATTATTTAAAAGGGTCAAAACCTAGAATTCATTTATTTATGTTAGATTTCAGGAACCACCTACCGTTAGGAGCCATGACACTCTGTTATTACCAAGCAACACATCTCAGTCCAAATTGCAGTGTCTTGGGAGATTAGGTTGACTTGGTGATGTCTCATGGCATCGTGGGAGCAAGCAGCATGTTTTCCCATGCCCAGCTCATAGAGGAAACTCTCACAAAGTTCTATGCTGATTTTACTCTGCAATAAAATAGTGTATTTCACAACTTCTTCAAGCAAAACTCTTTACATTCATCAAAACCATGCATATCCCATCATTGGGGAATAGTAATATCAGACAAGACACAAGAATAAGGGTTGCAAATGCAGCATTATCTATCCTCCTTCACTTGAATTTGAAAATTTGAAGATGTTTGTCATCTGAGTTCTAAATTCAGCAGTCTTACCTCCCTAAATATCCAGAAATTGTTTTGATATTATAGAATCTAGAAGTATTATTTCACTATAGCCAAATCACAAAGGGATGTTGAAAACAGCCTAGCAAACTTATGTCACCAGATAGAATTAATCATCAAAAAGGCACTATTTAAGGGAAAATAAGTTTAAAAAGGAATAGTAAATATGGCATCTTGAACATAGATTTGAAACCAGGTTCTCACTGTAGCTCATTCCATTTGTCTCATCCCTGCTATATATATCCTTTGCATTAAAAAAATTCCCACCTTAGAGTGAATGAGTTCTTGCCAGGCTACTTTAAAAAAAAAAAAAAAAACAGCTTTCTTGAGATACAATTCACATACAATAAAAACCATTTTGAAGTGTACAATTAATGGTTTTTAGTATATTCACCAAATTATGTAACCATTACCACAATCTAATTTTAGAACATTTTATCACCCCCAAAAGAAACCCCATACTTATTAAATGTCACTTCATATACCCATTCCTAGCCCTAACCAACCACTGTGTATTTTTGGTCTTTATGGATTTGTCATATTTAGACATATGTAAGTGAAATCATACAATGTGGTCTCTTCTCAATACAGTTAATTTCACCATATTTTTGTTTCTAGTCAATATAGATGAGTCTTTTCAGAATAGTAAAAACCCACAGTACCATTCTATAAAAGGTTTTAAAGAACAAGGGCTAGATATTGTAATTTATTGGTTCTTTCCTTAATATTAATTATTACTCATTTTACTATCTCATACTCTCCTCATCCTGAGATTTCTCTATAGTATATTTATCTATTGATATAATACAATATTTGGTCCCTTGTTTCTTCTATTCTCACTCCTTGGAAATTATCAGTTATTTTGATATAGAATAAATTGAATATGGTGACTTTCTGATTCTGCCTCTAATTGTACATTTGGAAAAGCTGAAGTGAAAACATAACCCTCAAGAACTCATTATCCTGGTTTAATACTCAACAGGCATGGAGAAAAGAATAAACTTCATTCAGAATAACTACCTGAGTTTTTATGAGCAGGAAATTACAAGAAAAAAATGATTGCAAAATTATTTGAAAGAAATTAAAGATTTGCAGTAAGAGTTACATTTCTTATGACTTCTATTAAATTCAAAGAATGTTGGAAAGGGACACATAATTGGCAAATTTAACTTAAGAATAACAGAATAATTCAAGAACATGTTTGACCAGTTCCTTCCCCTGCTCAGACATTTTGCCTACCACTGTGGTCTTGAGTGAATATACCTAAGTTATTGATATATTGCAGTGAAGCTAATTAAATAATGGAATGGAACTCCTTTCATATTATGGCATCTGAGAACAAAACTAGCTTAAGACATAATAGAATTGCTCTGTATGGGTGGCTATGCTTGAGAGGACAGAGTTCAAGTTGTGATGACAAAAGATGCCTTAGACTGAAACTCTGCAGTATTAGCAAAGTACATCTAGTGCTTGAAAAAGACTTGCTATGTAAAGTGAGCCTTGCATCTCCTATTTCATTAGAATCTCGAAACTAAGTCATCCATCATCCCCTATTAATTTCTCTATGGTAAAATTCAATGTGCTTAACAATCTTGCCCCAAGCTTACATATCCAAACCCACTCCTCTCCTTCCTGCATGTACCCACTCTTCCAGAAACAAAATGCCACTCACTGTCCTCAAACAAATGAAGATGTCTTATGTCTTCATGCCTTTCTTTGCAGACACTGTTTTCTAGTAACTACTTCTCCCTGTCCACACCTCTGCCTGGTAAATTCCTATTAATATTTTAAGCCACAATTCAGATATCATCTTCTCTTTGCAGTAATATACAACTCATTTGCTCCCTCCTCTGAGTTCCTATAACCCTATTGTTGTATTTGTGCCATAGAACACACACACACACACACACACACACACACACACACACACACACTGCATCTTGTCTGCTTATTTACTGTACTGGATTTGTAAACTCTTTGATCATAAGATAACAACTCATTTCTGTATTTCTGGTAGCTTGCATAGTTCATGGTCCAGATTGAGTATACTACATATGTTTGTTGACTAAGTTAAAAATAAGCAAATAGACACAAATTCTTTATGCCAATACCCAAAGTATCCTTGCATACACCTTAAATAAATATACCTGCGATATTTTAAAGATTATAAGCATGGAATCAGTTTTCTGGTTATGGATGACAGAACAAAGGAATTTTTTAACCTGTTTTCCTTCTTCAAAATCTATTGAGAGCCAGTACTACTAATAATGCAAGCATCAGCAACAATCTGAACACACTGCCAGTAGCTCTGACCACTACCTGGTGTGAGCCAGAGAATAGCCTGAGAGATAAAACAGCACAACACATACCTAAAGGCAAGTGTCGCAGTGATGACAGTTTATCTCATCACCCTTAGATTTGAATGAGACCTGAGCTCTAAGACAGGCCACTACAGAATCAGGAGACATCTGTGTGGAAACCTAATTCATTCTTACAACATGGCAGTGAGTATGATGCTGGAGGAGAAAGCATGCTAAAGTCATTTTTATTGTCCATAACTGAACCTTCAATGCAAAGGAGAATCCTGGATGTCAAGAGGGGTGAAGGAAGGAAAGGAAGCAGCAATTATCAGATCAATGAGCTACACCAACCTACCACTGCTTAAATGCTGATGCTTGGGGGAGTGAAGGTGGGGGTGGGCTTGTGCCCAAAGGAAACAGCCAACTTAGTAAGAGGGCACTCAAAACAATATAAATCAGAGTTGGAGCTCATTCCCTTTCTTGTTCCATTATCTGTCCATTTGATAGTATGCAGTGTACAGGCTGTCATGGTTTGAAGATAACTCATAAGCAGGGACATAAAATACATGATCTTAAGAATGGAAACTACAAAAGGAGAGAAAGATACTGAAAGAACATACACTATGGAAGAATTACTTGTAGGGGGGAAACAAGATTTCAGACAAATAATTCTTCAAGTTCAAAGAAATTGCAAAGAAATGTGACCTCTCTTTTAAAAAGAGAGTGACACAATAAAGATTTTATAAAAAATATAATAAAAACTATTGACACCCAACCAGAGATGTATGGTATAGGCTTGAAAAAAAATCACTTAAAAGAAAGAGAAAGTAATAAAGATAAAAATGACTCTATGTGGAAAGAGTCAAAGTAAAATGAAGCATGACTGGAGTTTTGAAGAATATGCAGAACAAAAAGTATTCAAAGATGTAAGAGGAAAACATCCCTGAACTAAAGATTATAATCCACACACTGAAAGACCATACTGGGTCTTAAGAAAAATTTATTCCAACTCTTTTGATTCTACTGGAAGTAGAACGAAGTCTAAGTGAGCTAATTTCTTCATCCTGTATTGCTAGAAGTACAAGTATATTGTCTGAAGTAGTTTAAATTATGTAGTTTAAAAATGATGTGAAACTCACTATTTATCAAAAATTTACCTGACTTTTACAGGGATTATTTATAAAATAATATTTTGTCTGTTAAAGAAAAATTTACTTGCATCTTACCGATATTTTCAGGGCACCCAAGTTTATATTGCTTCTGTTAAATATAAATTAATTTTATTAAAATAGCTCTTAAATATAGAATACACCATAATGTAAAATTTAAATGTCATTTACTTATCTATCAGTCTATCCACTAATATTTATTTAATTTACCTACTTACATGTATTTCCTTCTATCTACATATGTGATTTGAGAAATGCCTAGAATAGTGTTCATCCCATTTTAGTGACGGTGATTTCTTATGATAGAATTTAGAGTCTGTTGGGGAAATGTTTTTGATTGCTTCTTTGTGTTGTTTGCATTTGTTAATATTAGCATTAGGGGCTTCCCTGGTGGTGCAGTTGTCGAGAGTCCGCCTGCCGATGCAGGGGACACGGGTTCATGCCCCAGCCCGGGAGGATCCCACATGCCGCAGAGTGGCTGGGCCCGTGGGCCATGGCTGCTGGGCCTGCGCGTCCAGAGCCTGTGCTGTGCAACGGGAGAGGCCACAACAGTGGGAGACCCGTGTACTGCAAAAAAAAAAAATATATATATATATATATATTAATGTTAATTATTTCTAAAAACATTTTAAGAAGTATAGGTTAGATAATTTTATTGGGATATTTAAAATCTGAGCAATTTTGGCCTCACTCTAACATGTTTTTTTAAAAATTATTTATTATAATATTTCCCAGAGTGTGTAACACTTATATAAATTAGTAATATGCAAAAACTCTTTTGTCATAAAATAATTTGGGGAAATGCAAAGAAAAACCAAATAGTTTTCTTTAAAGCATGATTATTGAAATATCAATGCTATTGTTTTTTAGGATGCTACAGTAAGGAAAAAATTGTATGCAGTATTTCACAAACATATTTGTTTGTAGAAGATGTCTTATTTTATTCTTTCAAAACTTGTCCTTGAACTAATGTCAAGGGAGCACACTTTGTGAAGTCTCTATTAATGTTTACTTTGGTTTGAAATCCTATGTCCAAGATATTTATTAGTACTTTTTTTAATTGAATAAAATATTTTTAAAAATTCTACAGTGCTTTATAATTTTCAAATTTTCACACACATGATTTCATATAATCCCTTAATAACTTCTTTTTTCTTCCCCCTATCCCTATACTGTCCCTTCCCCCTTCCCTCTCCCCACTGGTACCACTAGTTTATTCTTTGTATCTGTGAGTCTGCTGCTTTTTTTTTTATTCACTAGTTTGTTGTATTTTTTAGATTACACATATAAGTGATATCATACAGTATTTGTCTTTCTCTGTCTGACGTATTTCAGTTAGCATAATGCCCTCCAAGTCCATCCATGTTTCTGAAAATGGCAAAATTTCATTCATTTTTATAGCTGAGTAGTATTCCGTTGTATATATATACCATATCTTCTTCATCCATTCGTCTGTTGAGGGACACTTAGGTTGCTTCCATATCTTAGCAATCATAAATAATGCTGCTATGAACATTGGGGTGTGTGTATCATTTTGAATTAGTGTTTTTCTTTTTTTCAAATATATACCCAGGAGTGGAATTGTGGGGTCACATGGTAGTTCAGTTTTTAGTTTTTTGAGAAACCTCCATACCGTTTTCCACCATGGCTATACCAATTTACATTTCCACCAGCAGTGTCCGAGGGTTCCCTTTTCTCTTCATCCTCTTCAACAATTGTTATTTGTGTTCTTTTTGATGATAGCCACTCTGACAGGTACAAGATGGTATCTCATTGTGGTCTTGATTTGCATTTTCCTGATGATTAGTGATGTTGAGCATCTTTTCATGTGCCTATTGGCCATCTGCATGTCCTCTTTGGAAAACTGTCTTTTCAGTTCTTTAGTCCTTTTTAAAATCAGGTTGTTTATTTTTTTGATGTCGAGTTGTATGAGCTGTTTACATATATTGGATATTAACCACTTATCAGTCATGTCATTTGCAAATATCTTCTCCCATTCAACAGGCTGTGTTTTGGTTTTGTCGATGGTTTCCTTTGCTGTACAAAAGCTTTTAAGTTTAATTAGGTCCCATTTGTTTATTTTTGCTTTTGTTTTCTTTGCTTTAGGAGATAGATGCAAAGAAATATTGTTGCAATTTATGTCAAAGAGATATCTGCCTATGATTTCCTCTAGGAGTTTTATAGTATCTAGTCTTATATTTAGATCTGTAATCCATTTTGAGTTTATTTTAGTATTAGTACTTTTTATATGAAGGAATTACATACCCTAATTTAAAAATAATGGGGAACATAGCTTTACCTTAAATAGCCATTAAATAATGTTACAAAGATTTTTGATACCATGTTACAAAAATATTTTACACTGGAAATTGTTTCAACTAAGAAAAAAATTAAAAACTGGAATAAAATATGCCAGAGCTATAATATCAGATGCCTTTGAGTGTCAGAAAGAGTGATATTTTACCCCTTCTTTATACTGTTCATACTTTCCAAGGATTTTCAATTTTCATGCATTATTTCAAAATGAAAGAAAATGTTAGCATTGAAAAACAAGCATAAGAACATCTTATATGTGCCACATCTTCTCTCTGAGATTTAGCAAGTGGATAAATCTTTTCAGATTTAAATAAGATGGGAAAACTCACACTGTGGTCTGCTTTCTGCTTCTTGTGCTCAGTTAATTATGTGAAACATACTATTAAGACAAGGCCTATGCACTTTAAGTAGTATTTCAAACGCTGAATTAATTCTATGTGAATTGCATTTAATGATTGAGAATTGATGATTGCTATTAATGAACCAAATATTTCCTGGTATTATTTGTAATTTTTATTTTGTCATAATAAGCTACAAACTTTTTTATTCCCTTTCTCAAAAACTGATCAGAGACCTTGTGATTCTGGCATTTGTGCAATGGACCCAGGAGGACTGGCTGAAATGATTGGGTAAAGATTGTTTAGCTGGTGCATAATGCTTCATCACAAAATGCATATTGCCGTTAGCACCAGACACCATGGTTTTCTACAGATCACAATTCCAAGAATATGTTAAACTCACACCAGACTATCCTAATTATAGCCTTTAATGCCTATAAAAAATTTCCATGGTTCCCTACATTTTTGTGTTAATTGTGTAACTGTGAGATCATTCATTGCCATCCTGGAAATCATATGCAGTCATCTCATGAAGGTTTTACTATGCCCCAAGCTCTTATGGATTTTGATATTTTAACGAGAATATACTTAGAGGTTTTATGAGAATGACAGCATCTTTATAGTTTATTCATCAAAATTTTTCCGGCTAAGTTAGGGTCTGGGATATCTGTAAGTATGCCTTTTTACACAAGATATTGATATAGTGAATATATCCCTCTGAAACAGAGAAATGTGATCAGCTTTTTTACTTAGACTTAGATCACATGCTCCATTCAGAGTGGATTCTCACCCATATCAGTTAAGATTAGATTCCTATGTGAAAAACAGAGTCCCCAAATCACAATGGCTTTAAAAACATAAAATACAACTTTGTTTCTTACATACAAGTCTTGAGGCAGATCAGGGCTGACTTGGCACTTCATGTCTACAAAGCCCTTAAGGACTGAGTTTTCTTTCCTTTCAGTATTCCTTTTGACCATCTCTGACATTAGCATGTTCATACTAATTGTGTAAACTGGCAGCTAGAGCTCCAGCCATCAAATCTACATTCCAGGCAAAAGGTTTCAGGAAAGGGAGAAACATTTACAAGAGTATGGGGCAACTTTCCTTTTAAAAAGGTTTCCAGAAGCTGCCACTCAATATTTTCACTTCCATCCTTTTCCAATTTTGTTAGATGATCACACATACCATCAAGATAGTATTTATTCTTCATGACTAACTGCTTAGCTAAAAAATTATATGTTCTATTTTTAAGGGGAAAATGCTGTTTGTATCAGACTACCTGAAAGAGGTTGGCTAAGAGTTAGGCAGGGAGTGGCCCCGAGAATGAAATGGAGACTATATCAGGAAACAAGGAAATAAATACACAGAGTAAATACAGATGTCTAGTATACTGAAAATAAGAATAAGAAGAAAGATGAATGATAACAAAGAGACGAAATGCATGGTTTTACAGAGCAAGATTGGGGAAAAAGGAATGGCAGAGAAGGGTAAGTTAGACTTTATATTAAATTTTCAGTATCTGTATTATATGGGTATTAGCAGATTTTTGTATCTGATGCCAATATACCCCATACCGTGCCCATAAGTTACAGATTTCCCATTACAGTACTAAATCAAGTTAACAGTTTCCATAAGAGCACAAACTTGTTCATATTGCAGATGGAACTATATTCAATTACTAACTAGGTTCTACAGTGTTTCACTTATTTTTTGGTTGATGCATTTCCTCTTGCTATGAAAATATCAGTTTCTTCCTTACTCAAGTTTGAGTATTTGATTTCTTAAAGAGAAAGTTAATTTTGTAAAAAGGAAGAGGAAAACAAATAGATAAAAAGGAGCTGCTATGATATAATAACTTTATTGTCTAATTCTCAGCCATCTATGAAGAGTAGATAATTTTCACTCTTACACTAAGAGTAGGGATGTAGGAGAAAAGATTGAATTATCCCCCCCAAAATAGGAGATGTAAACACCTGCCTTAGTTGCTGACTTTGTGATTCTGTTCTAGAAAATTTTCCCATGAAAATATTTTTCTTCAGAGAGATAATCCAGTCATCCCTTAGTGTCTGTGCAGGAGATTGGTTCCAGGACACCTGTCCCCCCCACCAAGGATACCAAAATTCAAGGAGGTCCACGACCCTCATAGAAAATGGCAGAGTATTTGCATATAACCTAGGCATGTCTTCCATATACTCTAGATTACTTAGAATACCTAATACATCTCTAGATTACTTAGAATACCTAATACAATGTAAATGCTATGTAAGTAGTTGCAAGCGTGGCAAATTCAAGGTTTGGAGTTTTCTTGAATTTTTTTTTTTTTTCCAATCTGAGGTTTGTTGAATCAGAGAATGCAGAACCTGCCGATACAGAGGGCCGACTGCACCGAACTTTATTTCTTAGGTGGGAGTTTTATAAAAGTCATTATCTATTTCTATGGTTCTCAAATGGAGAAAATGTGCCTCCCAGTAGACATTTGACAATGTCTGAAGTCATTTGTGGTTGTCAGAACTAGGGGTTGCTAATGGCACTTAGTCGGTAGAGGCCAAGGTGATGTTAACCATTCTACAATGCACCTGCCAGTTTCCCCTTCCCTGTCCCCAACAAAGAATTATCCAGCCCAAATGTCAATAGTACTGAGTTGTACAACCCTGAACTATATGAGTTTATTTAGAAGGAAGAATACTCCCTATTAGTGCCAATGATATACCTCAAAATATATATTTGATTTTTCAAAAAATAACACCTACTATAATTAAATTTGTACAACTCTAATTCAAGAGCTCTTAAGCTGAATTCCATGCAATGCAAGAGTGTCTATGAATCTTGAAATCATAAGCAAAATATTATGTAGGTGTACATCTGCATATTTTGAAGGGGTAAGCCCATACCATTTATCTAATTGTCTAAGGGATTTATGACCTGACAAAGCCAGCCACTAAATTTATTTAGAATGCCAAAGAATTCTAGTGTATTAATCAGCAGTGTTCTTCCCTCCAGTGAGCCAAGCTGCTCTTTCAAGCACTGTTTCTCAGCACATTCTCTAACCTTACTGTATTAAGACATGACATTCATGGAAATGAAGTTTAAAGATTCCCAATTGAATCCTCTTTAATTAATAGAAATAGTATCGACAAAGCAAAGTTTCTTTTGGAGAGCTTGTGATTTAAGAAACCAGATTTCCCACTTTAACCAACATTTCTATAATTTACACTTGAATATGTTAAATATCCTTTGTGATACACATTGCTTTGGTGTTTAGGATGATAGTATACCCTCTACAGTTAATAATGTATTTCCTTAAGATCTGTTCCTTGTCTCTTGTCCTGTCTCAGGAAATGATATTACTATCCATCCAAGTCACCACACCAGAAACAATAAAGGAAAATCTCCCTCATCTCTTCCCTTTCAACTCCAATTATTTTGCAGTTCTATTCATTCTACATCCTAAATTTTGTTTGAGTCCCTTCCCTTTTCTCAATCCCTCATGCTATTTTTTTCAGCTCAATATCTCACTCTCTTTCAATTAAATATTGCCTTTATAGACTGCTAACTGCTATCCCTGATTTCAGGTCCTCTCTACTCCATTTCATTCTTCATACAGCTGCAGAGCCATCTTTCTAAGCCATCTTTCTAAACTGTGAATCTGACCAGGTCACATTTCAGTTAAAAACATTGAAGGTCTCCCTGTTACCTCCATGCTAACGCCCCCCTTTCTGGCCTTGTCTCCTGCTACTGCTACCCTCTCTGGAGGCTAGACTCTAACTGCATTGATTTCTCACCATCCCTGGATATATGCTTTTCTGACTCTGCTCCGCTTTGCTTGAATAATGTTCCCTCTTTTGTTGAAATCTTATTCATCTTTCATAAGGAAGCTGGCTTCAAAGTCTTTTCCAGTTCTCTCAGGCAGAGGTTATTTTCTCTAATTTCTGTTCAAAAATCGTTTGGCACTTCATTTAATATCTTATCACCTTTGTTTTCCAAGCACCTTGAGCAGTTCATGTACCTATGAACATTTCCAGTAAATGTTTCTGTAATGAGATTGACAACACTATGTAAATTTAAGACTTTGCTCGGTACTGGACCATCACGGGCAAACATTGTCTTTGTTGGCCAAGCTAAATAATAGAGAGATGATGAATTCATGCAGCGAATGAAATGAAAATTTTGCTATCAGCTCTTAAAAATTGTAACCTGCACTTTAGCTTTCTAAAATACTATTATTAGGAGTATAGAACATTGTTCTTGCATAGAACAAGTGTTACTCTCTCTATTTCTTTAACCACAATTCTTATTGCTGTTATTGAAGGAATATGCAGTAGCTGAATTGCAGATAATTGCAGAAGGGTAGGAGTTCACAAGTTTTAAGGCGAATGAATGAACAAAGTAACGCCATTCAACTTTTCATTTAAGACACTGAATGACCCTGAGTCCAGGGATGTTGCTGAATAGCTTACAATGCACAGCACAGTCCCTGGCCCGTTAAGAAATAATTATCTGGACCAGAATGTTACTTCTGCCAAGCATATGAAACATTGCATATATTTTAATAGAGATGAACCTGGAGGCTCTTGAAATATACATGGCTGTTTTTATTCACACTAAATGGCCCCAAGCCTCTAGGTTTTTATTGTACATACCATGATGCCTTTTTAAGATTATACCCCCCTGAATCCAGTTTATCCAGAAGCACACTGGCTTTTGGGGCTCTATTAAAGTTAGAAGTCCACTGATAATGCAGAATTGAAAATGTAGAAATCATACATATTGTTCGTACATTTTTCCTGAAGTAAAAGAGGGAATATTAAAGTAGAATATATTAGATATCACCTGAACAAAAAGTGCCTTGAGAGCCAAACACTGAGACTATCTTTGGTTTAGCCATTATTGAAGGAGTTACTGAATTCTGAATATAATACAATAGTGGTACTTTTATAGTATAGTTTACTTCTTTTGGAGTTGAAGGACTATGTCATTGAATTGCATTTGCGAAGTATCATGGCAAATATTGTTAGGGTACCTGGGACCTCTTTCCGATTAATTCCAAGTTTAACAGCAGTGAAGACTGCTTATTATTCAGTTACTTGTCTAATTTACAAAGAATCATCTGTTTTCTCTTGGTAATGTGGGTGTATACATACGGATACTCATATTTTCTAGTTCACAATTGTGGCAAGATTGAAGTAAAGGTGATAGGAAATTGACCCTTTCTCAGGTTAAGTAAGAAATATCCTAGACACCTGCCAATTAAACTTGTAACATTGTGTTACTCCTTTCAAGTTAAACAGAACAATTTTAGGAGACCATCCATATGCTGCATTTTACAAAGACTTTCCAGAAATAGCATTTTATTGTAATTGATGCAAGACGTTTTTCCCATCCTTGAGCTTATATTATTCAGTCATGTGTGCCTAAAAAGCAAAGCATTTTGGAAGAAGAAAAATAACATTTAAGTAGAATATATTTTATTTTGCTTTACTTCTAATTCCTTTTGAGTACCATGTTTTAAAAAAGGAAATGGAAACTAGAAATAATCCGTGGGCATGGGCAACTAGAGGTTTTTCATAGTCTAGTAACTTCAGAGATGTTAATAACTCAAGAGACTTCTGATTTCCTTTTCAGACTTAAAAGGACTATAAAATTGCTTTATTCAGCAGATTTGTAATGTCTAACCTCCCTGTCCTTGACTTCTAACCCTACCTTTGCTTGGGGAAAGAAGACTAGTTAACTGATTATATTAGGTTAATAAAAATGCAACCCATAAACTCCCACTTGCTGTTTCACAGAAGGCATCCTATCATTTATTTAAAAGCCAGAAGAAAGAAATGTCATTCCATAAAGATAAGAGCAACATTTTATTACTTGTCTAGACAATTTAATTGTTGAAAAACATCAGTGGATATTAGAGGGGGAAGTATTGGCATCACTTGTTTCATGTAATAAATTAAAAACCTAAAATGAATGTGATTTGACAGAATGTTTAAGCAAGGAGGAGGGAGCAATGTTAGCATTTTAATTTTGTTTTGATTGAAGATAGTTTCGTTCCACCATGAAAAAATCATGCCATTTTTCCAGCATGCCTCATTTCCAGTGGAACTCAGTAAAATGTGCACGTGTTAACATTAGATTCGGCAGGCTTTAATGCAGTTACAAAAAGGAGTTTTGCCAAAAAGAGGGATAAATATCACAGCCATTCATTTCACAGTGCTCTCCAATCTGGCTGCAACTGTTTCCCCAAGCAGCATGTCAGTGAATAAAAAAGGAAATTCAAAGGAGGGGCAGGAGAAAAGGGATTTAGGAAGAAGGGGGTTTTAAAACACTTTTGGCTTTAGAGAAAACAATTCACAATCATTAGCATGAGTAAAATTGCTGTTTAGCCTAGGCTAATGAAAACATTATGAAAGCAGAGATTTTTTCAGAAACAAAATAAAACAAAAACACAAAAACAAAACTATCCTCTGAACACCATTAGTGAAGATTAAGGGGAGCCAGGGTAAGTAAACATCCACGTTTCATAGTTGAATCCCCCCCCCACTTCCTCAGATTATGAAGTGAATATCCTCATTTAGTGTGCTTTTCTATGTTCATAGAAAAAGACTGTATCCTGCTGACTTTTTCTAAATTGGTTCTTTTAGCATTTGTTTACACTTCTGTATTTTTTACCATGCAATTTGTTGTCCTAAGGTAATTACATATTAGAAAGTATAATCCTTTGGTTACCAAAATGGCCAATGCTGATATTGTTAATAAAGGAAGAGAGCAAGGCACTTATTTTGACTCTGGTTTTATTTCCTGATGAATCCATTACTGTGGTGTCCTCCGCCAGTGGGAGATGGGGCACATAATGATGGCAGTTCTCCTGTGGAATTACCTATTCCAAAAATGTGTTGGTTCAATGACTCTCTTTGTAAAAAGGAAATATGTAAACATTGTAAAATCATTTTAAACTATGTTCTCATTTATTTTCTTCATCAATTCTAGGAGGTACATACTAATGTCTATTCCATTTTAAAAAAATTTTACTGGAGTATGGTTGATTTAAAGTATTGTGTTAGTTTCAGATGTACAGCAAAGTGATTCACTTATACATATACATATATTCATTCTTTTTCAGATTCTTTTCTCATATAGGTTATCACAGAATATTGAGTAGAGTTCCCTGTGCTATACAGTAGGTCATTGTTAGTTATCTATCTTATATACGGTAGTGTGTGTATGTTAATCTCAAGTTCCTGATTTATCCCTCCCCTCAACGTTTCCCCTTTTGTAACAAGTTTGTTTTTGATATCTGTAAATCTGTTTCTGCTTTGTAAATAAGTTCATTTGTATCTTTTTTTTTTTGGTTCTACTAAATTTTTTTTCAATTTTTTAACGTCTTTATTGGGGTATAATGGCTTTACAAAGTTGTGTTAGTTTCTGCTTTATAACAAAGTGAATCAGTTATACGTATACATATGTCCCCATATCTCTTCCCTCTTGTGTCTCCCTCATACCCTCCTTATCCCACCCCTCTAGGTGGTCACAAAGCACCAAGCGGATCTCCCTGTGCTATGCAGCTGCTTCACACTAGCTTTCTATTTTACATTTGGTAGTGTATATATGTACATGCCACTCTCTTACTTTGTAACAGCTTACACTTACTCCACCCCATATCCTCAAGTCCATTATCTAGTAGGTCTGCATCTTTATTCCCGTCTGGCCCCTAGGTTCTTCATGACCATTTTCTTTTTTTTAGATTCCATATATATGTGTTAGCATACGGTATTTGTTTTTCTTTTTCTGACATACATCACTCTGTATGACAGACTCTAGGTCCATCCACCTCACTACAAATAACTCAGTTTCGTTTCTTTTTATGGCTGAGTAATATTACATTGTATATATGTGCCACATCTTCTTTATCCATTCATCTGTTGATGGACACTTAGGTTGCTTCCATGTCCTGGCTATTGTAAATAGTGCTGTAAAGAACACTGTGGTACATGACTCTTTTTGAATTACGGTTTTCTCAGGGTATATGCCCAGTAGTGGGATTGCTGGGTCATATGGTAGTTCTATTTGTAGTTTTTTAAGGAAGCTCCATACTGTTCTCCAGAGTGGCTGTATCAATTTATATTCCCACCAATGGGGCAAGAGGGTTCCCTTTTCTCCACACCCTCTCCAGCATTTATTGTTTGTAGATTTTTTATAATGGCCATTCTGACTGGTGTGAGATGATATCTCATTGTAGTTTTGATTTGCATTTCTCTAATGATTAATGATGCTGAGCATTCTTTCATGTGTTTGTTGGCAGTCTGTATATCTTCTTTGGAGAAATGTCTATTTAGGTCTTCTGCCCATTTTTGGATTGTGCTGTTTGTTTTTTTTTGATATTGAGCTGCATGAGCTGCTTGTAAATTTTGGAGATTAATCCTTTGTCAGTTGCTTCATTTGCAAATGTTTTCTCCCATTCTGAGGGTTGTGATTTTGTCTTGTTTATGGTTTCCTTTGCTGTGCAAAAGCTTTGAAGTTTCATTAGGTCCCATTTGTTTATTTTTGTTTTTATTTCCATTTATCTAGGAGGTGGGTCAAAAAGGATCTTGCTGTGATTTATGTCATGGAGTGTTCTGCCTATGTTTTCCTCTAAGAGTTGGATAGTGTCTGGCCTTATATTTAGGTCTTTAATCCATTTTGAATTTATTTTTGTGTATGGTGTTAGGGAGTGTTCTAATTTTATTCTTTTACATGTAGCTGTCCAGTTTTCCCAGCACCACTTACTGAAGAGGCTGTCTTTTCTCCACTGTATATTCTTGCCTCCTTTATCAAAGAAAAGGTGACCATATGTGTGTGGGTTTATTTCTGGGCTTTCTATCCTGTTCCATTGATCTATATTTCTGTTTTTATGCCAGAACCATACTGTCTTGATTACTGTAGCTTTGTAATATAGTCTGAAGTCAGGGAGCCTGATTCCTCCAGCTCCTTTTCTCTTTCTCAGAATTGCTTTGGCTATTTGCAGTCTTTTCTGTTTTCACACAAATTATGAAATTTTTTGTTCTAGTTCTGTGAAAAATGCCAGTGGTAAGTTGATAGGGATTTCATTGAATCTGTAGATTGCTACGGGTAGTAGAGTCATTTTCACAATGTTGATTCTTCCAATCCAAGAACATGGTATATCTCTTCATCTATTTGTATCATCTTTAATTTCTTTCATCAGTGTCTTATAATTTTCTGCATACAGTTCTTTGGTCTCCTTAGGTAGGTTTATTCCTAGATATTTTATTCTTTTTGTTGCAATGGTAAATGGGAGTGTTTTATTAATTTCACTTTCAGATTTTTCATCATAAGTGTATACGAATGCAAGAGGTTTCTGGGCATTAATTTTGTATCCTGCTACTTTACCAAATTCATTGATTAGCTCTAGTAGTTTTCTGGTAACATCTTTAGGATTCTCTATGTATACTATCATGTCATCTGCAAACAGTAAGTTACACTTCTTTTCCGATTTGGATTCATTTTATTTCTTTTTCTTCTCTGATTGCTGTGGCTAAAACTTCCAAAACTATGTTGAATAATAGCGGTGAGAGTGGGCAACCTTGTCTTCTTCCTGATCTTAGTGGAAATGTTTTCAGTTTTTCACCATTGAGGACGATGTTGGCTCTGGGCTTGTCATATGTGGCCTTTATTGTGTTGAGGAAAGTTCCCTCTATGCTTACTTTCTGGAGGGTTTTTATCATAAATCGGTGTTGAATTTTGTCAAAATATTTCTCTGCATCGATTGAGATGATCATACTTTTTTTTCCTTCAATTTGTTAATATGGTGTATCACCTTGATTGATTTGCGTATGTTGAAGAATCCTTGCTTTCCTGGGATAAACCCCACTTGATCAAATTGTATGATCCTTTTAATGTGCTGTTGGATTCTGTTTGCTAGTATTTTGTTGAGGATTTTTGCATCTATATTCATCAGTGATATTGGTCTGTAGTTTTCTTTCTTTGTGACATCTTTTTCTGGTTTTGGTATCAGGGTGATGGTGGCCTCATAGAATGAGTTTGGGAGTGTTCCTCTCTCTGCTATATTATGGAAGAGTTTGAGAAGGATGGGTGTTAACTCTTCTCTAAATGTTTGATAGACTTCGCCTGTGAAGCCATCTGGTCCTGGGCTTTTGTTTCTTGGAAGATTTTTAATCAGAGTTTCAATTTCAGTGCTTGTGATTGGTCTGTTCATTTTCTAAATTTCTTCCTGTTTCAGTCTTGGAAGGTTATGCATTTCTAAGAATTTATCCATATTTTCCAGGTTGTCCATTTTATTGGCATATAGTTGCTTCTAGTAATCGCTCATGATCCTTTGTATTTCTGCTGTGTCATTTGTTACTTCTCCTTTTTCATTTCTAGTTCTATTGATTTGAGACTTCTCCCTATTTTTCCTGATATGTCTGGCTAATGGTTTGTCAATTTTGTTTATCTTCTCAAAGAACAAGCTTTTAGTTTAATTCATCTTGCTATCGTTTATTTCATATCTTTTTCATTTATTTCTGACCTGATCTTTATGATTTCTTTCCTTCTGCTAACTTTGGGTTTTTTTGTTCTTCTTTCTCTAATTGCTTTAGGTGTAAGGTTAGGTTGTTTATTTGAGATGTTTCTTGTTTCTTAAGGTAGGATTGTATTGCTATAAACCTCCCTCTTTTAACTGCTTTTGCTGCATCCCATAGGTTTTGGATCATCATGTTTTCATTGTCATCTGTCTCTAGGTATTTTTTGATTTCCTCTTTGATTTCTTCAGTTATCTCTTGGTTATTTAGTAATGTATTGTTTAGCCTCCATGTGTTTGTGTTCTTTACGTTTTTTTCCCTGTAATTCATTTCTAATCTCATAGCATTATGGTCAGAAAAGATGCTTGATATGATTTCAGTTTTCTTAAATTTACTGAGGCTTGATTTCTGACCCAAGATGTGATCTATCCTGGAGAATGTTCCATGCTCACTTGAGAAGAAAGTGTAATCTGCTCTTTTTGGATGGAATGTCCTATAAATATCAATTAAATCTATCTGGTCTATTGTGTCATTTAAAGCTTGTGTTTCCTTATTTATTTTCATTTTGGATGATCTGTCCATTGGTGTAAGTGAGGTGTTAATGTCCCCCACTATTATTGTGTTACTGTTGATTTCCTCTTTTATAGCTGTTAGCAGTTGTCTTATGTATTGAGGTGTTCCTATGTTGGGTGCATATATATTTATAATTGCTTTATCTTCTTCTTGGACTGATCCCTTGATCATTATGTAGTGTCCTTCCTTGTCTCTTGTAACATTCTTTTTTTAATAGTCTATTTTATCTAATCTGAGTATTGCTACTCCAGCTTTCTTTTGATTTCCATTGGCATAGAATATCTTTTTCCATCCCCTCACTTTCAGTCTGTATGTGTCCCTAGGTCTGATGTGGGTCTCTTGTAGACAGCATATATATGGGTCTTGTTCTTATATCCATTCAGCAAGCCTGTGTATTTTGGTTGGAGCATTTAATCCATTCATGTTTAAGGTAATTATCGATATGTGTGTTCCTATGACCATTTTCTTAATTGTTTTGGGTTTGTTTTTGTAGGTCCTTTTCTTCTCTTGCGTCTTCCACTTAGAGAAGTTCCTTTAGCATTTGTTGTAGAGCTGGTTTGGTGGTGCTGAATTCTCTTAGCTTTTGCTTGTCTGTAAAGCTTTTGATTTCTCTGTCAAATCTGAATGAGATCCTTGCAGGGTAGAGTAATCTTGGTTGTAGATTCTTCCCTTTCATCTCTTTAAGTATATCATGCCACTCCTTTCTGGCTTGTAGGGTTTCTGCTGAGAAATCAGCTGTTATCCTTATGGGAGTTCCCTTGCATGTTATTTGTCATTTTTCCCTTGTTGCTTTCAATAATTTTTCTTTGTCTTTAATTTTTGCCAATTTGATTACTGTGTGTCTGGGTGTGTTTCTCCTTGTATTTATCCTGTATGGGACTCTCTGTGCTTCCTGGACTTGGGTGGCTATTTCCTTTCCCATGTTAGGGAAGTTTTCAAGTATAATCTCCTAAAATATTTTCTCTGGTCCTTTCTCTCTCTCTTCTCCTTCTGGGATCCCTATAATGTGAATGTTGTTGCATTTAATGTTGTCCCAGAGGTCTCTTAGGCTGTCTTCATTTTTTCTCATTCTCTTTTCTTTAGTCTGTTCCACAGCAGTGAATTCCACCATTCTGTCTTCCAGGTCACTTATCCATCCGTCCTTCTGCCTCAGTTATTCTGCTATTGATTCCTTCTAGTGTAGTTTTCATTTCAGTTATTGTATTGTTCATCTCTGTTTGTATGTTCTTTAATTCTTCTAGGTCTTTGTTAAACATTTCTTGCATCTTCTCAATCTTTGCCTCCATTGTTTTTCCAAGGTCCTGGATCATCTTTACTGTCATTATTCTGAATTCTTTTCCTGAAAGGTTACCTATCTCCACTTCATTTAGTTGTTTTTCTGTGGTTTTATCTTGTTTCTTCATCTGGTACATAGCCCTCTGCCTTTTCATCTTGTCTGTCTTTCTGTGAATGTGGTTTTTGTTCCACAGGCTGCAGGATTGTAGTTCTTCTTGCTTCTGCTGTCTGCCCTCTGGTGGATGAGGCTATCTAAGAGGCTTGTGTACGTTTCTGATGGGAGGGACTGGTGGTGGGTAGAGCTGACTTGTGCTAAGCATGTTTGATGTCAGGTGGGCAGAGTGAAAATTATGGCTAGGTTTTATTTTCTATTGTTTTCAGAAAAATGTATTCATTAATTACAAATGTGGATATAAGTTATTTTAAGGTGCTAATTTGAAAGTATTGCAGATAAGCATAAAGTAAAAGAAGACTAATTCTCGGGCACTTTTGCTGCATCATGGAAAATGGTGTCTTTTTGGCAATTTGATAATACATTTAGACTATATAAATTGCAATGAAACATTACATTAGGTAAAATGTTTTGAAAATACTTTTCCTTTGTTTTTAAAATGAAAGTTCTACCTTAATAATTATGATTTCTTGATAACTTTTTTGAGGGTGATAAATATTTAAAAGTTTATAGTCAAAATTTATGAAATATTTTGAAAACTTGGCATATTTATAAATGGAAAAATTTATCTGAAGTTTTAAAAACTGTCAGAGATAAGAGATCTTTCATTTGAAATATAAGCATGCTACTACTAAATTTTGATGACTAAGTTATCAAAGTTTTTTATATATAAAATTTAAATGGAATATATGTTCAAAATATGTTTATACATTTAAAGTAAAATTGTTGATAATTCACAGAATTTTAAATTATGCATACTATTAACAAATGATTTCTTCATTCTTAGTTTTTATGTGTTTTCGTTAAACTATACTTGCTGTTTAAACTGATCTTTTGTCTTTTGTTTTCTTTTTTCTAACAGCTCCTTCAGGTTGGAAGGAATACCTTTATTTGGAGGCATGTCAGTTCATTTTTGTCACTTCAGATTCATCATTATGACTTCTTGAGGCCAGATCTAATTTTGAAGTAACCAGAAACCTGTCCATCTTGGAGCAGCAAACCCCTCAACTTGGAGCACAAATGATCACTGATATGGTCTACATAAAACCATCTGCCTCTAGTCTGACAGCCATGAGCAGAGCCCTGGGGGCAAAAAAAGCCACAGCCTTAAATCTCTTTACTCAGATATTACCAACAAGATTAAAAAAAAGATGAAAAGGACTAAAGAAGCAAACCTACAAAAAACCAAAAAGCAAACAAAAAAATCCATTGAAATTAGTCCCAGATGTGAACACCGAAAAATTTATATTCAGTAATTCAGCCAGTAAATTATAATTTATCATTTGGGAAGGTGGAAGTATAGAAATAGGTATCTGTAGCCAGAACTACTCAGCATTTCAAAATATGTAGACAAAAACAAAACAAATAAACAAAACTGAACAAATGAAGGAACACTGCAGCAATGAACAGTATTAGAACAGAATGTTGCTGTTTGCAAAGAGGACGTTTGCCATCTTCTGTACACATTCAAAGCCATAACGGAATAAGAGTATTGTCAATTGCTTGAAAATTTTCTGCATTCAATCCTTCCCCCCATATTGGTTGAGAGAGGAGGGGTCAGTTCTTGCTGATTACGTCTCAATGAACTTCTACTATTTGCACTGTCACTTCCATTCAGGGTAATGATGTGTGCTGTTATTTGCACAGATGGTCCCATGAGTTTTGAGACCACAACAAAGTTTCTTGCAGGAGTCCAAAAAGGAAACATTTAAGAATTCTTCAGACATTGATTTCTCTTTCTTCTATAAAAAATCAGTTATCTAATAAAAAATGGACTTGTCTCAGATTAAAGAACAACTACAAAATAATAATGAAAAAAAAATCAGTGTGGTCAAAAGAATGAAAAAGGGATCAAAAGGTTTTTTTAGTGAGGATCATTTTATATCATTAACAGCCAAGAAGTCAAATACAGTGAACTGTACACTAAACATCTGTGTTGAACATCTATTTGTTCTCTTAATTAACAAAACCATTTGTAATTTGTATTTGACATAAGAGATTTTTATAGCCATTTATCTATGCTTCATGGGAAAATGTACTAGACAAACAGCATTTTCAGTTTATTTTTCTAAATAAATGTGTTGTTTGTATTATTTGTAGTTGCTTATTTGATTTGGTTTTCATTATCTGGAAGACATTTTCTTTGGTCATTGGCAAGCTTTTATCATACTAATTCAGAACTAATGGAAGACTGAATTTCAAATATTTTTGTGGTATAAAATTGTGCTTTCTATTCCTTAAACTCTGACGAAGAAGTGATATATTTTTCACTAGAACCTTCTTGTCAAGAGTTATTTTAATATTCTAGTTATGCTAAGTATCTGCAGTTAGTTTTAATATATTGGGGACATTCAAAACAGAAAATTTGAGTATTATATCACTAAGAATTTCCTCTAAGTTTCCTTCTTGGAAATCTGCTCTAAAAGATAAAAATTAGATTTTTTTTTTTAGGCCATTAATCATACCTAATGAGTCTTCAGTCTCACCCAGAGATCTGCTGAGAACTTCCATCAGTGTATATAAAAAAGACTAGGCAATCCTACTGGAGCAAAAACAGAATTCTCAGTCAACAAGGGCTTATTGAGTGCCCACAAAGTTCTCACCCTTACTTGAGACTCATCGGCTGGAGCCTGTATTTATGGTCATTGCTACCACCAGTAAGTAGTGCCCAGCTCCAACAAATTATGTTTTTCTTAACTGGAGTATAATTGACACCATTATGTTAATTTCAGATGTACAAATGTAATGACTTGATATTTGTATATATTGCAAAATAATTACCACGATAAGTCCAGGTAACATTTGTCAGCAAACACAGTTACACTTTTTTTTCTTGTGATGAGAACTTTCAATACCCCTTCTCCTAGCAACTTTCAAATATGCAATAGAGTATTATTAACTATAGTTATGTTTGTGATGCTCTGGCGTGTGGCCAGGGGAGAGCAGGAAGATAGTGCCAGCCCTCTGAGGTCTTTGGAAAAGATGCACTCAGCCTTTTGATGAGTGTTTTAATTAGAAACCCTCAGGCTGCAGCTATGATAATCAGTTAACAGGTTTCTTTCATAGAAAGACTGATCTCCTGGGTCTGTTTCCTCTTGCTGTGCCGGGGTTGGAGGGGGGGGAGTAGCCCTTTAAGGACTTGTTCTCCCTTGGTTCAAGTCCTGTGGGACCCATAAGCACAAGCCCTACTGGCCACCAGAGCCAGGCAATGTAGAAGTGTTCCCTGGCAGCAGCCGCAAACATTGGGTTGTCAGACAAGGAGACAATAAACTCATTTCTGGGACACACCAGTGAGATGGAGTGAGGGGGAAGGAAAGAGAAAAGACTGCAAGTACCAGCCTCTATACCCACCCACCTACCCCCAGGCCCTTCCTTGACCCCTAAACTGTGTGCCGGACCAGAAGCCTGCGCCTCAAGCCGAAGCTCCAGGACAAGTAAGTAGGCCCCTTTCTCAGAAAGACTGGGGGTGTGTTTCAGTCTGGTCTTTGTGCAGTGCCCTGGGGGTGAGGTCTGACAAGAAATGACTCTCTGATTGTTACAATCCCATAGGGCCCAGGATCACAAGTCCCCCAGCCTCCAGAGCCAGGCAATTAAGGGGCGTTCCCTGAGCAGCAGCCCCCCAAACCGAGGGCACTAGACGTGTAAAACCTCTCCTCAGAGAGACACTGGTGCTCTGGAGGGAGGCAGAGGCGCAATGTATAGACGGCGCCCACAGGCAGAAAAGAAAGGAACAAAAGGCTTAGAATTGGGGAGAAAAAAAAAAAGATGGAGTCTGCCGGTTAAAAGGAGCCGGGGCGGAGCATATAAGTGGCTCCTGCTGGGGGAAAAAAACAACACAGATGGCGCCTGCCAGCGAGCCGGGATGTGAATTTAGATGCCTGACCCCTAGGCCGATGCTTTAAGCCTCATTCACTTAAAAGTCTCCTAGCTGCCGGATCGGCTGCTTCTGCGTTGGGCGCCCTGGGGCAGGTGAGTCAGAGAGCCCTTTAAGAGCGTTCCTCAGTTTGTGGGTCTCGGGGTCATTGTTTTCAAAGCTAGATGTTTTGGGGCCTCGTTTCTCAGGCACAAGTCTTAAAAGTTGAGGTGCTCAATGTGGGCTTCAAACCCTTTGCTCCTCAGGGAGCTCATGGTTGAGTTGCCTCCAGACTGTGGGTCTCTGCACTGCATGTGGGGTTTATGGTGAACACTGTGTTCCATCCTCTCCCACCCGCTTCACTGTGGGCTTCCTCTCATTAGCCTGGTGCAAATGAGTTGCTCGGTTTTTAGGTTTTCTTCAGAGGAAAGTTTTCAATATGTAGCTACAGATTCGGTGTGTTTGTGGAAAGAGATGAGTCCAAGATCCTCCTAAGTCACCATCTTACACTGGAAACCCCACAAACAAATTATGTTCAACAAATTAAAATAGGTCTTTAGGTTTATTCCCAAACTATGATCTGAAACCAAATTCCCATTATATTGTTCTTCACACTTAAACTGATTTACTCTCTGCAATCTCTCTTGGTAGTACTTAGAGTATCCTGTAACATGATGAAGAAAATTAGTTTGTTACACATGATTTGAACCCATTAAAATTAAGACATTGTACATGAAAATAACTCAGCTAGGAATCAACTTGCCGGTTCCGGCGGGATATGAGGCATTGAAGTATGGATACCTGGACTCATTCAAATTCTTTTAAAACCCATGCTGATTGCTTCAAGCTGTGAATTATTTAAGTTCATAAACAGGAAAGTCAACTGTTCTCCAAACATCTAACAACAAAATCCATCAAGAATAAATGATAAAAAATTACAGTTCTTCATTTTATGAGTATTCTTAGCAATAAGCAGTACTATATCTACTGTAGTCTGTGCAGAGTGTCTAAAAGATTTTGCAAAGTTGTGACATTATCAGGCCTGCTATTCAGCAGGGTAACTCAGTAATTTATAAAGGGAGTTGGAGTGAGGCTAGGGAAGGTGGGGCACAGACCAGAAAAAAAGTCTAAAATTTTTCTTGGATTTAGTTTATTTATTCTCTTCCACTTTAACTACATTTACTTTTCAAGTAATTTCACTTGTCCATCACTGGATCTTCTTTCATCCTCTTTAAGAGGATAGCTTTGCTATCTTCATAATTCAGTATTACTTTTGCAAAATCTATTAAACAATATTCAGTTCCCATTGAGAAGTACTATTATACATATTTTTAGAACTTAGAATGCCAGTAAAGTTAATCTCTACTTTCTTACATTTGCTTTTAGAGTACAGGTGTGTTATTTACATGCACCTCTCTCCTTGCTGGCCCCAATTCACGAAATTATCAGGTTTATTGACATGGGTAAGATAATTCTCTTTATTTACTGAGTGCCCACTCTGGAACATGAACTGTCTTGGGGAGTAGGAAGAAACAGGTTACAGATCCTATTCTGATGGACTTTATAATCTAGTTGGAGAGAAATACATTAAACATGTAATTTCACCAGTTAACAAAAAATACAATTGTACTAAATTCTATGAAGAAAGTTATATGGTATGCCCAGACCCTATATCCAGCAGATCTAACTCAGTGAGGGAAGTAAACTTTGGCTGAGATCTGAAAGGTAACTAGTTGATAAACGGGGCAAAATCATGTGAAAAGCAGTGCAAAAAGGAAAGAAAATAGGATGTCAGACCACCTGAAAACAAACCTAATTAGCTTGGAGCAATGAGAGTAAAAAGCATACCGCATAGAAAACTGGTGAGATGGAAGCCAGATCTTACCTAGTAAAGCAGAGAACAAGCATCCATGAAAGGTAAAAGTAGTAAGTATACAGAAATAACAGAGGTAATAGCAAGTCTATCTGATATAACAAATGTGGGTTTAATTTCTGAAAAGACCAAGGCTGATCCCACTCCTTCCCTGCCACACAAAGGTTTTACTTCTACTTCCAAACAAAATAATGCAGTTACATAATAAAACAATGGGTTAAAGTATATCTGATTGAAGGCAAACCATAAGAAAAAGGGGTTCAAGATGAATATCAAAGAGAGCAGAATTACAAATAAAAAATTAAGAATGACACTGGGAACATTTTTTGTTTATATAAGGTATACTTCTCAATGAAGGTATAAAAAAATGCTTAACTAGACACCTGTGAATTCATAAAGACTTGAGCAACTACAGGTAGACTAACAACAGACATTTAGAAATATGGTGACACCAATTTCTATAAAACTAGGTTTGCCTATATGTGTCAGACCTGACAACTCTCTAAAATCAAAAGGGATCCAGGCTTTTTAAAATTCTCTGCTCTGACATCCTTAGAATATGACCTTTGTCCTTGTGCTGCAAAACAGTTACCAGAACTCCAGGCATTACATTCATATTCCAGGCCACATGATTAAGAAACAGCTCACTTCCTCCTTTTTAAGGAAACTTGTTAAAACATGTTCACATGATATTTTAGTATATTTGTTGTTCAAACTGGCCACACCAGCATAAGGAGGACTAAGGTATATAGTCCCTGGGCTGGGTACATTGCCACCTTAAATAAACTTGGTATTCTGACACTACAGAGCCTAGGGAGAATGAATGATGTTGTACAAAACTATCTAATTCACCACAAGACTTGAAAAATGTAGCACCGATTCATCGTGCCATGAGTTTTTTGTTGGAGATTTTAGACACTAAATTATGTGCAAACCTTAGGGAATAAGATTTTCAACTCATATCTTTGGGAGCAAAATAACACAGTGGAGTCACATCCTGTCAACATTTAATTTTTATGGATTCTACTATACTCATTTCTATCCCTTTCCATGAACATATACCCAACATTAGTAATGACATGGAAAACCTCTATGTGTCTCCTGTTGTGAACATCTCATCACACTGACTGTGATTCTGGTCCAGAAGGCACTGTGCATGTATAGATGATATAAGAGATTTTCACAGGACATTTTGACCCTTGGGCTTTCACACTTCATCGCTGTGATATTCTAATGTGTTGGTAAATACAATATTTCAGTAACTCATTTGTGCACACCTTAATGGAGTGTTTTATCAGTTGTTTTTGGGGAAAAAGGAGTATTGGAATTGTCCAACATCTTTTTACTTAATAGGTACCTAAGTTTGGGAGCTCATTTTATGTTCATTCTAAGAAAACATTTCTTACTTTTTTTTTTTTTTGGTTTGATCATAGCTAAAAAGATGTTTGTTCACTGGTTGTGGTGACAAAATCCAGGTATTTCAGAGGCTTTGATAGAGGAAACCAATACACCATAAAATTAAAAAGGAAATATGTAAGCAAGTAGATTTATGGGTTCCCATAGAAATGCAGGTCCCCACAGATGTGTGTACTTGCCTAACCAGTCAGAGATGTTCTTTGGCCCTGTGCCATTTCAAATACGTACAGTAACAGCTAAATGTGTTTGAGATTATTTAAAATTTAGAGGTGAAAAATAGAGCATATTGTGGCATGCAGTGTCATCTATCAGAGAAAGGGTAGTCCACACTTTTCAAGTTACTTCAGTCTTTTTAATCATAAAATAAAACTAATCCATGAATTTAACCAAGCACAGCATGGAGACATATGTTCTGTAAGCTCCCTTCAGTTTTTCTAGGGAAGTATTTAAATATTTCAAAAGTGTTTATTCTTTATTACCTAATGTACAGATTGAATCAGCAATTTGCTAACCTGATATAGAGTAATTTTTTAATGAAACATGAAGATGAGACTACAAAAGTGAATAATATTTAGTGCATTAACAATTCCTTTGCAAGATTATCAAGAAGGAAATATGCAATATTTTATCATAATCTAAAGAAACACTCTATTTTTAAACTGAAGTCGAGTTGATTTACCATGCTGTGCCAATCTCTGCTGTACAGCACAGTGACTAAGTTACATACACATATTCTTTTTCAATATTCTTTTCTGTTATGGTTTATCCGAAGAGATTGGATATAGTTCCCTGAGCTATACAATAGGCCCTCGTTGTTTATCCATTCTAAATGTAGTAGTTTGCATCTACCAACCCCAAATTCCTAGTCCATCCCTCTCCTTCTCCCCTCCCCCCTCTCCCTTGGCAAACACAAGTCTGCTTTCTATGTTTGTGAGTCTGTTTCTGTTTTGTAGAGAGGTTCATTTGTGCCATATTTTACATTCCACATATAAGTGGTATCATATGGTATTTGTCTTTCTCTTTCTGACTGACTTCACTCAGTATGATAATCTCCAGTTGCATCCATGTTGCTGCAAATGGCATTATTTTGTTCTTTTTTTATGGCTGAGTAGTATTCCATTGTATATATGTACCACATCTCCTTTATCCATTCTTCTGTCGATGGACATTTAGGTTGTTTCTGTGTCTTGGCTATTGTGAATAGTGCTGCTATGAACATTGGGGTGCATGTATCCTTTTGAATTATAGTTTTGTCCTGGTATATGCGCAGGATTGGTATTGCTGGATCATATGGTAATTGTATTTTTAGTTTTCTGAGGAACCTCCATACTGTTTTCCATAGTGGCTGTACCAAATTACATTTCCAGCAGCAGTGTAGGAGGGTTCCATTTTCTCCACACCCTCTCCAGCATTTGTTTTTTGTAGACTTTTTGATGATAGCCTTTCTGACTGGTGTGAGGTGGTAGCTTATTGTGGTTTTGATTTGCCTTAAAGAAACACTCTTAACACTTTAATTTTGAATACTTAGAAACTGAGGGAAAGGAACTCAGGCATGAAATGAGGAAGTACAATTTTCACTTTATTTTAAAATATATGTTTAATTCACTATCATAAAAATAAAAATAATATGTATAAGAAAAACTCCCCATTTGCCCGTCCCACCCCATCTCCAAAGGAAACCACTGTAACCTTTGGCATGATACCTATACCAATAGAAAAATATTGTGTTGATATGCATATTGGTATGTGTGTGATTTCTATGAATGACATAATAATTTATATAATGTTCTACAACCTGAATTTGTTCTATTCAAGAATAAATCTTGAAGATCTTTACACATTGCTACTTGTATCTCCTGGTAATTCCCTATACAATTTAACTATTCACTTCTTTGTGTCTGCATGTTTAGGTTACTTATTTTTTGCTCTGATAATCAATTCTGTATGCAGCACCTGTTGTTGGTGATTTCCTGTGCACATGTGCACACTCTAAAGTGGAAATTGAGATTCATTTTTTCTTTATGAAGACACACAGTCAATGTTACAGCATTTAGAAATGCTACAGGTTTTTAAATTTTATTATTATTATTTGATATTAGTAGTAGTGGTATGTGGAAAGGCTCTTTTTCATATCAGGAAATTCTACTCAATTATTTGGGAGGTAATAGTATATTTCACTGGAAATGTGCCATTCGTGTAGTAATTATTATTTTCCAAAAGTACAGATGTCAGCATTAGTTTAGGAAACATGAGGATAGAACATAAATATATTTCAATCAGCAAATCATGATACTTAATTATGCTTACAAAACATTGAAAACTACTGTGTTTGTTAACTGGTACTTGCTGTGTGGTTTCAGTTAATGTTGAGGCTTCCTTTTCAAGATGCGATTAAAATTTTCTGGAATGAAATCATGCTTTTGAGATAAAACAGTGGTTTGGTTATAGTATAAAATGGGAGGCGTGTTCTTCTGCATGACAACTTATGATCACCGTTTTAGTCACAAAATTGCCTCCCTTAGAAATCATCATTTTCAACAGGAGAATATACATAATAATTAATGAAGAACAAACAATTGACCTGAAACAAATAGACTGCCAGTTATTCCTCCAGCAAAGATGGGTTTATTTGGGTTCAGCAGAGAATTGCAGTTAGGGGTCTGCAACCTTGGTGAGCCATGTACAGGTCCCTCCATGGCAAGGGAAGAAGAATGCTTTCTTGGAGAGGAAGGGGAAGTTGGGAGGGCTGTAGTAAACAAAGAGTCCATGGCTTTTTTTTCCATAGTTACTATTATTTTATTTTTTAATTATTTTATTTTTTTTAATTATTATTTTTTTAACATCTTTATTGGAGTACAGCTGCTTTACAATGGTGCGTTACTTTCTGCTTTACAACAAAGTGAATCAGTTATACATACACATATGTTCCCATCTCTCTTCCCTCTTGCATCTCCCTCCCTCCCACACTCCCTATCCCACCCCTCTAGGTGGTCACAAACCACCTAGCTGATCTCCTTGTGCCATGCGGCTGCTTCCCACTAGCTATCCACCCTACGTTTGGTAGCGTATATATGTCCATGCCACTCTCTCACTTCGTCACAGCTTACCCTTCCCCATCCCCATATCCTCAAGTCCGTGCTCTAGTAGGTCTGTGTCTTTATTCCCGTCCTACCCCTAGGCTCTTCATGACATTTTTTTTCTTAGATTCATATATATGTGTTAGCATATGGTATTTGTTTTTCTCCTTCTGACTTACTTCACTCTGTATGACAGACTCGAGGTCCATCCACCTCACTACATATAACTCAATTTTGTTTCTTTTTATGGCTGAGTAATATTCCATTGTATTCCATTGTATATATGTGCCACATCTTCTTTTTTTTTTTTTTTTTTACATCTTTATTGGAGTATAATTGCTTTACAATGGTGTGTTAGTTTCTGCTTTATAACAAAGTGAATTAGTTATACATATGCTCCCATATCTCTTCCCTCTTGTGTCTCCCTCCCTCCCACCCTCCCTATCCCACCCCTCTAGGTGATCACAAAGCACTGAGCTGATCTCCCTGTGTTATGCGGCTGCTTCCCACTAGCTATCTATTTTACGTTTGATAGTGTATATATGTCCATGCCACTCTCTCGCTTTGTCACGGCTTACCCTTCCCCCTCCCCATATCCTCAAGTCCATTCTCTAGTAGGTCTGTGTCTTTATTCCTGTCTTAGCTCTAGGTTCTTCATGACATTTTTTTTTCTTAAATTCCATATATATGTGTTAGCATACGGTATTTGTCTTTCTCTTTCTGACTTACTTCACTCTGTATGACAGACTCTAGGTCCATCCACCTCATTACAAATAGCTCAATTTCATCTCTTTTTATGGCTGAGTAATATTCCATTGTATATATGTGCCACATCTTCTTTATCCATTCATCCGATGATGGACACTTAGGTTGTTTCCATCTCCAGGCTATTGTAAATAGAGCTGTAGTGAACATTTTGGTACATGACTCTTTTTGAATTATGGTTTTCTCAGGGTATATGCCCAGTAGTGGGATTGCTAGGTCATATGGTAGTTCTATTTGTAGTTTTTTAAGGAAGCTCCATACTGTTCTCCAGAGTGGCTGTACCAATTCACATTCCCACCAACAGTGTAAGAGTGTTCCCTTTTCTCCACACCCTCTCCAGCATTTATTGTTTCTAGATTTTTTGATGATGGTCATTCTGACCGGTGTGAGATGATATCTCATTGTAGTTTTGATTTGCATTTCTCTAATGATTAATGATGTTGAGCATTCTTTCATGTGTTTGTTGGCAGTCTGTATATCTTCTTTGGAGAAATGTCTATTTAGGTCTTCTGCCCATTTTTTGATTGGGTTGTTTGTTTTTTTTGTCATTGAGCTGCATGAGCTACTTGTAAATTTTGGAGATTAATCTTTTGTCAGTTGCTTCATTTGCAAATATTTTCTCCCATTCTGAGGGTTGTCTTTGGTCTTGTTTATGGTTTCCTTTGCTGTGCAAAAGCTTTGAAGTTTCATTAGGTTCCATTTGCTTATTTTTGTTTATATTTCCATTTCTCTAGGAGGTGGGTCAAAAAGGATCTTGCTGTGATTTATGTCATAGAGTGTTCTGCCTATGTTTTCCTCTAAGAGTTGGATAGTGTCTGGCCTTACATTTAGGCCTTTAATCCATTTTGAGTTTATTTTTCTGTATGGTGTTAGAGAGTGTTCTAATTTCATACTTTTAAATGTACCTGTCCAGTTTTCCCAGCACCACTTATTGAAGAGGCTGTCTTTTCTCCACTGTATATTCTTGCCTCCTTTATCAAAGATAAGGTGACCATATGTGCGTGGGTTTATTTCTGGGCTTTCTATCCTGTTCCATTGATCTATATTTCTGTTTTTGTGCCAGTTCCATACTGTCTTGATTACTGTAGCTTTGTAGTATAGTCTGAAGTCAGGGAGGCTGATTCCTGAGTCCATGGCTTTTTATTGGTTAAGTTCTTGCCAGGAAAGAAGAGGAGACTTTCTTCTCCCTGTTCGGCTCTGCTATCCTTGTTGGGCATGAGAGGTTCCCCTTCTGGTCTCCCAAATCTGAGGCCTCTCTATTTAATTGAGGTTTTTGTTTGTTTTTTATTTGTCTTTTACAAAACTAACATATCCACTTAGGTAGCCTAACACTTCTTTTAAATGAAAATATATAATGTATTTGAACTTCAAATGCCAGAAGATTTTATTTGTACATTTAAATTATTAATGTTCTATATTAATGATCTCCCAAATAATGACTACCTAGGTAGGTATTAAAATTATCATGAACAACAGATGGTTGAATAATTAAAACCATCTAATTTTGTCAGATAAAAATCCACCCTCACTACCCTTTCCCCACCAAAAAGAGAAAAGAGAAAGAAAGTTTCCTTTCTAAACTCCTCAACTCCTCCATCAAAGCAGGCCATTTGAGAGGAGACCAAGAGGCATGCTGAAGTAGAAATGGCCTTTGCCAATAGATTTTCCTTTGCACATCTATTTTCTCCAGCATGTGTGATGTAAACTGGACACTCAAATGCTTTCTTGAGTAAAATAATGCAATTTTACTGAGAAAATTAGAATAACTGGAGCTAAGCAAAAAGCAAAAGAAAGAAGCAGAAAAAGTGTTGCTTTCAACAAAGCTTTGAAAAGCAACCTCCTTTTTTGTGAGGAAGCTCTTTTATATTTAAATCTTTCACAGCAGGAAAGATCTGTCAACATTACCTGCTGGAGATACTGGCTGAGATAACCTAGATATTTAATTACCGGAAGATGCCCTAAGGTATTCCCTCTCAGTCTCTTCTGGGGGCAATTATCCCAACTTGAGGGAAATGACTTCCCTGAGTCTTCATATAATCCAAAACTTGCAGGCCATCAGTACTTTTTCCTGCAAAACCATAATCCTCGAATTTAGGATAGATCCAGTTTAATGTCTTGCTATTAACTATTCTCCTTTACTCATCCAACAAATATTGAGTGGCTGTTATGTCTCACATTTTCATTGCTTCAGCCTAAAATTTAACTTGGCACTTCCTGGAAGTTCAGGCAAAACTGAAAAGGAGAGCTGCATAATTTGTAGAAAGAGGAAGACAGAGTGTCAAGAAATTAAATAAAAGCCAGGCACTTAACAAGGAAGTACTGTGCATTTCAGTAAAAGGAGTTTTGTGGTTAGTAAGCTGATGCAGTCTGTTTGTTGTTTCTTATTTTTCCAAGACCGAACCTTGGAATAACTGGAGGACTAGATGTGTGAGCCTGTCTTCTGTATAAGCCAAACTTCTGTTTTGTCACCCTAAATAACCTCACTCTTGCCTCCTACACGCTGTGGGATAAACCAGCTTCTTCTCAGAGTCTCTGTGGATTGTGTGTTTCTCCCCATTCCTATGTGCTCCCCTTGCCCACTTCCACTGATATGTTAATTCTGCATCTTGTCCCCTGTACCTGATGTTCTTCTTAACAGCATTTCTCCTCTGGCTGAACACTGCACCTATCCTCTTCTTGCCAAAGCAGAAGCAACACAAGACTTTTCCAAGTCTAGAATGTTTTACTAAAACTAAGGAGGGATAGTAGAGGATTATGGTCTAGTTCAAGTGTCAGCACTCATTTTAATTTGTACATTAGATAATACTAACCTAAAATTTCACATATGGTAATGCACAAGGGGAGATTTCTCTTTGATTATATCCCACACCTCTTCTGCCTTCCTTAGCCAAATAACCGCCATCTCCTCAGCCACCCCTGCTTTAGGACCTTTATTCTCCCCTTTTAGCTGCCTTCAACCCCCAATTACTGTCACTTTATGACATAGAGTGGTTGACCTTTAAGACCTCTTTTTGAGATATTTTCTTCAATAAAGACCCATCTATACTAAGCTTCCTACTAAAACTTAGAAGTTAAGAGAGTGCTTGTTAACCCAAAGAGATTTTTAGGCACCTGGTAGGATTGCAGTAAAAATATTATCTTCTGGGCTTCCCTGGTGGCGCAGTGGTTGAGAGTCTGCCTGCCGATGCAGGGGACACGGGTTCGTGCCCTGGTCTGGGAAGATCCCACATGCCACGGAGCTGCTAGGCCCGTGAGCCATGGCCACTGAGCCTGCGCATCCGGAGCCTGTGCTCCGCAACGGGAGAGGCCACAACAGTGAGAGGCCCGCGTACCGCAAAAAAAAAAAAAAAAAAAGATATTATCTTCTATTTGCTCAGAATAACTCCTCAGAAGTTGTGGAACTGGGAGTGATGATTTTGTTGCTGATGTTCTGTTTCGTTTGTGTGTTTTCCTCCAATTACATTAGCACTCAGCTAAATACATTTTTATTAATGAATTTATGACCTCTTATGGTAAGATGATTAACCAGAACATTAACCTTACTTTTGTTTTTAATTCCTGTGTTTTATTTGAGGAAAAAACAAAGTATTTGAATATCTATGTTCTGTTTATATTCATGGCTTAAATTACGATGTTTACTGGGAGTGACAAAAATACAATAACCAAATGTTCATACAATTCTATTAATTAGATGAGGCAGAAATCATTTGAGAGAATACAGTATGTTTGATTACTTTAGAAGTATATTAATTTTACAAGAAACAAATCTGTTAGCATTCCAAGAAGCCATGCCAGCATTCTTATAAAATTAATTAATGGATTCAACAAATATTTAATCAGTGTTTCTAGGCTAAATTACTATTCTAAGAACTGGGGTACAAGAATACATAGAAAAAAACAGTGCTTGCATTCTAATGGGAGTAGGCAGATGACAAGTAAACACAAATTTAACATCAAATATAGAGTATATCTGATGTTAATAAAAAATTTGGGGAAAAATACAGCGGTGTAAAGGGGAATAGGAAATGATGGAGGTTAGGAAAGTCAGGGTTGTAAAAGTGCTATTTTATTTAGAGCAGTTGGGCAAGGCTTTTTTGATAAGGTGACATTTGAACATAGTCCCAAAGGAACTTTGGGAGCCAACCTTGTGTGATCTGTGAGAAGAGGGTTTCAGGAAAGAAAAGAATATGAGTGAGGGCCCTGGGTCAAGAACATGCTTAGAGTGTCGGAGGAAAAGACATTTAGCTTAGAGTAGAGTGAGTGAGGGAAGAGCAGTGGAGATGAAGTAGAATGTTGTAAGGGTGGTGTCAGATTTTGTGGAATCTTGTAATGATTTTAGGACTTTGGATTTTACTATGAGTAAAATGAGAAGTTATTAAACGGATTATATCTGAGAAGTGGCAAGACCTAAGGAGCAAGATGATTTATCTTTGAAAAGTATTACTCTTATATGTAGATGAGACTTAGGACAGGGTTTGAGACAGTTTAGTAGAATACTGGAATAATCCTGAAGAGAGAATACATTGTCCTGGACCAAGGTGGATCATAGTGAAGGTGGTGAGAGGTATTCAGTGTTGGGATATATTTTGAAAGTTTAGCCATCCGCATTTGCTTATAGATTGCTAGATTATGGGTTATGAGAGAAATAGAGATGTCAAAATTAACTCCAAGTATTTTGGTTCTTTGGATTCTGAGCAAGTAGAATAATGAAATTGCTATTTATTCAGATGAGTAAGACTGAAGTGGAAGGAAAAGCAGGTTTGAGAGGGGGAATGAGGATTTGGTTTGGGAATACAGTAAGTCTAAGATGCATAATAGATGTCTATATGGACATGTCAAGAGGGGCAGCTAGAATTCCAAGTAAGATATAGGATAGGGATATACATTTGTGACTCATCACATCATAATGTAGATTATGAGTAAATCCATGGGACTAGATGAGATCATTTAGGGAAGGAGTATAAATAGAGAAATTCAAAGATGGAGTTGTGCATGCTCCAGTGTCAAGAGGATGAGGAGGAAACAACAAAGGAATATGTAAATATCGGGCTTGTAAAATAGAAGAAAACAAAGAGAAATTTAAAATGACACAGATATATATGTTAAGAGGTCAAACTGCAAATGACATGAAAATGACTCTACTCATTTTAGCAGAAAGCATAGTGGTCAATCTAAAGGCAATCTACTTGTATCCTTTATGCTCACTTATGTGTTAGGGAGACGCTAGACAGCTTCTCATTGGCAAGACCACAAGGGTAGATTACACGTGGTGATCACAATGGCCCATATTCAATCTGGCTATGGAATAATAATGCTGGTCTGAGACTATGATCTAGTAAATGATCACTTTCAAATTCCTCAGCCTCCCCAAACCCCAACCAATTCAATTTTTTTTTTTTTTTTTGCGGTACGCGGGCCTCTCACCATTGTAGCCTCTCCCGTTGTGGAGCGCAGGCTCAGCGGCGATGGCTCACGGGCCCAGCCGCTCCGCGGCACGTGGGATCCTCCCGGACCGGGGCACCAACCCGTGTCTCCTGCATCGGCAGGCGGACTCTCAACCACTGAGCCACCAGGGAAGCCCAACCAATTCAATTTTAAGTGATATTTATGAGTTACTCTATTATGATTCATATTGTACCAACATTGGAAGAGTAAAAAGGCATCCAGGTTGCCCATATTGCTGTTAAAAATGGAGCAGAGATTATACTTTTTAACTTAAAAGAAGCAACTAAACATGATTAATTATAAAAGGCAAAGTATGAAGGCACAGTAAGGAGCACCCAGTAATTGGTAGTTGGGGTGATGTTACCCAGGGAATAAAATCCTCTTTGCAGGGCTAATGTTTGTGGTGCTTATCTACACAGTGGGAAGGCCGGAGAGAGGGTAATTGGTAAAATAAAAAGCAAAGGTGGTGTGTCAGGTCCAGAGTTTAGGGTTCCAAGTGAAAGGTTGTCTGATCAATTTGGGTAAAAATTTGGGGACAGTATGTTAATGGAGTGGATTGTAAGGATCCTTTCACCAGGGTGGATTGATAATGGATGATCAATCAAGATTCTTTGTTGGAACAACCTTGAACAACTCAACCATGTTGCTTTGGTGCTCATTCTTCCTCCAGGCCCCGTAAATGGGATTGCCTTTCCTGAGCCTATCTTTCTGTCCTAGTTGGTCCCCTTTATTTCTTTGCAAAATGTCTAGGAGTCAGGCTGGCTAAGGCAGTGCTCAGCTCGTTGAGGCATGGTCAGATCTTCCTCCAGCTTTCCTAGCCCTGAAGAGCTTGGAAGTGTTGAGTAAGGCTGCTGTTCTGGGTACCGCATAGGGCATTATCTAGGATATGAATAGCAGAAAGCCATGAGGTTACTGAGACAAAAAAAAGACACTTTAAAATGCAAGTGTCCATGGTCCCAGAGTTCCTTTCAGCTCTCCCAGCAACGCTTAGTATTGATCTCAAAAGAGACTGCAAGGAAATAAGTTTGTTTGGTAGAAATTTATCATCACTACTGGTAAACAGCAAGGAAATATTCTTAGTCTTGAGTACCAAGAATATTATATTCATATGGAAAGTTCATCTGGTATTGATTGTATTTTAAGAATTGGGAGACAGTCCTGGGACCATTGGCAAGATGATAGATAATGGAAGTAGTTAATGTATTTTCCACCTTCTATTTAGTTTTTTGAAATGTGGATTCTTCATATGTTGAAATCTCACTCTGAAGAACATTGCAGATCTTGTTAATTATGTAGCAAGACATACAGAGATGATTAAAGGGTTAAATAATAAAACCAATACAAAAAGAATTGCACATGCTTTAAGTTGGAGAAGGAACAGGTTAAGGACAAATTGAAAAATAATTTTCAAATGTGTGAATAATCCTTACAAGAAAGACTATTAAGTAGTTAGTTTCCATGTGGACAAAGTAAAAAGAAATTGGTATAATTAAACTTTATTAAATAGATTTTTGAAAAAAGGAGAAATGTTCCCTGTGGTAGTTATTGCACTAAGCCTCCATTTATTGACTTCAGTCTTGTATTGATTTCTTTCTTTTTTTTTTTTCTTCAGTGTGGTTTCTCCCATCCAGAAGCAGGAGAACAAATTGCAGACATTTATGAACAGTTTCTTTTCATAGTTAATAATAAGCCATAGAAAGGAAAAATAAAATTTGATAAAATAGAATAATGTACATATGTGCCCCCTCAAAAAAATCCATAAATTAACACATTCTAAATTTTCTAAATTGGAGATTTGTTTTATAATTAACTAAATTTGCAAAATAATATTTAATTTATAGAAAATATTAATCCAAAACAATGATTCGGCTGGTTTAATGACCACTAGCTAGTTGTCAAATTGAACATTAAGGCATGTAAGAAATCTACCTATCCTGAAAATCTACCGGCCACCTACTTAGAGCCAAAGCATACAATTTGAGCGTCCATCTGGCTGCATCTTCAAATAATGATTGATCAAACACATCACCCTTGAATCCCAAATGCAGAGTTTGGGGCAAAAAAATAAAAACAGGCTCTTGTCTAATGGCTTTCCAAATAACTGACCTTTCTATCACCTTGTTCCTTGAGGAGTTATTCTCCGTTTTTTTCTAGTGATGCTTCCACTTCTGTGCTGCTTTCACAGCCCATGTGTGTATCTTTGCTGACTGAGCTCTAACCAAATACAAGGAATGTTCTTGGGAGCATTGTTGTCAAAAGTACTCCTTAAATTTCTATTTCTGAGGTGGAAAGTGTTTCTATTCTGTCTAATAGCTGTAATTAACAGGTGGAAATGAATGTTTTCAATAGTTCAATTGTTAAAATCTGCAAAGAGGAAATAATTGAATTCATTAAACACATCATTTTCATCCCCAAATGTAAAAGGTGATAAGTCCAGGTGTCCAGTTAAAGGCTAAGAATTAAAACAGAGCAGCATAATTTTCTCATTCTATGCACAGTTTTGGAACTTCTCTAGGTGAGCATTTCTTTCCTTTCTTTTTTTTTTACTTCTAAAACTTTGGGGTTTTTTGTTTGTTTTTAATTTATTTTAGGTGAGCATTTAACATATGAAAATGAAACTCTTATTAAGACAGACCACACATACACACACACACAAACACTGTTGTCTCATTTATTGGCATTTAGGTAAATACAAGGTCTATATAGCCAGATTCTCTGGGATGAAATCCTGGCTTTAAACACTTACCAGTTTTGTGATCTTAGGCAAGATGTTTAACCTTCTCTGTCAGTTTTGTCATCTGTAAAAGAGGGATGAAAATCACATTAACTTCATAATATTGTTTGAATTAATTGAGTTAAAACATGTATATACTTACACACTTACATTGCCTGGCATCTACAAAATGCTTAATATATATTAGCTAAAACTGTGTAACTTTTCTTTACAAATGATAGAAAAATCTAAGTTGGATTCAACTTGGTGCAAAATACCCCTTTGTTAATAGAAGTCAAGAGTAAACCCATGTAATGGTCAAGGCCTATGTCTCCAGGCCTGCTATGGCCATCATTCCAACCATAAAAATGTCTTCACACTGAGTTAGCCCTGAGTTCCCAGATCTCTTTCCTCAATCAGCAGAGGTAATGAACCAGATGCCCACACCTTCTTACCCGCCCCCCGCCCCCGCCATTCTCACAGCCTTGCTGTCTCCATTTGGTTTAAATCCAAAACAAGTAATTTTATTAAACCCTCTATTCCCCTTTATAGTTGCCACCAGGAACTCAGGCTTCCCAGTCAGGGTCACCTCGCTCACTCTAATCACCCTTTCTACCTGCTATTCTATCTCTTTCTCGAACTCTTCCTTAATTTCCAAAATCCTTCCACTGGAACCCACAATCTGTTATCTTCTCTGAACATGCTTTCACTTTCTAGCACTTAAAAAAAACCTAGTCTCTCTTTCAAAGACAATACTTCCTTTGCAGGTTTCCATCAATGTCTGCTTTTTCACCTCAGCTTTATCACTGGGGTTTAAGGTAGGGCTGGCTTTATCTATACTCTTCAGGGTTATTTTCAAGACCATTTCAGACCATTCTCTTTTGTTTCTCTCTAATCATCCCCACCATCCAGATTTGAATCTCATGATAACAGAATGATAACAGATTGGTTACCCACTACCTCTCATTGTTTCTGTCATTTACCTATGCCTGATCATTCTACTTTCATTTTTCAGAGACTTTAGCCCTCAGCTGTTTGCCATGATCTTCAACACCCCTCCTGTCAATTTGTTGCAATGTCAAGATTCACACAGATGAAACTTCCAGTACCTTGCCCCCTCAATTTCCTGAGCACATCTCCTCTTGACCTCTGTCTTTCCTCAGTTATTCCCTAGTCCTATTCTATACCTCATTATTACCCCAAACTAAAATTTTCATTATCCTTATTTCCTGCATTTCACTTTGAATATCACTTCTCTTTCTCTGGCTCTTCTTTTAGTACCGCATGCCCCACTCGAACAACCCATTCATTACACTCTAATCAGTTGAGATTATAGTAATTCACACTCTTAATATCTTTTCCCAACTTACATTGCTTAAATTACTCAATCATTTTAAGCATTTCTTCTGATAAACCCTCAAGTCCCTTGTCCCTCTCTTCTTGCTTCATTAGGTAGCTGAACTCAACTACAGCTATGGTTAAATCTAACTCTTCAAATATCTATCTATCTATCTATCTATCTATATATATATCTCCATGAAATTGGATAGGACTGGAAAGAACATGCAACTACACACCTTCGTCCCACTATAAATTCATGAACAAGAAGAGCAAATGAGTGTTTAGTACTTTCTGGAAATCTTACTTTAGTTCACTGTTCCACTCATGTTATATAGTCTCCTTCTCTTCAGATCATTAAAATGTCTCCTCTAAATCATCATTCTCATTGGATGACTTTGATTCCTACTTCATTGTGCAAACTGAAGCTATCAGGAGAAAACTTCCACAGACTCCCACCCCTTGCCTTACCCATCTACAGGTATCTACACCTGCATAGTCTGCCTTCCCATCTGTTATCATGGATGATCCATAAGTGCTTATTTATGTCCAAAGGTAATTCCTTTACTTATGAGCTAGACTACATCTTGCCTTATCTACTTAACGATATCACTCCAGGAGCTGTCTCCTCTCTGCCCTGCCTCCTCTCTGATATATAATAATATATCATTATTTTGTTTTTCTTATTTGTTGGAAAATTCCCATAAACATAAAACTTTTCTATTATTTCTTGTATTAAAAAAAGAAAAGGGGCTTCCCTGGTGGTGCAGTGGTTGAGAGTCCGCCTGCCGATGCAGGGGACACGGGTTCGTGCCCCGGTCCGGGAAGATCCCACATGCCACGGAGTGGGTAGGCCCGTGAGCCATGGCCGCTGAGCCTGCGCGTCCGGAGCCTGTGCTCCGCAACGGGAGAGGCCACAACAGTGAGAGGCCCGTGTACCGCAAAAAAAAAAAAAAAAAAAAGAAAAAAGAAAAGAAAAAGGCACAACTATAGAGCTAGTAAAAAGATTTGTGGTTGTTAAGGAATGGGGGGTAGAGGTGAATAGGTGGAGCACAGGGAATTTTTAGGGCAGTAAAAATACTCTGTATGATACTATAATGATGGATGCGTGTCATTATACATTTGTCCAAACCCATAGAATGTACAAGAGTTAACTCTAATGAACTTTGGGTGATTGTGTTGTGTCATTGAAGGTTCATCAATTGTAGCAAATGCACAAATCATAAGTGTTTAATATGATGACTTTGATAAATGTACAACCTTGTCAAGATATATAACATTTCCAGTACTTCAGAAATTTTCATGTGTCCCTAACATTCAATATCCACTCACCTAGGAATGGCTACTTTTCTGACCTTTTTCACTATAGATTAGTTTTGACTCTTCTAGAAGTTTATATAAATAGAAGCATCAAGTACGTACTCTTCTGTATTCAACATCTTTTCCTCAGAATGTCTGTGAGATTCAACCATGATGTTTATGTATAAGTAATTTGTTCCCTTTTGTTGCTGGGTAGTATTCCATAATACAACTCTACCATAATCAGTTTGTTTATGTATTTTTCTGTTGATGGTCATTTCTGTTGTTTCTAGATTTTGGCTATGGGCATTTCTATGCATATTTTATACAAGTTTTTTTGTAAACATACATTTTCATTTCTCTTTGATAAATACCTAGGATTGGAATTTCTGGGTCATAAAGTAGGTATATATTTAACTTTTAAAGAAACTGCAGTTTTTCAAAATTTTTGTATTATTTTACTTTTACTAGAAATGTATGAGAGTTCAGATACTCCCTATTTTTGACAACACTTGAGTTTTTGTCTTTTTAATTTTTAATAAATTTAACCCTACCATTTTAGTGGGTGTGTAGTGGTTTTTTTTTACAGTTTTAATCTGAATTTTCATGATGACTAAAAACATTGAACATGCTTTCATAGGATTATTTGGTATTCATATACCTTCCCTTGTGAAGTGTCAATTCAAGTAGTTTTCCTCCTTTTTATTGGATTGTTTTAATTACCAAGTTGTAGCATTATTTTATGTATTATGGATACAAGTATTTTGTCAGATATATCCTTGCCATATTTTTTCCTAGTCTGTGGTTACTTTTTCTGTCTCTATAGTGTCCTTTGATTAACAGATTTTTAAAAATGTTGATTGTTAGTCTATTTTCTTTCTTTTAGAATTATTCTCTTTCTGTGTCCTGTCAAAGATGGACATATATACACTACCAAACGTAAAATAGATAGCTAATGGGAAGCAGCCGCATAGCACAGGGGGATCAGCTCGGTGCTTTGTGACCACCTAGAGGGGTGGGATAAGGAGGGTGGGAGGGAGGGAGACGCAAGAGGGAAGAGATATGGGAACATATGTATATGTATAACTGATTCACTTAGTTATAAAGCAGAAACTAACACACCATTGTAAAGCAATTATACTCCAATAAAGATGTAAAAAAAAAAAAGATATATTTACTTACCTACTCTCATGTCATAAATATATTTCCCCATCATTTCATCTAGAGCATTACAGTTTTAGCTTTTATGTTTAGGACTGTAGTACACTTAAATTTGTGTTTTTGAATTTGGTCAGAGTTGAGTCAAGATCTTTGTCCCCTCTCCCCAAATATTGATATCTAGTTGTTTCAGCATCATTTGTTTTAAAGATTTTACTTTCACCCACCACTGAATTACCTTGATTCAATTGGTATTTCAAGTGTATGTCCATTTCTGGTCTCTTTTCTGTTCCATTGATCTATTTGCCTGTCTTTAGGCCAATGCCTCATTGTCTTGATTATTATAGTGCTATACTAAGCTTTAAATTCAGGTTGTTAAGTTCTCTAACTTTGCTTTTTTTTTTTTTTTCCCAAGATTATTTAGGCCATTGTAAACCCTTCATATTTTCATTTAAATTTTTGAATTAGCTTGTCAAGTTTTACAAATCAGCTAGAATTTTGATTGGATTTGTATTGCATTTTGGCATATATTGTGTTTTTAACTACACTGAGCCTTCTAATACATAAAAAAGATATATCTCTCCATTTCTTTTTGTCTTAATTTGTCTTAGCAGTGTTTTCACTGCAAAGTTCCTGCATTTTTTGAAAGAAAATTACCTATGTTATATTATTTGACACTATTGTTAATACAACTCATAAAATTATTTTTTCATTTGTTTTCTGCAATTATATAGAAATATAATTGATTTTTTGTATATTGACTTTGTACCTGGAAACCTTTCTAACTTATTAATTGAGGTAATTGCTTTGGAAATTAGAATTATCTGCACAGGCAATCATGTCATTTACAAATATAGAGACAGGTTTTTTTCTTCCTTTCTGATCTTCATTCCTTTTATTTATTTTTTATCACCTTATCTCACTGCCTAGAACCCACAGTATATGTGACATGCATGCCGTGTTACTGATCTTTAGGAGGGAAAGTTCAATACTTCACCGTTATATGTGGTCTTAGCTACATTTTTAAATGACTTTTTGCAGAGTGAATAGATTATCTTTTATTCATCTTTTTCATTATGAGTGTGAGTTGAATGGGTTTTTTTGTGACTATTGAGATAAATATATAATATTTATTCTATTAATATCTTATCTTATGTTGGTTGATTTTAAAATGTTAAACTAAGTTTGAATTCCAGGAATAAACCCAGCTTGATCATGACATATTTTCTTTTTAAATGTTGGATTCAATTTACATCTAAGGATTTTTTTCAATCTATGTAATCTTATAATGTATTTATCAAATTTTTGTATTAGGGTTATGATGACCACATAAATTAAATAGGGAAATGTTTCCTCCTCTACAATCCTTAAACATGTTTTTGTATAAAATTGTAGTATTTATATATTTATTTTTTATAAGTTTGATAGAATTCACCAGTGGAATGCTATGAGGTTTGTAGAAATATTTATTTAATTAATTCAATTTCTGTAGTATTTACAATGATGTTAAAACTTTCTATATCTTCGTACGTCAATTTTGGTAAGTAGCTTTTACACAGAATTTTTCCCTTTTATCTTTGTTGTCAAGTTTATTGTGTAAAGTTGATCCTAACAGTCTCTTACTTTAAGTGCAAAGAATATAAAACTATTCCTCTGGCATTGTGAATTTTGATAATTTTATCTTTCTCTCCTTTTTCTTGATTGGTTTTACTAAGGTTATACAAATTTTAATTGTGTTTATTTCATTCTGATCAAACGCTCTATGTACCATTTCCAATTACATTTTAAAATAACATATTTAAATTATCAAGTACTGTATTTATCCTACAAATATACTTAAGGTAAAATCAGAGATACCATATGTGTCATGGCAAAAAAAAAAAAGCGCTAATTCTAATATGTTTATTATTCAAGATTTACAAAATAATGACCCATTCTAGAATGGGTCAAAAAAATGACCCATTTTTAGAATTTATGAGCTTAAACAGATATCTTCCTTACAGTGTTAATATTTATTAATACATGACATGATAATAATATTTCTATATTTTTATTAAACACAAAAACTTGAGCTCAAATTGCATATTCATATGGATGCATTTCTGCCAAAAATGTAAACTATTTTTAAGCTGACACACAGAGTCTGTAATTAAAACTTAAGTAGAAGACAATTCAGTGATAAAATAATTATTTTTTCCTACTGAGGATATTTATTCAGGATTTTATTTTATTCAAAATTTCTGTGTTTGAAGGTAGTAAAAGGGAGACTCCCATTCATATCTCAGCCTATACTGAGCCATGTATAGTCATTATTAAAAATAAGTTTTTTTAAAAAGCCTTTTTCCAACTCCTTGTTTTAATACTAAAACATTTATTGTTACTTGATATGAACTTCTAATGTAAAAAGAAATTTCAAGAAAAAAACAAACTATAATCCAGACGTTTGGAGATAGAGCAAAGGACAAATTTTGCTTAGTGTTTTTTAAAGGCAAGTTGCTGTTACACTTAAAATTACATGTCTGAAAATTACCTTGAGACTGCATAGGAAAAATGCCTACAAGAAATTAATGATTAGTTGTGAAGATTTATATGTGCTATTCCGTTTAATCATAACTAAGAAAGAAATAAAAACAGGTTATAAGTCCCAAACTGAAGAAAGCTCAATGGGCTTAAAGCCATTATTCTAGAAAATAAATCCTGCCACACATCACGGGGAATGAACAAAGTAAATTTCAGGGTTTGGAAAATGTTTCTTGTGGGAGAAAACCCCATTAAAGTAGATACGAATTACTTCAAAATAAGATCCATTGTAGTGTCAACTGCCATTAACATGAAGGATACTTCCCTCTTTCTCATTTCATTACATTTGTATCAAATTCTATGACTTTTGTTTATGATCAATAAGCAGTTTCTTCTAAGATCACTGAAAGGTTACAACCTGGTTTACTCACAGTAATGATGATTTACTGGAATGTGAGTCATCCCTATTTAAATCAGCCTATTGAGTCATCAATTTTCAGAGGCACTGATGGGCTTGTATGTATAACTGTCCTTTGGCTAATGGGTTCCTATCATAATTTAAGTCAAACATTGATTTTAGTTTATAAGTCCCAGTTTCCTCCATCAAATATGCTCTTCATAGGAACCAATATTACATAGCTTCATTAGTAGTCAACTGAAGGAGAGACTCAACCGAGGGATGAACAGAGATGGGTGAATGGACAATTCTGAGCTCAGCTGATTTTCATGATTAACAATAAAAAGTTTACTACATCTTTGAAATTAATTCATTAAAAATTTTTCTTTTGCATTTTTGAAGATACATGTAAATATAAAATATTTAATGTAACATATTAATATATATAATAGTCCTTACCACTCTCTTACCCACTGACATTTTAACATTTTTATCATTCACTGTGTAAGTTAGTAAGCAACTCTTGTTTCCTTTTCACCAAATATGTTTCCTTAAAAATCCTCCACTGGGCTTTGCCTCTTTTCTTCAGTGTGGACAGAGTTGGTATTTGTTTCATAAAATACCATGCTTATCAAGGTCACATTTATTTCCTTGGGATCTAATGTTTTCTAAGCATGTGCTTGTATGTGACTAAACTCTGACTTAAGGCATTCAGGGCTTTCAATATCTGGAATATTTAGAAGTTTTAATAACTGGTCAGTAACTACAGCTAGTCCTCACAAAGGCTGTTCTTTTAGCTCAGCATTTTACCTTCAAAATTTACATGCTTTTTCTCAGAGAAGGCTGTTTCTATCTTTTTAAAGTGCTACTTCTATGTGAATCACTGATGGTTTTGTTTTTGTTTTTTTATCAGCAGTTAATACTCAAGCTAATCTGCCTAAAATTCTTCCTTGGTGAATATTTGAAATGTTGTATTTTTTCCATAGCAGTGTTTTCCAGATCTGCAAGTGCAATGTATTCATGTCTATAATTTCTTAAAAATGTATTGACTGTCTTCTTAATGCAAGGCATTGTATTAGGCATAAGATATGTAGTGATTGATAGAATATACATAGTCTCTATCCTTGTGGAACTAGAGTAAAAAATAGTAAGGAGCTAAATATACATCTAATTCATTACATTTGTGGAATGTGCTATAAAGTTCTATTGTTCTGTGAGTGCAAAATAGGGTCTGCCATCTAAGAATGACTAATTCATCACTACCAGAATCTTGATATTGGCAAGCTACCAGCATATAAAAAACATAGGATTAGAAACCCAGATTTGTCATTTTATATTAAATGTGGCAAATGAATAACACAGATTTATTCAAAGTTCAGCAAATAAGTCTTAAACATAACCTGATAGCTGTCCCTGTGCTAGTCACTGAAAATCAAAAGGAAATGAGCCTGCCTTTTAGAAATTAATGGTATAAAGAGAAGTTATACATATATACTGATTATACTATTACAATGTGGTAAGTCCTCTGATAGAATAATGTATGCTATGGACTAAATGTATGTTTCCTCCCCCTCAATTTGTATGTTTAAACTTGAAACCCCAGTGTGATAGCATTTAGAGATGGGACCTTTGGGAGGTAGTTAGGATAAGATGAGGTAATGAGGGTGGGGCTCTCATGATGGGATCAGTGCCCTTATAAGAAGAGACATCAGAGCACTTGCTTAGATGCTTTCTTTCTGCCATGTGAGGACACAGCAAGTAGGTAGCCATCTGCAAGCCAGGAAGAGAGCTTTCACCAGAACCTGACCATGCCAGCATCCTGGTCTTGGATTTCTAGACTCTAGAACTGGGAGAAATACCTGTTGTTTAAGTCACTTAGTCTGTGGTATTTTGTGTGGCAGCTTAGAGGACTAATAGAATGTACAAAGTAAATTGGTGGTTTAGAGGAAAGAATAATTAATTTTGCTTAGAGCAACAAAGGTGGCTCCAAAGAAAGTGATATTTGAGCTCAATCTTAAAGAATACTTAAAATTTCATTATGTAGAGAAGAGGATGAAAGGGCATTTTAATCAGAAAAAAATTTAAAGACAGAAAAAAGGGGCAGAGGGTCTAAGGATGAATTCCAGAGTTCCATTTTATTTAACAAGGTAAATCGTGATGCTAAAAACTGAGATAAGAAATAGAAAAAAAAAAAAAGGTGGATTTTACTAAATAGAATGAAGGAGCACAATGCTAAGTTTGACCAAGATGGCTGTGTAAGTTAGCACTAAGCAATTGAAAATATAAGTGTGTAAATCAGAGAGAAAGAATGAAGGAACTGCTTTCAACATTTTGTGTCTATAGTGGATATTGGGTTTTCTGCCCAGGTCACCTCTTTAGGACCAAAGCATCTATCGACCAACTGCTGATGGAAAAGTTAAAGCTAAGTCATTCAGTGGGATTTTTCTTTGGTACCAAGGAGCTGATTTCTTCAAATTACATTCCTTCCTGTGGTTGGGTAAGCAGTGGATAAAGGAAGCTTGTGGACAGTGATTATAAATGCAGAGATTCAAACACCTGGAATCCTTATCTTTTTTTGGGACAACTCTAAAGGGCCCACCAAGTTCCAGGATTTCTGTAAATCAGCTGAAGGCTCAATTGCAACTACCGTTGACCTGTGAACAATGTGTGTTTGAACTGCATGGTTCCACTTATATTTAAATACGTTTCAGTCATAAATACTACAGTACTACATGATCTGTGGTTGTTAAATCCATGGATGCAGAACCGCATATGAGGAGGAACCACATAGAGGGAGGGCCAACTGAAGTTATACTCAGACTTTCAACTGTGTGGAGGGTTGTTCAACAACTCTCTCATTGTTCAACGGTCAACTGTACATTGTGATTCAACTTCTCATTCTGCCAGATCCTGCCTTTCTCACATTCTTACAGGTGAACTTCCTAAGAACATTGTCCATCAACTTTCCCATTAAAAATTCCATTTTCAGGAAACCCGATCTAAGATAGTACCAGCACCAATACCAGAACATCCATATGGAGAACTATTAGCCTTGCTAAGGAATGAGGAAAATTATGTGCTGCCGTTGCTGCAGGATTTGGCTAAAACATACCAATATCCATGAGGTGACAACAGTAGATGCACAGGATTGGATGTTGAGGATGCTGAATGAAGGGGAACAGAACCAAAAAGAAAGTTGGAGATGAGTGTGTTTATCAATATGAGAGCATTATCCTGTGAAACAAAATTTAGCACTCTGGCATCTACAGTATAAACTAACACAATATTGTAAAGCAACTATATTCTAATAAAAAAATAAAATTAAAAAAAATGACAGTAAAAAAGAAAGTCACAATTTTTTCCCCTAGATTCCAGATGTGATCCAATTCTCAGACCATGAACCCACTGACTAAAAGAGAGGCCTATGATGAAGGATCATTTTTTATGGTGACAAATGTACAACAGTAATTCTTCAGTACTTTACCTAAGCGACTCCTGACCTTTAATTCAGGTACCTCAGCACTGGGAAGTAGGAAATATCCAGGTCATTCAAGAGTTGATGTAAATGTGAACATAGAGAAGAGTGAAATACAGTATATTAAAAGGAGCCAAATAGAATGTCTAGAACCCAAAATACATTATGTGTATTGACAAACTTGTCTGCAGATCAAACACCACAGAAAAAGTATCAGTGAGCTTACAGACATAATAGAACTTATTCATACAGAAGCGCAGAGGGAAAAAAGATACTGAAACAAATACATATCTAGCTTTGGTGAACAGTAGGATGACCCTAAGAACTCTAACAATAGTGTTATTAGAGTTCCAGAAAGGAGGTAGAGGGAAATCGAAGATATAATGGACTAACATTTTCCAAATTTGTTCAAAACTATAAGGCCACATGCCCTAGAAGCTCAAAAAGTTCCAATAAGGAAAAAAGCAAAGCAAAAACATGTAGTTCAAATTTTATAAAATCATTGTTATAATGAAAATTTTAAAAGCAGTCAGAGAAAAGATTAAATTCAGGGGAATAAATATAAGAAAGTTGTTGGCTTTGTATCAGAAACAATGCAAACCAAAATATATTGGAACAATACCTTTACAAAGTTGAAAAATCTGTCAGCCTAGAATTCTATATCCAGAAAAATCCCCCAGAAATGAAGCTAAAATATGTTGAGGAAAATAAAAACTTGGAGAATTCATCACCCAAATATCTGAAGAAACCAAAGATTCTTCAGGCTGAAGAAAGAGTAAACCAGAGTTTCACTAATAAAAAATAACTGTGAATAGTAACTGTGGGTAAATAAAATAAATTCTTTCATTTTTAAATTTCTTTAAAATATATTTTATTGTTTAAAATAAAAAATAATATATTTGTGGGGTTTATGACATACATAGATGTAGATTATTTGACAATAAAAGTATAAAGAAGAGGAGGGTATAATAGAAATGTACTGTTATACATTTCTTACATTAAAACTGAAGAGGCATAATATTACTTGAAGAAAGACTGTGATAAGATGCATATTGCAAATCCTAGAGCTCTGACTGTATAAACTTAAAAGTTATAGCTAGTAAGACCATGGTAGAGAAAAACTGAATAATGAAAGTATTTAAATAGTCAAAAAGAATGCAGGGACAAAGAACAAAAAATATGGGACACTCTCTTTCTTGGTGCTGCCTACGAAGGTGGCAGCCATTTCCTTGGCATCATGGCCGCCCTCAGACCTCTCACGAAGCCAAAGATAATCAAAAAGAGGACCAAGAAGTCCATCTAACACCAGTCAGACCGATATGTCAAAGTTATATGGAACTGGCAGAAACCTAGGGGCATTGACAATAGGACTTGCAGAAGATTCAGGGGCCAGATCTTGATGCCCAGCATTGATTATCGGAGAAATAAGAAAACAAAGCACATGCTGTCCAGTGGCTTCTGGGAGTTCCCGGTCCACAATGTAAAGAAAATTGAAATGCTGCTGATGTGCAACAAATCTTACTGTGCTGAGATTGCTCACAACGTCTCCTCTAAGAACCACAAAACCATTGTGGAAAGAGCAGCCTAGCTGGTCATCAGAGTCACCAATCCCAACGCCAGGCTGCACAGCAAAGAAAATGAATAGACAGCTTGTGTGCACATTGTATTTGTTTTAATAAAACCATAAAACTCAAAAAAAATGTATATGGGACAAATTGAAAACAAATAGGCAAATCATACTTTAAAACAACCATGTAAATTATTAGATTAATTATAAATGCTCTAAACTTTCCAAATAAAAGCCAAAGAATATTATACTGGATTTAAAAGCTAAATCCAATTGTATGTCATCTAGAGGAAGTACATTTTAAATATGAAGTTACGGATTGTCTAACAGTAAAATGATGGGAAAATATACAGAGAAGTCCTCACAACCAGGAATATTAACAAAGATGAGAAGAAGCATTTCATAATAAAAGTGTAAGTTCAACATGAAAATATAATAATTCTGAATATGTATCTAATAACATTCATAAATCTATGAAGCAAAAACTGAAAAATACTGTAAACAAAATTAGACAAATCTACAATTATAGGTGAAATTTCTGCAGAAAATTACTAAGGAGATCGAAGACTTGAATAAAATATCAATCAGCAGGACATAACTGAAATCATAGAATAATTCACCCAACAACGGAACAAAGTTCCAAGAGCACATTCAACAAGTGGAACATAAAATAAAATTAATTAAGGCTTAAGTGATAAAAAGAAACTGAACAGTTGTTTGGGACACCTTCCATATGATTTCACATTAAATGGAGGCATATTGTATAAATGACTCCTTAGTGGTTATCCAGACTATCAAGTACACACATCACTTATTAAAGATAATAGAAAGCAATTTCAGTTTGAAAGCAGGACTTTCTGTCTACTTAATACTACAGCAGTATTGAGTACATTACTTGGAAATGCCCTATAATTAATTTTCCATTCCTTAACTGGAGGAGAATATTGTCTCCACTGTGGATGCCTCGGATACCTTGTAATTTTATGTAAGAATTTCAAGGGATTTTATGCCATTTTTAGCTTGTCACCTGTGTGTAATTATCCCAGAAAACATAATCTCTTTTCCCTAAAACTCACTGTTTATCTACTAATTATGTTTAACTAATTACTATACCTTACTACTTCCCCACTGAAGAACAGGCTTAGACATATACATCCTCTTGATTATGTGATTTTTAGAATGGATGGTTTGTTTGGTATACTCCCTAGCAACATCTCCGTGGGCTGTAAGTTAACATTAATTTTGGGCAGTTCATTGTGATGGTGTTAATTTTTTATTATAGCCTATTTAGTAGTTTTATCCTCTAAGATCACAAAGATTTTCTCTATTTTCTTAAACAAATTGTGGTATATCCAAACAATAAAATGAAACAAACTACTAGACACAATGTTTGTGAATCTCAAAAAATGTGCTGAGCTACCTAGGACACAAAAGAACACATACCATATGAACCCATGTATATACTATCATAGAATAGGTAAACCTAATCTATAGTAATGGGATGTCAGTTGTTGCCTAGGCCAGAGGTGAGGGTGGGTAAAATACAAATGGATACAAGGAAAATTTGGGGTGGGGTGTGATGGAAATATTCTGTATCTTGATAGGGTTGATGATCATATGGGTGTATACATTTGACAAACTCACCAAATTGTAAATTTAAAATAGATGCTATTTTATTGCATGTAAATCACACTTCAATAAACTTAATAAGTAAAAACAAAACAAAACAAAAAAACTATTGTGTTGGGAGAAGAATGGAAACAGGGGACTAGCTAAAGTGCCATGAATAATCTGAGCAATCATGGTTTAAATAGTAGAAATGGAAAAGAAGAAGACAGATTTAGGATATGTTTTGAAGGCAAATTTTACATGATATGTGGATAATTTATATGTGTACATTTGGGAGTGGGGATTCTGATGGACAATGAGAAATAAGGAAAATCCCTGAAAGTTTGGCTTAAGAAATTGGATGGAGTTATTTATTCAAAAAAGTTAATCTGAAAGGAGCTAGTTTGGTAGTTGAGTTCTATGAGAATCAAGAGTTCTATCTTGGCTGTGTTAATTTTAAGATGCTTTTTAAAACACCTGAAGACAAATATCCAGCAGGGTGTTAGATATATGATTCTGGAGTTGCAGGGCGTGTTTGGATCTTAAGGTACAGATGTGGAAGTCATAGCAGACAAGTTCTATTTAAAGCTGAAGCTTAAAAAAATGTCGCCTAGAGAGCCCAGGACATTTAGTAGTTGAGGAGGAGAAAAGGAACCAGCAAAGGAGACTGCGATGAAGCAGCTAACAATGCAGGCACTCAGGTACAAGCACATGGGGTCGTAGACATTAAGAGATAAAGAGAGTTTTAGGAAGAAAAGTGAGCAGCTATGTTGAAAGCAATGGAAAGGTCTAGTTAAGGAAAGAACGGCAACCACTGCATAATTTTTTTTTGTGACCCTGACAAGATTTTTCTCTGAGAAAGAAGGGATGGAAACTTGATTGGACTGATGTAGAAGATCATATGACATGACTCTTTATTTGTCAAGAAAATTTACAATGAACTGGGAAGGAATGGAACAGTGGTAGGAAGATGATTCAGGTCAAGGTCATGGAAGGTTTTATTTGGCTTGTTTTAAAAACACAATATTAGTGCTTGTTTGTATGGTGGTGGTAATATTCCATCAAGAACTGAGAATTGGTTGATGCAAGAGAGGGAGTGTTTGAGGAAAGTCTTTGAGAAGACATGGGATGCAAACCCCAAGTGGAGGAATATAATACATATTTAATACCGTACTTCATTTTGGGATACATAATATTATGCTAAGAGAATGTATTGATATCATTGTGCTCTATGCTTTAATATTCAATTTAGAACTAAAAAAAATAAAACTCAGCAAAATAAGATTTCAATCAAGTTAAGATTTGGTTAACATTCTCTGATTTCTTTTTTGGTTTGGAACACACAATTTTCCCTGTTTTGTCTATCCTTCAGGAATATCTTGCCTTCATTAGATAACTACTATAAAGTTAAAATGAAAAGAATGCATTTTTTAAAGGTTATACTATTTGAGGTTGTATTTATTGAAGGAAGAAAACATATAAACAATTTTATCCTGTTGGAAAACATAGTTTCACCTGAGCCACAAATAAGACTGTGGAAACAAAAGACAGAATCTGAGAATTTGGTTACAGGGTCTTCTGTTCAAAAGAATACAGTTCTTGAAAAATCTGTAGCCACAGTAACAGCCATTCCCAGTCCTGTGATCTACAGAGCATAGGACCCTGTTAGGTGTCACAAAATTGCACACCAGTCACTAGGGCAAGGTTGAATTTCTATAGTCAGTTCTTGAACAGCCACTAACAATCATTCGGAGCTAATGACATTCATCATCTAATGTGGTGAATAGAGCCATTGAAATATTTAAGGGCCAGAGCAAGAAGTGAAGAAAAAAGCTGTGGCTTCAAAATCCCTGGAAACAAAGGATGTCTTACAAATGAGAAGAAAACTTGAGATTGTGAAAGCCTAAGGTCAGATCTCAGGGAAAAAGAAAGTGAGAAAAGCAAATTGTTTTCCCCAATACTGGCATTTAAGCTTCTAGTACTTCCACTACTTCCACGGGGGTGACCATCAAGATCGTGAGAGGATCTCGTACTCTTGCTGGTAGATCTGCAGAGCTTGGGCTATCCCCTCACTCCTTCTCCTACCTCCTTCAAACATAGATAATAACACTAAAACAGGTGTATCAGCGAGGATCCTTTAGGTGCAAGTCACTGAATAAACTAAAAGTGGCTTGAACAACAAGAATAATTCGCAACCTCGCATAACAGGAAGTCCCAAGGTCAGCTCTATCAGAGTTGGTTACCTGCTCAGCTCCATGATGTGAGGGCTCCTGTCACTCTCTCTGGGAGTCTCTTGACTTTCCCCTTTGGGGCACAAAAAGAATACAAGTAGCTCCTAACATAGAGGCCTCACATGGCAGTGCCAAAGGCAGGAACAAGCGAGTCCCTATTTTATTTCTCCTTTTCTAATTATGAGGAAAACAATCCCAGAGGCCTCTCACTAGACTTTCCTCTTTGTCTTGTTTTTCTAATACATGATCATGTGTAACAAATCACTGATAAGGGAAATGAAATTATAATGGCTGGCATAGACTGATGAGCATCTACCCCTGGGGGTAGGGAAGCCCCTTAAAGATACACAAAAAACTAGTTCCTAAATAAAGCTGGGTTTCTGTCAGCAGAGTAGAAAGGATAACTGTGACCACTGAGAAGAGGGGGCAATGCATTGCACAGTGATTAGCAGAGTGACTGGTGCCCAAATGCACTTAATAAATATTAGCTGCTATTATTGTCCTATCAAGCCGCTCTTATGGGAAATACAATAGAAGAGCCCAGCCTCACACCCCAGACTACGTATTCTGACCGCCATCCAACCTGTCATCAAATAGTACAGTTAACCCTTAGCTGTAGCTTTACTTTCTTTCCTTGACTATAAATCCTTTTCCCTTGTCATCCTGTTTGTCTCAAAAAGTAGTAGCTAATGAGTTGTCTGCCTCCAGCCTCATCGATTTTCAAAAACTTTGCATATCGTAGCCAGACTGATCTTTCTAAAGGCAGATCTAATCATGTCACCATCTTCCTTAAGAGCTTATCACAATTCCTCATTGCATTACATCTGAAGGTTGAACTCTTCAGAATCATGTCCATGTAGTTGTTCTTCAATGCATGTGGAGGGAGGCTCCTCTGTCCTTCAGCTCCACCATATGGAACATGCAGTCCCCTTGGTGCAGGAGGAGAGAAACAGAAGACTCCCAAGGAGGGTCTCCATTGTCCATGAAGAGTGAGGTGCCCAGCCCATCTATAAGGGTCTGAGAAGCACCATCTTGCATTCACCCAGAAGGGGAGGAGGACATACTTTTAGGGAACACTATTGTAATAGATCCAGAGATGTGCCTCCCAGATCCCCCTTCAGGGAAGGTCTTGCTGCCCAACTGCAGAGAATTTGTCTGTCTCAGCAGGTGAGAGCTGCCTTGTCTGAGGTCACACCTTTCCTGGGGTAGCCCAGTTGTAACTGAGTGAGGCAGGGGGGTAAAGACATGGCCGTTTTGGCCCATGCACATAACTCCAAGAGGCACTGCTCACTCGAGGACTCCCTGCTGGGGTGGCCAGGCCTTCCTTGTGCTTGCTTCACAGTTGACTTCTTCCTCTATCTTGTTTCACCATTTCTTTCATACGTTTTGGTCCTTTATGAACATCTTGTATCCCATACTCTACGTGGTATCTGCTTCTGGACATTACAACCTGCAACAACTAGTAATTTCTAGCAGAAGGTCCTTTAACCCTCAACTCTTTTTTCTGCGTCAAAGATTGTTACCTAACTTGAATATTTTTCACTCCAGATTTGTAGAAATAGAGTTCCCTCAGTGTATCACCAAAATTTTGCAGATAAAATGCAATTTATTAAGTACTTAAGTGCTCTTTTTTGTTTTGTTTTTCTTTTCCACTCTCCCATTCTCTCTAAGGCTGCCCATGAGTAGATAGGTGCTTAGAAGAAAAATCATCTGCCCAGACCCAATAGTTATTAAACCAGGAAGTGCTCCGATCCTCCTTCGCCCTTTATAACTTTACAGCCTGTTACTTTTATAACTAGTTTAAACCACCACTGCCTGGAGCACCCTTTCCCTCTTCCCTTTGAGGGGCTCACTGCTACTCAGCTCAGCATCAGTACCTCCAAAAAACTTCCAAAGTTATCCCCTATCCTTGCATGGCTGTCATCCTGTGTTGCTCTGATAGCTAATACCCCAAACATTTATCCCCATCTTGGTGCCTATCAATACTGTATTATAATCATCTTTGCCTATCTAGCATCTCTAATGGCTGACCAGTGCCTGGTACATCTTTCTTTACCTACTTCTCAAAAGGGTTTTGAATGATTCAGTGTCAGCACATAGTAGGTACTGAAAAGCATTTACTGAATGAATTTAACAATGCTCTGTTTTCCTCCAGCTTTGCACTGACTCTGTCATCCTAGGAGATTGAGTTAAAAGAGGAAAAAAGAGTGCTAGAATGTATTGCAACAAACATCTGTGAGTCTAAAGGAATTTGGTTCATTAATGTTTCTTTTCCAGTTCTGATAGCTGGCTGTACTCGTGGCTGACTACACAATGTGACGTAGCACCGATAACTTGGGAAGGGCAGAGGTATCTAGAGAATGGAGAACTCTTCCTAGACAGAGCTATTTTCTGTTCTTTTTTTTCCCCACAAGCCCACGTTCAACATCTATGACATGCAAGACCCCTCAGGTATTACTATCTCAGTTAGTTTAGATAATCACATTCAAGATGTATGTGTGTAACAGGAATTATGATATGAGTATTCACATTCTGGTTCTCTTCCCTGCCCCCAAATACTATCCCCATTAATTTTATTTGCAGTTAAGCAGATGAGAGGAGAAATATTCTTAGCAAAATGTTTCATGAGGTAAGATGAAGGTGAGTGTGGGAGGAGGATGGGAGTGTAAATATTCATATTGATTTTTTGTGGCCATTGTATGTATTTCTGCATATGACAGTCAATTTCTGGTTTGTGAAGTAAGTTGATTAAACATTCCCTGCAAGTTTAATGATCAGCATTTGCAGGAGGAAGAATGGGGGTGATCTGCAAACTCCATGGTGAGAAAAAGTGAAATGAGGGATGAAAATGCAACGTACAGGGGGATCACTTTATATTTCATGACAACTGTGTCATTGTGCGAGTTACTCTCGAAATATGAAGTGAGAGGAAAACATAAGGGCGCAGTATCTAAAAACTGTGATTGGATAGCAGGATGAAATATTGCCTGATTAAAAATGTATCAAGGTTAGGAGGATAGGAAGGAATAGGCATTAGTCAAAAAGAATAGGAATACTATCTATTAAAAGGAATAAATATGCACAAAATTAAAAGCTGTATGTGGCTTATATTCATTTAGAAGACACTGATAATAAACACTGAACTTGGTAGATATTCACTAACCTTTTCTATCCGGGATCTCCCAAGTCTCCATGATTCAGTATCTGAAGGATTAGTGCCTATAATTCAGGGCACCTCCAGGACCCTGAATTAATGCCGTCACTAGTGTTCTTCCTGATTGATGAGTGTCATACTGATCATCACCTCTCATGTGCATGAATGTTTAAACATAGCTTCTCTCTGTAAGCAGCAAAAGCCTCAGAAATTTTATTAAATTAAATTTTAATAGAATAAATCTATTTTAGTGTCCTTTCAGTGAATTCAGGGTTACTAAAGTAGGAGGTGATTAAATTCATTAAATTCTCTTGGCAACTGCCTGCTGCTACCAGGTCTCATTCCTTTAAGGCACGGGGCTGTGGCCTTATCTTCACAGCAGCTCATTCAACAGATCCCAGATGCCTTCCTCTGGTTTATTTTGGGAGCTTCACCCTGTAAAATGAGTTTAGTCCATCATCTCCCCTTATCTGGCTGAAGCACATTCTGTCAAGGGATTCTACTTTTCCTGAGGTACTTAGCGCCTACTGACAATAATCATTTTTCTTCTCAACAGATAAAGAGAGAAAGAAGGCAAAAGAGCATGAAAAGTACTTTTTACTGATTTTAAACTAAAGAACAAATGACAGTGTCCACCTTATACAATCAAAATAGCTCTGCTTTTAAAAATAAGTTTCTCAAACTTGATGAGCAGCTGATTCTGATGATTTCAATTGTAGTAGAGCATGGTTTACTGAGGGTTTGGAAAAATGATCAACTAATAACATTAAGTCATACAGGGAATTGGGAGGTATTACATTCTTTTATAATAAAAGTGTTCATAACATAAATGTTTTTCTCTGGTCAAGGAATACTTACTAATGGAGAAATACTTAACCCTTGATAATTACTAAGTTAAAAAAAAAACTTTGACAATTAAAAATCCATTAACAATCCTAAGTCTACACTGCTATCTAGGTGTACTTCAGAGAGTATTATTGTTTGGATAACAAAAGAAAATTATGCAAGTGGAAAAAAATTGAACCACTCTACAAAAGAACCATGTTGGGAGCTTATAATATCCTTCATGGAATAGTACTTTATTAAAGACCAGAAAAAATCTTTTATCAATGGTTGCATCCAAAAAGCTGCCATTAATCTATAACACTGATGCCAATGAGAGCATCATCTTCCAGGTAGAAAGTTCATTTACTTAACTGAACAAAAAGGGAGCATTTTCTAGCATTTTTATTTCACTTCTTATTGCTGTGTGCTTTGAATAAAACAATCTCCCTTATTTTTCATAGAAAATAAAAACATGTACATTACCTATGCAATACAAATAAATACATATTTTATTGATTTCATTTTTTTAATTGTTAAATATACATATATAAAGACATGACATGATTTGTGTTTATCTAATAATTAGTGATGTTGAGCATCTACTCATGTGCCTCTTGGCCATCTGTACGTCTTCCTTGGGGAAATGTCTCTTTAGGTCTTCCACCCACGTTTAACTGGATTGTTTGTTTTTTGATATTGAGCTCCATGAGCTGTTTGTATATTTTGGAGATTAATCCTTTGTCAGTTGTTTCATTTGCAAATATTTTCTCCCATTCTGAAGGTTGTCTTTTTGTCTTGTTTATGGTTTCCTTTGCTGTGCAAAAGCTTTTAAGACTAATTAAGTCCCATTTGTTTATTTTTGTTTTTATTTCCGTTACTCTAGGAGGTGGGTCAAAAAAGATCTTGCTGTGGTTTATATCAAAGGGTGTTTTTCCTATGTCTTCCTCTAAAAGCTTGAAAGTGTCTCATCTTACATTTAAGTCTTTAATCCATTTTGAGTTTATTTTTGTGTATGGTGTTAGGTAGTGTTCTAATTTCATTGTTTTACATGTAGCTGTCCAGTTTTCCCATCACCACTTATTGAAGAGGCTGTCTTTTCTCCATTGTATGTTCTTGCCTCCTTTGTCATAAATTAGGTGCCCATATATGTGTGGGTTTATCTCTGGGCATTCTATCCTGTACCACTGATCTATATTTCTGTTTTGTGCCAGTGCTATACTGTCTTGATTACTGTAGCTTTGTGGTATAGTTTGAAGTCAGGGAGCCTGATTCCTCCAACTCAGTTTTTCTTTCTCAAGATTGCTTTGGTTATTCGGAGTCTTTTGTGTTTCCATACAAATTGTAAGATTTTTTAATTCTAATTCTGTGAAGAATGCCATTGGTAGTTTCATAGGGATTGCATTGAATCTGTAGATTGCTTTGCATAGTATAGTCATTTTCACAATATTGATTCTTCCAATCCAAGAACATGGTATATTTCTCCATCTGTTTATGTCATCTTTGATTTCTTTCATCAGTGTTTTATAGTTTTCTGAGTACAAGTCTTTTGCCTTCTTAGGCAGGTTTATTCCTAGGTATTTTATTCTTTTTATTGCAATGGTAAATGGGAGTGTTTCCTTAATTTCTCTTTCTGATTTTTTGTTGTTGGTGTATAGGAATCACCTCACACTGGTCAGAATGGCCATTATCAAAAAATCTAGAAACAATAAATGCTGGAAAGGGTGTGGTGAAATGGGAATCCTCATGCACTGTTGGTGGGAATGTAAATTGATACAACCACTATGGAAAACAGAATGGAGATTCTTTTAAAAGCTAAAAATAGAACTACCATATGACCCAGCAAACCCACTACTGGGCATAAACCCTGAGAAAACCATAATTCAAAAAGAGACATGTACCACAATGTTCACTGCAGCACTATTTACAGTACCCAGCACATGGAAGCAACCTAAGTGTCCATTGACAGAAGAATGGATAAAGAAGATATGGCACATATATACAATGGAATATTACTCAGCCATAAAAAGAAACGAAACTGAATTATTTGTAGTGAGGTGGATGGACCTAGAGTCTATCATACAGAGTGAAGTAAGTCAGAAAGAGAAAAACAAATACCATATACTAACACATATATATGGAATCTAAAAGAAAAAAAAAGGTACTGATGAACCTAGTTGGAGGGCAGGAATAAAGAGGTAGACATAGAGAATGGACTTGAGGACATGGGGTGGGAGAGTGAAGCTGGGGCAAAGTGAGGGTAGCATTGTTGTCCTGCACAATATTTAATAACTATGTCCTATAAATGGGTGTGACCAAGAGAGTTCCATGTTGTGACAAGGTGGAAAAGGTGAAGATTACAAATAACATTTAGTCAATTGTGGGCCTGCAGAAGCCAGTGCTTAGGTGAATGTCAAAGTCAGGCCACATTTCCTAGCTGTGACAGCCTTTTTACTCCATTTTTGGACACTCTTCACATTTTTAAAAGTACACCCACCAGGTGCCCCTCGCTCCCTCCTGAATTTTCTCTTTCCCTTTTGTCTTTCTTTCTACCTTTCCTTCCATCTGGCTTTCCCTCCAATTCTCTCTCGTTTCTTCAAACTAGTATCCAGCACCTGCTCTGAGTTCAGCCACATTCTGACCCGGAGGGATACAAAGATGAATAAGTCAGCCGATTATTGTTTCCAGGGGCCTTGATTTTTGCCTCTCTTCTCATTTTAGACTTAACATTTGCTTTCCCATATATCACAATAGGGCTTCAAACTATTGAAGTTTCTGTAACTGTCTCCTTCCAAATCAAAAAGTTACTCCTTTCTTCTTCCATTGGATCATGTCAGAATATCTCCCATTTATATGCAAGGGATGCTAATGGACTAAGGATTTCCCTCACAAATTTTCATATTTTCAACATCCTGGGGTGTGTTTGTGCTTAAAAGGTGTATCAACCTGTGAGAATTGTGGGCTCTAGGTGAGACATATTTTTGAAGATGTAGGTCTTGAGAAAAGGATTTGTGAATGTTGTTCAGAGTTGAGCTCATGGAGAGAGAGGGTTTGGGAAGCAGTTAGTCCTCTGATCCATTTCCAGCTTGGCCATTTACTATTTATGTGAAGCTGAGACCCTTGGTTTTTCTCATCATAATTCAGTAATGGGAATTAAGTCAGATGCAATTTGTAAGGTGTTATGAGTTGATGTCTGTGTTATAATTCTTAAGCTATTCCTACCCTAAACTTCTTCTCTTTATATACTTGTCTAAAGTCTCATTAATGAGGAGTTGGATCCTTAGCATATATTATTATTATTATTTCTAGATGCTTCTCATTTTTTGTCTGTGTGTATGGCATAAAAGCAGTGTGATGTGCTTAAGTTGGCTGATTCTACCTCTGAAAACCTGATTGTGAGCCTTTTTTCCCAAATTCACGTTGCAGTATTATTAAATTGATAGCTTGAAGTAGGTCATACTGGGAAAATTTACAGCATGGAAATGAACAAACCCTACAAAAAAAGGCTCTGTTTTCTTCTGAAGGGGAAAAAAAAAATTGTTAACCTTTTACTAGCACATTAGTGCCAAGAGTCCAGGCAGAGATTGAGAGAAAAGCCTTTTTTCTTTTCCCAGTAACAAAATAAGATACTACATGTTCTGAGTTCTCATTTCCCTATGACTGTGCTTCCGCTAGGAGGGGAACATATTTCCGAATTCTCTCCAAACCCAGCTCTACCTTCTGACCAAGGTGGCTTTAATGTTCTCTCCTGCCTTTTGTTTCCACAGTTGAATTCGATTTCTCTCCATGACTGCAGTAGTCTTGACCCCTAAGCAGTAGTCTTGAATTAAGTCTTCCTTGCTTGTTTAACTCCATCAGTGCAGTTTTTCTTTGACACTGCCCCAATTCCAATTTTTTGGCAATATCAATCTGTATTCACACCCCTCTTAAAGTATGTATTTCATGCTCCAAACATTAGGTGGCTCTGAGCTGTCAAATTCTTTGACCATTTATTAGATAGTCTGCCTTATCTTGTCTCTATGATAGAAAAATAGGCAACTTGTCTGATATTTACAGAGAATCCCAGGTAAATTTTATTGGCATCATTTATTTTATTTTATTTTTTAAAATATTCTCTTTCTATTTATTTCTTTGTTCTGAATTTTATATTATTTTATTTTTATACAGCAGGTTCTCATTAGTTATCTATTTTATACATGTTAGTGTATATATGTCAATCCCAATCTCCCAATTCATCCCACCACCATCACTGCCCCCCGCCCCTCTGCTTTCCCCCTTGGTGTCCATATATTTGTTCTCTACATCTGTGTCTCTATTTCTGCCTTGCAAACTGGTTCATCTGTACCATTTTTCTACATTCCACATATATGCATTAATATAAAATACTTGTTTTACTCTTTCTGACTTACTTCACTCTGTATGACAGTCTCTAGGTCCATCCACGTCACTTCAAATGACCCAATTTCGTTCTTTTTATGGCTGAGTAATATTCCATTGTATATATTTACCACATCTTCTTTATCCATTCATCTGTTAATTGGCATTTAGGTTGGCTCTGTGAGTTGTCTATTGTAAATAGGGCTGCAACGAACATTGGGGTGCATGTGTCTTTTTGAATTATGGTTTTCTTTGGGTATATGTCCAATAGTGGGATTGCTGGGTCATATGGTAATTCTATTTTTAGTTTTTTAAGGAACCTCCATACTGTTCTCCATAGTGGCTGTATCAATTTACATTCCCACCAACAGTGCAAGAGGGTTCCCTTTCCTCCACACCCTCTCCAGTATTTGTTGTTTGTAGATTTTATGATGATGCCCATTCTAACCGGTGTGAGGTGATACCCCATTGTAGTTTTGATTTGCATTTCTCTAATAATTAGTGATGTTGAGCAGCTTTTCATGTGCCTCTTGGCCATGTCTATGTCTTCTTTGGAGAAATGTCTATTTAGTTCTTCTGCCCATTTTTTGATTGAGTTGTTTGTTTTTTTAATATTGAGCTGCATGAGCTGTTTATTTTGGAGATTAATCCTTTGTCTGTTGATTCATTTGCAAATATTTTCTCCCATTCTGAAGGTTGTCTTTTTGTCTTGTTTATAGTTTTCTTTGCTGTGCAAAAGCTTTTAACATTCATTAGGTCCCATTTGTTTATTTTTGTTTTTATTTCCATTACTCTAGGAGGTGGGTCAAAAAGACCCTGCTGTGATTTATGTCAAAGAGTGTTCTTCCTATGTTTTCCTCTAAGAGTATTATAGTGTCTGGCCTTACACTTAGGTCTTTAATCCATTTTGAGTTTATTTTTTTGTATGGTGTTAAGGAGTATTCTAATTTCATTGTTTTACATATAGCTGTCCAGTTTTCCCAGCAACACTTATTGAAGGGACAGTCTTTTCTCCATTGTATATCCTTGCCTCCTTTGTCATAGATTAGTTGACCATAGGTGTGTGGATTTATCTCTGGGCTTTCTATCCTGTTCCATTGATCTGGATTTCTGTTTTTGTGCCAGTACCATACTGTCTTGATTACTGTAGCTTTGTAGTATAGTCTGAAATCAGGGAGCCTGATTCCTCCAGCTCCATTTTTTTTCCCCTCATGATTGCTTTGGCTATTCGGAGTCATTTGTGTCTCCATACAAATTTTAAGATTTTTTTTTGGTCTAATTCTGTAAAAAACACCATTGGTAATTTGATAGGGATTGCATTGAATCTGTAGATTGCTTTGATTAGTATAGTCATTTTCACAATATTGATTCTTCTAATCCAAGAACATGATCTATCTCTCCATTTGTTTGTGTCATCTTTGATTTCTTTCATCAGTGTCTTATAGTTTTCTGAGTACAGGTCTTTTAACTCCTTAGGTAGGTTTATTCCTAGGTATTTTAGTCCTTTTGTTGCAGTGGTGAATGGAATTTTTTTCTTAATTTCTCTTTCTGTTCTTTTGTTGTTAGTGTATAGGAATGCCAGAGATTTCTGGTCATTAATTTTGTATCCTGCAACTTTACCAAATTCATTGATTAGCTCTAGTAGTTTTCTGGTGGCCTCTTTACGATTCTCTATGTATAGTATCATGTCATCTACAAACAGTGACAGTTTTACTTCTCTTTTCCAATTTGGATTCCTTTTATTTCTTTTTCTTCTCTGGTTGCTGTGGCTAGGACTTCCAAAACTATGTTGAATAATAATGGTGAGAGTGGACAACCTTGTTTTTTTCCTGATCTTAGAGGAAATGCTTTCAGTTTTTCACCACTGAGAATGATGTTTGCTGTGGGTTTGTCATATACGGTCTTTATTATGTTGAGGTACGTTCCCTCTGTGCATACTTTCTGGAGAGTCTTCCTCATAAATGGGTGTTGAATTTTGTCAAAACTTGCTCTGTATCTATTGAGATGATCATATGGTTTTTATTTTTTGTTAATGTGGTGTATTTTAACAAATTTTAACACCAATTTGTTAATGTGGTGTATCTTGATTGATTTGTGCATATTGTGCATATTGAAGAATCCTTGCATCCCTGGGATAAATCCCACTTGAGCCTGCTGTATGATCCTTTTAATGTGTTGTTGGATTCTGTTTGCTAGCATATTGTTGAGGATTTTTACATCTATATTCATCTGTGATGTTGGTCTATAATTTTCATTTTTGGAGTATCTTTGTCTGGTTTTGGTATCAGGGTGATGGTGGCCTCATAGAGTGAGTTTGGGATTGTTCCTTCCTCTGAAATTTTTGGAAGAGTTTGAGAAGGATGGGTGTTAGCTCTTCTCCAAATATTTGATAGAATTCAATTTGATAGAAGCCATCTTGTTCTGGACTTTTGTTTGTTGGAAGATTTTTAATCACAGTTTGAATTTCATTACTTGTGATTGTTCTGTTCATATTTTCTATTTCTTTCTGCTTCAGTTTTGGATGGTTATACCTTTCTAAGTATTTGTCAATTTCTTCCAGGTTATCCAGAGTTGCTTGTAGTAATCTCTTATGATGCTTTGTATTTTTGTGGTCTCTGTTGTAACTTCTCCTTTTTCATTTCTAATTTTATTGATTTGAGTAATATCCCTTTTTTTCTTGATGAGTCTGGCTAAAGGTTTATCAATTTTTTTTATCTTCTCAAAGAACCAGCTTTTAGTTTTATTGATCTGTGTTATTGTTTTCTTTGTTTCTATTTCATTTATTTCTGCTCTAATCTTTATGATTTCCTTCCTTCTACTAACTTTGTGTTTTGTTTGTTTTTCTTTCTCTAGTTCCTTTAGGTATAAGGTTAGATTGTTTATTTGAGATTTTTCTTGTTTCTTGAGATAGGATTGTATTGCTATAAACTTCTCTCTTAGAACTGCTTTTGCTGTATCCCATAGGTTTTGGATCATCATGTTTTCATTGTCATTTATCTCTATTTTTTGATTTCCTCTTTGATTTCTTCAGTGATCTCTTGGTTATTTAGTAACATATTGTTTAGCCTCCATGTATTTGTGTTTTTTACATTTTTTTCCCTTTAATTTATATCTAATCTCATAGTGTTGTTGTCAGGAAAGATGCTTGATATGATTTCAATTTTCTTAAATTTACCAAGGCTTGCTTTATGACCCAAGATGTGATCTATCCTGGAGAATGTTCCGTGCGCACTTGAGAAGAAAGTGTAATCTGCTGTTTTCAGATAGAATGTCCTATAAATATCAATTAAATCTATCTGGTCTATTGTATCATTTAAAAGTTGTGTTTCCTTATTAATTCTTTTGTCTGGATGATCTGTCCATTTGTGTAAATGGGGTGTTAAAGTCACCTACTATTATTGTGTTACTGTTGATTTCCCTTTTCATGGTTGTTAGCATTTGCCTTATGTATTCGGGTGTGCCTATGTTGGGTTCATAAACATTTATAATTGTTATATCTTCTTGGATTGATCCATGGATCATTATGTAGTGTCCTTCCTCATCTCTTGTAACGTTCTTTATATTAAAGTCTATTTTATATGATATGAGAATTGCTACTCCAGCTCTTTCTTTAGATTTCCATTTGCATGGAATATCTTTTTCTATCCCCTCACTTTCAGTCTGTATGTGTCCCTTGGTCTGAAGTGGGTCTCTTGTAGACAGCATATATATGGGTCTTGTTTTTGTATTCATTCTGCGAGCCTGTGTATTTTGGTTAGAACATTTAATCCATTCACATTTAAGGTAATTATTGATATGTATATTCCTATTACCATTTTCTTAATTGTTTTGGGATTGTTCCTGTAGGTCCTTTTTTTGTGTTTCTCACTTAGAGAAGTTCCTTTAGCACTCGTTTTAGAGCTGGTTTGGTGGTGCTGAGCTCTCCTAGCTTTTGTTTGTCTGTAAAGCTTTTGATTTCTCTGTCAAATCAGAATGAGATCCTTGCTGGGTAGAGTAATCTTGGTTGTAGTTTCTTCCCTTTCATCACTTTAAATATAACATGGCATTCATTTCTGGATGTGGAGTTTCTGCTGAGAAATCAGCTGTTAACCTTATGGGAGTTCCCTTGTATGTTATTTGTCAGTTTTCCCTTGCTGCTTTTCATAATTTTTCTTTATCTTTAATTTTTGTCAGTTTGATTACTCTGTGTCTCAGCGCATTTCTCCTTGGGTTTATCCTGCCTTGGACTCTCTTTGCTTCCTGGCCTTGGGTGGCTATTTCCTTTCCCACGTTAGGGAAGTTTTTGACTATAATCTCTTCAAATATTTTCCTGGCCCTTTCTCTCTTCTCCTTCTGGGACCCCTATAATGCAAATGTTGGTGTATTTAATGTTGTCCCAGAGGTCTCTTAGGCTTTTTTCATTTCTTTTCATTCTTTTATCTTTATTGTGTTCCGCGGCAGTGAATTCCACCATTCTGTCTTCCAGGTCACTCATCCGTTCTTCTGCCTCATTTTTTTCTGCTTTTGATTCTTTCAAGTGTATTTTTCATCTCATTTTTTGTATTGTTCATGTCTGTTTGTTTGTTCTTTAATTCTTCTAGGTCTTTATTAATCATTTCTTGCATCTTCTCGATCTTTACCTCCATTCTTTTTCCAAGGTCCTGGATCATCTTCACTCTCATTATTCTGAATTCTTTTTCTGGAAGGTTGCCTATCTCCACTTAATTTAGTTGTTTTTCTGGGGTTTTATCTTGTTCCTTCATCTGGTACATAATCCTCTGCCTTTTCATTTTGTCTGTCTTTCTGTGAATGTGGTTTTCATTCCACATCCTGTGGGATTGTAATTCTTCTTGCTTCTGCTGTCTGCTCTCTGCTTATTGGCATCATTTAAAATGTGCTTAGTCAGTGGATTCTTTTTTAAATATAAAAACAGTATTATCAAAGGGCAGACTGAAAAATAGAAAGTTGTTCCCTTTTAGTTCCCTAAACTTTTATCAGGTTCTGCAGGTTATCTCACACAGCTGTGCTTTATGAGAGGCAAGTAACTGTATTTATTCAGCAGCTTCTCTGGGGCAGTGAACTCTGAGCTCTTGCCAAGAATTAGCATAAGTAACCATCACATTCCCAATTGTCAGGCACTTTTGAGTCTCCAAGTCACCCTCAAAGGAGGCATAACACAGACCAGCCTATAGTGCTTCCACCTATTTCAGTTCTGTGCTTGCTGCCCTACGTATCACTTTAAAATGCAAATATCTCTTTTAATATTTGATGATTAATGCCTGCTTCTTCCTTTCTCATTAAATTATCCCTCCACCCACCCCAACACCAAGGTGGGTCTCTGTGGATTGCAGACCAGTTTCCAAGAACCTTAGAACTGAAAACCTTTCACTTTCTACCCCGTGTCCTCTCCTTTTTTATTTGCTGTGGTCTCTGTGGCTGAGAACTATTTCTGGAGCAGTGCAGGCTAACATCCAAGCCTTAGTGTGCTTCTTTCTTCAGGTTTCACCTAAGTAGATCTCAATATCATGCTGGCCTCGGGAATAGAGGCTCCTTAGAATACTTTGCTGCCTTCCCACCTGCCTTTAATGGTAACTAGAAATAGATTTAATGATCTCTAGGTGCATCTATAACCATCCGCAGACAATCTGGATTTCAATTATTCAGCTTACTGTGGCCAGAGACCAGGACTCACCTTTCTTAGGGAACTGTAAGTTCTACTTATTCCCTATTTCCTCTCCATTTGGGCTCTTTACTGCCCTTCCTGTCCCCTGCCTGCCGCCATCAACTCAGGAGAATCTTTGGCTGTCATGGTGTCATGGTAGGAAATCTATCTCTAACTCTCTGTTTTCAAATCCATTCAGACTCAGGTTTTTGCCTTTAGAATCCCAAGTGGCTTATTTTGCTGTAAAATTATTTTCATTGAGCAATGAATGTCTCACAATGTGTGCATGAATGGTGAAAAGGCCACAGTCTTACAAAAGAAAAAGAAAGAAAAAGCTTAAAAGATGGAAACCTCTGCTGATATTTCAAAATATTGTGCCACCATATACATATTGACATAAATACTGACTGAACAAGGTGTTTTGGTGTAGATGCTATCTTTTATTATCTTTAAGTAGAAACCCACTTAGAAGATATAAAAGCCCATGCTTTACTTTTTATGTTCCTTAACCTCAAATAAAATGGAAGTTGATTTGGGTGGAGATTAAACATAATAAATACTTTCCTACCCATAAATGGGTTCCATTTAAAGGAAATATTTTTTATCAAATCATCCCATTATACACTTGAAATATCTTACAGTTTCATCTCTCAATTATACCTCAGTTATGCTGAAAAATATGATTTGTTTTTCAGGAGCACTTTTGTATTGGTGAATGTAAATTATGATTTAAATCTGGCACAGTGACTGTTACGTGTTGTCTGAAATACAGGCAGGGGATAAGCACGTACTTCATAGAGTTTACAAAATGCAAATGGGTATGGTCTCAGGTCGTCTTGGCCTACAGCCTCTTGAAGCAGGATTTCGGTTCCTGGCCAGAGATTGAAGTCAGGCCGCAACAGTGAGAGCACTCAATCCTAGCCACTAGACCACCAGGGACAAGTGGCCAGTGACAAGGCCTTGGTAGTCATCTTCCAGAGCAGATGGAATGTTGTTGTAATTAGAGACCAGGGTGACTGTTAATGGCAGGTGGCATGTCAAATATATCATGACATTTGGTTAGTAAGAACAAAGGTGTTTCTAATAAAATGTTCAGATCAAAGCTCTAAAAGCAGATACTCTAATTTGAATAACTTTGTAACATGTTTCTGGGTGACCAGTAGCAGAAAGTTATTTTTCAGTAGTTAACAGTTTTCCTGAGCTACAATCAGCAGAATCCCTACTGACTAATAAAAACATGCCAAGTTCTTTGAGGTTATTTTGGTAAGTTACTTAAGTTCCCTCAGCCTGAATTTGTTTATTCATTAAATGTATATAAGACCTGGCTCTATAAGCACACAGTAATTACCTGTTTTTCAACAAGTAAGTGCACACCTACCTTATTAATAGGTAGGGTTTTTATTTTTTTTAATTAATTAATTTATTTATTTATTTTTGGCTGTATTGGGTCTTCGTTGCTGTGCACGGGCTTTCACTAGTTGCGACGAGCAGGGGCTACTCTTCGTTGTGGTGCGTGGGCTTCTCATTATGGTGGCTTCTTGTTGCGGAGCATGGGCTCTAGGTACACAGGCTTCAGTAGTTGTGGCATGCAGGTTCAGTAGTTGTGGCTCGCCAGCTCTAGAGCGCAGGCTTAGTAGTCTAGGCACACAGGCTTAGTTGCTCCATGGCATGTGGGATCTTCCTGGACCAGGGATCAAACCTGTGTCCCCTGCATTGGCAGGCAGATTCTTAACCACTGCACCACCAGGGAAGTCCCAATAGGTAGGTATTTAAAAGATAAAGTGAGATAAAATGACATCATATAAGCAAAGGTTACATCATGCACTTGGCATTCATTAAGCACTAACCACTTGAGCTTCTTTCTTTCTTTTTCACAAAGTGTCTTCACATCAAATACCTTATTTAGACCAGACAATTTCCAGTTTTTATTTAGGATACATGTTACCTTCATTTTCAAACAAAGCACTGAGATTCAGAGAAACTAATTGGCTTTCCAGTGTCCATGTGGCAAGTTCATATCTGAACCTTGAGTAAATATTCAGATCTTCAAGGTTGTTTCAGGGCCTAATTTCCAGCCCTGTTTCCACTACTATCCATCTGCTTCCACTTTTGGGGTCTGGTTTTCTCTATAAATTGAAGGAGTTGAAGTTGTTGGGTATGGTATCAACTAATATATGGCACAATCAACCACATAGTCTCAGTATCCCACAGCAATAGGCATTTACCTGGTTCACAGATCTGTAGGTCACCTGAGGGTCTCCTGTTCTAGGCTGGGTACATCCCTGGCTGGCTCAGCCCTGTAGGTCTCTAATCCTTCTCCTCAGCTAGCCCAGGCTTACTCTCCTGCTCTGACAGATGTGAAGGAGAGCAGGCACAATAGCACAAACTATTTTCTATTAACATTCCATTAACCTAAGCAGATCATGTGGCAAACCCGAAAGCAAGGGGTAGGGAAGTATCTTCTGTCTCTTTCCTGGGAGAAGGTACTGCCAGGTCATATGTGAAGGATGTGGATAAGGGCAGGGTAAAGAACTGAGGACATTAATGCCATCTACTTCAACTGCTAAGATTGCTTTTAGCTCTAGCATGTTGTGATTTTTCCTCCAATTTACGTTTACTCTTTCCTCATTTACTTTCTTAATGTTTTAAAAGTTGCCTAAGGCAAATAGGATTTCACGGAAGGGCAGAAAACTCAGGTCATCTTGCCATTCTGTGTTTTTTTATATGTTAATCTTGCTGCTCCCTGAACACATTGTTCCAGAAGGAGATATTAAAGGACAATCTCATAGGAGGTTGGAGCACTACATTCTCTTCATTGTAAATATGGTTTCAGGGTTCACACAGATGCAGGCCTTTTGTTTAAACAGAAAAGAACAAAATAATTAATCCTTTCTAGATGCAGAATATAGGGATTTTGATCTGAAAAGAGTGTGAAGAGGTTATGGGTCGGGGGAAGGAGATGTGGGGGAAGGTGCAGGCTCATTTCCGTCCATCACTGCAGACTTCTGCTCAGATCCATAGGGATTGCCATATTCAGTTCCAAAGTTCAGCCTCCTTTCTTTTCACTCAGCATCTGTCATCAATCTGCCTATCTTCTGAAGATACATTTCCTCCCTATTTCTAACTATTCTATCTTTGAGCTTTTGTTTATTTTTTATATTTTTTAAAAGTATAGAAATACAGTGTACTCTTCAAAAACCTTTGAGCAATGCAGAAATACATATGGGAGAGTAGTAAATTTATTATTTGATTGATGTTGTTAGAAATAGTCACTCGGGCTTATTTACTTTTAAGGAAATTTACTGACAACCTACGTAGGGAAACAGATGAAAAATAGCAAATATTGGAAAGGCATAAGTATTTAAGATTCCAATGTTGGGAGTTGGAGGAAGTGGGGGGGAGGTCACTAGCTTGAGCCTATGCTGTATTCATCCCAGCATTCAGGCATGTCTGGAAAACTAATGGTTTAGGGCAGGTATTTATCAATTTATGTGGGAGAATGAGGAGACTTCTAATAAAGAATTAATTATAAGGCCAGCTAACTGAAGCAGACAGGTCAGTGATATAGAGAAAGTATTACAATTATAGTAACGTAATTTCTCTCACATTAGCTTCCTGCCCAACATGACAAAATCATAAGGCAGTAGAATTGTAGGAAAAAAGAAGAGCAAGAACTAAAGAGACTTAAAGTTTAAGGCATCAGTGAATTTGTAGAATTTGTGTGGGGAAGTTCAGTAGCAAGTGGAGTCACTGGCTTTTGTGTAGAAATCAGTACCTGAACCTTGCATGTATAGCTACAATGTGGCCATTGGCATCTCAGGAGCTGGGATCACCATCCATACTCACAGTACTTACAATGCTTGAGGAGCTTAGAGGTGATCCAGACACAGCACTGTCGCCAATGTTTGAAACTACCAGCACTAATTGTGACTTGAGAAAATCACCCCCTGTATCAGTAGTCACCAACAAGTGAAACTTTGAGGTGGATCAAATTAATGATTTCTGGGCTTCCCTGGTGGCGCAGTGGTTGAGAGTCCGCCTGCTGATGCAGGGGACATGGGTTCGTGCCCCGGTCTGGGAAGATCCCATATGCCGTGGAGCGGCTAGGCCCGTGAGCCGTGGCCGCTGAACCTGCCCATCTGGAGCCTGTGCTCCGCAACGGGAGAGGCCACAACAGTGAGAGGCCCGCATACCGCAAAAAAAAAAAAAAAAAAAAAAAATTAATGATTTCTGCCAGTTGATAAATTGAAGGGAGGAGCTAAAACTGTCTTTGTAGGGCTCCCAGATACTTGGAAATCTGTGAATAAGGGATAAGAAGACATGATAAATCTCTTTTTATTGCTTTAACCTTAGTGGGAAAATGGTAGGTTGTATCTGAATGGACCCAAGTAGAAATTAGGATTGCATTGGGTGGTTCTCACTTCCCCTGTTCTTAGAGAGGTCAATGGTGATAAAAAAAAAATTCAACTTTTCTATCTTCACAGAGCTTATTATGCAATGCCAGAACAAAATTTTAAAATAGAGCAATTTGACATGCCTCCAAAGAGAATGATAAACTTCAATTTGGATGCCAAAGTCAAACAGGGAATAGATCAGAATGAAGGAATGACAAATAATATCACTCTTTTCCTATTCAGCATGTGGACAGGCTAATTCGCAAGATGGAACATTTTTACTTGATGAGACCATGGGGAAGACTTCTCTGAAAATGATTATGTTTTCATTCTGGATTGCTGGGGAAATAAGCCAGCTGGAACAAGTCCACTCAACGCTTTCTAGTGGAAGGGCTGTATCCAAAAGTTTCCATGGTAATAGTAACCTTCATTTCTTTGCAAGAAGATTGCAACTTCTTATAGAACCCATTGTTTTCAGGTGTTAGTCAGCTATCATTCCCATAAAGCTCCTATAAATACGAAGCACTAAAATCTTGGTGTCCGTGCAGTTTGTGTATCCTTTAACTGATAAGCAAGAATGAAAAGTATTGGAGGATTGGGGTCCCTTCACTGAAATAGAAACACACACTTTGTTCCAGCAAATCTCCCAGGCCCCAGCACTGTTCTTTGTGGAATAATTGGAAGATGGAGGATGATTACCTTCTCTTATAAGCTCTATAGCTTTGTACATTTCCCCTTTTCCCAGTTAAGTCATTTCTTAATCCATACTGTAGGATTTATGGAATTTGCCCCAAGCCCTAGTGTAAGACAAATGGTCACCAAAAGCAGCAGCATCTTGCACAATATTGAGAAAAGATCCCTAGTAAGGTAGTCATCATTGCTAGGCTATCTGTTAGCCATTTCTCTGGCTTTTTGTGTTAAGAGACTTCTTAGTGTGTTTGGATGGTGATGTGTCCATCACCAGGGAATGAGCTGTATTGGTCTGTGCCAACCATAGCAATTCCACGATCCTTTGCTAACAGTCATGGAAGCCCATGGTAGCTAAAAAGGAGTCTCACTGGAGTGCTTTTTATTAAGGTTTATCTTATGAATAAAAGAAAGGATGGTATAAGGTAAAGGCCCTATATGGCATCATCTACTTCTTTCCTGCTTGGTGTGCTGTTAAGAATATGATAGTTGGTACTACACCAGCTATGCTTTGCTCAGAAAACCCATCACTAACACCTGATAATGGTAAAATAGAAACTGGAAAGAATCTAGGTTCCAGTTGTTCAACCACTAAACCAAAGTTTATTGTGGACTTCTTTTTTTTATACGGAATAAAGAAATATGATTCTTGCTTAAACCACCTTAGTCAAATATCCTTTAACTTGTAACTGAGAGACTCGAACTGAAATAGCTGCCTTACAACAAAGATGACCCACCCAGTGACTACAGTTTTAGAAAAAAGATTACTGTATAGGAGCCTTTATCCCATATTTAGGAACTGGATTTGAAAATTTGGAGTAGAGAAAAAAGAGAAAATGAGGAATTTAGAGCAATTGTGAAGGTTTATTTTTCCCCAAATAGTCTTGAAAATAATAAAGGAAGTGATAGTGAGTCAAGTGGTACCTTATTATTTCCTTCTTGCCTCTGTTATAAGAGAAATAGTTGAAGCATTTTATTTTATTTTACTTTATTTATATTTTGGGGGGCCTGATTCATAATTTAATAGGTGTGCTGGTCTGGGTCCCTTATTTCTGCTGCTCACAGGCCCACTGCTCTGGGGTCAGGGTTTTCTGCTCAAAGGCATGGATGTGCAGGAGCTCTTCTGCTAGGCAAGTGTTCACAAGCCAGTATCTCTGAAGCAGTGGCTTCCTCTCGAACTTGGCTGACACCACAAGGACTCGGAAGCTGGACATGCAACGTGGGAGTTGTGTCCTCCACTTCCATGTGCTCCACCTCCAGGTCCCACTGCAGCTTCTCCGGGAGGTACTCAACGCTGAGTTCCATCGTGGTAGCCTGGGGTGGGGGGAGTGCAGCCCAGCTCGGACCTCTGCCACACTGCTTCCACCCTTACTAGCTGAGACATTTTAAAAAAATTCATGCTTTATAACCTGGAATTGCATTTATACCAGAGGAGTGATTCAGCAATGCAAAGGGCAATGGGTATGAGTTAGATGGGTCTTGTGTTTATAGTATCACCGGGCTAAAATCAAGTTGTCAGCCGCTGATGTGATCTCTTTAGAAGCTAGAGTTCCTCTTACAAGATGAGTCAGATATTGGCAGAATTCATTTCCTTGTGGTTGTACGGGTGAGGTTCTCATTTTCTTCCTGGCTGACAGCTGGAAGTTGCAGTCAACTCCAAGAGGTCACCTACTTATTATCCTTGCACAACATAGCAATTTACTTTTTCAAAGCCAACAGAAGTACATCTCTCTGACATCTATACCCTCTTTTAAGAGCTTGCCTGCTTACTTAGGATAATATCCCCTTTGCTTAAATAAAAATCAGCTGATTAGGGCACTTAATTACATCTGTAAAATATGATTTTTTTTTTTTTTTTTTTTTTGCGGTGTGCGGGCCTCTCACTGTTGTGGCCTTTCCTGTTGCAGAGCACAGGCTCCGGACACGCAGGCTCAGCGGCCATGGCTCACGGGCCCAGCTGCTCTGCGGCATGTGGGATCTTCCTGGACCAGGGCACAAACCTGTGTCCCCTGCATCGGCAGGCGGACTCTCAACCACTGCGCCACCAGGGAAGCCCAAAATATGATCATTTTACCATATAATGGAACCTAACTATGGGAATGCATCGTGTTTATAGGTCTCATGCACATTCAACCACAAAACCATATAGGGCATGTACAGAATGAACCAGAAATCTTGGAGACCATCTTAGAATTCTGTCTACCACAATGTTGTCTTTATTATGTAGCTGAAGAAACTGAGGCTCAGAGAATTAAGTAATTTGCTCAAGTTACATAATCAGTAAATGCAGGACTATGATTAGAACTTCAGTCTCTCTGGTTCTCAAGCCTATATTCTTTCTGTTTGTAGCTTCTGCTGAAGGAATTTGTAAACATCTAGCTGAACTTTTATAAAGAAACATTTCCTATAATTATCAATTCCATTAATAAATCCAGAAATAAAACATGTCAATATTCTTTTTATTTAACATATTGTCTTTTTTATCTTACATAGATCTATTTTTAGGCTTTTATAGTTTCCTTTATGAATTAATTATTTTAATGCAATTTTTAACAGAAGGTAGCTTTCTCTATTGTGAATTCTAATGGCAATGGACTTTCAAAAGCCTATATCTCATACTTTAAGTATTATATAGTTGATTAACCTTCAATATAAGATTTATTCTCAATTTTTAAGAAAAGTTGACTATATTTGTCCAAATGAGAAGAAAGGTAATTAACAGTGATTATCAAACAGGGCTGGATTGAAATTACGGTGTTATCGCTTACTAATTATGTTGTCTTGCCAGGTAAGTTACTTTTCTGGCCTAATTTCTTCTAATTTGTTTATTTTTGGCCCTAAGAATTTATTAGGGTCAAAAATAAAAAATGTTAGATACTAAAGTGGTAAGGACAGATTTTAATCAGCAATAGGGAAATACGGAAAAGAGACTAGTATGAATTGAACTCAATTTTGATTTGTACAGAGGTGACCCAGCATTCTAAAGGGAGAATGAGGGAATAAGGAGGGAGGTGGGCAGGGTTCAGTAGAGCCAGGGAAGTGTAAAATTACAAGAAGCAGGAAGCGGGGGTTGGTCTATATGAAACCGATATGGTTTTGCTAACTAGAGTTTATAGAAGTTAGGCTCCTATCCTCCCATGGAGACTGGGAGACAGGGGCCCTATCTTCAGGTATTGGCTGGAACAAACTAAATTCTGTTGGCAGCTTTGAGTTTTGGCAGGCATGAACTATTAGTGGAACCAGGATCATCCTAAGGATGTGGCCTTCAGCTGTTAGAAACTATGCTGGTATTCAAGTCTTTATAGATCAAGGTTGAGGTCTGGTTGAGAAAGGGGTCAGAGGAGCCTAGCTAGAGTTTGTTCAAGGAGAGAATAATGTACCTAAATGTCTGATACAGATAAGCTACCTCAAATATTAGCTATTTTAAATCACACTTGCCATTTTTACTTTATTAGCAATTAAATTTTATTTTGTAATTTTAAGGTTTTTTTGCAATTATAAGCAATTAAAATTTCAATTAAAAGCAATTTTAAGTTTTAATTTTATTAACAAGACACAGTACAAAAGAAGACTTTACTACAGTAAGGACACATAAAATATAAAAACAAAAACACACTAGGCCAATTGACAAATATTTTTCTGCTTTTGAGTTGGAAAGAAAATATAAAAATAAATTAATTTAATAGATACTTCCCAAGTATAGCTTTCTTACTCCACAAGCCTTTATAATTGTGATGACTATAATAGTAATTCTTTCCATTACCATTTTATTAATGGTATTCATTTTGATTCATTTGTATTTTTTTATTCATAAAGTCTTCCAGTTGCTCTGCTGCTTTTTAAAATGACTGTTCTTTTTGAAATAGTTGGCACCTTAAATAGGCCAATCTTTACAGAATTAAAAGCCCTGTATGTTTTAAGAAAAATGCCATCATTTTAATGCAGCAAAGGGAAAAAAAATATCATTGAAATCTGGTCTCGAAAACAACATGTGATGATGAGCAGTGCTGAGCAGATCATTGCATTCCTCCTCTTGCTCTCTATCACAAAATAATAACTTGCCAGGAGGCTGTGGCAGTTATTAATGTTTCATTTTGTTCCTAGATCCAAATTAAACCCCTGAAAAATATAAAACTATGAAGCTAAAGTTGAAATTCAGACATATAATCATATAATATATTTTTAGCATTATTTTAATACTTGCTTTAATATCTTAAACACAAGGAAAGCTCTTCAAGAATGAATTTGGACCTTTCAGTAGAATCATATGATGTAATAGAATCATGCTATTACAGAATAAATCATCCATTTATTTTTCTGGAGGGACTTTGGGTCATCTAGCTGAACTTCTCTTTTTACAGGTGAAGAAACTGAAGGGAGCAGAGGTTAAGTGCTTTACTTAAGGCCAGCCAGCCTCTCTGAGCTATGTTTTGTAGTTCCCAGTCCCTTCCTGTTCTTGCCCTCCCTACTGGGCTATCTGTCACTCACTCTTCTTCTTTTTCTTACCTGATTTTTTTGTTTGTTTGTTTGTTTCTCCATCTTAGCTTTTTCCTCTGTATTTTCTGAGGAAAGAAACCAACAATGTTTACTACAGTAAACATTTAGACTGCAAGAATTTCAAATGCAGAGGAAATGCCTCGAGCCATAGAGCCCAGGGTATTGAGCAAGTCACATTGCAGAAGTGCATTTTCTGCAGAAGGTCTAAGCATAAATGCTAGAAAACAGTGCTTGCATTAAATGTGAAAAGTAAGTCAAGTCACAATGCTTTTGAGTCCCTCACAGTTCTTCCTGTTTCTGAACTTCTCTTTCCAATTCTTCTTCCACAGGACAACCAATTGGCTTTCAAACATAATATATTGAGGATATACTATTTTAAAAATCTTAACAGACTTCCAATGTTTCTTATACATAAAACAAAAGAAAACAAAAACAAACCTCACAAACTTATCCACTGAGCACTGAAGTCCTTTCGGGTTACTATCTCTATTTTCAGGCTTGTCTCACATCTTTGGCTTTCTCAGTTTCACAGTAAAGCCACCAGTTTCCTTGCCATTCCCTGGCAGCTGTTCCCTTCTCCAAAGGGAACTTTGTATATTTTCCTTTTCTACTTGCTGAGATCTTATTTATCTATTCATCCTTTAGCTTTCCTTTTCTTGAATTTGGATTGAGTTCTTCCTTTGACCTTCCTCCCTTCTCCAATGATTTTTTAAAAATCTACATATTAATTATTTTCTAGTTATGATTATCCTTAATTTTTTCTTTTTCTTTTTTCAAAATTGCTAGTATGAAAGTTGAAATACAAAATAGTATTTATAACATATGATTCAGTATAAAGAATAAAAATACAAACACCCTTTTATTCACTATCTACCTTAAGGAAAAAAAAAACACAGAAAATAATCCAAAACGTTGAGGTTTCTGAGGGTTCATTCCAGATCCCATCCTTCTCCTCTACTCACAGTGAAAAAAAATCACTAAGTGTATTAACTAATACTTTTTGAAACATTTACCACATAGGGTTGTACATCTAAACAGAATATTCTTTGGTTTTGCACGGTTTTGAAGTTCACAAAAATGGAATCATGTTGTATCTTCTTTTTTTTATTGTTATATAGATCTTTTCATTTATTGTATACGTATTAGGTACACAGTTTAAAAGGAATAAAAACCCTACTCTCTAGAACATAAGACAATAAATAGAACAAAGATTGTCCCTATTATACAAATGGAATTAGTGAACATAAATAAGTATGTGATTTTCAACCACATTCATATTATTCAGTTTTAAAACTATCTAATCTTTTACAATGACTAAATCCTTACTTGAAACTGTAGAGTTGGTAAAGGATGTATGCCATTTAAGTATTAGTTCAGAGACTTAACAAAACAATTTTACTGGTGGTATTTATTGTGGGGAGCAGAGAACTACTTACTGTGTATGACTATCATGTTTTAGGAAACATGATGAAGTTTTTATATTACAAGGAAGAGATCAAGTTTAAGTATTAGTTATTTTAGAAATACTACCTAAACTAGGATGACATTTATGAAATATTATATATTCCTTCTCTAACTCCCTTCTATTAGTCTATAAACTATATCAAGCGAAGCAATGGAAGTTAAAATTTTTAATATTTTAGATAGTCAAGTTAGAAAAGGACCTAAAGAAAGGAACTCAGATTTAAAGTTCTGAATGCCCACTAGGTTTGGCACCTTTTCTTTCTTCCAACAAAGTATCTTCTCTTAGAAATGGAGTATTTAGTTAACTATCCCTCTCGGGGACCTCGGCTACAATAAAAAAGAGGCCAAGAGACCACAGATGCAGACTCACTGGCTTTGCTGGAGAGTGACAATGAAGAACCAGGGGCAGAGTCCCAGGGACACAGGAGCCCACAGCAGTCTGGGCTACTAGAATTGGGTGACAAAACAAGCTAACTCTGTCTTCACAAAATTTACCTGTGTTAGAGAAAAAGTCAGTCTATTGAGATTGACAAGGTAGGATTAGCTTTCCGACTCACAGAAGGCAACACCTGCTTTAGAGTGGACATTAGTAAGAGTGCTGACTGCTGTGAATACTTAGGTACTAGGCAACTCCTGACCTAAGGGACATGCAAAGACACAACAAACCAACCAACCAAACGCCCTCGGAATAATACAACCCCACTCCTATCAGAGCTTCACTTCTCTGAGTACATGCAGCACACAAAAGCGTCAGTTTCACTTCCCAACTCTGTTAACTGTTCCAGTGAAGACACACAAGGATAATGGTCTTTTAACATATCTGGCAATTTAGAAGTCTTCTCTTGAAGACGTTGTGAACGTCTAACTGGTGTGAGAAACTTTAGCTCTTTAAATGCAGAATTGGTTTTTTTAAACTGCATCTTCTTTTTCACACTTTGCAAGTATGGAGAAGTAGACACATTATATTTAATTAAGCAACCTGCCCTAGTTTCTGTATTGGGGGTTTTAATATCACTGGTTGGATCTTTTGTTTTGTCATCTCGCTCTTTTTCACAACCTTGAAATACCACATTCCTAGGATGCTTATTTTCTATTTCTGGTTTTTCTGACCCCAGATTAACACTTATATCATCAATGGTGTTTTCTTGGATTTGTTCCTTGGTTGCACAAGCCTCCTAAATATTTTCTCCAAATTTAACTTTTTCTTGACTCTTCATTGTCAGAATGTCAACAATGGCATGTCGCATATCTTCAGTAGGCTGAGCTCCTGCCAGAATGGCCTTCTCATAGATTGCAAAAATATTTTCAGTAGACTTGTAAATGGTTCAATATGTGCAAGGCATATCCAATATTTAACATGTTTTTTGGCATCTGGAATATTTTTAATCAGGTCATTCAGTGTAACCAATACTTCTTCTTTTGGACATCCCTCATTAATCAGGTGTAGGCATTCAGAAAATGTCTTGTTTACTTTTCCAGTAAACAATCGTTGTTCATCTTCTTCTGCCATGGTAGTCCAGAAGGACCAACTAGTTTTTCATTTTGTGCTTCGGGCTCAGGCTGGGTAACCACTGAGCTCGGAGGCCTTTTCATCACTCTTCCTTTGCCAGCTTTCCACTCACTCAGACGAGCCTTCCTCTCCTCTGCAGTTTCTCTGCGCTGAGTCCATCTACTATCAATAGCTGCTTTCACCATGGTATGTCTGTGGTGGTCAATGCTTTTTGACTTTTCTGTCAGTTTAGTATTAGAAGACAAAGCAGGTCTGGCTACCATTTCAGATGTCATGCTTCTTGATAGTGTCTTATTTCTTTTTATGTCCTGAGAAGAACTGGTTTTGATAATAGACGAAAGTGTATTTAACTGTAATAATTCTTTCTCTCGAGGCCCTTTCCAAACTGTAACACTGGCAGACTGATGCCTTGTTTCATGGCATCCTGGTTATTACTGTGGTGACTGCTAATAGAAGGTTGTACAAGTTGACTGCTCTGAGATGTAGTGCTCACAAATTTAGTGGCAGTCGTCATATGTGAGGCTCTATCACTTTTCACTGGTACACTGCTGGCAGGTACAGGCTGAGACTTTGTGGCTTTAGAGACAGTAGCTGAAAGTTTCTTCATTGTTGCAGAACTCTCATCTTTGACTTGTAGAGGTTTTCTAAAGGAATTGATCTTAGACTGAACAATTTGGCTATGATAAGATCCAAGCACAGGTTTCTTGGGCATTTGGGCATGTTAGCACCTTGCTTTGGTTTCTCTGTAGCCATTTGTTTCTTTTTACTGTTGTTTTTAAGGTGAAATGCTTGGCTAAACATCATATGTTGACTTTGGGGGTCATCTTTAATTGGTAACAATGGCAGAGTTTGATTATTATCCTCAAAATTAGGTGTATCAATTGCTATAGTTGAATTGGTTAATCCATTAGAAGCTTTTAAAGGAATACAGTTTTTTTCCATTGTTATATTATTCTTGATCCCTGTAAGTCTACCCACATTCTCTTTATCAACCACTTTTGCCTTAAGTTTCAGAACTTTTGTCTCTTCTTCAATCTGGCCTTCAGATGTCTTCACTCTCTGGTCTCTACCACTGGACAATATCTGATTTTCCTGTTTGTATGCAAAAAGTTTTTCTTTTTAACAGATGCTCCTTGAGTTTTTGTCTTCTTTGCTCTCTGAACAGCAGACTGGGCCCTCTGACTCGGGGGCAGCTGCAGGTCCTGGGGCACGGCTGGGATGCTTATCGCAGCTCCAGGCAGGGGAATGCGTCTCCAGCTCAACCACCACAGATTCCCTCAGGCCAGCGCAGCTGCACACTGCCCATATTGTATCTTCTAACTTGCTTTTTTTCTCTCACCATTCTGTTCCTGAGATTCATCCACTTTGATGTTAAGGCATGATTTATTTATATCAGTACTGTATATTATTGTAGCATATGACTATACCACAAGTTATTTATCCATTCTCCAGCTGATATTTTTACATTTTACAAATGTTCTCATTCTATGTCTATGTCCAATCTCCTCTGACCTGATATTGAACGTGATACAAAAATTATATGATCATCTTAATAAATACAGGGAAAGCATTTGACAAAATTCAACATCCAGTCGCAATAAAAACTCTTAACAAGTTAGGCATAGAAAGGACATTTCTTAACATAATAAAAGCTGTCTATAACAGGCCCACAGTTAACGTCATACTCAGTGGTGAAAGGTTGAAAATTTTTCCACTAAGGTAGGGAAACCACTCTCACCACTCTTATTCAACATAATATTGGAAGTCCTAGCTAAAGCAATCAGGCAAGAAAAAAATAAAAAAAGTATCAGAATTGGAAAGGAAGAAATAGAATAGTCTCTATTTGCAGATGGCATGATTTTATAGATAAAAAAATCCTAAAGACTCAACCAAAAAACTGTTAGATCTAATCAATGAATTCAGTAGATTTTCAGGATACAAAATAACATACAAAAATCAGTAGCCGAGAGGGGGAAGATGGCAGAAGAGTAAGACACGGAGATCACCTTCCTCCCCACAGATACATCAGAAATACATCTACACATGGAACAACTCCTACAGAACACCTACTGAATCTGGCAGAAGACCTCAGACCTCCCCAAAGGCAAGAAACTCCCCACATACCTGGGTAGGGCAAAAGAAAAAAGAAAAAACAGAGACAAAAGAATAGGGACGGGACCTGCACCAGTGGGAGGGAGCTGTGAAGGAGGAAAGGTTCCACACACTAGGAAACCTCTTCGCGGGCGGAGACTGCAGGTGGTGGAGGGGGAAGCTTCGAAGCCGTGGAGGAGAACACAGCAACAGAGGTGCTGAGGGCAAAGCGGAGAGATTCCCGCACAGAGGATCGGTGCCGACAGGCACTCACCAGCCCGAGAGGCTTGTCTGCTCACCTGCCGGGGCGGGCGGGGGCTGGGAGCTGAGGCTCAGGCTTCGGTTGGATCCCAGGGAGAGGACTGGCAGCATGAACACAGCCTTTAGGGGGTTAGTGCACCACGGCTAGCCAGCAGGGAGTCCGGGGGAAAAGTCTGGATCTGCCAAGAGGCAAGAGACGTTTTCTTCCCTCTTTGTTTCCTGGTGCGCGAGGAGAGGGGATTAAGAGCGCTGCTTAAAGGAGCTTGAGAGACGGGTGCGAGCAGTGGCTAACAGCGCGGACCCCAAAGACGGGCATGAGACGCTAAGGCTGCTGCTGCCACCACCAAGAAGCCTGTGTGCGGGCACAGGTCACTCTACACACCTCCCTTCCGAGGAGCCTGTGCAGCCCGCCACTGCCAGGGTCCCGGGATCCAGGGACAACTTCCCTAGAAGAATGCACGGTGCGCCTCAGGCTGGTGCAACGTCCCACTGGCCTCTGCCGCCGCAGACTCGCCCCACATCCGCACCCCTCCCTGCCCCCGGCCTGAGTGAGCCAGAGTCCCCGAATCAGCTGCTCCTTTAACCCCGTCCTGTCTGAGCGAAGAACAGGCGCCCTCAGGCGACCTACACGCAGAAGCGGAGCCAAATCCAAAGCTGAGGCCCTGGAGCTGTGCAAACAAAGAAGAGAAGGGAAATCTCTCCCAGCAGCCTCAGGAGCAGTGGATTAAATCTCCACAATCAACTTGATGTGTGAGATTTTGTATATATAGCTTTGCTTTCACCATTTGTCCTAGGGTCCTGTCTGTCCATTTTATTTATTTTATTTTTTAACTTAAAAAACATTTTTTTCTTAATAATTATTTTTTATTTTAATAACTTTATTTTATTTTACCTTACTTTATTTTATTTTATCCTCTTTCTTTTTTCCTTCCTTCCTTCCTTCCTTCCTTCCTTCCTTCCTTCCTTCCTTCCTTCCTTCCTTCCTTTCTTTCTTTCTTTCTTTCTTTCTTTTCTTTCTTTCTTTCTTTCTTTCTTTCTTTCTTTCTTTCTTTCTTTCTTTCTTTCTTTCTTTCTTTCTTTCTTTCTTCTTTTTCTCCTTTTATTCTGAGCCGTGTGGATGAAAGGCTCTTGGTGCTGCAGCCAGGAGTCAGTGCTGTGCCTCTGACGTGGAAGAGCCAACTTCAGGACACTGGTCCACAAGAGACCTCCCAGCTCCATGTAATATCAAATGGCGAAAATCTCCCAGAGATCTCCATTTCAACACCAACACCCAACTTCACTCAATGACCAGCAAGCTACAGTGCTGGACACACTATGCCAGACAACTAGCAAGACAGGAACACAACCACACCCGTTAGCAGAGAGGCCGCCTAAAATCATAGTAAGTCCACAGACACCCCAAAACACAGCACCAGACGTGCACCTGCCCACCAGAAAGACAAGATCCAGCCTCATCCACCAGAACACAGGCACTAGTCCCCTCCACCAGGAAGCCTACACAACCCACTGAACCAACTTTAGCCACTGGAGACAGACACCAAAAAAAAACGGGAACTATGAACCTTCAACCTGCAAAAAGGAGACCCCAAACACAGTAAGATAAGCAAAATAAGAATAAAGAAAAACACACAGCAGATGAAGGAGCAAGATAAAAATTCACCAGACCTAACAAATGAAGAGGAAATAGGCAGTCTACCTGAAAAAGAATTCAGAATAATGATAGTAAAGATGATCCAAAATCTTGGAAATAGAATAGACAAAATGCAAGAAACATTTAACAAGGACCTAGAAGAACTAAAGATGAAACAAGCAATGATGAACAACACAATAAATGAAATTAAAAATACTCTAGAAGGGATCAATAGCAGAATAACTGAGGCAGAAGAACGGATAAGTGACCTAGAAGATAAAATAGTGGAAATACCTACTGCAGAGAAGAATAAAGAAAAGAGAATGAAAAGAACTGAGGACAGTCTCAGAGACCTCTGGGACAACATTAAACGCACTAACATTCAAATTATAGGGGTCCCAGAAGAAGAAGAGAAAAAGAAAGGGACTGAGAAAATATTTGAAGAGATTATAGTTGAAAACTTCCCTAGAAGTTTTCAAACTAGAAAGCTTCTGCACAGCAAATCATCAACAAAGTGAAAAGACAACCTATGGAATGGGAAAAAATTATATGTAAACCATATATCTGATTAGAGAATAATACCCCAAATATATAAAGAACTCATACAAATCAGTAGCAAATAAACCAAACAATTAAAAAATGGGCAAAGAACCTGAATAGACCTTTCTCCAAAGAAGATATAAGAAAGGCCAGCAGGCACATGGAAAAATGCTCAACGTTACTAGTAAGTAAGGAAATGCATATTAAAAGCACAATAGGACATCACCTCACACTTGTTAGAACAGCCATCATAAAAAATAAAAGAGATAACAAGTGCTGGTATGGATGAGGAGAAAAGGGTTTGGTGGGATTATAGATTGATATAGCCCCTGCAAAACAATATGGATGATCCTCAAAAAATTAAAAATATAATTGTCGTATTATCCAGCAATTCCACTTCTGAGAATATATATGAAGAAAATAAAAACTCTAACTCAAAAGATATCTTTACTCCCATATTCATAGCAGCATTATTTACAATAGCCAAGAGATGGAAACAACCTAAGGTGTACATCTATATATAAAATGAATAAAGAAGTTTGCATTTCTCTAATAATTAGTGACATTAATCATCTTTTCATGTGCCTGTTGGCCATCTGTATGTCTTCTTTGTCTATTTAGGTCTTCTGTCAATTTTTTTGATTTTTTAAAAGATTTTATTAAGCTGTATGAACTGTTTGTATATTTTGAAATTTAATCCCTTGTCAGTAGCATCATTTGCAAATATTTTCTCCCATTCTGTGGGTTGTCTTTTATTTTGTTTCTGGTTTTCTTTGTTGTGGAAAAGTTTTTAAGTTTAATTTGGTCCCATTTGTTTATTTTTGGTTTTGTTTCCATTACTCTAGGAGAGGGATCCAAAAAAGTATTGCTGTGATTTATGTCAAAGAGTGTTCTGCCTGTGTTTTCCTCTAGGAGTTTTATAGTATCTGGTGTTTCATTTAGGTCTTTAATGCATTTTGAGTTTATTTTTGTGTATGGTGTCAGGGAGTGTTCTAATTTCATTCTTTTACATATAGCTCTACAGTTTTCCCAGCGCCACTTATTGAAGAGACTATCTTTTCTCCATTGTACATTCTTGCCTCTTTTTTCATAGATTAATTGACCATAAGTGCATGGTTTTATTTCTGGGCTTTCTATCCTGGTCCATTGATTTATATATCTCTTTTTGTGCCAGTACCATACTGTTTTGATGATTGTAGCTTTATAGCATAGTCTGAAGCCAGGGCGCCTGACTCCTCCAGCTCCATTTTTCTTTCTCAAGATTGCTTTGGCTATTCAGGTTCTTTTGTGTTTCCATACAAATTTTTAAGTTATTTGTTCTAGTTCTATGAAAAATATCATTGGTAATTTGATAGGGATTACATTGAATCTGTAGATTGCTTTTGGTAGTATAGTCATTTTGACAATATTGATTCTTCTAATCCAATAACATGGTATTTCTCTCCATCTGTTTGTGTCACCTTTGATTTCTTTCATCAGTATCTTATAGTTTTTTGAGTACAGGTCTTTTGTCTCCTTAGGTAGGTTTATTCCTAGGTATTTTATTCTTTTTGATACAGTGGTCACTGGGATTGTTTCCTTAATTACTCTTTCTGATCCTTTGTTGTTAGTGTATGGGAATGCAAGAGATTTCTTTATTAATTTTGTATCCTGCAACTTTACCAAATTTATTGATGAGCTCTAGTAGTTTTCTGGTAACATCTTTGAAAGTTGCTATGAGAGTCAAACTTAAATGTTCCTACCATAACAATTGAAATCACAAAATGGAAGTCTTGTGAGTTGAAGGGTGTGCTAACTAACTTTATTGTGGTAACATTTTGCTATATATATATATATATATATATATATATATATATATATATATATATATGCATGTATAAATCATCTCATTGTATACCTTAAACTTACATAATATTTTAAGTCAATTATACCACAATAAACCTGGAAAGAACATTGTAGAACATATGTATTCTAGATATTTGCTATTTGCTTGTCCTTTTTCTGCCTTTCATCCTCTACAAACTCATATTTCAAATTTAGGACCAGTTTAAGTGTCCCCCAGTGAGTTCACTCTAAAAGCATCAGAGTGGTGTGTAAGTGTTACTTGTTTCACAGAGGAAATGGGGGAGAAATTTATATATCGACTTAAAAATTGTATGAGACATTTTACTTTCCCTGTATTCCTTTTTGCCTCTGCTGTCCCCAGGCACTTCCTTATGTTAGCTCAGTTTCTACACAGTGCCCAGCCACATGGTCTGTCTCCATTTCTTCCCAGAATGCCTTTCTGACCTCTTTCTCTGTTAGGCTACTCTGATCCAGTTCCTGCCTTCCAAATTGCATAACCACACAAAATTCCATTTCTTTTTCTTCCTTTAGTTTCACTTTGGAAATGCATTGATTCAGGTCTTTTTTTTTGCACATACTTTAATTGCATGAACTTTAATTGAAGAATATTCATGTCCATTCTAAGAAAATGCCAACCCTAAAAAAGAAAATCCTGAACACAGTACTTTTAGTTTAGTTTTTTTGTTTTTAATTGAAATGGAACAAATTGAAAGGAAAAAATTTGTTCCAGATGTTTGAAGAAAGCATGTGTGATTTTGTTGACTGTTTTCTTTATAAATACTTTTGAAAGAAATTCATTTCCAGGTAGCATGTAGTCATAATGAATGACTTCAAAAATACGTGCTTAAACATTAAGACTAATTTGGTATTACCAAAAGCATCATGGCCACAAATTCCCAATGTGTGTTTAACAGTAAGGTAGAAAATTCACAGAAAATACACATCTGACAGACTCACATACCATGCCCATAAACAGAGACACAGACTCAAACACACACATACATGCTCCACACCCCCTACAAATACTTCCTTTCAACCATACTACATTGTCTCAGCTCACTCGGTTTTCTTTTTCTATCAACCCCAGTTATTTTGAACAATTTCTAAAATTCTTGCCAATATTTTCCTCTCACAGAAAGGCTCACAGGATTGACTGTGGTGTCCTGTCCTGGCTTCACTCTCTTCCTGGGTCTCGCAGGTTATCTGTGGCAAGAGTATCAATCTAACAGCCACGAGCCCTTTCACTGTGTAGTTGCATCTTTCGTGCCAGAGGCACAGGCTCTTCTCAGGCAGAATCATGAGTGTGGCCTGAGCTATCACTTGTATGTGATATTTGTCCATTTTATTTCTGTTACATTAAAAAATAGATTCAAATCAAGGATGTTTTCATTCTGTGTTTAAATATTTGTTCACATATCCAAGTATCCAAGTATATTCACTGTCTTTTTCTTTTTTTTTTAAACATACAGTGCTATAACCTGCAACAATGGCACACATAAAACTCTAACTATATGTTATTCCCTTAACTAAAATATACCAAGAATAAAGACACTACCAGCAATTTACAGGAATATAAGAATGAACTTAGTGAAGACAGAATGAACTGTGTGCACGTTTACACGAGCATAGCACTCATCATTTTGTGGCCTCTAGGAAACTGGTTGGGAAGAGAACAAACACTTTTTAGATATTAAGAGTTAATTCAAATTAAATCAGCTTCTCCAGAAGTATGATGTGTTCACATTGGACTTCATGTTGCTTTTCACTATTTCAATATGAGATATGACCCTGTATGTGTCTTTACTCATAGTTCTTTCCAATTGCTATATGTATATAATTATAAATTGGTCACATTCATTTTCTAGAATTTCATATAAATGTATTGCTGGAAAGCCATCTCTCCCAAAACAGGTAACCATTATTTATCTTTCAAATTGTTTTTCAGCAAGGAGCTACTGAAGAGACTTTCTCTCTATAAATACAGAAACAGAAAGTTATTGTTTAGGTGCACCAGGCATGCTGTATTCTCTCGACTTTATGCTATTACAGAGATACTACAGTTAGATAGTGGAACAATGCAGCTTCCAGTTTGACTAAAACATTTTAAAGAAAAGAGTATTTTTAATGAAGTAGCTATTAAAAAATTGCCATCCAATTATGGGCAAAATCCTAAGGTAATATTTGTGTTCCACAAAGGAATCTGTGATTAGGCAAATTCCTGAACTAACAATTGATATTCATCATGTCATTTAATCCTGAGCCACATTCTTTCTTCTCAAGTGAGTGATGATGAAAAGAAACCAAAGTCTTTTTTTAAAATATATCCATTAATAGTTGAATTATACACAAATTGATTTGAATTTGTCTCATCCCTAAATTATGAGTTTAGTTGAAGTTTCTAGGAGTAGAATTGTTGAACATATATAATATTTGCTTGGTCACTACACCTTTTGAAATGTTCTCTGTGCATATGGGTGCTGGTGTACTGAACTCCTTACCATAGGCAATTTCTGATGTCTTAAGAGATGTTAAACAATTTGTGGCGCAGATGGTATTTCCACATGTGGCTTAGAAAAGCACTGTACTTCTGACATATGGGCCTGTTCTGATTTTAAAGGAGAGGAAGGTTTTTATGATTTTATTTTTATGGACACATTTAATTATATATCAAGGGGATCTACCACACACATTTTCACAGAGGGCATTACACAGTTTTATAGCGTGCCTTCAGCTTCCTAAAAAGTTACCAATATCACAATTACAGTAAAATTACTGGCAATTATAACAACAGCTTCTTTAAACACTATTTGTAGATGTAAAATTGTTTTTATGAGTAATACATAACATTACTATCTCATTTTAGAAATCTATATTGAATAAAGCCCATTTGCCAATATTAAGTTTCATTCATATAAATTCTCTTTTGAAGAAATACATGTTTAAGTTAAAAATATTCCTCCTGCATTCATAACTAGAGGATAAAGCTCATCAATATGAACAAACTCTAAAAATAGATATTTAAATAAAAGTAAAGATGAAGTACTGATTTCTACTCTTTTCATTATTATATCTGTTACTGGCTTTACATCCTGAGTTGTGTTCTGGTACTGGTGCTGGATCAAAAAAGTTCTTACTTCAGTTTAAATACATGTGTAAAGCACATGTATTTTTCTTTTCTCTGAATACATTTTGATTGAAAAATAACATAAGAAAAACAAGCCTGCCACTCATATTTGCAAGGCCTGCTACAAAAACACAAACAGAGGACCACATTTCAAAATCTGAATATTTAAAAATTACAGATCTAGCTAATAAACTGCTAAATTAAAAAGTTATATTTTCTCTCAACAAAAATACCTTTATACTGACAAAATGAACACTATATGTAAAGTCTAATTTTATATGACTAAGAGTCAGCACAATGCCAAAGATGACTGTATTGAAATATTATTTAGCATGTTGATGCTCTAACCATATTAGTAAAAAATATAAAATGTATAATTCACATATGTATTATAATATATAACATATTGTATGTAATTTATTTTTCTTGTCTTGTTTGATGACTACCATTCGATATGCAGAGACCTAATCTTCTTCCATAGTGCACTCCACCATCTCCATCAGCTTTGCCTGGTATCCCCATGTTCAAAGCTCTTTTGGTCAGCATCTCTAGAGAGAGCAAACTTTGTTCTAGAATTCCTTTGGAGTCCAAGAGGGGTTAAAATGTTCCAGATTCAGGACTATGAAAATCTTCACCTTTGACCTCTCTTCTGGATGCTTGTCTTTAGAGGTACCCATTGGCTCCAGTTGCTGAGTTCCAAAGTTCTTAATAAATACATAGAACAAAGTTCTTAATAAATACATAGGGCAAAGTGTTCTTATGTTTTGATATGAAATAGGTTTATTTGTGTTAATTTTAAGTAATCTGCAGTTTGTTTTGATTTCATCTTCAGTCATGAGTTACTTGGAAGAGTTTTGATGTCCATTTGGTTAATTTTCAGTTACATAGAAGCAAAGGCTAGAGGTGGGTTGGTTGTGAAAGTGGTGGAGAGACATGGAGATCTTTGTTGTCGAGGTCTCTGGGTGAAAGCAAGAGGAGAGTCCACTCTTTCTCAACCACTTGATCTGGTGGAAATTTTGCCCATCAGAGCTCCTGACACCCAGTAGGTCTCCCCAAAGCCTTCCAAAGGACTGAATGCAGGAGAGAGACTAGTTCTTTAATTTTCTGTACACATAAGATGTCTTCTGGCATGCACAGGCTGGGAATTCACAGGCAACCACAGAGTCTGTGGTCTTCACCTCAGGATCGAATCCACATTTCATATTCCTCCATCCAAATGGACCAGATAGTCTGGCACCTGTATCCTGGAGAATTCATGTCTTCAGATCTATACATATTATCTTCAGAATTTATCAGAAAGATTATTTTAGTTGTATGGAATTGTAGCAAAGAATGGGGGAAAATCAACAGCAATGTGTGCTCAGATTGCTATATAAAGTGGCAATTGAAATGCATGCCTAACTGAAGAACACAATCTAGGTGAGTTACACATTAGTACAAATTTTATACTAAAGTCCAGTAGACAAAACCAAAAAATGGCTTTTTAGCAAGCTTACCACTGAAACCTCCTTGGGAGAGCACTACATTGGAGATACAAAGAGTTTTAGTGACTCCAACAAAGCTAGTTATTTCTTCACCTGGGGATCAGATTACTGTGTTTGTTTCTTTGTTTCTTTTGGTTGACACTATGTTGAAGTCATTAGGCTGCTATTTGAACACATGTTGTACAATATATACCTTTATACATGCACAATGCATTAAACCCAGTGAGGTGCTCCTACTGAGACACACAGTGGGATGAAGACTCAGGAAAAACAGAAAATTTGGGTCCCCCCTCTCATGCCTAAGCTTAGGTAAAGAGAGATTAGTTGCTCCAACTATTGAAATAGATATTTTTAGCTTGCTAGTAACTTTTTGAAACACACAGAGTTGAATTAGTGCCAGTGAAATGTATGTTCAACTTGATGTCACTTTGCTTCCCATGTTTCAAAGGAGGTTAAAAAAAATTCTTTCTATCAACTTATATGTAATAGAAGAAGATATACAAGTGTTGTGGGGTATCATAATGAGACCAGTTGGATACTCATATTTTGGAAAGAATCAAATATTTTTATTCCTGATATTTTGGAAAAACCTGAACCAGATGTATGTTTTTATGTTGTTGCATTTGTTTTCTTCTTAAAAGAAAAATCAGTACATGTAAAATATATTAGTTCTTACTTTTATTATGACTAACAGAATCCCATGATATTTGCTTTAATCTTAGTAATTTATTTATACATTAATTTATCTAAGTATATTTGCTATTAGCTTTTGGAATATATCCAGAGAGCTTATGCTTAACATTTTAAGAAAACAGTTACTGCCAAATTCAAACAAGTGCAAGTTGTGACTCAGATTACTACCAGAAGTGGAGTAGCAAAAATATCTTTTATATATGTGTGTATGTATGCATATCTGTGATTTTAAAACTAAAAACCATAATTTAAACTCTTTTTCCAACCTCACCATGCACTTTTCTCATAGTTATAATTTTCTGGAAGGGATTGAATCTTAATTGTAGAGTGCAAGTGTAATCCAGGCTAAATGTGTTCTTTCTAAATGTGTATATGCACTAAATGGGTTTACTGTTGTAATATCAGAAGCTTCACTGATAATTCATGATTGAGTATTAATGCTGAAGTAAAGACGCTAAGCTCTTCTACATAATGCCATCCAGAATAAAAATACAACAGACAGAATGAGCAGGGCAAAATAATATGCTTCAAAAACAAATAAGTACTTTTCTACAACTACAAAGCTGAGTAATTAAAATTGAGGTTGCCATCAAGCAGCAAGTATCCTTAACTCTCTGACTAAATGGAAACAAGGAATCATTATTGATCTGAATACCAAAATTAGAATAAGAACAATTTATAAATCTTTGCAGTTCTGAAAACTTAATTATATGGTAAATATCATTTAATCATATAATTTTATTGCTTAAAGGAATCTGAGTTCCCCCAGTCTCTTCATTTTATATACGTGAGCCATCAAGATGAATGGCTTTATATATGTGAGCCATCAAGATGAATTGACTTGCCCAAAGTCACAGAAACAGTAGTAAAGATAAGAGTTTAATACTCAGGTATCTTAAATCCTGTCATGTGGTCTTTGAAGTCTAACAAGCAAGGAGTGCAACAAAAGATTGTTTCAGGACCATGTCTATAGTTAAGGGCAGAGTTTGTCAATAGGCAGACCCGTTTCTGTCTCTTCAGGTTTTGCCACTTAGTAACTCTATGACTATGGTAGTTTCCTCTCTTAGTGTCAATTGTGTATCCTATAATATGGAGATAATTACAGATTTTATCCCAAATGGATTTTTTGAAGAATAGATGAAATGACTTACGCAAATGCTTAACATGTGATAGACACATGGTAAGTACAGCATAAATATTATTTGTTATTTTTTATTATTGTTTATCATCAGAACATTCTAAAATTTCAGTGGGTGCCTTTAAAAATCATTTATCTCTGTGAAATAACTGAAGTTAAGACATTTAGTTTCTCTCTGCTTTCTTATCACTGTTGAGATTTCCTATTGATCTGTGTAATTTAGAATGTCCGGTCATAGAGACAGAATTACATGAACAGCTAAGTCTTCTCAGTTAAATGCTTTGAATTAATCATTAGAATTAAAAATTACCCTTTGTGATATTATGAATTATATTCATATTATTGAACAGAAATGAAGGGCAATTATGCATTTTTAGTAAATTTGGCTGTGATCCCTGTCTTTCCTTTCAGTTGCTGGGCAGTTTGTCTTAAAGTTTCCACAGGTCTCTATTCTTCATTCTTATTAGTAGTATTCTAGACTGCATGCCTGAATCAACTCAACAACTCCAGCTGGCTCATCCATTTTCAGCTTCTTTCATCTCTTGTTAGTCTGTGTAATACTTTGCTGCCAGCCTTGTCCAAAGAATGAGTGCAGAGTGAGTCCATGATGCTTATTCCGGCATTCAAGGTTTGCCATCCCTTGTACCTTAATGCTTTCATTATACTTTACAACTTAGTTCCCAAACATACAACTTTCACTCCCAACAGCCTTTTATATCACTATCTCCCAAATACTACAGATATGTTTTTATTTTTTGATCTTTTGGTGTTCTCTTTATCTTGCCAAGAATTTACCTTAACCAAGGTTCCCTTGGTGATTATTGTCTAGCATTTAGTTCTATATTGATTGTACTGGTATTAAGATGCTTTAATGCCTTTATTGTTTTATAACTTCCACAAATTTTGTGAGCTTCTTAAATGATACAACAGCCAGGAGGCAACACAGAATGGACCTTCAACCAATGTTGTTCAATTGACTTATTGAAAATAAGATAGTAACTTTAGGTATGAAATGTAACATCTTTTGCAGAGTATAGTGTAGGATGTGAGAGCATATGCTTTTCTAAATGTAACAGAACCTCTTTTCTAAATGAATCCTCAAATTTTCATAAATACCCATTTCCAGATTTGAGTTCACTACAGGAATCATTTGGTAAGCATTTCAAATCAATTTCAAAGAGATTTTAGGTTTCAAGCCAGCACATTTTCTCTTCTACAAACCCATAGTGCTTTCCTCACTCTATAAAGAGGCACATTATATGATTGGAGAGATTTGAAAGCAGATATAGCTGTACTTTAATACTTAGCAAGGGTTAAAAGTTGAACTTGAGCTTTGGAAAGAGATGGAACGTACACCTTTTCTCTTTACCAACTGTGGAACAAGTGACCTTAATGTTTCCCTAGGATATTTTGGATTTAACATCTGCTGTGAAAGACGGTGCAATCGAAGTGCAGCCTCACTTCTTCCAACCTCTCAGGAGACCCTGCAGGCTGCCATTAAATAGTCATCCAGGTGTTAGTCTTGAACTCAAATGTGAACCAGCCCCTGAAGTCTGAGATGAAATCTGGCCAAGCAGTTCATGAAGAATGTTCTGGATTGTTCTCCTGACATGTGAGCTCTTCACCATATGAATTTGTTTTATTTCTTCTTCTTAAATGTTATTAGCAGGAAGACATAATAGATTTGGTTCAGTAAATTCATTTAAAACATAGAAAATAAATTTTGAATTTTATACTTTTTTTACACCTCCAAAAGTGATTTTATAACTCAAGAACAGCTAACATAAAATTTGCTGACCCCTTTGAATATAAGTTCCTAGACTGACATGATGTATCATCCTTGGAGCAGATGTTTGATAACATATTAAACTAGACTGGAACAGAAAACCTGGGAGCACATTTTTCTCTCATGTCCATTTCATATAAACTGGAGTGTCATTATGCTATCTACATTTTTGTATTCTGTGAAGCCCCTAAAGTTTCCCACAGAAAACATAATGAATATTTGCTAAAGGAATAGATGAAAAGAAAGTTATTTACACATTTATTTTGGTGGAAAACATCCATGTTAGAAAACTAGACCTGACTAATTTTTTTATTGTTTTGATGACAAGTAAGAAAATAATATTTTAGGAATAAGGAGGTTCACATATTGGCTAAAAGTTTTAAATTCATTTTATTTAACTTCTAAAATTCTACATATTGAAATTGGCTTTACATTGAGAGCCTCTCATTACCTATTTACATTGAAAGATGAATTCATATATTCAAGTATAACATCATTCAGAAAAGAACATAAATCATATGTATTTTCATAAAGGGATCAACAGATTTTCATAAAGGGATCCCCACATGACCACCACCCAGATCAAGAACGAGCATTACCAGCACACCAAAAAATTCCTGGTAACTTTCCCCATTAATACCATTCCTTCCTCCACAAATTAACCATTATCCTGATTTTAAACACCTTATATTAGTTTCAACTCTTTTTTTGAAGTAAGTATAATTATACATTATATACTCTTTTATGTCTTTTTTTTTTAGTTAGCATTTTATTTATGAGATTCAGCTGTGTGATTCCTCTAGCAGTGGCTTGTTCATTTTATCTGCATAGCATAGTAATTCAAATAAGATTTTTATACACAGTTTATCTATTTCATTGTTGATGACTATTTGGATTGTTTCCAGTTTTCAGCTATTGCAAATAATGCTGTTATAAAGCTTCATTTTTGTGTCTTTTGACAAGGGTACATATATAGATTTCTGTGGGCTATGTGTGACTATGACTATGAGAATAATTACTAGTTTGTAGAATATCCTTATGTTCAGCTTTAGTAGGGACTGCCAAATAATTGGAAACCTTAGCCCTTAAATGAAAAAAGTACTCTTATATTTGGGTATACATCTACCATCCAAAAATTTCCCCCTGCATTCCTTAATGTTCTGTGCTCTTGTTTTTTTTTTTTCTTTCTTACCTTTGAGTTGTTGTTTTTAATCATTCCATTTTTGCCCTTTATTAGCTTTTTTTTTGTAAAATAAACACATCTTTCATGATTACCCAGGAGATTACAGTTTGAATTTTGGCTTAATAGAATCTAAGACGAATTAGTACTTTTACCACTTCCTGTACAACATGCCATTTTGTCTCCTTTTAGCACACTATTCTTTTGTGTTACTGTTGACATGAACTATTATAATTCTACACCTTAAATTCCCCAAATCAATCTCATCAGCATTACCATTATCATTCTGACCATCATTTTAGACAAGGATGTGCTTTATATACTGTTCATTACTTCCTGCAATTTTTTTGTTTGTTTTTAGCTGGAATATTTTCCTTCTGCATAAAAGTCTCCTTTAAGTATTTCTTTTAGTGTTAATCTGTTAGTGACAAATTCTGATATATATATTTTTTTACCTGAAAACATCTTTACTTCATCTAATTTTGCTAGACACAGAATTCTAAGCTGACAATTATTTTCTTTTAGCACTTTAAAAATGTCATTTAATTGTCTCTGGCTTCCATTGTTTCTGTTGAAAAAAAGAACTGTCAGTCTTATTTGTTATTCCTTTGACAGTAGGATGTAAGTTTTTTTCTGGCTGTTTTTAAGATTCTCTCGTGGTATTTGGATTTGAAAAGTTTTGCTGTGCTGTGCCTAGGTGTTGTTTTCTTTATATTTATCCTGCTTTGTTTCTAGAGAGTTTTATATCTGTGATTTACATATTTTATCACTTAAAAAAATTTTTAACCTGTATCTCCAAATATTTCTTCTTTCTCCACCCCACCACTCCTCTCCTACTGGGTCTCAAGTTAGACATTTTTATTACCCCATGTCTCTCAGCTATATCATATATTTTCTATCCTTTACTACTCTCCATGCATCAATCTGAATATTTTTTATTTACTCGTCTTCTTTGTCACCTCTCTTCTACAGTATTTAATCTTCTATTAACAAATTTTTCAGTATGTTATCTTTAGGTATAATATTTTTAGTTTTTTAATTTTCATGTAGTTCTGTTTAAAAATAGACTTAGTTTCTGGGTTAAATTTCAGTCTTTTCATCTTTAAAAATATATTAATCACTATTATTTTATTTTATTTTATTTATTTTGTTTTTTGCGGTACGCGGGCCTCTCACTCTTGTGGCCTCTCCTGTTGCGGAGCACAGGCTCTGGACACGCAGACTCAGTGGCCATGGCTCACGGGCCCAGCCACTCCACGGCATGTGGGATCTTCCCGGACCGGGGCACCAACCCGTGTCTCCTGCATTGGGAGGCAGACTCTCAACCACTGCACCACCAGGGAAGCCAAATCACTATTATTTTAAAATACTTGTGTAAGAAGTTCTAATGCCTGGATCACCTTTGGATCTTATTTTTTCCCCTTGGTTTCATTCATTTGGTTTTTTACTTTATATAGCTGGTAATCTATGACTGAATGCCTGACATTGTTTATGAAACTTTGCAGAGATTGTTAGAAACACTTGACAATGTTATTTCTTACCAGAATGGAGTTCCAGTTGCTTTCTGACATGTAGCTAGAGTAGAGGTAAGTTACTTTAGTTCAGCTTGAGATTGAACTTGTGCAGTTAGGGTCAAGCCTTTTGTTAGGGTAGATCTGTGTTCAGGTCTCTTCTTATGCCTAAGCTGTAACATTTCCAGAGTCCTATGTGGAAGTTTTGGGTGTATGCCGAGGTCACTCTCCCTTGACAGGCTCTAATTTCTAATTTGTGTTAACCCTGCTGCATGAAACTTCCCAAAGTTCCGTTCTTAGCCAGCATTCTCCTTACCTTCTTAGCCTCTTGACCACAAAGCTGCTTATAAATCAGTGAATGCCTTAACAACACCATAGGCTCTGTTTGTTTATCTTAGTGTACTTTCTTTCTCTCAGAAATTATTGCCCCAGAATTCCTGGTTGATTAGTAGCCCTGAACTCAACTTTTGGTTCTCCAACCCCATAAGGCTGCCAGAAGCTTATCTCATGTTCTAATCCTTCTAGTAGATGCTTTCCTCTTGGTTTCTTAGCCTCTCTGCTGTATGTAACTTAAGAATTGGCACATGCCTGTGGCAAAAGTATAGTTTACTTCTATGCCAAGCTCACTTCAGTGAGATTTTGTTCTTTCCAGAATTCTAACCCCCTCAAGTCCTAGTTCCCTTGGTAGCTGTTTTCTACTTGTTTTTGATTATAAGTATGTTTGTAACAAGTTACTTCACTGTTATCAGATGCAGTTCAATTCAATTAATTTATACACTGAAATATTAAATGAACAAATATTATTTTAATAAGAATATTAATCAACCCACTAACATATCAAATGTATATATGTTTACACTTATAACTGTTCTGCTTTCAAACAGGTTACTAGTTTTTACAAAGGACTTCCAGAACACAGTGGCAAAATTTTTTTCCTCCAATTATTACACAAAAATTATTGTTTTGTTGTGGAATAATACAATCTTAATATGGGCTGTTAAAATATAAATAATATATGTATTTAAAAAAATCCAGTGACACACAAAAATCTTATGATAAAAGTATGTTTAGTTTTGTAAGAAACTAACACACTGTCTTCCAAAGAGATTGTACAATTTTGCATTCCCACCAACAGTATTGAGAGGTTTGTTTCTCCATATTCTTGCCCGGTTTTAGTGTTGTCCATGTTCTGAATCTTGGACATGCCTTTTTATTTTTTAAATATTAAATGTAACATTTTACCCAGCTTTACTGAGATATAATTGACATACATTATCTTGTATTGACATACATTATCTTGTAAGTTTAAGATTTACAACATGATGATTTGATACAAGTATATATTGGGAAATAGTAACCAAACTAGGGCTAGTTAACACCTTCATCACTTCTCATAATTATCCTGTTTTGTGTGATGGGGGAGAAATTTTAAGATCTCTCTTGGCAAATTTCAAGTATATTATAAAATATTTTAAACTGTAGTCACCATGCTATACATTAAATCCTCAGAACTTATTCATCATATATCTGGAAGTTTGCACCTTTTGACCCAAATCTCCACATTTCCCCTAGCTCCCAGCCTCTGGTAACCATCAATCTACTCTCTGTTCCTATGAGTTTGACATTTTTAGATTCTACTTATAAGTGAGATCATACAGTATTTATTTTTGTCTGACTTCTTTCACCTAGAGTAGTGTCCTAAAGCTTCATCCATGTTGCTGCAAATGGCAGAATTTCCTTCTTTTTTATACCTGAATACTATTTGAGTTATATATATATATATATATATAAAAAATATTATATTATATCACACTCTTTAGCCATTTCTTGCTTGATAGCCATGTTTTGGCTTTTGTGAGTAATGCTATGAGAGTGTTTTGGGGGTGTACTATCTCTTTGAGATAGTGATTTCATTTCCTTTGGATATATCCCCAGAAATGGGATTGCTGGATCATATAGTAATTCTACTTTTAATTTTTTTGAAACCTCCATACTGTTTTCCACACTGGTTTTACCGATGCAGGTTTTACATTCCTACCAACAGTACACAAGGGTTCTCTTTTCTCCACATCCTTCCCAGCATTTGTTATTTTGATAATAGCCATTCTAAACAAGGAATTTATACTTTTTAAAAAATGATAATTAATATGTTTTTCAGTTTTGGAAGTTTCTAATGTTACATCCAGAAACTCAGAGATTCTCTCTTTAGCCATATCCAGTCTACTATTGAGCCCATCAAAAGTATCCTTCATGGCTCCACTCTGTTTTTTGCTCTCCAGCATTTCATTTTTATTCTTTCTTAGAATTCCCATCTCTCTTATTACATCATTTATCTTGCACATTAACTACTTTTTCCATTAAAACCCTTAGCATATTAATAATATATTTTTTAAAATTTCTGGTTTGATAATTAAAACATTCTTGCCATATTTGACTCTGGTTCTCATGCTTGTTCAGTCTCTTTAAACTGTTTTTGCCTTTTAATGTGCCTTGTAACTTTTGTGGAAAGGTGGACATAATGTACTGAGTGAAAGGGTAATTGGCCTTTGGTATTTAGTGGTAAGATGTGGGTGTAGGGAAAACATTCTGTAGTCCTATGATTAGGTCTTAGGATTTTGATAAGTCTGTGCTTCTGGACTGTGAACTTCATCAGTACTTCTCTATACCACCCTCCCCCACCCCCAACACACACACACACTACTTTAGGTGGGACTGGATGGCTAAAAGGAGCAAGGAGTTGGATATTTCCTTTTACCCATATGTGGAAAGCTAGAGCTGTCTGGAATTGGCTATTTCCTTCCTTCCAGGTAGGTTAGGTTCTAATAAAACCCTAGTAGGTTAGGTTCTGGTAGAATAATCTCTCCTAGGACAGGGCTTATAAGAACAGAATGCTCTGGAGTATTTTAAAATGGTTCCTTTTCCCCCTCTCCTCCTCGAAGCATGAGGAGATTTTTCTCAGATGTTCACTGTGAGAACCTGGTCAACTCCGGAAGGTCAAACTCAAATTGTGAGGGCCTCCCCATGACTGTTGCCCCTGAAGCTTTTAACTCAGGTTTATCCACAGTGAGCTTCAACATTTCATCAATTACAGTTTAGGTTTTCCTATTTGGTGCTGATTCCTGCAAAGGTTACTGCTCAGGGGTTTCCGTTCAAATAGGTGTGATTCTCTATATTTGCCTGTTTGTCTCTCCAATTTGGAAGGCAGTGGTTTGTTCTGTGAACTCACTTCTCTGACAAATCTAAGAAGAGTTGTTGATATTTTAGTTGAACAGATTTTTACTTGTTGGGACAGATTTGTGACTTCTGAGCTCCTTCCATGCCAGGCTGGAAACTGGAAGTGGTACAATTAGGTTTAATAATTTATTTCATTGAATCAAATGTATCCAAGACATTATCATTTCAACCTGTACCACTCGCCTCATTTTAAGTGCTCAGTAATCACATGTAACAAGTGACTCCTGTATTGGGCAGGGGTACTAGAAACCCCTACACTCATGCTCAGCTCGAGTTCCCGTGGGAGAAGACTTGTGAAAGATGATCTCATTCTCTAAAGTGGTGCCCTCCTGAGGTATCTTAAGTATAATTTTGACCATGAATACTTTGATCATATCTACTAAATTTAGATTCCAGTCCTGTGAAAGGTGGGAAACATTTCTGGGAGTGGCATACCCATGAAAGTGACATTTACGATGCATTTTGTAGAATGGATGAGACTTAAGAACCCAGAAATCACAGAAATGGAATTGGTAGAAATAACAGCACGAGTAAAACTACCAGAGCAGAAAAATGTCAGGAGTGTGAAAAGAGATGCTTCCATCTGTCTGGGTCTCATCTACCTCTATAACCCCAGTATAGGTGATCCTCACATATGGGAGCGTTTTGCTTCCAGAGCGCACTTTCACTTGGCCTGTTTCAGCAGAAGATCAAAACCCATTATTGTCAATTTGAGAGTATACAGCACGTGTTTCCCAAGAGTTCCAGAGGTAGATAACAATTTTACTTAGAGTGGAAAAAGCATATCAGTGAATAAAAGGGAGAGATCAGGGCTTCCCTGGTGGCGCAGTGGTTGAGAGTCCACCTGCAGATGCAGGGGACACGGGTTAGTGCCCAGGTCCGGGAAGATCCCACATGCTGCAGGAGTGGCTGGGCCCGTGAGCCATGGCCGCTGAGCCTGCCCGTCGGGAGCCTGTGCTCCGCAACGGGAGAGGCCACAACAGTGAGAGGTCCGAAAAAAAAGGAGAGATCATTTAATCTAAGGAAACTTTAACAAGTTAGCCTGTTGGCTTGGCTTTTGGGAATTTAAAAGTCTTGTTAATTATACTAAATTTCAAACCAATGTTTGAATTCAAAGTTAAGCCATTTATTTCAGGGGTCCCCAACCCCAGGGCTGTGGACCGGCCTGTTAGGATCCTGGCCGCACAGCAGGAGGGGTGAGTGGCAGGCGAGTGAAGCTTCATCTGCCGCTCCCCATCGCTCACATTACCGCCTGAACCATCCCCCCACCACCTGTCCGTGGAAAAATTGTCTTCCATGAAACTGGTCCCGGGTGCCAAAAAGGTTGGACCGCTGCTTTATTTGACAGAATGTTGATAACTTTTATGTTGCTTTGTTTGGGATATAGAATGACTAGAAACAAAGTGGTGAAGATGTTATTAGTAGCCCTTTAAAACTTTCAGCTGGGCTTCCGTGGTGGCGCAGTGGTTGAGAGTCCGCCTGCCGATGCAGGGGACACAGGTTTGTGCCCCGGTCCGGGAAGATCCCACGTGCCGCGGAGCGGCTGGGCCCGTGAGCCATGGCCGCTGGGTCTGCGTGTCCGGAGCCTGTGCTCTGCAATGGGAGAAACTTTCAGCTTTCGTGGCGTGTGCTCTTACATGTTTCTTTCCCAAGTGTTTTCCTTTGGTAAAGAATCAGGCTCTAATTTACAGATGCCACAGATGAAAAACATTCTTCAGCTGGAGTCTAGCAATTTAAAAATTGCTAACTGATTGTGTAAATATTTGTTTCTCACATTACCAGCATATACATTTTAAGGAGGCAAGGTTTGAACGTGCAACAACAACACAACAACAAAAACCTCTTGTGCAAATATTATAATGCGTCAGTTCAGGGCTATGCATTTATAGGATTGAATTAACTGTGTGTAGTTCAATGTAATGCTTCTTACATTTCCATATTGGTAATACCCACATTTTGGACGGCTTCTGTCATATATGAGACATAGAGGGGGAAACTTCGTTTATGCTAATGTAATATGTTTTTTATGATGATAGAAGTTACTGAAATCATCTCTTTATTGTCATTTATAAAACAAATACTGTCCAATCTCTGACTTCCTCTCAGTCCAGAGAGATTTCTTCAATATATCTTTTCATTTAAATATAGTTCTTCATGTTGGAACCAAAGGTACTACTAACACAGGACTTGCGGTGAAGAGGAGAACGAGAATGGTGAGCAAAAGATGGTCATAATTTTTTTCAAGTTAATTCCAGAAATACTTGGAAAGCACCAGTTATGTTCCACTCTCTGCAAGTATAAAAGAGGGCCTTCGACCTCTAGGTGTTCACAGTCTAGCAAGGACAGACAGGAAAACACATACCTAAATTATAAAAGTATAAAAACAGTGCTTTGGAGGCAGAGAGAATCAAGGGTTTTGCTCCAGAGAAGATGATATCTGGGTCGAGACTTAATGTGTTGTAGGAGTTCCTGTAGCTTACAATGATGGTGGAAAGGGGTGAGAATTCTTGGGACAGGCAATAACAGTTTTCTTTGCGGAATGTCTCTTTTAACTAGATCACACTTTAACTTTGACAGAATCTGTGAATAAGGCAGGGTCTCATTTGAAGAAAGAAGGTAGAATAGAGAAGCAAAGTAGGATGAGAATCAAATACCTATTTCAGTCTCATTAACAGTGGTGGATTTGGGAGAACAAACAGAATGTAGTGGTGTCTAGAGAGAGTCCCAAGGGGCATTGCTAAGTGGAAACAGATCAGTTTTTGTGTCTATGGGTAGGGAGAAAGCTGCAAAAGTGGGCAGAAAGGAGTAATTTATGAGACTTTAGACAACGTAATTTTCTCAGGAAAATAGAAGGGGTTTTGGATAATTGCAATGCAGAGTACAAGCTGAGGAGTAGTAGGTGAAATTGAAAAGTTGGCAAAGCTAAAATCATAAAGGACCGTAGATGTCATGCTAAATCACTGAGATCATATCTGTTGGTTAATGAAATGTTTATGGGCAGTTTTGCTTTTTGGAATACCAGTCTGGTTTTACTGTGGAAGGTGATTTGAAGGAGGTAAGACTGGAAGCAGGTGGACAGGTCAGGGGTCTAATTTGATAGCCCTAGTGAGAAATGATGAGACTGGAATTCTGGAAGGAGGGTTGCAAAGGAGGTGGGTGGATTCAGGAAATGTTGTGACGCCAAAAAAAGAAAAAAGAGAGCTTAGAGACTAATAGGTTAGAAATTTGTGAGTGTGCTAAATGTGTTCATTGCTATGGAAATGGTCTCCTATTGTACAATCAGTGTGAAAGACATCAGGCTCATTGAAAATTTGGATTTCAAATGGCATGAATTTATTATATTTTAAGAGATCAAGAACACTTCAAATAAGTTCTGTAATAGATCTTTAAATCAGAGTACACCACTGCTATTAATTTTTTTCATCCACCTATTAAATTTTAGCTTTTAATGGATAGGGCTTGATGCTTGTTTTATGTTGATAGACTCAATTTTTAAAAGGTATTGATATGTGGAGGGGCCATGTCATGGAAATCTGGGGATAGGAGCTGCTTTTGTAAGGCAGGATGGTCAGCTTCATTGAAATAAGTAGAAGCAACCTGCTTTCTTTCTGTAATTAACATTTCTTTTTCATGCAGTGTCCATCCTTTCTCTTATGATTATGTAAAATGGACTGGACGCCATTTTTTCTTTTGAGCAATAGGATGACAAATGAAATTGACCTAGATGCTCTGCATCCAAAAAGACCTTTAGGGAACCAGGTGTGATGCCTTGTAGGGAGCAGAGGGCTTTTGCTGTCCATTTCTCTTAGCGTCTACAGCCGTATAGAATGCAACCGCAGAGATTAAGCAGGGCTGAGGGAATTGTGAATAATCCCAGGAGTACAGTTGCTCTAGAATAAAAAGGAGCGAGTTTGGCAATCTCATTTAAATAATAGTTATTTCTCACGTGGATGGCAATTTTGTTAAAGCTTATGAGAGCCGTAGCACAAGTGGGGTTCAAAGTGAAGCAACCCAGTTTTCCAGATCAACAAACAGCTGGAACAAGTGACTTGAACTCTTTCTGTTCGATCTATACATAAGCCTGTTTGTGCTAAGCCTGGGGAAAAAGGAGTAGTGTTAGCACGGCATTTCAAAAAACAATTGGATTCAAAACCTGACAGATATGGATTTAAATCTCAATTTATTATTTGCTCACAGTATGATGCTGAGGGATTTACCTTACCTTTACCTTATGGAGATCAGGGTATCAACCTCTCACTTTTTTGAGGTGGAGGGGCTTGTTGTTGAGGTATTTTTGAAGCCAATCTAGACATTGTATAATCTCCTATATACTTCAGTATCTGTATTATATATAAAGTATATATTTCTAAAATATAGGGACATTTTCTCATATTAGCACAATGCAAACGACACACCTACCAAAATTATCTTTTAAAATTTGAATTAGTATTTAAAAGGACCATACATAATATTTTATTATGTCTCTTAAATATACTTAGAACAATTTCTACTGTCATGTTTTTTTAATGCCATTGATCCGATAAAGCAAATGAGTCAGTTGTTGAGGTAGACAGAATAATGGCCCCCAGAGATGATCACACCCTAATCCCCAGAACCTGTGAATGTTACCTCACAGGGAAAAAGGGTATTTGCTGATGTGATTAAGTTAAGTACATTGAGGTGGGAAGAGTTACCTAGGTTATCCAGGTGTGACCAATGTAATCACAAGGGTACTTAAGATGGAAGAAAGACGAGAGAGGCGGTTCAGAGGGAAATGTGGTTGCAAGAGAGAGGTTCAGAGGGAAATGTGGTTGCAAGAGGGAAATGTGATTGCAAGAAATGTGGTTGCAGGGAACCACAAACCAAGGAATGTGGATGACTTCTATGAGCTGAAAGAGACAAAGAAATGGATTCTTCCCCGAGCCTCCAAAGAGAAATTCAGCTCTGACCATACTTAGGTTTTATCCTGGTGAGACCTGTGTGGGACTTCTACAGAACTGTAAGGTAAGAATTTTGTGTTGTTTTAAGCCACTAATTTTTTTTTTTCATAGCTTGTTACACCAGCCATAGAAAATTAATATAGTTGTCTTGCAGAGAATTTACATTCTGGGTTTGTTTGATTCTTTGTGGTATAAGTTAACTTTTCCTATCCTTTGTATTTATTGTAATATAATTCAGCTAGAGTCTTAACTACATTTAGGTTAGACTTTTTTCTCTGTGGCAAAATACTTCAGTGGTGGTGTTTTAAACTTCATATTGTGGGTAGTCATCCAACGTGCAATGCCTGCTTGTTATAACTAAGATTCATCATTGGGTTCAGGTGGTGGTGTCTTGATCCCAGCTAACATCTATTGGTATAATGTACTAGTATAATCTATTGATAAACATTGCCTGGATCAATTATTCCACTAGTGGTTATAAAATTATGATTTTAAAACTTTGATCAATGCACATTTATTGGTTGGAATTTATCTGTACAGAATCATTTTCTTTTTTTTTTTTGCGGTACGCGGGCCTCTCACTGTTGTGGCCTCTCCCGTTGCGGAGCACAGGCTCTGGATGTGCAGGCTCAGCGGCCATGGCTCACAGGCCCAGCCGCTCCGCAACATGTGGGGTTTTCCCAGACCGGGGCAGGAACCCGTGTCCCCTGCATTGGCAGGCGGACTCTCAATCACTGCACCACCAGGGAAGCCCAAGAACCATTTTCTTTTATAAACTAAGTTGATTTGGTTACACTGAAATAATTTGTGCAAGAAAGTCAGGATAAATGTTTATTTCCTTTTACATGTCAATTTTCAGAATAAGGAGTTGGTGCTGTTTACTCTTTGTAAAATTAGTTGGAGTTTTGGATTTCTATCTTTCCTTATCCTTTTTAGAAAAATTACTATGAGCTAATAAGTTTGTTTTAATACTAGTGTGTTGGATCATTTGCATTAATTAACATATTATTTGTGTACTCAAGTTGTTCCATCTTTGGCCCCTTTATCTTGGCTCTGTGCCATTTGGATAAGACCCAAATTCATTGGTGGTTTCTGTTTTCAGTTGTAATAAGATAACACATTCTCATCTTGTATATTTCCTACCCCAGGTCTGTAATTACCATTTCTCCAATCAAATATATTGACATACATATTGCAGGTTATCCCACTGAATATATATTTGTTATTATGATTTACTGAACAGTTCTCTACAATTGGGCATTTAGGTTCTCTGTAATTGGCCATTTAGGTTTTTTCACTTCTTGTGCAGCTATGTTGTCTGAAACACAAGTAAATACACTGAATTTAATATAACTTGTGATTACATTTTAGCTATTTTTCAGAGATAGAAATTTAGGAATCGAATGGCCATAATCATATAACATCACCACATTTTTGAGATACATTTTACACAGTCAGTATTGTGTTAAGCATTATGGAGAACAAAAATGTAAAGCAGGGCCCTTGCTCTTAAAAATCCAACATTGCAATTTGATCAAAATGCACCATATCTACTAAAGTTAAGCAGTAAATATGTTAATAAAGAGGCCTTGCTCATTTCAAAGTTTCTTGACTGCCTTGTAAAAAAGAAAAACAAAAAAATAGTGGGACCCTCCCAAATTGCCTAATACTGAAATAGAGAAATTTGTGGTTAGTTGAGTATTCATTATGTTTATGAGTTCTAGCAGTTAAGAGAATGAAATAGAAAAAACATTGTCAGAGAAAAATTGGACCACACAAGTTAAACAGGCAAGGAAGGCTTTGTTCAAAACTGTTACAGTAGGGGAGAGTTTGAACTTAACTCCATTGAGGCCTGGAGACTTTTTAAGAGTTGGAGTGGGGTGTGGAGAATACAGGCCACCTGAGTTTGCTAATTGGCCTTGACCATAGGTAAGCTGTACTTTCTGGTATCTTCCTGGTAGCAGGAGTTTTACAAACTGGAGCAAGGTGTCCCTTGAGGTTAGGCTCCTACCCTCCCCCCCAAAGACTGTTCGATAGAGGTGTTATCTTCCTGGATGATTACATTTTAAAGAGATGGTTTCCAGGTACTTGCAAAAGACTTTTCCCAGTCTTAAAGCTGGCTAGAGACTTTTGAAGGAGGTGTATACATTACAGAGGTGGCAGAGTAAATATTTGCTATGGTAAGTTTTTAAAAGTAAATGCTCTAATAAAAGGAAGGTCAGGGGACGTATGGTCAGGAAGAAATTTGTCTAAAATTTAGTCAAGCTGAGGGGAGCATTCGGCTGTCTTGGTATTTGATAACTTAAAATTTTGTGAAATTATTTAATGATGAATTTGATGATTATAAAGTAAGTAATTTCAATCATATATTCTGTCATAATCTGCATTGATTCATTTCCTCATAATTCGGCGTGGTAATACTTTGTGTAGAACAGAAAAAACAATGGGAACTAATTGTAAATTGAAACATTTTAGAAAATTAATGAAAGTGGTTATTAAGTGTAAATTGCAAACAAAACTGATAAAATTATAGCAGAGATGGGGCAATTAACAATTGAAAAAGAAAATCTGCATGGGTATTGATATAACTGAGTTTCAACAGAGAATGATTTGCGTATCAATAGATTAAGGAAGACTTATTGAAAATTTGATAAAAAGTCAATAACAAAATCATAAAGAGGATAAGTTCAAATGCAAAGTGATGAGTGTAGATTTACCTTATCATAAAATTTGTCAGAAAAGTACATCCTGGAAACATTTGAACCATAATTACTCTAAAACATAATCACAAAATAATTACTCTAAAGAATCATAATCACAACCTAAAATTCATAATTTTTATAATTTTAGTTTGATTTGTAAAGGTAATATCCTAATTGATCTTTTTGTTCACTATTTAATCACTTTTCTCTATGTGGATTAACTTTTATCCATATCAATTATTCAGACAATAAAGAACTCATTTTCTAAAATAGAAAATTTTAACAAATACTGAAATTTTGATAATAGGTAAATGATAATGGCTGAAACAGAAGGCTAGATGCTTTCTCTAGAAAATTAATAGAGCTATGCTTTTCATTGTACATTTAAATCTGCAGAAAGCAATACTATATATTGCTATAGGTATTTATAGAAGGATATGCACAACTTCAGGATGATGATTTGGTGGGAAGGCATTGAGTTGGAGGAAGCACAGGGTGGAGGGGGAGACTTAAAAATATCTAACATCTTATTTCTTAAAAATAAATTACATATAGAAAGAAGTTAACCTCTGTTAAATCTGAGTGATAGATTGAATATTGTATTATTTGCATTTTGTCCATGTTCAAAAAAAAAAAAACCAAACTTTTATCTTGCCTGTTGCTTTTTCTCACTAGAACATAATCTTTCAAGGGGAAGAGATGATGCCTTATTCACTTTTGCATTATTCCCCTTGTTTAGACCAGAGATTTTCATGTGTAGGATGCTGTTAACTCCTCTCTCTATTGAATTGGAAGGTCCTTAAGTTGTGGATTTGAGATTTATAATAACTTAAGTGATTTTGACATTTGGGAAACCTTTTTATATTTCTCTAATTGGTATGAACCTAGTCATTGGTAAATTGACTTATGCTGATTAGATTAAATATAGAACAGTAAGGGTGATTGTACTGTGTAGGGTATTTAATTTTGCTTCCCTTAATCAAAACATCATATGATAGTCTTCCTTCTTTCCTTCTTTCTTTTATTTTGACTTCCAGTCATTCAGAGAAACCAAATGAAATTGTCCAGGTACTAAGTAAATAACAGTAGCATATTTACTCAAACAAGAGGAAGAATGGTTCTAATTTTTATTAATTATGAAAAAAACATATCTTTAATTTGAAGAGTTTGAACTGACTCTCAGTCAGCACTGCCTCTAGAACAATTCTACCCTGGTTGAAATGGAGTCTTCACAATGATCTCAAAAGCCACACTCAGTGCCTCAGGGGTTAATGACAGCTCTTGCTGTGATAAAATAGTCAAAGCTTTTTCACTTGTCTTTTGTTTTCTTAAGGGGTTAACATACAGATCAGGACTTAATTTAGTACAAAATCTTTTGCACTTGCGTCTGTCTGCCTGTCTAATTAACTCTACATAATAAACAGCTCCTCACCCAGGTGTGATTCTGTCCTGCCGCAACTGTTCCCTGGAACGGTAGTCTTTTATCTCCGTCCACCTTCTCTTCCACCTAAGTGCGTGCCACCAACCCATGGAGGATTCGATGGACATGGACATGAGGTCCCTGAGGCCCCAGAACTATCTTTTCAGTTGTGAACTAAAGGCCAACAAAGATTATCACTTTAAGGTGGATAATGATGAAAGTGAGCACCAGTTATCTTTAAGAACGGTCGGTTTAGGGGCTGGCGCAAAGGATGAATTGCACGTTGTCGAAGCAGAGGTGGTGAATTGTGAAAGCAGTCCAATTAAAGTAACACTAGCAACTTGGAAAATGTGCAGCCAATTTTTTTCCCTTGGGGGCTTTGAAATAACATCACCTTTGGTCTTACAGTTGAAGTATGGTTCAGGGCCTGTGAATATTAGTGGACAGCACTTAGTAGCTATGGAGGAAGATGCAGAATCAGAAGATGAAGAGGAGGAGGATGTGAAACTCCTAAGTATATCTGGAAAGCGTTCTGCCCCTGGAAGTGGTAGAAAGTTTCCACAGAAAAAAGTAAAACTTGCTGCTGATTAAGATGAAGATGATGACGAAGATGATGATGAAGATGATGATGATGATGACTTTGATGATAAGGAAGCTGAAGAAAAAGCTACAGTAAAGAAATCTGTACGAGATTCTCCAGCCAACCAAACCAGAATGGAAAAGACTCCATCAACACCAAGATCAAAAGGTCAAGAATCCTTCAAAAAAACAGGAAAAAACTCCTAAATCACCAAAAGGACCGAGCTCTGTAGAAGACATTAAAGCAAAAATGCAAGCAAGTATAGAAAAAGGTGGTTCCCTTCCCAAAGTGGAAGCCAAATTCATCAATTATGTGAAGAATTGTTTCTGGATGACTGACCAGGAGGCTATTCAAGATCTCTGGCAGTGGAGGAAGTCTCTTTAAGAAAATAGTTTAAACAGTTTGTTAAAATTTTCTGTCTTATTTCATTTCTGTAACAGTTGATATCTGGCTGTCCTTTTTATAATACGGAGTGAGAACTTTCCCTACCGTGTCTGATAAATGTTATCCAGGTTCCATTGCCAAGAATGCATTGTCCAAAATACCTGTTTAGTTTTTAAAGATGGAACTCCACCCTTTGCTTGGTTTTAAGTATGTATGGAATGTTATGATAGGGCATAGTATTAGTGGTGGTCAGACAAATGGAAATGATGTGGAGGCAAAAATATACATGTGAAATAAACTCAGTATTTTAATACAGTAAAACAAACAAACAAAGCTCTTACCCTGAAACACTGATAGGTTTTGATTTAAAGAAAATTTGATGTATTGCCTTTGTCTTTAAGAAATTCATTCTGTAGAAACTTGCTTATGAACTATTTTGAACAGACAACTAGAGAAAATACGAGTCCTATGTGTCTAACACCTAGATTTAATAAATGAAACTTTCCTTACTCTTTGAATCTAGGAGTAAATGGTTCTTATGTAGTTTTGACTTCTCAGCTCATCTAGATTGCCAGCATCTGAGAATTTGGTGAAAGCTATGGATTGCCTCTCAGAAAGATTTGCACATATATAACATTTTATATACAGTGTTAGAGCATTTATGGACTTTTACAAAAGTCTAAGTTAAAAACTCCTACTATAAAGAGCCAGTCTGGATAATCCATTGTGAATAGACTTTGGGATGTCCATTGACACAGATAGTTAAAATTTGGGTGAATCCGTATTAACATAAGACCGCTGGACTGTTTAGATTCAAACTTAGGGATTTTTAATAAGTGGGGTAATTTTAAAACAAGTTTTAAAGTAAGTTATTGATCCTGAAGTCAAACTGGAAATATTTTTCAAGTGGTATGAAAAACTGTCATATATATATATGTATATATATACATACACAAACATTCATACACAGCAGGCATGTGGTGGGGCTGTTGTGTGTGTGTGTTATGTCAAGTTATCCTTCGATGGAATATGGAGAATGCAAGGGAGAAGACAAGTTGCTAGTCATGGCATTTCTTTCACCATGCTCAGCTTAGATAAGCCCTTGTGGTTTTATACTAAGCCATTGTGGTAAACACAGAGAAGAAAAAAACTAGGTACCATTTTTTATGAAAGCTTTCAAGTATTTTTTTCAATATTTTATAGTAAAATGTTCTATCCCCAAAATCTTGGTGAATTTTTTGTTGAATTTCCTTTCCCAACCTCACTTATTATGTATATATATTATGTATAATATATATGCTACATAATGAAAGCCAAATAAAAGCAGGAAGGAATATACTCAAATTATCTTTATAGGTGAGTTGTTAACCAAGATGCATTTTTACCATCTTAATAGCTGAACATAGTCTCAAGTGCTTTTGATACATAAAATGATTCCATGTGCATCAGAAACTCCTTCTGTAGGTATATAACTGGGACTTCTCCAAAATTCCTTCTATGTAGAACATGATGACTATTAAAGGATAAATAATACATATGTGGAATTTTGAAGCTTATATAGACATTATAAAAAACTAAATGTTATTTTCAACATTACTTAGGATGTTGACAAATAAGATTTCTTTCAGGGTAATATATTTTAATCACTGAAATTGTTTAGGATTAATGGTACATGGTGATAATTAAAAACAGACCAAATTGTAGTTAATTTTTCTTAATTTTTCTACAGACAACTCATCCTACAATTGTCTATTCTAACCACCCTGTCCTTACTATACCACTAGTTTGGGTACCAGGCATTGTATTAGCCAGCAGGGCTGTTAGGCAATATACCTCAGTTCTAGCTCTATACTTATAAGGAGATTACTCCCATCAGTTAAATATTATAGGTCTCAATTCTTACATCTGTGACATAGAGTCAGATTACACAGTTCCTAAAATATTGTCTCTAAAATGCAATAATTTAGTATTTAGCAGTAAGAATTATAAGAATTGTTGCAATGTGTTTTCATTTATGGAGTCCATAAGCAGGTCACAGATATGGAAAGCATAAGGCCCCTTAAGTTCTAATCACTGTGCTGCCTCACAGCATTTAAGCAGGTCCTTTAACCTTTTATTTTACATCAACTTCAGTTTTGTCTGTAAAATGAGAGAGTTGAGCCAGATGACTCTAATGTTTCTGTCTTGTCTGAGTGTTGTTTATTTCTGTATCTTTATGCACGTTCTTCAAAATATTAATCATACTGTTCATTGTATACAGATACATTTATTTGCTTAGTTGTTATGGAGATAATAAAGAATGACGCTTTTGTGATAACTAGTGTAGATGAAGAAATTGAAGTTCAAAGAGATGAAGTATCTTTCCTGCTTCATAAATGAAAGTCTACATTGTATAGTGTTAAACACAACTGGAATTGATTATCTTGTCTATTTGGGCACAGGTTATAGAACTGAATTATCTAAAATAAACCTACTTTTTTTTTTTACATTATGTTTATAAATGGTTGTGTCTCAGTCACATAACAATAGCATTTTGGGGCTGCTATAACAAAAATACCACACATTGGGAGGCCTTAAAAAATACTTTTATTTCTCACAGTTCTGGAAGCTGGAAATTCAAGATGGAAATGCCAGCAGATCTGGTGCTGGGTGAGGGCCCACTTCCTGCCTAGCATACAGCTGCCTTCTAGTTGTCTCCTCCCAGGGCTGGGAGAGCAAGTTCTAGTCTCTTTTTCCTCTTCTTAGAGGATACTAATCCCATTATGGGGTTTCACCCTCATGACCTCATCTAAACCTAATTACCTCCTAAAGTCCCCCACCTCCTAATAGGCCAGTGGTGGTTAGAGTTTCAACATATGAATTTTGGAGAGACACAAGCATGCAATCCATAACCAGTTGCAACTAACTAGTACTCTTTTCCTAAACTTGTTTTAGTTTGACTTCTCTCTAAGTCTTCAGCCCAAACTTAGAGACTATCTTCATGATTTGACAACTGCCCATCTTACCAGAGTTAAGGCTAGCCAGTCCTCATTCTGCAAATGTCTCCCCACATCCTATGCTCTAGTCTTATTTACTGAAGTCCTGGCTGTCTTTGATCTCCTTGTCTTAGTCAGCTCCGGCTGTCATAACAAAATACCACAAACTGTATCTTAAAGAAGAAAAATTTATTTTCTCACAGTTTGGGAGGCTGGAGGTCTGAGGTCAAGGTGCTGGCACATTAGGTTTCTGCTAAGGCTTCTTTCCTCGGCTTGCAGACATGCATTCTCTCTGTGTCCTCACATGGTCTTTTCTCTGTGCACATGTGCCTGGTGTCTTCATATTTTTATAAGGACACCACTCCTATTATATTTGTGTTCCACCTTTATGACCTCATTTAACCTTAATTACATCCTTAAAAGCCCTTATCTCCAACTACAGTCACATTTGAGGTTAGAACTGAATCTATCAATTTTGGAGAGGGGCACAATTTAATCCAAAGACTCTTTAAGCTGTCTGATGTCTCGTGGAACTTGTACTAATCCTATGTGTTCCATCTCTGACTGTATCTCTCTGATCCACATTTGTATGTTTATTGTCTTTCTACTTCACTGGACTGTGAGCTTTTAAAAAGCTAGGAGTGCATCATTTTTAAGTCTAAAACTCTGGGACAGTGATTGCATGTAGATTTATTAAGCAGTACATAAAAGCTTTTTTAATTAGTTGATTAATAAAATAGTTTTATTTCGTATAACATTTTTAGGAAGGGTAGAAAAGCATGCTGCATGTCTTTAGATATTAGCAATTGAGATTGTGCCTTCTTAAGATCCTCTATTTTAAAGAGTATCTATGAAGAGGTTAAGGCACAATAAGTACTTCAAAACACTTGTGGAATAGAAGCGAGAGAAGTGTCTAAAACAGCATTTTAGAAAAATGGCTGCATCCAAGAGAACTGCAATATATGAATTAAGTTGTTCTGAAGCAGAGACGAGGGGATAATGTGTTTCTAAGGTGGCGTGACCACAGAATGTTCTTTTTTTTTATTTTCTTTTTGTGGTATGCGGGCCTTTCGCTGTTGTGGCCTCTCCCGTTGTGGAGCACAGGCTCCGGATGCGCAGGCTCAGCGGCCATGGCTCACAGGCCCAGCCGCTCCGTGGCATGTGGGATCCTCCCGGATTGGGGCACGAACCCGCGTCCGCTGCATCAGCAGGCGGACTCTCAACCACTGCACCACCAGGGAAGCCCCCCACAGAATGTTCTTGATAACAGGTGTGTTCAGACTATGAAGCCTGGATGAACAACAGCCACCAGGGGGATGTGTGAGGTGAGAGGAATAAAATATACAGGAGACTCTTTTAGGAAGAAAGCAGAGATGGAATGATTCCACTGGTGTTTTATTTCCTCAAGCAATTTCTTGATACTGCAGGGACACTTTTCTAAATAACTTGTTTGCCTCAGCCTTCTTTAGTTTTGGACCAAAACTTTTGCCTCCAGATTTTGTGAATCCAGTCTGCTGATCCATTCCGTGACATTCAACTTAACACCATAAAGAATTTAGATCCTGAGGCTTCTAAAAGGAAAAATGACTTGTGGTTATAAATAATTTTCATTCTTGTAATTTCATGTCACAGTGATCTTTTAAAAATTCTTAGTTGAGATAACGTTACTCACCTGTTTAATAGCCCAATGGATGTTTCCTTTGATTCACAGTAAAAGCCAGAGTCATAAGGATTCCTTGGCAAAGCCCACCGTGAGCTGAGCTTCCTTACTTCTTCGACTCAGGTCCTGTTGCTCTTTCGCTTCCTGTCTCCAGTACATCAACCTGCTTTCTTTCTTTGCAAAGTACTTGTTACTTTCAAGTAAACTATCTAACCTGTTTATTCCTTTTGTGTGTTGTCTAATCTTTCCCTTAGAACACAGATTCTACCATGACAGAGTGTTGTCTGTTTTGTTAAATGCTGTATCCCTAGTGCATAGAAGAGTGTCTGGCATGTAGTAGACACAACACAAAACACTACTGTTGAATGAAGAAATAGGATGCAAATTGACACATGGAATTTGTTCTGGAAGTAAAATAAGATTTTAAATTTATGACAGAGTATTGGCAGAGGAAAATAAAATCAGTAACATTGCTTTTAGCATTCGATTTTCACCTTTGTATAATCATGTTGAAAAAAGTTGATTTCCTTTTGCTTTTCTTAGGCTACTCTTCATGGTAATAGGATAGTCCTAGGTGATATAAACAATCCATGATCATATTTCTTCACTGAATTTGCATTGGTAATAGTCTCTGTGTCTCCCACAATAATACCTTTCATTTTTTAAATTAAGTCCTGCGGGATGCAAATAGAAGAGGAGAGGAAGAGGAAAGGAGAAAATATACGGGGAAGAGGAGGAAGATCAGACAAATGCTCTGTTGCTCCATTTTACTCATGCCAGCACTTTCTTATCTGTCTTTATAAGGGATACCTTTCTATGTCCTCCTGAGGAAGGTGGGCTGAACTCTACTCCCCTTAACGCTAAGAGGCTTCTATATGTGAGATACAAGGTAAAGAAAGAAAGGAGGGGCTTCCCTGGTGGCGCAGTGGTTGAGAGTCCGCCTGCCGATGCAGGGGACACGGGTTCATGCCCCGGTCCAGGAAGATCCCACATGCTGCGGAGCGTCTAGGCCCGTGAGCCATGGCCGCTGAGCCTGCGCGTCCGGAGCCTGTGCTCCGCAACGGGAGAGGCCACAACAGTGAGAGGCCCGCGTAAAGCAAAAAAAAAGAAAGAAAGAAAGAAAGAAAGGAGTAGGTGCTTTGTAGAGAACTTAGAATTGTTTTCCTTTCCAAATTACAATTTATTATTTTTATCTAGGAAAATAAAACAGTGATTTCACTTAGAATATTATTTTCAAGACATGATTTTCAGTTTACGATAATTTTTTCTACATGTAACATACATTTTCATAGAAGCTGGCTTTGAAAGCTCAGCAGGAAGGAAAGACTGGATGCTCTCCCTGCAGGCTTGCTTCCTGTTACTGTAACAAGATGTTGAAGGACCAGACAACACAGCAAAGGGCAGGGCATGCTTGGGAGAAACAACTGCTCAAAGACAAAAATTATAAATCATCAATTATGTATTAGAGAAGGGTTTCAATTAATGATCACACAGATGCAGCTTTGTTTACACATAAAAATTTAGTCTCCCCACACTCTGGGCTCAACCTTGAAAACATAGGCCCATTAGTCAGAATCTTTTTCTAACTACTCTTCAAATTAGAAATTCCTTTGAGAACATGGGCCATTCCAACCATCGGATAACACACAGCTTAGGAGGAATTTATTGACCCTGACTCTGGGAAACCTCGTTGCAGACCTTGTTAGCACAAGGTGGAAACCCATGCTACCTTCTTAAGCAGGATATTACTCTGAAAATCCTTTTCCTTGTCACTGGGACATTATCCAAACACAAATCTCAGATGATCCTTTCTTCATTATGGAGCTAAAGAGGGAGTCAAATGTGAGTGAAAGAGATCAGTTGAACAAGTTGGCAACTGCTTTAATCCATAGACACATAGTAATGATAATAACTAACAACATTATTGAGTTTACAAAGCCCTTCTCATATACTTCATTTTGGTCACTCTTCTAAATAGCACTATGAGTTAGATAAAAGAAATGTGTATTTGTTCTTGGTACTGGTTGCTACCAATTTCACCTTACTTGTAGCAAAAATGAGATTCTGCTCGAACCCAGCTGGAAGGCTTAATAGTTTTTCCTGTGTGGTACATATTACTTATCAGGAATCGTAGCAAAACTCGGGAATAAATTTTATCTGGAAGATTGGTGAGGTAATGGATCTGCTTAGAGGTATAGCTCATGGGTGACTCCTACTCTACTGACAGCGCTTTAGACTCCAAGTAGGCTATTAGTATGTAAGGCAACAGCAAAATATATCTAAAGTTAAAAGAAATTTATAGTAAGAGAAACAGTAGCTGGCAACTTTAACAAAAAAAAGAGGTCATATTAACCTAGTTTTCTGGAATCAAACACACACTTAAGCATGGCCAAATTTTTGTTATTTAGGATAATCTCTAACACCCCAAGTATCGGGGACCCCCAAGACCACCCTCAGACTAAATGATTCACTTGATGGACGCAAAGGATTCGGAAGCTCTTGTATTCATAGTTACAGTTTACGACAGTGAAAGGATACAGATGAAAATCAGCAAAGGGAAAAAGCACATGGGGGAAGGGCTGGGAGAAACCAGATATAAACTTCTAGGTATCCTCCAAGTGAAGTCTCACAGGATCACTTAATCATCCCATAGATGTTGTGTATCCCATCAATGATGTATGACAACATGTGGGAAGTGTTGCCAACCAGGGAAGCTCACCTGAGCCTTGGTGCCCAGCCATTTTTTATTAGTGGTCAGGCAGGTAGGCAGCCATTCATTGCCTGTGACTTATATATGCAGCTGGTCTGCTACTCAGACTCCAGAACCTCAAAGAAAAATAGGTGTTTACCATAAATCACATTGTTAGCGTAAACACTTTGGTCAAATTTGTACAGAATAGCCCAAAGCTACAAGCATACAAAAACACTGTTCTCAGGCAAAATCTTCCAAAGCTCAGCAGTTATGCGCCAGTTAAGGGCCAGTCCTGGGGGGAAAAGAAAGCCTTTCTTGAGAATGTGCAGGGTTTGAGCAACTCTGGCCTGCTAGGTTAACCCTTTCCTGCACACTATGCTATCCTAATGTAGGAACACTAAAATCATTAAAGAAATATTCTTTGAAACCAGGTTCCTCTCAACCACTGTAAAGTTGTTCAAGTGGTCTGTACATATTGATCATTGGAATCTTTTTTAAGTTTAATATATATAATGCAATTAACTTATTGTAATATTTTCTTTGAAGATAAATAGAACTTATTATATTATTCTAAAAATGTACCTTTACACACTCAAATTTTTTTATCTGTCTATCCTTTATACTCACTAAATGGGCTGACGCTTTATCTGGCTCCTTTAGCATCAAGGACACAAAACTCAAGCCTTTTCTTTGCCTTTCCTTTCATTTCTTCACCAACCCTATTTTATAAGCCTGCATGTTTATCTGAAAATGAGTAGTCACACCATTTTCATTTTTTCTAATTGTATCATTATTTATTCTTTACCTATTTGTCTTTCAAGATCTGAATTGTTAGCAAATGATAGGATGTATTGATACATGGTTTTAAAAATAAAAGTTTCAGCCAAACAGGTAAGAAATTCCTCTCTACAATTCTAATTTTCAAAAAACTTAGAAAAATGCAAGATGTTTAAAAATTAACTCCATACCTAAACCTTGCTTAAAGAATCAGGAAGCTATTTATAACCTGTTTTTTTTTTTGTAATCCATGAACTGTGAACATTCAAATGTTTTATTTCAGAAGTTTGAATATATATGGTTATAGGATGCTGCCCAAAACTCCTTTGGATGTGTAACATAATATTTATTATTTTTGTACCTTGTCGCTTCTCTAAATGGGAAATTTCTAAGTTTTGAATTCTGAATCACCAATGAATTTTGGATCTTTACAGAGATCTAGGCTCTAAATCACTCTAGCACAGTTCTGGGACTCATTTCCCAGAGGTGGTGTTTTCAGCACTTTTACTTAGTATTTATGGTTTTTACCTTCATATTTCAAACTAATGTGCTTTATACTATAGAATTTTTAATTTTGGACAATACATATTGATTTGCTAATAAAGAGGTGGAAGATGGGCATTTATTTCTGTCATTTCAAAGCTTTACTCCCCATATTTCTAAAACAGATTGGGAGATGATTAAATTTAATGCCTTTATCATTTAGAGCTGAGACACATAATATGATTTTTATTCTCTATAATTTTAGGATTTACCTGGAGTAAATAATTGCCCTTTATTATTTGCTAATTTTTTTAATGTAACTTTCACCAATTCAATCAAAATTTATCAAGGAATCAAGAATATCCTCTATATATAATCCAAACCATCAGGTCATCTATCAGTTTGGTTTTTCTTGGAGCCCTCCTTCATCCTATGCTCTGGGATGGTTTCTCTTTAAACCTTTTTCAAGCTGCCAACCCTGGAGCTTCCTCATATAAGCAACCTTGGAATTCTTATGTTGTCTCTTGTATTTTCTGAATTCTTTGTATTCTTGTTACCAAATTGGTTGACTAGACCTGCACTGAGGTTCTAGCCTGGGCCAAGACCCTTTGTCTCGGCCAGGGAGCCTCTCTTTCCAATCAGATGCATGCAACCAGTGACAAAAACTGATGCTGAGACTGGAACAGCACAAGCTTTATTCAATGGCTGAAGAATGGAGAAGTGGGAAGTGAGTTCACAAATCAACTTCTCAACACAATTCGGGTGGAGACACCAAATATATAGGAGGGTCAAAGTAAAAGGGAGGGAATTGGAAAGAGTGGGAGGAATATTCATGAGTTATCTGAGAACAGGGACGTGGTTTGAACCTAGAAACTGATGCAACTCTCCTTTTTAGTCCTTGTATGGGATTTTCCAATTGTTGTTGTGGCAATTGTCAGCTGTTGTGGTACTGGTGGGTGTGTCATCTGGCAGGGCAGTGTATTATAGGGAGCATCTAATGAGGCTCAAAGATTACTGGAAGTCAAACCTTCTGCCATCTTGGGCCTTGTTGGTTCTAACCAATTCTTGTTTTATTCTCTTTGCAGCTTCCTCCTGAATCTTAGATAAGAGTAATTGGTTTCCACTCAAGGGAGGGGCAGGGGTGTGACTCTGGGGCAACAGCCATGGTGCCATTATGACACCAAATGTTGTACTATAATACAATTCTGATAATCACTCAAAGTTAACACAGACCCCCAAAGTTAAAGGACGTGGTTCCCAATTGTCCTCACTTCAGACAACAGTTGCACTTTGGGGGTCCCCAGGCCACTCGCAACTTTGACCAACTGTCTACAAATTCGGTAGCTTCAATGATTTGCTAGAATGACTCAGAGAACTCAGGAAAGTGCTTTTTTTTGTTGTTTGTTTTGTTTACTATTAAATTTCAATTATAGAGGATAAAATGGGCAAGGTCTGGGAGAGTCCCAAACCCAGAGCTTTCATGCCTTCTCCCCATGGAATCAGTGTGCATCACCCTCCAAGCACATCAAGGTGTTCGCCAACCAGGAAATTCCAGTGAGCATTGGTGTACAGTGTTTTTTTTGGTTTCATTATGTAGGCATAATTGATTGAATCACTGGCCACATGATTGAATTCACTTTCCAGTACTCTTTCCCTCCTGGGAGTTTGGGCTGTCTCAAAACCCAAACCCTCTGATTACATGGTTGGCCTTTTTATTGACCAGCCCCCAGCACTCATCTCTTTAACATAAACTGAGGTGTGATCTAAGGGTTCATGATTAACAAAGACATTCCTATTACTTGAGAAATTCCAAGGATTTAGTCTCCCTTTCAGGAACCAGAGATAAAGGTCAAATTCTTTATTATACAACACCATGTCTTTCTCTTTCTTGGTTTACTATATTATTTTGGTGGAATGCATCTTCTAGAAGCTTTCCATGGTTCATAGGAGCCAGTGACAAAAACTGATTCTGAGACTGGAACAGCACAAGCTTTATTCAATAGCCAAAGAATGGAGTTTTTCTGAGATACTGTCTGAAAATGTATCTCTCTATCACATTTTATGGATAATTTGACTGGGTATAGACATCAAGTTTGGAAATAATTTCCCACCAAGATTTTCAAAGCATGGATTCACTGTCGTCTAGCTTTCAATGTTCCAGTTAGTTGAATAATCGGATGCCTTTCACAAAACTGATTATTAGTATGATATTTAGCAGTCACCTCTTTCCCTTTTTTACTCTCTGGAAATTTTTATACCTTTCAATTTTTCATTGGATTCTGAAATATCATTGTACTGTGAGTTGGTGTGGCTCTGTGTTTTTGGATTTTTTTTGTTTGTTTTTATTTTAATTTTTGTTTTTGCAAGTCATATCCTTATTTTTTCACTCCTGTCACTTGTCCAAAGCTGCTCTTGGGTGGCTCTACTCAATGTTGTCTTTACTGTGGTACCTAGTCTGCCAGATCTCACAACAAAGGAAAAAGAAATATGCTCAATCAAGAAACGGCTTTAACTACTTCTTTGGGAAGTACTACCTCTGGTTACTTCTTACTGAACAAATCAAATCACATAGTCAGTATTGCCATCAACAGTATAGGGAGGGTCACAGTGGACGAGGTACAATTTCTCATGCCAGGTCCTAACATAATCACACTACTTTTAATTTTTTTATTCTATTATGGGTCACTCTGATGTTTTGGAAATCTTTCATTTTCCAGCCTGGGAGATAAATCTGTTTTAGGAGTTGCATAGGGAATTGGAACATTTCCCTTTTTACAATCTAGATTTACAATGAATTATCATATTTTATTATAGCTGCCTCATACTCAGTTGTGCCCAGTATCCCCAAGTCCAGAAAATTCCTAGATCTAACTTTCATAGGCTGACTTTCTAAGTGTCTGCCAGGATGGATGATAAGTAGTCCTGTGTTGGGTGGAATTGGGGAAAAAATCTTAAGATGTTTATATGTATATGAGTTTGCCAACTATCTCTAGCTATTCTGCTTCCTGTTTTCTAAAACTTTAATCTGCTATCATTTTTTGATATCTTTTGTCAACTTCTTTCTTGTTGTTTTGTCTATGTAACTTTATATCCTTTAAATATAGAAAGAAACAGAAATAAACAGAAGTTTAACCCATCACATTTATTGAAAGCTTCATGCTAATGGCCATATATTATCATCACAATGTTTTTGTATCACATGGCATCTACATTTGTAGCTAAAGTTGTTTGCTTTTTTGTTTCTTGCTTTGTGTTCTGTATATCTATGCTAAGTATTCAGAAGACATTCATCTATCAGATTACTCAATATATTATTGTCCTTTACTCTTACCTTAGAACTCAGTCTTATATCTTTGCTCAAATCTCTAGAATACCCATACTTGTCATACAGTCATACAATATTGAGGTATGTTGAAAAATAAGGTTGTATTTTTGCGTTTATGTACCTCTCAGTTTTTAACATAGGATTGTTTTTTCCTAGATGCCTTCAGGATAATACTTTCTGTTAAAATGGTTCCCTTGACTGATAGAATTAAATTGTGTTATAAAAATCTTTCATTTCCTTGCTGGGTACCGTATATAACTTTTATGTCATGTTCTAAGGGCAATAAATTGCAGTGTTTGGAAATTAACATTGCTCTTAAAAGCAGAACTGTTTGGTTAAAGGATTTTATGAGACAAGGTACTTAATACTCACATGGTACTTAAAAGGTCTGGTTCCTTTACTGCCCTCATATTGAGTAACTGATCCCATAGTAATTGAAACTTCATTGTGAACTACCAAATAGTGAATAACCAACGGCTATGGTATACTCATCACCTTGGTACATGATGATGGTATTATTGCCTTAGTTATATAGTCACAGAATAAGCTACTTTTTTTTTTTTTTTTTTTTGCGGTACGTGGGCCTCTCACTGTTGCGGCTTCTCCCGTTGTGGAGCACAGGCTCCGGACGCACAGGCCCAGCGGCCACAGCTCACGGGCCCAGCCGCTCCATGGCATGTGGGATCTTCCCAGACCGGGGCACGAACCTGTGTCCCCTGCACCGGCAGGCGGACTCTCAACCACTGCGCCACCAGGGAAGCCCTAAGCTACTTTTATAGTTTGAGAATGCAATGCTACTTCAAGCATGTCCAGATCTCAAAGACTGCTCCTTGACTCTTACTTGAGTTTTAGGTGACTTATGTAAATGAAATATTTTCAGGGGAATTTAACCTGGATATTCTAGAAATCATGATAAATGGGTGGAACAGAAATACACTCACAATTTTCTTACTTTCTTGAAGGAACACACTAAAGCAATGTACATATTTGGGATCCATGTTATGTGTTGGTGGTCTAGGTAAAATATATATGTCTATTATATACATTAAGCTTAACTATAGCTGAAATTTTTCTTGTTATGAAACAAGTATTCTGTAGATCATCTTATAATTGTTTTGAATATTCTGAATGAACTGACCATGATTCTGTGGGTTTTATACTGAGTTGGTCTATTAGGAATAAATATGAAATATTAATTTTTTTGTTTCCAAGCATGACATAAAAAGTATGTCCTTTCATATCCCTTAACAGAAGAATTTTCATTTCTTCTTTAAGTAATAAAAGTCTAAGTCATTATGAGAGTTTAGTCTTGAACTGAATTTAAATTTATCTTCCTTTTCTTCCTGATCATAGGCTTGAGTTGTATCTCTGCTTGGAGTAAAGGGGGAAAGCATGGACACCTATGATAAACACATCTCTCATATCTTTCAGCTATTACCAGATTTGGAGTCACACAGACATGAGAGAATGTTGTTCTTAATATAAGAAAATTTGTATTGATCATGGGGAGGTGTCAATTTGTCAGAGTTCATCTTCTGTGGTGGATTCTACCTCCACCAATGTGATTGTTTGTTTTTTTTGTTTGCTTTTTATTTGGCTGTGCTGGGCTTCACTTCATTGTGGCATACGGGCTCCTCTAGTTGTGGCACGTAGGCTCCAGAGCACGTGGGCTCAAGTAGTTGTGGCGCGTGGGCTCAGTAGTTGTGGTGTGTGGACCCAGTAGTTGCAGTGCGTGGGCTTAGTTTCCCCATGACATGTGAGATCTTAGTTCCCTGACCAGGGATTGAACCCTTGTCTGCTGCATTGGAAGGTGGATTCTTAACCACTGGACCACCAGGGAAGCCCCCCTGTGATTGTTTTTGTGTGGGAAGTTTGCAAGTTTCTCTGGGAATAGAGTTCCTTTTCATCCAATTCCCTTTGATTACTGAGGAACTTTTCAGAGAGAATTGGTTGATTCTCCTTCAGTCTCACTGGAGGTACATGTCTCCAGCTTATTCTTGGGTAAATTGTCTACTCAATAGACTTGATGGCCCTGGGTGTTTTCTAGTGCTTGCCACCTCTTCTGATGTTTGTGATCTTTTTACAAAAGTTCCAAGTCCCTTTTCTGCAGGTTTTGAGGGAAGGCTTCCAATAACTAAGATTGAGATGGGGAGGAAGATTGTACTTTTTCACAAGAATACTATAATCGGTTCCTTTATTCATTTTTTTTAACCCAGGCATTTCCAAGAAGTTTCAAGTGCTAGAAATTTATAGACTAGAAATGGATACTGAGCTCAATGTTTATATCCTGCCTCAAATTGCAATGGTTATATGTCAAGTGCTCTTAAGAACTACCTCCTTACGATCAACCTCCCTCTAACTGTGGTACAGGTTAGAACTCAGGATTCTACAGCACATGAGTTACCCAGCCAGGGATGAAGTGATCATTTTCCTTTCTTCTTAGTACCTCAAATCTTTGTGAGGGGTTAAGCTAGACCTTCCTACCATGAAACTTGACTTGAGGAGATGGGAAATGCTTCCTTACTTTATCCAGAGAGACACATTTTCTCACCACTGACATAGTTCCCATAAAGGAGAAAGCTTTTACATTTATGTTATATCTCTCCTTTTTTTTTTTATTTCCCCTCCTCTTAAGTTTGTCAGGGAGTGGAGTGTAAAGTGGTGGCAGGGAGCCATGAGAGAGGAAGATGTGGATAATTGTAGTAGTGCAGATTTTATTGACCCTTGTTAGACCCTCAGGGATTGTGTCTGGCTCGATTATGTTTAGTAGTCTTTAAATGTGGAATAATTGGCACTTTTGATTTCATTCTTTCATCCCTAGTCAAAACAACCTGTAATTTTAGTTTTTACAGTTAAATAAACTGCAATGTTCTTGTAGATGGTGTCTAAATCAGAGATCAGCAAACTATGGCCCACAGACTAAATCTGCTTGACAACTTTTTATTGGAACATGGCCACACTTGTTTGTTTATTGTATGTGGCCGCTTTTGAGCTACAACAACAAAGTTGAGTAGTTGTGACAGTGACTGTATGGCTTGCAAAGCCTAATATGTTTATTTTTCTGAACCTCTATAAACAAAGTTTGCTGATCCCTGGCCTAAATAATTTCTCTTTGCATGTTATTGAATTTCTCACTATTATTATCACTTTTATAATTCAGTACAACATAAAATTAGAGTATTGTATGTACCGAGGAAAGGTGCATGTGTCTTAGATGTGGGATCTGTGTTGGTAATTTTTGCAGAAATCACTATACACTACAGAAAGGAGTAGAGAAAAAAAAGGGACCAATATAAAATCAGTGATTGGGCATTGTCTACATAAGGGGTGTCTGCATATTGAGGGTGGGATGATAAGAATAAATTAAGAGAAATCTTAACCATTTGATGTGATGATGATTGAGCATTCAATTTGATTCCCAGATTTTGACACCTCTATCTGTGTGGAAATTTAATTGCTACTTAGAAAATCTAAAAGTATGTGAAAATCCATTAGAAGCATACATATTACCCATAAGGAGCTCTACAGTCTTTTCAAATTTCACACACAACATCAATATAGTAGGTCCAAGTTTATTTTAAAAAGCACAAAGTTTGTCTTCAAAAAGATTACTCTTCTATCCAATGATTACCAATCGCTATGCTGATAACTGACCACTTCCAAATATGAAACCTATATTCAAAAGATTTAAAATAAAATATTCACTCTCCCCAACCAAGAAAAAAGACCAAATTCAGTAGTTTGATAAGATAATATTATGATATATTGTTTAAGAACAATCTTGGCCTTAGGAGGTACATTAAGAGTTGGAAGCAGAATTGAACAGTAAATTATTCAGTACTATGTTTTTATAGTGAGTTTAGTGGAAAGTTATGAAACACACTACAGAGAACCATATGTCCTCTTCTTGAATCTGAGACTCTGGAATTCTGTTAAAATCTAAGACCATGGAACTAAGTAAAGGGGTCATTACTGAAATTCCCATAAGGTGTATATCTAGCTGTAGAGCCTGATGTTGATGGTGACTACTGAATCTATCATTGTGCTACAAGTACTTGTTCCATCATCCCCAATTCTTGCCTATATTGTACCTAAATTCCTACCTCTAGGTTACAACTTGTTTTCCACTCTGATTCTCCATATCTCCCCTTATTTTAGAAATTTTATTCTGCTGTGATTTTAAGACTCATTGGCTGATCTCTGCTGCTGATGGTCAGAATCCCAAACATCAATTATTCTCTATCCTCAGTACCTAATAATAGTTTAATGAATAAGAAGAAGTGACCTCATGGTCCATTTATGGCTTATTTATGGCTGGCTATAATTCTGGTTTCTTGCTGCTAGCCAATGAAAAAATTGCTCTAGTGGCCATCATTAGAATAATGCAAACCATTTTCTGCTCTGTGAATGAGGCTGTTATGTGTCAGGCAGTACACCTAGGAGCCAGCTGCTAAGGACCTACCAACCAGGCCTATCCTATTCCAATGTGTGAGCTCATTCAAGCTTCAGAGTTTTTCTTTTTCTGCTGTCCCATGTTTCCATGGGAACTATCTTGCCCTGAGGCTTTGCCTGAAATATAACATATTACCTCTGACATAGTACTCAATATTTTATAAGATGGATCTAAAAAATGAGATCTGTATTGTGTGGTATAGGAATGAAAATAGCTGAAATTCCACAGACTTGTGTGTGAGTCCTGGCTGTGTGAAAAATTAAATAATTTCTGTGAGCCTTGCTTCATCTATAAAATAAAAATAGAAAACTCATTTTTGGAGTTAAAATGGGAAAATCAAATGGCATAATGTATATAAAGCATTTATCTCAATTTATAACCCATAGTGCATACCCAGTAAAGATCAGCTCCCTCTGTTCCCTTGGAAAAGCAATTTATATTCAGCGAGGGCAATTGCATCGTATAGGCAGTTTGTGTTTTCAGAGTTCAAATAAGAAACAAACTTGAGAGTTCGATGTATTTAGCAGAACTTTTTGAAGATGAGAAATTCTTCTAAGACTTGAAAAGTAAAAATAACATCTAATATATATTGAACTTTAGTTAAAAGCTTCTCTCTTGAATTTAATGATATTATAAAGGGCAAAGCCACAGGTTAATGAAGACTGCTATAGCTGGCAGGGATAGGGTAGTTCTGGCCAACTCTACCTAGAAAAAGTTAGAATTTATTCTGGTTCTTGCTGTGTTTAACAGAATCTACTGTAGTTCAAGTAGTAAAGGATTCAATTAAAGGATAGTGCAAAGGTTACAGCATTTCAGGAGAGTTAAAGAACCAGGCTTAGAGGCTGATGGTATTGGTTCACCAAAGAGGAGCCTACTAACCCGAAAACTTAGAATTTAGGAAATTCTCTAAACACAAAATGGATCTTCTAAGTATCCTGGATGACTAAACATGGCAAATATCCACTAGAGGAGTAGTTTGTGATTAGAGAGCGTAGGAAGCTAGGTCTGGCTTGTAAATAAAATATATTTTACTGAGCCTGTAGACTTCGAAAATTCTGGTATACTTAAAACCAGACATCAGCTCAGTGATGACAGTCACAGTAAATTGTTGTGTTGTTTTTTTTTTTTTCGTGAATCTACATTATATCATGCTGGTATTTTGGAGAGAGCAATAAGCTTGTCTTCATATTCTACTCTGATTCTCAGAGTTTCGAACACATCTATAAAAAAGACACGGAGAGAGGTGTAACATTATCCACTTTATACATATGAAGCCAACTGGAGAATATAATTTTAGATGGGCACTAAAAAAATAAGATGGGCACCTAATGCTTTACTTCTCTCATAAACATGTTCAAACTATTGCATGACTGGATAATTTCAGGTCTTTTCTGGGGCAGGCTATTTGCACCAAGCAGACTGAGGAGAGGAGAAACAGAGGGGCTCTTAGTTGCAGTCAGGGTTTACTCAGTTCCTTCTCCAAACTTATCAATCAGGAGCAGAGTCTAGAAACAGGGCAGAGAGAGGCCAGTAGTGTTATTCTAGAAAAATCTAATGAAAGCATGATTCCAAGGTAATGGTGATCACCCTCTAACATGACACTAATTCTATTTAGTGGTCATCACTAAGACAAATTGGAACCATATTTTATAAACACTTGAATGTCAAATAGAGTGTTTGAACATCATAGCTATTATAGGTTTTCCTTTTATATCCCATGTACTCAGCCAGGCATTAACAATATTGATAATGTGTTGTCAATGTTGGTGTTGACAACAAATATTGGTGACACCAATATTGGTGTCAACACCAATATTGATTGGTGTTGTCCAAAGAGAATGTTCTTGGATTATTTAGTCTACAGTATTTCTGGAAATAAAAGGCTGAGTAAATTTAGCTTCCAAAATGAGCAGATACAGTGTGAAGAGCAGCCCACCAAACTTGAGGCCACTTTTGTCACTCTAACATGTCAGTAAGCTCACTGGAGACAGAAATCATGAGTGAAACTTCTTTCTTGACTCTGCTCAGCCCTTTGTGAGATCAACTGGTTTTCCAAAAATGTTCCTGTTAGTTGTCATACATGTACAGATTTTCAGACTTGCACGAAGTACATGTGACTTTACATCTATATGTATTACAGGTAATAAGATGGAGAACATTCTACTTACAATAATTCCCCCTACGGTGCACACTATTTATTTGAGAGTGATTTCTTGGTAAGCTCACTGAGATAGAATTTGAGTCGTTGTGAGCCTGAGTGTCAGATAATACCTGCATTTGTGGGGAAGGGCATGAATCTATGCTCCAGGTGATAAGAATTTTTGTTTTGAATCCTGAGTGGGAGAAGGGTGTAGGGAAGAGAGAGATGAGAGAGGGGTCTATATGTTTAGAGGGCAGGTGGCTGTAAGGCCACTTTCTCCATGCTTTATCTTTGCTAGTAAAGTTTACTAAAATTTATCCTTTTTGAGGACACTCATATTTAAGATGAATGAAAAACCATAATGTGAAAGAGAAACACATGTATAACCATAGAAATTGGGGATAGGGGTTATTCTTACAGCTTAGCAGAAATTTGATGAGGCTTAAATTTTTCTGCACAGGGTTTCACAATAATCTTACCTTGATTTTGAGGGCCTGAAATGCCCCAGCTAACATTTAGGCTGTATGTGTGTGTAGGCATACCTGCAGTGGCAGAGTTTTCTCTTACCCTCTGATATTGTCTGCAAGAAACAAGATGGATTTGCCTTTTGTTGAATTACTGAACTGGAGCCAGAAACTTACAGTCACTGGCCATAGCCCTTGTCTCTGGTACCATTCTTTGTCTCTTTTCAGCTTCCCCAAGAACTTAAACAACAATAGCACCGTGAACCTCTTGCCAGCTTACTGAATGTCAGTGGGTAACAAGGGAGAGATCTGTTCACAGCCCCACATAGCACTTCACCCTCATCCCCAGACCCTCCATCTATTCCTTCTGTCTCTGAGCCCTAGTTCAGTCATATTGCTGCATATACTGCCTGGGAATTGTAGTCATTCTTATATTCTTGGTGTTTTCAGTGGCAATCAATCCGTTTTATCTCCTGAAAAAAGTTGGTATCACAATGACTTCTGTCTCAAAGGAGAGGCAAAAAGTCATTAAGGACATTTATTTGTTGTAGCTGAGTCTCCTTCAGCTCACAGTATCACCCTGATCCTTTCCTAATTTTCCTGGGAAGTTGGTTGGGAATCTTCTCTTTATCTCTGTCGGTGTCTTTGCCTGGTTCATATTGGTAGTGTTTTCAGAATTTTGGGGACTTAGCAGCTAGCAGCAGATATGAGGCCAAAGTATCAGGATTTAACAGTGTTTGGGTGACCTTACAGAAGTTCTGTGTTGGGTTTCTGATCACAGTTTTTTTTTTTTTTTTTTTGCGGTATGAGGGCCTCTCACTGCTGTGGCCTCTCCCGTTGCAGAGCACAGGCTCCGGACGCGCAGGCTCAGCGGCCATGGCTCACGGGCCCAGCCGCTCTGCGGCGTGTGGGATCTTCCCGGACCGGGGCACGAACCCGTGTCCCCCGCATCGGCAGGCGGACTCCCAACCACTGCACCACCAGGGAAGCCCCACAGTTTTTTTAAGAGACTTAATTTTAGAGAAGTTTTAGGATCACAGTAAAAGTGAATGGAAGGTACAGAGATTTCTCATATACCCTCTGCCCACCCCCATGTGTAGCCTCCCCCAATATCAACATCTCTCACCAGAGTGGTACATTTTAGTATAATCGATGAACCCACATTTGACAAATTGCTATCACCCAAATGCCATCATTTACATTACGGTTCACTCTTGGTGTTGTACATCTTATGAGTTTGGACAAATGAATAATAACATGTATCTCTGATGACAGTATCATACAGAGTAGTTTCACCACTCTAAAAATCCTCTTTGCCCCATCTATTCATTCTTCCCTCCCCACTAACCCTTGGCAACAACTGATCATTTTTACTGTCTCCATATTGTTGCATTTTCCACAGTGTCATCAAGTTGGTATCATAAACTATGTAGACTTTTCAGATTGTATACTTTCACATAATAATAAGCATTTCAGCTCCTTCCATGTTTTTTCCTGGTCACATTTCTTTGCTGGGAGTTACTGTGAAGCAGTAATACTGAGTAAAGAAGATTAACGTTTCTATGGTTTTAAGGTCTGTTTATATAACACCACAATTATTAGTTAATTGGCTATTTAATCAAAAGGATAAATGATTTGTCTTTAAATGTCTTTAACTGAGTCAAGTGTTAACTGTTGAGTGGCATATATAAGGCTTGGACTTAAACTCAGGCTGTCCTATATTGTATGTGGCATTAGTCAAATTAACTCTCTGAGTATTATTTCCATGTACAAATTATAATAATAGTTCATAACTTGCAGGGATATTATAATTACTAAATGAAAAATGTATATAAAATGTCTGAACGTCCATCCCACACTGTGCCACACAGAGTAGGTGTTAAATTACTGCATTAATAGGTAAAATAAAGATAAATGAATAAATGAATTAATCAAAATAGGCTGTTTCAGTTTTTAATTAAAAAAAATTTAGTATATGTACAATGTTGGGATCATGACTTGAAATCAAAACCCCAGCACTGCGTTTGGTACTATTTTTTTTTTTTAATTTTGAAATAGGCTCAAACTTACAGAAAAGTTGTAAGTATTGTACAAGGATATTTGCTTCCTGAACCATTTGAAAGTAACTACTGTTCTGATGCTCTGCCATCCCAGCATACTCCTATAAAACCACACTATTACCACCAAAATCGGGGAAATCTACATTGATTCATTACTTCCACCCAACCCACAAATCCCATTCAAATTTCATCAGTTATTTCAATAAAAACACATGGCAAAAAAAAAGATCCAGTTTAGAATCAAGTAGTGCATTTAGTTGTAATGTTTCTTTAGTTTCCTTCAGTCTGGAATAGTTTCTTACCATTTCTCTGGCTTTGGTGACTTCGACCCTTTTGAAGATTACAGGCCAGTTTATTTGTTCTTTTTTAGAATGTCCTTCAATTTTTGTTTTTGTGATGTTTCCTTATGACTGGATTCAGATTATGTACCTCTGGGAGGAATATCACAAGGGGTGATGCTTTGCTCTTATTATTTCAACCTACCAGATGGTGCATAATTTTGATTTGCCCTATTACTTAAAATAATAACACTTGATTATCGATTAAGGGAATATTTGCCTGGTTTCTCTATTATAAAGGGTCTCTTTCCTCCTTTTAAAACAGTATGAGTTTTGTGGGGAGGTGCTTTGAAACTATGTAAATATCTCTTTCCTTTTCACACTTTAAATTTATACATTTTTGTTTATATCTGTATAGATTTATGACATTTTAAGTGGTTTATAATCCCATGCTTAGTTTTTTAAGTGATAGTCATGTGGTTGTTGAACTGGCCAGTGGAAACCCCTTGAAATTGGCTCTGTGTCCTTCTGGCACGACTGTGTCTTTCTTGAAGCACTTGTTTGCTTTCTGGCACAGCAGTGGATTCCACGTTTATTTCATACTTTCCCTGGTCCAGCAGTGGAATTAGCCATGTCTCCAAGGAAGCCTAGTTCCTTTTAGAGGAGAATACATTCAAAAGCCACAATTGGTATGCTAGATGTGTACGGTGTTCCTACTTTCAGGTTCTTTCAGTAGACAAAGCTAGTGTGTGTATATGTGTGGGTGTGGGTGTGTGGATGTGTGGGTATGGGTGCATGCACTTTGTAAGCACTCCCTTTCTTGTGCTACAGTTTGCTTGGGGCAAATTATATGTACTTTTATATGTATTCCATGTCTCTCTATAAAGATTGTATGGCATGAGTTCACAGTGGTGTTTCTACTTCTAATTCAACACCTCAGTGTTCGTTCTAGTTTTTTTCTCTTTCCATTTCTTCTCTAAGAGTGAGAATCTTGGCTCCCATTACCCTTCAGTCAGTCAGTTCCCATGTATATAATGAGTCTCCCATCTCCATGGTCATTTCATCCCCTCTGAACCCTATTTGAACTAGGCTTTGGCTAGTTTCCCATGTCTTTGGCCCTCACTGCATTAGGCTGTATTGCCTTATGAAGATGCTTTCCCTACTCCTCTCAGGCTCTGAAACCTCATACCAGACTGCCTTGCCCCATTTGGGCTCTGAATCTCTACATCTGGCTGCCCCCAAACGTGGAATCCTTCCTTACCCTTTTTAGACACCCCCAACTAGGCTGACCCTGGAATGGATGCCGTCCATATTCTGCTTGGGCTCTGATTCCACACACAGGGCTATTCCCTGTGTGGATACCTCTGTCACTTCACCTTCTACACTTGGGCTTCGAAACCCTGTATGGGGCTACTCTCAAGTGTGGACTCTGTCTTCATCCTACTTGAGATCTGACTCTCTGCACTGGACTGCCCCAGTGCATGGGTACCCTCCTCTGCCTCCTCCAGCTCTGACTTCCCATGTCAAGCTGCCCAGCTCCACCCTCACTCTTAGGTAGATGTCTTTGTCATCCTGCTCTAATTCCAACATCTTGTTCTGGACCAACACAGCAACCCCACCCCAACTACAGATATGCCTTGTCCTGCTTCACTTAACAGTTGGAAAAGTGAATAATTCAGGAAAGGAAAGAAAGAGGAAGAGGAAGAAGAGGAAGCGTCTTTGCATGGTTTTAAAGCATCTTATTTCTTTACTTGGTTAATATACAATAGAAAACATACAGGAAAAATATTAAATAGTTTCACTGAAGATAACTAAGTAATGTCGGAAATATAAGCTCAGAGATATCAAGATCATGTATCTCTATATTTGTATTCTCAGTATCTGGCATATGGCCTGGCACATGGCAAATACTTATATTTGATGAATAGGATGAGTTTATGGTTTAAGTTTTAAACACCACTTCTAAATTTTTCATGAGTTTAAACAACTAGCAACTTTCCTCCTCATTTTCATTATTCTAATATCATATGCTGAATAAGATAGTGTAATTTAAATTCTAAAGCACTTTGAATCTTTATTTCTTCTTTTTTTTGCCTCATTAGTTTCTCTCTCTGTTGGATTTTTGCTACAGATATGCAAATGGACTAGAGTATCAATCTTTCCTTTGCTCCATGTCTATATGTCCATTCACTCCTTTTCATCCCTCTGCCACTAACATATTCTAAACCACTGTTGTCTCTCATCTGAGGAATAATTCCCCTAAGGGGAAGGGGGCATATTGAGTCTTTACTAGTCCTTTCGCTAGTCCTTCCAATTTACTAGTCCTTCCGCTATTTCCTCCTCCAGTCTTGTCTCCAAGTAGCAATGTGAGACTTATTCCCAATTACCACAGCCTTATTTCATGCCCTTGTTCCTGGTCACCTACGTCAGACAATTGACCTCTTAATGATTTCTTAAACACACTAAAATATTTCCATTTGATGTTGTTTTACTGGCTCTCCTCAGTCTTGGGGTTAGGGTTATGTCTTCAAAGTTTGCCTTTTCTTCCAACTTTACCTCCCTGTTTTCATATTGGAGGTTACTCTATCTATGCAAGGTTGTCGTGTTTATTTCCTTCACTTTTCATAGTCTGTAATTATTTTGGTTATTTATATCTTTTTAATCACCTCAGTCTTACCAAAAAAAAGACTCGATCATGGTAAGACCCATGCCTATCTTGTTTTCCAGTCTCTTCTAATTAGACAAGTTAGATGGTCAATAAACATCTGCTGAATGTATGAATAATAACGCTGACACATTTACCCAAATAAGATGAGGTTGGGTGAGACAGTTTTAAAAATACTTGTGCACTATAGGAGTAAATGTTTTACATATATTTGTTAGCCTTTACAAATACACTCTTAATGTAAATTTAAAAAAATCATGTAACTTCTGAAAAAAAAGAGGACTTACTGTACCTCATTTATATTGACGAAGTAATGGATTTTAATTTACAAGAAAACTATGCAAATCTAATGTTTCCATTTAGCTTACAAATATGTACAATGTACATGTATATGTACATATACAATGGCTGACTTTTTTTTAGCTTAGTTCAAGGTTTCTCAAGGTTTCCATTAACTTACACATACTTAAAAGCAGAGCCTAGAATTCAAGTAAGCCTCTAAAATGTTAATGTGTCAGTTCTCACTCTCTGCCAACTGAAGAGATGCAAAGGATTTCGAATATTTACCTCATATGTATTTGGGTGAAATGTAAGAAGGAAACATGCTGAGTGTATATTACCATACCCAATATTGTGTGTCTGCCTTTGCAGTACTTAATGTCCATAGCAATTGATGAGTTCCCAAAGAACGTAAATAAACAGTTTATTCTAAAGCAGGGATTTGCAGACTATGGCCTGTGGCTTGTTTCTATTCAGCCCTCGAGGTAAGAATTGTTTGCACATTTTTAAAGCCTTATTAAGAAAATAAATAAAAATATGAAATAGAATGTATATGATCTGCAAATTCTAAAATATTTACTCTGTGCCCTGCACAGAAAAAAAATTGCCAACTTATGTTCTGAAGCATAATTGAGGCAAAATAACAGAAAAATGGAACAGATGAATCTAATGTAGATAAGAAAGCACATTTGGGAATGGACTACTCACAGATGAATGTTTAATTTTTTGGTTCCTTTAGATTGTGAAATTATGGTCATTTTTTCCCCCAGTTTCCCCTATGGTTATGATAGCTAGAGGCACCAATGGCTCAGAAGTTACTTGTGATGTTTCCGATATTTAGCTTGGATCTTAAATATATGTTCCAATTTCCCAGACAGAAGAGAAACTCAGGAATATTACTTAGTAATATAGGTATTATTACACAAGGCAGGATTTTGTCTAGTACAACACTTCTTACCATGCAATGGGCTTATAACCCTATTAAACTACAAGTGCTAATTACCCTAATGTTCTTTCTCTTCTGTTCTTCAGACAGATTTAGTGAGGTGTAATTGACAAGAAATAGATGAAACATTTTAAGGTATACAGTTTGATAATTTTTTAGACATAAACGTATACACCATGAAACCATCACCATAGTCCAGATAATAAACATATTCTTTCCCTCCAACCAAGAGAAGTGAAAAAATGCCTATTATAAATCCTAGAGAAACTACTAAAATCATTAAAGGAAGAAGTTTAGCTAATAAGCCAAAAGTGGACATTAAATAAAATGCTAAATAACACTCAAATAATCCAAAAAGAGCAGAAAAGAGGGGAAAAAAATGAGCAAAAAACAAATATGCAATACAGTAAAGCAATAGCAAGATGGTAGATGTAAACCAGCCATATTAAGTAATATTGTAAATGTAAATGATACAAACTGTAATTAAAAGGCAGCAAAGCATAAAAGTTGGTAAAAGTGTAGACATAACTATGTACTTTCAACAAAAATTCATTTCAATATAAAAACACAGATGAATTAAAAGGATGGAGAAAGATAAACCGTGTGAACACTAATCTTAAGAAAACTGGAATTGCTGTATTAATATAAGATAAAGTAGATTTCATGGGAAGGGATATTACCAGAGATAGAGATATTTCATAATGATAAAAGAGTGAGTTTAATTATTCATAAAAATCATAGATAAATAGATACCTAGTAATAGTTGTTTGAGAATACATGAAGTGAAAGGAGAAAAGGACAAATGAACAATTACTATTGGAGATTCACCATTCCTGTTTTAGAAATTGATAGAAAAGCAATGCAACAATTAGGGATAAAAGAATACCTGAGCAACACTGTCAGTTAACATGACTCGATTGATAAATGTTTAGCATTTCATTCGTCAACAGCAGGACATATATTCTTCTCAAGCACTCATGGAACATATTTAACACGATAGGCTATATCCTGGATAACAAAACAGGTCTTAATACATAAATGATTGAAATAATTTTATTTCTATACACTGGCAATGGAAAATCTAAAAATGAAATTAAGAAACCAATTGCATTTATAATAGCATCCCCAAATATAAAATACTTTGGGATGAGTTTAACAAAATATATACACTGAATACTAGACAATATTTCTTGATTACATAGATTTATACATTTGACCAAATCCATTTAGTTGTATACTTAAAACTGATGCATTTTACTTATGTAAATTATATTGCAGTGAAGTCTGTTTAAATAAAGTTACACAGGGACACTTTTTAACAGCTTATTGCTTCTTATAAATAATACACAAATTTTCATCACTAATCCTCTGATATAAAAAATTCTAAGATTTTAAAAAGTTTGGTTCTCTGGGCCTGGGGCAATACATGATGCTGAATTCTTAAAGCCAAGTGAATTTTTAATTACTATACTATTAAAATATTTTAAACATTTAAAATGCATAATATCATGCTTGTATTTGACAGAGAGAATGCAGGAAGAAATCACACAAACAATGACAGACTGCTGCAGCTTCCACTGGGGAGTCTGCGTAGGGGATTAGCCTGTGCAACATTGTAAAGAGCTGGATTACACTATGTACCATAATCCCAGCAACATGTGCTTTGTCCTTCTAATTCTACTTGTCAAAACCTACATCAGGATCTGTCTGCTCTAAGTTGATGATTTTCTGTTTCATTTCTGCTCTACACTACTACAAACCTACCTCTCTTTCTAGGGTGCAGGCTAAGGTTTAGTTGTAAACTCTAGACGTTTACAAGTGAGCTGAACCAGGTATCATCAGGCACCGTTTTGGTGCTTCTCCCTGTCATTCGTGCCTCCTTTCATTCAATATCTTTTTTCTGAGGATGTTGTTAAGTTTCAAGAACTCTGGTTTATAATAAGGGTTTAGGGGGAAAAAAATTGCTGCATGTAAAAAGATCATAATTTTGTAGGAAAGCCAACACAAACTAATAATTTCCATGTAATCTATTTTCATACAACTTTAGAAGTTCTCCTGATGTCAAACTATTGCTCACATTGTTTCAGTGTCTTGTTATTCTCTTCTGAATGTTTTTGGACGGTGTCTATGGCCTGATTCTTTCTAATTCTTTCTGACCCATTGTCTTTCTGTGACTTTTGATCCCAGGTTGGTTTCTGTGCCTGATTATTAAGTTATATTCTGATATTAAGCACTTCCTTGGGAGCCCTGCATGAATTTGGCTGACTGTCTCTGGTTGTACTTTGGTCAACCTCAGATGTAAACCATTTCTTCTAGTTTTGGTTTAAAATTGATTATAATTGACTGTTCCATGTGGAGTTAAAACTGAAGACAAGGTTATTTTATTCTGTTTTTACAAAACATTATTTTAGGCTTGTCAGTACGTTGAAGATTATAATAATCTATAGAGAACATTCGTTTTAATTCCAGGGGGTTTTCTCTCAGGAAACATTTTATACACTGTGTATTTCATGACAATGCAATATTTTCTCTTCTAAAAACTGCTCAGCATGACTGCTGAACACAGTTTAAAAGCCATCAGGAGGATTGTGGACTGAGAGTGGGTGATTGGTTGTTAAGGCCTTATTGATTTTATAAGTTAAAGAATGATTGAATCTTTTCCCCCCCCCCTACTCCTAAGGAATCCTGTAATTTGTTTTTCTGAATACAAAGTGTACCATACAAAAGCAATAAAATGGGAGTGTCTAGTATATTTTCTACCAGGAGCTTTAAGAAGTCTTTGGAGAGTTATACTCCATGTAGGCATCAGAATACAGTGTTTAGACTGGCTGTCTAGACAGTAGGAAATGAAAATCTGGCAGCCCATGCCATGAAATATACTGTTTATGCATACTCTGTTATGGTGTAGTCATGAGCTGCTTAATGTTTACATGGAAAGCTAAAATAAAGTTAGCTTGTACCACATTTACCGTGTACACTTACATTTCATACTACTGAAATCAGGACCCATAGCTTCTGACTTTAATGCTCAGAAGATTGTTATGTGTCCATATTTCCATACAGCATTGAGTAAATTTGTTCAGTAAGTTTGACCGCCATGAGGTTTATTTAAGTAATCAAGTATGCTTAAACATTTTTCAGCCATGAAAATAATTTTTCCTCTTCTTTTCACAAATGGAATTGAGATTAATAATCTGAATATATGTGACATATTTTGGATGTGAGGTATTGCAAATAATGACTTTTTATGTTTTTATTTTGTAGAGCAACTCACACTAAAAGTCAGCGAGTAACTCAGCTACACAATGTTGTAGAGCTATGTGAATATCCAAGATAAGTTCTTACTGGATGCCAAGAGAGTTCTTATAAAACCATGTTTGTACCTTTCACATTTCTCTTGAGTTGCTGTTTCTGTGGAAGGCTTGCTTTTGCTTTTTAAATCCAGAGGAGTTTGACCTATGTCTATTCCAGGCAGCAAATATTGAAAACTAAATTTCTATCAGTAAGTAATCACCCTCTTGGCTGATAGATTCTGAAGTTATATTTTTAATCTGACAGCTATATTTTTGTAATAATAAAATTTTAGCTTTATTTACTAATCAAAATATTGGCTTTTCTTTAAGCTCCTAGAGTGTATTTGTATCACTTTATAAAATATTATATTTAAGATTATGAAATTATTCGATCATTCAGAAACAATTTTCAGGTTATTGACCACAACAAATGAAACAGAAATTTTAAATAAATAAAACTTTTCAGAGTATGAAATCATTTGAACTCCCTCACTAAATAAATTGTCAGTCTGGTATTTTAGCTGTAGGAATCACAGATTGCTAACTAAGTTTTTAAGTTGCCATATAATTAACTTGGTTTTCTTTAGATAACGTAAAAATAGAAATCATGTAGGCAGGGTTCTTAAGGTGTGCCATTTGATCATGAAATGATTACGGTAGACTAAGGGTAATATGATCCATTTCATAAACAGTTGCCATTATCATGGTCAAAATTCACAAAACTGATTTAGGGATTAAGATATGATCTATAGAAATAGTCTTACTAAGTAAAAATACTCTGATAATTATAATAAGTTTAAAACTTATTTTGGGTGACCATGCATTCTTGGAATATTCCTATAAAATAACATATATATATATATATATATATATAGCAGATGAAAATAATACATTATGGAGATTCTCTTTTTTGTTGTTTGGATGTGTTTTGACTCTAATTCACCTGAGAGAGCACCCTCCAATTGGTAACAGTGTCACCCTTTAGCAATGACTCTTGGAGTGTTGTAAAAGAGAAACTGCCTGGAATTGTCCATCAGAGTCTGAGGTGGGCAATTGATAAAGCTCCTGAAGTAGTTGAGATTTGTATCCTTGTGTCTCAAATTGAGTTGTACTACACTTATTTCAATATTTAGTAGCCTACAGTCCATCGACAAAGGAGTTGTCTTTAAACTGGTACTGTTACTATTTACCTATCTTTGTATTTTAAGCACAGTGGGCGGCTTAGTAAATATTAATTAAAAGATATTTCAAACCAAATAGTTCATCATCAAATAGAATCTTACATACAAATTAAACTGAGAAGAACATCCTACACTGAAGATAAGTCTACTGGACTTTATTATTTGTCCAAAAATATCAAGTGCCAGCTATGTCAGTCACAGATAAGACAAAATTAGATATGTTAGCCTTTAGGAAACTCAAATTATAGTAAGACATAGACCTAAATAACCTGGTTATAATGTGATCAGTTCTACAATTTTTATTTGTGAAGTATTATGGTAGGACACACAGATCATCATTTTTTCTCTGGCTTTCTACAGATTGTTGGAGGCAGGGTGGTAGAGGAGCCACAAAATGCTTCATAGAAGACGACTTGTTAGTGATTTTATGTTTTGAATCTTTAAGAGTTATGTCTATACACTCAGTTACCTTGATTGTTTTGGGTGAGCATGTAAATTACTTTAGTTCATACGATTAATTTTTATGAGCCATTACTGATTCTTCTTTTTTTTTAACATCTTTATTGGGGTATAATTGCTTTACAATGGTGTGTTAGTTTCTGCTTTACAACAAAGTGAATCAGTTATACATATACATATGTTCCCATGTGTCTTCCCTCTTGCGTCTCCCTCCCTCCCACCCTCCCTATCCCACCCCTCCAGGCTGTCACAAAGCACCGAGCCAATATCCCTGTGCCATGCAGCTGCTTCCCACTATCTATCTACCTTACTACGTTTGTTAGTGTGTATATGTCCATGACTCTCTCTCGCCCTGTCACAGCTCACCCTTCCCCCTCCCCATATCCTCAAGTCCGTCCTCCAGTAGGTCTGCCTCTTTATTCCTGTCTTACCTCTAGGTTCTTCATGACATTTTTTTCCCCTTAAATTCCATATATATGTGTTAGCATACGGTATTTGTCTTTTTCTTTCTGACTTACTTCACTCTGTATGACAGACTCTAGGTCTATCCACCTCATTACAAATAGCTCAATTTCGTTTCTTTTTAAGGCTGAGTAATATTCCATTGCATATATGTGCCACATCTTCTTTATCCATTCATCCGATGATGGGCACTTAGGTTGTTTCCATCTCCAGGCTATTGTAAATAGAGCTGCAATGAACATTTTGGTACATGACTCTTTTTGAATTTTGGTTTTCTCAGGGTATATGCCCAGTAGTGGGATTGCTGGGTCATATGGTAGTTCTATTTGTAGTTTTTTAAGGAACCTCCCTACTGTTCTCCATAGTGGCTGAACCAATTCACATTCCCACCAGCAGTGCAAGAGTGTTCCCTTTTCTCCACACCCTCTCCAGCATGTATTGTTTCTAGATTTTTTGATGATGGCCATTCTGACTGGTGTGAGATGATATCTCATTGTAGTTTTGATTCGCATTTCTCTAATGATTAATGATGTTGAGCATTCTTTCATGTGTTTGTTGGCAGTCTGTATATCTTCTTTGGAGAAATGTCTATTTAGGTCTTCTGCCCATTTTTGGATTGGGTTGTTTGTTTTTTTGTTATTGAGCTGCATGAGCTGCTTGTAAATTTTGGAGATTAATCCTTTGTCGGTTGCTTCATTTGCAAATATTTTCTCCCATTCTGAGGGTTGTCTTTTGGTCTTGTTTATGGTTTCCTTTGCTGTGCAAAAGCTTTGAAGTTTCATTAGGTCCCATTTGTTTATTTTTATTTCCATTACTCTAGGAGGTGGGTCAGAAAGGATCTTGCTGTGATTTATGTCATAGAGTGTTCTGCCTATGTTTTCCTCTAAGAGTTTGATAGTTTCTGGCCTTACATTTAGGTCTTTAATCCATTTTGAGCTTATTTTTGTGTATGGTGTTAGGGAGTGATCTAATCTCATACTTTTACATGTACCTGTCCAGTTTTCCCAGCACCACTTATTGAAGAGGCTGTCCTTTCTCTACTGTACATTCCTGCCACCTTTATCAAAGATAAAGTGTCCATATGTGCGTGGGTTTATCTCTGGACTTTCTATCCTGTTCCATTGATCTATCTTTCTGTTTTTGTGCCAGTACCATACTGTCTTGATTACTGTAGCTTTGTAGTGTAGTCTGAAGTCAGGGAGCCTGATTCCTCCAGCTCCTTTTTTCATTCTCAAGATTGCTTTGGCTATTTGGGGTCTTTTGTGTTTCCATACAAATTGTGAAATTTTTTGTTCTAGTTCTGTGAAAAATGCCAGTGGTAGTTTGATAGGGATTGCGTTGAATCTGTAGATTGCTTTGCGTAGTAGAGTCATTTTCACAATGTTGATTCTTCCAATCCAAGAACATGGTATATCTCTCCATCTATTTGTATCATCTTTAATTTCTTTCATCAGTGTCTTATAATTTTCTGCATACGGGTCTTTTGTCTCCTTAGGTAGGTTTATTCCTAGATATTTTATTCTTTTTGTTGCAATGGTAAATGGGAGTGTTTTCTTGATTTCACTTTCAGATTTTTCATCATTAGTATATAGGAATGCCAGAGATTTCTGTGCATTAATTTTGTATCCTGCTACTTTGATTCTTGTTAAACATTATGAATTCATTCATTAAAATATTTATGGACAATATTGGGGATTAAGGACTAAACCAGAGACTGTACAGTAATATAAATGAAAGGAAGATTTTGGATGCAAGATGATAAATAAGGACATGGACAGGTTGATATATGATCCTTTAGGACATCCCAGATGGGTGAATCTGACAATGACTGAATGTGCATATTAGAGCTTAGATTCATCATGTGGGTGGTATAGTGGAAACCCTTAGCCTGGATGAAACCACAGAGCAAAGAGCACAGGCCAAGGGCTTAATTCTGGGGTCCCACTGTGAACACAGCAAACACAAAGGTTACTGGTATCATATATTCATAAAGGTGAAAAAAAGTCTGGGAAACTCAGGCCTTGGTGAATTTTGATAGTGGACCAATTACAAAAATAAAGTCCCCCTCCCCCCCTAGTTTATTGGATTTGATAATATGGAGGTCTGTGATGGCCTAAGCCAGAAGAGTGAGTAGAGAAAAGGGAAGGGATTGAAGAGAGGGAGACTGAAGGAAGCAGAGATGGGGAGTATGGATGATTATTTCAAGAAACATGGAAGAGCCCGGAGGACAAGAAAATGAGAGCCAAGTAGAGAAACATACCCAGGAATCCCAGAATTGGGGAGCCATGCACCTTGCACATGCTGGAAAAAGAACCAGCAGATAGAAAGATGGAAGAAGCAGAGAGAAGGGTTGCTCTTCTTTATCAGACTTGTTACATGCTGAATGGCATATCCTGGTTGGTTTATTTACTACATTTAGTGGCTTTATAAAGAATACATAACTTTTTCCAAATCTTTCCTCAATGATCTATTTGTTAATTTTGTGAAGGATCGATGTGTTGGGACCAGTCCTGTCTTTCCCAGAGTGGGGTGTCTGGGTGAGCTCTGAGAGGAAGACAGAGACCACTGGCCTGTGGTCTCTCCTGCTTGGGGAACCATCTGCTGCTCTGGTTTGTTCAGCTGGGAGTACACATGAGGGGGACAGACACTGTGGGAATGGGCCCTAGCTAGGTGACTAGAGACAGATGTTATCTCTTGCTCAGCCTCCCTTAAGAGAACACACACTGCTAACCCAGAAAGATATTTGAAGTGTGTTTCATTGTTATTTTTAAATGAACTTTCATATCAGCATCTCAAAGCTAAACCAAGGAGTACAATTACCAGTTGCAGCCTAACTCACTCACTCCCATGTGCTTCAAAAAGAGGTCAGGAGTGGTGAAGGAGCGTGGAGAGTTTAGGCCCTTGGAAGGCGTGAAATATTCCTGCTCTCACAACCTCACAGTTTTATTTCAGTCTCCTGTGACCTATTTTCCCTGGTTCCCCCTTATATATTTCTCATCCTCATCTTTGGTATGAAAAATCTCCTTCCTCAGAAAACTCAAGGTATTCCTATTTCTTGAAGGAAACTGAGGACAATTTCCTTTCTCCTATTTTGCAGACTCAAGTTTCCTTAAACATAGACTTTGTAAAGGCTCTGTGTAAGTTATATCTGTGACAATTACAGAAAGGAACTTCCCATCACAGAAAAAAAAAAAAGTTTGCATGCTATTGCAAAGTCTGAGCAACCACACACTACAGCTCACTTACAAGGCTGAGGAATCATGAGCTCAGGTACTTGGTAAAATTCAGTGTATATTTATGTGAAAGGTCCCGTATATGAAAACCCTTTTCATTATTTAAAAAAAAATTTTATTCGAGTATAGTTGATTTACAATGCTGTGTTAGTTTCAGGTGTACAGCATAGTGATTCAGTTATACATATATGTATACATATATTCATCCTTTTTCAGATTCTTTTCCCATATAGGTTATTACAGAATATTGAGCAGAGTTCCCTGTACTATACAGTAGGTCCTTGTTGGTAATCTATTTTATAAGTAGTAGTGTGTGTATGTTAATCCTGAGCTCCTAATTTATAACCTCCCCAATCTAAAAATGGGCAGAAAATCTAAATAAATATTTTTCCAAAGGAAACCCTTTTTAAATCCACCGTTACAGCATATGCATTGGATCTGTAAGGATCAGGCAAAGCTTCTAAAATGTAATTCTTCTCCTTAACTGGCTGTGCATGTGCCCTGTTATACCCATAAGACAAGGGTGGACAGGTTTGGGAGAAAAAAGCCACCTTGGCATTTACAAAGACTATGGGAGGGACAGGACTCACTCCCACGCACAGGTGTGCTGGTGAACGTGTGCGCACATTCTCTGTTGGAGTGTGTGCATGGCTGAATGTGCAGGTGCAGGATTTGTAGGAAGCTCCCTCTTCTTCCAGCTCTAGGCTTTATCAGAGATGCCCAGAAGCTATCTATACACCATTATGTGAGTCAATACAGTTACATAACTGTGCTAGAATTGATGCCCTTAATTGTAGCATCCTTATGAAATACATAACTAAAACAATGTGTGTCAGTTTGCAGGGAAGACGTGGAGAGGGGTGGCTTGGGTTCCCAGGAGTGAGAGGGGTGTAGTCCCCTCTTTCCACTAGTGTGATTGCAATCAGTCTCCTCTCAAGATAACTCATCTTTGTAATTCCTATATTTTTGTTATCTTTTTATACAACACAATTTAGTATTACTTAAAAATGAAAATGCTTTCTATTTTTTGGCTTTTATTCTACTGATTGAAGGAAAAATAAACTGTTGATATTTTGCTAAGAATCATTTCAATTCGTTCCTAAGGCTAAGATTGTTTTATTACAAAGTGCCACAAAATAAGCATTGAATGGCTCTGCTTGAGCCATCTTAGACAATTAGTGGCACCTAAAACTAGATTCTTTCTTAGGTTTTAATAGGGATGAGGAGTTAGTCTAATCAGTTTCAAACAGATCTTTGTCACCTGCAGTTTTAAAAAATAAAAACAACAGAATGACCAACTTCACAGGCAGAGGCTTTATTGCCAGGATTCTCTGTGTGATCTCTAGACCCAAGCTTGGTGTTCTGCGTCATAATGATCCTTGTAGCTATTTCTTCCAGGGGCATTAAAGCACAGAGATTTTTAATAATCTTGAAATACAGTTAATGGAGTTTTAATTAAGTGGAATAAAATAGTGTATGCATTGTGTTCATTGATGCATATGCTAATTTAAAATCAGAGTAGCTAGGAATTTTTCTGTCCTGCTTTGCCAGCATGATGAGGGGAGGCACAGCTACTCTTATCACTGGAGAGGTTAATCAAGGGGTGAGGGAAGAAATGTTCTTCTTAGATGTAAATAACAGGCTTTTAGGAGCTCTTCTACATGCCTAGAATTGGCTGCCAGACCCACATCTGAAAATAAGTCTTCCTTCACTCTAATGGAGTCAAAGCAGTCAGAAACTGGGTTTAAAGACTTCTGTGTAAGTTCTTAAGGAGCAGCAGAAAGGCACTCCTGGAGGGAAGCACTACCCTAGCACTTCTATCAGTGTAGAGGAGACAGGGGCTTGACTTGCAGGGAAAAGAAGCTGAGGGAACATTCTTGAGTCTTGTGGACTGGATAGGATTATTGCTGAGAGATTTTCCTCCACTCAGGTGGAGGGAAAGTGGTTCTTCTCCTTGAAGCCAAGTGGGAAAAATAGAACATTAGGAAAACTAATTAAAAACATTTGGGGAGCATCTAAAAGAAGGGGAAATTAGGATGCAACTTCTTTGAAAATCTACTTAGAACTGGTCCAGCTCGAGTAGAACCAAGGAAGGAGAATGGAGAGATGTGGCACAGGAGGTAGCTGTGATGTGGGTTCCACTGCTGGTATTTGAGTCCGGGATGTGAGAGGTTTCCCTCGGCAGCAGAAATCATTAAAAATAGCTCAGATGAGTCATATTGCAAGTATCTAACTGAAGCAGCCCGCTTACTGGACAAACAGCTCCATCAGTGAGGGCTATATGTGAACAGCTATGAATGGAAGAGTTTGAATTAGATCCAGATAACCTACGACAGGAAATTTTGTGGGTCTCAACTCTCAAAGTACATTCCAGAGAAGCCAACCACATATCATTCAAAAGAGTGTTTGAACACTGGCAGAACGGAGGGCATGGCCTAAGAGGCAATAACCTTCTGAAAGCAGTGGTTTGCAACCAAGTAAAGAGAATTTTACCCTTTATAATCCTCCTTGTTTTTAACTTAGTAGAAAAGTAAACATTTGTAAATGGGAGCATAAATGTTATTGAGCTTTTCCTCGGATATGAGATTAGAAGTTTTAAATAGAGTTACACTACTTTTTTTAACCTAACCAGAAAGAGGTGGGCTCATTTAGGATTCCATAGACAGATAGGGAGTGTATTTCAGTAGGATTCAAAGCAAGATTGAAAGAAGAGAATGGAAACCTTACCACTTTGTTTACTCTTTTTTTTTTTAACATCTTTATTGGGGTATAATTGCTTTACAATGGTGTGTTAGTTTCTGCTTTATAACAAAGTGAATCAGTTATACATATACATATGTTCCCATATCTCTTCCCTCTTGCGTCTCCCTCCCTCCCACCCTCCCTATCCCACCCCTCCAGGCTGTCACAAAGCACCAAGCCAATATCCCTGTGCCATGCGGCTGCTTCCAACTAGCTATCTACCTTACTACGTTTGTTAGTGTGTATATGTCCATGACTCTCCCTCGCCCTGTCACAGCTCACCCTTCCCCCTCCCCATAACCTCAAGTCCGTTCTCTAGGAGGTCTGCGTCTTTATTCCTGCCTTACCCCTAGGTTCTTCATGACATTTTTTTTTTCTTAAATTCCATATATATGTGTTAGCATACGGTATTTGTCTTTTTCTTTCTGACTTACTTCACTCTGTATGACAGACTCTAGGTCTATCCACCTCATTACAAATAGCTCAATTTCGTTTCTTTTTATGGCTGAGTAATATTCCATTGTATATATGTGCCACACCTTCTTTATCCATTCATCCGATGATGGGCACTTAGGTTGTTTCCATCTCCGGGCTATTGTAAATAGAGCTGCAATGAACATTTTGGTACATGACTCTTTTTGAATTTTGGTTTTCTCAGGGTATATGCCCAGTAGTGGGATTGCTGGGTCATATGGTAGTTCTATTTGTAGCTTTTTAAGGAACCTCCATACTGTTCTCCATAGTGGCTGAACCAATTCACATTCCCACCAGCAGTGCAAGAGTGTTCCCTTTTCTCCACACCCTCTCCAGCATTTACTGTTTCTAGATTTTTTAATGATGGCCATTCTGACTGGTGTGAGATGATATCTCATTGTAGTTTTGATTTGCATTTCTCTAATGATTAATGATGTTGAGCATTCTTTCATGTGTTTGTTGGCAGTCTGTATATCTTCTTTGGAGAAATGTCTATTTAGGTCTTCTGCCCATTTTTGGATTGGGTTGTTTGTTTTTTTGTTATTGAGCTGCATGAGCTGCTTGTAAATTTTGGAGATTAATCCTTTGTCGGTTGCTTCATTTGCAAATATTTTCTCCCATTCTGAGGGTTGTCTTTTGGTCTTGTTTATGGTTTCCTTTGCTGTGCAAAAGCTTTGAAGTTTCATTAGGTCCCATTTGTTTATTTTTATTTCCATTACTCTAGGAGGTGGGTCAGAAAGGATCTTGCTGTGATTTATGTCATAGAGTGTTCTGCCTATGTTTTCCTCTAAGAGTTTGATAGTTTCTGGCCTTACATTTAGGTCTTTAATCCATTTTGAGCTTATTTTTGTGTATGGTGTTAGGGAGTGATCTAATCTCATACTTTTACATGTACCTGTCCAGTTTTCCCAGCACCACTTATTGAAGAGGCTGTCCTTTCTCCACTGTACTGTTTACTCTTTAGTAAACCCAGTCCAGCAGTGTTTTGAAGACAGCAGATGTGGAAACTTTTAATGACAACAGTAGAAATTGTCCCTTCAGAGGATCAGTTTAAAGAGGGTCGAAATCGCAATGCCCTTATACTCTCTGGAGCATGGCTCATTACCTTAATACAGAAACTGCCAAAAGATTTTCTTCCCTTCCTACTTACTTTTTTTTTTATGTGTGTGGTATGCGGGCCTCTCACTGTTGTGGCCTCTCCCGTTGCGGAGCACAGGCTCCGGCCGCACAGACTCAGCGGCCATGGCTCACGGGCCCAGCCGCTCCACGGCATGTGGGATCTTCCCGGACCGAGGCACGAACCCACGTCCCCTGCACCGGCAGGTGGACTCTCAACCACTGCGCCACCAGGGAAGCCCCTAACAGTTTTTTGATGAAGTCTTTAGGGTTTTCTATGTATAATATCATTTCATATGCAAACAATGATAGTTTTATGTCTTTCATTCCAATTTTGGTGCTTTTTTTTTTCCTTTTTTTTGCCTAATTGGTCTAGCTAGGACTTCCAGTATTATGTCGAGTAAGAGTGGGGAGATGAAAAGCTTCTAACTTCTCACCATAGAGTATGATATTAGCTGTGGGCTTATCATATATGGCCTTTATTATGTTGAGGTATGTTCCTTTTATACCCACTTTGTTGAGACATCTTATTGTAAATGGAAGTTGAATTTTGCCAAATGTTTTTTCTGCATGTATTGAGATTATCATATTATTTTTAGCCTTTGTTTTGTTAGTGTGATGTATCACATTGATTTGTGGATATTGAACTATCCTTGCATCACAGAAAAAATTTCCAGTTAATCAAGATTTATGATTCTTTTAATGTATGGTTGTATTCAGTTTGCTAAGGATTTTTACATCTATGTTCATGAGGGATATTGGCTTGTAATTTTCTTTTCTCGTGGTGTCTTTGACTGTTTTGATATCAGGGTAAAGCTGACCTCATAAGGTGAGTTTGGAAGTGTTTCCTCTTCTTCTATTTCATGAAAGAGTTTGAAAAAGATTGGTATTACTTCTTCTTTAAGTGTTTGGTAGAATATAGCAATAAATTTGTCCGGTCTTGGCCTTTTATTTGTTGGGAGGTATTTGATTACTGATTCAGTCACCTCACTAGTAATCAGTCTGTTCAGGTTTTCTATTCCTTCATGATTCAGTCTGTGTAGGTTATAGGTTTCTAGGAATTTATCCATTTCTTCTAGGATTTCCAATCTGTTGCTGTATAATTGTACATAGTAGTCTCTTATAATCCTTTGTATTTCTGTGATATCAGTTGTAACTTCTCTTTTATTCTGATGCATTTTATCTGGGTGCTTTATTTTTTTCTTGATGAGTCTGGATAAAGATTTATCTCTTAGTTTCATTGATATTTCTACATTTTTGTCTCTATTTCACTTATTTCTTCTCTGATATTTATTTTTCCTTCCTTCCGCTAACTTCGGGTAATGTTTGTTTTCCTTTTTTAGTTCATTGAGGTAAATTTGAAATGTATATCTGAGATTTTTCTTGCTTTTTGAGGTAGGCCTGTGTCACTATGTAATTCCATTTTTGAATTGCTTTTGCTGTGTTTAATAGATTTTATTTTATTTATTTTTTACATCTTTATTGGAGTGTAATTGCTTTACAGTGTTGTGCTAGTCTCTGCTGTACAATGAAGTGAATCAGCTGAATGTATACATATACCCGCATGTCCCCTCCCTCTGGAGCCTCTCTCCTACCCTCCCTATACCACCCATCTAGGTTATCACAGTGTACTGAACTGATCTCCCTGTCCTATGCAGCAGCTTCCCACTAGCTATCTATTTTATGTTTGGTAGTGTATATATGTCAATGCTACTCTCTAATTTGGTCCCAGCTTCCCCTGTCCCCCTGTGTCCTCAGGTCCATTCTCTACCTCTGCATCTTTATTCCTGCCCTGCCACTAGGTTTTTTTTAGATTCCAAATATATGCATTAGCATATGGTATTTTTTTTCTCTTTCTGACTTACTTCACTCTGTATGACAGACTCTAGGTCCATCCACCTCACTACAAATAACTCAAATTTCTTTCTTTTTATGGCTGAGTAATATTCCATTGTATATGGGTACCACATCTTCTTTATCCAGTCATCTATTGATGGACATTTAAGTTGCTTCCGTGTCCTTGCTGTAGTAAGTAGTGCTGCAGTGAACATTGGGGTATATGTCTCTTTTTGAATTATGGTTTTCTCAGGGTATATGCCCAGTAGTGAGATTGTTGGTCATGATAGTTCTCTTTGTAGTTTTTTAAGGAACCTCCATACTGTTCTCCATAGTGGCTGTATCAATTTACATTCCCACCAACAGTGCAGGAGAGTTCCCTTTCCTCCACACCCTCTCCAGCATTTATTGTTTGTAGATTTTTTGATGATGGTCATTCTGACCAGTTTGACGTGATACCTTATTGTGGTTTTGATTTGTAGTTCTCTGATAATTAGTGATGTTGAGCATCTTTTCATGTGTTTGTTTGCCATCCATATGTCTTCTTTGAAGAAATGTCTATTTAGGTCTTCTGCCCATTTTTTGATTGTGTTGTTTGTTTGCTTGTTTGTTTTTTGATACTGAGCTGCATGAGCTGCTTGTATGTTTTGGAGATTAATCCTCTGTCAGTTGATTTGTTTGCAAATATTTTTTTTTCCTATTCTGAAGATTACCTTTTTTGTTGTGTTTACAGTTTCCATTGCTGTGCAAAAGCTTTTAAGTTTCATTAGGTCCCATTTGTTTATTTTTGTTTATATTTCCATTACTCCAAGAGGTGGGTCAAAAGGATCTTGCTGTGATTTATGTCATAGAGTGTTCTGCCTATGTTTTCCTCTAAGAGTTTGATAGTGTCTGGCCTTATATTTAGGTCTTTAATCCATTTCGAGTTTATTTTTGTGCATGGTGTTAGGGAGTGTTCTAATTTCATTCTTTTACATGTAGCTGTCCAATTTTCCCAGCACCACTTACTGAAGGGACAGTCTTTTCTCCATTGTATATTCTTGCCTCCTTTGTCAAAGATAAGGTGACCATATGTGCATGAGTTTATCTCTGGGCTTTCTATCCTGTTCCTTTGATCTATGTTTCTCTTTTTGCACCAGTACCATACTGTCTTGATTACTGTAACTTTGTAATATAGTCTGAAATCAGGGAGCCTGATTCCTCCAGCTCTATTTTTCTTTTGCAAGATGGCTTTGGCTTATCAGTGTCTTTTGTGTTTCCATACAAATTGTAACATTTTATGTTCTAGTTCTGTGAAAAATGCCATTGGTAATTTGATAGGGATTGCATTGAATATGTGGATTGCTTTGGGTAGTATAGTCATTTTCACAGTATTGATTCTTCGAATCCAAGAATGTGGTATATCTCTCCATCTGTTTGTATTGTCCTTGATTTCTTTGATCAGTGTCTTACAGTTTTCTGCATACAGATCTTTTGCCTCCTTAGGTAGGTTTATTCTTAGGAATTTTATTTTTTTGTTGCAATGGTAAATGGGAGTGTTTCTGATATTTCTGTTTCTAATATTTTGTTGTTAGTATATAGGAATGCAAGAGATATCTGTGCATTAATTTTGTATTCTGCTACTTTACCAGATTCATTGATGAGCTCTAATAGTTTTCTGGTGGCATCTTTAGGCTTTTCTATGTATAGTATCATGTCATCTGCAAACAGTGACAGTTTTACTTCTTCTTTTCCAATTTGGATTTCTTTTATTTCTTTTTCTTCTCTGATTGGTGGCTAAAACTTCCAAAACTATGTTGAATAGTAGTGGTTAGAATGGGCACCCTTGTTTTCATCCTGATTTTAGAGAAAATGCTTTCAGTTTTTCACCATTGAGAACGATGTTGGCTGTCGGTTTGTCACATATGACCTTAATTATGTTGAGGTAGTTTCCCTCTATGCCCACTTTCTGGAGAGTTTTTATCATAAATGGGTGTTGAATTTTGTTGAAAGCTTCTTCTGCATCTATTGAGATTATCATATGGTTTTTATCCTTTAATTTGTCAATATGGTGTATCACATCGATTGATTTGCTTATATTGAAGAATCCTTGCATTCCTGGGATAAATCCCACTTGATCACTGTGTACGATCCTTTTAGTGTGCTGTTGTATTCTGTTTGCTACTATTTTGTTGAGGATTTTTGCATCTGTGTTCATCAGAGATATTGGCCTGTAGTTTTCTTTCTTTGTGGCATCTTTATCTGGTTTTGGTATCCAGGTGATGGTGGCCTCGTAGAATGAGTTTGGGAGTGTTCCTCCCCCTGCTATATTTTGGAAGAGCTTGAGAAGGATGGGTGTTAGCTCTTCTCTAAATGTTTGGTAGAATTCACCTGTGATGCCATCTGGCCCTGAACTTTTGTTTGTTGGAAGAATTTAAATCACAGTTTCAACTTCAGTGTTTGTGATTGGTCTGTTCATATTTTCTGTTTCTTCCTGGTTTGGTCTTTGAAGGTTGTACTTTTCTAACAATTTGTCCGTTTCTTCCAGGTTGTCCATTTTATTGACATATAGTTGCTTGTGTAGTCTCTCATGATCCTCTGTATTTCTGAGGTGTTAGTTTTTACTTTTCCTTTTTCATTTGTAATTCTATTGATTTGAATCTTCTCCCTTTTTTTCCTGTTGAGTCTGACTAATGGTTTATCAATTTGGTTTAAATTTGCAGAGAATCAGCTTCTAGTTTTAATGATCTTTGCTAATGTTTCCTTCATTTTTTTCATTTATTTCTTATGTGATCTTTATGATTTCTTTCTTTCCTTTCTTTATTCTGATGCATTATATCTGGGTGCTGTCTTTTTTTCTTGATGAGTCTGGCTAAAGTTTTATCTCTTAGTTTCATTGATTTTTCTATTTTTTTGTCTCTATTATACCCATTTCTTCTCTGATTTTTATTTTTCCTTCTACTACTTTGAATACTGTTCTTCTTTTTTTTTAGTTCATTGAGGTGTAAATTTGAAAGGTATATCTGATATTTTTCTTGCTTTTTGAAGTAGGCCTGTGTCACTATGAACTTCCATCTTTGAATTGCTTTTGCTGTGTTTAATAGATTTTAGAAAGTTGTGTTTCCACTTTCATTATGTCAAGGTATATTTCTTTGATTTCCTTTTTGATTTCTTCATTGACCCATTGATTCTTTAGTAGCATGTTTTTCAGACTCCATCTGTTTTGGTTTTTTTTTCACAATTTTTCTCTTAATTTATAGTTTCATACTGTCATGCTTGGAAGTGATTTCAATCTTATTAAATGTATTGAAACATGTTTTATGGCATAACATGTGACCTATACTGAAGAATATTCCACATGCTCTTGATTCAAGAATGTATATTCTGCAGTTTGGGGATGAAGTGTTTTGTATATATCTATTAAGTACATCTGATGTAATGTGACATTTAAGGCCAATGTTTTCTTACTGATTTTCTGTCTGGATGATCTGTCCATTGATATAAGTGGGGTATTAAAGTCTTCTAATATTGTTTTACTGTCAGTTTCTCCCTTGATATCTGTTAATATTTGCTTTATATATGTATTTGCTCCTATGTTTGGTGCATACGTATTTACAAATGTTATATTCTCTTTGGGAATTGACACCTTTATGATTATGTAAAGATCTTCTTTTCTTTTATTGCAGTCTTTGTTTTAAAGTCTGTTTTATCTAAGTATTGCTAATATAGGTTTTTATTTCCATTTGAATGGAAATTTTTCTCCATTCTTTCACTTTCAACCTGTTTGTGTCTTTAGATCTGAAATGAGTCTCTAGTAGCCAGCATATAAATAGGTCTTGTTTTTTAATTTATTCAGCTACTGTGTGTCCTTTGATTGAAGCATGTAGTCAATTTACATTTAGAGTAATTATTAATAGGTATGTACTTAATGACATTTTGTTCATTGTTTCAGGTTGTTATTGTAGTTTTTCTCTGTTCTTCTTGTCTTGTTCTCTTCCCTTGTGTTTTTATGATTTTTTTGTGTGTTATGTTTGGATTTCTTTATTTTATGTATCTATTATAGGGTTTTAGTTTGAGGTTACCACAATATTTATTTATAAAAATATTTGTATAAATCAGTCAATCTTAAGTTGATAGTTACTTAAGTTTGAACACATTCTAAAAATTTTAACCCATCCCCCCACAGTTTGTTTATGTCATATTTTACATGTTTATATTTCGTGTGTCCCTTAACTACTTATTGTAGTTGAAGTGAATTTTACTGCTTTTGTTGTTTAATCTTTATATTAACTTTATAAGTGTTTGATTTACTACATTTATTATATATTTGCTGATACCAGTGAGACATTTTTCTTTCATATATTTTCTTAATTCTAGTTATGACTTTTTCTTTTCCACTTAAAGAAGTTCCTTTCACATTTCTTGTAAGGCTGGTTTAGTGGTGAAGAACTCCTTTAATTTTTGCTTGACTCAGAAAATTTCTTTCTCCTTTATTTCTGAATGATATTCTTGGTTGTAAGATTTTTTTCCTTTTCAGCACTTTGAATGTATCATGCCACTCCCTTCTTCCCTGAAAATTTCTCCTGAAAAATCCACTAATAATCTTATGGGTGGGGTCCCTTATATGTAAGTAATTGTTTTTCTCTTGCTGCCTTTAAAATTCTCTTTATTTTTCTCTTGGCATTTTAATTATAGTGTGACTTGGTATGGATCTCCTTGAATTCATCTTGTTTGGGGTTCCCTGTGCTTCCTGGACCTGAATGTCTGTTTCCTTCCCCAGGTCTGGAAAGTGTTCAGTCATTATTTCTTCAAATAAGTTTCTGCCTCTTTCTCTCTTTCTCTTCTTTCTGGACTTCTATAATGTAAAGGTTAGTATGCTTGATGTCCCAAAGGTCCTTTAAACTATCCTCATTTTTTAAATTCTCTTTTTTCCTGTTCTAATTGGGTGATTCCCACTACCCTGTACCATCTAATCTATTATTAATTCCCTCTAGTGAATTTTTCATTTTAGTTTTGTATTCTTCAGCTCTGATTTGTTCTTTCTTGTGTTTTCTAACTCTCTGTTGAAATTCTCCATTCTTCTCCCGAATTCATTGAGCATGTTTATGACCATTACTTTGAACTTTTTACTAGGTAGATGACTTATTTCAATATCATTAAGGACTTTTTCTGATGTTTTGTTTTATTCTTGTGTTTCAAACATATTTTTTCTATTTCTTAATTTTGCTTGTCTCTCTGTGTTTGTTTCTATGTATTAGGCAAAACTGCTACCTCTCTCAGTCTTTAAGGAGTGGCCTTGTATAGGTGATAATCCTTCTTTTTTAACCTGACCTACCTCTTGGTTGTCTCTCAAATCTGTGTGCCTATCTGTATCACTTGATATGTTCTTGATATGCCTCTGTGGTTGAGAGTGTGCCAAGACCTGTCAGTGTTCCAAGGAAGGAATCTCATTTAGCCCATAGTTTCAGGCTCACTGGAAGCCAGATCTTCAGACAGCAGCTTTTGATGTGTGCAGCTATACAAATCCCTGTGGGTCTAAAGTGTTATTCTCCTCTGGCCTCCAGACCAGGAAATCTGGAGGTGTCCTGGGTGACGTTTACCAAAACTGGGGCTTTTGGTAAGTAGATAATCTCCTTTTTGAGGAGTTTGGTCAAGATGTAGTGAGGCCAAGGCAGTGCTCAAGGATGTTGTCTCCCTGCTTATATTCCCCGGAGTGCCTCTTTAGCCTCTAGATGTGTGAGAAATCTGAAGTCTGCCTCTCCCGATGAAATTCCAGATCAAGTAAATAAGCCTTTATCCCAGGAAGACTGGGGTTGTGTTTCAGTCTGCTGTCTGTGCAGTGTGCTGGCGGAGGTGGCCTGTGAAGAACTCTTTCTGACTTCTAAAATCCCGTGGAGCTCAGGAACACCAACACCCTTGGACACCAGTGCCAGATGATCAAGGGATATCCTTTGTGTGGATTAAGCATGGCTGCTGACTTTAGCTAGGCACCTGGAGACTTTAGGGGGAAGGGCTTGCTCTCTTGCTTCAGAAAAACAAAAGGAATATGACTTGTGCCTGTGGGCTTCAGAAGTGCAGCAAGAGAGTTCCTTGTCTGTGCATGTGCATCAGCTTGAGGCCAGGAGCAGGAGAATGCTGAGATTGCTTGCAATCACCGGCCTTAGTCAGGGGACAGGGGAATGTCAACTCTGCTTTAGTCTGGGAGAGGAATAATGCCATGAGCACTAATGTTTCCCAGCTCCAGTCAGTGGGCAGGGTGCTGTTGTAACTGCTCATACTTGCAGACATTAGCTAGGGAACAGGAGAATGCCATGACCATTTGTGTCCACCTGCCCCAGCCAGGGAATGGAGGAGTGCTGCAACTACTAGTGCTTTCTGGCTTCAGCAAGGTGGCAAGATAGTGTTGAAATTACTCATCCCCATGTTTGAGCTCACCCTCCTATGCTAGCAGATTAGGGGGGAATGTGACAGTGGTGTCTGCCAATCCCTTAGTCTATGCAGAACAGAGGGGAGAATTTCCAGTGGCTCTCTCCCCTCCAGCCAATGATTTTAGATTTGCAAATGCCTCTCCTTCCTACATAGTCTTGGCGCTTTTCATATTGCTATGATTCTTTGGGTCTTGTTGTGAATGAGACCACATGTAAGCCCTTGAAGGAGTCTCAGTTTCCTATAGCACTTTGGAACTTTTGGACGTTAGTACTTGGTTTTCTAAACTCAACATTTTGAGAGCTTGTCTCTCCAGTGTAGATCCCAGGGGCCAGGGTTCCTAATGTGGGTCTCCAACCCCTCTTTCCTCTGGGAAAAGCACTCATTTGGTGAGATACCTCCGTAGTGTGTGACACCATGCTGGGGCTGAGGGTTTTGGGTGAGAGTGTTTTTTGTCCCTTCTACTGCTCTTGATGTGTTTTGTAATCCTTTGTTGTGGAACATGTTGTTCATCTAGTTCTCAAGTTCTTTTGAGAGGGAATTGATCCATATGTAGCTGTATATTTGATGTGTCCATAGGAGGAGGTAGGTTCCGGCTCTTCCTATGCCACCATCTTGAACTACCCCAATCTGTGAGTTCTTTAGTTTTGTAAGCTTAGGGAAGTAAAGGTATGTTGCAAGACACCATTGAATCATTGGTACCCTACAGTTCTATGTCTGTGAACTTGGGTATATCTCCCCAAAATTCTTTATAGCTGGGACAGAAGCCTATATATCTCCTTAAAGAACTGGAGTGGACCAATTATTCCACTTAAACATCACTGTTAGAGTGTGGAAGACCCAGAATGCTTGTAGGCATTCTGGATGGGGTGGAGTGGGAGGAGGGAAGTCTATGAGGGTTAACTGTCCTGGGCACAGCCTGTGGAAGTCCAATTCTCTCAACTACCCAGAGTTACAGTTTAAATATAGGTTTGGGTAGAGATCTGTGGCAAACTAGGTTTGATTTTTGTATCTGCACAGTTATTCAAGGGACCCTAGAATGTCTTAGGGATTCCAGCACAGAGTTTAATGAGTATGAGAGAGTTTAATGAGAATGGGCACCCACTGTTGTGAATTATATAGTGAATAGGTGTATTATCCCTCATCATATAACTGATACACAAAACACCAGGCTCCTCACATGATTCAAAATAGGTAAGAATCGCTAAGCGTGATTGGTAGTCTTCTCTCTTTAAAATGGAGCTGCTTATCATTTTTACTTTTACAGATAATGCTTTTCTACAAATATTTAAATAGCCCAGGGTAGTTCAGTTTGCACATTCAGGAAGGTCAGGTACACAATATTCCAGAGCTCAGTTCACCCGCTTTAGATTAAATTGTGTTTCAGCATGCAGGCCTCAAGTCTTACTAGCTTTACAAACATACTTCAAATGATGATCTAAGTCATTTGTTGTGTGTGAAGCTGCAGATGTATCTGGGCCTTAACAGCTTTGAAGCAAAGAAATTATGTTCCTTCCCCAAAAGGCTTATGATCTAAAGAAAATGATTGAGATTAGTTCACACAGGAAATAAAAGAAGAAGGAATGCAAATGTCTGTGGCCGATGGATTTACTGAGCAGTGGATTTATAGGAAAAATTGATCACTGAGTGTCAATCAGGAAAGAATTTTGTCTTGGAAATTTCTATGTATAGTTGTAATATAGAGTTCAGTGGAAATAAAACAAAAATAAAGGCTTTTATTCTAAACTTGCTGGAAAGCAAGTTTAGAATATTTAATCTTTTTGTACTACTGCTCTTAATTATTAGCACTTAAAATATTGCATTAAGTCTATTTCTTGAAGTGCTATGCAAAGCCCAATTAAAGTCTATTTTACAAATTGTCCACATTTGTAGGAGTTAACCATCTAAAAGATCTGAAAGGCTCTATTTGTATATTTTGTTGAATATATAATGCTCCAAGCACTTGCAATCTGCTTCCTTTGCTTTGAACTGAATTTTTCTTTACATGTGGAAAATTCTTTATCATGCATTGATCTGAAGAGGCCCACTGAGTTTCTGTGTCAAACTCTTTTATATAACTTTTAATAAGCACACCTTTAACTGAATCTTCTAAGTTCCTTTTTTACCATGTACTTTCTCTGCATTGATGACCCCATGTAATATTTCAAGAACAGAATTTATTCCATGGCCAAATGAAATATTTTTTTAAAGAAGTCTTTTCACCCCTGTCAAATTTTGAGAAAGCTTTCTGAGCAAGTGGCAGCAAAACTTTAAGGGATGATGTATATCATTTCAGTTGATATTTTCTATATCTAATATTCTGATTTTTCCTCTTTATTCCTTCTCAATGGGACTCAGTATAGACAGTAACTCCCAGTCTTAAATTTCTTCTCTTCTTTCACAGTGGACCTGTTAACCAAAATATAAGCATGTGGATGTGAGTCAATGAGACAGCAAGAGAGAATAACTCTTTTTAGGAAGTGGCAAACATAAATATTTTAAAATAAATCATTTTAAAACTTCATATTTACTATAATTTTCTTCACTTTTAACATTTGTACTTTTCTTCACTTTCATGTAATGCTAAAATTTTCATGAGGGTTTTGGTAAAACCTTCACTAATGTCTAGGTAACAATTTATTTACCATATCTCGCCCATTTCATGGTACTGATTTCATTTTAGTATTTTATAGAGGATACTTGGTGTTTTACCCATAGGTTTTGACCAAATAGATCTCTGTCATTAAATATTTAAAAACTTTTTTTCTAAATTGATGAAATTTGAAGTTTTTTATTCGTTCACTCAATCACATTCATATATTTACCAGGCATGAGTGTGTGCGCCAGAATCTGCTAAGATATGGGAGGAATGCAGAAATAACTAAATGGGTGTTTCAGAGAGTACACAGTCTGATGAGTGGCAATGGCAAATGCAATTACTTTATAGTAGTATCAGTATTGTAACAAAATTAACCAGTAAGTTTTATAGAATTAGGAAAAGGAAGTACTACTATTTCATAGGGCAGCTGGTTAATTTAATCTAAGATACAATAGAAGAGGTTTTTGGGTAAAGAAGGAATGTGGTATATTCTAGAGGGAAAAGGGCAGCGTGAGCAATGCAAAGAAACAATTATTTTGTAGATATAAACTAGATTGTTTTAGATAGCCTCATCCCCAAATGGGATACTTGGAGTCATTCTCATCTTGAGTTGAAGGTAAATGACAGGAGGTATAACTAGAGAGATGATTATATGTATATTTAAAGCTAATCTGGTGCCTATCATTACTAGGTGCTTCCCATATTTTAACCCTTTATTTTTTATTGTGATACCTCTGTGTTATGTACTAGTATACAACTTGTACAGATAAGGGAATGAATTTAAGACAGATTAAATCTAGCCAAAGTTTGCTAATTAGCGGCCAAGCCCCCGGCATTTGCTAACTCGTAGCCCATACTGTTTCCACCATATCAGTAAAGAGCATTGATTTCCAGGGTAAAGGAGTTTGGCTTTGTACTAAAGTAAGTGGAAAGCAAGTATTAGCATGATTAGATCTGAAACTGAGAAAACTTATCTCAGCAGACAGGTCTGTAGACGTTGGCAGAGGAGCAGGGATTAATAGATAAAAAGTCATTCTAACAGACAAGGCGGAAGATAATAATTGTTCCAAACAGGGCAGAGCATGTGATTCTCTTTGCAGAGAGTGGAATGGAGAGAGATTATGAGACAGATTTAAAAGAAAGAAGGTGAAGAAGGAAGTGAAAGCTCACTACTTTGAGGTAGTGAGCTTTTTTATATACCAGATATATATTTTTTCCATCTGTACATTGTGTCACTTGAATCCTCACAGTAACCCTATTCCTTCATTTGCTCTATCAACAAATGTTTGTGTTATCTTGTAAGGAATAGAAGGTATGATCATGAATTAAAACATAGTCTCTGCTGTCTAGGAGTTTATAGTCTAATCTAGGGTATTGTTAGATCTCTTTTACAAATGTGGAAAGATAAAATCAGAGACATTACCTCCTCCAAATTCAAATGGTGGTTTAGCTTTACATTGCCGCCTCCCAGTCTTCTGACCTTGTTTCTCACATCTATACCAAGGAAGTCCAGTATCTCCACTTATTTCTTGAAGATCATTGTTATGTACACCTCCAAAGAGTGATGCCAGCAGATGATTAAGACTTGCTCCAGGTGTTGTCAGAACACTGAATATCAACTTATGGGTGAGTGGAGTCATGACGATAAATTCTTTGTCGTTGAGTCTCATATTCTACTTCACCTTCCAGTCCAACTCTCTAGATCCATTCATGTATATGTATTCCTGCTTCCTGCCAGTACAACTTAGCCAAGTACTGACATATTTTTGGTATGCCAGCTATTTCTTACTGGAGAAGGGACTTTATATTACCACTTCAGCTGTGTTAAGACATGACATTATTTGCCTGAATGTAATGAGAAGAACTGGGGAAGATCTAGAAGAGAGCAAGTATTTTTGTAAGAGACATCTGCCTCATCTGAATCCATTGTACAATTTCCAGTCAAGAAGTTGTTGATCACTGGATGAAGTGAGGCTATTCCTACTAATGCATAAGATTCAGAGAATTGGAGAGTTCAAGATTCTCAGGTTCATCTAACTAATATCCCTATCTTATATTTCTTAGTTCTACTCCTATTTCCTATTAAGGATCGGAATTTGACAAATGACCTGTTGAAACTGTGCATTCAGTCTCCTTTGCAATTCTATCCTGATTATAATGATATCTTGGGCTGATTTTCTGCACAGTATGCCCCTCAAGAGCTGAGAATCTCCTCAAAAAGATGGAAGAGAGGCCCTCTGGCTTTCAGATTGTAACTTGAATTGGCAAATGGCTACCCTGATCCTTTTTTGTCCCCAACCAAGATTTCTATTTCTATTAATAGAAATCAGTCTGCTCTACAATGTATGAAATTGGTGAAAATATTACTGATTATGAAGCCACTACCTGTAAGGGATTATTATGATCACAAATAGCAAATAGTGGGGTGCATTGTCAACTTATGAGTAAATGGGCCCAAGGCTTGGCTTGGTCCGGTCCATTAGTTATTGAACCCTCATCTCTAAATCAAGTGTATGTAAAAGGGAAGAAAGAGTGGATGTGTGATTTGGAAATTCTGTGTGGTTGGTATTTGATCGTGGGCTTTTACACTGTGGTGGATTTGAAAGCATCAGGATGCTTTGGAGAAAGATAAACCCCTGAATTCACAGGGTCCAGATTCTGTACATCCTATATGTCCATCCAGGATATCACCTACTCCATCAGGAGAAACAGTGAGTGTTTCATAGAAACCAGACCAATCACTAGTACCCTCTACTAGCCCTTGTATCATCTTTCCTCTTCCTTAGCATCTCTGTTGGAATGCTAGTGGTTTCATGTTTCCATACTAGTGAATTCACCCCCAATAGCCCATGATGGGAATCAGAATACACAGGGGAGATAATATCTCAATCTCTGGAAAGAGGAATGTCGGGAAGGCAGTCATGATAACTTCAAAGAGCTTTAAAAAGTTCTACACATATCTCACGTTTCCTCCAGGGAAAGGCAGGAAGGCTCTGAAAAAGGTGCCAAGGAATAGGGTGTTTAGATCAGCTGAAATCACCTAGGAATTCTAAAAGAGGAGTTGCTGAGTTCAGTCAGTTTTGGGTGAAATTACACAGAACCAATATTAGCTAATTCTGAACCTATTTTACTTTCACTTGTTTTCTACGTTGCTAAACTCTTGGCTCTGTGATTTTTCACTTTCATTTTTTGGTGTAATTCTTTGGAATTAGACCTTGCCCAGGAGTTGAAGCTCAATTCTTTGCTCTCAAATCTCCACTCTCTGCTCATCACACTGATCCTGACATTCCAGCTCTTCTCAGGTGATAACTGCTTACTTACTCCAGACCTTGACTGGCAGAACCCAAGGTTGCTCATTCACTCAGTTGGCATCAGGCTCTGCCACCCAGCTTCAGCAGAATAGAAGGAAATTTGACAAATAACATCAAATACTTCTAAGAATTACAGTTAAATTGAGACTGAAAAGTCCTCTCCTAGTATTTCAGTTTACAAAAGGTGATTTGCTTTAAGAAGGCCAAGAGAAAAACTGTTTGGATTTGCAACAGATAGATGCAAGTGAGAAGTAGGCTATTGTTTCACTTGGAGTTAAAGCTTTCCTTAGAAAAGATGTGCTCCAGCCATGCCAGTTATAGAACAGTTAGAGTAGGCTGCCTTCCTTCCTGATGCACAACTTGTTATCAGTACAACCTGGGAACACCATTACTTTCCAAAATATTCCAGAAATATTGTAGGGTATTCTATAAAGGCCTTTGACTGGACTCATGAGTTTTTAGGCTCAGAGAGAATGAGTCCAAAGAAAGTTCTGGTTCAAGGCCTTTCCCCAAGATGCTGATAATATTTTTAATAACTCTGTGACTTAAAGAAAAATTTGAAAAGAGAAATAAGACAGAGATGAATCTTATCTGTAGGACTTCACTATTTTGCTCTGGCAACACTGAATATTTGGTTGAACCACCTACTTACTGCAAAACACTGGGTTTCCCAAAGATACCATGAGTTTTTGAAACACACATAGAGATGGTGTTAAATACAGTGTTTCAACATATAAATGTGTCATATCATAATGACAAGTCATTATATTTTACAACCCTTGGAATCCAGTGATATTAGTGCCAGTGATTTCAATAACATGCGGGGATGGGGAAGCAGGGAAGGGTTGTTTGGATCCTAAAGAGGAAAGTTCAATTATTAAGTATATAATTTAGCAGGAAGTTTTTCTACAGGTGAGTATATTTCTGTGTTTATTTTGGGACTCAATTTTTAGCCAGGTGAAACCCTCAGATATTAGATATATCCACATGTATACCCTCCAGTAGTAATTGTTCTTTTCTTCCCATTCCATTGGGGTTATGAACAGTAGTTCCTGTCAGAGCACATTTCTCCTAGGAATTCTACCCCAGAAGGTAAAGAAAAAGCATGCCCTACTGATGCGGCAAACTCGTCCTCTGTGCACCAGTGCCAAATCGAATCTCAGAGACAGAGTTTTGGGTGAAGTAGAAAAGAATAGCTTTATTGCTTTGCCAGGCAAAGGGAGACACAGCAGGCTCCTGCCCCGAAACACTGTATGTCCCAACCTGGGAGGATTTGATGAGGAGTTTTATAGCAGTGGTTCAAGTGTGGGATTGCTGATAAGATTAGAGTGTATGCAGGGCCTGCACTCCTTTAATCCGACCTCAGGTGGTCTCCAGATAAGCTTCTCTTCTCTGGTTCCCAAAGCTATCAAACTGTGACCTTCTCTCTGAAATGAGGGTTGCTTCATCTTCATTTATTGGGGGTTTTAGTTGTATAAAGAGCTCAGAAGATATTGTGTTTCCCTTGCCACAGAACCAGGACCCTGCTCCAAGGCTGCACTATTTTTTCTTGGCTGCTCCTCCCTTGTCTCTGCATCCCCTCCCTTCCCTGATTAGCAACTGTTTGAACCTGCCCTTTGGAGCTCAGGGAAGGTCATGGAGGCTGAACAGAAAGGCTTCCATGCCCGGGAGCCCCACGGGGTCCTGCTTGTTTTAACTATCTCTGCCAGCTAATTCCTAGCAAAGTTATTTAGATTCCCTGGGCTTCAGTTCCTTCAACTGTAAAATGGAGACTAGTAGTTCCTTTAATATAGAGTTATTAGGAGAATCACATAAATAGCACATGAAAAACACCTAGTATAAGAGACAGAACACAGTTTAGCCTAAACACATTTCGATTCCTATATTCTTGGTGTAAAAATCATGATTTCAGGGCTTCCCTGGTGGAGCAGTGGTTGAGAGTCCACCTGCCGATGCAGGCGACACGGGTTCATGCCCCAGTCCGGGAAGATCCCACATGCTGTGGAGCAGCTGGGCCCGTGAGCCTGCACATCTGGAGCCCGTGCTCTGCAACAGGAGAGGCCACAACAGTGAGAGGCCTATGTACCACAAAAAAAAAAAAAAAGAAAAGAAAAGAAAAAACATATCATGATTTCATTACCTTTGGTAAGACTTCTTTTTCTTTTCTTTCTGAAGCTTTATCTCTAAGTTCAGTATTTACTTTGAAGTACATTGATCTTTGGTCTTTCTTTGAATTGCCACGATTTGTCATTTAAACCTATATTGAAAATAAATGTATTTCTTTGCTAGGCAGAGTTATATTTAGATATTTTTAGTTGAGTCCAATTTAAGGTATTTAAATCATAATCTGTTTCTATTTTACTTTCTCAATTAAGTGACTACTTTTGTTAACAATTTTCTAAATTAGGGATACAGATCAAGAAAATTTTCTGTCATCTTAGTACTTTAAGGTGTTATTTTAAACCTGCCAATCCTGTTTGTTTGGCCCACACATTCCCTCTCCCCAGTTTATCTATGCTGGATGAGATGTAGCCTGGTATGTAAACAGAGGAGCTGGAATAAGATGTATGTATGGAGTAAGTAGGAAAAGCCAGGACCAAAATATCTTGGAGCAATATTCAATTCATCCATCAAGTGTCTGTTCACAAGGTCTGGTTTGCATCTGATATCACTTCTGATTGAGTAGTAATGAAGCTATGCAAGTTGTTAAATGTTTTAACTATCACCTTTCTCAGGAGGGAACTCGAAGCTTCACACAATCTCTGTGGGTTAGAGATTGACAAGAAAAAGTCTGGAAACAGAACTGGGATTGAGGATTAGGGTAGTAGAACAATAGTCAACTGTGTAGAATTAAATGAAATCTTGGTGTAAATTTCATGTCTTATGTGTCTGATTTTAAAGCCCACACATAAAGAAACATACATTCTAGCACCTCCTAATCTCAGAGATGGGTTTGAATGCTTTCTCTTCTATTAATTTGCTGTATTAGCTTGAGTAACTTCTTCTTGGATTAGTTTTTAATGTGCATTTTTTGATTATTGTGATACTGATCTCTCATGTTTAATCATAATATTTGTGAGTTTCTAAAACACAGTTGGTGCACAGTACTTTTTAAATACCTTCTCCTTACCCTGGATACCCAACATTGCTGTGAAATCAAGTATGATATACATTGCCAAGGTACTCCTAGCAATATGACCTACTTCCTCAAATTTGTCACTAATCCTCTCAAGATGTATAATTTTATTTTATCTCGTGACAAAAAGAAAAACTGTTTTGAGGTCTGTTTTTTAGAGTGTATTTATTTTGTTTTCACAAATAAGCTATACTCTATATTTCAACTTTGTTTTGATTTTTAGAAAGGATAATTTTAAATTAACTTTATAATTAGAGTCTATTAAAGGTTTTCTTTATGATTTCCTTTTCTGTTTCCATATCTTTAAACTCATCATTATTTTATATTTTCCCTGAGTTATTCATTGTTAGTATTAAAGTGGCCATTGATGAAAATAATTAACATATTCACATACAATAATAGAAATTAGTTTTCAACAAGAGTTTCAATTATTACTAGTTAATAATGTTAATTTTTTAAAAAGTTTTGGTGTATTTTAAAATTTTTCATTAATATTTTGTAGTTTTCTGTGTACAAGTCTTTCACATCCTTGATTAAGTTTATTGTTTTTGTTTTGGATGCTATTGTAAATGGAATTATTTTCTTTATTTCCTTTTCAGATAGTTTGTTGTTAGTATATAGAAACACAACTAATTTTTGTATGTTGATTTTATGTCCTGCAACTTTTAAAAACTTGTTTATTAGTTCTATCAGCTTTTTTGTGACATGTTTAGGGTTTCCTACATATAAGATCATGTCATGTCATCTGCAAATAGAGATAGTTTTACTTCTTCCTTTGTGATTTCGATGTCTTTTATTTGTTTTTCATAACTAATTGCCCTAAGACTTCTAGTACTATACTGATACTATATTGAATAGAAGTAGCAAGTGTAGGTATCCTTACCTTGTTCCTGATCTTAGACGAAAAGCTTTAAGTTTTTTACTGTTGAGTGTGATGTTAGCTGTGGGCTTGTCATATGTGGCCTTTATTATGTTGAAGTAAATCCCTTCTGTAACTAATGTGTTGAGAGTTTTTATCATGAAAGTGTTTTGAATTTTGTGAAAAACTTTTTCTGCATCTGTTGAGAAGATCATGTGATTTATATTCTTTATTCTGTTGGTATGTCACATTAGTGGATTTGTGTATGTTGAACCATCCCTGTGTTCTAGGTGTAAACCATACTTGGCCATTTTATATGATCCTTTTAATGTGCTGTTGAATTCACTTTGTTAATATTTAAGGATTTTGAAGCAGTATTCATCAGGAATATCAGCTTGTAATTTTCTTGTGGTGTCTTTGTCTGGCTTTGGTAACAGGGTAACGAGGACTTATAATACATGTTTTGGAGTATTCAATGCTGTTTAACTTTTTGGAACAGTTTGAGGAGAAGAATCAACATTAATTATGCTTTAAGTGTTTGATAAAATTTATAAATGAAGTCATCTGGTCCTGGGCTTTTCTTTAGTGGGAGGTTTTTGATTACTGATTCAATCTCCTTACTCTATTGGTTTGTTCAGATTTTTTTTTTAAATTTCTCCCTGATTCAGCCTGGGTAGGTTGTATGTTCCTGAGAATTTATCCATTTCTTCTAGATTTTTCAATTTGGGATGTAGTTGTTCATAGTAGCCTCTTATGATTCTTTTTATTTCTCTGGCATCAGTTGTAATGTCTCCTCTTTCATTTATTATCTTATTTGAGTGTTCTCTTTTGTTCTTAGTCTAAAGATTTATCAATATGCTTTTTCTTTTAAAAAATCTTAGTTTCATAGATTTTTAAAATTGTTTTTCTATTCTCTATTGCATTTATTTCTTAAATTGAACCCTTGTCTTATACTCATCAACTCAAAATGGATTATACTTAAATATAAGACTCAGAACTGTAAAACTCCTAGAAGAAAACATAGGAGAAAAGCTTCATGACATTGATCTTGGCAATGATTTCTCGGCACCAAAATCATAAGCAGCAAAACCAAAGTAGAAAATGGGGGTACATCAAACTAAAGTTTGTGTACTGTGAAGCAAGCAATCAACAGAATGAAAAGGCAACCTGTGGAATGAGAGAAAATATTTGAAATCATATTTAATAAACAGTTAATATCCAAAATATATAAGGAACTCCTATAACTCAATAGCAAAAAAAAAAAAAAAAGAAAAGAAAAGAAAGAAAAAATATGCAGAAGACTTGAACAGATGTTTCTCCAAAGAAGACATAAAAGGGGTCAACAAATAAATGAGAAGAGGCTCAATATCACTAATCATCAGGGAAATGCAAATAAAACCACAGTGAGCTATCATCGTATACCTGTTAGGATGGCATTATCAAACAACAACAACAAAAGATAGCATGTGTTGGTAGAGAGTAGAGAAATTGGAACTCTCGTATATACTGTTGTTAGGAATGTAAAATGATGAGGTTGTTATGGAAAACAGTATGGAGGTTCCTCAAAAAATTAAAAATTGAACTACCATATGCACCAGCAATCCCACTTCTGGATATATTGTACATCTGAAATAATTGAAGTCAGGACCTCAAAAAGATATCTGTACTCCTGCGTTCATTGCAGAATTATTCACAGTAGCCAAGACATGGAAATAATTAATCTACATGTCCATTGGCAGATGAGTGGATAAAGAAATTATAGCATGAACGTACAATGGAGTAGTATTCAGCCTTAAAAAGAAGGAAATCCTTCTTTTGCTTTGACAACATAGATAGACCTGGAGGACATTATACTAAGTGAAATTAGGTAATTAAAGAAGGACAAATACTGCTTGATTCCAATTATATGAGGTATCTAAAAGAGTCAAACCCACAGAAGCAGAGAGCAGAATGGCTGAGGGAAGGAGGGAAAGGGAAGTTTCTCTTCAATGGGTAAAGTTTGTTATGTAAGATGAGTAAGTTTAGAGATCTGCTGTATAGCGTTGTGCCTGTACTTAACATTACTGTATCGTACATTTAAAAATCTCAGAGGTTAGATTTCATGTGAAGTATTCATAGCACAATAAAAACTTTTGGATGAGAAATCAAGTTAACAAAATGTATTTTATGAACAAAATTATAATTATTTCTTTTTATTTTGAATTTTATTAATCTGCTCTTACCATGTAATGTTTTATTTTGTGATGAAATACTTCCTCCAAATAATTTCTTGTTCCCTATATAATCTTTTAATCACATTCTCTCAAAGACCTGGAATGAGTAACAATGATTTAAAGGAGACACATTGTCTCCATTTTCATTTAAATTCTAATTAGTTTATTTCAATTTCATCATGTTCTAACTTTCATTACAAATTTTATCTTGGGTATAGGTAATTCATTATAATCCTTCTATAGATCTTGGCTTTTCTGACTTTAATCATAGCAATTTATTCAGAATATTTAATGTGACAAACACATTAAAAGCATTATCTTCCTCTACTATTTTAATACTCTGAGTTAAGAACTATCATTACCTGTATTTTGTAATTTAGAAGACCAAGTTTTACAGAGGTTAAGTAAGGAGCCCACACTGATATTGCTCCTCAGAGGCAGAGATGGAACCCAAACCCGAGTTTTAGAATATTTAGAGAAAAATAAAGAGAAAATACCTAGTTGTTGGTTTCTTTTCAGAAATAATATCTATATCTTTGGATTAGGATGTTCAAATTTTACGGAGGTTATTTTCTCTTCAAATCATATGAACTGCACTCAGCCAGTAATAATCACTGAAATATTTAGATGCCAATTTTAGCAATACAATTCATGGGGTCAGTTATGATGTTTTACCCTATTCATTTAGCAAAGATACAATCCCACTGGTGAAATTTCCTTCCAGGATTGGGAAAAATAAAAGAATTTTGCCTGTACCTTTTGATAATTTGTGTTTCTTCCCTTGAAATTAGTCTTCAGTAATAAATTAAAAATGGACAACAAACATCTGAAAGTTTGGTAAATTAAAAAGACTAATGATGCATGTTGGTAAGAAAACAGGCAAGCAGTCTTTGATCGTCGGTGTGTAAATGGAATTAAAATTTTTGGAGGGCCAATTGCCAATAACTTGGAAAATTAAAACATGTAAACGTTGGACTCAGCCATTCCACCTCTAAGATTTCCTACCTCTCAATTATGCAAATAGATATCAGAAAGGATACTCACTAAAACTACATACAAACTGTATGATTTGCTTAACTCCCCTGTAAATTGGAGTTTTTAAGAGAATCTACATTATGGAGTGTTGTATGAGGTAATCAATTGAGTAATTAATTTGCATCTACCAGTGGTAAGTTTGTAATCTTAAAAGAAAATATTTTGTCTTTAATCAACTTTACTTCATTTTTAAATTGCAAAAATAATATATACTTGTTAGGACATGTGAAACAGTACGAGATGGAAAAATTTCCTCCTCTGACCCTGTAAGAAATACTTTGATTTTGATAATTGACCACATGGGAGATCTTTGATTGGAGCTCTTGTGTGAATTAGAAATGATTTCCTGGGGTTTTGAGTTTATTCTAAGAGCTAATAGGTTGAGGAAATCTATTCATTCTATTAGAATATTAGAGTTGGATCATTGTTTGCTAATTGAGATACCCTTAAACCAACATGGAGATAATAATCAACAGCCAGATCAACCCCTCTAAATTACTAACACTGATATATAGCACTAATGTCACTTACCCATACACAAATCCTCTTAAGTAGTAACATCCTTTGGACCTTTCTGCCAAGTGCACATCTTTCTTAAAAATATTTTAACAGAGATTTAAAAATATTATTAGATACTCTGAATTCATAGTAATTAAGGAGCATCACAACCATTGGGGGAAAAATTTGACAAAATGTTCTAAAAGTAGATTGCAGAAATAATTGAAAAAAGACAAAACAGCTTGAGAAGGTTTAAGACCTTAACCATCCCCGCTTTGACAGGGTCCTTATTAATATGTAGAAACGATAAATCACTAGTCTAGGAATGAAAACGTGGACTTAAAATTATAAAACTTTATGGGACATTACATATTTTCAAGTCAGATTTTAAGATCAGACCACTAGTTGGAGGCAGTCTAAGAACTGACGGCCTATCTCAAGGCAGGACTGTTTTACAAGGCACCACCCATGGTATTTCACTTTGCTATTCCCAGCTAAATATACCTATGGTTGTTGAACAGAGTCACTTTACCTTATACTTGCCTCTCCTGCCTTTTTTTTTTTTTTTTTTTTGTGGTACGCGGGCCTCTCACTATTGTGGCCTCTCCCATTGCGGAGCACAGGCTCCGGACGCGCAGGCTCAGTGGCCATGGCTCATGGGCCCAGCCGCTCCGCGGCATGTGGGATCTTCCTGGACTGGGGCATGAACCCGTGTCCCCTGCATCGGCAGGCGGACTCTCAACCACTGCGCCACCAGGGAAGCCCTCTCCTGCCCTTTATGGACAGGAATTGAAATAAAAGACAAGGAAGAAGCTCACATGTTTACTATAGAATATTGAGTCACTCATTTTACAATTATTTATTAAGCACCATAAAATGCCAAACATGTCCTTCTATTACTGTGGTTACAGACGTGAACAAAGTGATTGTTTTAAGCAAAATGGATTAAAAAATTTAGATGATTTTTAAGGCCTGCTCTATGTGGATTCTGACTTTTCTAGTCTTATCCATACTTCAGTATTTCCTATCCTTTTGTTTTGTTTTTGCTTCTCAAGCACTCTCCAAAGGAATTCTAGCATGCTGCTTAAATGTACGGCATCTGGAGCCAGACTGTCTGCGTCTGGATCCCAGACCTACTCGTTATCAGCTGTACAACCTTAGAAAGTTTTTAAAACTCTCAGTATCTCATCTTTCTTATTGGTAAATTGGGAACGATAGTGTTAATATCTCATATAGAGTTGTTTTGAAGACTAATAATATGGATCATGTGGAAAAGACACTGGCTCATTTTTGTTATTGCTTCTTTAGTCAAGAAACCAATAAAGCAGGAGGAAAAATAAAGTGTTAAACTAGTAAAACACACCCTCCATCAAAATCAGAAAATACTCCACCCCTGTAGCATTACCTCTTCCACTGAAAACTGATCATGGCATGCCTTCCTGCTAAGTTTCAGCATGGCCTTTCAATCAGTCCAGTGGGCCAAGCATTGTGTTAATGAGAAGGGACATTTGAAATGAAACCAATTTGCCATCTGAATCTTTTCTGTAGAGAAAGTTCCAAAGCTTCATATACTGACAGTTTTTTTTTTTCCTGGAAAAAAAGAAATAAATTTGAATGAATCAAAGTTTATTGTAGTTAAGGTAGTCATATATGCCAGTTTGTCTGGGACAGGTTCAATTTTTACCCCACTGTCACTCTCAAAGTTGTCCCACTTTGGATAACAAATTATATGGCCACTTTAATTATAACTTATTATAAAGAGCCATAACATAGTTTATGTTAACTATTTTGAGCTTGATATTTCTACTAACTATCCTTCAGAAGTAGAAACAGACAACAACACAACTGATTTTCATGATACACATAGTGATTATTAAGTCCAGCTGTAGAGACATATTTATATGTATGAGGAAATAACTTCATAAGCCTTTCAAAGGATGAGTCATGTCTTGTGTGCTTTTATTTTTCCATAACTGTTATAAATGTTATATATATGTTATTGCTTCCACAAATGCCTAATTTTTCTGTGTATAAAGTTAGTCAGAATTTCAAGAAATACAGCCTTAAGACTTGTATTGAATGTCTCTTGCGGGCCACCTTCTTTTTAAGTGACTAGAAAAATTTACCATTCTTTTTTTTTTTTTTTTTTTTTGCGGTATGCGGGCCTCTCCTGTTGTGCAGCACAAGGTCCGGACGCGCAGGCTCAGCGGCCATGGCTCACGGGCCCAGCCGCTCCACGGCATATGGGATCTTCCCAGACCAGGGCATGAACCCGTGTCCCCTGCATTGGTGGGCGGACTCTCAACCACTGTGCCACCAGGGAAGCCCAATTTACCATTCTTAAGAGGTTTATTAATTTCTTATCTCCAGATGACAATCTTAAAAATTATGCCACATTCATAAACTATTGGATAGTCTTTTATGAACTAAGGCATATGTTTTTTGTTTATCCTTTAATGTGAATTTATTTTTAAACATTAAATAAATTGAATTTAGGACATATTTGCATATCTCAAATCAATTACATGTAAAAAGTATTTATTTGTATAATTGTGATAGAATTCCTATTATGAGAATAAAGTTTTAGTAATAAACATTTTCATTCAACCGTAGATATTGACTGGTAAAGAAAAAACTTTACTGAACTTTGCCTTTTCACAAAACACTCATGGATTAATTTACAACAAATAATGAGTTGGAAAGTGTTAATGGTTAAATGATTTTTAATTATTTTTAACTTAGCTTCTTTGAAGCTTTCAATATATCATATTAACAAAAATCAGTGGTCCAATATGTCATTCATCAAAGCAGATCTTACTCCTAAATAATCCCCTCACCGTTACACATGTACACACACACAGCATTTGCAAATAATTTGAGTTTTTATAAACCCCTAAAGATTGTTCATTATAAACCACTTATCATTTACAACTTTCCCAGTTGAAGTAATATAAAACCAGTTCAAGCTGATTTTAATGAGAAGTTCAGGTAAAAACAGATGTTATTGGGAAACCCTAAATTTTTACAGACTCCTGATTAAAACCTGAAGACCGGGCTTCTCTGGTGGCAGAGTGGTTGAGAGTCCACCTGCCAATGCAGGGGACATGGGTTCGTGCCCCGGTCCGAGAATATCCCACATGCCACAGAGGAGCTGGGCTCGTGGGCCATGGCCGCTGAGCCTGTGCGTCCGGAGCCTGTGCTCCGCAACAGGAGAGGCCATAACGGTGAGAGGCCCACGTACTGCAAAAAAAAAAAAAAAAAAAAAAAAACCCCTGAAGACCGAAGGGTAAAAAATGTAACATGGTAGACAATATAAATATACTAAAAATCTTTTTCATTGTTTATATTTTAGACAGCCACAATAGTATGATTTTTATAACTGCATAATGTTAGAAAATATTGATTATTTTTGTTACCAATAGGTATGAATTTTGCTTGATAAGTGCATTTCTTCCACATGCAGCTATTAGTTATGCATTTGGGTATGATTTTATAATAAGGTTTGGAGAGTACTAGCATAGAAATATCAGAAATGTACTCACCAATGATATAAGTTTTGGATGCATTATTTCTGCTAGAATACAGTAAAATATTTTGATAAAATCTGTTAAAAATAGACCTTCCTTAGTTTCTGCTTTATAACAAAGTGAATCATATATATATATATATATATATATATATATATATATATCCCCAATTCTCCTCCCTCTTGTGTCTCCCTCCCACCCTCCCTAACCCACCCCTCTAGGTGGTCACAAAGCACTGAGCTGATCTACCTGTGCTATGAGGCTGCTTCCCACTAGCTATCTGTTTTACATTTGGTAGTGTGTATATGTCCATGCCACTCTCTCACTTCGTCCCAGCTTACCCTTCCCACTCCCGGTGTTCTCAAGTCCATTCTCTACTTCTATGTCTTTATTCTTGTCCTGCCCCTAGGTTCTTCAGAACCTTTTTTTTTTTTTGAGATTCCATATATATATGTGTTAGCATATGGTATTTGTTTTTCTCTTTCTGACTTACTTCACTCTCTGTATGACAGACTCTAGGTCCATCCACCTCACTATAAATAAATCAATTTTGTTTCTTGTAAAGCAGTTATACTTCAATAAAGATGTTAAAAAAAATTTTTTTAAATGAAGGCAAAAATGAAAGCTGAGAGAATTCATTGCCAAAGGATCTCTTTTATAAAATCTGTTAAAGGAAGTGTTTTATATTTTGGGAAAGTAATACCAGATAGACTTGCACAAAAGATACAAAAGTGGGACACATATCAGCAAATATAAATTATTATTTCAAGTTTTTAGTTTTCTAAAGCAAAATTAATTTTAATAAAAATAATATTCTATTGGGGGTTTAATGACATTTGTAAAAAATGTATAACTAAAGGATAGTAGAGTTGAAATGGAGGTTGCAATGTTAATTTTATTTGTCAACTTGACTGGATCACAGGGTGCCCAGAATTTTGGTTAAACATTATTTCTGGGTATGTCTGTGAGGGTGTTTGCCTCTGATGAGGTTAGCACGTAAAATCAGTAGACTTAGTAAAGCAGATTGCCCTCCCCAATTTGGGTGAACCTCATCCAACTTACTGAGGACCTGAATAGAGCAAAGAGGTGGAGGGAGTGGGAATTTGCTTGCTGCTTAATGTCAAGCTGGGACAGCAGTCTTCTCCAGGTCTTACTAAAACTGGACTAAATGGACCAAGGACAGAGTTCAAAGGTGAAATGGTCAAAAAGAGTCTTCAGAGGATCCTGACTCAAGTTTGGTCAAGGAGAGAGTGTTTGTCAAATTAGAACAAAGGCCAGATGAGATCTATATCTACTATAGATATAGTAGATATAGGTAGATATAAAATAGTAGATATAAACCCACCTATATTAATAATTATATTAAACATCAATGGTGTAGACACTCCAATGAAAAGACCAAGATATTTAAGCTAATAAAAGGGAAGAAACAGTAATATGCTATCTTCAGTAACCCATTTTAAATAGTTATACTATAAATACATACAAAGTAAAAGTAAAAGGATGAAAAATTTATACCATATAAACACGAATCATAAAAGAGAGAAAAAAAACATTATGTAATAAAAAGAATTCATCAAGGAACTATAACAATCCCAAATGTTATTAGTGAAATAGCAGAACTTAAAACTCCATGGAACGAAATCACAAAACTAAAAAAGGAAAAAGATATATGTACAATTATAATTGAGGACTTCAAAACTCCTCACTTAGTAATTGAAAATATGAGCAGTGAAAAAGTCAGCAGGAATATTCACAATTTGTAGAACCCCATCGACCAATTTGCCCTAATTTATATTTATAGAACACTTTACCCGACAACAAAAGAATGTGTATTATTTTCAAATGCACACAAACTTTTACCAAGATAGACCATATTCTGGTCCATTAAACAAATCTCAATAAATTAAAAAAAAATTCAAAGCCTACAAAGTTTTTCTCTGACCAGCTGAAATTCAACTAGAAATAATAAACAATAAGTGTGTGTATGTGTGCTTACATGTGTACGTTTGTATGAACATTGAAAATGTGTAATAAAAGTAATCACCTACCCATGATGCTGCAATGATTTTTGAGAGAATTAATTTATCACTACAGTTTTTGTCATTATTCTTTAACTAAATGAATAAGAGTCTTCCTAAATATTTTTACAATTTCATTCATTGATCAAATTTTTTCATGACTTTATCATGTCATATTGAATTAATCACATTTAAATCTTTTCCCATTATACTACCTGTAGATATTGTAAGTTTCCCTTTTGAATTATAAATTCTTGTTCACTGAGCAATTTTGAATACAAAGTGTTTCCATTTTTAGGCTTACTTTCATTGTATTGATTTCCAACAGTGAAATTCCGAATCAAACTGGCTGTGAAGAGTTAAGCCATAAATATCTAAGCTGTGTTGGAAAGAGTCTGATCTATGTTGTCTGTTGGAAGTTGTTTTTCTTGTTTGTTAGAAATGGTTCTATGGAGTATGTTTGTGTACTTTAACAAAATAATATATGTGAAGAATATATAACAGTGCCTAGCACATAATAATTAGTCAAAGAATGGGGTCATTCTCTCTGTCTCTTTCTCTTTTTATCCCTTTCAATCTCTCCTTCTCTTGATCCCTCCATCTCTGATTTCCTCAATCCTTGGTCTCTCTTAGTCATGCATATGACTCTGACTTGCTCTCTTGCTCTCTTTCCCTTTCTCTTTTTCTTTCTTTTTCAAACTGAACTAGAAGATCTGGGTTCTAGTCCTGGTTTCATAGACTCAATAATATCTTAGGTTAAACCTCAAAATAAATTGGCTTTTGGAACTCTTGGGGACATTCAATTTCAGAGAAATTTCAAGAGCAGAATGACATATTATTGATAATTCTAATTCATTTATAGGCCTCCAGCTTCCCAATTCCCTGTTTGTCCACTCTTAACAACCAGTTACATGAATTCAGTGCTAGCCCAATTCAATTAAAAATATTATTGAAGGTTGTGTGCAAAGCAATGATTTAATTTCTGAGGAATGATGTTAATAATTATCTACTAAAAAACAACATAGAAAGGTAATATTATAGTCATGAATATGTATACATGTTAGTACAGAGCCTCAAAAACTATAAAAAAACAGAATGCAGAAAACAGTTGATAAAAATAAGCCATTTTAAAACACATCTCTTAGTCTGATAAATTAAGTAGAAAATCACAATGAGAGGTATCTGAGATATGAATAACATAATGAATAAATCTTGAGCTGCTAATTATATACTGTCTATACTCAGCAAACTGGAACATTTATAAAACAGACTATGGATTAGGCCACTAAAAAGCCTGAGTAATCCATAGTATCAGTATCATGCAGAATAAATTCTCCAATTACGATTCGATGTAATTAGGAATGAATGACCCAAAGCTATATTAAAAATCCAGTATGTTTAGAAATCAAATGACATATTGTTAAACAATTTGTATTAAAAGTATAAAGAACAGTAGAAAATATTACTAAGCCAAAGCCATTTCATAGAAAAAAATAATAAAAAATGATATAATTTTGAAAATTAGATGAAATAATAAATTCCTAGAAAACTAAACATTGCTGACTTTAAAATGGGAGGAGAATATATTAATAAACAATAAAAAATAGTATTCAAGATCTCCTGGTCATAAATATTCAAGGTTCAAATGGTTTCATAGAAACTCTGTCAAATTTTCAAGAACAATTAAACTGTCAACACAAACTGGTTAAGAAAAGGTAAAAAACAAACCTTCTAAACTCATTTTAGTCTGCATAGATAAAGAGGAAAAGTATTGGCTCTTCTTACTTATGATTGTACATTAAAAATCAAAATAATTCAAGAGCTAAATGAAAATGTATTACACATAAATGGTAAGTGATATTTATTACAAAAATTACAAAATGTTTCAACATCATAACTTTATTAATATAATTCATATTTTTTTTACTGTATAAGAGATTACTACAAATCAATAAGAAAAAGATAAATACCTTAATATAAGCTTGTGAACAGCTGGACCAGTAACTTACAAAGACTAAAAGGTCAGTAAGTTTATAAAGAGATGCTTGTGTTCATTGATAGAGAATTGAAAATTATATAATGATAATTTTAGATACATTATTGTCCTGGATAATGCTACACATTCGGCAGGATGTGGACTCCAGGAACACTCATGTTCTGCTGGTGGTAATGTAGATTGCTGCAGGACTCCTGGAAAGCAGTCAAGCAATGCTTAGTAAAATGATATATTCATATACCCTATCATATACCTAAAATGATATATTCATATATATTCATATACCCAGAATTGTGAACCTGCAATCCCAATTCTGAACATATAGACCAAAGACATTCTTGCACAAATGCACAAGGGAACATGCACAGGTTGTTTACTGCAGTGTTGCTTATGGTGTCAGCAAGTCGGAGATTCTCTGGGCATCCATAACTTCAGGATGAATAAGTGTACATGGTGGGTGCACTCTGTGGAGTGCTACACAGATATACTAGACAATAGACTAGATGATCACACATGCTGAAAGCAACATGCATAGTAGGAAAATAAAAATAACTAGCTCTATAGCACCATATCATTCTGTTCTTGAAAGCTAAAAAGAACAAAAACAATTCAATTTGTTAGAATACATAGCAATAGAAGTACATGCATCAAATACATTAGACCGGTTTACTATTTTAGGGAGGTATGAAATTGAAGTGGGGAGAAGGTAAAGTATACTAAATAATTGAATAAAGAGATTAATGTCATGAATTAAGGTGTATAACTAACTTTTTGGAAGAGTGAAGGAGAAACGAAGAGTCAGAATGTATCATGTAAAACATAAATGTCACTAGTCCCTGTATGCAAGAGTTTTGCAGTCTAACATCATCCAGTATAATATAATTATTGGAAGTATCCTCTTCCTGACTGTTTTAATACATTTTTTAAGGTATTACTATTTTGTACTCTAATCACAACTTTCTAGAACCATTGCTATGTTAAGATAATCCTTATAAAATTTAAAATTTTGTTGAGATGTAGTTAAACCACAGTTTACAAACTGGAGGATGAATGGACAAATTGGAGCTGCAGATGTGTTTTGTCTGACCTTTATGAAGTTCCTAAATACATAACTGCGAAGACTTAATAATTGTTAAATTTCACAAAAAAGTCAAGATTTTTAGTTTACCTATAACAAATCACAATTTCAATGATACTGGTGCTCTATTTTTCTATGACAATGCATTGGTAGTTACTGAAGAGGAGCTGTTGTTTAAATTTGGATTATGTATTCTCCAGGTCAGCACATCATTGCCTAATGCACTATATGCATTTATATCACCATCCAGGTCCTATTGATACTTGATTTGGTAAGGCCTTAAAGAGTGCATGTGGCGGTACAGGCCCCAAGGCTCAGCAAAGAGGATTCATGTCCATGACCATCTCACACTTACCTGCTGCATCACTCGCTTTTGTCCTTCTACAGACCTTTGGGTTGTAGCAGAGGACATGGGCAATGAGTATGTAGAGGGCAAATTGGAACACAAGGAACAATTTGGAAAGGGGTAGGGTAATTTTTATACACTAAAAACTACCTGTTACTATTCAAGACCAAGTTAAAGTAGAATAGATAAAGTTTATTAAATACAATTATGTGGGGTTTTTTTTGCTGTGGTTCTGCATATATCCAGATGATTTTTAAATCTAATTGTCCACAAGTTAGCTTCTATCCTGATTATTTTTTTATCCTCTTTAATCTCTTTAATTCCCTTTTTCAGATGGTATCTTCACTTTAGATATTTTGAAAGTTCTTCTTTGTTCTAGTCTCATATAAATGCAAACAATAAGACCTGTCAGTATGGTGGATAGAAAACACTAAAACCTATTATTGTAGTGTAGAGTATTTTAACACTTAATTTAAGTGTAGACTAATGCTATGTCTTACATAAATTTACAAAAATGTTTCCAGTTTTCTCCTCTTAAATCTGTATTCATTTATTTTTTATCATGGGGTCTCAGATTTTAGAAATACTCTCCATTTTATTAAGTATTATTAATAATAAGTGTTAAAATACTTTTTCTCTAAGTGTGTGTTTATATACATATATGTACCTACACATATATACACACACATATATATATACATATGTGTATGTGTGTATATATATATATATCCCTTACTGGTCATTTATTCAACAATATTAAGCAAGTCCCATATACTTAACATGATACCAGGAGACAGGGGTGTCTATGGGAATAAGGCGTCTTCTGTGCCCCCAGGAGCTTATGGACTATAGGAGAAAAAGTAAGTGATAAAGTGTAGGAAGTATGAGATGTTTGCTTCTACCTGTAGAGATTGACTAGGGAGATGACAGAGAAAGTTTTTATGGATTCATGGAGGAAGTGACCGAAGCAAGATCTTTTTTCTGCCGCTCATTAACCCTGGGCCTGGCTCCCTCACTTGCTTTCTTTATTACTTATTATTTCACTCTTTTTTCTTTTTACTTGATTAAAATGACTTCTGAGTACACTAAACATTGCTATAATCTAATGAATAGCATTATTCTTGTCTAAAAGAAAAAAGCACTTGTGGAGAAAAAAGAAAACAAATGCAGGCACAGCTATTTTCACCACTTCACTTTAATAAAAAGGGTAATTACTTTAGCCTTGTAAAATAATGAGATTTCCATGTAGTTTTCATCAGTGGGATTTCTTATTCCTATATCAATAACTTCCCCAATAAAATTCTTCCTCTCCAGTCACAATAACATACTTTGTTTCATCATCTACTCTAATGGCACACAGGGCATAAGACAGTTTTAGCTGGACCCAGAAGGACTCTTTATTTTTTTTCTGTTTTGAACTGTAAATGTATTTTAATGTTCATTGGAAAAAAAACTAAGTTGCAATTCAAACCTGTGACTTTATGAATAGCATTGTGTCAGGCCAGGCTAACATGAATAAGTAAAAAATTGGAAAATAAATGGCAAGTAACAGCAAAAATGGTGTATGGATGTGGAAACGTGAGGGTGAATCTTACATGACTTAAGTTTAAAATATCCTAGACTAAGTGCTTTTTATGGTCACTTTTGGTGCTGAAAGCTGAGCCTCTGTGCACTGGTGCTGAATCAAATCTCGGAGACAGAGTTTTGGGTGAAGTAGAAAAGAATAGCTTTGTTGCTTTGCCAGGCACAGGGGGACACAGTGGGCTCATGCCCTGAAAAGCTGTGTGTCCCAATCTGGGAGGATTTGGTGAGGAGTTTTGTAGCAGTGGTTCAAGGGTGGGGTTGCTGATAAGGGTCAGGGTGTGTGCAGGGCCTGCACTCCTTTAATCTGGCTTCAGGTGGTCCCCTGATGAGCTTCAAGGTTATCAAACTGTGACCTTCTCTCTAGAACATCTTCCATTTGGTCAGGGGTTTAGTTCTGCAGAAGAGGTTAAAGATACTGTTCTGTGTGGACCTTGAGGCAGTACCAGGACCCTGCCCCAAGGCTACACTATTGCTTCTTAGCTGCTCCTCCCTTGTCTCTGCATCCCGTCCCTTCCCTGTTTAGCAACTGTTTGAGAGGCTTCCATGCCGAGGAGCCCCAAAGAGTCCTGCTTGGTTTCACTTTGAACTTCATTCAATGCTTTTTTGAAATCTCTTTCCTTCTGTGAGACCCTGAAGCTCTCAGAAACTAAAGCATACAGGGCGGATGTGGCAAAGAAACCCACATAAGGTTCTACTAAGGAAGCTCAGAAATGAACCTGAGATATAAATTGTCCCTTGGGATAATGAACATGGCCCTTAAGACATGCATTTACTCCTGCAGGACAGGAGGGTTCAGTTGATGGTGAGCAAAAGTAAACTACAATGGCTAGAAAAAAGATTCTCTGAAGTGATATTGAAGTTCCTGGGAAATGAAAGCTGTTATTACACAGCTGAACTTTACAATACAGATGATGCTAGAGGAAACACTAAATCATCTTACTGTTCCTCCATAGAAAGTGGTTTACAAATCATTATCCTAGTAAGAGACTTTCAAAGAATATAGAACAAAAAGAAATAGGAAAAGCATAGAGGTGTATGTATCAAGCAGTCAATTAATGCAAATCTTATGTGTGTAGGTTTTTGAGATATTTGTCAGTTTTTTACAAGTTGTAATTTGTTGTGATGCATTTCCTATTCTAAATTAACATTCACTCTTGTGCTTAGCTTTTGAAAGTTTTCCTAAGTTGAACATACTTTTCATACTGTACACATCTATGAGATACTATTTAACAATTTCCCTAGAAGGAAAGATCAAAGAATGGGCCTTCCTCCCTCTTTGTTTTTAATAGAATTTTTACAATTTACGCATGATCTTACTTAAAAAAATTAATCTACATTAATTATATTAGTTTAAATATGTTACAGTAAAATATGCATAACATAAAATTTTCAATTATTTTTTAGTGTACAAATCAATGACATTAATTATATTCACAGTGTTGGATAACTGTCATCACTATCTATTCCCAAATCTTTTTCATCACCCCAAACAACAATTGCGTAACCACTCAGATTTTGTTTTGGGTGATGAAAGACCATTAATCAATAGCTCCCCCGTGCCTGCTCAGCCTAGCCTTTGGTAACCTCTAATCTACATTCTGTCTCTGTGAACTTTCCTATTTTTTATATTTCATATCAGTGGAATCATACAATATTTATTATTCTGTTCCAGTTTATTTCACTCATGTTTTCAAGGTTTATCCATGTTGTCGCATAACAGATGTCATTCCTTTTTAGGGCTGAATAATATCTATTGTGTGGATATACCACGTTTTGTTTACCCATTCATCTGTTGATGGATACTTAGGTTGTTTCTACCTTTTTAGCTATTGTGAATAATGCTGAAATAAACACTGATATAGAAATATCTCCTTCAGTCCCTGTTTTCAATTATTTTGGGTATATATCTAGGAGTAGAGTTACAGGATCATATGCTAATTGCGTGTTTAACTTTTCAAAGAACCACTAAACTTTTCTGCAGTGACTGCACCGTTTTACTTTCCGCCAGCAATGTAGGAGGGTTCTAGATTCTCCACATCACAGCCACCACTTGTATTTTTCCATTTTTTGATTATAACCGTCCTTGTAGGTATGAAATGGTATCTCCTTGTGATTTTGATTTGCACTTTCCTCATAACTAATGATGCTGAACATCTTTTCTTGTGCATTTGGCCATTTGTATATCTTCATTGGTCTATTCAAGTCTTTTACCCCTTTTTACATTGAGTTGTTTTTTTGTAGTTGAGTTTTAGAAGTTCTTTACAATTCTAGATACCTTATCAGATACACGATTTGCAAATATTTTCTACCATATTCTAGGTTGTCTTATCAGTTTCTTGCTAATATCCTTTGATGCACAAAATTTTTCTAAACTTTGTTGGAGTCCAATTTATCTATTTTTAATTTTGTTGCTCATGCTTTTAGTGTCACATCTAAGACTTCGTTTTGAAACCAAACTAATGAAAATTAACCCTTATGTTTTCTTCTAATAGTTCTATGAATTTATCTCCTCCATTTAGGTCATTGATCCATTATGAGTTGAGTTTTCCATATGGCATAAGGTAGGGATCCAATTTCATTCTTTTGCATATGGAAATCCAGTTGTACCGGCACCATTAGTTGAAGAGACTCTTCTTTTCTCATTGAATGGACTTGGTACTTTTATCAAAAACCAATTGATCATAAATGTATGGCTTTATTTATGAACTGTGAATTCTATTCTATTGTCTAGAGATGTCTGTATTGTCATTCTATATGTATGTCTTATGCCAGTCTTTTACTTAATTTCACATTATTTTTTGTTAAAGTGGCCTCTTTGCTAATTATATAAGTATATACCTCTCATAGCCTGGATCTTTCAGTCATGTTATCTGAGGTGCTTTGAGAAGTATTATTTTCTTATTTTTTTAAATTATTTTTAATTTTATTGGAGTACAGTTGATCTACAATATTGTGTTAGTTTCAGGTGTAAAGCATAGTGATTCAGTTATACATATACATTGAATATATATATTCAATGAATATACAAAAGAATATATTCATTCTTTTTCAGATTCTTTTCCCATATAGGTTATTACAGACTATTGAGTAGAGTTCCCTGTGCTATACTGTAGGTCCTTGTTGGTTACCTATTTTATATATAGCAGTATGTGTATGTTAATCCCAAGCTCCTAATTTATCCCTCTCCTGCATGTTTCCCCGTTGATAACCATAAATTTGTTTTTGAAATGTGTGAGTTTGTTTCTGTTTTGTAAATAAGTTCATTTATATCATTTTTAAATTAGAGTCCACATATGAGTGATACATATGATATTGTCTTTGTCTGACATACTTCACTTAGTATAATAATCTCTAGGTCCATCTATGTTGCTGCAAATGGCATTATTTCATTCTTTTTTATGGCTGAGTAATATTTCACTGTATATATGTACCACATCTTCTTTATCCATTCCTCTGTCAATGGACATTTAGGTTGCTTCCAGGTCTTGGCTATTGTTAATAGTGCTGCAGTGAACATTGGGGTACATGTATCTTTTTGAATTATGGTTTTCTGTGGATATATGCCTGAGAGTGGGATTGTTGGATCATATGGTAGTTCTATTTTTAGCTTTGTAAGTAATCTCCATACTGTTCTCCATAGTGGTTGTACCAATTTACATTCCCACCAACAGTGTAGGATGGTTCCCTTTTTTCCACACCCTTTCCAGCATTTATTGTTTGTAGATTTTTTTGGTGATGGCTATTCTGACTGGTGTGAGGTGATACCTCATTGTAGTTCTCTGACAATTAGTAATGTTGAGCATCTTTCCATGTGCTTTTTGGCCATCTGTATGTGTTTGGGAAAATGTCTACTTATATCTTCTGCTCATTCTTTGATTGGGTTGTTTTTTCTTTCTTTCTTGTGTTTCAATTTCTGTCTCCTTTAAAGACATGAGTAATTCCATCTATTTCTTATCTTTTTTTGCATAAACATTAATATATTTATACAAACCATTGACCACCACCTTTATAGGATGCTTATCCTTAAGTTAGAAGCCATTCATGGTCTCAGATTTCTGCATTGGACTCAGCAGTCCTCCAAGTTTAATTTTTAGAGAACAACTGGAAAAAGAAAGAACTCAGCTGCAATGAGACATCTGTTCTCATGGAAAGGAGAGAGAAGCTCCTGTCAGAGTTAACTGGGAAGTTGTACAAAACAGAGAAGAGTCATGCAGTTGAACTGGCCCTTTCTGATAAAGGACATGGGTATCATAATTTCATTTGACAAGTAGTAGCAAAAAGGTGGAACTAGTCTGGGTGCATAAGTTATCTCACCTACCAAGATCTGTCTGAGAAGAGGATAGGAGGACTACTGAACACTCTGATAAAACTGAAATAGCAGAAGATGATAAAGTATAAAAATTACAGTGAAATACGTTTCCAAATATGTTCATGTAGGCTAAAACTAAAAGATAATATAATTACTCCCTTCTGTTACTTATTTAAAAAAAATTTTCAGTGACCTATTATGTGCTAGGTGTCCTAGGAACTGGGGATCATAATGATGAACTTAATGTAGATATCTTAGATAATGATACAATCACAAAATATATAATTATAGAAATAATTATTTAATTATAGTTGCAATAAGTATTACAAAAGAAAAAGTAGAGTGTGCAATGAAAGAGTAAAATAGGTGCCAAGATTAACTTTGGAGAAAACTGTCCTGAAAAAGAATAATGTTTATGCTAAAACTTGAGAAAAAGAGTAGAAGTCAGGTAAAAATGGGAGAAGAGTCCTGAAGATCCTGAAATGGGAAGGAGTTTACCACTTTAAAGAATGAAAAGATGCTCAATGTAGTCTTTATTTTTATCTAAAGAGAACTCATAGCTAGACCCCAATATAGCTCAAAATAGGAATAGATTATCCCTAAAGTAAAAGGGAAACATTTTTTTGAGCATACAAAACTGCTAATCTGCAATACACAATAGGTGTGTGTGTGTGTTGTGTTATGTCTATATTCCACATATTCTGTCTATAGTCAAATAGGATTCTGGTATGAAAGTCTCTTGACCTTAATATGCTATATCCTCTTCAGGAATCTCTAATTAGCTCTCTGAGACTATATAATTTGTGAAGAAGAGCTGCCATTCCAAATCAGTCTTTTAACTAGCTATATATTTATACGGGGCAGATTTCAGGGAGTTTTTTTTTTGGAGCTGGATTCCTCTACCTTAAATGTGCTTTTTATTTTTAAAATATTGTTCGGTATTACATAGCTTATTTGCTCAAACTCTGACATTAAGTTGAAAAAGTCCAATTCCATTGGTTTAGTTTTCATTATACTCCATTATTTATATGGTTTCTTCTATTTTGTATAGAAAAATCTTAAGGTGGGTAACAAAAAAGAGTTGGCTATTTTAATCATATGAAATAAGAATTTAAAGGCCTTCATTAACCTTTATGTATTGGTGGAAAAATCTCTCTGAGTATTGTCATCTCAAGTCACCGCAGTCTGTGCTTATTGGATATGAAGGAATAAAACCACAGCTTTCTCTAAGTCTGTAATTAAGAATACTGGCTCTGTTCTGAGTACTATCTTCTTGTTAATAATATACCTTTTTTTTTTTTTTTTTTTTTTTTTGTGGTACGCGGGCCTCTCACTGTTGTGGCCTCTCCCGTTGCGGAGCACAGGCTCTGGACGCGCAGGCTCAGCTGCCATGGCTCACGGGCCCAGCCGCTCCGCGGCATGTGGGATCTTCCCAGACCAGGGCACGAACCCGTGTCCCCTGCATCAGCAGGCGGACTCTCAACCACTGTGCCACCAGGGAAGCCCAATAATATGCCTTTTGAATAGTTTACACATAAAAGGCCAATAGTCAAGAGTTGCAGCTGTTCAAGAGATTAGAATCTGGGATAGCATTTCCTATCACTATATTTTTCCCTAAAATTTTCATGTGTGTTATGGAAAAAATTATAAATAAAAATGTGTTTATATAACAGTTTTATTTCTTCTTAATTTTAATTTTCTCAATCTTTAATAGGGGATGTATATGGTGATTCTCTAAGAGAGGAGAGTCTAGAATGCAGCCTTTCCTCACTTGGATCTCAGAACTAGTCTGCAAGGACAGCTATATAACATCATTTTGGATAATGCTGATCTGGAAAAATATATCTAGAGGATTGAGGGACAGGTGTCATATTGAGAAGAAAAGATGTACAACATTATGAAAACCCAGAAAGAATGAATTCAGGTTTTTATAAAAATGGAGAGCACTCAATAATTATGAAATATGGATGGAATATGGTCTAAAAGCCAAGGAAAAACATGTGGAATTAGACCTAAAGTGACTGATGACTTCATGGAATTTGGGCTGTCATACACCTCTGTAGAAATAGAGGAAAATATGGTCCTCAGCCATGTGAATATTCCCTTTCCTATTCTCCCAACTTACTGTGATTAAAAAGGAAGGCAATGCAACACAGTTTTAACGGTTGTCACAATGCATAATTTTGGTTTGTCCTCAGGCATGTATATTTAACGTTTATACATTTAGTTGCTAAATCTCTATGCAACTCCAGTAGTAAAGCATATTATGCACAGAAGGTTTCAATGAAAGAAAAGGTCACAGAGGGATATAAATAGATATATTCTCTAAGGCTCTTTTGACAGTAAACTCAAAATAACACAGGGAAAAGCATAAGTTCTGTGATTTTATTGTAAAACTAGGAATACCTTCAAAAAGGGCAATGACTTTGTTCCTGAAGTCTGCTTTTGTATCATAAAAATATAGTATATAATTTCTTCTTAGAGCTGCAAACAATTTTTATTTGAAAGTTTACTAATTGTACCTTTAAAACTTCAAATTAATGAAGTTCTTAGAATTTCAAGTAAGTCTCATGCATCTCTGGCCAAAGAGCATCTTAAAACATTTTGTGTTGTATTCTCTATGAATGTCATTCAAAATTACAGATTTCATGTAGGCTGTAAAGCTACCTTGTAATCTTTTTAGAATGAAAAATAATAATAGTTATAAGATCTTTACCAGCTATACTTACATGACAAATATATAAGAAAACATTTTATTGTAACATAAACAACTCACTTCTGTGGACTTGTGCAAATCCATTAACAGTGTCCATTGTCTTTTCTTGCCTTGCTAGATGATTCACTATAAAAATATGATCTACATCCAAGCTGTTTTATTGGCCGGCTTATTTTTGGAATTTTTCACTATGAATACAGGGGGAAGAAAAAATAACTCATAGTAATACTGCACTTTTTCTCTTAGCATTCCAAATATAATATCAGGTATTAACTTTTTTTAATCAGGCATTTTTAAAGTTTAATCATTCAATTCTAGCATATAAAAAATATTAGAGTATAATGGTGATTCCCCTTTAAGTTCTCCTCTTAATCAACTTGGGAAGTAGTCAAACCACCCAACCCCAATATTCATTGCCTTTTTTTTCTCACATTAGTGGAGTCCCCTTCCCCCAGTCCCTCAGACATTCCCTGTCATCCCTTTCTTTTCTCCACTGGACCTACTATTAGAAATGAATCTGTAACTTGTAATTCAGCTAAAGCATAAACAAAATTTAACGGCACAAATTATCATAGAGCAAGTGAACAGAGTCGACTTATTTTGGAGAAATTTCAGGCATTAGCCAGGCCCGTTTAGGCATATATTTGGTAACCTATCTCTGAAATATTATTTATAAATACTTTATTTATTTGTAGAATTCCAGCAATCTATAAAACCAGGACTCTTGATTTGCCTGAAGGCTGGAAATATCTTAGGTCTCTGATAGCCATCCTAATGGCTCTAAAGATTTAATGCCCACATCTTAATGACCATGATAATTTCTGAACCTCAAACATCATTTCTGATCTTCTGGAAAACACCTTTTATTCTCTTCAGCCTCTATAGGCTCTGGTCCCTATGGCCCTTTAACAATGGCAGGCTAAATTCTGTATTACGGCTTCATTAATTTATCAATACGAATTTTTTTTTTTTTTTTTTTTTTTTTTTTTTTTTTGCCGTACGCAGGCCTCTCACTGCTGTGGCCTCTCCCGTTGCGGAGCACAGGCTCTGGATGCACAGCCTCAGCGGCCATGGCTCACGGACTTAGCCGCTCCGCGGCATGTGGGATCCTCCCAGACTGGGGCACGAACCCGTGTCCCCTGCATCGGCAGGCGGACTCTCAACCACTGCGCCACCAGGGAAGCCCAGTACGAACTTTTTAAACTATGAAAACCTGTTGTATTTGGTTTGCATTTATTTAACACATATATATCATATTTATTGATTCTGGAAAACATTTTTTAAGTATTTATTTAACACATATATATCATATTTATTGATTCTGGAAAACATTTTTTAAGTACAAAGAAAAAAATGTTTTCTGTAGATATGAGAAAAGCAAATTAGCCTTTTGGGGCTTCCCTGGCGGCGCAGTGGTTGAGAGTCCGCCTGCCGATTCAGGGGCATGCGTTCATGCCCCGGTCTGGGAAGATCCCACATGCCGCGGAGCGGCTGGGCCCATGAGCTATGGCCGCTGAGCCTGCGCGTCCGGAGCCTGTGCTCCGCAACGGGAGAGGCCCCAACAGTGAGAGGCCCGCGTACCGCAAAAAAAAAAAAAAAAAATTAGCCTTTTGGCCAATACGCTTGGAGTCTTGCTTTCTCAGTGTTCAGCGTTCCCTAGTTGGAGCACAGTGGAGAAAGCCTGTGAGTAGGAAAGAACTGATCTGGAATACAGGAAGCCTGGAAGGAAAGTCAGTTCTTTACACATTTCTCATCCTTTCACTCATTAGCTGCATCAGGTCATGTTAGCAACTTTTCCCCTTCCCCTCCCGACAGCTCAGGCTGCTTTTCTGCCTTTGAGACACATTACCTTCGAATTTTAAGCATGAAACATAGAAAATGAGAATAAGAGGACGGAAGTGGCTTCATTAGAAAAGGGGGTGAACGTCTAAGGAAAGAAATAGCGAAATGCTACTTTTCCTAAATTACTTTTCTTCTTTCTTTTCTCTTTCCTGAGCTTCTGTTCACCAAAGAACATTCTGTTCTTGGTCAATAGTTTGATGCTGATGCCATTCATCATCAGAAGTAATTTGAGTCTTCCTGCCTTCTGTTGGTCGGCATTTATTTTTACCTGAGTACTAGATTTATTCTCAATCATTTCCTCTTCGGAAATACTGCTTAGAAAGCAAAAGTAGCTAACATCTTGATTCAAGTGGAACTTAATCTTCTGAGTTCTTCCAAGGCAGTACTTGGCTCATTACGCCTGTTTTACACAGACTCTGGGATGGCAGTTGAACAAGTTGGAAGAGTTAGGTAGGCTTCTAAAAGCCAAATGATCCAATTATAATTGGTTTGTCCCACATAGCTCAAAGCCTTGGGAACAGAGGCAAACTATTCTAGTGGCCTTGTTTTAGTAGATCAGCCACTAGAAACAAAATTGTTAAGGAAAAACCAAATAAAATTTCTAGAAACAGCATTTTAAGTCAACCAGGGAAAAGTAGCAAATGAAAAAATGATACTGTAATGATTTAATCAGCAGTGGCTCCTGGGCTCAGGACATTAAATAAAACACATATTGGATCTTAGGAAAATCAGGCAGCCATAGAAATAGTGAAATTATTTTTGTCTCATCCATTCTCTTTGTTTTTCATGAACGTATATAGTAACAGGATCAAGCCCAGGTTATATCTGTGAGCTGGGTTTTTGCCAGAATGATAATGATGGAAAATTCTAATAGATTTGAAAAGAGAAACAATATGAAGGTAGAAAGAAGATTTTTGGATGGAGCTATACAAATTCTCTTTAATCAAAGTTTTCAGTATCAATGTCATAAGTCAATTAAAGACTTGCAAAATGCCATTTTCCACTTACTTTAGCAAATGATAATCTAAGATTTGATGAAGTTAAATGTGTATTCTTACATGGAAACTAGTTGAACTGAAAGTGACACTAACCTACCAGTCAAATGAGAGAGTATATTTCCAGAGACTCATTCCCTTTAGGCAAAGCTCAGAATAATCATAAATTATATGTCAGGCAGAAGGTGAAGGATAGGAAGCCATTAAGTCACCATGAAACGAAAGGAGAGGGAAATTGAAATGTAGTTTAGATTTTAAGGTAAACTGAAGAGAAAGTCAAAGGTAGGACAGAGCTCTCCCCTCATCCCTTTCTAGAATCAATTTCTCTTGATATCGTAGACTCAAGGAGTTTTAGAAACTAAGTGTTGCTTCTTTGGGGGAAAGAAAACTAAACTCAACATTGTAGTTTCAAGTTAATCTCTGTATTTTTGTTACTTGGTAGAAAGTAAAACATTTATCCCAAACTTATTTGTCTTTATTTATTTGTACAATGAGTACAATCAAGGTATGCCTGTGTTCAATGATAAATAAATTTTATTACTAGTGTGACTTTAGGTGATGATAACATCTCTTTGAGACCTTTTCCTTGCCTTACAAAATGAGAATTACAATACCTTCCTCTTAAGTTTGTTGAAAAGGTTATAGGGGTATTTTAAGATAGCATATGGTAAGAATTTGGACATAGACTCTAAGTAAATGCCATCCCTGAGAAGTATTTGATTTTAAGGTTATAAACTTTAAAATACAAAGAAAGTCCAAGGAAAAAGAATTCTCAGAAAAAAATTCACTAGCACAATGGTCTAATAAAATCTAATAATAAAATAACTGCTATTAATAAATTTTAGACACAGCCATTTGAAAGTCTCAATGCATATCTGAACTAGTAGTTTAGTTTTATATCTCCCAATGAGTTCGTGATCATTTGCAAATAATTTTAAATATTATATATGCTTTCAAAGGGAATTGACAAGTAGAAATACATTCATTTTATCAGATGAAGACCTTTCTACGTAGGGTTTGATAATTTCCATCAGATCTTAGAATAAATCATTAGAAACGCCATAAGTAGATAAATACTTGTAACTTTTTGGATCATGAACTTTCGGGTGATGAAATGTTAGTTATAAAAATATTTTTTTAGGACAGTGAAAATACTCTGTATGATGTTATAATATAATGAAGAGTGTATGTCATTATACATTTGTCTAAACCCATAGAATGTACAACACTGAGAGTGAATACTAAGGTGAAATATGAACTTTGGGTGATTATGATATGTAAATATAGGTTCATCCATGGTAAGAATGAAAAAACAAACAAATGGACCATTCTGGTGAATGAAGTTGATAATGGGGGAGGCTATGCATGTATGGGGATTGTGGGGGTATATGGGAAAACTCTATCTTTCTCTCAAAATTGTTGTAAACCTAAAACTGGTCTAAAAAAGTCATTAAAAAAACTCTTATTAAACAACAACAAAAAAATGATTTTTAATGTAATTCTGATTGCTTTGATGAAGTACTAGCCTCATCCATGCTACTAGACCACTAGCAATAACAAAAATAATAAGAAAATATTTAGCAGAGGTGTGATACCCATTCGTTTACAGATATACTTCAGCTTAGAAATATAAATAAAAAACTTAACAAGGCACATTTTTTGGTTAAGCTGCTTCTGTTTTTTTTTTAAGAATAGAGTCCATCATGTCTCTCCTTTGTTTAAAAAAAATGTAGACTATATATAAACCCTGAACTACCTTAACCTCAAAATAAAGCTGTAAATAATCATTTTAATGTTCTACCCAAATCTGTGTATAACATGGACTCTTATTAAATATAATCATTAAATGTCTTCCTATTCTAATTGAAGATTCTAAATATATGAAGGGGAGCAGAATTTTCCACCCCAAAACATGCCTCTTCGGCATAAGGAATATTTTTTGTTTTTCAGTTAAGCTGCCTTTTTTTTTTTTTCGGTACGCGGGCCTCTCACTGTTGTGGCCTCTCCCGTTGCGGAGCACAGGCTCCGGACGCGCAGGCTCAGCGGCCATGGCTCACGGGCCCAGCCACTTCGCGGCATGTGGGATGTTCCCGGACCGGGGCACGAACCCATGTCCCCTGTGTCGGCAAGCAGACTCTCAACCACTGCGCCACCAGGGAAGCCCCAGTTAAGCTGCTTTTGATCAAAGCTTCCTTATATACTACTCACAAAGAAATGTCCATGGAGATATTTTAAAATTGTTGTTTAGCAGATGTTTCTCATTGTTCAGCAGGTGAAGAAGGAGGACAGTATATAAGAAGAAGAACCCCATTTTTGTCTCCGGAGCCCTCTGATTTATACTTCACTCAGACAACCATATATTGATTTGCAAAATGTAGCATTGTTCTAGAGATAATCAGCTGTGCAATCAAATGGTAGTTAATCTGGTTTAGAATTCTTGAGAAATGAATGATCTTTATAAACATATCAGTTCTTTCTTTGCAAATCTATTTTCATTCTAAATGTTTATTCACATTAAACACATTATTTGGAATTACCAGTTTGTAATTCCTTCTTGCCACATCCGGTGTTAGGAGAAAGAAAAAGCAGCTTGAAATACCTACTTTTAATACTAGAAGCGGAAACACCTGACAGATACAATAAGAATGTGTGGTTAGCATGCCATCAGCATTATAAGGTAGGGACTAGAAATGCAAGTTCTCACACTCCATCCAGACTTATTGATTCAGGAATTCTGAAAGTGAGACCTAACAAATTGTGTTTAAACAAGCACTCCAGGGGAATTTAAAGCTTGTGAATGATTGTACTAAAGGCCAGGGATTCCATTATAATAAAAATTGGGAAAATATGATTACGTGATAAATACTTGAAGTATTTAAAAGAAATAAGAGGGTAGTGACTGAATCAGAGAAAATTAATAATTAATATAAAGTTCAGCTCTTCCTTATGTGCCTTACAGAGGCTGAGAACCAATTAAAATCCCAATATTGTTTCTTTCCTATATCCATTCACCGGCTTCTCATGGAATGCACGTAATTATTATACAATCCCATCATGCACACACACATATACATACATACACGCACGACTCAAATGAGACAATATAAAATAAATTCAAATAGAGGTTACTTTTTGACTCTGTTGTTCTGGATTAGCTGTGTAATTCTTGTCTTGACTACTAAAATATAATTAGGTTTCAAATCTTGTTTCATAAACATTTTCTCTCAAAATGAACTATTGTGTTAATGAATAGGATAAAGAGAAAATTGCTAAAGAAATGACCATTATCATTTAATACTACAGGTTTTCTGTTTATTTTATGCAAAGAGATATTTTGGTTAACCCCAGAAATATTTGTCAGTTATTTAGAAAAACATAAAATATTAAAAAGTCTTTTTATAAAACTGCCTGGAAAATGAAACATTCAATTAGTTTTATAGCCCAGTTAAACAATTCTCATTTGATGGGAAGTTAGGTTGTAAAGGGAGGTCATATTTTGCATAATGTAATTTTACTAAGTAAACATGTTGGCTGATACTTTTTTCTACATAAATGTCTTTAAAAATAAAATTCATGTTTTATGTAATTTATTATTAGTGTGTTTTACATTTAGAAGAAGTGAGGAACAGAAAATTGAGTAAAGTTAAAATCATTCTGTTAAACTGTTTAATTTGAAATAATTTTAAATTTAGTAATAAGTTGCAAAGATTGCACAGAGATTTCCATTATACCCTTCATCCAGCATCCCTTGATGTTAACACCTTATGTAATTATGCTATATTTATTAAAACTAAGAAATTAACATTGGTGCAATGCTACTAACTAAACCACAGACTTTACTTGGATTTCATCAGTTTTTCTGATAATGTCCTTTTTCTGTTCCGAGATGGATTTCTGGATAATGCACTGCATTTAGATGGTGTGTGTGCTTAGTGTCTAAAGAGATCTGTGAGAGTTTCTCAGTGTTTCCTTGTTTTTCATGGCACTGACACTTTTTAGAATAGGTAGATATTTTTCAAGTCCCTCAATTTAGGTTCTTCTGATGTTTTCTCATACGTGTGTCATAAACTTTAGTTCATACTGATAACCCTGACTCTGATTTACCTCAAAAGTCATCCTAGACTCCTCTACCCCCACTTTGCCTAGTTGTAACTTCTTTATCTGATAATGGCAATGAGAAACTGACTCCACATACCTATAATTTGTTTTTCCAAACTTAGTATACACATAAAGTAATTCCAGAAATGTTACCTCTTGCCCCTCTGAGAAGCAAATTTATCATCTAGAGTCTGGTACTTATGTATAGTTATTTTTGCCTCTGGTCTTACGGCATCTAGTCAAAATACCGTTTGCCAAAGTTATTAAATCAGCTCCTTTTTGCCCAAACTTTCTTGTGTTATGTGATTGTACTGTGGTAAATTGTTGTATAAAGTAAAATAGTGATTCAAGGGTACTATTTCCAGGTTTCTTGCATTACTGATTTGTAATGCCAGCTTTCCTCTACAAAGCTTCTAAGTATGAATGAATCTTTCTTTGCCCATTGGTATATTTGTTTATCCTTATGCCAGTACCATATGGTTTAAATAAAACTTGATAAAAAGTCTGATATCTGATAGGATATATTTTTCTTCTCAATATTTTAGCTTTATGAATTTGAAGAACACTTTAATTTTTATGACAACCCCAATTTAGGTATTGATAGGATTCATTTTATAATTATTGTCATCTGTATTGTATTGTTTGCCATCCATTAAAGATAGCATATTCTACATTTCAAGTCTGCCTCGATGGCCTTCCATAACATTTTAAAAGTTTTTCCATTATTCTTTCCTGACTTTTGTTAATTGTATTCTCAGTTGCTTTACAGTTTTTATTTCTATTATAATAATCTTAAAAATGTCTGTTTCTTAAATGTTTCTAGTGGTTTATAGAAAAATTATTTTTGTGTAGTAAACTTTCACAAATGTATAAATTTGAAGTCACTAGTTGTAATAATTGGTAGGTTCTCATGGATTGGTTTATGAATCTGTAACACATTAAGTGAACAATAACAAGTTTACTTCTTTTATTCTAATCCTTAACTCAGTCTCTCTCTCAAATTCTGTCCTATTGTATTACCTAAGTTTTCTCATACAGTGTTGAAGAGGATGATAATAGCAGGCATCCTTGTCTTGCTCCTAACTTTTGAGATATCTTCTGACATCACCGTTATATGTGATTCTTTTTTTTTTTTGACAGATATCTTTTACCAGTTAAGTTAAATTTCTTCCTTATTCACTATGATTTTTTTAAATTATGAATTACTAAACTTTAAGCAAAGTTTTTTTATACACATATGAATATGATCACTTATTTGACCTTGAAATTTTGTGGCTCAGTTTGGTGAATTACATAAAGTAATTGGCCAAGCTTAAGATGTGTTCTATTGCTGTGATTAAATTATACTTGGTAATGATTTTCCCTAATTATTTTTATACATTCTTGAATTCATTTTGCTAATAATTCATTTGATTTTTTCATTAAAATTCAAAAGTAAAATTGTCCAGCAATGTTTCTATTGCAGTTTATATCTGATTTTGGCACAAGATAATACAGTTTTCAGAAAATTTCTTGCATTACTATCAAAGAGTAAAATCAGGCATCTCTGGTCTTTCTTTTAGGGACTCCAACATAGGGAAGACAGATCTGTACCTGATACACAACAATTTGAGGAGCGTGTGTGTTTCAGAGACAGAGAGGGGGAGAAGGGGAGAGAGGGAGAGAGGAGCTGATTTAGGAAGGTATGAAATAATGACAAAAAATAATAGAAACATAGTAGAAATAAAGGAAGGAAAGATCAAGAGAGAAACAAAACATTTATTCAACAGAATCATCCAGAAATCATTTTTAAGTGAATTCTGGGTTTATTACCTACTGAAGGTATACCTTCAGTAAAGAGAAAGAAAACCTGTCAAGAAATTACGCTGGGGGATACACTGTATGAAAACATTTTAAAGTCATTCCTCCACCATTGAGTAGAACTCTCTCATAAATAACTTATTATTTTCAGTTAAATACATTATTTTAAAATTGTAGTTGCCTTTTTAGCACTCTTTGGCAAAAATCCTTTATTAGCCCTTTGAATTTGTACTTGGTCAACTCCCAGTGACTTTGTAACAATCTGCTCCTGCTAATTTGCTGAAAAATAGTGACCCAATGAACATTTATCTTCCTTAATTATCCACAGAATAAATTAAGATTCAAAGTCATTGCTTTGAAATCTATAATATACATTATTTCCAAAAAAAAAAAAAAAAAAAAAGGAAGGAAAGAAAGACAAGGGAGGACTGAGGAAAGAAACAAGCTGTGTCCCTTTGACTTGAAGCTAATATGTTTTAAATCTAAAAATACAGAGAATAATTATAACAAATAATAAAGTTGTTTAATTTTTTAAAAACCTCCATAAAATTACTAAAATCTTGATTTAATCAAATTAACTCTTATCTATCATATTCTTATTATATAACTTTCCTTGAAGAATAATATGTAGGAAATATTTTTTTATTTTCCACCAGTAATTAATGTCACCTTGGCAAAACATCTATATTTGGCCATTAGACAGAAGCATTTATGGATGTCAATCTGGTATGCAGTAGATGCTCAAAAAGCAATAGGAGATTCAGACTCTGTTCCATAGTTCACAATCAGATTAGACATTCACAATCTATAGTTTTGTTAAGAACTTTTAGAAAATACAACAAGAATTACAACAGATACAAGGAATGTTTGAAGGTCAGAGAATAGGCTTCTTTTCCCTTGTGGTTCTTTTATCTCAAACCTAGTGTCACATTTCTGAAGTCTTTAATATGTGATGGATGTCTTTCACAATGAAGTAATGGTAATAGCTGTTACTCAGCTATTAAACTTTACTATATATCTACTACTGAGTGGGATCACTTGTATGTATAAATGGGGGCTGCAATAAAAACTATTTAAAAATATACAGTTTAAAAAATATATATTTATTTTATTTTTGGCTGCATTGGGTCTTTGTTGCTGTGCTCGGGCTTTCTCTAGTTGTGGCAACTGGGGGCTACTCTGTTGCGGTGCGTGGGCTTCTCATTGCAGTGGCTTCTCTTGTTGTGGAGCATGGGCTCTGGGCGCGTGGGCTTCAGTAGTTGTGGCTCACAGGCTCAGTAGTTGTGGCCCATGGACTTAGTCGCTCTGTGACATGTGGGATCTTCCCAGCGCAGGGCTCGAACCTGTGTTTCCTGCATTGGCAGGAAGATTCTTAACAACTGTGCCACCAGGGAAGGCCCGTAAAAATATACAGTTTTTAATAAAAAGAATTGTCTGACCTTTGGGAGTCCCTTTGCAGAAATAAGCTATTACATAATTATTACATATATAAGGACAGTATATATAGCAAAGATACCATGAGAGAGCAAAGAGGAAGAATTCTTGTTTATATGAGCAGTCAAAGTTTTATTAATAAAAATGAAAACAAGAAATGTAGGGTGTTAGGTGTTATATAGAAGAATGGTTTGATAAACTTTGCCTGCTCTATTGCAAAGAAAAATAAATGAGAGAGAAGTTAAAAATAGGTAAACAAAGACATGTAACATATCCTGTCTTGGATTTCAGTACTCAACATTAAAATCAATACTTACCACAAATACATCTGTGGTTTCTAATATGCTTCACCTATAATTAAAACACAAGTTTATTAGTAAACTGGTTTGTTTGGCCATTTCTATATGATAAATGTGTAATTTTTTGAACTATAATTTGGTGATTTTTAAGACGTGGAAACAAAGTAGACACAAATTTAATATGTTAAGTAAGTTAAATAGTAAGTTGCATATTTTCACATGAAGTAATAAAGAGAATAAAAATGGAGCCAACTATGGAAATATCCTTTTATAATGCAGAGGGTGCCTAAAATCCTTTGCACTCTTAAATGTTGTTTAGTAAGGGATGTCAGTCAAAAGACCCATGTCAAAGGGAAATATAGGGGTACTGCAGTCCTTTAGTTAGTTCCACAGGACGGGTTCTACAGTACCTCTATAGGTTTGTTTATATGGAACACTCTAAAGATTTGGTTTCTTTTATATTTCTGTGCATGTCTGGGTCTTTTATATTTCAGGATTGCAAGCTATGATTAGGATTAGTTTCTTAAAAATGTGATAATGACATAGCTTTGGTAAGTTTGTAATAATGTGACTAGCAGCTCTAAGGTGACATTTAGAGTAAAATAATGAGTTTCAGAACCTTATAATTGTTACATACCTCACACGGTGATCATAAAAGCTTTCATGTATGAAAAAGGTGTTTACCTCCTAAGGAAAATAACCTGCTATAAAATAATATTTGAACTTAAATATCAAGTCTGGAAATCTCTGTGAAAAGCAAGATCCTAGACACAGTCCTGTTTCTCTCATAATTTCTCATCTTGAAATAATGCCATTTGCAGCAATATAGATGGACCTAGAGATTTTCATACTAAGTGAGGTAAGTCAGACAAAGACAAATATCACATGCTGTCACTTATACATGGAATCTAAAAAAATAATACAAATGAACTTATTTACGAAACAGGAACAGATTCACAGAGATAGAAAATAAATTTATGGTACAAAAGGGGAAAGGGGGAGGAGGGTTAAATTAGGAGTTTGGGATGAACAGAAAAACACGGCTATATATAAAATAAACAAAGACATTGTGAGCTAGGTGTGCTACTGTAATTGAAATGATAGTATTTGGTAATTTTTGTTTACTTTTCTAACTCAGATTTAACCCAACTATCCTCTCATCACATTTGGCAGAAAGCCCAATATTAGTAATTTCTCAGGGCCCCCTTTCCAACACAAACCTTGGGATTAAGTATTGCAGGAAATGTGGGAGCTGAACGTCCATTGTTCAGTCCATCATGGTCCTTGATTAACTGCTTACTGCTCAACCCGAGTTAATCTCTTCCAAAGCAGGGAGTCCCATAAACATTAAATGCCTACTTCCTCACTGACAAGGCAGGTTGCTGACCCTCAGTTGTGGCTCATAAGGGTAAGAGGCATAGTGTTCAGACCGCAGGTGTCTATACGTTACTCCCTCACAGGTACTCTGCATTCTCTGGTTGCAGTGAAGGAATTTTTTTTAAAGACCTGCTTTTCTAAGAACCTTCTTACTTCTCCTTTAACCTTAACATTTACTTCCCTTTCTTTTTGTAGTTGAATTAATTTCCTTCTCCCTTGAAGTACTGAAGCCATTCTAGGACATAGCAGAACACCAAACACTCCTTTCAGGTTCTAGGGAAGTCCAGATATCCAAGACCAAAAATGTGGCTGCTCTGAAGAGAAGTAAGAAGTAAAAGAAAAAAAAAATGTTATTATGCACAATAAGAAGAACCAAACAAATATCAAGTTTTCAGAATATTTTCTGGAAAAGTTAGTCAACAAACACTGCTTGTATTTTTATTTTATTTTCGCTTTGGTAAGCAATCAAAATGGACAGTCTTAGGACCTAACAAGGGAATATCCTTTCTAGAAAAAATGTTAACATTCAAGGAAAAGGATTCATCAAAAATATGGAAAAGAGAGGCAGAAGTATTCAGTTTGCCGTGAAAAAAAATGCTTGTTCAGTCAGTGCAGGCTTTTACCTTAAATTGGGTGGTCTTAACAGCAGGCATTTATTTCTCAAGGTTTTGGAGGTGGGAAGTCCAAGGTCAAGGTGCTGGCATACAGTGTTTGGTGAGAACTACTTCCTGGCTTGTAGACAGCTGCCTCTCTCTGTGTGCTCACATGGCCTTTTCTCAGTGTATGCTCCTAGAGAGAGAGCTCTCCTGTCCCTTCCTATTCTTTTTTGTCCCTTTTTAAAATTATAGTTGATATATAATATCGGTTTCAGGTGTACAACAGAGGGATTCAATATTTTTACAGATTACACTCCATGTAAAGTTGTTATAAAATATTAGCTGTATTCCTGTACTGTACAATATCCTTGTAGATTATTTATTTTATACATAGTATTTTGTAGCTCTTTATCCTTTATTCAGTCTTTCCCCTCCCCCATATCTCTTCCCACTGATATCCCACTGGTAGTTTGTTATCAATACTAGTGCATTTGTTTCTGTTTTGTCACAGTTTATTGTTCGTTTTATTTTTTTTTATTCCACATATAAGTGATAACATACAGTATTTGTCTTTCTCTGTCTGACTTATTTCACTAAGCACAATTCATTCCAAGTCCATCCATGTTGTTGCAAGTAGCAAAATTTCATTATTTTACGGCTGAGTAATATTCCATTGTGTATATACATTCACCACATCTTCTTTATCCATCCATCTGTTGATGAACACTTGGCTTGCTTCCGTATCTTGGCTGTGGTAAATAATGATGCTATGAACATTGGGGTTGCATGTATCTTTTCAAATGAAGGTTTTCATTTTCTTTGGATATACGCCAAGGTGTGCATATACCAAGGAGTAGAATTGCTGGAACATATGGTAATTCTATTTTTAGTTTTCTGAGGACCTTCCATACTGTTTTCCATAGTGGCTGAACCAATTTACATTCCTACTAACTGTGCACGAGTGTAGCCTTTTCTCCGTGTCCTCACCAACATTTGTTATTTGTGATCTTTTTGAAGATAGCCTTTCTTACAGGTGTGAGGTGAGATCTCATTGTGGTTGTTGATTTGCGTTTCTCTAAGGACTAATGATAGTTGAGCATCTTTTCATGTGTCCGTTGGTCATCTGTATGTCTTCTTTGGAAAAATGTCTATTCAGGTCTTCTGCCCTTTTTTTTTTTTTTTTTTTTTTTTTTTCGCACGGTACGTGGGCCTCTCACTGTTGTGGCCTCTCCCATTGCAGAGCACAGGCTCCGGACGCGCAGGCTCAGCGGCCATGGCTCACAGGCCCAGCTGCTCCGCGGCATGTGGGATCCTTCCGGACCGGGGCACAAACCCGTGTCCTCTGCGTCAGCAGGCAGACTCTCAGCCACTGCACCACCAGGGAAACCCTTCTGCCCATTTTTATATTGGGCTGTTTTTGTTTCGGGGTTTTTTTTTTGGCCACACGCAGCTTGCAGGATCTCAGTTCCCTGACCAGGGATTGAACCCAGGCCACAGCAGTGAAAGCCCAGAATCCTAACCACAAGGCCACCAGGGAACTCCCCATTGGGTTGTTTTTTGATACTGAGTTATATGAGCTGTTTATATATTTTATATATTAACCCCTTATCAGATAAATCATTTGCAAACACTTTCTCATCCTCAGTAGGTTGTTTTTCATTTTGTTGACAGTTTCCTTTGTTGTGTAAAACTTTAAATAGGGTCTATTTGTTTATTTTTGCTTTTGTTTTCTTTGCTGGAGGAGATAGGTTCAAAAAAAAATATTGCTACATCTTATGTCAAAGTGTGTTCTGCCTACATTTTCCTATGTGTTTTAAGGTTTCCAGTCTTATATTTAGGGCTTCAATCCATTTTGAGTTTATTTTTGTATATTGTGTGACAAAATGTTCTAATTTCATTCTTTTACATGGAACTATTGACTTTTCCCAACACCACTTATGGAAGAGACTGTGTTTTTCCCATTGTATATTTTTGCATCCTTTGTTATAAATTAATTGACCATATGTGTGTGGGTTTATTTCTGGCCTCTCTATTCTGTTCCATTGATCTGTGTGTCTGTTTTTGTTCCAGTACCATTCTATTTGGATTATTGTAGTTTTGTAGCATAGACTGAATTCAGGGAGCTTGATACCTCTAGCTTTGTTCTTTTTTCTCACAATTGCTTTGGCAATTTGGGGTCTTTTATAGTTCCATATAAATTTTAGAATTATTCATTCTAGTTCTGTAAAAAAAATATTGTGGATATTTGGATAGGGATTACATTAAATCTGTGTGTTGCTTTTAATAAAATGGACGTTTTAACATTATTAATTCTTCCAGTCCAAGAACATGGGAGTATCTTTCCATTTCTTTGCATCGTCTTCAGTTTCCTTCATTAATGTTTTATAGTTCTCAGTGTATGGGTCCTTAACCTCTCCAAGGCCCTCCTGCAGTCCTATAGCTTTTTATTTTTTTCCTGTTGCCCTCTTAGTTCTCTAATTTTTGTTTTTGCATTTTGAACCTATTAAGATTTTCTTCTTTTAATAAAATCTGAGTCTTGAAAATACATGGATTTCTCTCCAAACTTTATTTCTGACAGGAGCTTTTAAAATGTGTCTTAAATATCAAGTCCAAACAATTTTTTTTTCTTTTAAGCATCACCTTCTTTCTTCCTGATCAATAGATACTACTGGCTCTATGAGCTCAGAGATCACATTGTAGCAAGAAATTTTTCTGGAAATACACACTTTATTCAATGGAAATCATCCAACCATCCAATAGAGGAATGAAAAATAAATTGTTATACGTATTCAGCAGTTAAAGTGAGTGAAGTAGATCTATGTATCTATCTTTATCTCAACATAGACATGTCAGTGTCTAATGTTTAGTGAAATTATGTTTCTGAGGAGACAAATATAGTTTTAGCTGCATGATGGATTCATGGACTTTTTTCTTTTTTTTACATTATTATCAATATTCTCAATGTTTGAAAGGTTTCATAATATTTTTTAAAAGAAAAATTACCCTCAATTTAATATTCAAAATATTACCCTTCAACACAGGGTATATATTTGACTTGGGAATTAAAATGTAATCTCTTGAGCAAGGTCTGTCTCATATGATTGACCTTCTTTATATCACTAAACAGGTGTCATGCATATAATACTTTATTTGTTTATTCATTGAATAAACATTCATCAAATGGTGGTATAAAGATGCCACATTGATAGTGCATTTATCAATGTAGTTGTACTTATGTGTATAAATAAACACTCACTAATTTAATAACATTTTACCTTGAAAAATAAGTAATATAAATTTTAGTGAATCTCATTTTGTGTTAATTTTTCTGCTCAGTTTTTAAAGACCTTAAATCACTAGTGCTTTATTTAGAGATCTATGGCTATTGGAAAGACTGAGTTTGCATACAGTGGAGCTTTTAAGGGGGATAAAAAAAATAGTTACAGGGAGCAAAACAAAAGAGAGGGAGTTGTTTCTCACAAATTATCAAAAGTGTCTTCCCCCATTCCCAAACCCTGCCCCACTCTCACTTGTAGTCAAATCATGTGTATGCCTCATTATTTTATCAGTTCCACAGGGTAATAATTGCTGAAGTGAAGCTGTAACCAAAGTTCCTGAGTACTTCAGTAAAGAAAATTAAATTTTTCTTCTGTAGGTAAAGGAATATTTTTCTAATAGGACACTATTTGCCTTAAAGATTGGGGATGGTTTTAACAACAAAGATAACAGAAAGTGTGCCTTTCTTTTCCCTCCATTGCCACCAAAGACGACATGGCTGTGAGACTGAGTACTAAAGCAGAACGGCGAATAGATAATCCATTTTCCTTACGATTTTCATCAGGCCCTATCATTCTTCCCACCTCCCACACCCAAGATTCTGCTATAAGTTAAAACTGACTTTGTTTAAAGCCCAGTCAAGAGTGAAAACATAAAGGTGGGCGTCTGCTCCACCCTGATCATGTTTTGGGCTGTGCAAGCAAGAGTGAAGGAGAATTAGGCAGAGTCAGTACTTATTGCATTGAACTCAAATTGGCTTCTGGGGTGACTATGTTTAGCGAACTTTTAATTTCTTGAAACCATGAATGACTCAGTATGTGTGCATGTGTGTGTGTGTGTTTGTATGTGTTTTTGGCGGGTAGACATAGCCATGAGCGGTAAGCCCTGAGAAGGGAGTCAGTGGTGATGACAGCTTACTTGGACATGTTCAGGCCTGTCCCTACACCCCAAGCAATTTGCTCCCTCCACCCTCATCCCCACACTTGTGCCATGAAGTAGAAAAATAGATCTGCTCATAAGGTAGATTGTCATTCTATCCCAGACTTTATTTCTACACATATCTGTATGAAGGGTAGACTTACGCCACTTTCTAGGGCCTGACTCAATAATTCTATCATTTCTACTGGAAAACACTTAAAGGACATCTACTCAACAAGGGAGACTTATGGCATTCTTTAAAAAAAAAAATTACTCATGATATGCAATCTTGGGAGAGCTTCCCCAGTTCAAACACCTAATATTGCCAGTGCTTCAGGCAAAAATGTGGTTTCTTGTTTAAAGATACTAAAAAAAAACCCAAAAAACAAAAACTATCGACGAGTAAGAATCCAGTCTCACCTAATTTTCTACTATATCAATTGAAGCAGACTTCACAAAATTCAATAATCATGGTGATTTGGTTTTATTTTATGAAAACATGTAGAGAAAAACAATGTAAGAACTGAGAAGGAAATAGTTTTAATTCAGGCAACTCTCCAATGAAGCACCATAGAAGAATAACAGTGTAATTAATGCATTTTTTGACTAAGATTATTATACTTGATTTTGTTGTATAAATCTCAGCCTATGATAAGAATTTCTTAATCTCTACTCATGATTATTCCTCTACACAAAATATGAATTTGTTTTTTCATGAAAGAGCAAATTTAATTTTGGCCCAGGGCGATACAACTTGTTAATCTTTCACTGTCAGGTGAATTCAGATACAATTTTTGGAAAATGATGATGGTGTTCTGAAAGCTGCCTGGCAAACAGAAACCATCCCAGCATTTTCGGAATAAACATATCAATATCTGACAATGCAGGCTGTTAGGACTCTCTCTGACTTTGGTTTTAGAAAATTCTGTCAAAGCAAGCAATAGCCTTAGTCCTGGTCTCCAATACATTCTAGGTAAATGCATTCACAGCAAGAGCCTATGTGACTTTATTTGAGGAAGGAGCAAGAGCATGTCCTCTTCCTGATTTGAAAAACTAGGAGCAGCTAGAGATCGGCATTCCCCTTCCCCAAGTCATCTACCCCTGACCAGGCAAAGCTATTAAAGTATTTCTTTTAGACACTGGAGCAGGGATTGGCAAACATTTTCTCTTTATAAAGGGTTGGATAGTAAATATATAGACTTTATAGGCTACTTGGTCTGGGTCACAACTATGCAGTGATGTGTGCTGTTGTACTGCAAAAGCTGCTATTTACAATATGTAAATGAATGGGCAGGGCTGTGTTCCAATAAAACTTTATTTACAACAGCAGAATGTGGACCATCCAGGGTTTACTGACCTCTACTCTAGAGCACTGGCTTATCTTTTAGGTCCTATCTCAAGTTAGCTATATAAACAATTTCCTAAAAACAAGAAAAAAAAATTGAAGAAGTCTTCACTACCCACATTTTGCACTCCTTTTCCTAGATTTGATTTCCAGCCAAAACTATAACATCAAGGTGGGAAGTATTTCTCACCCTGGCAAGAAGTAGTCCCCTGTTCTTTCTGGATGTGAATATGGGTTAAATTTGAAAGACAACTGTGAAATAAAGGACTTGAGGTAAAATGTGGCTCATAGAGGCTGACTGCATGAATTAGCTATGTTTAGAGCTTGCTTGGGCAAAAAGGACAGAATCAGGGACTGAATCATTGGTGCAAGTAATGGCTGATCCTCATTACTCCAGTGTGAAGTGCCAGACATAGGACTCCTTTCTTCAATCATATGTAATGGAGAGGGGCTCTGCAATAGTTGCACATACTCGGCTGAGAGGCAGGCTGGCTCTCAGCAAGGGCTGCCAGGGAAAATAAATGGTTGGTTTAAGAAGGGACTGGGAATAATCATAAGAATACTATTGTAATATTTACTAGTTAATGAGCAACTGTATTAGGCACTGTGTGAACATAACCTCATTTAATTTCAGAATTGCTCTTCCAACTGAATATTTAGAGATCCCATTATGTGAAGGAAAGAGGACTTAATGGTACCAAAGCCTTGATTTCAATAAACCGAAAGGAGATGATGAACTTAGGCTGTATGTACTTGAGTTACAACAAATTCAAGGTGGTGAATAGTACAACTGTGCTATTCAAAATCTGACAGTGACTGGGACCATGACAATAATTCATCTTACAGAGTCTATCATCCTAGCAAACAGCTGAAACAGAGGACAGGGATGCTGAGGGGAAAGGAATTTGCATGGGCTATAAATTCAGGCGAAAAATCCAGCTCTATTAGTAACTAGGCAGTTACATAACTATTTTGGATGGTCCATGGATTAGGGTAACCAAATGTCCCAGTGTCTTGGAATGTGAGACTTTCAGTGCTAAAACCTAGAAAAGTTCCTAGCAAACCAGGAAGGGTGTTATGGGTGTACAGGTGTTTGGGGCTTACTAGAGGCTCATGAGGAGTGCTGTGCTGAAGTTGGTTCATAAGTGCTTGTGAGAGCCCATTGTGAAATTTTCAGAAATTTTGCAAGCCATTTTTTAAAGAACTATTATTAAAAATTAAATTATATAAATTAAAATTAATTACATAACATATCAATATGCAAAAGTTACTGCTTTCTAATTTTAGGGTTGTTTTTCTCATCTGTAATTGTGGGGTTATTTATTGTATCAATCCGTATGGTAGAAATATTGATACTACAAAATTGGGGACTACTGTGTATCTTTTCCCACTGTGCATTCGGTGACATCATGCTGGAAGCTTGAAATAGGAAGAAAGGTGCTTTGTTTCTCTAGAAAATGGTAGGGGCAGTGTTCATAATGCAGATTAAACTTCCAAGTGCATGGTGTCTGTAGCTGTTATATTGTGTATAGCACACACACAAAAGAGGAAATATTCTTCAGTATTTGAGAACTCTTTTCAGTAAAAAGTAGCCTACATCATTGACAAATGAGTAAAGTTCAACATACGTATGATTTCACTATCATTTTACTCATTAAAGAAAAATATCAACCAGCATTCATGTTGCAACTACACTGGCTCATCAACTGAAATTATAAGTTGGCAACAAATCCAAAAGGTTGGCAAATATCAACTGAAACAACCGGTGAGAATTAATTGGCTATATGGAAATGACAATAATGAAAACATTTTACTATTACTTGTAGATTGTGTGCTACACATCCTTTACATTAGTACAATTTTATGATACGTGTCTGTATATCCATATCTGTAGGTCTGTAGCTGTATACTTTTTTAAAATTTTTTTGCCAGAGAGCCAGTTGTTAACTATTTCCTAGTACACTACTGCTCATAAATTCAGATATGTATAGCAGCAGCAAGAAAATCCAAGACTCTAGTAGCTAGTGAGTTTGAGTTTGTACTGGCTGCTTTGTTCAAAACTGATGGAGCTCTGGGTGTAGCTGTGTCTGGTATTACATGTGTGTGAGAAGAAAAGGTCTTGCAAAGAAAGTGTTGATGACAAGTAACACAAGAGACGGCCCTCTTTGTGGTGCTCATGCTCTTCTTTCTTCCCTAGTACATAATTATAGTATATAATTAAGCGATACTTAATTGCCTAAAAGTCTTCTGTGGTTAAAGCCATTTGTGCCACAGTGTAGGCCACTTAGAATGTAAGTTCTATGAAAAGAGAGACTGAGATTATTTTTTTCCTTGATGAATTCGCAAGATAGATAGTAGGTTCTCAACACCTATGTGTTGGGTGCATGAATACATAATTAAATGAGTAAATTCAATGTTATCATCCTTTCTTAATGCTACAACCCATGATGTCTCGTTTCCTAAGGTTTATTTAAGAGGACAGGGGTAGCAGTAACATTACCATGCTGGCTTACTATTATCCACTTACATTAGAACTGGGCTCCCTACCTACCTGTAAGGACAGAGCCAAGGGCTTGGTCTGGGGTTGGAAGTGTCCAGCTTTGAGAACAACTTTTCTTTGCACTTTTGTATTTACACGTAAAATCTTTGCATTTTTCTCCAAAGAGCAACACATTTTTATTACCCTAATAGATCCATTAAGAGTACATTACCTCACTTTTCCTCTGTAAATCTTTGAATAAGACTGGTGTTCTAATTAAATATACTTTGTCCTATAAGAACTTATGCACATACACTTGGCATGTCCTCCGAGGTTTCCTGTAACCCAGTTTGAGAAGTTTTACACAGCTACTTATAAAATCCTCTAAGAATAATTTATGCAAATAATAGAATATTCCTCTAAAAGGTCTTACATTTTAGGTAAAAACAAATAAACCAATAGATATTCCCTCCACCATCATGGTTAAAGAAAAGACCAAAACATTAATAAAAATACAAAATATTTTAATGAAAAATCTATTTTTTAGGGTGTTTAAGGACCATACCAAATGTGAATTATATTTTTTATTTTACTTTATTCAAAGAAATTAATTATAATATTCTGTGGGATCTGTTAGTTACCTATTAAAATAACATTTTAAATTCATTGAATGCTTTACATTATTTTTATTCTTTACTCAATTTAATTGCTTAAAAATTTAAACTAAACAACTAAGGAAAGAATGTGATATAAAGTTAGTATGACAATATATTCCAGAGCCAGTTACTGACATTCTTGATGATAAAATTAAACAATATTTCCACAATAGCCTTACGCTCTTGTCTTTTTGATAATCATGATTTTCTCAATGATTTTTGGAAGCAAGTTGTGCCAGGAATAGCAGATGAGTCATCACAAGCACAAGTAACCTAGATTATTTCTTAGCACAAATTTTCTTTTTCTCCACTGACTTGCTGGTGTGAAATCCTAGTTGTAGGCAACCATATCATTTAGGGCATTTCCATGCTATCCAGCAGAATTCCCTTTTAAAACATGTTTTAGAGGACTCAATTTTTTGTGTTTTTGAGGCACAAGAATTAAAATTGCCTCAAAATCATAGAACATATTGAAGCTCAAAGACGTAAAACTGTCCTCAGCTCACTGATGAGTCCATGTGTATGATTTTAAAATTTCATTAAAACTGGATTAATAAGCTTTATCTTTTCATAATTCACCTGACTTTTTTTGACTGAAAACTTGCCTGGAATCATGTTTGTCCCATGGAATGAGCAGTCAGTACCATCCACTCTCAAATAAATTATCCAGAAAATACTGAAAACAGTGTGAACCAATAATCTGTTAGCCCAGAGCACTTGGAATAAAGGACATAAATTTTCAGTAAGAAAAATAATAGTTATAAAAATTAAATGTAACCTGAAAGCTCTTTTGGAAAATATTACAAAATAAAAATCCTTTCCATCTCTTTCCAAATACCCAGTCCTAAGGAAAACCATAGAGGCAGGATATTTATACAATGATTTCTGTAAACTATAATTAAATCACTATTTCCAGAGCTGTTTGTTGAATCACAGAAAGAGATATATAGAGTCTAGAGAGACCATTTATTTTTATTTATTTTTTAAAATTAAGAGACTTTACTTTTTAGAGCAGTTTTAGATTTAAGAAAATTGAACAGACCAAAGAGCTTGGAATTAAGTGTTTACACACTGGTAATACATCATCGAAAACCAAGTTTTTTTTTTTTTTTTTTTTTTTGGTTTTGTCTTTTTTCCCCTCTTTGGAAATACAACACTAAGAACTACTGAAATGATTTCTGAAGATTTTTTTATTTGCAGCATATGCTGTTCCTTTCCCTGAATTTAGCTGATATTTCCAGGACCATTTTTCTGTTTACCATCATCACCATCCAACCACCACTGGAAACTCAGAAAAAGCTGATAAATTGCAAGAAATGTCACAAAAGAAAATCATGATATGATTGAAACTGCACTAATCTATTTAAATAAAATTCACACTTTCTGATTCTAAAATGTTTTGATAGGGGCATCACCAAAGCCAGAACACAGTGAAATCTGTCTCAATTTAATGTGATGTCTATAAAAGTAGTGTGATGTTTCTTAGCAGTTGATAAGTAGAGAAATACTTGCAGTCAACTTTTAAAAATGCATATATTTCTATAGATTCTTACAAGATTCCCCTGAGAAACACATAATGAAATATTTAATTATTTACTTAATTATGTGCTTGTGTGTATGCGAGAAAAAGATAGTATTTGTATTATCTATAAATAATCTTAATGGTTTGATTTTTATACAAATATTTTCAATAACAAAATCAAGACTAAGTTTTTACAATAAAATTCTCTTTTGGAAAGTATTTTACTATGTTTTCTAATTTAAAATATTGCAAAATTTAAGTAATGCTTGATTTCCAATAAATTTAAACAAATTCAAGCAAACACTGTCAAATTTTATATTAAAAAAAATAACCTCAAAGAGGAAATGATCAATGATCCTTAGCTCCAAAATTCTTATCCAGCCCTCTTTTTCACTGTGGCTTTTTCCATCTCTAGACCCAACTCTATCCAGACCTTCCCTATTTTTGTCCATTCCTACACTTCCCACCATCTACCCATTTGAGATTCCCTCAACTTTGTTGTAAGAAACCCTTTTGTTTGTCAAGTTAAAAACAAATGCACAACATAAAAGTTGTGGGTTAAGTTTTACTCGGGGACATTACTAAGGACTGTAGCCTGAGAAGCAGCCTCTCAGTAGGTCTGAGGGGTCTGCTTCAAAGAGGTAGGAGAGGGGCCAGTATATACATGAATTTTTTGGCTGAGAAATACATGTAGTCAAGCAGACATCTTGGCAAAATATTACTACTAATCACAAAGAACAGATACCTCGAGTTAATGCTTTTAGTGCTTTTCTATGTATGGGAAGATACAGGAATCTGGGGTAATTGAAATTCTTCCTCAGATATGCATCTTAACTATGTACGGGCCTGTATATCCAAAGCACAGAATGTTTAATCCTGTTTTTCATCTTAAATTGCCCTCAGATTGCACTGGTGGTGGAGGTGACTGACTGCAGTAGGTTGTGACTTAACCTCTTGTATAATAGGATGATGAGTGACACTCTTTGTTAAGTTTGTTTACAGCTTCCCCTCTTTTGGTCATAACTTTGATCAAGGTTTAGGAGACATTTCATCACCAATTTGTCCTATAACATGGGGAAGGCTTATTCCTAGGTAGGGGAGAATTTAGTTGATAGGCCATTCATGTGCTGTATTTGGATTAAGCCCTGTTAGTAAGCTAAACATTCTCTAAATCCTCTGTCTTACTAGTCTTTTGTGATCCAGAAAATGTTGTCTCTTGTTGCTTCTTCCCATATCTAGAGTTGCACTATTACAATTAATTTTACATAGAGCTATATACGTGATCAATTGTTTCAAGGTGTTTAACCATCATTGATTTTGTCAGAGACCTGGTTACACATTGTATAATGCAAGAAACAATGGTCTTAAAATGGACAGGATATAAGGAACATAACTAGTAGCATTAATAAGGTCATAAGTAGAGAGTTAAGCCATGAGAATCCAGAACCAAACCAGCTCTTTAAAAGATCAAAAAATCACCAAGACTAAGAAGGGGATCACTTAAGGCAGAAATCTGTTTTCATGTGGGTCATTAAATGTGTTATATCAGAAGATTCATCTGGTATAAAGCACAGCATTTAGTTTAAATTGTGGTGGTGTTGTCTTCTTGAGATGTTGTAAGGATATTAAGAGCCATGCAATTTTGTAATGCTGCTTTTCTCATCATAAAGACCTCAGAATTCAGTAGGCTAATAGCCTGATTACTATAATTTAAGGCCTGTTGGGTGAATTTTATTAAGACTTTGGTGTGGGCTATTATATCTTCCAATTCTACTGAAGGCAGAAAAATAGCTGCTAAATGTTCATACCAATGAAATACAGAATTCTTGATCCATCAGGCTTGTACTAAAGATAAATTTGTTGGAGTCATATCTAAAGTGGCACACTTGTGGTCTTGAGTTCAAGGGAATCCTAAGGTATATCTTCCTATCCATACTGGTGGAAACCAGGGCCACAAAGCCATTGAGTTCCTTTAGGATTGACCTAGTATATCCCTGGTCGCCAGACCCAGTCTGTTCCATACCAACTGCTATCTTTAAGGGAAATGATGTGTTGGTGTTTTTCATATAGCACCAACCTAATTTCCTAGCATTATTAGACTCATTATCTTTATTATGATTTAATTGTTCCCAATATAGGCAGAGCCTTTAAATTTAAATTACCATAGCCTGGTGTTAACCATATAAATCTATTCCATAACTGAAGGAGGGGCCCTCCTAATAATTGGGAAGTTTTATTCTTTGACTGGAATTTTGCTTGTTGTGCTGACTGAGCTTAAGTAACTTTAAAAGAAAATTCATATTTATGGCCAGCATCAGAGCAAGTATGATTTGCCAAGCAAGGGGATCACATTTAGTAATAGCAATAGTGGTCTGAAAAGAACTACAGCTTCCTTCTTCTAAAATAAATTTTCTAAGGGCCATCCAATCAGAGCCTTGGAGAGGAAAAATCCACGAAAATAAACAAGAAGGTAAAGGATATAGGTAATTGACCACAAACCCAACAATTGGATTGATATCTAAAATTTGCATAGATTGTGTCTATGATAGAAAAATATTTGCTATACTGTGCAAAAGTCCAAGAATCAGAAACACTATAAATAATCATTCAGGTTAGGTCCGGGATCTTAAGATAGCTGTCTACTTCTGATGTCATCTTCTTCTCATCCTGCTGTTGATGTTGTTTCTTCTCTTTTGAACATAGTTTTAAAGTGGGTTTGAAGTCAGCAGTCCTCTCTATAGACAAGTCCATTACAGGGGCCCTTTTAAGTTGAAACTTTGAATCCAAGAGTTAATCCTCTTCAGTTTTGTTATGCACAAGCTAGTTAAAATACCTAATAAGGGACTTTCCATTTATGCTGGAAATAATTGTCTTTTCTAGTATACATAATCCTGGTTGTAAGTCATGAGGCATCTGATCTTTATCCAAAGGTAGATTACTGTGATAAACCTTAGAAACAAGCTTAGAATGTCCTTTTAATAGTTCAATTAAACCCTACAACAATGCAACATAGTAACAAGGAACGATCTAGGAAGTGAGTCTTAGGCAGTAAATACCAAACCTCAAATACATTTAACAACATTAAAACTTAATATCCACAAAGGTATATTACTGAAACATAATTTTTGTCACTAAAATTACCCTTATTTCTGCAAAATAAAGGCTAATTTGTTAGCAAAATCAGTCTGGTTACAATAAACTTGGCTTAATTATTTACATAAATATAATCATAAATATAATTGATCATATAGATGCTTTTAAGTTGGCTTTGCTAGAACTTTTTATAAGGAATCTCAGATTAAACTTTAAAAGGCGTCTCAAGACCAGGAAAGTCATACTAAGGATTTGTCATCAGATTCCACCTGTAATACTTACAGATTTGAGTGGATTCCTCTCTTCTCCAGAACCCCAAAATATCTTGAGATTCCTGTACCTGCCAAGAAATGGCCTTCCATAATTCACCTGATAAGACTGCTGGGAACTCTGTTAGCAAAGTACCAGAATGTTTTTCCAAGGGGCTTTATGGCTCCATAAAGTCTATTTTAGCTCTTTAAAGCTGTCTGGTTATATTTGATTTTTTGTATATTCTCAAATGTAACCTTCCAGTCAAAACTATAGTAATGTAACCAATGTTTCCCATTGTCCTGTTATAAGGTGAACAGATCTTATTGAACTTATACAAATAACTATATTGCCATAAAAAAATAAGAATACTCAGATTTTTGAAATTCTGGAGGGATTAAGTAGAGAAAAAAGATAAAGGTTTCAATTTTGCTTGCAATGTCTTTCAACTCAATTCAAGGTACCTCTTTCTTGAACTGCCTGAAGTTCAGGGAAACCCTACTCCTCACAGATAGGAGCTTATCCACCACCGAATAAAAGCTCAGGATCGTTAACCAGGATCAGAAATCCGAGACCAGGAGAAACTTACCCAATCATTTGGACTCACCAAGGAGGCAGAGGGACATAAAGAGCCCTTGCTGGTACCAAGCCTCCGGATCCTCATAGTAGGCTAAGTAGAGGAATCTGCTCTGGGTCCCACCTAAGTCACAAAACTGTTGACTTAAAGAAAAATGCACATCATAAAAGTTGTGAGTTAAGTTTTATTCAGGGACCTTATTGAGGACTAGAGCCCAGGAAACAGCCTCTCAATAGGTCTGAGGGGACTGCTTCAAAGAGCTAGGAGAGTGGCCTATATACATTTTCTTTTCTTTCTTTTTTTTTTTTTTTTTTTGGTGTGTGGGGGGGTGGGAAATACATGCTGTCAGATGTACATCTTGTTAAAAGAGTACTACTAATCACAAAGAAAAGATACCTCAAGTTAATGAGTTTAGTGCTTTTCTAGGTATGGGAAGATACAAGAACCTGGGGTCATTGAAATTCTTCCTTAGATATGCATCTTAACTATCTAGGGGCCTGTATATTCAAAGCACAAAATGTTTAATCCTGTTTTTCATCTTAAATTCTCCTCAGATTGCACTGACTTGGGGGTGGGTGAATGCAGTGGGTTGTGACTTAACCCTTTGTGTAATGGGATGATGAGTGACACTTTGTTCTTTTTGTTTACATGTTATAAATGCCCTTCCTTCCATCACTTCTACTGTTTCCTCTCCCTTTATTCCTCTATTCTTACTGAAGTCACCAAGACATGTCTTAGATAGCAGGATAGTCCTAACCCAATAATTAATGATCTTAAACAGTATTTAATCACTCTTCATCCTATTCAGGATCCTTTCCCAATATTTTATATGAATAGCCATAATGTGTCATGAGAACACAGCTTCAAGTCCTTCTACCAAAATTTCATGATAGGAATATTACTCACACAATATTAAGTTCCAGAGCTAAAATTAATCTTTCCCCTGCTAATTCCATTTTCCATACAGTAAAAGCCTAAGCAAGGAATCTTCTAATACCACCTTAGCTTAAGTGAGAAGTAAGGAGGTTTACCTAGTCTCAATGCCTATTAATTTTTAGAGTTTACATTACTAAAATTTTCACAAAATCAAATTTCCTCTTGAAACAAGTCATCCCACTCTTTTGTAATCTTTTGCCAAGGCTTTCTGTATTTGTCTCATATTTTCATTTCTTCTTGGCCACATTCTATTATCTTGATGACCACAGCATCCCCACTGATGACCCACAGAACATGCAAGTTTCACAATCCTTCCTCAAGCCTAATGAAACTTCATGTGATCTATTTCAACCATTTGTATACACAGCCAACCACTGAGTTTTATTACGTGAAGGAATTTCACCTACAAAATCGCAAAGTCTTGGTAATCACAGCAAATTTAACCCATATTTCTCATGTTCTATTCTTGTTGATTTTCTATTATTTTCCCTCTACTAATGTCTCAAAAATTTCCAAACCTTTTTGGGGATTTAGATTTATTCCCGCAACAGAAGATCTCAGTGTGTGGCTCTATTCAGTTGTCTTAAGCTTCCCTAAATTTCTGCTCTCCACCTAAGATTATTTTGATTTATCCCACTCTTTCCTTGGCTAACTCTTCAAATTGTGCTCTTGCTTGCCTGCTATTTTGCGCTTTAAGAAAATTTGTTCTATCAGCACTCACTTTCTCTTACCTCTTCGTTAATTCCTCCTTCTGTGGTATAGTGATCCTGAGAACTTTGCTATTCTAAAATTTTTGTCACACCTGTAAGTGATAGAAAGACCAGAACCAGAGAAGAAAAGATGTCATTAGGTTAATGTTTGTTTGAATTGTATGGCTGGATATATATATCTCATGTGTCACCAGTTTACCTTATGACCTAAAATCTTTCCATATATATCTACATATGAATCTATTTTGTAGATTGTGGGAACATTTTCATTAATGACAATTATCTATTTGGCCTCAGTTTTTTCAATAAAGGCATGTAGATGTAAAATTTGAAGGAATAAAATATTTCAGCATTACAAAGCTCCATGAGGGCAGGCCCTCTATTTAGTTGTTCTCTGCTATGTCATAAAGACAGATGCCACAGCAATCTTTCCTTTTCAAACTGTATCAAAGGAAAGGACTTAGGTTGGAAACAAGATAAATTGATTTCTCCATATCACCATGTAAATTAACCTTAATATATCTCTCCTTTTATATCCACTAATTCCTGTGTAATATGAAAATATATAGATCTAATGCATGGGTCTTCATCAGGGCTTTTTTTTTTTTTTTTTGACAACCTTGCTTTAAATATTTATTTATTTGGGATATCTGCCTTGAGTTTTCCTGTGTTTGGTACACTAATATTTTCACGTTTCATAAGGATACAGGCAAAGAAAATAAAATGGCAATTCTCTTTTATTTATAGAAACTTCAAATAACAATTTGAAAATAATTTCTATGTTACTCGTAGGTATAAACTTAAAATTGGAAAACAAATTTTCCAAGGACGCTTCTATCTTTTCTTTTATAAATTTTATTTAGCTTTTTATCTTTCTAGTCAAATATTGGGTCAATTTTTTAAAAAGGATTCCATTTTTTCCAGTTGAATTTTGATAGGCATTTGGTTAATAGCAAGCAAATAAGGCTTTTTTTTTTTTTTTTTGAGGAAATATTTAACAAGCTCTGGGGCTAGCACTATGCTTGTAATTTTGAATCCACAGATTATGTCACAGATATTGTCTTTAATAGAAAGGATGCTCTGGATAGAGTTCAATAATACACCAAATGCTTCAGAGAAAGTATCTTATAATCCTCTGTCTTTGCTGTATAGCTAACAATTTATCAAGATATTAGGGCTACTTCAAAGGTGAATTGATTTTATCTTCAAAATGGTATTAGAGAAATGATTGATGTTAGTATATAGAGCTGAGTTCCATATACTCTGTCCCTTAGGGCAAAGGGAAATCTGTACTACAAAAGCCTTATAGTGGAGGCATCACCTGTAAAGATAACTGAATGTGTGGAGTGAATTCAAAGGAAGGAAGGAAAAAGACAAGAGGTATATGGGCACGTGAGATAAAAGTTGAGATTGATATATGCGTGAGAAGCAGGAAGAAATATTATGAGATTGAAGGTAATACTGTATAAAGAATTAGAGTTAGAAACCCCAGTTTTAGGGAAAGTTATTTAGCACCTATTTGTGAGTATGTTTTCTTCTCTATAAAATAGAAGTAATATGTTTGTTGTGATGATTTATAAAAATAATAATTTAGCATCATCTTCATTATGGGTTTATGGAAAGCACAGTTGAGAAGAGTGGTCCAAAATCATCTATTACAGATGGATGGGCACTGTAGGGGAATTGAAGTTTTGGAGCAGTTGCGTGTGTTGTAAACATTTATATTTCAAAGCTCTTCACTGTCATTAAATTTACATGTTTTTTCTAAAGATGTCATGAGTCATCTCTAATCCATTGTTTCTGTTTACTTGAACCGAAATATCCTTTCCTCTTTTCCTTTGATTGAAGACTCACTACATCATAGGCATGTGAGGTTATTATGAGAATTTCAGAGAAAGCTTCCTTTATCTTTTCTTTAAAGTTTTACAAAAACACTGTTTTGGGCCAGATGGAAAATGAATGGGAAAATCAGCAAGTGAACAAAGCAAGTGTGAGACAACAAGTATCTTGGTATGAGATAACTTGTACTGTTTCTATGGAAATAAGAAGAACATAATATGCAAAGAAATAGCAGGAAATGAAGGAATACATTTGTGTAGATTATGTTAATAAAATCATATTCCTAGGAAGCAAAATTTTTATTGAGCCCTTGTGAATTTCCTTTTTGGTTTAAATTTTAACTATATGTTTTTCCATTTCATTTGTATACTTAAGCTATTTGTTAAAGAAAATAGTACAAAAGTTATAAATTCTAATTTTTTCCATCTTATTAATTTATGAAACACAGGTTATGTAAGCATACTATATTTTTTTTCTTACTGATAATGAAGGACTTTTCTTTTAAATGGATTATCAATTAGGAAAGTAGATATAAGCCATTTTTTATCATACAAGGATAGACTATATGGCTAAGAGGGCAGTAGTAGAGAATATTGGTAGCTCTTTTCCATATTTACTGCAGACACCATAGTATTGATGTACACTTTTAAACACTGTTCTCTGATCCAATCATTATAAAAATGTTGTTATAATTTACATATAGATTTGATTGTCTACCAGTAAGAAGAAGATATTTATATTTTAATTATAGGATTGTTCTCTAAAATTTACTTACTAATCATAGAACCCTTCAATCACTTTTTCTATCAATCTTGAAAAAGCTGAATATTTTGGGGAAAAAAAAAAAGCTCAAAACAATAGCTAAGAATGATAAAGCCAGCTAACTTTTCCTCTTCCTCAACGGTCCACTGAGGTTTCACTATCTCTCACTCCACATATAGTCACTTACATTTTACCTCTTTATTCAATTTTACTAATTTTCCCTTATAATTTCAATATTTAGTCAGATGTTACTTACTGTGTATCATCATTCATACTACCTTTTTTTTAAACATCTTTATTGGAGTATAATTGCTTTACAATGGTGTGTTAGTTTCTGCTTTATAACAAAGTGAATCAACTATACATATACATATATCCCCATATCTATTCCCTCTTGCATCTCGCTCCCTCCCACCCTCCCTATCCCACCCCTCTAGGTGGTCACAAAGCATGGAGCTGATCTCCCTGTGCTGTGCGGCTGCTTCCCACTAGCTATCTATTTTACGTTTGGTAGTGTATATACGTCCATGCCACTCTCTCACTTTGCCCCTTCTTCCCCTTCCCCTTCCCCATGTCCTCAAGTCCATTCTCCAGTAGGTCTGCATCTTTATTCCCGTCCTGCCCCTAGGTTCTTCATGAACACTTTTTTGTTTGTTTGTTTGTTTTAGATTCCATATATATGTGTTAGAATACGGTATTTGTTTTTCTCTTTCTGACTTACTTCACTCTGTATGACAGTCTCTATGTCCATCCACCTCACTACAAATAGCTCAATTTCGTTTCTTTTTATGGCTGAGTAATATTCCATTGTATATATGTGCCACATCTTCTTTATCCATTCATCTGTCGATGGACACTTAGGTTGCTTCCATGTCCTGGCTATTGTAAATAGAGCTGCAATGAACATTGTGGTACATGACTCTTTCTGAACTATGGTTTTCTCAGGGTTTGCCCAGTAGTGGGATTGCTGGGTCATATGGTAGTTCTATTTGTAGTTTTTTAAGGGACCTCCATACTGTTCTCCATAGTGGCTGTATCAATTTACATTCCCACCAACAGTACAAGAATGTTCCCTGTTCTCCACACCCTCTCCAACATTTATTGTTTGTAGATTTTTTGATGAAGGCCATTCTGACTGGTGTGAGATGATATCTCATTGTAGTTTTGATTTGCATTTCTCTAATGATTAATGATGTTGAGCATCCTTTCATGTGTTTGTTGACAATCTGAATATCTTCTTTGGAGAAATGTCTATTTAGGTCTTCTGCCCATTTTTGGATTGGGTGGTTTGTTTTTTTGATATTCAGCTGAATGAGCTGCTTGTAAATTTTGGAGATTAATCCTTTGTCAGTTGCTTCATTTGCAAATATTTTCCCCCATTCTGAGGGTTGTCTTTTGGTCTTGTTTATGGTTTCCTTTGCTGTGCAAAAGCTTTTGAGTTTCATTAGGTCCCATTTGTTCATTTTTGTTTTTATTTCCATTTCTCTAGGAGGTGGGTCCAAAAGGATCTTGCTGTGATTTATGTCATAGAGTGTTCTGCCTATGTTTTCCTCTAAGAGTTTGATAGTGTCTGGCCTTACATTTAGGTCTTTAATCCATTTTGAGTTTATTTTGTGTATGGTGTTAGGGAGTGTTCTGATTTCATTTTTGTACATGTAGCTGTACAGTTTTCCCAGCACCACTTATTGAAGAGGCTGTCTTTTCTCTATTGTATATTCTTGCCCCCTTTATCAAAAATAAGGTGACCATATGTGCATGGGTTTATCTCTGGGCTTTCTATCCTATTCCATTGATCTATATTTCTGTTTTTGTGCCAGTACCATACTGTCTTGATTACTGTAGCTTTGTAGTATAGTCTGAAGTCAGGGATCCTGATTCCTCCAGCTCCATTTTTCTTTCTCAAGATTGATTGGCCTTTTGGGGTCTTTTGTGTTTCCATACAAATTGTGAAATTTTTTGTTCTAGTTCTGTGAAAAATGCCAGTGGTAGTTTGATAGGGATTGCATTGAATCTGTAGATTGCTTTGGGTAGTATAGTCATTTTCACAATGTTGATTCTTCCAATCCAAGAACATGGTATATCTCTCCATCTGTTTGTATTATCTTTAATTTCTTTCATCAGTATCTTATAGTTTTGATACTACTTTTTTAAACAAGTTGTCTTTTCATAACAAAAGTTTATTTCAAAATTCATTTTAGGCTAAAGGATAACCAAAATCTATATTAGGTTAAATCATTTAAGAGGCTGCAACAAATATGGTTTTACAGAGAATTTTTTTATTGGTGTAGGTTGGCTCAAGTAACCCAGGTTTTCTTCTGCTATTGAACTGATCATGAAGACAGGTATAAACAGTGGATTAACTAAATATTCAAATTTATATATTTTATGTTTAGATGTATTCTTTGGAAAATTATGTAGTAGGCAGAGGTGAAATATGTTCAAGCACTTCATCAGAATTATCTTTTAAAGAATAATGATTAAATGATTGTGAGAGGCACTTTTGATGCCCACCTATGTAACTTCAGCTCAACTCTCAGTAACTACTGTGGAGAGTTACTATATAGGACAATATCTTTCCACACCAACCTTCTAAATCTTTCTGATCTTTTGCCTGAGGGCTTTCTCCCACATCATGATGGTTGTAAAGGAAATGGCCCAAGAAAGCAGAACTGTGGAATAATATTCTGGAATTGAATTACTCATTTGTCAGATGGCAACACGGAACATTTTAGGTAGTAAGTGGAAAGAGTGATAATAACCACTGAGTGTTATACCATCTTTCTTGCCATGCACGCCACGAGTGGTAAATTGGGATGGTGTTTAGCTGGAAGAGTAATTAGCATTTTATGTAATAGTTCTGGTAGTTGAAAGATGTAAGGGTAATGTTGACTGTAAAGTCTTGGGTGACTTTTTTTAACTGCCCCAAAAGTTTTGAAGACAGATAATACAGGATCAGTGCAGCCAACTCTTTACTCAGAGCATGCTCTAAAATCCAGAAGACATCTATAGCAACATTTAAAGATATTCTCATCTGCTAAAGCAGGAGAGAAGATTATGCTAAAAATTAGGTCCAGAATTTGATTGTAAGAATGGTGGAGCTATAAAGTAGATGGAATGCATAGCCCTGAATGCTTCTATACTAAAGCAGAGGCCCTGATATGGAAATAAATGAAATCCTATAATATTTGACCAAAGGGGAGATATTTAGTACAGCTGAACATTCTAAGGTGGCAGGAGAAGCCTGGGTTGAACACCTATATCCACTTTCATTGTTGCTTTGGAAAATCTTTTATTTCTGGAAAAACTGAGTGATTAATTTCCATTTACAAGCTAAATGTTAAAGCTTGAAGTCTTCCTTGGTAGCATATGAAGAGGCTAATATCTCCTGCAGTCGGAGAGAATAGCAAGCTGAGGATTAGACTCAGGTTCTAATTATCAGAAAAGACAATTTCCAAAAGAAGTTAAACTCTCAACATAGTCAAGATTTCCTTGCTAGGGTCTAGTTGGGAAAAAATTGGATCCCAGATACATAGAAAGGGAATGGATTAATGTCCCCTCAAATCAAGAATTGTCAGATTTCTGTGAGCTCTCTGAGCCAACAGAAATGGTGTACCCTTTCCTATTAAGAGGTAGAATTCTCCCTTAAGGTAGTGCAAATGCTTCTCTCCTGCAAGTCATATATGGCACTCAAGATTAGTTTCCACCTCCATTTTTGGCCTCTAGGCCTTAAACTAGGATTAAGTTATAACCTAAGCTATCTTACACTCTATAAGAATTGCAAAACAACCATCAGGAGCCAGTAGTGTATAAGTGGAATTGCATCCTGAGTTCATTTATTTGGGACCAATCTCCTGGGATATAAGACTAAATACCCTGGTAACGATCTATGGGAAAACTGATGGCTCATGCTAAATGAAGTAGAAATGGCAGAATTGCAGTGACAGTTGGTGGAAGAAAGTATTAAAAGGTACAGAGAGGTGAGCAAGCTGGAGTGGATATACTATGCAAGGCTGGAAAACCTATCAGATGGTGATGTTTATGGATAGGACAAGAGGATAGACACAGGATCATAAATAACATTGGGTTAATGGAATCCTGAAAAAACAGAGGCCACATAGGAGCACTTAACCTCCATGAGCTGGGCTGATGCATTTGTCATGGACTGGTAGGGTAGGAGTGGCAGCTAGAAGAGTTTGACTGCAGAATGTTATGGAGCTGGTTAACAGAATATGTCATTCCTAGGGGAAAAATAAATGAGCAGCCAACAAGGGTACTATTCAGTTTGTACCAGCAGAAGAAGGTAAGAATGGACGTCTTGGGGGCTGAGTGTTGGCTTTACAATAAAAAGTGATTTTTCCTTGTCCAGTTTCCAGACCTGAGCAAGTTTTTTAACCAAAAACTCACTGAAGTGGCCATGGTGGCAGAGAAGAGGCTATGTATAGACCCAAAAGCATGGGCTCTCTTTTACAAAGGCTCATTTAGTTACTGCTGTAACTATATTCCTCTGGAATTCCTATTGTCTACTTGGTGGCAAGTTTGTTCATTGAATCCTTCCATTCTAGACAGGTTATATATTTATTCTAACAGGGAAAATACATTCTGAGTATGAGTTTGCTTTTCATCTTTACAAGGTGCCAATCAGCACCATTATCCAAACAGGGTGTTTAGTCTATCAGCATGGGTTATCACACATTAGAACTGATCAGGGGACCTTCTTTCCCTCAATGGAATTATGGAAGTGTCTCTAAGACCATGGAATCCATTTTATCTGCCATGTACTCAACTACTCAGAAGTTTCTAGAGTCTTGGAATGAACAACAAAAGATAGAGTTAAAACACCAATTTACAGGGAAAAATCTGCAGGTTCAGGGAGTCCATCCTTAGGTATGAAGTATATGAATTGTAGCAAATACTTTAATACTATACTTTGCCCCTAACAGGAAAAATACAGGGGGAAGAGCAGAAGTTGTCCCACTTAGCATCATTCCCACTTGACCTACTGAGGGACGTTTTACTTCTTGTCTCTGAAACTCTATACTTTGCATGGTTAGAGGTCTTGGCCCCAAACCAGTCTTTTTCCAGTATACACTTCAAAAGTCCCATTGAACTCTCAGCTATGGCTGCCACCTGGCTACTTTGGACTTTTTATGTGCATGAGCAAGTAGACAAGACAAGGAATTGCCATCTTGCCTTTTTGGACCTCTCTGGTACAAATTATCTTGAGTTGGATTTTCTAGAGATGACCAAAGTGGATTTTGGAGTATAAAATGTTCATTAGAGACTGAAACATATGAAAAGAGGAGAAAAGCAGGGTTATGTATAGGGAGAAGTTGAACTATGATGTATATTTTACAAAGTTGAACTGTGATGTATATTTTACCAAGTCATGGCCAACTATTGGGGAGCTTTGGCGCAAGCATTGCTTGTCAGAGTGGACCTGCATAAGATAGAAATGGCTGGGGCTTTATACCTCTATCTATTTTAGTCACCATATACTGACTACCCCAGGAAAATACTGAAAACTGGCAGCTAGGCATGTCTGTGGATTGTACTTCCCAAAGTGCGCAAAATTTCTTTCTTGAAAGGAGATCTAAGTGAAGCATCTTCTTGTCTACCTTAAATGTGATCCATCATGACATTGACTTAGATCCAGGGATCAATTTTATAATAAAGAAGTAGGGTAGGCATGCAGCCCTATCATATCGTCTGGTAGGTACAGCATTAGAGACATTGTAGAATGACCTCTTAAGCTCAACCAATAATCTAAAATAGGGATGATAGGCTTGAGTGGATGCTTGGATGTATATATGATACAGGATACAGTGTATACTGAACCAATGACTATTGAATAGAGCTGTGTCCCCAGTAATTAAAAAAACATGTCTGCTCTTTCTTATAGAACAATAGAGAAAGAAAGTCGTTATTGTATTCTTGTGTATAATCAACACTGATAATCATGAAAACCTAGGAACCTAGGGTTGCTAATAGTTATTGCAGAAAGGGTAGAGTATGTCTGGAGGCTGGAAATCACTGTGGTGATATTTCAACAGTCAGTGAAAATGGTTAATGTACAATTCCAAGATAACTAGGGGCTCATACTTATTAGAGATTAAATCTAGGCCATTTCATGTAAACAACCTAGATGAGTAGAAGAATGAACAAATGGAAAAAGAAATCAAGAATTGGTAATAGAAGAGAGTTGCTGAACACCACTACTGCCTAGTAACCTCCTGGAGCTGTAGAACTCCATCTTGTTAAATAACAAGCACTAGCTTGTTACTAACTCTCTAATTTTTCAAAGATTTTGGCTAGCCAATTGCTTGAAATGTCAGTATCCAAATATATATAATACAGGGCATGAATAGATTTGGGTAGTTCAAGGGATTCTATCCCCAGTTGTCCCTATTAGTGTTTATCAAAACTTCTATTTCAGGGGTCCCCAACCCCTGGGCCACAGAATGCTAGTGGTCCGTGGCCTGTTAGGCACTGGGCCACACAGCGGGAAGCGAGTGGTGGGTGAGCGAGCGAAGCTTCACCTGTATTTACAGCCGCTCCCCATCACTCTCATCACTGCCTGAGCTCCTCCTCCTGTCAGATCATCGGCGGCATTAGATTCTCACAGGAGCACAAACCCTACTGAAAACTGCACATGCAAGGGATCTAGGTTGCACGCCCCTTGTGAGAATCTAATGCCTGATGATCTGAGGTGGAGCTGAGGTGATGATGCTAGTGCTGGGGAGTGGCTGCAAATACAGATTATCATTAGCAGAGAGGTTTGACTGTACAGAGACCATAATAAATCAATTGCTTGCAGGCTCATCAAAACCCTATCAGTGAGTGGCAAATGAAAAGGAGCTCAGGGCTCCCACTGATTCTCCATTATGGTGAGTTGTACAATTATTTCATTATATATTACAGTGTAATAATAATAGAAATAAAGTGCACAATAAATGTAATGCACTTGAATCATCCCAAAACCATCCCCCCACCCTGGTCCGTGGAAAAATTGCCTTCCACGAAACTGGTCCCTGGTGCCAAAAATGTTGGGGACTGCTGTTCTACTGAATTTTCTGTCCTCTGTCTCTTTTTCTACTTCCTCATCTGCGCTTCTTTCTTTTCACTTAAATTACTTATGTCCAAACCATAACTTGGTGCCTGCTTTTGGGGAATTCAAACTAAGACGGTGATAATTTCCATGATTACACTTACTGTTAGGGTTTTGAAGGCAATCCATGCTCCCAAAGCAAAATTATATTTATGTAGCTAAAACTAAGTTGTTAACTGTGTTACTACCCCTCCAAGAAGCAAAGAGTAATGGAGTTAAGTACACACAGAAATTATAATGTTTCATTGACACTAATTGAGTCAGTTTATGGACAAGCCATTTAATGTATCCAAAGTTTTGCATGTACATTGCAATTTTTGACTTTGAAAGGATCGTGTTACCTTTTCTCAAAGACATGCTCTTGGACTGACAACTGAAATACAGTTCAGCCAAGAGGTAAGGTAAAAACTTGATTCTACGTACCTTTGAGGAAATGAATTTAATGATGTGCTTCACATGTTAGTCTCTATTACTCTAATTTTTCAAGCTGCACCTATTGGTACCTTTCATGTAGATTTGGTTTCTCCCTGTATACTGGAACCAGTCCTCTTCACAGTCAGGGCTGTTTAAAGAGTAGATGGTTATTGGCCTCTCCTGGGGCCACTGGGCACTTTTCTGACTTTGTACCAATTTCCAGTGAAGCCAATTTCTACTCTTCCTGCCCATAACCCTGTCCAGTTTCTTTCTTTTTTTTTTTATCATCTTTATTGGAATATAATTTCTTTACAATGGTGTGTTAGTTTCTGCTTTATAACAAAGTGAATCAGTTATACATATACATATGTTCCCATATCTCTTCCCTTTTGTGTCTCCCTCCCTCCCACCCTCCCTATCCCACCTCTCTAGATGGTCACAAACCACCGAACGGATCTCCCTGTGCTATGCAACTGCTTCCCATTAGCTATCTATTTTACATTTGGTAGTGTATATATGTCCAAGCCACTCTCTCACTTTGTCCCAGCTTACCCTTCCCCCTCCCCATATCCTCAAGTCCATGCTCTAGTAGGTCTGTGACTTTATTCCCGTCTTACCCCTAGGTTCTTCATGACCTTTTTTTTTTGTTTTCTTAGATTCCATATATATGTGTTAGCATACGGTATTTGTTTTTCTCTTTCTGACTTACTTCACTCTGTATGACAGACTCTAGGTCCATCCACCTCACTACAAATATCTCAATTTTGTTTCTTTTTATGGTGGAGTAATATTCCATTGTATATATGTGCCACATCTTCTTTATCCATTCATCCAATGATGGACACTTAGGTTCCTTCCATGTCCTGGCTATTGTACACAGAGCTGCAATGAACATTTTGGTACATGACTCTTTTTGAATTATGGTTTTCTCAGGGTATATGCCCAGTAGTGGGATTGCTGGGTCATATGGTAGTTCTATTTGTAGTTTTTTAAGGAACCTCCATACTGTTCTCCATAGTGGCTGTATCAATTTACATTCCCACCAATAGTGCAAGAGTGTTTCCTTTTCTCCACACCCTCTCCAGCATTTATTGTTTGTAGATTTTTTGATGAGGGCCATTCTGACCAGTGTGAGATGATATCTCATTGTAGTTGTGGTTTTCATTTCTCTAATGATTAATGATGTTGAGCATTCTTTCATGTGTTTGTTGGCAATCTATATATCTTCTTTGGAGAAATGTCTATTTAGGTCTTCTGTCCATTTTTGTTTTGTTTTTGTTTTTTTTAACATCTTTATTGGAATATAATTGCTTTACAATGGTGTGTTAGTTTCTGCTTTATAACAAAGTGAATCAGTTATACCTATACATATGTTCCCATATCTCTTCCCTCCTGTGTCTCCCTCCCTCCCACCCTCCCTATCCCACTCCTCTAGGTGGTCACAAACCACCGAGCTGATCTCCCTGTGCTATGCGGCTGCTTCCCACTAGCTATCTATTTTACGTTTGGTAGTGTATATATGTCCATGCCACTCTCTCACTTTGTCACAGCTTACCCTTCCCCCTCCCCATATCCTAAAGTCCATTCTCTAGTAGGTCTGTGTCTTTATTCCCGTCTTACCCCTAGGTTCCTCATGACCTTTTATTTTTTCTTAGATTCCATATATATGTGTTAGCATACGGTATTTGTTTTTCTCTTTCTGACATACTTCACTCTGTATGACAGTCTCTAGGTCCATCCACCTCACTACAAATAACTCAATTTCATTTCTTTTTATGGCAGAGCAATAATTCCATTGTATATATGTGCCACATCTTCTTTATCCATTCATCTGTTGATGGACCTGCCCATTTTTGGATTGGGTTGTTTGTTAGCAGACCTTTTACCTATGTCTCACTATACACTCAAGCCACTGTGAAAATATGAGCAAAGTTTCATCAATCAATTGATCTCTAACAAAACTCCAGCCTTGTTTTATATTATAGGAAGATGGATGATAGAATTGAAAATCCAAGGACCTATTGGCCATCTCATCCTTATAATGGATGGGATGTTATCTAAAGCCTTGCTCTAGAGTGACCCATTATCCTTAGATTTGGAACTTAACCAGAATTCCAAAATAATAAAACAGTCTTATTCTGTCTTGTTAGAGGGGAAGGATTATGGAATGGATTCCTTATGACTTTGTGTCTCTGGTTATAGTCATATGTAACTTTACTTCTGCCTTTCCAGGTTACATACCCCCTTTCCTTTTTCTTCCTTCCTCCCTTCCTCCCTTCCTCCCTTCCTCCCTCCCTCCCTCCCTCCCTCCCTCCCTCCCTCCCTCCCTTCCTACCTTCCTGTTTTTTCTTTCATTCTTTCATTAATATTGGAATTCTCCCATGTGAAACAGAATAAAATTCTAACATTTTTATCCATTGCCTCGTTCCTGTTTAAGTCCTACTGTGTACTGTACTTTAGGTAACATGTTTCTGTCATGTTACCTATCCTATTTCATAACCGTGAAATAAATGTAGAGTTTTTTAATGCATACTTTTTAGAAAGGAAAATGGATTTAACACTTACTTGAAATGTACTAGATATAAAAATGAGCCCTTAAGTACTGTTTTCATTACTATAATATCCTGCACTACAAAAAATACAACAGGGGAGTACTCTCTGTCTCTCTCTCTTTCTTCATGAATATATTTTAATATTGATTATATATTTATGAAAAGATAATCGAGGCATGTAGAATCTTTTTTAATTAAAATGAATACAAATCTGATAGAAATATTTTGTAAATTTAACTCTTTTCTTGAAAACATGTTGAGAAATGGCAAACTTGATTTTAGAGATTCCCATAAATATAGTTTATATTATCTAGTCCTCTCATTTTTAGCTCTTAGACTTTGACAAAATACTCCTTTGGACTTTGGAATACATTCTTCCCTTCCACAGTCTAAGACTATTAATCTGCTGCCTGTTGGGGTTAAAGGATGACTCCGGGTTAGAACACGGATGGCTGTGGTAATGATAGCATTGGCGCCATTTGGGACAATAATGTCTATAACGTCAAACTGTCCTGAAAGTAAAATATTCTAGGTAGAATGCTAAATCTACTAACCTTGAAAAAGAAACATCCTGAATTTTATTCTTGAGTATCTAGTGTCATTACTTTTTTTTTCCCTCAATAATCCAATTGTATAGTGACTTTCACAAGGGGCAATATGAAGGTGACACTTTAAGTTTTAGTTCTTATCCAGATGAATGAATCTCAGAAACAGTGAGATTATTTGCCCACCCCCTATTTTGAATTTTACTATCATAGACAGATATCATTTCTCTCCATAACTCCATAAAATATTATAGTAGTTTATTGGCAATATAGCAAGTCAGAAAAAAGTTCCCTTTATGTCTAATTAAAACCAATTCTAGCACAATTACAATTTTTTCTTCTCAAAGTTTCTATTTACCTGTGTGATTTTCATTCTCTCTAGTACTTTTCCAGAGTTTTCTTAAATCAAATTATCAGGCAACAATTACATGTAAGTGAGTAAATAGTGTAAGATTTCTCTCGTGTTCACGCAGCACCATGTTGTAAAGTGTCTTTTTTTTCCCCCTTACATTAAAGCATATTGAAAATGATTATATTTTACAACTTACTAGGGTAAAGAGAAGAGACTGGTCACTGCTGGATGGATAAAACCCCTTGGGGAGTCTGACTAGTTCAGCCCCACCCTGAATACATAAAGCTTGATGGGATTGATATCTCAGTCTGCCTGTAAACCATTAGCATCTTAAGAGTGCTCTGACACATTTGTTGCAAAGCTCTTGCTCTATCCCTGTATAAGACTTACTAATTAACCATCATTACATTTTTTGACTCATGTTCAGTTTACAATCAAGGATAATCTAAGCCTGGAGGGTAATATTAAATTTTTAAGTTTAGTGGAAAAGGCCTATTTCTTAAAACAAAATATTTATATTATTATTTCTGTAGAGTGAAAAATGTTAAAATCAGCAAATTTCTTCTTCCCCTCTTCTCTTCTTGTCTCCACCACCTCATATTATAATAGATGATGAAACTGTATTTCTACAAAAATTTTCCTGAAATTGTTAACTATGTTAGTATATCATTAATTTTTAAATTATAAATGATATACTTTGAGTGCTACACTTGATTATAGTAGATTAGCAGCAGTTAATCAACAGACTCACTTTATCTAAAAATAATTTCTCATTCTTTTCTTTCCAGGTTCTTAGTTCTATCTATACATATTGTTGGACCATATAATATTTGTATTCTTTGTTGTAATTCTAATACATTTGTTTTAGACATAGTCCTATACTTAAATACAGTGATCCTTGTCAATCCTTTTGCAATGGTTTTCAAACCAATTGTTGATTGTGTGAAATTTATTCTCTAATAGCTTTCTTGAGAAAGACTCATGTAGATGAATTTTTGTGTACTCAAAACTCTCTGAAGCTTCTATACTTGAAGGACAGACATGTGAAAATAAGCTACTTGACTTACATTTTCTTTCCTTGAGTACTTTTCTTTCCTTGAGTATCTTGTTAGATTGACTAGTACTGGGTGGAAATCTGAGGCCATCTTACTTTTTGCACTTATAAGCCAATCAGTTTTTGCCAGGTTGCTCCCCAAATGCTTTATCTTTAGATGCTACTAACCTTTTTAAAGAATATGTTTCAGCATGAACCATTCTGAATCAAGTTTATCTAGAACATAGTGTAACTTTCAGTATGCATATTAGTCTTCTTTTCTTCCTTTTTTTATTTCTAGAAAGTTAATTTTTTTTTCTAAAAAGCATATATACCTTATTTTGATTTTCTTTTGGAAAGAGCTCTAAATTTGTACATGTTGGATTTCCTTTGCCTCTTTTCTATATATAATTTTTCTCTCTAATCCTTCTACTATTTAAATCTATTACTTCTTGGTTGCTTTTTAGATTATATTTGCACAATGTCTATTTCTTTTATGTGCTGGCCAATATTGTTTTTAATTTTGTGAGATATTTGCCTTTTCATTTCTAATTTCTGGCAATCTCAGATCATCCCACTGCTCAAAGCCCACCTCATCTTGACTCGTTAGATCTTAGACAGTCTTGCTTTCCTTTACCTCCCTGATTTAATTTCCTATTCCTCTTCCTTGATTTTCTCAGCTCCAGGACACTGCTCCTTGGTGTTCTTGGAACAGGCCCACATGCTCTTGAGAGACTTGGCTGTTCTCTCTTGCTAGCATGTTTTCACTCAGTTGTCAACATCACTAGCTGCGTCATTTCCTTTGGATCTTTTCTGCAAAAGTCACAAAGACACCTTCCCTGGCTGGCCCAATCTACAGCTTCAGTCCTCTTCCAAAATTTCATATTCTCGTTCTGCTTTTTTTCTCCCTTAGCTATTAACACTACCAGTGCCCTATTTTACTTCTTTACCTTGATTATGACTTTCCTAATAGAGTAAAAAAACTCATTATAAGGAGGTTTTGTCTCCTTACTACTACATCTTCAGCACCTGACAAAGAATATTTCATTAAATAGTATTAAGCAAATGAATAAAATCATTAAAGACTCTTTCCAATTTATTTTCCAAACATTTTATTTAAACATTAAATTTTTGCCATCAGATTTTAAACTTCAGGTTCTTCATAATCCAATATTTTTTTATAGCTTTTTATACCACATAATTTTATTGAGGTAATATTTTCCCTATTCTTTCTGAAGCTATTAAATCATTTTAGCACTTTTCTTTGGATCACTGCTTTGTACTACTCTCCAATTTCCTTTACTTTAATCTTTATTTAAACACATGGGAACTAAATTACATGGAAATGCATCGTTGTAGCTTCTGGATTGCCGGGCTTTACTCTAGGATATTAGATCTGGACTTTTTAAAAAAATTATTATCCGATACCCAGTTCCAGTGGCTTGAGGATTTTCCCTGTAGCTAATAAACTTCCCCAGAGAAGACTTACCCACTTTAGGCATAAGAGGAAGCCGCTAAGAGGCATAACTCTGGCTGCCCAAGTTCTCAGGCCAAATAGAGGAAGGATATTGGAACTTACCACTTAACAGGAAGAATTTCCCTTAATCTCCTTTTCCAGTATGGTTTCCACATTCTCACTGGGAGCCATGTGTTTCCCACTTCTACAGCTCCCTAGTTCAATCTAGGGAGGAAAATTCTAGTTTTCCCATGAGTGGGGAAAAGTGTTCTTACCCACAGGATAGGGCAGAGGATCTGTAACCCAGCTTCAGAGAGGTCTGTTCCCTCAAACTCCTCAATTTCTCTGAGATTATTTGGTGTTAGTTTGCTCCATAGCTCCTCTATAACCAATTTAGAATTCAGCTTTCTAAGTCATCTAATAGTAAAGTATCTGTCTTCCAAATTTCATTTGTGTAATTACCTTTCCTATTCTTTGTCTTTTTTTTAAAAAAAAATCTTGGTAGTGTAATTTCAAGAGGGAGCAGAGAAAATCACACTTTTCAATTAGTTCATTTTAAATGGTAAAGTTATTTAAAGAATTTTGGTTTTACATATTTAATGAACAATTTTTAGTTTACTTTATGCATGATATATAATTTTTAAAATTTTATTTATTTATTTATGTTTGGCTGTGTTGGGTCTCCGTTTCTGTGTGAGGGCTTTCTCTAGTTGCGGCAAGCGGGGGCCACTCCTCATCGCGGTGCGCAGGGCTCTCACTATCGTGGCCTCTCTTATTGCGGAGCACAGGCTCCAGACGCACAGGCTCTGTAGTTGTGGCCCACGGGCCCAGTTGCTCCGCGGCATGCAGGATCCTCCCAGACCAGGGCTCGAACCCATGTCCCCTGCATTAGCAGGCAGATTCTCAACCACTGCACCACCAGGGAAGCCCTATGCATGATATTTAGTTAAGAAATTTAGACCAGCAGAAGAATTTAAGCCATTTAATTTCCCATATTCCTTATTTAGATGAGATGAGAGTTAGCACAATAGAGTAGAAAAAACAGTGTAATTTTTAGATATCAGAAGGCCAGGATATGAATTGTGACTGTGCCATTAATTCTGTTCTTATGTGGTTCTTTTCCTTTCTGGGCCTCAGTTTCCAACTCCTCAAATTGATAGGTTTAGATAACTTTAAGATTATTCTAAAATAAATATTTTACTTTTTATTAATATAAGTAGGGAAATTGTGCATTTTAGCACAGATTTCACTGAATTACACCCCAGATATGCAAATTGATTCTATTGTGCTGACATTTAATTGAGATTATTTCTGATTTCATTTTTTATTACATTATTGTGAGTGATCTGTGACAATTTGCTTCTCTACAGCAATACTGGAAAAATTTAATCAGACTCAATTAGCAAAATTTTACTATGCTCATAGGCCCTACTGAAGTTATTATTTGTCAGATGAATACGGAAATCATTAAAGCTGGACAATTACTTGGAGATGGTTGATCCAACCTCTTCCTTTCACAAATGAGGGATATGGATGGGATAGTGATATGGATGGCTCAGGATCACAGTGAGAATTAATTAAATGGTTTTGCCAAGACCTGAACTGTGTTATTCCAAATCATGACACATTCATGAGTCTGCCACTGTTATTGTTGCAGTCATTTTCTTTAGTTTGTTTTAGTGTGTTTTTGTTCTGTTCTATTTAATTGGCCCATACACTGCTTTTAAATAGAGATCTACCATGTCCACCTTGACCTAGCTCTTAAAATGGTAGTTGGGCTTAGATTCTCACCAGTAGCCACACAGTTTACTCATTCTTGCAGACGCTTTTTGCTTTTCCATTGTTAAGTACTGATTCAATACATACATTAATTCTTAATTTTCACTTCTCATCGTGTTAAAAAACATTACCAACATGTAGAAAAAGGGATAAAGGGAGCTCACAAAAATGACAAAATGTTATCATCAGAAATTTTAGATGAAAATGAGAATACTTACTGAAACATTAAAGACTGCTCTCTTAGATTTGTTCAATAATTAGAATTACAGTAAATAAATATTTTAGCATTCTTTCAGAATTTTATCATTTAGCAGTTGAATATAATATAAAATAATATCTTCACTTTAAAGCATACTTTGTTTCTTTCAGAACACAAAGAATCTTTTTCAAGAGTAAGTATTTTCAGAATTCTCTGGTGGTCCAGTGGTTAGGACTCGGTGCTTTCACTGCTGTGGCTTGGGGTCAATCACTGGTTGGGGAACTAATATCTCACAAGCCACATGGTGCGGCAAAAAAAAAAAAAGTGGGTATTTTCAATGGCATGATAAAAGCTAGTGGCCAGGGGTCAGGAGGGAGGGATTCAGTTTTACTTAAGGCAAATGTGCTTTATGACATAATTTACCAGAGTGTAGCTCTTCTCTATAGGTAGTAATAATTTGGGAAATTTATTTCTTGTATATTTTTAGGCAAATAATAAATTCCATGAGTACTCTCAGGAATGGCACTAAAAATGTTAGATTAGGAATTAATAGGCATCAGTAAACCTACTCATTTTCATTAACTGTCTATTAGATACCTAATTAAATTCTGCAATTTTGATTAAAAAATAACCTTTGATGTAGGAAGTTTTTACCTCAAAATTCTTAAATTTCTAAATTATAAATTTTCATGTTGGTCATGACGATATTTCTCTTAATGCACTCTACTCTTCAAAGTTAAGGGAAAAAATACTTCAAATTCTATTAACAGAGGTAAAAATGGGGATCCTAGCAATCCTTGTCTTTAAAGATTTGTAAACTAAGTATTCATTTAAATAATTCAAATAATAAAACTTTTCACTAAAATGCAAAAAAAAAAATAGCTGAGTAATTATAAAATGATTTTACATTTTGGAATTTTAAATCAATCCCAGTGGATTACAGGACCCACAAGCTTATTATTGACACCAAAGATATAGAACATTTGTATTTGCTTCTGTGATGTGGTTCAAGGGCTATGCTTTGATTAAGTCCTGTCTGTTTCATTTGTATTTACTTTTGTTTTTATAGATATGCTACTTTCAACTTTGCAACAGTCAATTTTCCCCTTAGCCTTCACTACTAAGACAAACTCTCTCTCTCTTCCCCTTAAAAATAAGTGATTTTCCACTAACATTACAATCTAGCCAAAGGATCTAACAGAACTTGAAAGTTAAAAAGATCAAAGGGCAGCAGGAAAAAGACATCATAGCTACTACAACTTATCCTTGCTCAGTATAATAAATTTCATGTATGTCATTCAATAACTTTTCTTTCTCTAACATTTAGTTTTTTAAATATCTTTTTTCAGATGCAAATATGGTTCAAATACTAAAATGAAGACGTTTTCAGAGTCAGGAGTATGAAAGATTGTTAATGTTTCTTTATGAAAGAAAGTAAATGTACAGAATAATTTTTCTGGCTTCACAGAAACTTTTCTGACTATACATCACCAATTATTGTCAGTGAAGGCAACATCTTCCCTAGGTAATGCAGGTGTGTCTCTGCACTGATGGAGGAAGCCAGACTATGACAAGTTCTTCACTACCTTACACCAGCTTCCCATTTCCTCCTCCAATAAAAAATAAATTGAAAAACAATGGGAAAATTCTGTGCGTAAAAGCCTCAAAGTAGCCTTGAAAGGAAGAGAGCTTACGTGCAGCATACTATCTGAGTGGTGTGTGAAAATGCAGATTTCATTTTTTTTTAAACATCTTTATTAGAGTATAATTGCTTTACAATGCTGTGTCTGCTTCTGATTTATAACAAAGTGAATCAGTTATATATACACATATGTCTCCATATCTCTTCCCTCTTGCATCTCCCTCCCTCCCACCCTCCCCATCCCAACCCTCTAGTTGGTCACAAAGCACTGAGCTGATCTCCCTGTGCTATGCTGCTGCTTCCCACTAGCTACCTATTTTACGTTTGGTGGTGTATATGTGTCTATGCCACTCTCACTTTGTCCCAGTTTGCCCTTCCCCCTCCCCGTATCATCAAGTACATTCTCTAGTAGGTCTACATCTTTATTCCCCTCTTGCCCTAGGTTCTTCTGACCATTTTTTTTTTTTAGAATACATATATATGCGTTAGCATATGGTATTTGTTTTTCTCTTTCTGACTTAATTCACTCTGTATGACAGTCTCTAGGTCCATCCACGTCACTACAAATAACTGTTTCGTTCCTTTTTATGGCTGAGTAATATTCCATTGTATATATGTGCCACTTCTTTATCCATTCATCTGATGACGGACACTTAGGTTCCTTCTATGTCCTGACTATTGTGAATAGAGCTGCAATGAACATTTTGGTACATGACTCTTTTTGAACTATGGTGTTCTCAGGGTATATGCCCAGTAGTGGGATTGCTGGGTCATGTGGTAGTGCTATTTTTAGTATTTTAAGGAACCTCAATACTGTTCTCCATAGTGGCTGTATCAATTTATATTCCCACCAACAGTGCAAGAGGATTCCCTTTTCTCCACACCTTCTCCAGCATTTATTGTTTGTAGATATTTTGATGATGGCCATTCTGACCGGTGTGAGATGATATCTCATTATAGTTTTCATTTGCATTTCTTTAATGATTAATGATGTTGAGCATTCTTTCATATGTTTGTTGGCAAGCTGTATATCTTCTTTGCAGAAATGTCTACTTAGGTCTTCTGCCCATTTTTGCATTGGATTGTTTGTTTTTTTGATATTGAGCTGCATGTGCTGCTTGTATGTTTTGGAGATTAATCCTTTGTCAGTTGCTTCATTTGCAAATATTTTCTCCCATTCTGAGAGTTGACTTTTCGACTTCTTTATGGTTTCCTTTGCTGTGCAAAAGCTTTGAAGTTTCATTAGGTCCCTTTTTTTTTTTTTTTTTTTTTTTTGCAGTATGTGGGCCTCTCACTGTTGTGGCCTCTCCCGTTGTGGAGCACAGGCTTCAGATGCGCAGGCTCAGCGGCCATGGCTCACGGGCCCAGCCGCTCCGTGGCATGTGGGATCTTCCCGGACCCGGGCACGAACCCATGTCCCCTGCATCGGCAGGTGGACTCTCAACCACTGCTCCACCAGGGAAGCCCCCATTTGTTTAGTTTTGTTTTTATTTCCATTTCTCTAGGAGGTGGGGCAAAAAGGATCTTGCTATGATTTATGTCAGTGTGTTCTCTGTATGTTTTCCTCTAAGAGTTTGATAGTGTCTGGCCTTACATTTAGGCCTTTAATCCATTTTGAGCTTATTTTTGTGTATGGTGTTAGGGAGGGTTCTAATTTCATTCTTTTACATGTAGCTGTCCCGTTTTCCCAGCACCACTTGTTGAAGAGGCTGTCTTTTCTCCACTGTATATTCTTGCCTCCTTTATCAAAGGTAAGGTGACCATATGTGTGTGGGTTTATCTCTGGCTTTCTATCCTGTTCCATTGATCTAAATTTCTGTGCCAGTACCATACTGTCTTGATGACTGTAGCCTTGTAGTAGAGTCTGAAGTCAGGGATCCTGATTCCTCCAGCTCCGTTTTTCTTTTTCAAGATTGCTTTGGCTATTCAGGGTCTTTTTGTTTCCATAGTAATTGTGAAATTTTTGTTCTAGTTCTGTGAAAAATGCCAGTGGTTGTTTGATAGGGATTGCATTGAATCTGTAGATTGCTTTGGGTAGTAGAGTCATTTTCACAATGTTGATTCTTCCAATCCAAGAACATAGTATATCTCTCCATCTATTTGTATCATCATTAATTTCTTTCATCAGTGTCTTATAATTTTCTACATACAGGTCTTTTGTCTCCTTAGGTAGGTTTATTCCTAGATATTTTATTCTTTTGGTTGCAATGTAAATAGGAGTGTTTTCTTAATTTCACTTTCAGATTTTTCATCATTAGTGTATAGGAATGCCAGAGATTTCTGTGCATTAATTTTGTATCCTGTAACTTTACCAAATTCATTGATTAGCTCTAGTAGTTTTCTGGTAGTATCTTTAGGATTCTCTATGTATAGTATCATGTCATCTGCAAACAGTGACGGCTTTACTTCATCTTTTCCAATTTGAATGCCTTTTATTTCTTTTTCTTCTCTGATTGCTGTGGCTAAAACTTCCAAAACTATGTTGAATAATAGTGGTGAGAGTGGGCAGCCTTGTCTTGGTCCTGACCTTGGTGGAAATGGTTTCAGTTTTCACCATTGAGGACGATGTTGGCTGTGGGTTTGTTATATATGGCCTTTATTATTTTGAGGAAAGTTCCCTCTATGCCTACTTTCTGGAGGGTTTTTATTATAAATGGGTGTTGAATTTTGTCAAAAGCTTTCTCTGCATCTGTTGAGATGATCATGTGGTTTTTCTCCTTCAATTTGTTAATATGGTGTATCATATTGATCGATTTGCATATATTGAAGAATCTTTGCATTCCTGGGATAAACCACACTTGATCATAATGTATGATCCTTTTGATGTGCTGTTGGATTCTATTTGCTAGTATTTTGTTGAGGATTTTTGCATCTATGTTCATCAATGATATTTGCCTGTAGTTTTCTTTCTTTGTGACATCTTTGTCTGGTTTTGGTATCAGAGTGATGATGGCCTCATAGAATGAGTTTGGGAGTGTTCCTCCCTCTGCTATATTTTGGAAGGGTTTGAGAAGGATAGGTGTTAGCTCTGCTCTAAATGTTTGATAGAATTCACCTGTGAAGCCATCTGGTCCTGGGCTTTTGTTTGTTGGAAGATTGCAATTTCAGTGCTTGTGATTGCTCTGTTCATATTTTCTATTTCTTTCTGGTTCAGTCTTGGTAGGTTGTGCATTTCTAAGAATTTGTCCATTTCCTCCAGGTTGTCCATTTTATTGGTATATAGTTGCTTGTGGTAATCTCTCGTGATCCTTTGTATATCTGCAGTGTCATTTGTTACTTCTCCTTTTTCATTTCTAATTCTGTTGATTTGAGTCTTCTCTCTTTTTTTCTTGATAAGTCTGGCTAATTGTTTATCAATTTTGTTTATCTTCTCAAAGAACCAGCTTTTAGTTTTATTGATCTTTGCTGTTATTTCCTCCATTTCTTTTTTATTTATTTCTGATCTGATTTTTATGATTTATTTCCTTCTGCTAACTTTGTTCTTCTTTGTTCTTCTTTCTCTAATTGCTTTAGGTGTAAGTTTAGGTTGTTTATTTGAGATGTTTTTTGTTTCTTAAGATAGCTTTGTATAGCTTTAAACTTCCCTCTTAGAACTTCTTTTGCTGCATCCCATAGGTTTTGGGTCATTGTGTTTTCATTGTGATTTGTTTCTAGGTATTTTTTTGATTTTCTCTTTGATTTCATCAGTGATCTCATGGTTATTAAGTAGTGTGTTGTTTAGCCTCCATGTGTTTGTATTTCTTACAGAATTTTTCCTGTAATTGATATCTAGTTTCATAGCATTGTGGTCAGAAAAGATACTTGATATGATTTAAATTATCTTAAATTTACCAAGGCTTGATGTGTGACCCAAGCTATAATCTATCCTGGAGAATATTCCATGAGAACTTGAGAAGAATGTGTATTCTGTTGTTTTGGGGTGGAATGTCCTATAAATATCAATTAAGTCCATCTTGTTTAATGTATCATTTAAAGCTTGTGTTTCCTTATTTATTTTCATTTTGGATGATCTGTCCATTGGTGATAGTGGGGTGGTAAAGTCCCCTACTATGATTGTGTTACTGTCGATTTCCCCTTTTATGGCTGTTAGTATTTGCCTTATGTATTGAGGTGCTCCTATGTTGGATGCATAAATATTTACAACTGTTATATCTTCTTCTTGGATTGATCCCTTGATCATTATGTAGTGTCCTTCTTTGTCTCTTGTAATAGTCTTTGTTTTAAAGTCTATTTTGTCTGATATGAGAATTGCTACTCCAGCTTTCTTTTGGTTTCCATTTGCATGGAATATCTTTTTCCATCCTGTCACGTTCAGTCTGTATGTGTCCCTAGGTCAAAAGTGGGTCTCTTGTAGACAGCATATATACGGGTCTTGTTTTTTTATCCATTCAGCCAGTCTATGTCTTTTGGTTGGAGCATTTAATCCATTTACATTTAAAGTAATTATCGATACGTATGTTCTTATTACCATTTTCTTAATTGTTTTGGGTTTATTATTGTAGGTCTTTTCCTTCTCTTGTGTTTCCTGCCTAGAGAAGTTCTTTAGCATTTGTTGTAAAGCTGGTTTGGGGGTGCTGAATTCTCTTAGCCTTTGCTTGCCTATAAAGCTTTTAATTTCTCCATCAAATCTGAATGAGATCCTTGCTGGGTAGTGTAATCTTCGTTGTAGGTTTTTCTCTTTCATCACTTTAAATATGTCCTTCCACTCCCTTCTGTCTGCTGAAAGATTAGCTGTTATCCTTATGGGGATTCCCTTATATGTTACTTGTTGTTTTTCCCTTGCTGCTTTTAATATTTTTTCTTTGTATTTAATTTTTGATAGTTTGATTCATATGTGTCTTGGCATGTTTCTCCTTGGATTTATCCTGTATGGAACTCTGCACTTCCTGGACTTGATTGACTATTTCCTTTCCCATATTAGGGAAGTTTTCAACTATAATCTCTTCAAATATTTTCTCAGTCCCTTTTTCTCTTCTTCTTCTGGAACCCCTATAATTCGACTGTTGGTGTGTTTAATGTTGTCCCAGAAGTCTCTGAGACTGTCCTCAATTGTTTTCATTCTTTTTTCTTTATTTTGTTCTGCAGTAGTTATTTCCACCTTTTAATCTTCCAGGTCACTGATCCATTCTTCTGCCTCAGTTATTCTGCTATTGATCCCTTGTAGAGAATTTTTAATTTCATTTATTGTGTTCTTCATCTCTGTTTGTTTGCTCTTTAGTTCTTCTAGGTCCTTGTTAAACATTTCTTGTATTTTCTCCATTGTACTTCCAAGATCTTGGATCATCTTTACTATATTATTCTGAATTCTTTTTCAGGTAGACTGCCTATTTCCTCTTCATTTGTTAGGTCTGGTGGGTTTTTATCTTGCTCCTTCATCTGCTGTGTGTTTCTCTGTGTTCTCATTTTGCTTAACTTACTGTGTTTGGGGTCTCCTTTCCACAGGCTGCAGGTTTATAGTTTCTGTTGTTTTTGGTGTCTGTCCCCAGTGGCTAATGTTGGGTCACTGGGTTGTGTAGGCTTCCTGGTGGAGGGGACTAGTGCCTGTGTTCTGGCGGATGAGCCTGGATCTTGTCTTTCTGGTGGGCAGGTTCATGTCTGGTGGTGTGTTTTGGGGTGTCTGTGGCCTTGTTATGATTTTAGACAGCCTCTCTGCTAATGGATGGGGTTGTGCTCCTGTCTTCCTAGTTGTTTGGCATAGGGTGTCCCACCCTGTAGCTTGCTGGTCGTTGAGTGGACCTGAGTCTTGACATTGAGATGGATATCTCTGGGAGATTTTCACCGTTTGACATCACGTGGAGCTGCGAGGTCTCTTGTGGACCAGTGTGCTGAACTTGGCTCTGCCATCTCAGTGTCACAGCCCTTATGCCTGGCTGGAGCACCAAGAGCCTGTCCTCCACATGGCTCAGAATAAAAGGGAGAAAAAAAAGAAAGAAAGTAGGAAGAAGATAAAATAAAATAAAGTAAAATAAAGTTATTAAAATGAAAAATAATTAGTTAAAAAAATTTTTTTAAGTAATAAAAAATAAAATAAAAAAACTTACAGAACCCTCGGACAAATGGTAAAAGCAAAGCTATACAGACAAAATCACACACAGAAGCATACACATGCACACTCACAAGCAGAGAAAAAGGGGAAAATATATATATATCGTTGCTCCCAAAGTCCACTGCCTCAATTTTGGGATGATTCATTGTCTATTCATGTATTCCACAGATGCAGGGTACATCAAGTTGATTGTGCAGATTTAATCCGCTGCTCTTGAGGCTGCTGGGAGAGATTTCCCTTCCTCTTCTTTGTTCGCACAGCTCCTGGGGTTCAGCTTTGGATTTGGACCCGCCTCTGCGTGTAGGTCGCCTGAGGACATCTGTTCTCTCAGACAGGACTGGGTTAAAGAAGTAGCTGATTTGGGGCTTTGGCTCACTCAAGCTGGGGTAGGGCGGGGTATGGATGCAGAACGAGCCTGCGGTGGCAGAGGCCAGCCTGATGTTGCACCAGCCTGAGGCGCACCGTGTGTTCTCCCGGGGAAGTTGTCCCTGGATCACAGGACCCTGGCAGTGGCGGGCTGCACAGGCTTCCAGGAGGGGAGGTGTGGACAGCGACCTGTGCTTGCACACAGGCTTCTTGGTGGTGGCAGCAGTAGACTTAGCATCCCATGCCCGTCTCTGTGGTCCGCGCTGATAGCCACAGCTCGCGCCCATCTCTGGATGGCGTTCTTTATCCCCTCTCCTCATGCACCAGGAAACAAAGAGGGAAGAAAAGTCTCTTGCCTCTTTGGCAGGTCCAGACATTTTCCCGGACTCCCTCCCAGCTAGCCGTGGTGCACTAACCCCCTCCAGGCTGTGTTCACACTGCCAACCCCAGTCCTCTCCCTGCACTCTGACCGAAGCCCGAGCCTCAGCTCCCAGCCCCGGCCGCCCTGGCAGGTGAGCAGACAAGTCTCTCAGGCTGGTGAGTGCCGGTCGGCACTGATCTCTGTGCGGGAATCTCTCCGCTTTGCCCTCCGCACCCCTGTTGCTGTGCTCTCCTCCATGGCTCCGAAGCTTCCCGCCTCCGCCACCTGCAGTCTCCACCCACGAAGGGGCTTCCTAGTGTGTGGAAACCTTTCCTCCACAGCTCCCTCTCACTGGTACGGGTCCCATCCCTATTCTTTTGTCTCTGTTTATTCTTTTTTCTTTTGCCCTACCCAGGTACGTGGGAAGTTTCTTGCCTTTTGGGAGGTCTGAGGTCTTCTGCCAGCGTTCAGTAGGTGTTCTGTAGGAGTTGTTCCACGTGTAGATGTATTTCTGATGTATTTGTGGGGAGGAAGGTGATCTCCACGTCTTACTCTTCCACCATCTTGAAGCTCCTCTCCCGATTTCTTAATACTGGGTTTCTTGCTCCATGTAGACCTCATCCACTTTTTTTTTACCTTTCATGCCCAGCATAGGGTCCAGCACTTAGTTGATCCCCAGGAGCTTGAGTTGTATTCTTGGTCTAATTTTCATATATTGTTTAGTACCATCTAGTTGTTTCAGTACAGAAAATTTTGTTTTACTTTTGTTTTTTTTTTATTTTTTAGGGGAAGGGATTACATTATTTGTGAATTTACTCAGACCTGTCAAGGGATGTTTAATTAAGATGGCTCTGCTTAAAGTCAACAAGAATTCCTGGGCATTATCAAATAAGAATGTCCAGGAATTGGGCAGAGACCTCTGCATGCTTAGCAGTCCTTCTAGGTATTTCTGATATACACAGAGTAGGAAGACTATAAACTAGATAAAAAACAAGCTGGGGCTTCCCTGGTGGCGCAGTGGTTGAGGGTCCGCCTGCTGATTCAGGGGACACGGGTTCGTGCCCCGGTCCGGGAAGATCCCACATGCCATGGAGCGGCTGGGCCTGCGCCTCCGGAGCCTGTGCTCCACAACGGGAGAGGCCACAACGGTACCACAAAAAAAAAAAAAAAAAAAAAAAAACAAGCAAGCTGAATAGGGAGCTGGATGTTGGGGCATGATGAAACATGAAGGGAAAACATTTCTGTATATTTAATTCTTTACAATATTATCCATTGCTTTTATAAATTTCTCAGATGAAGGAGAACGTATGAAAGTGAGACTGTTGGTGGTGGTGATTGCTAATTTGAAGAAAATGTAAGATTAGAAAAGTACATATATTCTAAAGCTAAGTAAGCATACATAGTACATATGTGAGTAAGCATATATGATCTTTTTTCCAAACAGTAATATACACCTAAATATATTAACCACTTTTAAACTCATACATCTGAAAAGATTTCTCTCAGTGGATAGAATGAATTGAATAGAATTGTGCGGGGGAGAACTGTGTGATAAATATTTCTTTCATTGCTTTTATATTTCTTTCCTTTTTCTATATGGAAGAAAATAGCTTATATAAGAAGCTAAGGTTATTGAAAACACACTTTTCCTATAAAACCAACCAATTTTAAGTTTCACTGTGTGGATGTCTGTGTCCTTGGGTCTGTCAAGTTGAAGGTGTAAGAAGGTTGAGCCAGCTAAATGCTGCCATGGGCAGGAAATTTTTATTATCATGATAGCTGGAGATCTGGGCTCAGGAAATAACTTCTCCCTTAAAAGTCTGTCTCTAAGTATGGTAATTTTCCTGAAATGTCATTATTATGCATTTGGAAGTAATAAAAATGTTAGAGGTACTCACAGGAGCAATAACTCAAGCACTTTTCCCTTTTGCAGGATTGTTCAGTGGTTGGTTCCGCTATTAAATTTGTCTTTCATTTTTTTTTTTTCAGGGAAGTGCATTTGCTGAGTCAGTTTTGCTCTGAAGCATTTATCTTTGTTTGAAAATACATTGGTATTCCTCCCAATACTTGTATGTCTTTACATTTACTGGGGGATAAGTAAACTTGAAAGTATATTTAAATGCAGCAATCTTTATACATGCATTAAAAACAGACACAATAGCTGTGTACTTTTATTTAGTAATTGTAAACAAATGTTAAGAATCGTAGTTTTCCTCATGTGGTAGTAGACATAGGAAAGTGTTCTACCTTTATTGTTATACTTCTTTCTTCCTCTTTCTCCATTTTTTTCTCTCTCCCTCCATTACTATCCTTATCTAATGCAGTTTGTCAGCCCAATAGAGAACATGTTGATCATTTGCAATGGCTATGTTTCTTATGATCTGGTGGATAGCTAATCTTAGAGAAAACCAAAAGAGGAAGACAAATCTATTAAACCAGCTTACGTGGGACTGAAGCTTCCTGGGAAACTGGACTTTGGTTTCTAAAACAGAGATAGTCCAGCAAAAACTGAGTCTTTTTGGCAACCTACTGCAAGCTTTTATGGAAAGAAAAAAACCAAAAAACAAAAAATGACAGTTATTTTATTTAAAAAGTATTTTTTTCTAGAAAACAGAAATCTTTCTGTTTTACTGAATACTCTAGTGATTGTGTTTACCTCCAATCATCGTGTAGCACAAAGCAGAGTATTAGAAAAAAGAGAAATCTCTACATGAAATTAATTCAACAAATTCATCAGAAATCAATGTTTTTAGGAAGAGAATTCTCTTCATGGAAATACTTTGAAGAATTACAGAAAAAAACCCAGTGTATTGGCTCAATATTTAGTAACAAAATTTCATGTGTATTTAAAATAATCATGCTGTTGGTTAGGAAAAAAAAAGAAAAAAGAAAAATAGCAAAAGATTGCAGAGAATAAACAAACTACCAGTGGATAGTTAACTTTGTCAAAGAAAAAAATTGCACTGGACTGAGTTAAACAGGCAAAGAAGACTTTATCTAACACTATTGCAATAAAGGAGAGAAAGTGACTTCAACTTGCCTTAAACAAAAGTCAGGAGAATTTTTAAGCACTAGAGTAAGTTAGTAAAAAAAGAGTGGAAGAAGTTACGAGGAAGGCTGGCCAATAGGATTTGGCCATCTGTGTTTGGCACTTCTCTAAGTTAGGCTCCTACCCTTCCACAGAGACTGGCAGATAGGGGTGCTGTCTCAGTCTGCTCAGGATGCCATAACAAAATATCACAGGCTGGGTGGCTTAAACAACAGAAATTTATTTTCTCACAGTTCTGGATGCTAGGGATTCCAGGATCAATGTGTCAGCAGAGTTGGATTCTAGAGAGGGCTGTCGTCCTGGCTTGCAGATGATGACCTTGCTGCTGTGTCCTCACAAAGGCGAGAAAGAGAGAGATTTGAGATCTCTCGGTTTTTTTTTCTTTCATAATGACACCAGTTATATTGTATCAAAGCTTCATGTTTATGATTCTGTTTAAGCTTAATAACCTCCATAAATGCCCTATCTTTAATACAGGCACATGGGGCAGGGTTACGGTTTCAACATATAAATTTTGGGTGACACAGTCCGTCCATAGCAGGTACTTTCTTCCTTCATGATTACATTTCAAGGAGAGCTCTCAAGTCCTTGAGAAAAATATTTCTGAGTTGTAGATATGGCAAGAGACTGAGAGAAGATTTATAGCTCAGAGGGGTAGAAAAAGAATTTACAATTGCAAGGTTTCTAAAGTAAATGCTCTAAGAAAAGAGAGGTCAGGAACTCTAGTCAGGAAAAATCCTTGTCTAAAGTTGAATCAAATTGAGAGGAACGTTAAGGCTGTTCGGGCCAACCTGTGGGTCATCTTTTCCTAGTACTCTCTAGAAAAGAAATTGCCACAAGTTCTTTTCTTTTCATTCATTCATGGTAAAGCTGGCCATATAATATCCTATACATTAGCTAAGCCATGGGAAATGCTGCAGAATGCAGTAAATGGTCACATTTCAATGAATACCCACAGATTCCTTTGCTGCTTGTTAGCTAAAGGGGGAAAGAAGTGACATCTATGTTTAATAATAAACTATTTTTGTCCCTTGGGATTTCACTGTCCTTGGACCAATTATCCAATTAAAAAAAAAAAACTAATAACATAGGACTAAGCACCCAGGTCTAAGAGCAGAGGTCAGGCCTTTATTTATCTCTGAATATTAGGCACAAGACCAGGTTTGTGTTATATATGTCTTGAGGGAAAAAAAAAAGGCCAAGGGAATATAAAGAGATATAGAAGGGAAGTGGGAAAGGGATGAAAAACAGAAGTAAGGAATGTCCTCTCTTAGACTGGTAGTATCAATATCAACTACCAGTGCAAACTGCCTACAGTTCTCTTACTCTGTTGAAAGTTAACTACTCACAAAGGGGCTTTTCAACTTTCCATTTGACGAACTTTGAGTTAACTGGACAAAAACAGGGATGGGATGAGGATGAGGTGAGAGACACACGTACCTCTGAATGAAAAAATTAAAAGGACACAAAAAAAGTCAAAATTAATTCAAAACAAGATTGATGTTACTAATTTTTCCTTTGGTTCAGGATCTAATATGGCTCTACAAGGCACTGTTACTGATCTTATCTTGATTGAAAATCTTGACATTTTGTTTCCCATAGATTTTTGCATCAGTTTTAGTTTTTTAAAGTATAGCATTAAACATTATTTTTCTTGATGGACAAACTTTTTGGCATACCCTAAATTTTGCAGCCAAGGCAGATGCCTCACTGTGTCATCCCAGTCTCAACCCTGCTAGAGGAAAAAACTAGTATTATCCTCTAGACTTAGAATTTATTTTCAGTCTTTCTAGATGGGTGGAGTAGGTCTAGAAAGCATTATTGAAGCAGTGCTTTCCTAAGTGTGCACTAACAGAGATGAACACTGGTCTAGTTAAGAACAGTATTGTTTATTTCTCATATAAGTCACTCAGAGACACTCAGGAGGGCAGTTTTGCCAAGAGGGAAGTTTGATGAAGAGAAACATCTCTGAGAGTGTGCAGATAATTCAAACAATTTCATGTCATTAATGAGCATGTTAAATGGATAAACTGTTGACTAAAAGACAGAATATGTGATATTTAATGCAACAATTTCATCATATCATACTTGTAAATCTCTGAAACCTATCTAACCATCTTTAGTCTTCTAAAGAGGGGATGTATTCCTTCTATCTCTTGGCATAATGAAGAGAAATGAATGTACTTTAACATGGTCTATAAATGTAAGTTCCTATAGGTTTAAGTGTTTACTTAGCTGGGTACTTGGCAACAAATATATACTATATCCACTACTTATTTAAATGATCCTTTTTATTAAGTTCATAATCATGCTATGTGTAATTAAAATACACAGAATCTTAGTTTTAAAAGCAAAATAATCTATCATCTAGAGAAGAGCAATGTAATATTTCTATTGGCTTGGGAGAGATCTTTTATAAAACTATGACAGTTCACATAACTCTTTTGTAATTTATGTGGGTCACAATTAAAGTAGCATAAATTAATGTGTTCTATCAGAGTTGGCAAACTTTTTGTAAATGGCCAGATAGTACATATTTTTAACTTTTCAGGCTATATGATTTCTGTTGCAAACAACAATTCAACTTTGCCATTGTAGTAGGAAGGCAGCCACAGGCAATAGTAAACAAACAGGCATCTTCCAATAAAACTTTGTTTACAAAAATAGGCAGTGGGCTGAGTTTGGCCTACAAGCCATAGTTTGCCTACCCTTGTGTTAGATGCTTCTGTATACCTTATTGAAAACTGTAAGCTGGGTTGTCTGCAATAGTGAGCTGTAAAGGATTCATATCATTTATTAAGCTGAGTGTCCAAGCCATTATCTAGACACAAATAAACCATTAGTAATGACTATGGAATAGTTCACGTGTCTATATCTAATCTTATCTTTTAGCATTCTGTATTCCACAAGATTTTTTAATGTTAGATGTTATTACTAGGTGTATATGTCATCTCTATTTTGCCAGTATTTCGCCCTCTTATAAACTTTTTAAACTCTTTAAGCTTTTTAAAAGTTCTGAAAATGTAATACTTTATTGAAGGCCATGAAGCTTAAGGATATTTCTACATGAGGACACTTTGTTTTATTGGCAGTAATGAATGCCTCTTAATGGGTCAGGGACTTACCTAAGCCACAAAATTGAAGTGGCCTAACATGGAAAGCTGGCTAACTACATATTTGGTATTCAGTTGTAGTAGGACATCATCCCAATTTAAGAAAAATTTACTGTGGCCGTAGGGGCAGAGGTTAAATGATGCTGAAACTACACTATTTTAAAAATTAAGCTGTGTGTTTGGAAAAGCTGTTCTGAAAAAGATAGGACTTTGCTCTATACATTTAGCAATATTTTTGCTGTTGATTCCAATTAATGGCCACTTAGATATTATGAAGGATTAACAGGAAAATGATATACAGTTATTTAAAAATCAGTGCAAACTATAATTTATTTAGTAAGTCCGTCATGTGGAGAAAGAACCAATAAAGCAATAGAACGAAATACCAGAACATTCACAGTTTGCTTTTCTAAAGGTTATTGTAGAAATTATATATATATTTGGCTCAAAATTGCTGAGGCTATGAGATATTATCATAGCCATGCCTTTGGAAGTCCCAAGGCTAACCTCCACAGTTCCATGTTGTGTAAGGACAGGACAAACTGTTTTCCCCAACAGGGAATTTGAGAAAAAGTGGTCTTATCAGTCACATGACCAAAAGCAAATGGAATAGCGAAGATTTCAAAGAACTTTCAAGTCAGAGTAAACCTCAAAGATTATTTGCTCAACCATTTAATTAGAGATGGAGAAACCGATGTTCAAAGAATATAAGAGATTTTGCTAAAGCTTACACTCAGACAAATTTGCCATTAGTGCCCTTGTTTACTTTATTCTTGGGCTTTGCTATTAGAAAATGAACTTTCATCCAAATTTAGGCACAGGCACAGAGACTCACATAGGTGAAAACATGTGAGCCTGGGAAAACTACTGTCCACTGCCAGTATTCAGGAGCTTCCAGGTAGTGTTTGCATGGTTTTCCTCGCACCTAGATTAATGGCATTAAAAAGTTTTGTATGTCCACTTATATCTTCCTTACTTAGTTTTAATCTATTTAAGTCATTATGCTAGATTGGTTAAAATGTCAGGGACCAAAATCTCAGGTCAGTCTTATCTCCTAGAAAACTTCTTAATTTATAATTGAAAGAGAGTTCAGGTATTTGGCAGGTGGCATATTAATGTAAATACACTGAATTAAAGTAGATTATTTTTTAATTTTTTGATTACTCTTTTGGTTTCACTTTATATGGAATGAGCTTTTATCTACAAACCTCTCCCATGGCCAGGACTAGGGTGAAATAACTCAGACACACAAGTCAAGGAGTCTTAGACTTGAAGGACCCTAAAAATATGTACCTCCTTGAATTCTGTGACCAGGAACCTCTCTCACTCTAGTCTCAGCCCTTTCTTTTTTCATAGATTTCTTCCCTGACAGTATATTAAGAGGATGATGGGACAGAGGGTTTATGTCTGTAAGGCAATTTTAGTTTCAAAGAAAAAACTTGTTACAGTAATATATAGTATTGGTTATATTTTAGAATATCTCGGACTTAAAATATTAAAATTGTGAGAATTAAGTAGATATAAATATAATATATAGTTCAGATAAAATTCTCCTTGTTATGTGATGTAGATTACCACGTAACCCATGGCTTCTTCAGAAATATCTCACCATATGAGAAATCTTGTGATTTTTCACAGTTAAGCACAGAGCTTTAGCCAGACTGTCTATTGATGTTCTATATTCCCCATTTTTATTCACACGCCTCCTCAAATTTATATTCTTATTTTCTTCTCTGAGTTTTATTCTTCTTCCTATTTATATAGTGTATACCTTGGAGAGAAAGGGTAGAGGGAAAGAAACATTTATTGAGTCTTCTACTTGGTGAGTCCTTTGCTAGATATTGTTCATCTAATAATCTAATATGTCTAATCATTGTGTTTCTAAGATGCCATGATTTATTATTTTTCCTATAGAAAAAATTCATGACTCATGATAATAAGGGTTTTATTTTTCTCTCACAAAAATTTTAATTATAAAGATTAAAAAAAAATTTATTTTTATTTTCTTCCATTTTTATTGAGATATAATTCACATACAGAACTGTATAATTCTATTTCTTTCATGGTAGCAACAATCTAAAAATCTGTAAAAGATGCACAAAAAGGAAAAAGAAATCCAAATATAATATTAAGATAATCATCAAATAACATAAAAAAATGCAAAATAAGAAAGTAACAAGCGAAAGCCACAAAAACTACTCCAAAACAATTAACAAAATGGCAATAAATATATACCTATAAATGATTACTTTAAATGTAAATGGACTAAATACTCCAATAAAAAGACATATAGTGACTGAATGGACACAGAAACAAGACCCATATATATGCTAGCTACCAGAGACTAACTTCAGATCTAAAGACACAAACTGACTGAAAATGAGGGGATGAAAAAAAGATTTTCATGCAAATGGAAACAAGAAGAGAGGGTAGCAATACTTATATCACACAAAATAGACTTTAAAACAAAGACTGTATAAAGGGACAAAGAAGAACATAACATCATGATTAAGGGATTATTCCAAGAAGAAGATATAACAATTGTAAATATATATGCTCCCAACATAAGAGCACCTAAATACATAAAGCAAATGTTAACAAACATAAAGCAAAATTAGGCAGTATTATCATAATCATAGGGGATTTAACACTGCATGTACATCTATGGGCAGATTATCAGACAGAAAGCCAACAAGGAAGCACTGGTTTTAAGTGATATATTAGATCAAATAGATTTAATAGGGGTATATAGAACATTCCATCCAAAAGCAGCAAAATACATATTCTTTTCAAGTGCACATGGAACATTTTCCAGGATAGATCACAGGCCATACTACAAAATCATTCTCAGTCTACTTGAGAAGGTTGAAATCATAACAAGCATCTTTTCTGACCACAGTGCTATGACACTAGAAATCAATGACAAGAAGAAAACTGCAAAAAACACAAACATGTGGAGGCTAAACAATACGCTACTAAACAAACAATGGGTCACTGAAAAAATCAAAAAAGAAATAAAAAGTACTTGGATATAAATGAAAATGAAGACACAGTGATCCAAAATCTTTGGGAAGCAGCAAAAGCAGTTCTAAAATGGAAGTTTATAATGATACAAGCCTACATCAGAAATCAAGAAGAATCTCAAATAAATAACCTGACCTTATATCTAAAGGAACGGGAAAAAGAAAGCAAAACAAAGAAACCCAACAAAAGTTAGTAGGAGGAAAGAAATCATATAGTTCAGAACAGAAATAAGTGAAATAGAGACTAAAAATACAATAGAAAAGAGCAATGAAACTAAGAACTGGTTCTTTGAAAAAAAATAAACAAAATTGTTAAACTTTTAGACTCATCAAGGAAAAAAAAGAGAGAGGATGCAAATCAATAAAATAAGAAATGAAAAAGGAGAAGTTACAACTGATGCTACAGAAGTACAAAGAATAATAAGAAATTACTAAGAACAATTATATGCCAATAAAATAGACAATCTAGAAGAAATGGACAAATTCAAAGCAATGTACAATATCCCAAGACTGAATCAGGAATATGAACAGAACAATTACCAGTAATGAAATTGAATTAGTGATTAAAAAAAATCTCAGCTATCAAAAGTCCAGGACCAGGTGGCTTCACAGGTGAATTCTACCAAACATTTAGCAAAGATTTAATACCTATACTTCTCAACCTGTTCCAAAAAGTGCAGAGGAAGAAATACTTCATAACTCCTTCTACTAGGCCAGCATTACCCTGATACCAAGACCAAACAACAATATCACAAATAAAGGAAATTACAGGCCAATATCACTGAGGAACATAGATGTAAAAAATTCAACAAAATATAAGCAAGCTGAATTCAAATTATACATTAAAAGGATCATGCACCATGATCAAATGGGATTGATACCAGTAATACAAGGATAGTTCCATAGCCACAAATCAATCAATATGATACACAACATTAACAAACTGAAGAATAAAACTATGATCATCTCAATAAATACAGAAAAAACTTTTGACAAAATTCAACATCCATTTATGATAAAAACAGCAGTAAATTCAGTATAGAGAGAATATGCCTCAACATCATATAGGCCATTACAGTAAGCCCACAGCTAACACCATACTCAACAGTGAAAAGCTGAAAGCATTTCCTCTAAGATCAGGAACAAGACAAGGATGCCCACTCTTGCCACTTTTCTTCAACAGAGTGTTGGATGTCCTAGCCACAGCAATCAGACAAGAAAAAGAAATAAAGGAAATCCAAATTCTAAAGGAAAATTAAAAGTGTCACTTTTCACAGGTGGCATGATACTATACATAAAATATCCTTGGGACACCACCAAAAAACTACAAGAACTCATCAATGAATTCAGTAAAATTGCAGAATACAAAATATACAGAAATCTGTCATGTATACTAACAACAAAATATCAGAAAGAGAAATTAAGAAAACAATTTCATTTACAATCACATCAAAAGGAATAAAATACCTAAGAATAAGTCTAACTAAAGAGGTAAAAGACCTGTACTTAGAAAATTATGACACTGATGATAGAAATTGAAGATAATGCAAACATATGAAAATATATGTTGTGCTCATGAATTAGAAGCACTAATATTGTTAAAATGACAATACTACCCAAGGCAATCTAGAAATTCAGTGCAATCCTTATCAAAATACCAATGGCATTTTTCAGAGAACTGGAACAAATAATTTTAAAATTTGTATGGAAAGAAAAATATACCCCAAAGAGCCAGAAAATCTTGAGAAAGAAGAACAGAGCTGGAGGAAATATGCTCCCTGACTTCAGACTATACTACAAAGCTACAGTAATCAAAATAGTATGGTATTGGTACAAAAAGAGACACATGTATCAATGGAACAGAATGGAGAATGCAGAAATAAAACCATGTACTTATAGTCAATTAACCTACAACAAAAGAGGCAAGAATCCACAATGAAGAAAAGACAGTCTTTTCAATAAATGGTGCTGGGAAAACTGGATGGCTACATGTAAAAAAATGATTTAGAACATTTTCTCATACTATATACAAAAATAAACTAAAAATGGATTAAAGTCCTAAATATAAGACCAGAAACTATAAAACTCCCAGTAGAGAATATAGGCAGAAAACTCTTTAACATAAATTATAGCCATCTGTTTCTGGATCTGTCTCCTAAGGTGAAACAAAAGCAAAAATAAACAAATGAGACCTAATTTAACTTAAAGCTAAGGTAGTAACTATTATGGGTATGGGTATACAGATAAAAATTATACAAATAAAATTATTTTTTATCACAGTTTAAAATATAATAAAAATAAAATAGGTTCCTAAGAAATCTTTAATATTAACGCCAGGCATTTAGCACTGATAACTCTTTTAAAAGATGTATGTTTGCAAACTATTTGTTGGTTAGTAACTACTCCTGTGGTGATTTAGTTTATTAAAAACTTGTTGAACATTACTATTTCCTGTTATGCAAACTCTCATAAAGAAACTTAACTACAGGTGATTTGAGACAATTAAATGTTAAATATCCTTTTATCACCACAGGAAGAGATGTTTTTAGTACCACAGGTAGTAAAAGACAGCCATTGCCAGATAACAGAAAAAACATTTTGCATCTAATTTGTCAGAGCACCCATTTTAAAGTGCATTTAAATAAAGAAAACAGAAACATATTCATCAAAGCAGCACAATACCAATTTTCAAGAGAATTTTAGATAAGCAATTCTTTCATAAGATTGTCAAAGGCAAATGAGAATTGCCATTTTGGACTAAAATAGAAGAACAAAGAAAGGAAATTGACTGAAATGTCTTTCATCATTAAAATTAAGCAGGATGTAAAAATATTTAAACAGAGTAAGTGCTGAAAGTGAATTAGCTATTTTAAATGTCCTCAATTTGGTTTTACCAAATTTTCAGTGCTAATCCTTGATATTTAGATTTAACTTAGATCTGTATTTTCTTATACCATTTTATGTGAAAATACTCAGCATAGAGCAACTTTTTTATACATAGTTGTTAAGTGCTAACAATCATCCAGGAAGTGTATTAAGACTTTTGTCATGTAATCTTTAACTCTATAGATTGCCATCATTCTATGATGAAAAAACTGGGGCATTGAAAGTTCAATGTTCTTGTCCAATCTCCAATAGGTACTAAGTGACAAATTTGGGATTTAAACTAAGAGTTTTCTCCCAAGCCCATGCTCTTTAACTACTCTATTTTACATTCATAAAACTGACTCAAGTCATGTTATTACAGGAACTAACCTCACTTGTCTCTGTCATTTCAAGCTACCTATTCAATACAGAATTATGGCAGAATTCTAAAGTGAAGATTGGAAGAAGGGTTTGGGATACTAGCCCTTTCTCATATGTTCCTTGGTGACCCAGTCCTCTTCCCCTGTTCTACCTTCCACCAGTTGTCAGAGGCAAAAGTCAACTAGAAAATAATTGAGTCTTCAGTGAAGAAACTCATAACCTTCTTTATACTTTCTGTTTTTCTTCCTTTTACTCAGCCTCACACTTCTCTCTGGACAACTTTGCTTCAATAGGGAGACGTGATAAAGATTGGATGTTACAGTAGAGTGTGAAGTTTGTTATTTAAACTTCCTCTTGAGAGCTGGCATCAAGCAGGTGCTATTCTGGTCAATGTTTTTGACCTCTACAAAATCTGCTGTTTGGGAGTGATAAAAAGTTAAGGGTTATTAAATATCTCATAGATGATTTATTAAGTCAAAAATTCCACTGATATATTAACCTGATAATTAATGGCTCTAAGTAAAACTGTGTTATTAAGAGCAGCATTCAAAACAGAATATGGCTTCTCTTAGGTCAAGAAAAGACCAATTTCATTTCATTTCGTATTAACTTAGTATAGAAATTCCACACTCACTAGTCATATGACCAAGAAGATTGCTTAATTGTCTGTGGCTTTCTTAACATTTTCTCTTTATAAATTATGACTAGTAGCCACTCTTTTGTGAGAAGAAAGATGTATCTAAGTGAATTTTCTCAGGCTATTGTTAGAGTTGATGTTATGAGATACATTGTTTTGTTCACCTAATGTAACTTAACTAATTAAAGCCAGAGAGAAGCTAAATGCACTTTTGACCATCTGAATTCATTCATCTTTATTCATTTATGGATTTACACATATCTTTGTGTAAATAAATCTCGAATGTCTACTACTTGCTAATATTAGAGACATAGCAGTTAACAAGGTAGATCATAGATCCAGCCCTTACAGGGTGTACATTTTGGTTTATATCTTATTTCTTGAGGACTTCTTTTCCTATTAAAATTTTAATAGGGTACAATGTATCATTGACTCAGATCAACTCAATATATAATTGTAGCTGTCCATATAGAAGAATTTATGTCATGGCCTGAGTTACTATTAAATGTTAAAGGGCATATGTTAATAAAAATAAACACTTTGACCTGTGAGAAAGTCTTCAGGACAGGGTACCACATCCGGCAGTCATAAGTTATATAGTTATATTCATGTGCATTTCACTATCATTGGGCAGTGTACCAGATTAAAAAGGTCAGTAATGTTGTTGAATATGTTTCTGTACTTTCAGAACAGAAAAGTACAGAAACACATTCTGGTTGTGTTTTTGGTTGATTGTTATTATACATAATTATAATCTAATTAGTTATCACACAAATTCTACCTTGTATTTTATAACAGAACAATCACATAAAAGTGTTTATCAAAACTATTATATTTCTTTAAAAACCAGCAACTTTCAGAGACATGACAACTTATTATTAAGCAAAAGTACTTTAAAAAGAGAAGGTACTTAGAGAAAGGAATGCTAAACTATTTATCCAAAGTTTTCAAGATATTTTCCCTAGATTTACATTATTTTCTTTAACTTTTAGCATAAATTTAGTGTTTTTGTACAAGTAATACAAATTAAAATGGAAATTCAAAGTTCTTAAAAATTACAAGTTTAAAAATTACCACAAATTACTCAAATGTAATCACTTTCAACATTAGTTGAATATCATCCTGGTTGAATATCCATAATTATGCCTGTATATAAATACAAGGATAAATGGATGGATGGACGTATAAACGAATGAATGGATCAAAAGAGGAACAAAAGTTATTTTGGAAAAATTGAATCATACTGTAATTATTTAATTAAAACTTTAAATTACTCAAATTTATCAGAAAAAATGAAATAGGAATGAAGCTAACACTGTTGTTGAACTTTAAATGTTTCATAAATATGTTATACTTAAAATATATATTATTCATATTTAAAATGCCCCTTATAATTAAGAATAAAGATTAAGAAATACTGAGGTGGTTATGATTTTTATTTATAGGTAGTATCAATCACATCCTGCCATTAAAGATAAAATTAACACACTTTTTACCCACCTCATCTCTCCATACCTCCTAGTTTCTGTAGCTATTTCTACTTTGTAAAAATGTTAAAAATCTGCATTCTCTTCTGTAATTGTAATCTGTGTACTTGTTTTGTTTTATTTTTGTATTTAAATGGATTCAGTGCTTTTCCCCAGTCATTTTACTATATTCCTAGGATAAGAAAGATTTTTTTTTTTTAATCATCTCTTGTTTGGCTGGGTTTCATTGTCAATTTAATTGTTTACTTTTTTTTGCATGCATTTTCAAGCAAGGCTCACAGATGTTGTATTATTGAGAATTCTGTTTGCTCTTAAAATTTTATAGTTATCCATGCATGGTTTTTTTACTTGAAAGAGGATACTGAGCACTCACTACCATGCTAAACTGGGTGTACATTGAAATTCCTTACCTAGAAAACTTTCAAATTGGCCAATCAACCATACACTGTACTAACTATAGTAATAATCAAGCCCAGATGTTGTATGAGTTTTCAAGACAGGAAGAACAGATTGAGCAAAAGCATAGAGATGAGAAACATCATGCAGAGGTACTATCAAAATTTAGATAGTGCTGGAGCATGTGGTTAAGACAGAACAGGATGACAGAAAGTCTGGAGCAGTAGAACTTGACCAGTGCTTGAAGGCCCTAAAATCCAAACTTGATTTATAGAACATAGTATAATATAATTGTGTTAGTCAATTCCCATCCCACTCCCACCTCTACCATTAAATGTTTGCTGCCAATATTCTACTGTATTTTGGCATGGAGTATTGCATTTTGATGTTTTCATAGCATTTTCATTCATTTTTGAGTTGGCTGTATTACAGAACTGAGACTTTTTCAAGAATAGCTCTTATAGCACATATTCTCTGAAAAATTTTTGACACATCTTACAGTGTCTGCCAGTAGCTTTTACACTTGAAAACAACTTGGCTGCATATCATGTGGCAGTATCACACCTTCTTTATTTCAGTATCTGTAGATACTACTCCACTATTTTCAAGCAATAGGTGTTGCTTTGTGGAAGGGTAAAGCCAGCTTAATATTTACCACTTGAAAATGACTTGCTTCTTCTCTTAAAATACCTGAAGAATTTTGTTTGTTTTATTCTTTAAGATGAAAAAAATGTAACTTGGGGTTATGCATTTCTGTAAGTTGTCCTCTATTATTTTTTTTCCTAAAAATAATGTATGCCCTTTTTATTTGTGGTTTCAGTTCTTCCTTTATCCTAGGGATATTTTACTGTATCCTATCTTGAATAATTGTCTGGTTCATTTGTTAATCTCTTTACTGTTATGTTATATCATTTGGCCTTTCTTTTTTTTTTAATCTATTGTCTTCTAATTAATTATGTATTTATCTCTTCTCTTTATACTTAAATCACTATGCCAGTTTTTCCATTAAAGCTTTATTCTGTTTTTTTTTTTCCTGGTTCTAATTCATTTATTTATTCTGTTTTGACCTTGTTAAGAGCTTTTTTTTTAATTGTAGAGCACAGAGCACTAACAGCAGGGGACAGACATTGCTGCACTCTTTTTTTTTTTTTAAATAAATTTATTTATTTTTGGCTGCATTGGGTCTTTGTTGCTGCGCGCGGCTTTCTCTAGTTGCAGCGAGTGGGGGCTACTCTTCGTTGCGGTGCGCGGGCTTCTCATTGCAGTGGCTTCTCTTGTTGCAGAGCACAGACCCTAGGTGTGCGGGCTTCAGTAGTTGTGGCTTGTGGGCTCTAGAGTGCAGGCTCGGTAGTTGTGGCACACGGGCTTAGTTGCTCCGTGACATGTGGGATCTTCCCAGACTAGGGCTCAAACCCATGTCCCCTGCATTGGCAGGTAGATTCTTAACCACTGCACCACCAGGAAAGCCCCCTAGACCTTTTTTCTTTTCTTCTGCTCTTAATTCTCCATTTTTATTTCCTTTCATTGACTAGTCATCTTGTCTTAGTGCTCTTATTTTACTGAATCTAGTTGCTTAAATTCTGTAGCATGAAAAATTCTCATGTAATGGTTCTTCTGTTCCTTGGACTATATTTACTTTCAAACAAAGTTTCTTTGTTTCATTCTTCTTTGTTTTACTCAATATGTTTACATAGTTGCTGTGCACTTTTTCCCTATTGTTCTTGTTTAATTTGAGTTTTCCATTCGCACCTTACTATATTTTGCTACAGCTGAATTTACTCTGACACTGTTTTTGGCTCAGTTTGGTAGCTGAAATATTCACTCTTCCTCACCTGCTTTGGAAAAAATGTTAACCTCCTAATTCCTGGAACCTGTGAATATGTTACCTTAAGTGTCAAAATGTCAAAAGAGCCTTTGCAAATGGGATTAAGATTTTGAAATGAGAAGATTATCCTGGATTACCTGTTGGGGTCAACATAATCACAAGAATCTTTATGAGAGGGAAGTAGGTGAGTAATAGAGTGGAGATGTGACAGTGGATGCAGATGGTGGAGTGGTATGTTTTGAAGATGAAGGAGGGAAACCATAGCCAAGGAATGCAAGTAGCCTCTAGAATGTGGAAAATGGCAGGGGAACAGATTCTCCCCTCAAGCCTCCAGATAAAACCAATCCTGCTAACACCTTGATTTTAAGCTATAAAACCATATTGGACTTCTGACCTCCAGAACTTTAAGGTAATAAATCTGTATTTTAAACCACTAAGTTGTGGTAGTTTGCTATAGCAGCAATAGGAAACTAACCCAGTAAGGAATCTTTAGAACAAGTCTTTCTCTTAGATCCAGACCTAATCTGAGCCATTTTACTGCTTCTCCTGCATCTCTTCTGAAGACAAGCTCACTGCTGCTGGTAAAGAGAGACTATTGGGGTCTAGGCAGAGCAGAGATGAGCTGAGTGATTCTGCTCATCAGTCCACTCAAGGCTGCCTGGTATAGAAAGAAACTCAAAATGCTTCTCCATCTTCTTTAATATGATCAGTAGTGGAAGCAATAAATTCCAACAGAAAAACACTTAAAAGGATTGGAGCAAGCCCCAAAAGATGAATAAAGTGTTTTATTTGTGGAAATGGTGGGAGAAGGACTAAGAAGATTAAAGTTTTATCAGAGAAACATGGAAGAGTATGTCAGTATGAGCCACTCAAGGGCATGTTACATTATGAGGAAGGTGTGAAAGGACTAACAGTTTAAAACAGGCAAAAAGTGGTCATATCCTCAAGATCTGGACTTGAGATGGGGTCATCCAGTTCAAGACCACCTCACATCCATGTATTTTTATAGCCAGTATTCTCACATTCACCCCTATACAGACCCATCTGCATTACTTGTCCTCATCATTCATTTCCTTACAATCTTCCACATGTACCCACAGTTGCTATATAATCAGTTAAATCTAAAAGTGAAGAATTAATATGAAATTAAATTGTAGCTAGTAGTACTCCAGTAATACCTGACAGCAGAAAATGTTAAAGAATTCTGGATTGTCAGTCCACCACATTGAAGGGTCCTATAGATAATGACTTGCTGAAAATGAGCTCACAGTCTAAAACTATAAAACATAACTCTAAGGTAGATTCTGCAAACACTAAGAACAGCAAGTGTTTTTTTGTTTTGTTTTGCAGTATGTGGGCCTCTCACTCTTGTGGCCTCTCCCGTTGCGGAGCACAGGCTCCGGACGCGCAGGCTCAGCGGCCATGGCTCACGGGCCTAGCCGCTCCATGGCATGTGGGATCCTCCCGGACTGGGGCACAAACCCGGGTCCCCTGCATCGGCAGGCGAGCTCTCAACCACTGTGCCACCAGGGAAGCCCCAAGAACAGCAAGTTTTAACCATTAAGATAATTTAATTGAACAGTGTTTTAGGGAGAGTAACTAAGAATGTTCAAAATTATTAAAGCTGTAAAAACACAAAGCAGTATCAAGAAAAGAAATAGATTTTTAAAATAACCAAATAGTAGTTTTAGAAATAAAAAATATTGTTCTAGAGCTTATGAAAAATGTGGATAGATTAAACAGTAAATTAGACATAGTTGAAAATTGATGAACTAGAAGATAGAGCTGAAGAATTACTTATAACATACATCAGAGAGATAATAGAGATATAAAGGAGGGATTAAGATAAATGAGAATAAAATGTGAAACTATGATGTATGTCAAATTGAGGTTTCTGAAGAGTAAAAGAAAATAAGATAGATAATCAAAGGGATAATGACTAAGCATTTTTGATAACTGATAAAAGAGCTAAATCCTTGGAATCAGGAAACATTATTAGGAAGCTCATTACAGAATAAAAAAAAAAAATCCACACCTCAGTACACTATACCAAAAATTCAGAATACCTATAATAACCTTAACACAACTGGAGAGGATACTTACAAAAGAATGATGATTTGTCAGACTGTAAGCTTCTCAATAGCAATTGTGAAGGTAGAAATAGACATCTAATGTCAACAATATAAAATAGTGTGCTTAATATACAGTTGCTATCATACCAAAAAGCAAGGGGTGAAATGAAGACATTTCTTTAGATAAAAGCTATAAAAAATAAAATGTTAGCCAAAAAAAACACAGAAAGGATCATATGATGCCTTCTAAAATTCCTCTCTGTTCCCAATTCCTTAGTCCCTTCACATAATTCCACAACCTAGAGGCTCACATGATTCCCTCACATCTATCCTTCACACAGTCAGTCTGTAACACTTTAAAAGTCTCAGCAGGACTCACAGAATTACTCAAATCGACACTATCTTTCATATAAATCAAATAGGTATTATATAACTATGTGAATTTTAATAGGTCATGGCACATACATCACTCATAATACATGAAAGATGTACTGCCTATACAGTGCATATATAAAATTATGTTGCAGTGTCACCCAACATATCATACTCACACTACTTTCACATACAATGACCATCTCATCCCTACATCCACTATATAAAATACATCAAACTATACTCACTAAACATGACATACTTATCAACTCTGTAAAAAATATACAGCACACACTAAATTTCCTCATTCCCACACTAACATGACCCACCAGAAATTCTCCAGTGACCTAAAAGACAAAGTAGATGTATTTTGAGAAGTAAAAATGTATTTGAGAAGTAAAAGTTCTGTTACAGGCTTAATTAAAGCATTTAAACAGGGGAAGGGATTTAATGTGTTTGAGTTATTTTATCAGGAACAAGAATTTACCTATTTGCTGAAGCTTGTGAATTTAAAGGCATAGTCCTTTTGATTGGAAACTTAGATTAAGAGGAAGTAAGAAAAGTAACTAGGATATTTTTATATATATTTAAATCAGTGGGAGAAGTAGAGGTGATTCAAGAAATACACAAATTATTTAGGAAAACTCCAACAACCTAGAATTTATCTGTAAATTGGGGAGGTTTTGAGATAAGCTATGAGTATGGTGAGTATAGATGAAAAATTGACTTGGAGTCCTTTGGGACAGGGGACACTGAGAAAGGTGACACCACTGACTAAGCCAAGTGATGGCTATGCCATTTAATAGTAAGTTGCTTCCTGAGAGGGGAGCTATAGCCATTGTTGGGAGGTGGAAGTCTGGAGTCAACCTTAGAGATCCTACTGCAGTCTCCTGCTCAAGCTCAGAACCCAGCAGGTCCCCCAAAACTCTGGCAACAGAGGCCTTCCTGTGAGATTCCACAGAGCAGATATCTGGAAGAGGGAGCTGGGGACAAGAAATAGAAGTCAGTGGATGCTTTTTTTCTGTAAATTCTAACTCTATCAGGAAGTAGCAGGACTTTTATTTGATAATACACAGCTGACAAACTGATATACTTTACCTATGAACATACACCAAATTTATTCTTCTGGTAAATAGAGTAGGAATAACAAATAATACATGTACCTGACTATGTACCAGGCAAGAAATGGAGCCTTTGATACACTGCAGGAAACAACATAGGCCACTCATAGATAATCAGACACATTTTTCCAACAAATATATTTGTATACCTGGATTTTAGACAGAAACCAGACTGTAAATTTCATGAGGACAAGTGCTGTGTGTGTTATTTTACATGGTATTTCTTCATTGTTTGTCAAAGGGAAATAATATCATTTTACTTTTGGTCCATGGTCCCTTTGGTCCATGGCTACAGCCAGACAGCAGAGGATTCAGACTGAGAAGACATCTCCTGTGCCTCTTCTGTAGACAAGCTCATTCATAATGATATGGGTGTAGGAACGAGGAGATACTGAGAAGGAATCAGTCAGGGAGATGGGTCTGCATGATGGTCTAGAATTGGAACTGAGCTCCTTTGATCAACCATGGCCACAAATGACCCCATCTTTCAAGGACTGCTTGGGTCTCTGTTTCTGATCTATGGGAAGAAATATACCATGTTATTTTCCCTGTCTCCTTTGGAAGAAACTCTTAAAGGATATGAATGGGAAGATTACAAACCAAAGAGAAACGTAGAAATACACTTCCAGGAGTCTATGGCAAGTCTGTGAAGTCTTCATTTGAACATCTCCAGCACCATGGCCAGTTCCTAGGGAACTCTGCAAAAATATTGTTGACTGAAAAAGTGCACAATGTGAGAGCTGTCAGTTGTTTCATTGGGGACTTATTGAGAACTGTAGCCTGGGAGACAGACAACTCTGAGGGACTGCTCCAAAGAGGTGGGGGGAAGGTCAGTATATATGTGATTTTGGTGAAGAGAGTACATGGAAACACACATCTTGGTAGAAGGTTGCTGCTAGTCACAAGAAGGTTGCTACTCATCATGAGGAGCACATGTCTTTGTTAATGATTTTAGTGCTTTTCTAGGTATGAGAAGATGCAAGAAACTGGGTTCATAAAATTTCTGATGAGGAAAATCGAACTAATAATATCCAAACTTTAGTGACTACATACTGTATTTCAGGCATGGTTCTAAGTTTGTGATATTCTGTATACATCTCTAGAAATACCACATACAAGATAGCCAACATCACTGACATCCACAACACACACTTTTTAAATAATTGTTTATTTGGGTTTTGGAGTAAATGGAGGTTCACATGGGAAAGTCACCTCAATTTCTATGAGTGCAAGTCTCATGTGTGGTAACAATGTTTGACACATAATATCCACTCTTTTTTGAATGGACACAGACCCCAGAAAATGCCATATCTCAATTTTTTTTATTCAATTCCCTAGAATTCTGGAAGACTCAAGAGGATGCTCCTCAGCCTGAGTCATATGTGGTGGTCCCAGCCTGGAGTCAGACAGCAGGAGAAAATGCCTCTGCCTCAGGATATTTCTCCTGCATCTCCTCTGCACACAACCTTATTTTTGCTGGTGATGATGGTAAGGAAGATACAAAGGTGGGATCTCAGCTTGGAAAGGAGGTACAGCTGAACTGCTTAGCCTAATCCCTATTTATTTCACTTACCCTTCAAAGATAAGAAAGGAATTCAGGGCAGAGGGACTAGGACTGAAACCTCTGCCAAAGGACAAACAGGGAGTATGCCTTCAAGGACAGGACAAAGTTTCTCAGCACTTTCAACATATGAACGCTGGGACAGTTGTGAGTGAGGTAGTGGGCAGTGCTGATATGCACATGGGACTTTAATCAGAACCTTCCCCTTCAGATCAGCACACTCATATCCTCACACACACATGCACAGTGAGTCCTTCATATCAAATATGGCCCTATTTCCCTTCCTTTCACTTTTTCTCTCAAATACACACACCTCACTTCCCATCTGTCTTTCCCATTCTCTAGTAGCATTGCATAGCTACACCTTTATGCCTCCATTCTTTCACTCAATCATTCTCAGAATCACCTGTTTACACACTAATCCCATAAATAATTCACATCCCCTCACACATATAACCTGTTTTAACTCCCTATGCTAGGTCAAACTCATGAAAATTCATATGCCCTGGAGGGGATGCACTCTCATATACAGTCTTTCTAATCTATACACAACTTCACCCACAAAACCTTCAGTTCTTCATAGAGAGGCACATTCTGAGAGCTCACATACACTTCTTCTAACATTCTAAGTCCTACTGTCTCACAGTAAGAACATGTACCACTCTTGTACTTGTTTACATGTACAGAAACACCACATAACACGCACGCACACACCCATTCACCATCCCTTTTCACCAACATTAAAAACACCATGTATGTTCCAGAACATCCATACACCATACCCTCATTACTAGATATTTATATCATGTATATTCTCCAAATAAAACATGCCACACACAGAATTGTGAAATATCACATATATATGTACTTCTACTCCACATGCCCATACAGAAATATTTTCATGGCCATCTTAACTCGTATGGACTTCACATACTTATCCTAGTTTTCTTATGCTTGAAATTTTCTTTCCTAGGAATTCATCAATTACGTCAAGATGTTTCTTATCTTGAATCCCCTGAGATGCCTCCACCCAAGCATTTGAAGCAATGGGAGACTTCCTCCCCTTTTCCACAAGTCTCTTTTCCATTTCATTTGGTTAATAGTAATAAGTCCTTTATGTCATCAGTACATATGAAAAAGAAAAGGGTCATGAACATTAACTACATGCCTGTCCAAATGAAAAGGGGTGTGGCTATCTTATGGGATACAGAGGAAGGATTGGAGCCTCCCTCAAAGAAAATAAGAATAGAAGAAATGACCTATCCTGAATAGATCCATACACCGTTCATCCTCTGTCATGCGTCTGCAAAGGAGCTCATAACTGACAGCGAGTCCAGCTTGGACAGCAAAGCCCAAGATGAAATGGAGAAGGCTGAAAGTCCAGCAGAACCTCCAGCTCTAGAGGAATGTTCAAAGCCCAAGACATCTGAATGGCTAGTAGCCCTGGATGGTGGCTTCAGGAGTATGGGCTGCTGTTGGGTCTTTTCCAACTTAGAGGTCCTTCAGGAGCATGCGGAACATGGGGTCAATGACGGCCTTAGCTGTCATGCTTTCTATCTTGCCTTGGCTTGGCTAAAGAGCAAGGGGAACAGAAAAGGGAAAAAGAAGAGGAGGAAGAAGAAAATCAAGATGATAACATCTGGATGACAGAAAGAAAAAGATTTTGGCATGAAGACATGCTCATGCAAATAAACAGACTTTTTCAGCCCCTAAAAGAGAGGAAGTAAAGGAGGCCCGTCCACCAAGGAGGCTTCATCTTCTCTAAGCAGTCATAGTACCCACCTTAGTTTATACAGCTCTACCACCACACCGCCTATAGGAGCAGAGAACCCATTTTAATGTTATCCACTGCTGTCCTGAGGAGCAGGGAGAAGAAGGCAGATCACACCATGCAGAAGAGCAAGATGTCCTCATGAAAACTAAAGAAAAATGAAAATCAGTGTATCATCTCCACCACTATAATTGAGAAAACAAGAATCTGTTGGAAGTGGAAACTGCTGTGGACTGGATTGCAGAAGAGGTGAGGACTCCAGGGGTAAGGGAGCATGTTAAGGATATTTAGGATGCAAAGTTCTGAGAAAACGTGGCATCCACCAGAGATACCTCCCAAGGGTTCAGGAGGCGGAATACTTGGTTGATGGTAAATTAATGAGAATGTTTCCTGCCCCTGCCCTTTGAGGGGACAAGAATAAAGACCTGACTAGCAGTTCAGCAGGGCAGAGAAGGCTGTGCCCACCATTCCTAGGTAAACCAGAGGTCACCAGAGTCCCACCCCCTCTAGGTTTATTCCATGGCCTGCCTCCCTTCCAAGAGGCACAGGGCAGGATATCGACAGGACTTCTGTCTTTGAAGAAGGATTGGCATGCAGGCCAGTCATGGTTCTACCCTTTCTCTGGGTGTGAGTGAGATCTCAGACTCCATCTTGTGATTTTTATACCTGGGAGGAGACTGCTGAGGAGGTGTAACTACTTGAAAGAACAAGTAGTCAAATCCATTTATTTTTCTGGGAAAAATTTCCCTTCTTATATACTAAGAGCCAGTAGTTCTGGCCGCCTCCTCAAAAGTGTCAGGCATAACTGGAAAAGGAAGGGGATGGAGGCTACCCTTATGCCATGAACCATTTTTGGAAACTTTTAATTTAATGTGTTGCTTCCCAAAGGACATCTATATCCTTTTATGAAGGTTCACAATTCTTGTATCTTATTCTTTCCTTTTGTTACAGCATGAAGCATCTTGTTCTAGTTGGCCAGCAGAGGAGTTAAATATAGATATATATTTATATATATTTTATATAAATATAAATATTAAATATAAATATAGCTGCAAGGACATTGTAAAGCCAGGTTCATACTACAGTAAATGAGAGTATGTCTTTTTAGTTAAGGGAACAAATGAAGGACTCATCTTCCATGCTCCAAAAGTCACAGTTAGAATGGAACCTGGCAATTTTCCTGAATTTTCTATACCATGTAGGAAATCTTGAGAGTGACTGAACACCTGTCACTAAAGTAAGAAAAGCTGCCTTCTTCATTGAGTGGATCCCCTTCTCTGTTTTGGTTTTCTTACAGCAGCAGAGACCCAGTGGCCTGAAGATTTCAAATGATGAGGTCCAGCACATTCCTATGGTCTGATGAGAACTCAGCAGTTCTTGTGAGCCCCACAGCATCAAGGTAGGGCTGGCCTGTAGATGTATGTACCTAATCCTCTGTAGCTGCCTGGTAAAATGTGATTCCATACTCTGGAGAAAATATCCACATAGAGTTGCAAGGAGACCCAGGAATACTGGGAATACTCTACCCTCAGGTGACCTGTGGAAAGACTTTCCCACTCCTGCTTCCCACCCTCAGAGAGTCAGGGGCCACTAAAAATATCTTCACTATGGCTTTGTGTTCAAGAGGACAGTGTAGATAGAGAGATGTGAGTACTAGGGGAAGCAAGTTTTTCCTACCTATACCTATCAGCAGTAGAACAGAAGACTGATGACAACTTGGCAGGAATTTAGGGGAGGAGATTGCTAAGGTGACAGAGGGTTTAAACAAAATTCTAATTTCTCTTCCTACTTTGCATTCTACTTTTCTCTTCTGAAGTCTCTTTCATTTACTGTAGGCTTGAACACCTGGCTCATAGTCCAGCTCTCCAGCCCAGATATTGTCCTTTTACTCCAACTTTATTACCCTCCCCCACATACAAATCCATGAACATGCATACGTGATGCAAACAAGTGTGAACACTGCAAAATAGTACAGATTGTATTACCCCTTCTCCTGTGCGCTCACCCCCATGCATTTATCCCAAAGTAGTACATATTTTTCTATATGCTTTTCTTTAAATGAATGTATACTTTCCCCCATATCTCCCTTTTATATATTCACTTGCACAATTATTTGGCTGAAGGACAGACATTCTTATTATTAAGAGAAGAAAAGGTACTGGATAAAACCAAAGGCAATTAAAACCCACCCCTTGGCTTCTCTGGGCTTGTGTACATGAGGTGCACAAACACTTCTTAAACAGTCATATCAGAAATGATGGAACATGTGAAAATCATCTGAGACAATCAAGTATGTGTATATACAGGTATCATAATGCGGTTTTAAGTTCAATAACTTTATAAGTGTAAAACTACCAACTTTTGGAAAATATAATTTGCATGTTTAATTATTTGTATGTGATTTGTACACTTTGAAGGTTAATTTTTTCTCTCTTTGTCACTCCAACATCTTCAATCAGAAGGACAGAAACAAAAAATTAAAATTAAAAAAGTATTATGGACAATTCACAAAACTGTATAGGAAAAGGATAATTAAAATAGTTCAACTTTCAAATGATGTTCTTTATAGTTTGTAGCTTTTACCCTTCTGAAATTATTAAAGCTTAAAACTGCACTACAGGGCTTCCCTGGTGGCGCAGTGGTTGAGAGTCCGCCTGCTGATGCAGGGGACACGGGTTCGTGCCCCAGTCCAGGAAGATCCCACATGCCGCGGAGCGGCTGGGCCCGTGAGCCATGGCCGCTGAGCCTGTGCGTCCGGAGCCTGTGCTCCACAACGGGAGAGGCCACAACAGTGAGAGGCCTGCGTACCGAAAAAACAAACAAACAAAAAAACTGCACTACAGCATTTGGGAAACCTGTATATATACATATATGATTACCTTCAAACTATTAGATTTGTGTGCAGTCCTTCCCCATGGATATATATGTATAACAACTGTATGTGTACCTGTGTGTGCATAAGTTCATAGAAGCCAAAGATGGATTTCAGTTCTTTTGCTTTTATCTGCCTAAGACTGTTTCTTTCTTCTCTTGATAAGAGGCTCTACCTTCTGAACAAATATGTGAGCAAGTCAGGCTAGCCAGGTGAAGTCATTACTTCACTAATTGGATTCCCTGATTGACCTAGTGGTAAATATCAATCCATGTTGGATCAATCTGTACTGATAACTTGGAAAATCAAAATAGAAGAGATAGAGATTGTGGTGGTTAGTGTTGGGTTATCCTCTGTCCACGGCTCAAATTCAGGCCTATGAACCTCTACTATTAGACTTGCTTCAATTCCTCCTTGTTTTGAAAGACCTGGCTGTTTCACCTGTTATTTTGATTTATTAAGCATCATCCACACTAACCCTTCAATAAATTCTTGTTTTGCTTCAATTAGCCTGAGTCAGTTACTGTTGTTTGTAACCCAATATACCTTAATTGATGTAAATTAGCTTCAACATGATAATTTCTTCCATTTTAATGGTTGAAATGATAGTGTAGAAAAGAGTAACATATTATATTCCTCTGACTTTATACGGAAACAGTAAGGGGTAAAATTATACTCAGTATGTATATTATGTCCTTGATTAATTAGGAAGTTTGCATTGACAATGTTTGGGTATATAAACAAAGTTACTTCAATGGACAAAATGGACTTCAGGACATTAGAGCTGGTAAATCCCTTACTGCTACTTAGCAACTTTGAATACTTTGAGTCAGCGCTGTCGTTTTGAAAACAGAGATCATGATACCTAAAATAAAGGTTATTGTGAGAGTAACAAGACCCAGGTAAAAACACCTAATACAGTCTCTGGCATAAATAGTAAAACAATTTTTCATTCACTTTTGAAATTTATTTTCTTTACCTGTGAGCACTGGCAGTTTGATTATGATGTGTCTAGGTAGGATTTTTTTTTTTTGAATTTACATTATTTGATATTTGCTGAGCAAAGCTCTTTAAAATATCTTTTGAATTTTGAAAGAATTATAAGCTCACAAGAAGTTTCAAAAACAGTCCACAGTCCAGAGGGGTCCCACGTACCCATCACCCATCTTCCCCCAACATAATTACAGTGCATTATCAGAAAGGACACTGATGAGAACAATACAACAAATCAGACTACAGACCTTACTCAGATTTCACTATTTTTTTATGTACTCATATTTTGCATGTTTTTATGTATAATGCTATATTTTACACATATGGATTTGTATGCCCATCACTTCAGTCAAGATACAGAAATGTTCTGTCACTGCAAAGTAATTCTCTCATGCTCCTTGATAGGCACATACATCCTCTTTCCCTAACTTCTGGTAACAACTTAACTATTCTTCATCTCTATTCTTTTTTTCATTCCAAGAATTTTATATAAATTGAATCATATAATATGTAAACTTTTGAGATTGCCATTTTCAGCTAAGCATAATTCCCCTAATATTGAGCCAAATTGTTGAATATATTGTAGTTCATTACTTTTATTGCTGAGGAGTATTCCATTGTATGATGTAGAACAGTTAAATGTGTCACGCATTCAAAGGCATTTGGGTAATTTCAAGTTATTGGTGATTATAAATAGAGTAAAGCTTCTATGACATTAGCATAAAGGTTTTTGTGTGAACATAAGTTTTCATCTTTCTAGTATAAATGCCTGAGAGTGTTATTGTTCGGTCATATGGTAAACGTGTATCTTCTTAAAACAACTGCAGGCTCATTTCTGTGGTGGCTGAACCATTTTTATATTCCCACCAATGTATGAGAAATCTAGTTTCCCTGCATCCTTACCAGTTTTGATAGTATAAGTATTTTTAAGTCATTTTAATAGATATGCAGTAGAATCTTGTGGCTCTTTAAATTTACATTTCCCGAGTGATTTGTGATGCTGAACATCTTTTCATGTAGTTGTCATTTGCTTATCTTCTTTTTTAGATCACCTATGTAAGTCTTCTGCTCATTTTTAACTTAGATTGTTTTTATTTAGAGAGTTATTTGTATATTTTGGATATGAGTTATTTGTTGGATATGTGATTTGCAAATATTTTCTCCCTGTTGGTAGCTTGCCTTTTCATTCTTTTAACAGGGTCTTAGAACAAAAGTTTTAATATCAGTGAAGCCAAATATATCAGCAATTTTCTTTTATGAATAATACCTTTTGTGTCATGTCTAGGAACTTGTCACTTAGCTCTTGGTCCCAAAGATTTTATCCTATGTTTATCCTCTAAAATCAGAAACAAGACAAGCATGCCCACTCTCACCACTTCTAATTAATATAATATTGGAAGTTTGTGCTACAGCAATCAGACAAGTAAAATAAATAAAAAGGTACCCAAATTAGAGGAGAAAAAGTAAAACTGTCACTATTTGCAGATGACAAGATACTGTATATAGAAAACCCAAAAGTCTTCACCAAAAAACTATTAGAACTAATCAATGAATTCCGTAAAATTGTAGGATACAAGATTAACATATAGAAATCTGTTGCTTTTCTATACATTAATAATGAACCATCAAAAAGAGAAAGCAAGAAAACAATCCCATTTAAAGTTGCATCAAAAAGAATAAAATACCTAGGAATAAATTTAACCAAGGTGGGGTAAGACCTATACCCTGAAAACTATGAAACAGTTATGAAGGAATTTGAAAATGACATAAAGAAAAGGAAAGCTATATAGTGTTCTTGGATTGGAAGAATTAATATTGTTAAAATGACTACCCAAGGCAATCTGTGCGTTGGTTATAAAAGATGTTCACTGTGGGTTTACTGTGGGTTTGTCATAAAAGATGTTTTTTATGTTGAGATATGTTCCCTCTATACCAACTTTGATGAGAGTTTTTTTATCACGAATGGATGTTGAATTTTGTGAACTGTGATTTTTATCCTTCCTTTTTTAATGTGGGGTATCACATTGATTGATTTGTAAATCTTTAACTACCCTTGCATCCCTGGAATAAATCCCACTTGATCATGGTGTATGGTCCTTTTTATATATTGTTGAATTCAGTTTGATAATATTTTGATGAGGGTTTTGCATCTGTATTCATCAGAGATATTAGCCCATAATTTTCTTTTTGTGTAGTGTCTTTGTGTTTTTTTAGTATCAAGATATTGACCTTGTAGAATGAATTTATGAGTCTTCTGTCCTCTTTAATTTTTTAGAAAAGTTTGAAAAAGATAGGTATTAGCTCTTCTTTATATGTTTGGTAGAATGCCCTTGTGAAGCCATTTGTTCAGGACTTGTGTTTGCTGGGATTTTTTTTTTATTATAAATTCAAGTTTACTACAAGCGATTGGTCTATTCAGATTATCTGTTTCTTCCTGATTTAGTCCTGGCAGATTGTATGTTTCTAGAGCTCTTTTCTTCTAGGTTGTCCAGTTTTTTGGCATATAACTATTTGTAGTATTGTCTTATGTTTTTTTTAATCTGTGTAGTATCGATTGTTATTCTCCACTTTCATTTCTTATTTTGTGTCCTCTCTCTTCTTGTTTTGCCTGGCTAAAGTTTATCAATTTCATTTATCTTTTTCAAAAAACCATATCTTGGCCTTATTGATCTTTTCTTGCTTTTTTTTTTTTTTTTGGTGTCTATTTTATTTCTTTCCTCTCTAATCGTTATTATTTCCTTTCTTCTGCTGATGTTGGGCTTTGTTTTTTCTTGTTTTATAAATTACTTTAGATGGTACATTAGGATGATTATTTGAGATTTTTATTCTTTCTTGTGCTAGGCCTGTATCTCTATAGGACTGCTTTTGCTACATTTCCATCGATTTTGGAATATTGTGTTTTTACTTTCATTTGTCCTGAGGTATTTTCTGATTTCTTCTTTGATATCTTCATTGACCCATTGGTTTTTAGTAGCATATTATTTAGCCTCCATATTTTTGTACTTTTTCAACTTTTCTACCTATAAATGATTTCTAGTTTCTTACAGTTGTGGTCAGAAAAAATATTTTACATAATTTCTGTCCTCTTATGTTTGTTGATTTGTTTTGTGACCTAGCATGTCATCTGTCCTGGAGAATGTTCCGTGGGCAATTAAATGAATTTGTTTTTGCTGGTTTTTAATGGAATGTCCTGTAGATACCTATTAAATCCAGCTCAGTCTGTTGTGTCATGTAAGACCACTGTTGCCTTTTTTATTTTGTCTGGATGACCTGTGCATTGAGGTAATTGAGGTGTTAAAGTCCCCTACTATTGTTGTACTATTGTTATAGTCAGTTTTCCCTTTATGTCTGTTAGTATTTGCTTTATGTATTTATGTACTCCTGTACTGAGTGTATATAAGTTAATGAGTGTAAAATCCTCTTTTTGTATCAATCCCTTTTTCATTATATAATTCCCTCTTTATCTTTTGTTATAGTCTTTGTTTTAATGTCTATATTTTTCTGATATGAGTATTTCTACTCCTGCTTTCTTGTCAGTTCTATTTACATGAAATACCTTTTTGTGTTCTCTCACTTTCAGTCTGTGTGTCTTCAGCTCTGAAGAGAGTTTCTTTTAAGTAGAATATAGATAGGTCTTGTTTTTTATCCAGTCATCCATCCTGTACCTTTTGATTGGAGCATTTAGTCCATTGACATTTAAAGTAATTACTAATAGGTATGTACTTATTGCCATTTTATTACTTGTTTTCTGGTTATTTTTGTAGTTCTTCTCTGTTCTTTTTGTTTCTTCCCCTGAGGTTTGATGATTTTCTTTAGTTGTATTCTTGTGTTCCTTTCCCTCTAGTTCTTGTGTAACTATTATAGGTTTTTTGCTTTATGGTTTTCATGGGGTTCATATGTGTTGACCTGTAAGTATATCTACTTGTTTTAAATAGGTAGTCCTTTAAGTTTAAACACATTCTAAAAGATCTATGGTTTTTACTCTCTTCCCCTACATTTTGTGTTTTTGATGTCATATTTTACATTTTAATGTTTATCCTTTCACTGTTTATTGTAGTTCTAGTTGATTTTGCAATTTTTCATCTTTTAATCTTCATACTAGCTTATTTAAGTGGTTGATCCTCAGCCTTTAATGTATATTTGCCTTTACTAGTGGGATTTTTTCTTTCCTGTAGAGTCTTAACTTCTTGTTATAGTCTTTTCTTTTCCAGATGAACTCTTTCAGTTTTTGCTTGTCTGAAAAGCTCGTTATCTCTCCTTCAATTCTAAGGCTTCCTCAGTAGAGTATCCTAGGTTGTAGGTTTTTCCCTGTCAGCCCTCTGGATATATCATACTACTCCCTTCTGGCCTACAAAGTTTCTGCAGAAAAATCAGCAGATAGCCTTATGGGAATTACATTGTATATGACTTACATTTTTACTTTTTTTCTTGCTGTTTTTAGAATTCTCTCTTTAACTTTGTCATTTTAATTATGATATGTCTTGGTGTGAGTCTGTTTGGGTTCATCTTGTTTGGGACCCTCTGTGCTTCCTGTATCTGGATATCTATTTCCTTTTTAAGGCTTGGGAAATTTTCAGTCATAATTTCATCAAATACATTTGCAACCCCCTTCTCTCTGTCTTATTCTTCTGGGATCCCTATAATGTGAATGTTAACCCAGAGGTCCCTTAAATTGTTCTCATTTTTTATTTGTTTTTCTGTTTGCTGTTCTGATTGGGTGATTTCTTTTATTCTGTCTTCCAGGTTACTTATACATTCTTCTGTATCACTGCATTTGCTATTAGTTCCTTGTGGTGTGTTTTACATTTCAATTATTGTATTCTTCAATTCTGATTTTTTTTCATATTTTCTTTTTAAAATTTTCACTGTGTCCAACTATTCCTTTCCTTAGTGTAGCTAGCATTCTTATTACTAATGTTTTGAATTCTTTATCTGTAAATTGTTTCTTTCATTATTTGTTTTTTTCAGGTGTTTTTTATCAAATGAGATCAGTTCCTTTCTTCTTATTTTGGTTAACTTTCTTTGTTTCTATGAAATTAAGTGAATTACCTATCGCAGTCTTGAAAGTGTATCCTTATGTGTGAGCATTTCTATACAGTCTGTGTGTGCCCAGTGACTTTTTTGGGAGAGTTGGATTTGATGTGAACACAAGTCATGTCTTTCCTCAGGTTGTGCTGGAAGCTATTACCTTGGTAGTTTGTGGGGCTGGAGATGGAAGGGCTAGGACATGAGCCACATACAGGCTAGGGCGTCCTCTCTGCTCAGTGGCCATCACTGCTGTATTGGGGTTTGGGATGGGTCTTAAGTTGCTGGAGCAGAAGCCCTGGGGCTTGGGTCCAAGTTGTCTTTGTTCCTTATACATGTGTGCTCTCCCCTCTCCCAGCATTGGCACACTCACCCCAGATGGGAACAGTACTGGAATAAGAGGGCTGGTGTTGGCCTTTGGCATTGACAGGGTGCAGGCAGTGGTAGTCTGGCCAGGGTAAGAGATTTAGACTGCCTCTGATGTGCTGCCTAAGTAAGTGCCTGCAATGGCTGCCCACATACTACTCAGAGGCAACCTAATGTCTGAGCCTCTTTTGTCCCTCATAACGGAGCTCTCCCTTTGGCCTCTGCTGTCCTTGTCCAGGTGTGGAGCTGTGCTGCAAGACAGATGGGGCCTGTGTGGGCTCTCTATGTAATAGAGGCTTAGAATGTGTTGGTCCAGCCACAGGCAGAGATGGTGCTGCTTCTGACATGCTCCCTTTGTAAGTGCCAATTAGGGATGCCCCTACCCTGCTCAGATGCTGGTTTGGGTCTGAGATGCCTCTGTGTATCAGAGCTAATTCCTAAGTGAGGTTGGAGTGTTTGTTCTGTTTAAGGTGGGGCATGACGTGGGGTGTTCCGTTAAACCAGCCAGCCACTCTTGCTGTTTTTAATCCACTCCCTCTGCCCCGCTTTGAGAGCAGGCAAATGTTTATGTTCCTCATGAGTGGAATCCAGGATATCTGCAGCCCTCCTGTTAGTCCTACTGGCCCTACAACCAGCCAAGGGAGCTCATCTATCCCATCTTGGTCTCCAGGGCAGGGGCACCCAACCTGTGGCTTGAACTGCTCACTTCCCAGAGAGGATCTCTGCCCATCTCTCCCTTTTCTTCTGAATCCTGTCCCAGTGGCACATGTCCCATCCTGATCACTTCTCTTCCCTTCCTCCTTGATTCCATGTGGATCTTTCTTACAGCCTTGTTTGTACAGGGCTATTTTTGCCAGTCTCAAGTTAGTTGTTTTCAGTGAGAATTGTTCCACATGTATATGTATTTTTGATGTGTTTGTGGGTAGAAGTGATTTACCTGTCTTGCCATCTTGTTGATCTCTCTCTAGCTTTTTATTTTAGTTTGTATCTATTGCTATGTCACTACGTTCATTAACCTTTTCTTCTGCTATGTCTAAACTGCTGTTGATTTCATCCAGTGTATTTTTTTTTGTTTTTATTTCTAAAAGTGTGATGTAATTATTATAACATTTCTTCTGTTTAAAACTATTTTTTATGGGTTTTTTTCTCATTTCTAGTTCAGTAAGTCTTGTCCAGTTATTCAACAGTACTGTAAAATCTCTTTGAATACCATTTTTTACATATTCAAATACATCATATAATCTATCAATTTTATTTTTTTTCTTTGAAACATTCCAGTTACAGTACTCCACCTTTGTGAAACAATCTGGAAGAGTTACTTTCTAGATCTTCTGCACAAATATACTCATGGGATATGCTTTCAGTGTTCTTATTGGTAGCTCTGCTTGATGGATCTCAGGTCTTCTTTTTTTTGTCTACTGCATTGTTTTAGTGGAGTAAAAGCTTCAGGACTTTTCTGTGAAACTGTGTGTTTTGAGAGTTTGAATGTCTGAAAATGCCTTTATTTTTTACATCTCACTTATAGTTTTACCTGTACAACATTTCAGAGTAAGGCATAAAAAGTTGATTGGAACCTCTGTGATGATAGGCCAGATTTGTCTGGTGGGCCTCACTGTGAGGTAGAAGAGAGTATGGGCCATTTCAAATTTCATATCTGTAGGGATTTTCTTTGGGGCCATTTAAATTCTCCAGAAAAAAAAGTCTTCAAATCTACAGCTTTGCAGAATGTCTGCTTATTAGGATATTCTTTAAGCTATATTGTTCAAAGAGAACTAAGAGTAAGAATTATGTATGAAGCAGTTCAATTAATTTCCCTATTTTAATAATGTACATTTTCCTCCCCATTAATACTATTTTTGGTTTCCCTGATTTGGAAGCCGGCTAGGGTTTTCCCCAGCATGGATCTCAAACTTTAACATGCATCACAAATACCCGAAGGGCTTGTTAAACAGTTTGCATGAACACATCTCCTGAGTTTGCAATTCAGTGATGATGGTGACTAAAATTTCCACGTCTAATGAATGGCCTGGTGATGTTGATAATGCTGGTCCAAGGACTGTACTTTGAAAACCACTGTCCTACATGAAGCTTACATAAGGTACATATTCTTTCATTCCAGTATGTAAAATTTATCTTCTGTGCATTGTTCTCACTATAATTTACTTAAATGCTGTAGCAAACCTTGCCAGTCACATGTGATTCCTGTTTGGATAGTTTTTTAGGCTTTTGAAGAGAAATTTGACCAATTGTCTTTTAGAGTTCCCAAATTAGAAGTAACTTCATCATGAAAGGAATGACTCAGGCAGAGTGATTAAAATATGAACTCTGGAACCAGGTATCTTGGATTCCTTTTCTGTGGACTTCGGTTTATTAGCGCCCTCTGCTTACATTCCATCATCCTCTGCAGATAGATAGATAGATAGATAGATAGATAGATAAATAGATCTATCAATCCTACATCTCGGTGTTATTGTGAAATTTTCATAAGATAATAAATGATAAACATTTAATACAGAGCCTGGCCACAGTAAGCTCTTAATATGTGGTTTTACATCAACAACATCTTCAGCCTTATCATTATCACCGGTAAACTGGTGTTGTGATTAATAGTAGCTTATGCGAGTCAGGGACTAACTCAGCTCTAATGCACATCTTTAACAAGTACAGTATCCAGCTTAGCAACTATGCCTCAGCCCTGTGGTACATGAAGAGCAAATGAGACAAATATGAATATCATGAACCTGCTGCCTTCTGGGTCATAAGTAATAAAGTCCTTTGTCACTATCCCAGGGGTTTTGTGTCTCCTGCCGTTATTTGTGAAACTGTGGTAGCTAACTTTTTAGCTTGCTGGTAAAGTAAAATTCAGAATATTCACAGGTGTTAATAATTTTTTTGTGCTGGTGGAAGAAGTCACATTATCTATTAGTTGTAATATTAATAGCCTTTCAAAAATATACCTCTGCAGTGTAAAATTATAAAACACAAGTCAAGTTTTATAAACATGCACACACACGTCTTTATGTTCTTTGAAGCATAGGTTAAGGTTTTAAAAAGTCAACATTCATTTTTTTAAAAGTATTTTACTGTTCAAGATGTAACTAAAATGTGGGCTGCTCGTATATGTGGTGTCGAAGTCAACATAGCTGAAAATAAAGGTTAACAGTACAATTTCATCTGATTCCTTTAAAAATTTAATATCTATAGATCTTATGTCCTTAATATTTTACAAATGTTTTCTTTTGCAGAAGATTAAACCCACTGCTGTTTAATTCTGCTTGGCTATTTTATTCAGGCTTTAAATTGGTGCCTATTTATTTGTAGCCACCTTCCTTATTGCTAGTTTATTTTTCTCACTGGTGTTTGGGAATAGATTATTCTGATAATTAATATCTCTGTCTTAAATAAGTCTGGCTTCAGTAAGGTAGATTTTACTCTCAGTCTCAAGAGGATAAAATTAATTAAGTATAGGATTAGTTAAATATAGGGTTTGGCAAACTATTTTAAGTAGTTATTATTTCAGTCGTTTTAGGGCAAATTAATGTATCTCCTTGCTCTATTACCTCTTTTATTTCTAAAAGCTTACATTTATCTTGAATATTTGTCTATTTTCTACCACTATCACTTGGGAGATTAGTATTTGACCCAAACTTAGATGGCAAATTTGTACAGTGTCTCATTATTTCACATTGTGTTACACAATAAAGCTTTTAGCATATCTGATGTAATCAAACATTTCATGATTTCCAACATTTTGCATTAAATCTTGAGCCTCAGCAACTTGCTGAAAGAATTTTTATTATGATGTTTACATTTTGCAGTGTTTCAAAATTACCTTAAATGTATTGATCAGTCTGTTGTAGCGATTTGGCCTTTAATCTTTTGATCTTTTAAAAATTAATAGAGCAGAGGATAATAGCATTGATTAGCCACCAATGTGTACATGACAATATACTAGCCATCAAAACAATTCTATCTTGTACAAATTCTTCATTTCAAGTTGACTCTCAGCCAAGGATGAAAAATCAGGAATATGGATGGAATCCTATCTCAGAGTCAAAGGCTCTCTACTTTTCATGCCTCAAGACTTACGGTTGAAAGTAGTGAGGCAAATCTCTCTGCCAGTCAAGAACACTGGAAAATAATGCAGTAGCATTTGAGATCCAGAAATACTGACACCATTGCTATGAACATCTGTAAGCATAGAATTGACTTTATACATTAGCTTGTTGGTGAGATTTCAGGCACTGCAAAATCCTGCTTTCCCAAAATAATAAGTGTTCTGTTCATTCCTTATGTGTAATCACCAGAGAGACAGTGGATCAAAATATAAGACATAATGTTTTGTTAAACTTTAAATATAATGTATAGGTGCTGTGTTCTCTGTCCTTACTTATTTTGCTGCATTATTTATTTTATTGTGTGGTCATTAACACAGTCCTTAGCCACTGCTCTTGCCTTTCCTCTTGTGTCATCTTGATATTCTTTTCTCTACTCATAAATTCAGAGACTCTATAGATATTTCCTAAAGTAGCAAAGATATATAACTTTCTGAAAGGAACAGACATTATGATGTCTGTCTCTTGACTTTACAAGAAAAATCATTTTGTCTGTTATAAAATCGCTTCTCAATCCAGTATTAATAATGTCATGTTCTGTGTCTCTGTTGAAATGTGATAACTATGGCTTTTCATTGATGAGATACATTGGCTAACATGATTCACAGATTGTAAAATTAGAAAAAGATAGTATAGATTTATTACTTTTTCAGAAAAAATAAAACTGTAGTTTTGAAGAGGGTAGAAAGTAGAAGAAAATGCCCAATGACACTATACGCTCTGTTTTCTCCACTATCTCCGGGTAAATTTAGAGATTGGTCATATTGAACACCATTAACTTTATATTTATCAATGGAGTTATTGATTTTGTGATAGTGATTTTACCTTTGAATCACTTGAGCCTTTATCAAGAAGCCTGGGATAATCTTTGGTGAACAGGTGGGCTCAAAAAATTCTTGTAACATACACAATGTTCCTAAGATCTCTGACCTCTACTTGTGCCACAGTGAGATCACCCCTTTATTTTCTACCTCACCTTCCTAGTGCATTTTCTCCCACATTTCCTCTGTTAGTGTGTATTGCACCCCAGGTCCTGACTTGAAGCATCATCCTGCCTTTGATCTTGTTATCATATTGCCATGTTCATCGGTTCTTCTCTGGTTGTGTGATGATTTTTCATTCCTCTATTGGCAGAGTTCTTCAATTTAGGCACTATTAAAACTTTGGATCAGATAATTCTTTGCTGGGGTTGGGGGAGAGGAGCTGTCTTGTTCATGAAGAATGTTTAGTAGCATTCCTGGTTTCTAAGTACTACACACTCATTGTGCTCCCCCTCCCACTCTGCCCCAGTTACAACAATCAAAAATATCTCTAGCATTGCCAAATGTGCTTCTGGAGAGAAAAATTGCCCTGGTTGAGAACCTCTGTGCTATGGTGTTCCTGGTTTTTTATCCTATGCAATAGGAACTTATCATTTAGTTGAGTTTTTTTCCTCAGCTCTTCTATCTGCACCAGTTCCTCAAAACATCCAGAGATTAGCAAAAATGTTTTCTTTTAAGATGGCCAGGTTTCAAGTGTGTAGTAATCCACCTAAAAATACTGAGTTGGTTAATTCTTCCTCAGGTGACTATACCTTTTTCTAGGGACTGGAAAGGCATACAAATGGATAACCATGTTACTTTCATAAAACAGTAAGTGTAGTTACTCTTACAAATCACCTCAAGCTCTAAGCCAAATTACCTCAAGCCATATCTTTAATTTCAGGAAAAAACCCTTATCAGTATCTTTAAAAAATTTTTTTAAAGACTTTTTTTTAGACTAGTTTTAGGTTTATGACAAAATTGAGAGGAAGGTACAGAGTTTTCCCATATACACTCACCCCCTACCCATGCATATCCTCGGGCATTATCAACATCACTTACCAGAGGGGTATGTGTGTGTGTATATATATATATATATATATATATATATATATATTTGTATATACAAACAAGCAAAGATGAACCTACATTGACACATTATAATTACCTAGTCCACAGTTTACCTTAGGATTCACTGTTGGTATTGTACATTCTGTGGGTCTGTATAAATGTATTGTGACATGTATCCATTATTATAATATCATACAAAGTCTTTTTTACTGTCCTAAAAATCCTCAGTCCTCTGCCTATTCATCTAAATATGCACACACACACTGCCCTTGGAAACCACTGATCTTTTAACTGCAGCCACAGTTTTACCCTTTTCCAGAATGTCATATAGTTGGAATCATATAGTATGTAGCCTTTTCTGATTAGTTTCTTTCTCTTAGTAGTATGCATAAAGGTTCCTCCATGTCTTTTTATGGCTTAATAGCGCATTTCTTTTTAGTGCTGAGTAATAGTCCATTGTCTAGATAAACCACAGTTTATTTCTCTACTTATCTACTGCAGGACATCTTGACTGTCCTTTGGCAAGTGTGGAAGCAGCATCATTTAAAATATACAGATTCTGTTATTGCCTTGCCTTAATATATAAGCCTAAGTTTGTTTATATGCCATATGTTTGGGCTTGGATTATATTTATCATTGGAACAGTTACATGTCTTCTGGTTTCAGAATAGTCCTCAAAACCCTGTTTAAAACATAGTTCACCTCTGGAGTTGGGAGATTTTAACTGCCACGGGCTACAATACATGTAACAGTTAGGATACCAGCAGTCTGTCTACTTGGTAGGGTGGAGAGACAGACATTAACAAGGCATAAAATCACTGGAGACAGTTCTGACATTTATAGTGTTTTCTTATTTTATTTTTTAAAAGACTTACAGAGAGAGTGTTTGAAATGAAGTTGTGTCACAGCCCAGGCTTTTACATGGACGATAGATAGATAAATAGATATCAGAATAGATATCAGAATATTATCCCTTATGGGAATAATTTAAGTGCTCTAAAGAAATGTGGTGAAACAACAAAACACATTACAGACTGAATACTTATATCCTAATTTTTAAAAATGTGATTTTCAAATAAACTCTAGCTTTATTTGGATATAAATTGTTGGATGTCAGTCAAGAAGTTGACAATGTAAAAATTATCACTTTGTAAATATCAAGAGTAACAGTAATATACCCATCAAAACAGTAAATATAATTTAAAACTTTATTGAATTAATATTTATCCTCACACTATATTAAAAATTCAATAGATGAAAAGTGGCCTTTAAAAAATTGGGTCTGACCAATATAAAAAAATTTCCTTTGAACAAAAGATGTTATTTTCATGAAACGTTTGTTTTGGTTATGTCATTACTAATGTAATAAATTTAAACTTAGGAATGAATATATGTGTCTGTATATATTAAGTATTTAAATGTTATTCAACTAAAATAAGTCAATATAGTCTTCTCTCATAACAAGCTATAGTCTATAGCAGATTAACAATAACAGGTACTATCTAATGTAATTTTAAGCATTAATCATCAACAAATCAAAGGCAATATTTTATTACCAAATAAACCTGAGGAAAACCAAATTATGAAAGAGAAGCATCAAAAGTAAATCTCTAAGAAGACAAAATAAAGGTATGAAAACACTTAAAACAAGAATAATTAGCACCTTCAAGATGGCGGAGGAGTAAGATGTGGAAATCACCATCCTCCCCACAAATACATCAAAACTACGTCTACCTGTGGAACAGCCCCTACAGAACACCTACTGAATGCTGGCAGAAGACCTCAGACTTCCCAAAAGATACCCTCAGGCGACCTATGTGCAGAGGTGGGGCTAAATCCAAAGCTGAACCCCAGTAGCTGTGTGAACAAAGAAGATAAAGGGAAATTTCTCCCAGCAGCCTCAGGAGCAGTGGATTAAATCTCCACAATCAACTTGATGTACCCTGTATCTGTGGAATACCTGAATAGACAATGAACCATCCCAAAATTGAGGTGGTGGACTTTGAGAATTTGGGTTTGCTTTCTGCATCTAATTTGTTTCTGGTTTTATGTTTATCTTAGTTTAGTATTTAGAGCTTATTATGAATGGTAGATTTGTTTAATGATTTGGTTGCTCTCTTGCTTTTTTTATTTTATATGTATATACATATATTTTTTCTCCTTTTTCTCTTTTTGTGAGTGTGTATGTGTATGCTTCTTCATGTGATTTTGCCTGTGCAGCTTTGCTTTGTCCATTTGTCCTAGGGTTCTGACTGTCCACTATATCTTTTTTTTTTTTAGTATACTTTTTAGCAATTGTTATCATTGGTGGATTTGTTTTTGGTTTGGCTGCTCTCTTCTTTGTTTCTCTCTTTTGTTTTATTACTTTTATACTTTTTCTTTTTAATAAATTTTTATGTTAATAACTTAATTTTATTTATCTATTGTCCCTGTCTTTCCTTCTTTTTCTCCCTTTTCTTCTGAGCCATGTGGCTGACAGTTTCTTGGGGCTTGGGCCGGGTGTCAGGCCTGAGCCTCTAAAGTGGGAGAGCCGAGTTCAGGACAATCGTCCAACAGAGACCTCTCAGTCCCATGTAATACCAAACAGTGAAAGCTCTCCCAGAGATCTCCAACTCAATGCTAAGACCCAGGTCCACTCAGCGACCAGCAAGTGGCAGTGCTGGACACCCTATGCCAAACAAATAGCAAGACAGGAACACAAACCCACCCATTAGCAGAGAGGCTGCCTAAAATCATAATAAGTTCAAAGACACCCCAGAACACACCACCGAATGTGGTCCTGCCCACCAGAAAGACAAGATACAGCCTCATCCACCAGAACACAGGCACCAGTGCCCTCCACCAGTAAGCCTACCCAACCCACTGAACCAACCTTACCCACTGAGAGCAGACACCGAAAACAACAGGAACTACAAACTTGCAACCTGCAAAACAGAGACCAAAACACAGTAAGTTAAGCAAATTAGAAGACAAACACACAGCAGATGAAGGAGCAAGGTAAAAACCCACCAGACCAAACAAAGAAGGCAAAATAGACAGCCTACCTGAAAAAGAATTCAGAATAATGATAGTAAAGATGATCCAAAATCTTGGATATATAATGGAGAAAATACAACAAAAAGTTTAACAAGGAACTAGGAGAACTAAAGAGCAAACAAACAATGATGAACAACAAAATAAATGCAATTAAAAATTCTCTGGAAGGAATCAATAGCAGGATAACTAAAGCAGAAGAATGGATAAGTGACCTGGAAGATAAAATAGTGGAAATAACTACTGTAAAGCAGAATAAAGAAAAAAGAATGAAAAGAATTGAGGACAATCTCAGAGACGTCTGTGACAACATTAAACACACCAACATTTGAATTATAGGGGTCCCAGAAGAAGAAGAGAAAAAGAAAGGGATTGAGAAAATATTTGAAGAGATTATAGTTGAACACTTCCCTAATATGGGAAAGGAAATAGTCAATCAAGTCCAGAAAGTGCAGAGTTCCATACAGGATAAATCCAAGGAGAAACATGCCAAGACACATATTAATCAAACTATCAAAAATTAAATACAAATAAAAAATATTGAAAGCAGCAAGGGAAAAACAACAAATAACATACAAGGGAATCCCCATAAGGTTAACAGCTGATCTTTCAGCAGAAACTCTGCAAGCCAGAAGGGAGTGGAAAGACATATTTAAAGTGAGGAAAGGGAAAATCCTACAACTAAGATTACTCTACCCAGTAAGGATCTCATTCAGATTCGATAGAGAAATTAAAACCTTTACAGACAAGCAAAAGCTAAGAGAATTCAGCACCACAAAAACAGCTCTACAACAAATGCTAAAGGAACTTCTCTAGGCAAGAAACACAGGAGAAGGAAAAGACTTACAATAACAAACCTGAAACATTTAGGAAAATGGTAATAGGAACATACATAGCGATAATTACCTTAAATGTAAATGGATTAAATGCTCCAACCAAAAGACATAGACTGGCTGAATGGATACAAAAACAAGAGCCATATATATGCTGCCTACAAGAGACCCACTTCAGACCAAGGTGAGGTGATGGAAAAGATATTCCATGCAAATGGAAATCAGAAGAAAGCTGGAGTAGCAATTCTCATATCAGACAAAATAGGCTTTAAAAAAAAGATTATTACAAGAGACAAAGAAGGACACTACATAATGATCAAGGGATCGATCCAAGAAGAAGATATAACAATTATAAATATTTATGCACCCAACATAGGAGGACCTCAATACATAAGGCAAATGCTAACAGCCATGAAAGGGGAAGTTGACAGTAACTGTGTCATACTAGGGGATTTTAACACCTCACTTTCACCAATGGACAAATTATCCAAAATGAAAATAAATAAGGAAACACAAGCTTTAAATGATACATTTTATAGGATGGACTTAATTGATATTTATAGGACATTCCATCCAAAAACAGCAGATTACACTTTCTTCTCAAGTGCTCTTGGAACATTCTCCAGGATAGATCATATCTTGGGTCACAAATCAAGCCTCGGTAAATTTAAGAAAATTGAAATCATATCATGTATCTTTTTCTACCACAATACAATGAGACTAGATATCAATTACAGGAGAAAAAAATCTGTCAAAAATACAAACACATGGAGGCTAAACAATACACTACTGAGTAAGAAAGAGACCAATGAAGAAATCAAAGAGGAAATCAAAAAATACTGAGAATCAAATGACAATGAAAACACAATGACCCGGGCTTCCCTGGTGGCGCAGTGGTTGAGAATCTGCCTGCCAATGCAGGGGACACGGGTTCGAGCCCTGGTCTGGGAAGATCCCACATGCCGCGGAGCAACTAGGCCCGTGAGCCACAACTACTGAGCCTGCGCGTCTGGAGCTTGTGCTCCACAACAAGAGAGGCCGCGATAGTGAGAGGCCCGCGCACCGCGATGAAGAGTGGCCCCCGCTTGCCACAACTAGAGAAAGCCCTCGCACAGAAACGAAGACCCAACACAGCCAAAAATAAATAAATAAAATAAAAATAGATCTCCTTAAAGTGGAAAGAATCACCCTATGAATAATGTTATCGTGAATATCATGCTAACAATTGAATAATTATTCCAATAAAATATTTAAAAAAAAAAAAAAACAAACAAACACAATGACCCATAACCTATGGGATGCAGCAAAAGCAGTTCTAAGAGGGAAGTTTATAGCAATACAATCCTACCTGAAGAAACAAAAACATCTCAAATATACAACCTAATCTTACACCTAAAGCACTTAGAGAAAGAAGAACAAAATCCCAAAGTTAGCAGAATGAAAGAAATCATAAAGATTAGATCAGAAATAAAAGAAAAAGGAATGAAGGAAACAATAGCAAAAATCAAGAAAACTAAAAGCTGGTTCTTGAGAAGATAAACAAAATTGATAAACCATTAGCCAGACTCATCAAGAGAAAAATGGAGAAGACTCAATTCAATAGAATTAGAAACGAAGAAAGAGAAGTAACAAGTGACACTGCAGAAATTCAAAGGATCTATGGAGATTATTACAAGCAACTATATACCAATAAAATTGACAACCTGGAAGAAATGGACAAATTCTTAGAAAAGAACAACCTTTCAAGACTGAACCAGGAAGAAACAAAAAATATAAACAGACCAATCACAAGCCATGAAATTGAGACTATGATTAAAAATCTTCCAACAGGGCTTCCCTGGTGGTGCAGTGGTTGAGAGTCCGCCTGCCAATGCAGGGGACACAGGTTCGTGCCCTAGTCCAGGAAGATTCCACGTGCTGTGGAGCAGCTGGGCCCGTGAGCCATGGCCACTGAGCCTGTGCGTCCGGAGCCTGTGCTCCACAACAGGAGAGGCCCGCATACCGCCAAAAAAAAAAAAAAAGGAAAAAAAGAAAAATCTTCTGACAAACAAAAGCCCAGGACCAGATGGCTTCACAGTTGAATTCCATCAAACATTCAGTGAAGAGCTAAGTACTATCCATCTCAAACTCTTCCAAAATATAGCAGAGGGAGGAACACTCTCAAACTCATTCTACAAGGCCACCATCACCCTGATGCCAAAACCAGACAAAGATGTCACAAAGAAAACTACAGGCCGATATCACTGATAAACATAGATGCAAAAATCCTCAACAAAATACTAGCAAACAGAATCCAACAGCACATTAAAAGGATCATACACCACGATCAAGTGGGGTTTATCCCAGGAACGCAATGATTCTTCAATATACGCAAATCAATCAGTGTGATAAACCATATTAACAAATTGAAGGAGAAAAACCATATGATCATCTCAATAGATACAGAAAAAGCTTTTGACAAAATTCAACACCCATTTATGATAAAAACTCTGCAGAAAGTAAGCATAGAGGGAACTTACCTCAACATAATAAGGCCATGGATGATAAACCCACATCCAACATCATTCTCAGTGGTGAAAAACTGAAAGCATTTCCACTAAGATCAGGAACAGACAAGGTTTCCCACTCTCACCACAATTATTCAACATAGTTTTGGAAGTTTTAGCCATAGCAATCAGAGAAGAAAAAAAAAATAAAAGGAATCCAAATCAGGAAAGAAGTAAACTGTCACTGTTTGCAGATGACATGATACTATAAATAGGGAATTCTAAAGATGCTACCAGAAAACTACTAGAGCTAATCAATGAATTTGGTAAAGTAGCAGGATACAAAATTAATGCACAGAAATCTCTGGCATTCCTATATACTAATGATGAAAAATCTGAAAGAGAAATTAAGGAAACACTCCCATTTACCATTCCAATGAAAAGAATAAAATACCTAGGAATAAACCTGCCTAAGGAGACAAAAGACCTGTATGCAGAAAATTATAAGACACTGATGAAAGAAATTAAAGATGATACAAACAGATGGAGAGATATACCATGTTCTTGGATTGGAAGAATCAACATTGTGAAAATAACGCTACTACCCAAAGCAATCTACAGATTCAATGCAATCTCTATTGAACTACCACTGGCATTTTTCACAGAACTAGAACAAAAAATTTCACAATTTATATAGAAACACAAAAGACCCCAAATAGCCAAAGCAATCTTGAGAAAGAAAAACGGAGCTGGAGGAATCAGGCTCCCTGACTTCAGGCTATACTACAAAGGTACAGTAATCAAGACAGTATGGTACTGGCACAAAAACAGAAAGATGGATCAATAGAACAGGATAGAAAGCCCAGAGATAAACCCACGCACGTATGGTCACCTTATATTTGATAAAGGAGGCAAGAATATACCATAGAGAAAAGAGAGCCTCTTCAATAAGTGGTGCTGAGAAAACTGGACAGTTACATGTTAAAGAATGAAATTAGAACACTCCCTAATGCCATACACAAAAATAAACTCAAAGTGGATAAAGACCTAAATTTAATTCCAGACAGTATAAAAATCTTAGAGGAAAACATAGGCAGAACACTCTATGACATAAATCACAACAATATCCTTTTTGACCCACCTCCTAGAGAAATGGAAATAAAAACAAAAATAAACAAATGGGACCTAATGAAACTTAAAATCTTTGCACAGCAAAGTCAACAATAAACAAGGTGAAAAGTCAACCCTCAGAATGGTAGAAAATATTTGCAAAGGAAACAACTGACAAAGAATTAATCTCCAAAATATACAAGCAGCTCATGCAGCTCAATATCAAAAAAGCAAACAACCCAATCCAAAAAGGGGCAGAAGACCTAAATAGACATTTCTCCAAAGAAGACATACAGATTGCCAAGAAACACATGAAAGGATGCTCAACATCACTAATCATTAGAGAATGCAAATCAAAACTACAATGAGGTATCACCTCACACTGGTCAGAATGGCCATCATCAAAAAATCTACAAACAATAAATGCTGGAGAGGGTGTAGAGAAAAGGAACCCTGTTGCATTGTTCATGGGAATGTCAACTGATACAGCCACTATGGAGAACTGTACGGAGGTTCCTCAAAAAACTAAAAATAGAACTACCATATGACCCAGCAATCCCACTACTGGGCATATACCCTGAGAAAACCATAATTCAAAAAAATTGTAGTTCTGAAGAACCTAGGGGCAGGACACGAATAAAGATGCAGACATAGAGAGTGGACTTGAGGACACGGGTATGGGGAATGGTAAGCTGAGACGAAATGAGATAGTGGCATGGACATATACACACTACCAAATGTAAAATAGATAGTTAGTGGGAAGCAGCCACATAGCACAGGGATTCGTTGCTCTTTGTCCACATAGAGTGGTGGGTTAGGGAGGGTAGGTGGGAGACACAGGAGGAAGGAGATATGGGGATATATGTATATGTATAGCTGATTCACTTTGTTATAGAGCAGAAACTAACACACCATTGTAAAGCAATTATACTCCAATAAAGATGTAAAAAAATAGTAAAATTAATTTAAATTAAAAAAATAGTAATTTCATAAAAATAAAAGATATATAATATCCATAAAATAAAAGCTGACTACCACTAAAAAGAGAAAACATTGAGATCTTCAATGTTTAAAATTTGGTGGTAGATGTAAAACATTCAATTAAATAAACCTCAGTATAAATAAACCTTAGTATAATAAAAGAAATTATAGAAATCATTGAGCTGGATGTTTGATCCAAGGAAATACATTGAAACTTGCATTGGAATTTTTTGTGATACAAGTTTCAGAAGAATGAATATAATGGAACAAAAGAGTTAAAGAAGTAATGAATGTAAATATTTTAAAGTTTAAAGAAAACATATTGAGAGGATTCACACCAGCCAAAAAGGAGTAACAGAAAACATTTTCTGTGATAATGAAAATGATGTTGTAGGTACATTATGAACACATTTTCAGGAATCTGAAGAAATAATAGTAGATCTTATAAGCAAACATCAGAAAATGATCAGAAGAGTTTCAAAGTTTTTATTGGTATTACTAGATCCTAGGAAAAATTCCTAGATCCAGTAGCTTTTATAAAGGGGTACATGAAACAGAGAACACTAAATAATTGTTCAAATATAATTTGAGTCACAAATAGTTGAGAGCAAAATAAATGCAAGTACCTTATTGGTGGTAGTGTATGTAATTTTTTGTGTAAAAAAGTTAGTATAGTGAACTAGAAAAATAGAGAAATGGTTGAAAATCATCTAAAACACAAGAAAAACAGAACATATTTAAAAAAAAGAAAAAAAGACCAAGAAGCCAAAACACCTGGGAAAGAAATAAGAATAGATAAAAATAGAGAGTAAATAACAAATGTAAAATATGACTATAAATCAGTAATCACAATAACAGGGTATGGATAAAATCTTTCCATTAAACCTCAGAGACTGTCTTGTTGAGTGAGGACAAACAATTACACTGTATATCACCCTATGCTTTTGAAATGAGACATACCACAAACAAAATGACATGGGATTTTAACATAACGACATAGAAAAATGTAGGCAAGGACAATGTTCACAAAGTGATCAACTAGGGGAATATTAATATAATAAGAAAATCACCTATACACCAGAATATGCAAAAATGAACTAAGATTCTATTCATGATTGAGTGAAAGTACTAATATCCTTAATAAGTAATATCCTTAATGAGAAATGTGCAGTCTTTATTTGAGAAATTAATTGAAACTTTACTGAAGTGCACAAGCAAGTTCTAAAAAGGTGAAGGTAATTATGATGCTGCTTATTGGGAAGATTGAATGTAAGTTTCCCTAATTTAATTTGTAACTTCAAAACAAATATCAACTCTAATAAAAGTCTTCAGTGGACATCAATATGCTAATTCTTAATTTTCTGTGGGAGAGAATATGTCCAAGAAAGTAGAAATATATTTTCTCCCGGGTCAAAACATACTCTATAATATAATGATACATTGGTGTTTGCCCAGGACCTGAGTGTTTTTTCTTGCTTTGTTTGACTCAGTTTAGTTCCCTAGGACACAGACTCTGAGGCAGAGTTCAATTGCATGTTGTGTATTTGGGAACAAACTTGAGATTAACACTTAAGGATGGGGGAAGGGAACAGAATTGGACAGAGGGAGAAGTTGAACTGTGATGCAGGCCCAACAATTGCCTCACTCCACACTATGGATAGTTCTGGAGCTAAAATGGTTCTTTAGAGTTGTCCTGACCTAAGCAGTGATGGCCTCTATACTCTCAGTGATGGTCATTGGATGCAGACTTTCCAGATTGTGCATGCCCTTAGATAAGGCTGCTTTCTGCGGCTGAGGCAATCTCTGAAGGGACTGACATGTGAAGTTATCTGCTGAGTTCTTGAATCTGGGACAAGAACTTCCTTGAAGCAATATCTGAAAGGCACATGATAATGTCTCCACAGAGTGTTAGTGGTATATTTGTCAAACTTCTAGTATGTCCTTTCTTCTCTAACAGAAAGAATAAAAGTCTTGCCCCAATGAAGGTTTGTTCATTGTCTCTCAATGCTTTTGACTTCTCATGCTCCTAGCTCATGTTTGGTTTTAAAATATTTATATATATGTCCATATCAGAGAGTAAACACAGTGAATTCCACTATAAGAATCACTGTACTCTCTATTTTTAAATTGCTTTATTATATTCACAAATTAATTTATGTACAATGAAGAAAATTAGCAAATGAAGCACTAGACAGAAAAGCTATCACAGAGAAAGTAAAAATCATTCATATACCGATTAACAGGTTCATTTTTCTATACTACCTTCTTCTGTTTACCATATTTCCCTATTTTTGATTAGTTAACAATATAGGAAAATAGTATTGCCTGTCAAATATTCTTAAATAACATGTTTTCAACTTCTGTCCTGCATATGTTATAAAGAAGTATGGTATATTGAATTAACTCTCTAATGTTAGAAATTTATTTTATTTTCTTATTTTCCTGTTATAAATTTACAAATAAAATAATTGCATCCATATATGTTTGCAAGTGTCAGATTATTGTTTGATTTATTAGGAATGAAACTTCTGTTCTTCCTCTTATTTAAGTGATGTGCTCAGGAATTGGTTCATTTTGTATTTTAAGAGTAAAACACCCAAGATAGGCTTGTGCTCAGCTGAAGAATAGTGAGGCTGTTCACAGTCAGAGTGAGGGTAAAACAGAAGTGACAAAAACCACAGACCCTTGGCTGTCTGTGGAAGACTCCAAAGGCAACAGCCTGTGTGCAATTTAAAGGCAAATAGCATGAACATAGAAGATAAATTGATTTCAATAAAGACTAATTTATGACTTTCTGGAAGATAATTTCTTCAAATTTCCATTTTCTCCCCATCACGTTGAGTAAATAATATAAGCCAAAAAAAAAAAAAAGTTTATCCAGAGATTTTAAAGATCTGCTAGAGATTAATGATGACATTGGAACTGAATGGAAATACCAAGCATAAAAATTTACCTGGAAACAAAATTAAATACTAACATTTTGTGAAAGGAGTTTTTCTTCCAATGAAGAAATTAGAAGAGTAACCTCATGGTCTAGAAGACTGAATTTTAAATAACTAAAAATCAAAAAAAAAATCTTGTCAAATGTTTAATGATCTGTGATTAAAGCTAGCAGAACAATAATCTGCAATCATTAGAAACTTATTTTATTTCTTATATGCCTTATCTTTTGTTCCAACCCTAAGAAAATTGTTTATCTGGATTACAGGTATATTATTAAAGCATCACTGTTGTTAGTGTGGTAAAATTGAAGTTTCCTTGTATGGTTTTAAGTATGTAATTTTCTTTTGCACTAGTATAAAAGAAAAAATAATGTTTCTGTTTTCTTTTAATTATAGCAATGCATAAGTCAAGACTCCTTTTTCTTTATTTCTACCATTATTCTTCACATCTGGTATGGATTAGACAACTTTCGGCCCCTGGTCTTTAACTCTGACATGCTGAACAGAAATCTGATAGCTCATTCTTCCCTGAATTCCTCATTTTAAGAAAGGAAAGAAAAATACCCAACTTACTCCAACATTTTAGCAGTCTTCCCTCTACTTTCCACTAAAATGTCACATTTTTCTTGATGTTTGAATAAATTTTAACACAGTTACACAACTGAGATGGTCAGAGTACTGATGTCACAGTCCTTCCTAGAGCAGGCATATAAAAATCAGCAGAATATGAACAACTTTGTAAAGAAACGTGAAACTCAATTGGAGATAAAAGTAGCTGGGTTTTATTACCCTAATATCTCAAGGAAAATATATAATTGGTTTTAAAAATTTATTTCAACAAGTAATCTATCAATTTTACATAAAGGTTGCTGATTATAGTTACTGTGTATAATCTGTTTCTCCTTATGGAGATAATTTGAGTTTATAAAAATGGAAAGGTTCTGCCTTGATAATGATGTGACATGGTTTATAAAATGAAATCACTATTCATTCAGAAATTTAGTTGAATACTTGAGCTGTTTTGGTAACAAATTATTGCTAAGGTGTTAGTTAAAGCTTAGTTAACAGGAGTGCAGGAGAGGAGTCACTGCTACTCACAGGTTCGTCTTGTGCCTTTTGGCAGTTATGTCGGAAAATTAAGGCAGCCATTGTGTTCTTGTTAATTGTCCTTGTTATTTCTCCAGAAAACCTCCTCATACCCATTGTGGTTTCAGTTGTACTGTGTGTATCGTACAGTTTCCCAGGCTCTCACTCTTCACTAGGAATCCGAGGATTGGTGTTCATGTTCATTTTGGCTTCCTTGAGATAAGATCCAACAGGATGTATTGAACCTAACTATTTCATTATGATCGAAGACTCTGTGCTGCTTTTTGTAAAATTTATCAATCCTCATTTTATTCTTCATGTTTATTTTCTGAGTTTCTCTTTTCTTCATCCCAATATGGATGGGATGGCTGAACACGGAGCTATTGGATGGCTAAACTATGTGGCGACATAGTTTATGCTAACGCATATATATAGAATCAAAAAATAAATGGTACTGATGAACCTAGGTGAAGGGCAGGAATAAAGAGGTAGATATAGAAATGGACTTGAGGACATGGGGTGTAGAAAATGGACTTGAGGACATGGGGTGTGAGGGCGAAGCTGGGGTGAAGTGAGAATAGCATTGACACGTATATACTACCGAATGTAAAATAGTTGGCCGGTGGGAAGAAGCAGCATAGCACAGGGAGATCGGTACTTTGGGATGACATAGAGGGGTGGGATAGGGAGGATGGGAGCGAGGCTCAAGAGGGAGGGGATATGGGGATGTGTATGCATATAGCTGATTCTCTTTGTTGTGCAACAGAAACTAACACAGTATTGTGAAGCAATTATACTCCAATAAAGATCTATTAAAAACTAAAAAACAAAAAAAAGCATTGAGCTTGTCCTCTATGCTGATCAGTCCCTAGACCCAATCACACAGCGCAAATGTGAAAAAGGCTTAGTTCTAGCTTCGGCTCTTCCACTTACATGTGTCGCCGTGATCAGGTATCCTGAACCTGAGGCACCTAGTGGGGTACACATGAAAAGCCATTTATGAGCTCTCTTGATCCTTGTTTGAAGAACAGACTAACTAATGCTTATAGTTTTTGTGTTTTCTTTTTGCTTAACATTTTAATGAAATGGAACAAATAGTAACACTCTCGGTTTTATCCTACACTAGAAAGTTTGAATGTTATTTTTGATCCAGTACTTTAGGGGCAGCCTTTATAATAGCTACCCTAAAGCTCCTTGCTTTTGTAAGACCACAGGCAAATGATAATGAGGCCAAGATAAATTAGTCTTTGCACTTTTATCTCTTTACGACTTAACAGATCTCATCTTTCCTATCAGTTCATTTCCCAGCAGAGAACAGTGCACTAAAAAAGGGTCAGTTGGCATGAGTTTAATCAGGTATTTTAAAAGTTAACAGAAACCAACAGGGAAGAATGAATAAGCCCAGGGCTACCACTATTGGGAAGTTGCTTCTCTCCATAGGCTTGAAGGGGCTGGAGGGGAGAACTATTGGAAGGCTATACAGGATTTCTAACCTTTGGTAGAATAACACTAATAACACTTGCACTGACAACTAGCTGTCTCAGCAGGAATGGAGCTGGGGGACCAATACCCTGACAGCTCTCTCCTCCTACCATTTGATCCCTGGCTAGGAACTCATTGTTCAAACATAACCAAACCTAAAGGATAAAAAAAGTCTTTTTGTATTTGTTTATAGAAAGCAGCCTACTGAGGTTCAGAGCAAGGTAAAGAAGATTGGAAGAGGGACATAAAGAGACAATGGGGAATGACCAATACATCTGTAAATTGAAGCTTTTTAAACTGAAGATCTCAAAGTTCCTTTCTGCTCAGCCATTCTGCCTATCTCTTACCTGTAGCTTTTTGCCACACCTCAAATTTTTAGTGTATCAATTTTAGTGTATCAATTATGTTTAGTGTATCAATTTTAGTGTATCAATTATGATTTATCATTCCCATAATGCTTTATTTAAAGCACGTTTTGTAATCTTTTTGTTACTTGAAGTTTTTTTCAATATTGGTATATTCTGGTATAAATGAGAATATCACACTAATATCTTGAATGCTACTACACAGAACTAATCCACTAAATTGGAATTTAGGATTGTTCAAGCTTTTCTTTATAGTCAGAGTAAACTAAGGATCTGATTGATTCTACAATAGAATTAAGAATTACGTCTTGTTATTTTCTTTGTTTCTGTAAATATATAGATTGGAGAAAGGGCAGGGCTGGGTTTAAATTCTGGGAATTTTAAGTAATATTTATTCATTTGTTTATAAAAAATATAATGCCATGGAAACATACAACATGGAATGTCTGTAGAATGGATAGAGATATTTTTGTCTTCCATCACGGATGAGTCTCTGTGAGAAATGACTGTAATGCCAGTGGTTTTCTGAAACACAACCAAAACTACTCAGTTATTGACAACTTTACGATGGAACATGTTTCTCCATATTACTAGGAAGGATACTGCTAGAAAGTTGGAATTTGTACTTCAATGAAAAATTGTTTGGAAATGAATAAGCAACTATGTTTGAAATAGCAAGAACATATGAGCAATTATGAAAATCAGTGTTATACAGTATATTAGTTTGCTTGGGCTGCCTTACCAAAATACCACTGTGGCTTAAACGACAGAAGTTTATTGGCTCACAGTTCTGAAGATTAGAAGTTCATGATCATAGTGCCTGCAAATTCACTTTCTGACATGGGCTGTCTTCCTTGGCTTATAGAAAGCTACCTTCTCACCATGTTTTCATATGGCCTTTACTTAGTTCATGGACATGCATACACACACACACACACACACACACACACACGCACGCACACACAGTGCTCTCTGGTGTCTCTTCTTATAAGGACACTAAATCTATTGAGTCAGGGCCCCGCCCTATGACCTCATTTAACATTAATTACTTCTTTAGAGGCCCATCTCCAAATACAGTCACACTCACGCAGGGGGTGTCAGGGTTTCAACATATGAATAGTTTTTTTAAAATTAATTTTATTAATTTAATTTAGTTTTTTATTTATTTATTTTTTAAATTTTTTAAAATTTATTCACTCAGTCATCTCCAATATTTCCTAGGATCAATTGCCTTCATTTAGGTATACCAAAATCTTGATACTGGTGACTACAGAGAAGAGCTTTGGAGGCAGACTTAAGAAAATTGCTGACTGTTAGCTCTTTTTTTTCTTTTTTTTTAATAAATTAATTTTTAAAAATTTATTTATTTTTGGCTGTGTTGGGTCTTCGTTGCTGTGCGCGGGCTTTCTCTGGTTGTGGTGCGCCGGCTTCTCAGTGTGGTGGCTTCTCTTGTTGCGAAGCACAGGCTCTAGGCACATGGGCTTTAGTAGTCATGGCCGGCAGCCTCAGTAGTTGTGGCGCACGGGCTCTAGGCTCGCCGGCTTCAGTAGTTGTGGCTCGCAGGCTCAGTTGCTCCGCGGCATGTGGGATCTTCCTGGACCAGGGCTAAAAGCCATGTCCCCTGCACTGCATGTGGATTCTTAACCACTGCGCCACCAGCGAAGTCCCCTGACTGTTTGTTAGCTCTTAGCTGTGGGTCTGGCAGATAAGGGGAATTTTGTGCAACAGCATCTCAAATACCTTAGGAGGAAGTGTGTGTTTGAAAACTTTCAGAGGTTCCTGTGGTTGCCCACACACCAAAAGGGCATTTCTGAGATGTTTGACCCCCCATTTGATGCTCTCTGTATAGCACAGGGAACTATAATCAATATCTTGTAATAATCTCTAAGGGAAAAAATCTCTGTATAACCAAAGTTCTCCCATTCGTACCTCTTGCAGAAAAAGTTGTAATTTTTCATTCTTTGCTGGATCCCACAATGTAACGCCACCTCGGCGTCACTAAAGCACTTCACCTTGGTGCCCCGTCCCTCAGCCTTTTGCTGCTGGGCTCTTCTTTTTTCCCGCAGGCGGAGCTTGAACGCGGGGTCACCACGCTTCTTCCAGTCGAAGTAGACGCAGTAGCTGAGGAAGGCGATGGTGCCACGGGCTGCCAGGAGGCCAAGGACTGCAGATGCAGGACATCCGGCCGCAGGCATCCCGCCGCGGGCATCCCACGAGCCGTGCGTTGGGTGCAGGCCCACGAGCGCGGGGACCCCGGCTGGCCGGATATTTTTAAAATATTTATCTTATATTGGAATATAGTTGATTAACAATGTTGTGTTAGTTTCAGGTGTACAGCCAAGTGATTCAGTTATACATATACATGTATCTATTCTTTTTCAAATTATTTTTCCCGTTTAGGTTATTACAGAATATTAGCAGAGTCCCCTGTGCTATACAGTAGGTCCTTGTTATCTATTTTAAATACAGTGGTGTGTATATATCAATCCCAAACTCTCAATTTATCCCTCCTCCCCACCTTTCCCCTTTGGTAACCATAAGTTTGTTCTCTAAGCCTGTGAGTCTGTTTCTGTTTGGTAAACAATTTCATTTATATCATTTTTTTAAGATTCCATACATAAGCAATATCATATGCTATTTGTCTTTCTCTGTCCGACTTACCTCACTTAGTATGATAATCTCCAGGTCCATCTATGTTGCTGCAAATGGCATTATTTCATTCTTTGTAATGGCTGAGTAATATTCCATTGTATATATGTATCACGTCTTCTTTATCCATTCCTCTGTCGATGGACATTTAGGTTGCTTCCATGTCTTGGCTATTGTGAACAGTGCTGCAATGAACATTAGGGTGCATGTATCCTTTCAAACCATGGTTTTCTCTGGATATATGCCCAGGAGTGGGATTGCTGGATCATATGGTAGTTCTGCTTTTAGTTTTCTAAGGAACCTCCGCATTGTTCTCCATAGTGGCTGTACCAATTTACATTACCACCAAAAGTGTAGGAGGGTTCCATTTCTTCCACACCCTCTCCAGCATTTATTGTTTCTATACTTTTTGATGATGGCCTTTCTGACCAGTGAGAGGTGATATCTCATTGTAGTTTTGATTTGCATTTCTCTAATAATTAGCGATGTTGATCATCTTTTCATGTGCCTCTTAGCCATGTGTATGTCTTCTTTGGAGAAATGTCTGTTTAGGTCTTCCACCCGTCTTTGGATTGGGTTGTTTATTTTTTTGATATTGAGCTGCATGTGCTATTTGTAGATTTTGGAGATTAATCCCTTGTCAGTCTCATCATTTGCAAATATTTTCTCCCACTCTGTGGGTTGTTTTTTTCATTTTCTTTATGGTTTCCTTTGCTGTACAAAAGCTTTTGAGTTTAATTAGGTCCCATTTTTTATTTTTGTTTTTATTTCCATTACTCTAGGAGATGGATAGTAAAAGGTATTTCTGTGATTTATGTCCAAGAGTGTTCTTCCAATATTTTCCTCTAAGTGTTTTACAGAATCAGGTCTTACATTAGGTCTTTAATCCATTTTGAGTTTATTTTTGTGTGTGGTGTTAAAGAGTGTTCTAATTTCATTCTTTTACATGTAGCTGTAGTATGGTCATTTTGACAATATTGATTCTTCCAATCCAAGAACATGGTATATTTTTCCATCTGTTTGTGTCATCTTCAATTCCTTTCATCAGCATTTTATAGTTTTTGGAGTACAGGTCCTTTGCCTCCTTAGGTAGTTTTATTCCTAGGTATTTTATTCTTTTTGATGTGATGATAAATGGGATTGTTTCCTTAATCTCTCTTTCTGATCTTTCATTTTTAATATATAGAAATGCAAGAGATTTCTGTGTATTAATTTTATATCCTGCAACATTACTGAATTCATTGCTGAGCTCTAGTAGTTTTCTGGTAGTTTCTTTAGGATTTTCTATATATAATATCACGTCATCTGCAAACAGTGACTGAATCTGAAGAGGACACAAATGTTCAGTCCATAACATATGGCAATAAAAAGTTTCAAACCTTTACATTACAATATTCTTTTAAAAAGACATACGATTTTGGAAATATTGTTCCAAAATTAATTTGTGATGGTAGAAATTCTTCAGCTTATTCATTTTTGTCTGAAAATTGTAGAAAATTTGGAAAAGGAAAAAAGGAAGGAAAGCAAACAATCACAATCCCCCATAAATCTTTACTCAGGTATAACACCTGTTAATATCTTGATGTGTTTATTTCAAATAGTTTTCTGTGTACAACACTTGAATCAGGTTAAACAAAATTAAGTAGGTTCTTAATTTTAGAATTATATTTACTAATTTGCATGGATAATTTCAAAGAAGAAAAATATGTTATCCCAACTTAATTAAGGGAATTTTATGAGTTTTGTCCCAATACTTCTTTAAATTGCAGTTTCAGATATAATTAACTTATTGATATCTTCCTGTAATCATATTTCCATTGCTTTTATGCCTGTATCGTCTTTCCTACACCACAATGAAATGAAGATTTATGAACTTTTCTTCCCAATCTTATGGAAGACCACCTTTATCCATATAGAATTTTTGATTATCCAAGGACATATCTTGACAAGTGACAATTCGTTTTTACAAATTGGAAAAAGTTGCTCCTTTCTCCAAGTCATTGTGGCCCCTCTAGGACAAATACTTTTGTAGAGGAGCACAGGCCATGATTCAGATCTCACTAACTCTTTTATTCCTGTATCCTTGTGTTTAGTTTTAAAGATTCCAATCAAAATAGTGTTTTCCCAGATCAATTAATTTTACCTTTTTCTTCCCCACCCCATCAATGTGGTTTTGTTATTTATTTGTAATACAGTAAGTCTGTTTTTTTATAGTTAGTATTCCACTGGGATTCTCCTCACACCTCGCTGAAGTTTTTATAACTTCATATACAGTAAAATCCACTGTGCCATTAGAGTTCTATGAGTTCTGACACACTCACATATTCATATATCCATCACCACAGTCATAATACAAAACAATTTTATTGCCCCCCAAATTCTCTTACACTGGTCCTTTGTAGTCAAGCCATTCCCCATTTCCTACTCATAGATATTTGTCACTTTTAGCAAGATGCTTAAGTTAACTACTTTAAGTAATGTTCTTTAATACTTCTTTTAATTTCTTGTGAAAATGATGATTTTTTACTGGTCATTCTTTATTTCTTAAAGTTGTTTATTCTTTCTACATTGTATCCAATGTGTCATCTACTTTCCACTTCCATACAACCATTTACTTCCTTTCCCGTTCTAGGATTTGTCATATTTTGGTTTTTAAACTCTTTCTCACTATTTATTCATTCATATTTCTTTATTTGGTTTTGAATACCATTATTTTTCCATCATCTTGAATTGAATTTCAACGTTATTTACTTTTATCCCTATGTAATCACCTGAAAAGTTAGGGCTACACATTATTTAAAATATGCTTTGTATATATCACATTGATATTTTTTGTGTTTTGAATCTAACTGTGGTCTTCTAATTATTCATTATGTCTGGATCTTTGTTAGATTTTTTTCTCAGACATTGATGTCCTTTCTTCTTAATAATTTTCTTCATTATCTATCTCTTTTACATTCAGTTTTCCAAATATCTAATATTTCAGATTTCACATTTTCTTTAAGTATTGGGGTGGCAGTGGTGGATAATACAGATTGTTTAAAATTATATTTTAATTGTTACATTAACTTCTAAGCATTTTAAAAATGTATTATTTGCAAGACTTTAAATTTTCCTCATCCTTCTACTCTTCCTCCTTCTTGCCTCTTTTCCCCATTTCTATAGAAAATGATCCATAGTCCCCATTTATTTTGTTGTTACTCATTTTTGTTTTTGTTGTTGATTTTTGATCAGAAGCAACTAATATCTAGATAAGCTGTCTGTCTGAAGATCATGTATATGGGTTCTTCTTGACTCTCTCCATATTTACCTAGGTCCTATTTGAATATAACTAATAACTTTACTGAAGAATATCTGTTGTATAGTTATTATTCAGACATTTACCTGCCTGTGAGGGGAGGGAAGAACTTTTGGATATGGTTAATGGCAGTCTGTGAAACTTTTCTTTGAGTTTCTCTAAATACTATCAAAATTGTTTGAACATCTCTACTCCTTTCCATCCACAAAGTGGTGAGTGTGCGCCTTGACTCACTTTGGGGTGAGATGACAGAATTAAATTTAAATTTATTTTATCTACCTTCCAACTCAGAGCTTTCTTATGGTCTACCACTATAATTTTGATAAATAAGGTGTTTACACAGTTACCTGCTCTCCACCCTTACCATTCAATCTTATCTTTCTTATTTAGGGATCTAAGTCAATAGGCAAAAATGGTGGTGTGTAGTCTGGCAGTTTTTCCTGTTGTCCTTTTGTCCCACTACCCTATTCCTGATGAAATAGATGGAAAAGATATCATCCTATGTCTTCTGTACAACACACACATACACAATTCTTATTACTCTATGTTGAAAAGTGTTTGGAAAGTCTTTTGGAATTTCTTCCCACAAATTTTATCATATCTTTGAGTGGGAACTTAGTATCATTTCTGCTATCCTCTTCAGTTTGCTTCAAACTCTATTTCAACTAGTACATTTGTGCTGAGACTGGAGGCATTCCGTTTTAGTTTAGATGACTTTTTTCACTTCTTATATTTTAATTTTATTCAGTTTAAATGAAGAAAACTTTACAAACATGCATAAATACCAATTAGTTTTTTATTTAATTCTCATCTTCTAACTTTTAAATTCAACAACCTTATGGATAATCATTTTCTTAAAAATTTACCTTTTATTGTTTCTGTTGAAAAAAATAAACCTAATAAACTTTAGCAATCCATTTCAAATCTATGTTTTGTAATACTCCGGTGTTAGCCAGCCCAAAAAGTATATCTAAGTATTCCAGTTTGTGTTTATAAGGAATTAAATTGGTTAGGGTTGTAGCTTTAGATTTAAGAAATTAAATATAGGAAAAAAAATACACACAAAAAAAATACCTTTAAAGTTACTCTAATTCTGAAGGCCTCAAAGACTTTAGGGGTAAATTATAGAGTTAAGAAATAGTAATGAATTCATTTTTTGAAATAAATGTCTTCTGTTTTGTAGATTTGTCTCTGGATTGACACAAGTGTATACATATACACATGTCTATTTATAAACATATGTTTACATTTATATATAAATATATAAACATATATATTTTGTTATATACCTATACATAGAATTTATAGATACGTATGTAAAACAACAAGCCACAGACTCTGTTTTCTCATTAGTCATAGTAGCAAATAGATATATTTATTCCATGGTATTTACAAGAGCATTTTGCTACATTACTGTCTAATTGAAATGGGAAAATTGGACCAATTACATTTCTGATTAGTGTAGGATATCACAGTGGACATTTTGTATATATGAAGAATGTTGTCGAACCCAAATTTGTGTGCTTCAGGCACAGTGAGGGCAAACAAGCCAAACCATCAAAGTTTAACACAGAGAAAGGTTTATTGCAAGGGCCAAGCAAGGAGTACAGGTGGCTTATGCTCAAAAGACTCACATTCCCCAATGGTTTTCAGGGAAGAGTTTTCAAAGATAAAATTTGGGGTGAGGGCTGCAGGGTGTGTGACTTTCTTCTGATTTGTTGGTGGTGAGGTATTAGGGTGGTGTTCCAGGAATCTTGTGCTCAACCTAAAGTTACTTTCCACATGGGTGGGGGCCTTAGTTCCTATAGAACTTAAAGATAGGTGTCAGAATATTATGTATATCCATTGAAGAGGAACTAGGACCCTGCTTTATCATTTCAGTATTGTTTCTTGACTGCTTTTTCTTTGATTTTGCATTCCCTCACTTCCATAATTAGTAACTGTTGGGATCTGCCCTTTGGAACTCAGGGAAAGTCTAGGAGGCTGAAGCCTTTTTCCTACAAAAAATAAATAGGGGACACAGAAAGGCTTTTGTACCTGGGAGTGTCCTGCAGGGCCCTGCTCAGTTTCAAGAATATGAGCCTAAAGAGAGGATAATAACAACATGCTATAAATATATAGGGATTTCTTGGCCATTTAAAACTAATTACTTTTTCCATTTTAATTAATGTTCATACAGCTTTTATTTTCACCTCAGAAGTTTCCTCAGAACCACAGTCCAATGAAGACATGGTGGGAATTTTAACTGAAATTTTATGATTTGTTTCTATTGGACCTGGATATTAAGGCCCATTAAATATGTGGCTATCTGCTATGTCAGTTTTCCCCATATTGTGCCTCAGGAAACTTCCCTCTTCAGAATTCTTCAATTTGTATTGTTTTATCAGGCCTGTTTGTGAGATTTTCAAATATTGAAAAATGGCAATTGTTAGGATTAATTTTCAACATTAACCTAAACTCACACATTTAGGAGCTGTACCATATGTGAGAAATTTTTACCTTGTTATAACCATGTGGTATTGGAAGCAAGTCTAACTTTTTAGTCATACTTTAAAACTGGAGTTTCCATGTTTAGTAATAGTGAGTTCTTGCTGATTATGTCAGCTGAACCAGTTATAAAAAAAATTGCAAACTTGCACACAAAGTCTCAGTTACGGTTTCTCAAACACCAGAGTAAAATTTCATTAACTCCTTGTTTGTATTTCTTCTGTCAAAGTAGTGTTTTTTGACCACTAAGTGAAAACTGCCTTGGTCTGAAATTACTGAAATATTTTTATTGTATTAAAGTCATTTCACTGTATTATCATAATGGGTTTGTCACTAATTTCAAATGGCGGCATTTTCTATTTCATCAACATATACTCAGTATTTAATATTGAAATTGAGCAGGACCCTGTGGGGCCCTCCCATGTACAAATGCTTTCCAGGTCCCCTGATTCTTATTTGTAGGGAATAGGATTCATTCAGTCTCCTTGACCTTCCCTGAGTTCCAAAGATCAGATTCAAACAGTTGTTTATCAGGGAAGGAGGGGAATGAAGAAACAGAGGAGGAACAGTCAAGAAACAATAGTTCAGGGATAAAGCAGGGTCCTGGTTCCCCCTCAAGGAATATACATAACAATATATTTGAGTTCTTTTGCAGGAACTAAGGCCTCCACACAGGTGGAGGGTGGTAACTTCAGGCTGAGCACAAGATTCCTGGAACACTGCACTGTTACCTCAGCACCAACCAATCAGAAGAAAGTCTGCACACAGTAGAAGATAACGAAGACTCTGACTCCCTCCCCAAATGATTACCTGTAATTAACTTCTGCTTTCTCCCTTTAAAAACTTTCACTGTCTCACAGAATCTTTGAAGTTGATTCTTGGACTTGGGTCTGCCTTCTACGCAGATTGCCTACCTCCAACCTTTCCTTTCCACCAACACTTGTCTCTTGAGTATTGGCTTTTGAGTGGCAACAGCCGAACCTGAGTTTGGTAACAATATGATAACTGCCACTTAGTAGAAATACAAGTAAACATTTGTTGAATAAATAACAATAAGTGATTGGAAAAAAGTAATGAATTTGGCTAAAAGTAATATTCTTTATGCTTTTTTCTCCAAACATCAAAACAGTGAATGATAAGTAAAAATATTGTATAAGCTTAAGGCAATATAATAAGCATTCAAATTAAGCAGCCTAGTAAGATTTAGAAAGTGCTCTAAAAATTTAGATATAACTATTTTTCATAAATATACCTTACAATTCAAGCTAATGTTGGATTTGGTGTTTGTTCTTTTCTACAGGTGCTAGTAAAATATAATGGGTATAATTAGAGTGTATTTGGTTTTCACTCAAAATTGATAATTTTATTAATGAGAATTTAAATGATTAACCCATAAAAGAAAGAATAAACATGCATATTTTTTCCTGATTATTTTCTCCAGGAAAAATACAGAAGTGTAGCATTTAGCTTGAACTCTGTGTTTTCCTCATTTTTCATCTGTGCTACTTTGGTTAATAATAGGGTGATTTTATTTACATTTGTCCATTGGATTCTCTTTTTAGTTAGGACAATATTTGAGCTAGTGTTACATAAAAGGTTAAAATATCTAAAATTAAACATAGTAAAAGGAGAATTTAAATGGATTTCCAGTGTAATTACCAAAATTGTTTTTCATTCATTCAATCTTCTGTCATGTTTTCTTTTAAATTTTAATTTGGCTAAATACCATTTATAACATTGTTTTTTCACAGGATGGAAAACAAAGTGTTCCATAGAGGGGAAAAATGCAAATAAGAAAGTCTGTACCATATTTGTACTCTTATAAGAGAGTAATTAGCTGAAAATAATTAGCTGAAAATCATAAAATGATATCCAGAGAATACCACTTTTTCAAGATAGTGACAAAGGGTTTTACCAAAATAGGCCAAAAATCTTTGGTAAAGTACACACTAAAAATCTTAGTAGTAAAATAAACCACAAAAATAGGAGTGCTAAATGTGGGTTTTCAGATCACTTGATTGTACCCTTACCTCTTGCATTTGAACATGAAAATGACTATTTTCAGTATATAAAACATTTTCAGTAAAGTCAATAATGAACCAAAAATATAACTTTTCCAAACCCATGACTTCACAGAATTTATTGGATTTGTGCTCTATTGATAGATATAATTGTGTATTTTGTAAAACTGGTAGCCAGTTAAACACTAATAAAGGAAAAGCTAAAGCATCAAAAAAAGTTTCCACCTTTATAGGAAAAACAAGTCTTGGGTCATTAGACTTTAATAGCCTTAAATGTCTTGGGACAATGAAACAATTACCACTTGGAGAAAGTAATTTAGCTAGCTGTGAAAGCTATTCAGGAGTGGCTAAATACTTACAAATGTTTTTCAGATTTGGTCTGTGAGTTTAATGGCCATCTCTGGACAGATGATCAGCCTTAATATTGAAATTGCTCTGCATAGTGTGAAGCTTGTCCTAGAAAAGTAGGCAAAATCTTTTGGTGCTCTTACCAAATATAAAAATACTGAGTGGTGTGTCCAATCACTGTCTCACATGTGCACATATTTGAAATATAGGAAGGCACAGAAACAATTTCAACTAAGTCAATAATTGTGATTCTAAGTCCTTGAAAGGCCGGTTTCAACTTTCTCCCTTGATATATGAGTCTTTCCAAAGCATAACCATACTGGTTCAGTAAAAATCTGATACTATTGTGCCTTTTGGAGGAAATACTTCCTAAGAATTCTGAGCCTTCTTTCTCTTGTGATTATCAGCACAATGATCTTTTTAAAACTTTCATAGTTTCGTAGCTTTCTACAAATTTCTGTATCTCACTGAAAATCACATACCTTTTATGTGACATATACTCCAACGTCTCTGAAATAGGTTCTTAGGATAATTACTCAGATTTTTAAAAGAACACTGAGAATCATCAGAGGATCTTTTACACATGGGGCCAGAACAGTTAATTTGTATATCAGGACCCACAAAATGGCAGCTGCCCCAGAGTCTGCACTTATGGAAAACACCTGTCAAAAAAACCTAATATACGCCAATCACAATCCACCTAACTCAGCTTTAGCTAGCTTACCTTACTCTAGGAAATAGGACCTGCTAGCCTTGTCAAGAAACCTCTGACCTCCTAGCCAACCATGCCCTATTTCCATATTGCCTCTTCACCTCTTTAAAGTGTTGTTGTCCCAAATCCCTGGAGAACAGTGCTCCACTGCTTATGAGGTGCTGTACTCCCTCAATTTATGGATTGCTTTCCCTTGAATAAAGGACATCAAATTCATTACTAAATTGTTTTAGTTTTGTCATTTGACAATTTTGTCAAAGAGGTGGGACCTGAAGACAGCTACTAAAGATTCTGGGGAAGGCTCCTACACGCACCTGTAAGTACCTCAGAGCCCTTTTTTGTTGAGCCTCTTCGGCTGCTCTCTGGAATCCTCGGTAAGCTTTACTTATCAATATTTTGTGTTCTGAGCTCTTTTAGTTTGTTTGTCATAATCCTTCCAGGTAGAAAATGTGGTGTGAGAGACCCTAGATTTTTCACAGGGTAAAAATAGATGTGTGAGAGGCTCTAGATTTTTATGGTGTACTTAGTGGCGTACAATTGGGTTTTTGGCAGAACTCTTCTGCAAGGTAAGTGCCTTTGAGAGGTAGCTCCTGACAGGTCTCAGGAGCTGTGCTCAGGCATCTAGAAACAGTAAATCTGATTGAATTCAGGAGGGTTACTTCAAGAGGAAATAATGGGTACCCCTCAGTCTAAAGCAAGCACGATAGCAGCTGTGAGGAGACTCACAAAACTTTGAGGTATGTCCACAGCATAAACTGCTGGGGGACTTGGGGAAATAAGACAAGATATTTGGAGTCTTTTTGACCAACAGCACATCAAAATCTAAGTAGGCCTAAGTTTGACTATTAAAAGCCAGTAGGAAGTCTGCTACTATAATGAAATCTTCTTATGAAACAAATAGCAAATCTATTGCTTATGGGATTCTCGGAAACCAAAGACACAATATTGGTGGGCACTAGTTGAGCACTTAAAAGTTCTTATAGTTAGATGGTAATAACTCTAAGGCTCCCTTGCTGGGTTAAGTTGGTCACTGAATGGGTTAGATTTGCACTAGGTTACCCACTAAACTGAAGAAAATTTCCATACAACAAGGTATATTATAAAGCACCAGAAAATCCCCTACCCAGTGGCATATCCTTCGTAGGTATTAATCCTCCAAGAGACCCTAAGCTTAGCTAAAGAAATAGGATCCTCAACTTACAAAGAATAAGGTATGTAACCTCCGGCACACCTGCATATTTTATGTCTAAGAACTGGGGTCTTAGAAGCTGTAGACATCTACAAAAATGGCAAAATCTTACTAAGACAACCTAGAATTGCAATGGTCATGATGGGGAATGTTCCAGTTAGTAAAGATAGTTCATTTAAGAAGTGCACTTGAAAATAAGTGTTCCCCAATCAGACAAACAGAAGGAGATACCTATTTTAATTGGCATGCAGGAGCCTCCGAAAGTCTTCAAGATTCCAAAATAGCTTCATTGGAAGATTCATTGCAAAAGGCTAAAAAAAAATTAAGACACAAGAGGTACCTAAAACTGAAAGTCTGTTATGACTCCTACTACTCCACTCTATCTTTCTTTACCTGAATACTCACAGTCTGTTGATCCTTTATCTGAAATTTCTTTACACTCTGAAGAGACTATAAGACTATAAACAAAAGCCCACCAAGTTAGTGGTGCCTCCTGTTGGCACCTTCCAGTGATGATAAGACTCCCGGAACTTCTCCAGTAAATTAGTACCTGTTATTCCATTAAACAACCAAGGAAAAACTAAAATTAAAATAAGGGGAAAAAAAGGAGGCTACCTGGAAACTAGATGAATGAAAATTTTTTTAATCTACGACAAAAATATTAGTAAAAAGTTTAAGCCATGTGAGAAGATAACCCTAACTTATTCCATCTGTCAGAAACACATTGTGTATCCAGCTGTTCTTCCAAGCTCAGTATTGCATTATCATACTTGTCTTATGGCTAAATTTTCTAAATGAAAGCTGTAAGGTCTCTGTTTGCATCTGTTTATGTATGTCTATGTGTATATGTTATAGATGTGTGATGTGTTTCTATCTCTGAATGCTATTGCCAAAATTAATTTGTAAAGAGCTCTATTTAATTGACTTAAAGGTAAACCAGTGCTATATAAATTAAGCAGTCTCAAAAATAAAAACTAACCCAAATGTTTTTAAGTTCACGTGATTTAGAATAATCTTTGATAAATAAAAGCTAGATTTTCTGTTGGTTTAATTAAAATAGGCATATATTTAGAGTTATCAGTAATAAATATAATGTAGACATATAATTTTTATTCTACCTAGGCTTACTAAAAGTCAAATAAGCTCATGTTATCTCTGTTATAAAATTTGTCCACACAAAAGATAAGATAATGATTAGCTGTTTAATGTGAAATTTTTACAAATAAACATAATTTTTAATTAGTAAATTAGTAAATTAAATATATGTAAGATAAAACTTTATAAATGATTTTTTCAACCATAATTATGCTTTATGTTAGGTCTACTTAAAAAGAGTTTCCAAATCTTTTTGGTAATTTGAAACCTTCAAGTTACACTGAGATAAATTAAATGGGAGATATTCTTTGAATATCTAGATCATTTTCAAATAAGATAAAATACTGACACATTAACTACTGAATACAGGCTTATCTACCTTTGGCTTCCATTTACAGAGGAACTAAAATATTTGGTTTTATTAGTAAACGTGTTTTATGATACATTAAAAATTTACTATGAGGAAGAATATATTTCTAAAAATTATGAAATGTATTTATGAATTTGCCAATTCACAGAATTCTAGTGTTACAGTCCACAATCACTTCTTAGTTTTCACTAGGCATAAAGGATTCTAGGGATTAAGAATTCTAATAAATATATGTAGTTAAAACTACTTAGAAATAACAGGATAAAAGAAATGATCATGTATGAAAAGTAGGTAAGGGAAATAAAATGACTGTTCTGGAATGAGAAAAATGAAAAACATAGGACAAAATCTGAATGGATATTTTAAAAACTTGTAGCTTTGTGGAAAAGAAATCTTGGGAAAGGAATTTTATGTGTGGTCAAACTGGCTCAGATTGGAATGGATTTAATTAAGTTTTTGAAAAATTAAAATTTTGTTTTCTGTCTGTTAAAAAGACAAAGTTTTATTAGATTATTGGTCTGTTCTTATCATGAAATTGTAAACAAAGATTTTTCTTTACCTTTTAAGTAATCTGCCTGGACAGCAAAGATTTTCTTATCAAAATAATTTATTGTGCTTCATGTTGTCTTTATCAGATCTTGGATTACTTGAGAAAACCCAGTATTTTCATTATTAAGAGAGCTAAGTTTTTTTCACAACTACGTAATCTTCTGTATTCGCCTTTAACGTCTTCTTTTGTCACTTTGGTGACTTGAATTTCCATGACAGTCAAAATAGTGTTTCATTAACTTGTACTAGAAGGCCCATCTTCCAGCAAACATTCCAATAATTTTAAAGATAAAATTTTATCAGAGAGGATAAAAAGCTTTTATATTTCTACAAGGCATCTAAATAGAAGAAAAAAATAACCAAGACCTGTGCCAATCTTCAGTCATTTGTCATGGGGTCTTTGTCAACAGGATTGTACTGTTCTTTTACATGATGAAAGATTATTTCTGTGGCACATGTTAGAGCAAGTCTTGAGATTATGGCAATAGAAGGATTTACCATTCCTTCTGACTGTGTATTCTAAAGATTGGTATATTGAAGCTGTTATTGAGGGTAGCATAAACGGACCTAAAGGGAAAACAGGAATAGTAATGTTCTCCCAGTGACAGCAGAATTGTGGAGCCCCCCATCTTCCTTGGGACACTTCTTAGTTCTGGTCCCAGCAGCAAGTAGTGAGAGGAACCCAGTACAGACTCCTTGGAGCTGATGAGAAGAGTGCTTTCTTTCCTGATTTGCTCTAAGCACTTGTGCAGCTCCCAGATGGAAGCTTTAGGAAATGAAAGTAATTTCTCTCCCTTAAGAGCTATTTGTCAGACTGACCAAAATTTTCAGATGATTATGTGACAGAATAATTGTCACAAATAAATCTTACGAATTGAATAAGTAGACCAGAGATTCTTAAACTATTGAAAGTTTTAGTATGTTAGAGGAAATGGCTTCCTGAGACAAAGAAATTTGGTTTCTGAGTTCTAAACATCTGACATTATGTTTATTATTATTATTTTTTTTTTGTACTTCAAGATAGCAAATGGCCCATTGTAGTTCTACATTATTATAAGACACAGACTAATTGCTTACTATCTTGAAATTTCCCATTTCAGAAGAGGGTATTGATAATCTTGGTATAATCAAATACACCATAAATTATCTTGGATTTGCATATGTGTGTTTGTGTGTGTGTTTTTTTTTCTTATAATGAAAGAACAGTTTTTTGCCAAAGTCAAATCCAAATTTTCACCAAATTCTCATTTAGCCTTCAAATTAAAACATAGAAGAATAGAATTTTAGTAAAAATATTGCAATGCATTGAGTTTAATAAGGGAATTTCACTATATTAGCTCCTAATCTCCTAATTTATCACTTCCCCCCACATTTCCCCTTTGGTAACCATAAGTTTGATTTTGAGATCTGAGTCTGTTTCTGTTTTGTAAATAAGTTCCTTTGTAATATTTTTTCTTAGATTCCACATGTAAGTGATATAATAAGATATTTGTCTTTGTCTGACTTACTTCACGTAGTATGATAATATCTAGGTCCATCCATGTTGCTGCAAATGGCATTATTTACATTCCTGTTATGGCTGAGTAATATTCCATTGTATACATGTACCACATCTTCTTTATTCATTCCTCTGTCAATGGAAATTTAGGTTGCTTCCACGTCTTGGTTATTGTAAATACTGCTGTGATGAACATTGGGGTGCATGTATCTTTTTGAAGTGTGGTTGGTTTTCTCCAGATATATTCCCAGGAGTGGGAATGCTGGATCATATTGTTGTTCTATATTTAGTTTTTTAAGGAAACTCCATACTGTTTTCCATATGGTTGTACCAATTTACATTCCCACCGACAGTGTAGGAGTGTTCCCTTTTCTCCACACCTTCTCCAGCATTTATTGTTTGCAGAATTTTTGTTGATGGCCATTCTGACTGGTGTGAATTGATAGCAAAACTTGGCAAAAACTGATGAACCTATATTGTTTTCCCTAAATATCAAATACCACAATTAAAGTACAGGAATGTTCTGCCTTGTCTGTGGAAAGGTTGACTACTATCCATACTGTTATTTACAAGACAGATCTGTCTTCAGGAAACTGAAGTCATTTAAACCCTAAATTATGAGAATAAAAAATTTAAAATGATAGCCTAAATGTCCATGTAGCATTATATAATAATATATTCATGAAAATACTACTTTATTAAATATATATTAGACAGTAAGCAAATTAGCAGCTTTGTTAGAGTTATCTTTCATCATAAACGAATTTAATATGGACTATTAGTCCAATCAGAGAAAACAAAATATTTGATTTATTACAAAATTGGAATCTTAATCAGAACTTGATTTTTAACTAAAGTAATTAATTTATGGGTAGCTTTAAAGGAGAACTTTTATTATCAAGAATACCCAGGTAATCCATATTCCTTTTCAAATGTGTATACACTTTTCCAGTCTTGTACATTCATAGAATGTATTTGTAGAAAATCATCATATTCTAGTTGTTTATGAGGTATATTTTAAAGTGATATTTAGATATTTTCCATAACTATATAGTTTGGCTGAAGAATTAAAGGTTTATATTTCAGTTTCTCTTCCAGTAACCAAATGCTATTTATGGATAAATCTGATACTCTGAAACTTTCATATCTTTTATTTCAGTTTATTTGCTAGAATAGATTGAAGTCACATTTATTCCTTGGTAGCCTTATTTTATCACTCTACTTCATGAGAAATCTCACCTGTTACAATGTTATCAATCAAAAACTTACTCTGAATTAATGTTTGATAAAAAGATGTCAGCAGATTAGTATTTCCTTCTGTCCTTGAGATTCATTTTACTCAACATTCTGCTGCATATTGCAATCCCAGGTCTCATAAAAAGGTCAAAATAAATATCTCCAAAGTATACCTCATTATCTTTCTTCCAATTTAATGTTATATCCACCTTTACTCTTTATTCCTTATTTCAATAAATCATATCTTGTGGTTACTCATATATATATATATATATACACACACATATATACATATATACACATACATATATATACACACATATATCTTCATATTCTTTTCCATTATGGTTTATTGTAGGATATTGCACATAGTTCCCTATGCTATATAATAGGACCTTGTTGTTTATCTATTTTATATATAGTAGTTTGTATCTGCTAATCCCAAACTCTGAATTTATCCATCCCCTACCTCATTTCCCCTTTGGTAAACAGAAGTTTGTTTTCTATGTCTGTGAGTCTGTTTCTGTTTTGTAAACAAGTTCATTTGTATCATTTTTTTGGATTCTACATATAAGTGATATCATACGATATTTGTCTTTCTCTGACTTACTTCACTTAGTATGATAATCTCTAGGTCCATCCATGTTGCTGCAAATGGCATTATTTCTTTCTTTTTTATGACTGAGTAGTATTCTATTGTGTATATATACCACATCTTTATCCATTTATCTGTCGAGGGACATTTAGGTTGCTTCCATGTCTTGGCTATTGTAAATAGTGCTGCTATGAACATTGGGGTGCATGTATCTTTTCAAATTAGAATTTTCTCTGGATATATGCCCAGGAGTGGGATTGCTGGATCATATGGTAACTCTATTTTTGTTTTTTAAGGAACCTCCATACTGTTCTCCATAGTGGCTGTACCAATTTACATTCCCACCGACAGTGTAGGGGATTCCTTTTTCCTCAAACCCTCTCCAGCATTTGTTACCTGTAGACTGTTTAATGATGGCTATGAGTTCTTTATATATTTTGATATCCCCTCTTTTCAGATATATGATTTGCAAATATCTTCTCCCATTCAGTAAATTTTCTTTTTATTTTGTTGATGGTTTCCTTTGCTGTGCAGAAGCTTTTTAGTTTGATGTAGTCTCATTTGTTTATTTTTTCTTTGGTTGCCATTGCCTGAGGAGTCATGTCCGAAAAAGTATTGCCAACAACAATAAAGGAGCTTACCACCTATGTTTTCTTCTAGGAATTTTATAGCTCTGGTTTTATATTCAAGTCTTTAATTCATTTTGAGTTAATTTTTGTGGATGGTGTAAGATAGTGGTCAAATTCCATTCTTAGTACTGGAAGTTCTAGCCAGAGCAATTAGGCAGAAAAAAGAAAGAAAAGGTATCCAAAGCGGAAAGAAAAAAAACATGACTTTATACATGGAAAACTCTAAAGACTCCACCAAAAAACTTTTAAAACTAATAAACAAATTCAGTAAAATTGCATGGTATAAAATCAATATACAAAAATCTGTTGCATATTTATACATTAACAATGAACTTGCAGAAAGAGAACTTAAGAAAACACTTATATTTACAATTGCATCAAAAATAATAAAATACTTAGAAATACAACCTGAACACTAAAAACTAGAAAACATTGATGAAAGCAATTGAAGACACAAATAAATGGACAAATTTTCCATACTCATGGATTGAACAAATAAATACTGTAAAAATGTCTATGTTACCCAGAACAATCTACAGATTCAAAGCAAACCGTATCAAAATTCCAATGGCACTTTTCACAGAAATAGAAAATACAATCTTAAAATTTGTATGGAAACATGAAAGATTTCAAATAGCCAAAGAAATCTTGAGACAGAACAACAAAGCTGGGACATCACTCTCCCTGAATTGAAACTATATTACAAGACAATAGTAATCAATATGGTATTGATGTTTCTGTTTCCTCACCTTTTACTCTTAGCTGTATTTCAGTTTCATGCTATTCTTCTGTTCAGCAGTTAATGAAGCAGCTTCTGCAAAATTATTTATGATCTCAGATTCTCATCACTGTCTATCCTTTAGCAGTATTTTACCTAGTTAACTACTCCCTCATTTTGGCCTCATTTCCCTGGCAATCTCTTGACTCCTGCTGGACTGACCATCTCTCTGTCCCTCATTCTCTTCAAATGTCTATTATCTTTGTACAGTTTCCCTCTGCCTGGAGAGGTTTTGCTTCCCTTTCTTGCTTGGGAACTGCCTTTCTTCTCATCTGTGCTGAGGTTTTCCTGATATACCTGACTAGCGCTCTGCTCAAAAGGTGTCCCTATTTCAAGATCTTATAATATTATTCATCTCTCCTTAACCATGATTTCAACATTGGCATTTCCACATTTCTCTGTGCCGTCATTTAGTTAATATCTTCCATCTACCAGCTTGTAAAGTGGTTAACTATGGGGGTAGAAACTACTCATATTTTTAGTCATGAGTATCTCCCAATACCTGGCACTGTGCTCAACAACTATATATAGAGTCAATGAATATATATGGTATTACAGTCTGTTTCTGTTCTACTTTCCTGCTGCAATTACTATTTCGATCAGTATCCAAATTGCAGAAAATATCAACAGAATCACTATTGATCTACGTTTAAAACAGTGAGACACACTCAATTCCTGACTTATTTATGAAATCTAGGATAACCATATTATTAGATTAAAACTTTATTGAAATTTACCATTCAGTGATATTTTTATAAAAGATAAGTTTGAAAATATGTTGACTTTTAAAGAAAAATATAATGAAAACACATTAGGACGTGGAAGCAAGTATGTGACTTCCAGTGCTACAATTGTTTAATTCAAATAACATCAAATTAATTTTAAATGATCTTTGAAGAAAAAAGAAAAGACATGACCTGAAAAAACACATTGCCATCTTTTACCATAATTACCATAATTATTTTTCCATAATTAAGTATCCCTTTTACAGCATCTCAAGTATTATGACATTTTTTGGTGTAGCATTTTATAAATACAACCTTTCTTTGAGGACAAAGCAAGGAAATAATGCTTTGTATTCAGAAATTTTGTATTCCTTACTATGCTTCACCTCCCTAAAATTATTTTCTTTTTAAAATTTATTTATTTATTTATTTTCTGAAAATTGTATAACCTACTGGAAGCATTTTGGGTTTCATAACAATAGTTTCAAAAAATTGTGGTGCCACAGCTCACATGATCATTAACAGCTTTGAAAGGTGAAAACTCTAAATTGCATGAGGGTCTGGGACTACTTTTGTGGACAAAGTAACAAAATTTTGTATGCATGATAATGATAAATTCATTATCTTAAAGGTCTGGAGGTCAGAAGTCAGAGGGTTTACTAGACTAATATCAAGATGTCTTCTGAGTTCTTTGTGAATGCTCTAGGGAGAATTTGTTCTTTTGTCTTTTTCAGCCTCTAGAAGTCACCTGCATCCCTTGGCTCTTAGCCAAGGGATGTAGCATCTTCAAATCTTTCTGACTCTGGATCTCTTGCTTCTCTTTTATAAAAACGCTTGTGATTGCTTGGGGACACTGGATAATCTAATATAACTGCCCCATCTCAAGATCCTTAACCACAGCTGAAAAGTCCTTTTTACCATGTAAGATTCCATATACACAGCTTCCAGTGATCAGAACATGGGCATCTTTGTTCATCATTATTTTGCCCATCACAGATGCTTATCAAAATTTCAATTCCACAAGAACATATGTGTAGATATTTCAAGAAGCTACATTTGGATTCTAGGGGAACAATGAGATGTGGTAGAAAGAATATAGGCTTTGGTGCCGTTTAGAGCAGGTTCAGACCCTGGAGCTGTTACTTGCCAGCTACAGAACCCATGGCAAATTATTCATTCTCTCTCTAAATCAGTTTCATCATTTCTTGAATGGAGATATAAATAAAATGTAAATCAAACTGTTCTTATGAGAACTACAGATATGATACCTATCATGTTGCAAAGTGCTAGTTGTTATTGATATTATTATACAAATTAATTTATACATATACTTGGAATCCCTAAAATTAAATTATTGTCCAGCTACTTTTCTCCTCATTTCTATGCCAGATACTATTGCTAGGTAGTTAAGCACATCTGTAAGACTTACAAAGAGAAAGAGAAAAAAATGTTTAGAGTTTAAATATGAAAATCAAAGGAATGTCAGGGAAATCTATAAATTTTTGTTTTTGAGGCTAAATTTTGAATAGGGTTTTAGTAAGCATATAGGGTGGGAAAGGTCATCCAAGAAAGGTGATGCAACATGAAAAAGGGGCATACATGCATGAAGGTACACATGTAATTAGTTTATTTTAGATTATACAGTCCTCCATGAGAATGCTGTTTATGTTTTGCTAATATCTAGAACATAAACCCATCTAATTAGGAACTTAATAACTCTTTTAATGAGAGTGGTGACTACAATATTCAATGTTGTAGTAGTTCAGCTTTTATGTGAGCTCTAATTAAAATGTAAAGATGTTTTCAAAGTACAGGAAAATTGCTTTGGAAATTCATTTTTCTCGCTTGTTTATAATCACATTTTTATTTCATAAATAGTCCCTAATGAACATGAGAATTTCAGCTTAATTGTTAAGTGTGTTAACTTGAAGAACCAACCACACAAAAAATAAGAAGGAAAAGAAGAAAATAAAAAATACACATGCACTTATATTCATACTTGCATTCATCCAACCAACCATTCATTGCAGGCCTATACTGTATCCCACACTGTCCTAGACATAGGAGGACTTGGTCATCACATAGATTTGAGAGAAGGAAGTGTGCATAGTTGTAGAAGAGGGAGTATCTTGGAGGGGATTGCTACCTGAAATGAAGAGAGAACCAGGTGAACATAGGCAGAGAGGGATGGAATGGCCTTCCATTTGTCATTTAGCAGGACTAAGACCAAGGTACCGTTATAGAGCACAGCTGCAGAGGTAGGTGGGATCCACACTACAAAACATACACATGCCTTGCTAACATTTCTGTACATTTTTTCTTCATTGAGAGCTCTTGTCTCTGGATCACTCATCCCAATTAAGTTTCCTTTCTTTCCTCTCCGGCCTAGACTCGCCACTTAAATAACCCTCCTTGCCTTATCCATTAAGCTTCCAGAGCACCTACCTTTACCTATTCAGCTTTGGATCAATGCAACCATTAGTCTTACCTTCCCTATGTAAGAACCACTGAGCACTGCAAGAGAAAGCCATACAATCATATGGAATTATGCCACTGAAAATCTATGGTCTCCCGTAACAGCTAGTTCCTAAAGTTGTCCTGAGAAGTTCCCTGTACCAATCAAATCAGTGGTATACTTACTCAAGTCCCTTGCTCTATAATTATCACCCATATTTTGTATGTGTTCTACTGGGCATTTTAAAAAATATGTGTATTTTTTATGTATGTATATACATGCATAGAGCTCAATTCTATCACTGTAGAATAGTTGTTTGTTCCTGAACTTTATGTAAATAAATTTTAAAATATATATACTCTTTTGTGTCTGGCTTTTTGTAAATTTATGGGTGGATGGTAATAGTCATTCATGAATGTTTGAAAGAATTCATTAGCTTAGAATGCACTGGACTATTTGTGCCTGGAGCTTTATTTCTGGTAAGGCTTTAAATTATAAATTCAATACCTTCAGTAGATAAAGGACTATTTGGGTTTCCTTCTTTATTGTAATACATTGTTATGTTCAAGGGATGTATACATTTCATTTCTGTTTTCAAATTGGCAAAAAGTTTGAAATGTATGCAGCTTTTCCAAAACATGGTCCATTTTTGTGTTTCCATGCTGTTTTTTTAAAAGAATCTCATTTCTTAAATATAGTAAACATGGTTACTTTGAAGTCTTCAACTGATAAGTTTAAAGTTTGTATTCTATGTGGGTCTGTTTATATTCATTATTTTACCTCTCAATTAATAGTCACTTCTTTTCTTCTTTCCATATCTAGATAGTATTGCTATAATTAATATTTATTGTGTGCCTGTCATTGCACAGAATATGTTGTGTAGGCTCTAGATTATGTGACTTTCATCTAGAGTTGGTTGAAAATTTTGTTGGTGGATAGTTAAATTTGCCATTGGAACATGTGAATCCTTTTAACACTTGTTTTAGTTGAGTCTGTTTATTTTGTCCTGTTGCTAAAGTATATTCCTTACTCATAGGGCATTTTCATGTTTTCTTGAATGAGTGTCTAGGATGATTTTCAAGTTTCTCCATTTTGATGGAACTTGAACTCCAATGTCTCTTCTGATTTCTTGCACCAATACCAGACTAAGTTAATTACTTTGGTTTTATAACTACTTGATACAACATAGTAAAAGTGCAGCTTTATTCTTTTTCACTATTATCTTGGCTATTCTTGGTTTTTAATTTCCCCATACATTTTAGAGTCAGGTAACAAATTTTCCCATCCTCCCTAAAAAAATCTTGTAGAATTTTGATTGTTACTGCAGTGATTTGGTTGCCTAATTTGGAGAAAATTGCCTTCTTTCAAGTCTTCCAATACTTGGAAGTGGTATAGCTCTCCATTTGTTTGTGTCTATTCAAATTTCTCTCAGTAATCTTTTGTAGTTTTTCTGTAGTGGTACTGGATAGATTTTGTTAAATTTATGACTAGCTTTCTGATTTTTTTTTCATGATATTAAATTAAATACTGTTTATAATATTATTTTACAACTTTGTGTGGCTGGTACCTAGAAATACAATTTATTTTTATAAATTGATTTTTAGATTCAGCAGCTAAAAAAATTATGAATTCTAGCAGTTTATCTTCAGGATTAAAAAAAAACTTTGATATACACATTTGTGCACCTGTAAATGTCAACTTTTCTTTAAATTTTTCTGTTTATAATTTTGATTTATTGGCCTTTTAACCCTGGATATGTTCTCCATTGAATATTGAACCTAAGATATTTTTTCTCACCCTCCAATCAGGGTAAAGCTTATATTTTACCATTACTCAGGTTATATCATATAGTTTTTTTTAAGGTAACTTTATGAGCATAAGAATTTCACTTCTGCTTTTAATTTGCTAAAACTTTTTGTTTTATCATACATGTATATTGAATTCTATCAAATAATTTTTTATTATTTGTCAGTACGATCATTTTATTTTTCTTTGTCTTAATGTGATAAACTACATCAACTTTTGAAATGTTAAAATAAACATACTAGAAAAAATTTGGCCATGGTATGCTATGTTAGATTTGATTTGATAATATTTTCTTTAAAATTTTTGTATCTTTATAAGAAATATTGGTATATGATTTCCCTCTCCTAATGTATTCATCATGTTTTGGTATCAACATTATAGTTATTTAATAAAAGAGTGGGAAACTGCCCTCTCCTCACATTTATCTAAGAGAAAAAGACTGTGTATGGTATTGGCATTTTGTTTCTGAAACATGAGGAGAAAATATACATGAAGCCATCTAGGCCTGGAGTTTTACTCATTGGGATGCTATTAATCAGATACTTAATTAATTAATTATTTTTGCGGTACGTGGGCCTCTAACTGTTGTGGCCTCTCCCATTGCAGACCACAGGCTCCGGACGTGCAGGCTCAGCAGCCATGCTCACGGGCCCAGCCGCTCCACGGCATGTGGGATCTTCCTGGACCAGGGCACGAACCCGTGTCCCCTGAATCAGCAGGTGGACTCTCAACCACTGCACCACCAGGGAAGCCCCTACTTAATTTATTTTTTAGATATAGAACAGTTTTTTCATGTTTCTGTGTAATTTTTATGACTTGTGCTTTTTAAGGTATTCAGCTATTTCACCTATATTTTCAAATTTTTTGGCATGACATTTTTCATAAAGTACTCTATCTATTCAATACATATTTGAAAGATCTGTAGTGACGTTCCTTTTTCATTCCTAATATTGTTTGTGTTTACCTTTTCTTTTTATTTTGATCATTCTTACTAGGGGATTAACAATTTTATTAGCTTTTTAAAGAAATAACATTGGTTTCATGGATTTTCTCAGTAGTGTTATTTTTTCTACGTTACAGATTTTTACGATTTTCTTTATTTTTCCCTGTTTTCTAACTCCTTGTGCTCTATCATAGACCATTGATATTCTTTTCTAAAATCTAAACTTAGTACTATACATTTTCCTGTAAGTATTGCCTTAAATGTTTCCCACATATATTAAATACTGTGCTTTTAGTATAATTCAGTAAAACAATTTAATTTCTATTTTTAATTATTATTTGATCATAGTTTTTTTAGAAGTGTACTGCTGATTTACAAATGTAGGATGACTTTCTTTAGCTATCTTTAAATATTTAATCCCAGCTTACACATAGTATAGTCAGAGGACAGCTCTATATATTTTCAATTCCTTGAAATGTGTTAGAACTTACTTTATAGCCTAGTATATGGCTTACCTTGGTAAACGTTCAAATTGCACATGAAAATAATGTGTATTCTGCATTATGTGGTGAGTGTTCCAGATATGTCAGTCAAATTAAAATATCTTAATATATCAAATACATCTTTCTAAATTGATATTTTATCTGCATATTCTATCATTTACTATGAAAAATGTACTAAATTATACTTCTATTATTGTGAGTTTGCCTATTTCTCTTTTTTTTTCTGTTAATTTTACCTTCCTGTAGTTTGAAGCTGCTATTTGGTGATTGGAAGTTCATAATTTTTATATCTTCCTTATGTCCTAGTATTTTTAAGTTATAAAAATATTTCTAGTTTTCTGATTTTTTCCCTTAAATCTAATTAAAATATTTTGTTTAGTGTTTTTTGGCATACATTTTTCCAACTACTAACATTTTAATTTCTATTTCTTTACATTTAAGTGAGTCTCTTTTAAGAGGTATATATTTGCATTGTTAAATCAACTCCAATATTGTTTAAATTTTAATTGGCATATTATTCTCTTTACATGGAGCACATTTACTGATATATCTATGATTTTAAAACTGCCACCTTAGTATTTGTTTTCTATTTGTTTATGTTAACCTACATTCTTGCCTTCATCAGGTGTTATCAAGTATTCGTTTATTAATAATTCTCTCAACTAGCTTCTTTGTTATAAATTTATTTTTCTTTTCTTTTTTTTTAGTTACCACAGTGTTTACTGCTCTTTGTTGCAATGATATAGCCCTTAATGGGGAACTTTGTTGTCTGGTTACTGGAACAACTTTCACCTGTTGACTCTTTTTTTTTTTATTAATGCCTGTGTTTCAGAAAGCTGTCTCCCTCCAGTTCACACCCCTTCCAGTGGCAGTCTACATGCAATCACTAACTGTTGAAGTAGAACAGAGTCTGGCCATCTCAGCCTATCTTGGGGCATATCTGAAAGATCATTCTAGCTCCAGAGTTCTCTGTGTTTCAGTCACATTTGTCCTTGGGCTTTTATTGAAGCTCTACTTCTTTCTCTGCCCACTCCTGCTTTCTTACCTTTCCTTCCTCAGGTATTGATCATACGGGCATTCCTTAATACCCTGCACACTAAAATCTACCTCAGAGTTGGCTTCATAGGGAAGCAGGCATTCAGAGGAAGAAGTTTCAAAGATAGGCACTTGGGAGCAGGATCATACACTGCCTGGGTGGCAGTGAGACTACTGTCAGTGGTCATAGGTGAAGTACACTGTGCCTGGAAAAAAGGTGGTGACCCCATTGTTCAGTGGTAAATGGAAGGGGCATACTAGTGAAAAGGAATGTATTAGCTAGTGTAATGTGACATATGTTTGAGATATAGAAGGGGAGAACACCTCCAAGGACAATGGAATTGGCTACCTACTGAAATCAATAACTAAATGAGAATAATTAATCATCAACTTAAAGCAAACTTGATAGTTAGAGGGTCTCTTTGGTAGCACCCCCTGATGTGAGAAGGTAGAGGAAGCTGAGGATACCACTCAGGACTTAATTTCCAGAATAGCCAAGCAACAAAAAATGTTAAATTACCAAGCAAGGTAGTCTACTTTGCCAAGGCCAGGATCCAGCTTGGGAAAGTGTGGGACCAGTATGGGAACAATCCGGGGTAATACTCCTAAAAACCATAAATTCCCAGTTTCCACTGAACCTTGTAAAACTGCACAAGTGGCCCACTCCTCCCAGGTGTGAGCTATCACCCTGCCCCCTGGCTTCAAGTCAGTGTAGAAGCCTCTGTCCTGCAGGAGAGTATGTATCCCACTCATGCTCTGCCCTCTCCTGCAAATTTGACCAACATAACCTAGCTGGCCATAAGCAGCACCTTATAAGAGGGGAGGGGAATGTTTATTACCACAAAATACTCCATTGTCTGGGCAGAATGTACCTGCAGAAGCTGGGAGAGGACATTGGGATTGTATTCTGAGGGTGCTTAATCGAGGGGTCTGCCTTTTTGATTTACTGTGATCAGAAAGACTTTAACCTTTTCTATTGTATCACAAATAAATGGGTTGTCAATTTTAAAATATTAAATAATCTAAGTACACAATTACAGATCTAGAACTATTTTTAATGCATATAACATATGAAGTACTCTTCTATGTCCTGAGATTTAATATGATATGAATGAGGTATGTTTCCTGGTTTTGGGGACTCTACAGTGTAAGACTGACACGTACTATGCTTTGTAAGCAAAGAAAACACAGTAAACTTATCTCAAGATTCTAGAAAGATTTTCTGGAGAACTTTGTTCTGGGACCTTGGTATTGAAGGTCGAATTAGAGCTAGCCAGACGTCTCCCCTTCCCCTCTCAAAAAAGGGACAAAAAATAACAGTTGAGAATGTTCTAAGCACATGAACCAAATCTCAGAGGTAAATATTCCTGTGAATTAGTGGTGAGTTGACAGCATTCCTCAGTCTATTAGTCCTTCCAACCTGTCCAGCATGGGAAACAATAAGAAAATATGTATTTCTGTTATTGAAAAAATCCTCAGAAAAGTTATTTGCACAAAATACTGTTTTAAGGTGCCCAGAATTCAGAAATTACATCCTCTGAAGTATGATATAGAACTTTTAAAATTCAAGTTGGTAATTTTACTTAAATTTGTTATTTTTCTCTATTTATATTGAAGTCATACTACCTGAAGCTCTAAATCATTGTGCAACTTCTTTGTTAAGCTAGTAAAAGAGCTTTGGACTTTACTTCCTATCTTTTTTTAACAGAAAGACGTATTTCATCATAGCACACTTGTACTCCCTATACATTTGTATTCCTTTTTCAAACAAAGAGTTTTAGTGTCTTAGTCACATATAAATTGATGTTATTTTATCTAGTCTCATCTAGTAGCATAATCAGTGATGATTCAAGGGTAAATATTCATCAGATTTAAATTTTATCTTTATTTAACTCATCATTACCAGCAGGGGAGTGGACACAAGATTCTAACCCACTGCAAGGCAAAACATAATGTTTTCATCTCACATACTCTTCATTTATTGGACCTTGTCACTTATCCTTGTTGTTATCTTATTTTCAGAATAATTTATTTAAAACCAACCATAATTGTTCAAGGAAATCTCTTTATATGCTACTTTAATCTTCTTAATTCTGCCATCAATCCCTTAAGTTATGGTGAATAATCATATCAACTATTTATTGAATATCTATTATTTGTCAGGAACTGTACATCATTCTTCATATTAAACAGCACTAATTTTCGTAACAACTTAAGAGGACATATGTTAGCATAACTCATTTTACAGATTAGAAAGCTTAGTTTCCAAAGTAAAGTAACATACTGATAAATAGTAGCTATAGACATTACAAATGAAAGCAAACTGCTTTATCTTTCCACTTTTCCATTCTGAAAGGTATCATCACAAAGACATCATTGAGGAACAATAATGTGTGCGACCAAGACTGGAATTTTTAATTAAATGTCATGGCTTCTAGTGTGTTCTACTGATGTGACAATATGAGTAGTTTTCATCTTTCAATTTACTCCATCTGTTTTTATAAACTAATCTTGATATAGAATAGTAGAGCTTCTCAGAATCCAATATTAAATATAAATTGTTAATCAGAGATAGCCTGACATTGAGGTAAATTACCTACATAAAGAGAGAATCCTTTTAAAAACAAACAAACACACCTTCAATATATGCATGTGTGTGTGTGTGTGTGTGTGTGTGTGTGTGTGTGTGTGTGTGAGTGAGTGTGTGACTACACATGGTATCCTATTACCATAGAGTAAAATTTGAGGTGAAAAATGGGAAAAAAGTACACAAGTGTCATTGAGGCACAAGAGACATAGAGCTGGAATTATATGTAGGAAGGCATTTAACAGGACCATGGCATGATACAGGTTACATCTTTAATAAAGCGTTCTGCCAGCCTTACAGAATGGGTTGACACATCAGTTGGGGATATTGCAGTAGTCAAGGTAAAAAACAATAGAAATGTGGAATCTACCAGATACATCTAAACATTGTTTACAACAAGGTCCTATTAAGGCGTGGTCTATACCCTGAAAAACTAGCCTTTTTAAAGACATTTTGAAGAGAAAATAGTAATTTAGAGGTCAGTTCTTATCCAAAAGGAAAAATAAAAGTTGGCCTTGGATATCTCAGATCCTAGTTGCTTTGCTTTTAAATTTGACAGTCTGCAAAAAATGTTTGTAAACAAGAAAGGCTATGGTTCAGGGGAAACTTACATGTGATTTTTTTTTTAACATCTTTATTGGGGTATAATTGCTTTACAATGGTGTGTTAGTTTCTGCTTTATAACAAAGTGAATCAGTTATACATATACATATGTTCCCATATCTCTTCCCTCTTGCGTCTCCTTCCCTCCCACCCTCCCTATCCCACCCCTCCAGGCTGTCACAAAGCACCGAGCCAATATCCCTGTGCCATGCGGCTGCTTCCCACTAGCTATCTACCTTACTACGTTTGTTAGTGTATATATGTCCATGACTCTCTCTCGCCCTGTCACAGCTCACCCTTCCCCCTCCCCATAACCTCAAGTCCGTTCTCTAGTAGGTCTGCGTCTTTATTCCTGCCTTACCCCTAGGTTCTTCATGACATTTTTTTTCTTAAATTCCATATATATGTGTTAGCATACGGTATTTGTCTTTTTCTTTCTGACTTACTTCACTCTGTATGACAGACTCTAGGTCTATCCACCTCATTACAAATAGCTCAATTTCGTTTCTTTTTATGGCTGAGTAATATTCCATTGTATATATGTGCCACATCTTCTTTATCCATTCATCCAATGATGGGCACTTAGGTTGTTTCCATCTCCAGGCTATTGTAAATAGAGCTGCAATGAACATTTTGGTACATGACTCTTTTTGAATTTTGGTTTTCTCAGGGTATATGGCCAGTAGTGGGATTGCTGGGTCATGTGGTAGTTCCATTTGTAGTTTTTTAAGGAACCTCCATACTGTTCTCCACAGTGGCTGAACCAATTCACATTCCCACCAGCAGTGCAAGAGTGTTCCCTTTTCTCCACACCCTCTCCAGCATTTATTGTTTCTAGATTTTTTGATGATGGCCATTCTGACTGGTGTGAGTTGATATCTCATTGTAGTTTTGATTTGCATTTCTCTAATGATTAATGATGTTGAGCATTCTTTCATGTGTTTGTTGGCAGTCTGTATATCTTCTTTGGAGAAATGTCTATTTAGGTCTTCTGCCCATTTTTGGATTGGGTTGTTTGTTTTTTGTTATTGAGCTGCATGAGCTGCTTGTAAATTTTGGAGATTAATCCTTTGTCGGTTGCTTCATTTGCAAATATTTTCTCCCATTCTGAGGGTTGTCTTTTGGTCTTGTTTATGGTTTCCTTTGCTGTGCAAAAGCTTTGAAGTTTCATTAGGTCCCATTTGTTTATTTTTGTTTTTATTTCCATTACTCTAGGAGGTGGGTCAGAAAGGATCTTGCTGTGACATGTGATTTTTAAAAATGTGGTAATTTGTCCATTACCTCCCAGGAGATACATAGGCAGTAAAATTAATGTGGTGGTTGCCAGGCATAATCACTTGTCCCCTGGGAGGTACACAGTTGCATATTTACAGGCTGCATTTTCATAGACAGCAGTTTATTTCTCGGCACTACTTAATATCCATTATACCATGGAGGGCACCACCATTTGCTTTAAACACAAAAATGTGACATTTGATTTAAGGTTTATAATGATTTCTTATTTTTTGAGAAATTTTTGATACACTGTATTATTCCAATGCCCTGTGTATTTAGGGGTGACAGATTTTAAACAGGCACATTTCTACTTCCTCAAAAGGAAAACTGAAAGTAATAATAAAATCACTGTGTCTGAGTGAAAGTCAAACACCGTATCTATTGCTTAAAATGGACTTCTCTGGTAAAATGTTGTCTAAGGCACTGAAATATTCTACTACAATGTTTTTAGATATAACAAGACAAGCAAAATTAAGTTGGAGACTGGGAGAAAGGGGAAAAGGAAAGACAAGGAATTCTCAAATATGTACAGTAATGTAATAAATAGAAAATCAAAATTATATTTTCTACCTTAGAATTGGTAAAAGGGGCTTATATTTTCTATAATGAAATACAATTTCATTTATCAGAATCTAAAAGGAAAAAACAGAGTTGATTTGAATATTGGTTCTATTTCACTATCTTTTCCTTAACACAGGCTAATTACCCTTGATAGCTGAATAGGAAATTCGAGGCTTAACATGTTGGTGTGAGAGTCTGGAAGTAAGGATCTATCCCAGTAACAAACGTATACTGATGTTTCTAATTCACTCTTCTATAATTCTTAATTTAAATGTTATAATTTTCTATATAAATCTGTAGTTCATGCTAAATATCATTCTTTGAGTCTTTAGAACCATTATCAATTTTTCACTAATATTAATCATGCCCAATTTATGTTTTGACACATCTACCTTACTCTGGAATGTTTCCAGATAGATATAATGCAAAATTTATTAATGAAGTTTGCTTGATTTAAATACATTTTCTTATCAAAGCATTGTTTTTTGTGGATTCTATTCAAATATGTAATCTATCTGATTCCCTTATTCATTGAAACTTCTGGTAAAAGGGTTAGTGTTGTTCTTCAATGTTCAATCTTTAGTCAAGGGCTTGGTTAAAACAAGCATATTGGTGTAATTTTAGAAAATTAGTGATAAATTATGATGGAAGACAGAATCAGAGTTCAAATATACTTCAGATAGTTAAAATGATGATTACAAATTGACAGGTGCAATTTAAGATAAACAATTGTAAAGTCCCACATTCAAGTTTAAAAAATAAAATTCAGAAATTGTAATGCATCTGATATGAAAACGTGAAAAACAAGCCTTAGAAATATCAGTTAACTGCAAATAGAAGTGTCATCTGAATTCTTATAGGGATCATGTGAGCATACTTTCTGTCTATTTCATCTGTATATCAACCATAGTTCTTTTAAATAGCCTTTCACATGGCATGGTCAGGTAAATATAAGCATTAAAAAGAGAGGAAAGAGATCTGCCTTCTGCCTTCTGCCTTCTGGCTCTAAAAGGTGCATGATTTGTGGTTTCACATGTCTAGAATTCAGTGTCTTCCTGTATCAAAACAAGAGCTGGTCTAACTCATTACTAAGATTTCTTTTAGCTTTCATTTCCAGTATTGAATATGAATTCATGTAACACAACTGCAAATAAGACCGGTGTGTATCAAGAGAAGGCAACTCGGATAATGTTGGGATTTTGTGTCTCATAAACCATTTGAAGGACTTTCGTATAGTAAAGAAAATAGATATATCTCAGAAGCCAAAATGTGAATCAATGGATGAATATTATTGCCAAATTTTTTTTATTTTACTAAAATAGAGAAATGTCACCTACAACATTCAAAAACTCTGACCATCTGCCAGAGAAATTTTAGAGAAAATCTCTACAGTCAATAGGAGATAGAAATAAATCCAGGTTCACCTTTGAATATAATTTGGATCTTTCAATTGTGCATAATACAAACATTTTGTAAGTAGAATTAGAGCCATTTGAAATAGTTTTAAAAGATTTGAAACAAATTCCTTTCACAAAATTTAAGAATATTGTGCTAAAATACTTCAAAAAATAGAAAAATATTTTGTGATAATGCTTTTCACACAAGGATGTCTTATACTTATGGGCATGCTCTGAAATTGGTAGATTCATTTCATAATTCACTTGACCAACATCTCCCTCATAATCCCATTGTCCCTATCTATCAATAATAGGTCTTCATGTCCTATCAATTTCACCCTCTGCTAAGTGTCAGAATTCATTAATCTGAACCACTTAAAATCCATGTAAAGATTTGTTTATTTCTCTCTTCTGTAAGATATTTTAAACAATGCCACAGAAAAAATCCATTAGAATGGGAAAACTTGATATGAAGAAAGGAAAATTCCTAGATTATCATCATTGAGTAATCAAGAATGAATGAGATCTACTGCCCCCATGAAGTAGCTGACTTAGATCTTTAAATTCCTAAGAAACACTCAGTATATTTCAGAAATACAAGCTGAAAAATATTTATAAAAACATGAAACTTCTTCCCAGGATTGAGTTTGAATTCTTCAGTAATGATAATTCTGATACTTATTTTAATTCATTAATAATGTTATTGAACTATTTAATTAGTAATTGCCAAAGTTAGCATTTATTCAGCATGTATTTTTATAATCTTTGAAATATATCTACAAATATATCTACAAGGCCTGTAATTATTTTCTAAATTTTAAATCCAGGGAAACCGAGGCTCAGAAATGCTACATGTTGCCACCAAGTCAATAACCAGAAAGTATTGGAAGTGAAATGAAAATCCTGGGTTTTGGGCTATAAAGTCTAGTCCTTTTGAATACAATCTGCTAAATCTTATTTAAAGACCCTCCTCACTACCTTCAACCATACTGAAGAACCTAGAAATACAAGACTACAGAATATTCAGTCTAGGAGAGGCCTTAGAATCCTGTTTAAATGACTTACTAAAATCCACCCAGCTAATTGATGGGAAGCCCAAAATTCCTCTTGTCTTACCAAAGCCACATAACTATTAAATGGTCAAGACAATTGAAAGATGAAAAGAATGTGAATTTTGTCACATGTCTTAGATTCTTCCAACTCTTTGTTATCCTAATAGAGTGGTAGGTTGCTTATCTCTTTGTATTCTGGGCAACTAGGTGTCCATTACTAATGAAGAATCATAAAATTAACGCATACATGTTTTAAAATGAATTACTTTGATGGACAACACCTGAATTATATTGGTCTGCCAGTCTTCTGGTACAAACTAAGACCTTTTGTTTGAGTATGTGTCCTTAAAGAAGTTTTCAGTGTTCTTTCTTGTATAAACCACAGTTTAAAAATGTGAGTTTGGATTTCTTTAAAATGGAGCAAGTTTCTAAAGATTGGTGCAAAGCAATATAAATGCAGAGTTCTTCTGTGGTTTTATTATGTGATCCTCTCCCCAAATTTAGAGTTGCTTCCCCTACAGGTGTTAATAAAAAGTATTCCAAATTTGAAAATACATGGGAGGTGGCATGTTCTTTCAGTGTCATACTACGATACCATTTATAGGCCCTGCCCCAGTATTAACTATAACAATTTTAGCAACATATGCTTTGGGTTTTGTTATTTATTATTTAATTAAAACCCAGATATTGTAAAGTTACATATTAATTTAGAGATTTCTGACCAAGGGTTATGGTTTTGATGTGCTTTAGGACATTGACCCTGTTTAGTAACTAACTTCGCAATCTTATCCTAAATTTATCTTTTTAAAACTCACAAAAATGTTTTGTAATGCTCTTGGAAACAGTTTTATCACCTTACTGGTGCCTCATTAATGAAGTTATTAACATAGTGGTTTCTGTTCATTTTATATTTTTATGAAAGCCATGTTAAAAACTTTTGTAACATTTATACATTGACATACATAATTCAACAGATACTTTTCATTTTACTTTTTTAAGTGACTTACCTTTGTAAGGTCTTTTCAAAGCATTTAATTTACTTTCATACAAATAATCTGTTTTTTCTTTTTGCAATCATATTTCATAGGTTTATATAAACTAAAATTATAATTACCCTAACAAACTGGCATAATCAAGGTTGAGATAAGTACCTAACTTAACTACAGGAACAGAAATCCATGGAATAATAAGAGAATAGACTAATAGTATTGAGAATTCTGTGTGTCATGGCTATCATTGTTATAAGTTTATACTTATGTTTCAGTCTGGAGAGGCTGTACATTTTCTAGTGGAAGTGATGAAAAGGGAGGGTTGAAAAGTCTGTTTATCAATAGACTTTATGAGAATAAATTGGCACCAAGGAGCAGAAAGAATTCCCGCAGAAAAAGCCAATCGTGTTTCAGAATTGAAGTACTATTAAAACATAATCAAGACCTATTTTCCAGAAAAAGAATTACTAGCTCTTTGAATTTAGGATTTCAAGGTAGGTTGTTGTCTGGAAAACAATATAGGTAGCACATGTTTGCTGCAAATTTGGCCAGTGAAATTTGTCTGCAGTGGAGACTTGTGGGGTTGCTATGGATGTGGAGGATTTAGTGTTCGACAATGGTACTGTATCATAGCAAGAAAAACACCATTTATAGCAGGATGATAGATGTTAGGGATGTTCTCCTCTTGGGAAGAAGAATAGTGGACTTGTGCTTTGGAGTTCAATTCCTGAGTGTCTGGAGATTCTTCAATCATGGGATAAAAGTGGTGGCAATAGGGTGAGATACAATATGCTGGTTTCCCTGGTAATCTCCTTGGTGAGGGCTTGAGTCCATTTTAATTTACTTTATACAAATAAAGGTGACTGTATTTATGCCATGACTGTGATGTAGCTTTTCATACACTAAAATGTTATCCTAGGATAAAAACCCTTACACAAAAGAATTCAAGAACACTGATGGAATTTCAGGCATCAATGAAGGTAAAGGACCTTATTTTAGGATTAAGTGCTAGGCCCAATCCCTTCACAGGTATATTATAGCACCGTTTTAACTGTGAGAGACCAGCTTTATAACTAGTTATACTTAGGACATAAAATACGTAATAGCATGTGGTCTATCGTGAGGGCTCGTGGCTATGGAGAAGTAAGATTTATTGAGATTCTCTTGTCTCAGTATATTTAAGAAATATAGGAAGTGGCCTTTTAAATCCCTTTCATATTCTATATTATATTTCTTTAAAAGATTTTACAAATCCCAGATGTAAAAAATTGGTCTTCCAACTGCACTGATTCATTGCTTCCAGAAAGAGTGAGATGATGAACCCTTTCCCCTTCAAGTTACTTTTTTTCAAAATATTTTAGGAATTTTACAGTGAATGCCACTGATTATATCAAAGGCATTGGCTGTTTAATGCAGGGACACTGTGTGTGACAACTTCTAAATGAATAAAAGAATCTAGTCTTGAAATCAGTGGTCCTCACCTAGGATGTCTAATTTGTATGGAAATGAAGGCACTTAAGGACTAAACAAACAGGCCTTTTGCTATTGTTGTTGTTCCCCTTCCCATACACAGAAGACAGGAAATGAATTCCAGCACAGTTCTATTCAGCCACTTGGTTCACTATTTTAACTTTATTTCCTAACATATACCAAATGGCAAATAATTTGGGATTATTTAATTAGACTAAAATCTAATTCTTAGATATTATCTAAAATTTCTTTTCATTAATAAAATCAGAAAGCCATCTGTACATAATACGCCAGATACGTTGAATCAACAGAGTAATTTTATTTGTGATTTGATTTACCCAACACCAGTGTACTTTCAAGCCTCTGGGTTTTTTCCACCCTATATATCCAAGCCATAACTCATTCTCTTTCCTAGTACCACTATATTACAATTTATTGAAATAAACTAGATTATGTATTTTCTAACTACAAAGAATAATGGTTATCTAGCTAGAAAAATAAGTCTTTTTAATAGATAATGCCATCTTATTCATGTTTGCTGAAATTTAATGGCAAAAGCAGCAGACCTTGAAAGAATGCTGGTCTTCAGGGAATTTCCTTAAATTGGAATCTTAATCCAACTATAAACTAGTTAGGGAAAGCACTGATATGCAGAGTACCTAATAGAATTTTGACAGTCCATGCATTCTGTGGGGAATTTTTAAAAAAGAAAAGGAGGGATGTATTTCCCTGACCATGTACAATTGATTACAAGCCTTTCTCGATTAAATGTTATAGGTTCAGAAAAATTCAGAAAAATGGTGATAAAAAACATTGCTAAGAACTCAATGAAATCATTATATAATATACTGTATCAAAATACTACATATTATACAATAGCAAGAGTATTACTCAAATTAAGAACATATTTACTATTACTGGGCAGTCAGCTAAATGTTAGTTTTCCTTTTACTCCCTAACTATGAAGACTATACCTTTAGTTTACATGAATTTAGATTATAATTCTTAAAATTCTGAGTTTATTTTCACAGTTTTCCCAAGAGCAAACAAAAGCTGAATAACAACTTTTGTTATAACAAAATATAACAGCTCCAGTTTACAGTGTCCAATATACTAAAATATGAGTCCACTAAGCTAAATGACGAATCTACATACATGAACTCAAAGGATGCATTTACTGCTCAAAACAATTATGGGATAAGTACAATAAATATTGCCATGTTAGAGTTAAAGTAAGACCCAGAGAGGTAAAATGAGTAACATACAACCCCATCACTAGAAATCAGCAGAGTTGGGATCAAACCCAGCCAACTTGACTCCAATGCTCATGCTATTACCACTGCAGTAAACTTCACAGAGCTGGAAGAAAATAATTTTTGCATGTGGGATCCCAAACCTAGCTAAACAATAATAACGGTAAACTGCAGAAATAATATATTTTCATATATCTGAAGACTGAGGCAATTCATCATCCATAAACTTTTCTAAAATAATTTTTTGACATTGCTGCAGCAAGATGACAGATGGGTACAACTAGGAATTATGAAAAAAATTGTTAGTACTAGTTAATACATTTGGAAAATGCAAATAATTATCAATAATAAAAAAAATTTGTAAAAAAAATCCAAGAGAAAGTTCAAATTACAAAAAACACAATAATAATTGCAACCAAAGAGCCCCATAAAATGTATAAGTAGATGGGAAAAAATTGTTGATTTTAAAGCACACATAAATGAACAAGTAATAATGAAAATTAATGAAAACGGACAATTCCCTTTTTATAAAGTCTTCCAGGCTAGTTAAGTTTTTATTGATAGTCAAGACTATAAACTTCAAAGAAATGGTAGTATCTATGTTACAAAAAGTATTTTAGAGCAAAGAAAAGGGGAGAAGGCATTTAAAATCATTTTATTAGGTGACTTTTTATGACACTAAGACCAAACAAAAATAAGTTAATAAAGGAAAAATTTAGGCAAATCTCAATTATGAAAATAGGATGCAAAAATACTAAATAAATATATACCCACTGGAATGTCTTCTCCTATACTAGGGGTATGGTAGCACCAGTTTGAAGTCCAGAGGCAAGGAAACCCATCATATTATGGCACTATTGAAAATGCTGGATACAGTATTAGCTACATTTGTAAATGCTTCTCAGTGACAGAGGCAATATATTAAAAAAAAATCAATTTTCAAGGAAGATGTGAGAGTTACAACTTACTTTCAAGTTTCAAGATAGTTTCAAGATATACAAAGCAGAAATGGATAGAATTACAAGGAAATTTGACAACTCCACTATCATGTTATATATCTTAAAACATCTTTTATTACCAAATAGATAAAGCAGTCAAAAAAATCATTAATAGTATAGCCAATTTGAACTATACAATTAAAATTAACTATACAATTAAAATTAACTATACAATTAAAATTTAACTATACAATTAAAATTTTGGTTACTGTATCCAACAATTAAATAATTATCTATAAAATAAGTTATTGCAAGTACAGAGTAACAAATTTCGTAGATAATATATCACATGTACTAATACTAATACTAATAAATTAAAATTCTCACAATACAATAGGGAAGAGGCTTGGGAAATCAAAAACAAACCATCAATCTATGGATCAAATAATAAAAATAATAGGTATAAGTAAATAAAACTGAATAAAAATATACCATCAGAAGTATCTAAAGTAGTCAATAGAAATGTATGGCCTCCATTGCTTATAATAATTTAATAAAAAAGAGGGTAAAAACGTATGAGTTAAACATCCATGTTAAAAAGTTAGAAAAGAATAACACACTAAATCCCAAAGCAGAAGAAAGGTAATTAAAGAAAACAAAGAAACATGAGAGAACTATAACAATGCCAAAGATTTGGTTATCCTTTGAAAAAAAATTAATGAAATTGACCAATTTCAGGAATGATTAACCAGAGAGATAAAGAGGTGAGGGGAGAGATAATGGAAAAGTAAGTGTTGTGAGGTGATAAAATGCTACATTTGAGGAATACAGAATTTTTTTGTACCTTTTTATAGTTTTCTCAAGTCTGAAATTACTTCAAATTAAAAAGTTTAAAAATTACAAATTTTCAGGAAGGTTTATATTTTATAATTTTAACTTACCTGAATTTTATGTTTCAAATTAGGGGTTCACAGAAGTGTGTCAGTTAAAGAGTATCATACTGCATAAAAATAATCTAAAGACATTGATTTAAAATTAAATCACAAAATGTGAAGATCTGGAGTCAGGAAAGAGCATAGGATATGCAGTCTTGCTCAAGGATGACATTCAAAAACTTTTAAATACAAAACACTGCTCAATGGCATTTTGTCAAGTATTTCCACATTTGTAATAAGATTTATATAATAATACATGAAAGGAAAGTGATCTGCTTTACATGTATTTTACATAAGCTGGGCTGTTTCTTAGGAGTATTATGAAAGATTTTCTGACAATGTCAGGAATAATTAGATTTAGGTTGTATTTGAACACATATTTCCAAATTCCTTTGTGCTTTGCCAACAGTTGGCTGGCATCTACCTGAAACTCTCAGATAAAAATACCCAGGAATTCATTAAGAACTTGACCATGAATAGTGGAGGTTTCAATTGATTTTTGGCATTTACTTTTTCTTTTCAGGACTAAGCTTTCTAAATTGGTATGTCTAAATGTCATACCTTTATGCGTATGTCATAAGAACAAATCAGTTAGTCTGAAGGTCAACTGTGTTAATAACTTCAGAAAAGAATCACATATAGAGCAATCATGAAAGAAATAAGAATTGTTTTCCAATGTAATCATGAAGACAGCCACATATATGAACTTATTCTATCTCCCACATCTAGGTTACCTTGGGTCTATGGTAAGAGACTCTAATGCATTTGAGGATTAAAGGATCTTTCTTTTCAACTTTCAGACACTAAAAAATACCATGGCATAGTTATATCATAACCTAAAATGAATTATGATATTGCTTGACAATTTTTATTTAAATATATGTATTTTAAAATGAGACCAGATGCATATTACTTTGTTACTCTTTATTATACTAAAATGCTTACTTGCTCACTTTTAAATCAGAAGTGTGTTTTACTTATTTTTTTTTTTGAAAATGGATTTAACATGCAGATGTTAGAGGAAGTTGACTCAATTAATAATCCAAAGGTCACAGAGCCTCCACTTCCAGTAAATATCCCTTTTGCTTAAACACCTAACTGCCCACATATTCACTCTTTTATAATAAATAAGTGAAGGCCTCCTTAAAAATGCAAATGTAGTTTGATAATTTTGGAAAAACCCTGGCATGGAGAGTATTGCCAAAAAAGACAAATTTAGATGAAATAATGATGTGAGGACCCTGCATACTTAAAGCATAGCCGTGAAGTCCAGGAAGTTTTAGGTCAATAAGTACAGATACTACTATGATGGAAAAGGGAAGAGTTTTTATTTGTTTTAATAAATAACCTACACATCTTAGTGATTCCCAGCAGCAAACAGTTATTGTTATACCTGTAAACTGAGGGCTGGTTGCCTCTGGTCTGTGTATCTTTGGATTCTGGGGTGCAAACTTCAGAAGCAGCACACAGTGGAACACAAGCTACCATGAGAATGCACGGGCATAGACATTAAGACAGGATGTTCACTAATGAGGAGCAACTGAAGCACAGTACGCATTTTATATATTTACAATCCATAGTGCAAGCCGTGTGCCTAGTAGGTTGTAAGTACCTCATTTCAGAATGAGGATTCAGTCATTTTCAACATAATTTTGTCATCACTGTGGGCATTGCTGAACTTTGTCTGATCCCTGTGGTCCCAGAAAGCAAAAACAATTAAAAATCTTCCTACCCTGTGTTCTGGATTAAGGCTGATGGCAAACAACACTCTGCCCTTGAATGTTCCCACATAAGACAGTTTCCATCCTTTCCATCCTTCCTCATGACTTCCATCAGACTCTTGGATGACTCTCTTGTTTACCTGCCTCTGTAAAACCCAGGCCCACTTCCTTTTCTTTGACAAGTTCTTCATTAATGAATGTTTTCTCTATTGCTTTAACCTGAATAAAATCATTTCCTTAATTCTGTCTTTCACACCATAACTGTTAACAAATGGGAGAAAAGGCACAAATATTTCATATTTATTTGACTTTGATCATCTTTCTCAAGGAGAGTAATTTTTTACCTGAAACCAGTCTTTACAAACTTGGGTAAATGGGAATTAAAGACCTGTCTCTACATTTCCTCATTCTTCTGCTTTTCTCCAGAAGAAATCTTTTCTGTGACCTCTTTCTGATTTCTATGGCCTGATTCTAACCCATCTCTCCAGCTCCATGTCTCACTCTAGCAAAAGAGATGCTGTGTTGCCCCCATGGTGCTCACCTAGCCCTTCCGAGTCACACTGGTCTGGATACTTTGCAATATTTGTATTTGCCCCAATCAAAGAAGGCACCCGAACTTTTCCCTCTTGAAAAGCAAAATATCTATTTGTATAAAAACTTAAAATTTCAATTAAGATTTTTACTGTCTGAATGTATGAACTAACTACCTATCCCTAGCTTTTCTCTTTATGTCTCAATAATTTTTCAACTGCCTCTAGTGACAGTATTGCTGATGGTAACCTCCTAAGTGGGAAAGCAAGATATGTTCAATCTTTAAGGGCCATAATTCTGACAAAGTATAAATCTGACATGGTATCTGGGAGAAAAAGTTTATCTGTAGGGCTTTTCTTGAACTCAAAATTAATTGTTATGTCATATTTCTGTTACTTGCTTCATATAATGATCTGTACTCAGGGAGCTCTAAACAGCTGTCATTAAATTCCTGTGACACCCCACCAAAGGAATGCCATGGAACCAAGTTGGTGTTCAAATGACACTCAGACTGAAGTCTTTTGTATGCATTTCCAGGCTCTTTCCACCCTCGAATTAAAGACTTTAAAAATTATCTTCCAAATGATAAAAGTTGTTTTAGAGTTAAAACTGAATTTTTTTCAGGGATACTACATGTGAATTAATAGTTTAAAAGAAGGACTTTAGTGACCTTTTCAAATAGGAACAGGCAGAGAGAGAGGGGTGTTTTTTAGCACCAGGCTAATGGATGGGGCTGTCTCCGTTGAACTGCTTAAGTGAGAATTTCAATTATCCTAGCTGCTATTGCTGTCACTGGCAGATAAGCCCCTTAGGTAAACTAACAAGGATGATTAATTATTATGAATGTGGATTTAGAAGCACTTTAAGCCAGTGGTGAAGAGATTTAGTGTCATTCTGATCACCACCAAGGCCAAAGGCAAAGATAAAGCTTTGGGAAGGGTCTGTGGATATTTTGCCACCTTAAGAGAATGAAAATTGGATATGACTCTACTCTCATCATTTACAGGGAGAATGATGATTCTGCAAATGTCAATCAATTATGTATATTCAGAAGATTTCTGTGTTCAGAAATGACAGCAATAATTTAGCCATCTTAGAGAAATTAATTTTCAAGCTTTAAAAAATAATATATACATAGTTACATGCAAGAGGGTATATACAACATTTAGGTATAATTTAATGGATAATATGATAATGTCCTTTGTACCTGACTTCCAGCTTAAGAAATAAGTTAGAAGTCCCCTGTGCACTCTTCATCAATCACATCCCCTTCCTCCACCCCAGAGTTACAAATTTTTTGAATTTTGTATTAATTAATCTTTGGTATTGGTTATAGCTTTATATATATGTGTGTGTACTAAATAGTAGTTACTCATTTTTCTTTCTTTATTGAAATAGGATCAGGGTATATGTGACTCATTTCTCTTTAAATATTAAGTTTTTGAGATATATCCATATTGGGGTGTCCAACTGTGACTCATTCACTTTCAGTCCTCTGTGCAAACTATTTTCCATTACACTTCTTATGGAGAAAGCTTTGGGATATAACATATTAGTGATGTGAGCATTCTTATACAAGCCTCTCAATTCATACGTAGAAGAGTTTCTCTGGAATATGGACTACTGAGTCATAGTGTATGTGCATCTTCAAGTTTATGAGATGGTGCCAAATTGATTTCTGAAATGATTTTAGCAATTTATATTCACACCATCAGGGTTTAAGAGATTCTGCTGCAACACACACTTAGACAATATTTGGTAATTTAAAATCCATTTTTGGAACTGGAAGTTTTATTAGTAATATAGCAGAATCCCCCTATTTTATAAATCATAAAATTTTTGGCTCAAAGATAATTTGTGCTTCTTACAGGTCACACAGGTAGACCATACTTGATTTGGAAGTAGAAACCTTGTCCCCTGATTTTGCATTTAATGGCCTTTCAATGTAAGCACTTCCATTATCAGCTTCTTAACACAGAAGCTGGGGTTCCAAGTAACAGAGGTTATTAATCAGGAATAATTGAACCTTTAACTTGACTTTTTAAGGAAGTCATTATTTCCCTAAAAATTAGGTGAGATTCCTTTATTACTTTAGAATTTATAGAAATATGTAAATAAAACAAGATGCCCTGTGTTTAAACTACTGTTGAGAAATTAAACTCTACAGTGTTTAAAATCAGTCAGAAAGTCAGGCTGAATGAACAGTGGAAGTGATTTAAAAATATCAAGGGAATAGGTGAATATGATTAAATAGAGGAGCTCTATGAATATTTCCACTCTCAGAATTGTGGATCTGAGAAATATGTTGCTAGTTATGTGCCTAATATCTAGACTATTGCTTGTGAGAAACTAGGAGCCCTTACAGTAGATTATCTTATATGTTCCAGTAAAGTGGATTTCCTCCTGCAGATTATCAATTTTTTTCAAAAAATTACTGTTCTATACCATATATATTATTTCTAATATTTATATACATATATGTGTGTATAAATATATTTTTCTATACTATGTAATTTTTCTTTAATCTCAGAAAGCAATTCCGTAATGGGGTTCAGTTGTTACTGAAATTTGTACAGAATGATCCTAAATCTTCCAGTGCCTATATTCCAATCTAGGTTATTTGAAAGTAGAGAGAAGATTTGGGCTTCTGAGAAATCATTAAAAAAATCACAAATGTTGGAGCAACTGCATTTGGTAACAAGAATCTTTAGTAAAGGAAATGGAAATAGTATGTACTGAGAGTTTAGAATGTACCAGATTCTCTGTCAAGCACTTTTCATAAATTTTCTTACTATGATAATATTTTGTGTGGCATGGCATTCTCATTTTATATTATCCTTAAACAGGTCAAATGATTTATTATCATCACAAATTTATAACTGGCAGATTACTGAAGTTGACCACTGGAAAAGGCAATTATTTTATAGGAGGAAACCAGAGTCATTTAAGATGAGAAAAAAAAAATCTCTTGTGATGTAAAATTGAAATCACTGAGTATTTTAGTTTTGTTTTTTCGTTGTTGCTTTTCTTTATGTCTTTTGGATTGAGTCATTAGACTTAGGGTAATGTTGCTATCCCCCCAAAATGTCTTATTCTGTTCAAATTTGAAAATATTTTTCTTTTACTATTTTTATAATTTTTGTTTTTGTTAATTCTGTAGTTCCAGCTAACATATACAGTATGATTAAATTTTATCCTAATTTTCCCAATTTGTAGAAAGTTTCAATAATCGAGTGTTCCTTCATCTATTTAATTGCAATTCAAAAGTGTGCTTTTGGCTCTCATGTCAAGTGTTGACCTCTTCCATTAAGGCAGAAGCTCAATGTTGTATGGCCATTGCCATTGCTCTAAACTCATGAAGATCCTAAATCATTCAAACCTTGAAATCAGCTTTTTTTAAATTAAAAAGCTGCTTATTTTCTCATTCTTTTTTTTAAATGGAAGCTTTATTTTGTTATTTTTATTTTTTCATTCTTTTTTTAAAGATTTATATTTATGTATTTATTTATTTAGGCTGCACTGGGTCTTAGTTGCGGCACGTGGGATCTTCGTTGCAGCATGCAGGATCTTTTAGTTGTGACATGTGGGCTTCTTAGTTGAGGCATGTAGACTCAGTCTCAGAATGCAGACTCTTACTTGCAGCATGCATGTGGGATCTAGTTCCCCGACCAGGGATTGGACCCAGGCCCCCTGCATTGGGAGTGCGTAGTCTTACCTATTGGACCACCTATTTTCTCCAGGGTTCCTATTTTCTCATTCTTAACATTGCATAAGAGTTGTGTAATTATCAATGCTTCATTGATTCATCTCTCTCAAACTCCTTCTCTTTTCCCTTGTTCAAACTACCATCCTCTTACCACCAAGGTAACTGTTGGGCTATTCTATTTGTAGTAATTTAACCATCACCACCATCCCACCCCAGCACTTGCATATATTGTGCCTGGGCTTTCATCTTTTTCATTTCTCTAAAAAATAAATGTCTGCTTTTTATGCTACCTAGGAATGAAAGGCAACAAATATAGCCTGGTGGATTAGAGGTGAGACACATGGGTTCAAATTCCTGTTCTGTCATTCTTTATCTTGTGCAGGTTTGTTAACCTAGTGTTTCTTCATCTGGGGATAAAATTAGTACATAACTCATTTATTTGTATAGAGGATTAAATTATTCATGTGATAATCTAGAACAAAGTAATACCAAATGACTTTTTTTTTTAACATCTTTATTGGGGTATAATCCAAATGACTTTTACTCTAACAGTAGATGTCTATGTGCTGATATTCTAGGCTTGGGAAGCAGGATCATCTCTTCTTTATGCATGGATGTTCTGACCACCTCCCTGTTTCTTCCCCTCTTCCTAATCTCCATACTTCACAGTGTTTAGTGCCACCATTCCTGAACCTCTCCTCCATATAAGACTCTTCTGTAAAACATTGAATTGATAATTCCTCCAGTAAACTAAATCAGTAACAGTCTTCTAAGAGCTTTCTATCTTGCCAGAATATGTGTCGAATTTTTTCTTCACTAGTGGTCTCTCTCTTTTTTCTTGATTTTTATGATTTTATACCTTTTTCATGGTTTTCAGTAACTTTAGAGAAATCTTAGTAAGGATAGGAAAAACTTGTAATAATTTCAATCTAACATAATTAACGCTGAAAGGACAAGCATTTACTATTGTTATTTTAAATTTTTTATAAGTATGTGTTGAATTATATTATATTGTTTTAAGTTGCACTTTTAAGATTAATGGAAAGTTGAATGTTTTTTATATATGTGTATATATATATATAAGAAGAATATATGTATATTCTTGAATGAGTTATCTGTTCATATGCATTGTCAGATAACCGCTTAGGGTTTTAAAACTATCATAAACCTGAATATATAGACTTTTATTTTAGTTCTGCTTCCGATACCTACCTTCTGAACATGCTATTCAAATTTGCAGAAAGAGATGAGAATGGCCAGCTAAAGATAGTCTGCTATGCCTACGTGAATAATGTAAATTAGTAAAATTTCTTTTTTGCTTTTTACTTTTCTTTTCCAGTCTTCCACCTGAACTACCAATATTTCAGTGTTAATATTATACAATATCTCAAGTATCCTGATGGATTTGCTATTCTCTTTAGTGTTATTTCATATATATTTCCACTCTACATATTCTTAAATAAAATGTTACTATTACATTAATTCAAGATAGGTGTAATATGCCTTATATAAATTAATTTACAATAATGCATTCATTATGATAATGTGTGTATTTTTATTCGAACAAAGACATTTAAATTTTAAACCAAGTAATGACTAGTGCTGGATACTCTAAGCAGGATTTCATGATCTTGGTATAATATTTGTTTGTATAATTGGATGAAGGTGTTCCATTGTATCTCTTCTACTAAAACTACAAATTCTGGACTTAGATTATCTCAGACATTAACTAATTGTTTAACATTTGGTGGAATATATTTCTTCTCTGTTTTTCAGCTTGTTTATCTCTAAAATGGAGTTAACAATTATACCAACTTCATAAGATAGTTATTGATATTAAAATAAGCTAATGTTTATAAAGCCCTGTGAAGAGTTTTAGTGGAGAGTAAACAATATACAAATAATAACTTTTTAGTATTATTATTGTCTATTGATTTTTAAACATTTCAAAGTTGTGTAAAGCTGAACTTAAAATATTTTCTAACTAAAATTAGAGTTCAAGATCTAAATAGCTGAATGTTCAGATACCAAATAACTTCCAGTGTTGCTTGTCTTCAGTTTTCTCTTTTCTTTTCCAAGTGATACTGAGCAGATAATTGGAGATATTTAAATGTGTTTTAAGCCATTGAAAATGAGAAAAGCATGGAAAGATACCAAGTAATTGAACTGAATGGCCAAACGTATCTTTTCCTGTTAAAAGGGTTTTTTTTTTTTTAAGTAAATATGAGATCTCAGTAACAGCCCCATCAACAGTGATTTATGGCAGAGGGATTTTAGCCTAACCAAGAAAGCCAGAGTTTGTATTTTCAAGAAGACAGATAAAGGCAGTGATGAAATTATATTCTAAGCAACATCTATTCTACTCTAGAATAGGACAGACATGGAATTAACCAACATTTTCTTATTCATTCTCACAGGTAGTGAGAACTGATTATTTTTATGTTCATTCAGCATTGAGGAAATAGTGACATATAAGACAGAAAATTTCCTTTCTCTCCTGCAGCTTACATTTCAGAAGATAGAGGAACACAATAACCATACAAATAAAAATTTTTAATCAGATAGAAATAAGCTATATATAGGAATTTTAAAAATTAGGATAATGTGATAGGTAATAACTGGATAACCCCTTTATACTAGAGGGTTAGAAACCCTCTCCAACGAGATATCTTTTAAGCTGATGTCTAAAATATAATGAGTTAGATATAAAATTTTAAAGTTTTTTTTTCTCCATGAAGTCAATTAGGGAGGAATGCAAAGACTTCTTCTTTATAAAACCCTTTGCCTCTTTAAGGAAAATAAATAAGTAGCTTTAGTTAGTTTAAAAATCATTTGTTTTCAACTATACTCATTGTGCATCTGATCTACATAAATGAAGTAGATTATTTCCTTCTTCAAAGAGGAAATCCACACAAGGCACTACCCATGCTACTTAAGGTAGTCTACTGATAGGACGGTAGCTCAATATTTTCCTACCCCTTCTTTACCAATTTTGAGGTTGTGGGATGAGCATTCCAAATTTTCATTTAATTACAGAATATGAACACATGTGTTGCATTATTCTGTTAACTGTTTAAACAAAAAAAAAAATCAGCTCTTGAAGACAGTCAAACAATATCTAAAGATTATTTTATTAATTTGTTATCCATTTAGTCTGCACTGGTTCTAAAGATGTTTGTAAGATCTATCAAAATTTTTCAGGGTATAGTTAGATCTAATCTAGATAACAATGAAAGTTGAGTAAATTATATGCTCTGAAAGGGCAGAAGCATAAAATAATCTGTTGTTAAAATGTGATGTAACTATTGTTATTAAATAAAAAATAGTTTTACTGACGTAACTCAATCTCTTGCAGGATAACACAGACATATTCCATATTTTTTTTCTTTTTTTTTAAACATCTTTATTGGAGTATAATTGCTTTACAATGGTGTGTTAGTTTCTGCTTAGATCTATTCCATATTAAAAAACTGGGTTGTCCTGAATCCTTAGCTTAATTAAAAGATGAGTGAGGAGCTGTAGAGACTTTGAGTAAAGAATAAAACATGAGTTCTTTAACATGGAGAAGGATTTGTGATAATGAAGCTAATGTGTGGGAGGGAAATTGTAAAATGTTATATAGAGGAAATTGTTCTTCATATTTCTCGGGGCTAAATTTTCTATGTAATATACTTTCAAATGTGACTCAAAACAAATATTTAATGATTAGGAATTTTACAAAGCCATTATGTGTATGACATTTTGCACTCCTTATTTCAGAGAAGATTTTGTTTACTTGGAAACTTAGGGCAATGGTGAATTTGAATGTTGCCTTGAATATGCTAGTAGTGAGGATTATTTGAGTCAGGACATGATTTATCTAATTGTGGGTCTCGAATATAAGATGATATATTCCGTGTATGAATGGTTTTTTCTTCATTTTCTTTAAATTATCTGATTTAAGACTAGCATTAGCAAAAAAAAACAAAAAAACTATATCTGCAAAGGTTTATTCTTTTTCTACTTAAATAGTTAATTCAGACTCTTTAACACTATTTTTACATCATATTTTGGCTGAAGTCCCAGAATATGTATTGTTAATACACATTTCATTTGGGTTACATGGCTGAACAATGTTAAAATTAATACTTAACAGAAAGTACATGATCGGCCTATAGAGATGTTCTGTGTGTATGAATATGTGTGTTTGTATGTGTCTGAAGGAAAGAATATGTGTATATGTAAGTGTGTGTGTGTGTGTGTGTGTGTGTGTGTGTTTGTGAGAGAGAGAGAGAGAGAGAGAGAGAGAGAGAGATTCAGTATACATTAGTGGCTAGTCACATGAATGCAAAGCCTGGACCTGAGACATCTGCATAAGTTAGTGAATCTCTTTAACTATGAATTTCCTCATCTGTAAAATAGGTATAAAATAGGACATATATTATGGAATTATTATAAGTGCTAAATGAGGTAATATTATTAGGTCACTCAGTACAGATCATGGTACATATTAAACTCTGAATAAAATTTAACTGTTATCATCCACTTTTAATAATATATGTAAAGCAAAAGAAACCTTATGTTTCAATTTCTACAAGAAAAAGAAAAAAATGAATTTAAATTGGAAAAGAAGAAGTAAAGCTTTCACTATTAGTGGATGACATGATACTATATACAGAAAATCCTAAAAATATCATCAAAAATTATTAGAACAGATAAACGAATTCAGTAAAGTTGCAGGATACAAAATTAATACACGTAAATCTGTTGCATGTTTATAGAGTAAGAACATGTCAAAAAGAAATTAAGAAAACAATTCCATTTACGAATGCATCAAAAAGAATAAAGTAACTAAAAATATATTTAACAAGGAGGTTAAAAACCTGTACACAGAAAACTATATGACACTAATGAAAGACATTGAAGACTAAACAAACAAATGGAAAGATACATTAATCTCATGGATTAGGAGAATTAATATTGTTAAAATGACCATACTGTGCAAGGTAATCTACAGATTCAATGCAATTCCTATACAAATACCAATGGCATTTTTCAGAGACCTAGAAGAAAGAATTCTAAAATTTGTATGGAAACACAAAAGACCCTGAATAGCCAAAACAATCTTGAGAAAGAACAAATTTGGAGGTATCATGTTCCCGGATATTAAACTATACTTCAAAGCTATAGTAATCAAATCAGTATGGGACTGACACAAATACAGACACATAAACCAGTGGAATTGGATATACAGCCTAGAAATAAACCCACACTTATATGGGCAATTAAACTACAACATAGCTATATATACATGTATGGATATATTATATAAATCATAAAGCAAACTTTAGTCTAGGAAGGAAAATATTACAAGTACTACTGAAACAACCATTATTTATTTCAATGTTTATCATATCCTTGCTTTTCATTAGATTTTGTTAGAAATAATCATAGTTATACAAATTGCTTTTTCATGAAAAGTTAACTTCTTGAGATTTATTCATTTTTATATGTGCAGCCAGTTCATATGTTATCACTAGATTATGTTAGAATATAACCAGCTGTGTTAACAAATTAAAGAAAATAAATCATACATACTCTAACAAAACCTTTTTATATATTTATTTTTTAAACTATCAATATAAGAAAACTTCTCCAGTCCAAAAAAGTTACTTACAAGTGCTTATTCTTTACTTTTGTGATATATAAAATCATTCCTTCGAATAATAAGGCAAATAAAAGAATGCCTTCTCTCAGCATTTTTGCTCACAATTACGCTGAAGAGCATAAACAGTTCAATAAGACAATGAAAAGGAAAAAAAGTGAAAAACAGGAGAAGGACAAAAAATCAACACTGTTACTATTTATACTCAGAGCTACTTTTTCCAATTGTTTTTATCAGTTCTTGTAGTTTACTTTTTGCTTTTCCTATTAGGCATTATGTCTTTTTTTGAATTTATTTTTCTCATTCTTTTTTCCCCCTTATATTGGTTTAGAAGTTATACTTTCTATCACTTTAGTAGTTATTCTTGAAATTTAAATGTGCATTTTAATTTAGTATTTAAAATTAAACATTAACCATGTCTAAATTTGATCAACATATTTACACTGTTCTTAAAATATCAATATATAAGGCCCTATGAAAGCTTTAATTCTGATCACTCACTTGTTTTATTTAATCCATGATCGAGTTATGTCTAATAATGTTTATGTTTTATATTTTACTTCTATCTTTCTATCTTTTGCAATCATAGTTTGCATGGATATAGTTTCTTGGCTCACATTTTCTTCCTGTATCTCAGAACTTTATCAAATGATTTTTCTTCTTATTTAAGTACAAATTTGGAAGTTCTTTTAGCTAAGATCTCTTGGTGGTAAACTTCTTTAGCTTTTGTTTGTCTAAAGATATAGTTGCTTAACAGTCTGAAATTGCTTCACTAGGAATGTAGTTCTGTACTGAAAACTGTGTTTAAGATGACGGTCCTGTGTATTCTGGCTTTATGTTTTGCTTTAGAGTATCTGCTATCAGCCTACTGGTCATTTTGTGGATTGCCTGTCTTTTCTATCTGATAGCATTTAACGTTTTCTCTCTACAGTTAGTGCTTGTAGTTTTGTTTCAAACTAAGTGTTTATTTTATTTTATTATCTCATTTGGGAGGTATCAGACTTATCGAATCTAAGGCTGGTGTCTTTCAGCAATTCTAAGTATATTTCAGGTATTATTCTAAATATTGCTTTTTATTCTGTTCCTTTTATTTCCCCTTCTGAAAACCTTATTAGACATATGGCAGAATGTCTCAGACTCTCTCTCAGATCTATTTCCCTCTCTTATTAGGTTTCATCTCTCTTTGTGCCTCTCTCTGGATAATCTCAGATTTGTTACAAAATTCACAGATAGTCTAAGTTGTTTATCCTCTGCTACTTTCTACTTTATTGGGTTTCTAATTTAAAGATTAGATATTTAATTTTTACAATTTCCACTAGGTTCTTTCTCAAACTGGATTGCTTATCTTTGATGCTTGTTCATTCATGAGACATTCTGAATCTTCTTTTATTTTTCTTAACATATTTAAAAGCCTTTTCAAAGATATATCTGATCATTTCAATATATATATATGCAGTTTCCTACAAAAAATCTGATATTTGTTTTGCTAATATTGTGACAGTGAGCTGTGTTTCTTCATGTGTTTACTACTTTTTGACAGTTTCTGAGCTCATGATCAGAATTTATTTGCTCTGGAACTTAATATGTGAGAATTATTTCAGGATTTAGGCTCCATTTCTCCAAATATGATTTGCATCTCTGCCAACTACCTAGGGACACTGCCAGCATAGGTCAGTTGAAATTGTTCCACCCTTTCTGTTTTGGCTTTTTTGCTCTCTTTTGCCTTGCTTTGTTTTGTTTGTTTTAAATACATATGGAGTGAATTCTAGCCCTTAACAGGAGTGAGAGTAAATTTGTGGTTGGGTTTTCTCAGTCAAGACATTTTTTTCCTTTTGCAGTGCTCTATTGGAGCTGGGTCTGAGACAAATGAGTACGTCCATTAACTGTGAATTAGCTGTCAATTTCACTCCATGATCTCTGTAGATCTGTTCTTCACGGTGAATTCCTTAGCTGGACAAACTTTCTCGGGTGTGTCACAGTCTATCTCCTGGCTTATGATGACATTTTAGTCCTATTAAGTCCAAATCCTAGGTTCCCTGGAATGAATGCCAGCTCCACTGCTATCTTGGAATTCCTATTTTCTCATGGTTTCGGTACTCTAGTATTTCTCTTAGTTGCCCCCAACTCACCCATGCACTGTAAAAAATGTTTCTGATATTTTATCTAGGCTTGCAGCTGTTTTATTTTAGGATGTTTCTCAACTATATCTAGTCCATAATATTTATGGAAAAGCTCCTCAGTATTGTCTTTACTGAAAGTTTCAAGGGGAAGCTGGAGAGGGAGAACTATCATACATTTTGCAGGGATGACCATAAGCTTTCTCATTAGACATTTTTCTTCTCCATAGTCCCTCGGTCCTACTTTAGCTCTCCGAACACCACAGATTCTCTGCTGAGTATGTGGGTAGAATTGACATTGGCCAAAGATGAGGCCAAGAGGTGGTAATATGAATATGTGAAGGGTAGAGTCCATGAACTCTTCTGTATGCAAATCTACCTTTAGTGTATTCTTTCACATACAGAATTTTCTTTTTAAACTAATGGTCTCTACTGCATAAATAATTGAAGTCTTATACGTGGATACTGTTGTAGTTATTAAGTTTTGCCATTATTATCTGTAACTAGTAAATTAGAATCGAATTAAAAATAAAAGTATTGCAGATTCTTAGCTGAATAAATGGGTAGGATTAACTGACACGGGCCAAAGATGAGGCCAGCAGGTAATAATATGAATATTTAAAATAAATTTCTTGCAGACATATGTCTCTTGTGAAAATAAACTTAGGTTTCTCATTTATTCAAAGACAAAAGGGGGTCTTTAATACTAAGCATAAAAGCCTGAGCATCTAAGAGTTTTATCCGTGAGCATTAAGTTTAGAGTTATGTCAGGGAATTGGCTTCTACAAAATGATTTCACTTCTTTGATATGGAATGAAGAGGATTTGAAAATATAATTTACAACACATGGGACATATGTTATTAAATATATGGGGAATCTTAAAGACAAGAATCTTCAGAGTTTTTTTTGTTTTTCTCTCATGATTCTAGAGCATGGGTATTGAAACTTTCTATTTAGCACAAAAGATGAGGTTTAAATACACACTGCACATAGAGTACTATTTTTAATGAGAAATGTAGTAACAAAACTGTACAATGATTAAATGTAGATTATAGATAATGATCATATCATCTATTAACAGAAAAAAATACATCCCAGAATTTAATTCTACCTTTGCAAGGAAAATGCTGGCTCATGGGAGTCCTTCACACTTTTCCGAAGACACTTTCCAGGTGTCCAGGGTCTTTTAACTACAGAATAAATTTGGCACTCCAGTCACTGTAAACCAGCCCTCAAGGGCTTTTAAAGACAGGGATTGGGGAGTTCCTTTGTCATTAGGTAAATAACAAGTGGTGATGTCTGACAGATTAAGTAGCAGCCTCTCAACCATTTACTCTTGCTATTACTGAGAGTGGCAGGGAGTTTATAACTCTGCGGCTGTGGAATGAGACCCCTTTCCAAACTGACAGAGCCTAGCTTGCTGCTGTAGCTAAAAGACAAGGCAGTTGAGGGAAGCCTCATCCCACTGACTGAGGATCCTTAGGCATTCAACTCTCTTCACCTGGTTCGTGTTGCTCTTTCCTACTGCTCTCCAGATGGGCCTGGATAGAAGGACAGGCTCCTCAATGCTTAGAATTGTTTTCTGGAACATCTAATGGAAATCAGTGATATCATCTCAGCCCTGGAATCAATCAGGAGCAGGCGTGCTCCAGTATAAAGAAGTCCTGAGGATTTTGTTCATCTTCACAGCTGTCAGAGAAGCACCAACTGTAGTAACACTGCATATACATTTTTTTCTTAGTAAAGATTATTTCTAAAAATTGATTGCAAAAAAAATTTTTTTCTGCCTCATAATTTTAGACAAAGAAAACCAAATTAGATTTATAGGTAATTTGATTTTGGTTACAATAACATTATAAATAAACCGAGGTAATGTAGACAATTGTTTTTATTTAAATCAGAATTTCTGAGACAATAATTTTATATTATAATCTTTAATATGAGCTACATAGGTGTTTAGTGCAATAAATTCATAAATTCAGATCAGTTGAATGAAAAGATAATCTAATGTATGTATTTTGAAAATTATGTAAAGAAAAAATGCTAAGTTGAAGTATACTATCATAGACCAATTTAATATCATTTTATAAAACTTAAGACTCAGTAAATTAATCTGGACTGTAATTAGGATGCCAACTGTTTACTTGAATACCAGCACAAAAAAAATTGGTTAAAATTGTTTGAAGAAATTTTATTCCATCATAAAGATGAAGAAGGTATTAAATCACTGACAAAATCCATACCCATCACTGAGGCTGTCAGGAATTCTATAGCCTTACCCCACTCTATTGTTCCATTGTTCTTTGGGTTTTCCTAAATCTGTGTCAGATGGCATTGCCTTGCTCTTTCCTTCACTTGACATGCATGTTTCCATCTCCACATTATGGTCCTGTTTTCTCTCTCCATAGTGGTGTAAGGACAAAAGGTGATGCTCAACTTTATGTGCTGCCTTGACATCTGGTGAAACCAGGAAGGCCTCAAATGGTCTAACTGCATGTTTATCTCTCCATTATGCGCCCATATGTAAAGACCTGTAGTCTAACAACCTTCTTATCAAAGAGATCAAGCACAGTTTTTAGTTACTCCAAAGCAGTGGGTTAATTTTTCTGCCAACCCACAGAATTATTCAAATAAATCAACCACATCCTCCCACCGGAACCAGGCTCACCCCCTCCTCTTGATGCTGCAAAGCCTGCCTCCCACAGCTACTGCTTGTGCACTCTGTTCCCAAGTGTAACCCTTGTGTGGTGACATGGTGTGGGCACATCTGTGTTCCTCTCCCCCACGCTCTAAGTAAATGTGGTTATAAGCTGCTCTTGATCTCTTCTGTCTAGTGTTGGATGTTGTGTGTTTGGTCATCCCCATCACCCTAGGGTGAGTATCCCTCCCTCACCAAATGCGTGAATTGGAAGTGATTAAAACATCCATACATTCTTTAGCCACACATCCTTTATGCTCAGTTCTTCCTTTTAAAAGAAATCTTCCTCATACAGTGTTAAACACTTTCATTGATTTTTCAAATCCCAACTTAAGTTCCATGCCCTTAATTTCAGCCCTTCTAATGTAGAGCTTTGTCTCACTATAGGACCAATATGACACTGTGTCTCCTTACTTACTTGTAGTATGTTTAGACTAGTCACTGGGTCCATTGCTCCTCTATTCTGTACAGTCCATAAATTGAATATTTAGTCAGCAATTGTAGAACCAAATTGATGTGGGGATAATAAAGCCAGATGGTTTATTTCTTACCCTGGACCTCACCTTCACTTGTAATCTGGGACATCTTTTTTATGAATCTTGCTTCTGGATCATGAGTGAGAATAAATATATATTCCCCATGACAGCTAGAATAAAACAAATTCTTGAAAGTGTATGCTCCATTGATAGTGAGGTCAATGCATTATTTTTGAATATTGGGGACGGAATAGTTTAATATTATATTTTAATATTTATTTCATTATTGTTTTCAGCTTTTTCTCTAGATACAATTTTTTTTTTTCTCTTGCTGGCTCCAGATCTCATTCCTTAATATATGCATACACCAAGCTGAGTTTTTGAATTACAGCTATTCGTTTTTTACATCCTCCCTGTCGGTATTAAGTCTGCGCTCTTCCTTTATAGTGAGGAGTCCCAACTTCCTACTGAAACAGTAGTTCCATATTTATGTTGTGCATAGATTTACACAAGGATGTAACACCATTAGTTCAAACTCTTCATTTCAAAATTTAACTTATATTTTCTTATACATAGCTTGTTTCTCAACTTCTATATTTTAAACAAGAATATAGTCACTTCACTAGTTATTTAGCCTAAAACCTTGGAGTCATTTTTTAAATTTTTTCCCTTCTGTTTTTGTATAATCACATAACTAGTAAGACTTCTTGGAGCAAATACAAAGACTGGACTGACTGGAAAACAAAAATTCTATGTGGAAGAGATGGTTCTTAAGTGGCTTCACAGATAGTAGTTATTGGAATGCAGAACATATATTTTATATATTTACATGCAGTGTTCTTATTTACCCATATTTGATTGCTACTGTGAGCAAAAAGAGACAAGTTATCATTTTTTTGTCACTTAGTTTTTCTTCTCAGGTAAGCTTACTTGATTTGATATTGTTTCAAAAGCAATTTACATCAAATATGAAAATAATTTTCATAAGCTCCCATCTCCCTAAAATTAATTATGACTTAAAGAAGAGTAGTACTGTATGTAAACAATGTCTATTAATAAAATAGAAAAACAGAAAAAAATAAGCATGACTTTGGTTTATTTTCTTAGATTAATTTTTAAATGATTGGGAAAAAACCTTCATACAATCATTTTTGGTACCCTTTTTCTCTTTTTTATTGGCGACCAGGGGACTAGTTGTCAACTCTAAAGCATAGATAGAATGTGGACAAATTTAAAACGTAACAATGTTATATCTGTGAAATGCATTTAAAGTGTGAAATTATTTCACCAGCTTGTCTTCTCAGAAGCAAACACAAAAGTATAGACACAAATATGCCAATGGTATAGACTTTTATTTATGAGACCATGGCAAATCTCGTAACTCACAGATGTATCTCAAAAGAAAGCTAATGATTTTAACAAGATTTGATTGGAATATATTTACAACAATGTTTCCATATATTGACTGTGAATTGTGTTCTCTATTTTAATACTGAGAAGTATCTGCAACATATAAACTATATAATAAACTACCTTGTTCTGAGGTTAAGCATATACCTGAATGCAAATTAATTTAATAAATTCTAAAGTGACATGTAAAATATGGCTTTACCCAAATAGGAATCACTAAGGATACCTATTTCCCATGATTACATGAAGATATTAGTAAGTACAGTAAGGTATTATTTGTGTGAAGCATTAGCTTTATTTTTGACTTTATAATTGAATCACGGACTTTGGCAATATGATTTCAAGGAAAACAAGATAGACCTATTTAAAGGAAATGTCTACAAAATTTTTTTAGGAATATTAAGAATAACAAAGATAAACACAAGAAAATTGAATCAAAGAACAGTATTTTAACATACTTTGGATTTGATGTTAAAATTGAATACCAAATGGAAACTGAACTTGAGAATTCCTTGAAGAGACAAAACCATTTTAGCCACATACACGAAACTAAATCTATCTTAGTTCATGAAGAGAAATGAAACTTATCTTAGGTTATTCCTTGTAAAAGCCTCTGAAAATCATAAAACAGACTTATGTCATCTTCCTAAAACTGGTAAGAGATGATCACTTTTAACTGATCCCCTGCTGTCTGGAAAGCCCCATTGTAATAACCAATCATTGTAAAGGGTAAACAACCTTATAAACCATCTTGTAACTTCATGCCCCTGAGGTCATATCAGTTTTTATTTCTGAAGGCTCCCAGTTCACAAACTGTTCTTATATGCACAATAAACTTTCACTAAATACGATTCCTTAATTTGGTGGTTTTAATTTTTCCATTTCTGGATTTTTGACAGTTTCCAGCATCAGAAATGGGATTTAAAGAAGACCCCCAACAACTCTGAGGACAGTGAGAAAGCAAGTGCCTGTACCCACAGAGCCCATTCCTCTCACTGCTTTCTCACTAACCCTGGAATTTGAGGGTAAGTCTCTCTTCAATCTGAGCTCCACTCTCCTTGTGTTTAGAGCTCTCTGACTTTATTGTGCAACTTGTATTTTGTTTGTTGAAGCTTCTTGCTATGCCACCCTATTCTGTCCTAAAGGGGGTATGGGAAACACGTGATTCCCTGTGTCTGGGGACAGCTATTGGAAAACGTGGCCCCTCATAGTGAAGACGTCTAGGGACTCTAAAGGCAAAGATGGGTTCCACCTAGTCTAAAACTATTTTTCCATCTCTTTCAAAAACAACCGTTTCCTGGAGGTATAACTTCTATGGATCAGGATCTTGTGCTTTTATGGAAAATGGTTGAACTTCTGGATAATTTGGAATTGTACTGGCCAATTTTGGGAAACTTTAACTTAGATAAGTCCACCTTAAGGGGCACCCTTGTTAAGAGAGATCTCAGACCTCTAGAAGACAGTGTGGAATGCAATCTTTGATTGGTATGCAGAAATTTCTAGAAGATAAATGACTCCAAAAATAGTCTCCCTCCAAAAGAATCCTTACATCATGCAAATAAAAAATCTTCAGTAAAAAACTTTGGCCATCGACATACACACACTGCTATATGTAAGACAGATAACCAAAAAGGACACTGTATAGCGCAGGGAGCTCTGCTCAGTATTCTGCAATAACGTAAATGGGAAAATAATTTGAAAAAGAATAGATATATGTATATGTATAATTGAATCACTTTGCTGTACATCTGAAACATTGCAAATCAACTATAGTCCAATATAAAATAAAAATTAAAAAATAACAACACTTTGACCATCTGAGTAGGTAATCTTAACTTAGTCCATCAGCCAAAAGTACAACTTAGATCTAGCTATTCTTTTGAGTTTTGTATTATTGTACCTGAGACATGACAAAAATTTTAAAATGAAAGCTATAAGATCTCTGTTTATGTCTGTCTGTGTTTATACATACTTATGTATGTATGTATGTATGTCACGTATAAATGATATTTCAAAATCAGTTCTATTTAATTGGCTTAAAAAATAAATACCTATGTAAATTAAGTATTCCTAAAACTCTCAGAAATATAGAAACTAATCCAAATGTTTTTCAAGTTCACATGATCTGGAATAATCTTTGATAAATAAAAGCTAATTTAAGTCTGTTGATTTAATAATCACACTCGTTCTCAAAATTCTCAATATTAAATGTAATACAAGTATCAACTTTTTCTACTTGGGTTTACTAGTCAAAAAAGCTCATACTATCCCTATGTTACAAAATTTGTCAACAAGAAAAATAACTTAAGATGATGGTTAACTCTTTGACATCTAATATAAGCATTGTTAAAAATAAGTAATGTATGGGCTTCCCTGGTGGCGCAGTTGTTGAGAGTCCGCCTGTTGATGCAGGGGACACGGGTTCGTGCCCCGGTGTGGGAAGATCCCGCATGCCGCGGAACGACTGGGCCCGTGAACCATGGCCACTGAGCCTGCGTGTCCGGAGCCTGTGCTCCGCAACGGGAGAGGCCACAACAGTGAGAAGCCCACGTACTGAAAAAAAAAAAAAAAAAGTAATGTAAATAAATGTAAAAAAGGTAAAAGTTTATACAAGGTTAAACTAAATAATGGATTTTCACTGAATATCTAAATTATTTCCAAATAAGATAATATACTGAGGCATTGATTGCTGAACATAAGTTTAAATTTGTCTACTCTTGGCTTCTTGATTTTTTACAGAGAAACAAAAGATGTGTGGGTCTATTAATAAATATGTTTTTGCCACATTTAAAGTTGTATTATAAAAAAAGTCTCTAAAAATATGTTTTATAATTATGTATTTATAAATTTGCTAATCTACTATAGGATGTGAATATGTGATAGTTCACAATTTCCTTCTTCCTAGCTTTCTCTGGAAAGTAAAGTGTAGTTAAAATATGTAATCAATATGTAAAAATACAGCTACTAGAAATAGTAAGAGCAAAGGGAAACAACTTTGTATACAAGGTATGGGAAGAAAATGGGATGTATATTTATATAAAGGGTATGCAAGGAATACAGAATGTATTTTTGTTAAGGAAAAAAAAGAGTAATGCTGTCTAAAATAAAATGATTAATTGTTCCAGAAGAAGAAAGGAAAAGAATAAGACAAAGCTCAAATGGATACAGAAAGTTGCAGAATATGATATAGATTTAGTGTTAGCCAACTATGGCCCACAGGCCAAATCTAACCCACCATAGGTTTCTGTAAACAGAATTTTATTGGACTAGAGCCACATACTCATTAGTTACTTATTATCTATGGCTGCTTTTACACTGGAATGGCAGAGTTAAGTAGTCATGATGAAGAACAAATGGCCTGCAATGCCTGAAATATTGACCATGTAGCTGTTTACAGAAATGCTGGATGACTGTTGATCCAGAATCCACAAGAACCAAATCATGATAGACACAAAAACATTTCAGGTGGTTAACTTTAGGGATAAGTTCTTATTTGTGTTATCATTGGTGATCCTTAATTCCTATTAGTTAGGAATTTTGGGTTTTAGATAATACTCAGAGACTTCGTTTTTTGCATAACACAGACATATTTAGGAAACTATAGATATATTCAGTACAATTATCTACATTTCTTTTTATGAATTAAGCATGTCGTGTCCTTGTCCCCAACACAAGGACATTTTCTCTAGATTACTTGGCCCGTAAAGTTCAGTAAGATCCCTGTAAAATGACTATGGTTTTACCAATATCCAAATATTGGATTTGGTTTTACCAAATCCAAACTGGTTGGTTTCTAGTAATTTATTTCAAAAATCCTTGATGGGGCGGGGGGTGGAATTTGGAGAAAGAGTCTGTATTTTGTGTGATTTTCAAGAAATTTATCTCAACTATCAGTTTGGGTTAGTAGAGATTTTATTGTGCATATTCTATTAGCACATGTATTCCTTAGCTTTTTTGTGGTTTTAGCCATTGCCCATTTACTGCCAATATCAGAAGGCACCATTAGATTTTCCCTTTAGGAGACTGGGAAATTTTGGCTTCACTTTTCCTCAGGGCTTATCAGGAAGAGCCTGTGGAACTCTTCACTTCAGCAATATTTTTCATCTAAGGTTATGCCCTCCTACTTCCCTTCCCACCAAACACACACGTGGCCAGCTTCCCTGGTTTTGTTCTCTTTTTTTTTCTAATCTCTAAATTGGAGCTCATAGACTTTCAGACAAAACAAACTACCTGTGATCCTGGCTCTAACCTCAAGAGGCTGACAGTCTTTCTCTTGATTTTAGGAGACAGAAGATAGTTAAAAATACAAGGTCATGATTGATACATGGTCAGGGAGAAACACTGGTCAGTAACTGATATGGGCAGAGGGATCAATTTATAGAGGCTTCATAGAGGAAATGAAATCTAAGAATTAAAAGTCAATTGCTTTAACTTTGAGTAGTAATAATAATGGAATTGAGTAGTATTGTAACTTTTATCTTTAGATTTCTTGTGCCAGATAATCTATTTGTTTCTTTATTTACTGTTCTATTCTGTTGTGTTCATGTCCTATATTGTCTAGCTGTGTCATCTGCATTCCAAAATAATACCCTTGAGGATAAAAATCTTATTTATGAAATTTATTTTCACATGACACTACATAAAAATTTCCATGTGATAAACTGATGTATAAAAACAGTGAAAAGACACAAAAAGGTCTATATTTCATATGCTCGAAAGAGACTACTATTATGTTATTTAGCATAAGCTAAACCATTGTGATATACAGACCCAAATTGTTTATGGGCTCAAACACAGTAGAAGTTTCATATTTGCAGCACAATCTAGCACAGGTGTCCCTAGTTGACTGTTAGCTTTTCTACACTTGTCTTTCAAGAACTAAGGCTCCTTCCATCATGTGCTTTCGTCATCTCCTGGGTGATCATCATTTTCAAACATCATAAGCATTACATAAACAATAACTTTATTAATCAGTGTTCCAGAGAAACAGACCAATAGGAGATGGATGTATAGGTATAGATAAGAGGAAGTTTATTAAAAAAATATTTTTGCAGAAACATTTACCTTAATTCACATTTTATACATCTGGTGGGTACAACAGCAAATTATTTGGAATTCTGTTCAAAATCAAAGCTGTACCTGTAGATATTACTTAAAGTAGAGTACACATAACTGTGTGCATTTGTGTTGTTTTGTTTTACCAAATTTCGATCATTTCCATGATACCATGCACCCAGCCTGTGTATTTTGGTATTCACCAAATAGCTATTGTTTCTGCAGGTACTTCAGCTTACAAACTGCTGAGAGGTTTACTGTGAACTTTTTCCAAATTTCCAAATGAAGGCAATGCTGATGGATATATAATAAGAAGAATGGTGAGAAAAGTAAAGAGGGCTCAGACCTGCTTCTTATAAGTCTTGCCCAGAAATCATACTTGTCACTTCTGCTCACATCGCGTTGGCTAGCGTTCTGCCACGCAGCCAAGTTTATCTACAAGGGAAGCTGTAAATACCTTTAATTGGATGTCCAAGAAGAAGAGAAGGTGAATTTGTGGTAGATAGCTAGGAGTTTCTCCCTCAGCCAACATCAGGGTAGTTCATTTTTCATGAATGTAAAATCTCTGCACGTATTGATACTATTCTCTCTGACAAATACCTGTACTCTAGGTACTTCTGAGACAGACTAAGCTTGAGTTGACAGCCACTTAATAGCTTTCAAAGCCTCAACTGAAAGAAATACTATTTATGGAGGATTTTGTGCAATCATTCCATGCCTCTAGGGCTATGTCTCAGGGAAAATTTTGCCTCTCTCCACAGGGGACATTTGGCAATGTTTAGGTATATTTTAGGTTGTCACAACTGGGAGAGTGAGGTTGTTGGCATCTAGTGGATTGAGACCAAAAATGCTGATAAACATCATCTAATGCACAGGACAGCTTTTCACAACAAATAAATATCAAGCTCAATATGTTAATAGTACTGAGGTTGAGAAACCCTGCTCCATATATTCTAGGCTGTTCACTCAAAGTGAAGCTATGTTATTAGGAATGTGTAAGTGGATCTTATTATAGTATATTAGTATATTGTATATACTCTACTATATTGATTACTCAATGGTTTATATGCTAATGTGATTCCTTTAGATTGTACTGGCAGATGTTACAAGAAATTATGCAGTTCATCTGTATATTTATTATAAGGGAGGTGTATCACATAGTGTTAATTCTTTGAGGAGTTGTAGCAAAGATCTCTCTCTTTTATGAGTATCAAAAATAAAATCAGAGACATTAATTTCTTGGGTTGTTTTTGTTTTTTTTACATCTTTATTGGAGTATAATTGCTTTACAATGGTGTGTTATTTTCTGCTTCATAACAAAGTGAATCAGTTATACATATATATATGTTCCCGTATCTCTTCCCTCTTGCGTCTCCCTCCCTCCCTAATTTCTTGTTTTATAGACACTCCTATAATTAATCATATTTCACCATTTGTCTTGTCCATTAGAAAGGTTAGAGGCAAATATGTGACCAACCTTTGAATGGCAAGAGGAGTCATGACGTGTGAATATTATATGTGTTTACTCACTTGCTATTTTTCTAATCTTTTCTGTGTGTGTGTGTGTGTGTGTGTGTGTGTGTGTATGCTTACTACACACCTAGATTCACATTACCTTCCAAACATTTTTGTTACTTTAAATCAATTTTCTTTTAAATATATTTTATTGTGTTATATTGTTTATATATATATATTTATTTTTTTAACTAACATTTCTTTTTTTAAAATGTATTTATCATTTATATTTATTTTTGGCTGCGTTCAGTCTTCCTTGCTGTGCGCTGGCTTTCTCTAGTTGTGGCGAGTGGGGGGCTACTCTTCACTGCGGTGCGTGGGCTTCTCATTGCGGTGGCTTCTCTTGTTGCGGAGCATGGATTCTAGGTGTGTTGGCTTCAGTAGTTGCAGCATGCAGGCTCAGTACTTGTGGGGCATGGGCTTAGTAGCTCCGTGGCATGTGGGATCTTCCCAGACCAGGGCTCAAACCTGTGTCCACTGCATTGGCAGGAGGATTCTTAACCACTGTGCCACCAGGGAAGCCCTGTTTATATATATATTTATATATATATAAATAAATATATATAAATAAATATATATATTTATATTTTTTTCCTTTTTTAATTTATTTTTTATTGAAGTATTGTTGATTTATAATGTCTTGTTTGTTTCAGGTGTAGTTACAGTGATTCAGTTATACATGTATGTCTATTTTTCAGATTATTTTCTGTTATAGGTTATTATAAAATACTGAGTAGAGTTCCCGTGCTATACAGTAGATCCTTGTTGTTTATCTATTTTACATATAGTAATGTGTATATGTTACTCGCATCCTCATAATTTATCCCTCCCCCACCCTTTGGTAACCATAAGTTTGTTTTCTATGTCTGTGAGTCTCTTTCTGTTTTGTACATAATTTCATTTGTGTCATTTTTTAAGATTCCACATATAAGTGATATCATATGATGTTTGTCTTTGGCTTACTTCACTTAGTATGATAATCTCTAGATCCATCCATGTTGCTGCAAATGGCATTATTTCATTCTTTTTCATAGCTGAGTAATATTCCATTGTATATATGTGCCACATCTTCTTTATCCATTCATCTGTCAATGGACACTTAGGTTGCCCCTGTGTCTTGGCTATTGTAAATAGTGCTGCAGTGAACATTGGGGTGCATGAATCTTTCTGAATTATTTTCTCCAGATATATGCACAGGAGTGGGATTGCAGGATCATATGTTAACTCTATTTTTGTTTTTTTAAGTAACCTCCATACCATTGAGAATAATTCTTAAAACAAGGTGGGGTTAAAAAAATAAATAAATGAATTAAATAGTAATGATAAAGAAACCTCATTCTCACAGCATTTGCATTTCCTAATAAATAGCATTTAAATGTGGAAGTTAACTTGTGTAATGTAGCATGACATATAGCAGTATCAGGCAATGAGAATAATTGAACACAGTCAACATATGATTTTATTTTGAACAGAGCTAAAGTGGTAAGGTGGAATCTGGATATACTCATCTGGTTAGTTGGGAATAGATTTCCTAGTCATGTGAAAATTAGTAATATATACCCCAAAATGACGCCAGATACAATACCCACCACTCCCAATTACTAATTATTTTTCTGCTTTTATTGAGTGAAACATCTAAGCTTTAATCAAGATCAGTATATACTTTAATCATCATTCTCTTTAGGATATGCCAAATTACGTTAAATATCTTTTTTAACATGTACTCTTACATCATCATAATTATCATATAATTTTTCAATATTCTCCAGAGTAGTTGATTTTCACTCTTTCCTCCAACATTGCCTAGATTTGTGTAACCTAATGAATTATTGAATGTATGTTTGGCTACACCCATATTTTAAGTTCTTTATGATTTGCTATGCAGTTTAAATCCAAGTGCTATTTTCAAAAATGTTCTAGGTTTTATTTAAAAAAACACAAGCTGTCCCTTGGGGTATTTATATACATTTTAAATGAAAATTCACAGACTGGCAGGCTGTTATCTCTGGCCTGCATAGCACTTTAATTTTTAAAATACTTTTAAAATTATTTGACATCTTTTAAAAATTGGCATATTTCTGGCAGGATAATCAACCATGCTAGGTTATTTCCAGATGGCATCAGTCACCCTAAGATAAATTTTAACCTGAATGCTTTCCATTTAACCACAGACAAACTCTGCCAAGCTTACTTATTTCATTACCTAGCTGGCCCCTGTAGATACCTTGTCTTGTGACTCACTCCCCACCACCATGACTACAAATTAAAAAATAGCAGATACATTTTAAGTATTTGGTTTTTAGTAATGGTTGTTGGATATGACAGTGGCAATACTGAGTCTAGTACCATGAGAAAGCATGTGATTGCAAAACCAAAGGTCATCTGAATACTGTGTCATTATTTCATCTGAGCTGCTTGTGAGTACCAATGAGTACTGGTAGCCATGCCATGAAGAGCTTTGCTTCTACTTCAAATTTGTCTGAAGTAAACGTAGTTTTCAGCCTGGGTATAACATGCTTAGCTCACCAAGATGTCTCAGAAACACATCTTTCTGACTGCAAATGACAGACTCTCCTTCCTTCTCTACCCTTCTCTGTCAGAATTAACATCTACCAAATGAGAGTGAAGCCCCAGAGTTTATAGGTGGCCTCTGATCATGAAATTTTTCATCCTTTGGTAATAATTTTAGAAAGCATCATGGAAAATTTGTCTAAATGCCTCAGAGAAGAATTCACAGTTATTGCAAGGGATGAAGTTAGGGAGTTTAGCTTGATTAGAACTTTGTGATCAAATCATTTGACAAATTGTAAGTAATATTCTGGCACCTGACTTTATTTATATCTTATGTACATATTGAGAAAAAATGGCACTTTAAAAGAATACGTAACATGCAAGATTGCAAAAATTAAAGTTACTATTTTTAAAAATTGATGGCTGTATCACCTTAGTGAATGTGCCATTAAGTTTGGTTCTGGCTCAAAACACATGTATGTCTGTAAACTGGGCACTTTCCCAGAGGTCTGGTCACAGTAACCAAGTTCTCAAGAATTATGAAGAAAAGCAAATGGCACTTTAGAATATACAATGAAAACTATAACTCACATACAGTCTAGGATACCAGTCTTTGCCTAGCCAACATATCAGATTATGGGACATCAGGTCTAATTAAATTCCAAGCTTAGTGAAAACTGTATTTGAAAACATGGAAGTTTTATGATTACAAATTTGAATAGCTTCTAGTTTGAGAGTAATCATTTTGCCAGTGAGATGGAAATCATCATTGTCCATTGTCTAAAATTCCCTTTCTTCTAGGTTATGATTAAATAGACACTGCCATTATTTGCTTTAGTCATTCAGCTAATCACCTCTCTCCCTGCTTCCTACCCCAAAGCATATAGTTATTTTTTGAAAGACTTGTTCATGTATAGAGTTAGGTTATAAACAGAAACTCTCAGTCCTGTCACTTTAATATGACTTGGGATTTATCACTTAAATGATTTGATGTGATTTCTAAAGCTAGTCAAAGGGGGTCCTACTCTTGCTCTCACTCAGTACTTTGCATACAGAGACAACATTGGTCACAGAGGAAGAAACAAGTAAGCAATTCCATTTATTTTGCTTTTTCAATTTGGAGATAAAGAAAATGTTTTGCATGGTATATAAGAAAAAAGTCAAATGACTCTCTGAAATTATTAGAGATGCAACCTAGATTTTCATTATAACAGTTGTTTCCCTACTGCTTTCAGAGAAAATAAGAGAATGTTTCTGAAAAAGCAATTTCAATGAAAGACCCGTTAAAATATAAATATTATGAACTTTCATATTGCTGTGCCTGGAAAAATATGTATGCTTTAAAGTGAAGTCCCCAGAATGAATTAGCTTTGATAGTTTTACTTTTGCATGTTAGATGAAGAAAAACTATCTTCTGTGTTTGATTATATGATGATATGTATGTGTTTGATTACATGCACGCACACACACACACCCTCACTTACACATATTAAAATATACAAAATATACAATGAGACTTTTTGAATCAATTTTGTGCTTCCAGTTAAAAATTACTTTTATTTTATAGACCAATTGGTTTATCATATTGAATAGGTTTTCTATAATTTTGAGATTGGTCATATGTTGCCATATTAGAAGCCCCACATTAGAATCTTCAGTTAAAATTGATTATTGTCTTCTCATAATGCTTAGTTTTATTTTTACTTGCAAATGGAAAAAGCAACCTATCACCTGGGCAAGACACTAACATATACATAGACCCTATTGATCCTATATAGTATCCTGTATTTCTCTATACATTTCTCTTACAATTTAAATAATTAAAAGAATTACTGTTAAAGTGAAACCTGTATCTGGCAAGTGAAATATATTAAGCCATTAGCAACTATAAATATTAGATGAATTAATTTATTGGAATATCTTCAGGTTTTTACTGCTGTTTGACAGCTTAGATTATATCTCTGACACATTTTGGTAACAGATATATATCTTTAATATTTATCCCAGTGTGAGAAACAAGGTAGCAAAAAAGGGCACTGGACACTTTACAATAGGCAAATGCCAAGAAATAGTACCTCACCACAATCATAATAATAATAATTTTAATATTAATAGGTAACATTCATTAGCATATATTATGGGCCAGGGACTCTTCTAAGCATTTTTGTATGTATTAATTTATTTAATTTTTCCAGTAATGTATGATAAAAGTTATGCTACTGTCCTTATTTACACATAAGGAATCCAAGGCACAGAGAGGTTCTGCAATTTGCCCATGGTAACCCACCTGCCAGGTGACAAAATATTGATTACGGACTCAAGAATTCTGGCTTGTAAAATCACATTCTTAATCACTGTGTTATGACACCTTTTATAGCAGTGAAAAGATAAAGGGAAGAGAAAAGAGAATTAAAGTGTTCTAGAGGCCTGTGCTTTACTCACACCTGCGCCAGGCACTGTACTTGTACTTACATCTGATACTGATTTCAAAGTGTTAAATTCTTGCCCTTTAATTTCTACCCATATACCCCTGGGGAAATTCTTAATTTTCATTGTCCTCAGTGTTTTTAATCTATAAATGAAAGGCTGGTACTTCATTCTTTCGAAGAATCCTTCCAGTTCTGATTTTCTGCTTCTATGCTAGTGAAAAAACAAAACAATCTTTTCTTTTTTCATGTCTGTCTTTTCTTTTGCCTATGTCTGACTCTGTCAACCTTTTTTTTTAAGTCTTCACAGATGATAACCTTTATATTCTGATTTTGGAAAATAACACTCTGTGCGTGTTTCTGTGGTAACAAACTACTTGCTCACCTTAGTTTTGTGTCACTTATAATAAATCAGTTGGCAGAAGTAATATCTTGTATAGAAAATCAAAGCAATTTCTAGAGTGAAACCTCCACAATTTGGTTTAAAATTTAAGGGTCACCTATATACTTGGATCTCACAAGAGACTGTTGTTTTTTAACTGCAAAATGTGATGCACAGCAAGCATGGGAAAGAGTTTTTCCTACTGCACAGTAAATTCCCAGTGGCTGCTAAGTCTAAATATAATCACAGGGCTTAGTGATATATATCCAGAGGAGGTCTAGGTAGATTTTGACCCCAATTTTCCGGTGAAGCTAGAACTCAAGCTGCTTCTTACCACAGATTTAGTCTGGGACACTAACAGGAAATAACTCTCACCAGAAACAAACACGTCTCCTGGTAAAACTTATCTCGTACCCAACTTCATTAGAAGAAAATATTTCTACATTTTTTGTTGTTGTTGTTGTTGTGGTATGCGGGCCTCTCACTGTTGTGGCCTCTCCTGTTGCGGAGCACAGGCTCCGGACGCGCAGGCTCAGCGGCCATGGCTCACGGGCCCAGCCGCTCCGCGGCATGTGGGATCTTCCCAGACCGGGGCACGAACCCGTGTCCCCTGCATCAGCAGGCTGACTCTCAACCGCTGCACCACCAGGGAAGCCCTCTACATTTCTTAAAGTAACAAAAGAAAATGAAGAGAAAGCATTTTTTAATGTTTCTTTTCACACACACACACACACACACACACACACACACACACGCACACTTAAGAGAGTTATGAGTTCTTGCACAAATATTTTCTTTTGAAATAATGTTCTTTGATTTTTCTGAATGTTAAATATATAATCAATTTCTTCAAATGAATAACAACTGACAATTACTGAGTTCTGGGTAAAGCACTAGGACTAATTTGTGACAAATAAAACCCTTTCTTACAGAGACAGACAGTGTCTTCTAGGATATCAAAATTTAGTCAGAAAAGAAGTGAGACTGGGAAAAGTTTTAAAGTATTCCATGAGGGAGATAGACTGTTAATGGGCTGTCATTGTTAATGGGCTGTCATAAAGCAGTGGAGCGAATAGAGAATGTTCTATAATGGATGATGTATTTAAATTGATACTATAGAATTTAAAGGCTGTAAATAGGAACAATCAGTCTGATGAATAGGTCGTAAGGAGTCATTTTCAGTTACTTTTCATTCATAAAGTTAAGAATTTTTGTAATCAGAAAACCAGCAAAGTAGTTGATGCTTTTTGGACTCTTTACAATTTATCTGTCAGATCATAACCCAGAAAAATGCACTTTTCTCTCTATTCATTCCACAGGCATTTCACAAAGATTTCCGTGTGCAAAGATAAGCTCAAGCAGCACAAAGGGACAAGCATGCAAACAACCACAGCAACATGACAAGTCCAAATGGATGGATGTATTAAGGATTCTTAAAGAACAGATGAAGGACAATGTGAGTAAGATAAAAAGATCTCAAAAGTATTCACTGAGGAGATAGTATTTGAGTTGTCTTTTAGGATGAAAATGAGTTCGTCAGGAAGGCAAAGGGTAATCTGCTTCAATCACACCTTAGTCAGTCCATTCTGCTCCCAGGATACATATCACATGTAACAATAATGAAACAAATGAAAGCAATTAATTCATGATTTGTGTTAAACCCTTTCAACAAGTTACAGAATCTCAGTCATGAGTCAAATTGTAACCTTTCATTAAGTCAACATAATACTTGTCAGTAATTTGTGAAATTCATTTGTCTTCTTCACGTTGTTCACATAGATGTAGCTTCTTAAATTCCTCAAGAAAGTTGTTTTGATTTAATAGATCTCTGAGTTTTAAACAAGAAAGGTAAAATTCTAAATTTTAGAATTCTCTGCCTGAGTGAAATGAACTATTCCACCACTTTCTGAAATGGTTTATTTATTTTCTGGGGAAGTACAATGTTACTTTCTGATCTCTATGATTAGTCTTCTTTATAAAAATAATTATATAATGAAATATATGTGACATATTATAAGAGACTTTTTATATTAGTTGCCAGGATTCATTCTAATGAAGCTTGGAGATGTTTGGGATATTCTGAAGTTATTTTAAAAAACCAGTTCTCACTTTGGGGGACATCTTAGAAAACTGGTGGTATCTTACAAAACTAAACATGCTCATACCATAAAATCACACTCCATAGTATTTACGCAAAAGAGTTGAAAACTTACATCTGTAGTGAAACTTGCACATGTATGTTTAAAGCAGCTTTATTCATAATTGTCCAAACTGGGAAGCAACCAAGATGTCCTTTGGTAGGTGAATGCATAAATAAACCATAGTATCAGGAAAATGAAATATTATTCAGCACTAAAAAGAAATGAGCTGTTAAGTTATGAAAAGACGTATATGCCTATTACGAAGTGAAAGAAGCCCATCTGAAAAGGCTGCATCCTGTTTAATTTCAACTCTATGATTTCTGGAAAAAGCAACATTATGGAGACAGTAAAAATATCAGTGATTGACAGGGGTTGAATGGAGGGAGAGATAAATAGGCAGAGAACAGAGGATTTTTAGGACACTGAAACTACTCCATACAATACAGTCATGGTGAATACATGTCATTATACATTTGCTCAAACCTGTAGAATGTGCATACAACACCAAGCATGAACGTTGATGTCAACTATGGACTTTGGTGATAATGATGTGTCAGTGTAAGGTCATCAGTTGTAATAAATGCACCAGTCTGAGGGGGGATATTGATAATGGTTGAGGCTATGCATGTGTGGGGACAGGGAGTATTTGAGAAATCACTGTACCTTCTGTTTCATTTTGCTGTAAATCTAAAACTACTCTAGAAATAAGATCTATTAAATTTTTTTTAAAAAGAGTTGTTGGGCTTCCCTGGTGGCGCAGTGGTTGAGAGTCTGCCTGCCAATGCAGGGGACACAGGTTCGAGCCCTGGTCTGGGAGGATCCCACATGCCGCGGAGCACCTGGGCCAGTGAGCCACAATTACTGAGCCTACGCTCAGCAACAAGAGAGGCCGCGATAGTGAGAGGCCCGCGCACCGTGATGAAGAGTGGCCCCCACTTGCCACAACTAGAGAAAGCTCTCACACAGAAACGAAGACCCAACACAGCAACATGTAAAAATAAATAAACACTATTATTAAAAAAAAAAAATAGTTGTTATTTGGTTGCACAATTCACCTTTATGAATGAGTGTACATACCCAGAATTTTTATTATATATTATTATTAATTCACCAAATCTATATGTCATAGTATTCTCTTTTGCTTATTGACTGGTAAAATTACTATGTCAGATGTTTCACACATCATTTTATTCAGTGAAAATATAATATTATTTTAGAGTACTTTCATTTTTATTACATAAATTTATTTCATTAATCATAGAAGTTTTTGTCAAATCGGATTACATACATTAACCTTCAAGCGTTCCCTATTCAAAGACAACACTAAAAAATAATAATACTGAAACTGCTACTTATTCTAAGGTATTCTGATCTCTGGTCATTTTTTATATATGTTCTTTTCTATCTTATTTAACTTTATAGATTTACATATTTGACACATTAAAATAATGTATTATTTATTGGGAGTTTCTTTTTATTTATTTTTCTTCTATATAAAATGATTTACTTCACTTCTTCCAAACCTCAGTTTAGAACTCATTCCTTACACTTTTCCTATTTCATTAGTATTTCATAATTATCACTTACCCATTATGTGGAAATATAGTTGAGGTTGCTTTAGAAACAACTGATTCTTGGTCCACTTTACTTCAAACTTGGCTTCTTCTCTGCTAGCTGTTGTCATTTCAGTAAGGGTCTCTTGAAACATTGCCTCTGTTCTTTGTTTTAAGACTGTAATATATATTTTGATTAAAATCCTTACCTACCAGTCACTGTAATTTTTTACATGTGGATACATATCTTAATCTGTGTGCTGGCAGGAAAATCACCTTTTCCCACCAAAGGCTCAGCTTCCCCAAACTTCCAGGTTTTAAATTTGAAATTGATGTCTTTAAAAAATTACGTTTACAGAGTATTTTGTTACTCCCAAGCTCGTCTACGTCTCTCATTGCCTTATTCATTTATGATTTAGCGGTGGCCTCTTTTCGAGTGTCGTTGTGGTTTTATCTCTGCACTACTGTTCTGTGAGAAGGCATTTTTACCTTCATGTTTGAATAGGTCTTTATCACCTGAACTCTTTTTTAAATTTCTTTTGCCTTTTGACTCCCATTTGTCTTTTCCTTACAGAACTTCTTTACTTAAATAATAAATGTAGAGTTTATGATCCTGGAGAATTTAATGATGCATTATGAATAAAGGAGTGAATGGGAATAGAGAGTGTAAGTTCTGATCTGGTTTATGGTTACAATGTTTTGTCTTTCCTCATAATCTTAAGATTTTCCTAATAACTTAATTGTTCTTGTCTTTTCCATATATAACCTAAAAAAACTTATAGATCATTTCACATCACTCTATACATATATTTAAGACAGAAACCCTAGTTTGAAACACCCATTATTAGATTTCATTAAGGAGGACCTAGGAATTAGATAGGGTGAGATAGTAATACTACGTAAAAAAATGTAAGTCAGAGTTTTAAGCCCTTGCAAAGAAATAAATGAGCCAACGGGACTGTTATTACCTGGGTTGTGCAGCTTCCGTTCCCATTAACTATTATATTGTTTTGAAGTTGGCGATGGTGTTATTTTCATCATTTTTGGCTGTACCTATCCAGTTGCTTTCTTTTCCATGGTTTCTCTTCTCCAATCCTTTCTAGGTCCTTTCTTTTACTCTTCAGCTTGTCTATAGATGTCACCAGCCACTTATGTGCTACTCCACTAAATTATCTCTGCCGAAAGCCCCATTTCAGTTAGAGAACAACAGAGGGAACAACTGGGAGTTATTCAGGGTGGAGTGACACTTACGGTGTTTGAGTGATAGAGAATGCAATTCTGAAAGGGATGGGAACAATACTGGGTTAATTAAGGAGAGCTCTAATAAATGGAGAGTCTGAAGAGAGAAATGATTTTCTATGCTACTCTTCAAGAATAGTAGCATATTACATTCTCAGATATTTGTGAGAAGATCATATTTGCATAACAGATAAAGATATACTCCCTCACCAGAAATATTGCTTTCAGGTTCATTTCCAGGAAACATTTTATTTTGTTACTCCATCAAAATGACTGTTTTCATAATTTTAAAACCTACCTATGATCTATAAGAAGACATATAACATCATGTATTTTGTCTTTTTTTTAAGTTGGATTTTTCCATTTTCTTACTGATTTGTAGTTATTTAAAAAATATTCTTGATAATATTCTCTTGTCAGCTGTGGGGACTGTAACTCTCTTCCCCCATTTGTATACAGAATTCGAAATACAATGCTGTACACATGAAACTGATACAATGTTATAAGCCCATGTTACCTCAATTAAAAAAACAAAGAAACAACAACAACAAAAAACCCTAGCCTGCCCTACTCCAAAGCCCAAAATATAAGGACTTAATTTTCAACTGAAATTTTAAGTTTTATTTTTGACCTTAACATTCTTAATTGACCTGGAGTTGAACTGTGTATGTAGTATGTCTTATGTATGTATGTATTCTTTACTCTATGCATATCCACTTCTGAGAGCTCTGCTTTGTAGGTACTCCCTCATTTTCTCAATGATCTGTTGTCCTACCTTTTCATATGTTCCACAGATACATGGTTCTGTACTTAGACTTTCTCTTCTACTATATTGATGAATTTGTCTACCTTGGGATAATACCACACTATCTAATTTTTAACTTCTTCATAAGACCTGTTACTTTTAAGGTGAAGTCCTGCCTAGGTCCTTATCCTTCACAATTATCATGGTGGATTTCGACTCTTTAATCTTACATGTAAATGTAGAATTTTACATTCCATTTAAATCTCTATTGAGATTTTAATTGGAATTGCACTGATTATGTAGGTTAGTAGGTTGGGAGATAATTGACATGTTTGTGATTTTATGTTTTTATCTGTGAATATAGTATGTCATTTTATTTAAGTCTAATCTAAAATGTCATCATCAGGATTCAGAATTTTACCTATAGAAGGTCTAGATACTATTCTTTTCCCTGATAGCATTTTATTTTATTTACTCTTCTAATTGTTTACTGTTGAATAAAATGCAACTTGTTCTTTTACATTAAGCTTACAACTAACACCTTGTTATGTGCTCTTACAAATGAACTTGTAGATTCCTTCAGTTATTCAAATTCTCTGAAGGAGGACCTTTCTCTGATTCTCAACATTGAAAAGATGGCCTTTCCTCTTGCAGAGTGAGAACAAGTACAAACCTCACTACATTTGTCTTATGAACAGATAGCTCACATTGGAATATGTTTAGTAATGAGGGAACTTGACTTGATCTGTTAGAAGAATCACTAAACTCTAACTGTATAGATACATGGATGCCTCAGAAATCCAGGACCATGGAACTGGTAACACCATACCACACATTTGGGTTTTTTTTTTTTTTTTTTGGCTAGGTATACTGAAAATTATAATAATAGAAAATATAAAATTATATTAGCAATCTGTGATCTCACTATGTGCAATTTCGGGATTGCAAGGGATAGAAATGTGATTTTTTAACATCTCACAGCAATGCTGGCTCAGTGCCCCTACCACCCTCCTACTTTCAGAAGTTCAGTATTTTCCCATTGTTCTTAGGAAGAAGCAACAAATATCCACAGTCAATTCATTCATTTTTTGTGTGCTTACTGAAATAATCTCTTTTATTTTGGAAAAAAAGGCAATGGCCTGATATTTAACATGTTTGAAAGAGTCATACATTTCTCTTCAAATCAGATGAATAGAGAAAATAAAATTGCCTTATTTTAACTATATCCAGTCTGAATTTCTCCAAACCTTATATTCTGGTTAACAGAAAAATAAATACACAAAACTGAAATTCTAATCTGATTTTAAGCTTATCCAACTTTGAAAATATTGATGAAACTTTGTGTTCTTGCTTCAGTCTGCTGGATAAAAGTATTCAGTGACTCAGGAAACCAATCTCCCATTCTTGCTTCCCTCAGACCCTTTTTAAATGACATTAGAAAGGAAGTGAAAAGCTGGGATGCTCTCCTTTCTGTTATGATCTCTAGGACAATGTTATTTGTTGCCCTGGTTTCTGCTGGATGTTTGATCTGGTTTAATTCATGAACCAGTCTTTACTGCCCTGTCAGGAAATGCTGAGTCAGCCTGTGTTCAACTTGGAAAGTCCTCTAGATCTGTGATCTGATACCTCACTGATGTCCTTCCAACCCCAGCTCTGGTGGTCCTTTCTACAGCACTAGATACAGAGTGAGTTTATTCTCAGTGCAGTGGTCCTCTCTGTCACACTTCTCAGACAATTACTTGGCTATTTCTGAGAATATTTTGTATCACATGAGTAATAAGGGGGAAAAAATCAACCTCAAAACTTCCCTCTCCTGACCCTTTTGCACTGCCAAGGCTGCCACCAAAGATTATACAGAGAAGTCATAAGGTAATCTCCTACCAGAGACCCAAATAGACGTGGGTAGGTACAAGAGCTACTTTCTCCTTTAATTACACTTCCTTATCTATCAAAGTCTCCCTTCTAAGGTAAAGTCAAAAGAAGAGAAATTGGGTTGTGAACTTATTTAAAAATCAGCACACCACCTCTCCCGCACATTGTTCTAACAATTTTTCTTGGGTCAAATGGACAAGAATCCTGGCTTCCTTTTCTGTCTTGGTTATTGCTTGTCTAGCTTTTCAGGCCTTGTCCTTAATAAAATCAAGGAATTTAGAAAATCATTCTCAATGTAATACTATTAATTGCAAAATGACTTCTATTTTCTCTCTACTGTGACACTCTAATTCCCCTCTTCCCATAGGCAGATAAATGCTCCAAGTCCACCAACTTTGTGGTCATTAATTCAAAAATGTAAGAAACAAAACCCATACTCATTTTCAAAATGAGCTCTCACACTAACCAAGATTCAAAGAGGAAGGGCTATTAGGAATTCTGGCATTTTTGGACACAAGTTCTACCTCACCCAGCAAAGCAAATATGGAAAATGTAACATGTAGATCTATATAGATCTCTGAATAATGGTGTCCCGAACTCATGGCCATTAAAAAACAAACAAACAAACAAAAAAAAAACTATTGGGCTGGCCAAAAGGTTCGTTTGGTTTTTTCCATAAGATGGCTCTAGTAGCACTTAGCTGTCTTTAACTTCATTCGAAACAGTTTTGTTTGATTGTATTGTGACAGCTGTTTTATCAGTGTGCATTTAAAAAAAGACATAAAAATTGGTGAATTTTTGTGTAGCCATTTTAATATTGAAGATGGAAGAAAAAAGGTAACGTGTTCGGCATATTATGCTTTATTATTTCAAGAAAGGTAAAAACACAGCTGAAAGGCAAAAAAATGATTTGTGCAGTGTATGGAGAAGGTGCTGTGACTGATCAGGTGTATCAAAAGTGGTTTGCAAAGTTTCATGCTGTAGATTTCTCGCTGGACGATGCTCCACGGTCGGGTAGACCAGTTGAAGTTGATAACGATCAAATCGAGACATTAACTGAGAACAATCAACATTATACCACGTGGGAGATAGCTAACATACTCAAAATATCCAAATGAAGGCCAGAAAATCATTTGCACCAGCTTGGTTATGTTAATCGCTTTGGGAATGGAAGAGATCGTGGGGCAAGCTAAATGAACCACCACCAACCATACCAAAGTCCAGTCTTCATCCAAAGAAGGTGATGTGTGTATGGTGGGATTGGAAGAGAGTCCTCTATTATGAGCTCCTTCTGGAAAACCAAATGATTAATTCCAACAAGTACTGTTCCCAGTTAGACCAACTGAAAGCAGCACTCAAAGAAAAGCATCCAGAATTAGTCAACAGAAAACTCATAATCTTCCATCAGGATAACACAAGACCGCATGTTTCTTTGACGACCAGGCAAAAACTGTTACAGCTTGGCTGGGAAATTCTGATTCATCTGCCGTATTCACCAGACATTGCACTTTCGGATTTCCATTTATTTCAGTCTTTATAAAATTCTCTTAATAGAAAAAATTTCATTTCCCTGGAAGACTGTAAAAGGCATTTGGAACAGTTCTTTGCTCAAAAAGATAAAAAGTTGGGAAGATGGAATTACGAAGTTGCCAGAAAAATGGCAGAAGGTAGTAAAACAAAAGGGTGAATATGTTGTTCAATAAAGTTCTTGGTGAAAATGAAAAATGTGTCTTTTATTTTTACTTAAAAGCCAAAGACATTTTTTGGCCAACGCAACAGATATCAAACTACTGCTCTAATTTGCTTTTTTATACATGTAAACATGAACACATTTCTCATGGAAATTTACCTTTAAACAAAATTAATTAGCTTTTTATAGGGATAGTTTTCCTTTAGGGTTTTGCGTCTCCGTTACAAACTACAAACTTTGACTTAATAAAGCAAATAACAAGGTTTGATCCTATAAGCAAATAACAAAGGAGACTAAGCTTCATCAAGGAAGACCATGGGTAGTTATGAATACATTTGATTTAAAAAATGAATCTTGTACCCTATCACATACCATGCACATATCAGTTCTAGAAACATTGCAGAGCTAGATATGAAAGGTATAACAATTAGACTATAAAAAGAAACATAAGGGAAAACACTAATAAATCACACTAAATCAAAACTAGGAACTTATGCTTATCAAAAGACATCATTAAGTGAGTTAAAAAACTACACTGTGAAGAAGATATTTACATGTGTAACTGAAAGTTAGCTTATAACCCAATAGCTAATATACTCAATCAGGAAAAAGACAGTGCACTTAGAATGGGTACTTCACAAAGAAGAATATCCAAATGGCATCATCAGTAAACAAGAAAATTCAAATTAACATTATTCATTAATTAGTTTACTAGAACTGTCAGAACAAAGGACCACAAAATTTGTGACTTAAACAACAGAAATTTATTGCCTCACATTCCAGAGTCCAGACGTCCAAATAAGGTGTCAGCAAGGTTGACCTCTTATAAGGGGCATAAGGGAGTATCTGTTCCATGTTTCTCTTGTAACTTCTATTGGTTTGTTAGTATTCTTTTTTTTTTTTTTTTTAGTTGGAGTATAGTTGATTTAAAATGTTGTGTTAGTTTTAGGTGTACACCAAAGTGAATCAGTTATATATATACATGTATCTGTGCTTTTTTATATTCTTTTCCCACATAGGCCATTACAGAGTATTGAGTAGAGTTCCCTGTGCTATACAGTAGGTCCTTATTAGTTACCTATTTTATATATAGTAATGTGTATACGTTAATCCCAATCTCCCAATTTATCCCTCCCCCTCATCCTACTCCAGTATGACCTCATTTTTTTTTTTTTTTTTTTTTGCGGTACGCAGGCCTCTAACTGTTGTGGCCTCTCCCGTTGCGGAGCACAGGCTCCGGACGTGCAGGCTCAGTGGCCATGGCTCACGGGCCTAGCCGCTCCGCGGCATGTGGGATCTTCCCGGACCGGGGCACGAACCTGTGTCCCCTGCATCGGCAGGTGGACTCTCAACCACTGCGCCACCAGGGAAGCCCTGACCTCATTTTTATTTAACTAATTACATGTACAATGACCCTATTTCCAAATAAGGTCATATTCTGCCATAGGTGGTTAGGATTTCAACATATGAATTTGGGGGGTGGGGGAACACAATTCAAGCCATTACAGTTATTAAGAAAATTCAAATCAAAACCATAGCGGGGGGCTTCCCTGGTGGTGCAGTGGTTGGGAGTCCTTCTGCCGTTGCAGGGGACACGGGTTCGTGTCCCGGTCCGGGAGGATCCCACGTGCCGTGAAGCAGCTGGGCCTGTGAGCCATGGCCACTGAGCCTGCGCGTCTGGAGCCTGTGCTCCGCAACGGGAGAGGGCACAACAGTGAGAGGCCCGTGTACCGCAAAAAAAAAAAAAAAAACACAAAAAAACATAGTGGGGACTTCCCTGGCGGTCCAGTGGTTAAGACTTCGGCTTCCAATGCAGGGAGTTCAGGTTCGAGCCCTGATCAGGGAGCTAAGATCCCACATGTCTCACAGCCAAAAAAAAAAAAAAAAAGAAACCATAGTGAATTACTAGTACACATTTAAAAAGGCAACATCAAGTGTTTTTGAGGTTATAAAGAAACTGGGCTTTCTTCGTATCTGGTTTGTGGGAGTATAAATTAGTATGATAACGGAAAATGTGTTAGCGATAACTATTTCTGATCAATGTATGAATACAGAAATTTGAGTTCAAGATATATGCTCAAATAGAGTGTGTATGTGTGTTCCCCAAAATACATGTCACTAATACATATAGCAGTATTATTTATCATAGCTCCAAAGTGAGAGCAACGCAAATATCCATCAACAAGAGAATGAATAAATGCATTGTGGACTAATCATAATACTGAATACTATGTATCAATGAAAAGGAACCAACCATTGTGATAGTATGGATAGATCACTCAAATATAATGTTTAGCAAAATAAACCAGATACAAAAGAATGTTTCTGTATGATTCTACTTATGTAGAGTTCAAAAACAGGCAAAATTAATCTAGAGTCTTAGAGGTTAAGGTAGTGGTACCTCTGGGCAGGGAAATGGAATAAGTGACTAAAAAACATAAGAAGAAGTGCTGGAGTGCTGGGTATGGCTCTTTTTCTTAATATGGATGGTTGTCGTGGAGGTGACCTCCCTTAATAATAGTTCATCAGCTGTACGCTTGTGGTTTGTTCACCTTTCATTATATCTGTAAGAATTCGTCAAAAAGTTTAAAAGTAAATTATTTTTGTCACTTAAAACTAGCTCTTTATATTTCTGTGGTGTTCATTGTAACTTCTGCTTTTTTTTTTTTTTTTTTTTTTTTTTTTTTGCGGTACGGGGGCCTCTCACTGTTGTGGCCTCTCCCGTTGTGGAGCACAGGCTCCGGACGCGCACGCTCAGCGGCCATGGCTCACGGGCCCAGCCGCCCCGTGGCATGTGGGATCCTCCCGGACCGGGGCACGATCCCGCGTCCCTTGCACCGGCAGGCGGACCCCCAACCACTGCGCCACCAGGGAAGCCCCCTGCTTTTTCATTTATAAATTTAGTTCTCTCCCTCTTTTTCTACTACTGGGCATATACCCTGAGAAAAGCATAATTCAAAAAGACACATGCACCCCAATGTTCACTGAAACACTATTTACAATAGCCAGGTCATGGAAGCAATCTAAATGTCCATCAACAGATGAATGGATAAATAAGATGTGGTACATATATTCAATGGAATATTACTCAGCCATAAAAAAGGAACAAAATTGGGTCATTTGTAGAGACGTAGATGGACTTAGAGACTGTCATAAAGAGCAAAATAAGTCAGAAAGAGAAAAACAAATATAGTATATTAACACATATATTGGGAATCTAGAAAAATGGTACAGATGAACCTGTTTGCAAGGCAGAAATAGAGACACAGACGTGGAGAACAAACATATGGACACCAAGGGGGGAAAGCGGGGATGGGATGAATTGGGAGATTGGGATTGACATATGTACACTACTATGCATAAAATAGGTAACTAATGAGAACCTGATGTATGGCACAGGGAACTGTACTCAGTGCTCTGTGGTGACCTAAATGGGAAGGAAGTCCAAAAGAGAGGGGATATATGTATACGTATAGCTGATTCACTTCACTGAACAGTAGAAACTAACCCAACATTGTAAAGCAACTATACCCCAATTAAAAAAGGCAAAAATAAAAAAAACTAGCTCTTTTCAATTTTAATTTTATTAAAGAAAGCATGGAAAAAACGGAAACCATGTGATGGAAAATATAATGATTGCTATATAACCTGGTAAAACATGGATAAGAATTATTTTTTAAATTTTAGATTTCATAATGTAAATTTTGTTTAGTTTTAAAACACTTTATGAAATAAATTAATTTCATCTGGATGGTTTTATGGCATAGCACCTGTGAAATACGTAAAGAACAAATGGTAGAAATTATTTGGTACATATGTACCTGTTTTTGAATTGTGTGTTTATGCATTTTCTTAATGTTTAGCAAAAATATTTGTACTGCTTTCCTGAGCTTTGTCTTTCACATACTTAGTTGGAAATAACACCCAATCAATATATGTTGAAAGCTTATTCACAGTAGCCCTGTAAAATTTGTTTTGATATCTGTTTCATAGAAATACAAACTGAAGGACATACATTACTTTATTCACCAACCTTCCATTATCAATGGATGGAGTCAGTTTAAAAGACAGAACTGGACTCAAACCATGAACTGCTTCCCCTGTACCATGCTGTCTCTGAATTCCAAGTTCCATAATTCTCACATTCTATGTTGAATTACAGTTTTAAAATTCCATGCCTTTCCCTTTCTAAATTCTGAGCTCTTTTACCAAAGAAAGGAAAGTAGATACTCATAGATATTTGTTGAATTAATAGTAGAGTATATTAGATAAGCCTTCATAAGAATACACAAACACGGCCACAGTGCATACATATTACTACTTTCTTGTTGGTGAAAGCTAATTTAGTTAAAAAGCCTGAACACCAATGCAAGCTTGTCATGATGTACAAAGTTGTCTTCATACTTTTAGAACTTATATTATTTTTTAAAAATTTAATGTCATTTTTGAATATTCAATTTTAGACTATCAGCATTTTCAAATTGAGTCTTCATTTGTTTTCTTATCAATATTGAGTAATTATTTGATCATATAATGATAGTAAATAATAATATCCAATATACATTGTAATAGATAATATTGAAACCAAAACTCAATAAGTGAAAAGAGTAGAATTTTTATGAGTACTTTTTGCTGTTGCCCTTGTTAATATGTTGTTTTGTTCTTCCAGCAGCCATGCCTATTTAAATGACAGACTTTCTTTATATTCAGATCGAAATGTATGATCAAAACATATTCCCAAATGAAATATGAATGTTGGCAGGGGATCAATAATTCTAATTTAAGAGTAAGTTATAGAAATCAAGTGGAATGAGCCATTTCCTTTAACTAATGAAATGAAATGAGGTACTCTATTTTCTAGATGTCTGTTCTTATAAGTGTCAGAGCTGAAGTAAAATTAATTGAGTACTTTAACTATAAATATTAGAAACTATTCATGACAGTGCTATTTCTAACACAGTATGTTAAAATGTTGACTTGCCATATCCATTGGCAAGTGTGGAGTACTCTAGTGAATAACTTACCTAGTTCTTTCCATTGGTTAAAAAAAAATCCCTTATATAAGAAAAAAAGAAGTTCACATACTTCAGTTTAAATTCAATTCACATACCCTTTTTTTTTTACATAGACATATACAAGGGGATTTATTTGTTTTATAAAATGAAATCATACTCTTCAGGCCTTTACATTTTGCTTTTTTTCACCAGAAATTCCTACTGGAATAGATCCAAGTACTGGTATAACTCTTTTTTTTTTAAAACATCTTTATTAGAATATAATTGCTTTACAATGGTGTGTTAGTTTCTGCTTTATAACAAAGTGAATCAGCTATACATATACACATATCCCCATATCTCTTCCATCTTGCTTCTCTCTCCCACCCTCCATATCCCACCCCCTTAGCGGGACGCAAAGCACCAAGCTGCTCTCCCTATGCTATGTGGCTGTTTCCCACTAGCTATCTGTTTTACGTTTGGTAGTATATATATGTCCATGCCACTCTCTCACTTTGTCCCAGCTTACCCTTCCCCCTCCTCATGTCCTCAAGTCCATTCTCTATGACTGTATCTTTATTCCTGTCCTGCCCCTAGGTTCTTCAGAACCATTTTTTTTTTACTTTTTTTTAGGTTCCATATATATGTGTTAGCATACAATATTTGTTTCTCTCTTTCTGACTTACTTCACTCTGTATGACAGACTCTAGGTCCATCCACCTCACTACAAATGACTCAATTTTGTTTCTTTTTATGGCTGACTAATATTCCATTGTATATATGTGCCACGTCTTCTTTATCCATTCATCTATCGATGGACACTTAGGGTGCTTCCATGTCCTGGCTATTGTAAATAGAGCTGCAATGAACATTGTGGTACATGACTCTTTCTGAATTATGGTTTTCTCAGGGTATGTGCTGAGTAGTGGGATTGCTGGATCATATGGTAGTTCTATTTGGAGTTTTTTAAGGAACCTCCATATTGTTCTCCATAGTGGCTGTATCAATTTACATAACCACCAACAGTACAAGAGGATTCCCTGTTCTCCACACCCTCTCCAGCATTTATTTTTTGTAGATTTTTTGATGATGGCCATTCTGACTGCTGTGACGTGATACCTCATTGTAGTTTTGATTTGCATTTCTCTAATGATTAGTGATGTTGAGCATCCTTTCATGTGTTTGTTGACAATCTGAATATCTTCTTTGGAGAAATGTCTATTTAGGTCTTCTGCCCATTTTTGGATTGGTTGGTTTGTTTTTTTGATATTCAGCTGAATGAGCTGCTTGTACATTTTGGAAATTAATCCTTTGTCAGTTGCTTCATGTGCAAATATTTTCTCCCATTCTGAGGGTTGTCTTTTTATCTTGCTTATGGTTTCCTTTGCTGTGCAAAAGATTTTAAGTTTAATTAGGTCCAATTTGTTTATTTTTGTTTTTATTTCCATTTCTCTTGGAGGGGTCAAAAAGGATCTTGCTGTGATTTATGTCATAGAGTGTTCTGCCTATGTTTTCCTCTAAGAGTTTGATAGTGTCTGGCCTTACACTTAGGGCTTTAATCCATTTTGAGCTTATTTTTGTGTATGGTTTAAGGAGTGTTCTAATTTCATTCTTTTACATGTAGCTGTCCAGTTTTCCCAGCACCACTTATTGAAGAGGCTGTCTTTTCTCCACTGTATATTCTTGCCTCCTCTATCAAAGATGGGTGGGGTTGTGTTCCTGTCTTGCTGGTTGTTTGGCATAGGGTATCCAGCACTGTAGCTTGCTGGTCGTTGAGTGGAGCTGGGTCTTAGTGTTGAGATGGAGATCTCAGGGAGAGCTTTCCCCATTTGATATTATGTGGAGCCAGGAGGTCTCTGGTGGACCCATGTCCTGCACTTGGCTCTCCCACCTCAGATGAACAGGCCTGACACTTGGCCAGAGCACCAATACCCTGTCAGCCACACACTCAGAAGAAATGGGAGAAAAAAAGAAATACAGAAAAAAGTAAAATAAAATAAAAGTTATTAAAATAGAAAATAAAAAAATTATTAAATATAAAAAAATTAAAAAAGAAAGAAAGAAGAGAACAACCAAACCAAAAATCAAATCCACCAGTGATAACAATCACTAAAAACTATACTAAGGAAAAAAAAAAAGGACAGACAGAATCCTAGGACAAATGGTAAAAGCAAAGCTATACAGACAAAATCACACAAAGAAGCGTACACATACACACTCACAAAAAGTATATATATATGTATGTATATATAAAGAAAAAAAGGAAGAGAGCAACCAAATGAATAAACAAATTTACCAGTGATAATAAACTGTATATACTAAACTAAGATAAACACAAGACCAGAAACAAATTAGATGCAGAAAGCAAACCCCAAGTCTACATTTGCTCCCAAAGTCCACTGCCTCAATTTTGGGATGATTCGTTGTCTATTCAGGTATTCCACAGATGCAGGGTACATCAAGTTGATTGTGGAGGTTTAATCCACTGCTCCTGAGGCTGCTGGGAGAGATTTCCCTTTCTCTTCTTTGTTCGCACAGCTCCTGGGGTTCAACTTTGGATTTGGCCCCGCCTCTGCACGTAGGTTGCCGGAGGACGTCTGTTCCCGCTCAGACAGGACGGGGTTAAAGGAGCAGCTGATTCGGGGGCTCTGGCTCACTCAGGCACGGGGTAGGGAGGGGTATGGATGTGAGGCGAGCCTGTGGCAGCAGAGGCCAGCATGACGTTGCCTCAGCCTGAAGCACGCCATGTGTTCTCCCTAGGAAATTGTCCCTGGATCACGGGACCCTGGCAGTGGCGGGCTGCACAGGTCCGGGAGGGGAGGTGTGGACGGTGACCTGTGCTCGCACACAGGCTTCTTGGTGGCGGCAGCAGCCTTAGAGTCTCATGCCCGTCTCTGGGGTCTGTGCTGATAGCTGCGGCTCGCGCCTGTCTCTGGAGCTTGTTTAGGTGGTGCTCTGAATCCCCTCTCCTCGCGCAACCCGAAGCAATGGTCTCTTGCTTCTTAGGCAGTTCCAGGCTTTTTCCCGGACTCCCTCCCAGCTAGCCGTGGCGCACTATCCCCTCCAAGCTGTGTTCACGCCGCCTACCCCAGTCCTCTCCCTGGGATCCGACCTAATCCTGAGCCTCAGCTCCCAGCCCCCGCCCACCCCGCCGGGTGAGCAGACAAGCCTCTCGGGCTGGTGAGTGCCGGTTGGCCCTGATCCTCTGTGTGGGAATCTCTCCGCTTTGCCCCCTGCACCCCTGTTGCTGTGCTCTCCTCCACGGCCCCGAAGCTCCCCCCTCCGCCACCCGCAGTTTCCGCCCGTGAAGGGGCTTCCTAGTGTGTGGAAGCCTTTCCTCCTTCACAGCTCCCTCCCACTGGTGCAGGTCCCGTCCCTATTCTCTTGTCTCTGTTTTTTTCTTTTTTCTTTTGCCCTACCCAGGTACGTGGGGAGTTTCTTGCATTTTGGGAGGTCTGAGGTCTTCTGCCAGCCTTCAATAGGTTTTCTGTAGGCATTGTTCCACATGTAGATGTATTTCTGATGTATTTGTGGGGAGGAAGGTGATCTCCACATCTTCTCTGCCATCTTGAAGGTCTCTCACATACTCTTTTAAATTCAATCTAAGCTTACAACTCAGTCTGCTTTTGAGGATGAGTTTTGTCTAGTGTTTTTCCCATGAGTACAGCATTAAAAGAAAGTAGAAAAATACTCACACATTGTTCTTTTTTCTTTTTCCAATTTATTTATCTATTTATTTATGGCTGTGTTGGGTCTTCATTGCTTCACGAGGGCTTTCTCTAGTTGTGGTGAGCAGGGGCTACTCTTCCTTGCGGTGCACGGGCTTCTCATTGCTGTGGCTTCTCTTGTTGCAAGCAGGGGCTCTAGATGCACAGCCTTCAGTAGCTGTGGCATGCAGGCTTCAGTAGTTGTGGCTCGCAGACTCTAGAGCGCAGGCTCAGTAGTTGTGGCGCACAGACTTAGTTGCTTCGTGGTATGTGGGATCTTCCCGGACCAGGGATCGAACCCATGTCCCCTGCATTAGCAGGCAGATTCCCAACCACTGCACCACCACGGAAGCCCTCACACATTGTTCTTAAACAGACTGTGTTTTCCAGAATTTCAAATGTTTCCGAAAAGATAAGCAAGTTTTTAGAAGATAGTTCATATTTTTAAAAATATTCTTTTAAAGAAGAAAAGAAACCTGGAATGTCTGCCTAGTTTTCCATTTCATATTTATTTAACATCTAGTGTATTTCTGGTCTCCATTCCAGATATACCAAAAAATAATGTTTTCCTATATGCAGTTTAAATATTATTGGGATGTTGGTCTCCAAAGATAGCTCAGAATTAGCAGGAAGAAAAACGACTTATAAAGGCATTTTCCAAAATCACATGGTAGTAATTCAGAAGAATTCGTATGACTTTCGGAATGCCCATCTTTTGAGTAAAAGAAAAACAGGCAGGAAAAACCCATAGTGCCCATGTCAGACTAAGACAAACACGTCTCAGGCTGGACCTCAATTCCTTCATTTTGAAATTCAGATTTTCCCTTCTTTTCTCCTTTCTATAGTTGCACCCTCTTGAAGATTTTGGAGTTTCTTTTGCCCTTTAATTATCTGTTGAGTAACAAAATTTTGCCTAGCTCATTCTTGCTTCTCAATAGCCACATAAAAACACTCACAAAACCAAAGGAGAAAACAAAATTGAGAACTCTGACACTAGGATGCAGTGCTAGCAGAACGCTTTCTCTTTCCTCTGCTAGTTTTTACTGGATTTCATTTTTTACATTAAGCTTCTCTGCATTGTGAGAAATGACTAGTGAGAGCCTTATAATCTCACATTCAAGTTCCAAGATGGGAAACCTTCCATTCATTTTCAATTTGGTCATTATGGGAATGACTCCAAATGACCCAGCCTGGATTACACCTGTGCCCCTACAGTGGGGATGAATGCAACACTAAGGTTAATCATGCTCCAGGAATACATGGGATAGGGATGGGATTTTTTAAGGGCTGTGAAGTGCTCTTATAAAAAGGATGTTTAGAAACTATCCTGGGCTCTTGTAAATGGGAGCACCAGGTGCCTACAGACACACACACACACACACCAGTTACAATGATTTAGTTCACTCCTGAACTTTTTCATATATAGTGAAGCATTTCCAGTGGGGATCGACCGTGACAGGTGAAGTATTATACATGTGGCATCATACACTACCAGGCTGAAGAGTAGTGAACTGGAAAGGGGGCCATGTGGCAACAGTTTCTGAAATATGTTATTTTGTTCTTTGCAGAGTGGTAGCAACAGTGAAAATTCCCAACTCTCAGTGAGGCAGACATTGTTCAGTGGGTAGAATCAGGAAAAGTACACACGAGTGAGTAGATTTGGTACCAATGATAGGATAACAGGTTGCACACCAAGAGTGTGTGTTTGGGCCCATAAGGATATGTATTTTTGTATCGGAATCCTTCATTCATTCAGCTGTGTTTTGGGAATTGTTTGTTCTATCTGGGTGGGAAGGCATATCTTGTAAAAACACAGATTCTGCCATCTCCCTAAAAGGTCAGACTTTTTCTTCAACTGAATTCCACATATACATAGTAACACTTAGGCAGATAATACTGTACGGGAACAAAACTGAAGAAGCCTCTGTCCTTTAGGAACTCACAATCTTGTGTGGCAGCCCTCCCACCCCCACCTGCAAACACATAAAAATCAACTACAATGCAGAGCAGCTGAGTGTTTAGGCGGCAGCGTTGCATTGCTAACTAGATACCGTGTGTGTGTGTGTGTGTGTGTGTGTGTGTGTGTGTGTGTGTGTGTGTGTGTGTGTGTCTAGGGGTTGTCTGAGAGAGCTTTTAAAGGGAAAAAAAGGGGGATATTTGAGGCATAGTGTCAATAATTTTGCTGCATTTCTGAGTACTTTTCCCTCTCTATCCTGTCTGGTGAACTTCTTTCTTTGTAACAGAACTTGAGGATGAGATTGGAGATGAAACCTGTAATGAGGAGACAGTCCAAAGTCAGGGAAAGCTGAGTCAAGAGCTGAGTGAGAAACTGAAGTATCATAGACCAAAAAGAATTTGAAAATGTTTGCCCAAAGTGAAGGCAACAGAAGCAGCCGTCAACATATGAAATAGGGTGTCAGGAATCTGCAATTAAGATAAATGAGCGGAGAGGGCGTGGACTCGTGCAGACCTAGATGAATATAAGGAGAGAAGCTCCCAGCGTCCCTGTTGCCTTTAGTACATCTCAGCGTGTTGGGTCAGCCGGATGTGGTCAAAGGGCTGCCTGTGGGGTCGCCGTGAAATCCACGCTTCCAGAACCAAATGCACAGTGTTCCTTCACACAGGTAAGAGAAACAGCTTTCATATTTATTGCCTCGATTTATCACACATTTAAAGCAGAACTTAATAAATAAATGAGATTGATAATGTACCAAAGCAGATATACTTAATTTAGTTAAATATATCAGATTATTCTTATGGCAGCATATTTAGTGTTTTATGAGGATGGTAGATAAAAGAGGTAGATTAATATAGATGAGTTTGGCGGGATGGTGTTTGGGATACAAAATGAGGGAATGGTAAAAATGTTTCAGTAATGGGATTTTGTAATGGAGGACCAGGGCTCTGGTGTAACAAATGCTATCTGCAGGACCTAACAGAGGATAAAAATATTTCAACAAAGTTGAAAAACATGCTGGTGATCCATTGTTGAAATATAAGGTTACACTTTTAGTAACCAGAAGTATATTAGTTTGATGATTTTCATTCATACAGCCTACTCGTTACCATTAAACAAAATCATAACCCAACATCATCCTTGTCAGAGTCTTTTCTCTTTTATAAGTATTGATATTTTATAATTGCTCTGCATTATGCATGTGACTAATGAAAAAGACTATGCTTATTCCAGTTATTTTGCTTTATTTTTTTGCCCTCGATTAAACAGACTTTTGGTTTACATTTAATCCCGACCTACTGGTGTTGAGTTGCAATTTTTTTTTTTACCAAGTTTGAGAATCCTGCAATTTTTAATTTATTCTAGTTACTGAGATAGATTGCAACTTGGAATATTTTAGTGGTGTCTTACATAATTTGAAGTAGAAAAAGTAGTCTAAAGTGATTAAATATATGTTTTAAAAAGAAACTCCTAAGTAACTCAGCAATTCTCAAGGTAAATAGGTTATGCAAAATTTTTGCTGAGTAATGGGAACACCTCTGGGTTCATAAATGATTTAAAGCTGTGGATGGGTATTAGTGCCCTGGCATAAGGTACATCTGGTAAGACCACGTGTGGGCTAGGGGATCTAAGAGCCATTGTGGAATTTTATTACATCCTTCCTACCATAAGAAGGTTGCCTGGAAGGGTAAACAAATGGCAGAAGAAAGATATTGGTGAGAATAACAGTTCAGGGACTTAGGGAGAAGGTGTAAGTGGTACAATATTTAGCATTATCAGTCATGTTAGGAAACTACAGGTGAGAGGTCTCTGTGATGAGATTCTACCACAGTCCTGGTCACATAAGACCACTCCTGGCCCCTTTCCTCTCTTCTTATCCTCACTTCTTATCCCACTGTATAAGCCACAAATAAACACACAAGTACAACATAAATATAAGATATACAAGTATATATAAAACAAATGTGTTTGTGAGAGAGCGAGAGAGAAACTCTTTTAAGTAGGCTCTTTCTAAAAGGCCAATCAGATAAAATGGCATTCTTCATTTCCTCTATAAAACATGCTAATGCCTACAACACGCTGGTAACTCATGGCTTATAGTCCATTCTTCAGCATATCTGGGCACTTCCACTACAGTAATTGAGCTGTGTGTATATCCATACTTAATTTTTTTTTCCTAAAAACTTTTATGCCTGTAGTACTTGTAATTATATGATACATTTACTTAAGTATATGACAATTTATATTTTCATATTCCAAGTATTATATTCACAATCAAGTGTAAAATAGTTGCTATTTCTATGAGAAACAAGTAGAATATCCTTATTTCACTCTGTTTGTGATTCACAGTGATATTTTCATAGCTTTTGTGTTTGTTTTGGACTGAGGTAGTACTGATGCTGTAAACCTGGTCTCTCTTCACTGGTGCCGAATCAAATCTTGGAGACAGAGTTTTGGGTGAAGTAGGAAAGAATAGTTTTATTGCTCTGCTAGGTAAGTGGGACACAGTGGTCTTGTGCCCTTCAAAAACTGTGCGTCCCAACATGGGGGAATCTGGTGAGGAGTTTTATAGCAGTGGTTCAAGGGTGGGACTGCTGATAAGGATCTGGTGTGTAAAGGGCTTGCATTCCGTTAATCTGAACTCAGGTAATCTGGTGAGCTTCTGTGGTTCCTTGAATCTGGCCTCAGGTAGTCTCCTGGTCGTCTCTGAATAATGCTTCATCAAGTAGTTAGCATCTTCCCTTTGTTGGTGGTTTTAGTTCTTCAGAAGAGCTCAAAACTATTGTTATGTGTATCCGTTGAGGCAGAACCAGGATTCTGTCCCAAGGCTGCACTGTTGTTTCTTGACTGCTACTGCCTTGTCTCTGCATCCCCTCCCTTCCCTAATTAGCAACTGTTTGAACCTGCCCTTTGCAGCACAGGGAAGGTCATAGAGGCTGAACAGAAAGGCTCCCTGTGCCCAGGAGCCCCACAGGGTCCTACTCGGTTTCAGTACTCGTTTTTTTTACAGGTAAAATCCTTCCTTCTTCATGAAAATGTTTCTTGTTGCTTGGCTTGTAATATGTTTTCTGGTACATCTTGACTTTTAAATTGTTTGTTTTTTTTTTTTTTTAAATTTATTTATTTATTTATTTATGGCTGTGTTGGGTCTTCGTTTCTGTGCGAGGGCTTTCTCCAGTTCCGGCGAGCGGGGGCCACTCTTCATCGCGGTGGTGCGCGGGCCTCTCACTCTTGCGGCCTCTCTTGTTGCGGAGCACAGGCTCCAGACGCGCAGGCTCAGTAGTTGTGGCTCACGGGCCCAGTTGCTCCGCGGCATGTGGGATCCTCCCAGACCAGGGCTCGAACCCGTGTCCCCTGCACTGGCAGGCAGATTCTCAACCACTGCGCCACCAGGGAAGCCCTAAATTGTTTTTTTAAAATACCTTCATCTTTGGATGAGATAAAAATATAACAGTTTGTTGATTGTTAATATGTGAAGAATCCTTAGGCTGGATGGTACTTGTGTTACTTTTTACTTGAGATATACAACACTGAGATATGCAACCTTGCTGTTGGCCATCACTCCATTATCTTTTTCTTTGTCTAGCAAGCTCTATTCTATGCCTAATGGACTAAGTATCTAGGTTCTTTTTTGCTTCCATTTTCTGCTTCTGTGATCCTTTGATGTACTGGAAATTTACAATCGCCAGAATGTACTAACACAAGGTTAATCTTGTCTCTATTTCTACATAAATCCCCTACTTTGGGAACTAGATCACCAGTATAAAATATTTCCCATTAATGGTCTCCCGCTTTAAAGGATTCATTTGCTACTATGTTTATTAGTAAATATAAAAGGAAATTAAAAAGAGCAGAAACATTTTGTTTGTTTGTTTCTCTATTTGTAGGTGGTTGGCAGAAGCTGATTCATAGTCCCTAAGCTAGCCAGTTTTCACGAAAAGACTTTCTGGTATTTTGGCGTTGTTTAGTTTAACCCACTGAATGACTTAATATATAAAACTTGTGTTTTTGTGTTTTATAGTATAGACTATATGTCTTTTTTGTTGTCTAAAAACTATGCAGTTCTCCTTAAATCAAAAATTACTTTTGTAATTCTGGGAAATTATTTAACATTGTCTGTATTGACTGTATTTTTTATTTAAGTTCTGTATTATATTTGAAGGGCAGAATAAATTACAGTTTTGTGACAAAGGTAAATTATATTATAAATATGTGTTTAGTTGATGAATAAATATAACTGTGGCTTAAGATATATTATGACATAGTATCTTTACTCCTTTTTAAGGAAAAAAATGTTTTCAATTGTGATATTTAAGGAAGGTCAATGCTATCAAGTCAGTATTGCTACACTAACTGGTGCTAATTCTTTATTTACATCTCACTTTTTTTCTGAACGTTGATGGATGACCTAGACTGAGTACTAATCCTCCTCAACAGAGAAAGATCAGCAGTGGGTCAACTCTTAACATACAATAAATGGTTAGGTCATCCTTCTGTGAGTTGCTCAGTGATTTCTGAGGAAAACTCAGAACCATCTGATCCAAAGTAAAATAATTACAGTGATTTTTATGGCAATCTTGAGATTAATTACTGATGTTCTTAAAAAGGTTATGTGCGTTTTGCCAATTATTATAAGTATCCTGAGGAACAAATGCATAATTATAGAAAACTGCTGCATCCTTATTTAAGAACATTAAAGGATATAATGATACCTAAAATCTAGACTGTTACTTTCAATTCAATGTGTACAGATTTCCTGTGTGCATTTTTTTATATTAGTTTCCATTTCTCACTCTCACTGATGGGAATACTTTCCAAGGTTTTAGCAGTGATGTGGCACTGACTGCACAATTTTTCACCTAAGCAAGTGAATATAAAGATAAGCCATGAAGCACAAAATATGTAGCTTTCTGAAAATTGCTGTGTTTGGTAAATGTCTTTCAAATATTCCAGCAATTTTTAGTACAAATAATCTGTTCTTGTATTTTCAAAAAAGTTGTAAATTATTTTAAAACAACTGATCTGCTTGATGTTATTCTCCAGCACATTGTTCTAAAATTTTGTTTGTAAACATTAAAAGCTTTGGATACTTCAAAAATAACTTTTGATTCTAAACTCTTCATTTAATGAGTTTCAAACTGATGTCTAGACTGTTTAACATTCATGATGTCAGCAGAGTCTTGTAAAAGAATCATGAGGCATTAGCCAAAGGGAAAGACAGAAGAGGAGAGAAATAATCACTTTGAGATGTAATTAACCTCCTGTACCTTCCAAGATTTTGATAGTGATGCCTGGGGGATGGGGAGGGAAATCTGAGCTCTGGAAAAATTGTTGGAGGATTTTCCAGGGCATGTCTTCAGCTACTTACGTTCAATAGAGTGAATTTCTATTCTATGGTTCATTGAAGACAATGTGTATGTTTCTGTGATTATGTGTGTCAGGGTGTTCCTCTGTCCCTTTGTAACTTCTAGGAAAAAAATCAAATGAGAATTTCAAAAGTGTCAGTGATCCAAAATGGGTTACATTAATACATCTGGGAACAGAGATACTAAGAAATGCTAAAGAAGATACTCAATGTTGCTCGCTAAGCCAAGAATACTGCACACTCAATTTTTAAGGCTAAGGATATTTTAAAGAGAAGAATTTAAAATATCTGGTTAGAAGATGAAACCCTAAAAAGTCCCTGCATGTTCTATGTGTGTTGAAAATAATATGTATTCTGATGTTGGGTCCAGTGTTCTATAAATGTTAATTAGGTCAATTCCGTTGATATTGGTGCTTAAATTATCACCCTCCCACCCTTTGTGCTATTGCTATCATATAATTCACTTCCACATACACTATAATCCCAATTATAGACATTGTTGTTATCTTTATGTTAAAAATCAGTAGTGTTTAAAGAAGTTTTTTAGAAGTCCTTTATGTTTATCAGCATATCTATTCATTTTTTGTGTTCTCCATTTATTACCATAAAACTTGATTTTTAGCTAGTGTTTTTTTTTCCCTCCAACACAATAAAAAATTCTTTAGCATTTCTTTTTTTGTGTGTGGTACGCGGGCCTCTCACTGTTGTGGCCTCTGCCATTGCGGAGCACAGGCTCCGGACGCGCAGGCCATGGCTCACGGGCCTAGCCGCTCCGCGACATGGGGAATCTTCCCGGACCAGAGCACGAACCCGCGTCCCCTGCATCGGCAGGCGGACTCTCAACCACGGCGCCACCACGGAAGCCCTAACATTTTGTATAGTGCACGTATTTTTAAGTTTTTGAATGCCTTTATTGAATGCATTTATATAATTTCAAATGCTTTCCTTTTGATGACAATTTCTTCTGGCATAGAATCCTTGATTGACAGGCATTATACTTCTTGCATTACTTAAAAGGTTTAATTCTTTTGTCTTCTTGCCTTAGCCATAATTTTTAAGATTCCTTCATTGTATCTGGTATGTTTTTTTCACTGAATCTAATGTGTTTTTCTCTCTCTGGCTGTTCTCAAGATTTTACTTATTTTTTAGCAGTTTGATTTAAGCTGTGCTAGGTATAGATTTTTTTTTTTTTATTTGTTGTTATTACTATTGCTGTTATTTGCATTTATCCTGCTTGGAGAGCCATGAGCTGCTTAGATACGTGTGTTGACATCCTGCATGAATTTATTATCTTTTCAAGTATTTCTTCTGCCACATTTTTTTGTTGTTGGCCCTTCATTAACCTGTGTTAGATTGTTTGATGTTATCTTGCAGATCTCAGACTTTTAAAAAATTTTTGCACTTTTTCCACATTATGTTTCAGTTTGAGTAATTTCTATGCCCATGTCCTAAAATTCACTGTTTTCTCTTATGTCTAACATAATTATTTGCCCATTGAATGAACTTTTTATCCCTGATAGTCATAATTTCACACCTAGCATTTCTGTTCTTTTCTTTATGATTTCTATCCTAACTGAATTCCCCAACTGTTCACATATATTGTCTAACTTTCCCACTAGCTGTTTTAATCTGATCTAATAATTCTAAATCTGGGCCATCTCCGAGTCTGGCTGTGTTGACTATTCTCTTTGCATTGGCTACTTATTCTCTCAACAAGGGGTCACATTTTCTTGCTTTTTTCACGTCTTATACCTTTTGATTACATATTGGACATTGTGTGTAGAAAATAAAAACAGGAGATAAATAATACTTATGCCCCAAAGTCATGCTTATTCTTCTTTCAGGACATTAGAGTGGGGATTTGAGTCACATTCTGTAATTTAACTGGGTCTGGAAATTTTTGTTGCTTTAGTTATATTCAGTTTATGCAGTTCAGTTTATTTTTGAGGGTAGGATCATAAGCTCCCTTTTAACAGCATTTGAGCTCTGCGGGCTAGAACTTTTGTCTCAGATTTTCTGCCCTATATTCCTGTGTTATCCCCCCCACCCCCACCCCGTACCTTCACCTTAGGAGTGTCACTCCCTGTTCTCCTACCTTTTCTCCAATGGTAGATGGTATTTTGATTGACCCTAAAGGGACCTCCCCAAAGTCACCTATCCCCTCATAATCTGGGAATTTACCAGATGACTGTGCTAATGACATGGCAAACACCAAACATAAACAATAAAAATGTATTAGTATTTCACATCAGCAGAGACTCCCAGAGGATGGACTTCACCATCCTGAAGTTGGTGCTGACAGGGTAATTGGAGAAAAGGCAGGACTACAGAAGTGCAAGTATTTATACATTAATTAGGGAGGGATTACCTTGCATATGAGTTGTCAACCAATTTGTTATATTTGAACTGTAACTGGCACTTGAAGGTCTGCCAAAAAGGGAACTTCTTTTTCTAAATTTGTTACAGCATGCCATAAGGATTGCTTATACGTGGGGTTATTTGAGATGTAAGTTAATGATGGAGGGAATTGGAAAGTGAGGGAACTTGGCTCAAAAAGGCCTTATGTCAAACAGTTGTCACTCAAACATCGCAAACCGGTTGCCCTTCTCATTGCAGATTGTCGATACCTCACACAAAATGTAAGACATAGAGTGTGGAGTGTTTCCACGTTCTTGCTGTGCCCTCACATGACATACAAAAGGAGCTGTTTGTTTGACTCTCAGTGGAGGTTTCTCTCAGTTATCTGCCATACCGTGAATGTTTAAAAATTTGCTTGGTTTTCTTGTTCCACCCTCAGGCTATATCTCACCAGTGCACCTGTACCTCACAGGGATGCTTTCTTGGTTCTCTTCCCCTTCCCACAATTTTTGAGCTTCACTGAAGCCTGTTAAAAAAAAAAAGTTGGCAGGTGGGTGCAAATTCGCCTTGTATCTGAGGCACCCGGGGATTTTAAACTGTCAAGGGAGCTCTAGCTCAGCCTTTTCTAATTCACTGAAACTTCATCACGTCTTATTTTCTGCATCTATGATGGTTTCTTCCTCCTTTCTCTGATCAATCAGAAGAAAGCAGCTTGTGTCCATCACAGCTGAGGGAGATATTACCTATTGGATTTTAGTTTATTAGGTTACTTTACAATGTCAGGTCTTTGGGCCTAAAATAAACAGGATTTTGTAGGTAATGCATCTTGTTCTCACTGTTAGAATGAGAGAGTTGTTATTTCTCTAGTGAGACTCCCTGAGTATGGGTCATACTTTTTCTGACAGCCTTTTAATTTTTGTTTAAGGCTCTACATTTTAGATAATGTATTGTGGCAATTGTGGATTCTGAATTTTTTTCTGAATTTTCTATAGTGTATTTCCTGGACTCATTCTATGAAATCTGTCTCCTCCTTGGTGTGCAGTTGCTCATGTCTGTGCTTTATGTTTTAAATTATTAGTTTTATTTTTTTCTTAGTTTCTCAGGAGTTAGCTCTGTGTCTGGATATCATAAAGGTCAGCCAATTATTTGGGCAGAAGTTACGTTTATATTTTTTGAACCTGGAAGGATTCCACAGTCTGCTGTTGGATCTCTGAGACACTTGGAGACTGCACCCAGAGTTCAGCCATATTCGAATCTGTCTTAGCTTTTACTCTGTGCTAGGCCCTCCCAGAGCTTCCTTGCATACAAGAGTTTCCCAGCAAGGTATATGAGAGGGGCTTATTTTGCCTTTCATAGGTTCTCTCCTTTATTTGAAACCCCACTAAAATTCTGGATGCTGTGTCACCCCATTTGTCATTTGTATCCCAAGTTCAGTGGTGACCCCATGTCAGAGCTGCATGTTTCCCTCGTTCCTTTCCTAATGAATTTGCTGTTTATACTGACAGTGCTGCTGTGGGTTTCGCTCTCCACTCCAAATTAATTCTTCCTCCTCTGGTAGTAAGGCTGCTGATTTTCCTCCTAGATTTATGAGATCATACCAAATAAAGTTTTTTTCTATTGATGTCTAATTTTATAGATTAGTTCTGTATGTTTTTAAAATTTATGTAAAAACAGACTTTATTATTTTGTGTCTGAATTCATTCATGTTGTTACATGTGACAGTATCTTTTTTTCTTGCTGTGTAGTATCGTGATATATGGAAACACCCTATGTTATTTATCCATTCTCTCAGTGGGTATCACTGGGATTTGCTATTGTGTTTAATGTTGGTAGGAACATTCTTTTCATTGCACATTTCTTTCAGTGCCCGCAGTTCTGTTGAGTTTATTCCAAAAGAAGAATTGCTGGGTTACACCTTTAGTAGATGATACCAAACAGTTTCAAAATAGTTATACGATTATATACCCTATCCAGCACTGTATGAGAGCTCCACTTGTTACACAGACTCTCTAATACCGTATGGTTTGCCTTTTTCATAGTAGCCATGTTGGTGTATTTTAAGGAATATCTTATGAAAGTTTAATTTGAATTTCTCTGATGACTAAAAATCCTGGGCATTTTCTTTAGCTGTTTGAATATCTCCTTTTATGAAGTGCCTTTTCCAGTCTGTTGCTGAATTTTCTACTAGAGTATGATCTTTTTCTTACTGATTTCAAAGTCTTTACATATCCTTTAAGTCCTTTTTCATAGCCACAAGTCTGATTCCTTGGGAAAGAGACCCTGAGTTAGAGGTGCAGGGAGGAAATTTATGGTGGAATGGTCCCAGGATCAAAAACTTTGGGGGAATGAAGGAAGCAGGATTGAGGAGAAATGAAAGGAGGATGTGCTCTGACGAAGTCACAGAAAAGGCCTCAACTGACCCCTCTGGACTGCTGGCACTGCAATGTCTCTGCAGAATATTAACAAATTGGGACATGTGAGCCAAAACTTTACACCATGATATCAAGTCACTAGATGCATGCTAACTCTAGGAGGAGGTCTGATATTAGACAAGATTGTTGTCTTAAGCTAAGGACAGTTGCCAGGAGGGGAGACTAAGCTGCACAGTGTCAACTATTTAACACTCTTCAGCAGTTGGTGAAGTGAATGCTGGTGGCCTGCACACTACAGAATCTACTACATTTAGATATATGTATTGCAAATATTTACTCTCACTTTACACTTGACTCTCTTCTTGGTGTCTTTTGGTAAATAAGTTGTTACATTTAATGTCGTAAATTGTATCAATTTTTGTATGGTAGTGTTATTGTTTGGGATTTTACTTATAGAACCTTGTATACTGTAACACTGTAAGGAATTTTCTTGTTTGATTCCAAAGGCTTTACTGTTCACCATTCCATTTATATCTATAATTCATCTAAAATTGATGTTAGTATATAGTGTGAGATACAGGTCGAGATTGTCTGCACATGACTACCCAACTGACCCGGAAACACTTATTTAAAAAAAACTTTTCCCATTGTTGTACTTTTGTCATAAATGAAATATTTGTATGAGCATTTTTTTTTTAAATTTTTGTTTTGGTCTATTAGTCTGTCTTATCTCTTGCCTATACTATAATGCAGCTATGTGGATACCTGGAGGATCTAAAAATACATGATAATTCAATATGTGAATCTTGTTTGAATTCTAGTTCATGTCTTGAAACGACACAGGACAATTTAGGGACAATTGTGGAGATTTGAATGTAGACTATGCAGTAAGTGACTTTAGAAAAATATTGTTAACGTATATGGTAATTTAAAAAGTTACACAGAACACTATTCTTATTTTTAGTAGTTTCATGCTGAAATCTTTAGGAGTCAAGTGTCCCAAGATCTGTGGGTTATTTTCCCATTTATCAGCAAAAAATTATACAGATGAATAAAGACTAAAAAAGCTACATGGTACAAAATACCAAATTGTGTTTGTTTTTTTATTTCTATAGCTTTTATTTTCAAATTTTTATAAAAAGTTGGGAAATTCAATTGGAAAGAAATTTCAGTGTTCTTAAAGGAATTCTAGGTAAACTTTTATAGAGTTCTAAGTAAATTCTTATAATAAGTCTAATTAAACTCTTAAAATAGTCATAAATACTAGTAATCAAACCAATAATACTTCTAAAATACTTTTAAATTAACATTCTTTATTTTATAATGAATGCATAATGCAATTTATAAAGCAACCCTTTTATAACAATATACAGTATAGGCTATATGTGGAAAGGGACAAAGCCCATGGAAATGATCCTAATTGAGAATTGATAAAAAATATGAACATGGAATAACTTTGCATTTATTTGTATCATATTCAGTTTTTTCATCAATGTCACAAAGTTTTCAGAGTATATATCTTTCACTCTCAAGTTTATTCCTAGGTATTTTATTCTTTTTCGATGCAATTGTACATGGGATTGTTTTCTTCCTTTTTCTTTTTGATAGTTAATAGTGTATAGAAAAGCAACAGATTTCTGTATATTAATCTTACATTCTGCAACTTTACTGAATTCATTTGTTCTAATAGTTTCATGGTGGTGACTTTAGGGTTTGTTTTTTTTTTTTTTAACAAAGAAGGAATTTTTTTTTTTTTTTAGATGTTGGGGGTAGGAGTTTATTAATTAATTTATTTTTGCTGTGTTGGGTCTTCACTTCTGTGCGAGGGCTTTCTCTAGTTGTGGCAAGCGGGGGCCACTCTTCATCGCCGTGCGCGGGCCTCTCACTATCGCGGCCTCTCTTGCTGCGGAGCACAGGCTCCAGATGCGCAGGATCAGTAGTTGTGGCTCACGGGCCTAGTTGCTCCGCGGCATGTGGGATCTTCCCAGACCAGGGCTCGAACCCGTGTCCCCTGCATTAGCAGGCAGAATCTCAACCACTGCGCCACCAGGGAAGCCCTACTTTAGGGTTTTTGATATACAGTACCCTGTCTTCTGCAAATAGTGACAGTTTAGTTTTTCATTTCCAATTTGCATGTCTTTTATTTCTTGTACTATGACCAGAATTTCCCATAGAGTGTTAAATAGAAGTGGTGAGAGTGGGCATCTTTGTATTATTCCTGATTTTAGACTAAAAATCTTTCAGTTTTTCACCATTGAGTATGATGTTAGTTGTGGCTTTGTCATATATGGACTTATGTTGAAGTATGTTCCCTCCATATCCACTTTGCTGAGAGTTTATATCACAAATGAGTGTTGAACTTTGTCATGCTTTTTCTGCATCTATGATAATCATCTGATTTTTATCCTTCTGTTAATGTGGTGTATCACATTGATTTGTAGATATTGAACCCTCCTTGCATCCCTGGAGCAAATCCCACTTGATCACAGTATATGATATTTTTTATGTATTTTGAATTTGGTTTGCTGATATTTTGGTGAGGATTTTTGTGCTTATATTCATCAGAGATTTTGGACTGTATTTTTTTTTTGTAGTGTCTTTGTCCATTTTTTATATCTGAGTCATGGTATTCTCATAGAATGAATTTGAGAGTGTTCTCTCCTTTTCAAATTTTTTGGAATAGTTTGAGAAGAATAGGTGTTAACCTATCCCTACCTATATTTTTGGTAGGATTTCTCTCTGAAGCCATCCAGTCCTGAATTTTTGTTTGCAGGGAGTTTTTTGACTACTGATTCAGTTCTTTTTGTTGTTGTTGTTGTTTTTTTTTCCCGGTACGCAGGCCTCTCACTGTTGTGGCCTCTCCCGTTGCAGAGCACAGGCTCCAGATGTGCAGGCCCAGCGGCCATGGCTCACGGGCCCAGCCGCTCCGCGGCATGTGGGATCTTCCCGGACCGGGGCATGAACCCGTGTCCCCTGCATCGGCAGGCAGACTCTCAAACCAGTGCCACCAGGGAAGCCCTGATTCAGTTTTAATACTAGTAATTGGTCTGTCCAGATTATCTATAGCTTCCTGATTCAGTCTTGTAAGATTGCATGTTTCTAGGAATTTGTCCATTTCTTCTACATTGTCCAGTTTGTTGGCATATAACTGTTCATAGTATTCTTTTTTGATTGTATTTCTGTGATATCAGTTGTAATTTCTCCTCTTTCATTTTTTAATTTATTTGGGTTCTCTTTTTTTTCTTAATGAGCCTGGTTAAAGGCTTATCAATTTTGTTTATCTTTTCAAAAAATCACCTCTTGGTTTTCATTTTTTTTTATAGTCTCTATTTTGTTTATTTTTCTCTGATTTCTGTTAATTTATTCCTTCTGACTTTGGTCTTTGCTTGTTAATCTTTTTCTAATACCTTTAGATGGTAGGTTAGGTTGTTTATTAGAGATTTTTCTTGTTTCTTGAGGTATGCCTGTATTGCTATAAATTTCCTTCTTAGAAGTGCTTTTGCTGAGTTCCATAGTTTTAATATTGTTAAATTGTCCATACTACCCAAATCAATCTACAGATTTAATGCAATCCCTATCAAAAGACCCATGACATTTTTTCACAGAACTAGAACAAATAATTCTAAAATTTGTATGGAACCACAATAAATCCTGAATAGTCAAAGCAATCTTGAGAACAAAGAAGAAAGCTGGAGGTATTGTGTTCCATGACTCAGACTATACTACAGAGCTACAGTAATAAAAACAATATGGTATTGACACAGAAATAGACACATAAATAAATAGAACAGTATAGAGAGTCCAGAAATAAATCCACACACATATGGTCAATAAATCTATGACAAAAGGGGCAAAAGTATACAATGAGGAAAATACAGTCTCTTCAATAAGTAGTGTTGGGAAAACTGAACAGCTACATGTAAGAAAAAATGAAATTAGAAAATATTCTCACACCATATTAAAAAAAAAAAAAAAACCTCACAGTGGATTAAAGATCTATATGCTTAAGAGCTGAAACTGTAAAACTCCTAAAAGAGAATATATGCAGGACACCCTTTGACAGAAGTCTAAGCAATGTTTTAAGAATCTCTCTCCTCAGGCAAGGGAAACAAAAGCAAAAATAAACAAATAGGACCTAATTAAACTTAAATGCTTTTATACAGCAAAGGAAACCATTGACAAATGAAAAGACAACCTACTGAATAACAGAAATTTTTTCAAATAATATATCTGAAAAGGGATTAATATTCAAAATATATAAAGAGTTCATACAACTTAATATCAAAATCAAACAACCCAATTAAAAAATGGGCAGAAAACCTGAATAGATAGCAATACTTTTCTGAAGAAGACATACAGATGGCCAATAGGCATATGAAAAGATGCTCAATATCACTGATCATGAGGGAGATGCAAGTTGAAACCACAATGTGATACTACCTAACACTTATCTTTTTGATGATAGTCATTCTGGCAAAAAAATCATAAATGTTGGCAAGGATGTGGGGAAGGGGGAGCCACTCACTATTGGTGGGAATGTAAATTGGTACAACCACTGTGGAAAACAGTATGAAGTTTCCTCCAAAAATTAAAAATATAACTACCATATAATCCAGCAATTCCACTCCTGGAATATATATCCAAAAAAAACCCCTGAAAACACTAATTCAAAAAGATATATGCACCCCAATGTTTAGAGCAGCATTATTTACACTAGACAATATATGGAAACAACCTAAGTGTCCATTAACAGATGAATGGTTAAAGAAGATGTGATATATATAAACATACACAATGGAATAGCACTCAGGTGTTAAAAGAAAAAAATGAGATATTGCCATTTGCAGAAATATGGATGGGCCTGGAAGATATTATGTTTAGTGAAGTAAGTCAATCAGAGACAGACATATACTGTATTTTTTCACTTACAGATGAAATCTAAAAAAAATGAATGAATATAACAAAAAAGAGACAGACTCATAGAGAACAAAACTAGTGTTTATCAATGGGAGAGTGGTGAGGGGAAGGGCAAGATAGAGGAAGAGAATTAAGAGGTACAGACAAGTATAAAATAATATACAAGGATGTAATGTGAAGCACAGATAATATAACCAATCTTTTATAATAACTTTATAAAAATATTGAATCACTGTGTTGTACACCTGAAACTAATACAACAATGTAAATCTACTGTTCATCAATAAACATAAATATCAAATGGGCATTAAAAAATAACTGACATGATTTATATACTAACTGGGCATGACTTATTAGGAAACATTAATATTATAAACTAAATCATTATATTTACATTTATCTTACACATTAGCTAAATATATATGATTAATTATTCAGGAATTAAAACTCATGTATGTGCTAACACAACATTGGAAAGCAACTATATTCCAATAAAAATTTAAAAACTCATGTATGTACAATGTACAATGTTCTTACAGTATTTAGGGGATTGAAACCTTATTTGAATAGAGCAGAAGTGGTAACTATGAAAAATTTATTATTGACAGAAAAGAAATTTCAACATCTCCAGAAATTTGTTGCCAGTTCTTCAATGTAGAAAATTGGAATAACATCAAGGAGGCTGTTTTTGACTATAAATCCTATGTTCAGATTATCTGAAATTTAAATCTAAATTAAAAAGCCATTTACATTTTTTATCCATCCAGTATAAGAAAGCCATACTTAAAATAAGAGTTACTTAGTGAAAGATTATTGTGAGGCATTTTGTGATGTAGACAACATATATAATTCAATAAATTACAAGGGCCAAGACTACTCAAACTCTAAAAAACCTAAAATTTAAATTAAGCAGTATTTCAATGAGTGATATATTGATGAGATGTAGATATTTAAGAAAGTAAGTAGCTTTGTTTCTTTCCCTAAAGTATAATAAGATTCCCAGTGAAGTACTGTAATATATTTGCAGCATAAATAGATGAACACATTTGAGATTTACTCTTTAGCTTAAAATATATGTTTAATTTTATCCAAAGTAGTTGTAATTAGAAAATGTAGCTTCTAAAAATTAAAATTTACTCATAAATATTTGAGGAACACAATGTCAAAATAAATACATCCCAATATGGTTGCCATTTCCATGGAAAATAAGATATCAGAAAATGTAAGCATCAGAATATCATAACGAATTGGCTCCTATAAAAGTAAGACATAATTATTTTATGTATTATAAATAACCGAGTCCCTAATTATGATTAAATGTTGAATTTTATGTTATTTTGTTTAATTTTATTAAATATAATTATGCTCAATTTGAACATATTTGAAATTCAATGGTTAAATATTATTTTATATAAATTTAGAGAATGATTTTCTTTGATATAATTCTTGCTTCTAAGAAGTAAATGATACATGGTTCTTAAAATTGTATTTGTGGAAAGATAGCCCTTTCCTAAGGCATAAGGAATCTGGGAGTTTGTACTTATAGTGGCCTCAATGACACTGCATGTTGGGGTCTACTGAACAGGGATTTCATAAGGGTGAATAGATTGCTCTGACACATGATATCATCAGGAATCCCAAGAACAGTCTAACAGCTTCAGTTAGTGTATGGATGCTTACATCAGATAACTATTGGAAGAGTAACAGAAGCTTATAAACGTGACTCTTAACATTGTACAAGGGATGAGTCACAGCCTTCTTTTTGCTTTAGCTCTCAAATCCATAAAAACTAGGGCAATTCATGTGGATGATTTTGTGCAGCATCTTCACAGATTTTTTAGCCTCAGTTTTCAAAGATGTGTTTAGGAAAGGTGCAGCTATGTTAGTCTTCACAAATTGACTTTTCAGTGTCTCTCGTGTGTTATCCTCTTGTCTTTAGTAGTAGTGATATAACAAGCTAGGTATAATCTTTTAGGAGTTTTTGCTCGCAGTCATTTGCCATACATTGCTAATCTGAGATACATACAATTATTACCTAATATTCAAATCATTAGAAAATCTTCATTTGAATAAAATTAATGCAAATTTAACAAATAATTTTCAAAGGAAAGAATGACTGCTCCCTCCCTAGGGAACTGAAAAACTAGGGGAGATCTTATTATAATATTGGAAAAAATGAATAGTAAGATAATCATGAAGAAACTTTCTCATGGTTGCCTCATTTTCCTTGTGTATCATATCCTGGATTACAGGAAAATTCTGATAGTAATTTTTCTGCTACCAAGGTACAGTAATGCTCTGTGTACACTATTCACCCTGCCAGTCTTAACAGTTCTTTTCTCACTTTGGAGCCTGACCTTGTAAATGGTAACATTTAAAATCAACTTGCTACTTGGTTGTATTAAGAGAAAAAAAGATGTGAGAAGAAGGAACAGCTGTAGCCTTGACTGCATTATTAGTAAATTGACCATATTTTAAAAGTTGCAGCAGACTGTAGTATAAGAACAATGTTTATTCATAGTCATTAATTGTCTACAAGCATGAGAGACAGTACAAATATGAACAGATTTTGAAAATTAAGAGTACATGCTTGAGTATGTCAAATAAAAACAAATCTGGAATTAGATAAGGAGAGAGTTTTTTTTTTTTTCAAAAAGACTATTGCAATGTGAAAAACACTATGATCTTAGAGTCTGTAGCACCTCAAAATCAAACCAAAAAATATATATTTTCTTTTATAGGAAGGGATAAGCAGAGCTATCAGGTACTTATAAGGGGAAATTGGAGAAGCAGGGGTCTTGACCACACAGCATGAGTTTGATAGGAAACGTTTCTTGCTAAGGTGACCACATTCTTGGAATGAACTCGTAAGGGAGGGTGTTCTGCGTTTCAGTGCTGGCTCAGACTTGGAGGCAAGATAAAGTTCAGGGGTCTGCATGGAGGAGAGAAACCTGACTAAACTTTAGCCAAGGCAAAGCAGAGAGTAAGAAATAGGCAACTGTGGAAGTGCAGTCAACTACTCCTAATACATATACACAAAACAAGAAAAATATTCTGCTACTTCATGTTAAGACCACACTACAAACCTGGGGCCAATTTTATCTTTCTAAACTATACTTGTCTCTCTTTCATAATATACACAATTTTATGTATTATTATATCTTATTATTCACATATGCAAAAATACATACACATATATAGTGTTACCAAACAGTAAGTTTAAAATATAATTACTTTTGTCATATCCATTATGAAATGTTTATAATCCATTGACTGAATTTATCATCTTAGTTTGAATGGAGTAAAGAAAAATGTATGTATAGATAGATGAGAATATATGAGTGAAAAAATACAGGGAATTGTCTGTTGAATTTTAATTTATTTTGATGTCTTTAGAAATACAGATCATTAAAAAAGTATTGCAGTATTTCATTATTCCAAACACTAAGGTATATTAGAGATTTTTAGAAAATATTTCTAACTTGACAAAGGATATTAAATTATTTATTATACTGGGAATTATTTTAAAAATATGATACCTAAAAACTTTATTTGGATAGTGCAAATAGGTTAACTTTGAGATCTAAGTATTTTGGGGTGGGATAGGCAGAGAACAACAAACATGTCTACTTTCTTGGCAGATTTCACCAATATGTAATTCACAGAATTGTATTTATATCTAGCAGCCATCTAACCTACTATTAGCTCTTTTCATTACATATAATATATCACTAGTAACTTATAAGCTATATCGTATCCCATGAAATTTCTCTGAATATTTAATCTCCTCAAGCTGGATTTCCCAATCTAGTCTAACAAATTTATATTAAGCCTTGTAGCTCTTAGGGATATAGCAAAATAATATGTTAAACAGAAGTAATATTTGTTCTCATGGCTACCAATGTGCCTGCGGATCACTTAAATTAACAGACGTCACACTGTAAATATTTACAATTATCCCACTAACATAATTATTGTTATGCTTTATTAAAGATAACATTAAAAAATTAAGTCATTACAGGGACCCTGTGCTATCACAGAGGAAAGCAAATAGATATAAGTAGAACAACGGAAAATGTATTACTCATGTACTTCAGTATTTTGTTATTCTAAAATGCGTTTCTTAAAACAGTGTTTTCATCCATGGCATAGAAAGCTTGTAGTTCTTTCTCTCTCTCATCAGATTGTCTCACTACCCTTACTGCCTGCTGTGGGATCCATGGTAGCTGCTTAGCACTCTCTGTGAATGGAGTGTTTCCTCCTCTAACACACCAAGCCCTCTGATGCCAGACTGATCCTCCTAAAATGCTACTTTTGCTGTGCTAATCTTTCGTTCGTAAACCTGCAAAATCCCCTAATGGTTTGTCACATTGAGTTCATGTTCTTATGCCTTGTCTTATCAAATTATTCAAAAACATGTATTAACTTTTACTTTTGCTCTCTCTCCTCTGAGAATTCTCAGATGACTGTTCTCTGGGCTCATTTTGAAACAGTGAGGGTATAGAGCAAGGAACTAAAGAATCAGAGACTGAAGGCAAGGTGAGAGAATGGAAAAGGGGAAATATCTTCAAACAAGAAGAAAGAAAAACAAAATATTGTAATCTTGGAACTTAGAATTCAGCTGATAAAGCTGTGAGATTGGAAGAGAGACTCCCTTCCCCTGGTGCTATGGGATGGTGGTTTAGAGGCAGTGGGCACCAGGAAGCAAGAGTGTTATTCTCAGGCATTCATGTCATGGGTGGGGAGATCATTGAGAAAGCAGCATAGTACAGAGAGAGTGTCTGAATTAGAAAGTTCATAATTGAGGAATATGATACTTCTGGATTTGGAAGGAGTCTATGAGGGATTTTACTTAGTTTTATTAGATGAAATTTGCATTGGATTAATCTCACTGTTTGTTCAGTGAGTTAGAGTAAAAATTTAAATTTCCATTTCCTGTGTGCTTTGAAAGTGACACTTGCCCCCACCATGAAATCCTGTGGTTTAGGATTTATAACCTCGCTCACCTAGTCATTTTAACCTGATCTGCATGTGTAGAAACATCACAGGAAGAATATCCATTATATGATCACTAACGCCTTAGGCTTACCTCAGGACTCCTTTCAGGGAAAGTTTCATAAATTCTACTCAAATTTCTTCCAGCCTAGGATTATACATTCAGTTATGCTATTCACATTATAAGTTAGACACTAAACTTAATGTTATAGACTGCACCTTGAATTTTAATTAGTCCTTACTTGGCATAGTATCTGGCATTCAGGAGGCACATCTAAAAATAATGAAATGTGCCACTTATATTTTAAGCGAATACCACCTTCCAGCTATGTACTTGGTGCTATTTTAAGAATGAAGGATAAACCAATGAATCATAAACAAATAAGGTAAAATCCTTGGCTTCATCAAATTTTAGTTCCAGTGAGTGGAGATAATTGATACATAAAGAAATGAAGATAAAATAGGTCTAGTGGCGATAATGAATAGTTATAAATAAAAGAACCATGGAAAGTTCATCAGTCATATACTTCTGTGTTTCCTTATTTTTAAGCCTATTTCTTTTTTTTTTTTTTTTTTGCGGTACGCGGGTCTCTCACTGTTGTGGCCTCTCCCGTTGCGGAGCACAGGCTCCGGACGCGCAGGCTCAGTGGCCATGGCTCACGGGCCTAGCCGCTCCGCGGCATGTGGGATCTTCCCACACCGGGGCACGAACTCGTGTTCCTTGCATCGGCAGGCGGACTCTCAACCACTGCACCACCAGGGAAGCCCTAAAGCCTATTTCTTAAAATAGTCTTTTCTTCCAGTCTCACAACCTAGAAACTTCTGAGTTCTTTCCCATTAAATTCTGAAAAAAAAAAAAAAAAAAGATTAAAGAATGATTCAGTACAGCATTAGTGTCTTAACAGAGGAGTTCATTGCACCCTCTTGAATGAAGGAATAGGCAGTTCTTGCAGAAGTGTGGGGGCAAGTCCTAAGAAGGGTGAGGACCAGCACTGCAGGTATAATGCATAGAGTAAAGGCTCACAGGCTGGAGCATGAATAGTGTCTTCCCAGAAAGAAGTGCTCAGTGTGACTAGAAAACTCAGAGCTCGGATAAACATGGGAGGAGATAAAGTGCAAGAAATATGGCTGGGGCCCAGATTATGTAGGACCATCTAAATCATGCTACAGAGTTTTACCCTTTGCTGATCGAGATGCATAGTGTAATAATGTAGTTCTCAATCTGGGCTGTACAAGATTATCACCTGAATTATTTCAAAAATATCATTGTCTTAAGTTCAGCTCAGAGATACGTGGAGCTGGAAAGACTATTACTTCCACCTTTATGATAAGACAAAGAAAAAGATGGGAAAACTGAAAAGGAAATGACTTTTCTTTAACCCATGAGAGAATGGAGAGCATAGAGCAAAAACTAAGCTCCAGTATGGGAAAAGAAAGGAGCCTGCTGGAAGAAATAAAACCCAAGCATTTGTATACCTGGGGCAGATGTTGCTGGATATGTTTAAACTATGGAGTAAAACTCAGTTAAAAAGCATTAACAAAGGCTGAGTGTGGGCTGACATGAATGTGAAGCCCTGGGGGCCACTGATACAAGGGGAGTTGAACTCTATCAGGCTTTTCCTCCACAAATCACCCCAGGGAACAGAGCAGGGAGAGAACTCAGGTCAAAGAGTAGAGTAAGATATTAAGAGGAACCATCTGAAAAACAAGATGTCACTAAAGAAATTTGGTGTACTGAGTGTAACCATAAAAACAGTAAGCTTCAGTTTCATCCCATTTTCTGACAGGAGTAACACAAACACTCATACTAGAGACTTAACAGAGGAAAATATGTGCTCACTTAGAAAATAAAATATCTTTAACTCATTATCCACTGACCCATACAATTTGTCCAGCTTTCAATAAATAACTGGTGCAATATAAGGTAAGAGAAAACACAGTAAACACAGTGCTTTAAGTAAAAAAGAGTAATAGAGGTAAAGAATGCTTTTCTTGGGCTCAGCATTAGACAAGACAGAGGCAAAGAAAAATAAGTGAACTTGAAGATAGGTCAACAGAACTTAGTCCAACTGAAATGCAAAGAATGCAAAGTGTGAAAGACAAACAAGAAAGGAAGCAAGCAAACAAAATACACAGCAGAGCATTCAAAAATTGTGGAACAATATCAGAAAGTTTAACATATGCTTAACAGGAATCCCAGACCCAGGCGATAAATGAGTCTACTCAAAGAAATAAAAAGCATTGCAAATAAAAATTTTAAAAGATAAAATAAATTAATTTTTCTCTTGGTATTGCTCTAAAAGATGACTATTTAAAGCAAATAGTACACATTCATTGTGTACTTATAGCATATATAAACATTTTACAATAATAGGATGAGAGAGGAATTTGGGATATTTTGTAAAGTCCTTACAAAAACATGAAGTAGTGTAATTGATGGTAGTAGATTATTTAAAAGTGTCTTATAAACACGTTGAAAATTCCTAAAAAGTGTTTTTGAAGAGGTACATAGAATAATTCAAAATAGGAGATGAAGTGGAATATAAAACAAAAAATTAAATACATAGAAAACATACAAAGTGGAATAAATATACAACAAACAGAACAAATGAAAAAGAGCTAAAATAAAAAAAGGAACAAACAGACAAGGTCTAGAAGGAGAATATTAATTCAGTCTTATCAATAACCACTTTCAATGTATAACCAAAAAATTAAAAAAAAATGAGCAGCTACATTGATTTCCAGCAAGTAGATACCAGAACAAGGAACGCTATCAGCAATAAAGAGGTAGGTGACATATAAATAGAAATGTAATTCAAAAAGAAAAAATACCAACTATGTATGCACTTAAGAGAGTTTCAAAATTATGTGAGGCAAAACATACAACTGTATTTGCATACTTGAGCACATCTCTGTCAGTAGTTGATAGAATAAGAGGATAGAAATGAGTTAGGATATAGATGATCTGAACAGCTCTATCAACCAACTTCAGCTAACTGACATTTATAGACCTAAAAAAATATAGTCAACTCTTTTTGATGATGATTCAAAGTCATTTTAAAGGAGAAATGGTAGCCTTTACAAGGATATGCATATGCTAATAAATTAACCTCACACTTAGACAAATATTAACTCAAATCACACTATATACTTAAATGTAGAACGTGAAAACTATAAAAAATCTAGGACAAAAACTTGTGTGACCCTGTGTTTGATGATGAGTTAAGGTGTTTGCACAAGGGAGTATTTAGGATGATGGAACTAGTCTGTATGGCACTGTGATGGTGGATACATGACCATGCATTTGTCAAAACCCATAGAAGAATACATCACAAAGATAAACTTTTAATGTATACCCATTTGAAAATATATCAACAAACATATAGGTGAGGTCCACAATGGAGTGTAAAGTGTAGCAAAAGAAGCTATTTTTATTACAAATGTATGATGTAATCTCCCTGAAAAGGATAAAAAAGAAAGGGGCAGAGCTAAATCCCTAGAAAGAGGGTCTTGTCTAGATACAGTAAGGCTAAGTATAAAAATAGCTATACATAAACAGTGATTTGTGTTGGTAAATTTGTTTTTCACAAGAGTATGGCTTAATAGTCTGGAAACAACTTTACATGCACACTAGGATTGAACACATAAGCAAGTAAATTGTACGTAATGGGAGCCAGGTTTCCCACTGCCAGAGAAAGAATTTACAAATAATCAAGAGAAAGGCTGTTATGAAATCTGTGGTGCTGGATCAGAGATATAGCTATGAATGCATATTTATTTTAATATACTTATTAATAGATACAGAGATAGGTATACTTATGTACATATACATGAGTTAGTATACATACATGTATTTTCTCTGTGGTTGCCTAGAAGCAGTACCATCCCAGTAGCAATGAATTCATCTAGATCTCGTTTCCTAAAGAAACTTGGGCCCTTGAAGAAATGTCTGATTCAAAGTCTAAGATAGGAAAATGTAAAATAAACCTGTTGCATCTTGTAGTGCCACATAATGTACAAAAACAAAAAATAGCATATTTCAAAAGGAGACAGGAGATAATCTGAAAGCACTCCTAGTGGCCAAAGATGAAAAATAGGGGCAAAAAAAAAGATTATAACCAAAGAATCAAATAAATATCCATGAATCCATACTGATATAAGTAAATAAACAGAGAGAAAATTTCCCAATAAAACATGCAAAAAAAAAAAAAAGGAAATAGAAAATCACCATTAGAACACCACAGTAAAAATAGCTGATGGATGCTAAAATAAGTTGCTAAAATTAGTGGGTGAAACTTTGAGAAACAGGATATTTGCAGTTTCAAAAAATCCCCCCAAGACATTTATTAATTAGTATGGTGGTTTTAGCTTATGTCCACAATTTCTCAGATACTCTTCCCTTTTGGAGATAGATTTAATTCCCTGTTCTTTAATATAAATAGAGCATATTTAATCAGTCCTAACTAACATAGTATAAAAAAGGAAAACTTGACAGAGGAGAAATTCAGCTGGCATCACCTTAACCAAGTATCAAGTTAGCATCACTAATAATGTCATATTGATAGCATGTATTCCATGATATAATGCAATGAGAAGGGCACATCACTTCTGTGATATTTTTTCCAAAAGTTTCCAACCTCAGTGTAATTATGAGAAAACAGAAAAACCCAAATAGATGGATAGTCCACAGGTAGATGGATATTCTAATCAGAACTCTTCAAAAAAGTATCCAAGGTAGTAAAAACAAGGAAAGACTGAGAAGCTTTATGGATTAGAGTTGCCTAAGGAATCGTGAGGACTAAATGCAGTATGGTGGCCTTAACTGGATCCTGGAGCAGGAAAAGGATGTTAGTTGAAAAAATGGTGGAATCCAAATAAAATATCTGGTTGAGTTAATATCAAAATCAGTGTTAATTTATCAGTTTCAATAAATAAAGCATAGTTATATTAGATGTTATACAAGAACTCTCTGCAACTCTTCTATAAATCTAAAACTGTTTCAAAATAAAACTATTAAAATTTTTAAAAACTCAATTCCTGTCTTTACTACCAGATATTTTAAATTTAATTGGTTTAAGCTTAGGCCTAAGAAAAAGTATTTATGTTAATTTTTTAAAAGTTGATGTTTTTAAAAATGAATATGAACCAAGTTTTAATTAAACAATAGTAGTTATTAGTCTAAAATAAATAACATTAACCATTTTTGGTGAGAGGAAATATTATTCCTCACTCATGATCCAGTGTTATATCTTGCTTGACTTTCTTGAGTATGCTGCTCTTTTAAAAACTGAGTATTCAGTTCTAGCTGCATGACAGCTTATTAACGTTTCTTGGATAATTTTAAACATATACTATTTATTTAACTTTTAATAATCAACTTTTATGTAGTGTAAATTACATGAAATAAAATGCAATCATTTTAAATGTACTATTGAATAAATTTTGACAAATGTATTCATTTAACCACCATGTCAATCAAGATACATAACATTTTTATCACAGGAGTTCCCTATACCCCTTTGTATTAAATTCACAGAGCCAACACCAAAACCAGGAAGATGCTGATATGCTTTCAGTCACTATTAAATAGTTTTAGCTATTTCATAACTTAAATAAAACAGGTTGTAACATTTTGTAACTGGCTTCTTTCACTCAGAATGAGCATTGTTGTTCATCTTTTTATAGACTTTTGAGTAGTGTCCAGTTTGGGGCCATTAAGAGTAAAGCTACTATAAACATATTGTACAATATAAGTCTTTGTGTGCCCACATGTTTTTATTACTGTTGAATGAATTACTAGGAGTTAAATTATGAGGTTATATAGTAAAATATGTTAAACTATTAGAAACTGCGAAGTCCTTTTTGAAAATAATTATAAAATATTCTACTCTCACTAGTTATTCATGGGAGTTCATTCACTTTACATCCTTGTCAACACTTAATATTGTCAAACTTTTAACATGTAGTCTTTCCAAGGAGTGTGTATTGGTACCTCATTGTACTTTAATTTGTATTTTTCATACAACTAGTTATATCAAGCAATTTTTCATGTGTTTATTTACCTTTCATATATCTTCTTTTGTAAAGTCTCTGTTTAAATTTTTTTATTTTTATTATTGAAGTATCAGCATTCTTCATATTTTCTGTATATAAACATTTTGTTGTATATATGTATTGGAAATATTTTCTTTCAGCCTGTGGCTTGCTTTTTCATAAAATATTCTTCCAAAAAGCACATGTTTTAAATTTTGATGAAATATATAATTTATCATTTTCTCTATATTATTTTTTTATTTTTCATGATTAGTGACTAGTTCTAGATACAGTATTTTGTGAAATTAAAACTATTTTTCCTCTGTTATAGCTACCTGATTAGAAGCACTGCTTTATTTAAAAAAGCCATCCTCTTGGGGTTAGACTAGCATAAATTAAGATGGCTTGTGTCTGGTCCACTCTCTCAGAAACTGTATGAGTAAGTTAGGTAGTTAGGTACTGGAAGCTTTAAAGCAAAAAAAAGAAAAAAGACTCAACGTACATCTGTGGACCTCTGGATGCTGAGCCCTCAATTTATTCATAAACCAGACAGTCATGATGAAAAATACATGATTATTCAATGTCTCTGTATTTTTCCTTAAAGGATTGAATTATAACCTTCTACCAAGGGCAGGGGACATAACAAAGCTTGTTTACAACTCATAGTGTCCACATCCTATTAACATACAACAAACAATCTTCTATTACTTCTGAGTGGGTTTTTTGTGTTAAATTACTAGTTCTGGTGAACTTAATGTTTATTGTCTATTTTAATGTTGCATGTTTCCTTCTGGGTAATGGTAAGAGGGTAAGTAACTAAAGAGTGAATGAGAATGAAACCTCTAATCCGTGGATCACACTGTTTTCACTGGGGAGTTTGTTTGAACAGTCTCCCACATCTGTTTAGGAGTCCTTAGTAAGCACAGCTGACAGAATCACAGAATATTTCTCGGATGCTGTCTACTTGGCAAGTAGTTGCAGTCAGTGTCTTTACAACCACATGTCAAAAATATTTTCATGGGAAAATATCATGCCGAAAATAGGATTCTTGGGAGACTACAATGTTTCTGGGCATAGTGAGGAATAAAATCAGCTTTGTTAATACATCAGAATATAAAGTATTTTTATTATCTAATATAAATTCAACTTGAAAGTCTACCAAATAACTTTTGTTTTTTTTACCTTATATATATATATATTTAAAATTTTTATTGGAGTATAGTTGATTTACAATGCTGTGTTTCACGTGTACAGCAGTGGATCAGTTATACATATATATGTATCCACTCTTTTTTTTTAGATTCTTTTCCCATATAGGCCATTACAGAGTACTGAATAGAGTTCCCTGTGCTATACAGCAGGTTCTTATTTGTTATTTACTTTATATACTGCAGTGTGTGTGTATATGTCAATCCTAATCTCCCAATTTATCCCTGCCACCCTTATCCCCTGGTAACCGTAAGTTTGTTTTCTACATCTGTGACTCTACTTCTCTTTTGTAAATAAGTTCATTTGTACCCTTTAAAAAAAATGATTCCCACATATAAGCGATATCATAAAATATTTGTCTTTCCGTGTCTGACTTACTTCACTCAGTATGACAGTCTCTAGGTCCATCCATGTTGCTGCAAATGGCATTATTTTTTTCCTTTTATGGCTGAGTAATATTCCATCATATATATGTACCACATCTTCTTTATCCATTCCTCTGTTGATGGACATTTAGGTTGTTTCCATGTCCTGGCTAATGTAAATAGTGCTGCAGTGAACACTGGGGTGCATGTATATTTTCAAATTATGTCTTTCTCTGGGTATATGCCTAGGAGTGGGATTGTTGGGTCATATGGTAGTTCTATTTTTAGTTTTTTAAGGAATCTCCGAAATTAACTTTTATTTTTATGCCATGGCTAAGAATCAAATGATAGCTATTCTTCATGGCTATAGCTTATGCTTTAATTTATATGTCTGTTTTCAAAATTATATACGTACATATATAAATACACACTCACATACACATACATATGTGTATTACATACACACACATATAGAGACAGACAGACAGAGATAGAATTTTTTTTTTTAATTAGAATAGTGAATCTAGGAATGAAAAAAAAAGCTAACAGGTTTTTCATGACAATTGTTCCCTTTTTCTATACACCTATATTACATGTACTCTGTACCATATGAGTCAGGATTTATGTAGTGTAATTATTTACTTGTACTCTTGGATTATCTGTCTTCCCAAATACACTCTATTTATACTTTAATGTATCATTAAAAACAGGTCATGACCACTTGACTCTCTTTCCTTAGCCATCCATCCTGGGTCTCTCCCTCACCCCTCTCTCAGGATAAGAAGGAATGCTTTAGTTGGGATTGTTTATTGCAACAAGCTAAGCAGAAATACAAATTCTTTAAATAAGATTTCTTACTAAACAGTAGAGAACCAGGCCAGAAAAAAGCACAAGAGGCAAGAGAGTATAGGTTGAAAGAAGCACAGCCAGGTGAGTCCTCAGGATCAGTCTGGTTATGAAACTGCCTAGAACAATAGAGGTTCATACTCTTTTCAATTTTGAAAAAATCTTATACTCTGTGCATCTCTTCATTACTTTGTTAAAGAGGCATAGGTCCCAGGAAGGAACAGCCTATTATCTAACAATTATCAGTGCCTACATTCTCCTGCTTGGAGATGCTTGGAAATTTCCTCCTCCCAAGACACAGCAGTGGTGGTTTTACCAAATAAGAAATTTCTTTGGATTATGGATAAGTATTGGGTTGGCCAAAATGTTCATTTGGGTTTTTCCATTAAGACATGGAAAAACCTGAACGGACAGTTTGGCCAACCCAATACATTACTACTGACTATACAGACTCCATGGTTTTCCAGTCATGGGCAAACTCCCCCACGGTGCACTGGGCAGCCTCTTGGGTACCTGTACGTCAGGGTGAGGTTGAGAAGAATGGGGCACAGCTAAGCAGGGGCAAAGCCTGTGAGCTTCGGAGAGGTGGAGGAAGTGGGCTTCACTGCTCAGGCTTGAAGTTTGCAACAGAATGGAAAAAAATGTGGTCATGAAGCACAATCTGAGTCTCCTTCAGATGTGAAGGTCAGAAGGTCAAAATGTGCCCTTTTCTCCTCTATTTTCACTTAAGGCATGAAATGAATGCTATTTTATATTTCCCTTTAGGTCCTAAAAGTGTTCATTTTTTTGGGGGGGGGGTTTGGTTTGCCATAAATACTTACAAAATTTCATCTTAGTATATTTTAATAAAATATATGTGAAACTTCCTAATATAGTACTTAACACATAATAGAAAAGCATCTTCAAATATACTATCAATATCTAATAGTGTATATTTTTAGTAATATTAATTAATATTGATAATCAGTCTATTCTTCAAGACCTCTGTCTAAACACCTAGAACAGGGCCAGGTACATGGCAAGCACTTTATAATGCTCAGTGAACACATGAATACATATTTTTTCTCCATTTATTTTCCTTCCTTCATTTTCTGTATTCTTTTTTTTTTTACTTCATGTCTTCCTTGTCTAAGGCACTTCTTATAAGGTTGTACAATAAATAATAAAGAAACAACATATTTTGAAAAAAGAACAGATGCAAACTTACCAGGATGGACAAAGAGAAATATATTCTCATACATTATATGCAGTTGAATATCTCTATCTTTTGAGGAAAAAAACAGGTATCTTCCATTCTATAGTTGAGGGAACTGAGATAGAGAATAAAAACAATAAAATTCGTCATTCATTGGTTTTAATGTTATCCTTTATGATAATATTTTATTAGAGTTGCTAGAATATGTAAAACATAATTGATATTAGTTTACTTTCTTTCATTAATGTATTAGCAAGATGGTGAACAATTAAAGCTAATGTGACAAAAATTATCCACAAAATTAATCACTAGAATAATCAAAAGATGACTATAATTTATTTTTCCTGCCTCAATATTAAATTTTGAAGAAATTTTATTTTCTAAGTTTAATAAACTTAATACATATAACAAACTCTTTGTGATTTATGCCGAGAAACTGAATCATATGAGAAACAGAACTGGGGTATTGTTATTTTAACAGGGGGACGAGTTTTAATGAACAACTTTTAAGTCATATGAGTTGTGTATGGAAATGTGTGTTCATTTGTGTGTGTTAGTGTCGCTGTGGGAGGGTGGTGTGTTCTTGATTTTCTGCGAAATTAAGGAGGTAAACAACAGAGAGATGGGATGAAGAATTGAATCCACTGGTGCTTTTTCCTCTTTTTCTCTTAATCAAAGATAATCATATCTATATATGTTCATATATTTGCCAATTAATCTTTATTTTTCAGCATGACTTAAACTCAAAACCAAATTTAATAACTAGAAATATTGGTAAAAAGCATCTGAAATTATAACTAGTGATATTTCAATGGGTCATGTGTCCTTCCCTAATTTCAACAGCATTACAAAAAATATGCAATCAAAAGACAGTGCTGCTAAAGTTAAAAAAAAATATTTCATTCTTATTCCATTAGTTACGTTTCAAGGGAGAGAAGAAAGTCTTCAGATTTAAGTCTCATAAGTATCAGCAACTTCCCTTTTTCAACTGTTCTATATGTACTCAAGGAACCATGAGTACATTTCTAAACCATGTTTTTCATTCGATATTTTGCATGACTGAATTAGACTAGGAACAATTTCAAAAATTGATATAGATAAGTAGATACAGTTAAATTGGTAGATAGGTTAACTACTATGTTATATACCTATAATCATACATACTGAATAGCATAAACAATCACCTAAATGATTTTTTTTAAACATCTTTACTGGAGTATAATTGCTTTACAATGGTGTGTTAGTTTCTGTTTTTATAACAAAGTGAATCGGCTATACATATACATATATCCCCATATCTCCTCCCTCTCGCATCTCCCTCACACCCTCCCTATCCCACCCCTCTAGGTGGTCACAAAGACCCAAGCTGATCTCCCTGTGCTATGCAGCTGCTTCCCACTAGCTATCTATTTTACATTTGGTACTGTATATATGTCCATGCCACTTTCACACTTTGTCCCAGCTTACCCTTCCCCCTCCCCGTGTCCTCAAGTCCATTCTCTACGTTTGCATCTTTATTCCTGTCCTGCCCCTAGGTTCTTCAGAACCATTTATTTTTTTTAGATTCCGTGTATATGTGCTTCTCTCTTTCTGACTTACTTCACTCTGTGTGAGTCTCTAGGTCCATCCACCTCACTACGAATAACTCAATTTCATTTCTTTTTATGGCTGAGTAATAATCCATTGTATATATGTGCCACATCTTCTTTATCCATTCATCTATCAATGGATGCTTACGTTGCTTCAATGTCCTGGATATTGTAAATGGAGCTGCAATGAACATTGTGGTACATGACTCTTTGAATTATGGTTTTCTCAGGGTATATGCCCAGTAGTGGGATTGCTGGGTCATAGGGTAGTTCTATTTTTAGTTTATTAAGGAACCTCCATACTGTTCTCCACAGTGAGTGGCTGTATCAGTTTACATTCCCACCAACAGTGCAAGAGGTTTCCCTTTTCTCCACACCCTCTCCAGCATTTATTGTTAGTGGATTTTTTGATGATGGCCATTCCGACAGGTGTGAGGTGATACCTCATAGTAGTTTTGATTTGCGTTTCTCTAATGATTAGTGATGTTGAGCATCCTTTCATGTATTTGTGGCAATCTGTATATCTTCTTTGGAGAAATGTCTATTTAGGTCTTCTGCCCATTTTTGGATTGGGTGGTTTGTTATTTTCATATTGAGGTACATGTGCTGCTTGTACATTTTGGAGATCAAGCCTTTGTCAGTTGCTTCATGTGCAAATATTTTCTCCCATTCTGAGGGTTGTCTTTTCATCTTTTTTATGGTTTCCTTTGCTGTGCAAAAGCTTTGAAGTTTCATTAGGTCCCATTTGTTTATTTTTGTTTTTATTTCCATTTCTGTAGGAGGTGGGTCAAATAGGATCTTGCTGTGATTTATGTCATAGACTGTTCTATGTTTTCCTCTAAGAGTTTGATAGTGTCTGGCCTTACATTTAGGTCTTTAATCTATTTTGAGTTTATTTTTGTATATGGTATTAGGGACTGTTCTAATTTTGTACTTTTACCGGTACCTGTCCAGTTTTTCCAACACCACTTATTGAAGAGGCTGTCTTTTCTCCACTGTATATTCTTGCCTCCTTTATCAAAGATAAGGTGAGAGAGAGTTCTGAGGATATCAAGCACCTTCCATGAAGTAGCTTCTAATAAAAATCATTTCCCATCCTTTCTTAAGTATTGCTAAACTAGATGGCAGCTCCTGAATTATATGAATTAGTAGATGCTTATCAGTTTATGAGTCATTTTCAAGTAATATGTTCCTTTTATTTTATTTTTTTTTGTGGTACACGGGCCTCTCACTGTTGTGGCCTCTCCCGCTGCGGAGCACAGGCTCCAGACGCACAAGCTCAGCGACCATGGCTCACGGGCCCAGCTGCTCTGCGGCATGTGGGATCTTCCTGGACCGGGGCACAAACCGGTGTCCCCTGCATCAGCAGGCGGACTCTCAACCACTGCGCCACCAGGGAAGCCCTGTCCTTATATTTTAAGTGAAGGCTTCTAAAGGAATAGTGATTTAGGTAGAATAAGTATTCCTCTTGTATACAAGATAGACTTGATTGCAGGTCAGCAGGAGCAAAGGATATTCTGGTATTAATTGGCCCCATCATATCACACCATATAAGATTCAAGCTACTGCGACTGACTGAGGTGATGCTGAAGAAGAAAAGTGAGTTACATTCCCAAGAATTTACCAGAATTTTAGGTTCCTTCACCTCTTGTATAGTTTGAAATATTTTAGTATTTGAAGACTGCAGTACATATGTCTTCTACAAATGAAGGGTATTCCTTTAGTCATTGCTTAGATCTCATTCAGTGATAAAACTGCAAATCTACAGGTAAAATGTCACCTGCCTTTGCCTCTTCATCCTGGAAAGATAAAAAATGAACCTATTTAGGATAATACTTCAGGATAATTTTTGCAATGTTGGTATATATTGTAGAATACACTGTGGTTTTGTAAGGTGCTTAGCTAATTGTATAGTATTCAGTAAAATGCCCTAATGAGTCATCCACTGTATAGTGAATATATAGCAAATCTTCATCATTCATTTGGTGCCTAGACTGCATAATTGAAATCATTGGTGACAGTTCACTGCTTAAACTGAAGATTCTAGAACTAGGAGGCAATGGTGGTTTTGCTGTTCTGTTTTATTTTTTAATTCCTTTATTTATGATGCTTGATGAATAGAAACAGGTCTTATACATAAAAAATAGAATAGCCAAAGCACATAAGCAACAGCTCTGCCCGTATATCATATTAACTAAGATCAATTTTTACTTCAAAATAACATATTTGAGGTGGTAGTTAAAATTGCTTTGATCACTAGTTTGTTAAGGTACAGTTGATGTTGTATAGGTGCATTATTATAAAATCTGTTTTTCCTGAATTTAGACCTTTGTTAATCAAAAAATGAAGCTCTATAATTTCTGTATAAAGGATTACAGCTTAATGATGAGGGTTTCGTATAGCCTTTGGGGGGAAAAAAAACAGTTGTTGACCAGGGATATATAAAGGACTTCCGAGCAATGCTGATCTTGCTCCTGGTGATACTGCCCAAGTTGGGGAACATAAATTTTTGTGGAAGTAATTCCAACAATTATGTAATTGTTGGAGCTCAGCAACCCAGGTTTAAAAGCTTAATTATGTTAACAAGGCACAATGTAATCAAGAGTTAATTGTACTTGTAAATGGAATGGTGGATTCAGCTCTAATTGAGTCACTGTCCCGCTTGAGTACCTCTTTTGCTCTCTGTCGCTTGCTGAATAAAATCTTAAGTCCTCAGTTTGGCATTCAGTTCACACACTTCCTCCCAACTCTCCCATACATACACACTTTTCTTCATCCCATTCCACTCTTAACAATGATTATTTTTCATTTGCTTGCCACTTTATTTTTTTCCAGTATCATGTGGCTTATTCCTTTTTTAAACTTTTTATTTTATATTGGAGTATAGTTAATTAACAATGTTGTGTTCCGGTATACAGCAAAGTGATTCAGTTATACCTATACATGTGTCTATTCTTTTTCAAATTCTTTTCCCATTTAGGTTACATAATATTGAGCAGAGTTCCTTTTGCTATACAGTAGGTTCTTGTTGCCACCCTCTTAACTGAATGGAGCTACTCACCGCTCCATGGAGATGACCTTTTTTTTCTAACCTTTATACGTTTACTCATATTTGCAAAAGACATCTGATAAAGGACTATTAGCAAAAATATACAAAAGACTATAAAAATTCAACAATAAAAAACAAGCCAATTAAAAATGGTCCAAAAATATTAACAAACACCTCACAAAGAAGAAAATCAGATGGCAAATAGACATATGAAAACCATGTTATCAGAAAAAACAAACATGTAAACAATGAGAACACTACAGTCGTATTAGGGTAACCAACATCTGACAACACCAAATGCTGTTGAGGACGTGGAGCAACAAGAACTCCCATTCATTGTTGGTGGGAATGAAAAATGGTACAGCCACTTTGCAGACAGTTTGGTGGTTTTTTAAATTTAAATTTTGTTTTATTTCTTTTTCTATCTAACTAAATATACACTTAACAGGTGATCCAGCAATGGTGCTCCTGGTAGTGACATAAGGAAGTTGAAAAGTTATGTCCACACAAAAACCTGCACATGGATGTTTATAATAGCTTTATTTATAAGTGCCAAAACTTGGAGCTACCAGGATGTAGGTGAGTGAATAAATAAATTGTGGTCTATCCAGAAAATAGAATATTATTTGTCACTAAAAATAAATGTGCTATCAAGCCGTAACAAGACATGGAGAAACTTTAAATGCATATTACTAAGTGAAAGAAGATAATCTGAAAAGACTATGCACTGTACAATTCCAACTATATGATATTTTGGGAAAAGCAAAACTAAGGAGATAGTAAAAAAGGTCTGTGGTTGCCAGGGGTTGAGAAGGTATGGTAGGGATAAATGGGTACAGAATAGAGAATTCTTAAAGCAGTGAAAATTCTCCATATGATATCATAATTATGAATAAATATCATTATACATTTTTTCCAGTCCCACAGAATGTATACACCAAGGGTGAACTATAAAGTTAACTATTGACTTGGGCTGATTATGGTGGGTCAGTGTAGGTTTACCCATTGTAACAAATATACCACTTTGATGGGGGATTTTTTTATAATGGGGAAGGCTATGCATGTTTGGAGACAGAAGGTATACAGGATATTTCTGTACCTTCCCCTTAATTTTGCTGTGAACTTTAAGCTGCTCTTAAAAATAAAGTCAATAAAAATGATAGATGGGGGCAAAATATCTGAATAGGTATTTTTCAGTTTTTTTTTTTTTTTTTTTTTTTTTTTTACAGCCCTTAAATGCTGTCATGCTCATGCATCAGTTGTAGGGAATCTTCCTTTATCTGCCTCTGGGAAGTTTTCAACCTCTGAGAAGTTTTTTCAACTATCTAGTTTCCAATACAACCTCTATGCTGATAAATCTAAACATGTACATCTTTTGAGTTATATATATGTATCCTCTTGTGAGTTAAATTTTCACTGGAATATTCATGGGGAGCCTTGATTTGAGTATTTCAAATTCTCCTCCCTCTTCCCAAACTGCTTTTACTCTAGTGTTCCCTGTTTTAGTATATGGCCCTATAATTCAACTAGTAACCCAAATCAGAAACTTGGGCATCTCTCCTAACTGCTTTTTACCCCCACCCAGGCTCCAATCATCTTATATCCAGTCAGTTGTTCCACCTATCATTTATCCCCTAAATATCCCTAGACTCCATGTTTTTATTTCCTATTTCTGTAATCATCATGTTAATACCAGCCTTAAATATGAAAATGTGCTCTTCTCTCTCACCTATAATCTGCAGACACATCTCTCCCCAAAAAAGATGAAGTAAAATAAAATCTGATTTTATCACTCCCTGGCTTTAAAGTGATTCCTTCAGTGGTACTTCCATACATGTAGGATAGTTACACCTCTTGAACATGGCTTCCAGGGCTTGATGTAGTCTACCCACCTCTTTAGATTCTCTATCTCCATGCTCACTCTCACTTTTTCTACTCCAACCAACTAAACAACTTTCAGGTTTTTGAGCTGCTATGCTTCCTTTGGCACTGAGCTTTACTCCCACTCTGTGTTTATTCTCCTCCCAAAGTCATCTGGCCAGCTTGTGCACATCCTTTAGGTGTTTCCTGAGCCCAGAATTCATGATTTTATATCCAGAGCTGAGCATAGCATCTGGCATGTGGTACGTGAAACATATTACATGTTTAATTCTTAGTAACTATCTATTGAATGAGATTCTTTCGACTCACAATGTCATACAAGGCTCTTATTAGACTTTCCTTTACACTTATAATTTTATATAAATATTATTTAATCAAGTACATCCTAATGCATGGAATTCTTTCTGCAGTCTTCCTTGTTTGACCTTCTTGGATCTCCCCACACACACACCCCCAAGGATCTTTAAGGACTAATTATTTTATAAGTTGTAACATTACTTTTATTGCTAATGCTAATAGTAACATTAATCATAAAAGTAATATCATCTAATATTCATTAAACAATTATGTGCATGATTTTTGTGGTAGAATTATATTGTGTATTCTTTTATATAAATATAATGGATATTGTACAAATGTATGATAAAAAGAACTGAAGGTTTGGCCTCTGGGGAGATACATCTGGTTATAGAAATATCAAGTTAGACTTTAATATTCATTTTATTTCATTTTAGTTTTTTACACTTGTAATCAATCCATTAAGTGTTTGTACAGTCAAACAGAAAGACAAAACATAAATTAGCCAATGAGTTGAATAATACATCCTTGGTTCTAGGTAAATAGAAAATGGGAAACATCTTGTAAATAATAAAAACTTGCCATCATTAATTTAAGGGACTATTTCCCAAAAACTATGCTAAACTTCTTATATGAATTATTTTATTCAAATTTCAGGTCAGTAATGTCGACATTTAAGAACTGTATTCAGGTCTAGGTAATTTGTAAATGATGAAATTAGGAGTTGTTTCTAGATCCTTTTGGTGTCAAAGCCTAATTTTGCAACCACTAAATTCAAGAGATAACAGAAAATTTGTAGAGAACTGAGCAGAAATGAAAGAAAACAAACCTACCCATTACATTTTCAGAAAGCCAGATGCCCTCAATATATAAAATTATATTAATTTTTTTCTTATACTGCATAATTTAAACTATAATTTCCTCAATTCTATAGTTCAACTTAAAAACTAATTTAAAAATCATATTTCTTCCTCTTGTAGTTTTCACTATTATATTATAAAGTAACATTTAAAAAAAATAACGTTTAATAACTTGTGTTATCAATTAGTCACTTCTGTGTTGGCTTATTTATCCTGCTCTATTTAATATAGTAATTTATTCAAAATCTGACTGTGTTTTGTTTCCTCAGGAAACAAAAAAAAGTACTGTTTCTTTACATACACTTTTTTTAAATTGAAGTATAGTTGATTTACAATATTATGTTAATTTTAGGTATACAGCAAAGTGAGTTATATAATTTTTCAGATTATTTTCCATTATAGGTTATACAAAATATTGAATATAATTCCCTATGGTATATGCTATAGAATAAATCCTTGTTGCTTATCTATTTTATGAATAGTGGTTTGTGTCTGTTAATTCTATGCTCATAAATTGTCCCTCCCTCTCCCCTTTAGTAACCGTGTTTGTTTTCTGTCTATGAGTCTGTTTCTGTTCTGTATATAGATTCATTTGTATTATTTTTTAGATTCCATATATAAGTGATCTCATATAATATTTGTCTTTCTGTGTTTTACTTCACTAAGTATAATATTCTCTAGGTCCATACACGTCCATGTTGCTGCAAATAGCAATGTTTCATTACCTTTTATGGCTGAGTAACATTTCACTGTGTGTGTGTGTGTGTGTGTGTAGATATATATATGTATTCTTAGGCCAATCATCTGTTGATGGGCACTTGGGTTGTTACATCTTCTTAGGTCAGTCATCTGTTGATGGGCACTTGGGTTGTTACCATGTCTTGGTTATTGTAAACCATGCTGCTATGAACATTGAGGTGCATGTATCTTTTTGATTAGACTCTTCATTTTTTCTGGATATATACCCAGGAGTGGGATTGTTCAATCATATGGTAGCTCTATTTTTAGGTTTTTAAGAACCCTCCATACAGTTTTCCATAATTGATACACCAATTTACATCCTCCCAACAGTGTAGGAGGGTCCCCTTTTCTCCACACCCTCTCCAGTATTCATTATTTGTAGACTTTTTGGTGATAGCCATAGTCATTCTGACCAGTGTGAGGTGATACCTCACTGTGGTTGATTTGCATTTCTCTGATAATTAACAATGTTGAACATCTTTTCATGTACCTATTGACCATCTGTATGTCTTCTTTGGAAAAATGTCTATTTAGGTCTTCTGCCCATTTCTTTTTTTTTTTTTTTTTTTTTTTGTGGTACGTGGGCCTCTCACTGTTGTGGCCTCTCCCGTTGGGGAGCACAGGCTCCAGACGCGCAGGCTCAGTGGCCATGGCTCACGGGCCCAGCCACTCCGCGGCATGGGGGATCTTCCCGGACCGGGGCATGAACCTGTGTCCCCTGCATCGGCAGGCAGACTCTCAACCACTGCGCCACCAGGGAAGCCCCTGCCCACTTCTTGATGGGGTTTCCTTTTTGTTTGTTTTTATGATATTGAGCTGTATAATCGATTTGTACATTTTGGATATTAACCACTTGTTAGTCACATCATTTGCAAATATTTTCTCCCATTCTGAATTTTGCCATTCTTTGTGTTGATGGTTTCCTTTGCTATGCAAAAGCTTCTAAGTTTGATTAGGTCCCATTTGTCTAATTTTGCTTTTATTTCTTTTGCATAGGGAGACTGATATAAGAAAATATTTCTACAATTTATGTCTGAGAATATTTTGCCCAGAATAGAAGTGGTTAGAATGGGCATCCTTGTCTTTTTCCTGAATTTAGCAGGAAGACTTTCAGCTTTTCACTGTTGAATATCATTTTGGCTGTGGGTTTGTTGTAAATTGTTTTTATTATATTGAGATATGTTCCCTCTACACCCACTTGATGAAAATTTTTATTATGAATAGATGTTGAATTTTGTCAAATGCTTTTTCTGAGTCTTTTAAGATGATCATGTGGTTTCTGTCTTTCGTTTTGTTAATATATCACAATGATTGACTGGCATATGTTGAAACCATCTTGTGACCCTGGAATAAATCCCACTTGATCATGATGTATGATGCTTATACATATTGTTGGATTCAGTTTGCTGATATTTCGTTGAGGATTTTTGCAGCTATATTCATCAAAGATATTAGCCTGTAATCTTTTTTTGTAGTGTCTTTGTCTTATTTTGGTATCAGGGTAATGGTGGCCTCATAGAATGAATTTGGGAATGTTCCCTCTTCTTCAATTTTTGGAATAGTTTGAGAAGGATAAGTATAAGTTCTTCTTTGTATGTTTGGTAGAACTCCCCATTGAAGTTGCCCAGTCCTAGACTTTTGTTTGCAGGGAGTTTTGGTTTTTTATTATTATTATTATTATTATTATTATTACAGATTCAATTACACTTCTAGTGATGAGTCTGTTCAAATTATCTGTTTCTTCTTGACTCAGTTTTGGGAGGCTGTGTGTTTCTAGAGACTTGTCCGTTTCTGTTAGGTTGTCTAATTTGTTGGCATATAACTTTTCATAGTATTCTCTTATGATTGTGTTTCTGTGGTATCAGTTGTTATTTCTCCTCTTTCATTACTAATTTTATTTATTTGGGTCCTCTCTTCTTCTTGGTGAGTCTGGCTAGAGGTTTATTGATTTTGTTTATCTTTAAAAAAGAAACAGCTCTTGGTTTTATTGATTTTTTTTTGATTTCTATTTCCTCTCTGATCTTTTTTATTTCCTTTCTGCTGCTGACTCTGGGTTTTGTTCTTTTTCTAATTCTTTTAGGTGGTTGGTTAGGTTGTTATTTGAAATTTTTCTTATTTCTTGAGAAAGGCCTGTGTTGCTGTGAACTTCCCTCTTAGAACTGTTTTTGCTGTATCCAATAGATTTTGTGAGGTTGTGTTCATTTTCATTTGTCTCAAGGTATTTACTGATTTCTTCTTTGATTTCATCATTGATCCATTTATTTTTATTTTTTTTAGTAGGTTATTGTTTAGTCTCCATGTGTTTTTTCTTTTCCCGCTTTTTCTGTGGTTGATTTCTAGTTTCATAACATTTTGGTCAGAAAAGATGCTTGAAATAATTTCTATCCTCTTAAATTTGTTGAGGCTTGTACTTCTTAATTTGTAAGGATACAAAACACAATAACATGAGAACAACTACAGAATGATCTATGCATGAAGCTCCCTCTAAGCAAATAGTTTTAAAATTTCACATTTCATACGTCACTGATATTTAGCAAGTGGGCATTATAGTAGGGCATAATGGACTTCTTATTGGTCAGGTGACTGTTATGTACCTATAGCTATTACACATACTGTTCTGGTCTGTATATATTTAGAATATCAACTCTTCATATAATACATAACAAATAGCTCCATAGATGTATTTTCACTATAGTTGACCCTTGAACAACACAGGTGTTAGGCACACTGACCCTCCCCCAAGTTGAAAATCCATGTATAGTTTGTAGTGGGCCCTCTGTGTCCTTGGCTCCGTATCGTATGTCTTTTTGTTTTTTTGATCCAGCCAACCACGGATCATGTGGTATTGTACCACTGTATTTATCAAAAAACTCCATGTGTAAGTGGGCCTGCTCAGTTCATGGGTCAACTGTATTTAAAAGTATAAATCAGCCAAAATAGACATCCAATCTTCAGTTTACATTTATTGAGTGACAATCTACACCAGGCACTATGATAAATGTTTTTGTTCACTAATTATGTAACTCTTCACGGCAACTCCATGAGGTAGCAACTATAGTTAACCCTTTTAAGGAGCACCAGAGATTAAGTAAATTTCACAAAATTACATAGGTAATAAGCAGGGAGTTGAAATTCCAGTCCACCACTACTTGATACCAAAGCCTCTTAAAAAATATGAAATGCATTCTTGTCTCTTTTTGAAGTAAAATACAGTTAGTCTAATTCAGAGTATTGTTAATTGTTCTTGATTCATGGAAGGTAATTTTTCAACTGTTTAATGGTGGTTGATATAAATCATTGTAAGTAATTCTATACTACTTCTCTGATCTAGAATCCAAAAGAGTTACTATTTTTTTTTACATGGATATATTGAAACCAGAATATAGCTATTATTTTGTGAGTTAGGGAAATGAAGAAATCATTGAAGGAAAAGCAGAAACTTGCAGTTCAGTTAAGTACTTGATTTTGCGTGTGTATTTTAAAGTGAGATATACATATATATATATATATTTGCATCTTGGACCTAATTATGAAAAATTTAAGGAAATCAGACATATAAATTTTTTTGACTTCTAATACATAGAAGTATTGTGTATTGAATGTGGTGATGACATAATCTTGATATTAATTTCAGGAATAAATATAATTCCAATGAGATTTCTTAAAAAATGAATTCAAGATTCCAACTGAAAAAAGTAAAGAAAAAAATGAGAATACACAGGACTTCTTTTTAAACAAAAGAATAAGATTGGTGAACATGTACTCTCAGACATCAAACACATTATCAAATTACAATAAAAACAACAAGGTGGTAAGATCTGAAGAGTGGATGCTCATTGGAGCAGAAAAGAATGTCCAGGGTAGTAGTCATTAGTGATGCATAATAAATTTGGCATCTCAAATCAATGAGAGAGCTTTATTTAACAAAAATTCATGATTTTCTGTCACATATTAAATTCCAGGTAAATTATACATATGATTAGACACTTTATAAATGAATGTAATAGCACGTTGGAAATATTTATCTGATCATTATGGAAAAATAACTTTCTTTTTTTTTCTTTCTTTTTTATTTGAAAAATAACTTTCTGATCACAAAAGCAAAAGTAGTTTATCACACCATTGTAAAGCAATTATACTCCAAGAAAGATGTAAAAAAAAAAAAAAGTAGTTTATGATTCCATTCAGAATATAGACGTTGACAAGAGAAAATTGCTTCCATCCTAACAATGAGGAAAAGACACAGAATTTAAATATATAGTCTGGGGAATTCCCTAGCAGTCCAGTAGTTAGGACTCGATACTTTTGCTGCAGGGGCCTGGGTTTGATACCTAGTCTGGGAATGAAGATCCCACAAGCCTCGCCACACAGCCACAAAACACATACTCTGATAAAGCCCATCAAGGAGCTGAGTCACAAGATAACCAGGAGCATTTGAAAAGACGGCAGGCCTCTCAGAGAAAGGACAGGACGCAAGAAAATTGTGTCTTTTGGAGAGCACAGAAGAAGAGGAGGCTGTCATACAAGTCAGTAAGACATGACTGCTGGGAAGAGGTGTGAAAGTACACTTTAATAAAAGCTATTAATGTGCATGAGGTTCTGTGAGAAAACAGCAAAAAGCTCAGGAAATTAGGATTCACAGAGTATTGACATTTTTAAAGGTCAGGACTCAGTTGCAGAGAACAGAATCTACTCTGGCTAAACACCAAGAACTTTATTTACCGTGTACTTAGGTCACATGCTAAATCTTTAGGAGAGCTGAGGAAACAAGTTAAGGTGGGCTTTTAGGAACTGTTCCGAAGCCACACTCCAGTCCTCACCTACTGAGGAACTGCATCTTCTCTTATGATCATGAATCTGCCTGATCAATCTGAAAGTTTCAGCAATATCTGGAGCTAGAACCAAGTCACCACTCGGCAGTCAAGAAGCAGACAGGAATTGAGTGTTAATCGCAGCCTGCATTGGAGCAATTACATGCGTACCATCATCCTCACCAGCGGATCAAATGCCCCATACCTGTGATATCCATGAAGCCAATGGCTATACATGCCAACTGCTGCTAGTTTCCCCCAAGAAACTCCACCCAGACCTTATTTGCCAGTGAAGACAACAGCAGAAGTAAATTCTCTGTCTCCCTTCTGACTTCCACATTTAGAGCACAGATGGCTGATCTCTTCAGCCAACACAGGCTGCAAAAGTCTAGAAAATGTAGTTTTTACCTTCCCAGTCTCTATGGAGGAGGCTTTTCCATTAGAAGGAGGTTGGGATGGATGCACTATTTCACCATAGACCATATCATCATGTAGGCACTGGGCCTTAAAGAACAAATAGGAATGTGCCAGGAGGGGAAGCTGGGAGGAGATTTTAGACAGAGGAAACAATGTTTGCAACAGTAAAGAAAATTTAAAAAAACAAATTGGAATTATTTTTGAGAATCCTGAATTGATTTCATGACTGGAAAATGTTGGGGTGAGTGGGGGAATGGAAAGATTTTGAGTGTAGTAATTGGGTTTTGCTTTAGGGGAAACACTTTTAAAATTAAAAAAGCTGAATCCTGCTTTTAAAAAAATACAGTTGAGATATTAAAGATCAAAGAAGTTTTAATGTTTTTATTAATGTTCTTCCTACAGGGATCTTGATGTACTCATGTATATTGTAGCTTCCCAGCATGAAATCCAGGTTTTAGTGTAGAAAGAATGCTCAGCATATCTTTGTACCAGGCCTGAATGTCATAATGACCAAGATATAATTTAAAAAACACCAACAACAACAAAAGCCTAAAAACTCAATATAGACATTTGATAAGTAATATGTACTTTTAGCTCTCTGTATTAAGTGAACTCAGGAAAGAGAATCATAAACCAATTGGGAAAATTCCTTAGGAAAACATATTGGGAATTATTGAGTTAAATACAATTCTCATGTTTTACTGAAAAATGCTCAGGTTTTATAAACTAATGTGCAATTTGAATCTTCATATGGTGATGTATTATGCATTGTTTTTCACAATTATTTGAGAAATGAAGTATATTTTCCTATAGCACTTTGGTGGGCTAGTGTTTCATGAAACAGATTTTGGGTATACTGACTTAAAGTCATTGAATTTCTAAATTATTTTCAGACTCCTTGGGAAATAATATGGTTTAAAAATTTGGGTTAAGTCATCATTTAGTTTATCTTTGGCTATTTGTGTTCATTTTTAATGTGCTTCCCTTGGGTATTTACAAAACTAGGCTGTTTTTAATTTAGCTTGGCAGCTGGTAGGGAAAGATAGCATGCACAATTAAATTTATAGATTACTTTTAAAACATCTTTTATACATTTTCTTTATACTTCCTTACATAACAAACATCTTCTAAGAAATGGTAATCATTTGTAAAGTGGGCAGTATCTATTCTCCTTGCTTACGCTTCCCTACTAGGATTTAGAAAAAATAAGTGCTGTACATGGCTGAAAGCTAGGAAATGGGACAAATGAAACAAAAGTTTTCAAAATTCCATAGGTGGAATTTGATCCTAATTATTTCAGATGATCAAGAATGCTGATTTAAAAATAAGAGAAGAGGTAAAGTTGATATTTTAGCAGATGTCACAACAGAAACTGCTAAAGCTAAACTGGACAAAGTTAAGCAAGGAATACTTTACTCAGGGTTACTGCAGTAGGGTGGAGAGGCCAGAACTCAGTCTGAGGACTGCAGAGTTTTTAAAAGCTAGGTTGGGATATCGCAGGACGTCACTTTTTGATAACTGGCTTTGCTCAGAAGAAAAGTAAATTCTCTCTTATTTTCATGTCAGGAGGTAATTTTACAACTTGGAGCAAGTCATTCTGCCAAAGTTAGGCTCCCAATCTTCCCACGGAAACTGGGAGGTAGGAGTTCTTATGTTCCTTGATGATTACCTTTTAAAGAAAGGGCTCCCAGGTCCTTGAGAAAGACATGTCTGGGTTGTAAAACTTGCAAGAAATCTTAAAAAACCATCTAGAGGTTCACTGAAAGGTTTTACAATTAAATGTTTTCTAAAGTAAATTTTCTAAAAAAAGGGAGGTCAGGGGTCTAGAGTCAGGAAGAAGGCTGTCTAAAGTTTAGTCAAGCTGAGAGGAAGATTAAGGCTGTCTTGGGCACAAAATATTACCAGAGTTGTTGAGCGCAAAATTTTCTGGACACCTTCACAGTGTTAAGTTTGAAATGTATGCATTGCCAGATCAGTAGAAGAACATATCTTCTCAGGAACTGGACTAAACTAATATTTTTACTATCTCTCTGTTTTCAACTTGACAGTTCATTGAAAAGCAGAGCAAGACAGGACACACTTTTATGCTTCTCCTTTGAAAGTGCTCTCTAAAACAATTAAAGTTGTAAGAACCATCATAATCCTAAAATTCCCAACGCAAACAGAAAAATAGCTACACTGTTACTTTACACTTTTATATTTAAAGTTATGTAATAATGTGTTCACAGTAGAAAATATATAAAATGACCTTTTCTCTCCTATATTATTTACTGTAGTTTCCCAACTCCCCAGGCCAAATTAGCCTGTAGTTACAAATGAGATCACATTTCATGACTCTTTACCTCTCTTTTATTGGTACTCTCCATACTATATACTTTTGGAAAAGTTCAGCATTGTCTCAGATGTGCTCATGTACAAGTCTGGTCAGCCATCTTATCAGGTTTTTTTTTTTACACAACTTCTGCCATTGATTATACTTTCACCTCAGCTGGATTTTACTGCACATTCCAGGCTATTCAACATCTGCTGCATGCCCCTACTATTACACCCAGGCAGTGTGGTCTTAACCAGGGCTTGATAATAATGTACTAATACTCTCAAGGTGATATTTCTAATGAACTGGGATTTGTGATTCTTGTTCTTTTTGCATAAAATTATTTTTAGATTACGAACCTTTTGTAATGTGCTTTTCTGTGTTCTAAAATTGTGAGTAAAAATTTTATCCATATTTATTAGTGGTTCTTCTCATTAGGACCCACAGAAAAGTCCATGATGGAATGCACATTATATTGACCGCACTTCTCAGCATTTGTCTTCTCTGTCTATCCTTGAGGCTTTCTGAGTGTGTTATGCTTGTCACATCTGGCTTTCTCTTCTTTTAGGATGAGTTCATTCCGAGAGTCCCATTTAGATGCTCATGCACACAGATTTCTGAGTAAAAACCCCATACATTTTCTTGACCATACTCAGACATGTCTGATTTCCAGTTGAGGTTTCATCTGGGTTCTGTAATACTTGATTTATGATGGTATAGATATCTTTTGTTTGCTTGCCCTTTCTCTTTCTGTCTTAAATTCCATTAATTCACTGTGTAAAATTGTGGTTCTCCAGATGTACTCATTTTAAATAGGTATATAAGTTTTAGTTTTACTTTAAATAAATATTGCATACAATTTTCAGAAATAATTAGAACATTGATGTATTGTACAACTAAGAAGAAAGGCCGGGGCCATAGTACTGCTTACCTGCATTTGCCAATTGCTGTTTTGCTATTTCTTTCAACAAAGTGTCTATCTTGTGTCAGTCCAGTAATTTGGCTACACTAGTGAACCGAATGAACTAAAATTCTTGTTCCCATTAAGGAAAGAAAATTATGTATCTATATCTATCTATATATACACACACACACACATATATATACACATATATGTATATATGTTTCCATGTGAAAAAATTGAGAAGAGATTAAGAATCTATCTTCTATACATATGTCAGTTACTTTCTGTTGCTTCTTTTGGGCTTATTGTTTTCATAATTTTTTAATACAATAAAATTTTGCATTTGCTTATAATTAACTTTGACAGCATCTTCACTCTAAATGTGGGCTCCTTTAACAGAAACTGTCAATCTTTGGAGGAAAAATATAAAATTGTTCTATTTTTCCTAAATAGAAATCCATGGTCAGGAGGCAAGACAGTGAAAAAGATTTCAGATCCAAGAATCCTGGCTTACTTTTTTTTATTTTGTCACTTAGTAATCATGGACCAACTACTTGATTACTGTGAATGTTTCCTCATCTGTAAAATGCAGCCAGTAATAATGTCTTTAAAGGTTTGTTGCAAGAATCAAAGAGCACAGTAATGATGAGCTTGGCTGATGTTGTGCCTGGGACTTGTGAGCACTTACAGTGTTGACTCTGTTCCCTTGTTATTCTCTCAAATTTAGACTGACTACTTGCAAATCAAGTTTGTGTCAAATAAACCTAAGAAAACTGGTAAAATTAAATTAAAATAGCCTTATCACAATCCTCTCCTCTTCAATCCCTCTCATATTTAAATTTTGAATAAAACGCTTATCACACTCTGTCTTGGGTCAGAGTTGTTATCTACATATCTCATGTCTCCTGTTATAGTATGAAGTCCTTGATGATCATAAATATATCAGGATTATCTCTGTGTTCCAAAGAATGCCGTTGGAAAGAGTTTTTGCTCAAAGTACATTCTTAATAAGTAATTTTTATGTTTTTAATTTGTGGGTATAGCCCTCTAAATTCACGTAGTTCTCCCTCAATAGTATATTTTTAAAACAATAAAAGTATGTATTATTTTAATAGCTTATTAGGAAGAATAATATTTACCTTTAGAAGTTCCCAAGATTTATTTTCCTCAGTTTAACTTTTAATTGTCAGTATTCCAAACACATGCAAACATAAATCTCATTTCTTTTTGTATCCCCATGTGTCTCTTAAATATATTGCTTCTGCTGTAAGGAACAACCAAGAAAAATGATGTTGTATTACTATGCATGACAGAGCAACAGAGCACCATTGGGTCCAATTCACTCAATTTCTACATGTTCTTTATGAGCTTCCACACATAGAAGCAGGGGGTTTATATGCTCAGAAAGAATTATGTATCCCAACCACGTGAATTCTCTGTTCTTTTTAAGTGGAACACAGGCTTTGCCACATGCAGCCTCATCAACCATATGTCTCAGGGGTAAATAAACTACTAAGGATGTCTAGTTGGCAAGATTTTCACTTTAATAAGTAATAGCACTCAAAAGGAAGAGATTCTAAAAAGTTTCCAAATATGCCAGATGCATATTAGAACAGTTAGGAGAAATCATAAGCAGTGACTCCCTTAAGCCTCATTGGACTTCAGTTTAGCCAAACCAGAAAACTTTCTCTGAAAAATAGGCAGGTTGATTGAGAAAGCAATGGGTTTCAGGAGGTTTGGACTCCATTCTTGATCCTTCTTTTGACTTAAAAGGTCATTTCAGCAGTTCTTTAATGATTTTGTGCCCTTTTTATTCCTTCCAGAAAGGCAGGATTGAGAATTGGATATCTTCCACTAAGTGGACAGGAGAACACTGGTGAGGGAAAGTAGGTTTCAGTTTCTTATGTAAAAAGTCACTGACTGATAATAGTATGAATGGTATGTAAATTTAGATCTCTTGGACTGTCATCTAAAGGAGTGAGGAAAACAGGACTTTGAAACAAGAGTCTGAAAATACATTAGGAATGGTATTGAAACTGTGTAACGCAGATTGGGACTTGAACCCATGCACCGGGACTTGAACCCAGCCAAAACCCAGTTTGGAACTTGAACCCACCGTCTTTTAACTGAGATCACACACCTGGTCTCAGGACTTAATGAAGCTCAGGTTCTTGATGCCTCATCACAGAAAGAATTCAGTGAGAGACAAAGTGATAGCTAAGAAGTGGGTTTATTTAGAGAGAAACATGCTGCACAGAGTGTGGGCCATCTCAGAAGGCAAGAGTGACACCAGGGTTGTCAGTTTCTATAGGGCTGGGTAATTTCATAGGATAATGAGTGAGAGGAGTATTCCAGCTATTTGGGGAAAGGGGTAGGGATTTCCAGGAATTGGATCACCACCTACTTTTAGACCCTTATGGTCTGCCTTGGAACTGTCATGGCACCTGTGAATATGTCATTTAGCTTGCTGATGTTTACAATGAGTGTATACTGAGGCTCAAGGTCTAGTGGAAGTTGACTCATCTGCCATCTTGGACCTATCTGGTTCTAATCAGTTTATGTCATGTCCTCGGGCTATGTCATTCTTTTAAAGGTTGTGCCCTGCTCCCTTCCCTCCTGTTTCAGTATGATTATTAAAATTAGCATAGTTTATTGACTTAAAGTTTCTATTATTTTCATTCCTTCATTTATAGATTGCCCTTACCCATCCAATCTTCTAACAATAGCAGCAACGAAAGGTGTTAGGAGAATTAACAACAACAAAAAAAGAGAATTGAGAAAAAAAATTTAAATTTGTTGATTATATCATGACATTTTGCCAGAGTTGAACATTATAACAGGTTATAAGAAAGAAAGAAGAAGGTATACGTTTTCTTGTTGACAGGAAAACTGGGAACTGGGGTGTACTGACAATGATATCAGTTTGGGTTCTTTAATTATTACTACTTATGGTAGTAATAATTAGGTCTCATTATTACTACAGTTTTGCAGGTGAGGAATTAGAGGCTCTTTTCTGTTAAAGGAAATTTTTAAAGTTACATACAAATTATTTTTATATCTAGAATTTGGTTCTCTTGATAGAACAGTCCAAGTTGTTCTTAACTTTATATAATAGCAGTTTTTTAAATCATTGAGTTTATAAAGACACAGCTCTAAGTGAGCGGTTATTATTTAGAAAATATATATATATATATATATAAACTGCCAGGGATATTACTGAAAAACTGCATTTACTTAGGTTTTCAGTTTTCTGAATGCTAAAGAACACACTTTAGTTATGTTAAAAGAAATTATACAAGCTTATGCATAGAAAAATATTTCTAATATTAAATTACAAGAGTATTTTATTATTGTCGTTTTATTCTTTATAGGGAGAACATTGAGAACATAAAAAAGGCATCTACTGTAATTTTGCCAAAAGATGTATTAGTAAAATATGTGTTTACTTTTTGTCTAGATGTAAAAATTAAGAGTCCAAGATAAAAATCAGAGAAGCTAGTTCTGGGGAAGTTAAGATTACATGACCTCATCTTATGTCTTTAGACCATCTAATTCCACATTTTCTAAAATGTGCTACAGGAAACCCAATTTAGCAGAAGGATAATAGGGGTTATTGGTCAAGAAACATTCCAAGATAAATAAGCTTGGAAATTGAGTCAAATAGTTTTATTTACTTCAGGGTGATCAGATCTTTAGTTGTGACAGCGGATGCTTAAATTATCAGGAGGTAATTGTGGTGTGAAATATTTCCCAAGATGATTTGATCTTACAACATTTATCATGGAGCAACTTTTGGGAATCTACTTTGGAAAGTAAAGATCTAATTTAAAGCTGTGGTAGAACATAGGCAACCTAGAAATTTAGCCACGTATTTGTTGTGATTTCTCCCTAAATGCTAAATTACAATAAAGTCATGGTTGTGGCCCAAATATTAATGCTCTGTATTGTTAATTAAGTTGTGTTCCAGATCCTTTAGTTACCAGATAAATATTATGCTTTTTAAAATACAAAGAAATGTACTAGTTTTGTAATCTCACCAGTTTATTCCCTTAAGAGCCAAGATTATGGAGTTTCCAGGCCATCAGACTTATAAATTTTTCAAAAATTTTTTAGATCTTTGTGTTCAGGCACTTTATCAACCATCTGATTGAGACAAAAGAATTCTGAGTCATAAGAAATAGATAATTTTGTCTTGAGAAACTGTACGGATAGGATTATCTCTTCCATATCATATGTACCCGAATTCTTTTGCTTTGTAACATAGTACAAACAAACCCAAAATGGTAGCTTACAAAAATAAACATTTATTTCTTCCTCATCTTTCCGGTTAGCTATACAGGGTGAGTTTTCTGCAGCTCTTTCTGTGTGTGTATGTTTCCTATTCCAGGAGCCAAACAGAAAACAAAGCCTCCAACTACTGCATGCATCTCTTGCTTTGTTGAGACATACGTTACTACTGCTCAGATGGAGTGGTTAAAGCCAATTACATGGCTAAGCCTGATATCAGTGGATAGAGAGGTGCATTGCTTCTCCAGGGAAAATTGCAATGGGGAGAGGTCTTTAAAACTCTTGTAGGAAGACAGAAATTTTTTACAAATAAGCTATTAATTTTGATGTAGTAATATTTTTAATAGGAAAGAGCAGGGTTTGTTGTTTTGTGTCATGTTCAAGAAGATTTTCACAACCCCTTACTTATACATACGTATTATCTTTTCTTTCTGTAATGTATTTCTAGCTAATTATACTAAATGCTTCAATCAGGTATGAATTGATTTTTAGATTCAATACATCAGTTTTATTCCAAGTGTATTATTGGGATATATGATACCACTAGTTACCTTGCACATTCTTTTCACACAAATTTGAAATGCCAACTTTTCTTATATTCTAAATACAAATTTTGTACTTTTAAATTTTACATTAGCATACTTGTATAATACTTAGTAATACTAGACAATTTGTCACTAACCTTTTTACTGTATATATTTATGCAGCATTTTGTATTTACTTTTTGTATTTTCTATATTTTCCCATAATATTCAGGAATCTTTTGCACATTCTTTTTTCCTAATAAATTTTAGAATAATCCAATTGCTATCACTAAAATATCTGGATAGGTCTTTGGTTACAACTGCAGTAAAATTGCAGAACAATTTCAAGAGAAATGATGTTTTTATTCATCTCACTATTTCTTGGAATATTTTCCCAGTTATAGAGAATTAGCAAAAGAGAAAAGTATTACAATAGGGCTGGCATATTATAGACAATATTTTGAAACAATAGGTGATTAATAATATCTCAGGCCTTATGATGACCATGGCAATGTGTTGCTCCAATCTCCTAGTGGGGAGCATAATTTACTCACCCCACCTGCACACCTCTGAGTCCATTGTTGCCTTCACACTGTGGACACACATTCCCCAGGCAGCTCACAGGCCATCACTGAACATGACAGAGGTACTAAGCAGGCTCATGTGAACTCCTCCAGATGTAAACTCCTCCAATAGCTAACTCTGGGAGGAAAACTCATTGCATTAGCCAAAAATTTCTTGAAACTTGGTTTCTGCAGTCTGAAAACTTTTTCCATTCACTCATCTTTCTTCTCTCTTTCCTTCTGTAGGTGTCAGACTTGCATCATGGTTTGAAGGCTCTCTCCTGCTCCCATCCCCAAGAAATTTCTTCCACATGTAATCATGTCTTAGAATCTACTTTTAATAACTCAGACTTGTATAGAGTGGAGACCTAACAAGATTCATTCATTTTTAAGTCTGTGGCTATTATTGTCTCTAAGGAGTCTGAAAGAGCCTTCTGAATGTTTATAAGGTTATGTTTGAATAGGCATTTGGTTCTTTGAACATTAATTTAAATCCAATCTAATAGTCACAATGTGTACATTTTGTTCAGAAAGACTAGAAAGCAGTTCAATTTCCACCCCGTCTATCCCTTTTTTGCTTTCCACATGACACTCTATCTTAGATACATACAAAGGCATGTCTTTTAGTGTTTGGATTTCAAAAATTATTGCCTTCTGGGTTTGACGTTGTTGCCTCCAAAGCCAGAAGAAGGAAGATGAGCAACATTTAACTACTACTTAAGCAGTGTAGGTAAAAATTGTCAAATATTTTATAATTAATATGTATTTCAGGTTATCAAAGTTGTGATAATTAAAACATACAGAAAGTATTTGCACTTAAGTATTTATCCTTCTGCCAAACATTCAGGTTGCCCACTTTTAAAGCAATACTGATATATCATGTTTGTAATAAAGATTAATGGAAAGTAATTTTTGACAGAAAATATCTTTTGATGGCATGTGGTATCTATGTACATAGATATGTACACACTTGAATAAATATATGTTCAAGCTTAAAATCATTCACTGTGAGCCATGATTAACAATAATGTCTCAAATAACTGAAGTAATTTTTAAGGTTCTCTCCCTGTACAAATAGAGAAGCAAGTTTTAAAAATATACCAGATGTCCTTCTGTTGTTCTATTTTCTGCTGGAATTTTATGAGAATATCCCTGTCTGTAGCTAACTGACTTTGTAACAAAGGCCCCTGTGAAGCCATCATTTAGCCTGACTGTGTTGTAGTTGATCTAATGACTTGGTGGATAGATTTGTCAGGACCTTCTGCTAGGATTAATGTGATCTGTCTTTCTTGGACAAAAGAAGGAACAAAGAAACAAAAAGGGAAAAGCAGAAAGATTAGAGGAAATGGTGATCAGTATTTATATTATTGGAAATTTCAGCTATTCTTATTAGAACTGATCTTAATACTTACCACTTATATTATTAATCATATGATAAATTTCAATGATTTTATTTTCATGGTTTTATAATAATTTATTTGATTCATCCAAAATAAGTATATGAGATATTAAGTTTTTTTTTTTCTTGAATTAGATTCTTAATGTTGTTTCTTTTTTTTTTTTTTTAACATCTTTATTGGAGTATAATTGCTTCACAATGGTGTGACAGCTTCTGCCCCATAACAAAATGAATCAGTCATGCATAAACATATGTTCCCATATGTCTTCCCTCTTGCGTCTCCCTCCCTCCCACCCTCCCTATCCCACCCCTCCAGGCTGTCACAAAGCACCGAGCCAATATCCCTGTGCCATGCGGCTGCTTCCCACTAGCTATCTACCTTACTACGTTTGTTAGTGTGTATATGCCCATGACTCTCTCGCCCAGTCACAGCTCACCCTTCCCCCTCCCCATAACCTCAAGTCCGTTCTCTAGGAGGTCTGCGTCTTTATTCCTGCTTTACCCCTAGGTTCTTCATGACATTTTTTTCCTTAAATTCCATATATATGTGTTAGCAAAAGGTATTTGTCTTTTTCTTTCTGACTTACTTCACTCTGTATGACAGACTCTAGGTCTATCCACCTCATTACAAATAGCTCAATTTCGTTTCTTTTTATGGCTGAGTAATATTCCATTGTATATATGTGCCACATCTTCTTTATCCATTCATCCGATGATGGGCACTTAGGTTGTTTCCATCTCCGGGCTATTGTAAATAGAGCTGCAATGAACATTTTGGTACATGACTCTTTTTGAATTTTGGTTTTCTCAGGGTATATGCCCAGTAGTGGGATTGCTGGGTCATATGGTAGTTCTATTTGTAGTTTTTTAAGGAACCTCCATACTGTTCTCCATAGTGGCTGAACCAATTCACATTCCCACCAGCAGTGCAAGAGTGTTCCCTTTTCTCCACACTCTCTCCAGCATTTATTGTTTCTAGATTTTTTGATGATGGCCATTCTGACTGGTGTGAGATGATATCTCATTGTAGTTTTGATTTGCATTTCTCTAATGATTAATGATGTTGATCATTCTTTCATGTGTTTGTTGGCAGTCTGTATATCTTCTTTGGAGAAATGTCTATTTAGGTCTTCTGCCCATTTTTGGATTGGGTTGTTTGTTTTCTTGTTATTGAGCTGCATGAGCTGCTTGTAAATTTTGGAGATTAATCCTTTGTCGGTTGCTTCATTTGCAAATATTTTCTCCCATTCTGAGGGTTGTCTTTTGGTCTTGTTTATGGTTTCCTTTGCTGTGCAAAAGCTTTGAAGTTTCATTAGGTCCCATTTGTTTATTTTTGTTTTTATTTCCATTACTCTAGGAGGTGGGTCAGAAAGGATCTTGCTGTGATTTATGTCATAGAGTGTTCTGCCTATGTTTTCCTCTAAGAGTTTGATAGTTTCTGGCCTTACATTTAGGTCTTTAATCCATTTTGAGCTTATTTTTGTGTATGGTGTTAGGGAGTGATCTAATCTCATACTTTTACATGTACCTGTCCAGTTTTCCCAGCACCACTTATTGAAGAGGCTGTCCTTTCTCCACTGTACATTACTGCCACCTTTATCAAAGATAAGGTGTCCATATGTGCATGGGTTTATCTCTGGGCTTTCTATCCTGTTCCATTGATCTATATTTCTGTTTTTGTGCCAGTACCATACCGTCTTGATAACTGTAGCTTTGTAGTATAGTCTGAAGTCAGGGAGCCTGATTCCTCCAGTTCCTTCTTTCATTCTCAAGATTGCTTTGGCTATTCGGGGTCTTTTGTGTTTCCATACAAATTGCAAAATTTTTTGTTCTAGTTCTGTGAAAAATGCCAGTGGTAGTTTGATAGGGATTGCATTGAATCTATAGATTGCTTTGGGTAGTAGAGTCATTTTCACAATATTGATTCTTCCAATCCAAGAACACGGTATATCTCTCCATCTATTTGTATCATCTTTAATTTCTTTCATCAGTGTCATAATTTTCTGCATACAGGTCTTTTGTCTCCTTAGGTAGGTTTATTCCTAGATATTTTATTCTTTTTGTTGCAATGGTAAATGGGAGTGTTTTCTTGATTTCACTTTCAGATTTTTCATCATTAGTATATAGGAATGCCAGAGATTTCTGTGCATTAATTTTGTATCCTGCCACTTTACCAAATTCATTGATTAGCTCTAGTAGTTTTCTGGTAGCATCTTTAGGGTTCTCTATGTATAGGATCATGTTATCTGCAAACAGTGACAGCTTTACTTCTTCTTTTCCGATTTGGATTCCTTTTATTTCCTTTTCTTCTCTGATTGCTGTGGCTAAAACTTCCAAAACTATGTTGAATAAGAGTGGTGAGAGTGGGCAACCTTGTCTTGTTCCTGATCTTAGTGGAAATGCTTTCAGTTTTTCACCATTGAGGATGATGTTTGCTGTGGGCTTGTCATATATGGCCTTTATTATGTTGAGGAAAGTTCCCTCTATGCCTACTTTCTGCAGGGTTTTTATCATAAATGGGTGTTGAATTTTGTCAAAAGCTTTCTCTGCATCTATTGAGATGATCATATGGTTTTTCTCCTTCAATTTGTTAATATGGTTTATCACATTGATAGATTTGCGTATATTGAAGAATCCTTGCATTCCTGGAATAAACCCCACTTGATCATGGTGTATGATCCTTTTAATGTGCTGTTGGATTCTGTTTGCTAGTATTTTGTTGAGGATTTTTGCATCTATGTTCATCAGTGATATTGGCCTGTAGTTTTCTTTCTTTGTGGCATCCTTGTCTGGTTTTGGTATCAAGGTGATGGTGGCCTCGTAGAAGGAGTTTGGGAGTGTTCCTCCCTCTGCTATATTTTGGAAGAGTTTGAGAAGGATAGGTGTTAGCTCTGCTCTAAATGTTTGACAGAATTCGCCTGTGAAGCCATCTGGTCCTGGGCTTTTCTTTGTTGGAAGATTTTTAATCACAGGTTCAATTTCAGTGCTTGTGATTGGTCTGTTCATATTTTCTATTTCTTCCTGATTCAGTCTTGGCAGGCTGTGCATTTCTAAGAATTTGTCCATTTCTTCCAGATTGTCCATTTTATTGGCATAGAGTTGCTTGTAGTAATCTCTCATGATCTCTTTTATTTCTGCAGTGTCAGTTGTTACCTCTCCTTTTTCATTTCTAATTCTATTGATTTGAGTCTTCTCCCTTTTTTTCTTGATGAGTCTGGCTAGTGGTTTATCTATTTTGTTTATCTTCTCAAAGAACCAGCTTTTAGTTTTATTGATCTTTGCTATTGTTTCCTTCATTTCTTTTTCATTTATTTCTGATCTGATTTTTATGATTTCTTTCCTTCTGCTAGCTTTGGGGTTTTTTTGTTCTTCTTTCTCTAATTGCTTGAGGTGCAAGGTTAGGTTGTTTATTCGAGATGTTTCCTGCTTCTTAAGGTGGGCTTGTATTGCTATAAACTTCCCCCTTAGAACTGCTTTTGCTGCATCCCACAGGTTTTGGGTCGTTGTGTCTCCATTGTCATTTGTTTCTAGGTATTTTTTGATTTCCTCTTTGATTTCTTCAGTGATCACTTCATTATTAAGTAGTGTATTGTTTAGCCTCCATGTGTTTGTATTTTTTACAGATCTTTTCCTGTAATTGATATCTAGTCTCATGGCGTTGTGGTCAGAAAAGATACTTGATACCATTTCAATTTTCTTAAATTTACCAAGGCTTGATTTGTGACCTAAGATATGATCTATCCTGGAGAATGTTCCATGAGCACTTGAGAAAAATGTGTATTCTGTTGTTTTTGGATGGAGTGTCCTATAAATATCAATTAAGTCCATCTTGTTTAATGTATCATTTAAAGCTTGTGTTTCCTTATTTATTTTCATTTTGGATGATCTGTCCATGGGTGAAAGTGGGGTGTTTAAGTCCCCTACTATGAATGTGTTACTGTCAATTTCCCCTTTTATGGCTGTTAGTATTTGCCTTATGTATTGAGGTGCTCCTATGTTGGGTGCATAAATATTTACAATTGTTATATCTTCTTCTTGGATCGATCCCTTGATCATTATGTAGTGTCCTTCTTTGTCTCTTTTAATAGTCCTTATTTTAAAGTCTATTTTGTCTGATATGAGAATTGCTACTCCAGCTTTCTTTTGGTTTCCATTTGCATGGAATATCTTTTTCCATCCCCTTACTTTCAGTCTGTATGTGTCTCTAGGTCTGAAGTGAGTCTCTTGTAGACAGCATATATAAGGATCTTGTTTTTGTATCCATTCAGCTAATCTGTGTCTTTTGGTGGGAGCATTTAGTCCATTTACATTTAAGGTAATTATCGATATGTATGTTCCTATTCCCATTTTCTAAATTGTTTTGGGTTCGTTATTATAGGTCTTTTCCTTCTCTTGTGTTTCTTGCCTAGAGAAGATCCTTTAGCATTTGTTGTAAAGCTGGTTTGGTGGTGCTGAAGTCTCTCAGGTTTTGCTTGTCTGTAAAGGTTTTAATTTCTCCATCAAATCTGAATGAGATCCTTGCTGGGTAGAGTAGTCTTGGCTGCAGGTTTTTCTTCTTCATCACTTTCAGTATGTCCTGCCACTCCCTTCTGGCTTGTAGGGTTTCTGCTGAGAGATCAGTTGTTAACCTTATGGGGATTCCCTTATGTGTTATTTGTTGTTTTTCCCTTGCTGCTTTTAATATGCTTTCTTTGTATTTAATTTTTGACAGTTTGATTAATATGTGTCTTGGCGTATTTCTCCTTGTATTTATCCTGTATGGGACTGTCTGTGCTTCCTGGACTTGATTAACTATTTCCTTTCCCATATTAGGGAAGTTTTCAACTATAATCTCTTCAAATATTTTCTCAGTCCCTTTCTTTTTCTCTTCTTCTTCTGGAACCCCTATAATTCGAATGTTGGTGCGTTTAATGTTGTCCCAGAGGTCTCTGAGACTGTCCTCAGTTCTTTTCATTCTTTTTTCTTTATTCTGCTCTGCAGTAGTTATTTCCACTATTTTATCTTCCAGGTCACTTATCCGTTCTTCTGCCTCAGTTATTCTGCTATTGATCCCATCTAGAGTACTTTTAATTTTATTTATTGTGTTGTTCATCGTTGCTTGTTTTATCTTTAGTTCTTCTAGGTCCTTGTTAACTGATTCTTGCATTTTGTCCATTCTGTTGTCCATTCTATCTCCAAGATTTCGGATCAACCTTACTATCATTATTCTGAATTCTTTTTCAGGTAGACTGCCTATTTCCTCTTCATTTGTTAGGTCTGGTGCATTTTTATCTTGCTCCTTTATCTGCTGTGTGTTTTTCTGTCTTCTCATTTTGCTTATCTTACTGTGTTTGGGGTCTCCTTTTTGCAGGCTGCAGGTTCGTAGTTCCTCCTGTTTTGATGTCTGTCTCCAGTGGCTAAGGTTGGTTCAGTGGGTTGTGTAGGCTTCCTGGTGGAGGGGACTAGTGCCTGTGTTGTGGTGGATGAGGCTGGATCTTGTCTCTCTAGTGGGCAGGTTCACGTCTGGTGGTGTGTTTTGGGGTGTCTGTGGCCTTATTATGATTTTAGGCAGCCTCTCTGCTAATGGGTGGGGTTGTGTTCCTGTTTTGCTAGTTGTTTGGCATAGGTTGTCCAGCACTGTGGCTTGCTGGTCGTTGAGTGAAGCTGGGTGCTGGTGTTAAGATGGAGGTCTCTGGGAGATTTTCGCCGTTTGATATTATGTGGAGCTGGGAGGTCTCTTGTTGACCAGTGTCCTGAAGTTGGCTCTCCTACCTCAGAGGCAGAGCCCTGCCTCCTGGCTGGAGAACCAAGAGCTTTTCATCCACACGGCTCAGGATAAAAGGGAGAAAAAGTAGAGGGAATTAGTAGAAGTATGAGGAAAGAAAGAAGGAAAGGAGGGTAGGAAGGAAGGAAGGAAGAAAGAAAGAAGCAAAGAAGGAAAGAAGGCAAGAAGGAAAGAAAGGAGGGAGGGAGGGAGGGAGGAAGGAAGCAAGGAGGGAAAGAAGGAAAAAAGACAGAACGAAAGAAGATACAGTAAAAATAAAATAAAGTATAATAAAGTTATTGAATTAAAAAATTCTTATTTAGAAAAAAAAAGGACGGATAGAACCTTAGGACAAATGTTGGAAGCAAAGCTATACAGACAAAATCTTACACAGAAGCATACACATACACCCTCACTAAAAGAGGTAAATGGGGAAACATCATAAATCTTGCTGTCAGAGACCCCCTCCTCAATTTGGGATGATTCGTTGTCTAAAGGAGGGAAGGAAGGAAGGAAAGAAAGAAAGAAAGAAAGAAAGAAAGAAAGAAAGAAAGAAGGTAAAGTATAATAACGTTATTAAAATTAATTATTAAGAAAAAAAAATTTTAAAAGAAAACATGGACGGATAGAACCCTAGGACAAGTGGTGGAAGCAAGACTATACAGATAAGATCTCACACAGAAGCATACGCATACACATTCACAAAAAGAGGAAAAGGGAAAAAATCATAGATCTTGCTCCTAAAGTCCACTTCCTTAATTTGGGATGATTGGTTGTCTATTCAGGTATTCCACAGATGCAGGGTATATCAAGTTGATTGTGGAGCTTTAATCCGCTGCTTCTGAGGCTGCTGGGAGAGATTTCCCTTTCTCTTCTTTGTTCTCACAGCTCCCAGGGCTCAGCTTTGGATTTGGCCCTGCCACTGCGTGTAGGTCGCTGGAGGGCGTCTGTTTTTTGCTCAGACAGGATGGGGTTAAAAGAGCCGCTGATTCGGGGTTTCTGGCACACTCAGGCCGGCGGGGAGGAAGGGGCACGGAGTGCGGGGCGGGCCTGCGGTGGCAAAGGCCGGCGTGACTTTGCACCAGCCTGAGGCGCGCTGTGCGTTCTCCCCGGGGAAGTTGTCCCTGGATCTCGGGAACCTGGCAGTGGCGGGCTGCACAGGCTCCGCGGAAGAGGGGTGTGGAGAGTGACCTGTGCTCGCACACAGGCCCCTTGGTGGCGGTAGCAGCAGCCTTAACGTCTCCCGCCCGTCTCTGTGGTCCGCGCTTTTAGCCGCGGTTTGCGCCCGTCTGTGGATTCCGCGCTTTCAGCCGCGGCTCGCGCCCGTCTCTGGGGTCCGCGCTTTTAGCCGCAGCTCGCGCCTGTCTCTGGAGTTCCTTTAAGCAGCGTTCTTAAACCCCTCTCCTCACGCCCCAGGAAACAAAGAGGGAAGGAAAAGTCTCCTGCCTCTTCGGCAGGTGCAGACTTTTCGCCGGCTAGCTGTGGTGCACTAACCCCTTCAGGCTATGTTCAAGCCGCCAACCCCAGTCCTCTCCCTGCGCTCGACTGAAGCCCGAGCCTCAGAGCCTCAGCTCGCAGCCCCGCCCGCCCCGGCGAGTGAGCAGACAAGCCTCTCAGGCTGGTGAGTGCCGGTCGGCACCGATCCTCTGTGCGGGAATCTCGCCGCTTTGCCCTCCGCACCCGTTGCTGTGCACTCCTCCGCGGCTTCGAAGCTCCCCCCTCCGCCCCCCGCAGTCGCCGCCCGCGAAGGGGCTTCCTAGTGTGTGGAAACTTTTCCTCCTTCACAGCTCCCTCCCACTGGTGCAGGTGCCGTCCCTATTCTTTTGTCTCTGTTTTTTCTTTTTTTCTTTTGCCCTACCCAGGTACGTGGGGAGTTTCTTGCCTTTTGGGAGGTCTGAGGTCTTCTGCCAGCCTTCAGTAGGTGTTCTGTAGGAGTTGTTCCACGTGTAGATGATTCTGGTATATCTGTGGGGAGGAAGGTGATCTCCGCGTCTTACTCTTCCGCCATCTTCCGCCATCTTCCGCCTTCCTCCGAGATATTAAGTTTTATTTGGAGTGATCATCTTTGCATTTGGCAAAGACAATAAATATAAAATTATGGAAATAATTAAAACATCACTTAAATTATTGGTACCAAAGTTATGAAAGAGGATAACAATATTTTAATATAAAAAACTAAGGAGATTAAGAATTTAAGTAGAGAAAGATTTAGACTCAAGAGATATCACAAGTCAGAATTGTAGTAAAATATAGTTAGCTATTGATACCATGAAGTAAAAACAGTATTATACATTATTTCCTAGAAAAAATGGGAATTGGCATTATTTCTATTTCCACGTATCAGTTAATTGCGTTAAGTCATAGTCTTTATTATGTTAGTACTGTTGAATTTAGAACAATGATAAACTATTCTATTTGAGATAATTAGATTTGAACAAAATTATTTTTATTTTATTTTGAATAAATGAGATGGGGAAAATATTTTCATGTAATTGTTTCTGCTACTTAACTGATTCGATTTTTATTGGGAAATTGAATAAAGTAAGGAAAACAGAAGATGATGTTTTAATGAATCTGGTTTTTACTTTTAATTTGGGTAGTATGGAAGAAATTATAACAATAAAACTATTGAACCTAGAACACGGGTACTATCATAGGTGTTTTCATTTTGTTTTCTAACTAAATACAGTAAAATTAAGCTTTACCAAAAGATGGTAAACTACGTGAGTTACTTTGGGGTAATGCTCTAATCTACTTTTTTCACTAAATTATGTGGCAGTTTCTAAGTCAGCTCTGACATTATAATAAAATACCATAGCCAATTTGGCTCCTGGTGAGGACTCTCTTCCTGGCTTGGAGATGGTGACATTTTCACTGTCTTCATCTGGTGAAGAGATAGAACTCTAGTGTCTCTTCCTCTTCTTACAAAGATAGTGATCCCCCTGAGTGGACCTCACCCTCAAGGTCTCATCTAAACCTGATTATCTCCCAAAGGCTCCATCTTCAAATACTATCACCTTGAGAGTTAAGGCTTCAATGTATGAATTTGGGAGGACACAGTTCAGTCCATAGCAGTCAGGTTTTCAAATAGTCAGTCTTTTGAAACTAATTTTGTGCTTGCATGTTTGAGTATATTAAAGAGAACAAACAAACAAAAATTTTTCATAATACTTTATTTAGAAGGAATAAAAAGCTTCTGAGGCTTTGCCCATTTTTTTCTTTCTTTTTCTGTTTTTCTAGATGTCCGATTGGTGATAGGTTTTGGAGAAAAGGAGAATATACAGATCAGAGGACCTAGCAAGGTAAGGAAACAGCTGTGTTTTTCTTATTTGTATATGTGTCTTAAAATTAGTTTTTAGACTGTCCTTCTAGCAGTTGGAAAAATACCACACAGTAGAAAAGGGTAGAAACGACAGACAGTGGTGCATTTTGGGTTGCTTTTGTGCTACCTTGAATTTACTTTTTATTAACTGGGTGCAATGCTGCATGGGAGGGGAGGGGTACTGTCTAACTGTGTAGGTTTCAGGTGTGCAGTAGCATTTGTATCTTTTCTCTAGCCTCTGCCCTTTGTTTAGTGTTTTAGTAGCTTAAGTTATAATAAAATTAAGCTTTGGATCTCTGTTCCATTCAATTTTCAAATAAATATTCCTGAAGTTACCTTGATATTCTTCAGTATATTATTGAAATGCCTAAGAGTACCGGTCCATCGAATGCCAGTTCAGGCCTTCATCTCTACTGAGTTGTAAGACAGGATGGAACAGTGCGGGCTTAGCTGTTTGGTTAACCAGTAAAATGTGCAGTGGTGTACTCTGAAATGGTCTGAATCAGATCTTAAAAAATATACAATGACTGGACAATCTAAATTAATTCATTCAGATTGTAGGTACACAGCTGTCACATGGAAAGGCTTGACGCTGATTTTATCCTGTTTTTCAGTGCTTGGTATAGGATAATAAACAAGGTCTCTTTAAAGTTTGCCTGTGTATGAGTGTTTAGTTTGGGAGCGTATGTGCCACTTTGTGTTTATAGTAAAATATTAGAAGGAATTTGTTGATTCAAAGATGATGATAATCTCGAAGGATTTGTACTTATGTTACTGGTTAATTTCACTTAGCATAATGTACTCAAGATTCATCCACTTAAATGAAGTATCTAATGTAGTCAAACTCATAGAAATGGAAAGTAGAATGGTGGTTGCCTAGGGCTGAGGGGAGACGGAACTGAGGGACTATAATTCAATTTGTACAGAGCCTCAGTCAAGCAAAATGAAAAGGTTCTAGAGATCTGTTCAACATTGTGCTTATAGTTAACAATTCTACACTGTACACTTAAAAATTTGTTAAGAGGATAGATCTCATGGTATGTATCTTTTACCACAATAAAAAAATGAACATAAGAAGAACAGTGCTGCTGCCCTAGTAAACAGGACTGCAAACCAAGGAAATTTAAAGCACATAGTTTATTGTCAAGTTTTACTTGTTTTACAAACTAAAACAGCTGTCTAGCTTCTAAAAACCCATTTCTGTTTTGATAACTAACGTAATTATGAAGGTAAAAATATTTATATTTATGCACATAAACATAATATGGTAATCATATAATAAACTAATATAATTTACATATGATGACATTTAAAGAAGGCATTTAAATAAGAGGAATATAACTATAACAAATAAAGATATACAAACCTAAGTGAGATCTAAGACACTTGCTTTTCATAAAAAAAAATGGGAATTGTCCATGTCAGGAAAATGAGGTTGTCAAGAAGGCTCTGTAGGTTAGTTAGACTAAGTAATTTGAATGCAAGCAGTATCTACATATATTTTCAGATTACCACAATCCTACACAACAAATACATGGACACACAAACACATTGTGTACACTGCCTGTACCATTCACTCAAAGTCAATATGTGTGGCTTGCGTCAAACAAATAAGGCAAGATTTGGTTGAGTCATCAGGTCTTGCACTGTGGACAAAAATCTGCCTTTTAAAAGAGTTTGGGTAGTCACATTGTAGCAGTTGCTAAAGAATTTTCTTTATTAATGATTCATTTCAAGGAACAAGTTTTGTTTTCCATATCACTATTATGACCCTGAAAATGTCAGCATTCTCATTCTTCCTCTTGTTCTGCTGAAGGTAGAGAATACTGAAGTTGTAACTTCTGTGTTGGAAATACCATAAAGGCAGTATGTAGTAAACTCAGCATAACTTATTGGTGATATTGCATTTCTCTAATTTTAAAAATTAAAATAAAAATGTTTATTAATTTTATACAGTGGGCACACTTCTTTTATTATTCTATGTACATTTCTTCACATTTCAACTTTTGAAATAAAAAATTTAGCATCCTCATCTTGAGGAATTCTATTTCAATGTCATCTTAGTTAGACAGTGAAAAGTTCAAACTCAGGAGTCTGGGTTTAAATCCTTTCTCATTTACTATGTCAGTTATCAATTGTTGTGTAACAATTCACTCCAGTACTTAAAACAGAAAAAAAACATTTATTATCTCAGTTTTTCTGTGGATCAGGAATTTGGAAACAGTTTAGCTGGGTGTTTTTGGCTCAAGGTATCTCAGAAGTCAGTAGTTAGTAATATTGACTAGAGCTGCACTTATTTTTAGGCTTCTCTAGATTGGGGAAAGTATCTGCTTCCGAGCTCACTCACATGGCCCTTTCCACAGGGCTGCCTCATGACATGGCAGCTGATTTTCCCAAGAGTAAATAATCCAAAGAGAGAAGGGGGCTTGCAAAACAGAAACTACAGCTATATAATCTAGTCTCTGGAATGACATCCAACTATTTCTGCCATGAATTTTTGTTATTGACATCGTTAGAAGAAAGTCAGCAAATCTAACCCAAACTCAAGGAGAGGGATTACAGAAGTGTGGTGAATATTAGGAGGGAAGGATCACTGAAGTTATTTTAGAATGTCCTTACCACATTTAGCTTGTGTCACGTTTCTTTGCATGTAGAATTAGACTAATAATACTAGTCTCGCAGTGAATGAATTGACCTTAGTAAAACCTATAGCACACAGTGAGCTCTCAATAAATATCAGCTGTGATAATTATGATGGCATCTATTGCCTGAGTGTCTCCTACCTTTTGTCCTAATTTCTCTGTCTAACTTCAGGCTTTCTCTGCTCCCATCAACTCTTCTTTTAGGCTACCAGATTATTCTTATTTAAATAGAACATTTATTGTTTACTTCTACACTATACACTCTACGAGAGTCCCTCTCACTAAGTTTAAACCCTACCTTTCGCTACCATTCATAATCCAGTCCTGTATTTCCCAGGTACCCAAACAGACTCATGGTTTTATTGCACAAGACTCCTGATTTTCCTTGAAACATATTTTCCTTTGCCCCTTCCCATAGCTTTTATTTTCTACATGAATCTGTAATGCAAAGCTCCCTTACTAATAGAGCTTTCTCAGCACTATGGATACAGTGTTGAACAAATTACTCCTTTACATATGGAACTTCTGATTTAATGAAAAAACAGAGAAATGAGGGAGGATTACAGCATAGTAGAATACCATTAGGTTATAGACATTGTTGCTATGGAAAAAACATTAATATATCCTAACCTATGTTAAGAATTAAGATATCCTGAAAGAAGTTACAGTTAATATTAGATCTAAAAGAGAAGAAGAGATAACCAGAATACAAGATCTAGGAACTGACAGGTTGGGAAGAAATGAATGAAAAGTCCAAAGCATATAAAAATATTGTATTATTCCTAATTGTTTCATTTGAATAGCTTGTAATGAACCAATGGGATTATTACTCACCTATAAAGTAGCGATACTCTCCCTAATTCTCTTCCATATCCTCCATACCTAAATCCAGGCACAACAGAGAATGTATGGTAAGAGCTCAATAAAATCACTCAGTTGATTAGTTTAGTACTAATGAGAGATTCTACTTCAGGCTATGCTCATATTCTATGTGACCTGACTTTTAATCAATGATGAAAAACATGAGTAATTTATTAATGTGAATTAAACACTATAGCTTTCAATATCTCTATTTTATGGCTATATCTATAATAGTTAACTTAAAATATTATAACTCCCAAGTTATACAAACCTAAACAAGCCTAAACCATTTTAAAGTGCTAATCCTATGCAATTCCCATTTACTCTAGTCTGCAGTTTTTAGATAATGGCTTTGGAGTCAGACTGACTGGGCTCAATTTAGAAGTAGATAGATAGATAGATACATACATACATATATACATACATACATAGAGTAGGAAATTATATATATGTGTATATATATATGATATAGGAGCTATATATCCTACTGTATATCATATATATGAATATTTAATTGAGGTATACTTGGCATATATTATTCTAACTTCAGTTATAGAACATAATGTTATTTGTATATATTGCAAAATGGTCACTACAATAAGTTAAGTTAACATCCATCACCATACATAGTTACAAATTTCTTTTTGTGATGAGAACTTATAAGATCTACTCTCATAGCAACTTTCAAATATGCAATACAGTGCTATTAACTATAGTTACAATGCTATATATTATGTAATCAGGACTAACATTTTATAACTGGAAGTTTTATACCTTTTGACTCCCTTCACCCATTTTGGCCAACCTCTTACAACTACCAGTCAGTTCTCTGAATCTTTGTAAACTCATTTTCTTTTCTTTTTTTTGTTCTTTATACTTCATGTATAAGTGAGATCATACAGTATTTGTCCTCCTCTGCCTGACTTATTTCACTAGCATAATGCCCTCAAGATCCATTCATGTTGTTGCAAATGGCAATATTTCCTTCTTTTTATGACTGAATAATATTCATGTGTGTGTGTGTGTGTGTATTCATTCATCTACTGATGGACACTTAGGTTGTTTCCACATCTTGGCTATTGTAAATAATGCTGCAATGAAATGGGCATACATATATCTTTTTGACATAGTGTTTTTGTATTGTTTGAATAAATACCCAGAAGTGGAATTGTTGGATCATATGGTAGTTCTATTTTTAATTTTTTGAGAAAATTCCATGTTGTTTTCATAGTGGCTGCACCAACTTATATTCCCACCAACCGTGTACCAGCGTTCCATTTTTTCTACATCCTCGTCAATACTTGTTATTTATTGTCTTTTTGATAATAGCCATTCTAACACATGTGAGGTGACATCTGGTTGTTGTTCTGATTTGCATTTCCCTGATGATTAGTGATGCTGTGCTTCTTTTCATATGCCTGTTGGTCATCTGTATATCTTCTTTTGAAAAATGTCTATTCAAATCCTCTGCCCATTTTTCAATTAGATTTTTTTTCTTTTTGTTATTGGATAGTATGAGTTCTTTGTATATTTTATACATTAACCCCTTGTCAGATAAATGATTTGTAAATATTTTCTCCCATTTGGTAGGTTGCCTTTTCACTTGGTGATAGTTTCCTTTGCTGTACAGAAGGTTTTAGTTTAACGTAGTCCTCCCACTTGTCTATTTTTGATTTTGTTGCCTTTACGTAAATATCTTTTTTTTATTTACATAAATATCTTAAGTTATTTAACCTCTCAGTCTGCATATCTTTGTATATAAAATGGACGTTAATTTAATATTTACTTTATGAGGTTTGGTAATTAGGTGACACAATGCGTTTAGTTAGCACTGAGCCAGGCATGTAATAGAGCATATTTATTATTATTAATTATTATTCATTACATATTGAATAAAATTTCTCTGGCTTATAATACATAATTTAGTGAGCATTCATAGTGTTTATGGAATTCTGACTTAATATCCAGTTCTTTTATCTCAGTGATGCTGAATTCATTCATTCATTCATTGATTTATTCATTAACAAGACGGAGCCTCCACCATGTTCTGGGTTCCTGTTGGGTGCTAGTGAAGCAGAGATGAATAACAAATATTCCCTGTCCAGTAGTTGCTTATGTGCTAAGAGGCAGGGCAGATATTAGAGTTTGGCGAATGTAATGGAACTACGGTCGTGGTATAATAATAAAAAAAAAAATTGACCAACTTTTCTTCAGGAAGAAAAAGGCAAGGAAGCTTCCCAGAGTAAAAAATGTTTGACCTGTGTCTCAAGTAATTAACAGGAATTTGCCATGAGAACATACAGTGAATTCCATTCACATAGGGGAACAATGTACAAAGAATAACCAGGTGGCCCGGTGATTATAGAAATGCAAATATTTTGGTACGGATAAATACTGAATTCAGGCATTATTTCTTGGTTTGGAAAATATTTACACGTTATTTCTATTACTATAGAAAAGCACATGGCGTAATTCTTCTTGTAAGTAAACAGTGTGCCTGCTCAGTCAAGGTCTACTCCTGTTTCCATTCCAGTTCTTAGTATCTTTAAGGCAACATACAAATTCAACACAGGTTTAAAATGATACCTTATAAAAGACAAGTTAATGAAACTCTGGATGGATTTCCATGACAACAGTTTCTCCTCTTTCCGTGTTTATAACGTGCAATTGGACAGGATGGGGGATGGGTGGTGGCCAGAGAGAGAAAACATCTTTTTCTTTTCCTATTGTATAATAGGCATGAATGGAAGTAGGCAAGTTATTTACTAAATAAACAACAGTTCTGGTGAACAACAGCCACTCTAAAAAGTGGTATCATTTACCCTTAGGATAGGGTCAGAGGGAAATTATCTGCTGTGTCTGAAGATGATCTGAAACACTGTCTGCTAAAGCAGACATCTAGGGCCAACTCTATTTACTACTGTAGGAGTAAGTACAGAGTAAAATTTACCCTGAAAAAATATATACATATAGCAGAACTTAAATGAAGGAAAGAATGATGTCAAATTTAAACTGCTAAACACAGCTGAAGCAAGAAATTATTGTCTTTTGAAATAAGGACTACTGTCTTTGTAAAAACATAAAGTAATTCCTGCTGGTCTGATTGTAAAATACTATATCATATTCACATAAGAGATATTTTACTGCTAGTGTAGACATAATGGTGATGTATAACTGTCTGCTTCCTCCACACCCCTAAAAAGAAGCAGAGGAGAATCTTATGCATGTCAGAGATAACTACTCTTATCTCTACACGGTAATCAGTGTAGCTCAGGAGAGGAACAACATTAAACACATTTAGAAATAGCATAAACACTTTATGACTTATGAACTAGAGAAGTATAAGCAGTACATTTTTGTATACCTGAAATAAAATTGAGCATTCAGTATGTTCTTGTAATATAAATTAAAGCAATTAATGTTATTTCAAATTAAGCTGTAAGTATGATAGAGCTGACAGGTAGTTATTTATTATTAGATTTAACCTCAATTTATATAACAAATTATTTAATGTCAAACAGCAAAATATCTCAGCACTGAGATAAACAGTACTGAGTTTGCATCTTTCTCCTTCTCTATTATAATAATCACATTTGATTTTTGTGCATTTATAAAACACAATTTCATTTTGAACTCTAATTTTATGAAAAAGCTACAACAATCTATTCTTGAATAATACGCATTTTAAGTTCACCTACGCAGGTGCAACTTTGGAATGCACCTTAAGCTACTGAATCAATGTTAAAAAACAACACAGTCATTTATAAGATGTATTTTAGATAATATCACTTTAGAAATACTAATTTTAGTAATTACAAAAAAGGCATAAAAAGTTAGGCCTCTAGGACATCCATTAAGATTTATATTTCATGATGTAGAATGCTCTGTTTTGCAGAAGTAAAATTAAATATCTAGATACGGAAATTTATTATTTATTTTTCTTAACTTAGTTCCATGGTATCCATACTATAAGACAAAAGAGTCTTAGTACATATAAGTGAGCCTGTATAAATATAAGTCAGCCACTACTTGAGTTATGAACAGTCTGGAGATGTCTAACATAATAATAACTGATTGGGTATTGTCTTTATTTCTCCACAACTTGCTCTCAGTGTTACTCCAGATAACACTTGAGCCAGCCCTATGCAATAGGGCTACCTGAAGGTCAGTCCTTGGGTCTCTGATCCAAATTCTCTTCTTACTGTGTATTTCCGCTCAGATCTACCTTTTCACTGAAAAATACAGATATTTAATTCAAGGATTTATCCTCTTCAACTCTTAGTAAAATTATGTAGGAAATTCACCTTTGCCTCTGTCCATTTTCATTCATTTACAAATCAAATTTGAACACTTAGTATAACTGATAAATAGCTGGATAGAGTTAGAAATAGAGCTCTATGAACATACATGAAAAAAATATGGCTCAAATTTTAGAAATAGGAATAAAAACTGAGAGCTCTAAGGCTGATAGAAGACAGCAGCCACTTAAGTCAACTGGAGATTCTAAATGGAAATTCTGGAAACATTCAAACTATCTCAACACCAGCTCTTTTGTATTTAACTAAACATATTCTTAAAATTCAGAGTTTAAATTATGCTTAAAATAATTGTATTAATTTCACATTTGATGTTATTGTAAATGGTATTTTTATTTCAATTTCTGATGTTTCATCAGTAGCATATAGAAATAGAATTGAGTTCTTATATTGTTCCTGTATCTTGCAAACTTGCAGAGTGTACTTACTTGTTCTAGTTGCTTTTCATAGGATTTTCTACATAGACAGTCATGCAATCTGTGAGTAATGAGAGTTTTTCTTTTTTACTTTCCAATTTAGGTGACTTTTACTTCTTTTTCTTGCCTACTGTATTGTGCAGAACCTCTAGGATGATGTTAAGTAGAATAGGGAGAATAAACATCCTTGTTTTCTTCTCAATTTTATATGAAAAAACATTGTCTTTCACCATTAATTATCACTGTGACTGTAGATATGCCATGGATGAGGTTTAGGAAATCCCCTTCTGTTTATAGTTTAGTGAGAGTTTGTTATTTTTTAATCAGAAATGGATATCAGATATTTTTTAATCAGAAATGGATATCAGATCTTTTCTAATGTTATTTCTGTATCTGTTGAGATGACCATTTGTTTTACATTTTCAGATTGCTAATATGGTGAATAACATTGATTGATTTTAAATGTTAAACCATACTTAAATTCCAGTTAAGAATTTTTGCATCCATATTTCTGAGGGATATCAGTCTATGAGTTTTCCTTTCTTTGAGTATATCTGTGTCTGGTTTTGGTACTATGGTAAGGCTCACCTAAAGACTTAGTTGGGGATTATGAAAACTCTCTTTATTCACAGATAAGAGAAAATAAACTCTTAATTTTCAAGAAGAGTTTGTATAGAATCATATATTTCTTACATTTTTGGAAGAATTCACTAATAAAGTCATTATTATTATCTGGTGTTTTCTTTTTGAGAAGATTTTGGTAGTTGTAAGGCTACTCAAATTATTTCTTCTTGAGTGGGCTTTGGTAGTTTGAGACTTTTAAGGAATATCTTTATCAACATTATTTATATAGTTAAGATATCAAATTTGCCAGTTAAATCATTCATAACATTTTTTATTCTATAATATCGGTAGAGTGTCTTGATGTCATCTTCCTTGTTCCTGTTAATGGTACTTTGCTTTTTCTGTTTTTATTTTCAAACAGCTTGAGTAAAGGTACATCAATTTATTGATCTAAGAGCCATCTTTTTGTCTCATTGACTATTCTCTATTCTTCTTTTTTCTATTCATTAATTTCCACTCAGATAATTATTGTTTGAATTTAATTGCTTTCTTTGTATTTCTGGGGTCTTCTTCCAATTTTTTTTTTTAAGATAGAAACTGATGTCATGGATTTTAGACCTTCTTTTATAATACAGTGCTATCAAGTTCCTACTTAGTACTGCTTTAGTTACATCCCACACATTTTGATGTGCTTAGTTTCCTTTTTCATTCAGTTTAAAATACTTTCTACTTTTCATTTATATATCTTCTTTGTCCCACTGGTTATCTAGAAGTGTATCTTTTACTTTGCAAATATTTGGGAATTTCTAGCTTATCTTTATGTTATTGATTTCTAATTTAATTCCATTGTGTACAATGAGTATCCTTTGCATATGTGTATCTTTTTATATTTATTGTGACTTTTTTATGGACTAGAATATGATCTATCTTGGTAAATGGTTTGTGTTCATGTAAATAGCATACATTGCTATAGTTGAGTGTTCTATAATTATCAGTTAAACAAATTGTTTGATAATGTTGCTAAAGGTTTTATATTCTTAGTATTTTCTTTTTTCTCTAGCAATTATTTAGGGAAGGATGTTGAGATCTCATTATAATTATGGATTTGTTTAATTCTCTTTGCAGTTCCATCAGTTTATCTTCTTAAATATTTATATCATGCATCTTAAAGCTCTTTTATTAGATACATTAACATTAAGGATTCTCATATCCTCTTTAGGAATTGACCCCTTTATGAAATTACTCTCTCTGTGAAGGACCCTTTTCCTGCCCTTTTGCAAGGTTGCATCCTATATCTCCTTCAGGTCATAGTTTGTATGCCATTTCCTGTAAGAGATTTTAAATTATCACCCAACTAAAAACTAGCCTCTGTTCCACATTATTCTCTCTCTCTTAATTTTTTTTTTGTTTTAGTGATAATTATGAATTTTCAAATATGTATTTTAAGTTATGTTTGTGGCTGTATTTTAACTGTTTTCTCCACCATAAACTACATAGAGTAGGCATTCTTCTCTTCACATCACTGTGGCTGGCACATAGTGCATGACGCTCAAAAACATTTGAATAAGCAAGTGAATGAATGATCTATTCTCTGTGACTTTATTCTTTGCTTTCATTCTCTCTGTGTTAAAAAAAAAAAAAATTACTTTTACCCTTCACCTCTGCCTGCTCTTCCCTCTAAGTGCACCTAAATTCTACTGTTCCATGAATCTGTCTCTCCATCACCTCAACTTCTAAATCTCCAAATCTCTATTCCCATATAACTTTGAAATACACTCATTTATAAAACTTTTTAGTCTTTTTTTTTTTTTTTGGTACGCGGGCCTCTCACTGCTGTGGCCTCTCTCGTTACTGAACACAGGCTCCGGACGCGCAGGCTCAGCAGCCGTGGCCCACGGGCCCAGCCGCTCCACGGCACGTGGGACCTTCCCAGACCAGGGCACGAACCCGTGTCCCCTGCATTGGCAGGTGGACTCTCAACCACTGCGCCACCAGGGAAACTCCAAAACTGTTTAGTCTTTATCCTAAGAAATAAGCACTTTACAAAGGGAAGGTCGGACCATCCTAGCCTTTCTAGTGTTTGCATCTAGAAATGGACAATTTTTTTTACTAGAATAATTATCACTATTTAATATGTACCTGTGAGTACAGGCGCTGGTATTTACTCTGAAAGATATGTATAATTTTTATACTGATACCTATAATTTACTTTAAAATATGTCAGCAAACAGTGTAATATATGGTGTATATTTTATTGTTTAAACTATAATCCAGGTACTGCAAGCATTCTCATTAAGAATGCACGTTCCAACGGAGGTTGGCTGTTCTTCTAATGAGGAATTCCAGTCTCAATACTATTAACTAGTATTCTGAATGTCAGAATTATTGTTTTTTTTTCTTTTTTGTGTAAGACAATAGTTGAAGTTTACTGACACGATAAATTTTAAAACAGATCTTTTAAAATCCAATATGATAAAGTAGTAGATTTGTGTCCTATATTTTAGAGTCATGCCCCAATCTACATCAACTGAGTATATGAATTCAGCAAAGTGTGGGACCTAAACCACTAGGTTTTTAGAATGGTAGCCAAGTCTTGACCTGACATTCAGTTACGGGATTAGATTTGAATTTGATGCTGAAGATAGGGGAACAGAATTCTGCCTCTGGAATGTTGTTGTGTTTGATGTCAGAGAACAATAGTATGTCTCAGACTGCAAATAACATACTATGCCAAGGATATTTTACACTACAAGGAATATTTTTCTTCTCCTTGCTGAAGGCATGATAGCTTTGGAAAGTTTTTGGAAATATTTTTATACTTATATTAAAATTTAAAAATTTTTCTAAGTAATGACTAAGACAAAGTAGTTCATAAATCATTTCTAGCTTTTTAATGCCACTTTTGCCTGAAACTATAAAGTCCATGATAAGAAAAGCACAAATGTTTTCTTTAAATATGTTAAGTATTATTATTAAGGAGAAAAGGTCCTATCAGAGGTGACAAATGTATATTCAAATGCTATGAAAACTATCTAAATAAAGTTAATTTTATAAGAAAATCTGTAAAGGAATTTGGTTCTTTTTATGCAAGGTTAAATACTACTTACAGTTTCACTTTTAGAACATTTTTGAAAAATGTTTTCTGATGCATAACTTTATACTGGCCACTTTAGCAGTGTGGCCAAACTTTCTTGTGAAGATGTATCTCTCTTCCTCTCATGCTGCAGAAACACTTCCCTTTGTTACAGGGCTGTGCATACTTTCTGTTTTCTGAACTGTACATGATCTTCCCTCCCTTTTTCTCCTCAATGAATTACTCTTCTTTCATCTATTTCCTAAATCATGGATGGTTTTCAGTTTGCTTCTTATTCCACTTACCATTGACTATCTCAGCCAATAGTGATTTTCTGTCTCTTGACCCCATTCTGGTATATTTTTTTTCCAATTATCATGTATGTTTGAAATTTCTGTATTTTCACTGTCTTCATATATGTCTTATATTCACAATTTAATTGCAAACTGTTAAGCACTTTTGTTCTTGACACAGTGTCTAGCAGTGTATCTTAAGCGTAAAAACACTAAGTAGGTAACTATATGTTGATTATGATAACCAGGTAGTATCTTAAAAATAGCAATTTAAAGACTCGCTGTGCTAATAATTGGTATATCAGGTTATTGTCTATTTCATTGTCATCCAAAATTGTAGTTTAGTTTATTATCTGCATTCCTCTCTGTAATTCTAACATTTCAATTTTGCAAAACTATCAAAAAATAATTTGAGAAGTTGTAGTACCTTTTATTGGAACTGATTTTTTTTAATTTAATTTGTTTTATACAGCAGGCTCTTATTAGTTATCTATTTTATATCTGTTAGTGCATATATGTCAATTCCAATTTCCCAATTCATCCCACCACCACACACCCCCTCCCCCCCCCACTTTCCCTTTTGATGTCCATATGTTTGTTCTCTACATCTGTATCTCTATTTCTGCCTTGGAAACCAGTTCATCTCTACCAGTTTTCTAGATTCCATATACATGCATTAATATACGATATTTGTTTTTCTCTTTCTGACTTACTTCCTCTGTATGTCAGTCTCTAGGTCCATCCATGTCTCTACAAATGACTCAAGTTCATTCCTTATTATGGCTGAGTAATACTGTATATATGTACCACATCTTCTTTATCCATTCATCTGTAGATGGGCACTTAGGTTGCTTCCATGACCTGGCTATTGTAAACAGTGCTGCAGTGAACACTGAGGTGCATGTGTCTTTTTGAATTATGGTTTTCTCTGGGTATATGCCCAGTAGTGCGATTGCTGGGTCATATGATAATTCTATTTTTTTTTTTTACTTTTTAAAGGAACCTGCATACTGTTCTCCATAATGGCTGTATCAATTTACATTCCCACCAACAGTGCAAGAGGGTTCCCTTTCCTCCACACCCTCTCCAGCATTTGTTGTTTGTACATTTTCTGATGATGCCCATTCTGACTGGTATGAGGTGATACCTCATTTAGTTTTAGTTTGCATTTCTCTAATAATTAGTGATGTTGAGCAGCTTTTCATGTGCCTCTTAGCCATATGTATATCTTTTCTGGAGAAATGTCTATTGAGGTCTTCTCCCCTTTTTTTGATTGGGCTGTATTTTTTTAATATTGAGCTGCATGAGTTATTTATATATTTTGGAGATTAATCCTTTGTCCATTGATTCGTTTGTAAATATTTTCTCCCATTCTGAGGGTTGTCGTTTTGTCTTGTTTATAGTTTCCTTTGCTGTGCAAAAGCTTTTTAAGTTTCATTAGGTTCTATTTGTTTATTTTTGTTTTTATTCCCATTACTCTAAGAGGTGGGTCAAAAAAGATCTTGCTGTGATTTACATCAAAGAGTGTTCTTCCTGTGTTTTCCTCTAAGAGTTTTATAGTGTCTGGTCTGAGACTTAGGTCTTTAATCCATTTTATTTTTGTGTATGGTGTTAAAGAGTGTTCTAATTTCATTCTTTTACATGTAGCTATCCAGTTTCCCCAGCACCACTTATTGAAGAGCCTGTGTTTTCTCCATTGTATGTTCTTTCCTCCTTTGTCATAAATTAGGTGACCATATGGGTGTGGGTTTATCTCTGGGCTTCTTATCCTATGCCATTGATCTATATTTCTGTTTTTGTCCCAGTACTATGCTGTCTTGATGACTGTAGCTTTGTAGTATAGTTTGAAGTCAGGGAACCTGATTCCTCCAGCTCCATTTTTCTTTCTCAAGATTGCTTTGGCTATTCGGGGTCTTTTGTGTCTCCATACAAATTTTAAGATTTTTTGTTCTAGTTCTGTAAAAAATGCCATTGGTAATTTGACAGGGATTGCATGGAATCTGTAGATTGCTTTGGGTAGGATAGTCATTTTCACAATATTGATTCTTCCAATCCATGAATATCGTATATCTCTCCATCTGTTTGTGTCGTCTTTGTTTTCTTTCATTGATGTCTTGTAGTTTCTACATACAAGTCTTTTGTCTCCTAGGTAGGTTTATTCTTAGGTATTTTATTCTTTTTCTTGCAGTGGTAAATGGGATTGTTTCCTTTTTTTCTCTTTCTGATCTTTCATATTTAGTTTATAGGAATGCAAGATATTTCTGTGCATTGATTTTGTGTCATACAACTTTATCAAATTCATTGATAAGCTCTAGTAGTTTTCTGGTGGCATCTTTAGGATTTTCTACGTATAGTATCATGTCATCTGCAAACAGTGACAGTTTTACTTCTTCTCTTCCAATTGGTATTCCTCTTATTTCTTCTCTGATTGCTGTGGCTAGGACTTCCAAAACTATGTTGAATAATAGTGGCAAGAGAGGACATCCTTGAGAATGATGTTGGCTGTGGGTTTGTCATATATGACCTTTATTATGTTGAGGTAGGTTTCTTCTGTGCCCACTTTCTGGAGAGTATTTATTATAAATGGGTGTTGAATTTTGTCAGAAGATTTTTCTGCATCTATTGAGATGATCATATGGGCTTTTTTTTGGGTTTTTTTTGTTTTCTTTGGCGGTACACGGGCCTCTCACTTTTGTGGCCCCTCCCGTTGCAGAGCACAGGCTCCGGACGTGCAGGCTCAGCAGCCATGGCTCACGGGCCCAGCTGCTCTGCAGCATGTGGGATCTTCCCGGACCAGGGCATGAACCCGTGTCCCCTGTATCGGCAAGTGGACTCTCAACCACTGCACCACCAGGGAAGCCAGATCATATGGTTTTTATTCTTCAGTTTGTTAATATGGTGTATCACATTGATTGATTTGCATATATTGAAGAATCCTTGCATCCCTGGGATAAATCCCACTTGATCCTACTGTATGATCCTTTTAATGTGTTGTTGGATTCTGTTTGCTAGTATTTTGCTGAGGATTTTTGCATCTATATTCATCAGTGATATTGGTCTGTAATTTTCTTTTTTGTAGTATCTTTGTCTGGTTTTGGTATTAGTGTGATGGTGGCCTCATAGAATGAGGTTGGGAATATTCCTTCCTCTCAAGTTTTTTGGAAGAGTTTGAGAAGGATGGGTGTTAGCTCTTCTCTAAATGTTTGATAGAATTCACCTGTGAAGCCATCTGGTCCTGGGCTTTTGTTTTTTGGAAGATTCTAAATACAGTTTCAATTTCATTACTTGTGACTAATCTGTTCATATCTTCTATTTCTTCGTGGTTCAGTCTTGGAAGGTTATACCTTTTTAAGAATTTGTCCGTTTCTTCCTGGTTGTCCATTTTATTGGCATAGAGTTGTTTATCAGCTGTTAACCTTATGGGAGTTCCCTTGTAAATTATTTGTAGTTTTTCCCCTTTTTGCTTTTAATAATTTTTCTTTGTCTTTAATTTTTGTCAATTTGATTACAATAGTCTCAGCATGTTTCTCCTTGGGTTTATCCTGCCTGGGACTCTGTGATTCCTGGACTTGGGTAGCTATTTCCTTTCCCATGTTAGGGAAATTTTCAACTATAATCTCTTCAAATATTTTTTTGGGGTCCTTTCTCTCTCTCTTCTCCTCCTGGATGCCTATAATGTGACTGTAGGTATGTTTAATGTTGTCCCAGAGGTCTCTTAGGCTGTCTTCATTTCTTCTCATTCTTTTTTCTTTATTCTCTTCCACGGCAGTGAATTCCACCATTCTGTCTTCCAGGTCACTTTTCTGTTCTTCTGCCTGAGTTATTCTGCTGTTGATTCCTTCTAGTGTATTTTTCATTTCAGTTATTGTATTGCTCATCTCTCTTTGTTCTTTAAGTCTTCTAGGTCTTTATTAAATAGTTCTTGCATCTTCTGAATCTTTGCCTCCCTTCTTTTTCTGAGGTCCTGGATCATCTTCACTATCATTATTCTGAATTCTTTTTCTGGAAGGTTCCCTATCTCCACTTCATTTAGTTGTTTTTCTGGGGTTTTATCTTGTTCCTTCATCTGGTACTTAGTCCTCTGCCTTTTCATTTTGTCTGTCTTTCTGTGAATGTGGTTTTCATTCCACAGGCTGCAGGATTGTAGTTCTTCTTGCTTCTGCTGTCTGCCCTCTGGTGGATAAGGCTATCTAAAAGGCTTGTGCAAGCTTCCTGATGGGAGGGACTGGTGATGGGTAGAGCTGGGTGCTACTCTGGTGGAAAGCTCAGAAAACTTTAATCCACTTGTCTGCTGATGGATGAGGCTGAGTTCCCTCCCTGTTGGTTGTTTGGCCTGAGGCAACCCAGCACTGGATCCTACCGGCTGTTTGGTGGGGCTAATGGCAAACTCTGGGAGGGCTCACACCAAGGAGTATGTCCCAGACCTTCTGCTGCCAGTGTCCTTTTCCTGCAGTGAGCCACAGCCAACCCCTAACTCTTCAGGAGTTCTTCCAGTACTAGCAAGTAGGTCTGGTCCTTTTCACTCTCCTATGGGGTCACTGCTCCTTCTCCCTGGGTCCTGATGTGCACACTACTTTTTGTGTGACCTCCAAGAGTGGAGTCTCTGTTTCCCCCGGTCCTATCAAAGTCCTGCAGTCAAATGCTGCTAGCCTTCAAAGTCTGATTCTCTGGGAATTCTTCCTCCCATTGCCAGACTCCCAGCTTGGGAAGCCTGATGTGGGGCTCAGAACCTTCACTCCAGTGGGTGGACTTCTGTGGTATGATTGTTCTCAAGTTTGTCAGTCACTCACCCATTTGTTATTGGATTTGATTTTATTGTGATTGTGCCCCTCCTACCAACTCATTGTGGCTTCTCCTTTGTCTTTGGATGTGGAGTATCTTTTTTGGTGAGTTCCAGTGTCTTCCTGTCAATGATTGTTCAGCAGTTAGTTGTGATTCCAGTGCTGTTGCTAGAGGGAGTGAGCACATGCCCTTCTACTCCGCCATCTTGAACCAATATTCTGTAAATCGGAACTGATTTTTTAATAGGAAATCATATCCAGAACAAGATGGGCCTGGGCTAATAATGGACAGATGTGTCTATTCTCCCAAATACTATTTTGTAAACAGATGGAAATTTCAGAAAATAGTCACATCTCATAGAATATGAAATTTAAAACAGGTTAGTCTAAATATAGTACTATAAGGTAAATGGAGAAACAAATACCCTCATACTTTTCAGCATATGTTTCAACTATTAGTTAATTCAGAAATATTATTAAATATCTACTATGTGCCAGACATTGTTCTTAGTGCCTGGAATTTGAGATATATCATCAACAGGAACCCTTGCCCTAGATTCATATTCTACATCAAGGATAAACAACAGACAACTCTATGGTGACTATAATATTAATGGGTGTTAATTGCCTTGACTAAAGTTAAAGGTAGGTAAAGCAATAGGAAATAGAAAGTCACAATGGTGGGGAGTGAGAGACTACTGTAGAGAAGAGGGTCAAGGAAGTCTTCTCTGAGAAAGAAGTATTTGAGTATACGCATGATTGAAATGAGGGAGACACATAAAGAAATCTAAAGGAAAAACCTTCCCCCAGGCAGGGGTAGGAGGAAGTGCAAAGTTCTGGGGAGGGACTGAGCTTGGAGATTTCCTGTGTCAAGAAAGCTAAGAAGGCAGATGTGGTTAGAGTTGATGCTTTGCAAGGCCATCTAACTTAGAAAGAGGTAAGGATTATTTCCTGAATGGTGTAGGAAACCCGTGGATGATTTTGAGCAGGGGAATGGCAGATACCTGGTTTTGAGGACTCTTTACTTTCTTCTCTCCTTGGGGAGTCTTCACTGCCTGCTCAGTGCAGGGATAGTCAGAGGGAGAGGCAGATGGCTTTGAGCAGGCTGTGCTCACCTCACAGTGCCTGGTTGGTTCATACATGTCGTCTAACAGTCTAAGTGAGTATCTGACTGGTTGCAAGAAACTACCTATGGCAGTTCACATTTTGTTCAAATATATTAATTGATTTATCAATATCTCTCTGAAATTAGAGAATCACTTAAATATGAGATGCTGGGATAATGAGTAGAGGTCTTTTTTTTTAAAAGAGAAGTGAGGAATAGTTCTGAGCTTTGATCTGTAAAGTTCCCAAAACATTTGAGGCAGATACCCATGATGATGGAGGCAAAGTTAAATGGAACAGGCAGAGGTATTTCTTCCCCTCTTCTAATGGACAGGACCCCCTTGGGCTAACTGAGGATTTACAAAGTCCTCAGGACCCCAGTAACGTTTCTCTTCCCTGGACCTGCCTGATATAAAGCTATGCAGTTTTCAATCTTTTATTAATCATTATATGTTATGTAAGGTAAACATTTTTTGTGGAATCTCACATTTCTGTTGCATATTGCTTTTTGATAGCCACCTCAGGTGGACTTCAATAAATCATCTCTATATTTTTGACATGTACTTTCTCAGAGTTCAGTGTGTATGCAGTTAAGTAAGATGAAATATTCTACTTTCTATTACAACCTATCCTTGGGTGGTTTGTTTTATGACGGCAATGAAATGATGTTGTTACTGAAGTGATTATGGAGAGTCATATGTTTTAGAATGCTGAAAGGTGGGGCCTTATTTTAAGGACATTTTTATGACCCAGGGGACTAAAGGTGCTGAAATGATAGGAATAAATATTGTATAAATAGCATAAATTTGGATTCATTCAGTGTTTTAAAAATCTGCCATCATAGTTTGTTCCGTGTAAGAAGACATGTAGATCCAGACTCTGTTCCTGGGCCTGGTCCTCATCAACAACATTCCTAAGTCCATAGCCTGAGAAGTAAGCATTTCATTCCCTAGGCACCCCCACTCCCATGAAAACTCACACATGCTTTGCCCAGTTCCCTCAGGACGTTGTTCTCTGAACAGGGCAGAAAAGTCAGCACTCCCAATATGTCGACTATCTCTGCATCTAAAATGCACTTTAACTTCTTAATGAATTGTTTTTTTTTGTTGTTTAAAAGCATCTTAGCATGACTGTACAAATTACTGCTTTTTAAAATGTTTTATGTATTCTACATGAGCCTCATTTCCTTCTGTGTAACTCTTAACATATACTGTGATGCTTTGAGTGTGGACAGAGACAAGACAATGAAGACAGAAATAGGAAGTAGCCGTTTGTGTATATTTGATCTTGAAAATAGTCTGTAGGAAGGAAGTGGGTAGAAATAGGAAGAATAGTAAGGAGTTAATTGTAGTAAGGAAAATGAAGTTTTCTCAAAACCAGATGGTAATTTTTAATTGTTAATTAATTAAGGTTTAAAAATGGTCAATAAAAGAATCCAGAATATTTCTGGATAATCTTACATAATTAACATTATGTTAACAGTTACATAATGTTACATATAACATTATGTAACTGTTAACATAATGTTAATTATGCAATGAAATGATATGTTTTGGATGTGGTTGACTTAGATCGATGTTAGTATTTACTCAAACATAATAGAAGTGTGCATTTGCAAATCAGAGTTTGTTCTAGGTCAAGAATTATCATGGGAATTAGCATGCCAAGATGTGTGTGTCTTTGCATGTCCTGTGTGCATGTGATTGTGCATATGTGTGTGTGTATTTTTCCAAGAGTGCATTTCTAGTGTTTATTGCATATCATAGCAATCTTCATAAAATAGACATAAATACATATAAATCATGCAAAACTAATATATATTGATCAAGCATCAAGAAAGGTAATAATTATACTACAAAAGGCCCAGTGCTATCTCCCAAACTGCTAGTTTACCTCTTGCAAAAATTTTAAAATGTAGTGATTTGTTTCTGTAACTTTGCAAATAAAGTTCCTTCATATGGACTCTGCCTTTAAAGAGCTTAATTCAGTGAGGTAAAAAATATGCCAAACATCATTATTATACAGTGTGAAAAGTGAAGCAGTAGAAATGGATCAGCTGTTACACAACTAAAGGGAATGATTAACTTTATCAATTATAACAGGGAGGGTTTCCATATAGCAGTGGCAATTGCTGTGCTTGGAAAGATATCTGGGATCCTTGAATTCCTGCCATCTTTTTCCAGTCTTTTTTTTTTTTTTTGGTACGCGGGCCTCTCACTGTTGTGGCCTCTCCCGTTGCGGAGCACAGGCTCCGGACGCGCAGGCCCAGCAGCCATGGCTCACGGGCCCAGCCGCTCCGCGGCACACAGGATCCTCCCGAACCGGGGCACGAACCCATGTTCCCTGCATCGGCAGGCGGACGCCCAAACACTGCGCCACCAGGGAAGCCCCCCTGTCTTTTTTTTTAGTTAACTGCTCATCATCCACCAGGTCTGAGCTCCTGTCTTTGTCTCAGGGTTGCCTTCCCTGACTCCCCCTGACTGATTCTTGTTCCTGTGTTTCACGTTTGCTTCCTACAAATGGCACTGCTTTCCTTAATTTGTAGTAATACATTCACTACTGAAATCACGTGCCTGCCTTTTCCTTAGCCTTCCTCCCCATTAAAAGCCCTGTGAGTGAATGTACGGAATATGTCAGTTTGTTCACCTTTGTGTCCCCAGCATCAAACAGAGTGCCTACCTTGACCAACAGGAGAAGGTCATTAATTATTAAATGGAGAATTAATAAATTTTTTAATAGTTGAGCTTTCAAGTACCTTAGTGAAATACAAGTTTGTGTCCTCATCAGATCTGTAAATAGCTAATTGATATTTTCAGGTCTCTGTACTGAATTAACTCAAGTGATAATTTCCATTACTGAACTGCTAGATATGGCAGTTAACAAATGTACTTATTCCTTTGGCTCTTTAGTAAGTTTAAATATTGTTGTCAACAATTCATAAATTTCTGTTCATGTTACCTTTCAGTCTCCTCATAGTTCAAGTCTTCCCCATTCAGCTTCTTCATAGCTCTGTCAGAAATCTTATATTCTGGATTCTTTTATTGACCACTTTTAAACCTTAGTCTACACTCAAATATACCAAATAAATATACCAGAATAAGCTTGTCACAAATTCTATTTGCAAAATAGACAGTAATTATAATATATGACTCTCTCTGTATTTAAACATTATTTTTGATTTTTAATTACTGTTTAATCTGTTGAAATTCCAACATCAGAAAGATAAAATATATTTCACTTCTGGAATTCTCTTACCAAAGATACAGTGTTGATTGTACTTCTTTTCCCCCCACGAAGAATGCATAATTTTTAATGAATTATTACTTAGAATCAGCTATAGCTAATAAGACAAATTATTTGTGTCAGAAATAAGAGAACCCAGTCTTTCATGGTATTACAAAAGTTCTCTACTTGTTGAAAAATTTTCCTGATGGATTATTATTTTTATCACAGTTTAAGATGAAAATTAGTATGAAAAGGAACATAATCTGTGGTACTTTATGAGAGATCAATTTTGGGAAAATAATATTAAAATCCTGAACATTTTCAGTCCTTTAAGTTAAGATATATATATATATTTCTGGAAAGGAGAATCACATTTTATAGAAAATAAAGATGGCCAAATCTTTTCACGGGCAAAAGCTAAATCTATGCCATTTTTGAAAGAAGTTTTTAAACATAGAGGACTCTGCCAATCCTCAAAATAATGTCCACTGCTTTCCTCTCTGAATCTTCCACTGTTTAAATAATAAAATCTACCTTTGAGTTAAAGCTTTGTTTGTGAACATACCTCATTAATATGTATTAGTAAATCAAGATGGACTGAACACTTATTAGTCAATTGACCAAGATCAGGGTTCTTGGGGAAGAAGATATTTTTAATTATATAGAAATGTAATGTAAATGTTATGCTGTGAAGACTCTGGATTCTGTTGTATTCTTTGGAAGAGTGTTGACTTATTTATTTCAGTAGGCAGGCATTAAATTAGTTGGACTCAAACTGTAAACTCAGGCATTTGGGTATTAGCTTAAATCTCAATTCTGTTCTATCTCTAACTGGGCTGCTTAGAGTATTACCTACTAGTGTATGACTCTGATTTGCTTGGAGATTAAGGAAGAGTTTATATACAGATTTTGAACACCTTCTCTTTAGTTCTGGTCTTTTTATGATTCTCCCTACCTCTACAAGAAGTTTGGTTGTCTAGTATTGTGTTTACTTCCTCAGGCCAGTTAGAGTTCCAGCAGTCTCTCATTATCCAACTGGGGTCTGGCCTTAATCCAAAAGGAGGCTGGCTTCAGTCCAGAAGGCAGAAATGTGAAATATACCCACTGCCACTCTCCTCCTCCAAACATAGACCCAGAATCATCTGCTTCTGGTCTCTCTTCAGCGCATTTAGAAGCTAACTTCTGTGTGCTCTCTGGAGCTCACAGTTGCCTACTGTGAGAGAGGTGCTGCAGTAGAAGCTTACTTCACCATATATATGATTTTAAAGTCAGTTATTAATTCATTCTAATTTGTCTGAGGAGTTATCTATTTATCAGGAAAATCACATGGGCTTCTTTTCTAATACAGTCTATAAATCTATGTAATTATAAACCAAATTGTTAAAATTAAAAAATATTATTCCACAGCTTTGATAGCCAAACAGTTCTTTATTTTTAAAGCCAGTAATAAAAGTCATTATGAAACTCTCAGTGAAAACTTTGTTTTTCTTTAAGCTGCAGCTTTTAGCAAGATAAAACAAGGTGCCAACATATGTTAATCATTGAAGTTTGACTTTTGCTCTTTCTGTCAAAGTTTATGTTGTATTAGACCTGGACAAGATATAACTTGAGTACACACATAATGAGAGAAAAAGGCTTTTGGTGAATTCATCTCCAAAGTTTTCCGAGAATGAGAGAAACAGTAAGAAAAGGGCCAAAAAGGAATATAAATGAAAGCTGCCTATGGCCAGATAAAAAGAATGTTATAATCAGTGGTTCAGTCAGCAGGAAGGTCTGAAGGGTGTTATATAATTCTGAGGGAGTAGTAAAGGGACCATGGAAGGAATTATATTGGACAAATAGGCCCTGTTCTATTAAAAGATTGTTTCTGAGCTTCTATTACTAAAGATTGTTCTCACTAGTTCTCCTTGCAGTTTTACAGATACCATTGGAAATTGAGTGTCATTGTCCCCCTTGAAGCCTTTTCATAATCTGTCAGAGGCTTCCAGTTCCTTTTGTCTTTTTGGATAGAATGGAACAATGACACTTCTGGTGACCTTCTTATATATAATACTGACAAGTTTTCCTACCTACACCAAAAAAAGTGATTGATTTGAAGAGATAAAGGAGGTCTGGAGTGTATATGTCCAGGACAGGACTGAATTCTTCAACAAAATTTCCTTTTCCACCCTGAGACTTAGGAAGTCCTTAACCATAGCACAGAGAATTAAACACAATTAGGGTTTAAAGTTTTTAAATTAGGAAACATGTGGGTCCTTTTAATTAGAAGATGATAGTTTTAAGGGATATTGAAGTAGTATGAACACCTTAGGGGAAGGAACAGAAGGGAAATGTAAAGAGGGGAAAAAAATAAACATGTGGAATGAGATTTGGAAATATTATTTCCACACTAAGGAAGTATTAAGTTTCTCACATTTTTAATAGTTTTAGCTAGAGAGTTTGAGGGAGGTGATTCTAGATTTCACATCACATTCTAAAAGTCTCATAGTATTTTTAAATTGTAGAACATTGGATAATCAAGATGTTATTTTCTTCTTGTTCGGTTGTGCCTTTCAAATAATTTTCTTCATGTCACAAAGTGTTCCACAGTAATTCTAAATTGTTCTTAGTGAAAGTATGTTAGTACATTGATAGATATGCACCTAAATTGACATTATAATATGAAAAGATAATGGAAGCAGGTATTTTATCCAGAAGTGGCACAGAATTACATTGATATGACCCAATATGAAACTTCAACAGCTATAAGGGATGGTGCTTGTGCAATATCGGGCCAAGTTAGCAGAAGCACATCAAGGATTCTAAGATATGTAAACTATTACCAGGTTGAGAGTCTGAGGTGAGGATCTGGAGATGATGAGTTTAGATTAGTATTTTGAAACATTTCGAAGGAATGTTTTTTCTCAAAAAGCAAAAAGTTTTCATTTCATTTAGTTGTTTTAAGATCGTAGAGATCTCTGTCTATTGACAATAGAGGTAGAAAGTAGATAAGAGGTTGAAGATCATTTAGGCAGCTGGAGAAGGAAGGTGGGGTCCACAGCCTAATTGCTATTCAACTTTTTATGGGAGGATACCGTTTTTCTCCCTAAGAAGAGCAGAAAAGAGAAAATGACTTGAGAAAACAAAAATATGCAGAAATAGAAAATAGAAGGGTAAGGGAAAAAACCTAGAACAGTGCATAACAATGTATACTCACCAGAAGCTTCAAATATCCAGAGATTATGAGCCTTCATTTTGAATTTTACTAACTTTACACATTTTCTCCAATACCTCCAAAACAAAATCTAAATATTTTATTCACCCTTTGGCTAATAGGATATGGAATAAACTATTTTGTCTTCTGTAGACTATAGTAATCAATTGATGAAATTAACAAAGTGAATTTAGTAGCTTGAGGAACTGATAAAAAATTCTTACTTTAACAGGACTTTCTTTCCAGGGTAGTCAAACCTTTTGAAATGACTTGATTTACCTTTCATATCAACAACAGTAACAACGCTTGGTTTAGGAATATTTTACTCACCCCCTCTTCATAATCTGTGTGTGTGTGTGTGTGTGTGTGTGTGTGTGTGTGTGTCTGCTTCTGAATGGCAATTTGAAGTGACTGCTCTTTTGCTGAGGGCTTTCACTAATACAGTCAAGAGCCATTAGAGATTTTAGCTTAGATCTTTGTTCTGAAAAAAGCCTGTCTCTTCCCCCATCTCCCTCAATACCCTGAAGTTCTTCCAGAGCTATTTGATATTATTTTATTTTCCAGCTTTTGTAGTTGTATTTTTAGTATATTCCTTAAGCAAGGCTAATTCTCCTTCTGATATTGCCTTCAAACTTTGAGGCCTGATCTATTTCCCCAACCTCCTTGGCAAATTACTTCTGATCTTTACTCTGCTTGAACACTGACTGATGCAGTCCCAGGGCTTATCAATCCAATCCAGTAGCTCCAGGTCTGCCTATAATTTTGTATTTTCAATTCATTTCCTAATCACAGATAATATTTATTTTGTATGTGATCCCAGTAGTAAATTTTATAGATTTTTTTCATTTTATATCCACTTTAGCTCTGTTTTTGTAGCCAAGGGGAATTATAGGTACAGCTGACCCTTGACCTACATGGATTTGAATTGTGTTGGTGCCCTTATACATGGATTTTTTTCAATAAATATACAGTCCTCTTTTTTGGCAGGTTTCACATCCATGGATTCAACCAGCCACAAATCAAAATTTCCATCCCAAATTGGTTGAGTCTGGTGGATGTAAAACCTGAAACCCATGGATAAGGAGGGCCAACTATACTGTGCCATTTTATATAAAGGAATTGAGCATCTGCAGATTTTGATGTACAATGGGGCTACTGGAACCGATTCCCCATGAACACTGAGAGATGGCTGTATATGAAAACATCCTGTTATCCTGATCCCCCTTTATTCCACAGTTTGCTGAAATATCTCGAGTATAAATCAATGTGTACAAATGGTTTAAACCAGACATCAAATTGATTTTATGCTTATATGGCTGCAGGAATCTATTTTTAATAGACTTTATATTTTAGAGCAGTTTTAGGTTCACAGCACAATTGAGAGGAAAGTACAGAGATTTCCTATAACCCGCCCCACACCTGTATAGCCTCCCCCATTATCAAGATCCTCCAGCAGAGGGCACATTTGCTATAATCTTTTTAACTTTTTATTTTATACTGGAGTATAGTTGATTAACAGTGTTGTGTTAGTTTCAGTTGTATAACAATGATTCAGTTATACATATACATGTATCTATTCTTTTTTTAAATTCTTTTCCCAATTAGGTTGTTACATAGTACTGAGTAGAGTTCCCTGTGCTATATAGTAGGTCCTTGTTGGTTATCCATTTTAAATATAGCAGTGTACACATGTCAATCCCAAACTCCCTAACTATCCCTCCCCCTTCCCCTTCCCCGCTGGTAACCATAAGTTCATTCCTTAAGTGTGTGAGTCTGTTTCATACATAAGTTCATTTGTATCTTTTTTTTTTTAGATTCCATATATAAGCAATATCATATGATATTTCTCTTTCTCCATCTGACTTACTTCACTCAGTATGACAATCTCTAGGTCCATCCATGTTGCTGCAAATGGCATTATTTCATTCTTATTAATGGCTGAGCAATATTCCATTGTATATACGTACCACATCTTCTTTATCCATCCTTCTGTCGATGGACATTTAGGTTGTTTCCATGTCTTGGCTATTGTAAACATCACTGCAATGAACATTGGGGTGCACGCACATATATTAAAATCAATAAACCCACATTGACACATCATAATTACCCAAAGTTCACAGTTCCCATTATTGTTCACTCTCAGTGTTGTACATTCTATAGGTTTGGATGAATTTATAATGACGTGTCCACCATCATAGTATCATACAGAGCAGTTTCATTGCCCTAAAAATCTTCTGTGCTCTATTCATCCCTCTCACCCCCTTAAACCTGGCAACTGCTGACCTTTTACAGTCTCTATAGTTTTACCTTTTCCAGAATGTCGTGTGTTTGGAAACACATATTATATAGCCTTTTCAGATTGGCTTCTTTCACTTAGCTAAGAGTTATTAGAAACTGTTTACATTTACTTAGCATATAGTCAATGAGTAATATGAGGATATTACTAACATGCATCTAAGTTTTCTCCATATCTTCTGATGGACTGATCACTCATTTCTTTTTAGTACTGATCAATATTTTATGGCCAAGCTGTACCAGAGTTTATTTATCCATTCATCTACTGAAGTACATCTTGGTTGCTTCTAGGTTTTGGGAATTATAATAAAGCTGCTATAAATATCCATGTGCAACTTTTTGTGTGAACATAAGTTTTCAAGTCCTTTGGGTAAATACTAAGGAGTGCAATTCCTGGATAATATAGTAAAATATGTTTAGTTTGGTGAGAAACCACCAAACTGTCTTCCAAAGTAGCTGTACCATTTTGCATTCCTACTAACAATGAATGAGAGTTCCCGCTGCTCCACATCATCACCAGCATTTGGTGATGTCACTGTTTCGGATTTTGGCCATCCTATACACAGTGATATCTCATTGTTCTTTTAATTTGCATTTCCCTGATGACATATGACATGGAACATCTTTTCACATGTTTATTTGCCATCTGTATATCTTTTATTGTGAGGGGTCTGTTAATGAATCCAGCCCACTTTTTAGTTGTATTGTTTGTTTTCTTTGTTTTCTAAGAGTTCTTTTTATATTTTGGAAAACAGTCCTTTTTCAGATCTGTCTTCTGCAAGTATTTTCTCACAGTCTGTGGCTTGCTTTTCTTTCTCTTGACACTTTTGTAAAGTAGAAATTTTAAAATTTAATGAAGTCTAGCGTATCAGTTCTTTTTTTATGGATCGTGCCTTTGGTATTGCAGCTAAAAAGTCATCTCCAAATTCAAGATCATCTAGATTTTCCCCTATTTTATCTTTCAGGAGTTTTATAGTTTTGCATTTTACATTTAAGCCTGTGGTGTAGTTTGAGTTAATTTTTGTGAAGGGTGTTAAGACTTGTGTGTAGATTCTTTCATTTCATTCATTTTGTCCAATTGTTCAGGCACCATCTGAGGACTATTTTTCCATTTTATTGTCTTAGCTCCTTTGTCAAAGATCTGTTGACTTTATTTATGGGGTTCTATTTCTGGCCTCTCTGTTCTATTCCATTGATCTATTTGTCTCTTCTTCTGCCAATATCACACCATTTGATTACTGTAGCTTTATAGTAAGTGTTGAAGTAGCAGAATATCAGTCTTCCAACTTAGTTCTTGTCCCTTATTACTGTGTTGGCTCTTATGGATCTTTTGACCCTCCGTCTAACTTTAGGATACTTTGTTGATATCCACAAATAACTTGCTGAGATTTTATTGGTATGGCATTGAAATCAGTTTGGAAGAAGTAATATCTTGACAGTAGTGAATCTTCCAATCCCTGAATAGGGACAGGAATCTTTTTGAATTTTACTTATTGTTATTATTATTTATTTACTTGGAAAGAAATTATAAGCTCAGGTTTATAAGGAAACCACGTATTAAATCTTAAATATCTGAGTATATTGCCTTCATGTCTAGTTTCCTTATAATAATATTGTCTAGTATATATTTCTTACACTAGTGGCAAAATCATCAACATCCCTGTGAACATTAGCATCACTGACATTACCTCCACTGAACTTCATCTTCACTTCTCTTTACCTGCAACTAAGCACATCTTTCAAACTTTGATATCAAATCCAGTAATAGCTCTTACTCATACCCTTCTAAACTATATTTTCTTTATGAAGTAAAAACCCTGTGAAAGAGCAATTGATGGTGATGATTCCATGTGTGATAAACTACTTTCTGATGATAAATGCTTTTATGCAAAATAATAATTAACAGCTTGGAACTACTAAGGTAATATTTGGTAATTTTCCATTTCCAGCAGTCTAAATGTTTCCATCAGAAAGTTAAGGGATTAAAATACTCGAAAGTACATTTCTCAGGGGGATCACACCAGGACATAATAATAATTAATAGAATAACCTTAGCAATTTGACAGTTTATAGGGACAGAGTGTACAGGTAAGTCACTGACACTGTAATTCTAAGCAGACTTATAATGGCATAAGAGTGGGAAGTTTTCTAGGCTGGAAAAAGAAGATTGCCTTGTTTGGAAAAGTTTAAAAAATATACCACATATAATTGACTTTTAGTTTATTAATATATCAAGAAACATTCTAAAAATACTGCTGTGGGAGTATAATAATTAGTAAGGCACAAAATTTGCCTCCTTGTGGCTCACAGTCTAAAATGGTAATAAAAGCACAGGTTAACTAATTAAGGCACAATTAGATTAAGTCTGTGATCATCTAATTAGCAAATAAAAATAATTTTTATTTCTATTTATTTTGAGGTAGAGCCATTGCAGATATACACACTTGGATAAATTTAAAAATATAGAAAATAACACTGTTAGCAGATTTGGACCCACCACCAAGTTACGGATATAACACTGGGAGTATAACTCAGGTGTCCTTTTAAAGATTTTTTAGTCTCAATTAAAAATAAATAAATAAGACAAAAACAAACAAACAAAAAACCCCAAAACATCATGATCCCAATTTCTAAGTTCATCACAAGTCATTGTTTGTTAATACCTATATCTTAAAATTATCTCTCAAATATTTTTATTTTGTTTATTAAAATCTAATGTAGAGCTTCTGCTTTTGCTCAGAATGTATAAAACTGAAAAGAATGTTGTTACCTCTCTAACAGTGAGAAAAAGCCAAATAAAAAATTCATAACTTCTCTTGAACTCATCAGAGAACTGAATTTGCAAGCAATGCATAACCTGAATTCCAGAGGGATAAACTCCATCAAAGAAAAACAGGACACACTAACTGTCTTAGCTGAAACAGAGAATGGGAGCAAGAGACATCACGCTGGCTGCAATAAAGGTAGAAAAACAACAAAACCACCAAAAATTAACTAAAAAATCAGCTAAAAATGTTATAATACCTAGATATACTCTTGTATCCTTATACTGGCAGACAGGTACAAGAATACTCACGTCAACACTCTTTGCAACAGTGGAATGCTATTTTACTTGAAAACCAATAGTGTCCATCCACAGGAAAGTGGGAGAATAAACTGTGATATAAGTCATTCATTTCTAAACAACAATTGGAAAACTGTGACCTACTGGTACTTGCATCATAATATTAAGTATCTCAGCCACATAATATTAAGTATAAAGCAGATCATAAAAATGCATACAATGTGCATTTTTGTTTTTCTTCCAGTTTTATTGAGATATAATTGACATACAGCACTGTATAAGTTTCAGGTCTACAGCATAATGATTTTATTTACATCATGAAATGATTATCACAATAACTTTAGTGATCATCATCTCATATAAATACAAAATAAAAGAGAAAGAAGAAAGAAAAAAGATGTTTTCCTTGTGATGAGAGCTCTTAGGATTTCTTCTGTTAGCAACTTTCATATATAACATACAGCTTTGTTATATTACATCACTAGTACTTCTTTATCTTATAACTGGAAGTCTGTAACTTTAGGCAACTAAAGATGTATTTTGAGCTTTCATATCACATCCAATTCCCCCTCCCCTTACACCCTACCTCTAGTAACCACAAATCTGATCTCTTTTTCTATGAGTTTGTTTGTTTGTTTTCTGAAACATAATTGACCTACAACACTATGTTAGTTCCTGGCACACAGCATAGTGATTCAACATTTCTATGCATTACAAAAGGATCACTATAATTCTAGTTACCATTGACCACGGTACAGAGATATTACATTATTACTGAATATATTCCCCATGCTATACATTTCACCTTCATGACTCAGTTATTTTGTAACTGGAAGTTTGTACCTCTTAATTTCCGTCACTTGTTTCACTCATCACCCACTCCCCTCCCTTCTGGTAACTCTGTTAGTTCTCTGTATCCATTGACTCTATTTCTATCTTGTTATGTTTGTTCATTTGTTTTGTTTTTAGATTCCACATATAAGTGAAATCATATGGTATTCGTCTTTCTCTGTCTGACTTATTTCACCCAGCATAATACCCTCTAGGTTCATCCATGTTGTTACAAATGGCAAGATTTTATTCCCTTATGGCTAATATTATGTGTGTGTGTGTGTGTATACATATATATAACATTTTCTTTATCCATTCATCTATCTATGGGCGCTTAGGTTGATTCCATATCATGGCTTTTGTGAATAATGCTGCTATGAACATAGGGATGAGTGTATCTTTTTGAATTACTGTTTTTGTTTTTTCGTTCTGAAAAAATACCCAGAAATGGAATTTCTAGATCTTATGGTAGTTTTATTTTTAATTTTTTGAGGAACCCTCTTTCCTTTTTTTCCACAGTGGCTGCACCAATTTACATTCTGTACAACATTGCAAGAGGGTTCCTTTTTCTCCACATTCTTGCCAACACTTGTTATTTATTGTCTTTTTGGTAATAGCCATCTGACAGTTGTGAGGTGATATCTCATTGTGGTTAACATAATGCCATTTGATAAAGTTCAAAAAACATACAAAACTCATCCATATTTTGTTAAAATGAAAATATTTTTAAATGATAATTCTTTGACAAGGAGAGGGAAGTTAGAAATGCTTATGAATGGGAATATTTAGAATATATGGACTTTAAGGTATTTTGTAAAGATGCTTCTTCTTAGTTATTAGAACAGTACTTAGGTGCTATATAGTTATTTTAATTAATTAATGATTATTCTTATTAGCAATATTTCACTGATACACTATAAGTAATCATCTTTCATAAATACATTTCATAATAATGTGATTAAATATTATTGAAAACACTAGAAAAGGTTAAAATATACAAAAACAACTATAATTACATGCATGTTTTTAAAACTAAAATTATGTTTATACAAAGGCCAACAATAGCACTGCTAGATAGAAAGTTTCAGAATGAAGGTAAGTGCTGTTTCACATAGGGTTGCCAGAGAAGGTTTCTTGGATAAGGGGACAATTTGAGCTGAGACCTCAACAAAATCAGGGATCGAATTAGATAAATGCAGGTAACTGTGGGAAGAACACTAAAAGTAAAAGGAAAGTCTCTATGTAAAGTGGCTAACTGAAATATATTAATATTAAGTTTGAATTAAGCATTTATGGATACATAATTTTCTTCCTGGACAGATCAAGGTGGCAGGGAGTATGGAAGGGAAATTAAAATGATGAAGAAGGGAAACAAAGAGAAATTGTAATGGGCTTTTGTCAATTTGGGGCTATTCAATGGTTCAATATCTTATTATAGACATGGTTTAATCAATAGAAACCTTATTCTGCCACTGTCCCAAAGGACATCAGTCTGGCATGCTAATAAAAATTGGAGGTAAAAATTACAGGTATCCTAAGAGATTTGGTAAAACACATGCCTAGAAAATGGGGGGAAATCCTACAAAAATAAAGGGGCTTGTCAATTTATTGAACTTCCTGGGCCAGTGGAAGTCTGGGGTATATTGGATTATCCCTTCAATACTAAAAGAAAAGTTGATGTCAAAAAGCATCATACATTTATTTGGCTTTTGGACTTTGTAGGAAATATCTACCTCACCTGGCTAGGATTTGATATAATTGCTTAGATAACTGAAGGGCTGACAGCTTTGAAACAAGTGAAGAGCAAAATGTCTCTAGCTGGTCTACACTGCAATGCAAGCAATTCTCACTCTTGGCCTATGTGACTTAACCAAACTATTTATTTAACTTGAATACTTGATGGCAGATTGAATGCTGTGTAGAGCCCTTAAAGAGCCTTGACTGAATTACAGCAGAGTATATTGGGGTTTGAGAGTAAAACTGCCTATGTTTACCAAAGACTGGGAATGTAGTTGTCAACAGGGATTGAATGCAATGTAGCTTTACCAAAAAAAAAAAAAAAAAAAAAAGATTATGGGATACTGGCTTGTAAGAAGGATCAGATTGAAATAGGAAGATAAAGAAGCTTCGTTTTCAATGTTGAATGTATTGTGATTGCTGTTTCATCTTGGGGTGTGAGGGTTGCTGAGAGTATAGAAAAAATATACATACAAATGCAAAAGAGAAAAGTACATTAATATATTGAACAATATACTAATCACTTTTCATTACAAGTTGGCTAAATTAGTGCTGTCTTATTTGTGAATAATAACACTGGTTAACTATTTTTACTTTTGGAATTTTTGTGTTTCCAAAACGGCTATTTAAATAATAGAGTGGAAATTATACATGGGTTAGGAAATCGAGGTCCTAAAGCAAATATGACTGAAAAACTGAACCAAGGTAATGCAAGAGCAGGCAGAAATAAAAATAATAGTACTACTACTAATGATGATGTGATAATGATGTAAATAGGATATCCTTTGTCTCAGTGATGATTCTGGCACCCTGGCGGACTCTACCCTAAGGGGAAGAAAATCATACTTCATTAGAGTTGTCAATCTATTTTGAGCTATGCGTCAATAGATGTTTTCCTACAGGTACACTTTTGGCATGACTTCACCAGTCTAAGTTTAACTTTCAAGATATTCTAACTAAATTTCCACATCATTTAATTTATAACAATTTTTTGCAGGGCATTCATTCAAACATGCAGCAACTTTTGTGTTCATACTAGTATGACAGTTAATGTGCTCAGTGCTATTTTTACATTGGTGAACAGAAATGAAACTTGTTCTCATGAAGCACAAGCATGCATAAGGAACATGATATTTGATATTGGCATTACTTTTAAAATTAAGAAGATATAATAAACTTAAATTTTAGACTCACACAAAATAGTAAGCCTATAGTATATTGTCTTTGCGTCTGCTTTGTAACTTCCCTATTTTAGATAGACTGCCTGTATAGATGTAAAAGGCAGAAAATATATTTAAAGTAGCCTTAAAAAGTGAAAGAAAGTTGAAATAATTGTCAGTTCATACTCATATACCAGATTGACATGTAGTCCCAAATCAACCAAATATGTATATACTTGATTATATATCTACCAGATATTTATATTGTATGCAAATACATAAAATAATGTCTAGAAGTATAAAAAAACTGATGACATAGGTTAGCCTTGATACTAATCCTTTGAGGATTAGTAGAGTTCAAGAAGTACTTCACTATTATTTCTTTTTTTTTTTTTTTTTTTTTTTTTGTGGTACGCGGGCCTCTCACTGTTGTGGCCTCTCCCGTTGCGGAGCACAGGCTCCGGACGCGCAGGCTCAGCGGCCATGGCTCACGGGCCTAGCCACTCCGCGGCATGTGGGATCTTCCCGGACCGGGGCACGAACCCGTGTCCCCTGCATCGGCAGGCGGACTCTCAACCACTGTGCCACCAGGGAAGCCCTTATCTCTTTTTTTTTTAGTTTTATGATGAGAATGCATTAATGTATTATCTATATATTTGAAACGTTGCTTATTATTCCTGTTATTGAGAACATGCCTCATATTGTTGCCAGATATCAAAAGGTTAACCAAAGCTTGCCTACTGAAGTGTGGATTCATGACCTTATATCTTATTTCATAAATGACCTAATGTCAGGCAGAGGAATGAGGAACAACATTTGTCTTACAGAATTCTCATCAAGGTGGTATTCAGCCTAAGAACATTAAACTTTTTCATAGTCTTCAAAGGGACTAAATTGCAGATCAATGTAAAACAAGTCCAAATAAAACCTGCTTATCTCAGCTACCACATGGACTGATGTAGTAAAAACCATTAGTGACAGAGTCTTAGATGATTCAACAAAAATCCTATTTAAAAATTGCTCATTTCAATATGCAGTGTTCCGTTTAATAGAATACAATTCTGAGCCAGAAGTTTGGACTTATTTATGTAAATCTGACTTATTCCACATAAATAAGATATGTGGCTTAAGCCAGTTATTGACTCATGAACTTTTGTTGGCTTTCTCTAGATTTATTTAAAATGAAATGAATATTGAATAAAAGTACTAGGAAATGTATCATTTTACTTAAAGGATTACCAGAGTTTAACATAAATTAATGCCTTTGAAATTGGCTAAGGTGTTAAAATTGAGGGGTTAAGCATTTAAAAAATGCATTTGTGTTAGTGCATGTTCTGTAATCTTTTTTCTTGAAATAAAAATGTGTTCGAAATAGAAAATTGAGGGTTTGAAGATTCAGTATTCCAAGGATTTGATATAAATTGGAATAGCAATAAACATGAACAATTTAGACCACAGGAAAAATGAAACATTAGAATATTATTAAATGCTGAACAAGGAAAAATAATTTTTAGAAGACAAACTGTGTGTGTCTGTGCGTGTGCGCGTCAGCTATCTACATGCTAACTCATTGCATTTCTCTGATAACCATGAGTTTGAGCAGCTCTTCTATACCCTTGTGCCCTCTGTCCTCTCACTACAGTCTCCTGAGCCTCCTTCCTGTTCCTAATGTGTGATAAACACAACTCAACTACATGGCTATTATACTTTACTCTCTGTCTTGCTTAATTCTCACTTCCTTTATCTCTCTGCTCAAAGGAAACCTATCAGGTGGTCTTCCCTAACAACTGGTAAAAGAGTAAACCACACACCCAATCTAATCAACACCTGGTACACCCTCCCTCCACCAAAACCACAGTCATCATTATTACTACTACCTTCCCTGCCTTCCCCACCATCCCAGCCTCACCTCCACCATTAATATCATCATAATTGCCTCGCCTCTTTACAGACTGTTTTTCTCATGGTGCTTGTCACCGTCTGACATAGCATATATTTGTTTCTTTAATTTCTGTTTTCCTCCACTAGATTTTAAGTTCTTTAACAGCTGAGGCTTTGATTCATGGCTATATCTCCAGTCTCTTGGATAGATGGTGAAGCTTGGCATTTATAAGGTGTCAAATATATATTTGCAGATTGGATAAAAAATGATACAAAATTTATTTTTCCCAGTATAGAAAGTCAGGATTTTAAATACCAACCTTTATTCAGTTTATATATTTCTCTTTGATAATATATGATGATATTATAACATGAATCTATCTAAACTCTCCCTTAATCCCATTTGTATTTTGTCTTTTCCAGAAGTATTAGTATATATATTTTTTACATCCTTATTGGAGTATAATTGTTTTACAATGATGTGTTAGTTTCTGCTTTATAACAAAGTGAATCAGTTATACATTTACATATGTTCCCATATCTCTTCCCTCTTGCATCTCCCTCCCTACCACCCTCCCTATCCCACCCCTCCAGGCGGTCACAAAGCACCGAGCTGATCTCCCTGTGCTATGCGGCTGCTTCCCACTAGCTATCTACCTTACGTTTGGTAGTGTATATATGTCCATGCCTCTCTCTCACTTTGTCACAACTTCCCCTTCCTGCTCTCCATATCCTCAAGTCCATTCTCTAGTAGATCTGTATCTTTATTCCTGTCCTACCCCTAGGTTCTTCATGACATTTTTTTTTCTTAAATTCCATATATATGTGTTAGCGTATGGTATTTGTCTTTCTCTTTCTGACTTACTTCACTCTGTATGACAGACTCTAGGTATATCCACCTCACTACAGATAGCTCAATTTTGTTTCTTTTTATGGCTGAGTAATATTCCATTGTATATATGTGCCACACCTTCTTTATCCATTCATCCAATGATAGACACTTAGGTTGTTTCCATCATCTGGCTATTGTAAATAGAGCTGCAATGAACATTTTGGAACATTACTCTTTTTGAATTATGGTTTTCTCAGGGTATATGCCCAGTAGTGGGATTACTGGGTCATATGGTAGTTCTATTTGTAGTTTTTTAAGGAACCTCCGTACTGTTCTCCATAGTGGCTGAACCAATTCACATTCCCACCAGCAGTGCAAGAGTGTTCCCTTTTCTCCACACCCTCTCCAGAATTTATTGTTTGTAGATTTTTTCATGATGGCCATTCTGACTGGTGTGAGATGATATCTTACTGTAGTTTTGATTTGCATTTCTCTAATGATTAATGATATTGAACATTCTTTCATGTGTTTGTTGGCAGTCTGTATATCTTCTTTGGAGAAATATCTATTTAGGTCTTCTGCCCATTTTTGGATTCGGTTGTTTGTTTTTTTGTTATTGAGCTGCATGAGCTGCTTATAAATTTTGGAGATTAATCCTTTGTCAGTTGCTTCATTTGCAAATATTTTCTCCCATTCTGAGGGTTATCTTTTGGTCTTGTTTATGGTTACCTTTGCTGTGCAAAAGCTTTGAAGTATCATTAGGTCCCATTTGTTTATTTTTGTTTTTATTTTCATTTCTCTAGGAAGTGGGTCAAAAAGGATCTTGCTGTGATTTATGTCATAGAGTGTTCTGCCTATGTTTTCCTCTAAGAGTTTGACCATTTCTGGCCTTACATTTAGGTCTTTAATCCATTTTGAGCTTACTTTTTTGTATGGTCTTAGGGAGTGATCTAATCTCATACTTTTACATGTACCTGTCCAGTTTTCCCAGCACCACTTATTGAAGAGGCTGTCCTTTCTCCACTGTGCATTCCTGCCTCCTTTATCAAAGATAAGGTGACCGTATGTGCGTGGGTTTATCTCTGGGCTTACTATCCTGTTCCATTGATCTATGTTTCTGTTTTTGTGCCAGTACCATACTGTCTTGATTACTGTAGCTTTGTAGTATAGTCTGAAGTCAGGGAGCCTGATTCCTCCAGCTCCATTTTTCGTTCTCAAGATTGCTTTGGCTATTTGGGGTCTTTTGTGTTTCCAAACAAATTGTGAAATTTTTTGTTCTAGTTCTGTGAAGAATGCCAGTGGTAGTTTGATAGGGATTGCATTGAATCTGTAGATTGCTTTGGGTAGTAGAGTCATTTTCACAATGTTGATTCTTCCAATCCCAGAACATGGTATATCTCTCCATCTATTTGTATCATCTTTAATTTCTTTCATCAGTGTCTTATAATTTTCTGCATACCAGTCTTTTGTCTCCTTAGGTAGGTTTATTCCTAGATATTTTATTCTTTTTGTTGCAATGGTAAATGGGAGTGTTTTCTTGATTTCACTTTCAAATTTTTCATCATTAGTGTATAGGAATGCCAGAGATTTCTGTGCATTAATTTTGTATCCTGCTACTTTACCAAATTCATTGATTAGCTCTAGTAATTTTCTGGTAGCATCTTTAGGATTCTCTGTGTATAGTATTATGTCATCTGCAAACAGTGACAGCTTTGCTGCTTCTTTTCCGAGCATATTTTTTTTTAATTCGTGAAATTTTATAGTATATATCCATGAATTGCAGAGCAAATCTCACTTCTTTGGTATTCATTTTCAAAGTTACCTGAGCAATTTTTATGTCTTTATTTTGTCTCCTTAAAAATAAGATTTATTAGTCAATTTCCTAAAACAGGTGTAATTGCATAGAATTCAGAAGTTCATTAAAGAAACCAGACATCTGAAAAACTTTATAATTTTGGTGTTTTATTTTCTATTATGTTTTCTAATTGACAGGACACAGGGAAACTAATCTTAAGTTTAGAAACTTTATCAAAAATATTTTAAATATCTTTAATTTGTTAGATATACCCATCTTCTTTTCTATGTGTTCTAGGTTTGGGAGGGGATGTCACACTTAAAAAAGTTCATACACACTCATAGATTTAAATCGCAACAACTACATCTTTTATTTTCTCCTCCTACTATATATATATATTTTTTGTGGTACATGGGTCTCTCACTGTTGTGGCCTCTCCCGTTGAGGAGCACAGGCTTCCGACGTGCAGGCTCAGTGGCCATGGCTCACGGGCCCAGCCACTCCGCAGCATGTGGGATCTTCCTGGACCGGGGCACGAACCCATGCCCCCTGCATCGGCAGGCAGACTCTCAACCACTGTGCCACCAGGGCAGCCCTCCTCCTACTATTTTTTATGTTTATTTCTCTCTCTCTCTCTCTCACTAGCTTTCTAATTTACATTTAAATCTGCATCTGTATTTATTCTGGTGCAAGATGTGAGATACAAATCTAAATTTACCTTTTCCCAAATATCCAATCCATTTTAATAATACTCTTTATGGATTCTCATTATTTTTCCACACTATGTAGCTATTAATTTCCTGATCTTTTCTGTATGTATGATAATCATGTATAATGAATGGTAGTATTATCACTCAATTCCTAATTTACATTTCTTATGTGTTACTCTTATTTTACTAATACCTCATATCTAACAACATTGTCTGAATACTAGTTTACATAGTAATGTCTTTATCAGTATTAAAGGAAAAGCTCTAATATTTCTTCATTGAACATATTTATTGTACATTTTTTTCACTGTGTGGCTTCCCTCTTTACTCTCTTAAGGATATCTTTTGTTGAGCAGAAGATTTAAACAACTTAATTTAACAAACTTTATATAACAGCCTTTAAGTAACTGTACAATACCACTGTTTTCAAGAAGTACAAATAATAATTACAAATACTGACTATATATTAGAAAATAGAGAAAGTCTGAACACATTTCAAGTAACTGGAATGATAGAGAGCATTTTATTTGACCTCAGTGGAATTGGGTGAAAACTCAATATAAAAAAAGATAATTTAAAAATCCCCAAGTATTAGCAAATGAAACAATACACTTCTAAATAACCCATTATTTTTAAATGATATCACAATAGACATTAGGAAGTGTTTTAAACTAAGTGGTAATGAATTTGTGGCATATATGAACTTGTGAGCATCAGCTAAATAGTTCTTAGAGGCAAATATATAGAGAGATCTTTTTTTATTCTCACCAGTTGATTCTAGATACATGAATGTCATCAAGCCAATTAAATTTCCCATGCTTCAGTTTTTATCACTTTAAAACAGAAGTAACTCTTTACCTCATAAACTGGTTATAAACATTATAGAAGAGTCACCTATACAAAAGTGTTTTGTAAAGGAAAAGATAAATATAGCAACAACTTAGACTGACGTAAATAAAATTTGAGATATCCAAACTTTTCATTTATTGTTTTGAAGCGAAAAAATAGGAATAGTAATTGTGTAAATTTAAATTCCTTACTATACTAAGTAAGTCCTATTGAAGCCATTAGATAGTTAAAATGCTTTGTTTATCCCATGAATATTATGAAAAGTGTAGTTCATTAACAAAATGATCTATTACTTTGAAATCATTTTGAGCCCTAAAACAGATTTAGAGTTTTATCTGAATTTTATTGTTACATTCTCACTACTGTACTAACTGCATTCTGCCCAAGTAAATATACTGGTGCTTTAAAAGTAGATTGGATGAATCAGTGATGAAAAAATAGTGACTATGGGCCAACATCAAGCTGAAAAAAACAAGAATCCATAATCTTCATATGAGAGATGAAACTATGTGAAAAGAAGAAGAATTCAATGTGTCCGAGCTAAAGAAGTAAACACATGATGGGTACAGTTAAACAAAATACAACTTTTTAAACTAGCACAGGGAAAATAGGGCAGGGGCATTCGATTTCATTAACAGGAATTTCAGTTTTAAATCAAAGTGAAAAATATAATCATTATAATATAGACATGGTCAGTAGAGTTGACTGTGTGAGAAATTGGCTAGTAATTTCAAAGGTCTTTGACATTTTAACGATATAATAGTATTTATCTTGGACCAGGTTAAAATCGTAAAGATATCGAAATTCAAAGAAGGAAGTCAAATGCATTTTTGGGGTAAGGAAGTTCGGGAGTCAATAATTCACATATTTTCTTTTATTCATAAGAAATGAAATTCAGTCTTTTATTTTTCTTCCCATCTAATATAGCAATACGGCAACTTTTGCCAAGCCAGAAAGATAAACATTTGGGTTGCTTTGGGTAAGTCCTTCTCTTTATTTTTCATCTTAAGGGCAGCCATGCTTTCCATTTTTCTGTAGTTCTCAAAATATTTCACTGTGCTTTTCTACATTTCATCTCTAAATTCTGCTTCATTAAATTTTTAAAATTGTCTCTAAATTTCATTTACTTTGTTTATATTCCAAGCCACCTAATGCTTGAATTTATTTGACTTTACATTTTAAATTATAGCTTTAACATTCTCTGACTCTAATCCTGGTTCTTATTTAAAAATGAAAATATTTTTCCCATTTAACTTTTTTCATTTTGATTATGTGATTGATTTTTATTTATATGTAAGTTTTTCTTTTCTATTATTTTTATATTTTATTGCAGTTTGCTCCCAATATCTATATATCATCAATGTTTATATCTATATCTATCTATCTATGTGCATATATTAAATGGGTCTTTATTTTCATTCACATAACTCTTGGAGAAAAGTATTTTGTTTCATCACGAGAACATGGAAATATTTTTAAAATCATATTTTCTATTCTTTATGGGAGAGCTACTCTATGCCAATCCCTGTATTTAGATTATGGCCAGTCCTCAAAATTTTAGTTACTGTTAAGCCAATCAGACATGTGAAAACTGAAGACCACAGAGAATAAGTAACTTGCCAAAACCAGCTTGTTACTGAGCAATTGAATCAGAATTGGTACCCACTTATTACGTCAGGTTTTTTGTTTGTTTGTTTCACTATATGTAACAGGTTGCCTGTGAATCAGAAAGTTAAAGATCTGACTGTAGCACTTTTGCAGTTTTTCTCTATTGCATCATTTAGAGTTTTGCTCTAGTGATGCTTTTCATTTTTTATTTTCCCTATTATTTAAAATTTCAGTAATCTGACGAATGAATAGTGTTTTATAAGTTGAAGGGGTTTTATACATGTTATGAATTTGTCAAATTAACACTTATTAAGTGGAACACAGGGTGCTAGATAGCAAGCCCCAGTTTAAATCTGAGATTTGTTGCCTAGTACTCAACTTCTAGAGTTATTATGAAGTTTAAATAGCTGATAAATATAAAGCACAGTGCTCAGTGCATAGGCAGCAATCAATTAAACAATAGCAATCTTGCAGAGTGCCATTTTACTAAGGCAGTGGGTATACTCTATGTTATTACTTGGATATCAAGACATGATAGAGTGGAGTTTTTCGTGGGATGGAAAGGTGAAGGGAACGTGTGAAGTATAGAGCAGTAGCTATGCTAATTTTACTTTTGTTTTGCTAGAGATGTGTAATGTGTCTAAACAATGTCCTGCCAACTCAGAAGCCGGGAGTAAAGGCACACAATTTTCTGAATCTTCTTGGTATTCAAAGAATATGATAGAAGAAGTGTCAGCTTAGTGAAGCTTCCTTCAGCATATCCAATTAGGGTCATTCACTCCATCCTCAGGGTGAATCTGGCAGACTGATCCACCTTCCTCCTGCCCCAGGAACTTCTAACTACATACTTTCTGTAAGATTTTTAAAAAGCTGATCAGATTACAGTTTCTCAAGAAATTCTTTCCTATTAAATTTCTTCCAACTATATTTCTGTATACTATGTTTCATATATCTAAATTAATTTCCATTTGTTCTCCTGATACAAATCATAAATTCTTTAGAAAGTGGCTTGTGGTTTGATTCAATAAGTCACATAAACTTATTTTATAAAATTATTGAACATTTATTGACTGCCTGGAGAATGTCTTGTAGCCAACTTTAAATAAGTACATTGGCATTTTATTTATGCCATGGAACTGGAATAATCAGAGATTTGGCAAGGGGTGAAATACATGTTTGAATAATTGAAACTTTTCTCAATAATTCAAAGGAATTTTCTTTTCTTAGAATTTTCTTAGAAAATTTCTTAGAAAAAATTTTCTTAGAAAGCAACTTGAAATACTTCTTGACCATCTGTGTAAATAATAAGCCAGTTGAAATAACTTTTTAGCTTTCAGAGACAATAAAGAATTAGGCTCTTCCTTAAATTAATAAAATGTAATAGAAACATCATCTGTCTGTAGCACGTAATTAAATTATAATCCAAAGGCATACATAATAAAAGTCTGTTCAAGCAAATGCAATATATATATATTTTTAAGTGATCACTAAAATGTGACTTTGGAACAAGCAACAGATCCAATGTCAGATTTTCTAGTATTAGTCTCTCCTAAAGTTTAGTTTTCCTTCATTGGTATGTTCAAAACAATCACTATACTTCCCCAAAAGTAATCTCTGCACATATGAAAGGACAGTTCTGGTGGAAGCTATGAGGCTAGGTTAGTAAGTTAAGATTCTTGATAATTCTGAATATACTTTTAAAGGAATAACTGGTGAAAGTGTTTAGAGAACAGAAAGAGGGAAAAACAAGATGAAGGTCTCAACTGTTTTGTTAAGTGAAATAAACAAGAGACAGGGAAAACTCTTTGTCTCAGAAGCTCTCTATAAAAGTGCTGGAGAAAATTTATGCAATTTTTACAATGATTTTCTAAACAATTAGATCATCATAAGCATCATTAAACAATTAGATCATCATAAGCACCATTTGTTCTGCAGAGTGCTCTCTGCTACAGTAGGTCTAAGTCTTCCCATTTGTTTTTATGGTTGGAGAGTTGAATGAAGGGGTATATTTATAATTGTTCTTCTGTAACATGTATAGGGTAACTGAAAAGTTTAGAGGAACATTCTCCAGTAGTGCCTGTTAAAGATATTTGTGAATGCCAGCCTTGGTGATGGTGTGTTGGGTGTGAGAGGGATGAATGCTTTGTGTAAGTTTGTATGGAAGAAGGCTAGAATTACAAAGATGTCCAGTGTCAAACAACTTTACTTTGCTTTCCTCATTCTCTAATTTGATACAGAATTTAATATCTTAATTTAATTAAACTTTATACTAAGTTTTTAAAGTTTTTGTTCTAAACTTCTACTGGATATATCCACCGCAGAAAGCCACATTGCATATTTCATATGTTTGATGTGAACTAATTGTAAATAAAGTAAAATATTATCAAAACCTTACCTGTAGACAGTAACAAGAGAAATAGTTGTGTTTAAAAATATCAGTAACAGATCCTTCTACATTACAAAACATAATCATTGCCATCCTTGCAAACGAGGCACAAGTCACATTAATCTAACCAAGAGGAAGTTATCCAGATAAATATGTGGATCTCTGTAAAAACCATTTGAAACAATAAAGAGCAATAGAACCTTGCAATTATTTCCATTCAGTTGAATGATATAATATTACACAGTTTCATTTTCAAAGATAGAAATAATCTTAATAAAACAGAAATAAATTCTGTTAGTGTGTGATTCTTCAAAATAAGAATTAGTAGCATCAACATATAGTAAACATATATAGTAAATATGCATGTTGCAGTAGCTTCTAAATACTATTACTCTTCATCACAGGGCTAATTGTATGATTAAAGGTACAATAATTGTTAATATTGTAATTAGCATTGATTTCAAACACATTGAATTGTATATCAAAGTAATTATAATGTGTTTTGCCTTTTTGATTTCACATTTGTTACAAGTACTAAAATTGTATTATTAACTAAAATTTCTTTTTATTTAATGCTGTAATCTTATGTTTTATTACATTTGCAGAATGCAGCTGTGAAATTATATTATTAAAAATATTCTTGAAATTGCTTCACCCTCTCCAAACATACCTCAAACCTTGCCAAAATTACATTTAGGAAAGAGAAAATAAGACACTCTGAAGTAGTGAGAGTTTTAAGATGAGAGGTTTAAATGCACAGCCTGAATTTTTTGACAAATAATATTCACACTCAATGCATAAAATTCAAGCACTTTTTGTATATTAACTGTAATCACGAATGTATGCATATGTTGTGTTTGTCTGCTTTTTTTAAAATCAAGAATGTCTTTTTTCCCCTTACATCTCTCCAAATTAGTTTCATTTCTAAAAAAAAGTATACTAACAGAAGTTGAGCTCTACTGTGATAATTGGTTTGGTTTTTTTTGTGTGGGCACCCCGAGCAGCTGGAGGTCCAGCACAAGAGCTTCTGTAGATGATGCCAAACTATGTCTCAGAGCTTTAAGCCCATGTATATTTTTGTACCCTCTTTCATTCATGATAACATGATCTAATGACGTAAATGAAAATCACAAGTTTTAAAAAATTATTACAAAGAGTCCAGAATGAGGTTTAAACAGAATCAGAATTCTGATTCAATTAAGATATTAAACTGATACCATTGCCCAAAGCGTTGGGATTATTCTATACATAGATATTGTTTCACAAATAAGAGAACTACTTGGATAGTGTAATCATCTGAAACTGTGCTAATTGTAAGAAAAGGGAAACCCATAAATCCATCTGTAATGGAAGAGTTTGTAAGGCTCTGTTGAATATATATTACAGGGAAAGAACTCTGAAATTTAAAGTGACATTGCTCAATCTGTACTCCGTGGGCAAAAAATTTCTTTAATAAAGGCATGGGGTGTAAATTTGTAAATTATATAAGGAAAAAGAATTAGCAGATTATCCATGACCTTGAACTAGACGAAGAATTCTTGAATGAACACAAAAAGCTTTATGTAATAAATATTTATAAGTTTGGACTTTATTAAAAGTAAAAAACTGTTCATCTAAGAACTCCACTTACAGAATAAGAAACAAGATACCTATGGAGAGAAGATATTTGCAATACATACATTTGACAAAAAGCGTATCTAATATAAATGTATATGTTTATGAGTCAGGCTTCTGTATCTGCTCCACATTTGCAGACATGGAGGGCTGACTGTAGTATGCCATTTTATATAAGGATTGTGAGCATCCATGGACTTCGCTATTGACAGGGGTGCTGGTACCCATCCCCTGTAGGTACTGAGGGCAACTGTATATGTATGTATATATATGTATACACATACATGCATACTTGTGTGTATGTGTGTGTGTTCATTACTTGCAATCAGTAACATATTTAGATAATGCTATAGAAAAGTAGGCAAAAAAAAATTGTGTAGACACTTTGTAAAAGAAAATAAAATAATCTAAACATCATTCAACAAGGAATATTTAAAATCTCACAAGAATGGCTAACATTGAAAAGACAAACAGTAAATATCAAGTGTTGAGGATGGTGGAAAAAAACAGAACTCATGGTATTGATAAATTGTTACTACTTTAGAAAACTGTTTGGCAGTATCTATTAAAGCTAAACATACGTATTATCCATTACCTAGTAGTCTCATTCTGGTGATTATTCCAACAAAAATGCCTTCACATATTCACCAACAGACAAAGTAACATTACTTTGTAATAGCTAAAACTGTCAAATGTCCATCATTCTTAAAATGGATAAATGTAGTGTGTGTATAGCAGGTGAAGCCAACAGTTCTCTAATACCAAAACTAAACAAATCAGTACGAAAAAGGGAAATGATAGACCATTATCTCTCATGAAATTAAGTGTAAAAATCCCAATAAAATATTAGCAAATTGCATCCAGCAATGCATACAAATAATTGCAAACATGGTTAAGTTGGGTTGATTCCAAGTATGTAATATTGGTTCAATATCTAAAAATGAATCGATGATCAGTTTTATGAGGAGCCTCCATACAGTTTTCTATAGTGGCTGTACCAATTTAGAGTCCCACCAACAATTTACTAGGGTTCCCTTTTCTCCACATCCTCAACAACATTTGTTATTTGTAAACTTTTTGATGACAACCATCTTGACAGGTGTGAGGTGATATCCTGGTTTTGATTTGCATTTCTCTGAGAATAATGTTGAGTATTTTTTCAAATGTGTGTTAGCCATCTGTATTCTTCTTTGAAAAACTGTCTATTCAGATCTTCTGCCCATTTTTTAATTGGATTGTTTGGTTTTTTTTGATATTGAGTTGTATGAGCTGTTTATATATTTTGAATATTAACTCCTTATTTGTCATATCATTTGAAAATATTTTCTCCCATTCAGCAGGTTGTCTTCATTTTGACTTTTTTTTTTTTTTTTTTTTTTTGCTGTGCGAGAGCTTTTAAGTTAAATTAAGTCCCATTTATCTATTTTTGTTTTGTTTCTTTTGCCTTAGGAGACATGTCAAAAAAATACTGCTATGATTTGTGTGAAAGAGTGTTCTGCCTATGTTCTCTTCTAGAAGTTTTATGGTTTCAGGTCTTACATTTAGGTCTTTAATCCATTTTGAGCTTATTTTTGTATATAGTGTGAGGTAATATTCTAATCTCATTATTTTACATGTACCTGTCTAGTTTTCCCAGCACCACTTATTGAAGAGATTGTCTTTTCCCCATTGTATATTCTTGCCTCCTTTGTCATAGATTAATTGACCATGAACACATGGGTTTATTTCTGGGCTATCTGTTCTGTTCCATTGATTTATAGGTCCTTTTTGTGCCAGTATCATACTGTTTTGATTACTGTAACTTTGTAATATAGTCTGAAGTCAGGGAACATTATGCCTCTAATCATTTTTCTCAAGATTGCTTTGGCAATTGCTTTTGTGGTATCATATCAATATTAGGATTATTTGTTCTAGTTCTGTGAAAATGTCATGGATATTTTGATAGGGGTTGCATTAAATCTGTTTATTGCTTTGGGTACTATAGACATTTTAACAATATTAATTCTTGTTACAATGTTCATTAATTCTTACAATCCAAGAACACATGATATCTCTCCATTTCTTTGTACTATTTTCAAATTCCTTCATCAATGTTTTACAGTTTTCAAGGTATAGGTCTTTCACTTCCCTGGTTAAGTTATTCCTAGGTATTTTATTCCTTGTTGAAATTGTTTCCTTGATTTCAATTTCTGATACTTCATTACTAGTATATAGAAAAGCAACAGATTTCTGTATACTAATCTTGTATCCTGCAACTTTACTGAATTCATCCATTAGTTCTAATTGATTTTTTGATGCAGACTTTCGAATTTTCTATATATAGTATCAAGTCATCTGCAGAGTGATAGGTTTATTTTTTCCCTTCCAATTTGGGTGCCTTTTGTTTCTTTTTGTTGTCTGATTTCTGTGGCTAGAACTTCCAATACTATGTTAAATAGAAGTAGCAAGAGTGGCCTTCCTTGTCTTGTTCCTGATTTTAGAGGAAAGGCTTTCAGGTTTTCATCATTGAGTATGTTGTTAGCTGTGGGTTTGTCATAAAAGGCCTTTATCATGTTGAGATATGTTCCCTCTGTACCAACTTTGGTAAGAGTTTTTGTCATGAATGAATATTGAATTTGTCAAAAGCCTTTTCTGTGTTTACTGAGATGATCATGTGATTTTTTAAAAAATTTCTCCTCTTGTTAATGTGGTGTATCTCATTCATTTGCAAATACTGAACCATCCTTGCATCCCTGGAATAAATCAAACTAGATCATGGTGTATTATTCTTTTTATACATTGTTGAATTTGGTTTGTTAATATTGTGTTGATGATATCTGCAACTATATTCATTAGAGATATCAACACTTAATTTTTTTGTAGTGTCTTTGTCTGGTTATGGTGTCAGAGTAATGGTGGCCTCATAAAATGAACTTGGGAATGTTCCCTCCTCCTCAATTTTTTGGAATAGTTTGAGAAGAATATGTATTAGCTCTTCATATGTTTGCTAGAATTCTCCTGTGAAGCCAGCCAGTCCTGGACTTTTGTTTGACAGGAGAATTTTTATTACAAATTCAATCTTAGTACTAGCAATGGTCTATTCAGATTGTCTATTTCTGCCTGATTCAGTTTTGGAAGGTTGTAAGTTTACAGAAATTTGTCCATTTCTTCTATGTTGTTCAACTTATTGGCATGTAACTGTTCAGAGTGTTCTCGTGATTTTTTCTGTCTCTGTAGTATCAGTTGTATATATACAATGGATTATTATTCACTAATAGAAAGGAATGAAACTCTGTAATTTGCAATAATGTGGATGGACCTAGAGAGTATTATGCTTAGTGAAATATGTCAGGCAAAGCAAATACTCTATGTTATCACTTATATGTGGAATCTAAAAAAATAAAACAAGTGAATGCATATAGCAAAACAGAAACATACAGATATAGAGAACAAAGTGGTGGTTGCCAGGGGATTAAGAGGCACAAACTACCATGTACAAACTAAATAAGCAACAAGCATATGTTGTACAGCACAGGGAAATAGATCCATTATTTTGTAATAAATTTAAATGAGGTACTATGAAGTATACCTGAAACTAATATAGTAAATTAACTATACTTCAATCTAAAATATATGAATCAATGTAATCTACCATATCAGTTGACTAAGGAAGAAACATCATGTGACCATATTCATTGATATGGAAAATCCAGCACTCATTCTTGATAAAACTATTGCTAAGTTAGTAAGAGGAGAACTAACCCCAACTTGTTCAGAAGACCTGGGGGGAAAATCCCTAAAAATACTATCATACTTAATGTTGAGAGACTAGGCAATTTTTCTTTAGGATTAATAATAAATGCCTGCTTTCCTCATTTTATTTTTATTTTATATATTTTTTATTTTTTTAAACATCTTTATTAGAGTATAATTGCTCTACAATGGTGTGTTAGTTTCTGCTTTATAGCAAAGTGAATCAGTTATACGTATACATATGTTCCCATATCTCTTCCCTCTTGCATCTCCCTCCCTCCCACCCTCCCTATCCCACCAGTCTAGGTGGTCACAAAGCACCGAGCTGATCTGCCTGTGCTATGTGGCTGCTTCCCACTAGGTATCTATTTTACGTTTGGTAGTGTATATATGTCCATACCATTCACATTGTCACAGCTTACCCTTCCCCCTCCCAACATCCTCACGTCCATTCTCTAGTAGGTCTGTGTCTTTATTCCCATCTTGCCCCTAGTTTCTTCATGACTTTTTTTTCTTCTTAGATTCCATATATATGTGTTAGCATACAGTATTTGTTTTTCTCTTTCTGACTTACTTCACTCTGTATGACAGACTCTAGGTTCATCCACCTCACTACAAATAACTCAATTTCGTTTCTTTTTATGGCTGAGTAATATTCCATTGTATATATGTGCCACATCTTCTTTATCCATTCATCTGTTGATGGACACCTAGGCTGCTTCCATGGCCTGACTACTGTAAATAGAGCTGCACTGAACATTTTGCTACATGATTCTTTTTGAATTATGGTTTTCTCAGGGTATAGGCCCAGTAGTGGGATTGCTGGGTCATATGGTAGTTCTATTTTTAGTTTTTAAAGTAACCTCCATACTGTTCTCCATAGTGGCTGTATCAATTTACATTCCCACCAACAGTGCAAGAAGGTTCTGTTTTCTCCACACCCTCTCCAGCATTTATTGTTTGTAGATTTTTTGATCATGGCCATTCTGACTGCTGTGAGGTGATATCTTACTGTAATTTTGATTTGCATTTCTCTAATGATTAATGATATTGAGCATTCTTTCATGTGTTTGTTGGCAATCTGTATATCTTCTTTGGAGAAATGTCTATTTAGGTCTTCTGCTCATTTTTGGATTGGGTTGTTTCTTTTTTGATATTGAGCTACATGAGGTGCTTGTAAACTTTGGAGATTAATCCTTTGTCAGTTGCTTCATTTGCAAATATTTTCTCCCATTCTGAGGGTTGTCTTTTGGTCTTGTTTATGGTTACCTTTGCTGTGCAAAAGCTTTGAAGTTTCATTAGGTCCCATTTGTTTATTTTTGTTTTTATTTCCATTTCTCCAGGAGGTGGGTCAAAAAGGATCTTGCTGTGACTTATGTCATAGAGTGATCTGCCTATGTTTTCCTCTAAGAGTTTGATAGTGTCTGGCGTTACATTTCGGTGTTTAATCCAATTTGAGTTTTTTTTTTTTGTATATGGTATTAGGGAGTGTTCTAATTTCGTACTTTTACCTGTACCTGTCCAGTTTTCCCAGCACCACTTATTGAAGAGGCTGTCTTTTCTCCACTGTATATTCTTACCTCCTTTATCAAAGATATGGTGACCATATATGTGTGCATTTATCTCTGTGCTTCTATCCTGTTCCATTGATCTATATTTCTGTTTTTGTGCCAGTACCATACTGTCTTGATTACTGTAGCTTTGTAGTATAGTCTGAAGTCACTGTGCCTTATTCCTCCAGCTCCGTTTATCTTTCTCAAGATTGCTTTGGCTATTCGGGGTATTTTGTGTTTCCATAGAAATTGTGAATTTTTTTTGTTCTAGTTCTGTGAAAAATGCCAGTGGTAGTTTGATAGGGATGGCTTTGAATCTGTAGATTGCTTTGGGTAGTAGAGTCATTTTTGCAGTGTTGATTCTTCCAATCTGAGCACATCGTATATCTCTCCATCTATTTGTATCATCTTTCATTTCTTTCATCAGTGTCTTATAATTTTCTGCATACAGGTCTTTTGTCTCCTTAGGTAGGTTTATTCCTAGGTATTTTATTCTTTTCTTACAGTGGTAAATGGGAGTGTTTTCTTAATTTCACTTTCAGTTTTTTCATCTTTAGTGTACAGAAATACTAGAGATTTCTGTGCATTAATTTTGTGTCCTGCTACTTTACCAAATTCATTGATTAGCGCTAGTAGTTTTCTGGTAGCATCTTTAGAATTCTCTATGTATAGTATCATGTCCTCTGCAAACAGTGACAGCTTTATTTCTTCTCTTCTAATATGGATTCCTTTTATTTCTTTTTCTTCTCTGATTGCGGTGGCTAAAACTTCCAAAACTATGTTGAATACTAATAGTGAGAGTGGGCAACCTTGTCTCGTTCCTGACCTTAGCTGAAATGGTTTCAGTTTACACCATTGAGGATGATGTTGGCTGTGGGTTTGTCATATATGGCCTTTATTATGTTGAGGAAAGTTCCCTCTATGCCTAGCTTCTGCAGGGTTTTTATAATAAATGGGTGTTGAATTTTGTTGAAAGCTCTCTCTGCATCAATTGAGATGGTAATATGGTTTTTCTCCTTCAATTTGTTAATATGGTATATCTCATTGATTGATATGCAGATATTGAAGAATCCTTGCATTCCTGGGATAAACCCCATTTGATCATGCTGTATGATCCTTTTAATGTGCTGTTGGATTCTGTTTGCTAGTATTTTGCTGAGGACTTTTGCATCTATGTTCGTCAGTGATACTGGCCTGTAGTTTTCTTTGTGACATCTTTGTCTGGTTTTCATATCAGAGTGATGGTGGCCTTGTAGAATGAATTTGGGAGTGTTCCTCCCTCTGCTATATTTTGGAAGATTTTCAGAAGTATAGGTGTTAGCTCTTCTCTAAATGTTTGATAGAATTCGCCTGTGAAGCCATCTGGGCTTGGGTTTTTTTTTTGTTGGAAGAGTTTTAATCACAGTTTCAATTTCAGTTCTTGTGACTGGTCTGTTCATATTTTCTATTTCTTCCTGGTTCAGTCTCTGAAGGTTGTGCATTTCTAAGAATTTGTCTATTTCTTCCAGGTTGTCCATTTTATTGGCATATAGTTGCTTGTAGGAATCTCCCATGATCTTTTGTATTTCTGCAGTGTCAGTTGTTACTTCTTTTTCATTTCATATTCTATTGATTTGAGTCATCTCCCTGTTTTTCTTGATGAGTCTGGCTAATGGTTTATCAATTTTTATCTTCACGAAGAACCAGCTTTTAGTTTTATTGATCTTTGCTCTCGTTTCCTTCATTTCTTTTTCATTTATTTCTGATCTGATCTTTATGATTTCTTTCCTTCTGCTTACTTTGGGTTTTTTTGTTCTTCTTTGTCTAATTGCTTTACGTGTATGGTTAGGTTGTTTATTTGAGATGTTTCTTGTTTATTAAGGTAGGATTGTATTGCTATAAACTTCCCTCTTAAAATTGCTTTTGCTGCATCCCTTAGGTTTTGGGTCATCGTGTTTTCATTGTCATTTGTTTCTAGGTATTTTTTGATTTCCTCTTTGATTCCATCAGTGATCACTTGGTTATTAAGTAGTGTATTGTTTAGCTTTCATGTGTTTGTATTTTTTACGGATTTTTTCCTGTAATTGATATCTAGTCTCATAGCGTTGTGGTCAGAAATGATACTTGATACGATTTCAAATTTCTTAAATTTACCAAGGCTTGATTTGTGACCCAAGATATGATCTATCCTTGAGAATGTTCCATGAGAACTTGAGAAGAATGTGTATTCTGCTATTTTTGGATTGAATGTCCTACAAATATCAATTAAGTCCATCTTGTTTAATGTATCATTTAAAGCTCCTGTTTCCTTTTTTATTTTCATTTTGGATGATCTGTCCATTGGTGATGGTGGGGTGTTAAAGTCCCATACTATGATTGTGTTACTGTCAATTTCCCCTTTTATGGATGTTACTATTTGCCTTATGTATTGAGGTGCTCCTATGTTGGGTGCATAAATATTTACAATTGTTATATCTTCTTCTTGGATCAGTCCCTTCATCATTATGTAGTGTCCTTCTTTGTCTCTTGTAATAGTCTTTATTTTAAAGTCTATTTTGTCTGATATGAGAATTGCTACTCCAGCTTTCTTTTGATTTCCATTTGCATGGAATATCGTTTTCCATCCCCTCACTTTCAGTCTGTATGTGTCCCTAGGTCTGAAGTGGGCTCTTGCAGACAGCATATATACGGGTCCTGTTTTTGTATCCATTCAGCCAGTCTATGTCTTTGGTTGGAGCATTTAATCCATTTACATTTAAGGTAATTATCAATATGTATGTTACTATTACCATTTTCTTAATTGTTTTGGATTTGTTATTGTAGGTCTGTTCCTTCTCTTGTGTTTTCTGCCTAGAAACTTCCTTTAGCGTCTGTTGTAAAGCTGGTTTGGTGGTGCTGAATTCTCTTAGCTTTTGCTTGTCTGTAAAGGTTTTAATTTCTCCATTAAATCTGAATGAGACCCTTACTGGGTAGAGTAATCTTGGTTGTAGGTTTTTCTCCTTCATCACTTTCAATATGTCCTGCCAGTCCCTTCTGGCTTGCAGAGTTTCTGCTGAAAGATCAGCTGTTAACCTTATGGGGATTCCCTTGTGTGTTATTTGTTGTTTTTCCCTTGCTGCTTTTAATATGTTTTCTTGGTATTTAATTTTTGATAGTTTGATTAATATGTGTCTTGGCATATTTCTCCTTGGATTTATCTGTATGGGACTCTCTGTTCTTCCTGGATTTGATTAACTATTTCCTTTCCCATATTAGGGAAGTTTTCAACTGTAATCTCTCAAATATTTTCTCAGTCCCTTTTTTTTTCTCTTCTTCGTCTGGGACCCCTATAATTCGAATGTTGGTGCGTTTAATGTTTTCCAGAGATCTCTGAGACTGTCCTCAGTTCTTTTCATTCTTTTTTGTTTATTCAGCTCTGCAGTGTTTATTTCCACTCTTTTATCTTCCAGGTCACTTATCTGTTCTTCTGCCTCAGTTATTCTGCTATTGATCCCTTCTGGAGAATTTTTAATTTCATTTATTGTGTTGTTCATCATTGTTTGTTTGCTCTTTAGTTCTTCTAGGTCCTTGTTAAACGTTTCTTGTTTTTTCTCCATTCTGTTTCCAAGATTTTGAATCATCTTTACTATCATTACTCTGAATTCTTTTTCAGGTAGACTGCCTATTTCCTCTTCATTTGTTAGGTTTGGTGGGGTTTTGCCTTGCTCCTTCATCTGCTGTGTGATTCTCTGTCTTCTCATTTTGCTTAGCTTACTGTGTTTGGGGTCTCCTTTTTGCAGGCTGCACGTTCATAATTCCCATTGTTTTTGGTGTTTGTTCCCAGCGGCCAAGGTTAGTTCAGTGGTTTGTGTAGGCTTCCTGGTTGAGGGGACAAGTAAGTGCATGTGTTCTGGTGGATGAGGCTGGATCTTGTCTTTCTGGTGAGCAAGTCCACGTCTGGTGGTGTGTTTTGGGGTGTCTCTTGCCTTACTATGATTTTAGGCAGCCTCTCTGCTAATGGGTGGGGTTTTGTTCCTGTTTTGCTAGTTGTTTGGCATAGGTTGTCCAGCACTGTAGCTTGCTGGTCGTTGAGTGAAGCTGAGTGCTGGTGTTAAGATGGAGGTCTCTGGGAGATTTTCGCCGTTTGATATTATGTGGAGTTGGGAGGTCTCTTGTTGACCCCAGTGTCCTGAAGTTGGCTCTCTCACCTCAGAGGCAGATCCCTGACTCCTAGCTGGAGCACACAGAGCCTTTCATCCACACGGCTCAGAATAAAAGGGAGAAAAAGTAGAGAGAATTAGTAGAAGTATGAAGAAATAAAGAAAGGAGGGAAGGAAGGAAGGAAGGAAGGAAGGAAGAAAGAAAGAAAGAAGGAAAGAAGGAAAGAAAGAAGCAAAGAAGGAAAGAAAGGAGGGAGGGAGGGAGGAAGGAAGGAAGGAGTGAAGGAAGGAAAAAAGACAGAAAGAAGATACCATAAAATAAAATAAAGTATAATAAAGTTATTGAATTAAAAAATAATTATTTAGAAAAAAAGGGACGGATAGAACCTTAGGACAAATGTTGGAAGCAAAGCTATACAGACAAAATCTTACATAGAAGCCTACACATACACCCTCACATAAAGAGGTAAAGGGGAAAAAATCATAAATCTTGCTTTCAGAGACCACCTCCTCAATTTGGGATGATTCGTTGTCTAAAGGAGGGAAGGAAGGAAGGAAGGAAGGAAGGAAAGAAAAGAAAGAAAGAAAGAAAGAAGGTAAAGTATAATAAAGTTATTAACATTAAAATTAATTATTAAGAAAAAATAAAAAAAAACAAGGACGGATAGAACCCTAGGACAAATGGTGGAAGCAAAACTATACAGACAAGATCTCACACAGAAGCATACGCATACACATTCACAAACAGAGGAAAAGGGAAAAAATCATAAGTCTTGCTCTCGAAGCCCACCTCCTCAATTTGGGATGACTCGTTGTCTATTCACGTATTCCACAGATGCAGGGTACATCAAGTTGATTGTGGAGCTTTAATCCGCTGCTTCTGAGGCTGCTGGGAGAGATTTCCCTTTCTCTTCTTTGTTCTCACAGCTCACAGAGGCTCAGCTTTGGATTTGGCCCTGCCTCTGCGTGTAGGTCGCTGGAGGGCGTCTGTTTTTTGCTCAGATAGGACGGGGTTAAAGGAGCCGCTGATTCGGGGGCTCTGGCGCACTCAGGTCGGGGGGGAGGGAGGGGCACTGCGTGCGGGGCGGGCCTGCGGCCGCAGAGGCCAGCATGACGTTGCACCAGCCTGAGGCGTGCCGTGCGTTCTCCCGGGGAAGTTGCCCCCGGATCCCGGGAACCTGGCAGTGGCGGGCTGCACAGGCTCCGCGGAAGAGGGGTGTGGATAGTGACCTGTGCTCGCACACAGGCCCCTTGTTGGCGGCAGCAGCAGCCTTAGCGTCTCCCGCCCGTCCCTGGGGTCCGCGCTTTTAGCCGCGGCTCGCGCCCATCTCTGGGGTTCGCGCTTTTAGCCGCGGCTCGCGCCCATCTCTGGGGTTCGCGCTTTTAGTCGCGGCTCGCGCCCGTCTCTGGAGCTCCTTTAAGCAGCACTCTTAATCCCCTCTCCTCGCGCACCAGGAAATAAAGAGGCAAGAAAAAGTCTCTTGCCTCTTCGGCAGCTCCAGACTTTTCCCCAGACTCCCTCCCGGCTAGCCGTGGTGCACTAACCCCTTCAGGCTATGTTCAAGCCGCCAACCCCAGTCCTCTCCCTGCGCTCCTACCGAAACCCAAGCCTCAGGTCGCAGCCCCGGCGGGTGAGCAGACAAGCCTCTAGGGCTGGTGAGTGCCGGTCGGTCGGCACCGATCCTCTGTGCGGGAATCTTCCCGCTTTGCCCTCCGCACCCCTGTTGCTGTGCACTCCTCCGCGGCTTCGAAGCTCTCCCCTCCGCCTCCCGCAGTCTCCGCCCGCGAAGGGGCTTCCTAGTGTGTGGAAACTTTTCCTCCTTCACAGCTCCCTCCCACTGGTGCAGGTGCCCTGAATACACAGGTTTTAAAAAATCAGAGTAGAGTATCTGTTTTTCTGACTTCTTTTCTACAAAGAAACTCAGAGTTGCTGATAATTTTTCTTTTTCTTTCTTTTTTTTTTTTTTTTTTTGATTTATCTTTTTCTTGAAAATAGGTTGCGGTTCCTTTTTTTATCCTTTTCATTGACAGAAAAATAATTTTGTGTGTATTTTCTGAGTCCAGTAAATCCTTTTAATCATTAGATATTTTGTTGACACCTGTGTGTGTGCTTTTCATTATACCCGTATGTCATAAGCCACTATCTATAGTGATTCTGCCATTCTTTTGCTTTTGGATTAATACTATCAATATGCTTAAAAAACTTAAAATGATCCTTATTTTTATTTTGACTTTTGCTCCATATATTAATATTTTTTCTTATTGACTTAATATGTTAACAAAATCTAGGTTTTATTACTCTTACTATTTCCACATTATGCAGAGGAAAGTGATGTGTTTATACCTTAGCCTTTCTGTATTAATTATGGAAAAAAATATATTGTATTTTTTGGAACTACATTTGAAAGATTCATGCTTGAAGCACTAACCAAGATCATTGCAGTGCAAAAACTGCAGCTTTGGCATGACCGAGGTATTATTTACTCAGTACATTTAACACTGAGTCCCTGGTCTTCTCATTTTCTCTCTTCCAGGTTGTTATATGCCCAGCAAGTTGCTTTGCTCAAAGTATTAGGTGTGTAATAAATACAAGGAAAATTGTATTAAACTAAAGACCTTTTTGTAATTCTCATATGCCTAGAAAGTAAAGGGTGTTAAGATCTCTTTGACTCATTGCTTTCATCCTAATAGTTCAATATCTCCCACCTGTGTAAGAAAATGCCATGAAACAGCAATTTGAGGTTTATGCAGAAATGCTCTGCAATGATACTAATGTCTGTGATGATTAAAAAAAAGATCTTTAACATGTAATTTCAAAATTCTTCATAAAAAATTCTAATTTATAAATAGGTTCACTCACACTATAAGTGAAATGAGTATGCTTTGTATTTTTCACGGATTATTATTATCTACACTTTCCCAAATGTATACTAAGTCTTCATATCCGTAGTTTCTTGTGTCTACATAATGTCCTACGAAATTGATATCCACAATGAGTATAACGTGTTTGGTAATTTCCAGTTATTATGTTTTTTATTTATTTTGTTATTATGCCACAATGCTTCTAAAAAAACACAAGCTTATTTATCTTTTCTTAAAATATACCGTAAAAGTAAATTACCAGAAACTAGCTAGTGAGTGCATTGTTATTTAGATACATGTGGTTTAATTTTATTTTTGTAACCCTTAGGTCAATAAAAGCACCAATAATATATTTGAAAATGGTCAAGTCAAAGTAAGGATCATTTTAAGCCTTTAGGCAAATTTATTGGCCATCTACATTTGGACATAAAGAGAATACGATTTCAAGGTTGTTATTTTGTTGATTTTTTAAAATAAGTTTGTCCTGTGGTTTGATATTTACCTCTGGGATTTAGATCTGAGGTACACTCAATCACTGGTTAATCCAGATACTGAGATAAAAGAAGGAAAATTATAATTCCAAAGAAATTTTTAAATTGATTATCCCAATTTACATATTGCTATTTGCCAGCAGTTATTTTGGGTACATAGCTGGAGAGTGTGTACTATAAGACGCTTTTCCCAAAATTCAGCATCATACATATAAACTGCCGGTTTTTCTACCTTCTCACTTTCCTATGCCAGGCTGACACATCCCTTAATTTCTATTGACCAGGGCAGGCTTACTGTTCTCTCAGCTTGACTGAACTTCAGACAGGCTTTTTCCTGACTATAGGCCTCTGACTTCCCTTTTCTTAGAGCATTAACTTAAAAAAAAACAAACTTGGAATTGTAAATTCTTTCTCTGCCTCTTTGAGATGTAAATCTTCCCCCAGACTTTTGCCAGTTTTATATACCAGAACTGTCTTTCTCAAAGACTGGGAGCCATCACTTTGAAATGTAATCATCAAGAAAGATTGTGTCTCTCTCCTAGTCTGTGTGGGAGGATAGAAGCCTAATTTCTATTAGCCAATGAGTACCATTTAGCAGACACAGATCCTAGTTCACCCCAGTACTTAAAATCTCTGCTGCTTTTTGTTTCAGTGGAGTTGGTTTAATTTCTCTCTCCTATTGTAATAGTCTGGAATAAAGTCTTGGCTGTTTAACGCCATCTAGGACAATTTTTCTTTGACGCACATGTATCTATATACCTATAGGTTATATAGGATATATATACCTACAGGATTATCTTCACCTTGTATTCATGTCTTTTTCCTATTAACTTATAGATAGTCTTATCAAGAGGTAGAGTTTATTTCTCTGTCCCTTGAATTTATGCTGATCTTGGGGGGTTTTTGATATATGGAATGTGGCAGAAGAGATAATGTGCCAGTGTGAGCCTAGGCATCAAGGAGCCTGGCACACTTTGCCCACAGTCAACCTGCTTCTGACTATAGGCACATGAGAAGTCTAGCTAAGACCAGTCTAAGTCTAGCTGAGACCAGCCCTAATTGCTGACTTGAAGAATTGGGTACAAATAAATTGTGCTTTTGAGGCTAGGAACAGTATAAATGTAAAACAATACTATAGTGAAATATAATATATACATACAGAGGTGATTCTGAAAATTTTTAACTTTCAGACTTGGCAACACCCTCTCTCCTATTAGGTGACCCATGTATAAATTAAGATACATAGATTTCCATTTCTTTACATCAGCAGAAATATGCTATGACATCTCAGTATTTGCACATTTTTTGTCCTATGCTAGACTATCTACTTCAAGAAATAAAATATATTCCCTCTTCTTCTAGGCTCAAATTGCCAAAATATATCAAATCTAATTAACTAAAAGTAAACAAATCTCTCTTTAAAGTGATCAATTTAATTATAGTATTTTGCTTTCTTAGTTCACTGGAGTCGCCAATTAAAATAACAGGCTCAAGCAGATGGCCTTTGAGCTAAGAGGTCAATTTACTGTATCAAGGAGAAAAATGAACAGAATTAAAACAATTTACTAAAACATAACTTCAAAGAACCGATACTTTAAAGTGTGATCCAAAACGTTATTCACATCTATTTGTTTTAGTATATAGCATTAGTTATCAATTAAAATCCAAGTTCTACCTCTTACAGAATTGTCTCTTTGGGGCACACTTATTTCTAAAAGAATCGTCTCTCTTTCTAGCAACAGATGTTTTTACAATGAATGAAATTTGTCTTCATTTTCAAGATTTCAGGGCAAATTTGTTAGACTGTTTGTATCCGGTGTAACATTTGACCTAATTTTAATTTGCAGAACATAATTGGAGCTTGGGGATATCATTATTCATACCACTTTTCTAATTATATCAAATGAGAGGTAACCTTTGAATAAAGAATGACATTCAAAGAAAACTGGATTGTTCCTTCTCTTAAATGTGGATAAAAACAGCACCAGTCCTTGCTACCTTTTCTGTTGCTGATATTTCACCCATAAATATGCATGTGGTCTCACTATTTGTAATCGCCTTGGGAAAGTATTTACCTACACATGTTGACAGTTTGGTAAAATAGGCACTTCATAAATTTACAATTTTTTAAATTTTTAATGCTTTCATCTTTCAATTAAATGTAAAGAGTGAAAACAGGGTCTAAATTTTTGGCATGTGCTATAATTTGGTAAATTCTTAAACTCAAGTATATTTCTTAAGCTAGTCATTGAAAACCAGTCAAAGGTTGTTTTCATGAATGTATTGCTGTATGAGTTTACTAAAATTGCAAATTTTACTTCTAGCCTTATAGAATTTTGAAATGTTATATTCAACAACTTTTTAAATGTCAACATTAAAGAAAGAATGGTGTAAATAAATGCAGCAAGATGCTTAGCTTTGATCTCATGGTTAAGTTATTGAAATTCTTTGGATATTGAATTACTGTAAATAAATTTAGGATAACTCTATGTTTTCTAACTCCAAACTCTTATAACTAATGAAAACTCTTTTGAGATAATGACAGTTATAATGCTCTATTTTTTAAATAACTCTCTTTGTTTGTGAAAGCATTTAAGATAACAGCTACACTTATTAATTGCTTAGACGTTTATTAAAAATAATAGCTACCATTTTTCAACATTTCTTTAAGTTATATATTACAAAAATATGCTATTTTATTTAATCATCAAAAAATCCATTTTGGGTTCAGTAAATCTGAGTAATTCTTTCTCATTCAGCTAATATTTGGGAGAGCAGAAATTACAATCTATGACTATCTTATATCAAGTCTATATTTTACTACTTTTATCAAGATACAGTTGATAAAAACCTAAACTTGAATACCTTTTAAATCTCTATATTTTTTCTTTTCTCCCCTCCCATGTTTTATGTTTTTGATGTCACATTTTATATCTTTTTATCTTGTATGTCCCTTCACTAATTATTGTGTAGTTATTCTTACTACATTTGTCTTTTAACCTTCATACTTGATTTATAAGTGATTCCCCACCTTTACAACATTAGATAATTCTAAAATTTACTATATATTTAGCTTTACCAGTGAGATGTGTCTCCATATGTTTTCTTGTTACTAATTACCCTTTCTTTTCAGCTTAAAGAAGTCCATTTAACATTTCATTGAAGGCAAGTCTAGTGGTGATGAACTCCTTTAGTTTTGCTTCTCTGGAAGAGTCCTTACCTCTCCTTCAATTCTGTATGTCAACTTTGTTAGGTAGAATATTCTTAGCTGGAATCTGCTGATAGTTTTATGGAGGTTCCTTGTATGTAACGAGTTGTTTTTCTCTTCTTGCTTCTAAGATTCTCTCCTTATCTTTGTCTTTTGACACTTAAATTATAGTATGACTTGTCATTGCTCTTTTTGGGTTCATCTTATTTGGAGCTTTTTGAGCTTTGGATGTAGATGTCTTTTCCTTCTCCAGGTTAGGAAAGTTTTCAGCCATTATTTCTTCAAATAATTTTTTTGTCCCTTTCTCTCTCTTCTTCTGAGACCCTGATAATGCAAAACTTGATCCATTTGATGTTGCCCCAAAAGTCCCTTAAGCTATCTTCACTTTTTTCATTCTCTCTCTTTTTTTTTTCTTTTTTTCTCTTTTTGCTGCTCTGATTAGGTGAGTTTCACTGCTATTTCTTCAAGTTCACTGATCCTTTCTTCTGTTATATCTAGTGTGCAGTTGAACCCATTTGGTGTATTTTTCAGTTCAGTTAATGTATTCTTCAGCTCTACAACTTCAGGAAACCAGGGCATCTGTCAATAGTATAAGAACCTTTTAGAAATGACCAGTGAACTAGAGAGTGGCGGAAGGAGAACACCAGCTATCCTCCATTCCTTGAGAGTATCTACTTAGGCCCCTAGATGTGTGCCAGATCAGAAGGTTGGACCTCAGGCTGAAGCTCTTGGACAAGCAAATAGGTCTGTTTCCCAGAAAGATTAGGGTTTTATTCCAGTCTGCTGTCTGTGCAGTGCCCAAGGGTGGTAGCCTGCCACAAGCTGTCTCTCCAATTGTTACAGTCCAATGGGACCCAGAAACATAAACCTCCCTGGTCACCAGTGCTAGGCAATCAAGGGGCATCATTTGGGCCATAGTTACCAAAGCAAGGCACCAGATGTGAACACTAGGGCACCAGATATGCATAAGAGCTCTCTTCCAGAAGATAGGGGCTCTGGAGCACAGCAGAGAGAGAGCATGAAGATAGTGCCATACTTCCAAGTTCTCTCAAAAGGCTTACCGTAGGCCCTTAGATATGTGTTTAATTACAAGCCTGCCCTTCAGACTGGAGCTGTGAAGATAAACTAATAGAACTCTCACTGAAAAATTGGGGTCCTTAGGCTATTGCCTCTTGCTGTGCCCTAAGGGTGGTAGCTGGTTAAGAATTATTTTGCCATTGGTTCCAGTCCTGTTGAACACTTGAGCATAAACCCTATCAGCCACCAGAACTAGGCTATATAGAGTTGTCTCCTGGGCAGCAACTACAAAAATCAGAGTGCCAGTGAAGGGTACAAACTTTTCTCTGGGACATACTGGTGAGCTAGGTGAGGTAGATGAAGAGCACAAAGATGGTTCCTGCCAGCCTCTGACACTGGAGTGTATCCCAGCAGGCTCCTAGATGTGTGTTAAATTAGATGCCTTTAGGTCAATGCTTTAAAATAAGCAAATAAACCTCTTTCACTTAAAGTCTGGGTGCTTTTCAATTACATGCCTCTTCATTGGGCCCTGAGGAAGGTGACTCTGAACACACAAGGCCTTTAAGAGCTGTTTTTTCAGTTCATCATAGCCTTGTGGGTCTCATGGATGCAAGCTTCACTGGTTTTCAAAGCTAGATGTTTTGGGGGCTCATAACTCAGGTGCAGGCTTTAGAAGTTGTGGCACCCAATATGGGGGTCAAACCCTTTGCTCCTCAAGGAGAAGATTCAGGTTTTGAGTTCTCTTCTGATTGTGGATCGCTGTGCTGTGGTGGGTTTTGTGGTGATATTCTGTTTCTACTACCCAGTTTGAGGTGGGATTTTTCTCATTTGCCCAGTGTGTAGGAGTGGCTCATCTAGTTTTTAGGTTAAATTGTTCCATATGTAGCTGTAGATTTTGTGTGTCTATGGGAGGAGGTAAGTTCAGGATCTTCATATGTCACCCACTTGGACCAGAACCTAAATGGTACTATTAATGATTATGATATATTATACTTTTGAATATACATTTCTTTTTCTAAATTAATCTCTGTTTAAAGTGATTGAAGTATGTTAAATTCGTGTTAATATTTGAAGAATTTATATTTTATAGTATTGTCTTTCCATCCAAAACTGTGATATCTTTACTATTTCATTCTTTGTTATGTTCATCAATAAAATTTAACAGAATTATGGAAACTGATAATATCGACCCTGAAGGGAGAGTGCTATTTCTGCTCCTCTCGGAAGTAAATTGTGTAACTTAGCAGGCAGATCTGTGTCTCAGTTACCTCATCTGCTGAAACACGGAATATAAGAATGACTAATTCCATGACTCTCTCTCGCCCTGTCACAGCTCACCCTTCCCCCTCCCCATAACCTCAAGTCCGTTATCTAGGAGGTCTGTGACACTAACAAACGTAGTAAGGTAGATAGCTAGTTGGAAGCAGCCGCATGGCACAGGGATATTGGCTTGGTGCTTTGTGACAGCCTGGAGGGGTGGGATAGGGAGGGTGGGAGGGAGGGAGACGCAAGAGGGAAGAGATATGGGAACATATGTATATGTATAACTGATTCACTTTGTTATAAAGCAGAAACTAACACACCATTGTAAAGCAATTATACCCCAATAAAGATGTTAAAAAAAAAAAAATGACTAATTCCATATAGATTGTTTTGAGAATTAAAGAGATAGTACATATAATATACTTAAAATGGTATCTGTAATATAAGACCTCAGTGGGGTAGTAATCATTGCTTGCATTGTTATTCTGTCTTGATATAAGGGCAATATATTTCTGTTAAGCTTTCCTAAATTTATTTGAGTTTTGGTACTATTACATATAGAATATTTTTTCCCATTTGGATTTATTTTTGCTTATCCCCAGGCTAAAGAAGAATTACTGAATTTGAATGTTTAGTTGATTCTAACTACTAATTTGTTACATGTTCTTTTAAGGCTAGAACTTACTGCTAGAAGTTATGTAGCTAAAAAAAATGCAAATAGCAAAATATGCAGTTGAATATTTTTATTAATGAAAATACAGGAATATTTTATATTTTATTTTCTAAAATCTCCAAAACAATATTGAACAATAATGTCAATGGAGATATCTAATTATTTCCTTTTTATTTAACTAAAATTATTTTAGTGGTTTGGGTTAAAGGATAATGTTTTATTTTTTAGTTTTTAATTAAATTTCAGTACTTTGATTCTATTACATTTTAAGTAGCACTCATTTTTATTTGAAATAGTTTTGTATATTTCTACCATCTATAGATATGATTAAATTGTTTCCTTTAATATGTCAATAAAATATATAATTTCTGGTAATTTGACACTGAATTACCATGGCTTTTATGGAAAAATTGTTCATTTAAAATTATATTCAAAAGTAAGGTTTTTTTTCCTATTCTCTTTTGGATATAAATTTAGGCTATCTTACTAAATTAAATCTAGGAGATGTACTTATATTTCTATGGTACAAAATAATTTAAATATTGAAATTATTAATGACAGTAGATAATATTCACCTGTGAACTCATTTGTTCTTGGGCTCCTCAATGTTAGATTTTGCTTTTTCTCTTTTCTAATCTTTCTTCTGTTGATTTAAGTGCTTTCATTTCTCTTGGGTTTTTTTTTTTTTTTTTGCGGTACACGGGCCTCTCACTGTTGTGGCCTCTCCCATTGCGGAGCACAGGCTCCGGATATGCAGGCTCAGCGGCCATGGCTCACGGGCCCAGCCGCTCCGCGGCATGTGGGATATTCCCAGACTGGGGCACAAACCTGCGTCCCCTGCATTGGCAGGCGGACTCTCAACCACTGCGCCACCAGGGAAGCCCTCTCTTGGGTTATTTTTATATAATTCATATTTCTCTAGGGAATAATATCTTAAATTTTGCTTCCCCAGATATAATAGTTTTTCTATAATTACTTTATCATAACTATTTTTGTTTTCTCATTCCTAACTTTGAAAATTACTAACTTATTTTTATTTGGTTTGCAAAGTATTTATTATATTACCATTCCTTTCAAATTATCAACTTAAGAAGCCTTCCTTTTTAAGGTTGAATTATATTTCATTTTATGTATGTCATATTTTCTTGATTCATTCATCTATTTTAGACATTTAGGTTGTTTCTACAACTTGGTTGTTGTGAATAATTTTAATAAGTGTAAGAGTGCTAATGCTTCCAGAAGTGGAATTTCCAGATCGTATTGTAGTTCTATTTTTAATTTTTTGAAGAAAGTCCATACCTTCCTGTGCAAGGAATCTAATTTTCCACATTCTAACTAATACTTGGTTCATTTAAAAAAAATTTTTTTTAGTTTTAAATTTTTATTTAATGGCCACCTGACAGGTATAAGAGTGGTTTTGATTTGCATTTTCTGATGATTAGTGATGTTAACTAACAGTTTTCACATACATTTTGGGCACTTGTATGTCTTATTTGGAGAAATATCTATTCAAATCCTTAGCTCACTTATTAATTGTTTGGTTTCTTTTTTTAGGTTTTTTGCTATTGTACAAGTTCCTTATACATTTTGAAGATTAACTGCTAAGCAGATTTATGGTTTAAAAATATTTCAACCATTCTGTAGGATAGCTTTTTACTTTGTTGATTGTTTCACTTGCTTTTTAGTTGTACAGAAGCTTTTTAGTTTGATGCTCTCCCACTTGTCTGTTTTTGCTTTTGTTGCCTATGCTTTGGGTATCATATAAACAAAATCATTTTCATGACTAAAGTCGTGAGCTTTTCTACTGTGCTTTCTTCTAGTAGTTTTACAGTTTAAGGTTCTTAGTTTAAGTTTTTAATCCATTTTGATTTTATTTGATGATATGGTATAAGATAAGGGCTCAGTTTCATTCTTCTGTATTTGAATATTCAGTTTTCTAAACACTGTTTGCTGAAGAGGCTATCCTTTATCTACTGTGGATTGTTGGCACCCATACTGAAGATCTGTTGACTGTCTATGTGAGGAATTATTTCTGGGATCTTTTTTTTTTTCTGTAACATGAATCTGTGTGTCTGTTTTTATGCCACTACCATACTGTTTTGACTACTGTAGTGTTGTAGCATATTTTTTAAACTGCTGAATATTAACTTTATTTTTTTATTTTTATTTTATATTGGAGTGTAGTTGGTTTACAATGTTTTGTTAGTTTCAGAGGTACAGCAAAATTATTCAGTTATACATATACATATATCTATTCTTTCATAAATTCTTTCCCCATTTAGTTTACTACAGAATATTAAGTAGAGTTCTCTGTGTTATACAGTAGGTCGTTGTTGGTTATCTATTTTAAATATAGTAGTGTTGTGGGAGAGGATGAATTGGGAGATTGGGATTGACATATATACAGTATTAATACTATATATAAAATAGATAACTAATGAGAACCTTCTGTATAGCACAGGGAACTGTACTCAATGCTCTGTGGTGACCTAAATGAGAAGGATATCCAAAAAAGAGGGGGCATATGTATATGTATAGCTGATTCACTTTGCTGTACAGTATAAAATAACACAATACTGTAAAGCAACTATACTCCAATCAAAATTAAAAAAAATAAATAGTAGTGTTGTAAAATATTTTGAAATCAGGAAGTGTGATGCCTCCAGCTCTGTTCTTTTTTCCAAAGATTAATTTGGTTATTTGTACCTTTTGCGATTTCATATAAATCTTAGAATTCTTTTTCTATTTCTTTAAAAATATGCCTTGGGAATTTTATAGGAATTGCACTGAATCTGTTGATTGGTTTGGATAATATGGAAATTTAATATATTAATTCTTCCAGTCCAATGTACACAAGAGGTTTCTCCATTTGTTTGGATCTTACATAGTTTCTTTTATCATTGTTTTATTGTTTACTGTATAAGTATTTTACCTCACTAGTTTACTCCTAAGAATTTTATTCTTTTTAGAGTTATTGTAAATGGGATGTTTTTCTCAATTTCCTTTTAAGATAGTTTATTGCTAGTGTATAGAAAGGTAAATTATTTTTGTGTGTTTATTTAATATCCTGAAACCTTACTGAATTTGCTTACTAGTTCCAACAACTTTTTTTTTTCATTTAGTCTTTCTATGTATAAAACCATGATATCTGCAAACAGGGGCAATTTCACTTCTTTCACTGTGATTTGGATGCCTCTTATTGCCTTTTCTTGTCTAATTGGTCTGGCTAGGACTTCCAGTACCATGTTGAATAGATATGACAGAGCAGGTACATTTGCCCTGCTCCTGATTTTAGAGGAAAAGCTTTCAGTTTTGTACCTTTGAATATGATGTTAGTTCCTGGCTTTTAATATATGTCTTTTATTATATTGAGGTTTTCCTTCTATACCTAGTTCATGGAGAGTTTTTATCATGAAAGGGTGTTGAATTTTGTCAAATGTTTCTACTGTAGTTGTTGAGATGGATCATGTAGTTTTTATCCTTTATTCTGTTAATGTGGTGTATCACATTCATTAATTTTTTTAAATGTTGAATCATTCTTAAATCCAGGGATAAATTCCATTTGGTCACCATGTGTGACACTTTCAAGTTGGACTTGGTTTTCTAGTAACTTTTTGTTGAATTTTCCATCTATATTCATCAGGGATATTGGCCTATAGTATTTCTGTGGTGTCTTTGGTATCAAGATAATGCTGGCATCATATAATGAGTTTGGAAGTTTCTCTCCACTTAAATTTTTTAGAAGAGTTTGAGGATTGGCATTAAAGTTTCTTTAAGTGTTTGGTAGAATTTGCCCACAAAGCCCTCTGATACTTGGCTTCCTTTGGGAGGTTTTTGATTATTGATTTAATCTCTATACTATTTATATGTCTGTTCAGATTTTGATTTAACCCTGAATCAATCTTGGTAGGTTATATGTTTCTAGGAAGTTAACTGTTTCTTCTGTTATCCCGTTTATTGGCATATAATTATTCATAATAGTGTCTTATCATTTTTATTTCTATAGCTTCAGTTGTAATGTTTCCTCTCTGACTTACAATTTTATTTGTTTGCATTACCTCTTTTTCCTTAATCTGGCTAAGATTTGTCAATTTTGTTTAGCTTTCAAGAAAATAACTCTCAGTTTCTTTTATTATTTTTTCTATTTTTCTTTTTTATTTTGTTTTTCCTCTAATTTAAAAATATTTCTTTTTTCTTCTAACTTTGGGCTTAGTTTTTTTTTTAATTGAGGTGTAAATTTAGGTTGTTTATTTGAGATCTTTCTTCTTTTATAATGAAGGCATTTATTGCATGAAATTTCCCTCTTAATACCACTTTTGCTTCATACTATAAGTTTTGGTATGTTGTGTTTTTGTTTTCATTTGTGTCAAGTTATTTTATAATTTTTAAAATTTCTTCTTTGACCATTGGTTGTTCAGATCGTCTGATGGTGGTCAGAAAAGATCTTTGGTATAATTTCAGTCTTCTCATATTTACCAAGACTTGTTTTATGATGTAAAATGTGATTTATTCTGAAGAAAGTTCCATGTGTGCTTGAGAATAATGTATATTGTGCTGATCTTCGATGGAATATTCAGTATATGTCTGTTAAATATATTTTGTCTATAGTGATACTCAAGTCATTATTTATTTTCTTTCTACATGTTCTATTATAAAAATTGACATATTGAAATCTCCTCTGATTGTTATATTGCTATCTATTTCTCCCTTCAGTTCTGTCAATGTTTGTTTTATATACTTAGGTGATCAGATTTGAGTGCATATATATTTATGATATATCTTCCTGGTGGATTGACCTTTTTATCTTTGTAAAAGGCCCTTCATTGTCTCTTGTGACAGTTTTTGAGTTGTTCTATTTTGTCTAATATAAATAGAGCCACTCCTGCTCTCTTTTGGTTTCCATTTGCATGGAATGTCTTTTCCTTCCCTTAATTTTTAGCCTTTTTGTGTTCTTAAAGCTAAACTATGTCTTAATCCATTCAGTCATTATGCCTTTTGATAGAGGAGTTTAACAAAATTACATTTGAAGTATTATCGATAGGAAATAATTCAATATTGTCCTGTTATTTTTCTGTTAGTCTTATAGTTCTTTGTTTCTTTTTTCCTGCTTACTGTTTTCCTTACTCTTTTGTAGATTTTCTTTTTATTGATAGGCTTTGAATTTTTTTTCTTATTTTATTCTGTAACTTCTATAGGTATTTGCATGTGTAGGTGTGCTTACCTTGGGCCTTAGATAAAATATTTTATAAGTCTATTTCAGGCTGATAACAAGTTCAGTCATACACGAAACCTCTACATTTTAACTTCTCCTTCCTAATCCTTATATTATTGTTGTCACAATGTGCACCTACTGACATTTTGTATCTTTTTCCTACAGCTTCATTGAGATATAACTGGCATATAACATTGTGCAGGTTTAAGGTACGCAACCTGTTGCTTTGATATACTTATGTGTTGCAACATGACTACCATGATCATAACAGTAGCTAAGACAATTATGTCACATGATTACCATTTCTTTTTTCTGGTGAGGACATTTAAGGTCTATTCCCTTAGCAACTTTAAGGTATATATACTACACTATTGTTGACTATAATAATTATGCTGTATATTAGATCTCCAGAATTTATTTATCATGTAATTGAAAGTTTGTACCCTTAGACAAATATCTGCCTATCCCCCCACCTTATCTCCTGGTAAATACCATTCTACTCTGTTTCTATAAGATAAGCTTTATGAGATTCTAGTGATATCATAGAGTATTTGTCTTTCACTTAGCATAATGTCCTCAAGTTCCGTTCATGATGTTGCAAATGTTATGTTTTCCTTCTTTCTCATGGCTGAATGAAATTCTATTAGATATATACATCATATCTTCTTCATCCATTCTTCCATTGATGGACAGTTCAGTTGTTTCCATATCTTGGCTATTGTGAATAATGCTGCAATAAACATGGAGGTGAAAATATCATTTTGAGTTAGTATTCTTATTTTCTTCAGATAAATACCAACAAGTGAAATTGCATCAAATGGCAGTTCTGTTTTTATTTTTTTATGAACCTGCATACTATTTTCCATAGTCAACTTACATTCCTACCACCAGGGCACAAGGGTTCCCTTTTCTCAACATCTTTACCAACACTTGTTATCCTTTGTCTTATTTATGGTAGCCATTCTAACAGATTTAAAGTAATATCTCACTGTGGTTTTGATTTGCATTTCCCTGATGATTAGAAATGTCAAGTACATTTTCATGTACCAATTGGACATTTGTATGTCTTCTTTGGAATAATGTTTATTGGGGTACTCTTCCCATCTTAATTATATTATTATTATTTTTATTATTCTTAATTTTTTTTCTATTGTGTTTTCAGAGTTCCTTATATATTTTGGATATAAACCCCTTTCTGATATATGCTTTGCAAATATTACTCCTATTCCATAGCTTACCTTTTTGTTTTGTTCATTGTTTCTTTTGCTGTGCAGAAGCTTTTCAGTTTGTTATAGTCCCCCTTATCTATTTTCACTTCTGTTGCTTATGCTTTTAATGTCATACCCCCCAAATCATCACCCAAACCAAATTCAAATATCTCTCCCCCCATGTGTTCTACTAAGAGTTTTATGGTTTCATGTCTTATATTTAATTCTTTAATCCATTTTGACTTCATTTTTCTGAGGAGAGATGTAAGATAGGGGTCCAGTTTCATTATTTTGCTTCTGATTATTCACTTTGTCCATTTATTCAATAGACTATGCTATTCCCACTGAGTATTCTTGGCTTGCTTGTGAAATAGTAGTTGACGGTATATGTGAGGGTGAACATATGTGAATCTTGTGAACTCTAAATTCTGGTCCATTGGTCTATATATCTATAGACCAGTATCATACTGTTTTGATTATGGTACAATAACTTTTAGTATAGTTTGAAATCAAGAAGTGTGATGCATCCAGATTGCTTCTTCTTTTTCAGAACTGTTTTGGCTAGAGTTTTTGGTAGTTCTGTACAAATTTTAGCATTGTGTTTTCTATCTGTGAAACATACACTGGAATTTTGGTAGGAAAAGCACTGAATCTTTTAGATGGCTTTGGGATGTATGGACATTTAAACAAATTAATACTACCAATCCATGAATGAACACAAGATATCTTTCCATTTGTTTGTGTGTACTTCAATTCCTTTGATCAAATTCTTGCAATTTTTACTGTACAGAACTTTCACCTCTTTTGTTTAATTTATTCCTAAATATTTTATTATTTTTGATGCTATTGTAGATAGGCTTTTTTTTTTTTTTTTTTTTTTTTTTGCTGTACACAGGCCTCTCACTGTTGTGGCCTCTCCCGTTGTGGAGCACAGACTCCGGACGCGCAGGCCACTGGCCATGGCTCATGGGCCAGCCACTCTGCGGCATGTGGGATCTTCCCAGACCGGGGCACGAACTCATGTCCCCTGCATCGGCAGGCAGACTCTCAACCACTGCGCCACCAAGGAAGCCCTAGATAGGCATTTTTTAATTGCTATTTCAAATATTTTGTTGTTAGTGTACAGAAACACGACTGATTTTTATTTATTGATTTTTTTTAGCTTGCAGCTTTACTGAATTTGTTGATTGGTTCTAACAGTTTAGTACAGTCCTTGAGATTTTCTAAACATAAGATCATATCACTTGCAAACAAAGAGTTTTACTTCTTCCTTTCTGATTTGGCTCTCTATTTCTTTTTCTTGCCTTATTAATCTGTCTAGAACTTCTAGAACTATGTTGATTATGAGTAATGAAAATGAGCACCCTTTTCTTCTTCCTGATCATAGAAGAAAAGTTTTTAACCATTCACAGTAGAGCATGATGTTAGCTGTGGCCTTGACATATATGGACTTTATTATGGTAAGGTATGCTTCTTTTATCCCCAGTTTCTTAAGCATTTTTGTAATAAGTAATGTTTAATGTCAAATATGGGGCAAGATAAGATAAAGGATAGGGAAACATATGATACAAAATGAAAGTAGTTCAAAATTAACATTTTTTTAGTTAAAAATATGTTTGAAGTGCAGAGAGCTTTGGCTGGTAATAAAAAATATTCCAGAAAAACTTGGACAAAAATGTTTCAGACACAGCTAAAAATATAAATGCTGTAAATGTCATATTAAGTTTTGCTTCAGTTTGATTTTTTAAACTTCTTTCTCAGAAAGAGTCAGATTTCAGAAAAGCTTCCCAATAATTGGTATAGGAAACAATGTGTTTTAGAGCACATTCTACTGAGTTGGAAGGATTTGAATCACAATCCTTATCTCTAGTGTTCAGTAAGATGTGAAGTATTTCTTAGAAATGGTTCTATTTGTCTGTGTACAAAACATGAGATTGCAAGCAAAATTGTGAAATGTCAGTGTTTGCCATAATTTATCTAATCACTTATCTAATAATTGTGACCCATCTCATTTTTTCTTATGTTTGGATATATCTCATGCCCCTTAGACAGAGCTGGCCAAGTTTCAGATCTTCATTTCCCGCCAGTCTCATGATAAGAGTGGCATTTGGTGAAGGAGTTCTAGGGACACCTAAAATGGGTTTCCTGGATTTGGGGGATATGTGAATAGAGAAACTGGATCCTGCTACCTTCTCAACAAATTTGAAACATTTTCCATAATCACAAAAATAATATAAAAGGGCTACATTTTCTGCTATCATGAAAATATTTTACAGAAGAAATGGAGAAATGCATGGAATGAGCTAGTTGTACCTCATTGTGTTCAGTCTGTCTAAACTTCCCCGTGGGAATTTCTTTCAATAAGTCCCTGTTGCTTAAATTGTCCTTTATGAAAAAGTTCACATGCTTTTGTACTATATATGTTTTCCCACGGGCAGTCAGGTGCCTGTCCATGTGCTGTAAATAAAGTGGGGAGTGTGTCTCAGGTCACTCAATTTCTCTTCAAGCCATGGGAAGAAATTCAACTCTACCAGTATTGAAGGCACTTTGACATGTTACTTCCAGAACTTTAATTTGTGTGCAAGTAAATCATGTGATATTTAAAGATGTTATTAAAAGTGAACGATTTCATATTATGATTACTATTCCTATCAGGGAAGCCTTCTAAAAGATACTAGATGTGAATTAAACTCTCCAAGGCAAATCAGTGCTGTTTCTTGGTCTGTCACATAATAAAATGTCAAAGGAAAGATGATAAGGAAGCAAATTGACTAAGATGATATATTTGGCATTATGGAACTTTGAGGTTTTATCTGCACAAACAGATTAGATAAAATTGGAGCTTAAAATTCTGATTTAATTTGGCATGTCTTCCCTATCTAGAGGCAGACTGATGTGGATTCTAATATTCAATGGCCTATAAAAAAGATGACACCAAACTTCTCTTTTCTACTTTATCTCCAAAGTCTGATCAATAATTTTCCTTTAGGTGCTTTCTGCCTTTCAAAACAAAATCCCTCAGCCTGGCTTTATGCTATGTTTATGGCTGGTTTTTTTTAAGTAAAAAACTTTAGATAAAATGCTACTACCACTTATTTCACCTGATACTCAGTATATCACGAGTAACAGTAAATATTTGTCCTCTGAATATGCTATCATCCCACCTGGGAACAACAAAAATACCTTCAATATTTAAAGTTAAATCAGAATGAATATAATATATGAATTGTACAGATCATCTTAGGTTATCTAACTAAACTTACATTGACATTTTTAAAGGAAAATAATTATTAAAAATATAAGGGGTTTGATTGATTTTTTTATGAATTAGAATCTGTCTTCCTGTCAAATATATATGACAAATACATTGTGTATATGCTTACATGTACCTTAAAGCAGAAAAACATGACTTCAAATATTGATAATTGCTTCTGGGAGTCCACTAGGATGAAAGATTGTACCAAGTATATACAAATCTATTGACACATATGAAGACTTGTAAGAGAAAAAGTAATCTTTATTCTTCTATGACAGAAGATCTTTATTATACTCAACTTTCCCCAAATTATAATATCTCATTGTAACAGAGAGAAGTTAAATAGACTCAGTATAAATAAGTTGTTTATGAGTAGCAATGTGTTGAGTAGAAATTATTCCTATTGGCTTTCTTAAATATGTTTTGAAAGAAACATTTGTTCCTTTAGATGTCATTTGAAATCTTTTGTTTTCTTCTTCCCAAATTTAGTATGGGATTTTGGATATTATAAAACCAATAGGGGAAAAACCTTCTTTTCCCTATTTATATATAGAGTTTGACATTTTTCCCCCACAAAAATAATTGTTTTCAACTCATCTATGTCTTCATCAGAAAAAAAATGTTACATTTTTCTTTGAGAATTTCTAATAATGATCCAAATAAATTAATTTTAACAACAAAAGAAAGAAAATTATTTACATTTATATGCCTGTGGAATAAATTTTATTGAGTGATATCTTTCTTGAAACACCAACCAAAATATACAGTGTGTCTTTTCTTTTACTCTAGCGTGATTTGAAGGTTTTCTGTTAATCATATGCTACTTTGGCCTTGGCTAAATAAAGATATTCTTATCTCTAAAGTATACTCTATATTTGCTCTCCATTCATATAACACATACATGTATGTATATTTCTTTTCATTTTTTATTAGAATGAAGAGAAATTGATATTGAATATGATGGTAGTTTGTTTTCATGAGTAAAGAAAAAGAAAAGACTGAGATGGAGTGAGGAGAAGCTATCTGAAAAATTCCTTGGGTCCAGACTGAGTCACTAAACTTATTCTGATGTATGATGATTGGAACAAGTCCTTTCTTTGTGTGCTAAATTTTTAAGTGCAAAATTATTGTATTAAATATATTAAGCATTTTATGGGTTTTAGAGAAAAACAGAAAATATATAATGTAAATGTGCAAACAGTGGAGAAAAATGAATGGATCATGCAATGTTTTGAGGTTCCAACAACTATGTGATTCCTTAGGGTAATGAATAAGATAAAAGAAAAGCTTTAGAATTGCCTGTACTTTCATCCAGACATATATTAGTTGAGTAGTCTTATGATGGCTATTTCTTGGGATAACCACTAACTGTTTATTACCATAAAAGAAGGTGGGTTCGTTGTAGAAGAAGCAGTTTCCCTTCTTTGAATGACTATTTTAGTTTCCTCCAGCTGCCATAAAGAAGTCCCACAGACTAGGTGCCTTAAACAACAGGAATTTATTTCCTCACAGTTCTGGAGGCTCTAAGTCCAAAATCAAGCTGTTGGGAGATTGGTTCTTCCTGAGGCCTCTCTCCTGGCTGTCTTCTCCTGGTGTCTTGTCTTCTTGTACATGTATATCTCTACGTCCTCATTTCCTCTTCTTATAGGGACACCAGTCACATTGGATTAAGCCCCACTCTAATGATCTCATTTTAACTTAATTGAAGCCATATTCTGAGGTACTGGGGGTTAGGATTTGAACATATGAATTTTGGGGGGAGGTGGTTGGGGATGGGGCAGCTCAGCCTATAACAATGAGCCTGTGCCTTTTTCATGGGGATGGCATCTGTACTCCAGCTGTGTGTTTCTGACCAGGATCACAAAACTTCATCAGCTGCATTGACCTTGACACATATTCCATCAATTGTGATGCCTTATCCCCATGATTTAGTGTTGAATTAAGCCACTCTACATCATTCCTCGGTTGTTTCCAGCTGGCACTAGGGGGAGTACTTGGATTTCCTTTCCCCCAGTGATGATAACCCTCTAAAATGCAAATACAGTGGTCCCTGTTCTCTGCCAGTGTGGGGAAAAAACATCTTCAATAAGGGAAAATAAAAACAATATGCAGGAAAATAAAAACCTCATGCAGATGCAAGCAGGGATGAGAGGCAGAGAAAGAGAATACTGATAGCTTTCCAATTCCTAGAGGAGCTCCACCCTTGCTTTCTTGTGTGTTTTGGTTCTGAACTGTGTTTGTTTGCTTGTTTGTTTTGGTTAAGTTACTACATATTATGTAATATCCATTTATCAATGTAAGCATTCAAATTGTGTATACCTGTAGGTCTTAACCTTTTCTTTATTTTTAGTATATTGGAAGGATATATTGTCCTTAATAATAATCTCTCACATTCTCAATGAAAAATACGGATGACCAGTTATGGCAATTGACACTTCTACAGCTTGGGAGACATGGTTTCCGAATGCTCCTGAATCTTTTAATTTTACCTCCACAGATGGGCTGGGTTCAGTATAAAACATATTTTTCAAAGTGGATATATTTGGGACAAAAATTATTATGTATCTACCACAGTCATAACATATAAAATATTTAGTTAATCTGGAAACAAATAGGTTGAAGTAATACAGTAACTTACATTATCAGAAAATAAAACCATTCTGTAAAATACGAAATTTCCCTCTCAAATATTATATATATATAATATATATTATATATTCAGTTAATATATATCTAATGTCAACTTGGAGATTGTTCTTTTTATACTGTGATTTATTAGTGGAGTAAGGAACAGGAAGATTGGATTTATTAAATGTGCCTAAATCCTGGACCTACCATAAATATCACATTATCCCTTTAATTGAATATATGGTACTAAGAAATACCACATATACGTAGTTCATAATTACTTCTTTTCAAAGATGTGGGCCAAGGCTTTTACACTCAGAACACTGACTTTCAAGTATGAGGGTCACAGATAAACTGTTATCCACATACCAGAGCTCAGATAATATTTTTCTCAATTTTTTTCATTGGTTTCTTAAAGTTTCTTTTCAAGAAACTAGATGTGTGTAAGAATCTCCTAGACATGTTTTTAAAATATGCATTTCATTTTAGTAGGTCTAGAGCAGGGTATGAAATTGAGCATTTCAATAAACAGCCCCAAGTGATACAATGCTGTTCGTTCATGGGCCACATTTGTGTTGTGGGGGCTTAAAGAATTGATGTCCTGCATAATCATCCTCCCAAAAGATATCCTGGTCTAAATTAACTTGCATGGCAGAAAGTTTCTCAAAAACCTTCATATGATAATGATCACATTTCTGGAAAGTAAATTATTTCCTATGAAAATATGTATTTTTCTTTTCTATAAATTATGTGCTGCACATATTGACAAAGACTCTCCTTGGCCAAACTCCGTACAGGCTCTTCTAAGCCCTCTAGGACTTGGCTTCAGTGTCAGTCCTTGCTGGCCCAGGCCCAGCAGTTAGAGCAAGATTATAGCTAAGTCATTTTAGCAAGATCCTCGCTCTAGATAATCTGATCACCCCGGATATCTGATCAAATTCCTCCTTCCCCACCATTCCCCAGCTGATATGTTATCACCATCGCCTGCCTTCAGCAAGAATCCTATTAGTTCTAGTTAGCCAGAATCCCCTTTTACTCATGATATTTTTCTTATTAATTTTCTATCCACTGACCCCACTCTGCTCCTTGGCTATAAATTCCAACCTCTCCTTTTTATCTTCGGATTTGAGCTCATCCTCTCTTCCCTATGGCAAATCCCCATTGCAGTAGAACCTTGAAAACTTGAAAAAGTTTTCCTAAGTTTTTCCTCATGTCTTTATTAAGCATAGAATAAGTTCTTCTTTAATGACAATACTCATCTACTCATTTAAATTAACTTTAGTAGAGGAAAACCAATTATAAATTGATCAAGATCCATTATGTTATATTACTTTTCAACTATTAGGATGGTGTTGATTACTGCAGGAAGGATGGGATTAAACATTTTGAAAGCTCATCTACTCTCAAAATGTTCCTTAGGTATGGTTGAAAATTTGACAACAAAGGTGATTCCCAGCTCAAAAACAGAAGTAAAAGACTGAATTATGCTCAATTTTACACAAAGATTCACCTGTCCTGCCAGAAGGTACTGGTAAAGAAAAAATTACCTATTACACTTGCTAAAGATGACAAAATCAACTTTATTTAGGACCATCATGATATATAGGGTCCATGCAATTGGATTTCGTGGTCGGAGAGATTGGGCTCAACTCCAAATACAGCACGTGCAGTGGAAATTTATAGCCAAAGTAGCTATAATTTTTAAAATAATGTTTTAAACTTTAAAAACCTTGGCTGAAATTGCTGGTATGGCTGATATGAAAACTTAAGTGAATGAGAATTAAAAAATATGTTTATCTAAGTGATTTTTAGGATAAAGAGAAAACTGTAAGTAAGAATGTAATCTATTAAGAAATAATCCAGTAGCATTATTGCAATTCAAAATCTGTGGATTATGGGCAAAGCTGACTTTGACCAAAGATGCAAGTATAGATTGAATCATTTCTAAGGAAATAAATAACTGAAAATAAATTGCCTGTGCATAAATATTGAAAAGTTAAGGTACAAACAATAATAAAACTGAATAGGAAGAAATCTTACAAGCTAGAAATTAATAAAATAATTCAATATGCTTTGAAATAATATGTGATCAGCATTTGAAAACTGTTACTAGTTTGAATTTTTTTGGCTGCAAGTAACAAAGATGACCTAACAGTGACTTAAACAATTAGTAATTCTTCACACAGAACGGAAAATTTGAAAATAGATTGTTGTAGATTTTGTTAAACTTTTCAAATATGCTATCAAGGACACAACCTCTTGCTAGCTCATGTCAAAGTGGTATTCAAGCAGGAACAAAGAGGAAGGAGGCCTTTCTCAGTCTCCTCCTCCTCTTCATCCTCCTCCTCCTCCTCCTTCTACTCCTATTTCTTCTTCTCTTCCTTCTTTGACACAAGCACCTCTTACCCAGACAGGTCCCCTTTTGTCTCTCTACCTGTATCTCTAGTTGCGTAGGAAACAAAAAGTGGCCGATAAATGTTTCATCTTAAGATCAATGTCTTACGGGTTTTTTTTTTTTCGTACATAAGAAGGTCATAGGGAAGTAGCCTAGTGTTAGTAAGATGCTCCATGGTGTCAGAATACCAGCTACTTTCATCTTGGTGCTAGACCAGATATTAGTAAATCATGTAACTATGTAAAGTGATGGATGTTGACTAAGCCTGTTGTGGTAATCATTTCACAAGTTACACATAAATCATTATGTTGTACACTTTGTACTAATACAGTGTTGTAGTCAGTTATATTTCAATAAACTGGAAAAAATAAAAAGAAATGAAGAATAGACAAAAGGGGAGATTTACTCATAAAATTCAAGTGTAGAAACAAATCATAGTAGAACATATACCTAGCTCCTACGATCCTTTTTTTTTTTTTTTCTTTTTGCAGTGGGTCACAAGACAATAGTTTGTTCTCCCTTCCACAATACATGTTCAGTAATGTCCTTGCTTTCAGTCACCATTTAATGAATTGATATGGCTTCCTCATTCGGTTTACCTAAGCCCTCATTCTGAGGGGTATGAGTTCTTAATGATCCTTCTTGTATTGCATTTCTGTAATCTTCCTTTAAACTTTACCACTGAATATGGCAGAGGGGCCTCTGGATTCAAATATATAGGTACAGATGTAGATAGATACAAAAATATATAGATGGATATCATGAGTTCTTGATAGAGGCATATTATCATTTTGAGCTGGGTAATAATTTGTTGCCCTATGCACTGTGGGATGCTTAGCAGCATTCTTGGCCTTTCCAATGAGGTGTAACAACCTCCCCTCCCACCCCCTCATTTGTGACATCTGTGAATATCTCCAGAGATTTCCAAATGTCCTCTGGTGACAACTCTCCCAAACTGAAAAATATAGATATATGGATATAGATATAGATATATAGATTCTTCATTGAAGCTATGATTTTTTAAATACCTATTACACTTTTAATCAAATATTTCATACCCATGCAATTTCCACTTACTATACCCGTTTCTTAGAAGTATATTAAAATTTGCCACTCAATTACTCCCTCTTTTTTGGTCTATTTTTGCTTTACATTTTAGAGATTTTGTTAGACATATATACATATGATTGCTCTATCTTTAGGAATTTTTTTTCATTTATTTGAGTGAATGATACTCTTTTTATCTCTTATAATGTTTCCCTTTTCTTATATATGTGTGTGTGTGTGCATATATATAATAAAATATACATTTAAAAATGTTTATGATTTCTATACCAACTCTTTTTTGTTGTTTATGTAGTATACCTGAACATTTATGACAAAGGTTACAACTCTATAGATAGAGAGGGAAAGAGAAAATAAATGGATAGAAATCTACATTTCCATATGCAAATTCATTTATTCACTTTTTTGGCTTTCTCAGGATGATATCTGTTTGCCTTACATCACTCAACAGAAACAAAGACAACGCCTTTTGGCCCAGCAGCAAAAACAAAGGAAATTCCTTATTTGGGGATGAATTTAAGAAAGTGAGCAAATAAGTTGTAAGTATTTCATACTTTTCTTTTTCAACATAATAGTTTCTACATATTAATTTGAGAATATAATTGAAAATGATAAGCTTATATTGCAGTAATATTATCTCAGAATAGAGTTGGAAACAGAATATGCCAACATAGAAAAAATGTAAAAGCTCGTAAAAGAAATCCTTTCCCCCATACAACAATAGAGCTAGATGGTTGTTGACAGCATTGCAAGGTGAACTATGGATTGGTGCCAAGGGGACCATAAATACTTGATGTGAGTCCTTGATTTACTTGTTCAAGGGCATAAAGCTTTACATAGGTAAGTTGGTGTTCAGTTATCTGTTGTTATATAAGGAAACTACCGCTGGACTTAATAGCTTAAACAACCATTTTATTTATCTTTGATGTTGTGAGTCAGAAATTTAGAGAGGGCTTGTCTGGGAGCTTGTTTTCTGATCCACATGGTATCTGCTAGAGCAGCTAGGAGTGGAGGATTTGATTACAAGTTGGCTTCTTCCCCTTTTTCCAGGATCAGACACAACTAGGTAGAAAAATTAAAAGTTTAAATAAACTTGACTTTGTGAACAGTGATGACCAGTCATAAATAAATACCTGCACATATAACTATACACATTTGAAATAATAATAAATTATTAATATATTTTATCTCAGGAATATAATAAAGGTTATCACAAAAATCTTAATTTTATTAATTGAAGTATAGTTGATTTACAATGTTATGTTAGTTTCAGGTGTACAGCAAAGTGATTCAGTTATACATACATACATATCTATTTTTTTCAGATTCTTTTCCATTATAGGTTATTACAAAATATTGAGTATAGCTCCTTATGTTATATAGTGGGACCTTGTTGATTATCTATTTTATATAGAGTAGTGTGTATATGTTAATCCCAAACTCCTCATTTATCCCTCTCCCCTTTTCCCCTTTGGTAACCATAAGGCTTTTTTTTACATCTGTGAGTTTCTTTCTGTTTTGTAAATAAGTTCATTTGTTTCGTTTTTTTAAGATTCCACATATAAGCAATATTATATGATATTTGTCTTTCTCTGTCTGGCTTAATTCACTTAGTATGATAATCTCTAGGTCCATCCATGTTGCTGCAAGTGACATTATTTTATTCTTTTGTTATGGCTGACTAATATTCCATTGTATACATGTATCACATCTTCTTTATCTATTCATGTGAAGATGGACATTTAACTTGCTTCCATGACAATCTTTAGATATTTGTTTAAATAGTTCACAATAGAAGAGTAAGGAGGGGAAAATTCATATTATCATCTTGATAGATGCTTAAGAAAAATTTGATAACATTTCTGAATTTTTAAAAATATTAGTAATTTAAGAATAGATATTTCCTTGATATAGGACATCCAACTGAAAACCGCATCAAATGATATAAAGCAAAATTTATATATAAACTTTAGAACTATTAACAAGGATGCCCAACATCACTACTGTGATTTATCACTGCTAGAAGCTTTAACAAGTTCCTCCAAATTCCTCCGTCCATTCTCTGCTTCAGTCATATGAACTACAGGATTTTGACTGTTCAAGCTCTTTCAAAACTCCATGGAATTATTTGGAATTACGTTTTTTTGCTTTTTCTGACTGGTGACTTCCAAATCCTCTTTGATCGTCTTAGCTCAGGTTCATCTCTTCTGTAAAATTTCCTTGACTCCCTCAGAGTTAGTAAACTCATTCTCTTTGACCTTTTTTTTTGTATTGCTTTTGAAACTGAATTGTAATTATGTTTTAGTGTCAGTTTGTTGTTCCCACCAGAATAAGTGCTCTTTGAAGTAAAAAACAAAACATTAATCATTGTATATCTGGAAAGTAACACAGTGACTGGTGAATTGTAGGACTTAAATGTAGGCTTTTAAAACCATAAATAAATCCATGAATTTTACATTTTGCTTTTAAGGGAACCTGATGATTTTCTACTCAAAATCTTGATATATTCCTCTCTAAAATTACATGGAATACTTGTTCTTTATATACATCAATTATGATTCTGACATTTTAGATGTAATATATACATTGTCTCCTTGAGGTAATGGGACAATTGTCATTCTTCTGGAAGTCAGTAATTGTTAAATCATCTATTATCTCATATATAGTAGCCCCCCTTATCCATAGGGGGTACAAGCCCTACAGTGGATGCCTGAAACCACAGACAGTTCAAACCCTACATATGCTATGTTTTTTCCTATATTAATGGTCACATAGGGTATACAGCATGAATACAGGCTGGACAAAGGGATGCTTCACATTCTGTGTGGGACAGAGCTGGAAAGTGCAAGATTTCACCATGCTACTCAGAATGTTATGCAATTGAAAACTTATGAATTGTTTATTTCTTGAATTTTCATTTAATTTTTTTGAACCGCAGTTGACAGGTAACTGAAACAAAACCATAGATAAGGGAGAACTACTGTATCAGTTATTGTATGTTAGCATAGCAAGATGGTGTTGAATAAACCCATTTAAAAAGACAATAAAATGTTCTTCAAGAGCAGTACATTAGAAAATACTGTGTATTTAGAAAGGTATTTGGCACAGGATTGCTTGCAAAATTGGATTGACAGATATCTTAGATAAAATAGGTAGATAGATAGAACTGCATAATGTATAAATAGAATAATGGTTTATACAATGTACTATACCTTGTATATATAGTATATTTGTACTCTACATTTTGTGTAATGCTATATACTGTATATACTCTGTGCATAGTTTATACAATGCACATATGCTGTGATGTACCTATATATATATATATATATATATATACACCCTATATATACACACACATATATATATACACACACTTACTATTCCACTTGAACAGAATTAATTTATTTCAAGTCCTAGTATGATTTTACATTAGGCCCTTCTTGGTTTCTTCAAATTATGATACACAGTAGTTAACAATGTCATGTAAATAGTTTAGGAAGGTCTCAAGGTCAATAATCCCATATGTTGAAAGTGAGGAAGCAAATAGATAAAATTGAAAATATGGCTACGTAGGCTTTGAGATGAAACTGTAAATTAAGGGTGAGACAGGAAAAGAATTCATGAGAATGGCTTGAACCGACGCTCAATTTTGGCCCATGTGAGATTAATTGATCTCATTGCTGCCCCCTGGGGTAAGCCACTGCCTCACATTGTGACATCTTTTTGTAACACCTCTGTAATTGCAGCCTACTCCAAACAAACTTAAAATGATATGCTAGTCTTTTGATCATGATGCAAGACTTTAAATACTTACATAGCATCAGTGCCTTGGACATTAATACATTAATCTTGAAGCCTCAAAGCCAAAGACAACCTTCATAAATTTAAAACTTGCCTCAAATTTTCACCAAAGTTTACATCAGTTAAATGGTCTTCTCATTGTATATACACAACGTTATATCAATAACTGTCATTTTTTTCTCTCTTCTCACTTTCTGAACAAAAATATCTTCTTTTCATCATTCATGTGGAATGTGTGGATAGCGACAATTGCTTTTAGAAATAAAGCAGAAAAAGTTATGACTATATTAGTCCCCTGTAACTCAGAACTTTGCCCAGATCATCCTTGAAAATCTGACAGATTAGATTCGACCTTTTTCCTTACTGTGAACATTATAGAAAGAAAAGCCAATTAGAAGCCATGGAATAAAAAGCCATTTTAGCAGTTTATGTCTGCTTAGAAAGCAGAAGCACAAAGTTTGATATAAACAAAGTACAGTATAGCTATCCCTTGCAACATGATCCAGCTTGAATCTTTTTTTTTTTAACATCTTTATTGGAGTATAATTGCTTTACAGTGGTGTGTTAGTTTCTTCTTTACAACAAAGTGAATCAGTTATACATATACATATGTTCCCATATCTCTTCCCTCTTGCATCTCCCTCCCTCCCACTCTCCCTATCCCACCCCTCTAGGTGGTCACAAAGCACCGAGCTGATCTCCCTGTGCTATGCGGCTGCTTCCCACTAGCTATCTATTTTACGTTTAGTAGTGTATATATGTCCATGCCACTCTCTCACTTTGTCACAGCTTACCCTTCCCCCTCCCCATATCCTCAAGTCCATTCTCTAGCAGGTCTGCATCCTTATTCCCATCTTACCCCTAGGTTCTTCATGGCATTTTTTTTTCTTAGATTCCATATATAGGTGTTAGCATATGGTATTTGTTTTTCTCTTTCTGACTTACTTCACTCTGTATGACAGACTCTAGGTCCACCCACCTCACTACAAATAACTCAGTTTCATTTCTTTTTATGGCTGAGTAATATTCCATTGTATATATGTGCCACACCTTCTTTATCCATTTATCTGTTGATGGACACTTAGGTTGCTTCCATATCCTGGCTATTGTAAATAGAGCTGCAATGAACATTTTGGTACATGACTCTTTTTGAATTATGGTTTTCTCAAGGTATATGCCCAGTAGTGGGATTGCTGGGTCATATGGTAGTTCTATTTGGAGTTTTTTAAGGAACCTCCATACTGTTCTTCATAATGGCTGTATCAATTTACATTCCCACCAACAGTGCAAGAGGGTTCCCTTTTCTCCACACCCTCTCAAGCATTTATTGTTTCTAGATTTTTTGATGATGGCCATTCTGACTTGTGTGAGATGATATCTCATTGTAGTTTTGATTTGCATTTCTCTGATGATTAGTGATGTTGAGCATCCTTTCATGTGTTTGTTGGCAATCTGTATATCTTCTTTGGAGAAATGTCTATTTAGGTCTTCTGCCCATTTTTGGATTGGGTTGTTTGTTTTTTGTTATTGAGCTGCATGAGCTGCTTGTAAATTTTGGAGATTAATCCTTTGTCAGTTGCTTCATTTGCAAATATTTTCTCCCATTCTGAGGGTTGTCTTTTGGTCTTGTTTATGGTTTCCTTTGCTGTGCAAAAGCTTTGAAGTTTCATTAGGTCCCATTTGTTTATTTTTGTTTTTATTTCCATTTCTCTAGGAGGTGGGTCCAAAAGGATCTTGCTGTGATTTATGTCATAGAATGTTCTGCCTATGTTTTCCTCTAAGAGTTTGATAGTGTCTGGACTTACATTTAGGTCTTTAATCCATTTTGAGTTTATTTTTGTGTATGGTGTTAAGGAGTGTTCTAATCTCATACTTTTACATGTACCTGTCCAGTTTTCCCAGCACCACTTATTGAAGAGGCTGTCTTTTCTCCACTGTATATTCTTGCCTCCTTTATCAAAGATAAGGTGACCATATGTCACCTTAATATACATTTGTAACTTTGGAACCAGTACTTGGCCATTCTGACTCCCCAGCTCAAGCCATAAACGTCTGTGTCAAATGTGAAGAAAAGTACTTTTCTATTAGTGACTTGGTCTTATCTTTCTCCAAAGGACCGATTATTTTGAATTTATTTCTTGGTTGAAAAACACATACCAGGCCAGAATAAGAGATTGACAATGCAAAACATCTTTGAGGTAAAAAGTCAAGTTTCGAAAATTTTGAAATGATTCCTCTGTTGTCTTTAACTAATCTTTTCTCTCTGAAATTTTTAATTTCAGTTTTTGTGTTGTTCATCATTTTTTGTTTGCTCTTTAGTTCTTCTAGGTCCTTGTTAAACATTTCTGTTATTTTCCCCATTATATTTCCAAGATTTTGGATCATCTTTACTATCATTACTCTGAATATTTTTGCAGGTAGACTGCCTATTTCCTCTTCATTTGTTAGGTCTGGTGGGTTTTTACCTTGCTCCTTCATCTGCTGTGTGTTTCTCTGTCTTCTCATTTTGCTTAACTTACTGTGTTTGGGGTCTCCTTTTCACAGGCTGCAGGGTCCTAGTTCCCATCATGTTGGGCATCTGCCCCAGTGGCTAAGGTTGGTTCAGTGGGTTGTGTAGGCTTCCTGGTGGAGGTGACTAGTGCCTGTGTTCTGGTGGATGCGGCTGGATCTTGTCTTTCTGCTGGGCAGGACCACACTCGGTGGTGTGTTTTGTCATGTCTGTGACCTTATTATGATTTTAGGCAGCCGCTATGCTAATGGGTGGGGTTATGTTCCTGTTTGCTAATTGTTTGGCATAGGGTGTCGAGCACTGTAGCTTGCTGATTGTTGGGTGGAGCTTGGTCTTATCGTTGAGATGGAGATCTCTGGGAGAACCTTGTCCATTTGATATTACATGAAGCTCAGAGGTCTCTGGTGGATCAATGTCATGAACTCAGCTCTCCCACCCCAGAGGCACAGGCCTGGCACCCGGCTGGAGCACCAATACCCTGTCAGCCACATGGTTTTGAAGAAAAGGGAGAAAGAAAGGAAGGAAGGAAGGAAGAAAAGGAAGGAAGGAAGGAAGGAAAGAAAGAAAGAAGGGAGGGAGGGAGGGATAGAGGGAGGGAGGCAGGAAGAAAGGAAGAAAGAAAAAGTTATTCAAATTAAAAATTATTAAAAATTAAAAAGTAATATAAAAGAGAAAAAAAAAGAAGAAAGCAACCAAACACAAATACACCAATGATAACAAGTGCTAGAAACTATAATAATAATAATAATAATAAATGAACAGACAGAACCGTAGGACAAATGGTAAAAGCAATGCTATAGAGACAAAAATCACACAAAGAAACATTCACATACACACTCACAAAAGGGAAAAAGTGCCAAAATATATATATCTTTGCTCCCAACATCCACTGCCTCAATTTTTGGATGATTCGTTGTCTATTCAGGTATTCCACAGATGCGGGGTACATCAAGTTGATTGTGGAGATTTAATCCACTGCTCCTGCGGCTGCTGGGAGAGATTTCACTTTCTCTACTTTCTTTGCACAGCTGCGGGTGTTCAGCTTTGGATTTGGCCCTGCCTCTGCTTGTAGGTCGCCTGAGGTCATATGTGCTTGCTCAGACAGGATGGGGTTAAAGGATCAGCTGATTAGGTGGCTCTGGCTCCCTCAGGCGGAGGGAGGGAGGGGTATGGAATGCATAGCAAGCCTGTGGAGGCACAGGCGGGAGTGATGTTACAACAGCCTGAGGCGTGTCCTGTGTTCTCCCGGGGAAGTTGTCCCTGGATCATGGGACCCTGGCAGTGGCGGGCTGCACAGGCTCCCAGGAGGGGAGGTGTGGAGAGTGACCTGTGCTTGCACACAGGTTTCTTGGTGGCTGCAGCAGTAGCCTTAGCTTTTCATGCCTGTGTCTGGTGTCTGTGCTTATAGCCATGGCTTGTGCCCATCTCTGGAGCTCATTTGGGCGGTGTTCTGAATCTCCTCTCCTTGCGCATCCTGAAACAAGTGTCTCTTGCCTCTTAGGCAGGTCCAGATTTTTCCTGGACTCCCTCCCAGCTAACTGTGTCACACTAGCCCCCTTCAGGCTGTGTTCACGCAGCCAACCCCAGTCCTCTCCCTGGGATCTGACCTCCAAAGCCCAAGCCTCAGCTCCCAGCCCCCACCCGCCCCAGCGGGTGAGCAGAAAAGCTTCTGGGGCTGGTGGGGGCTGGTGGGTGCTGGTCAACACGGATCCTCTGTGCAGGAATCTCTCCACTTTGCCCTCTGCACCCCTGTTGCTGTGCTCTCCTCCGTGTCTCCGAAGCTTCCCCCCAGCCACCCCCTGTCTCAGCCAGTGAAAGGGTTTCCTAGTGTGTGGAAACTTTTCCTCCTTCACAGCTCCCTCCCAGTGGTGCAGGTCCCATCCCTATTCTTTTGTCTCTGTTTTTTCTTTTTTCTTTTGCCCTACCCATGTACGTGGGGAGTTTCTTGCCTTTTGGGAAGTCTGAGGTCTTCTGCCAGCATTCAGTAGGTGTTCTGTAGGAGTTGATCCACATGTAGATGTATTTCTGATGTATTTGCGGGAGGAAATTGATCTCTACATCTTACTCTTCCACCATCTTCCACATGCCCTGCAAGAGATTTCTGTGCATTAATTTTGTATCCTGCAACTTTACCAAATTCATTGATTAGCTTTAGTAGTTTTCTGGTTCCATCGTTAGGATTATCTATGTGTAGTATCATGTCATCTGCAAATAGTGACAGTTTTACTTCTTGTCTTCCAATTTGTATTCCTCTTATTTCTTTTTCTTCTCTGATTGCCATGGCTAAGACTTACAAAATCTATGTTGAATAATAGTGGTGAGAGTGGACATCCTTGTCTTGTTCCTGATCTTACAGGAAATGCTTTCAATTTTTCACCATTGAAATAATGTTTCCTGTGGGTTTGTTGTATATGGCCTTTATTATGGTGAGTTATGTTCCCTCTGTGCCCACTTTCTTGAGAGTTTTTATCATAAATCGGTTTTGGATTTTGTCCAAAGCTTTTTCTGCATCTATTGAGATGAGCATATGGTTTTTATTCTTCAATTTGTGAATATGGTGTATCACATTGATTGAGTTGTGTATATTGAAGAATCCTTGCACCCCTAGGATAAATCCCACTTGATCACGGTGTTTGATCCTTTTAATGTGTTGTTGGATTCTGTTTGCTAGTATTTTGTTGAGGATTTTAGCATCTATGTTCATCAGTGATATTAGTCTGTAATTTGCTTTTTTTGTAGTATCTTTGTCTGGGTTTGGTATCAGGGTGATTGTGGCCTTGTAGCATGAGTTTGGGACTGTTCCTTCCTCTGCAGTTTTTTGGAAGAGCTTGAGAAGTATAGGTGTTAGCTCTTCTCTAAATATTTGATAGAATTCACCTGTGAAGCCATCTGGTCCTCACCGTTATTTGTGGGAAGATTTTTATCACAGGTTCAATTTCATTACTTGTGACTGGACTGTTCATATTTTCTATTTCTTACTGGTTCAGTCTTGGAAGGTTATATCTTTGTAAGAATTTGTCTATTTCTTTCAGGTTTTCCATTGTTTGGCATAGAGTTTTTTGTAGTAGTCTCTTATGATGCTTTGTATTTTTGTGGTGTCCATTGTAACTTCTCCATTTTCATTTCTAATTTTATTGTTTTGAGTCATTTCCCTTTTTTCCTGATGAGTCTTGCTAAAGGTTTATCAATTTTATCTTCTCAAAGAACCAGCCTTTAGTTTTATTGATCTTTGCTATTGTTTTGTTTCTGTTTCATTTATTTCTGCTCTCATCTTTATAATTTCTTTCCTTCTACTAACTTTGGGTTTCATTTGTTCTTCTTTCCCTCATTCCTTTAGGTGTAAGTTTAGTTTATTTGAGATTTTTCTTGTTTCTTGATGTAGGATTGCATTGCTATAAGCTTCCCTCTTAGAACTGAGTTTGCTACATCCTATGGATCGTCATGTTTTCATTGTCATTTGTCTCTTGGTATTTTTTGATTTCCTCTGATTTCTTCAATGATCTCTTGGTTATTTAGTTACGTACTGTTTAGCATCCATGTGTTTGTGTTTCTTATGTTTTATTCCTTGTAATTTATTTCTAATCTCATAGTATTGTGGTCAGAAAGATGCGTGATATGATTTCAATTTTTGTTACATTTACTGAGGTTTGAATTATGACCTAATATATGGTCTATCCTGGAGAATATTCCATGTGCACTTGAGAAGAAAGTGTAATCTGGTTTTCAGATGGAATGTCCTATAAACATCAATTAAATCTATCTGGTCTATTATATCATTTAAAGCTTGTGTTTCCTTATTAATTTTCTGTCTGGATGATCTATTAGTGTAAGTGATAACGTCCCCCACTATTACTGTGTTACTGTTGATTTCCCCTTTTATTGCTGTTAGCATTTGCCTTATGTATTGATGTGCTTCTATGTTGGGTGCATATATATTTCTAATTGTTATATGTTCTTCTTGGTTTGATCCCCTCATCATTATGTAGTGTCCTTCCTTGTCTCTTGTAACATTCTTTATTTTAAAGTCTATTTTATCTGATATGAGTATTGCTACTCCAGCTTTCTTTTGATTTCCATTTGCATGGAATGTCTTTTTCCATCCCCTCACTTTCTGTATGTGTCCCTAGGTCTGAAGTGGGTCTCTTGTAGACAGCATATATATGGGTCTTGTTCTTGTATCCATTCAGTGAGCCTGTGTATTTTGGTTGGAGCATTTAATCCATTTGCATTTAAGGTTATTGTCTATATGTATGTTCCTATTGCCATTTTCTTAATTGTTTTGTGTTTGTTTTTGTAGGTCCCTTTCTTCTCTTGTGTTTCCTACTTAGAGAAGTTCCTTTAGCATTTGTTTCAGAGCTGGTTTGGTGGTGTTGTATTCTCATCACTTTTGCTTGTCTGTAAAGCTTTTGATTTCTCTGTCAAATCTGAATGAGATCCTTGCTGGGTAAAGTAATCTTTGTTGTAGGTTCTTCCCTTTCATCACTTTAATTATATCATACCAGTCCCTTCTGGCTTGTAGTGTTTCTGCTGAGAAATCAGCTGTTAACCTTATAGGAGTTCCCTTGTATGTTATATGTTGTTTTTCCCTTGTTGCTTTTAATAATTTTTCTTTGTCTCTAATTTTTGTCAATTTTATTACTATGTGTCTTGGTGTGTTTCTCCTTGGGTTTATCCTCCCTGGGATTCTCTGAGCTTCCTGGACTGGCATGGCTATTTTCTTTCCCATGTTAGGGAAGTTTTCAACTATAATCACTTCAGATATTTTCTTGAGTCCTTTCTCTCTCTTTTCTCCTTCTGGGACTCCTATAAGGCAAATGTTTGTGAGTTTAACATTGTCCCAGAGGTCTCTTAGGCTGTCTTCATTTCTTTTTATTCTTTTTCTTTATTCCGTTCTGTGGCAGTGAATTCCACCATTCTGTCTTCCAGGTCACTTATCCATTCTTCTGCCTCAGTTATTCTGCTATTGATTCCTTCTAGTGTATTTTTCATTTCAGTTATGGTATTGTTCATCTGTTTGTTCCTTAATTCCACTAAGTGTTTGTTCTTTAATTCTTCTACATCTTTGTTAAACATTTCTTGCATCTTTTCAGTCTTTGCCTCTATTCTTTTTGAGGTCCTGGATCATCTTCACTATCATTATTCTGAATTCTTTTTCTGTAAGGTTGCCTATCTCCACTTCATTTAGTTTTTTTTCTGGGGTTTTATCTTTTTCCTTCATCTGGTACTTAGTCCTCTGCCTTTTCATTTTGTCTGTCTTTCTGTGAATATGGTTTTCATTCCACAGGCTGCAGGATTGTAGTTCTTGCTTCTGCTGTCTGCCCTCTGGTGGATGAGGCTCTCTAAGAAGCTTGTGTAATCTTCCTGATGGGAGGGACTAGTGGTGGGTAGAGCTGCGTGTTGCTCTGTTGGGCAGAAATCAGTAAAACTTTAATCTGCTTGTCTTTTGATGGGTGGGGCTAAGTTCCCTATCTGATTTTTGTTTGGCCTGAGGTGACCCAGCACTGGAGCCTCCCAGCTCTTTGTTGGGCCTAATGGCAGACTCCAGGAGGGCTCATGCCAAAGAATACTTCCTAGAGCTTCTGCTGCCCATGTCCTTGTCCCCATAGTGAGCCACAGCCACATCCTGCCTCTACCAGAGACCCTCCAGCACTAGCAAGTAGGTCTGGTTAAGTCTCCTGTGGGGTCACTGCTCCTTCCCCCTGGGTCCTGATGTGCACACCACTTTATGTGTGCCCTCCAACAGTGGAGTCTCTGTTTACCGAAGTCCTGTAATCAAATCCCACTAGCCTTCAAAGTCTGATTCTCTGGGAATTCCTCCTCCTGTTGCTGGACCCCCAGGTTGAGAAGCTTGACATGGGGCTCAGGACCTTCACTCCAGTGGGTGGACTTCAGTGGTATAATTGTTCTCCATTTTGTGAGTCACCTACCCAGTGATTATGGGATTTGGTTTTATTATGATTGCACCCCTCCTACTGTCTCATTGCTGCTTCTCCTCTGTCTTTGGATGTGGGTATTTTGGTGAGTTCCAGTGTCTTCCTGTGATTCTGGTGTTCTTGCAAGAGGGAGTGAGCACACGTCCTTCTACTCCACCATCTTGAACCAATATCCAAGGCACTATCATTTTTAAAACATACTTTACTTTGGGATATATAATTTGCTTCAAATTTGCTACATTATAAATAATGCCTGGATGACAATTCACATAACTACAGATTTTTCAGTATTCCTACTTATTTTCTCAATTTGTATTGAATTCCAGGACGTTGAATAATTTCAACAAACTTTATGAGTATTTTGAAGCTTCTTAGATATAATGGAAAAATAATCCTTCAGAAATATTGCACAACTTAATCAGTATTTAAATAAATTAATAAGAACATTTTTAAAATGGATCTTTATATCTTGAATTTGTATAGTGGTCTGAAATGCATAAATCACTTTCTTATGACCCACTTTTTCATTGTTGAGATTAGTCTCCTTTTAGAATTTAGACAGTGTTATTCCATCTCATTTCATCAGACATTTTGGTAGAAATGAAAGTTGTCAAAGTATCATTGAAAAGGAGAGGCTCATTGCTGGTGAAAAGCTGGTACTATTTGACTTTTTGTTAGTGTCAGCAATTCTCTTTCTATGGGTTATAAGACTGTGACTCTCTGGAAATGAAGTGCTGTTAGAAAACCCATTTAAAAAAACTATCAGTCATTGATGTGATGGAAATTTACTGCTACTGTAGTGTAGTGAAGAGTTTTCTTTGCTATTCTTCTTTTAATTGTAGGCTAACTTTTTATCCTAAATTTTCATTTGCATTCAAATGAAAGGCATGTGATTTTGCCTTGGTCCTTACCATTTACAAGCTTTTTAATCTTAAGCAAGTACCTTAAACAATTACTTTTTCTCAGTTTCTTCTTTCTTATATAACATTTTATCACATACTGTGAAAATTAGCTAATGTACTTTGGGCTTACAGAAAAGGAGTGAGGAAACAAAGGTCAGAAAGAAACAGGAGAGAGACTAAGAAGGAACCAGAAAAAGAAACAGAGAGAGAGAGGGAGAGACTGATGCAAAGGAAAATAAAGAATATTGAGGCCAAGGCTCTTTATTTCTTCATGGTTGCTGTCTAAATATCTTGTAGAGACCACACTGGTTAGTGATCTCTCCCTGAGAAAACACCAAAGGAGGAGAACACCAAACAGAACAAACAGAAGGGATAGGCTCTGTTTATTCTTGAAAAACATAAAGAAAACCATAGATATTGCCATATATTTTACAATGTTTTTGTTTCTACTTAGGATTATATAAATAAATTCACTGTTATAAACTGCATCACATACAGAAATTTAAAAAGAAACAATTTAAAATGAAAAAGTAAATACTAAGTTACTCATCAATAGTTGACTTTCTAACAATTGCTCCATTTATTATATTTTATTCAGGCCACCTCATGAAGATTTCAATTGTTTGCAGTAATATAAAATGGGTTAACATTAGTTGTTATATATATATATATATATAAATGTTAAAATTTTCATTAATTTATCTTTACTACTTACTAGAGATAAATTATAAGTTTGGAAAAGATAAGATTGTTTTATTTATATATACTTATTTTTGTCATATTTACCACAGCCACACAGTCTTAAATGTTATTCAGTTTCTCCTGGATTGAATTATTTTCTATCTTCTGTAAAGTTCACTGAATCTATAGCTCATAGCTTTAAAGTTCATTCTTTCTTTTTCTCTTTGGTCTTCTCACATGGACTTATGCCAGTTTAATTCATGCCTACTCTGTATAATAAAATAGCTCTTATTGGAAGTCACATTTGCCTTTTCAGGACAGCAGCTTTCCAAGTTGAAAGCTATGGCAGCAGCCTATAAAGCAGTTTTCTATGGCTGCCAGAGTTCTTTTCTTAACATCTGTGATGGCCTCTGGGACCCAAAAATAACATCCGTTTGGGAGGAATTGGCTAGGAAATTTAGACAAATAACCAATTTGTCTTTTTCTTGCATGGAATTTGTCTTTTTCTTGCATGGAATTTTTTGAATGAGTTCATTGGTCTGTAAATTAACAAATTTGATTTCATAGGATCAGTCTAGCAATGCTGTGTAATCAGGGAAGAACAGAGAAATTCAAATATATGGTCACCAACTTTCTATAATTTTGTCACTTCCTGAGAAATCTGTGTTGTGTACTCAGCCACAGGAGCCTTTCCATCCAACCTTGACATTTTGAGGCTGTTAGCCAGTGATTCTACTACTGTGTATTATGATTTCTTGAGCCACTTCACTGAAATGATTGGATTAATGAAAATTGATTTTGGCTCCCTGTGCCTGAAAACTAACTTGAGCTAGTTACAAAAATCAAAATCAGAGATATAGTTACTCACATAACTGGGAAGTACAGAGGTTAATAACCTGGCTTAAAGTGTGGCAGAGTTAACATGCCAAACAATGTAGTCATCACCCTATTTCCAAAAATCCCTCTCTGCATTCTTCTGTGTAGAGAGAGCTTCTTATATACAGTTAGAGAAGATGATTGTCAACCAGATTAAACATACATAGTCCTTATAGCTCATGGGCTACAACTGCGGGCTGATGTGATTATTTTTCTGGATCTCATAACCCTTCTTGACCATACTTTTAGTGAGGTTAGGGAGCTGAACCAGGCATTATGATAAGCACGCTCTCTGGAAGACATGGAGCTAGAAAGGGGTGATATCCAGAGTAAAATAGTATTAATTTTATTAGATTACAGGGGAAGAGGTGCTGGAAAAGCCAAACAATGGCTGTCTTTTTCAGCCACTCTGAAATTTGGTGTCACGTATAAAAAAACCCTGAATTTCTGTGACATCTTTATTTAATAGCACATTTTCTTGAAACCAGAAAAAAGTTACAGGAATTTTTTTTACCTAAAATTGGAATGACTGAAGAGTTGCCATTGTTCTAATGAAGCTGAAAGGAAAGCAATTAAAAAAACTAAATGTCTGAAAAATGACATCCATTAAACCTGCATTATACTGCTACTAATTAAGGGACTCTGTTATGTCATATAATAGATGTTTAAGATAATCATTTTGGAAAGGATAAAATTGTCTTATTTACATGCATTTTTTTCATATTTACCATAGCTATGTTTCTTTACTTTTTATAAAACATATTAGTCACCATTTATACATAATTTTGTTGAGTACTAAACATACTTTGTATAAAGAAACTATAGGTGTAAACACTCAAAAATTAGTAGCTAATTATTGATAGCAATCTGTACAGTTATATCTAAAGGTAGTACATTCTTTCCATACTTAAATTTCATGTGGTCACTGCTTTAACTTTCCTTAGTTCAGTTGCACTAGAATTGAAGGAGAATGTGGATAGTTTAAAAGACCATATTAAATTTCAACACATACTTCCAAATGAAATAATATTACTTAATTTTTATGACCAAATAGTAGCACCTTATGAAAACATCATGTGCACTTCAGTGAAAATACTACGTGTGAAGCCAGATGGAGCCAGATTACAAACTCCAGAAATGCTCAGAAGCAGAAAAGGTGTAATTAATTCATCAGTGTATTGAAAGATATAAAGTATTTGGTTGTAAAAATGGAAGTTGTAAAGACAAATTGATATACAACATTGGAATATATTTCTGTTGAATTGATCTCTACTTCAAAAGAAGGGCACATTCATACTATCCAATTTAGGTTTCTGCTTTATTGATCATCTTATCTCCCCCAAACTCTGTCTTTTCCTGGGCCAGTGTATTTCCCTTCAGACTTTTTTAAAATTTTCTATGATTGCCATCATGGTCCACAACCATTAAAAGAACAAAAAGAGAAAAAAACAAAAGCTTCTTTGTGAAGATGCATGGCCACTCTTAGACAATTTATGTTACCTTGATAATTCCATACTACTGGCTTGTAGAGCTACAAAACAGTTGCTACTGTCTGCCTGGAGGCAGTCTTGTGTAGAAATTAAGGGCATTAGCTTTGCAGTCATACAGAAAGGAGTATTTACCAGTGGTTTTATACTGAGCAAATTACGTTTGATACTTTCTTCATGTGTAATATTAGCACAATTACAATCTCATAGATATATAAACTCTCAAAAATTAGTAGCTTCACATTAATAGCAGTAGAAATATTTCCCTTCTGTAGATCAGTCATGCACAAGTTTCAGAGGCACAAATAGGAGATAGATAGTATGAAGATCTTCAGCTCATTGCTCAATGTCTCAGAATTGAGTTGCTTTGTTAAACAACTATTATAGTATCCAGAGTGCCAGGGAATACTTTAAAAGTTCTTCTGTTTTTTCTATCATGATTTATTTTACAGAACTAAACTTCTCCCTTGATCATTGTGTCCTATTCTTCCAAGGAACCTAGTACAGTCTCTTTATATGACTTCAGCACACCTAACCACCATATCCTTGTTGAGTACCAACTATAAAGAGATATATGACCTGAGTGTATAATGGAGTTACATCATATTTGATATTATTGCATTCCCATGGGAAAATCTGTTGGTCTTCTCTGACCAGCTTTCTCCTCTACTCCACCTATCTAGGCAAAGTCAAGCTTGAGCCATATACACTATACATATATACACTATAGTGTACAACTATACACTATGTTGAGTCTTTTAGTATCTGCCTATCCCTACTGAGGCCTAGTTTCTGTGACCACATTAAATTCTATCTGGTGGGTCTTCTGGTTTGCTCTAGAATAAAAACATGTGTCTAGATCAAATTATCCTCACACCTCTTCCAAAAGTCATACTATGCAACAAAGATAGAAAATATACATAACCTACCTGTATGCAGTGACTAGATGAATGAAAAAGTATAAACCTCAACTTACATTTAAGGGGAAAAACAGATACCTGAGACCAGCAGAATCAGAGCCAGTACCCACAGAGGTGCCATGAGTCTGATGGTAGATGCACAGAAGAATAAGGAGCAGCTAGATCTTAGGAGTAGAAGAATCTGGATAACTTCAGCATAGGTTTATCCCCAGAAGAGGAAGTCCCCATCCATAATGGGAACTAATGTGCCTGTCTCTGAGAAAGCACAGTTCAGAGCCATCACAGTGGACAAATTAAAAAAAAAATGCATGACACGGTGGGCTTCCCTTGGGGAAGCAGCTGATATATTAAAGCAATGAAGGAAAAAAAAACAGCTAGAACTAAGGACACTTCTAAAATAAAGTAACAACAACAACAACAAAAAGAGTGCACTATATTATTAAAATTTTCTATTGCTGTAGGAACAGAAAAAGAAGTTCTTTAAGAAAACATAGAAAACTCTCCCTCTCCCAAACCAGAAAAAAATCCCCTAAAAGATAGTACAGGAAAAACACACTCAAACATCAACAAGAAAAATGAAATTACAACACAATTATATACATAAATATGTTGCAAGATTCATGGAAAACACAATCTCACATAAGTCAATTAGTTTTTCTACTAGGCTTTTACATCAGAGTTTATTGCTGAATTTTAAATAGTACAGAGCAATAAGCAATCAAGAAGTATGCTGCTAAAAAATAAAAAAGGTAATTAGAGATCTAATTTTGGAATAACAAGTCCAGAATGACCATTCTACCATAAATAACTTGAAAACTGCACAAAATACATAAAATAATTCTTTCCACGTGTTGGACATGAGATAGCAGAGGACTGTTATCCTTGAGGAAATGGGGGCATAGAAATGAGGTCAGCTCTACAATTGCTCTGGATTTTTTTTCCTTCAGGCAATTTCTGAACAGTAAAACAGGAGAGGGAACACAAACAGAACCCAACAGATTTGAGTATGGTGAGCCTAAAGTGACTGGAATTTGTGCATCAGGAATGAGAGAAGAGAGAATTATGCATAGAGAGAGTTAAAAAAATCTGCATAGGAGACCCCTTTAGGCTTTGTATGAATACCAGTGTGTGTGTGTGTGTATATATATATATATACCTACATGGTAAAACTCCAAGGGTTCAAGCAAAGAAAAACTCCCAGAGAAAGAAAAGTTTCTGAGGAAGTCAAATAATTACAAGGATTTCCAGAAAGATGGCAGTTTGAGTTTCCACCAGAGTAGAGAGACATTTTTCAATGCACACTGTATTTAGTGGAGAACCCAGAAGGGTTTCACCATAGTAATGGGGTTGAACTCACCAATGAGTAAGTCTACTCTGGATTATTATCCCTTTTAAAAGCCTGAAAACAAGTCCCAATATTAACAAGCTAATTTGTAAGTAACTACCTGCCAGAACAAAGACCATAGTCTTTAAAGTGAGACAACAAAGTCCAGGCATTGAATAATGTAACATCACCAAGTCCAGCATCAAATAAAAATTACTAGGCATATCAAGACATAGAAAAATGTGTCCTATAGGAGGAAATCAGTTGACAGAAACAGAGCAGCAATCACAGAGATGTTGGAATTTGCAGACATGAACTTTGAAATGTTTTTATACATATGCATTATATACTCAAATATCAAAAGGAAAACATGAACATAATGGGGAAAGAAGTAGATGTCATAAGAAATAGAGTCAAATAGAAACTCCAGACCTGAAATATACAATATTCTAAATGAAATTTTTATTATAAAATCTGGTCAGTAGAAAGCCAGTATGGTTACATTAATATCAACCAGAAGGTGTGTGAAGTGGCTAGAAACATTCTTCTTACATCAGTGGTGATTACATAGGTAGGTACATTATATTAATTTATTGATCTGTATGCCTGTTTAATATGGATTCCTATGTATTTGTAATATTTAAAGTATACAAAATTAAACATATACTGGATATAGTCATCAATGAAATTAGACAAGAGAAGGCAACTAGATGTATAACAATTATAAAGAAAGAGGTAAAAATAACTCTATTAAGAGATTACTTTTTTTATACAGCAGGAAAACCAAAAGGAATCAATGCAAAAACTACTATAACCATGAGAAAATTCAGTAAGGGAGCAGGATATGAAATTAACTTAAATCTATCTTTATATATACAAACACTATCAATTCAAAGACATAATGGAACAGAAGACCTCATTTTCAATATGAAAATAAGAAATACGACAATAAGAAATAGGTTAAACTTCTACAAAGAAAATGGCAAGTAGGTCTTGAGAAACAGCAGTAGGCATAAACAATGCTAGAATAGCTGAGTAACACCTACCAAAAAACCTACCAGATATTAAAACAGAAGATGAAGACTCAATGGTAAAATCACTGTATATGGCACAGACATGAGAAGATCAGTGGAACAAAATATAAAATCCATATAGAGAATCCAGTACATAAGGAAATTAGTATGCAATAGAGATGGCATTTCAAATCAATGAGAGAAAAAGTAGACTTTTTAATAAATGGTGCTAGATGAACTGGGTAGCTATTTGTAAAATTTCACCTCACATTTTATGATCATTTCCACATGGGTCAGAGATTTAGATATATAAATATAAACCATGCCATTATTAGAACAACATTGGTTGAATTCTTTTATAACCTTAAAGTGGAAAAACATTTTTAATGTTCAAATTCCAGAAGCAGTACAATAAAATAGTAATTACTTTGATTATAAAATTAAAAGATTTTTATAGGAAAAATGTCATAAGCAAAATCAAAAACCAAAATTATGAGAAAATTGTTATTTATATGAAAGGCAAGAGGTTAGTCTCACAACTCATTAAAATCTCCTTGAAATCAAGTGCCTGATATAAAGGTATAATATATATAAAAAAGTTCACCATTAGAGAAATGCCAATAGTCTTGAAACACGTGAAAACAATGCTCAGATTTACCCATGATAAGACAAAATCAAACTGAAACAACACTAAATATGCCTACTTATCTCTCCAGGTCATAAAATTCAGTTTGACAACAAACTTATGAGAAAAGAGAGCTTTTTATTCATCCTTATGGGTGGCATTTGGCAATATCTTATCTCATATTTCAAGCAAGCAGTTTTTTACATCTCTAAAATCAGATTGCATTCTGCATATAGTGACATCTTTTTATTGGGTAAGGAGTTGGTCATACTCTAATTATCATTACCTATCAACCTCTTACTAGTTTTTGTTTTCATCATCTAAATGGAAGGATGTGTAGAATTGGTAACACACATGTGGTGGGGGCACACCCAGCAACACAGCTGGAGGCAAGGACTTGCCAAATGTAGCAATATACTTGAAGACTTTAAAAGCAATAATAGTCTAATGGGACTGATTCATACATTAATCAGGGCCATTTTTAAGACTGTGCACATCAATTTGTCAAAAACTTCCTGCTGAATTTGAGTAAAAATGTTAAGTTTAGTTAAACAATAATGTACCCAAATGAGTGCCAGCCACATGGAAGAAAAACCCAGAGATTATAATGTGCACTATGTAAAGAAATGCTGCTTTATCAATAATTTTTTTGACTAAAAGGACAATATAGGATAGAACAATACAGACTTTGATGGCTGAGTTTAAAAGTGATTCAGAAAAATAGGTCTATAAATATGAAAAGTTTTAGAAATAGTTTAAATTATTTCATTTATAATTGCTGTTTTAAACAAGCACACTTTTGAATATACTTGCTTTAATGATGTCTAGATGCAAAAATTTCAATAAATAGATGATGTAAGTAAACACAGGCTTAAAGACAAAAAAAATGCTGATATGTTTCTCTCAGTAGTCTTGCTGTTAATGTAATATTTGTACAGTCATTTAAAATTATTTTATGTATGTTGTATGAACAGCAAATCATTATACTCATGTTTTTAAAATCAAATTTCTAATGTGAAAGATAATAGATACACATATACAACAAAATAATAATTAAAACCCTGAAATGTTAAATTCAAACTGGAAGTTAGACTTTATATTTTCTACTGTATCGAAAGAGCTTAGAAGCACTGATACTCATTGACAATAAACACTCGTCCCTAAAGATCAATAAACCCCACTCTTCAAGAAGAGGGACCAGGGCTTTTTGGAGAACCGGCAGACTCGAGTTCTCAAGAGTGAACGTGTGAGAAGGGACTGGACCATCTTGCTGTGAGAAAGGCATAAAGCAAACTAACAAAAATGTGGTGCTGAAAAGAAATAGGAGCCAGCCTATGGCCAATTTTAAAATCACTAGAGTAGTAATTCACTACCTTGAAACACACTAAATACATGAAAATTCATGTCTATATGAATTTTCAAAAAAAAGGAAGTTGAAAAGCAAGCAATCAGTAACAATAAATACTTGTTTGCCATCATTAGAAATGACCCACTCTCTCTCTGAAAATTAGTAAGGGAAAAATTATACATTAATCCTGACTTTATTATAGGAAATATTTTCATGGTTAAAATCATGGAATAGAGAAAAATCTCTTCTTTAATGAATAACAGCAGTGAATAAATATATTAAGAATGATAAAATATTTCTAATTTTCCAATATTTTTTGCCTTTAAAATATGTAGCTGGGAAGGATCTTCAATGCATACATAAAACATTAGGCAAAATGTTGATGGCAAACTGAAGGTGTCTAAGTATCATCCCTCAGATTACTCGCTATAGAAAGAATAAACATGTTTGCATTGAGAAAAATAACTCACAATTTTAAGTCAGAGATGAATCTTAGCATCACTAATGTTGGGACAAGAGAACATGACAGGCCTCCTGATGTGTTGCGATCTGTGGCATACAGCATCAACTGTTAAGTAATCTTGCCAACATTATCTTAACCTAAATCTACTTAAATCTTTAAATACAACATCTATTTTGCAAGTAGTAAAAGGTGGTTGAAATGTCAAATGCCACTCTGAAAAATAAATCAGATCAACAAAGAAGGTAAGATTCATCTACAGAGCAAATATCCTGCCTTTTCAACAAAGCCTTACCATGTCAAAGAGAAGACTTCTAGTTTAAGAGAGCTTTAAGAGCCATAGCAACCAAAAGCATGCCTTTGAATAGTTAATTATCTATTTAACTAACTGTAAATGATATTGGAGAAGATTGAGAAAATATGAATATGGATTGGATATTAGAAATATTTAGAGAATTATTGCTTCTTTGGTCATGTCTGATCATCATTTCATGGTTATGTAAAGGAGTTCTTATTTGTTGAGAGATTGATGCAGAAGTATTTATTGTTGAAATATAATGATGCCTGTGATTTACTTTAAAATACTTTAAAATAGTTGAAGAAAATAGTTCTGTTAACCATTCTTCAATCAAGATAATATGCATACAACTTTTAATTTTACTATTCTCCATATTCTGTTAGTTTTCATCATTCCATAATTTAAAGGAAAAGCAAATCAAGAGATCCTTCAGGAATTATTCTTGTTTCTTATACCTTTCTTCACCCTTCCACCTAAACTCTGAATGGAAGGAATCTGAACTCCATCTATAAAGACAATTATTAGAACTCAGAAATGATTTCTTTAAAATAAAAATAAGCATTTAAATTTTAACTGACTTTTTAGTTGTTTTAGGACAGTGTCTTCCTGTTTGAGAGGCTGTCCTAATAAGTGATACAGAGCCTCCTCACTACTTCTTCTGAATCAGATAATTGCCACTTTGCAAAAGCAATACAACATGCTTTATTAATTTACCAACCAGACTTTTGTCTTCTCAAAGATCTTTCATTCTATTGTTAGCTACATGATGCTTCTAAGATTTATTTTATATGAAATGTTTTTAGAATTTCCTTAGCCTAAGGGTTTTTAAGATTTTTTCCATCCACCATTCCATGAAGCAGAATTTTAGGTCTAATGCCAAAGTCCATGTTATTTCTTCTCTACATATGATGGAATTTACCCAAAAGAAATTGTCACTCCTCTACCACCCTGTCTACTGTGTGTAGCTAACAATAATGAACATCAATGCATTTTGCTACGAAGTCCACTGTAGCTTACAACACAGATAAATGGTGCTTTAACATAGTACTTCAGGAACCCCTTACTAATCTATAAAGTTCAGTACTCAGAAGGAAATGTATTTGTCATCCTAGTTATACAGTGACTACCAGAGCAGTATGAATAGCTGGGGAAGCTGAGCATTAGAGACTGAAATAAAATGCAGGAGAAGAAATCCTCAGGATATGTCTAGGGATGGAGAGAAGTGCTGAATCAGTGGCAAGGTTACAGTGAAAACTGTAACAGAGTGTAAAGAAACAGAAACACTTCAGTTTGGGATGTCCTGGAACTATTTCCTTTATGTGATGGTCGATGTTTATAATACACCACATCAGCCTTTAATCATGAATGCATTAAGAAAATAATGTATACTTTATATAAGTGATCCAGAAATCCCTGGCTTACCTCTCTGGATGTACAAACATGGCTGAGAATGCTTCTTGCAGCTCTAACAGATCAACTTTATATGTATACGGCCATATATTAAAAGACATTTTCCATCAGTCTACTATTAATTAACATTTGCTTTGCAGGATGTCTGTGTATTTCACAGCACTGCCTCTAGCTAAAAATCAACACTGACTAATTTCACCCGTACCTTATATAAGGATTCTGGGTTTTGTTGTTGTTGTTTATTGTGTTCTTAGAACTTTTTAAAAGGTATATTTTATGCCACATCTGTCTATTTAAAAACATAAATCCAAGAATATGGTGAGTATTCTACAAAAAAATTGGATTCAGCCAGGTAGCAGACAGTGACAATAAGCTCTCATGAAAACCAGCTGGCATGAGATATTCAAACACGATTGCTATTTTTGGAAAAGGATGAGTAAAGCTATTTACTGCATCAAATACTGAACTTTAATAACATTCCCCTGTGGCAGTGTGCTTTTTTACTGCTGAGTACTTAAACCAAAAAAACCCCAAAACAAAAACAACAACAAATAAAACTATCCTATTTCAACTGTCCACTTCATGCTGAGCCATATCTTGAAGTACACAGTGAATCTTTATAATAAAACCACTAATATATGAGTAGGCTGTGATTAAACATAAACTGGGCCCTACATATGAAACATAATTAAGTAGAACTCTCCCATGATCTCTGCTCCAGCTGTACCAGCCTTCTTTCACGTCTTCAGGTATCTGTTCTTTTTCCTGCCTTCTGGTCTTTGCTATTTGTCTACTACTGCCTGGAGAAAAGCAGGATTGTTTAATGATCAACCTTAGTAATTGACTGGGTTTGCTTGGCAACAAGCTACCTTATAAAGAAGGTTCTTCCTCTCTGAAGTGGGTTTATCTGAACTCAGTTTCCCACAGGACTGGGGCCTCAGGGTGCTGTGCAGGCAGCATTTTCAGCACTCTATGGATCACTTGTATTTTTTTTTTAAACATCTTTATTGCAGTATAATTGCTTTACAATGGTGTGTTAGTTTCTGCTTTATAACAAAGTGAATCAGTTATACATATACACATGTCCCCATATCTCTTCCCTCTTGCATCTCCCTCCCTCCCTCCCACCCCTCTAGGTGGTCACAAAGCACCGAGCTGGATCACTTGTATTTAAGCTCAATTGCTTTGAGCTCAAGTAGTCTTTTTCTCTGTCAGTCACAAACCACTCTCATGCTAACCTCGTAACTTGCAAGCACAGAGAAGGAGCAAGGTCCTTCTGAAAAAGCACAGCCCACAGCACTCTACACACCACTGTGTCATTCTGCAAGTTTCAGAGAGACTGGGTGACTGTGCTTCACCTGATCCTCCTGATTGCTCCATCAGTACCAGGTGGTAACAGTGGTGTTTGCCCCATGACCTTTGTACAAAATGATGCGTGTAAATAAAGATTTACCGCCACATCTTAATTCACTGTCACTCTTCGAATCCTAGCTCCAATGCTGTTTTCCAGGAAAGTTTTCCTTAATCCCCTTAGCTCATATCATGTGCTGTTTACACACTCTCAGTTCCCTACAGTTTTTGTGGGTGTGTTTATGTAGTGCTCATAATACTTTAGACATGGATGTTTATGTAAATACTTGATTAATGTTGGTTCTCCACATGCACTGTAATATCCTTGAGAGCCAGGACAGTCTGTTCTGTTCACCATTGTATACCCAGAGTTTGGCAAATATGTGTCAAATAAGTAGTTCTTAGATGAATGGATGAACAAAATAACAATTGACTAAATAAAGAAAGCATAGATATTATACGAATGTTATTATCCATTTCTTAAAGAATAAGGGGAAGAGTTATAGTTTATCTTCAAAATTTCAGTGAATATGGATTTGATAAACCATACATTAGGAAGTTATCTGACATTCATGTAGTCATCCTATAGCTACTTAGGAGTTGCCTCCCATCTGCCTGGCCCTGTCCTGGGCCCTGGGGATACAGTGGGTGAGCAACACACATAGTTCTTGATGTAGCTTACAGCTCTGTAGACAGGACAAACGAGAAATAATCATGACAGTAAATAGCCTGTCTACTTAATATTCATCTGACAAACATGATACAAGGGATACGCAGGGGTCTAAGTTGCGATATAATGAAGTGATGGCAAAGTTTATAATTGAGACTGGTGAATCCGTATAAGACCGAGTTCTGAATAGTGAGGTTGAGTGAGTCATTCTTATAAAAATGACGGTGTCAGGCGAAGTTGAAAAACAGTGTTTTGGGAATATGCATCAAGAACTTGTCAGAATCAGTGTCCCATCAGGAAAATTCATCACGTAATGGTCTTTGAAATACATTGTTTTAGTTTTATAATACCTGTCTTACACATAGCCACAATCAACCAAAGAATCTGTGAGAAATATTAGAACTGACTCTGTATACTTACACATACACCTGTAAAATCCTCATATACAATACATAAAATGAGAATTCAGTTGTTTTTATTTTCCATATTTACTGTTTTAAAACTTCTCACAGTAAATGAAGTATAATGAAGTAAGCTCTCACAATTCTGTCATAAGTAGTGGCTACTTTAATACTTCCTATTCAACTGATATAGTAGCAGAATTATGGCATATGTTTCTGCATGTATATGAGAATAAATAGTTGAGAAATAAATACAAAGGATACAGTGACATTCTATGGTTTTCTTTAGAACCAAAAAAAAAAAAAACACAAGGCAAAACTACAAACAAAAAACATGTACCAGACATTATTGTACTTTAAAAAAAATTATTTTATCTTCCCTATATTTTCAAACGGTTTACTCAAATATTTGGCACACAAGATAACAATGAATAAACACTTTAAAAATGTCAGAAGGTGGACTCACGGAGGAGGAAAGGAACAGGAAAATAGTGGAGCCTGTTTAAGTATAGATTGTATGGAGAACATAAAAGAGTGAAAGTGAACATTTCGATCAAAGGTCATTAATCAGTAACTTGGCTAAATTTGAAGAAAGTAGCACATCTTTGTTGTGGATGCTGTTGTTTGCTACCCAGATCCACCGTCAGGACTGAAGAATTTATCCCCAAGATGATGGAAAGTTTTTTGACTGATAGTCCTCAGTTTTCAACCCCTTTTAGAAAGCTTGACTCAGCTGAAGAGAGCTTAGCCCAAGGTTAAACCCCTTTCCAGGGACAGCCTGTATCCAGTGACTTTTTGACAGAGGAGCCTAAAAGCCCAGGCCCCAAACCCAAATCCAGACAACTCTGGGTCATCACAGATTCAGAGGTCACTGCTGGGCTGGTCGAGGCCTTTCTGGTACTGCAATACAGTCCAGCCTCACCCTCTACCCAATCCTGTATCTTTATTCTGCCTCCCATGGATGTTGATTCCTAAAGCACCTGCTAAGAAATTTCCCCAATGACAAACTCGGTGGCAAGTCAGCTTCCCTGGAAACCCAGCCCTGACATTCTTAGCTCCATTCTCCTAACTGCCATTGTGAACATATCAGGAAATTAAAGTACTAGTCTTCTCTTGACCTTGCCAATTTTTCCTTTGCTGACACATACCTACCCTTAGAAGACTATAAAAGATGCAAATTTGATATAAAGATATTTGTTCAAAAGTGCTGGAGTTATCCATGACAGGATAACTTTCTTATGACTATCCCTGTCTAAAAGCCCTAGATAAAATTTCGAGTAAGTGAATTTCGTTGCTATAAATTAATTTTTCTTTTTCTGCCACCTATTTTATCAATTCTTACATCTAACTGTTATGTTGTAAGCAGCATCACAAAAATCATGTGAGGGTTTTACTATCTGTCCTGAGTAAAATTTGCAATAAAACTACAAGGAAGACATTATAAGAAAGGAAAGGAATGCTAACACTGGAATTTCTTGCATCAGAGCAATTCTAATAGTGGAGCAATTTTATTTAGATGGAAAAGGCCTTCTTGATGCCCTTTGTACCACTTTAATTTGGGTGATATTTTATTACCTTAGTGCAAAAGTTCAATCTTATTAAAATGTATGCTTTTAAACTCTTATGACAGAATAATTTCTAAACAGTCCTTATTATCATTTTTTCCTTCTAGTCTGCTTATCATTACATAAATCTTATTATATTACCCAAATACTTTTCTCATTCCCATTTGCAATTCTAAAAGAAAAGGAATTACATAGGAGATGTTTAGTCAGGACCTATTACACTAGAAAATTGTCCATATGAAGATATTTTTTCACATGTGATCAGTTATATACCTTTAAATAATGTCTCTCCCTCACCTATTTGAACTCTCATAAAACAATGTTGTTCTTTTATTTTAGCCTTCACACACTACAGAAAGAACAGTCATCTACCTACTCCTTTTTCACATTTACTAAGAAAGATACATTTTGTGGATGTAGTAAAATTGGTAATAGCCACGGGCACTCCTGAATATCTAGGCAGTGCTTATCCCATGAGAAGGATCATAACTTTATGATCTTCTCCAGCATGCAAGTAGCATCCCTGATGTTGATATGCAGACTGGATAATCTGAATTTACTTGTAGTATCAGTTGAGTCTTTAAGGATTTTATCACCTGAAGTCATATGCCTTTTCAATTCTTGCATATGATTTCTTAATGCACTACAGGAACCAAGTGAAGCATTTTTCAAACTACCCACATTAAAACGTGAGCAAAACTGAATGCAAATGTATAATTTCTGGTGCATCTTTTTTTCAGTTTGGAAGGTATATACAGACTTGCCAAACTCCCATGAGACAAATTCCTGGATGTAAGACCTTTGAGCATATTCTCATTCAGCATGCATGTGTATGTAGTCTTTGAGATGAATGAAGCTGAGAGTTTGCAAAGCACTATAGGATAATACACCAGAAACCAATGCTAGGTAAACAAATTACTTAGTTGTGCATCTTTTACTCCATAATTTTCAAGGATTTGCAACCTTAACCAAAACAACTGTGTTTCAATCAATGACTCTGAGCAACATTTGTTAGGTGCTAGAAATTCTAAGAAAATACATTGTCCTCAAGGACTGAGTGCAACAGAACGAAAAATCAGGACTCAAGAATTAGAGCAGCTCTGACAAGCTCTGAGTCCTAGAAGGGAGTTGGTTTCATTGTCACTGTGGCTCATTCTTTCTCCAACTTTGCCTAAGATGGCATGAGGCGATCTGTAAGACAAAGCTAGATGGAGAAAGAATGATTGCAGTCCTTCTGTGAAGAGCATTTATATTTGCCGTTTTCCCCTTCTATTTGAAGTAGAAGGTCTTCAACTTCATTTGAGATTAATTGTTCTCAAGCCATGGTACTACTTTTGAGAAAATAGTTTCCTTGTTAGTCTTTCTTTTTGGTTATATATTTAGGAAAGGATGCTTTGGAGAAGATGACAAAGATTGAGCATACAAGTTGGAAAATGAAATTGAAGTGACAGCTAAGGTTTGTCAACACTTTTCTAAGAAATTTGCAGATTGGAGAACTGCCCTCAACTTGCAACAACTTCTTTCCTGGAGATATGCTATGGTTATCATGTGATTTATTTTCCTTTTAAAAAGAATATCTAATCTGAACAGGTGGTAGACACTGTCTCTCTTTAAAAGATTTTTCTATAAAAAATGAGGCCAAACAAGCGAGGTAACTTCTGCATCAGTCAACATTTTGTTGTTACTCTCTCCATTTCTTCTCTTAGGCAGTAAGAAGAAAATGCTACAAGATTGATAGATCCTTGCTAAGATCCTAGATTTCTTCTAACACTTATTTTTTCATCTTAAAAAGCATTAATTTAATATTATAATCCTGATATTATATGAAATATTATCTTAAAATAAAAATATTATAGCATAGTTTTAATAGTGACACAATAGATTCTGTAATTTATGTCGAGTTTACTTTACTCTTAACCAATAATACATAAATTTCACTTTTACAGTCACTGTCTAGTAGCACACCAGGTTCTCACATTTCCCATTTTCTTATTCATTACTGTAGTGCCACAACATATTTGATCTGCCGTTCCTAACAGATTGCATCTTAGATTCTCCTATACTCAAACACTTAGAGACTGAGAGACTGAAATTCCGTGAAATACTTTAATCCCATTCTCTTGATGGCCTGGCATCTATTTGGTGCTGTTTTACTCTTATTTGCAGATGTATAGCTAATTTGTTAGCTAGCTGAGTGCACAATCCTTAGTCTGATTGCTCACATAACTGCCAAAATACAAAATCAAATTTGATTAGTCTTCCAAATTATTACCCCACATAAGAGCCCTATTAATGAGGAACTCCTTATTTCCAGAGTTCTGTTCCAATGTCAGGTTTTGACAGTATTAAATTTCCTCATATTAAATCAAAATCCAGTACCATATAGTTTTACCCATTTAACCTACTTGAAGCCATTTCAGTAGTTCTGGTTAACTGAGTGCTATGGTCTGAATGTTTGTGCCTCCCTCCCCAAATTTACATGTTGAAAACCTAACGCCTCAAGGTATTGCGTTTTTGGAAAGTGATTAGGTCATGAAAGCAGAGCCCTCATGAATGAGATTAGCACCCTTATTTAAGAGGCCCCAGAGAGCTAGCACCTCCCTTCTGCCATATGAGGGTACAACAAGAAGTCTCTAACCAGAAGAGGGCCCTCAGCCAGCAGTGCTGGCACCTTGATCTTGGACTTCTAACTTCCTGTACTGTGAGAAGTAAGTTGTATGTAAGCTACCCAGTTCATGGTATTTTGTTATAGAAGCCTGAAAGACTAAAACACTGAAGGAGAATAATTTTTTCTCTACCCCCAACCCTTCACTCCTGCTTCGCTGATAAGCTACAATCTCCCAAATGTCTTGCCAGAAACACTTGCTTTTAAATTTACTTGTAGTGGCTTACCCGCTAAGACACAGAGTTTACCTCTAGCTCCATTTCTTTTCATTATTTTCCAGCAGTTGCATTGTCTGTATGGAGGTAGAAACTTCCTCCACAATAGTTCTTGTATTTCTGCATGGAATATCTTCTTCTACCATTATTTCTTCCAAACTTTCTACATCCTTATGTTTCACAGATTTCTCTTAGAAATGATACATTGTTTTATTTTTATAGTTGAATTACTTAAAGTTCTAATGCAATGGTTGCATTCTTTTCCTGTAGAAATTAATCTATATAAATTCTATATATCACATAATTCTTGTTTCTATTTGTCCCATCTGTTCTATGCTTTTCCCTTCTCTCATTTCTTATATGTGTTGGATATAAAGAGTTTATTTTAACCATTTTATTTTTCTCCTCTGGACTATTTTCAAAGTGAAACTACCTGTTTGTAATATTTACTCCTTACCCAAGAAATTACAGTCTAAGTATTTAATTTGTCAAACTCAACATTTAAGTAATATGTTTATCTTCACCTTCAATCACTTTGTGACTTAAATTTATTATTGGCATACCTTTTCTCACCTTTTAAAAAGTTTTTCTTGAAGCATAGATTATCTACAGTATTGTTTTAGTTTCAGGTGTATAGCATAGCAATTCAGTATTTTTGAAGATTATACTCTATTATAGGTTATTACAAGATAATGGTATAAATCCCTGTGCTATACAATACATTATTGTTTCTTATTTTATAAATATAAGCTTGTATCTGTTAAACTCATACTCCTAATTTTTCCCTCCTCCCTCTCCTCTTCCCTTTGATAACCACAAGTTTGTTTTTGTATCTGTGAGTCTGTTTCTGTATCACATATACATTCAATAGTATTATTTTTTTAGATTCTACCTATAAGTGATGGAGTATTTGTCTTTCGCTGACTTATTTCACAAAGCATAGTATTCTCTAAGTCTATTTATGTTGCTGCAAATGGCAGTATTTCATTCTTTTTTATACCTGAGTAATATTCCATTGTGTATATATGCCACCTCTTCTTAATCCAGTTGTCTATTGATAGGCACTAGGGTTACTTGCATGTCTTGGCTATTGTAAGTAGTGCTGCTATGAACATTGGGGTGTATGTACCTTTTAAAATCAGTGTTTCTGATTTTTTTCTGGATCTACACCCAGGAGTGGAATTGCCGGATCATATGGTAGTTCTATTTTTAGTTTTTTGAGGAACCCCCATACTATTTTCCACAGTAGTTACTCCAATTTACATTCCCACCAACAATATATGAAGGTTTCCTTTTCTCCACATCCACCAACAATTGCTACTTGTAGACTTTTGATGATGGCCATCTGACAAGTGTGAGGTTTAACCTCATTGTGGTTTTGATTTGCATTTCTCTAATAATTAGTAATGTTGAGTATCAGTTCACGTGCCTGTTGGCCATCTGTATGTCTCCTTTGGAGAAATGTATATTCAGATCTTTTGCTCACTTTTTGATTGGCTTGTATGTTGTTTTTTTTTTTTTGATATTGAGTTTTATGATCTGTTTGTATATTTTGTATATTAAGCCCTTGTCAGTCACACCACTTGCAATTTTTTTCCCCATTTCATAGGTTGTCTTTTCATTTTGTCAATTTCATTTGCTGTGCAAAAGATTTTAAGTTGAATTGGGTCCCATTTGTTTAGTTTTGCTTTTATTTATTTTGCCTTAGAAGACTTGGTATCAGGGTAATGGTGGCCTAGTAGAATGAAATTGGGAGTGTTCTGCCCGCTTCAATTTGTTGTAATAGTTTGAGGATAGGTATTAGCTCTTCTTTATTTGTTTGGTGAAATTACCCTGTGAAGCCATCAGATTGTGGCATGTTAGTCAAGGGAGTTCAAGCAGCTGGGTTGCCGTCAGAGATCTGGGATACTCTGGGGCGCTGTTTGTGTAGGCACCAACAGTGGCTGCCAACACTGTACCTGGACCACCCCCTAGGCCCCCAGGTTACCTCTGTGTCCCTAGATGGAGTCTTTTCCCAGGTCCTGGCTGCCCTAGGTCCAGTGTGAAGCTGTGGCGTGGAGTGAGCGGGGACAGGACGTTCACTCAGCTCATATCAGGGAGTGTGGAGAGGTGGCAGCCACTAGGGCAGACCTCTCTCTGTCTTGTCTGGTGGCGAGCCAGCACCTGCTTACTCCTCACTAGTGGAGTCTACGTTTCTCCAGCCTTTCTATCTGTCCCAGTGGTTCTCCAAGCAGGTGCAAGTGAGGTTGTCTCCTCTGCAGAGAACCTCAGGACTGGGACACCCAGTTTGTGGCTCGAACTGCTCTCTCTCCAGGGTGAATTCCCCACCCTGCAAACTCCATCTTCCTCTTAGTCACCACCCCCACCCAGGGGCACAGGTCCTGACCTGATGCTTTTTCTTCCCGTCCGGCCTGATTATGTGGGTATCTTGCTTGCAGCCTTGGTTGTATAGGAGTTCTGCTGCCAGTTTCCAGTTAGTTTTCCATGAGAATTTTTCCACAAGTGGATGTATTTTTGACATATTTGTGGAGGGAGGTGAGCTCCACATCCTCTTACTCTGCCATCTTTGTCCTCCTCTTGCCATAACTTTTCATTTTATATTGTATTTTTTAAAATTTTTATTTCTATAATACATTCTTATATTTTCAAATAGTCAATGCTTAATTAGTTTTACTTCAATTTTACCACTTACTTTTCCCTTCAGCCCTTCTTAAATCTTCCAGTTACGATGAAAACATAGCCTTTTTTTGACAACTTAAGTGAGGATTTCTTTTTACTGAAGTATAGTTGATTTACAACGTTGTGTTTGTTTCAGGTGTACAACACAGTGATTCAGTTCTATATATATATATATATATATATGTATATATATATATATGTATATATATATATGTATATATATATATATAATTTATTTTTCAGATTCTTTTCCCTTATAGGTTTTTACAAAATATTGAATATAGTTCCCTGTGCTATACAGTAGGTCCTTGTTGGTTATCTATTTTATATATAGTAGTGTGTGTATGTTAATCCCAAACTCCTAATTTATCCCTCCCAACTCTGGTAACCATAAGTTTGCTTTCTATGTCTGTGAATCTATTTCTGTTTTGTAAATAAGTTCATTCATATCTTTTTAAAATATATATTCCAAATATAAGTGATATCATATGATATTTGTCTTTCTCTGGCTTATTTGAAAATACAGCCCTAAAAATTCTTTAGCATGGTTTACTTTGTATTCGGGAAGAGTTTTATCTTGGCCATATTCTTAATATATCTTTGCCAGGAATTGATTTATTGCTTTATGGTCTATTTCAACACAGAAGAAAAGATAATTCCTCTGTCTTCTGGCTTCAACTCTTGCTACTGAGAAGTCAGCTTTCAGTCTGAATGTTGCTTTTTCAAGGAAGATATTCTTTTTTTCACTATTTTAGCTACTTCTAAGATGATCATTTTGTCTTTTATAGTTTGAAGTTTTACTAAAATGTGTCTGGGTCTATTTTCTTATATTTATCCTGCTTCAGATATTCTTTCTGCCTTAGTCTGTTTGTCCTGCTATAATAAAAATAGCAAAAGCTAGGTGGCTTATAATCAACACTTATTTATTTTACTTCTTTTCACTGTAGCCTCACAGAGCAGAAGGGGCAAAGGAACTCTCTCAAACCTTTCTTATAAGGGCATAGATCTTATTCATGAGGGCACTGCCCTCATGACCTAATTTTCTCCCAATGGCCCTACTTCTATACTATCACCCTTAGGGATTAGGTTACAGAATATGAATTTTGGAGGACCCAAACATTGGAACCATAGCAATTCTTTTGATTATGTAATGTGTGGATTGATATCTTTCATAAGTTCTGAAAAATTCTCAGCTAAGATCTTTTCTAATATGGTTTTCCCCAGTCACTCTATTGTCTCCTCCTGGAACTATGATAAGATACATATTTGGTGCATATTATATTTACATCTCTTATAGTTGCCTCATATTTTGCATCTTTTTCTTTGCTATATTATGATTATTTTTTCTGTCAATTCTCTGTTAGATCTAGTATAATATAAAAGTTATCTGTTGACCTACTCAAAATGGGTAACTGAAGAGTGTTAAATGAAGGGGTGGTTTACAAAGTACAAATAGGATTAAGGAAAGCCAGTAAGGGATGGTAAAATACCCCTGGCTTAGCAGCATCAGGAAGCACCTGCCACCCCTAGTCCTGAAGGAGGAAGTGGAGTGAGTTATAATAATCCATCAAGACCCAGAGCTATTAGGGAGGGGGCTGCCCTGGTCCAGCAGGAAAAGAGCCAGGGGGCTAAATCTCAACTTGCCTCTTCTACCCCAAATTTTATCTTCTAATGATCTTCTGATGATCTCCTAATGGCCAAACCCAACTTGAAGACATGGGGGCAATGAAGCCTGGAACATAGATTAGGATGGAGAATACATTTGAAAGGGTAAAAGTTTCTGCTGAAAAATCTGCTGATAGTCTTTTGGAGGTTCACTTGTACATAAGTTGTTTTTCTCTTGCTGCTTTTAAGATTCTCTCCTTCTCTTTCACTTGTTGACATTTTAATTATAATGTATCTTGCTGTATGTCTCTGTAGATTCCTCTTATATGGAACTCTCTGAGCTTCCTGGACATAAATGTCTTTTTCCTTTTCCGTGTTAGGGAAGTTTTCAGCCATTATTTCTTCAAATATGTTATCTGCCCCATTATCTCTCTCTTTTCCTTCTGGGACCCTTATAGTTTGAATGTTGATCCACTTGATATTGTCCCATCAAGTCCCTTAAGCTACCCATATTCACTTTCTAAAAATTATTTTTTTCTTATTATTGCTTTGATTGGGTGAGTTTCACTGCCCCATCTTTAAGTTCACTGATTCTTTTTTTTTTCCTTCTTCATCTGTCTGTTGTTGAATCCATCTAGTGTATTTTTCAGTTCAGTAATTATATTTTTCAGCTCTGACATCTATTTGATACTCTCTTATATTTTCTATCTCTTTTTGAAGTTCTCACTGTGCTCATCCATTCTTCTCCTAAATTTGGTAAGCATCTTTAAGGCTGTCAGTTTTAACTCTTTATCAAGTATTTCACTTATCTCCATTTCTTTAAGGTTTTCTTCTGAGGTTTTATCTTCTTTCATTTGGATCAAATTCCTCTGTTTCTTTATTTCCCTTTACTCTCTTGGTTTCTATGCATTAGTTAAAATAAGTACCTCCTCCTGTTTTGAAGAAAAGGCCTGTGTAAGAGATGAATTATATTGTTCAACCCTGTCATAGTTGTTGGTTGTTCCTCCAATCTTTGTGATTGTCCAAGCACCCTATTTTATTTTTATGGCTCCCAGTAATTGAGGGGGTACTGAGACCTGTGAGTGTCCCAAATGGGAGGATATTAGTCAGCACCTAGATTCAGGCTGATTGGAAGCTGGATCCTCATGCAGCAGCTTTCAATGTATAGAGATAATACAGTACTGTAGGACAACAAGCATAAGCCCCACCGGCCACCAGAGCCAGGCAATGTAGAGGTGTAGCTTGGAAACAGCCACAAAAATCAGAGCACCATAAAAAAGGGTAAAAGCTCCTTTCAAGGTGGTACCAGTGGGCTGGAGCATGGTGGAAGGAGAACACAAAAATTGTGTCCACTGGCCTCTGTTCCATGAGAACACCTTCATAGGCCACAGATGTGTGCCAAACCAGATGTCTGCCCTTCTGGCCAAAGCACCTAGACAAGCAAATAGGCCTCTTTCACAGAAAACCTGGGAATATGTTTCAGTCTTCTATCTATGCAGCGTCCTCAGGTGTTAACCAATCATGAACTGTCTCTCTGATTGCTACAGTCCTTGGGTCCCAGGAACACAAGATCCTTTGGCCTTTAGAGCCAAGTGATCAAGGGTGTTCCCTGGGCAGCAGCCACAAAAACTAGGGCACCAGATGCATGTAAAAGCTCACTGCTAGGAGACACCAGTGCTGTGGAGTGTGGCAGAGGGAGAGTGTGAAGATAGACCTGGCACTTCTGAGGTGTCTGGAAAGGATTGGCTCTTAGATCTGTATTTAATTAGAAACCTTCTCCCCAGGCCACAGCTATGAAGATAAGCTAATAGGCCTCTTTCTTGTAAAATCTGGCCCTTGAGACTTTTGCCTCTTGCTGTCCTCTGAAGGTGATAATCACTTAGGACCTCTTTCTCCTTGGTTGCTACCATGTGTGACTCTGGAGCATAAGCCCCATTGGCCACAGAGCCAGGCAATCTAGTGACGTCTCCTGGATGGCAGCCACAAAAATCAGATAACTAGAGGTGGTTACAACCTTCTTTCTGGGAGATATCGTTGAGCTGGAGTATAAAGACGGTGCCTACTGACTGGCATGAGGCAGAGAGAGTGAAAAGATGGCTCATGCCAGCCTTCATCCCTGGAGAGTATCCCAGCAGGCCCTTAGATGTGTGTTAAGTTACATACCTACCCCTCAGGCTGATGCTTTAAGATAAGCAAATAAGGCTTGTTCACATAAAGTTTGGGTGCGATTAATTGACAGCCTTCGTACTGGTCCCTGGGATGGGTGAGACCAAAGTGCAAGCCCTTTAAGAGCCACTTCTCAGTGTGCTATAGCCTTGTGGGTCTCATGGATGTGAGCCCCAGTGGTTTTCAAAATTAATGTTTCTGGTCTCATCTCTCAGGTGCAGGTCTTAAAAGGTGGGGTTCTTGATGTGGGGTTCAAACCCTTCACTCCTTAGGGAGAAGCTCCAGGTTTTTAGTTCCCTCTCGATTGTAGGTTGCAGTTCCAGGGTTGGGTATTATGGTGAGATTGTGTCTCAGCCTCTGCTACCCATTTTGATGTTTTTGTTTGTTTGTTTGTTTGTTTGTTTTCTCATTTGCCCAATATATAGGAATCACTCACCTAGTGTTTACAGTTTTTTCCAGAGTAAAGTTTTGTATATGTAGTTGTTGATTCAATGTGTCCATGGGAAGGGGTGAGGTCAGGATCATCCTATGTCACCATCTTGAACTAGACACCTATAGGTTAATTAAATCAGAAAATTATCTTAATTATCTTGTATTAACTTTTCAATAATAGCAATATTAAGATTTTCCCAATTTATAGTTCTTTTAGCTTTGACAGTCTGCTTGGCAATGCTTATTGTTAAGTTGCTAAAAGTACTCACTATTTAAAAGCTCCTGGGCCATGTTTTTACATAATTAAAAAGAGATGGGTTGGTGAAATATTGATTAGACTTTTTGACTCACAAGTATAACTATTTCCCCAGTGTACACTATTCCACCCTTTTATCGAAGGTTTTCCAGTATTTTTAGGATTCCTCAGATGAAATAAATTTGAGAAAGAAAACATTTGGAGAGTGCTTTTAACCCACATGTATTTTTCACTATTGAAATTGATCGTTAGCCCTTGTGTAAGTTCTTTTCATTGAAATAGTTCCATAATTCTATGGATAAGAAATATCCATCTCTGTTGTCTACTTAAAAAAATTCAGCCTTATTTCAGTGGGACATTAATAAAATGGAAAAATTTCACTCTATCTCTTTATTTTTTATATTTGATCCAGTCCGTCCCATTGGAATTACAATACATATTCCATTTTAAAGAATTAACCTCGTTATACTTGACATCTTCAAATCTAAAATACAAGCAGACAAACAAAAATAACTACCAAAGAACAAGTATGGCATCAGGACAGGAATCCCAAGGATGCTTCACACTTATTTGAAGTTGTTACTTATGAGAATAACTTTGCTAATGCTTCCATCTGATAAGTTTCTTCAGCTGTGTGTTGAATTCTCTCTTGAGAATTATGAAGAAGCTTGTATAGAACAATGAGTGTCAAACTTGGCCCCAAGCTGCTTCTTCCTAACTAAGGTTTTGGTCCCTGAAATCACCATAGCTCCTTTACATACTAGGTTTTCAAATAATATTTCATATCAAAATTTTGAAAACAATAACTGTAGGATGGATATTGTCATTTGAATCACCTACCTATTAGGATACAAGTGACAGGAACTGTAATTAACATTCCTACGCAATGAATTTGAGATATATATTTTATTAAAAATTAGAGTAGATTTTTCAAATAAATTGTTATTAGTGCAGTGAACTCTGTTGTATACTTAATTCTAAATCAGGTGTGAAAATCTAGTTTCAAATTTTTTTATTCAAAAGGTATCCATCAAATAATGCTATGAAAGATACAGTATGAAATATGATTAACACATTTTCTAATGTATTGCTTTGTCAATATAGTATTAGTAGAGATAATCTGTGTTAATTACCTGCCTGGCTTAATCTATGCTAATAGCTAATGTAGGCTATTTAGAATTCATATAAAATCTTAGGGTTAACTCTTATCTATACAATTTTTTGCATACGTTAAATACATTGGATTAGTGTCAAATCACTTTATTCTCTCATTTCCTCCTTCCCTCTATCTTTTCCTTCCTCCTATTGTTCAGCAGACATTTATCAAGTACCTTCTATTGTTGATGTAGGAAGTACCTAACATATAATAAAAAAATGAGAATATCTAGATATTAATTGTGGCCATATTTACAATAAAAACTGCTTACAGTATATGTGTAGATTGGTTAACATATACAAACAGGCAAAAATAAGATCTTTTTTAGATGTCCTAACTTAATATTTATATTACTTATATTCTGAAAAGTAGAAGAAGTAGAAATTCCCAAAATGTATCCTCAACTAAAGAATCATATCATCAACATCACCTCTACATTTTATTCACTGTTTACTATTTATCAGGAATTGAGTTACAGTGTTAACATGCATATTCTTATTTAATGTTCATGATAACTCTGTGAGGTACATACTATACAGTCCTATTTTAACAATGAATAAATGGATGGAAAGATAGTTGAGTATCTTGCTTTGTACCTGTTTCCACATCATATAAGTGGCATAGTGACCATTTGAGTCTAATCAGTCTGACACCAGAGTCTCTGTCCTTGAGACTGCATTATACTTCTTCATGCTTGGGTAATATAGAAACTTAATTTCTCATTCATTTACCCAAGTACCTTTCAGTCTGTTTGCATTATTTCTTTGATGCTCTGTTGCGTATACTTTTAATGGAAATATGTTTTGCATACCTTTAGGAGACACACGTGTTTAACATGATAAGCTGCTTCTTGGTTCTTTTATCATAAAATTTCTTCAGAAGCCTCTACCACTGCCCTTGCCAGATTTATAATTAAAATGAAACATTGAGCTGCTACAAAAATTGGTTATTACAGTACAATTTTTAAAGCTGACATTTTTCAAATTATTTTGGTACTCCCAGTTTTCTTTACATTCAGAACATCTCATTTTGGCTGGAGGCCAGGGTTTTCTTTTCAACCAAGAAAGAAAAAACATTTATTGAAAAAAACTACAGAAACCCCTCAAATAGTGTTTTATTTTTCTACATTACGTGTGATTTTGGCCTTCTTTTTCTTTTCTTGACTGTTAACTCTTTTTAGTGCTCAGATTTTCTATGGAAATTCCTCTTTCCTATCTTACCCTCTCTCTTTCCTCTTCTTTGTTCTTTTTTTTTCTTTTTTTTTTTTTACATCTTTATTGGAGTATAATAGCTTTACAATGGTGTGTTAGTTTCTGCTTTATAACAAAGTGAATCATACATATGTCCCCATATCTCTTCCCTCTTGCATCTGGCTCCCTCCCACCCTCCCTATCCCACCCCTCTAGGTGGTCACAAAGCACGGAGCTGATCTCCCTGTGCTATGCGGCTGCTTCCCACTAGCTATCTGTTTTACGTTTAGTAATGTTCTTATACATAAACTGTTTTTCTTTACCTTCAGAAAATAGTTCTTGAAGAGTTGGCTATATTGTCTTTCAGTGTTTGCTACTGGTTTACCCTGGATAACAATGAGTACTGAACTGGTACTTCAAACTTTTTTGGATAAGTTATTCTGATTTCTTTCCCTGTACTCAGTGTTAAATAAACTATGTTCTTTTTGCAGCTCCAGGACATTCATAGTCAATGCATATTACTCTTCAGTCTTAAGACATGGTCTCAACTCTAAATGTTTTTAAAGTAAGATTTATTTATTTTGTTTCTCTATAATTAGAACATTTTTATGAGTAGCAAACTCACTAAGGTTAGTGTGTGTCTAAGGAAGTCGTGTTATATTTTAGTCTAGTCTGGTAATTTAGTTTGTTTCTTTAGACACCTTAGGTTTTACTTGCTTGACCCAGATGACTTCTTTCATAGTTTTCTGGTCTACGCATCTTCATTTCTCTTCTGGATGCATATCCATGAGTTTTCTAATATGACCTCAGTAGTGGAGAGTAGTAGCAGATGGAGTGTTTAAATTCATGGGGAAAGGCCTGGTCCTTTTTTGGTCCATTCTGATATGGAGCGACAAACCTGATCTAATTATACTTATGATTGATCACTGATCTGGGATTGACACCACCCATGGGCAAAGGTTGCAGAACCTGAGATGCAGTATATTTCTTTCTGTCTTTTCAGTGAAGGCTCTGTCATCTCCTCTGACAACTTGGCCTCATCTCAGCCACTTTATTGTCACAGTATAGATGACCTCAGGCAAGCATGCATGCCTGACATCTCCTCAGAGGCAGGTCGAATCTTGCAGGACCTCTCAGGGCAGGGAATACTATGGAGAAGTGGGAATTGGGGGCTTTTTCCCAGAAGTGAAATGTGAAGCAGGGCAATATTTAACCTTAATAATTAATTTTTTTCAAATGTATGTACAAATTTTAAAAACCAATACATTTGTTATGGAAAAAAAAACTACTTCAGTGGACTTCAGATGCTTAAATATTTCTGAAGGACCATTATTTAAGATAACTAAAGATTTCAGTTTTATAACTGAATCTAGCTACAAATGTCAAGTGATTTAGGAGGTAAGAAAATTACATTGTTTGGACAATTAAGGTTAGACTTACTGAGAGAATTCAGGTTTTTCTTTTTATTAGGATTATCCTTTTTTCTGCATTGAAAAGCTCTAGAATGTAGTGGTTTAGAGCAATATCTCTTTCTGAATTCAAATTCTGACTCTTTCATTTAGTAGCTGTGTGATCTTGAGAATATTAGTTAAGCTCTTATTCTCAGCTTCTTTGCCAAAAAAAGGACATAATAAAAACACATACCTCACAGAGTAACTTAGAATAAAGAAAAAGACAAGTAATCTCCTGTAATAATAATAATAAATTATTAATAATAATAATAATTAATAGAAGTTAATAATAAATGTGGCTACAAGTATTAAAAATTTTATGCACTTATATTACTAGCATATAGTATTGTTTCTAAATTTCAAAACTCACATTTATGAAAACACTCCATAGATTATTCTATAATAAGTTCTTACTAATGATATTGTTTATATTAATGTATTACATTCCATTTCTCTCATCATGAAGAAATTATTGAAAGTGTCAGCACAAAAATCACATGAATCTCTGAAAGAGATTATGTGAAGAGATTCATGAAAATATAAAAGGACCCTAATTCAGTTTATGCATTGCTAAGAACCCAAAAGTAGAAAATAAAGGAAATCATTTTGAATATGTCCATTTTCCTCTATCTTCATCACCATAACCATCATCCTAGTCCAGCACCAGGCTCTCTTGCTGGTACTGTTATTTTCTAATTTTCTAAGTTACTTACTTTTGTCCATTGTAGCCTCTCTTCCAAGTTGTCCCACACATTCAGTAACAGTGATTGCTTCAAAACAGCAAATTTGATCTTGTTTGCTCTGTTTTAAACTCTTATATGGCTCCCTATTACATTGAATGAAAACAAAACTTAGTGTCATGTCACTGAAGAACATGAGAATAAAATCCCATATTCTTACTATGATCTGAAAGCCCCTACATGCTCTGCACCCTAAATCTATCTGGGTTCACATCCTATTGTTATTACTCAATAACTTATCTCCATCATACTAGACTTTATGCTAATCTCAGGAAAAACAAGTAGTCTTCTACTTTTAGGTGTTTGTGCTTTCTCTATATTATCTTCCCTCAAATAATTTCGTGCCTCACTTCATTCGTGGTGCTCCTTTTACCTCCACAAAGAGAAATCTCCTACCCACCCTATCTAAAAGTATACTTCGTATCACTATTTTCTTGCCCTATGTTATTATTCATTACAGAATATTTACCTACCTATGACAAATAATATTATATGTCTGTATATTTATGTTTTTTCATTCATGCCTCCACACTAGAATATACATTGTATAAGAATAGAGTCATCCTTGAAGAATACCAGGTACATAAATATATACTGAATAAGTAAATAGTAAGTGTTCAGAACATATTTGGTTAATAAATATATTCAGGATTGCAGGAATTCTACCTCCAGCCATGTTTGTATCAAACAAAGTCTCTTATAATGCATAACTGGAAAATCTGAGTAATGTTTAATAAATATTCCCTAAAAGAATAGATCTACCAATGCACTGAAAATATGAGGGATCCATGATCAAAGAGAGAAACAAAGAACAGAAGTGACTACAATATTCTGGGTAGATTTTTACCTTGAAGTGAAACCATTTCTAAGCTAAAGCATCCAGGTATAGAAGCCAAGTAGCTGAAATTATCTGAAACACAAAATCAAGTGATGAAGAAGCCCCATGGAAAAGATTAGAGAGACAGAGAACCAAGTGGAAACTCATGACTGAGATATGGACAGACTGAGTAGAGTTGTAAGCAATTTTATTGAGGTAGGAGTAAAGAGAATGCGAGAGTAAGTAGCCCAGGAATACATCACCGACTGTCAATTGAGATGCCTGAAGGTTAATATGGCTACTTATACTAACATGAGTAAATATTATCCAATGATAGACCACTTTTCAAATACTAAATCCTTACTTCAAATCAGTATATTGGTGGACTAGGTCAAAATGATATGCCTCTAGTCTATACATATGCTAATAGCAAAAGAAAATCCTCTCTCAAGTAAGACAGTATCATCTATACTTTCAAATTATCTATCCAACATTTATAATGCCTGACATTTAATCAAAAATTGGCATTCTAGTATGTAAGAGAAAATAAGTATAAATCAAGTGAAGGAAACACATTAGAAATAGACCCACAAGAAATACAGTATTTTAAGTTTTAGAAATATACTTACATATGTTCAGTTTAAAGGGTCCAAAGAGACTAAAAGTCTATAAAAATTATCAAATGAAATTATTCAATAAAACCATAATAAATAAAATTGAGAATCCAAAAGATAGATTTTGCAGCAGATTAAATAGAGCTGAAGACAAGAGATTGTACTGGAAGACAGTTCAGTAGAAAATTTCCAACCTGTATCAGAGAAATTAAATAATGATAATACAGATTTTTTAAAAGACTTTATTTTTTAGAGTAGTTTAAGTTTACAACATAAATTGAGAGGAAAGTACAGAGATTTCTCATATACCCCCTGCCTCCACACATCTATGAACACCCACATTATCAACATCATTTACCAGATCATGTTATCAAGGATGACTTTACATTAATATGTCATAATCACCCAATGCCCATAGTTTACCTTAGGGTTCACTCTTGGTGTTGTACATACTATGCATTTGGACAGATGTATAATGACATAGAACCATTATTATAATATCATACAGAATATTTTCACTGCACTGAAAAGCTGCTGTGTTCTGCTATTCATCTTCTCACCCCCAACCTAGCAACCACTGATCTTTTTATTATCTCCTTAGTTTTGCTTTTTCCAGAACGTCTTATGGTTAGAATTATATAGTATGTAGGCTTTTCAGATTGGCTTCTTTCATTTAGTAGTATGCACTTAAGATTCCTCCATGTCTATTCATGGCTTGAAAGCTCATTTCTTTTTAGCACTAGATAAGGTTGTATTGTCTGGATGTACCACAGTCTATTTATCTATTTTCCTACTGAAGGACATCTTGGTTGCATCTAAGATTTGACAGTTATGATTAAAACTGCTATAAACAGCTCTGTGCAGACTTTTGTGTAGACTTAAGTTCTTGTCTCCTGTGGGTAAATACCAAGGAGCATGATTACTGGATCATATATTAAGAGGATGTTTAGTTTTGTAAGAAGCTACCAACCCGTCATCCAAAGTGGCTGTACCATTTTACATTCCCACCAGCAATGCATAGGTGTTCCTGTTGCTCCACATCCTCACCAGCATTTGGTGTGGTCGGTGTTGTGAATTTTGGCCGTTCTAATAGGTGTGTAGTGGTATCTCATTGTTGTCTTATTTAAAATACAGATTTTAAGTGACATATATGACAGTTAAAAGGTTTAGCAGGTGTGTTATTTGGATATTAGAAGGAAATAACAGAAGATGGGACAGACATAATAAATAAGGAAATACTAGCTAAGATTATTTCAAACTGGTAAAATTCATCAACTCAAATATTCAGGAAATGTTGTGGATCTCAAATAGGATAAACACAAATTAATTATATGGAAACATATTATTATAAAAACAGCTGATAACCACACACAAGGAGTAAAAATGAAAATGACAGCTGAAATCTCAATAGAAATAATGAATGTCTATTCAGAATAATATACCTGTCAAAATATAATATCTAAAAGTAAAGGTGTAATAAGCGTGTTTTCAGACAAAAATTCGTAAAATTCATCACTAGAAGACCCAACTTGAAGAAACCCAACAGAAAGTACTTCAGATAAGTTGAGAAAGATCCCAGACTAAAGCCCAGTATGCGCGAAGAAATGAAAATTGAAAGGGGATCATCTAACTGATTAACTGAGCATTAATTATTCATTAACTGAGCATTAATTGTTCAAAGCAGTACTAGTATCTTAGTTTAAAATATATGTATTACTAAAATGCACGGGAACAACAATAAAACAATAGGCAATAGGGACGTAGTTGTAGTTTGTGCTAAAACCACAAAACACTTCATTTATTTTAGATCTATTAAGACATGTATATAAATGTAATCTCAAGGATAAGCACTAAATTAATAGTTTAAAAATGTATATCAAAAGAAATCTATAAGGGCAAACATGCATAAGTGAAAGATACTTGATTAATCTGAAGAAAGGCCCCCCAAAATGAGAGAAATGGACTATAAAGTAATTAAGGAAGATAAGCCAATCACAGAAGTATGAATACTATATGCTCTCACATATATATAAGGTGAGATATCTAAAATATTCAAACTCATAAAAGCAGAGAGTAGAATGGTGATTTCTAGAGTCTAGAGGAAGGGAGAAATGGAAAATTGTTGTTCAAGAGGTATAAAGTTTCAGTTATACAAGATGAATAAATTCTAGAGGTCAGCTGTAAAACATAGTGCCTATGGTTAACAATACTGTATTATACACTAAAAACTTGTTGAGAGGAAAGAGCTCACGTGTGAAGGGCTCTTATCACAATAAAAATAATTTCTCTAAGAAATTGCCTTTATTTGGAGAGCAAAATGACTACTGTGATTTGAAAAAGCAGTTAAATAGACATTAGTTCTGTATTATTTCATCTTGTGTGGCTTTTGTTTGACTACATATTATTATGATGATTTTTACTTCACTGCTATTGTAATAAGAGCACAACTCTTTATGTAAGTGTTTTTTTCTTGATGTAAAGTGTTCTTCTGGAGGTTGAGAAAAGGAACACAATAGCATGTTTTACAGGTATATGCATTAGCAGCATTTAAGTATTTTGAAGTTTAGAGAAAAATAATCGTCTAAAATATTCAATATAGAAAGTAGAGTTTTAATAAACAATTTTGATTTAAATATCAGAGTTTCAGTGACAACAACAATCAGTGTGTTTATTTACAAAGAAAATTATTAAAATAGTGTGTTATATGTAATATTCTCACTTGGTGAAATGTTATTTTATGAAAAGTCACAGATCTAATAATTTCATAATAGCCAGCATTAATATTTAGTTAAAGCCTTAATGATACTATTTCTTGAACTGAAAAATAAATTTTCTATGATGAAACACCCATACCCATCCAAGTGCTAAATGTATTGAAATAGAGATTATTGTTAATCATGCTCCTGACCACATGCCTTAAAAATCAGAAAAGGAAGAAGTGGGACATGTGGAATAATCTCTTATATTTTAGCTCCACTTATTCTGTAAGCATTAAATTATCAATTCTGCACTTTATCTTGTGTTCATTCAGTGGTTCTTGATCTATCTTGGCTTTTGAAATTACACTATTTTTACATCTTTGTCTAACTATGTATATCTCTTCCAAAGCAAAAATCTATTATAAATTTCAGAAGTGAGTTAAAGTGCTATGACAGTATTAATTTAACATGTGCTGTTTATTTAAGAGCACTTTCTGTTACTGCTAAGAGATTATCCCTCACATATTTTTCTCTCTTAATCTGATGATACACAAGCAGATGATTTTTCTTCCTAATATATCTCATAATTTATATTCATCATATGTTATTCCATGAGACAACTATTCGGTTATTTTACACTTATCTTTTGTCTTCCTACTAGGAAGTAAACTGTAAGCTGCATTGTAGCCAGATATTTATTGAAAATTACATATATATATATATATATATATATATGATACATCTGATATTTATATGACAGCAAGAATATATATATATAAAGAGTGAAACAAGACAGTTGGGACTTGCTCTATTTCCTGAAACTAAGTTTTGAAGCTCTTTGTCTTTTCTGAAAATATCGCCTATAAAAATCATTTGTACCCCCTGGAGTTTTCTTTCTTGGAAAGCTTGTAACTATACATTCAAAGTCTTTAGTAGATACAGAAATACATTTACATATATATTTACACATATATCTTCCTGAATCATTCAAAAAATTAGTACAATTCATGTAGTTGTCAAATTTATGATTATAAAGTTATTGGTAGTATAAATTATCCTATAATATTTTAAGTATTTGTAGTGATGTCATTTGTCTCATTTCTGTTATTGGTCATTTGTGTCTCCTTTATTATGATCACCCTGATTATAAATTTATAAATCTTATTGACATCAAAGAACCAATTTTTGTGGTGTGGATATTCAATTTTTTATTGTCTTTTATTACTTTAGTTTCCAGCCTTATGTTTTTTCCCTTTATTCTGCTGGATTAGGTTTTATTCAGTTTCTTAAGGTAGTATCTGTAGTCATTGACTTGAGACTTTACTTTTTTTTTCCAATATAAGCATTTTGTGCTATGAATTTTTCTTTTCTAAGCATGGCTTTAACTGCATTCCACAAATTTTGGTGCATGGTATTTTCATTTTCACTTAGTAATTTCCCTTGATATTTCTGCATTCACCCTAATCTTTTGTTAGTTTTCTTAGAGTAATTTAAAAAGAAAAAATATAAATTTAATTTTACCTACATTTCCTACATTTATTTCATTTTCAATTCTCTTTTTATTTGTAGTTGTTCAGATCTAGGCTTCTGTCTGGTATCATATTATTTTTAACTGAATAACTTTATTTCTGTAGTTTGGTGACAATGGATTTTCTCAATTGTTGTTATCATATAGTCTTAATTCTCCATATGATATTTTGGGCATAGAATTATAAATTAAAAATTTCTTTTAACACTGTAAAATTGTCACTTTATTGCCTTTTGGTGTGTCTGATATATAAGTCATACATACAAAAATCAACTCAAAATGGATTTAAGACTTAAATGTAAGATCTGAAACTAAAAATACTAGAGGAAAACACAGAATAAAATTTTCATGGCACTAATCTTGGCAGTGATTTCATGGATATGACACAAAAAGCACAGGCAACCAAATAAAATATAGATAAGTGAGACTATATCAAATTAAAAGGCTTTTGCACAAGAAACAACAGCATGGAAAAGCAACCTAAATATCAGAGAAACTATTTACAAAGCATGTATCTGATAAAGAGTTCATTTCCAAACTATATAAGAAACTCCTACAACTCAATAGCAAAAAACCAAAATAACTGAATTTTAAAAAGGTCAAAGGAACTAAATAGACATTACTTCAAAGAAGACATACAAATGACCAGTAGGTGTATGAAAAGATGCTCAACATCACTAATCATCATGGAGATGCAAAACAGAACTAACATGAGACGTTATCCCATACCTATTAGAATAGCTATTATCAAGAAAGCAAAAGAACGTGTCAGTGAGGGCAGAGAAATTAGAACCCTTACATATATTGTTGGTGGAAATGTAAAATGGTTCAGTCACTGTGGGAAAAAAGTATGCAGTTTGTGAAAAAATAGAAACACCATATGATCCAGCAATCACACTCCTGGGTATGTATCCAAAAACATTACAATTATAATCCCAAAACAAATCTGTGCTACCATGCTTATTGCAGCATATTAACAATAACAATGGACTTCCCTGGTGGCGCAGTGGTTAAGAATCCACCTGCCAATGCAGGGGACACATGTCTAGCCCTGGTCCGGGAAGATCCCACATGCCATGGAGCAACTAAGCCAGTGCGCCACAACTTCTGAAGCCCATGCATCTAGAGCCCGTGCTCTGCAACAAGAGAAGCCACTGCAATGAGAAGCCTGCGCACCGCAACGAAGAGTAGCCCCCGCTCACCACAACTAGAGAAAGCCCGCATGCAGCAATGAAGACCCAACGCAGCCAAAAATAAAAAAGTAAATTTATTAAAAAACAAAACAAAACAATAACCATGATGTGGAAAGAATCCAAATGCCCAATGACAGATGAATGGCTAAAGAAAACATAGTATATACATACAATGGAGCATATTTCCGCCATAAACATAAGGAAATCTTGCCATTTGCAACAACATGGATGGATCTGGAAGGCATTATGCTAAGGGAATGTCAGTCACAGAAGGACAAATACTGTATGACTCCACTTATATGAGATATCTATAATAGCAGTACTCATAGAAGAAGAAAATAGAATGGTGCTTGCCAGAGGGAGGGGGAAATGGGGAATTGTTAATGGGTATAAAGATACAGTTATACAAGATGAGTAAATTCTAGAGATCTGCTGTGCAACAGAGCTCCTATAGATAACAATACAGTATTGTGTCTTTAAAAATTTACCAAGAGGGTAGATCTCAAGTTAATGTGTTCTTACTACAACAAAAAAAGCATAGGGACACAAGAAAATTTTTGAAACTGATACTTTTTACCTCCTTTGCAGTGATGGTATGACAGGTATGCATGTATATGTCCAAACTCATCAAATTATATACATATGCAGTGTTTTTGCATATCAATTACACCTTAAAAAATCTGTAAAAAGAATTATAGGTTTGTGATATTTCTTTCATCTATTTTCTGGAGTGTGTTGTTTCTTCTCTTTTATGATAAGATCATAGATAACCTTAAGACACACAAAATTCTCAACAAGGGTCTAAATTAGTAAAAAGAACCAATTATAGAATGTTTTAAAATCTATTATTCTATACATATATAATACATATGTATACTGTATATTACATATATTCTTATATAGAATATGATACATTCTAACTCTTTCTAGTACATAATGAATAGATGATATTGATTTCAATCAGCATGTTAGTTGTCTGTAATCATTTTAAAAATAGGAGTGACATTTTGTGCTGTCTAAACACTGACTTAATAAGTAGGGAAACTCTGTGGTCCCGGTTCTGTTCTTTTCTTAGTATTCTGAGGATCTCTCTCAATTGTTTAAATATGTTTGTCTTTATGTTTGAGGGTTTTTTAACATTGTGCCACTTTCCTGGGCAACAGTCTCAATAATTTGATTGGCTTTATTTTCTTCATAGGCAAAATTAATGCAATAAACTAAATTATGTTTAATCTCAGATCTAGAATCTTCTGATTCTAATTGACTTTCTCTTTTTTGTTAAGATATAATTAACATATAATCGTATATTGGTTTCAGGTGTATAACATAGTGATTTGATGTTTGTATATATCGCAAAATGATCACCACAATAAGTCTAGCTAAAATTCAACATCATACATAGTTACAGATTTTCTTTTTAAATTAAGGCTTTCAAAGTGCTTTAAGCCTACTAATTCTCATTTTAAGACTTTTAGTGTTGCTCACATTCTTACAGATGACAAACTCCTTTTATAACTGGACAATGTAGTGATCTTTTCTAGTAGACTTGCAAGTAAATAAATAAATTTAAATTAATGAGGCCCTGTGCCAATTGGTTTACCATCTCCTTTCTTAACAAGCAATTTTAAACTGGTTTTACTTTTTCAAGCTAAGGTGAAATTATTAGACAGTAATAAAGTTATTGAATTGGGGTTTTATGAGATTTCCACACACATGCACACAAAATGAGACTCTGGTAATATTCAGTCCCCTTCCCTCAATAGTATATTGCAGAAGGAGTTTGATTCTCTATGTAATATATCTCTTTTTCTCTGACTCTTTTCAGGAATTTTTGATTATCTCTAGTATTCAGCTGATTTAATTAGATATATCTAGTTGTTTATTTTTGTTTGGCATTCATTCTGTATGACATTCTCAGAATCTCTTGGATTTGTTGTTAGGTATCTGTCATTAATTTGTAAAAATTCTCAGCTATTATGTCGTTAAATACTTCTGCCTCATGTTCTCTTTTCTCCTCTAACCAATTTCTAAAATTGGTATTCCAATTTTATGTGTGTTAGATTACTTGATATTGTCCCACAGTTCTTGGAAACTCTGAATTGTTTTTCCCATCCTTGCTTTTTTTCCTCTATGTTTCTAAGAAGAATCTTTTTTTGAAGTCTGAAAATAAAGCATGTAAGATAAAAAGTGCCATAAAAATTTGTTTAAGAGAAATTTAGGAGAAAACAATGGAAGCGATAAAGCATTAGGAGCTATTTATATTCAACTTTAAAAATATCTTCTGAATATTTAGATTCCTCTCCACCACTAAACCTCTATTCTAACCATTCCCTGTTTTTCTTTCTCTCTCATGTTATAATAGACCCATCAAGCTCTTTTCTGTAGTCCTAATCTTGTATGCAAGTCAGCCTCCATACTTCCACTAGAGATAACTTCTTAACACAAAAACCTGGTCATGTTATTCCCTTTGCACACTGCCTCTTGACTTTAAGATGAGATTTTAGAAGTCTTATTATTTCTGCCAATCTTTCCAGGCTGTCTATCTCTGCCTCTGCCTCTCCCTCTAACCCCACCTTCACCATTTGAGGCATTCTGGATTCCTTTCCAAAAATTTGTTTGTTTTTTCTCTCTCCCTTTGTCTTTTGCAGCTGCTATTCATTCTACTTGGAACTCTTAAATCCATAAAATCTTCTTTGACTTCCGAGGCCATTTAGATGCCCCTCCTATGTTCCCTGTAACATTTCTATATCTTACATTGTCTCCTGAGCTTTCCACACTACAAGGGTTTCAAGAACAGGACCTAACCTGTTTTGTTTATCATAGTGCCTGACATATACTGTGTGCTCAATAACTATTTGTTTATTTCTTTGATTTCACTTGTTTTATCTCATATATTTAGGTAAATTTGTGCTTGCACTATCATTCTGAATTTTGATTTTATTTTTGACTGAGGACTCGTTTTGTTTTTGTTCATATATTCTTAAAAGGTACATATTTTGAAATGCGGGGATTTTATTCCCTCTGCTAATGTTTCCCCAGATATTTTGTGACTATTTTTCCACTCGACTTGATGTGGAAGCCATCCCTAACCACTCCCATCATTCTCCATTCACATCTATTCTCCTTATATTATTCTCTTCATATTAATGATTGTATCTAACATATTATTAAATTTATAATTTATTATCTATCGCTCATTCAATTATAAATTCCCTGAGGGCAAGGACTTGGCCCAGGATTTGGGTCTTGCACAAAATAAATGATTGTTGAATGAATGAATGATAAATTTTATTAATAGACCTTTCTTTTGTTTCTGCACTAAATCTCAGATGATCATGGATTTTAATGTGCAGTCATCTTGATTATTTTTAATATTTTATTCAGTGATATCAATATTTTTTAAAAATGTATGAATCCTTTGTCTATCTTTAGATTCCTTATAATGATATTTTCATGAAAAATATTTGAAAACTTTCCTTCCTTCTCTGTGATCTGGAATAATTTAAACAGGGATTACTAGTTCTTTGAAGACTTTATTTAATGACCTTCCTCTGCTGTCACTGTAATAAGATTTCTAATATTTATTAATGTAGTTTGGTAGTTTATTTGATATAGGATATAAAAATTATCATGTTACATGAAATAGCATCTTATTGTTTTTATTTTATATCTGATTGTACTTAAATACTTCTAATTTTTTTTTATTTTTTATACACTCTGTAATTTTATTCTTTCTCCTCTCCTCTCCTGTCTTCTTTTCTCTTGCTGCTTTTCCCCTGCCTTTATCTCCAAGCTCTTTCATATGCACACCAACTCAGAAACTCATAATTTCTATCTGTTTGAGATATTGGTTTGTCTATTTATTTGATCTTTGCAATGGCATTTACTGTTCTAGTATTAGATTTTAGAATTGTTTTTTGTTTTTATCTTTTTTTATATTACAGCATTTATTTTCTGGCACAAAGTTGTATAGTTCAATTGCAATTCATTTATTACCATTTTAAGTGAGAATGTTTAACTGTTTTATTCTTTGTAGGAATTTTGTTTTATTTTTACTTGCTGCTAGTAAGATTTTAATATACTTGTGCATCAAACATGTTTATGACATATATCTAGGTTTAAGATTCAATTCATTGATTGCCTGAAAAATGGTGATTTCCTTCAGTTTTTCTTCACCTTTAGAAAATTTTATTTTTTATTCTCCTGGTAACTCCTGTCCATCTTCTGTTCTTTCACATTATTTTCATATCTTTGTCAATTTTTCCATTTTGTCTACTTAGTCAAGAATTTCTTCATGTCATTGATAAATTTCAAGCAACATCAATTAAAACCATGGCTACATTATGGTTACATTCCTCTAGTATGGTTTTTGGTCTCCTTGCCACCATTCCTTATTATATTCATGTTCAGCTTAAATATAATGTGATGCCTGTTCCTTAGATTCATATCTATTCATATTCCATTGGTAGCAATAAACTAATTTACTGAAATGTCCTTACAGTAGATTAATTTCATAGGACTTCCCATTTAGTGATCTAGATATTTTGCTCTTTACCATGTTGTCATTTTTTTTCATAAATTTATGATTACAAAGTCAGTAGTTTCTGTACTTATTATCAAAGATGTCCAGAGGTAGCTGAAATGCAGTGGTCACCATGAATAATTGTCCTTGGCCTTTTCCTCCTACTATAGACAAGTTGGCCAAATAGTCATGGACAGTGGACCCTTGAACAACGGGATTTGAATTGCGTAGGTCCACTTATACATGGATTCTTTTCCACTAAATGTGTACTGTAGTACAACACGACCTGTGGTTGGATGAATCCACAGTTGTAGAACCACAGATAAGGAGGACTGTCTATAAAGTTATACTCTGATTTTCCACAGTGCATGGAGATGGCACGCATAACTCCCTCATTGTTGAGGCCTCAACTTTATTTTGTAGGACAAATTAAGGTACCTAACTCAGAGTTTAATTCCCAGTTCTAGGCAATTTTAAAAATTAAAATAACATTGAAATGCAGTTTTATCCCTCTCACCCTACTATTTCTGTGACATTCTGAGTAGAGGTACTGCATAAATACTGGTTTTCAGCATGTACAGCCTCTAGGGTTTCTTTCCTTAACCTACCTATAGTGTTTTTTATGAAGGGAGTACAAACACTATAATTCACCAGGCCTCCATCATGTGTTTTTTTACTTTTTAGTTAGTTGTTTTCTGGAACGTTTCAGAATGTATTTGATTGCAGTAAAGTGTTCATGGATCCGTTGCTTTATTATCTTCCTCAGTTTGTCTCATTCTTGAAGCAAAGCCAGGGAATACCCCAAGCTAAAAGCTGAATACATTTTGCTAAGCTCTGCTCTATTTATTTTATACTGTGTATCTGTAGACTCCATATTCTTGCATTATACAATATGTTATTCCTAGATATTTTCCTTGTTCTTAAGATAGAAAAAAATTAATTTTATTCTATTTTAGGCAAAAATGAGAAATGCTATTTTGAGAAAGTTTAACATATTTTATTTTTAATGTTACTTAGTGTTATAATTGTAGGAAATAACTTGTAAAGGGTAATTATTGTTCAAGGTTCATACACATTTCAACTGAAAGCATTTTTAAAGCAACTCGAGTTAGATATGATATTCCATATAAGATATAAAGAAATAGAACATAAATAGCTAATATTAATTTCCTGTATATTTGGGGCAGAAAGCCACAAAATTGTGAGATGTTAGGATACATAAGGGAAGATACCAACATAATACTTGACTAAACAATTAATATTGGTGGTGGAATAAATGTGTCAATAGATAAAAGATTAATTGGCTATGACTAAAGTGTGATCAATAAAACTAGCATTAAATGGTGGCAAAAATAAGTGTGATTAATGTGAAGGGGTGGTAGCAATTAATGTAATAAAAATTTGAGTGAAGAGAAGGAAAAAATAGTTTTTCCAGAATTCCTGCTAAAACTGTGTTTAAATGTAGTTTTCTTAATTTTAGTGGTGTATATTCAATGAGAAAATTCAAGTATGGGAAAATACTCTTATTAGTTAATTAATTCAACTTTATTGAGACAAGATATTCATTTAAAAATCATCAATTTTAAGTGTACAGTTCAAAGTTTTGTATTTTATATACATATATATTCATGCAACCACTATCACAGTCAAAATATTTATTTTTTCTATCCCCCACATTCAGTTAAAAATGTTTCATCATCTCATTCATGATTTTTTTCTTTAATCAATGGGTTATTTAAGGTGTATTATTGAACTTCAAAATATTTTTGCTAGAAGTACTCTTTTTTTTGGTCTTTGTGCTTTAATTTCAGGTATAAGTTCCTTGTGGTCAACCTTCTTGGTATGATTTCAGTTTTTAAAAAGTTATTGAGATTTGTTTTATGTCCAATAATATGGTCTATCTTGGTGAATATTTTATGTGCAGTTCAAATAATTGTTAACCTGCTGTTGTTAGATGAAGTGTCCTATCATTATTGGTTGATAATGTTATTCAAGCCACCTGCATTCTTACTGAATTTCTCCCTACTTATATCATTGATAATTGAGAATGGAAAACTTAAAACTCCATTTATAATAATGAATTTGCTTTTTTTCCCAGTTATATCACATGTGATTCATGTGTTTAAGTGCATATATACTTTTTATTAAGTGCATATATACTTCTAGAATTGTGAAACCATTTTGATGACTTGAGCACTTTATCATCATGAATAAAGTGCTTTATTAAGTGCATCAAGAGACATCTTCTTATCCCTAGATACATTTTTATTCCAAAATCTGCTTTGCCGATATTATATAGTCATACCAGCTTTCCTGTGTGTAGTGTTTGCATTGTATATCTTTTTCAAGCAGTTTACATTTAACATATGTGTGGCTTTATAGTAAAAGTAGATCTTTCAGAAGATGATTGGATACTGCTCTTTTATCTTATCTGACCATCTCTGGTTTTCAATTGGATAGTTAGACCCTTTATATTTAATCATGAATATTGACATATTTCAAATTAAGTGTATTGTTTTCCTTTTGGTTTTCTATGTTTCCTTTTGGTTTTCTATGCTCCTCATACATTTTTAACATTTTTCTTGTCCTCCATTGAATGAATTGAGAATGTTTTATGAAATCTATTTTAAGTCTGCTATTTATTAGATTATTAGTTATATCTCTTTTTGGTATTTACTATGTCTTTTACACTATATATTTAACTTAATCTACCTTCAAATAATTGTATACTTCATATATTTTGAAAGAAACTTACAGTACATATCCACTTCCCTGCCCATCCTTTGTGATACCATTTTTATACATTTCACATGTACATTGTTTTGAACCCATACTACATTTCTCTTATTTTGCCTTAAATGATCACTTATTATTCAAAGAGAATTTAAGATGAGGAAAAATCTTTCATATTTATGCACATATTTGCTATTTCTTGTGATGCTCATTCTTCTGTATAGGTCCAAAGTCCATGTTCTTTTGATCTGAAAAAAACTTCTGCAATCTTTCTTACACATTTTTTGATGATAAATGCTATCAGCTTTTTATTGTTTAGCCTTAAAATGTCTTTATTTCACCTTTATTTTGGAGATATAATTTTGGGGGGTGTAGAATTCTACGTTGGCACTTTCCCCCTTTGTAGTTTAAAGGTATTGCTCTATTGTTTTCTGGATTGCATTATTTCCGACAAGAATTCTATTTTTATTTGTGTTCCTCTCTTAAATAACATTTTTGAGCTTAATTGAGATTCTGAGACCAGTATGATTATAATTTTCATCAATTGTTAGAAAACTTTTGACTGTTTGGTACTCTAAAATCTGATTTTTCTGGTGCCACAGGTCACCAGAATTTTTTATTGGTGGTCGTGTCCTTTTTACCCTGTTTCATTTGGATAGATTCTATTACTATGTCCTAAAGTTCACTAATCTTTTCTATAGTGTCTTTTGTAGTATTAATTTTCATTACTCAGTGTTTAATTTGGGTTTACTCTTCATTTGTATTTTTTCCCCTACTTCATTTGTATTTTCTCCCCTACTTATTTGAGATAATGACCATATTTACAACTTTTTTAACCTCCTTGTCTGTCCATTGTATTATTTATGCCATTCTTTTGTGTGTTTCTATTGATTGATTTTTCTCTTGATTATGGGTCATATTTTCTTGCTCATTTTCATGAATGTTAATTTTAAATTGAATCCTAGACACTGTAAATTGTATGTTATTTGATGTTACATCTTGCCGTTTTCCTAAGTGAGTGCTTGGTTAATTTTTTTTTTTTTTTTCTGTTATGCAGTTAATTGGAATCAGTTTTAATCCTTTTCAGGCTTGTTTTTAAATTTTGTTGAGGGATGCCCAGGAGCATTTTAATACAGAGTTAACGTTGACCCCCTACTTTGCAAACACGTTTTACATAATTTTATTCAAAACCCTTGTATTACAAGGTCTTTATATTCTGGTTTAGGGAAGCACAAATATTTCTTAGCCTTTTGTGAGCTCCAAAAATTTTTCCGCCTACTTCTTTCTGGGGGTTCTTTCCTGAGAGTGAGGTTTCTTCTCATAGCCTAGCTCAGCATATATCCAAAGCCTGGAGGCGATCCCTCATCTCTAGAGATGTCTCTTGGTGTGCAGCTTTCTCCTTCCTGGTACTCTTTCTCATAAATTCTAGTCACCTTCACCTGCTGGTACTCTTATCTATTTCTGTTCGATTCATCTGAACTGGTGGGTTTGGGTTGGAATTAATCTCATGCCCTGGAAACTGCCTTCAGGTGGTATATTTCTAGAGTTTTTCTTTCTCCTCCATTTACTCAAGAATTATAGTCCTGTGTTGCCAATATTTAAAAACTTGTTTCATATATTTTGTTTGGTTTTCTATCTGCTTAGGACAGAAATCTAAATCTGGTTCTGTTAGGCCATTGTCATAAAGGGTAGATGATAATTATTTACTTTATTTCAACTTAAGTTTTGTTCTGCATTCCAATAGTTTTAACCTCTTCTGAAAATAAAACTCAGTTATTTTTACGTTTTAATTCTACCACCTCCAACCAGGTCACGCTGCAATTCGCTAGGGAGGGTCCATTTACCTTGAGTCTATATATTAGTTTCCAGGAGAGCTATTCCTTAACCAAGATAGTTCAATCAGATCCAGTGTTTTTTAGATTTTGAATTATGCTTAAGATCCAGAAATTTATGATGCAGCTGGAAGCCTCTGTGCCTGGCTTATAGACTAGCCTTTTTAGTTACTCTGAAAAATGTGAATTAAAGTTGAGATTAAACATATTTATCACATAGTTATTTCATTCAAGAACTATTTTTTAAGCTTCTACTAGGTGTCAGGAATTGCTCTAGTATTAATCCATTTAATTCTCATAATAACTATTCAGTAAAGAAACTGTTATTATCCACATTTTATTGATTTGAAAAATATAGCCACAGCAAAGCATAGTGACTTGCTTGCTAATTTCACAGCTAGTAAATGAATTAAAGAGGATTTTTACCCAAGTAGTCTATCTCCAGTGTTGGAATTCTTAACAACTATACAGTACAGCCCTAGATACAGTTAAAGCAGCATTCAGATAAGCATTTATTGTCTAAAAATACATATTCATAAACGATAGGATGAAAATAAGTGAATTGAGCAAATTAAAGTTAGAATAATAGCAACAATAAAATAAATCCAAAGAAAGCATAACCAAGCTTAATAAAGGTAGAAATAGAAATTTTACAATTAGAAAATTAAAAAAAGACCTCACTAATAAATTTATGCAAGAATTTGATCTTTGGGGGAAAATGATAATTCTTTAGATAATACAGTAAAAAAGAGGAAGAATGCATAAATCACAAAATAAATGCTTATAAGGAAATATCCTCACACACGCACACACAAAAAACTGGTTTAAAAGAATCTTAAGAAACAATATTGATTACTATACAAATAAATTTTAGAATATCAGTAGAATAGACAACTTAATAGGCAAATATAATTATAAAACTGACCATAGAAGACAGAAAGCAAAATCACAATAAATAAAAGAAAGAAAATTATTGAAGAACTACTCTCCAAAAGAGCACACAGATGTTTTCATGGGGCAATTCTATTAAACTTTTAAGAAATAAAAATTTCAGTTGTATTTAAACAATTTGAAGGAAGAAAATCTTTAAAATTCTTTTTAAGGTGCTATCATAGTATTGGTATCAAAACCTAAGAAAAGTAGCACTAAACAGACAACTACAGATAATTCAAAAGCATTCTAAAAAATGATATACTATTAACAGGTATGGCTTATCTATGAATTCTAGAATTACTCAAATAATTTTCTGTATTAATGGGAAAAGCATACAATTAGCTCCATAGATATTAAAAAGGTATTTTGTAAATTTAACATCTGCTCTTGGTTAAAAACTCCAAAAAAAATAACAAGAGTTAGATAATTTCTTTGGAGAGGGGGATCTATATCTATATATAGATATCTTCTGAGAAATGTTTATTTCCCTGCAGAGTGCCTTGGAGTGCTTGCATAGTGCTTGTTGGGTATATAGACAAATCTGCCTGCAGGAAAATTCTCCTCCATTTTTGGCTGTCTATCAAATCATGTTCTTTCTCCTCTCTTCTTCTAGAACATTGACTAGTATCCATCAGAGTGTGTGTAAATGTTGACAAAACATGAGAATAGACAATGGTCAAGAAACTACCACTCTTTGCCACTGTAAAATATTCTTGAATCACGAAATTATAAGCAGGAGGATAAAGAAATGTAGGATGAAGCAATATACACTATTTCAGCAGTGAATTAACTGGTTTCACGTCAGTTACTTAAAACATGAAGACCCAGATCCACGCCTGATTGTTAAACTTTCTGTTATGTGTCCCACCTCAGTTATTTCCAAGGTTGCCATACTCCTTATTTCTAGTATGGGTTTGTTTCTATTCTTTCACTTCTTTGAGATTTATTTATTCACAACTTCTAAACATTGTGCAAAACACAGCAGAAGGAGTATTTCCTAACTGAAATTTATCACTGACAAGACCAACTGACATTGGTCATTCCCCTTCCTTGATTGCTTGGTGCTCCTATGTTACAAGCTACCACTTTTGAAATATATTTTAAAACAATTTAATGAAGTGTGGTGTTTCTATGTTAAACACTTGAGTAAAACATATAGTGTTCTATATTTTTTAAATTTTCCCTCGGCATATCGTGGGGCTCATTTATTATAATTTCTTTGTTTGAATTTTTATGATTTTGAGGATTTGTCATTAAACTGTGCTTTTATTTTTATTTTTTTATTTATTTTTATTTTTTTTCTGTGCTTTTATTTTTAATGGTTATATTTATAATTTCACAATTAATTAACTTTAGACATACCTTAATCATACATTATGAAGAAATTTGTGCATATATAATCTTTCATTACACTAGCTCATCTCATCTTCTTGGCACTTTCTCCTGGGGGCACTTCTTCATTTCATGCCTAGTGCCACCCCCATCCACTGGGACATGAGGGTGCTTTCTGTCTCTCTGGTTCTCTGGTAAAACCCCATGTATTAATGGCTTAAGTGTATATTAACTTGGCATTCATTAATATGTGTTTAGTTTTCTATGATTAGCAGCTGTAAAGCTGCTTACCACCTAATTTTGCTTAGCCTCATTACAGCTTCCCTTTTGCATATAGAATGTGCTGCATAAAGGTTCTCTTGGGCTAATGATACTAGACTTCACTCTCAGAAAAGACTCTGGATTAGCTTTTCTATATATTTAACTTACTCTGTGTCCTGTGCGTCTCCGGTGGTCTATGATCTGCTATGGCTATTATCCCTTTATTTGGTCCAAATTTCCTTGTATTTATCAAAGTTTCTATGGTTTGGCCTGTGATCGTTTCCTAATGAATTGAAGATAAGTTTTTCCTCTTTATTCTTTGTATTATTTGGATTGATTTTTGAAAAGACAATGCCATATGCAAGGCTTTCTTCCTTCAATATATCCTGTCAACTTATTACGGTACATATTGTCTTTCAAGTTGATTTATTGTTGCCTCAGATGTCTTTTACGCCTTGAATTTGAGCTCTTATCCCCAACATGATAACTTATGGATGGAAATGTTACTGCTAGGTGACTTGAGTTCATTAATCTATGACTGTGACATATTAAATTATGTATTCCATTTTTCATAAATTATGTATTCCAGTTTTCATGTGTGACAGACACATTATGGATCATTCTCATTTAATGCGTTATCATTTTTCACTGAATAACAAAGGATGTATAATTATACATGTTATTAATTACCTACAATTGTTTATTTCTTCTGAGCAAGTAAGAAAAAGTATAAAATGGAAATTCATTATTCAGAATAATAGTGCATATCTATGAAACTCATTATCAATTTCTAATGTGTCCATCTTTTTTTCTTTCTTAATAGATAGTATTTTAAGTGAACAGCCTAAAAAATCTCTGTTAAAATCTTGCAGCTTTATAGAGATTTCCTTTCTCATCCATTGTTTCATCACATTCATATGGATTTTTTTATAGTATCCCTCAAGTGGCAAAAACAGTATATTCTTTGCTTCTATTTATGAACAGAACTTAATATGATCTCTAGGCTGTAAAATATTTTGTTATTTTTGTATACCTAAATGTGAGCATACTTTACACCTCATCAACCATGAGTTCTGGTGCACTTCAGTTGCAGAAATAGCAATGAGCTTTCTGAAGCAATGCCTAGTGTGCATTACAATAGCGAGGACTTTTAAAATTTTATTTATTTATTATTGTGGTAATAATCAATAACATGAGATCTACCTTTTATATATAAAGGTTTAAGTATATTAACCATAAGCACAATGTTGTACAGAAAATCTCTATAACTTATTCATCTTGCATAACTGAAACTTTATACATGTTTCAACAGTAATTCCTCATTTCTTTCTCTCTCCAGCTCCCAGTGATGACATTCTGCTTTCTGCTTCTGTAAGTATTATACTATATCCCCTATATCATATAAGGGAATCATAAAGTATGTGTTCTTCTGTGACTGCCTTATTTCACCTAGCTTAATGTTATCAAGATTCATCCATGTTATTGTGTATAGCAGGATTTCCTTCTTTTTATGGCTGAATAATATTTCATTGTATGTGTGTGTATATATATATATATATATATATATATATATATATATATATACCACATTTGTCTTTCTTACTATTTTAGTTAGCATTTTCTTTCTTTCCCCCTTCCCCTTTCTCCTTTTTTATTGTCCCTTCTCCTTTCTTTCAGCCCTTATTCCCTTCTTTCTTTTTTCTCTCCCTTCTTTCCTTACTTTTGAGCACCTTTAAGATCTACCCTCTAAGCAAATTTAAAGTATACACTACATTATTGATAAGTATAGTCACATTGCTGTACATTAGATCTCCAGAACTTATTCATCTTGTATAATTGAAACTTGGGATGGTTTAACCAACATTATTTCATTTTTTCCTCCTCCCAGCTCCTGGTAACTACCATTATACTCTCTTGTTTTATGAGTTTGACTACTTTAGATTTCACATATACATGAGGTCATACAGTATTTATCTTTCCGTGTCTGGCTTGTTTCACTAAACATAGTACCTTCCAGGTTCATCCATTTTATCACAAACGGCAGAATTTTACTTTCTTAAGGATGAATAATATCCAGTTGCATGTGTGTGTGTGTATACATAAATATACGTGTTTTCTTTATTCGTTCATCCATCGATGAACTCTTGGTTTTTTTCATATTTTGGCTATTGTGAGTCATACTGCAATGAACATGGAAATTCACATCTGTCCCAGATTCTGATTTTATTTCCATTAGATATGTACACCCAGAAGTGGGATTGCTGAATCATAAGGTAGTTCTGTTTTTTATTTTTTGAACAACCTCCATACCATTATCTGTAATGGCTGTACCAATTTACATTCCCATCAACAGTGTACAAGGGTTTCCTTTACTCCACAGTCTCCCCAAACTCGTTATTTCTTGTCTTTTTGATAATAGCCATCCTTACAGGTGTGAGGTGTTATCTCATTGTGGTTTTGATTTGCATTTCCCTGATGATTTGTGATATTAACCATCTTTTCGTATACCTGTTGGCCATATGTATGTCTTCTTTGAAGGAATATCAATTCAAGTCTTTTGCCCATTTTAAAAATAAGATTATTTGGCTTTTGCTATTAAGTTGTATGAGTTCCTTATATATTTTGGAGATTAACCCTTATTGGATAGGTGGCTTACAAATATTTTCTCCCATTCTATAGGTTGCCTTTTCACTCTGTTGACACTTTCCTTTGCCTTGCAGAAGCCCTTTAGTTTGAGTTAATCCCACGTGTCTATTTTAATTTTTGTTGCCTATGCTTTTGGTGTTACATCCAAAAAACTCATTGCCCAGGTCAATGTCGAGATAGTTCCCTATGTTTTCTGCTAGGAGTTTCAAAATTTGGGGTCTTACATTTAAGTCTTGAATCCACGTTCAGTTGATTTTTGTGTATGCTATAAAGTAAGGTCCAACTTCATTCTTTTCATGTGTATATCCTGCTTCCCAACCTATGAAATAAAAGGATATATCAAGGTGGTAAGAATAATATGAGCAAAGACCCTGCAACATGCAAAACATTTGCTTTTAAATTATATATTTGACTACCTTCCTATCCTTAATACACATTAAGGTTATCATCTTTGTATTTCTAGTCTCACGCAATTGAATATAGTATACTGATTCAAGTTGCTAATGTTTGTCCTCAGTACCTCTGGTTCTCTTTTAAATGCATTTCAAGTCCATTTTTAACTATAAGTCATTCCTGAAGTTCCCACTGAAGTACTTGATTATTTGATAATTTCTTCCATAACTTAGTCATTACCCCTTATTTTTAAACATCCTGCAGTATATTGATATTTTGCTCTGTGTTTGGTCTTCTCAACTAGATTGCAAGACCTTGTATTGGCAGGTCCACAAATTATATATCTTTATATTTTCTACCAGGTCCTTCATAGAATAAATACTATAATAATATTAATCATAATAACTAGCTTTTCTTAAATTCTTATTACATGGCAGGGAAAAGTGACAAAAAAGATTGTTATAAATGAATACTGTGAAAAGGCACTTTCTGAATTGAACAACAAAAATTAAACACTTGGATAACTTCCAGGATTTGCTAGTTAGATTTCTATGGATACAGCATGCATGTTTATACAAGCTAATAGACAGACTAGACTTAATGAAAAATAATACCATCCTCATTCCTATGCTGCTATTCTGGCTGAGTTAGTTGGCTTCCATAGCTCTGCAGCCTCTACATATTCATGTTTACCAGCTGTATGTCATTGATGTATCAGGAAAGATAAGCTCCATTCATAACAGAGAATTTATGATTTAATTCAGATTGGTTGGCCAATGTTCCTTTGTTTGAACTCTACCACATACTTTTCTCTTTCATGCTCTGGGCCTTTGCTTTATGCTAGTAATTGTGGAGACTCTTTCATCTTCTGGTAGCTATGCCAACAACATTCACTAGTGAGAAATCGGTACAGACCTTTTCCTCACAAGAGACCATGATGATCCTGCCTTCAGATCTGCACATATGTGCAAGGAATTTATCTTTTCTTAGCTGACAAGCAGTGCTCATGTACCCAGAGGCAAATGTGAATGTGCTTGAATACCCCAGGAAGATAGCCTAGGTCTACTAGATAGCTCTATCCTACTAGAGCTAAGGCAGTGTGGATGTTGGAGAGATGTTGTAAATGAATGTGTAGAAGCTGCTTGATTCTTCTTGGTGGGGCTTATCTCATTCAAGTCATCTTATATCCGTAAGATGAAGAGAATAAGAGGAAGCAATGTGAATTTTTAATTAATCTAAACTGTGTTTTATTATGCACAAATGCTAACTTTCCCTAGAATGCTATACTGTATTTTGAGATGTGAAACAAAAATTACTATTTTTCCATACTGACATAGTGTTGAAATTCAACTAGTTCTCAGTGCTCATACCAGTTCCAGAAACATGCTGTCAAAAACAAAGAAAATTACAGAAAATATTCTATAGAAACATTACGACTTTAGTTGTGATATCCTGTTAATATAGATAAGGGTTTCATTGTACGATTGCATCTCTAATTATAGGCCGGAATTCGACATTATCCATTTATTTGCCTTATTTTATAAAGTCTTAAGTTGTATAAAATGGATTACATTACAAATAAGTTAATAACTCATTTGACACCTATTTTACATCAGGCACAGATATAGTTACTAGAAATAAAAATATGAATAAAATGTAATCCATGCACTCAAGAATATCACAGTACAATTCATGAGACAGATATGTAAGCTATTAATATGACAACATAGTAATAAATATTTTCTTACTCATAGACCTTACTTGTGTATTGAATTAAAATATAGAAAAAATAAAATGTTAAATAGAACATCAAACTTGAAATATTTCATTATTAGGTACTTTTTATCCATATATTTTAATTAGAAAAAATAATGTGGCAGATGTTACTCTACATGAAGTTAAAGATTTGTAGAATTGAATGCTTACCTGTTTAGATTTTTCTGTGCTGGCAGTAAACTGTAAGGTTGACTTTCCTTAATATTTTACTATCGAATGTGATTATGAGACAAATTTAGTGTAGTTAATTCTAACAATAATTATTTATAAGGTCATAATTAGTGATTATGTGATGTTGCCAAGTCCTAAGTCATGTTATTGGGTTATAGCCATTATTAATTCAACCTTTAAATTATATGTAGTGTTAGTATTTCAATACTATATTGCCGTTTCTTTAACTGGGGACTCTGGGGCATTATCCTAGAAAATAATTAAGTACTCTCCCAGAACACTTTAGAAATAACATTATAATTAAAATAATCACTGGCAACTCTGCTAATTAAAGGTTAATACCAAATTCCCCAGCAGCTACCTTTTTTTCAGATGCTCATCATTTTCAAACACCTAATTTTTTCATGATTAGAACTCTTTATGTAATATCATATGGCCTAACTTGCCTAGTCTGAAAGATAAAAACAGCACATTTGGGAGATACATTCATTTTAACCAAATTGAAATTGTTGATTGATTATTATGGTCACCATATAAAATTGTGGCCTAAGTTATTTTTAAACTGCAAGAAAGTGTTCCCAGTTGTCCTTATTGTGATGAGTACAAATTAGCGACAAGAAAATAATCACAAAATATCAACATTCTGAGCTCCTGCCTCCTTGGGTGTTAATCTCTTTTACGTTTTTCTTTTTCCTTCTTACATAAAATTTCCCTTTGTCTTCTGAGGTATGAATCATTGCCTGTTCTCTCGCTACTGCCACTAGTCAGGTGTAGAAATACAAACACACTCTTCTGTCTCTCCAGCTTCTCACTGCCTATTGGAAGTGTTCTAGTTTATCAGTTCTTAAATGCTTTTTCCATGAACCGCTTTTTCCATGAACCTTATAGATGGAAAAAAAAAAAAACAGCTGAAAGACCACATGCTTTGATATTCTAAAAATTAAAGGAAAAACTTGAAATTAGTTTATTATTTTATTTTAGTCAATGTCAAATTTAAGTATACGTTAATAGTTTGGGGATAAAATCCTAGTTCCAACACTTAAATAACATTGTGTAAGTCATTTCACCTTTATGTTTCAGTTTTTCATTTGAGAAAGTTGGGCTAATAAAAGTCCCTTCTTAACTGAGTTTTTTTAAGGGTGAAATTGATCAACATATGAACAGTTCTTGAAACAGTGCTTGATACAGAGAAGTACTGTATGTGTTCACTCTTAGTAATAGTAATGCAGTCAGTATAATAATTACTACCAAATACTCCCTTACTCTTATGTACAAAATTGAACCATTAAGGATGCATGACATTTATCTGTAATAATGAAAGAAAAACCTTTTATTTTTCATATATTGTTGCCTAGCAATCAGTCCTTATAGCCCAACATTGGGCTGGATTCCAGTTTTTGACACAACCTGCTCTGGGTTCATCACTCATCATCATAGTCTTAAGGTGCTAAAAAGTAGAGTCCTGATGGCAACTCCAGAGATTTGCTGACAAACAAAGGAAGTTGGAATCCCTAAGAGGGTATAGGTACCAAAGACAGTTAGTCAGGGACTTTATAGTGCCATCCCTGAAGGTCTACAGGAACACAGTAACTACAAGATTTCTGCATGTACTCCAGGCCAGGAATATATCGCCTCTGGTTCCCCCTAGTCAAGCCTGGCAAAATCAGAGGAAGCATATCCTTCTTCCTGTGTGATACATGCAGTGGAAGTAGCCTTGGACTCAAAGCATTTGTAATTTTCCAGTGTTTCCCCTACATTGCCACCTCAGCACCCGAGTGTCTAAACTGTGAGAAGTTTAGAAGATCCTCCTCAGATTTCAGGCCTGCATCCATCTCTTTTTTACAATACTTAGACTTTGGCACTAAGTGCTGCATACTGACCCACGCTGCAAATTCCCTGGTAGAAGATTTACTCCTCTGAGATCTGAAGTCCTTTCCTCTATAGGGCATCAGATATCTGGTTATATCCTTGAAATATCTAATAGCGATTCCTGAATCAGTTTTTTACAATTTCTTTGAGAGCAATTAGGTCCCAGTTCTAAGTTTTGATCATAATAGTAAGGTGTACTCTGACATTTTACTTAATATAGTTGAGACATTTGATGTTATTTCATATCTAAGGTTTAACAATGTAATATCTTGTAAAAGAAAGAATTAAACAATTTAATAATCAACAATGGGGATACCTAGAAAAACTTTGGGGTGTTCATATAATGCAATGGTATACAGTAATAAAAATAATCTAATTTATATTTATTAACATGAACACGTTATAGCAATCGAAAAGAGTGTAGTACTGAAAGGAGGATACAGATAATCTTATTTATTGCAACTTAATATTTAAACGTACCGAGACCTATTAACAATACTAACAACAATGATAATAACAATAACATTTATTAAGCACCCATATGCCAGGCACTGCATGAAGTACTTTACATTGTTTATCTTACCCAATCTTGACCCTAACCCTATAAAGTTATAATATGGGGAAAATAAATTGCAGTGTTTAATCAGAAAGGCCAGATAACATACACAAGGACACCAAACTATTATGTGGTAGAATTAGGACCTAAGGAGGCAGTCAGGTTCCAGAGCATGTACTCTCATCCTCTGGTGGAGACCAAAACATTCAGGTTATCACTGAAGGATGGGCTTATCTATGAATTTAAGTGTTTTTCCTTAATTGTTTTCTTATATTTGTTCATAAGCACATGTCATGAGTCCTAAGAATTACTAATTTTTCTTTTGTTCACAAATTATCTGATTATTTATTCATTCTAGAACTTGAGCCAGGATGAGGATGAAACTCATCAGGCTACAATTTCATGGTGTCTTGTTTCACTTCTACTGAACATTGCAAAATGTTTTCCATTCATGCGTATATTCTTTTTTTGGGGGGGAGGGTGGATTTACCACACTTTTATTACAAGTAGTCAGTGAAAAAAAGGCTTTGAATAGCTCTTTCTGTTTTTTTCTGTTTCTTGGTTTGTCCACTTTCTTCTCCTTTCTTTTTCTTCTTAATGAGAACAGTTTTTTTCTATGACAAACAAACTTTTATGCAGTTTTTAAAGCAAAATTAAGTCCCTGCTTAGGTTTACTGATGTTCTTCAAATTAGGATTTGAACTTTATTTTTTCTCTATGAACAGAACCATGCTTATATTTTTTAGTAGAAATTATTGTGTACTCACTAGTGTCAGGTACTGTTCTAGGAAATGGGAATAAAGAAGTTTACAAAACAGATAAGATCTCTTTTTGTGAAGCTTATATTATAGTAGGAGAAAATAGACATGAACAATTATGGAAATATGTATTTTTTATCATTATATTAAGGAAAACAAAACAGAATTATGTAGTAATCATTGAATAGAGTGTGGTAGTTGGTTGGTTGGTTGCGGAAGGCTACTCTAAGGGGGTGATAATAAACAAAGACCTGAATGTTTAGAAAAAGACAGCCATGTGAAGACTTCACAGATGAATATTTCAGAGGAAAACAAAGTACAAAATCTCTTAGGTAGAAATGAACTTGGCAATTTTGAGGTACAGAATTAATCTCTCTAGCCTTCAGTTTTTTAGTGCAAGGACTGTGAAAAGATATGAACTATTTTATAAAGGCCTTAAATATGATCAGGAATGTCTATTATCAGAAGTCTAAGGTTAAAAGAAATATAGTAATATTAATTATGTTTCTTTAAAAAAAATTAAGTCGTTTTTATCCACATTCATTCAAAGGAGAAAGAAATCCAACATGCAGAGCACCCCACATTAACATAAAAATCAAAATTCTGGCAATCCATCAAGAATGTGATAGAAATTAAACAAAAGGAAAGCATGTAAAAGCTGTCCTCATTATTGTTGTGCATTAATTCTTTTGTTCAATTATATTGGCAAAATAGACTTCAAAACCAAGCAGATTAATGATCCTAAAAGTTTAAGCTCCCTCTCAAACTACAGAATTGTCTTGTGTTCTGCCTCCATCTGGTCTTAGCTTTTTATTTTACGTGTCATTATGTATTCAGCATTCAGTTATTGCAGTGAGGAGCATTTCTTTAGGAAAAAATTGACTGTTGCCACCATAGTAAAGGGACTAACACACTACGATTCAATTGAGCCTTTGATGTTTGTTGTTTTTTATATATGGATTTTGAAAAGGAGTCTCACCAACTCCTCATATGGCTACGTTTTGACCCTCCTCTCAATATGGTCCAGTTTATGCAGCAGAAAGTTTTGTTTCCTAACTCTTAACTTAAGGACTTTCACACTTAAAAGCTTCATATGAATCAACTTTGCCCATCAGTGACATAGAGTATTTGAATCCCTTCATAGTTCTTTTAGCCTCAGGCATTAAAGTTGCTTACATGGATTTATTTTTAAATTCTGACATATCATACAGTTTTCTTTTTTTGTTTTTTGTTTTTTTTTTTTTAGTTTATTGAGAAATAACTGACATACATCCCTGTGTAAGTTTAAGGTATACAGCATAATGGTTTGACTTATATATACAACTTGCCCTTTCTATCCATCAGATTCTGTATCTGTGGATTCAACCTGCCATGGATCAAAAGTATTAAAAAAAAAAAAGTTCAGAAAGCTCCAAATAAAAACCCTTGAATTTTCTATGTGCCAACAACTATTTACACAGCAATTACACTGTATTAGATATTATAAGTAACCTAGAGATGATTTAAAGTATATGGGAGGATATATGTAGGTTACATGCAAATACTACGCCATCTTATACAAGGGACTTGAGCACCCACAGACCTTGGGTTTTATAGTGGGATCCTGGAATCAATCCCCTGCAAATACTGAGGAACAAGTGTATTGTGAAAAGATCACCGCAATAGGTTTAGTTAACATGCATCATGTAGACACAATAAAAGAAAATTCTAGTGATGAGAATTCTTAGGATTTACTCTCTTAACAACTTTCCTTTGTATCATGCAGCAGTGCTAACTATTGTCACATGTTGTACATTACATCTGTAATACTTATATATCTTATAACTGGAAGTATGTATCTTTTGACCACTTTTCACCAATTCCTCCTCCTCCTCTCCCATCCCACTAACCACAAATCTGATCTCCTCTGCTGTGAGTTTGGTGAGTTTTGTTTTTGCTTTATTTAAAATTCCACATAAAAATGAGGTCATACAGTTTTTATTTCTCTGTGTGACTTATTTCATTTAGCATAATATCTTCAAGGTCCATCCATCTTATTGAAAAGTGTAGGATTTCCTCATTTTTTATGCCCAAAAGTACTTCATTGTATTTCATTGTGTTTGTGTATATGTGTGTGTGTATATATATATACACACACACACACACACACATATATATATATATATATATACCACATCTTTATTCATTCATTCATCATTGGACACTTAGGTTGTTTTCATATCTTTGCTATTGAAAATAATTCTGCTCTGAACATGGGGGTGCAGATATCTTTTCGTGTTAGTGTTTTTGTTGCCTTTGGATATATTCCTAGAAGTGGAATTTCTGGAATATAGGGTAGTTCTACTTTTCTTCATAATGTTTCTACACTGGCTGTACCAATTTACAATCAATCAACATTGCACAAAGTGTTCCATTTTCTCCATATCTACACCAGCATTTGTTATCTTGTCTTTCTGATGATGGCCTTTCTAACAGGTGTGAGGTGATATCTCATTGTGGTTTTAATTTGCATTTTCCTAGTGACAAGACTTGTGATGTTAAGCATCTTTTTATGTACCTGTTGACAATTTGTATAACTTCGTTGGAAAAAATGTCTATTCAGGTCCTTTGCCCATTTTGTAATCAGATTGTTTCTGTTGCTGTTGAGTTGTATGAGGTCTTATACATTTTGGATATTAACCCCTTATTAGGTATGTGGTTTGCAAATATTTTTTCCCATTCCATAGGCTGTCCTTTCACTTCGTTGATGGTTTCTTTTGCTCTGCAGAAGCTTTTTAGATTGATATAGTCCTGCTTTTTTGTTGTTGGTGGTGCTTGTTTTGTAACTTGTGCTTTAGGTGTGATATCCAAAAAATCATTACCAAGACCTGTATCAAGGAGATTTTTTCCTATGTTTTCTTGTAGGAGTTTTACAGTTTCAGGTGTTAAACTTAAGTCTCTAACCCCTTTAGAATTAATTTTTGTGAGTGGTGCAAAATAAGGGTCCAGTTTCATTCTTCTACATGTGAACACCCAGTTGTCCCAACACCATTTATTTATTGAAAAGACTGTCTTTTCTTTATCAAGTGTTCTTGGCTCCCTTGTCAAATATTAGTTAGCCGTATATGCTTGGTTTGATTTCTGGGTGCTTAATACTGCTCCATTGGTCTATTTGTCTGTTATTATGCCAATATTATACTGTTCTAAATACTACAGCTTTATAGTATAGCTTGAAATAGGAAATATGATGCCTCCTACTTTGTTCTTGTTTCTCAGGAATTTTTTTGCTATTCAGGGTTCTTGTGGTTCCATATAAATTTTTAATTTTTTCTATCTCTGTAAAAAAAAAATGCTGTGGGAATTTTGATGGGGGATTGCACTGAATCTATAGATGGCTTTAAGTAGAACCTACATTTTAACAGTATTAATTCTTCCAATTCAAGAACATGAGGTAACTTTGCATTTATTTGTCCTTTTCAATTTCTTTCATCAATGTCTTATAGTTTTAGAGTAGAGATCTTTCACATCTTTGGTTAAATTTATAAGTATTAATTTGATGCTGTTGTAAATGGGATTATTTCTTTTTCAGATAACTTCTTGTTAGTGTATAGAAACACTACTAATTTTTGTATTTTAATTTTGTATTTTGCAGCTTTACTCAATTTGTTTAGTTCTGACAGTTTTTTTGGTGGATTCTTTAGGATTTTCTGCATGTAAAATCTTGTCATCTGCCCATACAGTTTGACTTCTTTCTTTCAAATTCTGATTTATTTTATAAATTTAGTATACTTCCAAATTTTATTTGCTAGTATTTTGTTGAGGTATTTTCATCTATAGTCATCAGAGATACTGGCCTATAGTTTTTTTTAGTAGTGTCCTTGTCTGATTTGGGTATCAGGAAAATGCTAGCCTCATAAAATCAGTTTGGAAGCATTCCCTCTATTCTTTAAAAGTGTTTGAGGATTGGTGTTAATTTCTCTTTACATGTTTGGTAAAATTCACCACTGGGGCCTGGGCTTGTATTCAATGGGAGATTTTTGATTACTGATTCAATCTCCTTACTAGTAACTGGACTATTCACATTTTCTATTTCTTCATGATTCAGTCTTGATAGGTTGTATGTCTCTAGCAATTTATCTAGTTATTCTTGGTTATCCAATTTGGCATATGGTTACTCGTATTAGCCTCTTATGATCCTTTGTATCCCTGTGGTACCAGTTGTAATGTCTCATTTTTCACTTATAATTTTGTTGATTTGGATCCCCTTTTTTTTTTTTTTTTAACTGTCATTAGTCTTTCCTGGTCTCTATTTCTACTCCAATCTTCATTATTCCCTCATTTTGCTAACTTTGGGCTTGTTGTGTTCTTCATTTTCTAGTGCCGTAAGGCATAGAACTAGTTTGTTATTTGGGATCTTTCTTGCTTCTTAATGTAGGTATTTATTGCTATTGCTTTTCCTGCGTCCCATAAGTTCTGGTATGCTGTGTTTCCTATTTATTTGTCTCAAACTTTTATCCATTGGTTATTCAGGAAAATTTTGCTTAATTTTCATATATTCATCAGTTTTCCTCTTGTTATTGATTTCTAGTTTCATGCCATTGTAGTCACAGAATATACTTGGTATGATTTTAGTTTTCTTATATTTGCTAAGACTTGTTTTGAGGTCTATCTTAGAAAATGTTGCATGTGTGCTTGAGAAGAATTTGTATTCTGCTGTTGTTGGATAGAATGTTTTGTGTACATCTGTTAGGTCCATTTAATCTATAATGTTGCTAATATCTGCTCTTTCCTTGTTGAGTCTGTCTGCATGATCTATCCATCGTTGAGAGAGAGTGGGACACTCAAGTCCCCAAGTGTTAGTTTTCCTTTTAGCTGTATTAGTTTTTGATTTATTTATTAAGGTGCTTCAGTGTTGGGCACATAGATATTTGCAATTGACAAATCTTCTTGATATATTGACATCTATCATATAATGACCTTTTTTGGTCTCTTTTTTAAGTCTATTTTATCTGGTATAAGCATTGCTACCTCTGCTTTCTCAGGTCAGCATTTACCTGAAACATCTTTTTCCGTTCCTTCACTCTCAGTCTGTGTCCTTAAGGCTAAAGTGAGTCTCTTGTAGGCAGCATAACATTGGACCTGGTTTTTGTTTTCTCTAATCCATTCAGCCATTTAATCCACTTACATTTAAAGGAATTATTTAGATGTAAGGACTTACTATTGCCATTTGTGAATCGTTTTCTGGCTATTTTGTAGATCCATTGTTCCTGCTGTCATTTTCATGTTTTGATATTTTTTTGGTACCTTAAACTTATAACACGCTGTCTTAAACTGATAAAAACTCATCTCACATTTCAGGTTATTGCTGTTATAGTTCATGTAGTTCTCATACCATGTAACTAATAACAGATTATTTTATTTATGGGTTATTTCTAATACATTAGTTTTTTAACTTTTAAACTAGAATTGTATTATGCACCACCAGTGCCCTATTACGAACTCTAAATTTGATTACCATTACCAGTGAGTTTTACACCACCTTTTTTTTTAATGATATTAATTAGCATCATTTACTACCACTCAAAGAACTCCATTTAGCATATCTTATAAGCAGGTCTACTGGTAATGAACTTCCTTAGCTATTATTCTTTTGGAGAGTCTTTACCTGGCAAAGCTGTCCTTCAGAACTGGAGGAGACAGAAATTCTGAGTTGAGAGTTTTTATTTTTCTTTCAGTATTTTGAATATGTCACCTTATTCTCTCCTGGCCTAAAAAGTTTCTGATGAGCAGTCCATTGATAGTTAGGGAACCCTCATAAGACTTCTTTCTTTTGTCTTGCTGCTTTTAAAATTCTGTCTTTGACTTTTAACAAGTTAATCATAATTTGTAGCACTATTTAGTTTCAACCCATTTTGGGTCCTTTGTGCCTCATGGGTCTAGATGTCCATTTCTCTTCCCAAGTTCAGGAAGTTTTCACCCATTATTGCTTTAGGATCCATTATTGCTTTAGGTATACTCTCTGTCCCTTTCTCTTCTGGATTTCCATAATGCAATTTTTTTTTCTTTTCTTTGTGTCCCAAAGTCCCATAGGCTTTTTTCACTCTTTGCCATTCTTTTCTTCTTTTTGTTTCCCTGACTGGATAATTTCAAATGCCCTATCATCCAGGTGACTAATTCTTTTGTCTGTGATCTAGTCCACTTTGGAAACACTCTGTTGAATTCGTCAGTTTCTCTATTTTTCAACTCTATGATTTCTAGTTGATTTCTAGTTGTTTATTTTTTGATGGGTTTTATTTCTCTGTTAAACTTCTCATTTTGTTTGTGTTCTTATAGTTCACTAAATTTCCTTATGAGAATTATGCTGAACTCTTTGAGCATTCCATTACTTTAGGGTCAGCTACTGGAGCTTTATTAGTTTCTCTCAGTTCCTTACATTGGTATCTGCATATTTGGGTAATTAGGCCTCTATCCCAGGTTTTACATGTTTGCTCTGGCAGAAAGAGACCTTCACCAGTCAGCCCAATACTAACTAAAAAAGATACATGCGCCCCCATGTCCATTGCAGCATTATTTACAATACCAAAGATATGGAAAACGCCTAAGTGTCCAGCAACAGATGAACGAATAAAGAAAATGTCAAATTATATATATATATACACACACACACACATGCACACACATATATAGGAATATATATACGTAGGATTGCAATAACGTGGGTGGAACTTGAGGGCATTATGCTAAATGAGATAAGTCAGTGAGATAAGTCAGACAGAGAAAGACAAATATCATATGACCTTATTATATGTGAAATCTAAAAAAATAAAGAGCTCTTAGATACAGAGAACTGATTGGGTGTTGGAGGGTAGGTGAAATGGGCAAAGAAGGTCAAAAGTTACAAGTCATGGGGATGTAATGTACAGCATGTGATTATAGTTAATAATACTGTATTGTATATTTATAAGTTGCTTATATAATAGGTCTTGAGTTTTCATCACAAGAAAACTAAGTCTGTATAGTGACTATTTTGCAATATTTACAAAAATTTAAATAATCCTCCACACCTGAAAGTAATATAATGTTACATGTCCATTAGTCCTCAAAAATTGGCAAGAAAACAATGCAATAGAGACTTCAAAAATAAATATATGTCCATAGTACAGGAAAAGATGCCCTCCATCATTAGCCTTCAGGGATATACATACTTCAATCATAATGAGATAGTATATAATTTTAGAATTTAGGCTAGCTAAAATTTAAAACACTAAATATACCAAGTATTGACAAGTATATGGCACAATTAGAACATATATACATTTCTGAAAGTATAGAAAGTATAAATAGTTCAATACTTTGCAAAATCGTTCTGCAGTATCTTTTCAATTTAAACATACACCACCATATGACCTATCAATTCCACTTGTAGGAATTGAAAAAACTCAAAATCCTTGTATGCTTGGGGGTGGTAATAGTGATATAATAATATCATACCACACAGTATGGAAAGAATGAACTGCTTCCACAGGAAACAAAATATATTAATTAATCTCAAAAACAACATAATATTAAATAAGCAAAAGAAGAGTACATTCAATATGATGGTTTCAAAAAACATATGTATCCCAACCCTGTGCTTTTTAGGGATGCATGCATATTCATAAAATGTGCTAGGGATGATAAACACATTAATTGGACTATCAGATTTGTAGACAAGAGATTCAGTAGGGGAGAGAATAATAGTACTGAGGAAATTGTTTCACAACTGAGTGTCAGTTACATGGTGTTAGATAGGTTACAAATATTTTACATTTAAACTAGTCTATAATAACTAAATGTAAGACATAACTTCTAGTTTCAATAAATATTTCTGAGATAATATATTATGTGTATATACAGCTAGCAGGTTAAGTCCCAGTTCATTGACTTCAAAACCTAAATTTAACTGTACTTCATGTAATCATATGTAGAGCAGATTTTTTTTTGTACAACTTAAAAACATACAAAAATGTCAACTGTTGCCTATAGATAAATATAATTTCAGGAAAAGTATTAAAATAACTATTACTCTGAATTTGGATTTATCATTCTCATGTATTTTAAGAATTAATGCTATTCAATGTTTCATCATTTGTCCTCAGGATAAAGTTTAAACTTTCAGTTGCTATTCAATGTTTGACTCAAGCATTCCTAATCAGTGTCATTTTTGCTTGTTTTCTCTCTCTCTCACACACAGATTATTTTACTCCTGTGCTTATAATATCTTTTGATCTGGGTTTTTGAAATGCTATCTACATTCAGAAAACTTTACCTCAATCCTCATATTGCCCTCAAATCTTCTGTGGCACCACTTCCTTAAAATCTTCATGTACTTTTATAAATGTTGTTAGGTGTTGTTCCAATGTGCTCCTACAACATTCTGCACTTACTTATCATTGCACAATTTACTATTTGTCCCCTCACTGTGATATAAACTTGAGGACCAAGACTGTTTCATTTACTGTTATATACCAAAGACCTCACATACTATCTACAAGTACTGTGTGCTTCATATGTGTTGTGGAATTAATAAATACTTGTATATAGCCTTTTCAACTTCAAAGTATTTTGCCTAATTCCAGCATTTTTATTTGATAAACAGCTAATTGTTACATTGCACTTATAATAATGTTTTTAGCCCTTGAATTTTCAAATGTTTTCTTCTTTTTCATTGTACAGTGTAATACTTTAATTCATCTTTTTGAGGAGCAACTAAGCCCGTGCATGACAACTACTGAGCCCACGCATCACAACTACTGAAGCCCGCATGCCTAGAGCCTGTGCTCTGCAGTAAGAGAAGCCACTGCAGTGAGAAGCCAGTGCGCTGCAACTAGAGAAAGCCCACGTGCAGAAGCCACTGCAGTGAGAAGCCAGTGCGCTGCAACTAGAGAAAGCCCACGTGCAGCAATGAAGACCCTTGATATATAAAAATCTATTGCATGTTTATACACTAGCAATGAACAATCCAATCTCATTTACAGTAGCAACAAAATAGATAAGTAGAAATAAATTTAGCAAAACAAGCACCCAACTTGTACAGTGAAAAATACAAAATGTTCAAAGGTATTAAAGAAGATCTAAAAAAATTGGATGATATCTCATATTTATGGGCCCAAACATTTTAAAATGACAATACTCCCCAAATTGATCTATATATTCAACATAATTCCTATCGGTATTCCAGCTTTTTTAATCATAAATTGACAATCTGATCTTAAAATCGATATGGAAATAAGATCCAAGACAATCTTGAAAAAGAGGAAGAAGTTGGAAGGCTCACACTGCCCTATTTTAAAATTTACCACCAAGCTAGAGTAATCAAGACAACATGGTACTGACATAAGGATAGTGATATGGATAGTGATATAGATAAATAGAACAGAAGTGAGAGCCCAGAAATAAACTTTCACATTTATCAATGATTTTTCAGTCAGTGTGCCTAGACAATTCAGTGAGGAAGGACTAATCTTTTCAACAAACAGTGCTGTAACAACTGGATAGCCACCTGTGAAAGAACTCATTTGAACCTCTACCTCACACCATATACAGAATTTGACTCAAAATGAATCACATGTCTTCATGGAAAAACTCAAACTATAAAACTCCTAAAAGAAAATATGAATACATTTTCATTACTTTATATTATGCCATGATTGTTTAGCTGTGACACCAAAAGTACAAGCAATAAAATAGTAAAATTGAAGTTCATCAAAATTTAAAACTTTTGTGCTCAAAGACTACCACCAAGAAGGTAAAAAGACAATACACAGAATGGGATAAAATATTTTCAAATCATATTTGATAAGCAACTTATATCTAGAATATGTAAAATTTATAATTCAGCAACAAATTATCAAGGGGTATGAATAGACATTTCTCCAAAGAACATAAACAAATGGTCAGTAAATACATGAAATGATGCTCAATATTTTTAGTCATTAGGGAAGTGCAAATCAAAACTACACTGAGATGTCAATTGACACCCACTAGGATGTTTAAAATCAAAGACAGTAACAAGTGTTGGTGAAGATGTTCAGAATTTGGATTCTTCATCTATTGATGGTGGGAATGCAAAATGGTGCAGCCACTTTGTGAAATATTTTGGCAATTCCTCAATGTGTTAAGCATGCAGTTACCCTATAACCCAGCAATTCCATTCCTAGGTATATACCCAAGAGAAATGAAAACATATGTTCCCTTGTACATGAATTTTCATAGCATTATTCATAATAACCAAAACTGAAAATATCCTAAATGTCCATCACCTTGATAAATGAATAAACAAAATATCTGTACAGTATTCAGTATAGGCAAATCCATAAAGACAAAGTGGGGCTGGTGCAAGTTCAGAAAGTGGCTGAGGAGGGAGTGGAGTGGGAATATGGAATGACAGCTAATAGGTACAGTGGTTTCCTAATAGGTACAGTGGTTTCTTCTTGGGGGGATGAAAATGTTCTAAAAGTACATTCATTTGTGAATATATCCCTCTTGTCTTCAGGCGTACGGACGGCAAAAGTTAGTTCAAGGGTACTGCACTATGCTTTGTCATTACCTTATTAAAGCACCTCCATAAATAGACCTTTTGTAAATAAATACTCCTTAATTTAACCAGTTTTTCAAGTGCCATTGATTTTTCTGTTGGATCCCCAAATGATATGTAGTAAAATAACTGATTATTTATTTTGGTGTGGGGAGAAGAGAGGATTGTATGATTGTATTCACAACAGCAGGACCAATAAGTCAAGGTCTTTTTGAGAGCTAAGACACAAAAGTATATTTTCCTAAGAATCTATTTAAACTACACAAAGTAAAATAATTTTATAAATCAGTGTGTAGATTTAATTGTGCCATACTTTGCTGTGGTTCTATTGTCTCACATCTATTACTTGGAGGAAGTTCTATTAATTTGCTTATTACAAGAATGTATATTTTGGTGGTACATAAGATTCAGAAAATTCTATTATGTACAGAACGTCAACCTGAACTTTATTGCTAGTGTAGCCAACTTAAACAATGATATAAAGGTATGTTACACTAACCTTAGTAATAATGATACATGGTCCAGAAAACAAATAAATACAGGAAAATCCTTGCTCCCCAAGAGAAAGATAGACATTTCTTGGCATTTCACAGTAACTGTGTCAACAACACCGACATAGAGTATGTCCATCCACATATCCTCTAAAGTTGAACATATCTCCTCTGTAACTACTAGATTATTTTCCCTATGTGGGACTCTGGATTTTAAATGCCAGATCAGGGCGAAGATTAATTGTTCACTGAGCTACTGACTGTTCAAAGTATATGACTCCCAATACCCTTAAGGACTTTGTCTCTTTGCTAACAGTTTGAAGGGATAAAACCTTTCCTAGTAGATTAAATGATAACTCATAGAACATATTCTTGAACATAATAATTCTATCCACAGTAGTTGGAAAGCTCAACGAGATAATCAAAAATATGTTCTTCATTTGGGCCAACGTTGTGGATACTAAATCCCATCCCCTTGGGGCAAAACAAACGAACAAGTTTATATTTCTTAGCTAAAGTCATTATTTAAAAAAAAAAAAAAAAAGGCATTGGATTTCATTTTGCCCACCAGAGGGTATCTGCACCATTGCTAACACTTCGTGCTGTTTCTGGATTAACATCATGGGTATGGTGGTACAATCTATATCTAAGCTAAAAGAAAATTCCAATATCATATGATATCACTTATATGTGGAATCTAAAAAAAATGGTACAAATGAACTTATCTAGAAAATGGAAATAGAGTTACTGATATAGAAAATAAAATTATGGTTACCATGGGGTAAGGGGTGGGGGAGGGATAAATTGGAAGATTGGGATTGACATATACACACTACTATATATGAAATAGGTAACTAATAAGGACCTACTGTATAGCACAGGGAAATCTCAATACTCTGTAGTGGCCTATATGGGAAAATAATCTAAAAAGGAGTGGATATATGTATATGTATAACAGATGCACTTTGCTGTACACTTGAAACTAACACAACATTGTAAATCAACTCTACCCCAATACAAATTTTAAAAAAAAGAGAAAAAAATTCATACCGGCTCAGTTCTTGCAGCTTACAAATTGCTTAAATCAGGGAAATATCAGATCATAGTTCTGGAAAGCCTTCAATATCCTTCTTACAGTATTTTTAGTTATACCTATTGTTTCACAGCTATACAATTATGTTGTCTCAGTCCTAAGTGCTTGTGTTCACTGTCCTAACAGGCGATGCAAACTTTTCATGTTAATCAAATTCAAACTAAAAGTGAGATGTACTCAAGCTAACCTTTATCTTCAAGGAATTCAGTAAGAATGGTGTGGATGTGACAACGCTTGAAGGGCTCTCCTGCAGCCTAAGCAAGGAAAATTTAAAAAATGCTCCCACATTATCAGGAAACAGCTGATTGTCTTATAGCCATCAGCCTGATTAAACAATAAATGACGGCTTTCTAAAGGCTTGGGGACAGATACTATATGGACCAGATTTTGATGGCTTACCTTATCCCAGTGAATACACCATGGCAAGTTGCTTGCAATTGTAGCTCTTTGCTTCTAATTCTAGCCAATCAGGAAAAAACTCACTGCAAAGCACAGCCAGCTTCATGAACATGTGACCAACATAGGCACATAGGACTCTGTACTCAGAAGAGGTTCAGTACTTGGGATTTAATGCCCTATGGTCATTATTTTATAATTCTTAATACTTTTATCTTTAAATTTATTTATAAATGAGGTCCAGTAGGTCAGTAAAGCCTGAGTTAGCAGCTAGGATCCTTGGCTCATGCACAATCCCACTACCCATCACCAGTCTGCATTCTTGGGAGGGTCCACAGCCCCCCTCTCCCCGAATCCCACTCAATGACCATTTGCCAATCTCTGCCTTTCTACAGGGGCTTGGGCACTGATGTGAGAAGGGTCCAGGTATCAGGCCTCAGCCTCCTGTGAGGGTCTATATTTACTGTCCTCAAAAGCATGTGACATTATATAACAAAATAAAAATACCATGACAGGTTAAGAGACAGACCATGTTAAAAAAGGAAAACAAGGTTTTATCCCCCTGCGTTTTGAATAAAGAACCTTACATTTTCATTTAGCACTGGGCCTTTCAAATTATGAAGTGGACTCTGTTCTAATGAACACACTTCTCAGTACCAACCAATAAACAACCTCATGTTTCTACAAATGGCATCAACTCACCCATGCCAATGAAAGCTGGCCAATCCCTATCTGCTACACTCTCTAAAATCCCTCTATAATATCAGCAGCCTGCTCTTCTGGAAGTGACGTGCCCTACCAATATAATGACTCTTACTTATATTTGCAATAAATTCAGCATGATGTGTTTGTCGTTTGTTTCATACATCGTGTGGTGGTCTCCAAGTTTGACAGCACCAACACTTGGCTATATGAGCATGCAAGCGATCTGTTGGTTTGTTTCCAGTTCTTTGGACATTGAAAATAACTTTTTGAAAGAGACCATTGTATTTAGAATTGATAAAAAAAATACTAAGAAATATAAATGGTACACTTTTCTCAAAAAGAAAAATTCTTCCCACATGTTATAGGAAAGGACTTCATTGCTGATTTAAAATGTGGCTTTCTTAACATGATCATTTCAGGTTCGGGAAGGAAAGTAAGAAAGTTATCATTCATTCATCATTTGTCGAGAACTTTTTCAACCCAATTGCACCTATGTAATTGCCAAATAGTAAGTGGTCAACAAATATTGAATTGCATTAATTTATTAATTCAAGAATACATTAATAAATAAGTGAATGATCCTCTCAACTCTTAGCTGAAACCACACTGAAAGATGGAGCAAGTGGATTGAAAAGTCTAGCAGAGGCAAAATTTTAAGTCATAACATTGTGGTTGCAAAAAAAAAAAAAATTTAAATAGATTTGGAGTTTCTAAATATATATGTAGTGAAGACTTTAGACCAAATAGGAGGTATCATAAGAGTAAGTGTATACAAGAAAGGTGAGTAATAGGGCTTACTAGAAATATAAGGCAAAGCATGAAGCAATATGACTATGCCGCAAGTAAAACTTCTACCCTGTTTTATTTTCCTGAGCTTGCTGATTTAAGTGACAAAAACATATCCAGAAATGCCTTTTGACATGCAGCCATGCATTGAAAATGCTTCATATATACTGGTTTGGGGGAAGAATAAAAACATAGAGCAAACATTTAGATGATTTTATACAGAAAGCCAATTCATTTTACCTATTAACTGCTTATATGCTATGTAGACAAGTAAATTGATAACATGTGAAAAGTTATTTTGCCCCACCATTAATATTTTAAAAATTGACATATTTATTATATCCAGAATATGACAGGTATCCACTACTGTTCACTTTCATTATTTTGTTATGAAACAAATCCTAACTTTGATGTAAAATTCAAGAATCTTTCTCTAATAAAACCAGTCACAATGGTATTAACAGCCCTGTAGTATTAATTGCTACTTCGCATCTAACTTTTCCAGTAAGGAACCTGCTTGACTATAAGACTTTACTACTGTTGTAAATGCACGATCTATTGGTATAACAGGTTTATAGCCACTGGCATTTCTTCTTCCAAGACGAAGGAGCACTTTATCATGTCATAAAGTATAAATAAATGGAATAATAGAAATGAATTATAGATTCTTCTGTGTTTTATACCTCTTTTTTTTTCCTTTGCTTAGAATTATTTCAGTTTGTTGAAATAAACCAAAGAGAAGAAAGAAAGCTGAGGAAGAGTACTGCCAGTTACCAAAAGATGGGAAAATATGTCATCACCTAGCACCAGCTGTATTCAAATTGCAAATTATATGGTTGGTCTCATATATTACTGTCCTCATTGAGCTTGGACTTCTAGTGTGCATGGCTTTCTGTCATTGATTGCATATTGGGATCATTTTATCCTACATATGCAAGTAAGTAGATGTTCTCTCTTTAGGAGTATATTTTAATCTATTCTCTGAAAATTAACTTAAAAAAGAGAAGTTTACATGCCAATAGTAAATGCAAGGCTTTGAAAGAATGCTAGTTAATATTTTTACTGATTTTTTTTTTTAAGAAACGACATGTTCCAATTAAAGTAATATAAATCTAACAAGTACAGGCTAGAAACGAATGAATAAACAGGTTAGAAATGAAGGAATGAATAACAAGTACAGGTTAGAAAAGTTGACAACTGTGAAAACTGATAGCGGAAAGGAGACAGGCAAAAAATACAAATGTGAAAAAATATTTTAAAAAAATAATATAAATGTACAGTTAATCTTTTGTCAGATAAAATGGAAATATTCTACTGCAAGTAATAAATGTGCATTGCTTAAAACATTATCTTATATCCACTATGTTTCTTTTATTCCAAGATACAATGTTGATTTGTCTAAAATAAACAAGGAATGATTTTCTTACTCCTCCATGAAATCATACAAAATATGCAACTTAGCACAGTTGTGTCTGGTGAAAGAGAGTACTTTCCAAAATGTTTATCATCACTGAGGATGAGAAAAATATAAGAATTGTTGACTTCATAACAAATAAAATTTCTCAGCATGAGTTTTACAAATCTTACTCTACCTATGAATGCAAAGAGAAAAAAAATAGGGAACCTTTCCATGAATTTCCATGTGCTTGAAAATAAGAAATACAGTTACTAATAAACGATGGGTCAAAGAAAACATCACAATGAAAAATATAAAATAGTATAATTTGAAATCAATGAAAAACATAGCATATGAAAATGTGTAGGATGAAGTTAAAGTTGTACTTAAAAGGAAAATACACATAGTAGAAAAGATAAAGGCTGAAAATATAGAATAGAAAGTATCAGCAAGGCCTAAACAAACAGATAAACAAAAAGAAAGGGAAAACATAAATAATAACAGTAATTAAACATGGGAGAAGACTACAAATCCTACAGGCAATGAACCATAAAACGACACTGTAATTATATTTATGGCAATTTTTTTTAAATACAGATAACATGAAAAAAAATCCTAGAAACACGCAAATTACCAATACTCACAAAAAAGAAATAGAAACTGTGTAGCATTAGTCATTAAAGAAATTAAATCCATAATTAAAACACTTCACACAAAGAAAATGCCACATCACAAGTGAATTCTAACAAACTTATAACAAGTACACTGAAAAACTACAGCACAGATCTCAGTCAGTGAATGCTTAAAATACCCCAAATTATCTTTATAATGGTGAGTCCAGCCCTACTGAGTTCTTTTATCAGTATCTCATACATATGACAGTCCATATAGAATCAGTGAATGTTTAAGCCAAGAAGAGAGATGAAGGAAGTACAACTTGTCTAGTTCCACTATGCTTATTGATATCAGATCATCTGAGTTGATATTTTGCACTTAGTTCTAGAATGCTAGCAACTGACTGTGTTCTCAGTGCACCTACTCTTCCCAAGATGATTAATATTGTCACCTTCCAACCCCTATTTTTCAAATAACATTTGACATGGCAAAATCTCTGGCAGCAAAAAGAAACTGTGGATTTGGTAGCATGTAATTGCTTGCAATGAGCTTCAAAATTGTAGAAAAAAAACTAAAAACAGTATTAAATTTAAAAGAGCAAATATTGTATCTTTTCTAAAGAAAAAAATTATTTGCTGTCATTTTTTTAACATGTAAATGAAGGCATTACTTTTCATTTAAAATGAGATTTTAATAAACACCGCTGTAACTACATATTATTTGTAGATGGAAATTATCACTAGAGAACAGCCATGGGAACCGTTTTTATAATGAAAAAACTGCTTTTCTGTAAGTTTTTAAAAAATCCTCTGGCCCCATACCTTTGAGCAGCTTTAGAAACTCATCTACCCAGAAAAACTTGTAAAGACTAATTCTAGAAATTTCTATCCTACTTCAACACTGGGAAAACACATTTCAGCTAAGCTATGAATCAACTTCAACAGGATAAATGGTCCAGTGTTACAATTATAGGACTTAAAACAAATATTTGGGACCAGCAACAAATGCTGAGAGAAGATGAATCAGTTCTAACATACCAAATTACCTATGCTGTGTATGACATCCTGTGGGAGAGAATGATATTTCACCTCTACAGAACTTGTTTGCTGAGGAGTGCAAAGAGAATAACCTGTGTGGAAGCATAGCAGTATGGCATGTTGTTGATGAATGTAGAAGACTTTCATGTTAGTACCACATTTCCTTGCTCTCCCAGACAACAAGGAGTGTCAGAGGCTGCCACAGGAGAGGAGAACTTTGTACCTATCTTAATTAATATGCCAGAACTTTAAACAAATTTGTAATAAAATTTATTTCAATCATATAAACTTTAAAAATAAAATATCATATAGAGAATTCTCAGGAAGAGGCAAAAATATTCTGTGAAAAAAATTAAAATAAGTTTTTAAAAGATGCAAATAATAATAGTATATCTTAATGGCCAGCAACAAAGGTGAGACTGAAAAGAAATAATGTGATGCTTGTTTTTCTACTAACCTTCAATCTTTATACTGTGGTCCCTACTTCACAATTCTACTGCATTTCTTTTCCCCCGTGTTTCTTGAAATTATGTAAATCTGTGCAATTTATCCCCTCCCCTTGTTGATCTCCAAGCCTATGGAGTTACTCTCAGAAAACATAGGCTAAAGAATGCTATCTTTGTGCTCTCCCTCTGTCTCACTACACCTCATTGGTGTCTCACATGAAAGAACTTATAGCCCCAATTTTTTTGACTGCTAACCAAGGGACACCTCCAGATCCCCTGGCTCTGGTGGCCAGTGAGGATTATTCTTGGGGTCCCATAGGACTGTATATATTTGCATTCATTAAAAGCTGCTGCCTGAGGCTCTGGTTTCCAATCAGGTAAATGTTAACTAAGATCCTCTCCTTTGAGACAGTGACAGGTCTTGCACACCCTCAACTACTGGCAGCTGTTAAAAATAAAATAGCCTGTTTGGACAAGTAAAAAGGTTTGAGAGACATTGAAGAGCCAGGGTAGGGTTGAACAACAAGATTTATCTCCTTCGGGATGCTGCTTCAAGACTAAAAGACATGCCTGTTTCATCTAATGCAGAAACACCAATACAGAGAGTCAAGTAAAATAAAGAAGCAGAGAAATATGTTCCAAATAAAAGAAAAAATTAAAACCTCAGAAAGAAATGTAATGTATTAGAGAAAAGTAATTTACATGATAAAAATTCCATGTAATGATCATAAAAATGCTCAACAAACTCAGGAGAAGAATGGATGAACACAGTGAAAACTTCAACAGAAATATGAAATTTTAAAAAGTACCATTTCAAAGTCATAGAGCTGAAAATTACATGAGAAGTGTTCAATAGCAGACTAAATGAAGTAGGAGAAAGGATCAGGGACCTAGGAAACAGAGCTGTGGAGCTCACCCAATCAGGGCAGCAAAATGAAAAAGGAATTTAAAAACAGGAAGATAGTAAAAGGGACTAATGGGACATCAAGTACTAATATTTGCATTATAGGGGTCCCAGAAGGAGACGAGAGAAAGAAAAGAGAAAAAAACTTATTTAACAAAATAATGGCAGAAGAGTTCCCCTTAAGACTATCTGCAGATTTTTAGCAGAAACTTTCCAGTACAGAAGGCAGAGGCAGGATATATTCAAAATGCTGAAGGAAAAAACTTCCAACCAAAGTTATCATTGAGAATTGAAGGAGAGATAAATCAACAATAAACTGGCGGTATAAGAATTGTTAAAGAGACGTTTTAACTGAAAAGGAGGGTACTAATTAGCAACAAGAAAACATATGGAAATATGAATCTCACTGGTAAAGGTACATACACATTAAAGGCAGTGGATTAATCATTTATAAAGGTAGTATGAAGGTTAAAAGCCAAAGTAGCTGAAATAACTACAACTACAGTAATTAGTTAAGGGGTACACAAGATAAAAAGATGTTGAAAGATATCAAAAACATAAAATATCGTGAGGAGAGAGTAAAAACGTAGAGATTTGAATGCATTCAAATTTAAGTTGTTATCACATGGACTGTTGTAATATAAGATGTTATGTGTAAGCTTCATGGTAACCACCAAGCAAAAACCTATATATACATGAAAGATAAAGAGAAAGGAATCTAAGCATACAATAAAGAGAGTAATCAAACCACAAAGGAAGAGATCAAGAAAAGAAGGCAACAGCGGAACTGCAAAAAACGCCAGAAAACAATTAACAAAATGGCAATAAGTACATAACCATTAATACTTTCTTTAAAAGTAAATAGACTAAATTCTCCAATCAAAAGGCATAGAGTGGCTAAATGGATTATTTTTTAAAAACCAAACTAAAATCCATCTGTATGCAGAATACAAGAGACTCACTTCAGATATAAAGATTGAAAGTGAAAGATGAAAATAATATGCCATGCAAATGAATAACAAAAGTAACTTCACACCTGAAGGATGTAGAAAAAGAACAAAGCAAGTCCAAATTTAGAAGTAGGAAGGAAATAACCTAGATCAGAGTGGAAATAAATGAAAGAGACACTTGACACCTGATGACTAAAAAAACAATATAAAAGATCAACGAAATTAAAGACTGGCACCTGAAAAGATGAACAAAATTGATGAAACTTTAGTTAGAATCTCCAAAAAAAAAAAAGAGAATACACTCAAATAAAATCAGAAGTTTCTGAAAGAAGAGATGTTACAACTGATACCAAAATTTACAAAGGATCATGAAAGACTACTATGAACAATTATACACCAAATATTGGACAATCAAGAAGAAATGGGTAATTCCTAGAAGCAGGCAAACCTCCGAAACTGAATCGTAAAGTAGTAGAAACTCTGACCAGAATGATTACTAGTAAGGAGATTGAATCAATAGTTTTAAAACTCCCAAATAACCAGTCATTACAAGGTTAATTCACTGGTGAATTCTACCAAACATTCAAAGAAAATTAATACCAATCTTTCTCAAACTTTTCCAGACAATGGTAAAGGAGACAACAGTTCCAAATTTATTTTATGAGGCCAGCATTAACCTGATACTAAAACCAGATGGGGATGCCACAAAAAAGAAAATTATAGGTCAATATCCCTGATGAACATAGATGCAAAAATCCTCAATAAAATATTAGCAAAGCAAATTCAACAATACATTGGGAATTCCCTGGCAGTCCAGTGGTTAGGACTCTGTGCTCTCACTGCCGAGGGACTGGGTTCAATGCCTGGGGTGAACTAAGATCCCACAAGCTGCACAGAGCGGCCAAAAAAACAAAAAACAAAAAAACAAAAAACTTCAACAATACATTAAAAGGATCAAACACAATGATCAATCGGGATTTATCCCACACATGCAAGGATGGTTCAATATCATCAAATCAGTCAATGTGATATAACACATTAACAAAATGAAGAATAAAAATTATATAATCAACTCAGATGCAGAGAAAGCATTTGACAAAATTCAACATCCACTTATCATAAAAACTCTCAACAAAGTGGGGATAGAGGGAACATACCTCCATATAGTAAAGGCTTTCTATGACAAGATCACAGCTAACATTATACTCAATGGTGAAAAGCTGAAAGCTTTTTCTCTAAGATTGGAAATGAGACAAGGATGTTTTATTCAACATAGTATCAGAAGTCCTGGTATAATCAATTAGACAAGAAAAGGAAATAAAAGGCATCCAGATTGGAAAGGAAAATATGAAACTGTTACTCTTTGCAGGTGACATTATATCATATTTAGAAGACCTTAAAGACCCCATCAAAAAAACGTTAGAACTAATAAATAACTTAAGTACAGGTGCAGGATATAAAATCAATACTTAAAAATGAGTTGTGTTTCTATACACTAAAAATAAACTTCTCTTTCAGAAAGAGAAATTAAGAAAACAATCCAATTTAAAATTGTATCCAAAAAAAATAAAATACCTAGGAATAAATTTAACTAAGGAGGTGAAAACTATAAAACATTGATGAAAAAATTGACGAAAATTCTAATAAAGGAAAAGATATTCTGTGCTCACGAATTGGAAGAATTAATACTGTTAAAATGTCCATACTCAAAGCAATCTATTGAGCCAATGCAATCTTTATCAAAATTTCAATGCCATTTTCACAAATGAAAAACAAAAAATCCTAAAATTTGTATGGAACAACGAAAGACCCTGATTAGCCAAAACAACACTTATATGGTCTATTAATTTATGACAAATTAGCCAAGAACATACAATGGGGAAAAGATAGTCTCTTCAATAAATGGTGTTGGGAAAATTGAATAGCCACAGAAAAGAGTGAAACTGGACCATTATCTTATACCGTAGAGAGAAATTAACTCAAAATGGATTAAAGGTTTGAATGTAATACCTGAAACTATAAAACTCCTGGAAGAAAACAGGCAGTAAGCTTCTTGACATCAGTCTTGGAGATGGTTTTTTTTTTTTGGATTTGATACCCCAATGCAAAGGCAACAAAAGAAAATATAAAGAAGTGGGACTACATTAATCTAAAAACCCTCTGCAGAGTAAAGGAAACATTCAACAAAACGAACAATCAATCTTCCAAATGGGATAAAATATTTGCAAATTATGTATCTGATAAGGGCTTGATAGCCAAAATAAATGTCATATAACTCAATAGCAAAAAACCTCAACTAATCCAATTTAAAATGGGCAAAGTACCTGAATAGATATTCTTCAAAGAAGACACACAGGTGGCCAATAGGTACATGAAAGGTGCTCAATATCACTAATCATCAGAGAAATGCAAATCAAACCCACAATGAGATATCACCTCCCACCTGTCTGAATGGCTATTATAAAAATGGTAAGAGATAACAAATACTTGCAAGGATGTGGAGAAAAAGAAAAACTTGTGCACTGTTTGTAGGAATGTAAACTGGTGCAGCCACTGTGGAAAACATTATAGAAGTTCCTGAAAAAATTAAAAATAGAACTACTATCTGACCCAGCAATTCTGCTTCTGGGTATTTACCCAAAGAAAATGAAAACACTAACTCAAAAAGATATATGCACCCTCATGTTTATTGAAGCATTATTTACAATACCCAAGATATGAAAACAACCCAAGCGTCCATCAACAGATAATGGATAAGGAAGATTAAATATTATTCAGCCATAAATAGAAAGGAATCTTGCCATTTGTCACAAAATGGTGGACCTTGAGAGCATTATGTTAAGTGAAATCAGTGAGACAGAGAAAGACAAATATCATATAATCTCACTTATAGAAAAAAAATAAAGGTCATAGATACAGTTAACAGATTGGTGGCTGCCAGAGGCAGGGCATGAGGGGTGGGCTAAATAGTTGAAGGGAGTCAAAAGGTACAAACTTCCAGTTACAAAATAAATAAGTCATGGGATATAATGTACAGCATGGCTACTGTAGTTAATAATACTGTATTTCATATTTGAAAGGTGCTATGAGTACGTCTTAAAAGTTCTTATCACAAGAAAAATAAATTCTGTCACTATACATGATGACAGATGTTAACCAGACTTATTGTGGTGATCATTTTGCAGTATTTACAAATATCAAATCATTATGTTGTACACCTGAAACTAATATATGTCAATTATACCTCTAGAAAAATCATCTCCAGTTTATTCAAGTGAAAAAGAATGTCCCACAAAAGATGAAATTCACAGGCACAATTTCTGGCTGCTCTTGCTGTGGGCATCCTCCTCTAAATAATACACTGACGAAATAAGCCACACATAAATGATAGCATTAATTTAGGATAGAGGATGTACAGTACAGCAAGTCCCCTACATACACACGAGTTCCATTCCGAGAGCACGTTCGTAAGTCCAATTTGTTGGTAAGTCCAACAAAGTTAGCCTAGGCACCCAGCTAACACAATTGGCTATATAGTACTGTACTGTAATAGGTTTATAATACTCTTCACACAAATAATACATAAATACAAAAAAATAAAGAAAACATTTTTAAGCTTACAGTACAGTACCTTGAAAAGCACAGTAGTACAACAGCTGGCATACAGAGGCTGGCATCACGTGAACAGGCAAGAAGAGTTACTGACTGGAAGAGGGAGAGGAGGTGGGAGATGGTAGAGCTGAAGGATTGTCAGCTATAGGAGACAGAGGGCAAGCTATCTTTTCTCCTCGCTCCACTCTCTCAATTATTTTCACTTTTGTTTCCATCGTTATCCCTTGGCACTTCTCTGCAGTACCAGCTACATCACCACTGTTTTTATGCTTGCTTCCGGATATCCTGGGTTTGAAATAAAGATATTGTACTACTGTATTGTATATAGTACTGTACAATAAAGTACACAAAAGCACAACCACTTGTAGAGGATGCACACATATGACGGTGTACGCCAGACACGTGAACTAACTTACGTGATTGAACATGGGAACGCATGTTCGCATCTTTGAAAATTCACAACTTGAAGGTTCGTATGTAGTGGACTTAGTGTACAGGAAAGAGTCCTGACTGTGAAGGTTGGGTGAAATCAGTGCTTTGACCACAGGTGATAACTTTTCAAAAATTTGCTGAATTCCTAATGTGGAAAATTTTTCATGCATATGAATCTGTGCCTCACTCACTGACAGGAGGGCAGTTAGTGCACAGGTGCCAGACCTGAATGTATCAAAGAGAGTTCACTTCTTCTACCTAGAGTCATTGGTATATGGGCAGCAGCTGCAGTCCTGAGTGACAGAAATGCACATTCTTCAGGTAAATGTTTCGAATTGGCTTGAGCTACTAACAACTATAGCTGCTTATTCCATTGACTGATTTCCCTCCTTCCTCCTGCTGCTAAACACTGAGCACTCTAAAAAGCATTACTATTTGTAAAGGCCTGATGATGATTATAGTAATAATAATTATAACAACAAGAACTAACTTTTTAGCAACAGTAGTGAACACTTTATATGAATTGTTTCATGTAGCCCTCAAAAAACTTTTGTGACATCCATATGTTATCCCCTTTGAAAAATGAATAGACTAAGGTTCAGAATTATAAAAAACATGCCCCAAATCACAGAGTTAATAAATAGTGCATGTTTAAAATTAACTTAATCAAAATGCAAATTTTAGATATGCAATTAGTAATAAGAGAGGGCTCTATATTTTATAGTGGGAGGTAGAGAGACATTTTCCTCACAACCCTCAGAACACAACTATGTAGGTAGCGGTCTTTTCTATCTAAATAACTTGCCAGTTTTGTCTAAACCTGCACTAAAACTACTGTTTTAGTAGTCAACTGCAAATGTTGCAGGCAAAAGTGAGTCAGAATAAAAACAGGTGTTTTTTATAGTTACCAGAAAATAATATGCCTGGATTTCTTGTAAATAATCCACTATGTTTGGATCAGAAGCTTGCAGTAGTCTCATATTTTCATATAGCAAGCTGTGCCTTGACAGCACAGACATTGCCTCAGGCTTTCAAGAGCTGACCAATTTTGAAAAAATCCTTGTTCTACACCAGAGTGTATCTATTAATGTTTTTGCACATAAACAAACATTCATTTGACCACCTGTTTGGTTTATCATTTACTATTCCCAGTAAATGAACTGTTTGGAACTCTGACCAATATAAGCTTATAATTATGTAGAGTCGCCCTAGCCCAATTTGAGCTCTACCTTCAGTACAAAATCAGTAAGGGAGAGAATGAGAATTTGTCTTACAAACAGCAATATATTTGGGGACTTTGATCAATATGCTGGAGAAATGAATTTTCACCACAGGAAAACCCAGTTTCTTAGAATTTGCTCAAATTTAAAGAGACATGTATTGTATTGGATAATTCCACAGTTAGAGTTTATCGTCTTAGGAATTCTTTTTTTTTTAATTTTATTTTTTTATATACAGCAGGTTCTTATTTGTTATGCATTTTATACATATTAGTGTACATATGTCAATCCCAATCTCCCAATTCATCACACCACCACTTTTGACAGTATTCTGGGATGTCTACCAAAGGAGTTCAATTATAGAGAGATTAAACTAAACCACAGAGCAAGACATTATGCTTGTTTTTGCAAGTACTGTTTTTTTTTTTTTTTCTTTCTTCTCAGTTTCCAGCTATAGTGCCTAGAAGATATCCTCAAATTCGTTCAGTGTGAAGATCAAAACATTTAGGAAAAGAGCTTGGGATTTACTTAAATATAGGCTTCCCTTACTTATTTCTTCCTTCAGAAAACTGACTCCTTTAATATAAGAAATATTAATGTGCGGATGGTTCCAGACCCCGAGAGGGAGGGAAAAAATTTTTTTAGATAAATTTGAAATCACTGTTGTCTCCATGACAAAAAAGGGAGAAATATTTGTAGAAACATTATATTGTTGCTACTAATAATTCTGAAGAAGTTAGAATAGAAATGACCATTTCAAATTCATTCATGTGTCCAATTGGGTCATCAACCCTATGTCTGTGAAATCATAATGGGACCTCATAGAGTCCTATTTTACAGAGTAGTTGACTAAAGAAGAGCCTTGGGAATAAAGAAAATGGCTCATGAAGAAGCAGATTTTAATAAAAACTCGAGCAGCATCAGGAAACAGAGCCTAACACACATTACAAAGATAAAAATTTCTTCTTCAGAGAGAAGTCTCTTTTAGTCAATCACTCAGCAACATATGACTGGGATAAAAAGCCAAAAAAGCCAGGTAAGAGAAAGGAACAAGAGGTGAAAGAGAAATGAAGTAGAATAGCAACAGCAGGGACTTCCCTGGTGGTACAGTGGATAAGACTCCATGCTCCCAATGCAGGGCGGCCGAGCTCGATCCCTTGTCAGGGAACAAGATCCCACATGCATGCCGCAACTAATAGTTTGCATGCCACAACTAAGGAGCCAACAGCTGCAGCTAAGGAGCCAGTGAGCCACAAGTAAGGAGCCCTGGAGCCACAACTAAGACCAGGCACAACATAGATAGATAGATAGATAGATAGATGATAGATAGATAGATAGATAGATAGATAGCAACAGCATTTAGAACATAAAAACATAGGGCAGTAGAATTTTCCATCTTCATATAAGAAGAGATTTTTTTAAAGCCCTGCTATTAAATGCTACACAGTATTACGCTCGGCAGAATGAAACAACAACCTAGGAGGACAAGGTCTGCGTGAGAAGGGAGGGGTGACTAAACAAAGCAGATGTGTGTATGTTGGATGCATCACAGTAAATTTCATATGTTTTAACTAATCAAGAAATGCATAGTAGGTTATTACTATCATTCTTCTCAGATTCTTTGTTCAAAATTAAAATTTAAAGAAATTCATACCAGTGTTTCTTAAGTAAAAACACCCATATCAACTATCTCATCATGGTCACGTCATCTGGGTAGGAAACATTTTTGTATCTTTACTGTGCCATGAATTAGAAACACTCTCATGAATTAGTTCTCATTTGGATCCACTCATAGTCTACATGAGTTAGTCATAGATCATTTCCACATGACAGTCACAAGGATATTTGACAGTACTTTCAATAGTAACTGGAAAGAGTGTTAGAAGCAGAGCCTGTCAATAAACTTTAGATTCTTCATTAAATTTTCATATATGTTTGTAAGATGTTAAGAAACATATTTTTATTTAGTTTGGTAGTAATTATAATTCTCAACCAAAGTGTACTTGAAGAATATTCCCAAAATAAACAAAATTTTAAAAGAAATGTTGATTTAAGGCCAGTGTTTCCTTATTGATTTTCTGTCTGAATTATCTGTCATTGATGTAAATGGGGTGTTAAAATTCCCTACTATTATTGTTACAGTCAATTTCTCCCTTAATATCTGTTAATATTTGCTTTATGTATTTAAGTGGTCTTAGGTTGGATGCATATATATTTACAGTTGTTATATCTCCTTCTTGGATTGATCCCTTTATCATTATGTAATGTCCTTCTGTGTCTCTTGTTAGAATCTTTGATTTAAAGCCAATTTTGTCTGATATAAGTATTGCTACCCCAGCATTCTTTTGATTCCCATTTGTATGGAATAACTTTTTCCATCTCTTCACTCTCAGTCTCTTGTGTTTAGACCTGAAGTGAGTCTCTTGTAGGGTATAATATATATATTTCTATATGGGTCTTATTTTTGTACCCATTTAGCCAGTCTGTGTCTTTTGATTAGAGCATGTATTTCACTTACATGAGGTTTATACATAGCAATGTGTATAAATATATATATGTTATATCTAATATATAATTTAATATATATTTAATTATATATAAAATATAATTATTTAATTATACAATAATAATATATAATATATTCCCCCACCCACATTTAATGTTTCTGATGTCATGTTTTACATCTTTTTGTTTTGCATACACCTTAACTACCTATTGTGAATATAGATGATTTTACTACTTTTGACTTCCTACTAGCTTTATAAGTAGTTGATCTACTACCTTTACCTTTGAGATTTTTTTACCTTTGAGATAAGCCTTTACCAATGAGATTTTTTTCTTTCATAATTTTCCCAAGTCTTGTTGTGGCCTTTTCTACTTAGAGAAGTCCCTTTAAATTTCTTGTAAGGATGGTTTGGTGGTGCTAAACTCTCTTAACTTGCGCATATCTGTAAAACTCTTAAACTCTCCTTCATATCTGAATGACAGCCTTGGCTGGTACAGTATTCTTTATTGTAGAACTTTTCTTTCCATCACTTTAAATTTATCATGCCTCTCCCTTCTGGCCTTCAGAGTTTCTGCTTAAAAGTCAGCTGACATTCTTATGAGATCTCCCTTCTACACAACTAGTTGCTTTCCCTTTGCTGCTTTTATTTTTTTAACTTAATTTTATTGGAGTATAGTTGATTTACAATGTTGTGTTAGTTTCTGCTGTACAGCAAAGTGAAGCAGTTATACATACACATATAATCACTCTTTTTTAGCTTCTATTCCCATATAGGTCATTAAAGACTATTGAGTAGGGTTCCCTGTGCTATACAGTAGGCTTTTATTAGTTACCTATTTTATACATAGTAGTGTGTATATGTCAACGCCAATCTCCCAATTTATCCCCCCCCACACTTTCTCCCTTGATAACCATAAGTTTGTTTTCTGCATCTGTGACTCTATTTCCGTTTTGTAAATAGGTTCATTTGTACCAATTTTTTAGATTCCACATATAAGTGGTATCATATGCTATTTGTCTTTCTCTGTCTGACTAACTTCACCCAGCATGACAATCTCTAGGTTCATTCATGTTGCTGCAAATGACATCATTTCATTTTTTATGACTGAGTAGTATTCCATTGTATATATGTGCCAATCTTCTTTATCCATTTCTCCATCGATGGACATTTAGGTTGCTTCCATGTCCTGGCTATTGTAAATAGTGCTGCAATAAATATTGGGGTACATGTATCTTTTCAAATTATGGTTTTCTCCAGATGTATGCCCAGGAGTGGGATTACTGGATCATATGGTATCTCTATTTTTAGTTTTTTAAGGAAACTCCATACTGTTCTCCATAGTGGCTGTACCAATTACATTCCCCCAACAGTGTAGGAAGGTTTCCTTTTTTCCACACCCTCTCCAGCATTTATTGTTTGTAGATTTTTTTGATGATGGCCATTCTGATGTGTGTGAGGTGATACCTCCTTGTACTTTTGATTTACATTTCTCTAATAATTAGTGATGTTGAGCATCTTTTCATTTGCTTCTTGGACATCTGTGTGTCTTCTTTGGAGAAATGTCTATTTAGATATTATGCCATTTTTTGATTGGGTTTTTGTTTTTCTGATATTGAGCTGCATGAGCTGCCTGTATATTTTGGAGATTAATCCCTTGTCTGTTGCTTCGTTTGCAAATATTTTCTCCCATTCTGTGTGTTGTCTTTCACTTTGTTTATGGTTTCCTTTGCTAACTCTTGCTGCTTTTAAAATTCTCTTTTTATCTTTATTTTTACCATTTTAATTACAATATATCTGTTGTGATCCTCTTTGGGTTCACCTTCTTGGGGACTGTTTGTGCTTCCTGGACCTGGATGTCTGTTTCCTTTACCAAGTTGGGGAAGATTTCAACTTGTATGTCTTCAAATATGTTATTTCCACTTTTATCTCTCTCTCTCTCTCTCTCTCTCTCTCTCTCTCTCTCTTCCTTCTAAGACCCTTAAAATGTGAATGTTAGCATGCCTTGATATTGTCCCAGATGTTTCTTAAGCTTATTTCTTTTTATTTTTTCTCTATTTTCGGTTCAGCTTGGGCGATTTCCACTACATTATCTTCTAACCTGATGATCTGTTCCTCTACTCTTGATTTATTCTAGTGTATTTTTATTTCAGTTATTGTATTCTTCAGCTCTGTTTGGTTCTTCTTTTATTTTCTAACCCTTTGCTGCAAATGTCTGTGTTCATCCATTCTTCTCTTCAGTTCTTTGAGCATTTTTATGATCATTACCTTGTACTATTTATCAGGTAGCATATCTCCACTTCAGTTAGTTCTTCTTCTGGAGTTTTATCATGTTCCTTCATTTGGGACATATTCTTCTCTTGCCTTATTTTGCCTAATTCTCTGCTTTTATTTCTATGTATTTGGTATGTTGTTTACATTTCCTGATCTTAGAGAAGTAGCCTTTTGTAGGAGTTGTCCTAGGGGGCCCAGCAATGCACTCCCCTCTGGTCACCATAGTTATATGCTTTAGTGGAACCCTCTCTGTGGGATGTGTGGGCCCTTCTATTGTGTCAGGCTAACTACTGTGGGTACCCTGGTATGTGTGGCTGGCCTCTGATTAGGTTATTTACCAGGCCCTGTCTATTGCAGAGGCTTCCGTTTGTTGGTGAATGGGGCTGGGTCTTGGCACAGCTTGGGACAGCCCAGGTGGCCCCAGTCCTATTGCTTGACCAGTAGTGGGTGGGCCTAGAACACAAGGTGGCTAGATCCAGAGACCTGGGGGAAGGGGATCCCAGAGCTAGTGCTGATCTAGTGGTGGGTGGCACTAGGTCCTGGAGCACCTGGCTGTGATGTGCAGGGTCCCAGAGCTGGTATCAGCCTGCTGGTGGGTGGGGCTGGTTCTGACAGCTGGCTGAGTGACCCAGGGGGCCTGAGGCTAGTGCCAGCCTACTAGTGGGCAGAGCTGGGTCCTGAGATCTCTGGTTGTGGGGTCCTGGAGGGGGCTCCCAGGGCTGATGCCTGCCTTCTGGTGGGTGAATCCAGGTCCTGGGGCTAGTGGTTGCTCACTGGTGGATAGAGATGGATCCAGGTGTCTCTGGCTGCCAGGCCCAGCGTCCTAGATCTGGTGTCAGCCCACTGGTGAGTAAGGCTGGGGACTCAGGGTGGCCTAGGATAGTCAGCCTGCTGGTGGGTGGGGCTATGTCCTGCCCAGCTAGCTGCTTGGCCTGGGACAACTCAAGACTGATGCAGACCGGCTGGTGGGCTAGGCTGTTTACCAAGGTTAATAAGCTAGAAGGAGGACTCCAAAGTGGCCTTGCCAGCACCAGTGTCCTTATGTTAGATTGAGCTCTCCAAATGTGGTTGCCACCAGCATCTATGTCCCCAGTGTGAGTCTCAGTCACCTCTTACCCCTTCAGGAGGCTCTCCAAGATCAGCAAGTGGATCTGACTCATGTTCCTTTCAATTCACTGCTTCTATACTGGGTCTCAGAGTGTATGAGATTTTGGGTGTGCCCTTTAAGAGGAGAATCTGTTTCCTACAGCACTCTGGCTCTCCCAAGACCCACTGGCCTTCAAAGCCAAATGTTATGGAGGTTCTTCCTTCTGGTGGGGAGCCCATGCCTGGGCTGGGGAGCCCCATGCGGTGTTTAGACCTTCACTCCTTGGGGAGTCCTGTACAATTGTGCTTATCTTTCTGTTTGTAGGTTGACTACCCAGGGGTGTGGGTCCTGCATCTTCCCCCTCCTACCCATTTCACTGTGACTCCTTCTTTATCTCTTAAGCTGTAGAAGATTTTCTCTGCTAGTATTCAGGTCGCTCTCATTGACAGTTTCTATGTAAATTGTTATAATTTTGATCTGCTTGTGGGAGGAGGTGCGATCATGGTCTTCCTCCCCTGCCATCTTGGCCACTCTCCACAATACTATCATGGTTCTGGAGGCTGGAAGTCAGAAATCATGATGCCAACATGGTTGGGTTCTGGTGAGAGTTCTCTTCCTGGCTTGCAGATGGCTGCCTTAGCTATGTTCTCAAAAGGCAGAAAGAGAACAAGCAAGCTCTTTGGTAACCCTTCTTGTAAAGAAATTAATTTCATCATGGAGACCATGTCCCCCCTTTTATTTTTTATTTTGGCAAAAGTTTTTATTTACAATTCTATAACTGCTTAACATGCACTTAAATGGTCCTATTCAGAGAAGGAGAAAGTGGAGGTTCTTGAAGATTTCCAAAGAAATGTCTGAAAGGCAAAATATGGCCAAAAATATCCATTTGTTCTTTTGGGTTTACTGGGTGAATAGCCCTTTTCTTATTTAAGCATCTTATCTCAGGTATTTCATAAGGCAAACATTGAGATTTCAGTTTGAAGACACCTTAAATCCTAATAGTAGCATACCCAGACCATTAAATCCTAATAGTAGCATACCCAGACCACCATCTAATAGCTAGCTTGTTTAAGAAGGATTCATCTCTTCATTTGAATGTCTAGATGCTTTGTGAAAGATCTTAGAAGGGCCTGCCTCATCTACTGGGAAAAATCATATAGGAAGTAGCCTTTAGGGACACTTTTAATTGGAAACTTATAACACAAGCACACAAGTCAAGTCTTAACATATAACACTTGCTTTTTAAAAGCAATGTCATAAAATCAAAAACAATTAAATTTGTTTTACTTTTTTCCTCACAAGAACATAAAAATTATGGAAGGGGAACTTAGAAAATGTTACAAGGTAACACAATTTTTCCTTTTAGTAGTACTTGGGTAATTATGACAGAATAGGCTCCACTTTTTTGTTTGTGTGTTTGCACAGAGATTTTCATCTAAAATTTTGCTTATTTTTAGTATCTGCTTTATCTCCTCCTCTATCAGACCAGCTAACTGCACAGCCACCACCTCTTTGTGCTCTGTGACTTGAAAGGCTAGAGCAATCACAAGGAGGAATGGAATGAAACATTCCATTCAAAAGCAGCAGAATATATGTTCTTTTTAAGTGCAAATGAGACATTCTGGAGAGATCATGCGATAGGCCACAAAACAAGTCTCAATAAATTTAAGAATATTAAAATAATATCAAGCATATCTTCCTATGACAATGCTATAAGACTAGAATTTAACAAGGAAAAAACTGTTAAAAAACACTCACATGGAGGCTAAGCAATATGCTACTAAACAACCAATGGATCAATGAAGGTATCAAAGGAGAAATCAAAATTACCTTGAGACAAATGAAAATGAACACACAATAATCTAAAATCTATGAGACGAAGCAAAAACAGTTCTAAGAGGGGAATTTTATAGAGATACAAGCTACCTCAGGAAACAAGAAAAATCTCAAGTAAACAACTTAACATTACACCTAAAGAAGCTAGAAAAAGAAGAACAAACAAATCCCAAAGATAGTAGAGAGAAAGAAATTATAAAGATCACAGCAGAAATAATTGAAACAAAGACCAAAAAAATAGAAAAGATAAATGAAACTAAGATCTGGTTTTTGAAAAGATAAAATTGATAAACCTTTAGCCAGACTCATCAAGAAAAAAAGAAAGGGCCCAAATCATTAAAATCAGAAGTGAAAAAGGAGGAGTTACAATGACACCACAAAAACACAAAGGATTATAAAAGAACAATAAGAACAATTATATGCCAACAAAATGGACAACTTAGAAGAAATGGACAAATTTCTAGAAATGTACAATCTCCCAAGACTGAATCAGAAAGAAACAGAAAATATGAACAGACAATTCACCAGTAGTGAAATTTAATCAATAATTTAAAAAACTCCTAAAAAAACAAAAGTCCAGAATGAGACAGCTTCAGAGGTAAATTCTAACAGTTAAAGAAGAGTTAACACCTATCATTCTCAAACTGTAGCAAAAAATTGCAGAGGAAGGAGTACTTCTGAACTCATGCTATGAGGCCAGCATCACCCTGCTACAAAAACCAGACAGAGGTATCACAAAAAATGAGAAAATTACAGGCTAATATCCCTGATGAATACAGATGTTAAAATTCTCAACAAAATATTAGCAAGCTGAATTCAACAAAACGTTAAACAAATCACACAGCATGATCAAATGGGATTTATCCCAGGGATGCAAGGATGGCTCAATATCCATAAATCAATTAATGGGATACACATTAACAAATTGAAGAGTAAAAATCATAATCATGTGAATAGATGAAAAAAAAATCTTTTGACAAGATTCAACATCCATTTATGACCAAAGAAGCCCATCAAAGTAGGTATAGAGGGAACATACCTCAACATAATAAAGGCCATATACCACAAGCCCACATACTCAATGGTAGAATACTAAAGGATTTACTCCAAGATCAGGAACAAGACAAGGATACCCATTCTCACCACTTTTATTCAAGATAGTATTGGAAGTTCTAGCCACAGCAATGAGATAAGAAAAAGAAATTGAATAAATCCAAACTGGAAAGAAAGAAGTAAAACTATCACTATTTGCAGACAATGTGATACTATACCTAGAAAATCCTAAAGATACCACAATAAAATTACTAGAGCTCATCAGTGAATTTGGTAAAGTTTCAGGACACAAAATTAATATACAGAAATCTACTGCATTTCTATACACTAACAACAAACTATCAAGAGAGAAATTAAGAAAACAATCCCATTGACAATTGCATCAAAAAGAATATAATACCTAGGGATAAATGTCTCTAAGGAGGTAAAAGACCTGTACTCAGAAAACTATATGACACTGATGAAAGAACAAGTGAAATATATACCATGCTCATGGATTGGAAGAATATTGCTAAAATGACCACACCACCCAAGGCAATCTACAGATTCAATGCAATCCCTATCAAAATACCAGTGGCATCTTTCACAGAAATAGAGCAAGTAATTCTAAAACTTGTATGGAAACACAAATGACCAGGAAGAGCCAAAGCAATCTTGAGAAAGAAGAACAAACCTGGAGATATATCTCTCCCTGATTTCAAACTATACTACAAAGCTACAGTCATCAAAACAATTTGGTACTAGTATAAAAAAGACACTCAAATCAATGGAACAGAATATAGAGCCCAGAAATGAACCCACATGTATATGGTCAATTAATCCAGACAATGGAGGCAAGAATGGAGAAAAGACAGCCACTTCAATAAATACTGTTGGGAAAATTGAGCAGCTACATGCAAAAGAAGAAACTGGACTACTGTCTCACACTATATACAAAAATAATTTCAAAATGGATTAAATATTTAAATTTAAGACCTGAAAACATTCACTTCTAGAAAAAAAAACATAGGCAGTATGTTCTTCGACATTGATCTTAGCAATATTTTTTGTATATGTATCCTCAAGAAAGGGAAACAAAAGCAAAAACAAACAAATTTGGACTATATCAATCAGAAAAGCTTTTGCACAGTGAAGGAAACTATGAATAAAACAAAAGGTCACCTACTGAATGGGAGAAGATATTTGCAAATAATATACCCAATAAGGGGTTAATACCCAAAATATACACAGAACTCATAATACTCCACATCAATAAAACAAACAACCCAATTTAAAAAATTGGAAGAGAATCTGAATAGACCTTTTTCCAAAAAAAGACATACAGAGAGCCAACAGACACATGAAAAGATGTTCAACATCACTAATCATCAGGGAAATGCAAATCAAAACCAAAACGCATATCACCTCTCAGAATAGCTATTATCAAAAAGACAATAAATAGCAAGAGCTGGTGAGGCTATGGAGAAAAGGGAACACTCATACGTTACTGGTGGGAATGTGTATTAATGCAGCCACTATGGAAAACAGTATGAAAGTTCTTCAAAAAACTAAAAATAGAATTACCATTTTATCCAGCAATTTTACTTATGGGTATTTATACAAAGAAAATGAAAATACTAACTTGAAAAGATATATGCACCTGTATGTTTATTGCAGCATTATTTGCAATAGTCAAGTTATGGGAGCAACCTAAGTGTCCATCTATAGATGAATAGATAAAGGAGATGTGATAGATAGACACACACACACACACACACACACACACACACACACACACACACACTCACACCCTGGAACATTACTTAGACATAACAAATAATGACATCCTGCCATTTACAACAACTTGGATGAATCCAGAGTGTTTTATGCTAAGTGAAATAAGACAAAGAAAGACAAATGATTTCACTTATATGTGGAATCTAAAAAACAAAACAAATGAACAAACGTAACAAAACAGGAACAGTCATAGATGAAGGGAACAAACAGGTGACTGTCCTAAAGAGGATGGTGTTGGGGTAGAAGAGATATAGGTGAGGGGATTAGGAGGTACAAACTTCCAATTACAAAATAAATGAGTCATGCATATGAAATGTAAAGTGTGGTGCATATAGTCAATAATTATGTAATATCTTTGTATGGTGATAGATGGTAACTAGACTCATCATGGTGATCATTTTGAATGTATAGAAATATCAAATCACTATGTTATGTACCAGAAACTAACATAGTGTTGTAGGTTAATTTTACTTCAAAAACAAACAAACTCAGAAAAAGAGATCAGATTTGTGGTTATCAGAGGTGGGGGATGAGGTGACATGGAACTGGATTAAGGTACTCAGAAGGTACCAACTTCCAGTTATAAGAAAAATATAAGTACTAATGATTTAATGTACAACATGCTCAATATAATTAATGCTGCTGTTTGTTACATATGGAAGTTGCTAAGAGAGAAAATCCAAATATTTCTCATCACAAGGGGAAATAAAGGGTGTTCTATTTCTTTAATTTTGTATCTATATGAGATAGATGTTCACTATACTTATCGTGGTAATTATTTCATGATGTATATATGTCAAATCATTATGCTGTACACCTTAAACGTGTACAGTGCTTCATGTATCTCAAAACTAGAAGTTTTATTTTATTTTTTTTTGCTGACCACTAGATGCATTTTTTTCACCCTCTCATACTTGCCATTGAAATACACATAGAAGATGCAAAATAACTATGGTACTGGAAACTATTTGTTACATTAGGTGTAACAATATGCTAAATTCTGAGAAGAATTTAACATAGGTACAAATGGGTCATTTTGCGAAATAATTGGTAACTCTCAAGACTTGATCTTTGAAACATAGAAGCATGGTCTAATAGGCAGGAACTATTAGAAAATTTAAACACACCCAGGGATTTTTGAGATTATCTAACAATACCAAAAAAAAAATCTGTCCCCACAATACAAATGACTTTCTCTCTTCCCATTCCTCTAACATTACCTCTCTTTCTGTGTACTTTTAGAAGCAGTAAATTTTTGGAATTCAGCAAGGCCAAGGGAGAAAGAAAATGACTTAGAGTAGACTTTTATCTTGAGATGTGAAGACAGTCTAAATTAGGATGGAATAAAAAGAAGACACTGAGGAGTATACTCTAGGGATTACACTTTTTATGAGTAAGGTATGACAGGGTCTTTCAAATTATACCCAAAACTGCATATATTTACTTACAGTCACTGTATTAGACAATAAAAACAGGAGAATATTGTTCAGAGTAGCATATCAACTAGAAATATCTTCAAAATATAGGTATTTAGCTAGATGCTGTGGAAATAAAATTATCTTGGGTGTAAGATCTGAAAATGTGATTTAAAAATTATTTCTCTACTCATGCCACCTATACGCTCCAAAAAGAGCTCTGGGTTTACAAGCATTTTTAAAATTTCAAAACGTAGAAAATTATCAAAGCATCCCTACTCATTTACTAAAACTTGAATCATCCCAACACCAGTATGGCAAAAATAGCACTAATATAAAAATACCACCTGAGATATTCTCTTTTAAGAGGTATTGAGTGATAAAGTATACAATGTTCATAAGAACATAGATCATATAATTGAAGGACTAAATAACTATATAAATACAAAGCAAAATTAATTAATTACACTTAATTATCAACTGATAACTTCATATTTTACAAGATTTTGGCAGTGCTCTAAAGGTATACATAAATAAGTTGTTATCACAGTAGAAACATCTAGGCTCTTATGTCAAATTTGCTTGGATGCCATTTTCTCTAACCGAAAAAAAGAATCTCAAGTATCATGTTGGGAAACTTCCAAAAAAACTTCACACACACATGAGTATGTATGAATACAAATATAAGTACATTTTTAATGTGCCCAGAGAGAAACCAAATTAATGAGAAAACACATCAATATATTTAAAAGGATTAAAGTCATTTGAAATACATTTTCTCACCACAATGGAATTAAGTAACAAATTACAGAAAGATATCTGGAAAATTATAAAGATATAAAATCAGAACAATATACTTCTAATTAACCCATGTGAAAAAGAAAACACAAAATATTTTTATCAGAATTGAAATGGTAACACAATAAATTCCAATTTGGGTTATGTGATTAAACCAGTACTTAGAAGAAAAATCATGGCTCTTCCTTATAATAGAAGAGAGATCTCAAATTCATTTCTTAGCTTCCATTATAAAAATCTAAAAAAGAAAGCAAATCAAACCCAAGGTAAACAGAAAGAAAACAAACAGGGAAATTTTAATGAAATAGAAAACAGTAAAACAATAGAGAAAAATAAAAAAAACCCAAAAGTTGGTTCTTTTATAAGAACCATAAAATTGATAAATCTCTTATCAGACTGGTCAGGAAAAAAGAAAGTTACAGATTATGTATATCAGGTATGAGAGAGGTGACATCTCTAAATATAATATAGATATTAAAAAGATAATAAGAAAACATTAACAAATTTATGCCAATAAATTTGACAATTTAAATAAAATAGATAAATATCTTGAGTGACATAAATTGGCAAAGCTCACTCAAGAGTGAGTAGATAACATGAATAACCCTGTATTTATTAAGGAAATTGAAATTTTACTTAAAACTTTCTCCTCCTAGTCACCTCCACTTTCATAAATAAATCTAGCCAGGATGACTTTACTGGTAAATTCTAACAAATATTTAAAAAATAAATAATACCACTGCTAAACAAATTCTTACAGATAACTGAAGAAGAAGTAATATTTCCTAGTTCATTCTATGAAGCCAGCATTTCTATGATATTAAACCAGACAATAAGAATATACAACTTCCAATACATATCCCTCATAAGACAGATGCAAAAACCATTGATAAAATATTTAGAAAATCAAATATTTGATATATAAAATGATGATACTTCATGACTAAATAGGGTTTATTCCAGGAATAAAAGGTTGTTTAACATTAAAACTAATTACTGTAATACATCATATTAACTAACTAAAAAAGAAAGCTATATGATATCTCAATAGATGCAGAAAAAGCATTTGACAAAAATCCAACATCCATTCCTGACAAAGTTTCATAGCAAAATTAGCAACAGAGGAAATTTCCGCAAATCAATAAAAATCATCTACAAAAAACCTACAGCTAACATAATATTTAGCAGTCCAGTCCAAATGTTTACTCCTGAAGAGCAGAAAAGAGACAAGGGTGTCTACTCTCATCACTTCTATTACACATTGTATGGGAGATACTAGCCAGAGCAATCAAGTAAGATAAGAAATATAAAAGCATCTAGATTGGGGAAAAAATAAAATCGCTATTATTCTCAGATGACATGATCATCTACATAGAAAATCCTACAAAACTACAACAATGCTACTAGAATAAATAAGTGATCTCAGTATTAACATTATGAGTTACAAGATTAATACAAAGAAAACAACTGTAGTTCTAGAAACTGGCCACAAGCAATTGAAAAGTAAAATGTAATAAGATACAATTTATAAAAGCTTCAAAAATTTGATATACTTTGGATAAATTTAGTAAAATATAGGAAAGAACTATATACTGAAAACTATAAAAAAATGCTGACAGAACGTAAGGCAGACCTAAATATAGAGACATACTCTGTTTGCAGGTCATTAGATACCATATTGTGAACATTCTCCCCAAACTGATCAATAGATTCAACATAAGCCTAATCAAAATCACAGCAGACACTTTTGCAGAAATTAATGAACTGGTTTTAAATTCATATGGAAATGTTAAGGACCTAGACTAGCCAAAGTAATTTTGAGAAAGAACAAAGTTAGAGGACAAATGCTACCTGACTTAGAGACTTATAATACAACTACAATAATCATGACAGCATAATATTGGAGTGAAAATAGATGTCTGTTTCAATATAACACAACAGAGACTGCAAAAAGATCCAGACATAAATGGACAACTAATTTTTGACAAAGACCCAAAGGAAACTCAGTGGTGAACAGATAGTTCACAATTTTCAACAAATTGTGCTGGGACAACTTAATGTCCATATGCAGAAAAGTGACTTTAATTCATACTCCACATCATATTCAAAAGTTAATTCAAAATGGATCATGGAACTAAATGTCAAACTTAAAACTGAAACTTCTAGAAGATGACTTTGGGTTATACGAAGATTTCTTGAATATGACACCAATATTATAGGCCATGAAAGGAAAATAGTGTGTAAGGTTTTCAAGCAGTTTAGCATACCATATGATCCATTCACAGACTTCCAAACAAACATGATAGAAGCTTTAATTTTAGCAGTCCAAACTGGAAACAACCCATATGTCCTTCAACAAGTGAATGGATAAACTATTGTAGAATATTCATACAACGGATTACTAGTCAGCAATCAAAGTAGATGACAACACACAACAGCAGAAATGAATCTCAAATTGTGTCAAGTAAGAGAAATCTGGACAAAAGGAATTTATACTGTGTGATTTTATTTATGTAAAATTCTAGAAAATCAAACCAATACACAGTGACAGAAGTCACTGGGCTAAATAAGATTACCGCAGGTAATCTTACCACAGGTAAGTGGTTGGCTGGGTCCAAAAGGAGGGAGTTAGCAAGGAATAGGAGGGAAGGACTATCAGGGGAACAAAACTCTTGGGGGGGATAGATATGTTAATTCTCTTGATCATGGTTATAGCTTCATGGATGCATACTTATGTCAAAACTTTTCAAATAGTACATTATATTTTAAATATGAGAAGTTTATTTATTATATCTCAATTTTACCTCAGTAAATTTGTTAAAAATATAGATAAATGACATTATCAAAATGTCTTCTTTGATACCAAATCCAATGGTTAACATCTGTGCCTTCATTCTAATTGAAAAATCAGGAGCATTTCCTCCTTGGAAGGTTTATGTCCATTTAAACTCTCCTACTTTTTCTCTTTCCTCTCTGACCTCTCTTTACCAGTCTTGTTTGCAGGTTGCACTGCTTCTGCTCAAAATATCTCTGCTCAACCTAAGTTGCAGCACTCTTTGCAGCTAATCTTATTTAGCCCAATGACTTAAACTTCCTTCTCAGTGCTAACTACACCCAAATGTACATCTCTAGGCTCAATTCCTTTGAAATACTCCAGATGTATAAATTTCTAATTGGATATTTATCCTAGGCCTCTTAAATATACCATGTTAAAAAAAAACCCAAAAAAAACAACAATAAAAAACTATTGATTTTAACCCTAACCTATTCTTCCCACAGTTTTCACTATTTTAGTAAATGGTACCACCATCCATCCCTTCTGCTTAAAGCTAAAATCTTAAATTATTATCCTTGATTCTGTCTCAGCAGAGCTCAAAGAGAAATGTAATTTTCAAGAATGTGCATGTAACAGATAAAAATATTTTTCAGAATGAAAATCAGATGAGTTTATCTTATCCTCCAACTCATCTACATTTAATGCTGGGCCACAGGGCTCAATATTCCTGGAAAGAAGGAGGATATAACAGAACAGGGAGGTCTCTCTAAAGAAAAAGAAGTAGAAATCCCATTCATTCTGGCCTGAGGGTATATAAGAAAAAGAAGAGACATGTGAAAAAGCAGGTCAGCAATCAGAGTTATTCGTACTGACTTCATGGGGCTACTTTAATGCAAAGGATTGATAGAGTGAGGGAAACTGAGAACCTCAGGGTGAGTGGCACAATTCCCAAGGTATAGCCTGGGTGAAGTTTTAAAAGTCTGGGGGAAGCCTCACATTGGACTTATCCCTAAATCAATATGGATAGGATGGCACTAGATGGAAGGAGTGTGGAGATGAATGAGACTGAAACAAACCTCATGGCTCACTACAGTCTGCATATAGTGCTTAGGGTATCCAGAAGGTTGCACATGCCCCAGTGAATGAACAGAGAAGTGTTGAGAGATCCAGTGGGTCAGTGCAGTCATGAGATTGAGAAGAAGTATATAATGAGAGAGCTCTTTATAGCAGGATGCAAGCAATGTGGACTATAGACTTCAGCCATGGAAACCTGTGAAACGCCAGATAAGTGCAGGATCATCTTGTTGGGCAGCATACAGTGTGTAGGCCAGACTAAATATCAGGAATCAGAGGACATCAGGAAGCAGAAAAAAAGCCTGCCCATCCAAAAGCCCATCTCCCTGTAGTCGAATAAGTGTCCTACCAGTGGGAAAAAAAAAAGGAGGAGGTGAGAACATCTTCAAGACATAGCATTTGCCCACAAAAGACTGAGTCTAATAACAGGTACTATTAAAAGGGAAATTAGGGGACTTCCTTGGTGGTGCAGTCGTTAAGAATCCACCTGCCAATGCAGGGGACACAGGTTCAAGCCCTGGTCTCAGAAGATCCCACATGCAGCAGAGCAACTAAGCCCGTGTGCCACAACAACTGAGCCCGCGTGCCAGAACTACTGAAGCCTGTGCGCCTAGAGCCCGTGCTCCGCAACGAGAAGCCCGCACACCACAACAAAGAGTATTCCCCTCTCGCTGCAACTAGAGAAAGGCTGCGCACAGCAATGAAGATCCAATGCAGCCAAAAATTAATTAATTTTAAAAAACTTTAAAAAAAGGGAAATTAAACAGGTTTTAAGTGCCTTCTCTCTCTCCCTATCTCCCACCTTTCCCAGCAACCTGAGGTATTGAATGAGTTATAGAAAATGAAATATATGTAAGAGATTCTCTGAGATTCTTTAAAATCTTGCAGTATTTATTCCTACTTTGGATTAAAATAAGCGAACTATGTATCTTGAGGCCCAAGATGTACCCCTGTGACATCAAGTGTGCAGAGTCAAAGAGAAAATAGGCAATAGGAAAGTAAGAAAAGGAGAGAAAGGGAGAAACATGCATTGGCAAGTCCCCTTTGGATGCTCTAAATTTGAAAGTCCTGAATGCAATTCTAATTACAAAAACTTCATCCATTAAGGGTTTCCTTAGACTGCATTTGTCTGTACTTGTGCTTTGTATGAAAAAAGAAAATTCCACAAGCAGGCCAGAAAGAGAACCCACAGCCCAAAATGCAAAAGTTTAGGTAGGTTGGGAAATTTCAGTCAAACCAGAAAAAAGATTGGGTGACTTCTGCAAAATTAATCGTACTCATACCCAGGTCCTCAGGAGCTAGGACCAGAGACTGGACAATGACTTCAACAGCTCTTAATACTCATATGCAAAGAACCACTGGTGAGCTTTTAAAAAAAAGACACAGCCCTCCTGACATTATGATTCAGTTGGGCTGGTTGGGTCCTGTGCTATCTCTTTTTGAAAAACTCCCTAGGTGATTCTAATGTGTAGCCAATGTTGAGTTCAAGATTAGGATTGGGGTGCCAGCCCCTAATACCTTGTATCTTTAAGCAATAACAGCTGTTTACTATGGCTTAATGCTAGAACCTGAGACTCATTTTCATGCAATAAATATTTTACCTGCCCCTGTGAGGGGACGAAGTATTTTTGATCTAGTACTGAGAAGTCAGTTTCCCTGGAGATTGATTAGTGCCCCTACTGGTAAGGAGTGATCATTTCACTTAGCATCCAGGCTTAACACAGACACATCTTGAAAGCTTGAGACTGGGAACTGAGACAGAGAAATCCACAAAAGTGCCAGTTTCTTCCTTCTCAGAAGTAGGGGAATACCTAGATGACAATAATGTTCTCCAATAACACAAGGGATTTATCGAGACAAATAAGAACATGATGTAAAAATTATTTTAAAAATACTTCCTTCCCTACAGGTGCCCCCTTATTAATATACCAATATTTTCTTTTTGTCCTGTAACACATTAAGATAAAGCTTAGAAACTTTGTGTCAGAGGAAAGAAAGAGGATATAATATAGTGGAAGTTCCTACAAAGATTAAGAGGCCCAATTCATGACCTTAGGAGCATGGAAAAATAATGAGATATAAAAGAAAATTGAAGAATTTAGTTGCCACAGTACTTTCTATGCTTCTGTGCCATCTATCTGCCTTAAGGCTAAACCTTGAAGTGTGGGTTATAGAAGCAAGCAGTAAGTTAAGATGATACTTTGGGCTATAGCTACTTCCCTAGGGATAACAAGGGGAAGGGTTAGGCTTCCAAAGGAAGCTCATCATTTATCTTGAAACCACTTCCCACAGTACACAAGATATATACCTCAGCATTATCAGAGGGAGGTGACTAGAGAGATAAACTTGAGAAAATGGATTTTTCCCCACATCCTGGATATACTGTGAAGGTTATCTAAAACTTCTCTTTTTATTTGCTTGGGGAGAACACATATAATTATTGAATGAATGGGTAATGAGATCAGGGCAAAGAGGTTGCAGTGTTCAAGGACTTCCTGACTGGAAGTACATGGGTGGCTATGGACTTCAGCAGTGAGTCCTGGTAAAAGTGTTCCAAAGGTCTAGATGAGACTAGCCACCACTTAATGGAAACCAATTAACATCAGCCACTCAACTCAGAGGCAGCAAGGACAAAATGTCACACCAGATGTCCTTTCAGTGACGAAAAGACAGAGGAGGAGGATGAGAGGACATCTGGAAGACAAGCTTTTTCCTCAAAGAGAATGTGTCATGTAAAGATGATCATGTAAAGAGAAAGACTGAGGTACCATTAATTGGTTAATGCAAAGCTGTTTCTGTTATTGTTTTCTCAAATATCCCAGACATCGAGAGCTTATAAAAAAGACTGCAGAAGTAAAAATTAAAAGCTACTATTTCTTCATTCATTTTAGACATGGTTTTAGTAAGTTTATGACTTATTTATATAATTAAAGGTCTAATCTCAAATAATGGTTAACAACTTGAAAGGAGCTCTGATGAGTGACGACAGGTTTCTCTCTGCTTTTAAACACAGTTGCCACCCAGATTCTGCTGGGGTGGGGCAATGCCATATCTTTTTCAGCATAAGGACTCCATTACAGAAGCAGGCAAAGGGTAGAATAGTTAGATAATCAATTTAGACATAGTTTTATACCATTAAGGAAAGTTTCACAATCTCATCTACACAGATATTTAGTTATCAAATTTGGTCCAGTGTTTATTTTATCTCTAAACTAAATTATTCATTCAATAAAATCATGTTAAGCTTCTGAAGTGTACATGATTTTATTGGAAAAGAAAATCCTTTCATCTCCTTCAATTAAAAGGTTACTGTATCCTCCAGAGAGTTACAAAAATTCTACAGGGCAGAAACTTCCAACAGAAGAGAGCAGAAAGCCAGGAAAAGGTGCTTCAATAGTCCTAGAAATATTCACCTGTCAGCTATCACATCTGTTAGTTCAGTTCCCTACATCTTGAGAGCAACACTGATTAGATTGAGAAAACGTTCTTATTATTTTTTCCAATACACTGTATCTCCCATTATAGAAACTCTAAAAACAAAATTTTCATTTGGGACCTGAGAACTCCTTAAAAAACATGTAATATTTCCTTTATACCTTTACAAGCAAAGCAAATAGTTTTAATAGCTTTGCATAACCATTCCCAGAAATAAGAAAAATGATACTTAAAAATTCCTTGTTAGGCTTTTTTTTTTTTGGAATCATGATTTCTTGTTGATGGAAAAGCACCTCTGGATACACCCCCACTATAAACACCATCTGATAAGCCATATTAGCTCAAGGACTAGGGGCTATATACCTGAAGAATCTCATCTCTGGAAAATAGCAAAAAGTACTATGTAAAAAACTGCAAAGGAAATAAAGGTAGAGTAAATCTAGTTATTGACTCTTTGCGTACTGAAATTTTCATTTGTTTACAATCACAAACTCAAAAAACCATCTATCCCACAAAGAAGATGCATCCCTGACTTCTAAAATACATCTTCATTCATTTATACTAAAAAAGTTTTTAAATTACCTATCAAAGATAGAAGAAGCATCCCTAAGTTTGAGACTCTGTAAATTACCAGGAAGACCAATTAAATGCCAAAACATAGTTCCTTGCCCATAGGAATTATATTAGTCAGTATTCTCCAAAGAAATAAAACCAGTTGAAACAAAGACATACACATACACACAAAAGAAACAAAACACACACACACACACACATACATAGAGATTGAGACTGATTGATTATAAGGAATTGGCTCACATCATTATGAACATTGGCAATTCCCAAGATCCAAGATCTATAGGGTAAGTTAGCAAGATGTAGACCTAGTAGAGAAGTAATTTAGTTCTTGTACAAAACTCAAGTTTCTTTGAGACAGAGGAAGAACCAAAATACTAAACAAACAAACAAAAAACCCCACAATATCTCAATTCAAAAGCAGTCTAGCAGGAAGAATTCTCTATTGCTTGGGGGAGGGTCGGTGTTTTTGTTCTATTCAGGCTTTCAACTGATTGGATGAGGTCCACTGACATTAGAGAGGGCAACTGATTTATTCAGTGTACTGATGTAAATGCTAATCTCATGTAAAAACAACAAGAATAATGTTAGACCAAATATCTGGGCATCCTATGGCCCAGTCAAGTTGAAGCATAAAATTAACCATAACAGTTAATTGAGTAAACTCAATAAATGCTTTATTGAATAGATGAAAAAATGAAGCAGTTAAAATAGTTAAGTTAGGGAAAATAAACTTCCTTTAAGAAATATATATGCATGGGTTGTTTTGCAAATTCCTATGTGAATAGTCTATTGTAAATTACAAGGGTAGTCTTTAAGAGTATATATTAAGATGGTGTTTCTTTGCCCTTGAAATTTAATTCATGCAAAGTGTTCTCAAAGTGTTGTACACACACTAGTGATGTGATGATTTTATGTGGTATGCTTAAAGTTTTAATTTTAGCAATTTTCTGCTTATAGTAATGTGTAACACAAGAAAGAATAATTAACCCATCAAACCCATGATTTCTGATATAATATTGTTTAGGTTAAAGCTAAGTAGATTTTAGAGTATAATATTTTTAGTCACTTAGAAAATCTTTTATTTTATATAATGTAAAGAAAATTCTTAGCATCAATATTGCCAAAAAATTCTAAAATGTGTACAGTAAATGTCCAATAAAGTATAAACATTGTGTCTTTTTAATTTTTTTTTTTGCAATTTTAGCGTTTTTCCCCTGCCATCTTACAACTACATGAAGTAATATTTTTAGATGTTAGAGAAGAATAAAACAAGGTGGATGAATAAATATTTCAACTGGCATCTAAGAATTTATATTCTCTAGACTTATAAGACAGGAATAGCAATGGATATCACCAGCTACATTTTATGTATCTCACACATTAAGTAGTGCATCAGGCTGTTATACCAATAACCTGGACTAGGCTTGTGCAATAAAGAATTTGGTTGACGTTTGTCCCTAGTTCCTGGGAAGTAACCTCTAAACCCTTGGAATTTTTCTAGTGACAGGAGTGTTTGTGTTATTCAAGGTGGCCCTCTTGGACCATACCTGATGGTTTATGCTAATGAGTTGATTGTGGTGGGTCTTTGGATAGTTTATGTTAACAAAATGACTCATAATGGGGTTGGTCATGCTAGAAGGACCAACCATGAGATTAGAGGTTGGTGCTTTGAGCCATATGAAACCAGCCCAACCTCCATGGTAGGGAAGGGAGCTACAGATTGAGTTCAACCACATGGTCAATGACTCACTCAATAATGTCTTCACAATGAAATCTCAATAAAAACTCTGGAAATTGAAGGTCAGGTGCGTTTCCTGGTTGGCAATACTCACTGATTATTGTCACACTTCAATGCTAGGAGAATAACACTTCCCTGAGGATGAAAGAAGCTACATGTTTGGAACACTGCCAGACTTTGCTCTATGTCTCTCTCCATTTGCCAGATTCTGATTTGTATCCTTCTGCTATTATAAAACTGTACTCCTATGTATAGTGCTTACTTGAGTTCTGTGAGTCACTCTAGTGAACTGTCAAACATGACAGTGGTAGTTGGAACACCCAAATTTGTAACCAGCTGTTGAGAAACTAAGGGTGGCCCCAGGAACCCCTGAACCTGTGGCTGGTGTCTGAACTGAGGCCAGTCTTGTACAAAACTATGCCCTTAACCTTGACTTCGGCAACTCATTGTAGGGCTCAGATCTCAATTCTCTATTTTGAGGATGCCCCCCTGAGTTTGGACACAAAACTAACTACTGATTAATACCTTCCCTAGACATTCAGTGGTAAATATTTCACTTATGCATAAAACCCAAAATTTATGTCTCAAACACTATTTAAAGTTACATAATCAGCTGTGCATGTGGCTGGACATATACTCCATAATGTATACTTAATGTACATTTTGTCACTGATGGTACTTAACAATGATTGCTTTTCCAATATGATAAATTAAGTACATATTAGCTGTCACAAAGAAAGTCTTTTTACTATTGATCCAAAAAATCAAAGGACTCTTAAAAGAAAATTCAGAGGACTTACCAAGAGTCACATGCAACATACTTGGCACAGACACTGATAAGAAAATAAAAAGTAAATAACTCACTTCAACAACTTCAATGCAGTTACATATGAAAGTCCATAAACCAGTATTTTATTTCCTTCTATTGCAAGATTGTGTACATTTGTCCAAAGTTGAAGATTAGTATAATTTGTCACATTTTGAGATCAAGATACTCGTTTTCACTGTGCAGAATTATACTCCAGCCATCATCAAAACTTAAAATATGAAGAGTTGTTCTGGCTGCTTGCTTATGCAACTTTCATACTTTAACCTATAAGCACGTGTCTTAGCTGGCAGAGTTTGCAATTTAGTTTTCAGCAACTTCCAGATGATATACAATGGTCTTCTTGGCAAGACGGGCTCGAAACTCTGTGGATGTTTTGAATAACACTTAATAGTGTCTATTCATAACATTGCAAAAGAAATTGTGACGTGTTAATACTCAGATTAATTCATGCTATTTTCAAAATGACAAAACAAGAAATATTTAGGAAAACTAAGTAGCATTTTTTTTACTTCCAAATGATAGACCAAATTTTTTTTAATTCTACATTTTTTTAATTTAATTCCAGGAGGAAAAAAAATTAATCATATTCTCTTCAAAAGGTCTCACCTTTTCTTCTCTATAGTATTTGTTCTTAAAAACACAGATTTTTAACTTATTAATGCATAATAATCTTAAATTATGAACACTTTCTCAAATCCATTTTCATGATTTTTTTTCTCTTTAAAAAGTTGTTTTGAATTTGAAGGGCCAGAGCCAACTTCTGGAATAGCAGAGTAAGGAAACTGGTGGACACCTCTCTACCAAAAATAATGTTCACAAGCCAGGCCAAAATTTAAGGGGTGGGGAAATAGACTCAATACTTGACAGGAGGAATTGCAAAGTCACATTACAAAAGAGTATCTTTTCAACAAACGGTGCTGGGAACCTGGATGTCTACATGCAAAACAATGAATTTGGACTCTTTCCTTATATCACATACCAAAAAAGTGAACCATAGCCTAAAATAAAGACCTAAAACAATAAAATTCCTAGGAGAAAAGAAAAGAGGAAAATCTTCACTGGATTAAGCATTGTTTCTTAGATATAACATCAAAAGCACAGCATCAAAAGAAAAAATGCCAAACAGGACTTCATCAAAATTAAAATCATTTGTGCTTCAAAGCACATCATCAAGAAAGTAAAATGACAACCCACGGAAAACTCAGGCAAGTTAAAAATGGACACAAAATGGATTGAAGACCTAAATATAAGGCCAGACACTATCAAACTCTTAGAGGAAAACATAGGCAGAACACTCTATGACATAAATCACAGCAAGATCCTTTCTGACCCACCTCATAGAGAAATGGGAATAAAAACAAAAATAAACAAATGGGACCTAATGACACTTAAAAGCTTTTGCACAGCAAAGGAAACCATAAACAAGACCAAAAGACAACCCTCAGAATGGGAGAAAATATTTGCAAATGAAGCAACTGACAAAGGATTAATCTCCAAAATTTACAAGCAGCTCATGCAACTCAATATCAAAAAAACAAACAACCCAATCCAAAAATGGGCAGAAGACCTAAATAGACATTTCTCCAAAGAAGATATACAGATTGCCAACAAACACATGAAAGGATGCTCAACATCACTAATCATTAGAGAAATGCAAGTCAAAACTACAATGAGTTATCACCTCACACCAGTCAGAATGGCTATCATCAAAAAACCTACAAACAATAAATGCTGGAGAAGGTGTAGAGAAAAGGGAACCCTCATACACTGTTGGTGGGAATGTAAATTGATACAGCCACTATGGAGAACAGTATGAAGTTTCCTTAAAAAACTAAAAGCAGAACTACCATACGACCCAGCAATCCCACTACTGGGCATTTACCCTGAGAAAACCATAATTCAAAAAGACTCATGTACCACAACGTTCATTGCAGCTCTATTTACAATAGCCAGGACATGGAAGCAACCTAAGTGTCCATCAACAGATGAATGGATAAAGAAGATGTGGCACATATATACAATGGAGTATTACTGAGCCATAAAAAGAAATGAAACTGAGTTATTTGTAGTTAGGTGCATGGACCTAGAGTCTATCATACAGAGTGAAGTAAGTCAGAAAGAGAAAAACAAATACCATATGCTAACATATATATGGAATCTAAAAAATAAAAAGAAAAAAAAAGGTCATGAAGAACCTAGGGGCAGGACGGGAATAAAGACACAGACCTACTAGAGAATGCACTTGAGGATATGGGGAGGGGGAAAGGTAAGCTGTGACAAAGTGAGAGAGTGGCATGGACATATATACACTACCAAATGTGAAACCGATAGCTAGTAGGAAGCAGCCGCATAGCACAGGGAGATCAGCTCGGTGGTTTGTGACCACCTAGAGGGGTGGGATAGGGAGAGTGGGAGGGAGGGAGATGCAAGAGGGAAGAGATATGGGGATATAGGTATATGTATAGCTGATTCACTTTGTTATAAAGCAGAAACTAACACACCATTGTAAAGCAATTATACTCCAATAAAGATGTTAAAGAAAAAAATGGACAAAGGATTTTAATAGAAAATTTTCCAAAGAAGATATACAAATGGGCATTAAGAAAAAGAAAAGATACTCAACATCATTAGTGACAATGAGGTATCATTTAACATTCACTAGGATCTCTAAAATTAAAATGACAGTAACAAGTATTGGTGAAGAAATGGAAAATTGGAACTCTCATACTTTGCAAGTGGGAATACAAAATGGCACAGCCACTTTTAAAATAGCATATGAGCTCCTCAAGTTTTAAGCATAGAGTTACCATGTCACCCAGCAATTTTACTCCTAAGCATATAGTCAAAAGAATTAAAAACATATATCAGCACAAAAGCTTGTACATGATTGTTAATAGCAGAATTATTAATAATCAAAAAGTGGAAACAGCCGAAATGTCTATCAACTAGTGAATGAATAAACAAAATATAACATATTCATATAATGGAATATTTTCAACAATTAAAGAATGAAATACAAATAAAAGCTACATGGGTGAACTTTGAAAACATTTATGCTAAGTGAAAGAAGTCAGTCACAGGAGACCATGTATTATGTGATTTCCTTTATGTGAGAGTCCAGAATAGGCAAATCTATAGAGATAGAAAGTATCAATAGATTAGCATTTTCCTGTGGCTGAGGTAGGAAGGGGAGTGACAGTACAGAAGGACTAGGGAATAACTGCTAAAGGGAATGGGATTTTCAGGAGGCAGGGCGACGAAATGTTCTAAAATTAGATTTTGATGATGGTTGTACATCCTGTGGATATATTTAAAAAAACTGAACTGTACACTTTAAATGAGGGAGTTACATGGTTTGTGAAGTACATCTTAACTTTTAAAAAATGAATGGCCAGAAGGTAGTAAATATTTTATTCTATTCCCTGGCATCAAAATTTTACCTAAGGCATTGCCAAAACAGAACATCTGCTTAAAAACCAAACAAAACAAAACACAAAACCACTCTGGATATCTTGGAAACTGTTTTGGCTGCATGTCACAGAACTCAAAGTCTATATAATCACACCTTCCTAAACACCTAAATCCTTCTACAGCAGTCTCTTCTGCAAATAACTATTAGAATAATCACTCTAAAACACTGATTTCATCAAGTGTTTTCACTGTTTAGGATACTACTATTGGTCATTATTGCCAACCCTATCACATCTAAACTCTCTCCTCAAGGAATTCAGTTATGTTGTTTTCCTTAATGTCAGTTTTCTTCACAAAAATAGACTTTGGCTCCCCCCACCAAAAAAAATCTTATTATCTATAGGATATTTTCTGTTATGATATTACAAAGTTTATGATTGCAAATAACTGGGAAACAACTCCAAAAGGCTTAAGTGATAAGAGAATTCACGATCTTACATTATCAGAAATCTGAAGCAGGGCCATGATAAAAGTTGATCAATACAGTACCTCAACACTTTCCTTAAAGACCCAAGTACCTTCTGTTTCTCCAGTCTGTAACCCTCAGCATGTTCTTCTCAGCTTAGCCTCCCTCATGGCCCTAGAGAGTTGATAAAATTTTACGTGCCACACACTGACATGTCAAAGATAAGTTGTAAAAGAGGAACTGTTTAAAAGTCTCTTTAAAAATGTTATAAAACTCAAGTAAACCTTTTCTAGAGTCTTCTGGTAGGCCTCCTGCCCTCACAATCATTGTCTTAAACTGCATCACATGCTTACCCCATGCCAATCACAATTCACTCCTTAGGGCTGGATGGAGAGGGGCCTGCCCCTCTGCAGAACATGGATTAGCTCTAGGAAGGTATAGAATTCAGTTAGCTCAAGGAAGGGATAGAATGGTTGCTGACTATAATGGGAAAGAATAATTATCTGCTGTACACAATCACTCCACTTATTCACACTCTATCCATTAATTAAAATGTGCCATGTCTTAATTTCTTCTAATCTTATATCCATCAATTTCTCCAAATCCTGTATATTCACCTCATCTAGAAAAAAACCATCTTGATTAATTACCTATAGCTACCAGCTCCCATATAGTATTTCCTTAACCTTTCATAGAAAAACAGATTCTATGATAGTTTTAAACCTTAAAATAAAAAGTGTTTTAGGAATGATGGTAGTAGGTAATTTAAAGACCATTTCCCAACTCCAATATATTGCATGTAAGAGACCAAAGTCAAGAAAAGGAAAAACTCAAAGAAATAAGGAAGGAGATATATTTAAAAGAAAAGGAGGAAGAAAATAGGAAATAAGGAAAAAGAAGGCGATAAAGTAAGAGAATTAGGAGGTGGAGGAAATGGACAAACCATAAGAAGAGAAGAAAGGTAGAGGGAGGAAGGGAGAGAGAGGAAACATAAGAAGAGGAAGGAAAGAAGGAAAAAGAATGAGAAAAAGAGGAAAATACAAAAGCAAATGAAAAGGTAAAGGCAGACACACAAGACCATAACATGAAATGTGGCATTTATTCACAACTTGTTTAAAGAACCCATGGAACGTATAACCTCATGGCAACCAATGCAGGCAGCAAAACCACAGAAACCTTAGTAGATAACTACTTGGCAGAAATGAGACAGCTGCTCATGATTCAGACTTCTGGTATCAGTCCTAGAAAAAGAGAACTATAAGTGATGCATGGGATTTTTTTAAATATTCTCAGCCACCATGAAAACTAGAGTCAAATACTGAGTGCCAAGAAGTGCTCTGCTATGATCTTAACATATAGCATATTCATTGTGTGTGCTTCTCTGACTCAGGAAACTTTCTCTATGATCCAAATTGGGGCCCATACTTTCAGAGTTTTTAGAAGGATCAGTGTCTTAGCTGTCATTAACTCGGCAGTTTTTAACATTTTTATTTATTGGAATTTTATCAAAGTTATTTTAAGTACTCTTTTAATTGCTGAAGGGCTTATGCTGAAATAATATATATTTAGTGAGTAAACAAAAGAGTAGAAGATTTACCATCATCAAACTATTCAGACGTGATTTCTCCTTAGGTGATCCTAATTTTAGAGTGCACATAAAGCTATAGGATTATGGAAGCAAATTTCAAAGCATGTACAGGTGGTAAATATGCTCCTAAGGTAGAAAAAGTTTCAGCACGGCCATATCTCGTCATTGCTCATACAGGAAAAAAAAAAAAGAATCACAGAAAAGGAAGCTTCTGTCCTCTTAATTCCTACATTAAAATTAAAATTAGTAGCAATCCCACTACTGGGCATATACCCTGAGAAAACTTTAATTCAAAAAGACACATGCACCCCGATATTCACTGCAGCACTATTTACAATAGCCAGGACATGGAAGCAACCTAAATGTACGTCGACAGATGAGAGAATAAAGAAGATGTGGTACATATATTCAATGGAATATTACTCAGCCATAAAAATGAATGAAATTGGGTCATTTGTAGAGATGTGGATGGGCTTAGAGTCTGTCATACAGAGTGAAATAAGTCAGAAAAACAAATATCATATATTAACACGTGTATGTGGAATCTATTAGAAAAATGGTACAGATGAATCTGTTTGCTGGACAGGAATAGAGATGTAGATGTAGGGAACACACAAGTGGACATGGGGGTCGGGAGGGGAGATAGGATGAATTGGGAGATTGGGATTGACATATGTGCACTCCCATATGTAAAACAGATAACTAGTGGGAACCTGCTATATAGCATGGGGAGCTCAGCTCGGTGGTCTGTGGTGACCTAGATGGATGGGATGGGGGGGTGATGGATGGGAGGTCCACATATAGCTGATTCACTTCGTTGTACAACAGAAACTAACACAACATTGTAAAGCAACTGTACCCCAATTTAAAAAAATAATTAGTCAGCATACCAAATAAGTATGTGTGGAGGTATTTGTCTTTTCAATTACAAAATTAAGACATATTTCTTCCAATAATAAACATAATTATAAATTTATCTAAACTACAGTCGAAATGTCTCCATTCCAATCCAATTATACATGTCAAATCTTTTTCCTTTGTGCAAATATATGTATTCACACACAAAGTTATTTGTTTTATTATAAAAATGTGTACATAATTTTTAGTCTTACCTATATACTGTGGAAACCCATCTATATATAGAGATATATAATCATCCTTGTTCCTTTCATATTTACTTTTTACTCAATATTATAGATGTACCATAATTTATTTTATATTTGCCTATTAAACAAGTAAACATTTCATATGTATCAAGCCTTTGCTCTTAAAATATGTGTGTATACATATACACATATGTATAAATATAAATATATTTTCAGTGATATATGGCTACACACATTTTAATGCATCCTTTATAAGCAATGCTACTTTTATACCTCCTGTCCAAAATATGTAAATAATCTATCAAATGCCCAATATAATAATTCCAATAACTGTCAAACCAATGACAACATCTCACTAATTGAATTAAGAAACAATCTGAAGAGCTCTGCTTCCTTGTAGGATCCATAAAAGAATGTTGTTTTCACACTAACAACAAGGAGAAGCCAAATAATCTAAAACATCATAACTATTTTTGGTTTATATAAGAAAGCTGAGGTCATCAATTAAGTATATTGATTTCTAAATGGTAAAAATCTCCTCTAGGGAAAGACAACACACAAAGTGTGTTGGGCAACAACCTTTGCCCACAGACAAGCACAGAAAGAGGTGTCATCCATAAAAACATGTAAAAAAATGACAAATGAGGTTAAATGCATTTTTATGGGCCATGTGTAGATTAGTATGAAACAGTTTACACTCTCTGAGATCCCCCAATAAAAAGGTAATTTTGCTTTTCCCTACTCACCAGCCATTTTGCAAGGGTCTCAAATGGTTCTAGTGAAAAAAGATGGGTACAGCAGGAAACCTGAGGTGGCCACATATGGGCAGGAGTTGATGGGATGCTGCTCATAGACAGGCATGAAATCTAGTTCTTTCTCTCATACAAATGGAAAGATGTTTGCCATTGATGAAATGGCAAACAACCCTCCACCAGCCTGATCCCAGGCAAAACTGCTCCTGTGGTTGGGTAGAACTAAAAGCAATTTCACACAGAGGGAGTGACAGAAAATCCACTTGTTCTCATGATCTTAAACTGATCCAAAGCAAAAGACTGCTGTCACTTGGTGGGAGAGGGTAGGAACCATGCTCTATCTAAGACCCTCAACGGCTACAAGGACACCACAAATGGGGGGGAGGGACAAAAATGCTAAAAAATATAGCCACTAAGATTTGAGAGCACAGGTCAGGACTGCAGCTGAGATTTTATGAGAAAATCTGATCTGACCGTGAGTGTTGCGCTGAGTACCAATCAAAAGTAGACTGCAACTAGAGTAAGAATAAGGTACAGAAAGAAAGTGGTGCTATAGAACAGTCATACTAGGTTTTCAGAAATTTAAGGGCAAATCAAAAATATTGAGAAAAGACAAGCCACAGTATGAGACAAAATACTTTCTAAACACATATTTGATAAAAGAATTGAATCCAAAGTACACTATGAAATCTTAAAACTGAATAAGAAAAAACAACCCGATATAAAAATGGGAAAATCTTCTGAACATACATCTCACCAAAGAAGATATATAGATGGCAAATAAGCATATGAAGAGATGCTCAACACCATTTAGCATTTGAGAATTGCAAATTAAAACAATGAAATTCCACACTTATTAGAACAGCTCAGATCCAAAAAATGGTCAACATTAAATGCTGGTGAGTACTCAGAGCAGGAGGAATTCTTACTGATTATTGGTGGAGATGCAAAATAGTACAACAATTTTGGAAGAGTTTGTTGGTCTCTTACAAGGTTAAATATAGTTTTATCATATCTAACAATAGTACTTTCATACTAAATAGTATGCAGCTGATTTGACAAGTTATATCCATACCAAAACCTGAGTGCCAACATTTACAGCATTTTTGTTCATAATTGCCAAAAATTGGAAGCAGGTGATAAGTGAATAAACAAACTTTGGTGCATCCATATGATGGAATATTATTCAGTGATAAAAAGAAATGAGTTGTCAAACTATAAAAAGACACGGATGAACTTTAAATGCATACTGCTGAGTGAAAGAAGCCAGTTTGAAAAGGCTACACGGTGTACGACTCAAACTGTATTACATTCCGGAAAAGGCAAAATAGAAAAATTTTTTAAATCTGTGCTTGTTGGGACATTGAAAGAATTGAAAAGTACTGAATATATGAAGCACACGGGAACTTTTAGGGTGGCAACACTATTCTGACTGACACCCTAAGAGTGGATACAGGACATAAATTTATCAAGACCCACAGAACTCCAAAGCACACTTAATTTAAACAAAGTACAAAAAATCATTTAAAATTCATGGGACCCTGGAAAAAAATGTAGACCGTGGAAAAGTATAAAGCAAATTCACTGAAGAGGATGATGAGAGAAGATACTGTGCTAAGTAACTTTGGAAATGAACGGAGTCTGTAAATTTCATCATAAGAAACTTCACATAAACAGTGTACTCTGGTTGATAATGTTCTCTCACAAGGGAGTAGAGGTTAACAATTCAGAAACTACTATATATGGCTATTAGAAATGAACAATTAAGTAAATGAATGGCAGATGGTGGAAGCCATATTTCTCATTGCTGTCATGTTAATTTACAAATAAGGCAAAGGAAGAGGATAGAGTGATCTATGTGGTGATGAATTAAAGTTGGAGATATCAGTATGAACTCATGTTTAATATAGATATAATTTTTTCTTTTTTTTATTGGGGTATAGTTGCTTTACAATGCTGTTTCAATTTCCACTGTACAATGAATCGATCAACTATATGTATACATATATCCCCTCCCTCTTGGACTTCCCTCCTGGGCCTCCCTCCCACCCCCCCATCCCACCCATCTAGGTCACCAGAGAGTACAGAGCTGAGCTTCCTGTGCTTTATAGCATGTACCCACTATCTATCTGACATGTGGTAGTATGTATACGTCAATCCTAATCTCCCAATTCATTCCACCCCCTTCCCCCACTGTTTTCACACATCTGTTTTCTACATCTGCGTCTCTATTCCTGCCCCGCAAATTTGCTCATCTGTACCATTTTTCTAGATTCCATATATATGCATTAATATACAATATTTTTCTCTTTCTGACTTATTTAACTCTGTATGACAGACTCTAGGTCCATCCACATCTCTACAAATGACCCAGTTTCATTCCTTTTTATGGCTGAGTAATATTCCATTGTATATATGTACCACATCTTCTTTACCCTTTCATCTGTCGATGGACATTTAGGTTGCTTCCATGTCCTGGCTATTGTAAATAGTGCTGCAATGAACATTGGGGTACATATGTCTTTTGAATTATGATTTTCTCAGGGCATATACCCAGTAGTGGAATTGCTTCTTTGTTGAATCATTTTGTCTTTTGTTCTCTGTCTAGGATAAGAAGGACCAACCTGATTTGTCAGCATGTGCAAACACAATAAATGATAATAAATTATCAATAATTATAAATACACACCTGTGGTCACAAACAAATATAAATGTATTTATAAACATATAAACATGGGTTATCTTTTCTGAAGCATTAACTGCTGTAGTTTTTTATTTTGTGTTATCACGAACACAGGCACCCTTCCCTCATTCAATCAGATAAGGCTAATGAAATATATATAGATATGTATTTATAGTGGGTTAGTAAATACAAACATTCCCATGATCTGTCAGATGAGAGAACTTAAAAACAATGACACCCAGTAGCAATGAGCTCACCCAGTATTTGTGTTCCAATACTATTCCCCAATAAAAGGAACTAAGATTCTTAGGAAAAATGTCTAATTCTAGGACTTGGCAGGAAATATAACATGAGCTGGGAACATTTTGCAGTGCCAGAAAGTAAGAAAGTACTTAAAAAACACACGTACACGCATGCGCGCGCACACACACACACACACACACACACACACACCAGTGAGGATATGTCAAAGGGGCACAGAAGCCAAATGAAAGAGCTCCCAGTAGCCTAAGCTAAAACATTTTGAAAAACTGAATAAAGTAGTATTGGATTATAATCCAAAGTATAAAATAAATACCAATGAGTCCATACTGATACAAATAAAACTCCCCACTTCTTAACTGTGGGTTGCATATATCACTTCCTTAAAAAGAATACAAAATGGAAAGGGGAATATAGCAGGAAAACCTGGCAAAGACTGTATCAGTCTGGTGCTTAAGGTCAGTATCAACATCCATATATCATGTTGACTACCATTAAGATATGATAAAAGTGGCATTTTATATCTATTACCTTCATCCCCAAAATGTATAACTCAAGTCTAATCATGATAAAAACAGACAAATAAAGTGACATCCTACAAAATAGCTGATGAGTACTCCTTAAAACCGTCAAGAACATGAAAAACAAAAGGAGTCTGAGAAACTCTCAAAGCCAAAAGGAGTCTACAGAGACATGATAATTAAATGTAAAGTGGCCCTGGATGGGACCCTAGAACAGAAAAAGAACATTAGATAAAAACTAAGAAAATCTGAATAAACCATGGGGTTTTATTACTAATAATAATATTAGCTCATTAAGTATAGAAAATTATCATACTTGTGTAAGATATTAGTAACAGGGGAAAGAGGTCTCAGGGTATATGGGATTGCTCTGTACTTCTCATTTTTTTCTGTGAATTTACAACTATTGCTTTAAAAACTTATTTTAAGACAGACACAAAAGTGTAAAAGCAAATTTAAAAGTCAAAAACAAACATCTTTTTTGTAAAAAAAATACTTAAAATATTTCTTGTCAGTAAACCTGTGATGCAGTGAATATGAAACGTAGTTCTACATTGAAAAATGACATAATACCAAGTGAAAGTTTGTATTTACACAAATAAATGGTAAAATGGAAATGGTAAAATGTAGTTACACAAAAATAGTTCTTAATTTTAAAAATAAAATTTAACATTTAAAAATAAAATTTAACATTCAAATTTAACATTAAAAATCACAAAATGTATGAAATCAATGGCCAAAAGAATGGGCAGAGAAATTAGAAGTACACTATTTTAAGGTTTTTACAATATACATAAAGCAGTATAATTTTATGTGAAGGTAAACTCTGATAACTAAGGATATATAGTATAAATTTAAAGCAACCTTTCAATTTTAAAACCAAGAAGTTCAGCTAATCAATCAAGTGAAGACACAACTGAATCACAAAAATACTCAGTTAATCCAAAAGAAGACATGAAAAGAGGGGAAAAATGAACAAAGTGTAGATCAGAAATAACAAAAAATGAAAAACAAGATGGTAAGTTTAAGCCCAACCATACAAAAATTATATTTAAAAACATGTGTAATAAATATGTTAATAAGATCCCCCCCAAAAAAATGATATAGACATTTTAAAATAAAGTGATCTAAAAAGACACTATGTGCAAAACATATTCACAAAAAAAAGCGGTAGGGTAATGTTACTATCAATGTAAATTGCAAAACAAAGAATATCACCAGAGATTTTAGAAATTACATAATGGTAAAGGGCCAATTCATCAAAAGTCATAATAACTAAAATGCATATAAACCTAATAACTAATAACTAAAACATATGGCCAAAACATAAAAAAGTAAAAGTAAGCAAGTCCACTGTCATCCTTAGAGTCTTCAATACTGACAATTAATAGAGCAAGTTGATTAAAAAATGAGTAAGGACATAGAAGAATCAAATAACACTATCAAACAAGTTGATTTGGTTGACATTTAAAGAAGATTGCACCCAATAAGACAAGAATACACTTTCTTTCAAGTTAACAAGGAATACTTATCAAAATAGACCATACTTGGGGCCATGAAAATACTCTTCATAAGTTTATGAACATGGAAGAATACATATGCTAACAACAATTTAAAAAATAGACTTCAATAGCAGAATGATGTCTGGAAAATTCTAAAATACTTAGAAATTAAACAACACACCATAAATAACCCATGGGTCAAAGAAAGGATCCCAAAAGATGTTAGAAAATGTTCTGAAGAGAATAAAGTGAAAACACAACATCAAAATTTATGAGATGCAGCTAAGCAGTGCTTAGAGGAATATTTATATCATTAAACATTTATATTAAAAAAATAAAGGTCTCCAATTAATGGCCCAAACTTCCACCAGAAGAAACTAGATATAGAAGTAAAATAAAATAAAGAAATTCCAAATAAGCAGAAAGAATAATAATGGCAAGAGCAGACTCAATGAAATTGGAAACAGAAATAATAGGAAATAAAATCAATGAAACCAAAAGCTAGTTCTTTAAAAATATCAAGAAAAAAAGAAAAAAAACACAAAGTACCAATATCAAGAATGAAAAGGGGAGTGACATTAGCATTATGCTACCAAACTGTGAATTCAAAAGTGAGCAGATAGCACCTTGGTCAGGCTGCAGAGCCAAGGAAGTACGTGAGCCTGCCCTACTCCTGACTCTCCATGACCTGGAAAAAGGGAACCAGGAGACAGTGGATAGAGAATCTGTGGAGTTCCAGCCTGCCTGACAGAGAAATCTGGCACACCATTTAAGTGGAACAGAGATTAGTTTTGAGTGGAGGAGATGGAGGAGCTCTCTAAGTTGGCCCACCTCCCCAGGGCAACACTGCAAGACATTGGGCTTTAGGTGACATCAGAGGTTACCTCTCCAGTAAAGGTGGTGGGAAGCAAAAGTGGTGAGTGGCCATCTAGCTGCCTTAGTTCAGGTTGCAGCTGGAGGTACAAATTCTTGTCAAGAAACACCCAGATCTCTGAGGAGGGACCTCTGTGACTGGGGGGAGAGAGAGGAAAGGGAACGAGGCTGACAAAAATATTAAAGGGCACTGAAGGAATTCATTCCTGTTGTGTGCTTTGGGATTTCCATAGGAGATCCACCCACAGACCTCTCAGAATACCCCACTACAGGATCCCCCTACTGGGCTGTGGTCAACCTACAAAGCCCCAGGTGCTAAGCCCACACCACCTGCCACTCTACTGCTAGTTCCTGTGCTGTCAGAGTGCAGCCAGGAGTGCCAGCTCCAGAAGGAGAAACCACAAACTTGAGGTAGAGTGCCACCTTCTAAAATACAAAAGTAAGGTTTCTAATAACCAGCCTGTTGAATTGTAAGAAACAAAGGAAACGTAAATTCAAAGTGTCTGCTATTCAAATGTGAAAGCACAAGTGCATATCATCAAACATTATGAAAAATCAAAAAAATAGGGTATCACAAAAATAAAATGATATTTCTCCAGCAATCAAACTCAAACACATAGAAAATTGTGTTCTAACTGGTAAAGTATTCAAACAGCTATTAAGAAGAAATTCAATAAGCTACAAGAAAACTCATAAGGCAATTCAATAAACTCACAAATAAAATTAATAAACAGAAGGAGTTTTTACCAAAGAGACTGAAATTTAGAAAAAAACAAACAAATTTTGGAGCTGAAAAATTCAATGAATGAGATGTAGAAAGCAATAGAGAACATAGATAACAGGTCAGACCAAATGAAAAACAGATTAAGAGACTTTGAAGACAGGCATATAGAAATAATTTCCGTTTAAAGAAGAGAACTTAGATTTTTAAAAGTGAAGAAACCCTACAAGAACTATCAAATTTGATCACAAATGCAAATATTAAACAAACAAATCTGTAACAGAAGGAGAGGGAGAGGGGACAAAGAGTTTATTTCGAGAAATAATAGCTGAGAACTTCCCAAACTTGGGGGAGGAATTAAGCATACAAGCCACAAAGCTAATAGAACACTCTATTATCTCAGTTCAAAAAGATCTTATCCAAAGTACATTATAATAAAACTTTCAAAAAACAGTGATTAAAAAAGAATCTTAAAGTCATCTAGGGAAAACAAAAAGAGTGTAACCTACAAATCTTAGCAAATTTAGGAAGACTGAAATCATACCAGCTATTTTTTTTTCTGACCACAATGGTGTGAAAATAGAAAACAACAACAAAAGGATAAATGGAAAATCTATAAATATGTAGAAACTAAACAATATATTGATACTTCTGAAAAAACCAATGGGTCAAAGAAGAAATCAAAAGGGAAATCAAAAAAAATCTTGAAACAAAAATAGAAACACAACATACCAAAACTTATGAGAAGCAGTAAAAGCAGCTCTGAGAAGAAAGTTTAAAGCTATAAATGCACATATTAAGAAATTAGAACGATCTCAAATAAACACCAAACTTTACACCTCAAGGAACTAGAAAAAAGAATTAAAAATTAGTACAGTTAGCAGAAGAAAGCAAATAACAAAGATCAGAGCAGAAATAAATAAAACAGAGACCAGAAACAATAAAACTAAAAGCAGTTTTTAAAAGAATTTTAACAAAATTGACAAACCTTTAACTAGAATAAGAAAAAAAAGATGCCTCAAATAAATAACACGTGAATGAAAGTGGAGACATTACAACAAATACTACACAAATATATAGAAGCATAGAAGACTTACCATGGACAATTAAATGGCAGCCAATTAGAAAATTCTGAAGAAATAGATAAACTTCCAGAAACACACAATGTACTATGACAAAATCAGGATGAAATGAAAAATTTGAACAGACCAATAATGAGTAAAGAGATTACATCAGTAATCAAAAAACTCCCAACACAGAATACTCCAGGATTACACAGCTTTACTGGCAAAATCTACCAAACTTTTAAGAAGAATTAATTTCAATCTTTAAATTGTATATAAAAAATTGAAAAGGGAAAAACACTTCAAAACTGATTCTATGAAGCCAGTATTATCCTGATACCAAAGCCAGATAAGTACACTACAAGAAAACTATATTAATATTCCTGCTGAATATAGATGATAAAATTCTCAACAGAATATTAGCAAACCAAATTCAAGAACACATTTAAAGGTCTATAATTCATGACTCTCTCTCTCTCTCTCTCTCTCTCTCTCTCTATATATATATATATATATATATATATATATATATAAAATGCAAGACTGGTAACATAAACAAATCAGTGAATTACAGATTGAGTATAGAAGGAATATACCTCAACCTAATAAAGGCCATAAGAGAAACCTACAGCTATCACCATGCTCAACAGAGAATTGACAACTTTTCCTCTAAGATCAAGAACAAGACAAGGATGCTCACTCTCAACACTTTTATTCAATGTAGTGCTGGAAGTCCTAGCTAGAGCAATTAAGTAGGTCAAAGAAATAAAGGACATCCAAATTATAAATAAAGAAGTAAAACTTTCAATATTAGCAGATGATATGATTCTGTATACAGAAAATCACAAAGGACTAATGAAAAAAAACTATTGAAAATAATCAATGATTTCAGTCAAGTTGCAGAATGCAAAATCAACATAAAGAAATCAGTTGCATTTCTATAAACTAAAAATAAAACATCTGAGAAAGGAATATAGAAATGTATTTCATTCACAATAGAATCAAAAACAATAAAATACCTAGGAATAACTTTAACCAAAGAAGTAAAAGATATGTACAATGAAACCTGTAAAACTTTGTTGAATGAAATTGAAGATGACACAAACAAATGTAAAGACATCCCATGTTCATGATGAGAAGAATTAACACTGTTAAAATATCCATAATACCCATATCCATCTATAGATTCAACACTTTCCATCAAAATATCAAAGCCATTCTTAACAGAAATAGAAAAATAAATCCTAAAATTTGTATGGAACCACTAAAGGCTCTGAATAGCCAAAGCAATCCTGGGGAAAAAAAGAATAAAGTTGGAGGTATCACACTTCCTGATTTCAAGCTATACTACAAAGATACAGCATGGAACTGGCTTAAAAATAGACCAATGGGACAGAATAGAGAGCTCAGAATTAAATCCACTTGTATATGGTAAATTAATATTTGACAAAAGAGCAGAGAACACCCTACGATAAAAAAGTCTTTTTAACAAATGGTGCTAGAGAAGACTGGGTAAAGGCATGCACAATAATGAAATTGGACATCTGTCTTACACCACTCAAAAATTAACTCTAAATGGAGTAAAGACTTAACATAAAACTTGGTATCATTAAACTCCTAGAAGAAAATGTAGAGAAGTTTCTTGACATTAGTATTGGCAATAATTTTCTGAATATGTCACCAAAAGCATAAACAATGAAAGAAAATATCAAGAAATGGGACTACATTAAACTTAAAATCTTCTGCATATCAAAAGAAAAAATTAACAACTGAAAAGGCAACCTACAGAATGGGAGATTTTTCACAAACCATTTATCAGATAAGGAGTTAATATTAAAAATATACAGAGAACTCATACGACTCAATAACAACAAACGTGATTTTAAAACGGGCAGAACAAAATAGACATTTTTCCAAATAAGACACACAAATGGCCAACAGGTACATGACGAAATGCTGAACAACATTCATAATCAAAAATGAAAATCAAAACCACAATGAGATATCACTTCATACCTGTTAGAATGGGTATCATCAAGACAAGAGATAACAAGTGCTCACAAGGACGTGGAGAAAAGTGAATCCATTTTACAGTGTGTGTGGAATGTAAACCAGTTCAATCACTGTGGAAACAGTATGGAGCACCCTCAATATAATTAAAAATATATCTACCATATGATTCAGCAACTCAACTTCTGGGTATATACACGAAAGAAATGATAAAAGGATACTGAAGAGATAGCTGCACTCTCATGTTTATTGCAACAGTGGCCAAGACATGGAAACAACCTAAGTGCCCATCAGTGGAAGAATAGATAAAGATGTGCTACATATATTTATATGATAGACTACAACTCAGCCATGAGAAAGAGAATATCCTGCCATTTAGGACAATAAGCATGGACCTTGAGCACATTATGTTAAGTGAGATAAGCCAGGCAGAAGACAACAATTTTATATGATATCACTTATATGTGCTATCTAAAAAAGCCAAACTTATAAAAACAGGAAGTAAAATGATTATTACAGGGGATCCCAAGTGGGACACAGGACAGATATTGTTTAAAGGTACAAACTTCTAATGAGTAGTAAATAAGCTCTGTGATATAATGCACACTATAATGACTGTGCAGAACAATACTGTATTATAACCATCAAAGTTGCTAAGAGACTAGAACTAAATTATTCCAATGACTAAAATAGAAACAATCATTATGTAACACGATAGAAGAGCTAATTATTGCTACAATGGCAATCATATTACAATACATAAATATATCACAAAAAAAACATGTTGTATGCCTTAAATCTTCACAATGTATGTTAAATATATTTCAGTGAGTAAATAATAAATTATGAAATTAAAAACAAATTTTATTGGAGTATAGTTGATTTACATTGTTGTGTTGAAAATTTTGTTTTTAAATTAAAGAATAAAGGGACATTGCTACAGAGCTCTGAACCTCTGAAGAATAATAAGAGAATAATATTAACAGCCCCTTGCAAGGGAAATTATCTGAGCTGATAGAAATGTTCTATGTTTTTATTATGATGGGACTGTAATGGTTGTGTCACTACAAATATTTATCAAAATTTAAGAATGGTAAAACTTATATGACTAATTTTGAAACTGAAAAATGTCATGTCCCAGAGAAAAAAATAATATTGACATTTACATTTTGACATATCTTGGTGAAGTTACTAAAACATAAAGATAAAGGAGAAAATATTTATGTTGCCATCCAGACAGGAAAAAATGTTACTGACAAAGAGAAGTTAGAAGTTGCTGAGACTGTCACAGTCTGCATAGGCCAACTCAATCTAGACATCACCTTTACTAGATATATATAATGATTCCTTTATAATAACTTTTAGTTAAAAGTAATATAATTCTCATTTTCTAAAGTAGCACATGGCTGAATTTTTTATTTTGTTTTGACCAACTCATGAAGAGTGCCAAATGCTAACACAAGGTTAAGGAATGGGCCAAATATAATCATTACTGTTAAACAGGAACCAGAAATGCACCCAGGCTATTTAACTGCGACTGTTAGAATTATAAATGTTATAAGAATTAAATCACAGGAAATGATATTCACATTCCTCAAACTGTCCTAATTAAATATTTATGACTAGATTCCTGATGGATGATACTCTTTTTAGTGCCACTATGCACAAATGCTAATACAGTTAATAGGGGAAAAGTTAAGGAAAGAGACATGCTGCTGTTGAGTCTGAGACCAGAAACCAATTCAGAAGAAAATGCCTCAGATAACTCAATAGGAATTTTATGTACTTTGTGACAATAATCAAATGATAGAAATTAAGACAATATAGTTTTTATAAATTTACAGTCACTGTGTGGTTTCTACTATTTACCAAAACAAACAAAAACCTCTAAAAGTTTCCTAATTTCACATCAATTGTGAATGTGTTTATATGTACAACCACTGGATCTAATAATTTCAACTGACATTGAAATTTAGATAATTAATCCACTTAGATTAAGAACTCTCTTAGTTGATTTTTATTAATTATTTATTTAATGTAGTTATTCTGATTTTTAAAACATCTTATTTCAAACTAACTTCAGACTTACAGAAAAGTTATAAAAATTACACCAACAATCTTTATTTACCATTCACTCAGAAGCTCAAATGTTAACATTTATGTTTTTATTCCCCTCCCCTACCCCCACCACTTTCTTTCATGCTCTCATTCTCATTCTGCTTCTGTCTCAAGCTCATTCTGCTTCTGTCTCTCTCTCCTATCCACTCCCCTCCACTTCAGAATAAATTCTAGATATGATGTCCTTTACCCCTAAATGTTTCACTTGTGGATTTCCAAGGCCATTTTCTTATATAATCATAGTATAATTATTAGCATAATATTAACACAGTTTTGACATTATTATTAATTAATAAGTCAATTTTCACAATTGTTGTACTACTGACCTTTATAAAGAGAATGACTTTTTTTCTCCTAGTCTAATTCAGGATTGCTCATTGACATCAGTTTTTATGTCTCTTTCATCTCCTGCTATCTGGAAGAGTTTCTTAGTTTTTCTTATTTTTTATGATTTTAACATTTTTTGAAGAGTTTGGGCCATTTATTCTATTGACTGTTCTTCAAATTGGATTTGTATGATGTTTCCTCATGAATATATTCATGTCACATATTTTTGTAAAGAATACTACAGACGTGATTTGTTCTTTTAAGTGCATAATATTAGGAGGCAAATAATGTCTATTTATTTCCCTAATGGTGATATTAACTTGGATCATTTGGTCTAGGTAGTATTTGTCAGGTTTATTTTATTGAAAGTTAATCTTTTTCCCTTTGTATTTAGTAAGTATCTTATGGGCAAATACTTCAAGATGATGTAAATATACTGTTTCTAATTAAACCTTTATCCACTAGTCTTAACATCCATTGATGTTTATTATCTGAAACTGTTATTAATGTGATGGTTACCAAATGGTGATATTCAAAATATTTATTAGTCTTTCTATAGCAATTAATTTGCAATATATGTGAACCTGACTGGTTTTTACTGGGTTAAATATTGGAAAAGTTGGTACATGGAGACAATAAAGTAATTTTACCAAGACTGAAAAAAAGTTTTTAACGTAGAGTAAGAATATGTATGTTAAATGAAAAATTGCTTGTATATCTTTGTACTAATTAACATCTTCCAATGTAATTATTCAGACTCTTTTTAGATTAGATTTTTGGCATATCTTCTGATGTTGAAAAAACGAACATTTCAAACCATGTTTCACTTTTATCTAATCAAGATTCATTATTCTGTCACAAAATAAAATTATAGTGTGAATAGTATTCATTTTGCACTACAGCTCAAAGTAAATTATGAGTCTCTCTGTAAGCAATATGATGGAACAAGGTGCAAAGTATAAATGGATACACAAAATATAAAGAGAAAGGAATCTACACATAACACTAGAGGAATCCATCAAACCAAAAGGGAAGAAACCAAAAGAAGACAGAAACAGAGAAGAACTACAAAAACAACCAGAAAACAATGAACAAAATGGCAATACATACATCCATATTAATAAATCCTTAAAATGTAAATGAACTAAATGCTTCAATCAAAAGCTATAGTGTAGCTGAATGGATAAAAACAAGATCCATCTAGGGCTTCCCTGGTGGCGCAGTGGTTGAGAGTCTGCCTGCTGATGCAGGGGACACGGGTTCGTGCCCCGGTCCGGGAAGATCCCACATGCCATGGAGCGGCTGGGCCCGTGAGCCATGGCCGCTGAGCCTGCGTGTCTGGAGCCTGTGCTCCACAATGGGAGAGGCCACAACAGTGAGAGGCCCACGTAACACACAAAAAAAGATCCATCTATATGCTGCCCACAAGACTCACTTCAGATATAAAGACACACATAGACTGAAAGTGGATAGATGGAAAAAGATATTTCATGCAAATGGGAAAAAAAAGAGCTGTGGTAGCAATACATATATCAGACAAAATAGACTTTAAAACAAAGACTCTAACAAAAGATAAAAAAGGGCATTACATAATGATAAAGAGGTAGATCCAAAAAGAGGATTAATATTTGTTAAATAATTATGCACCCAACACAAGGAGCACCTAAATCTATAAAGCAATATAACAGAAATAAATGGAGAAATGTACAGAGGTACAATAATAGTAGAGACTTAAGTATACCACTTACATAAATGGATAAAACATCCAGGCAGAAAATCAGTAAGTGAACACTGTCCTTAAATGACACATTAACAGATGGACTTAATAGATATATACAGAATACTTCATCCAAAAGCAGCAGAATACACATTCTTTTCACATGCACACACAACTTACTCCAGATAGATCACATGTTAGCCCACAAAACAAATCTCAATAAATCTAAGATTAAACAATCAATGAAGAAATCAAAGAGGAAATTTAAAAATTTAAAAATACCTGGAAACAAATGAAAATGGAAACACAACAAATGAAAATGGAAACACAACTTTCCAAAATCTATGGGAGACAGCAAAAGCAGTTCTAAGAAAGTTCATAGCAGTATAGACCTACCTCAGGAAACAAGAAAAATCTCAAATAAACAATCTGAATGTACATATAAATGAACTAGAAAAAGAACAATCAAAGCCCAAATTAGTAGAAGGAAGAAAATAATAAAGATTAGAGAAGAAATAAATGAAATAGAGATTAGGAAAAACAAGAGAAAATATAAATGAAACTAAGAGCTGTTTCTTTGAAAAGGTAAACAAATCAACAAACTGTTAGCCATACTAATCAAGAAAAAGAGAGAGAGAGCCCAAATAAATAAAACCATAAATGAAAGAGGAGTAATTACAACCAATATCACAGAAATACAAAGAATCATGAGAATACTATGAACAAATGTATGCCAACAAATTAGACAACCTAAAAAAAGAACTCCTACAAACACACAATCTTCCAAGACTGAATCATGAAGAAACAGAAAATCTGAGTAGACCAATCACTAGTAATGAAATTGAATTAGTAATTTTTAAAACTCTAAAAAACAAAAGTCCAGGTCCAGATGGCCTCACAGGTGAACTCTAGCAAACATTTAAGGAGGAATTAATACCTATCCTTCTCAAATTATTCCAAAAACTGAAGAACCACTTCTGAACTAATTTTATGAGGCCACCATTATCTGAGTATCCAAGATATCCAAAGACTACACAGAAAAGAGAATTTCAGGCTGTATCACTGATGAACATAATGCAAAAATCCTCAACAAATCATTAACAAGCCAAATTTAACAACACATGATCAAGTGGGATTCATTTCAGGAATACAAGGATGGTTTAACGTCTGCAAATCAATCAATGTGACACACCACATTAATAAAATGAAGGGAAAAAAGTCACATGATCATTTCAATAGATACAGAAAAAATTTGACAAAATTCAACATCTATTTATGATAAAAACTCTCCACAAGGGGCTATAGTGGGAACAAACCTTAACATAATAAAGGTCATATATGGCAAACCCACAGATACACAATGATGAAAAGCAGAAACCTCTTCCTGTCAGGTCAGAAGCAAGACAAGAATGCCTATTCTCACCAATTTTCACTACAGCAATTAGGCAAGGAAGGAAATAATAATCATCTGAATTGGAAAGGAAGAAATAAAACTGTTACCATTTGTAGATGACATGATACTATATATAGAAATTCCAAATATTCCATCATAAAGATATTAGATCTAATAAATAAATTCAATGAAGTTGCAAGTTACAAAATTAATATACCAAAATCTGTTGCATTTCTATACACTGATAACAAAATATCAGAAAGAAATTAAGAAAACAATTCCATTTACAATTGTGTCAAAAATAATAAAATAGGAATAAATTTAACCAAGGAGGTAAAAGACCTACACTCTGAAAACTATAAAACATTGAGGAAAGAAATTGAAGATGACACAAATAAATGGAAAGATATATGTGTTCATGGATTGGAAAAATCAATACTGTTAAAATGTCCATCCTACCCAAAGCAATCTACAGATTCAAGGTAATCCCTATCAAATTATCAATGGCATTTTTTTACAGAACTAGAACAAACATTCCTAAAATATGTATGGAACCACAATAGACTATGAATAGACAAAGCAATCAAGTGAAAGAACAAAGTGAGAGGTATCATACTCCCAGACTTGAAACTATACTGCAAAGCTATAATAATCAAAAAAGTATGTTACTGGCACAAAATACACACACATAGATCAATGAAATGGAGGAAATAGGTGAAGGGGATTATGAGGTACAAACTTCCAACTCTAAAATAAATAAGTCACAGAGATATAATGTACACATAGGGAATGCAGTCAATAATATTGTAACAGCTTAGTATGATGATGGATGATAACTGGACTTATTGTGGTGATCATTTCATAATGTATAAAAATATCAAATCACTTTGTTGCACACCTGAACCTAATATAATATTGTATGTTGGTTATAACTCAATTTAAAAATTAAAAGAAAATTTTGTGGGAGAGAAAAAAATAAACGTGGTTCAAATATGGAATCAAAAGAAAATTTACATAACTTTTAAAGAAAAAAAATTAAGTCAATATATTCAAACTCACTTCACTAGTATCCTAAAACATTTATCAGACAGTGATAGTTAAAGTAAATCTCTATATAACAAGATAGAGTAAACCTCCAGAAGACAATGTTAGTCACATATTTCTGTTACATAGAAGCAATTACTTGACATTGCTCACATTATGGAATGGACTTAGGCTATTCAGTGTATGAGATTCTTCTATAAACAACTCAACAATGAGGTAATTTTTTTTTTTTTTTTTTTGCAGGCCTCTCACTGTTGTGGCCTCTCCCGTTGCGGAGCACAGGCTCCAGACACGCAGGCTCAGCGGCCATGGCTCACAGGCCCAGCCGCTCCGTGGTGTGTGGGATCTTCCCGGACTGGGGCACAAACCCGTGTCCCCTGCATCGGCATGTGGACTCTCAACCACTGTGCCACCAGGGAAGCCCAACTATGAGGTAATTTTTTAAGGTAAAGGGAACCATAAAAGCAAATGCATTCACAAAGTGGAATATACAGCTAAATTATGAGCAAAAACAGGAGTAACTTTAGAGAAATTTTATTAATGATGTGTCTAAAAATAGAAATATCACAGAATGTGCCAATTTCTCAAATAATATCTTTCTACAATATGACAGCATCTAAAGACAATTGGAATCAAATGGCCTTTAATTTTGTTCCAATAGTCAGCTTATCAAAGTAGGAGAAGTTTATTTGGCTAATATCTGGAACAATAAGACAATCTGAATTATATTACCATATACTATTGATACATTCGGAATTCACCATATCATGATCCTCTGCTAAATTCTCTCAGAAGATGCTTATGCTTTCTATCACTTCCCTGTTTGGTCAAATGTCTTTTCTGTTTGTTATACTATCTGGGCATTTATGAAAGTAATAATCATTCCCTTGTTTTCTGAAAGTCTTTTGTCAGGGGAATAGATCTTTTGTGGGGGGGAAGCAATGGCATTTCAATTAAAAATAGTTTCTCTCCAGAGAATTTTTCACCCTACTGGCAGTAAAATCCACTCTATTAGCATGGGGTATGGTATTTGTGTCATTTTTCCTTCTCATCTTTCACATTATCAACAAAGACATCACTAAAGAATTAAAAACATATTAATATAAGACTTTAATATTTTCCTACTACTGTGGATGAAAAATATAAATTCCTTGCATAGCATCCTCAGAACTTCATGAGCTGAGAGTTTTAAGTGGGTCTATAAACATTCTCTGCCTATTCTATCCAGCTTTCTTTATACCTCATTATTCTTTTAATTTACATCAACTTTAAAATCTAGAGTATTTAGTGATGAACGTGTGTTTAATCAGAAACTTTTTCTTTTTTAAATTTTGTATTGAATATATTTGACATTTAACACTGTAAATTTAAGTGTCACATTAATTTGAAATATTTTCAAATTAGTGGTTTTGGTGTTTTTGGATATATACCCAGAAGTGGAATTGCTAGATCATTTGGGAGATCTATTTTTAATTTTTATTATAAATGAAATCATCACTAAGTGGGGAAGGTGCTATAATTTTTTATGAATATAACAACATATTTACTTGAATCTTTTCTAAATACATCTAAAGCCATCATGGCTTATTTCTTCCTGATCTACCCCTCCTGAAAACCTCCAAAGTATCTTTATTCTTTACCTCAATGTTTAAGTGTTATGAATTTCTATAATGTTGATACATATTTTACATTGTCAATATTGCTGCTAAGTTATTATCTAGAGAAGGGAATATATTTATACTTCTGTATATATCATAATACTCAGCATTCTGCTGAATAAACTAGAATAGAGGGAGGTTATAGGTGGTAAACACTGCCATTACATGAGTTCTTAATACTGCATATTTTTCATAGTTAATTTTCACATCAATCCGATGAAGTAGGTACAATAATATCCAACTGACAAATGTGGAATCTGATACCTGAAGTGGCCACATGATTTTTCAAAGATGGCTCAGTTAATCAGTGGGAGGAATGGAAATCAAATTCACTTTAATTTGACCAAATTGTGACTTTTCCATTATATAAGGCTTGATCAAGACTTTTGTTATATGAGTAATTGTTTATATATGCTACTTATTAAATGTTTCATTGATATATTTTTATAACTTTCCCTTGACTTTGCATTCATTAAAGAGAATATATATAATACACTTTTATATTCTGTTCCTTATGGAGAATCAGTATGGCTTCTGGCCATAGCAAGCAGAAGAAGTTTTAAGTCATAATTTACTAAAAAGCATCAAAATAAGGTTTGCATGTTAAAACCTAGAGTGAAAAAAGTTAACAATTCCATGCATAATAGGACTTCAGACATGATTCAGGATGACATGAGCTATGTAACTGGCAAACATACATGATTCGCTTTAGTTGTGAGTCAACGTAAAAATTAGAAATCGTCATCAAGATAGAAACTAAAAACATTAATTCACTCTATCAAAGAAATGTGCCATATCTTCATCGGAGAATTTGTTCCTTGCCCTGCCACAATTTTTCATGGGAGCAATTACTTTGGAAATTTATTTTAAAATTTGTGTTCTATTTAAATGGACTTCATAAAGCTAAATTATATGAAGTGAAGCAAATTGCATTAAAATAGCAAAGTGTATTTCACAGCACAAGCAGTAAACTATTCTAAAGAAGATGTAGTGTTTCATAATTGTAAATTTGATCAATTACATATAAAAAGTTTAGGTCACCAAAAACATAGAAAGTCATAAAACTTCTTAAAAAGTAAGGGAATGTTAGGACTTAAAAGTTGTGTGCGAAAGGTTTTTGGAAACAAAAACTGTTTAAATTATTATGAGATTTTGATGAAAGTTAGCATGTTACATACTGTGATTTTAAAAAAATCTTTAAGTTATGGGGAAAAGAACTCAAGAGAAATACAGAACTATCAAAAATAAAAAAGCAAGTCTTTCCCTTGGAAATGGGCAACTAAATATGGTTCTTTTATAAAAGAAATCAAAGCCCTTTAAAATATGCTTAAAAAGGATTTTAAAGGATTTTTCTCCCAAAATATACCAGATCCAGAACAAGGTTTTTCACATGTTAAAAAGTAAGATTCAGTTAGATTTAGAGGAACACAGAGAAAGTTTTATTTGTTGGTTGTGTGCATCTGCACATGCGACAAGACTTTATTTATATTCTAATGAGCTTATTTTATAAGCAACGTATTTAGTGCTATTACATATGCTCATCTCCTGAGCTTTAGGTAAAGTTGACGAAAGATGGAGGAAACCCGTGCATTGCAAACTACAAAACATGGCTGAGAAAAGTTGAAGATGAACTAAAGAAACTGGGAGGTATTTCGAGCTCATGGATCAGACAACTAAGTAGTATTAAGATGTCAATTCTTCTCAAGCTATTCTATAGAGTCCAGTCAAAATTCAAGTACACTTTTTTTTAGTAGAAATTGACAAGCTGATTCCAAATTTTATAAAAAAAACATGAAAGGATTCAGAATTTTCCAAAACAATGTTGGTAAAGGAAATTCAAAGTTGTTGTTGAATTTACACTACCTGATTTTTAGATTCATTTTAAAGTAATAATACACTGTGGTATGGTCATCAAAGATAGATCATGAAATAGAAAATGGAGTCTAAAAATAAACTGACGCATTTACAGTAAGTTGGTTTTCAAAAAAGGTATAAAAGCAATTTAAAGGGAAAAAGTCTCTTAAAAATGTTACAGGAACAAGTCAATATCCATATGAAAAAGAACCCCAATATTATATCCCATCATGTAAAATAATTAACTCAAAATTAATCATAGACCTCAATAGAAAAGCCAGGAAAATCATAAAATTTCTTAAAGCAGAGATGAAAATCTTTGAGACTTTGGATTAGGTAAAGATATGTCAGCAAAAGCATAAGTTGTTTTAAAAATTATAATGCTTTATCAACTTTAACAATATCTACTCTCTGAAAGATACTGTTAAGAAAACAAAGAGTCTAAATTGGGAAAATATATATCTGATACAGTTCTTGTATACAGGATATATGTTAAAAAAAACTTTCAAAATGCAAAAACCAATTAAAAAAAGCAAAATATTTGAACACATACTTTATCAAAGTAGATATGCTAATCGCAAACACCCACATGAAAAGATGTTAGAACATCTTTGGTCATTGGTGAAATGAGAATTAAGCCACAATGAGATACCTCTATATACCTTTTAGAATGTGTACAATTAAGACAATATACAATGGTGAGGATATAGAGCAAATATACTCTCAAACACTACTACTAGGACTGTAAAATGATACAACCACTTTGGCAATTTTTTTTTAAGTTAAACATATATCTGGCATACAACCTAGTCATTCCACTCCTAGCTATATGTCTAAAAATAAATGAAAGCATAAGTTCCTACAAAGACTTGTACATGAATGTTAATAACATTCTTATTTGTAAGAGCCAAAACCTGGAAATAACACAAACGTCCATCAGTAAGTGAATCATAAATGAGTTACAGTACATCCATAAAAGGCACCATTATTCTGTAATAAATAGAATTAACTAAAGATGCGTGCAGCTACATGGATGATTCTCAAAATAATAATGCCGAGCGAAAAGGCACAAAAAAGGTTATATAATGTAGGTTCACATTTATGTAAAATTAAGGAAAATACAAACTAATCTATAATGGCAGAAATCTGATCCGTGGTTGTCTTGATTGAGCTGAGTGGCATGGAGGGATTATAAAAAAAACACAAGGAAATTTTGTAGTAACAGATATGTTCTTATCTTGATAAAAGTGATGGCTTCATGAGATTATTTCTATCAAAACTTAACAAATTGTATGTTTAAATATGTGCAATTTATTGTATGTATACCTCAATAAAGGGGAAAAGTAGAGAGGCAAAAAGCATGTTGCTGCACTTGTTTGTATATATTCATTTTACACAAAAAAAGGGCAGAATATGTAAAATTGCCCACTCATCTGACTTTTCCCTCTACTAAATAAATAAAAATAAATATTTTCTCTTCCTCATGCTTTTCCATTTCTGCTATTCATCCGATATCAAAATGCATGTGAAAAACAAAATGGTAAATTCTACAATATGGAGCAAACCCACAGGTAAGAAGTCTTCTAATTACAATATCAAAAAGGTTTAGATAGAAATTATAACTATCTAAATAACTCTGCTCTAGTTTGTTTTCTTAGCTTCCTTTCTCTTACTAGATAAAAGGATGCAAGAACTTGAAACAAAACCTCCTGCTCCTATGAGATACAAATTCTAATCCAAAATGGAAAGAAAATAAGTTGGCACTTTAAATACTGCAGACCAATTCTGTAAACAGAGCACAGCTAGAACTTGTGAAATGTAGCATGGACCAACTACTCCACAGACTTTTAAATTTGGAAAACATACATGGGCTGAATAATAAAGTCTTTTCACTCCCCAAGCATCGTGGTTCAAGCTTTCTTCTTTACTAAAATGCAAACTACATTTTATAAATAGATTTCTATAGGGGAAGCTAGAGTACAGGACAGGTAACCTAAATGGTATCACAGTCACCTACCTAATATTTGCAAAGGCTGTACTATCTGTCATAAAATGAACACATTCTCTTAAGGACATTTTAAAAGATGAGCTTCACTTTTTTACAAAGTATATGCAGTATTGATTTACATCACCAATGTTTTTGAACTCTACAACTATAGTATCAGTAAAGACACACATAGAATTTTTCATTTTAATAATAAAGTTTCCCTAAGGCAATAGAGTTCAGAAATAAAGACAGTTGTAGAAAGCCCCTTCTTCTCTTTTCCACTGGCTACATTCCTTTTCTAAGCAAGCCAGCTATCCCTTGAAGTAAGAAAAGCAGCACAAATTCATAAACTGAGTATGGCATTATAGAAGATAAAACAGTGAGAAATGCATAACTGCTGGAGCAGTGCATCCTGATCTTGCCGCATCATGGCACTGTATTTGTAAGGCACAGTGTGGTTAAGTTGACGTTGATTATTGCTATAGAGAATTCTATTCATTTCAGCCTCCTCAGACTCCACCAGACCATGTAAAGTGCTACAGAGATCAAAATCTCAGATATATCCATTACACATTTGTGGCATACCCACTGTATGCTGTGACACTGGGAAGCTCTGTGCCAGAGGATGTTTATGTTCATACATCACAAGGAAAATTGGTATGAAAAGAAATATTGAATTGTCCATATCCTGCATTGTTTAAATTTAGTACAATTTGTTCTCTTAAGGCTTTCCTGAACACTTGTGATTCGTATGATACTGTTTCTTCCAAAAGACCTCATATTTAAAAGAATTATATTTCTGGAAAGGCATGACGAATTTTAAAAAGTTCTAATCAGAATGCATTGTTTCCTACATTATGTTTTGTGACTTATGTTTTGTGACTAAGGTTTTGTGACTAAGGTCAAGACCCCTAATAATTCAATGGTTACCATGGCAATCATTTAATTTAAATATTTTATATAAAAGACCTAGCATCACTGTATATATCTTTGTTAAAGTAGTTGTAGTCAATTAAACAAGATAGCACATAACTAATACCATGAAATCATATATAACATTTATGTGCCTCTATAATTCCTCTTATTTTTTTATAAATTTATTTATTTATTTATTTTTGGCTGCATTGGGTTTTCATTGCTGCACGCTGGCTTTTCTCTATTTGCAGTGAGTGGGGGTGTGATGTGCGGGCTTCTCATTGTGGTGGCTTCTCTTGTTGTGGAGCATGGGCTCTAGGTGCATGGGCTTCAGTAATTGTGGCACATGGGCTCAGTAGTTGTGGCGCACGGGCTTAGCTGCTCTGCAGCATGTGGGATCTTCCCAGACCAGGGCTCGAACTCATGTCTCCTGCGTTGGCAGGCAGATTCTTAGCCATTACGCCACCAGGGAAGCCCCCTCTTATTTTTTACTATTAGAAATTCAATGGGTCTTCTGTTTGGGGGGGCAAAAAGTAACAGTCATCATATTTACCCTTTTGCCCGAAAAAAAAAATATATATATATATACACACACACACACATAAACAAAAGTTTTCAAAATATGTGACATCAGTGATTCCATAGAAATGTTAAATAAATAAAAGAATCTCTTTGATTGTCCCACCTTAGTGCCTGAAGAGCATATCGATGGTCATAGCATAGGGAAGAAGAAACCATGTAGGGAAAAGGCAGAGCCCAGTTGGGCAGTTGGATTTGGAAGTCTGGAGAGGCCATGGCAGCTAGAATTCATTGGTGGAGTACCAAGCACAGGAAAGATGCAAAGAAAAACTACTCTAGAAATCTACAGAGGATCAGCACACCGATGTCAGAAAATTACCTAACACCCGGGAAAGAACTACCTAAAAGTATTCAAGGGAGCTTCCCTGGTGGCGCAGTGGTTGAGAGTCCGCCTGCCGAAGCAGGGGACATGGGTTCGTGCCCCGGTCCGCGAACATCCCACATGCTGCGGAGCGGCTGGGCCCGTGAGCCATGGCCACTGAGCCTGCGCATCCTGTGCCTGTGCTTCACAAAAGTATTCAAGAACAAAATCCCTAGTCAGTATGGAAAACTCGTAATTCAGGAGACAAAAGTAGAGAATTCAGAAGAGTTTTGCTTCAGAATTGAAATAAAATTAGCCCTAAATAAGCCACTCCCCTATCCCCACGTGACAAAATTTAAGCAAATCCCAGAAGGATCAAAATGTTTCCAGGTAACTTAACTGCATGCCACAACAGAGCCCAAATATATTTATAGGAATACAAAACTACATAGCACCTAAGACCATAAAATCCACAGTCTAGCATCCAATAAAAATATCTCCAGGCGTGCAAAGAAGCATCAAACTATGACCCATAATAGAAGGGAAAAAATCAATAAAATCAGCCCAATTTATAAATTGAACTTCATCCAAATTAAGAATTTCAAAAAACATGGCTATAAAATGAAAAACAAGACTATGAAAAACAAGATAAAGACTGTTAAAAACAGTTGCAAGTGGTGTATCTGATAAAGGACTCCCATCTAGAATATATAAAACTCTCAAAACATGGTAACACAAATTAAAACTGGGCAAAATATTTAAACCCATATTTCACCAAAGTAGATACCGAATCACAAACACCCAAATGAAAAGATGCTCAGTATAATTAGTAATTAAGAAAATGTGGCTTAAACTACAATGAGATAATCGTCTGCACCTATTACAATAACGAATATTTTTTTAAGTGTTCATTCTAAGTGCTAGTGAGAATTTGAAGTAACTGGAATTCTCAAACATTGTGGAATAAAAAATGGTAAAACCACATTGTAAAATATTTTGACAGTTTCTTAAAAAGTGAAACATACAACTTATATATATCTAGCAATTCCACTTTAAGGTATTTACTCAAGAGAAATGAAAGCATCTGTTCACACAGACTTGTATATGAAGGTTTATAACACCTCCATTTATAAATACCAAAAACTAGAAATAATCCAAATGTCCAATAAAGGTACATGAACATATTCTGATATATGCATATAATGAAATACTATTTCCCTATAAAAAAGGAATTGGCTATCGTGCACAAAACAGTGTGGACGAATCACAAAATTATTATGAGACAAAGCAGTAAAATAAACCAAAGAAAGCACATACTCTACGATTCCATTTACATAAAATTCTAGAAATTCTCTTATAGTGACAAAACACATTATCAATAGTTGTCTGGGCACGGGGAAGTGTAGAAATAGATTAAAAGGAGTGATTACAAAAGGGTGCAAGAGAACTTTTGGGGTGCGGTATTTCATTACCTTAATTGTGGTGATTGTTTCACAGGTGTATAAATATAACAAAACTTAAAATGTACTTTAAACTTCAAACATCTCTTCAAAACATTTTTTAATCCAACAATTGAAAACATTTATCGCAGGATTTTGAACATTACTGTTTTAAGAATTGCATTAAAATAAAAATCTTAATGTCTTCCTTACCTTCTCTAATTTCTTACCAGGGTGATGAGTGATATATCTTGTTGATGAACTTCAGAGAAGAAATTCTCATGCCAGGATCACAGCTCCTTCTTGGTTCTGTTTTCTCAGATCTGCTTCACTGAGAGAGTATTCATTCTGGTCTTCCCTCTTCTGTGCAGCCAGAGACCTGGACTGTTTTGTAAAAAACATTTGCATTTAAAATACATGAATAACCCATATTATTTGCAAAAAAAACCCCTTTGCCTTCATTTATTTACTTAACAAATACGTGGGGGGAAGCTTACTATGTGCCAGACATTGTCCCAGGCACCATGAAAAATAGTCAACAAGAGATCCTTGGTTTTTATCCCTCATGAATCTGACAGTGTAGTGCAAGTGTGGTTGGCTGAATTATTGGATCCCGTAATTTACACTCCTTGTTTCCACATCCTTTTTCCCCCTTCTATTATCCTTAAAAAGAAATAGTAATCCTGCAAGCTTGTCACTTCTTAGTTACCCCCACTAGATCCTCCATTTTTACTCTTGTATTGGTGTTTGCTGGTAATGGAACAGTTGTTCTTAAACTTCAGCGTGAAACCAGTTCGCCTGAAGGGCTTGTTAAACACGTTTGATGACATCCATACCTAGTGTTTTGATTCAGCTAACCTGGGGTGAAGCACAAGAATTTGCAGTTCTAACAAGTTCTGAGAAGAAACTAATGCTGCCAATCATGAAACCACAGCTTGAGAACCGTTGTGTTAGGTGCTAACAGGAATTGAAGGAAAAGCTGACTTATGGAAAAAAGACTTACACCTCTGTTAGAATTGGTCCTACGTTGACTAGAAGTGGCGAGAGTGGGCATCCTTGCCTTGTTCCTAATCTTAGGGCTTTCAGTTTTTCACTATTGAGTATGATGTTAGTTGTGGCTTGTCATATATGACCTTTATTATGTTGAACAAGTTTCCTTCTATTTCTAGCTGTTTTTTACTTGAGATGTAATTGACATATAACATTAGTTTCAGTTGTATAACATAATTCCTTATTTGTAAATATTGCAATATGATCACCACAATGAGTCTAGTTAATGTCCATTACCACACATAGTTACAAATTGTGTGATAAGAACCTTTAAGATTAACTCTTTTATCAACTTTCAAATATACAATAAAGTATTAATAACTTTAGTCACCATGCTATGCGTTACATCCCCATGACTTATGTTGGGCTGCACCCCACAGGCCTACAAAGCCTGTGCTTGCCCAGCGTCAAGACCAAAGAAAGAGCCCGGCGTCAGCTACAGAGACATCAATGGTTTAATGAATGGGGACGGATCTTACATGTCCGAAGCAAGGTCCAGGAGCGACTACCATGTGCGTGTGCCACAGACAGCAGGCAGGACGTGGTAGTGGTATTCGCTGGGGGAGCGGGGAGGTGGGAGATTACCAGTTACAGGGGAATTGACGTCAGGTGGGCTCATTAATTACCAGGGAAACCAGTGGAGGGGCAAGCTCCTCACTGCCCCTTTGATGAGAACAGTCACTAGCTGGGGCCTGGGGCAAGTACGCAGGAAGGTCAGTCATGTGAGTAGCATGTAGGTGAAGCAGGCACTGGTCGAGCAGGGGATGTACAGAGAGCAAGACAACAGCCACCTTGAGTGGCCTGACCATACAACTTATTTATTTTCTAACTGAAAGTTTGTACCTTTTGAGCCCCCATTTCACCCACCCACCCCTGCCTATGGCAACCACCAATCTGTTCTCTATATCTATGAGTTCGTTTTTTTTCTTTTTTTTTGTTTCTTTTTCTAGATTCCTCATATAAGAATAACAAAATCATAAATTATTTGATTTTTGTTGTCTGGCTTATTTTACTTAGCATAATGGTCAAGTTTCTCCATGTTATTGCAAAAGGCAAGATTTCCTTCTTTTTTATGGCGGTTAAGATTCCACTGTATAAATATATACCACATTTTCTTTATCCATTTATCCTTCAATGGACTGTTCCCATATCTTGGCTATTGTAAATAATGCTGCAATGGACATGGGGGTGCATATACTTTTCAAGTTAGTGTTTTCATTTTCATTGGATAAATACCCAGAATTAAACTGGTGAATCATATGGTAGTTCTATTTTTAGTTTTTTGAGGAGCCCTCTCCCCTACTATTTTCCTTAGTGGCTACACCAATTTGCATTCCCACCAACACTGCACAGAGTTTCCATATCCCTCCACATCCTTACCAGCATTTGTTAGTTTTTTTTTTGTCTTTCTGATAATAGCCATTCTAATGGGTGTGAGGTGCTACCTCATTGTGGTTTTGATTTGTAGTTCACTGATGATTGGTGATGCTAAACACCTTTTCATGTAGCTGTTGGCCATCTGTATGCATTCTTTGAAAAAAAATGTCTATTCAAATTCTCTACTTATTTTTTAATCAACTTGGTTTTGTGTGTGTGTGGTTTTTTTTTTTTTTTTTTTGCTATTGAGTTGTATGAGTTATTTCTATATTTTGGATGTTAACCGTTTCTCATATATTTCTATCAGAAGTCTCTTCAGGAAAATCTAGGTTTTTACTATCAAGTGCTCAAAGTACTTCTACCTTCTACCCATTACCTAATTCAAAGCCACGTCCACATTTTCTGTTACTTCTGACAGCAGCACCCCACTTTCCAGTACCAAAATCTTTATTAGTTTCCCAGGGTTGTCATGAGAAAATGTCACAAATTGGGTGTCTTAAAGCAACAGAAATGTATTCTCTTGTAGTCTTGAAGGCTAGCAGTTCAAAATCATGGTGTTAACAGAGCCATGCTTGCTCCTTTTGAAACTCTGGACAGAGTCCCTTCTTGCCCCTTCTTAGCCTCCAGTGGTGGCCACAACCCTTGTTGCTCCTTAGCTTGTAGCTGTATTATGACAATTTGTGCTTCTTTTATCACATGGTATTCTCCCTGAGTCTCTGCATCCAAATTTCTCTCTACTTATTAGGATACCAGTCATATTGAGTTGGGGCTCAGCCTAATGACCTCTTGGTAACTTACTGCATCTACAAATATCCTGTTTATAAACAAGGTCACATTCCCAGGTACCAGGGGTTAGGACTTAAACAGACATTTTGGGGGACACAATTCAACCCATAACTGAGACCAAGCCAATCCCAGAAACCAAAGTGAGACCAGCTTTCCAGCCATCTCACTAGGTAATATATACGAGTGATTTTATAATCAAGTCTTTTTTTTTCCCACCTCCAGTAAGGATTTGTTCGTACTATAACTTATGTGTCTTTTACCTTGTTAGAGACACAATTCTTTTTCCCCTGGACTTTGTTAACATCCCTTTCATTCAACAAGAAAGAATTACCAGGTTGACTTTCTTCCCAGGATTTATATTCATATATTGATTTCTTTCTGTATGGCTCAAAGCCATAGAGAAACTGTTGAATGATAGCTCACAAGAGGGAAAAGGGAAGCCCCTTATGTAGGACTGGGGTACATTCTGAATACCTTGGGGGACAGGCTAAGAGAAGTAGGATCGATTTTGCATTGGTTGCAATTTCTGAGTTAAGAGAAGTGGAGATAAAATAGGGGTTGAATACAATAATGTGATGAAGGTATTTAGTAACTGGGTAACCCCAGTAATAGATGGGTATAGAAATGTAGGTCTGGGACCATCATTAATAAGAAAGCAGTCATCATTTAAAGAGGGGGTTGTTTTAGCATTCTCCAGCTGAAACACATCTTGCCTTCAGGAAAAACATGTTTCCTGTTAACTACAATGTTTCCTGTTAACTTCCCAGCTGGCTTTATCTGTGTCTGTCCTCCCAAACTGAAAATTGCTGGGCTGCTTTTCTCCTTTTCAGTCCAAGTTGCTTTTTCTCTTTTTCAGTCTGGAGTGTTCTTTGCTCTTTCATGACTAAAATTCTATGTGGTGTGGATTGTTGCCAAGTATCCTCACTTAGTGTTGTCTAAATATCACTGCAACTGTCAGTTTCTTCATAAATCCTGCTCCTTTAAAACTATGTTTTCATGGAGGACATTTTGTTTTTAATCTCTTCTGCCTTTTGCTGTTGGTTTTGGTTGATATGGGGAGAAGAGTGAGTTAAGCAATGTCATACTTCCTCATACTTTTTTTTTTTAACATCTTTATTGGAGTATAATTACTTTACAATGGTGTGTTAGTTTCTGCTGTATAACAAAGTGAATCAGCTGTATGTATGCATATATCACCATATACCATCCCTCTTGCGTCTCCCTCCTACCCTTCCAAACCCACCCCTCGAGGGGGACACAAAGCGGCGAGCTGATCTCCCTGTGCTATGTGGCTGCTTCGCACTAGCTATTTTAAATTTGGTAGTGTATATATGTCCATGCCACCCTCTCACTTCATCCAAGATTACCGTTCCCCCTCCCGTGTCCTCAAGTCCATTCTCTATGTCTGCGTCTTTATTCCTGTCTGGCCCCTAGGTTCATCAGAACATTTTTTTTTTTTACATTTTATATATATATATATATATATATATATTAGCATACGATATTTGTTTTTCTCCTTTTGACTTACTTCACACTGTATGACAGTCTCTAGGTCCATCCATATCACTACAAATAACTCGATTTCATTTCTTTTTATGGCTGAGTAATTCCACTGGATATATGTGCCACAACTTCTTTATCCATTCAACTGTTGATGGACACTTAGGTTGCTTCCATGTCCTGGCTATTGTAAATAGAGCTGCAATGAACATTTTGGTACATGACTCTTTTTGAATTATGGTTTTCTCAGGGTATATACCCAGTATTGGGATTGCTGGGTCATATGGTAGTTCTATTTTTAGGTTTTGAGTAACCTCCATACTGTTCACCATAGTGGCTGTATCAACTTACAATCCCACCACCAGTTCAAGAGGGTTCCCTTTTTTCCACACCCTCTCCAGCACTGATTGTAGAATTTTTGATGATGGCCATTCTGACAGGTGTGAGGTGATGCCTCATTGTAGTTTTGACTTGCATTTCTCTAATGATTAGTGATGTTGAGCATCCTTCCATGTGTTTGTTGGCGGTCTGTATATCTTCTTTGGAGAAATGTCTATTTAGGTCTTCTGCTCCTTTTTGGATTGGGTTGTTTGTTTTTATGATATTGAGCTGCATAAGCTGCTTGTATATTTTGAAGACTAATCCTTTGTCAGTTGCTTCATTTGCAAATATTTGCTCCTATTCTGAGGGTTGTCTTTTCATCTTGTTTACGGTTTCCTTTACTGTGCAAAAGCTTTTAACTTTCATTAGGTCCCATTTATTTATTTTTGCTTTTATTTCCATTTTTCTAGGAGGTGGGTCCAAAAGGATCTTGCTGTGATTTATGTCATAGAGTGTTCTGCCTATGTTTTCCTCTAAGACTTTGATAGTGTCTGGCCTTACATTTAGGTCTTTAATTTATTTTGAGTTTAATTTTGTGTACGGTGTTAGGGAGTGTTCTAATTTCATTCTTTTACATGTAGCTGTCCCATTTTCCCAGCACCACTTATTGAAGAGGCTGTCTTTTCTCCACTGTATATTCTTGCCTCCTTTATCAAAGATAAGGTGACCATATGTGTGTGGGTTTACCACCGGGCTTTCTATTCTGTTCCATTGATCTACAATTCTGTTTTTGTGCCAGTACCATACGGTCTTGATTACTGTAGCTTTGTAGTATAGTCTGATTCCTCCAGCTTCATTTTTCTTTCTGAAGATTGCTTTGGCTATTCTGGGTATTTTGTGTTTCCATACAAATTGTGCAATTTTTTTGTTTTAGTTCTGTGAAAAATGCCATTGGTAGTTTGATAGGGATTGCACTGAATCTGTAGATTGCTTTTGGTAGTATAGTCATTTTCACAATGTTGATTCTTCCAATCCAAGAACATGGTATATCTCTCCATCTGTTTGTATTATCTTTAATTTCTTTCATCAGTGTCTTATAGTTTTCTGCATACATGTCTTTTGTCTCCTTAGATAGGTTTATTCCTAGGTATTTTATGCTTTTTGTTGCAATGGTAAATGGGAGTGTTTCCTTAATTTATCCTTCAGATTTTTCATTAGTGTATAGGAATGCAAGAGATTTCTGTGCATTAATTTTGTATCTTGCTACTTTACCAAATTCATTGATTAGCTCTAGTAGTTTTCTGGTAGCATCTTTAGGATTCACTATGTATAGTATCATGTCATCTGCAAACAGTGACAGCTTTACTTCTTTTCCAATTTGGATTCCTTTTATTTCTTTTTCTTCTCTGATTGCTGTGGCTAAAACTTCCAAAACTATGTTGAATAATAGTGGTGAGAGTAGGCAACCTTGCCTTGTTCCTGATCTTAGTGGAAATGGTTTCAGTTTTTCACCTTTGAGAATAAGGTTGCCTGTGGGTTTGTCATATATGGTCTTTATTATGTGGAGTTCCCTCTAAGCCTACTTTCTGGAGGGTTTTTATCATAAATGGGTGTTGAATTTTGTCAAAAGCTTTTTCTGCCTCTATTGAGATGATCACATGGTTTTTCTCCTTCACTTAGTTAATATGGTGTATCACATTGATTGATTTGCATATATTGAAGAATCCTTGCATTCCTGGGATAAACCCCACTTGATCATGATGCATGATCCTTCTAATGTGCTGTTGGATTCTGTTTGCTAGTAGTTTGTTGAGGGTGTTTTAACCCATGTTCATCAGTGATATTGGCCTGTAGTTTTCTTATTTTGTGGCATCTTTGTCTGGTTTTGGTATCAGGGTGATGGTGGCCTTGTGGAATGAGTTTGGGAGTGTTCCTCCTTCTGCTATATTTTGGAAGAGTTTGAGAAGGATAAGTGCTAGCTCTTCACTAAATGTTTGATAGAATTCGCCTGTGACACCATCTGGTCCTGGGCTTTTGCTTGTTGGAAGATCTTTAATCACAGTTTCAGTTTCAGTGCTTGTGACTGGTCTGTTTATATTTTCTATTTCTTCCTGGTTAAGTCTTGGAAGGTTGTGCTTTTCTAAGAATTTATCTATTTCTTCCAGGTTGCCCATTTTATTGGTATATAGTTGCTTGTAGTGATCTCTCATGATCCTTTGTATTTCTGCAGTGTCAGTGTGAGTGGGTGAGGTTGGTTCAGTGGGTTGAGTAGGCTCCCAGGAGGAGAGGTGTGGATAGTGACCTGTGCTTGCACACAGGCTTCTTGGTGGCTGCAGTAGCAGCCTTAGTGTCTCATGCCCGTCTCTGGGATCCGCGCTGATAGCCGCAGCTTGCGCTTGTCTCTGGAGCTCCTTTAGGCGGTGCTCTGAATCCCCTCTCCTCGTGCACCCTGAAACAATGGTCTCTCGACTCTTAGGCGGTTCCAGACTTTTTCCCAGACTCCCTCCCAGCTAGCTGTGGAGCACTAGCCCCCTTCAGGCTGTGTTCACGCCTCCAACCCCAGTCCTCTCCCGGCATCCGACAGAAGCCCAAGCCTCAGCTCTCAGCCCCCACCCGTCCGGGCGGGTGAGCAGACCAGCCTCTCAGGCTGTTGAGTGCTGGTCGGCACCCATCCTCTGTGCGGAAATCTCTCCGCTTTGCCCTCCACACCCCTGTTGCTGCGCTCTCCTCCGTGGCTCTGAAGCCTCCCCTCAATCCACCCCCCATCTCCCCCAGTGAAGGGGCTTCCTAGTGTGTGGAAACATTTCCTCCATCACAGCTCCCTCCCACTGGTGCCAGTCTTGTCCCTATTCTTTTGCCTCTGTTTTTTCTTTTCTCTTTTGCCCTACCCAGGTATGTGGGGAGTTTCTTGCCTTTGGGGAAGTCTGAAGTCTTCTGCCAGTGTTCAGTAGGAGTTGTTCCACATGTAGATTTTTTTTTTTTTTTGCGGTACGCGGTCTTCTCACTGTTGCGGCCTCTCCTGTTGCGGAGCACAGGCTCCAGACGCGCGGGCTCAGCGGCCATGGCTCACGGGCCCAGCCCCTCCGTGGCATGTGGGATCTTCCCAGGCCGGGGCACGAACCCGTGTCCCCTGCATTGGCAGGCGGACTCTCAACCACTGCGCCACCAGGGAAGCCCTGTAGATGTATTTTTGATATACTTGTGGGAAGGAAGGTGATCTCCACATTTTACTCCTCCACCATCTTGAAGGTCCCCCCCGCCGCATACTTTATTCAACTGAAGAAATTAAGTCAGAGTATGAAGTGGAAATTTAGTAAATATTCATTCACCGTAGGATGTTTGATAGGAATGCAAAAAGATATGATTGACTAGCAGCTTTGGTGAAAAAGAAACAAAAAACTGTGGAATGGAAGAGCTAGTTGTTTTGTTGATGTGTATATATAATTTCTCATTAACATACAAGATTATACAATGACACCTGTTTGGAAAATAATCACTCGATTACTTATTTTTACACAATCTGTGTTTTCCTACAAGTAGGAAAATGAGTGTCATTCTACATACTGCTAGATTTTTAAACTGAAGTGAATATCAAAAATGATCATTTATAGAAGAATAGCAAGGAGATGGATGCAGATTAGTTTAGAATATTTGTTCATCATAAAAATCTAAGATGGTATTTAACTTCATATTTCACATTTTAAAAACCAAGCAGTATAATACATTAATGCTAATCTTGAAACAACAGCAATTTAATTGAAAAAATATTCTTTAAAACTAAGTGGAAATTATGAAGGTATAGAAAAAATTGAATTATTTTAATGGAGATAAAGAAAATCCACACATCCTTAAAAGTAAAATAAGACTGGTGGTTGTAAAACATTTCACTATTTATATGTGTGCAATTTCTTCTCTGGTACATGCCTAAAGTAAATATGTTTCTAACTTTAATATGAATTTCTTTGAACTAACATCTTGTTTCTGGGAAATGCTGTGGTTGTCACATACACTTGTTACAAAAGCAGTTACTGTGAGTGCATTTAGAAACAAATATAAAAAGGTACAGAATCATGACATGGTCTGAAAGTTCATTTGCACAAAACTAAAACAGCCATAGTAAGAAGCAAAATAATTCTGTTAATTAAATGAATTTAAAGCCAGTCTGGGGGAGATGCTTAATTTAAAAAGTGGGGGGAAATTGCTCTTAAAAATAGAAGCAGATCTTTTGAAAAGAGTTGAGCTAAACATAGAAAAGAGAAGGGATGGGCAATTAGAGGGTAGGTAAGAAGAGAAAGTTATGGAAAGGAGCTGTTTTTGTTTTAAAATATGTATTATCAAGACTCATATACAAAGCACCAGATATAGGACTTCTCATGACTGGATCAGTGGTATGAAATTTTTCAAGCAATAAGTTCCAAAATCATTTTTGACAGGAAAATTTGCTTATATCAACATATAATCTCAACTGGAATCCACTGCCACAGTTTAAAAAATAGGAAATAATAAATCCTTGAAGGATGTAGAGAATTCTGAGGATTAGTAAATCCCTAGGAATTAAAAAATTGATGGAATATAGTTTAACTATCTTTCAAATAATTTTAATTGTAAAAAATCATCTTCCAGTTTTAGACTATCTTAGTTATTTTGTTTCAAATATTTAAAATAAATCAAACTTGGATATTGTAGAGGAAATGCATGTCCAGTGGAAGAACATTAGAAAGATTCCACTGTACAATTTGAGGCCAAGAAAACATTTATTTTCCCTATCATAAAAAATATTAAGCACTTCCATGGTGGTCCAGCGGTTAAGACTCTGTGCTTCCACTAGGGGGGCACGGGTTCTATCTCTGGTTGGGGAACTAAGATCTCGCATGCCGCGAGGTACGGCCAAAAAGAAAAATTTAACTTCCTATGTTTAAAACATCAAAATCTTTTTTTATAGATTATATTTTAGTGCAATTTGCAGTTCAGTTCTACAAATTTTCAGTGAGAGGTTCACCTTTTTTGAATCTGCAAACTTGAGCATGAAGGCATATATGTGACTAGAAGTTGCAGATCTTACGTTCTCTGGTGAAGGAAGATATATCTCAAGGTCTTAAAATATTTTAATTGAAGTCCTGGTACAACTTTTCCTTCCATGGAATGAGAAACCACTCAGGTTTTCTAAACTAATAATAAAGCACACCAATAGGGACAGTTAATCTAAAGAAAGTTATTTGTTTTTCCCAAGCCCTTATGCTGTCTCACAATTACTGGGCTTTTACCTTCAGTCTGTCAGGCTGAAGAAGAGGAGAAGAGGGTGGATCTTGGAGATGAGTTTTTTGAATTTGTAAGGAGCATCTATAGGATTAATAAGGATGTTTACATTCATAGTTAGATAGTTGCAGCAAGTAGGGTAGTCTGGAAACAGTCCACAGATGCATGCTATAGCCTAAGACATTTCTTAGGAAAACTTCACGTTCTTTTGTCTTTAACAATTGCTTTTCAGCAATCAGTTTCATCTTTTTTTTTTAAGATTTATTTATTTTTAAATTTTAGTTATTTTTGGCTGCATCGGGTCTTAGTTGCGGCACGCAGGATCATCATTGAGGAGCACGGGTTCTTCTTTGAGGAACGCAGGCTTCTCTCTAGTTGTGGCATGGGGGTTTTCTCTTCTCTAGTTGTGGCCGGCGGGCTGCAGAGCGCGTGGGCTCTGTAGTTTGTGGCACGTGGGCTCTCCAGTTGAGGCACGCGAGCCCAGTAGTTGTGGCACGCAGGCTTAGTTGCTCCGCGGCGTGTGGGATCTTAGTTCCCTGACCAGGGATTGAACCCACGTCCCCTGCATTGTAAAGTGGATTCTCTACCACTGGACCACCAGGGAAGTCCCCAGTTTCATCTTTAACAATGTCAGACCATCTACCTAATTTAGCCATAGTGTTAGGTAAGACTGAGAAAATGCTCACTGCCTATAGAAGGTAAAGCCTAAGATCACTCTCGGGAATGGGCAACTTTATTAGTGAACTGTATACTACACTCTGGGTCCATTAATGTTGGTTTACTTCAAGAATTTTGGATATCATATAAGTATATTATTTCAGTAATAAACCTTAACTGTTAGTATAATGGCTTTTCTGAGGTCTGTGAAACTTTCTAGCAAATCATTGAACTCAAGGGTAGGATTAGGGACCTTCCAAACTACAACAGAACTACTATCTGTCAGTAACTACTATCTTGGTGGATGCACCCTGTATACTTGAAAAGCACATTTTCTGAATGTGCTTTATGAGATGGAATGTTTTATAAATGTCAGTATGGTCGGGTCAGTTAATACTATTGTTAGCCTTTTATATCCATACAGCTTTTCTGACTACTTTGCAATTACTAAGAGAAGATTATTGGTATCACCAACTATAATCATGAATGTATCTATTCTTTTTCAGGTTTGGCAGTTTTTGCCTCCTATATTGTGAAGTACAGTTTTTAAGTGAATACACATTTACAGTATATCTTCCTGGCGAATTGACTATTATTCATCATGAAATGTCCCTCCTTACTACAGGTAATATTCTTTGTCCTGAATTCTATCATTACCATGTGCTTGTGATATATTTTACCATCCTTTTACTATTAACCAAATGTATATATGTAAATGTGCCTATTGTATACATCATGGTAGTCTAAGGGCTCTATCACTTTAAAGGTAGATATTCTGAGAATTATCAGGAATAATTTGGGAGTGTTTGTTCTGAGCTGGTTTGTAACCACAGATCTTGTGGCATAGTGGTAGTGTTTAGAAAAATAAATACTCTTTCCTGTTTCTTTTCTTTCCACATGCTGTATTTTTCACTTAATGCAGTGAATAGCCCTGGATGCAGCCATACCCAGTAGTCAACTTATTTTCTCAGTGCCTACATTCTTGTTTTTTAATCTGCCCTGGGAAACAATACAAGATATGACTCAGTTTAAAAACAGGACTGAATCCTCACTTTCACCCCTCCTGCTCTTTTTGATCATTACATGTCTCAGTATCAGACAATCTTCTTTATCATTTTTAAGATAAGGAAATGATGGCACAGAAAGTTTAACTGATGTAACTAAGGTACTAAGTCAGCCTCCAATGTGAATATTGGGCTCCTGGCTCTCTGTCCAGGGCACTTTCATCCAAACCCATTACCTTTCTGTGTATCCTCCTCCCCCTAAAAATGTTTAGGATCCTTTTACTAAAGAATTCTATTGTCCTTACTCAAATCCTGTGTGTTTAACACACAGAAAAAACACAGGCACATTTATTATTATTCTTATTAAGCAAGAAAAGAACAACTATTTGTCACACCAGACATCGTAATCACTCTTGTTAAAGCTGATCTTCAAGCTTGCCCCTTGTCATGTGTGCTTGAAGATGAAGAAGAAATTCTGCCTTCAATTTTCCTAGTGGTTTAACATAAAGTCACACCTCAAATTCTTATCTCAGACAGATATATGAGTGGATGTGTGTCTATGAGTTGATTTCATTCTAATAAATTGGTGAATGGATGTGAATATACTCTCAGAGTGATATATAAGATATTTTTTATCATCATTGTTGGACAGGAGGCACTGTTGGTTATTGGTGAAGATACAACATTAGTGACATAGTTTCCACACTCAAAGGGTTTAAAATTCAATATTGATATTGGAGTAAAGAAACCATATAAAAAACTACAATTCAAAGCAGAAGATAAAGTCTTCTATAGATAATTGTAAACAAAGGAAAAAAATGCCAGGAGCATGAGAAATAGCTTCATGAAAAATCTTCGCTGGATGCTTTGATCCACACAGTAATCTTACCAGATACACAGAAGGGAGGTGACTATTATGCTCACTTTATAAATGCTCTGAGCATCTATTTTTTTTAGTCCACATTCATCCAGCCAAGGGGTAGTAGAATCATTTTTGTAACTCAAGTCATCAAAATTCAAATGTAGAAGAAACTATGTATTCTACTTTCGAGTGCCACCCTCTATTTCTAATCAGCTAACTGACTTAAGCTAAATCATTTTTTAAAATATCCTATGGTTATTGCATCCTCTGGTATAAAAGCTGATATTTTTATATAGATGGTCCTAAGTCAGTTATCAAGTCTGTTAGAGTTGTAACTTCGTCATATACCAAAATAAATTTAGAAGTTTCCATTGGTAAATTACAGGGGAAGCAAATAGAAAGTGTAAATTTCCGCAAAGAAAATATGAAATACCCTATTTTGAAGGTAATCTATGACTCAGAGAAATATACCCAAATAAATCATTTTGGAAAACTGATATCAGATAAATAATAGTGTGGAAAAGAATCCAATAATGGGCAAGTGGCCACATGACTTTGTTTTGCTTTTTCTTTTAATTTAGTGGTTTATTTGGAATTATTCCAGTTTGTTGTAAAAAGAATCGGGTGCTGCTGTTTCATTCCTCACCATGTGTGGGTGATTATGGAGGAGGATGGCTGTCTGTCAAAAGCAGATGATGCCCACGGAATGTCTGCAAATATAAAACTGCTTATTGCAAAATGATTGCTTGGGTTTATCTGTCATGCACAGACTGCCTGGTGAACAGACACTGAAATCTGAGTGAGACAGTTGTGTTGACATGTAGTACTGAAAACAACCCTTTAATTCTTAATTAGCTGTAGTAAATGAATTTTCTTAATTCTTCAAAGTAGGCACTTGAAAATTAATCACTGATATATAAAACTGCATATATTCAATGTTATTCCGTTATCAGCAAACAAAGCAATTATTATTCACCTTGTTACATTTTCAAATATTATAAAACTGCATGTGTGCTTAATTGATTGTAATATTTTAAAATTCTAAACTGTTAACACTTCCTTTCATTAGTCATTTATGCATACAGATGTTATTTACATTTTTTAAAAATCTAGCCGTAATAGGCTAGCATTATTGTGGTAAAATCATATCTATTGACAAAAATTCTTAATAATCAATCAAATGTAAATTTTATATTTGTACAGGAAGATGAATGAACATGATAAACATACTATCTGACTAAACTCCATGCAGAATTTATAGGACTACCAAAATTCTCTTTGTAATTCAAATAGTATATGAAATGAATGGACAGAGATGAAGTAATTAGTAGTAGTAGTAATATACTCTCCCTGTATCCTTGTTAAAAATGGAATTTTAGAAAAATTAATAAATACAATGACTAGCTGAAAGTAATTCTGAGTGTGCTGAATTCCCACAATCTATACCAAAGTTTTTATTCCCATTCTTTTTATAAGTTGTACACTTTTGTTAGGAAAAAGAACTCAATATTTTAGGGAAATTCATATAGGCATGCTGATTATTTTCACTTTTGGAACTATATGAAATTGAAGCCTAATTAGTATATAGCAGCTATCTGTGCCAATATTTCCCAGACAGGATATTTACATCCTTGAATTCTCCTTTCACCTACCAGTCTACTAAAATGTCTAAGAATATTAGCGAAGATTGGTGAAGGATTTGTATTAATTATGCATTAATCACCTTAACCATTCAACTTGTTGAAAAGATTCACAGGACTACCACAGCTTATTCTCTGGGAAGAGCTCTAGTACAAGTACAAGATACAGTACAACAATAGCAAGAAAGGCATATGCATTGAAAGGAATCTAGGGTCATAGATACAGGTCACTCTCTCCTCTCTCACCTGAGCCTTATAAAATATATTTTTATCTCCTCCAGTTTGGAAGCACCACCTATATGTATGTCAAGCACCCTGAGAGCAGGAAGTCCAAAATCTGCTCATCTCTGTGGGAGGAGAGTCTCATAGTGAGCTGATCATCTAGGCATATTCTAGGCATATTCCAGCTATGTGACCATCTATGATGTGTTTTCCAACATCAAAAAGCAATTCTCTAATTCACCAACACTAACTGGCTGTCCAAGAATTCAGTTCAATTCCAACACTAACTATCCAGAGTCAGCCCAGACCCTACAGGTTAAGGGCACAGTCCCACAAGACTGCCCTGAGACAGCAGCTGCAAATGGGGTACAAGGCTACCTGCACTTCTGCCTGGCTGACTACAAATTGGAAGGTTAGCACGATCCCCGCTCATTCAGGTTCAATAATTTGGTAGAAAAACTCACAGAAGTTGGGAAGTGTTATATTTACTACTACAGATATATTTTAAAGGATACACCTCAGAAACAGCCAAATGGAAGAGATGCATATTACAAGGTATGGGGGCAGGAATAGTACAGCTTGTCCATGCCCTCTTTATGCATGTTCCCCTGGGAGTGTGTTGATGTGTTCACTAACCTGGAAACTCTCCAAATCTTATTGTTTAGGAGTCTTTATAACCCAATCTCCAGACCTCTCCCTTCCTCAGAAGCCAGGGGGTGGGGGAGCTGAAAGGTTCAACCCTCTAATCACACCATATGTTCTTTTGGTGACTAGCCCCCATCCTGAAGCTATCTCAGCCAAGAGAGTCATATCATTAGTATACAAAAGACACTCTTATTACTCAGAAAGTTGTTTTGGGTAGTAATATTACTTCTTCTACTACATGAACATAGAATATCTTTCCACTTATTTGTATGTTCCTCAGATGGGGTCAGCCAGGATAGCAGAGTAGAAATATCCTGAGCTCACCTCCTCTCACAGGCACATGAAAATCACAACTATTTTCAGGACAACCATTGATAAAAAAGAACAGAACCTACTAGAAAAGATCTACAACTAAAGATATAAAGAAGGAACCACAACAAGATGGGAAGGAGGGGAGCAGTTTCAATATAGTCACATCTCATACCCCCAGGTGGGTGACCTACAAATGGGAGAATAATTACAATTTCAGAGTATCTCCCAAAGGAGAGAGAGGTCTGAGCACCACATCGGGCTCCCTGGCCCAGGGGTCCTTCACTAGAAAGACAAGCCCCCAGAGCATTTGGATTTGAAGGCCAGCAGGGCTTAGTTCCAGTAGTCCTAGAGGGTTGGGGGAAATAGACTTCACTCTTAAAGGACACACACAAAAATGTCACATGCTCCTAGACCCAGGGAAGAAGCAATAATTTGGTAAGAGCCTGAGTCAGACCTACCTGCTGATCTTGGAGAGTTTCCCAGAGAGGCAGGAGGCAATTGCATTTCACCCTGGGGACGTACACACTAGGAGTGGACATTTTTGGAGCTCATTTTAACAGAACACTGGTGTTGGCAAGCACCATTTTGGAATCCTCCTTCTAGTTTATTAGCTCCAGAACCTAGCCCCACCTTGGCCCAAAAACCAGTAGGCACCTGTGGAGAGATCCCTCAAACTAAGCAACTGCACATGCATGCAGTGCCATCCACCAGCAGACAGGCTGCCTTAAGACTCCCAGAGCCCAGAGCCATCCCTGGACATGACCCTGCTCACCAGAGGTCCTAGGGCCAGACCCCACACACCAGTGCACAGGCACTAGACCCAGGAGCCCCAGGGCCCTCCAGCCAGAGACCATAGGACCCAGCTCCACTCACCAGTGGGCAGGTACCAGCCCCAGAATCCTCTAGGCCCCAGCCTCACCCTCCAAGGAGCATGTTCTAGAACTTGGGCCCACCTCCAACCACCAATGGGCAGACCCCTGTCCCAAGAAAATTGCAGCCCCACAGTCTGCAGATCTGGCCTGCCTTTCAGCAGTCCAGATCCTGCCCTAGGACTGGCTGGGTCCTGCCCCCACCCACTAGCAGGCCAACACAAGCTTAGGGACACACTGGACTCTACAGCCAACTGTGTTAGGAATTGCCCCCCCCCACGATCAATCTGACACTAGCTCTGGGTCCCTTGGGCCCTACAACAAGACCCCAGGACCCAGTTCTGCCAGCCAGTACACTGGCGCTAGCCCTGGGATTTGGCTTCACCCACCAGTGAGCAGGCAATAGCCCTGGAGACTTCTGGACCCTGACTCCACCCACCAGTGAGCCAGCACTAGCCCCAGGGCTTCCAGGGGTTTCCACAGCCGGCCAACTCATGATCTGGTCCTGTCAACCAGTGGCCAGCAGCCTCCAGAGAAGGCAGAGCCTGGCAACAAATAGGATTGCCCATACAGCCTGCCACAACAAAAGGACACACAGCCCTTATGGGGGGACCCCTAGAGCATATATTAATAGCTCCAGTGTTGTGAGGAGAGTGCACTGCTGGGAAGCACAGGATGTCTCCTACAAAAGGCCACTTCTCCGAGTTGGGGAAACATAACCAACCTATGAGATACATAAAAATAAAAACAGTAACTTAGGCTAAATGAGGCAACAGAGGAACATATTCCAAACAAAGGAACAAGGTAAAACCCAGAAGAAGAATTAACTAGAGTGGAGATAAACAATCTTCCCAAGAGAGTTCAGAGTAGTGATCGAAAAGATGATCAAAGAACTTAGGAGAAGAATAGATGCATAGGGCAAGAAGTTAGAAGTTTTTAACAAGGAGTGAGAAAATATAAAGAACAACCAAACAGAGATGAAGAATGAAACAACAAATATTTGTATCATCTTCAATTTCCTTCATCAATGTCTTATAACTTTCAGAGTTCAGTTCTTTCAACTCCTAGTTTAAGTTTATTCCTAGGTATTTTATTCTTTTTGATGGAATTGTAAATAAAACTGTTTACTTGAATTCTTTTTCTGATAGTTCATTATTAGTATATAGAAAAGCAACAGATTTCTGTATATTAATCTTGTATCCTGCAACTTTAATGAATTCATTGATTAATTCTAATAGTTTTTTGGTGGAGACTTTATGGTTTTCTATATATAGTATCATGTCATCTGCATATAATGACAGTTTTATCTCTTCCCTTTCAATTTGGATGTCTTTTATTTCTTTTTCTTGTCTGATTGCTGTGGCTAGAACTTCCAATACTATGTTAAATAGATGTGGTGAGAGTGGACATCTTTGTCTTGGCCCTGATTTTAGAGAAAAAATTTTTCACCATTGAGTATGATGTTAGCTGTGGGTTTGTCATAAATGGTCTTTATTATGTTGAAATATATTCCCTCTATACCCACTTTGATAAGAGTTTTTATCATGAATGAATTTTGAATTATGTCAAAAGCTTTGACTGTATCTATTGAGATGATCATGTGATTTTCATCCTTCCTTTTGTTAACGTGGTGTATCACACTGATTAATTTCTGGATATTGAACCATCCCTAGAATAATAAATGCCACTTGATTATGGCATATGACCCATTTTATATATTGTTGAAATTGGTTTGCTAAAGTTCTAGACAAGTGAGGGGAGGGTCATAGACAGGAAAATAAGCAGACCCATATAGCTACAGCTAGGCTTACAGTATCTAGACTACAAAAATGATGTTAGTAAACAGGGTGGGATTATGCTAATGCTCAGGCAGAGACAATCTGTTTTTATACTATTTCCATATAAATGATGATATGCCTTATTGATATGAATATTCCTTAGTCTTTTGTTGTGATAAGATATAGAATTCAGCTAGATACCCCCAAACAGGCTAGAAGAAATAACATTTATTTCATATGCAAAATTCCTTATTTTTTACAGCCACCATAATATTACAATTAAATACATTGTTATTAAATACTGATTTGCTATAAATTAAACAAAATGACTCAATTCTATAGATAATTTGAATGTGCTACTTGGAAGAAACAGTATAGTGCAAATACCATGACACTTACAGACTACCAGAGCTAAATTTGAAACCCAGTTCTGACAATTACTAGTTACAGATTTGGGGGAAGATTATCTACATTTTTGTGCCTGTTTTCTTATTTATAAAAATAGGCTATGTTTTCTTAGAGCAGGGCTTTTTTGGAGTTTATAAAAGAATGTGTGTGGCAGTAGGTCCTGGCATAGTATCAGGAGCTACAATGCTACAAATGATCAAAAGCTAGTGATGAAATCTTACTGTATTTTGTAATCTAATTTGTTAATGAAGAAGTACATGTATAAAATGGTTTCAAGAGGGAGTCAAGCTAGGTATATTGACTAAAGAATCATTTGTGTAGACATGAAATTTGAGCTAAGAGGCTAGACAAGATATATGGAAAAGTCAAGAGAATAAGATGGAGAGTTCCAATGGTTTATGACTAACTTACTTTCAAATCAGAGTCTGTCTATCCATTTATTGAAAAAAAGTATTTCCCCACACGTGTACAAAAAGCCAATGAATCTATCAATAGTTTGCCCAAGTTTATATTCTATTATTACATTTTTAATACTGCAATATTCATGAAACTTGTTTGCTTTCATTTCTATAGTCTAATGAGCCATCTAGATGCTAAGTCACACTCAAATCTATTGGCAAGTTATTTTACTACCAAAGAATACTATCACTCATCTATGTATAAACAGGGGTTACAATACCCGGAAAAGTTGAGTTTGAAAGATCAGAACTGAACAGCAAAAACTTTATTTCACACTGAAGAGCCAGATGAAAAACGTTCTTATCTGTCTGGCTTGTTTAAATGTTTGTTCTATCTTTGGAATCAAGAAGCAATGATTTACCCCGTGCCATTTTTGATTATTCCTTTAAAAAGTACATAAGATTATCAGTAGAAGGAATGGCATCTATAATACCTATGCAAAAGGAAGTATGAGATTTTAAATACACACATTCATTGTCCCACTCATATTTGACTGCATATATCATTCGTGGGCCACACAGATGTTTATCAAATGAGTTAGGGACAATGGAAAAACAAACCAAATACTTCCCCTTCTTCACCTACTTTCAGGTGAACTTTGAAACCCTCAACTCCAAATCTAAAATGCAAACTATTCCAAACCTTCTCCTTCATTTGCCAAGTTCTTTATCAACCATGCTCATGGTATGTTTTTACCACCTCATTTTCCACAATACCACCCTCCATCAATACTCCCTATGGAAAAATAATTTTGAAAATCCTGACCTTTTTGTTTGTTTGCTTCTCTATAAATTCTAAGCCTTGAAAAACAAATCTTTATTTTGTTAACCATAGAAAATTTATTAACTATAAATGGAAATGAAACTTCTTTTTCCTTGGTCTGCTGCAATACATTTATCCTGGAAATATTTTCTGTAAAAGTATATTTATAAAGTTTTTCTTTTTCCTTATAAAATGTAATTGACAATTTGACTCCCTCAAAAATGAGTCATGTGATGAATTTAACATATATAATGGGAAAATGCAAACATATACATAAGAAGAAAAATATGGAAAGCAAAATATACTTAATGATATTTAAGCTAAATATTTTTAGGTAAATCTTATCATGGCTGGATACAAGTCTATATTCTGAGTACTCAATTGGGATTCAATAATTATACATATAATTTTAAGTATTATGTGGTTTAGATCAGCAGTCACTACAAACATTAAATGTTTATTGTTTCAGCTAACCTATACATTTCACTCTTAATGTTTGCCCTTTCTTAAACACAGTTTTAATCTTAAAGTAACACACACCTCTCTGTCTGTCTCTGTATCTGTCTCTCTCTTCCTCCTTCCTTCCCTCTCCCACCTTTCTCTCTTTCTGCAGATTAAGCACATTATTCAAATTAAGGGATTTTTTAGAGGCAGGGGTGAATAATAGGGTATTGGAGAGACACAACAAGAGGAAAAAATAATTTTAGGTGCAAAATTATGTAAGAATATGTTGCCTCTCCCATTTTACAAAGCAACTCAATCCTTCTTTACACAGATCACATTCAAAACTCAATTAGATGTAAGTAGGAGTTAGCCACAGCTCACCAAACACTTCATCACATTATTTGATTGCATTTAAATTGTTTTTAGGTAATTTAGGAGACAGAAGCTCTGGAAATAACACTTTCCCATAACAACAGTCAGGTTCCCTGTTCATCTGTTTTTAAAATTAAACCCCTTTCATCCCCAGTGTGAAATTTTTTAACAAGGTCTGATTTGCTGTTAAAGACTGTGCACAATGCTACATAATTCTACCAAATTCCCAAACCAGGAACAGGACTTGAATGCTAATCTCAACTCCACCACTAATAGCTCTATTTCAGGCAGTACCCATGTGAATTTCAAACACCAGAATTAGTTTCATAGTCTCCCTCCTCTGGCCTTTTAAAGTATTCTTTAAAAAATATGAAATCATAACTATTTATTATGCTTTCAGCCTCAGGGTTGGAAGACTTCAATAAAGCAAAATGGGAAATGTCTCAGGAGTTTTCTTACTCCTCCTCCCCCAGTAGTATAAGAGTTACATATAAAATCATCAGCAATAATGCCCTTATAAAAAGGCTAGGTGAAATATGTCTTTGTTGTTTCATTAAACACCCTTTGGTCAATTGTGACACCATCTGGCCACAGGCACCGTTTCTCAAGGCATTCCATAATACATGCAATTGGTACAAAGGTAATAGGTTCTACAAGTAAAAGAGGCATGCATGACATGGTCAGATAAATTTGGACACACCAGGAAAGCTGAACTGAGTAAAAGTAAACAGGTGTTCTTACAAGATTTCTCAAAGCTTTCAGTATATTAATTTGAATTATGAACCCCCAAGAATGAGAGGGTACATGCGTAGTTTCTCAAAGCAGACGGAGCGGGAGGTGCACAGACTTCAGAATGAGACAACTGGGCACAGAACTAGATTTAGTTTATTTAGTTTGTCACCCTACATGCTTAGGGGGTGAAAATCCCTCTGAGACTCAGTTTCCTCATCTGCCGTATGATGCAGTGGATAAGAGACAGTCTCTAAAGACAGACACACTAAGGCTCAGATCCCAGGGCTGTCATGTGTTCACTTGAGTTCTTAGGCAAGTTACTACAAGTTCTTTGTATCTTGGAGTTTCCTTTTGAAAAATAAAGGTAGTAACAGTAATATCTCCTCCCAGATTTATGATAAGGATTAGATTGCTTAATCATTTTAAAGTGCCTTAAAGGATAGTTGCTCACTAAAGATGATTTTCTTTTTCTTCATTCCCTTCCATCTCACACCCAGGAGTTCAGAACCTCTGTGTTTCTACCTGGTTATCTTGCGTTTCCCCTGCTTTGCTTTTTTTTCCTGGAACAAGGTCACAACCTCATATTTTTACCTCCTCATTCAATTTGCATGTCATTTTCTGAATGGTCCACCTTATCTTGTCAACAATTGGTATACAGTATGAACTCTGCATATTCATCCCCTCTAAATTCACATGACATTAAAAGGAGACATTAAAGAGCAGCAATGATGTAAAAAAATTCAACCACCACACGAGCAAACCGGGTAAATGGTATTCCACAGCAAACTACTGTGTTCTGAGAGGCTAATCTTGCCCTTAATTGCTCATGTGATATTGTGCTTCCCTCTGAGAGGAGGCAACTTACATATAACAGGTCGTGTAAGGAAAAAAAAATGGAATGAGAATGTGGGTTGTTTTGACTCCACAATTTCAGGCTTCAGTTCTTACCTCTGTCAAAAAGAAAAGTTAAACCAAGGTTTTTCCTAACCAGGAAATTTAACTGTTACCTCCATGCTGTGTATAGAGTGAAAAGAGAGGATTCTGCTGAAGATAATATATACATATTTTTAGAAAGTATCTGAATAAACCACTACATTGCAACCATTTTAAATCTGCTGATGTCTAGCATCTACATTACTTCAACTTTTTACCCTTGTTATCAGTCTCTTCAATCCTAAGTCAAATGGACATATTTCAGTTCCTATTTTTGACCTTTCTACAACTTGTGACAGTTGGTAATTGATTGCTGCCATGTGACATTTCTTCTCCTTTAGCATGCGCGGCACAACACTGTCCTAACTTACTGTTATCGCTCAAGTCATTCCTTCTCAGTCCTCCACACTACATTCTCATGTCTGACTGCCTATTTGAAATTCTACCTTTAGTTGTCTCTATGCATATGCCACATATTCTCCATAGCCCATTTTGACATTACCGAGAAATTCAACCACTGCTGATAGATTCATTCATTCATCAAAAACTGTCTTAATGCCTATATACACTCAAAGTCCCACTGTATACATAGGAAGTAGTATTAAAAGAAGCAGACATGTAGTTCCTGAAATCATAGAATATACACACACACACAGGAACATACATACTTACAAATTGTGGTAAATATCATTAAAGAAATGAATATGGTACTGCGTCAAAAATGGTTAGAGTGGAATGGAATAAAGAAATACCTTAAGTGGTTAGAGATGCTAATGGAGAAAAAATAAAAAGAGGGAAATTCTAGGGTATCAGATGTCAAGATTATGAACCACAAAGCAAGTCTCAAAAATTTTATATATATGAAATTATATGCAGGATGTTCTCTTCCTACAGTGTAACTACAAATAAAAAGCAACAAATAATGGAACATAGCCATATATTATTTAAATTAAGTAGTAAGTAGTCCACTACTAAGTAATGCATTAGTGAAAAAGATATCAAAATTGAAATTAAAAAGTATTTTGAACCAAATGATAATGAAAATGTGGCATCAAAATCTGTGGTATATGGCTAAAGCTAGGCTTATAGAAAAACATATAGCACTGTCATTATTTAAGGAGGACATGTAGACAATTCAAAATCTATCTATACCTAAATTATTAGGATTAGAGAGTTTATGAAGCTTTCTAGATATGAAATTATAAATAATAGTTATATTTCTCTATTATCACCAAAATCTTAGGAAATTAAGCTTTAAAAATAATACCATTGTAATAGCATCAAAAAACACAAAATTCTAAAGAACAGATCTGATAAAAGATGTACCCCTGCACCAGCAAAATATGAAACTTTACTGGGACAAATGAAAGACTATCTTAATAAAAGGAGGGAAATACCATGCCCACTGTTTGAAAGACTTTCCAAATTAATGTACTGATTCAATGTTATCCCTATAAGTCCTAACAAGGATTCTTGTGGAATTAACAAGCTGATTCCAAAATTAACATAGATATACCTAGGGCCAAAAATTGCCAAGAACAAAGCAAGAACACTTACCATACCAAGCATTGTAATAAAACTACTAGTTAAGGCAGTGTGATGGTACAAGGAGAGACAAATGGGCCATTGGAACTGAACAGATAATACAGAACTAGAAGCACATAGGAATGGGCTCTTGATTTTGACAAAACAGGCATTGTAGAGCAGTGGAGGAAAGAAAATGTCTTTTCTATAAATGGTGGTTGGTAAATTAACTAACAATTAGATAAATAAATAACCCCCACTTCACAACATGCACAATTATCAATCCCAAATGGACACTATATACGTGAAAGATAAAAAATAAAAAGTTTAGAACAGATAACTATGACTTCATAGCATAGGATGATTTCTTTAAAAAATTCTCTAACACTAGAGATAAATTAGACTACTATTAATAACTCTTTTTTTGAAAAGACACAAAAAGAATGAAAAAGCAAGCCCAAAATGAGAAATTATATATTTAACACATATAACTGACAATGAGCCTCATATTAAGGAAATAATAAAAACCTTTTATTAATTAAAAAGGAAAAGGCAAGGCAATTCTTCAGTGAACAAGAAATTTGAACTGGCACTTTACAAAATAAGAGAGCCAAGTGACCAATAAATATTTTAAAGGTCACTCAACATTGATACTGATCAAGGAAATACAAATGAAAACTGCAATAGGATACCACTATATAACCTACCAGCATTGTTAAAATGTAAATACACACCCGCTAACAACATCATGTAAAGGCAAAGTGAAGTAAGCCAAACAGAAAGACAAATATCATACGATACGGGTTAGATGTGAGATCCCCCCCACTAAAAAAGATACAAATGAACTTATACACAAAACCGAAATTAGATCCACAGATATAGAAAACAAACTTATGGTCACCAAAGGGAAAAGGGGGGAGGGATAAATTAGGAGTTTTGGATTAACATATACACACTATTATATATAAAAATAGATAACCAACAAGGACCTACTGTATAACACAAAAAACTGTACTCGATATTTTGTAATAATCCATAAGGGAAAAATAATCTGAAGAAGAATATATATATATATGCACACATAATAAACATTAGTGAATGAAATTAAAAGCTTTTATATTCTGTCAAGTTTTTCAAAATGCTATTTCCGTATTTACAAAAAGGTAAATTGAGAATAAAAAAAAAAGAAACAGCAAGAAATCCCCTCAATACAAGTGACATAAGACTCTATCCCCATAATCAGATATGGGGATATGTCAGATAGCAATGACACTGCCATGGATTTTACCGAGCCTGTCAGAGAGAAAAGATCCCCAACAGTATCTCAGTGGCCCATTATAAGCATCTTTGATGAAAATACATTTTAACAGAACTCAAATATCTTTAAATACCATGCAAAGACAAACACATAAAGCCTTTCTCTACAGACTCAAAATGCATTTTATTTTATTTTGCAGCAGCATTCTTGTAGCTGGTAAACAGATAAAGCATCTTAAGAATAACTGGTTATTTCTCCTTCAAGCAATGCTTTTCTTCCCCAATATGTTAGATAGGACTCTGATTTTATGTAGAGAGGGCTTACACAAAAAGAGAAGGGTTTGTCTAAAGGCTGTAGGGCTATCTCTCAGAACCTAATGACTATCAGGCATGGAAGGAGAAGTTGCAGAGCCTCTGGGCTACATAAATGTGGACCTAAATACTGCTGGAGACACAGAAACAGGTTCTTCTGCTTCTTTGTGCATCTTTTTATGTTGTATTTCTATCTACAGACTGGCTTCTACCACACATCATACCATCTGATGTATAATGTCTCTTTAAAACTCTTGAGATTATTTACTATGAATACAGTTACACAAAGAGGCTGACTCTGTTTCTCTATCTTTCTGTATATGTTTGTGTGCATGTGTATGTATACATATATATGTTATAATTACATTTAAAATTAAGTAACTAAATTGGTATTATATATATTAAACTTGATAATTCATTTGCTATCTATATCTGTAATGCTTATCAAGACACATCTCTTGATATACAGGGGACTTATTTCAACTCAAAATATATACTTTGTGTGTATATACATAATGTGTGTGTGCGTGTACATACATATGTGTGTGTGTGTATATATACACACTTTCCTTGCTTAGGTCACCTGAACAATTTGGACCAAGCACCTATGAATAGATGACTAATATGATTTAATAAAAGCATCTTTTGTGGGCCCCCTCCACTTGAGTCAACAAGGTGTCAAGTTACCTAAAAGGTAATATGAAAAGTCTAAAAAATGCTAGTAAATGCCTATTCTATTAAGTCAAGGGCAAAAGGCGTTTCCAAAATTAGAAAACTCTACGTGCTTAGCAATGTTAGTGTTGACATTCAACAAAGATTAATCACACAAAAGAATCATTAATTATTTAAAACTCTGTATTTATTTTCCCTGAAAAGGGTACATTCTTTGCCTTCTATTATCTTACAGATGATCTTTGGGTTGGGACCAATTTAGCAAGATTCCCAATCTCAAAGAATAGATTTTCCACTGTCCTAAAAAGGAATTAAGTAACAATTATAATAGAAAGCCTATATTTTAAAACCTGCTTTACCTCACTGATATTATATCCAACTTAATTCAAAGGAATTGTGGCATTTTTTTTCAGCATCTTGACACTCAATTCCTGCAACATCCAGGAATTTAAATAAGAGTCAGTTTCACTTATTTTTGTAAAATATTTATCTAGTTCTATTAAACTGCACTAAAATGCTTGCATTCTTTTAAGGATCATGAGAAGAGACAGAAAAAAGAGGAGCAGTAGCAGGAATCCAAACAAATTTACAACTGCAAAACAAATAATAACAATAAAGCTTTGAAAGTAGATATGAATCCCAATAAGTTAACAGCTAATTGGCCAGAACTATTAGATAAATGCATTCTATGATTTTAACCTTCAGGTTAATAAATCTTTTATTTAAATACCTATTACATTTCATATTACTTATTTATGATACTAAAATCAAGCATTGATCAGCTTGAGTTCATAGGTGGGCTAAATTGAATACAGTAATAGGTTACTTAAGAAGGATATTTGTAATTCAGTGAGAGAACTTGAAGTAATATCAGGAGTAGGGTGGTTTTTTGTTTATTTGTTTTTCCGGTACGCGGGCCTCTCACTGTTGTGGCCTCTCCCGTTTGCGGAGCACAGGCTCCGGACGCGCAGGCCCAGCGGCCATGGCTCACGGGCCTAGCTTTCCGCGCATGTGGGATCTTCCCGGACCCGGGCACGAACCCGTGTCCCCTGAATCGGCAGGTGGATCTCAACCACTGCGCCACCAGGGAAGCCCATAGGGTGGTATTTTTAACAACATCCGTTGAACTTTTTAATAGACACAGAGTGGTAAGAGTCCACATGACTAAAAATATTGAATAAGACAAATTGTTTCACTTCGGGAGATTAAAGTTTTAATTTTTTTTATTTTACGTTATTATTTACTTTTTTTAAACATTGTTATTGGAGTATAATTGCTTTACAATGGTGTGTTAGTTTCTGCTTTATAACAAAGTGAATCAGCTATACATATACATATATCCCCATATTTCCTCCCTCTTGCATCTCCCTCCCATCCTCCCTATCCCACCCCTCTAGGTGGTCACAAAGTACTGAGCTCATCTCCCTGTGCTATGAGGCTGCTTCCACTAGCTATCTATCTTACATTTGGTAGTGTATATATGTGCATTCCACTCTCTCATTTCATCCCAGCTTACCCTTCCCCCGCCCCGTGTCCTCAAGTCCATCCTCTATGTCTGCGTCTTTATTCCTGTCCTGCCTCTGCATTCATCAGAACCTTTTTTTTTTTTAGATTCCATATATATATGTGTTAGCATACAGTATTTGTTTTTCTCTTTCTGACTTACTTCACTCTGTATGACAGACTCTAAGTCCATCCACCTCACTACAAATAACTCAATTTTATTTCTTTTTTATGGCTGGGTAATATTCTATTATGTATATGTGCCACATCTTCTTTGTCCATTCATCTGTCAGTGGACACTTAGGTTGCTTCCATGACCTGGCTATTGTAAATAGAGCTGCAATGAACATTGTGGTGTATGACTTTTTGAACTATGGTTTTCTCAGGGTATATGCCCAGTAGTGGGATTGCTGGGTCGTATGGTAGTTCTATTTTTAGTTTTTTATAAAGTTTTGAGTTTATATTAAAGCCAACAATTTTACCTTATTGCATCTATTGAAAGGACCAAGGATCTAGCAATTTCTCTGTTAATGTTATCATTTTTAAAAAAATTAGATAATTTTGGAAGTCTCATCTTCTTTCATATATATGTGTATGTAAAACAAAAATATGTGTATATAATAAAGAATTTATAAATTGAGAAGAAATACATATAAACATAAATATGTAACTATTTTATAAATCACTATTTATATATATTATTCATATACACTGAACTTGATAGATCATTCGATCTCTATACCTATACCTGTAAAGCTTACAGAGACACATCTCCTGTGGTATAATAGAGGACTTATTTCAGCTCAAAGTATTTACATGATGAATAGAAAATGACACATTACCATTATTGCTTACTTTTTGGTACATTTATGACGCTAAAGAAATTTCTATGAACATATTAATAGATGATAGATGGATGGCTGGATAAATGGATGAATGGTTATAGTTGTTGCATTGTTTAAAAGTGCTTTTTGTCTTTGCTAAAAGAAGAAAAAATCAATACAGAGAAATATTTTTAATTATTAAAAAATAACTGAAGGGCTTCCCTGGTGGCGCAGTGATTGAGAGTCCGCCTGCCGATGCAGGGGACGCGGGTTCGTGCCCAGGTCCGGGAAGATCCCACATGCCGCGACATGCCGCGGAGCGGCTGGGCCCATGAGCCATGGCCGCTGAGCCTACGCATCCGGAGCCTGTGCTCCGCAACGGGAGAGGCCACAGCAGTGAGAGGCCCGCGTACCGAAAAAAACAAAAAAAAAAACAAAAAAAAAAACTGGATATAAGGGAATGTAGAAGAAGTTTATCTAAAACTAGATAGCATATATTTGACCCATTATCTCCCTTACGTAAAACAGGGCTAATTAAACAATGTATTTTGACAGAGCAGCTACTCTCTCCTCCTTGATACCACTTTTTAAAACTGTTTTCTGTTTCTTTAATTCCTACTGTAAGAAAATAGATTTCTTATTGTAGTTAATTTTAATTAATTTAATCCAAACAGCCACATACAGCTATTTAAATAGTTACAGTATTTGATAGTGCAGAACAAGATTATCTCTATTCTACCCACAAAAAACCACCTAAGCATCATGCAATATTCTGTCTAGAAAGACACTGTACTATGTGTAGACATATGCCCAGGCCTGGCTTCTCCTTTCTCTCCAATGTTAGATTTCTTCTTCTACCTGTTATTTCCTTCTTTTGCCATTATTCCTTAATGCAAAACAATGAATTATGTATATAAATTTACAGCTGCTTAAAGGAAAGAAGTTATTTAAAACATGTGACCATGCTTGCAGAAACAGTTTCTAATCTTCACATTTAGAGAACAAGCTAAGGAATGGCATTTGCAAAGATTTCCCAGGATTTTATTAACATTAACTATTGAAGATATGCCCTGCATAGTATTTAATAAAAAGTAACTTTTCTCCTCTCTGCAGCATAGAAAGCTTGGTCTTACACTTAAAGTACAAATAAAAAGCAGCTCTCAAGTTTGTGTCCTATGCTGTCACCTGTCAAAAATAAATAATTCTCATACAGAATTAAATAGCATCTTATACACTCTCTCTCCCAACCTGTCCAATGTGACACTGTGGGGTAGAAGCAGCCACGACAGGTCCTCTGTTCCATGCGTCTTAGGCTAACACTAAGGTTCAGTTGTTGCAACCCCAGAGACTAAAGGGGAGAAAAATATCACCATTTCATTCTCTGTTCTTGAATCTGCTTTCCTGCCATGGTACCTTCTCACTTATCACCCTCCTCACTCTCGCCCAGCCCACAGAGTTACAAGAAGGCTTCTCTGGGGTATAGGAGAATTGAAGCATTCAAATGACAAATGGGCATGGTGAATGTTACGGACAGTTGTGCCTTCTCTAGATCACCTGGTATTTGGTATTTGGAAGGCAATGCACAGCACAATCATTCATTGCACAAGCTGTGGAGTCTGACAGAAGTAGCCTCGGTGGCTCGAATATTTCCTGTATTTACTATCACCCCGGGCAAGTTATTTAGACTTTGTGTATCCAAGTTACCCCATCTGTAAAATGGTGATATTAATAGTTGCCTTAGAAGATGGTTACTAGGAAAAATCAAACAGTACAGACATGAATTTGTTATCCAGCTCCTGACATAAAGTCTCTAAATGACAGCTGTTACAATTTTAAAAGGACAAAATTAACAAGTATAGGTGTAACTTAATAACCATAATCTTAGGAAGTGCTTATCATCCATTTGTTCTTTTCCTGCTTAACTTCCTGTGTCGATTTCTTCTCTTCACTGAAACTCTTAAGACATTTGCAAACGCAAGTTACTTTTACTGCACCTTGTTTCCTTGACTGAATCCTAACTGAAGGAATATGCCAATCTTAACATCTCCATAACTGCACTCATTTTTTCCCCTCAAATATAACACTGCTTCCAGGATTTCCTTTATTGATAAAGTACTGGCATTCATTTGTCATTAGAGTAATCTTTTATTCCTCCCTTTCACGAAATCAGTGTCCAAGTCATGTAAATTCCACAACATTGACATGTCTTAAATAAAATATCTTCCTTATATTCCCACAGCTTCTGCCTTACTACAGACTCTTAATACCTCTTCTAACCAGTGTCATCCTCTACCCTCCATTTATGACCCTTCCAAAGCACCCAGGTGACCCTTATATAATGATCATGCCACTTCTTTGCTTGGAAGCCTGCGGTGATTTTCGTTTTTCATAATATAAGGTCCAAATTCCTAATCACAGCACACACAACTGTTCATGTTATGGTCCTGCCTTTCTTTCAGGACTCGTACTGTTTTCTACTTTTCGGCCTTGCAGAAGTACCTAGAGATCTGCCAACATCCCCTGCTACTTTTAGATAAAAGCAACAGAAACCCACCCAAGATATCTAAAGCCAAAAATGGAGGGAGATGCTAGTGACAAAGGTATGAACCGCTCACAGATTCTGATGTGGGTTAGAAGTACAACTCAGACCACAGGGACTGAAATTCTGAATTAGAAATAATTAAGTTGCCCTTTAATGCATGGTCTCTAATTTCTGCCTCAGTAAGTCAGCTCCATTCTTTTCAAATTCTTGACGTGCCTTCTCTCCTCAGCTCATCTTGTTACATGGAAAAGTCTGCCCACAATCCACAGTTCTATACAAAGTCTCCTGTGCTCCAGAGCCGATCACCGACTGATTATTCTGCTGTGTCAGTGAACTAAAAATCTAACTCAACTCATCACTACTTGGGTAATACCTGAGACTGATGGTCAGAGCATGTTTTAATTTTTTAAAGTCTTTTTGTCTTCTACTCACCAGCCAGTGTCTTTTTCCACAGGGGGGGAAAAAAGACATGAAAAAGAAAACATACTGGGCATTATTTCCCTGGGGGCAGGGTGAGAGAAGCTCTAGCAGTTTAAGCTCAAAGTGACAGATGAGTGTGGAAGACACACTGACTAACATGACCAAACATACTCAAAGCCTCTGTGTTTCCACACGGAATACATATTTATCCCCCTTGTCTGCTAACTATCCATTTTTCAAGATGCTATAAGCTTCTTGAGGACAGAGATTGTATCTTGCTTCTTGTTGTACCTCCAGATTAGAAAATATGAGACAATCTACAAATTATTGAATTAATTAATACACATATTCTTGTCACCTCCCTACAAGGTATTTGCTGTCTCTTGCAGAAAACAGTGACCTCTCCATCCCTTATACCCTATTATAATATCCTCTAAATACATCTTTATTAGAAACTAAAATACTGGTGTACTTATTTGATTCCATCAGTTTACTAGACTACTAGAGCCTTCAGGAAATATCATGATATATTAATTTCTAACAACATTTCTAACCCATTACAGATGCTGAAAAATGTCTGTTATATGAATGACTGAATGGATGGGCAACTTTAACAAGCCCTTCACACTCCTAACATTCTTTTTGATTGATTCCTTCTTTATGACAGCACTATTTTATGCAAGGTTATATGGATCACCAGGAAGAAGAAATAAGTAAAGCTGCACAAACCTTGTCACTGTGCAGAACATGATTTACAACTGCAAGAAAAAGCACTTTCAGCCTATCACTGTTCCTAGTTTTGTTGGCCTTTCACTGGAGAAGCGAGTCTTCAGCACATACACTCTCTGAAGCATACTCAGGGGACTTTGCTAAAGGTCCTGATATAGAACTTTGACTGTTTTGCCCCAGTGACATAGTTATAAACAAGTCTCTGTGGAATACACTAATTGACTTTGTTTTAATACCCGTTTATCACACCATACATAATTCTTTTGTTTGGAGATCATCTGAAGGGTATATCATATGCCAAAAATAATTAGATGCATTGTTCTTTCATTTCCTTAATGAACTCTACCATACTTTGTCTTTTCCAGTAAATTGCAAATGAATCACAGTTTGGAAATTAATTCTAAAGGAAAGCAACTTTCCAAGCATGGAAATGGTAAGTATTTTAACTTCAGCATATGACCATCTGTCAGATAATACCCATCAGGGGTTTCTTCCCTAATGATTTGTTTCTGCAGCCAATGAAAAGCAGAGTTTCTGAACTTTGAATAGTGGCAAATTCTCTGTATACCTACCAACTTGTTTCCAAAGCTAATTAATTTTCTTTAAGCTATAAATATTTGTATATTTAAAATTTTGTTATCTCTATACAATAAAGGAGAAGTGAATTTCTCTAAATTCCTAATTCTCTGGAAGTAACCCCAATGAACACTACAATTTAAAAAAAATTTTTGTTTTTAATATCATTTAGGATAGCCTAACATCTTTAGATTTGCCTACTGTTAAGTTTCCCTCAAATTTTTAAGCAAATTTGGTTGAGTAAACCAAACGTAGTATTTTTTTAAAGCTTCAAAATAGTCATATCTAATTTGCCTATGTTGATTCAGGGTCATCTTAAATGTCCAATATAGAGAATATTTCTCTACAATAACCTCAATTACAATGATACCTCTCTAATTTGTATGTACTTTGTCTTCTCTGCTCTCATATGACAGTGAAGTGAATAATTGCCTTCCAAAGTAGTCAATTACATCCACAGTTGATTAACTGCATTAATTATCTACAGGACTCTTCTGTACAGTAGAAAATTTCAGGTATCACAAGTGAAATTTGCTTCAATTTTTTAAAGTGTGCCGGTCCATCACATTCAGTAGACATACACTATTGCTTATGGTAAATTCAATCCATTATGAAGTATCAACTGGGGCCATGGGAGAGGGGTAGAAATCATTTGGGAACAAATTGCTCTAACTTTTCTTTGCAATAGTCACATTCACCACATTCTTCTTTTGAAAGTAGTAATAAACACTTATAAGGAAAAATATAAAACTCATGGTGAAAACAAAGAACGATCTGGAACAAGAAGTAAAAGCAGAATTCACCTGCTCTTTCTTCTCAAGGGAATCTTAGAGGAAATCAGTGTGGCTGAATCAAGTCCCACCACTGCCTCCAGCAATGCATCCCCTCCACATGGAAAAGGCCACTCTCAAAGCTGGGAGTCCACCACTTTCCACCATAGCACACCAAATTTTGATCACATAACCTGAAAGAGTCAGATTTGCATTACTACCTACCTAAACATAGGTAAAGCCCTATCTCATGCTCTCTCTAATTTGTTGAGGCTTGTATGAAAGAAAAAATCTTTGAGAGATAATTAAGGTCATGAGAAAGAGAGTCATCAGAATAGAAGAATACAATTTGTCTTACCTTTCTGGACAGAATATTAATCTTAATGAGTAGACAAATCTGTTTCTGACTAAAATGATAGAGATGTGAAAGATAGTAATAGGATAGGAAATAATAATGAAGGTGGGGGGGGGATCTATAGATAAAACTGTTTATCATTAAATGTCTTTAGAGAAGAGATTGCCATCTCTGGGCACCCAAGACACAACTACCCATTGGTTTACTGAACTGAGTTAAAATATTTTGGAAAAAAATTGGGGAAAAAGAGGCAAGACACTTGAACCTTATTTTAGTTACTGAATAGTTTTCAGGAAAATATGTTTTATGATTTCTCATTTCATATCATTTGAAGAGCACAAAATTATCAATAAATGGTACATAAAAATTAGTGAAAATAAACACTTGATTGAATTACATACATAGTTCTTTGCCCTGAACTGTTAATTTAAAAAGCTTTTTTTAAATTTTTTTTATTACATCATTCAGCATTAGCCTAGGGATAATCCTTGGAAGGATATAGGTTGAATTAATTTATGCTATAGATTAAAGTTGTTAGAATCATAGGATAATTTAGAATATTAGGAATAGGAAGATACAAAAAAGGCTAATAGTAAATGAGAAAATATTCTATGTCATTAGATATTAGGGAAATTCAAGTGTAAACCACAAAAAATTATACTTCCCATGCACTAGGATGGCTGTAATAAAAAATGTGTCTTTTACGAAAATGGAAAATAAAACAAGTGTTGGTGAGGATGTGGTGAAATTAGAACTGTCAGACATGGCTGGTGGGAATGTAAAGTGGTTTAGCTTCTGTGGAAAATAGTTTGATAGTTCCTCAATAAATTAAATGTAGGATCAACATATGACCCAGCAATTCCACACACACACACACACACACACACATACACACATATAAAATTGAAAACTAGGGTTAAAACAAATATTCATCCACAAATGGTCACAGCAGCACTGCTCACAGTAGTCAAAAAGTGGAAACAAGCAAAATGTCCATCAGCTATGGAGTGGATACACAAAATATAGTATAGCCAAACAATGGAATATTATTCAATGATAAAAGGAATGAAGTATTGATCCATGCTACCACATGGCTGAACCTTGAAAACATTATATTAAGTGAAATAAATCAGACCCAAAAAGCCAGATTGTATGATCCCATGTAAATGAATCATCCAGAATAGATGAATCCATAGAGACAAAAAGCAGATTAGTGGTTGTCAGGGCCCATGTGGAGAGGGAAAATAGGAAGTGACTGCTTAATGGGTCCAGTATTTCCTTTTAGGCTGATTAAAATGTTCTGGGGGCTTCCCTGGTGGTGCAGTGGTTGAGAGTCCACCTGCCGATGCAGGGGACACGGGCTCGTGCCCCGGTCCAGGAAGATCCCACATGCTGTGGAGCGGCTGGGCCCTGAGCCATGGCCGCTAAGCCTGCGCGTCTGGAGCCTGTGCTCCGCGATGGGAGAGGCCACAACAGTGAGAGGCCCATGTACCACACACACAAAAAAAAAAAAAAAAAAAAAAAGTTCGGGAAATACACAGACATAGTGGTTGTACAACACTGTAAATTTAGTATATGCCACTGAATCACACACTTTAAAATGGTTAAATTGCTGATGAAAGAAATCAAATATGACACAAACAGATGGAAAGATATACCATGTTCTTGGATTGGAAGAATCAATATTGTCAAAATTACTATACTACTCAAGGCAATCTACAGATTCAATTCCTATCAAATTACCAATGGCATTTTTCACAGAACTAGAACAAAAAATTTTAATCTGTATGGAGACACAAAAGACCCCAAATAGCCAAAGCAGGCTTGAGAAAGAAAAATGGAGCTGGAGGAATCAGGCTCCCTGACTCCAGACTATACTACAAAGCTACAGTCATCAAAACAGTGTGGTACTGGCACAAAAACAGACATATAGACCAACGGAACAGAATAGAAAGCCCAGAAATAAACACACGCACCTATGGTCAATTAATCCATGACAAAGGAGGCAAGAATATAAAATGGAGAAAAGACAGTCTCTTCAATAAGTGGTGCTGGGAAAACTGGACAGCTACATATAAAAAAATGAAATTAGAATATTCTTTAACACAGTACGGAAAAATAAACTCAAAATGAATTAAAGACCTAAATGTAAGACCAGATACTATAAAACTCTTAGAGGAAAACACAGGCAGAACACTCTTTGATGTAAACTGCAGCAATATCTTTTTGGATCTACCTCCTAGAGTAATGAAAATAAAAACAAAAATAAACAAATGGGACCTAATTAAACTTAAAAGCTTTTGTACAACAAGGGAAACCATAAACAAAACAAAAAGACAATCCACAGCATTTGAGAAAATATTTGCAAATGACGCAACTGACAAGGGATTAATCTCCAAAATATACAAAGAGCTCATGCAACTCAGTATCAAAAAAAAAAAAAAATAGGGCTTCCCTCGTGGTGCAGTGGTTGGGAGTCTGCCTGCCGATGCAGGGGACGCGGGTTCATGCCCCGGTCTGGGAAGATCCCACCTGCCGCGGAGCGGCTGGGCCCATGAGCCGTGGCCGCTGGGCCTGTGCGTCCGGAGTCTGTGCTCTGCAAGGGGAGAGGCCACAACAGTGAGAGGCCTGCGTACCGCAAAAATAAAATAAAATAAAATAAAACAGACAATCTAATCAAAAATGGGCAGCAGACCTAACTACACATTTCTCCAAAGAAGACATACAGATGGTCAATAGGCACATGAAAAGATGTTCAACATCACTAAGTGTTAGAGAAATGCAAGTCAAAACTACAATGAGATATCACCTCACACCAGTCAGAATGGCCATCATCAAAAAATCTACAAACAATAAATGCTAGAGAAGGTGTAGAAAAAAGGGAACCCTCCTACACTGTTGGTGGGAATATAAATTGGTACAACCATTATGGAGAACAGTATGGAGGTTCCTTGAGAAACTAAAAATAGAGCTACCATATGATCCAGCAATCTCACTCCTGGGAATATATCCAGAGAAAACCATACTTCAAAAAGATACATGTATCCCAATGTTCATTGCAGCACTATTTACAATAGCCAAGACCTGGTAGCAACTTAAATGTACCATCCACAGATGAATGGATAAAGAAGATGTGGTACATGTATACAGTGCCTGCAGGGGAGGAGAAAAAAGATTTCCTTGTGGCTTCATAAAACATACCATCTAGTTTTCCAAAACACACAATTCAGATGGTTAACATTACATAGAAAAGAATAGTATTCACAGTATGACCTCCAAGTGAATGTAATAAACTACAAAAAAGAAAAATAAAGAGCTGAACTCTACAGTACAAAAATTAAGGTCTGGAAGATGAGTTCAGTTTGATGCAGAAGGATTTGAGAAAGTGGGATTAGACTTTGAGGTATGGATAAGAACAGATAGGAAGAGATGAACAGAGACACTTTGTTAAATGAGTCAGGCACCATAAGGAAAAACCCAGGTGTCAGAATGAAAATATGTGTGAGAACAATTCTAAAGAATCAAATTTGACTGAAATTAGGAGGATATGTTGGGATATAGTAAATGATAATAAAATGAGAAGTGCCAGAGTATATAGGGTCCCTTAGATGCCCAGGAAGAGTTTGAATATATGCAAAAGAAAGTGAAAAAACAGAGATTTTCTATTAGCCTGGCTGCTAAAATTGTCAGACTAGGAAGATGGCTTGGTTTTAATATGCAGTATAAAGACAGTAAATTCTAGAACCAAGGAAACAATCTGGAGGCTGTTAGAATGGGTTAACTGTGCAAAGATGAAGATCGAAAATGGGGAAGGGATGTAGAAGTAGAGAAGCTGCAGAATGAAGAGCTATATCAAACAATAGTATATTCTGACAGAACAGGTGAGAGGAAGAGGATAATTAGAGAGGCAACAGAGTTGTCTAGTCTGGATTCCTCTGATAGAAATGAATGAGTGGGGAGTCATATGAGGTCAATTTTGTCAATGTTAGGCTTGAAGCACTATTAAGGAATCTATATACATGACATGTCAGGAAATGTATTACCTTCCCTACCAACCTGAAAGTACTTCACAGGTAAAACAAGGTAATACGTATGGAAGTATTTTTCCAAGCTTATGTGTAGCTTATGTAGAAATATAGCTCATGTATAAAAGACGGTTTCCTTGTTGCTTCCATTATTATCCATTACAATATCGTATGGCTGAGATTCAAGGAGGCCCAAGGGTAGATAGGGTAGTGGATGTCTCCTTGAGATTCGAGTTAAAACTTGGAGCATGGATGAGTTTAGTCAGTAATATGGCTAAATAAAGAAGAGCAATGTGTTCATAGTATTCAGACAAAGGTCAAAGAAGAATGAATGCTGATATCGCAACAAAAGGTTTAGATTTATATAGCTGGGTAAAGGTTTGGTTTTCTTTGTCATAGAAGCTGAATTTGATATTAATCAAATTCAATGTTGAACTTGATGTCAATCAAATTCAATATTTAGACATGAAGGACAACTCAATGTACTTCAGTTTTTTCAACTATTACTCCTGCCATATACACAGAGACACACACAAGCAAAGGAAAAATAAAACACACACACACAAATTAGATGGCCAGTGGTATCATTGTATGCAAAGCAATGGTTTCACCATATTTTCAGTCACCCTTTATGAAACTAAAATAATGATTTATTATATTTGTTTGTTTGTGTGTGTGTATGTGTTTTATGTGAAGGGACCAGCCAGGATTCTGAGATCTTTGCAATACAATATTAAATGATTAGAGAAAATTACTGTTGATTTGTTTAGTGAAAGGGGAAAGGAAGTTGATTATCCTTAGCTTCGATAAGTAAATTAAAGCAGCTAAATTCTGCAGACACTGAGATCATGCTTTGAGTGAATTAATGGCTAAGGAAATCAATAGCCTATAACTTTCTTGCTGGTAACAAGATTTAATTTAAAGCTTACAGCACAACAAAGTTGTTTTGCATGCAATTCCTCTCAAAAATAGATTTTCTTCCTGAAAGACAATTAGTTTCAGACTTGTCCTTTCTCATTATTTAACACTCATAAACCAATATAGTGATGTCTATTCTAACTACTATAGTTTTTAAAGTATACTATCAAGTCACATAAATGAGTACACTGAAAGGTTACCTAGAAATTGTGTGGCACACATACAAAAAATTCAAATTATTTTTCAGTTTGTAATATACTTAGTAATGAGCATGCATTACATTTAGGATGGAAATGAAAATAAATACCATTATTGATTTCACAAAATGATTTTATCACATTTCAAAAATACAGTAGCATTTAGATGAATTAGTTATTCTATAACAAGTTAAAGAAATACGATAATGATGCAAAGATAGTGAACATTTAAGAAAGAAAATTCTAGGGATGCTTTAATATACGCAAATTAAGATGTTATCAGGAAATTATCATGATGTAAGAAGATTGACTTTTGCACAAACTCCTAACTATTCCTTAATTTTGCTTGTCCCATGAAGAGTTTTTTCTTCTTGTTTGTCACTCAATGTCATGTGCAAATGTCTGTGCTCTAAAATGGGAAATTCTCTCTCTCCTCAAGAGCTCAGCATTCTGCTCCACTTAGCAGCCCTAAGGATTTGCATAGGGCAAATTATGTCAAGCCAGAACTGAGGGTCATAACCGATAAAGTGAAGATCAGCAGTTAATGGCCTTTTGTAGAAGATAAGAGTGGAACATAAAGGAAGAGAATATGCAGAAAGAATGCCAAACTGCAGTGCTTTACTGACAGTAAACATTACCTTATTTGCATATATTTACCAACACTTGTCAAAAGCTCAAGATGCAATACATATCCTTTTCAGTTTAGAATTTTATTCACCCTTAAACAATGTGATGGAGGCCTTGTTTTGTTTGTGTTACTCACAATATCTGAATAGAGTGCAAGCCCTTTGAGATCAAGGAATTTGTCTCACTCATCCACCAGTACATATAAGCCTTGTACTTAATAAAGGTGCCTGGGACTTGCACAGTAAATATTAGTTGAATGAATGCTTATATAAATACTTGTTGAATTAAAAAAAAAACTAAAGGATCATATTTCTTCTAGTTGGGAACATAGCCTAATTTGCTGTGTTCCACTAACATTACAATCTCTGAGTCTCCCTATGCTGAATCACATCAAAGAAAAATTATCAGATGGTACTAGCTAAGACAATAAGTAAAAAGAAAAAACAAGAAAGAAAACAATCCAGACAGTCAACAATTTATATAAATCTTTCTTATAAACAGTCCACCTCCATACTCCAGAGCTATGGCAAAGTATAGTGATACTGTAGAAGAAAAACTGCCACTTGTTTAAAACAGCAAGGAAGACTTTATTCAAATCAACTGCAATAGATATCAAGACTCTGCAGTGGGGCAGAGAGAATTACCTCAATTCAACTGAAACAGAACTTCTGTTTTAAAACACTAGGGAGAGGTATGAGCTAGTGGAAAAGTACTAGGGGTTGCTAAGGGAGGAGGCTGGTCAAAGTGATAAGGTCATCTGTGTTTGCTAAATGGCACTTATCAAAGTTGGGCTCCTACCCTCCTTCAGAGACCAAAGGGCAGGGGACCTATCTTTTTTTTTTTTTTTTGAGTACAATTTACAAAATACCTATTTGATTTATTGAAGTAAAGTCAAATGTTTATAAATTTGTACAGTTGGCTGAGACATTAGGGGAACAAATGCCTACGAGTGTCAGACTCAAAACCATACATTTCTGCCTAACACTTCAGCTTCATTTGGACATTGCTAAACTTGACCCTGGTTTCATTTCCATCTCCCTCTTTGCTCTTCTTTTTCTCCCTTTCTTCCTTCCTTCCCTTTTTTTCCTTTCTTTCTTTCTTTCCTTTTTTTTTTTTTTTTTTTTTTTTTTTTACAAACAAGCAAACAAAAAGGTAATCATTCTTATCAGGAATTGTGATGACCAATGAAGATATCCTACTAGAGATATTACGGCTTTCCCTCCATATATTTTTTTTAATATCTTTATTGGAGTATAATTGCTTTACAATGGTGTGTTAGTTTCTGCTTTATAACAAAGTGAATCAGCTATACATATACATATGTTCCCATACCTCTTCCCTCTTGCGTCTCCCTCCCTCCCACCCTCCCTATCCCACCCCTCTAGGTGGTCACAAAGCACTGAGCTGATCTCCCTATGCTATGCGGCTGCTTCCCACTAGCTATCTATTTTACGTTTGGTAGTGTATATATGTCCATGCCACTCTCTCGCTTTGTCACAGCTTACCCTTCCCCCTCCCCATATCCTCAAGTCCATTCTCTAGTAGGTCTGTGTCTTTATTCCCGTCTTACCCCTAGGTACTTCATGACCTTTTTTTTCCTTAGATTCCATATATATGTGTTAGCATATGGTATTTGTTTTTCTCTTTCTGACTTACTTCACTCTGTATGACAGACTCTAGGTCCATCCACCTCACTACAAATAACTCAATTTCATTTCTTTTTATGGCTGAGTAATATTCCATTGTATATATGTGCCACATATTCTTTATCCATTCATCCATCGATGGACACTTAGGTTGCTTCCATGTCCTGGCTACTGTAAATAGAGCTGCAATGAACATTTTGGTACATGACTCTTTTTGAATTATGGTTTTCTCAAGTGGTGCTGGGAAAACTGGACAGGTACATGTAAAAGTATGAAATTAGAACACTCCCTAACACCATACACAAAAATAAACTCAAAATGGATTAAAGACCTAAATGTAAGGCCAGACACTATCAAACTCTTAGAGGAAAACATAGGCAGAACACTCTATGACATAAATCACAGCAAGATCCTTTTGGACCCACCTCCTAGAAAAATGGAAATAAAAACAAAAATAAACAAATGGGACCTAATAAAACTTAAAAGCTTTTGCACAGCAAAGGAAACCATAAACAAGACCAAAAGACAACCCTCAGAATGGGAGAAAATATTTGCAAATGAAGCAACTGACAAAGGATTAATCTCCAAAATTTACAAGCAGCTCATGCAACTCAATATCAAAAAAACAAACAACCCAATCCAAAAATGGGCAGAAGACCTAAATAGACATTTCTCCAAAGAAGATATACAGATTGCCAGCAAACACATGAAAGGATGCTCAACATCACTAATCATTAGAGAAATGCAAATCAAAACTACAATGAGATATCATCTCACACCAGTCAGAATGGCCATCATCAAAACATCTAGAAACAATAAATGCCGGAGAGGGTGTAGAGAAAAAGGAACCCTCATGCACTGTTGGTGGGAATGTAAATTGATACAGCCACTAGGGAGAACAGTATGGAGGTTCCTTAAAAAACTACAAATAGAACTACCATAGGACCCAGCAATCCCACTACAGGGGACCTATCTTTATTGATGATTACATTTCAAAGGGAGGGCTTCCCAGGTACTCCAGAAAGACAGTCCTGGGTTGTATTATAAAACTCTCAAGAGCCTGGAAGAAGATTTACATTTCAAAGAGGCAGAGAAAGAATTTACAATGGCAAGTTTTCTTAGGTAAATGCTCCCAGAAAAACAGGTCAGGGCCCTATCGTCAAGCGACAAAGGATTAATCTCCAAAATTTACAAGCAGCTCATGCAGCTCAATAACAAAAAAACAAACAACCCAATCCAAAAATGGGCAGAAGACCTAAATAGACATTTCTCCAAAGAAGATATACAGACTGCCAACAAACACATGAAAGGATGCTCAACATCACTAATCATTAGAGAAATGCAAATCAAAACTACAATGAGATATCATCTCACACCAGTCAGAATGGCCATCATCAAAAAATCTAGAAACAATAAATGCTGGAGAGGGTGTGGAGAAAAGGGAACCCTCTTGCACTGCTGGTGGGAATGTGAATTGGTTCAGCCACTATGGAGAACAGTATGGAGGTTCCTTAAAAAACTACAAATAGAAATACCATATGACCCAGCAATCCCACTACTGGGCATATACCCTGAGAAAACCGAAATTCAAAAAGAGTCATGTACCAAAATGTTCATTGCAGCTCTATTTACAATAGCCCGGAGATGGAAACAACCTAAGTGCCCATCATCGGATGAATGGATAAAGAAGATGTGGCACATATATACAACGGAATATTACTCAGCCATAAAAAGAAACGAAATTGAGCTATTTGTAATGAGGTGGCTAGACCTAGAGTCTGTCATACACAGTGAAGTAAGTCAGAAAGAAAAAGACAAATACCGTATGCTAACACATATATATGGAATTTAAGAAAAAAAAATGTCATGAAGAACCTAGGGGTAAGGCAGGAATAAAGACGCAGACCTCCTAGAGAACGGACTTGAGGTTATGGGGAGGGGGAAGGGTGAGCTGTGACGGGGCGAGAGAGAGTCATGGACATATACACACTAACAAACGTAGTAAGGTAGATAGCTAGTGGGAAGCAGCCGCATGGCACAGGGATATTGGCTCGGTGCTTTGTGACAGCCTGGAGGGGTGGGATAGGGAGGGTGGGAGGGAGGGAGACGCAAGAGGGAAGAGATATGGGAACATATGTATATGTATAACTGATTCACTTTGTTATAAAGCAGAAACTAACACACCATTGTAAAGCAATTATACCCCAATAAAGATGTTAAAAAAAAAAAAAAAGAAGTCTAAAATTTAGTGACACTGAGGTGAATATTAAGGCTGTCTTGGTCAATGCATTTAGGGAGACAACAGAGTCAGAACTGTGACACTGGAGAATAGCTGGAAAATTCAGGAACTACTTCTTTGTAAGAACGTGCTCCCTGGTTGTCCCCATATATAAAAATGTGTTCCTTTAAGTTGCCTCACATTCTTCATTTTGCTTTTTATATTTACTGAAGTCACATCAATAAAAATTCATTTGATCTATTAAGCATTCTTTTAAAATCCAAATACTTTTAACATTGATCATTCAAGAAAAGTGAAGAGTACTTCATCAATATGGACAGAAAATTTTAAATTAGTTTTTAAAACACTTGGTTGGAGGCAATGTAGATATGCCAAAACTGTTCAAATTCTGACTTTACTCTCTATTAGCTAAACAACCTTGTGCAAGTTTTTAACACTATGTTCTTTGTATTCTCATCTGTAGGAAGCAGATACAAAGGGGTATTAAGATGTTTAAGGATATTAACATTATTAAGTGCTTAGAAGTGTACCTGAAAGAGAAGTGTTACTCAGTTACCGTTTAAGAAATAGAAGAATTTTTAAGATATCTTCCTAAAACTAGCTAAATAAAAACTTTTCAAAATGTGTTTCAAATTGAAATAAGATTCAGAATGAATTACTGTTTTCAATTTGCTTTTGGAAGCAGGTCCTATTTTTCCTCTCATAAATTTTCTAAACTTACCCAATCAGAAAAAATTTCTATTGAACTAAATTGGTCATATTCCTTATGACACTGATATTAAATGCTTTGGTTCTTTACCAAATAATTAACCAAAAAATGAACACATATTAAAACAGTGTTTCCCATAGAAGCCATAGCTCTACATAAAATCATGAAACAAGACATATTTGTGATCAAATGAACTTTCAGCAATTTATGGTTAAGAAAGAAGGCTGGGCTTCCCTGGTGGCGCAGTGATTGAGAGTCTGCCTGCTGATGCAGGGGACAAGGGTTTGTGCCCCAGTCCGGGAGGATCCCACATACCACGGAGCGGCTGGGCCGGTGAGCCATGGCCGCTGAGCCTGCGCGTCCGGAGCCTGTGCTCTGCAACGGGAGAGGCCACAACAGTGAGAGGCCCGTGTACCGCAAAAAAAAAAAAAAAAAAAAAAAAGATGGCTGTCTTCCTGTATTACCCTTGCTAGAAGGTGAAGTAGTAAATTCTTTTTCAGGCAAGTAAATAATGTAGCACAAAAACACAATACATAATTGTAAACAGTGCAATTACAATTTAAAATTACATGAAAACCTTTTGCAGGAATTAAGGAAAAGATAGACTATGTAATTAAAAATGTTATTAAACATCTTAAAAGTTCTGTAAATAAATGGTATTACATACCACAACATGAAGATAATAATTGAATATGTTGTTTATTAAACATTTTATGGGAGGTTAATTCTAACTCACTTGTCAAATAGCCTTTTATATTGAGAAAGTCTACATTTGTCTTTTTCTTTGACTTAGGAATAAGAGACTTTTTGTTTGCTTGTTTTCTTCCCTGAGAAATTATCAAAGTTAACCATGTATTATAAAAGAACTATTGGCTTTATTTTATTTTATTATTTTTCTAAGTGATAAACAAATACAAATAAATTTTCATTCTGATTGTGGATGTGTATTTTGTTCTGTTTTGTCCTCCAAAAAAATAAAATGGTTTTGAATTTCATAAGGCCCATGAAGGAATATTTTTCTTTTTCTTTATCTGAAACATTGTAAATTTACAATTATATATTAGCAAAGGTTTTATTTTTTGGTTTAGAGAACTTGATTGAGGCATGTTGAAAATAGTAATTATGTTAATAATAATAATAATATTACCCAAGGTTTGTACAGTGCATTATGGTTTTGAAAAGTATGTTAACACCCACTACCTCATATACACCAATATACAACACTGTGAGGCTAGTATTAATAGGGCCCTAATTTAGTTGATAAAGAAATAGAAATTCTAAATGTAAGTTATTCCCTAAGATCATGATAACAGTAACCGATTCCAATAAAGAATTTGATCCTACATCTTAAGTATTTTGTCTTCTCTGAACAACAACAAAAAAAGAGTTAAAGTAAGATGCCAATACAAAATTTCTTTTTCTGGGAAATCCTACGAATTCAGAAAATGTTCATGTTCCCAAACACCCAAATATACTAGTGAAAATAGTAAAGATGTCCATTTAAAAGTACAGTTGGAAAAAAAGAATGGAGTCTGAAGAGACCAGAAACAAAGCAAACACACAAATAACTGAGAATAGCACCACCTGAGGGTATCTGCATATTCTTGGTAACAAAGAGCTTCATTATTAAAAAAAAAAAAAAAAGGCTAATAGAAAGTCTGAATGGAGAAAACCCTTAAAGTGCATATTTCTGAAGAGGTTTACTCTCATTGAAAAAGCTAGAAAAATAACCAATCTCTGCCAATGGAGATAGCAACAAAATTTATTAATCCCTACTTTCGTTATGAATAGAGTGAAATAGAATGTTCTTCCCTGAGAATACTTGTTCAAAAGTCAGGGCTTCCCTGGTGGTGCAGTGGTTGGGAATCTGCCTGCCTAATGCAGGGGACACGGGTTTGAGCCCTGGACCAGGAGGATCCCTCATGCTGCGGAGCAATTAAGCCCCCGTGCCACAACTACTGAGCCTGCACTCTGGAGCCCATGAGCCATGGCTACTGACCCCGTATGCCACAACTGCTGAAGCCTGAAAGCCTGGAGACCATTCTCTGCAACGAGAGAAGCCACCGCAATGAGAGGTCCGTGCACTGCAACGAAGAGCGGTCCCTGCCCACCGCAACTAGAGAAACAAAAGCCTGCATGCAGCAGCGAAGACCCAATGCAGCCAAAAATAAATAAATAAAATAAATAAATTTATTTTTTAAAAAAAGTCAGACTACATGCAGGAATGACATTTAAAGGCTTACTACCCACATGGTTTAAAAATCCTAAATCAAGAAATTAATTAATTTAAATTGACTATCCTGTATTGGGTAAGCACCCAGGTACCTGACAAAAGCCAATCCTCTCATTCTAGGCCTCATAGAATTACCACATGGAATGTCCCCAAAATGCTTTAAACTGTCAAATGAAAAAGAATAAAACAAGACACCATAAGGTAGAGAAAAATAACCAACAACACAAATATACTTTTAAACTCTTCAGATATTGTAATTATCAAACACAAGCTATAAAATCCAGCATGTTCGATTTTTTTTAACAATGTAAAGATCAGCAACATGAACAACTAATGAGAAACCACTCAAAACGATGAGTGAATATACATTTAAAAAAATACAACTTAAAGAAACAAAGATTATAATGATTAGAAATTTTTTAAAGATACATACAATGGATAAATTGAGCAGCAGAACATTATATAACCAAAGAGGGTATGAGAGAACTAGAAAATAGAGGAAATTACCAGGAAGCCAGAGAGGGAGGAAGGGGAACAGGGAAAAAGGAAGGTAGAGACAGAATGAAAGAGAAAGTAAAGACATAGAGGACACTGAGAGATGTAACATATATCTAACTGGAGTATTCTAATGAACAAAGAAATAGAATGTGAGACAGATAATTCAAAGAGGTAATAGCTGAAAATTAAATTAATTAAAAATATGTATCTCCAGAATCAGAATGAAGAATATATCCTATTCAGGGTGAGTAAAATTAAATCCACAATATCTTCAAAGGGTTGAAGAAAATAAAAGGGAATATATAATTGCACAGTGAAAAAAATATTTTTAAAAGAATATATATTTGACCAACAACAGACTCTCACCAATGGAAGAGCTAAAGTACATATTTGAAAGAGAAAGACGTTTATGCCAAAAAGAAGGTCTGAGATAGAAGAAAAATACAGTAAGAATAGAAAATGGCAAATGTGAGCATTAATTTAAATAAATATTTATAGGCTGCATAAAATAAGACTAAAACTTCTATTTTCAGCAGGAATGGGATGTCCCAACTGACATATAACTGAAAACAATTAAAAATGACAGAAAAAAATTTCAGACTTAAAAATATATCAGTGAACTATGAAGTAATTCAGAGGCCAAAAATTAAGTGAAAGAGGAATTCAGACTCTTAAGCAGAAGTCTATGAATAATTGGCTAAATAAAAACAATGGCCCAGAGCTAAGAATAAATTTTACATTTTTAAAGGGTTATAAGAAAAACTAAGCAACAAGAAAATGAAGAATGTATGACAGAAACTGTGTAGCCTGTAAGTATGTGGTCTAGTAATTCTAAAATATTTACTCTATAGCCCACAGATAAAGTTTGCCAAGCCCTGCTCTATAGAGTCTAGAACACAAGTGGAGCTCTAAATTTGGCTTTCACCTTAAGGGAAATTGCCCTGTATAATACCCATGACTTGATTTTTCATGGTCGTTCAAGGCCTAGGTCTAGGGATAAAAGTCCAGAGCCTACCCAAATTATAACATATGTTAGGAGAAACCCCCAGTCTAAAAGATCCTGTCATCAGAGTAAGGGAGTCCTAAAAACACAGATACACACCCAGGGTGCTGTAAAGAATATAATCTGCCTTGAAAACTTACTAAAGGGGAAAAATTCTTCCAAAGGATTTGCCATGTTAAGTTGGCTCTCATGTAAGTTTTTAGCTGGAATCCACATAACCTGAAAGATCTCACAGTGAGAATGTGCCTCAAAGTGGCCCTGGTGGAAGGAAGTATTTTCAAGTGCCTAATGGAAGCCATTATAAGCCAATTCTACAAGGACCCACTTTCAATTCAAGCTTCAGAGAATTCCCACTGATAAACTTCCAGGAAAGATAATCACATTTTAAAAAACCATAAAACACTCAGGCTTAATGAAGAAGATAGAAGCATAAGACTCATACTGACTTAAAATACTGGAATTATCAAACAAAATATAAAATATTCTTATGTTTCAATAAATAAAAACATGAGAATTATTATATAGAGCAAGAAAAGTTGACCTACTATACTGGTAGCTGATCCCTGGAAGGCGTCTCAGGTATAGGTCTCTGCTAATGAACTCTACCCTACCTGAAGAATTTAGAGCTTCCAGTGTCCTGGGGGCTCCATCCTGCCCTTGTGGCACTGACTTCTCCTGCAATTAGGGCCTCCACACCTCTTCACCCTTTGTGACCCCTGCCTCAGCACCCAGGATGTATAGGAGTGCTGGCACCCCTTTTTCTCTGGTACGTATGAAGCACTTCTTGTTGCCAGATGGCATTAATTGCATATCTCTCTCCTCCTTTGGAAACCATTTGATGTTTTAGAAGGAGGGGATTTGGTCTTATGACAGTTGAGTACCTAGTGAGTTCTCTGTGCACTGTCTAGTAGCTACTGGAGTGGCGGTGTTGAGTGGAGAAAGCTCTATTCTCTCATCACGCTCAGCCCCAAGTCCCTACCCAATTTTGAAACAAATGATATGATGACTTCCCTTTGAGTCTGTGGATATAAAAAACATTCAAAATTCACTGCAGGAAAAAAGAAAGGACTCTAGATATTGAAAAGCAGGAATGGATTTATAAGGAATTAGGATAAATGAGCAGCTGGATTGGGCTTCACAGTTAAAACTGACCCTAGCAGGACCCTGCCCAAAGATGCTACACCCCCAGGACATATGGTCTCAATATTTTCCATGGGCCCTTCCTCTGCATTTCCTTTGAGATGCTTCCATAAGCAGATCACAACCTCAGGTATATTTAAATGCCTATAGAAACAGAAGAAACATGATTTCATTTTTCCCCATCCCTAGATAAAATTCTTATTTACCTTACCACCCAGCATTTTGTATTTCGAGCTATTTCTAAGTTTGTATTTGCTTCTTCTATAAAAGGAAAAATGTACAACTAATAGATGTATAATATCATAGACAGAAACCATAAATTTATATAATCAAGTAACCATATGCTCAAGAATTCTACCTTCTGAGAAAATCGACCCAGAACTGAAGCCTTAAATGTTGCTTTACTCTTTTAAATTTCTATTTTTTAGTGGTAACATTATAAGTGAATGCCAACAAATGAATGTCTCTATAATTAATGAGAAAGGAATACCTTTCACTTTGTATTGGCAGAGTTACTTATGCTAATTTTCAGTAATTGAGGGAGTGTGGCTAACAAATAATGTACCAAATCTAAATATCATCTTTGTTCATACTTACTTTTCCTCAGCATGTTTTGACAATGACACTTACACTACCACAGAAATAATTCAGTGATGTAATGCCTCAAATATCACATTGCAATAAGCTTTTTGTTGCTGTTTTTCTTTTTTTCTTAACACAAATCCCCAACTAGATCTCTAAGGCAGCAAAGTCATTACCTGAGGAAAATTCATTTCAGCAAAGAGGAGTTTATTTGTTAAGAAGTCAAATAATAAAACACTTTCACTCTGCTTAGATGTGTCAGGGACATACCACGTGCCAGTCATTGTAATAAGTGATGGCAATACAGAAAAGGGCCAGGCTCCTTTCTTTTCTTCAGGAAATGGTCGTCTAGCAGAGTCACTGGACGATAAATAAACAATTGAAATAGTGAATTAAGTAGATAGCCTTTAACTGCAACACACAGGAGTGGTATCAAACTCAGGCTTCTAATCTTGAAAATCGGGTAGAAATAATGGCATCCTGGTTTGAGATGTTAGTGGTCTCAGTGGTGATGAGTAACTTGAATGCCTCCTAGGGAAAATCTGGAAAATCTACTCACTGCAACATCATTGTAAGATGCACCCAGAATTTGGTCTTAACTCACTCCCCATGCATGGGCTTAAATGTTTACAGATCTGGCCATAATTACTTTGTGTATAAGCTTAGTCATAGTAGAAAGTCCAATTCAACAGTCAGCTTCCTCATATAAGTATCATATTTGTCTCCTGTAATGAAGGACAAAGAACACATCACTTTCTTTTCTTTCTTTTACCAAGACTGCATTATTAAAAATCTAGTCAATTCTTCCTTCTTTTATACTTATTTTGAATAAGAATTATTCAGATATACAAGGTTAAGAAGCGTTATTCTAAGAAGCAGATGCCAAAATGGAGTTGGAAATGCAAGTGATTAATTAAAGGTAACTCCTATAAAAGATGAAGGGAGGGAGAAGGTGCAGGCAGAGAGAGACTTCTAGATGCTGGTCTAGTATCTGTGAATCATTCTTTAGAGTGGAAGTTCTATTAATGCCAGTAATAGTGTTTGACACAGAGAAAGTTTTCAATAAATGCTAGCTGAATAATTAAATGAAAGAGCTCTCAGTGGGGAGGGAATGTGGAAGATATAAGTGAATACCTAAACAAATAGACAATAGTATTTGTGCTGTCACAGAGGTTGGAGAGCTGGGTGAACTAAAATTTATTGAATAAGCTTATTCTGGAAGCAAGTCCTTCCCAGTGGAACTGAAGGGAGATTAAAGGTATGACTCTGCCACTACAGGGGTTACTAGTAAGCACTGGCCGATCATTTGTTGCATGCACAATGTGAATGAAAGTTTTGATCATACGATAGAATCATTGAGGAGAGTGAATAAGGATCCTGGGAAACTAAGGGAGAAGAGTCATAATCTAGTATTCCAGGTAGTTGGTGCAGTAAAAAGCCCCAAACTTAGTATATAAAAAAGACATGCATTTTATGATGTTCATGGATTCTCAGAGTCAGGGATTCAGACATAACACAATGACAATGTACAGTTTTAGCTCCATGATATCTAAGCCTTAATTTGGGCATTATTAGGGCAATACTGAAGTTAGAATTCCCATGTATTTGCCTCTATATCTCATGATGTGCTTTTTAAGATAATTATTATAGTCTCTACAATTATAGGGTCTATTGTTCATTACTTAACTTCTCACTTTGTTTACTGATGATTATTTCTTTCTGCTCAGGGCCACTTTAATCAGTTATCTGCCCTTGACATGAATAAAAGTATTCTTTTTGAATACCCTGTAGTCAGAGTTGGGAAAGGTTTAACAGACTACCAAGCGGAAGGGCCATCGATAATTGTCAAAATGTATTAGCATTTTCAACACAGAATGTCATTGTAGTTTAAACCCCTACCACCCTTACTATTGTCATTTTGCCAGTAATCTCTATTGATTATATGGTTTTTCTCCAGAAGTTGTATTATTTTAATTATCTTAAGTCATCTACTATGGCTATAAGTAAAAAGGAAATGTATTTCTGCTTAGGATCCTCTCAAGAATGTTTTGGTATTACTTCTTAAGAACAGAATGTCCAAAGGCAACAATTAATTTTTATAATCAAATTCCATCCCTCTTCTGCTACTTATGTTTTCGGCATAGTTTGGGAATCCAGTTACTTTTTAAACATGTCCTTGTTAATTTAATTTAAACACTGCATCTTCAGGAGTTGGAATTTTTAGTCTGGTTGTGAATCTCTATTGCCAGAGCATGATATATGTGATGATGTCCATTTAAGGAACTAGGAAAAGTTGCTATTACTGTAGGTAAATTGTGAAAATATGCAAGACTAACTAAAATATAATTCAATTTATACAAAGTTTAAAAGGATGGACGAAGCTGCAAGAGACTATTTTTGGGGTCGGGGGGGAATTGGTGGAGCAGATGCTATGTTCTTTCTCTCACAGAACTTTATAGTCTCCTATATTTCTCTGTCTCATTGCCCTTAGGAGAACATCAAGAAATTCTTATCGAGAATACGTATCCTTTCTTTAATTAATTTTTAATTAATGCCATGTCCCTGGTCCTGGCTTCAGGAGAAAGAGAGAATAACTATACACTCAGTATACCTCTTCCTGTTTGTACAGCTAAAGAGTGCATAAGGTCTAAGTGTCTGCCTCAACAAAAGCCCCTGTCAGTTAAACATGAACCCAGGAGACTGATTCTCCCAAATTCTGTTATCCTTGGGACATACAAGCCATACAATCTCTGATACACTGGCCACAAATGACTAGAGCAGAAGCTGTGCCCAAATCAAGGGCAAAGAAGCCTAGGCCACAGGACGTGAAAAAGGCCACCTGTCTCTGAGGTGGCTTGGCCTAAACTTCTGTCCAGTAGGGGTATCATCTATATGATGATGGGAAGCCAAGCCCATCTCTTGGGCTTCTGACAGAGAAATAATCACCAAGCATTCCATCATTTTCTTTCTTTAAATGCTTGTTGCCCAGTTTAATTCTGGGAATTCTCAGTTCCAGAGTGACTAATAGCTAAAAAAATGGGGCTGTGGTTTGTAACATTTCTTAATCCTTCATGATCCTATGTAGCTTTGCAATAAACATTCTCTTAAAGAAATTCTGGCAAAGATTCCTCCTCATCACCCTAAAGAACCTAAATAATGAAAAGTACTGACAGATTTATTGACCTCTTGCAATGAAAGTCCCAAAGACCACCACCAGTTTCAGCCATTCATTAGAAGGACACACAGGTCTCAGCATATAGCCAGGATTTTTTGCAGGAAAGGTATGTAAAACAAAATCAGCAAAGAGGAAAGGTATATGGAATGAAGTTTGGGATTAGCAGATGCAAACTAGTATATATAGGATGGAAAAACAACAAGGTCCTATTGTATAGCACAGGGAACTATATTCAATATCCTGTGATAAACTATAATGGAAAAGAATATGAAAAAGAATATACGTGTATAACTGAATCTCTTTGCTGTATAGAAGAGATTAACACAACATTGTAAATCAACTATACTTCAATAAAATTTTAAAACAAGAAGAAGGAACTTCCAAGCTCAAGCTTCCAAGAGTCCTCTCACAATGGAGTTACACAGGATATGCTTAATCCTTCCAGCATCCAATTATGACAACATGTATAAAATGTGGTCATTAGATACTCAGCACCCAAATTATTGCTGGGGTAGGTCACATAGGCATATTATGCTTAGCACATACCAAAATTCTTAGCTCCTAGAAAGAAAACAGATCTTCAGCATAACCCACATTGTTTGCACAAACAGCCTATGCACAGTGAGCCACGTTTATCAGTTACAGAACAGTGGGAACACTTTCAAAATCCAAATTCTCAGATACCAATCAAAGGGCAACCTTGCAAGCCAACTTTCCTAAGGAGAGCAGTCTCACATCCCCCCTTGCCAGGTATTTCTCTTCCCTAAGATAAATGACTCCAAATTATTTTACACTTTGATAAGCTTCATTCACAAATCATTAATCAGTTTGTTGATTATTTTTAGCCTTTCCTAAGTTAATGATCATGGCAATGATTCAAGTATGGAAAATTTCATTACCATGAGTCCTTTGGTAATGTATTTGTATTCTACTGATTTATACTATTTAAAGTAATGCCAGAAGTGACCTATTACTATCCAGATCTGTATGAGTGACTACATGTACAAGCATTTACATTTTATATGTTGGGAAAAAAAATTTAAGGGATGAATAGGAGGTCCTTGAGGCCAGATTGGGATGTGACTATAATATATATTTAAAATTAAAGGGTATTAGCTTTAGCCAATTGGGTATACAGGAAGTACTTGCTCTTGATTTATCTCCATTAAAATATAAGAAAAACCCTTCAGTGCCACAATTCTTATCAGACCCATTCACAAAAATTAATGACTTAATTAATTAATATTAGCTGGCTGAATTAACTGCACTATTTTCATCAGAAAATAATCAAGAACTAAGCTATATGCTAAGAAATAATTAGAATAAAATATTGTGCATGTAGACTAGAATAGATGCTATGTTATTGATTCTTGCTGGATTATCTACTCGGTAAGTCTCAGCCTTCCTATTTGGGGAAAACCATAGGAGTATAGCTGGGCCTGAGGAGGTCATCCTGGAAGGGAAGTCATGAAGCCAAAGGTGAGCTTCAATCTGGGTTCAGGGCTTAGACCTTTATAATTCTCACCTCTACTCTGGACTTTATAGCAGAACCCGCTTCACAGGGGTCCCTCCTGTCCCAAGCTATTCCACAGTGAGAAGGACTTTATCATTTCTTAATTTATTGTTTTAAGACCTGCAGAAAAGGTGCAATTACAATTTTGTTGGCTAAATACTCTTTATAAATTACTTTTTAATAAACAATAAATTAGAAATTTTGTTTGGGTCCAGCTGATGATTACAAACATAACTATTACTTCATTTTTTAAGCCAATAAATTAAATGCTTTCTGAACAACTTCCAAAGACTCCATCACTTTCTAAATGAAGAGAGACCAACAGCAAAAGGATTTTCTCACTTTTTTTTAACGTACCCTTTAGTTTAGATAATGAGAAACATCCATAGCAACAGATAATCACTTCAAGAGTATCTGCTAATTAAATTTGGATTTATAACCCTGCATTCTTCAATTCACTAACCAAATTTCTAACATGTGTATAATCTTTATTAGTCTTAGAAAATGTCTCCTTAGAAGAGCACAAATAAGCAGCATAAAAAGATTTAATTTTATAAAAGGACCTTAACCAAGTGACAATGACTAACAGCATTCACTAAATTTTTAAAAATTGGCTTTAATTTTGTGTTCCATCTCAGGACAGCAATTACATTTCCAGATTTATTTTAAACCATTGAGCCAAACAACAGACCATAACAGTATATCTTTCTTAATAATAACAATAGATATCTAGGTAATAAGAGCTATTTTTCCTTTTGAAAATTTTCTTAAGAACAAGAAAATAATTAACCTTAAAAGGTCAATAAAAAATTATCTAAGTTTACAACTTTAGTTGAGTGATCTAAAGCTTTACAAAACTGTCACTATGAAGCTAACTGACTTGAGCCATTCACAAGGTTAACTAGGAAGTTCTCTGACTTTCATTGACCAAAGAGAAAAATTTAGAGTGCCAAATTGCAGAATCTGAAATCATGCTGAAATAACATGTATAATCTAAATAAAGCTAGAATATAACTTTAATTTTTTTTCTGTCTGGGTAGAAAACTTAAGAAGTTTGGAGCACAAGTGGTAATTAATCTCATTTTTTGGCTGAATATTATAAAACTTTGGAAGAGGAAGAAGATATGACAAATAATCAACCACTACAGGTGTTAATGCTATTAATGGTTTTTCAATTTGGGGAGTGTACTAATTCACACCTCAGGTGTCTTGCAGCTCAAATTAATACCAACTCCAGAGTGCACACTCCATAGAGGCAGAAAGCATCTTTCACATACTCTAGGCTCCACTTCTAAAATCCTTCCCTAGAACATGCAAGAATCCTCTAGTTTATACAGTCTGGAAAAGGTGATTGGCAACCTAGGGAGATGCTATCTATCCACAGCCATTGTCCTCGACACCACAACTCACAGCTGACACCAAATACTGCTGTGGAGTGCTGCTTCACCATTGATCCATGGTTTCAAGTCCATACAGAAGGAAAATCACTCTCCCAGGTAAAAAAATAATAACTTAAACTAAACGAGGAAAATAAATATGGTTTTACTGGTGATCCTTGAGGAGCTTGGGTTTGAACTAAATGAATCTACTTATACAAAAATATTTTTCAATAGTAAATACTACAGTGCTACATGGTCTGTGGTTGGTTGAAGATGTGGAGGAACTTCAAATACAGAGAGGCCACTATAAATTATATATGAATTAAGTTGTTCAAGGGTCAACAGTGTAACTATTGCTGGAATGATTTGGTGAGTTAAATACCATGATGGAAAATATACTTTCTTAGAAAGAAACAATCTTAAAAATGTAGACAGGATGGCTCTAGATATCAAGACAACTTAGATTTACATGAGATGTTATTCACCTAAGATTGGAAGCCTTAAGAAGCGCACAAAAGAGGAGAACCTCAAACGGTGTCATTCACTTTACAGGAGCTTTCTCTTTTAGGACTGTCCAGAGTAAAATGTTTGAACTTAGGCAAAAATTTCTCCTGAATTCATACAGTTATGATAAACACTTCCCAGTGAGTCTTTCTCTATTGCCCCAAAACTAGAAATACACCTTTTTTCACTTATCTTTCAGATAGCTTTAACTATGGTTGTTTTGTTTTGCAGTTTAAAGGCACTATCCTTAATAGCACAGAGGCAGAACTGGAATTGAGTAGTTTTTCCTTTTTCTGTGTTATGGCTGTGTGTTCAATTTTTTCAAAAGCAAATGATCTAATATATATTGATGTTTTGTTCCAAGCAGATCTTTAAAACCAGTTAAATTATTCGCATATGATTTTCTAAAAACTTAGCTTAATTTTGGCTTTCCTCTTTCAGATAATTATTATAGTTACATAATGCCATTCTTTACTCCTTGGCTTCGATTATGTATTCCTCCTTCCAATTTGTCTACATCTCACTTCAGTTGTAAATTACCAGATCACAAAAACTGAAAAGAACATAATTATAATACAAAAGAAAATCATCAAACCACAAAAGGCAAAACAAAAAGAAAAACAGAAGGACAAAGAAGAAATATAAAATCAATGGGAAACCTAGGTCTAAACTGCAGTAAATACATATCTATCAACAATTACCTAAAATGTCAATGGACTAAATGCTTCAATCAAAAGACAGAGTGGTAGACTGGATAAAAAAAATAAGAGCCTACAATATGCTGCCTACAAGAGATCCACTTTACGGCAAAGGACACACATAGATTGAAAGTGAGGGGATGAAAAAATATATTTTATGCAAATGAAAATGACAAGAAAGTGAGGGGGTCACAATACTCATATCAGACAAAATATATTTTAAAACAAAGGCCATAAAGAAAGATAAAGAAGGACACTATATAATGATAAAAGTATCAATACAAGAAGAGGATTTCTACACTTGTCAACATATATACACCCAATATTGGAGCACCAAAATACATAAAATAAATACTATCAGACATAAAGAGAGAAATTGACAGGAACCCAATAATAGTAGGAGACTTTAAAACCCCACTCACATCAATACACAGATCTTCTAGACAGAGAATCAATAAGGCAACAGAGAATCAATAAGATCCTAAATGATACAATGGAACAGTTAGACTTAATTGGTATTTTCAGGATATTACATCCGAAAAAAAAGAAACAGAATATACATCATTTTCAAGTGCACATGGAACATTCTCTAGGACTGACCACAAACTAGGGCAGAAAACAAGCTTCAACAAAATTTAAGCATATACAAATTATCTCAAGCATCTTTTCTGACCTCAGTGGCATGAATTAAAATTAACCACAGAAAAAGAAATGAGAAATAAAATGATTAGGTGGAGACTAAACAACATGCTACTAAAAAACCAGTGGGTCAGTGATGAAATCAAAGAGGAAATTAAAAAATACCTTGAGACAAATGACAATGAAAACACAACCAAACAAAATCTATAAGATGCAGCAAAAGCAGTTCTTAGAGGGAAGTTCATAGTGATACAGGCCTTCCTCAAAAAAACAAGAAGAAAAATCTCAAATAAACAACCTAACCTACCACTTAAAAGAATTAGAAAAAGAAGAACAAACAAAACTTAAAGTCAGCAGAAGGAAAGAAATAATAAAGATCAGAGAGGAAATAAATAAAATAGAAAAAAAATCAATAAAACCAAGAGCTGGTTCTCTGAAAGAATAAACAAGACTGACAAACCTATGGCCAGGCTCACTAAGAAGAAAAGAGAGAGAAGCTAAATAAACAAAATAGGACATGAATAAGGAGACATAACAACTGATACCACAGAAATACAAAAAACCATAAGGGAACACTATGAACAATTATATGCCAACAAATTCAACAACCCAGAAGAAATGGATAAGTTTCTAGAAACATACAACCCACAAAAACTGAATCAAGAACAAATAGATAATTTGAACAGACCAAACACTAGAAGTGAAATAGAATCTGTAATTAGAAAACTCCTTACAAACAAAAGTCCAGGTACCAGATGGCTTCACAGGCAAATTCTACTAAACATACAAAGAGGAACTTATACTGATCCTTTTCAAACTCTTCCAAAAAGTTAAAGAGGAGGGAACACTTCCAAAGACATTCTTTGAAGCCACCATCATCCTGATACCAAAACCAGACAAAGACACCACCACAAAAGAAAATTACAGGCCAATATCTTTGATGAATATAGATGTAAAAATTCTCATCAAAATATTAGCAAATTGAATCCAACAACACATTTAAAAAAATCATACACTACGACCAAGTGGGATTCGTCCCAAGTTCACCAGGATGGTTCAAAACACGCAAATCAATCAATGTGATACACCACATAAATAAAAGACAAAAACCACATGATCATCTCAGTAGATGCAGAAAAAGCATTTGACAAAATTCAATATCCATTCATGATAAAAACTCTTACCAAAGTGGGTATAGAGGGAATATATCTCAATATAATAAATGCTATTTATGACCAACTCAAAGCCAATATAATACTCAATGGTGAAAAGCTGAAAGCATTCTCACTAAAATATGGAACAAGGATACCCACTCTCACCTCTTCTGTTCAACATAGTTTTGAAGGTCCTAGCCACAGCAATCAGACATGAAAAAGAAAAAAAGTGTACCCAAATTGGAAAGGAAGAGGTAAAATTTTCATCATATGCAGATAATATATGATAGAAAACCCTAAAGACCACACAAAAACTACTAGAACTGATAAACAAATTCAGCAAGGTAGCAGGATCTAAGATTAACATACAGAAATCAGTTGCATTTCTTTACACCAACAATGAAATAACAGAAGGGGAATGAAAAAAAGTACTTTGCACCCCCAAAAGTAAAATACTTAGGAATAAACCTGACTAAGGACGTGAAAGACTTATATGCTGAGAACTATAAAACAATAAAGGAAATGGAAGATGATTCAGATAAATGTAAGGATAACCCCTGCTCTTGGATTGGAAGAATTAATATTGTTAAAATGGCCATACTACCCAAAGCAATCTACAGATTTAATGTTATCCCTATCAAATTACCCATGACATTTTTCACAGAGCTAAAACAAAATAATCCTAAAATTCATATGGAACCATAAAGACCCAGAATTGCCAAAGCAATCCTGAAGAAAAAGAACAAAGTGGGAGGCATAACCCTCCCAGACTTCAAACAATACTATAAAGCTACAGTAATCAAAACAGCATGGTATTGACACAAAAACAGTTATGAATCAATGGAACAGAATAGATAGCCCAGAAATAAACCCATAATCTTCAACAAAGAAGGCAAGAATATACAATGGGAAAAAGACAGTCTCTTCAGCAAGTGGCATTGGGAGTGTTGGACAGCCACATGTAAATTAATGAAATTAGAACACAACTTCTCATCATACACAAAAATAAACTCAAAATGGCTAAAAGACTTAAACATAAGACATGACACCATAAAAGTCCTAGAAGAGATCATAGGCAAAACATTCCCTGACATAAATCATACCAATGTTTTCTTAGGTCAGTCTCCCAAGGCAATAGAAAAAAAACAAAAGTAAACAAGTGGGGCCTAATCAAACTTACAAGCTCTTGCACAGCAAAGGAAACCATAAAAAAAATGAAAAGACAACCTACAGCATGGGACAAAATATTTACAAACAATGTGACCAACAAGGCTTAACTTCCAAAATATACAAACAGCTCATACTACTCAATAACAACAAACAAACAATGCAATCAAAAAATGGGAAGAAGACCTAAATAGACATTTCTCTAAAGAAGAAATACAGATGGCCAATAAGCACATGAAAACATGCTCAACATCACTAATTATTAGAGAAATGCAAATTAAAACTACTAGGTACCACCTCACACCAGTCAGAATGGCATCATTAAAAAGTCTACAAATAACAAATACTGGAGAGGGTGTGAAGAAAAGGGAACACTCCTACACTGTTGGTGGGACTGTAAGTTGGTACAACCACTGTGGAAAACAGTAGGGAGGTTCCTTGGGAAACTAAAAACAGAATTACCATAAGATCCAGCAATCACACTCCTGGGCATATATCCCAACAAAACTCTAATTCAAAAAGACACATGCACCCCTATGTTCATAGCAGCACTATTCACAACTGCCAAGACATGGAAGCAACCTAAATGTCCATCTACAGATGAATGGATAAAGAAGATGTGTTACATACATACAATGGAATATTACTCAGCCATAAAAAGAATGAAATAATACTATTTGCAGCAACATGGATGCAACTAAAGATTATCAAACTAAGTGAAGTAATCAGAAAGAGAAAGACAAATACCATATGACATCACTTATATGTGGAATCTAAAATATGACACAAATGAACATATCTATGAAACAGAAACAGAATCACAGACATAGAGAACAGACTGGTGGTTGCCAAGGGGGAGGGTGTAGAGGGAGGCATGGAGTGGGAGGTTGGGGTTAGCAGAGGTAAGCTTTTATATATATTAATAGAATGAATAAACAACAAGGTCTTATTGTATAGTACAGAAAACTATATTCAATATCCTATGATAAACCATAATAGAAAAGAATATAAAAAAGAATGTATATATATGTATAACTGAATCACTTTGCTGTACTGCAGAAATTAACACAACATTGTAAATCAACTATATTCAATAAAAAATAATTGTAAATTACCAGAGCGTTCCATGTTGATACTTCAGATTCTTTAGATGTCACACAATATGTTAATCATCACAATATATGTGTAATTAGAATAAAGAACTAACTTCCTCAAGCTAATCTTTCCTTGAAATTTCTGGTTTGAAAATTAACTTTTTATTCTATGAGAATTTTTTGAAATCTCCTTGTCTAAGACATATGTTTCTTTCTAACATATCTTAATCTTTTGTACTGCTCTTATTCCAAGGTTCTGATGCCCACTAATTCATCAACCAAGCAGACATTTTGTATTGATTTAAACTATGTACAGAGTATGACCTCTCCCAATTGATCCCTTAAAGTTGTCCATGCAGTCCCCTAAGACTTTGATTACATGCTAAGCTCTACATCATGATCAACTGTTCTGTGCAAAGCACTCTATCACTCAGATATATGCCACACATTGTAAGCAATGAAATAGATAAAATATTAAAATAATAATTTTCCATTCAAAATTTGAATTCTTAACCACCCACGTGAAGAGATGCTCCCTTGGATATATTTTCCTGGGAATAAATACAAAGTGATATGTTATAATAAATCATCATGAATAATTTGATTCACACATGATAGATTTTTAGTGCTATTACTCTTGCCTAGCTCTGGGTCAAATATTTTCATTGATAGACTCCACAATTTGAATTCCAAGAATGGCTCACTTTTAACTCTCCCATCATAGAGTGCTTTGAATTTATCATTTATTTCCTTTCTTATCATACTGTATCAGAAACTCCTCTAAGAGATTTAAACTTTGATTAAGTACTATGTCAGATTATATTCTGCTGCAACTTCAATGGTATCTTGCTATCATTCACTCAACAACTACATAATGAGCATCTATTGAGAAAGTCCATGTTCTTGGCACTGGTATCATAACAGGAGACAAAGCAAAGCAAATCCCTATCCTCAAAAAGCTTATTTAGTAGATAAAAGAACAACAAATAAGATAACTGATAAATATATAATATATGTGAGAAAATGATGAATGCTCTGAAGAAAAATAAAGCAAGAGGATGAATATGAAGTTCAGCATATGTGCAATTCGTGATAGAGTGGCTAGGTTTGGCTTCACTCAAATAGTGTCATCTGAGTAAAGATCTGAAGGAAGTGAAGGAGAAATTCACGCCAATGTCTGGGAAAAGAGTGTTTCAGACAGAGGGAAGGACAAGTGCAAAGACCTTGAGTATTTACTCTGCTTAAAATGAGTGAGGAATAGTAATGAGGCTGATACAGGTGGTGAGGAGTAAGCAACAAAGAGAGAAATGTCAAAGAGCAATGTTGAACAGAGAAGAAATACATTGTGTGGAGGCTTCTGGGTGATTTGTAGGAATATTATTTTTTAGTCTCATGATGTGGGAAGCCATTGTTGTATTTAATTGACATGATCTTATGTGATACGATCTAAACTACTTTTAAACAATATTACTGTTGTGGCTCTGTTAAAAATAGACCAAAGGCAGGCAAAAGAGAAAGCAACAAAGCCAGCTGGAAGTCATTGCAATAAAATAGGAGAAGATAGAACAGTAGCTTGTGACAGTGCTTTAGCAGTAGAGGTTGGGAAACAGTGAGATATGGGATATATTTTGAGGGTAGAGCAACAGATTTTGCCAACAGAATATGGAATATGAAAAACTTAGAAGAGTGAAGGATGTCTCCAAAGGTTTTAGCCAAAGCAAATGGAAGAGGAAGTTGCCCATTATGGAGGAGTAGGGTTTTGTGGATGGTAGTAGAGGAGGAGTGATCATGATCTCAATTTTTAAAATCTCAAGTTTGAGATGCTCTTTAGATGGCCAGCATGAGATATTTTGGAAGTCAGTTGGATATGAGTCTAGAATTGAGAAGGGAGGTACTGTAGATATACATATTGGATTAATTAGCTTACAGATGAATACTAAAAGCCTCAAGACTTGATGAGATCCCCCAATAAGTGAATGTATAAAGAAAAAGAAGGAAGTAAAAGGATTCTGTGCTGGGACACTCCAACATTAAGAGATGAGGAAGATGAGGAAAAATTTATAAGGGAGATAGAAAACTAATGGCCAGAGTAGTAAGATGAGAAAGAGCAGAGTGTGGTATCTTCTAAGCCAAATTAAACAAAACAAAACTACTTCAGGGAGGAAGGAGTGATCAACCAATACTTCAGATGGTTAGGTAAGGTAAAGTCTGAGAACCCATCACTGGCTTTAACAACATAGATGTTGAGTTCAAATAGGAATAGGCAGGGTCAAGAGAATGGAAGACTAGATGTTGAACAACATTTCTTAAAAAAATTTACAGATAATTATTTTTCCTCTCTTACTGTGCAGAGAAGTATATTTAGTTGGGCCAGAATGAGAAAGAAGTGAAATATTTTTCTGTATATTTTGATTTTATTTGTCTCTAAAACGAGACATAGAGCATATGTGTTTACTGATGGAAAAGTCATTGTAGAGATGGAAAAAAATGGCAATGCAAGGGAGGTGGGGGAACTGCTGGAACAATGTCCTTGAGTTGATGAGAGGGAATGTGACATAGTAGGGGAAGCTGGCACAAGAATTCATTCACGGGAGACCTTCAAAAGGGCGAAAGAGTAAGACGTGGAGATGACCTTCCTCCCCACAAATACATAAGAAATACATCTACATGTGGAACAACTCCTACAGAACACCTACTGAATGCTAGCAGAAGAACTCAGACTTCCCAAAAGGCAAGAAACTCCCCACGTACCTGGGTAGGGCAAAAGAAAAAACAGAGACAAAAGAATAGGGACAGGGCCTGCACCTCTGGGAGGGAGCTGTGAAGGAGGAAAAGTTTCCACACACTAGGAAGCCCCTTCACTGGCTGAGATGGGTGGGGGGAAGCTTTGGAGCCACGGAGGTGAGCGCAGCAACAGGGGTGCAGAGGGAAAAGTGGAGAGATTCCCACACAGAGGATCAGTGCCGACCAGCACTCACCAGCCTGAAAGGTTTGTCTGCTCACCCGTCGGGATGGGTGGGGGGTATGGGACCTGAGGCTCTGGCTTCTTTGGAGGTCAGATACCAGGGAGAGGACTGGGGATGCCTGGGTGAACACAGCCTGAAGGGGGCTAGTGCGCCACAGCTAGCCAGGAGGGAGTCCGGGAAAAAGTCCGGAGCTGCCAAAGAGGCAAGAGACCATTGTTTCAGGGTGCACGAGGAGAGGGGATTCAGAGCACTGCCTAAAAGAGATGCAGAGGCGGGCATGAGCCGCAGCTATCAGCGCAGACCCCAGAGACACAGGCATGAAATGCTAAGGCTGCTACTGCAGCCAAAAAGAAGCCTGTGTACAAGCACAGGTCACTATCCACACCTCCCCACCCAGGAGCCTGTGCAGTCCTCCACTGCCAGGGTCCCGTGATCCAGGACAACTTCCCCGGGAGAACACACGCCATGCCTCAGGTAGTTGCAACGTCATGCTAGCCTCTGCGCCGCAGGCTCGCCCTGCATTCCGTACCCCACTCTCCCCCTGGCCTCAGTGAGCCAGAGAACCCTAATCAACTGCTACTTTAACGCTGTTCTATCTGGGTGGGGAAGAGACGCCCTCAGGAAACCTACACACAGAGGCGGGGCCAATCCAAAGCTGAACCACAAGAACTGTGCAAACAAAGAAGAAAAAGGGAAATTATTCCCAGCAGCCTCAGAAGCAGTGGATTAAATCTCCACAATCAACTTGATGTACCCTGCATCTGTGGAATACCTGCATAGACAACGAATCAACCCAAAATTGAGGCAGTGGACACTGGGAGCAACAGTATATGTACATTTTTTTCATTTTCTCTTTTTGTGAGTGTGTATGTATATGCTTTTCGTGATTTTGCCTGTAAAGCTTTATTTTACCATTTGTCCTAGGGTTCTGTCTGTCCTTTTTCTGTTGTTGTTTTTGCTTGTTTTGTTTTTTATTACTTTTTAATATTTTTATTTTTAATATTTTTTATTTAATAACTTTATTTTATACTATTTTATTTTCTTCTTTCTTTCTTTCTTTTTTTCTAACTTTTCTTCTGAGCCATGTTGCTAACAGTATCTTGGTGCTCCAGCAAGGTGTCAGGCGTGAGCCTCTGAGGTGGGAGAGCTGAGTTCAGGACATTGGTCCACCAGAGACCGCCCAGCTCCATGTAATATCAAACAGCGAAAGCTCTCCCAGAGATCTCTATCTCAATGCTAAGACCCAGCTCCACTCAACAGCCAGCAAGCTACAGTGCTGGACACTCTATGCCAAACAACTAGCAAGACAGGAACACAACCCCACCCATTAGCAGAGAGGCTGCATAAAATCATAATAAGGTCACAGACACCCCCAAACACACCACTGGACATGGCCCTGCCCAGCAGAAAGACAAGATACAGCCTCATCTACCAGAACACAGGAACAAATCCCCTCCACCTGGAAGCCTAGATGACCCACTGAACCAACCTTAGCCACTGGGGGCAGACACAAAAAACAACGGGAACTACAAACCGGAATCCTTCAAAAGGGAGACCCCAAACACAGTGAGTTAAGCAAAATGAGAGACAGAGAAATACAAAGCAGATGAAGCAGCAAGATAAAACCACTAAACCAAACAAATGAAGAATAAATAGGCAGTCTACCTGCAAAAGAATTCAGAGTAATGAGAGTAAAGATGATCCCAAATCTTGGAAATAGAATGGAGAAAATACAAGAAACGTTTAACAAGGACCTGGAAGAATTAAAGAGCAAACAAACAATGAGGAACAACACAATAAATGAAATTAAAAATTCTCTAGAAGGAATCAATAGCAGAATAACTGATGCAGAAGAATGGATAAGTGACCTGGAAGATAAAATAGTGGAAATAACTCCTGCAGAGTGGAATAAAGAAAAAAGAATGAAAACAATTGAGGACAGTCTCAGAGACCTCTGGGACAACATAAAACACACCAACATTCAAATTATAGGGGTCCCAGAATAAGAAGAGAAAAAGAAAGGGACTGAGAAAATATTTGAAGAGATTATAGTTGAAAACTTCCCTAACATGGGAAAGGAAATTGTCAATCTAGTCCAGGAAGCACAGAAAGTCCCATACAGGATAAATCCAAGGAGAAACATGCCAAGATACATATTAATCAAACTATGAAAAATTAAATACAAAGGAAAAATATTAAAAGAAGCTAGGGCAAAGCAACAAATAACAAACAAGGGATACCCCATGAGGTTAACAGCTGATCTTTCCACAGAAACTCCGCACGCCAGAAGGGAATGGCAAATGATGAAAGGGAAAATCCTATAACCAAGATTACTCTACCCAGCAAAGATCCAATTCACTTTCGATGGAGAAATTAAAACCTTTACAGACAAGCAAAAGCTAAGAGAATTCAGCACCATCAAACCAGCTTTACAACAAATGCTAAAGGAATTTCTCTAGGCAGGAAACACAAAAGAAGGAAAAGATCTACAATAAGAAACCTAAAACAATTAAGAAAATGGTAATAGGAACACAGATATCAATAACTACCTTACATGTAAATGGATTAAACGCTCCCACCAAAAGACATAGACTGTCTGAATGGATAGAAAAACAAGACCCATGTATATGCTGTCTACAAGAGACCCACTTCAGACCTAGGGAGACATACAGACTGAAAGTAAGGAGATGGGAAAAGATATTCCATGCAAATGGAAACCAAAAGAAAGCTGGAGTAGCAATTCTCATATCAGACAAAATAGACTTTAAAATAAGGACTATTAAAAGAGACAAAGAAGGACACTACATAATGATCAAGGGATTGATGCAAGAAGAAGATATAACAATTTTAAATATCTATGCACCCAACATAGGAGGACCTCAATACATAAGGCAAATGCTAACAACCATAAAAGGGGAGATCGACAGTAACGCAATCATAGTAGGAGACTTTAACACCCCACTTTCACCAACGGGCAGATCATCCAAGATGAAAATAAATAAGGAAACACAAGCTTTAAATGATACATTAAAAACCATGTACTTAATTTATATTTATAGGACATTCCATCCAAAAACAACAGAATACACTTTCTTCTTGAGTGCTCATGGAACATTCTCCAGGACAGATCATATCTTGGGTCACAAATCAAGCCCTGGTAAATTTAAGAAAACTGAAATTCATATCAAGTATCCTTTCTGACCACAACGCTATGAGACTATATCAATTACAGGAAAAAATCTGTAAAAAAATACAAACACATGAAGGCTAAACAATACACTACTAAATAACAAAGAGATCACTGAAGAAATCAAAGAGGAAATCAAAAAATACCTAAAAACAAATAACAATGAAAATACAATGACCCAAAACCTATGGGGGGCAGCAAAAGCAGTCCTAAGAGGGAAGTTTATAGCAATACAATCCTACCTCACTAAACAAGAAACATCTCAAATAAACAACCTAAACTTACACCTAAAGCAATTAGAAAAAGAAGAAGAAAAAAAACCCAAAGTTAGCAGAAAGAGAGAAATCATAAAGATCAGATCAGAAATAAATGAAAAAGAAATGAAGGAGACAAGAGCAAAGATGAATAAAACTAAAAGCTGGTTCTATGAGAAGATAAACAAAATTGAAAAACCATTAGACTCATGAAGAAAAAAGGGAGAAGATTCAAATCAACAGAATTAGAAATGAAAAAGGAGAAGTAACAACTGAAACTGCAGAAATACAAAGGATCAAGAGAGATTACTACAAGCAAGTATATGCCAATAAAATGGACAACCTGGAAGAAATGGACAAATTCTTACAAAAGAACCACCTTCTGAGACTGAACCAGGAAGAAATAGAAAATATAAAGAGACCAATCACAAGCATTGAAATTGAGACTGTGATTAAAAATCTTCCAACAAACAAAAGCCCAGGCCACATGGCTTCACAGGCAAATTCTACCAAATATTTAGAGAAGAGCTAACACCTATCCTTCTCAAACACTTCCAAAATACAGCAGAGGGAGGAACACTCCCAAACTCATTCTACGAGACCACCATCACCCTGATACCATAACCAAATATGTCACAAAAAAAGAAAACTGCAGGCCAATATCACTGATGAACACAGATGCAAAAATCCTCAACAAAATACTAGCAAACAGAATCCAACAGCACATTAAAAGGATCATACACCATGATGAAGTGGATTTATCCCAGGAATGCAAGGATTCTTCAATATACACAAATCAATCAATGTGATACACCATATTAACAAATTGAAGGATAAAAAACATATGATCATCTCAATAGATGCAGAAAAAGCTTTCAACAAAATTCAACACCCATTTATGACAAAAACCCTCCAGAAAATAGGCATAGAGGGAACCTTCCTCAACATAATATAGGCAAGTCCACATATGACAAGCCCACAGCCAACAAAATTCTCAATGGTGAAAAACTGAAACCATTTCCACTAAGATCAGGAGCAACACAAGGTTGCCCACTCTCACCATTATTATTCAACATAGTTTTGGAAGTTTTAGCCACAGCAGTCAGAAAAAAAAAAGAAATAAAAGGAATCCAAATCAGAAAAGAAGAAGTAAACTGTCACTGTTTGCAGATGACATAATACTATACATAGAGAATCCTAAAGATGCTACCAGAAAACTACTAGAGCTAATCAATGAATTTGGTAAAGTAGCAAGATACAAAATTAATGCACAGAAATCTCTGGAATTCCTATACACTAATGATGAAAAATCTGAAAGTGAAATTAAGAAAACACTGCCATTTACCACTGCAACATAAAGAATAAAATATCTAGGAATAAACCTACGTAAGAAGACAAATGACCTGTATGCAGAAAACTATAAGACACAGATGAAAGAAATTAAAGATGATACAAACAGATGGAGAGATATACCATGTTCTTGGATTGTAAGAATCAACGTTGTGAAAATGACTATACTACCCAAAACAATTTATAGATTCCATGCAATCCCTATCAAATTACCAACAGCATTTTTCACAGAACTAGAAGAAAATATTTCACTATTTGTATGGAAACACAAAAGACCCCGAATAGTCAAAGCAATCTTGAGAAAGAAAAATGGAGCTGGAGGATCAGGCTCCCTGACTTCAGACTATATTACAAAGCTACCATAATCAAGACAGTATGGTAATGGCACAAAAACAGAAATATAGATCAATGGAACAGGATAGAAAGCCCAGAGATAAACCCACGTACCTATGGTTAACTAATCTATGACAAAGGAGGCAAGAGTATACAATGGAGAAAAGAGAGCCTCTTCAATAAGTGGTGCTGGGAAAACTGGAGAGCTACATGTAAAAGAATGAAATTAGCACACTCCCTAACACCACACAAAACTAACCTCAAAATGGATTAAAAATCTAAATGTAAGGGCAGACACTATAAAACTCTTAGAGGAAATCATAGGCAGAACGCTCTGACATAAATCATAGTAAAATCCTTTTTGACCCACCTCCTAGAGAAATGGAAACAAAAATAAGCAAATGGGACCTAATGAAACTTAAAAGCTTTTGCACAGCAAAAGAAACCATAAACAAGACGAAAAGACAACCCTCAGAATGTGAAAAAATATTTGCAAATGAAGCAACTGACAAAGCATCAATCTCTAAAATTTACAAGCAGCACATGCAGCTCAATATCAAAAAAACAAACAACCCAATCCAAAAATGGGCAGAAGTCCTAAACTGACATTTCTCCAAAGAAGATATACAGATTGCCAACAAACACATGAAAGAATGCTCAATATCACTAATCATTAGAGAAATGCATAGCAAAACTACAGTGAGGTATCACCTCACACCAGTCAGAATGGCTATCATCAAAAAATCTACAAACAGTAAATGCTGAAGAGGGTATGGAGAAAAGGGAACCCTCCTGCACTGTTGGTGGGAATGTAAGCTGATACAACCACTATGGAGAACAGTATAGAAGTTCCTTAAAAAACTAAAAATAGAACTACCATATGACCCAGCAATCCCACTACTGGGCATATACACTGAGAAAACCATAAATCAAAAAGAGTCATGTACCACAATGTTCATTGCAGCTCTAATTACAATTGCCAGGACATGGATACAACCTAACTGCCCATCGACAGATGAATGGATAAAGGAGATGTGGCACATATATACAATGGAATATTACTCAGCCATAGAAAGAAATGAAATTGTTATTTGTAGTGAGGTGGATGGACCTAGAGTCTGTCATACAGAGTGAAGTAAGTCAGAAAGAGAAAAACAAATACCATATGCTAATACATATATATGGAATCTAAAAAAAAATAATAATAATTATGAAGAACCTAGGGGCAGGAGAGGAATAAAGACGCAGACCTAGAGAATGCACTTGAGGACACGGGGAGGGGGACGGGTAAGCTGGGATGAAGTGAGAGAGTGGCATGGACTTATATATACTACCAAATATAAAATAGATAGCTAGTGGGAAGCAGCCGCAAAGTACAGGGAGACTAGCTCAGTGCTTTGTGACCACCTAGAGAGGTGGGATAGGGAGGGTGGGAGGGAGACACAAGAGGGGAGAGATATGGGGATATATGTATAGCTGATTCACTTTGTTATACAGCAGAAACTAACACACCATTGTAAAGCAATTATACTCTAATAAAATTTTTTTTTTTTTAAAAAAAGGGGGCTTCCCTGGTGGCGCAGTGGTTGGGAGTCTGCCTGCCGATGCAGGGGACGCGGGTTTGTTCCCTGGTCCGGGAAGATCCCACATGCCGCGGAGCGGCTGGGCCCGTGAGCCATGGCCGCTGAGCCTGCTCGTCCGGAGCCTGTGCTCTGCAACGGGAGAGGCCACAGCAGTGAGAGGCCCGCGTACCCCCCCAAAAAAAAAAAAAAAAAGTATTCATATGACCAGGAGAAAAGGCTAAGGAAACACATACTGTTGCAGAGGTGATTTTGGGAACTGGTGGAAGTTCATTTCTAATTGCTTCAATTTCTTCTCTGAAATAGATAATTAAGTGTAATGATGGAAGAAAGGTGTTTGGTGGGGGAGGAGTTGGTCGATGTGATTAGGCCATGTGAGTTTTCTTATTGGTGCTTATCAAAGTTAGGGTCCTATCCTGCTACAGAGACTGGAAGCCAGGGGCCCTATCTTTCAGGATGATCACATTTCAGTGGGATGGCTCCCAGATCCTTGAGAAAGACTTTCCTGGGTTGTAAAAGTGGTAAGAGTCTGAGAGATTTACATCTCATAGCAACAGTGAAAGATTCTAGAATTGAAAGTTTTCTATGATAAATGCTGTAAGAAAAGAAAGGTCTGGGAGACTTCCCTGCTGGCACAGTGTTTAAGAATTCCCCTGCCAATGCAGGGGACACAAGTTTGATCCCTGGTCCAGGAAGCTCCCACATGGTTTGGAGCAACTAAACCTGTGCACCACAACTACTGACCCTGCGCTCTAGAGCCCACGAAGCACAACTACTGAAGCCCGCCTGCCTAGAACCTGTACTCCACAACAAGAGAAGCCACTGCAATGAAGGGTAGCCCCCGCTCGCTGCAACTAGAGAAAGCCAATGCATAGCAACAAAGACCCAACGCAGCCAAAAAATAAATAAATAAATGTTCCTTAAAAAAAAAAAAAAGATAAAAAAGAAAAGGTCAGGAACATATAGTCAGGAAGAAACCTATCAAAAGTTTATTCAAGCTGAGGGGAACATTATGGCTGTCTTGATCATACTAAAGGCCAACATGGGGTGAGTGACATGAATTGAAAGTAAGAGCCATCAGCCTAATTATGCATTTGTCTCTTACCACAATTCTATGGATTGTCAAAGGTTGATTTAACTAGAATTGCTAAGTGAGTATTATGAAGCAATAGAAGGACAAAGGAGAAGAGGATGTATGCAAAGAAGTGATTACAATGAAAGACCATGAAATTTAAGAACACACAATTTAGGGGGAAGGGAGAACATGAAATTAAAAGGGACAGTGAAAAAGTAGTAATCTTACTGGTTTGAAGGTTCTGATAGGGTTAAAGGATTATTTGGACTGGATGAGAGTTGAAAAGATAGAAGGTGGTGGTCAGAGGTGTGGTGCTTGAAATTGACAAGACCTAGAGAGTGACCATAGGACAGAGTAGCTGATGGAGAACAGGACAAGATCAGTGGAAGAAAGGAAGTTTGAACAGACAAAACATATGAATATTCAATCACCACAAACAGTGACAGGAGAAAAGGAAAGTAAACCAGAAGCTAAAATCTTTAAGGAGTAAGAAACAGTGAACGGGGGGGGGGGGGGGGGGCGGGGACACAAGGTAGACTATAAATTACATTTAAATTAGGGGTAATTATGTTTTTCTATTGCCCAGCTATTTACCAGACAATGGAATGACTGGCACTAGAATGCAAAATCTTCATTCCCTCAAATAAATCCACTGAACAAAAAATTTTAAGGAAATATAGTTAAATGTTTACTTCTTTGGAGAAAAGATTGTGAATGATTTGAATTTTCTTTTTTGTTCCTTTCTCCTTTGTTCTTATTTGTACCACAAATGAGAATTAAATAATTTTTAACCAGGAAATAGTAATAATGAAAGAAGGAAAATAATCAAAAACTTCTAATATGTCGTTGTGTCTAAATTAAGTTACCTTGTGATCACAAACAGTAAACTGTTCCTTTACTTAACATAAAACAAAATGTTCAATACCAGTTTCCATTTCATAAATATTTCCATTCATTATTTCCCATGATTTCAAGGGGAAATTAAACTCAGCAAACTTTGGAGCTGTGGCTAGAGCATGGTGTTATTTTTCGGCAAGTCTTATTTAAAATACTTCTGTTTGAGCCAAACTGCAAAAATTCTTCTTTGAGAGTCAATTAGCCAATATATTTTTTAAATTATGGGAACCATATGGCCTTTCAATTTCCAGGAAACTTTAATGACAATAAGCTTAATTTCCATGAATTCATGTCACAGAAGCCCAGCTTTTCTGCCTGACCTACGTTTCTGGTTTTTGCAGTTAAACCTCAAGCCAATGGCTAAATGCTGTTTTTGAGAGGAATCCACAGTCTGCTTTCTAAAACCATTCTCCTTTAACTTTTTATTTAGTAAGTTTCTTTAGGCAAATTATTGATACTTATAGTTTATCTTATAGTTGTGGCTCATAACAAAGAGAATAACAAACAGCTTGGGGACTTCTTATATTTATTTTGAATCTGATAACATAATCAAGAGCCATTTTTTTAACATCTTAATTGTAGTATAATTGCTTTACATTGTTGTGTTACTTGCTGCTGTATAACAAAGTGAATCAGCTACACTTATATATATATCCCCATATCCCCTCCCTCTTAGTATGATTTTAGGGTAGCCTCTCTGCTAATGGGTGGGGTTGTGTTCCTGTCTTGCTAGTTGTTTGTACAGGGTGTCCAGCACTGGAGCTTGCTGGTCATTGAGTGGAGCTGGGTCTTGCTGTTGAGATGAAGATCTCTGGGAGATGTTTGCCATTTGATATTACATGGGGCCGGGAGGTCTCTGGTGGACCAATGTCTTGAACTCAACTCTCCCACCTCAGAGGCACAGGCCTGACACTCAGCAGGAGCACCAAGACCCTGTCAGCCACACAGCCAGGTATGTGGGGAGCTTCTTGCCTTTGGGGAGGTCTGAGGTCTTCTGCCAGTGTTCAGTAGGTGTTCTGTAGGAGTTGTTCCACATGTAGATGTATTCTTGATGTATTTGTGGGGAGGAAGGTGATCTCCATGTCTCACTCCTCCGCCACCTTGAGGGTCCTCTCAAGAGCTCTTCTTTTAAAGAGTGACGTAACAATAGTCATTTTCATCTCTTTTCACCTAAAACTGCAGAGACTCCCAACCCAATTAATCAAATGCTTACATGAACTCTGAGTGCCAAATTTTCTATAGCGCCTTAATTAAAAAGTGATTATTACAAAAACCCAATGCATTAAACTTAAACCTGGCAGCGTAATACGGACAAGGTTTTATATGAAAGACTTCCAGATTAGCAAGCAACTCAGCCCTGTCAGCACATGTTCCAAAATGAGTTAACTCTGACCCTGCCTCCCCTCTCAGCGAAGTCATCTTTTTAGAATGCTTTACATTTCATCTCTTTAAATTCAATAGAGTTTTTTTTAAAAAAAATTGCAAGCATTTATCTAATATATTGGTGAAGTTTATGTCAGGTCGAAGGGGGATGTGAGACTTGAATATCAGAATTTTAGATCTGAAATATTTCTGGTTTTACATCCCAACATTAAATCAATGGAATCTAAAAAATCAGAAAGATGTCTTTACTTAACGAATCCTGCTCAAAATTATGTTCTCTGGCAGTCATTTCTTTCTTACTGATTGGTATTACTCTGCCCATTATAATTGGTATTACTCTGCAAATGCTTACTTGTCCTTAATAGCAACCTCTAAATTTTTGAAACTCTGAAGCTAACCTAAAAATCCAAATTTTGTAACAGAACTTTGCTAAGATTAACTAGAAGTCTCTAGGTTATATATATATTTTAAAGTTTTATACTAACATGCCTTTAGACATTGCCTAGTTGGCATAATTTTCTTAGATTAATTGAAACTTGAAACAATACATTCTTAGTGCCCGTTAGAGTACCTTGGGGGCATATTCCTCATTCACGATTTTCAAATCAAAAATATAAAGCATAAAACAGTTATGTCAAAGTGGTAATTAATTTTAAATCCTGCTTAAGTCACACTTGTATATAGTAGAGAGACATCAGTTTTCTCTTTCCAGTGGGGAAGGTCAAGGTCATAGGTTAAAAACAAGGAATTCATGCAATTTTAGAACTTTAAGCATCACTTTTCTCCTTGCAAGAGGTGAAGATTTGAATGATCCTTTGTTTGGAAAAAGTAAAAGTGATAATGAAAGAGTTTGTCTGGAATGTGAGCAGATCTACAACTATCTGGACCATGTATCCTTAAAATATTACTGTATTTTTTTCCTTCCTAGATCTGTACATTACTGCTTGTTTTCAGCGAGCCATATGTATAGATTCTGGAACAAGAAGTTACTTAAAGGGGATCAGAAGCAGAGACACAAAATACCACAGAAAAGGCCTGCTATCCTGATCTTCTAGTCAAGAATGTGTTGTTCTGCATGGTGCTACCTCACATGGTTGTTCTTAAAGCTGAATAATTCAGATTTCAGTAGATGTTCTGATACGAGATTATTGTATTGGAAGCATAAGACCAAACCACATACCTTAGGTGGGGGTGGGATTTTAACTAAGGAGAGCAGATATTCTGACTGCTAATCATTGAATGACGAAGATGAAAATGAAGATGGAAGCCTTTCATTGGAAGTGCTAAAGAAACTGATCCCTCTTTCAGGATCCTGGAAGCAGTTTTTAATAGAGATAGTTAAAATACTCCTTTTGGGTAAACCTGCTGTTTTTAATTTGAAGTTTGATTTATAATACTGTGTTAGTTTCAGGTGTAAAGCAGAGTGATTCAGTTATACATATTTTTTCAGATTATTTTCTATTATAGAAAGATAAATATTATATGATACCACTTATATGTGGACTCTAAAACATGGTACAAATGAATCTATTTACAAAACAGAAACAGACTCATAGACATTGAAAACAAACTTATGGTTGCCAAAGGAGAGAGGGAGGGGGTTGGGATAAATTAGGAGTATGAACTAAGAGCTACATACTACTATATATAAAATAGATAAGCAACAGGGATTTACCGTATAACACAGTGAACAATACTCAATATCTTGTAATAAACTTGCCTTTGTTAAGTGGCGTGAGGGTAGCAACTGGGCCAAAGAGCATCCTGGAAAGGCTTCTGAGATTGGGTTATATCTTGTGGTGTCTGCATGCAGTTCACATTCAGGAGCTGTCACAGTTGATTTACACCAGACCTCCCTTCCATTATCCCCAAGCTTTCTATATCCGCTTACAAGTTACAATCTTAACCTCCATTTTCTCTGTGAGTAAATGAGGGAAACTGTGTGCCAATCCTTGAGAGAAATATATTACTTGCGGGAGAGAGGAGCAGCAAGTTAAGAGGTATTCACCTTGAGATGGCAGCAGGTAACCAGAAATGGAAGGCAAAGTGGCCATTGGGAGTAACAGAGCATTAGTCCACAGTGTGACATCTGGCTGATGTGGCCAGTGGCTGCCAGAACGGAACAGTGGGGCATAAAGAATTCCTGAGAAATCCTCTGTAATACTGGAGGAGGAAAACCTGCTAAAAGATTAGATATCATGCATTCAAGTGTGAATAAGGACTTTAGCCATTTTGATTCGGACATTGTTTCCATATAACACTCGTGATTAAATAATTTTATTGAGGTTTTCTTTACTGGTTTTCAGTTTTTAATGCTTAGATGGTGGACCTGAGACTGCTATCCTTAGAAAAGCCTGCTTTCAAGGTTGGCTCTTGGCTGTCACATGGGATCTAAGGGAGCATGGGACACAGGGACACATATTTGATGTCCAGTAGTGTGATATATAGTGTTGAAAGGGACATTATTCCTAATTCTATATCTAACTCAAAGTGTATGCAGACCAATGAGAATGGTAGGGAAAAACGGCACCATCTTGGAATTCTGGTTGGCATCCTAGGCTTAGTAATTCATTTATGTCTTCATTCAACATTTATTAAGCCTCTCTAGTGTTAGGCACTGTTATAGGCACTAGGTATAGCATAGTGAACAAGATAAAGTACAGTTTAATAAAAGTCAAACAATAAAAAATACCTAAAGAAAAAATATACAGTGTCTGGTAGCAACAAGAGCTATAAAAATAACTAAAAAAGGGAAAGAGAACAGAGCGTGGGAGAGGTGGTTGGGGGGACAGCCTCTGGTAAGGAAGGGTTTCTCACTAGGGGCACCTGTAACAGCAGCAGCTTCCTTCAGGTTCTCTGTGGACACTGAACATCTGTGAGGGAATCAGAAGAGGAGAACAGGACAGAATGGTCTTTGAGCACATGCAAGACAACCAGGGAAACCCAGAAACAACTGCAAGGACTTTGGAAGAGTATTGGTGTCCTGGTTATGTATTTAGGAGTCAGAGCCATTGAAATTTGAGTTATTACTATTAGTGTGACTTCATTTGCATCCAGAATCAGTTAAGACATAGGGATATTCAGATTATACAGTTATACAGTTAACGGCACAACATACAAGTAGAGTGATTGAGAAAGACAAACAGAAACATGGAACTGGAGCAAAGATCACAGGCCACATATGAATAGATACATTTTGATGTCATAGAAACAGTGGTTAAAACAACAATAACAAAATAATAACACTATATCAAGACAAGCAAGGGTCAAAGTTGGAGTCTTAAGGAGTGTTCACATTTAGATTCAAGGGGAAGAAACAGCAGAAAAGACATTAATTTAAGGAGAAGCAAAATAGAGAAATAGCAAGAATACAAAGAGAGCATTCAAAAACACCTAAGGGTATTCAATAGCGCCAAATTCTACAAAGAGAATAGGAAAGGTGCTAAGAAAAAGTTTAAAAAGATGAATTTGTTTAAAGGATAGGTAGGAACTACAAGAGGAAAGCATCGTTAGTGTGACAGAATATGAAGTTAAGTTTTATGGTGCTATAAGGGAATTCAGATGAAACAGTTTTAGATAAGTTACCTTGAGCACTGGGCCAGGAAAGCAAAGAGAAAGCTAGGATGCTTCTAACAGATGTGCCTATCACAGAGCAGGCAATTAAATGGGCACTTATTAACTTTTAAATAAATGAATAAATAAATAACTTGATGAGTGAATTAGAATTTAGCTTTGTTTTATAATGAGGGAAAGCAGAGGGGAGGAGCCTATGAGAAGAGAATAATTGGTTACTGGAGACAGGAAGGATAATGATGAGGGTAATATATGGAGGGAGAAGGAATTAGACCTAGAATGTAGAGAGGTGTGCACTTCCTTTGAAGCAATAAGATAGATATAACTCTTTTGATGTTTCAAGATGAAGATTAAGCCATATATAAGAGTTAGTACTTGATTACTTCAATCTCCTCTGAGAGACTGGGGGCAAGGAAACTAGAAAAACTCGTTGGGGTTATAGTGTAACAGATCTGGAAATGACTCACATTTTTGAAATTTTCATCATAAAATGTTAGCCCTCCCAAAGCAGGGACATTCTATTTTAAGATCTATCCTACCTCTCCTCCTCAATCTCCCACCCAAACATGCTGTTAAAAGACTAGGGACACAAATGCAAATAGAGGAGAATTTACAGATTTACAGGAAGCTGATGTTAGGCAGCAAAGGTGTCTAGTTAGAGTGGCTTTGCAGGTGTAGGTAAAATCTTGGCTATTGATGGCACGCAACTAGAGACCTCTGATGGGTTCCTAACTTCAGATTCTTAGCACATAGGATTTTACCAAAATTGATGTGTTCAAGGCATTCGTCAGTCTTTGTTGGCCTTTTTAAACTCACACAAATGGCCCTGCATAAATTTTAGTAAGGTGGTAAAAGCAACCTTTAAGTGCAATGTTAAATTGCCTGTGTTCTAGGCAAGACATTTTGACATAAATTGCAGCAATGTTTCCTTAGGTCTGTCACCCAAGGCAATAGAAATAAAAGCAAAAATAAACAAATGGGACCTAATCAAACTTATAAGCTTTCACACAGCAAAGGAAACCATAAACAAAATGAAAACAACCTACAGACTGGAAGAAAATATTTGCCAATTATACAACCAAAACGGGGTTACTTTCCAAAATATACAAACAGCTCATACAACTCAATAACAAAAAAACAAACAATCCAATCAAAAAAATGGGCAGGAGGCCTAAATAGACATTTTTCTAAATAAGACACTCAGATGGCCAATAGGCACATGAAAAGATGTTCAACATCGTTAATCATTAGAGAAATGCAAATCAAAAGTACAATGAGGTACCACCTCACACCAGTCAGAATAGCCATCATTAAAAAGCCTACAAATAACAAATGCTGGAAAGAATGTGGAGAAAAGGAAATCTTCCTACACTGTTGATGGGAATGTAAATTGATGCAGCCACTATGGAAATCAGTATGGAGGTTCCTTAAAAACTAAAAATAGAGTTGCCATATGATCCAGCAATCCCACTTCTGGGCATATATCTGGAGAAAACTTTAATTTGAAAAGATACATGCACCCCAATGTTCATAGCAGTACTATTTACAATACCCAGGACATGGAAGCAACCTAAATGTTCACTGACAGAGGAATGGATAAAGAAGATGTGATATATATACACAATGGGATGCTGCTCAGCCATAAAAAAGAATGAATTAATGCTATTTGCAGCAATGTGGATGCAACTAGAGATTATCTACTAAGTGAAGTAAGTCAGAAAGACAAATACCATATGATATCACTTATATGTGTAATCTAAAATATGATGGAAATGAACTTATTTATGAAATAGAAACAGACTCACAGACCTAGAAAACAGACTGGTGGTTACCAAAGGGGAAAGGGGAAAGGGGAAAGGGGAAAGGGGAAAGGGGAAAGGGGTGGGGAGGGATAAATTAGGAGTTTGGGATTACCAGATACAAACTACTACATATAAAATAGATAAACAAGAAGTTCCTACTGTATAGCACAGGGAACTATATACAATAACCTGAAATAAACCATAATAAAAAAGAATATGAAAAAGTATATATAATATATATAACTGAATCACTTTGCTGTATACCAGAAACTAATATAACATTATAAATCAACTATACTTCAATAAAAAATTAAATTCCCTATGTTCTACTAACAATAAAAATTTAATGAGCATATTTTAAATTGAATACCTGATAGTATTTACATGTGTTTTTCATTTCTCTTAAGTAACATATTTTTACCTCAAATTACATGTGTGTCCATCACACTTGCACCATGGAAAAAGCCTAATAACCTATATTTTTAACCAGAAAGGTGTAAAATTTACTTTAGCAATTCCAGAAGGGAAAGAGCATATGAGAAATTCATACCCGGTGTTCCCTTACCTCCAAAAGCATGAAAGTTGAAAAATGTAATTTTAAAAAAACTAAAACAGCCAAGAGAAGAAGAGAGAAATGAGTATTACAGAGATCTGTTTCTGGAGAACTGGGCTAAAATTTAAAATAATTTTCCTGAAGAAATTATGCCATAAATGACATCTAAGTATTGTTTGAATAGTACTGCTCAATAAGTGATTTCATAATAAGAGTTTTGGACCATCCTGGGACTGCAACCACAATTTAACCCCATTACTGTGCAAAAACAAAAAGGCATTCCTGATCCCAAACAAACGACTGATAAGTGATGCAGTCACTACAAACCATTTTGTGATAGCCCTTCTTTATACTCTGGGCATAGTCAATGTAAGACTCTAGGCTCTAGGCTATCTCAGGAAATGAGATGGCAAATAGGTTTTATTCCATGTGCCAACTTCAATTAGTTGGTGTGTTATGCTAAGAAGTACTGTTATTCATTATTTATGTCTTTCATGGACATGACCGAGAGTAAGATGGTACTACTACCATCTCTTTTAGAAGATGGAGAGAAGTGAGGACAGAGAAAGTGAACTGAAGGATTTGTTTTCTCCCATCTTAATTAATTCACAGCATTTATCTTCAAAAAGGAGGCATACAAAGGAGTAGCTGACATGTGAAACAGGTGTGAAATAGGAGAACTTCCCCACAATAGCCCCCTCTGTGTCTCTCAGGCTGATGATGAAAAAAACAGAGAGGATGAGGCCAAACTCACTGAGGCAACCAGAGGTGGAAAAAAAGGGAATAGCAATCTAACAGTTCCCAAGTCAGTGCAGAAATTCTTGAAGTTCAGACATTTTGGAGAATTCGACTTGGAGTGACCTCATGTGTACTAAAAGAAGATTCAAGATCAGAATTTCATTGTCGCCATAACTAAAGTTGACAAATGATAACTTTGTATTTTCTTTTTTCATAAGCAAACTTATTTCTATTCTATAGTATTTTAAACAGGAGCTTGCTAGTTAAAGAGAGAAAATTAATTTGAGGCAAATAATTAGAAGTACCATTTCTATTTAAAAAATTTTCAAACAAATAAAGAAACCCAAAGACCATTAGTTTTGACTTGGCGTCTTGGCCTGCACCAACAAAAGCAACAACTAATTGCATCTCCTGTTGATCATTGTTATTATAAATGGAGTACAGATCTGAATAAAAGATACAGTTGACCTTTGAACAACATGGGGGTTGGGGCATTGATCTTTCACACAGTCGAAAATCCACATGTAATGATAGTCGGCCCTCCATATTCACAGTTCTCTGTATCTGTGAATTCAATCAACCATGGACCGTGCAGTACTGTAGTATTTACTATTAAAAAATTTGCATGTAATTGGACCCAGGAAGTTCAAACTTGTATTGTTCAAGGGCCAACTGTATTTCTTAACAAAGCAAGATAAAATAAAAACAAAAATTTCAAGCAATACCTGATGGCTAAATGAGGCCAGCGTTTTAGTAGGCAAAGAGCAAAGGAATAAACCTCTCTCTATGCATTTGTTCCTTGTATGGACATGAAACTAAAATTTACAATTAATTCATGATATTTAATTTCATTTTGGGTGTTACATATAAGCTTTGATTTCTCATCACTTTTGACATAACTTTCAACCTAAATATGTTAAACTTTATTTTTTAAGAAAATTTATTAAGAAATCACTTAGAAGAAGAAATTCATACTGATAATCATTTTCTCAAAAATTACTTAGTATGGAATTAGTTCTAGGAAAGATAGAACCATTAGTTCTCAAGCCTATATATCACATTAGTGACTTTTAAAAGATACACATATGCATATATTCATTCTTTTTCAGATTCTTTTCTGATAAAGGTATTCCCAGAATATTGAGTAGAGTTCCCTGTGCTATACAGTAGGTCCTTGTTGCTTATCTATGTTATGTATAGTAGTATTCGTATGTTTATCCCAAGTTCCTGATTTATCCCTACCCCCCACCTTTCCCCTTTGGTAACCATAAGTTTGTTTTCCAAGTCTATGAGTCTGCCTCTGTTTTGTAAGTTAGTTCATTTGTATCAATTTTTAGGTTCCACCTAAAAATTGTACATATTTTTTCAAAGTCTCTCATAATTAATCATTACTAGCTCTTTTGCATTCTGAAATAAATATTTTGGTTGCTAACCTAATTATAATTTTGGTTGCTAATCTAATTATAATTTAAGACTAAAAAAAGAGATCAAAATAATCTATGGAAGTAACTGGAGCTAGATCACTGCTGGTAGAATTTATATTTTATAACAGTTATTTATTAATAGTTATCATCACTTTATGAAGCAGATTTAATGTTCTGGTGGATTTTGTAAAGTTGTGAGATTGCCCATTTTATGTGGTGTTCCTTACACAAGTCTCTACAGTTGCAAAACTTGTATATCTACACCAATTAGCCAAATATTTGTAAATATTTAATGTCCACTCAAACATCCTCTGTGGCTTATTACTAGTGAGTACTTATGCCAACTCATCAAGTCCTTTGTCAGGAATTCTCATATGAACAGCTGAGTATTCTAAACATCAACAATATTTTTTTTAATGCAAAGTAATTCCTAAGTAAACTTGCACATCTTGTCAAAGATTGCGTAAAAGTAGTGATGGAGAATGACTTGAATCATATCAAAACTCTTCACAAATGAAGATTTAACCAAGCTATACCAGTTAACTGAAGAAGGGAATGAGCAAGAATGATGAAAGGCAAGTGTTTTCAAACAGAATGATTTGAATATCAAAGAATCAACAGTGGTCTTTAGGAGAATTTATAAAACTCTCAGATATTTTCTGGGGGGTAGGGATGCATAAGTTGTCCTCTCTAAGGTCACACGGCAAAAGGCAAAGGTGAAATACAGGAATTAGTAGTGGGTTATCAATTTGTCAGCAAAATTACATTCAAAGTCCATCATTAAAATTAGGATGAAACTTTGGCTTATACACAATAAACATGTTTTCTTTATTTTTCAACATATAATCCAAATTAAACATTTCTCATTAGTCACAATAAAAATTTTATTTCCATTTTCAATGGATTCTACTGGTGACTATACCAGGTAATAATTATTCTCAGGTAACGAAGGGTTTCTTTTATATCATTTACTTTTACCAGATAAATCAAAACCTCTTTGGGGTTATTTTTTGGTTTTGTTTGAGGGAAGGTAAGGCACAGACAATCAGAAGTTTAGCACGCCTACATGTTTTTTTTTAATACAGTTCATTGTAAGTCTCTCTTAGTTAACCAGGGCTTCTATTCATCAAAACATTATGTAAATTCAGGGTTGCTATAGAATAGTAAGAACTAATAACAACTTAGCTTAAATGTATATGTGCATTATGACTCAGACTTTGCTTAAATATATTGTATTTTTGTGGGGGCAAAAGTGTGTGTGTGTGTGTGTGTGTAAAGAAAGAAATTTAGATGTGTAGCATATTGATGGGGTATGAATAGAAGGAGAGGAAAATATTAAGTATGAGGATTTTCATAGGGCTCAGAAATACATTTCTTTTTCTATTTCATCAGTTTACTTTTATTGCTGTCATCTGTCCTAGAGTAAAATAAATGCCCTAAATTAAATAAACATGACCAAACAGATTATTTTCCAGATTATATATATTTCATATTTGACACTTTTAATTTGGGGGACATTACTAATCTTCACAGGCTATAAACATAAGCTTTTGTTCATTTATCAGTTTATCTGTTTTCTTAAAAGAACCAATAACCAAAGTACTGGTATAACATGAAGCTATTTTAGCCCAGTTAGGGGGCTCTCACATAAAAGCTCAACTGCCTTGATCGTCTGGAGAAAAGAGATTCTCTCGTCTCTGAGACAAGGTATCTCTGTTTTCTGAAACAAGTTTCTGAAAATCAGCATTTTACAGACATGCTTCATTTTTCTCTAGTTTCAACAGCAGGCAGTAGCAATTTAAGAAAATGTAAGTAGACCTGGAATTTCTGACTTTCTTCCAATTTAGCAAATTCTTATTGCTGATTTCAGTAAACCTGAACTTTTTGTATGTCCCTGGCAAAACAGCTTTCTAAAAATTTTGTTGGAAAAACGTAATCAGAACTTCCTTATAAGCAAGATAAACAAGGACACTGAGTTTAATAGGCACTGGTTAAACCCAATTTGACTGTCATATGCAAGTCTCAGAAGTTTAAGGGAAACTGTACAGTACAGAAGTGTTTTTTTCATCTGACTAAATAGACAAGTAAAGGATTAATAGCCAGAGGAGAATGACTGAGAAACTTCATTTGTGCTTAAGTTTTGGGATTTATGTTACTTCCAAAATTGGCCTAGTTTTAAAATTATTTGAGGGGATGTCAAATGAAAAATACCTGTAGTATATGTACCTTGCTGAATTACATTGGCAGTTGACCAAATGTAGAAATTTTAAGGACCAGGTGGTTATGACAGATAAAAAAAAAAAATGGAATTTCTTGTTCGCAGTGCCAAAGGAAATAGATTTTCTGGAAGCAGAATCTTATATTCCATAACAATATTTCACTTGCAACAGAAGATAAGTTTATTAGTGACAAAGGTAAATTTTAATTATGAAACAAGGCATCTGAACTGTTAAGTTGAAATAAATCTCCTAAATTTTGTAAAGTTTTAAAAATATAATTAATTCCTCTGGAGCAAATGTAGCACAAAGATTTTTGGAGAAAAGAGCTTAATATAGTAAACAATATAGTAAACAACTCTTGCTTTGATATGAGACAAAACTTTTTTCTACAAGTAATAGTTAGAATATTTATGGAAACAATTCCTTGGATCTCTACAACCACCCAGAAAAAAATATCAGGAAGGAAAACTTGATGCCCAAATTGTTCAGGTTCTATAAGTTTATCTTTTGGGACAAAGAGACTTCTGAAAGAATTTTTTTTTTAGTAAATTAAAAGGTAATGACCACAATTGTTACCATTAAATCTGAGATGATGCTGGAAATTTGAACACATTGTCTTCCTCACACCTGTCACATGGAGAAAAGGTATTCCTTTCCTACCTTTTTTTTTCACAAACCACTGAATAACAGAAAGAGCCCACAATCCCCATTTCAGGGTGGGCAGTAAAGTACGTACATAAGAAGCACCCCATGAATATCCCATTGGCAGCTTCCTGTCATTTTTTCTTTACCATTCTGCATGTGAGATTAGAATTGAGGCCACTTTATAAAGAGACTCAAGGATGGGGGGAGAGAGGGCATGAGCAGTGGGTGAGGAACAAAAGACCAATGGAGAGGGAAACAGTTTTCTTCTGCTAAAAAAAGCAGCTGCTAAGATTTTGTGATGCTATAGCCCCCATTGCTTGTCTAGGGGAAGAGAGAATCTGTTTCAAAAAGAAATCAACAAAATCAAATGCAAACTATTCCTAAACACTAGTCCCTTCTCTCAAGTTTGAACCAGAGCGCAATTGAGCATTTTCCTGAGTCTGTAGGGTAATTTGTGTTTGTTTGTCTTTTCATAAGAATCAAGAAACAGAAATCTGCTACTCCCGGCAACTTCCCCATGAGGTAATGGAAGGCTGCCCAGTTTGCTGTGGGACATTATCCAGCTTTTTCATCTGTGAATTTTCCCTCCATCCAGTCTCCCTTCTCCCCCGTCCTGCTCTCTCTCCCCTCTCCCTCCCTCCCCCCTCCTCCTTCTGTGAAGATAAAATGATCTAGCATTCAAATCCTCAGTAAACAAAGATCATTTTTTCTTGGTTCAATAAAGAGGAAGGAGGCAATTTGTTCCCTACCCCTCCTCCTTAGAGTGTCTTCTAGAAAACACAAGAGATTCAACCTTTTGATTTTCAGTGCAAGATCTAGGACCTTCTGACTACTGTAACTGTAAACCCATGTCTCTGAAATTAACCTTGAAGTCTCTCATAAGATATGCAGGAGATAATTACAAATGAGTCTTCTTGTCTCTCAAGGAGATAAGTCTTAATTTTTTCTATTATACTGTATAAATTTGTGTGAAATTCTGTCCAGATTTTATACTCAATTTCATGCTAGCTTACATGCTTGTAAATCTGATAATGCTTACTCAGTATTAAACTGTGTTCTTTCATCTATATTGTTAAGGAGGTTGTTTTACTTCCCCAATCGTTCCTTCCTTTCCTCCCTCTTTTAGCATTCTTCTTTCTTTCCACAAATATGTACTAAGCAGATAACACTATAATAAGTAAAAAAGACTTCGAACATGGCAACCAAAACGAAAAGGTTAAAAACAAAACAGTCACATTTGTTTCAGTGTCTCTAACTTCTGCTTCAAGACTTTAAAGCACAAGTTTTGTTTTTCTTAGTAAATTAGGTGTTATTTTAATTAACTTTTAATTTTTTTATTGCGACCACCCATTTATTGTTTATCCAGAAAATGTACTTTTGCTGCATGCATTATTTTTAGTTCTGGTTGCAAGAATTCTGACAAAATACCTGTAATTCTGTTGTTCTTGCATGGCTCGTGGTGCATTCTCCAATATTAATAATGCATGAGGCTTGTAAACACCTGTGCTTGAAAGGGGACGGATTCAATTCTAAGAAGTTGAACATTTCACTGCCATCAATCAACTAAGTCTAAGTGCTTCCCTTGAGTGCAAGCTTTCTTACTCTTCTAACTTTTTTCTTTTTAAATCATAACCAAAGCTAAGTTTTTGAAAGCAGGATATCTGGAGTTAAGATTGCAGAGGAGTAGGAGGACGTGGAATTCATCTCTCTCCACGAATGCATAGGAATACATCTACAGATGCAACAGTTCTCACTGAACACCGGCTGAACACTAGCAGAAGATCTTGGACACCAGAAAGGACTCTAAAGATCCCTGCATAACTGGGTAGGATGGAAAAAAACAAAGGGAGAAGGAAGAAGAGAGGAAGTGGGATGGGACCTGCACCCTGGGAGGGGGGAGCTGAAGCAAAGGAGAGATTCCTGAATTCAGGGAAACCCCTCTCTGACGAGGAAGTCGATTGGGACAGAAGGGAAGCATTTGAGGCTGTCAGAAGAGGGTGAAGTGGCCGATCTGTGGTAGATGGGACAGAGCGAAAAATACACAGACGTTCTGTACCGTGCACTACGTGCCCTGGACTGGGCCGTGTGTTCACAGGTGTGCAAGGGGGCTGGGAGCTGGAGCGTGAGGACTGGAGAACAGGCCCAGAGTGAGAACTGCTGCTGGCTGTGGGGAAACTGACTGAGGGGACATGAGGGAGAAATCTGCAGCAGAGAATGCTACAGAGGAAGACTGGACTGCCATGGAAGCAGGGCGTTACTGCTAAGTCACATGCAAGGGGAGGAGCCACTGTTGTAACCTCTCTCTCCCAACATGCCACCACCTGCCTATGGACAATAAAAGCAGCTCTCTCAGGGCTGGCTCTCGTGTGCCAGCCACAAGCAATAGAAAAAGCCCCCTCAGGGCTGGCCCTCACACGCCTGCTGCCAGGTGCCAGAAAAGGCCCTCACTAGGGCCATATCTCTTGTGCCCTTAGCCGCCAGCTTCCCTTCAGATTTGGCACCACAGGGGCTATCGTGATCCAAGCAGTCGTACCACCTCTGTGCCTGGTCTTCACTGTGGCACACCCAAGAGCTCCAAGGCAACCTCAGTACCAGACTCCTGTGGGTGGACCACACACAGAGGTGGGGATAAAACCAAAGCTGAATCCCAGGGAAAGGGCAACTAAGGAAGAGGATCAAAAATCTTTCCATCATCTGTACAAGCTGCAGATTAAATCCCCATGATCAGCTAAGTAGATCCTGCATCTATGGAATATCTGAGTAGACAATGAGTGTTCCCACAAATGAAAACGGTCTAGTTCTGGCAGCTGTGGACTTTGGGGGCATCACACGCAGGAACTGGACCAGATCAGAGTCTGCGTGGTCACCACAGGACTCACAGAGGTCCAAAGACAAGCCCAGAGGCAGAGGAGAGCCTCCTGGGGAGGCAGAGGTGGGCTGTGACTCACGGCATGTACAAGGACACCTACAGCTGAGACCCCAGGGAAACATAATTATTACTAATATTTTTATTATATTTTGATTCATTCTGTTGTTGGTTCTGGCTTTTTTTGTTTTTAGTATTTTTTATTTAGTCTCTTGGGATCCTCAATGTTTTATAACATATTTTTTATATATTTCTATTTTTACTTTGCTTTTCTGTTGTTCTGTGTTCTTTTCCCTTATTTTTCTTTAATACATTATTTTTTTTGTATTTCAATTTCTACTTTGCTCTTCTGTTGTCCTATGTTTTTCCTTTTATTATTATTTCTTAATCATTTTTATCAGTTTTTACTGTTTCCTTTCCTTACTCTTCAGCTGGCACCCTGCTTTGGTTTTGTTTTTAGGTTTTGTGTTTTTGTTAGTTTTGATTCTAATTGTTTGATTTTGTTTTTGGGCCCTTCTGTTTGTCTGATTGCTCTCTTGCTTTTTGTTTTATTTGGTTCTGTTCTTGTTTCTTTTGTGTGTGTGTGTGTGTTTCCTTGTTTCTGTTTTTGTTTGATTTTACATTTTACCATTTCTCTGGGGTTTTGTCTTTTTTTAATATACTTTCTATATTTCTATTTCTACATTGTTTTTCTGTCTTTTCTCTTTTTCTTTTTTTATTATCATTTTTGTCAATTCGTTTGGTGTCTTTGCTTCATTCTTCAATTGGCATTCTGCTTTGGTTTTGTGTTTTGGTTTTGTGTTTTTGTCAGTTTTCTGTTTAATTGCTTGATTCTTGGGTTCTTTTGTTTGTTTGGTTGTTTTCTTGCTTTTTGTTTTATTTGGTTCTGTTTTTGTTTCTTTTGTGTGTGTGCATGTTTCCATGTTTTTGTCTGATTTTACTTTTTACCATTTATCTGGGGTTTTGTTAGTCTTTTTTTTTTTTTTTTTTTAATCCCTTTATTACCAGGATGAGTGACTTGCAGCATCTTGGTTCCTTGACTGGAAGTTGGGCCTGAGGCTGGGAGCACCAAGTCCAGGATGCTGGATCACTAGAGAATTCCTGGCCACAGGGAAGATTAATCACTAAGAGCTCTCACAGAGGTCTCTATCTGAATCCAAGACCCAGCTCCACCCAACTGCCAGCAGCTCTCAGTACTGGATGCCTCACACCAAACAACAAACAAGACAGGGACACAAACCCACCCACAGACACCCCAAAACATACCACCTGACATGGCCCTGTTCATCAGAGGGAAAAGACTCAGCTCCACCCACCAGAACTCAGGCACCAGTCCCTCTCATCAGGAAGCCTATGCAAGCCACTGGACCAACCTCACCACTGGGGGCAGAGAACAGAAGCAAAAGGAACTACAACGCTGCAGGCTAGGGAAAGGAGATCTCAAATACTGTAAATTAGACAAAGTGAGAAGACAGAGATATATCGTGCAGGCAAAGGAGCAAGATAAAAACCCACAAGACCAAATAAATGAAGAGGAAATAGGCAAATTACCTGAAAAAGAATTCAGAATAATGACAGTAAAGATGATCCAAAATCTTAGAAATAGAATAGAGAAAATACAAGAAACATTTAATAAGGACCTAGAAGAACTAAAGAGCAAACAAACAGTAATGAACAACACAATAACTGAAAATAAAAATACTCTAAAAGGAATCAATAGCAGAATAACTAAGGCAGAAAAATGGATAAGTGAGCTGGAAGAGAGAATGGTGGAAATAACTTCCCCAGAGCAGAATAAAGAAAAAAGAATGAGAAGAATGGAGGACAGTCTCAGAGACCCCTGGAGCAACATTAAGCACAACAACATTTGAATCACAGGCATCCCAGAAGAAGAAGAAATAAAGAAAGAGTCCGAGAAAATATTTGAAGAGATTATAGTCAAAAACGTCACCAACATGGGAAAGGAAATAGTCAATCAAGTCCAGGAATATCAGCTGATCTTTCAGCAGAAACTCTACAGGCCAGAAGAGAGTGGCAAGATATATTTAAAGTGATGAAAGGGAAAAATCTACAACCAAGATTACTCTACCCAGCAAGGATCTCATTCAGATTCAATGGAGAAATCAAAAGCTTTACAGAGAAGTGAAAGTTAAGAGAATTCAGCACCACCAAACCAGCTTTACAATAAATGTTAAAGGAGCTTCTCTAGTCAGGAAATACAAGACAAGGAAAAGACTTACAAAAACAAAACAATTAGGAAAATGGTAATAGGAACATACATATCAATAATTACCTTAAATGTAAATGGATTAAATGCCCCAACCAAAAGACACAGATTGGCTGAATGGATACAAAAACAAGACCCAGATATACGCTGTCTGCAAGAGACCCACTTCGGACCTAGGGACACATACAGACTGAAAGTGATGGGATGGAAAAAGATATTCCATGCAAATGGAAATCAAAAGAAAGCTGGAATAGCAATTCTCATATACTTTAAAATAAAGACCTTTTTGACCCACCTCCTAGAGTAATGGAAATAAAAACAAAAATAAACAAATGGGACCTAATGAAACAAAAGCTTTTGCACAGAAAAGGAAACCATAAACCAGATGAAAAGACAACCCTCAGAATCGGAGAAAAAATTTGCAAACAAAGCAAATGACAAAGGATTAATCTCCAAAATATATAAACAGCTCATACAACTCAATATCAAGAAAACAAACAACCCAATCCAAAAATGGAAAGAAGACTGAAATAGACATTTTTCCAAGGAAGACATACAGATGGCCAAGAGGCACATGAAAAGATGCTCAACATTACTAATCATTAGCGAAATGTAAATCAAAACCACAATGAGGTGTCACCTCACATGGGTCAGGATGGCCATCATGAAAAAATCTACAAACAATAAATGCTGGAGAGGGTGTAGAGAAAAGGGAATCCTTCTGCACTGCTGCTGGTAATGTAAATTGATACAGGCACTATGATGACCAGTATGGAGGTTCCTTAAAAAACTAAAAATAGAACTACCATATAACCCAGCAATCCCACTACTGGGCATATACCCTGAGAAAACCATAACTCAAGAAGAGTCATGTACCACAATGTTCATTGCAGCACTATTTGCAATAGCCAGGACATGGAAGCAACCTAAGTGTCCAGAAGCAACCTAAGTGTCCATCGACAGATGAATGGATAAAGAAGATGTGGCACATATATACTATGGAATATTACTCAGCCAAAAAAAGGAATGAAACTGAGTTATTTGTAATGAGTTAGATGGACCTAGAGTCTGTCATACAGAATGAGGTAAGTCCGAAAGAGAAAAACGAATACCGTATGCTTATGAATATATATGGAATCTAAATAAACGGTACTGATGAACCTAGTGGCATGGCAGGAATAAAGATGCAGACTTAGAGAATGGACTTGAGGACACAGTGGGGGAAGGGGGAGCTGGGACGAAGTGAGAGAGTAGCATTGACATATATACACTACAAAATGTAAAATGGATGGCTAGTGGGAAGCTACTGCATAGCACAGGGAGATCAGCTCGATGCTCTGTAATGACCTAGAGGGGTGGGATAGGGAGGCTCAAGAGGGAGGGGATATGGGGATATATGTATACCTATAGCTGATTCACTTTTTTGTACAGCAGAAACTAACACAACAATGTAAATCAATTATACTCCAATAAATATTTAAAAAAAAAAATTTAAAAATTAAAAAAAGGTACAGACTATTATGCATAAAATAAACTATAAGGATATATTGTACAACACAGGGAATACAGCCAATCTTTTATAACTATAAATGGAATATAACATTTAAAGATTGTTAATCACTATACTGTACACCTGTAACTTACATCAATTATACTTCAATAAATATATTTCTGTTATCCTGTTTTTATTTATTTATTTATTAAATCAGTGATTTACTTTAAGTGTTTATAGCTTATTACAAATATTAGAATATTTATTTTATTCTAGTCATGTTTGAAGTTAACTAATTCACTTTACTATATATATGATATATATATATATCATATATATTGACCAAAATGGTCTTAACTTTCCCTTCGGATTGACTAAATTTTACATAGATTTTTTTCCCGAATATCAGCCCCGACCTCAATTTTTTAGAGCATTTACTTTAGTAAACTTTCAACTATAAATCCTTTCTCTGCTCTTTGAGATGTAAATCTTCTCCTAGCCTCTTACCAGTTTTTAAGCCCAGGACTGTCTCTCTCAAGGACCTGAGAACCATCCCTTTAAAATGTAATCCTCAAGGAAGATAGGCACCTTGCCTTAAGTCTCTGTGAGGGGGTAGAAGCTTAACTTTGATAAGTGCCAATTAGCAAACACAGATGACCTAATCACATTGACCAACTTCCCTGATAAAGTTTTCCACTACTTTTTCACTAGCTCACGCCAGGGTTGAAAAACTCTTCTGCATTTGTTTCAGTGGAGTCGATATATGTATGATAAATATAATTTTATATACATAAACGGACTTGCTATAAAATTTACATATTTATACATATTCCTTTATATATATTTATACATATACATATTTATACATATATTTTATATACATACTTCATATGTATTTATACACATACACACACACACACACACTAACATAACACACATAGAGCAAATCTAGAGGCTCCGTGGTTTGGCGTCGAGTTACCCAGGAGTCCTTTCTGTCACCTGTGAGCAAAGAGAAGCTGCTCCTATTTGGAGAAAGGTGAAAGTCCAAAAACAAACAAAAAGAAGAGACAATAACTGCTAATTGATTATCTGACTTTCACTTTTCACCATAGCAAAATCCACAGGAATAAACACGCTTCTGTCTCAGTCTCCTCTCCCTCCTATGAGCCCCTGACTTCCCCAGACTCTCACAGGCTGATTTGATAGTGATGCTGCCTGAAGGCTCAGCCCTTTCGTAGCTCCTGGGCATATTCTTGCTGGTTTATATTTAGATCAGGATTTTCAGTCCCCCCAGATTAACTGATATTATTGTCAATAAGTCCACTATCCATTGTTCTAGGAATAAGCACTGAGGGCTTGTGTGGTCTTCGTACTTTAATATTTCCTATCTCCCTCATTACATGTTGAAGTATTCTGGAGAAACCTGATTTCCGTCTTGGTTTCCCTCCTAGTATCCTTATTCCCTGCTGAGACTAGAGCTGTGCACAGAACTGTAAACCTAGCAACTGCATTACTGGGGACCCATTGTGAATAGACTCCTTATCTACATCATAACACAATGTGTGACAAAGAATTGTCTTTCTTTGAATTTTTCTTGTATCTACCTCTGTTCTGTCACTCCAACCTTACACTCCATACTCAAACTTGCTTCATTAGAATTCACAATGACTTGCTGATATAGTTAACTGGGAAAAAAAGAAAAAGAACAATAAAAAGTCTCTCTGAAGTTGGGTTATTACATAGCCATTTTTCTGCCCTACACATCTCTCAAACATGCTGCTGGTAATACAGCTTGATTGAGGTATAACACAAACATATAAAGAATACAAATAGATACTGAGGAAAATACATCCTTCTTATTGTAAGCCTACTAATTTGTGGGTATTACATATACATTGTTTAATGTACAATAACGGCCATCCAACTCTGGTGCCATTATCCGCATTTTACATGTTGGTAATCTGAGTTTGAGATTCATATGAAAATCAGTTGGGTTAAGAGACCGCAGTCAGTAAATGCAGGAGCTGAAATTCAGATATAAGGCTAGTTTGGGCACAGATATTAATCTCTTTCTGTTGTGTCAAGAGACTCAGATGTTCATTGCTAAGAATTAGCACAGTCTTGCCAGAAGGAAAAATCCAACCCCCAAAGTGGCAGATATAATAAAAAAGGCAACGCACTAGGAATCAGAATGCCTTGCAAATTAGTTGTGTGACACTGAACAAATCATCTAGCTATTTGGAATAGCAATTTCCTTATCAACTGAATAAGGAATTAGGAAAGTTGGTGATCTTACAGAACGGTTATAAATTAAAAATTATATGGTTCTTTCTGAATGCTAATTGCAATCTAAGACATTTCTTGGAAATATGCATCAAAAAAAAGTTTATTGCCATTTCCTCTGGCAACTTCTGGAGATACATAATCCAGTGTTGTATAGAATAAAGTTAGAAAACTTGAGAAAAGAATAATATCTTTCCATGTGACCTTAAAAAAAATGCTTCTAAGTCCTCAGGCCTTTCTCCATTCATCCATGTAGCAGAGATAAAAATAAGAAATGTTGTTCACCTCAAGTTTGGTGTCAGAGAGGCTGCCTCTCTCTTCTTCCTGCCACATGCTTTGAGTGCCCTGGCATGAATTTGAGAAGTGGCTTTTCTTGCTCTCCAGCCAAATTGCTGTATACTGGAGGGAGAAAAATCCAAAAATCCGAATATCTAGCTCACAATTGCCTTCCATCTGCCCACCTAATAGTTTTCAAGTTGAAAAAGTTTTCATGCCCACATTCTCCAGGGCTATGAGAAGCCATTAAAAATGACAAAGATTGGGCTTCCCTGGTGGCGCAGTGGTTGAGAGTCCGCCTGCCGATGCAGGGGACGTGGGTTCGTGCCCCGGTCTGGGAGGATCCCACATGCCGTGGCGCGGCTGGGCCCGTGAGCCATGGCCGCTGAGCCTGCGCGTCCGGAGCCAGTGCTCAGCAACGGGAGAGGCCGCAACAGTGAGAGGCCCACGTACCACAAAAAAAAAAAAGACAAGGATTGCTGGAAATGGAGGAAATATATAGGATCAATGTAAGTTTGGCAGGCACAGCAAAACTACTTTCGCTTACACGTATTAGGAAACCTGTTTGCAAAGCTGATCTGTTATGGAGAGCAGAAGTTCAAATGAAGTCAGCCAACATTGGTAGGCTACCATGCTCATTCAGTTATGCCAGTGATAATGTCAGAACTGTTCATCTGCTGTCCAATTCCAATTCAACTAATGCTTACTAAACACCAGTGAAGTACACAAGAATTTTGTAGACGCCAGTAGGACTTACACAAAAAAAGCAAATTCAAATTTCCTCTTTATTATGATTTATTAGCATTATCCCCAAATAAACTTGCACAATTCTTTGCCTCCATTACAAAATCGAGAGACTCATCCTTTTAACTTACTAATCACTGACTTCATCTCTACGTATAAACTTAAATATTAACATGGTTATAATAATCCTACAACTTTCTACAAATCAGTCAAAAGCATCCTAAATGAGAGAGAAGAGCTCTCTAAATATCACAAGCAGTTTTTCTTCTATTTCAAATATATATGTATTTATGCAAGCAACAGAGAAAGACAGAATGCAAAATAAAGAGAGAGTACAAACATGTACAAACCAATTAAAATATAAGTCTGCAGCCTAGTGGTTTGAATGTTATGTGAAAATATACTCTTATCCTGGTACAAAAGAGATGGGACAGTAATCACAAATGTGATATTCTCATTAGACCAACTTATTTGGCCTTTGGCAAGGAGTAGATGATTTGTAAGGAAAATAATCTTTTCAATTGTAGGACTTAGGAGTAAGTCTTATTGCCAATAGTCTTTCAAACTTCAGTTAAGAATTTTAGCTGAACTTCTACAAATCTAAAGCCCATTCTATTAACATAACCTTTAGAATGGCCTTAAACTCTGGGTTTATAATTTCAGTGGAATCATACTTTTTACAAAATATATGTTATAGTTGCAATTTTTAAAAAATGACTGCAATTCAATCAAGGCAAATGATATTAAAAATAAACAGAAAAGTCTTTGCCAATCCTTAAATATAAAAGTGAACTCACATTAAAAAAATCTAGGGATGAAAAAACATTCTTAAGGAACTAATGAAATAGGAGTTTAAAATGATAATCTTTCTACCTTGCTTTTGGAAGAGGCCCCAAAGGCTGAGAACAACAGGGAAGATGCCAAGTACCCATATAGTCTACAGTGAGATGTCAGTTCACCAATGCTAGAGCATGAGAAATGTTTCTCAGATTCTACAAGGTCAGCCACCTCACCTAAAAAATTCTTTTGAAAATTTAAAGCTTAATAGTGACAGAGAGGATTTCCTTGGAAAGTCTTGTCAGTGAGCTAGCATTACCCCATTGGATGGGGGAGAGAATGCTTCCATCTACATTAATCCTAAGGAAGGGGGCTTCTCAAGGGCTCTCTATATATCTTTCATAATTTAGTTGATGCAGAGGACTGGTATTTGAAGCATACCTCAGGAATTTAAAATTAAGAGGCTATACCTACCAGGCTGAACAACAGAGTTTGGGGAGACAGAGTCAAAGAAGACCATAGTTTGGTGGTAGAATTTCAAATATATTAGTAATTGCATTAAATGCAAATGCAGTTGGTATTCCAGTAAAAAGACAAAGACCTTCAGACTGTATAAAAATGCTTTTTGATACATTAACAGCACAAAATTAGAGAAAAACTGAAACTAAAGGAATGAAGTAAGATATGCCATGCAAATATTAAAACATTAAACAGACACCAGGGGCAGGATCTATTTCTTCAGCAACTTTCCAATGGCTAATGTACACTATTACATGCCAAAATAAATCTGACTCTAAACCAGCTCAATATTTTTCCGAAAGAATATTCATCTAGATAAAATATAATAATATAAATATAGACAATCTTATTTTGCTACCCAGAGAAATAATCTTTTCCCAATATCCCCCCATGCATGATAGATGCAGAAGCAGTCTTACAAGCCAAAAACAATGACAATGAGGGAAACAATTCATCAGAGGAAACTCTCAAAGGGAGACTAGTATTTCTCCTTGGCCAGTAATATATTTATAGGAAGTTACACAGGGTGTGGATAAAGAGATGCAATATTTGACCTACTTTTGACAGCTTCCTAGTGTCAGTAGGTGAGTGTATGGGGAAACAGGTACTCCCAGATGCTGTTAGGAATACACGTGGCTTTGAAGATACTTGGCTATTTCAAACCCTTTTTGGTAGATGGATTGATTACTATTTACCAATGCCCAGTTTTTCTTTCCTGAGGGAAAATTATCCTTCCTTACCCCACTGAAGCCAGTAATAGTCATATGACTTGCTTTGGACAATGAAATATGAGCAGAAATGATTGTGTCACTTCTGGACTTTAAGATAAAACGTAAGCTGTAGTTGATTCTTGTCAACAATAGTTCTGTTCTATAAAGTCTCTATGATTAGTGAAGTAGCAAATCCTAAGTCATTGGTCCTAGAAGAAATACACAGATAGGTTTCTTTTCATCAAATGATCAATACAACTAATAATACATGTTTTACATATGTTTCTGATTAAAGACACATTATTGAATATATATTTCTTACAAATAATTAATTAAATGCAGTATTTCTTTACAGTAAAACAGTAGCTAAAAAGGTTTTTTTTGCTCCTGGATAACATGACCGTATATTTTTCAGCCTTGAAACAATACTATCTACTATTCTTTTTTTTTCTTTGGTTGTCCTCTCATGAATCCACAAATTTAACTATTTTTCATTGTTCCTATAGCTTTAGATGGTACTATATAGCTTGAATCTTAATACTATTAGATGTTACTTTAGCCCTTTCTGTAGCAGCCTCACATACAGATAGGCAAATCTCTTCCTTTTCCTGGATGTACTATATTGTTGATTCAGTAACACTGAACTCACAGCCAACAGCACTATAAGTCAGGCCTGAATAAAGTTTATCAAACACATTATTTTCTCCATAAGGCACATCACAGCCTTCTTATGCCTAGGACATTAGACAGCACTTCAGCACTATGCTTGGGGCCATTTTAAAAAGCAAAATCACTGAAAACAAAGCACAAAACATGAAAAAGTGGCACTAAATAGACCACAGTAAAAGTGACTTGTTTACAGTAGGAGAGCTGAAGCAAGAGGGTACCGCATCACCTTGTTTGATCTCAGCTGAAAACGTGCACGTTGGGCAACTTGAATTTTTTGCCATTCTGTGCATGCCTGTGAATGTCCACAAAAGCCCTTTGAGTATTGTTTTGGTGGTTGGTTAGAAATAAATTTTAGCAAGTAGGCAAATTTTCAAACACAGACTATAAATGGGGACCGACTCCACAGCTTAATGTTCCAGACACTGGCTACTTCATTACTCCAAGCATGTGTGGAGACCTCAACTGACTGTGTATGAACATGTAGCATTAGTCAATATTAAAATTTGTGTTTTATGTCTCTTAAACTTTGGGATTGCTGTTTACTGCAATGTAACCTAGACTACCCTGACTTAAACACTCCTTGACCTAGAAATTCCACTGCAAAATTATCTAACAAATATATTCACACATCTGAACTAAGACGTGTGAAGAAGGGTATAGAATATTTATAGGACACACAAGAAACCAGTAACTCTGATCACCTCTGATAATCAAGATTAGAAAACTGAAGTGACACTTTGTTCTCACTGAATATTTTTTAATTGTTTAAAATTGCATATACTGTTTTTTAATAAAAAGGCAAAAATAAATTTAAAAATTAAAGTAATAAAATTGAAATAATGTATGTATTTTTAAAAAATTAGCCTTCAGGTTTTCTCTTAAAATTAGGGAAACATACGTCATGCTAGACTGAAAATTTCTAGGAGGCTTAGAAATTGTTATCTTTGTCAATGGATTATTTTATTATTAGGGGCCAATTATTTCATTACTTATGCAAAAGATGGATTTGAACTATTTTCATTCATTTTTAATCACTCCAAATTATTACTCATTTCTAGGGGCTAGCAGTTTTCTTTTCTTTTTTGGAACCAAAAGCAGCATTAGGGAAAGATGGTAGCAGAAGAGTTGAGATGCCATCACAGCCCTGCTTCCTGGAGTCAGGACATTGATTGTAAGCCTAGTTTGCTGTCACTGGGCACCAACTCTGTGCAGCTTGCCTGTCTGGAAAGTCACTGGGACATCACTAAAAAGTATGAGAGAGAGGAAATTATTTTCTTCCAGAAACAGTGACTCATAATCTTTTGATAAATGTGAAAATGCTACCTCTTTGTAAAAATATCCTTCAGAATAAAAATGCATCTCATCTGTAAATTTTTCCTCACAAATTTTACAATTATTCATTAAATTAATTGAAAATTTAAGGTGACAACAGTATTCCAGAAAACATTTTGAAAGTAAAAATACCCATAATTTTCTACCCTCACACTCATTCAACAAATTTTTCTATCAAAAACATTACCTTTATTATAATCTTTCTGTCTTGTCTACAAGTATCCATAGATTTACTGCATACAATTTGAGTCCACATATTTTTCTACATTGCATTTTAGTCCAACTTGATTCAAAAAAAAGTTGTCCATTTATTGAACAATTTTCTTTACAGTTTACTTTGATAATATTCCTATATCAGTGAGTCAATGCCACATTGTTCAAATAAGTTCTCTCAAAATCAAATTTATGTATATTTATATAAGAAGAATAGTTGTATAAAAACAATTTATGTATACTTGTATAAGGAGACTATTTAGAAAATAGCATACTTTCAGGTAAATATACTTTTATAGAGAAATATTATGCACTGTATGCATATTTTATGTGTGAAGAGAATGATTATGTAAATAAATATGTATAGGTGTGTGTGTATATACACATATATATACGATATATACACACATAGTTAATATATATGGTGACAATAGTCAATGAAAGAATATGCAAAATGATTTCTTTTTAAATGTGTAAGAAAAAAAATCCACTCAGCACTATAGTTAAGAAAGTCTAAGGAAATAACTCCTATGTTTACATATATAAATTGATTTGACAACTCAATTTGAATTTGGTTGTTTGGCACATTGTAAAATTATTTTTGAACTGCTATCAACAATTATGCCCAGTGACACTGGGCTATTTTGGCACACAAACCAAACTTGATGACAGTGATATAACTCAATCAAGGGATAAAACTGACCTTGTGTTTTACTATGAGCATAAAATCATCATTTTTCATTTAAATCATCACTACGTACATAGAAAATGCCAGTCTGATACCTTACTCTAACCATAAAATTATCTATTATTTTCAGATTGTTTTCCATACATCCTATTAAGTTACAAAGGTTTGTTCCTAATACTCAGTACAAGAGGAAGAAGGAAACAGAAGACTAATAAACAGGAGATGTAGTTCCAATTTGTTTAAATATATACAGTGCTCAAAAACTAATCAAAAACTAATCCTCATAAGGCATTAGAGGAAGCAGGAGATTTAATCCCTATTTGACTTTGTATTAGGTAAACTGCCTTCAGTTGAAAGAAATGAAAAAAAGGGCATTTAGTGGCTCAGGTAACCGAAAAATTAAAGTAGTCACCCAGTAATGTTAATAAGCTTCCGATTTCATTCTGACTCTCCATTCTTTTCCACAATATGAATTTTATCTAAACCTGAACATCCTTGTGTTCTCAGGTTAGATACCAGTTTCAACCAGAGTTACATGTCTCTTTATACATAATAAAGGAGGGCAGAAATAGGTTCTCTTCCTGCAACCACCACATAAAATCTTGGACTTTCTTGAGTCAACCAGTTAGTTCCCTCGTCAACCTCTGAATGTGAGGATCAGGGGAATGTGACCCTCTGATTTGGTTAGGTGTTTGTATGGAGTTAATCCCACCCATGTCACACGGTTGGAAAATCTTTAGATCTGATAGAAAAAGAGAAGAGGTAGGAGGAGGAGACAAGATGGAAGAGTAGAAAGACTTGAGCTCATCTCCTCTCACGAAAATATCAAAATCACAACTGACTGCTGAACAACCAGTGACAAAAAAAGGACTGGAACCTACCAAAACAGATATTCTACTTCCAAAGACAAAGAAGCCACAATGAGATGGTAGGAGGGGCACATTCATGATACAATCAAATCCCATACCTACCAGGTGGGTGACCCACAAACTGGAAAATAATTATGTCACAGAATGAAAAAGAAAGAAAACAATAGAAAAGCTCAATGAAACTGAAACTGGTCATTTGAAAATCTAAACAAAATTGATAAACCTTTAGCCAGATTCATCAAAAAAAGGGAGGGGCTCAAATCAATAAAATTAGAAATGTAAAAGAAGTTACAATGGACAGCACAGAAATACAAAGGATCACAAAAGACTACTATAAGCAACTATATGCCAATAAAATGGACAACCTAGAAGAAATGGACAAATTTCTAGAAATGTACAATCTTCAAAGACTGAACCAGGAAGAAACCGAAAATATGAACAGACCAATCATGAACACTGAAATTGAAACTGATAAAAAAACTTCCAACAAACAAAAGTCCAGGACAATATGGCTTCACAGGCAAATTCTATCAAACATTTCAAGAAGAGTTAACACCTATCCTTCTCAAACCATGCCAAAAAACTGCAGAGGAAGAAACACTCCCAAACTCATTCTCTGAGGCCACCATCACCCTGATACCAAAACCAGACAAAGATACCACAAAAAAAAATACAGGCCAATATCACTGACGAACAGACACAAAAATTCTCAACAAACTAAATCCAACAATATATTAAAAGGATTACACACCATGATCAAGTGAGATTTATCCCAGGGATGCAAGAATTTTTCAACATCCACAAATCAATCAGTGTGATACACCACATTAACAAACTGAAGAGTAAAAACCATATGATTATCTCAATAGATGCAGAAAAAGCTTTTGATAAAATTCAACACTTATTTATGATAAAAACTCTCCAGGAAGTGGGCAGAGAGGGAACTTGTCTCAACATAATAAAGGCCGTATATAACAAACCCACAGCTAACATGATATTCAACAGTGAAAAGCTGAAAGCATTTCCTCTAAGATCAGGAACAAGACAAGGATGTCCAGTCTCACCACTTTTATTCAACACAGGTTTGGAAGTCCTAGCTACTGCAATCAGAGAAAATAAATAAATAAAACTATCCAAATTGGAAAAGAAAATGTAAAACTGTCACTGTTTGCAGATGACATGATACCATATATAGAAAATCCTACAGATGCTACCAGAAAGCTACAAGAGCTATCAATGCATTTGGTAAAGTTGCAGGATACAAATTAATATGCAGAAATCTCTTGCATTTCTATACACTAACAACAAAAGCTCAGAAAGAGAAATTAAGGAAAAAATCCCATTTACCATCTCATCAAAAAGAATAAAATACTTAGGAATGAACCTACTTAAGGAGGCAAAAGGCCTGTACTCTGAAAATTATAAGATGTTAATGAAAGAAATTGAAGATGACACAAACAGATGGAAAGATATACCATGTTCTTGGATTAGAAGAATCAGTATTGTCAAAATGACTGTGCTACTCTAGGCAATATACAGATTCAATGCAATTCGTATTAAATTACCAATGGCATTTTTCATAGAATAAGAACAAAAAGTTTAAAATTTGTATGGAAACACAAAAGACCCCGAATAGCCAAAGCAATCCTGAGAAAGAAAAACGGAGCTGGAGGAATCAGGCTCCCTGACTTCAGACTATACTACAAAGCTATAGTTATCAAGACAGTATGGTACTGGCACAAAAACAGAAATATAGATCAATGGAACAGGATAGAAAGCCCAGAGATAAACCCACACACCTACGGTCAATTAATCTACGACAAAGGAGGCAAGGATATATGATAGAGAAAAGACAGCCTCTTTAATAAATGGTGCTGGGAAAACTGGAGAGCTACATGTAAAAGAATGAAATTAGAACACTCTCTAACACCATACACAAAAATAAACTCAAAATGGTTTAAAGACCTAAATGTAAGACTAGATATTGTAGTCTTAATATAAAGATATTATCTTTATTTTATCTTGTCACTAGTCTCTCTTCTCCACTAGATATTGTAAAACTCCTAGAGGAAAACATAGGCAGAACACCCTTTGACATAAATCTCATCAATACCTTTTTGGATCCACCTCCTAGAGTAATGAGAATAAAAAGAAAAATAAACAAGTGGGACCTAATTAAGCTTAAAAGCTTTTGCACAGCAAAGGAAACCATAAACAAAATAAAAAGACAGCCCACAGAATGGGAGAAAATATTTGCAAATGATGTGACCAACAAGGAATTAATCTCCAAAATTTATAAACAGCTCATGCAGATCAATATTAAAAAAACAAACAACCCAATCCAAAAATGGCTGGAAGACCTAAATAGACATTTCTCTAAAAAAGACATACAAATGGCCAAAAAGCTCATGAAAGTATGGTCAACACTGCTAATTATCAGAGAAATGCAAATCAAAACTACAATGAGGTATCACCTTCCACTGGTCAGAAAGGCCATCATCAAAAAGTCTACAAACAATAAATAGTAGAGAGGGTGTGGAATAAAGGGAACTCTCCTACACTGTTGGTGGGAATGTGAATTGGTACAACCACTATGGAGAACAGTATGGAGGTTCCTTATAAAACTAAAAATATAGCTACCATATGATCCAGAAATCTCGCTGCTGGGCATATATCCAGAGAAAACCATACTTCGAAAAGATACATTCACCACAATATTCACTGCAGCACTATTTACAATAGCCAAGACATGGAAGCAACCTAAATGTCCATCAACAGGAATGGATAAAGAAGATGTGGCACATGTATGCAATGGAATATTACTCAGACATAAAAAAGAATGAACTAGTGCCATTTGAGTCAACATGGATGGACCTAGAGATTGTCAGAATGAGTGAAGTAAGTCAGACAAAGACATATATCATATGATATCACTTATATGTGGAATCTAAAAAAATGGCACAAATGAATTTTTTTAGGAAACAGAAACAGACTCACAGACTTAGAAAACAAAATTATGGTTACCAAAGGGGAAAGATGAGGGGGAGGGATAAATTAGGAGGTTTGGATTAACATATACACACTACTATATATAAAATAGATAATCAACAATGACCTACTGTATAGCACAGGAAACTCTACTCAGTACTCTGTAATAACCTATATGGGAAAAGAATCTGAAACTAACACAACATTGTAAATCAACTATACTCCACTATAAAATAAAAATTAATATAAAACAAAGAGAAGGTATTTGATGCAGAAAGTTGGTTATACAGGAAACGGAACATTGAAAGAATATGAAGGGGAATGTCAAGGTAGCCCAGATGAATAACTGCAGGAAGCCACTTCCACCGCCAGGGCTGGGGAACAAAGGAAGAGGTGAGGTGAACTCTCATCACCATTGGGGCTCAGGGCGAGCCACCCCAACATATGTCTAAGTGGCATATTATTTCGAGTTAAAGTTACATAAGAAATGTCCTATGAAAGAAGGACACCCTGACGCTCCCCTCTGTCTCCCTAAAAGCCGGACTGAATCCCCCATGTGAAAGTTGCCCTCCCTGCATCTGGAGGTAGAAGGACACATTTACTGCCAGAACTGGGAATTCAGAGAGGTCTGTATAAACAAACCTTGTTACTTCTTTAATTTACTACCCCAAGAACAAATTGTTTAGGTTCTTCACTAACTTAGGCACCAAAAGCCCAAGTTTCTTTGTCCTGTCAATTCTTCAGAAATTATTTCTTTGTCTAAAAAGTATAAAAGTGCTTTGGCCACTTCTTACTTAGGTCCCATTTTTTAAGACCTCCATGTGTAAATTAAATCTGTTTTTTCCTCCCTTTAAAAAAAAAAATCAAACTTCCAACACCTACTCAATAATCAAGTTTTTATACTTAAAAATTAAATCTATTGTATACTGTGTGCTTAAGTTACAATGATGAATAAGATTATATTTGCACTTCAGGAACTCACATCACTTGTATTTATTCCTTCTACATTTCTACTGCTGCTAAACCAATCTTAGCTAGCTTATTGACTCTATTCTCCCTCATATCCAAGTTACCTTAACAGTGCTGCCAGGTTAATCTCACTAAAAAATACTTTGCATACATTATACTCCTTTTAAAAAAATCTGTGTTCATTCCACTTTTTCTACAGAATTATGTCTTTACCAGGTATTCAAGACAGTCAGCAATATGTTCTCCATCCTACTTTGAAGCTCTCTGTCCACTCCCCCGAACCCTCTGTTCTTTCCAAACTAGTCTACACACTACTCCTACACAAGCCATATATATCACTACTATTAAGCTTTAGTTCACACCATTTCCCTTGCCTGGGATGTATACTTCCTGCACTAAATGTATCAAAGTAGAAAAATACAATTTTAAGTATATTCAATATTGTCACACTTTAGAGGTACCTTTTAAGAAGAACATTAGTCACTTACTGAATAAAACTATCGATATATAACTATTAAGTATATATTCTATTTTTCCAGTGAGGTTGTACATACCTTAGCTTCCTGATTTTGAGGTACGTACAATCTCACTGGAGAAATAGAATATATACTTAAAAGTTAAGTAGATATATATATTTTTTAACAACCTCCTGCCTCTGTACACAGCATGTGGCAGTAGAACTTAAATACTTACTACAGAACTTTAAAAATTCACACAATAGATTATTTTCTCATAAATAAGATTCCTATATTTTAAATCTTATTTTTCTTTGTATAACTGAAACCTTTATACCTTTTATTGAGTTTGGCCTAGAGTTAATTATGTAACATTAATTTATTACTGTGAATTAGTATCCTAACCATAGTTTCATCATTATAGTCAGAATTGTAGAATTTTGAACTGTAAGGGGTTTGATAAACGCTCAGATAAAGAAAGAGGCCCAGAGTGTTTCTGAAGGCATATAGTTAAGAATTGAAGCATCTCATCTGGATCTCATTTCTTAGGCTTTGGCTACAACATCCAGAATATAAGGTGCCAACTACACCAACATACGTACATTGCAAGAAGTGAAATTAAGCAATATTAATCACTAACTTTCCTCATAACTAGTCTAAGACATATGTAACAACATGCCACCAATTCAAATTATGTAAGGATAATGCATATTTTTCTAAAATTTATATTGACGGTTAGATTTTTAGTGGTGATTTATTTGGACAGTGAGAAGCCTCTGGACTATTATATCCTCATCTCTTTTCTTTTTTTTAACCCTGTTATGAACAAATACTTTAGAAATTAATCTTAAAATAAGTGTTTAACAGACAAGAATTAGTTCCTAAATTTAGCCAAGCAATAGCTTTATATGGAATAATAGTAGCAAAAATAATAACAATAATATTAATTAGTAGAATGCTTATATGTGGCAACTTTTTCCAAGAGTTTTAAATGAATCGATTTATTAAAATCATATAAAATCCCTATAGGTGGACTCTGTTGTTAAATCCATTTCACAGATGAGAAATACAAAGATCTAAGGTTACTAAACTTGCTCGAGGGAACAAAGTATTTTCTAACTCCAAATGTCTGCGTCAGGAGACTTTTCTTTTATCTGCCATGCCATCTCTTAGAACTGCAGTCTTATTCCTGTGATAGCTTCTGGTTTATATCTCTGAAAATGGAGAACAGAGTAAACAGTATACCATTCTTTAGTCCTCAAATAATCAATGAGAAGTTGCTAATCTCTGGAGTTAATTGTCTTAAAAGATCTTTATAATAATGAGATAGCAAATTTGTAAAATTCATACAACCCCTATTTTGAACTATTTATTATTTCAGTAACATAAAATATGCTAGTACTTTTTCCTAAATGTTTAAATAATGGTATTTTTTCATCTGCCTCCTTCATTAGCTGTTCTTCTGTCACCAGTTAAATTGTAATTCCTCAGGTTTCACTTTTCTACTATGCCATGATCCATCAAGTTTGAAGATAGACGTTCAATCCACCAAACATTCTTTTCTTTGTAGTACTTAATCTGATAAATGGAAATGATACCAACACAATGAAAAAAAATTCCCAATAGGGAAATTGTTTCTGTCTGATATCAAAAGCTTTGATAGAAGTGATAGATTGTACAATTCATAGTGTGATTGACTATCCACCATCTTTTAGTTAAAAGAGAAAAGATGTAATAAATAGAATTGATATATCTAAGTCAAAGTGGCATCTTGATAGTCTCCAAAGCAGCCTTAATTTTTAAAACCTTGTTCATGATTTATGTTTTGAGAAAGTGGGAATTTCATTAAAAATAATTGAGTTCCATAGTGTTTCTGCATATACAGAAATTTGATGATTGTTATAAAGCTCTTATTGCGGGGTCTATTAGTATGCTAGACATAGGATTCCCGTAAGAATGCCTCAAATTATATTTGTCCATCAGCTGTCTACTGCCATTACACTGCATAATATTCAACCTTCTTTACAGCTCTGTCTACCTAAGGAGGTGCCCAGTAAGAGCTCAAAAAAGATGCAGCAGTAGAGACATTTTTTCTCTTCAATAATAATAATGACCAGCCTTTTTGAATACATATTATACAAGAAACTGGCTAAACACTTCTCATTTAATCATCATTCAATTCTCAAGCAGCCCTATAAGACAAGCGCTATTTTTATAGAGAAAACAGACACAAAGAAGTTACCCAACTAGGAAATATTAAAGCTCGAGTTCTAACCAAATTGTCTGAGTTTAGAGTCCATGTTTTATTAACCCAGTGATAGTGTCTATCTCTCCTTCCTCCTGGCCTACAGCTGCAGAAAGTGGACAAAACCAATCTGTGGTCATTCTTGAACTGGGTCACCATAGTATATCCATCTGCGTACTCAATATTGAGAGGTAAAAAGTAAAGACGTAAGAGTGGGAAACCACAGACCCAAGGACACTTGGAGATAAAAGAATTCTGTGGTGTGGGAAAAATAGAGACCAGACTGGTAGCAGGGAGCATCTCCTAAAATTACAGAGAGATGGTTCCAGACTTTCTGTCTTCCTCTCTGGCCACATCATCCTGATACATAAATGAAGAATTTTGATAATCTGGGCTTCTGAGTCTCAGTTTCATTGTGGGAGCCATAGAATACTTAACTCCTCAGTCCTCTCCTAAAATCTTCAAGGAGAAGACATCCCCATGGGTGTACTTCCATGACCTCATGGAGGCATCATCAATAAAGAAAAAAATTCCTCCCATTTGTAAAGGATAAAATCTTATTTTCTCAACAACTCTACCCAAAATTAAGATGCAGCACTCCAATGGGAAACTTCCTAAGCCATTCTCCAGCTTGACTCCGTCCTTCCTATTACCCAATGAGTCACTTTCTTTGGACCATTTTATCCCCTTATCAGTACCAAGGTAATTTATTGACATCATTCTTAGAGTAATCACCAAAGAACTGGTTAAAATGTTAAAATATTACCATGTACAAATTGATTATGCTAAAGCTGTTTCTCAAGAAGAGTGAATTTAAATAGGATTAAAATTGCTATCATGTTAGCCAAACACAAACAAGCAAAAAAAATTTTTGTTGGGTTTTTTTGTGACTATGGAAGTACATTATTGAAGAGCTACCAAACAAATGGTTTATTATCTATTTTGCAAAACCAAGTATAAATGAACCCAGAGGGCTGACATTTGACAGTGGTGGTGAAATGAAAAGCAAATACAAGAGAGCTCACATTAAGAATTTTGAAACAAAAGATCATATTTGCTTTCTTCCTTGTGTGGGGCATAAGTTCAGCTTTTTATTATGCAAGACCATTGGTTCAATTTTATAATGCAGAAAAATTGCTTGGCACAATTCACTAATTAAATTCACTATTTTTGTATCAAATATTTTAAAATATTTTATTTTAAAATACACTTAAAGCTGTACAAATTGTACTTGGTTGTCTGAAATGGGCTGATGTCCTAATGACCTTCCCACTCCTCTATACACAGCCCAGTGCTTTTGATACCCCATAAAAATACCATCTGCCTGTGGTCCTACAGCTCTGATGCCCCATAAAAATACCATCTGCCTGTGGTCCTACAGCTCCAGGGATTTTTCCAGCTCTGTCTGCCACCCTTGTTTACTCTCACTCTAGTCTAGTTTCCATAGTTCCCAACTGTTGCAGCTTATACAGAATATGTCACTCTGTGCTAATAGCACAGTTGGACTGTCTGCTGAGCTTTGTTTTCATCTTCCTCTGGCACGCCTCCAGGAGAGCCTTGCTTCATACGTTGCCCCTAGGAGGCAAGTCCCTTCCTACCCGCAAAGTTCCCTGGTCTGCATTCCCAAGCCTGTTTCACTGCTCCAAAAGACTGGAGGGAAATCGACAGTGATAAGAAAGTGTTGGTGCAAAAAATAATAATTTGCAATTTCCCAACTTCCTTAAGCAATTTAGAGAAAATAAAAGAAATAAGAATTCGACTGAAGACTCAGAAGCACGATTTTTATATCAATTTAAAAGAACATAAAATCTCTGACCAAGACATAAACTGTAGACTATGGCTATTCTCAAGATTAGATCATATGATTGACATGTTTGAAATATTCCTAGAAAATAATAAAGTACCATGTGCATTTAACTGCAGTATACACAAATTACTGTACATACTGACATAAATGTATTATACTAGCTTTTTAAGTGGTGTTTGGCCTGAAGCCCTTTTGTCACAAACTTCTTCAGGACCCCATGCATACAAAACAAGCTACAAAATGGAATCACTTAGAGTAGAGCTGTCCAATAGAAATATAATATGAGCCACATAGGTAATTTTAAACTTTCCAGTATCTATATTTAAAAAATAAAAATTCAGAGGTGAAGCTATTTTAAGAATAAAATTTTATTTGACCCAATATATTAAAAATATTGCCATGTCAATAAATAAACTATGTATAAATATAATAAAAATATAAAAATTATTGAGATAATATAAAATTATTGGAATAACTCATGTTCCTTTTTATAAATCTTTGAAATCTTAAACTTTACAGCACATCTGTTTGGACTAGTCACATTTCAAGTGCTCAATACATGTGGCTAGTGGCCAACATATTGACAGCACAGCCTTAGAGGAATGAATATTTGCCATCAATTTCCTATAAAAAGACTCTTTTCTGGGGGCTTCCCTGGTGGCGCAGTGGGTTAGAGTCTGCCTGCCGTTGCAGAGGACACGGGTTCGTGCCCCGGTCCGGGAGGATCCCACATGCCGTGGAGCGGCTGGGCCCGTGAGCCATGGCCGCTGAGCCTGCGCGTCCGGAGCCTGTGCTCCGCAACGGGAGAGGTCACAACAGTGAGAGGCCCGCGTACCGCAAAAAAAAAAAAAAAAAAGAATTATTTCTGTAATGAGAATACATTCTTGAAAGAAAATAAAATGCAAAGTTTATGCTTATTAATATCTCAAAATAATTGAAAAGATTTAATTCTCACCAAAAACAAGTCCCTTTTTATATACTCAGTTATCCAGTAATAAACATGCAATCACAAGCTATAGTTTTGAGTTCTTATTGCTGCCAGATAAAATTCTGAGACCTCTCATTCTAGGCATCCAGCTGGCTGGATATTCAGCATAAAGCTGTCCCAGTCTTCTCTATGGAAATAAGGCTCTGAGATGAGAGAAGACAGGTTAATGGAATAGAACATGCAGTGAAAAGAATATACAGCAACGAGGCATAAGAAATAGTGTATTTTCAATCCTATTTGCAATTTCAGGGATGACATAACATTTCCATAAATTCTTATTTCCTTAATTAACTTTTTACGCTCTCTTCTCTCATCTCTGAGACTCTACAAATTTAATGAGAATTGATCTCATCATAAGAATTTTTTAAGTAGAAAAACTCAACTTCTCAAAATGTAGTTTTAGAAAAACCTTTAAATCTATAGGAAAAAAAATCTAGCATTTTTAATTTAAAAAGCCCAATACCCAAAACGCCCTCCTGTAATTGATTAACCAACACCACAGGTATGTATTCATTCAACCTGCATCTTTTGCATAGACTTATATGCCATAGATTGTGCATGGAACAGAAATACAACAAAGAACATCCCTGCTCCTGCCTAGAAGTTCACATTCTATTGGAAGAGACAAGCTGTGTGCACTGTTTGTACTCATATTAGAAATGTGCAAGATGTTCTGAGAGAAGTATACGCAGGTCATTTGGAGAGGCATCAAGAAGACACCTAACCTCACTTAAGTGGGCCAGATAGTTCTGAAGGAGGTAATAGACAAGCTGAGTGCTGAAGGATAAGTGGAAGTGTTAAGGCCAAGTAAGGGAAAACAGGAATAAAACAAACAGTATTATGTGAAAGAATGAGGCTCAAATGAGGCAGTCTTTCACAGAGCTTTAAGACAGTTTGTCTAGTGAGTCTGTAAATATGAGGAAAAAATGGGGCAAGAAATAAGGCTGGGGAATTAAGTAAACAGAAGTCAAACTTTGAAGAGCCTAGTACAGCCATTCCGAGGATGAAGAGCCACTGAAGACATTTATGTAGAAAAGTGATATCACATTATGCATTATAAGTCATTCTGGCTGCTCTGTGGATATGACATGGCTGGGGAACAATATTGGACTGAGGAAAACTCATTGAGAGAATGGTACACCTTAATAATTGGTGACTATCTGGACATCCAGTGATTAGAAGGAAATAAAAGGAGAATGTGGTAATGATTCCCAGGTTTCTTGCTCTGGCAATAAATCATTAAGGCAGAGGATCATAATAATAAATGCTAAATCAAGCACTTACTCTGTACCAGGTATTGTACTTGTTTTTTGTTATTAAGCAATTTAATCTTTATAACAACTGTATGAAGCAAGTGCTGTAATTATCCCAACTTAACTGTTGCAGCAACAAAGACATGGAAAGTTAAATAATAATTAACATCACACACCTATACAGGTATTGGAGCCTAGGTTTCAAAACTCGCATCTGTCTCCAGTTATACTAATCTTGGCCAGTATACTGAAAACACGTTGGAAAAACAGGAATCATGTAAAGCCTACTTTCCAATATTTTGTTTTGATCCATGACGATTTCAAAGAATGTTATATTGTTGCCATAATTTCTATACCATTCCTGAGAAGAGAGACACACCCAAAGGTATTTATTTCAAGAAACTTTATTCTATTCAATTAGAACTCTCCTAGCAGCATTTGAATCATTGCTCAACTAGCCAGTATGATTCTCTTAGAACTTTTAGTGTGAAATTGATAAAACATTCCCATCCCTAAAGGACTTTATCATTAAAACACATGTTTATGGAAGGCATTTACATTTGGAGTTCTGCATAATTATGAGTGGGTTATTAAGGTGTCCATAGTCCCAGTTTGCCAAATACAGCGCTGGTTTATGCTCGTTATCAGCATATAAGTATGAATAATAGCCCCTTGTATAACTCTCAAAGATATTTTGGCTTAGAAAATAAATTAATTGGTAATTTTTGAGTTGGGTATGGACAAAGAAGAGAACATTCCAATAATCTTGATACTGTGCATGTATATGAATGTGTGTATGTGTGAGTGTGTGTGTGTGTGAGTGTGTATGTGTGTGTGTTCTGGAGAAGTATCTCTAATTACTGATCATGGGATTCCCTGTTTTACCCAGGGTTCCTATACTTCCAAACCACACCTCACCTACTTCCCCATTCCATCCTCCTCAGTCTATGTAACTACAAATGACTATAAAACCAAAAATGAAGACTACAAACCCTGTACTACAAAGCTTGAAAGCTATCAGACCAAGTGTGGAACTAAAAGATTCAGAGTGACATAGAGCAAATTTTCCCTCTTCCTGATTTGGAGACCAGATTTTAAAAATATTCCAAGGAAAGGTGAAATTGAGGAGGGAGAAATCACATATATAAGAAAGCAAGAGACAGAAACCAATGGCACTGACCATATCAAGGGCAGGAATCCAAGAAGAATCTATGCTGTGTTACTTCACACATAACTTTCTGGTATGATCAATTGCCAAGAGTAATGCATGGCTCATCAGTTGACTAGTTTGATGGGACTCTACTCAATCCATCCACATGCTCCATCAGACCCACCCTAGTGTGCTATCCAGGGACCCAAGACACTTGAACAATTTGGACTCCTAGAGGAAAGGTGATTAGGTATAGGAAAAATCTTTCCCTTAACTAAAGTGACATTAAAATGCTATAAAATATTTAACTTTGAGTTTCACTGAGATGGTTATTTTATTTCATTTCCAGGTATTTTTCAAGAAAAAATAAATTTACCTAATGCTTTCACTCCCTGTTTACTCCCACCTCTGAGTGGGACCAACATTCCATGACAATAGAGAGGAGAATAAGAATTTCCTGGATTACCATAAAACAAGACCAACTTACTTAGGACACTAGGGAGTGAGCCTCTATGTGTTTCCAGACCATGGTCCTACCAGAAAGGATGACACATTCATTTCTACTCAGTGTCAGCTGGGCACAATGAATGAATGATTCATTCATTTCACAAATATTGAGTGCCTCCTCTGTACAAAGCACTGATATAGACATTCAGAATGCATTAGTGAACAAAACTATGGCAGATTGTATTCTCCAAATATTGCTGCACCTGTATATTCCATCCAACATGTCTTCTTGCAATGTGATGTCCTCCATCAAGAGTGTAGAGTCTCTGACTTCAGTAGAAGGTATGCCGCTTATCTTTTGGGATTAGGTTATAAATGATGATATAACTTTTGACTGATTTTATCTCTCTGGAATATACACCTAAGGAATCCTGAGCCTATATCTGAGAGGTCTGACTACCCCCTAAGGCCACCATACCAGAGAGTTCATGTAGAGTAACCACTTAGAGATGCCTGAAAAACAACACCTCTCTCAGCCCTATGTCCAACTACATCCTTCACTGTCTAAACAAGACAAATTTCTTCCCCCTATACTGTCACTAGCTGCTCACTGATGATGCTGATGATGACAAGGGACACAGATGAGATAAGGCTCACAAGCAGCAGTAGGAGCACCAGCTTGAGAACCTCAAGAACCTCCAAGGAGCCATGTACACACAAGGCATCTGGACTGAGTGCTGGAGCCCCATCATCCTCCCTGACCTTAATCCTCATTAAAGATTTCACACACACACACACACACCTTCCCACATGAGGCATCAGATATGTGAGTGAGCTTTAGACGATTCCAGTCCCCAGACTGCAAGCTTGCCCAGCTGACACTGAGTGGAAAGAGTTGAGCTGTGCCCACCAAAACCTGTCAAATGGCACATTTGTGAGCAGAGTAAATATTCTTGGTTATCCACTAAACTTTAGGACCATTGGTTATGCACCACCAGACAACCAAAACAACAAGAGATAGGGAGGCCTGATGGGTAACATTTCATGATTTCTATTGTGTGAATACTCTTACATGGCTGATTTCCATCTACTAATTGTTTAATGACTGGTTCTCAAAATCCCATAGTATAATCAATTCTCACAAATCAGTGTGAGCCTTTTCAAGCACAGCACTACCTGTCCTTGTGGAACTTACATTCTAGGAGGATGATTGGTTCAACATTCAGAAATCAGGGTAATTCAACAGACTAAAGAAAAAGAATCAGCATTGAAATAGGTATAGAAAAGTGTTTGACATTCATGTTACAATTTTTCAGCAAACTGAAAAGAGAATTTTCTCCACAATCCTAGAGCTAACATTATACTTAATAGCAAAAGACTGAATCTTTTTTTCCCTAAAGTCAGGAATAAGACAAAAATATTCATGCTCATCACTTCTATTCAATGTCATCATGGAGGTTCTAGCCAGTGCAATGAAGCGAGAAAAAGAAACAAAAAACATACAGATTCAAAAAGAAAAAAGTGTCAGTATTTGTAGACAACATGTTTGTCTATGTAGAAAATCTCAGAATCTACAAAAGAAGTTACTAGAACTAATCTTTAAGTTTAGCACATTTGTAGGATACAAAGTCAATATACAAAAGCCAGCTGTGGTTTTACATGCCATCAATGAACAGTTAGAAACTGGAATTGAAGAATCCAGAAAACATTAAATACTTAGTTATAAATATATAACAAAATATATATAAGACCTGCACATTAAAAACTTCAAAACACTGATGAAAGAAATTTTAAAAGTCTAAACAAACAGTACAAATAAATATATTATGATCATGGATTACAACACTTAACATTGTTAAAATGTCTGTTCTCTGGACATTATTACATAGATTTAATAATTCCAATTAAAATATCAGCAGCATTTTTTTGTGGAAATTGACAAGCTGGTTCCAAAATTATATGGAGAAGCCAAAGAAGTGGAATAGCCAAAACAATTATGAAGAAGAGCAACACAGAAATGAACTTGTACCACTGGATTTCAAGACTTAGAATAAAGCTACAGTTATCAGTACAGCTTTGTATTAGAGAAAAAAATGGTCATACAGATCAATGGAGTAGAATATAGACTCCATAAATAGATCTCTACATACACTGTCAATTGATTTTGTACAAATGTGCAGTTTAAAGAAAAAAGGATATTCCTTCCAGCAAATGGTGCTGGACAATTGCAAACATACAAGCAAAATGGACCTTAGTCATTACCTTGCACCATCTCAAAAAATTAGCTCACAATGCACATAGACCGTAGAGTTAAATACAAAACGTAAAGCTATAAATATCGGATGAAAAATTAGGAGAAAATCTTTTTGGCCTTGGGTTAGGTAAAGTGATTTTAGGTAAGACACCAAAAATACAATTCATAAAACTAAAAAGGGATGATGCTGCTATAAATGATTATTATACATATTCTTTTATTAATATTGTAGGTATAAACAATTGAATGTTATACAAAGAATGTTATGTTGCATCTGTAGTAAGGGAAAGTAGATTGTCAGACATTAGACCCTTACTATTCATTGTTTTTTTCTCTAGCTTAACCGTCTTGTAATATTCTCTGTTCAACTGCTAATGTGATTATTTTTCAGCAAGGCTTACCCTTGTTTTTCTATGCTAAAAAACATTAATATCCTCCAGAAAATCTACAAAATAAAATCCATATTTGTTTAAATATGTCACTCCGGGTCTTTCCCTTCTGGTATTATGCTCAATTATTCTTCACATCTTGCACTGTACATACCAGCAATACCTGGCGTTCTTGGACTACATCCTATTCTGTGTCTTTGGATACTATTCTCTCTACCAGGAATAACACAGTAGAGTCATTTTATGTTATGTATCTAATGATAACAGTATGTCTGGGCTAACCACTATAATACACAAGGAGAAATTCTTTGAAAAGGGTTAATTAACTCTGTTAAGTGAGAAATTCTACTTCTTAGTACTTAACCAAGACATGTGAAATGAACATGAATTGTTAACAAAAACACTCTACAAAAATGTTTCTAGTATCTTTAATCATAATACCCCCAAACTGGAAACAGCCCAGGTATTCATAAATAGAAGAATGGATGAAAAATTTGTGCTATATCCATAAAATAGAATAACACTCAGTAATAAAAAGTAACTCTCAACATACACAACATGGATGAATCTAAAAATATGCCAAAGCAAATAAGCCTTTTACAAAAGATTATGTGTTTTATGTTCCATTTATATGAAGTTCTAAAATAGGCAAATTAATCTATGGTGAGAAAAAACTCAGAAGAAAAGATTATTTCTGTGGGTCTGGAGGAATATGAAGTAACTTTCTGGGGTGATGATAGTGTTCTATATAGAAGACATACCAAATGTACTCGATAGAGGTTTCGGTTACACAGGTGTGTGCATTTGCCAAAACTCATCAAATGTCATACTTAGATTCTGTGTTTCATTTTATGTAAATTTTACCTAAAAACAGGATCAGTAAATGAATATCTAAGTGTAGTTAATGATATGTGTGTTGAAATGTTGACGAGTGAAGCATACAGATGTTTACAACTTACAAAGAAATGCACTAACAAAAGTTCAATATCCAGAACATATAAAGATCTCCTGCAAACCAATAAAAACTCCCACAAACTTTTAAGAAAAAGACAAGCAATTCTATAGAAAAATGGGCAAAGTTAAAAACAAGCACTTCAGAGAACAGGAAACTTGAATTGTAAGAAACATATACAAAAGATGAACAACCTCATAATTACATAGGATAATGCAAATTAAAGCAACAATGGGATACAATTTCAAACATATTAGAACAGTAAGTAATAAGAACTCTGATCAAGGGACTTCCCTGGTGGCGCAGTGGTTAAGAATCCGCCTGCCAATGCAGGGGACATGAGTTCAAGCCCTGGTCTGGGAAGAACCCACATGCCGCGGATCAACTAAGCCCGTGTGCCACAACTACTGAGCCTGTGGTCTAGAGCCCGTGAGCCACAGCTACTGAGCCCATGAGCCACAGCTACTGAAACCCACATGCCTAGAGCTCATGCTCCACAACAAGAGAAGCCACCGTAATGAGAAGCCCACGCACCGCAACAAAGAGTAGCCCCCACTCACCGCAACTGGAGAAAGCCTGCATGCAGCAACAAAGACCCAATGCAGCCAAAAAAAAAAGTAATTAATTAGAAAACAAGAACTCTGATCAAATTTGGAAATATGAATAAATATTCTTACTGAATGGCTTTTAAATGAAACCATTATAGAAAGCAGTATCTAAAATATTAGAATATGTGCATAGCCTAGATTTTCAGATATATACCCTGGAGAAACTCTTGGGTATGTTCATCAGATGGCATATACAAGGATGTATATTAAAGCATCTGTTAGTAGGAAAATGGATAAATATAGAATATTTTTGTGGAATTCTACACAGCAGGTAAATTGAGTGAACTAGATCTACATCAAAGTAATAGATTTGAAAAGAAAATGTTGGGGCAGCACAGCAAGTTGCAAAGCTATAGCATATGCTTCTGCTGATTTAAATTCTGAAAACACAGAACAACACTATAGATTTTTTATGGATATTTGTATGTATCACATGAGTAAGGTGATTGACAGAAATATACCAACAAACACAGGCAAATGACAGAGGTTTCCTTAATGAAGTAGTTATGAGAATTTACATCTTGAAAATTACTGTACAAAATAAAAGCTCAACTGTATTCTTCCTATTTGAAAGAAGCTACCCTATATCCTAAGTCACCATGAAATTACTGTTGCCAATAAAACCAGTGCGTGGGATGAGTACATTGTTAAGTATTTAGGAAAACTCAATGATTCTCACGAGGGCTTTTATAACATTTTGGCTCCACATGACTTTTTCTGGAAAATCTGGCTATATGTTTACCTAAGTGGTAAAAGTCATGGCAATAACCTTGCTTTTTTTTAAAAAAAAATTATTAATTTATTTATTTTTGGCTGCATTGGGTCTTTGTTGCTGTGCACAGGCTTTTTCCAGTTGCAGCGAGCGAGGGCTACTCTTCATTGCGGTGCACGGGCTTCTCTTTGCGGTGGCTTGTTGCGGAGCACGGGCTCTAGGTGCGCGGGCTCAGTAGTTGTGGCTGGCAGGCTTAGTTGCTCCACGTCATGTGGGATCTTCCCACACCAGGGGTCAAACATGTGTCCCCTACATTGGCAGGCGGATTCTTAACCACTGCGCCACCAGGGAATTGAAGGCTACTTTTAGGTGACTGAAAAGTGAACTACCCAGGTTTATCCTCCACATCAGGTACATAGTACAGGTACTGACATTTATTCCATGCACATACATAGGTAGTAAAAGTTAGAAAATAATAAAAGTGAAAATTACATACAATTTCAGGGTAGTGTTTAGTATAAGGAGAAAATAATGAGTCATGAGAATTTACTCTATCATTATATTTTAATTCTCTTTCAAAAGGAGAGCAGAAAAAAAGGAAGATGGAGGTAATGATGACATAATCTTTTAATCTCTGAATCTCTACACAAAATGGTCAGAGTAACAAAATACAAAATTTAAAACTCACAAAAAAATATTTACAATAAATCAGGTGACACATCCCAGCATTAAAGAGCACACAGACAAACCACCCGCATCCACAAGACCTGCCAAATGTCAGCACTGATAGGAGAGAAAGGAAAGAGAAACAACTAGGAGTCTGACTGAAAACAGCCATCAGATTTTCAGTGGAATAAGAGGCAGCCAATTTGAGAGCTGTATCTCAACTGCCAGGGATTTTACCCACTCCACTAGTGGGTCAATGCAGAAGAATCACTGTAAAATGGAAGGACCTGAAGCAGACTGCCTACAAGAAATCTCAAAACTGACCAGAAATGGCTCCCTTCCAGGACAGGATCTGACACTGAGAAGAAAATGCTGGGAGTGAAATCAAAACTGCAATACAGCCACACTAACGAGGGTGACTCAATTTTACACTGATATGAAGTGGCAGCTCCAGAGACCCCCAAAATGAGCAATGACAAGTAATCCAAGAGAAGTCACAGATCTTTGTATTCAAAAAGAAATTTATATAAAGCTGTGAGAAGCATTTTTAATACAATTGCAATGCTGGTCATGTAGAACGCATTCATGAACGTCCCCATGAAAACTCACAGTCAGATATGGTAGTCTAGAAGGACAAAGGAGTTCTATAGTGTCCCTTGCCTTGCCTCTTCTCAAAAAGAATTTTGAAAGTTGTTGATAATGTAAGCCACTTATCTATGTAACATAGTTCTGGGGGTTCTTCATTAACTACTACATCAAAGAATTTCTATCATTAGTCAGCGCTCAGGTCTGGACGGGTCTGAATTGAAAGAGATTAACCATATTCAAAGCCACTGGGACCGTATAATGGGAAAGTACACACATTTTAAATTGAAATAGTAATTCTCTAAAATCCTCTCTGAAGATAATAGTTTACTTCTATCTATCTTCACCATATTTGCACATGCATTTCTAATGTTTGGGACTCAAATGATGCTCAGAAAGTAATTTCTCTGAACTTCTAAATACTGGTTTATAAATTCTCTTTAAAAATGTTTGCCTAAGTTATCTGTGTAATAATACCACATGCAGTAGAAATTAATACCCATGACTATTTAGGGCCCTTAAAAAATCATAAATACACATAGAGAATACTATTTGCTGTAACAGTTCTCTCATTCTCCTGGAGGAATAGCACCCAGTACTAGTACTAAGACTGAAAAGTAAAAATTTGAATTAAATTCGATATGTTTTGATGCCCAAAATATGTTTTCTTATAGCAACAATAAAGGATTAGTTTTTTTGTTTTTTAGGAACAGGGGGAAAAAGGCGGGAAGGGAAGGGAAAAGTGCTGTATCTTTCAACTTCAAACACACATTGAGTAAATAGAAATGAGATTTTTTATTACTAAGTTCACATTTCCCCATAAATATTCTCCAGTTTCCAGCTTTTAGTACTCAAAGTTTATGCTCAGTCATTTTATGAATTTACTTCTCTTGGCAAACGTGTATTTGATTACATCAGTCATTATATATATATATATATATATCTTGATCTATCTAGCCATATTGCCCTTTAGTCTGAGTTGAGGTATAAATATTTAAATGTTTGTTTCAGAAAGTGGGCATCAGAAACTAATAGCATGAAGCAGGAGTGCCTGATAGTTCAATTAGGGACACAAAACTACAAAGTCCAAGTGAGCAAACAGCCCTCCATTTGCTGTTGGAAGAGTACTCTTTCCAGAACAATAGACTGTGAGTCCCTAAAAATCAGGGATGGTACAGGGTTTTTTGTTTTTGTTTTATTTTGTTTGGCATCTTCAATGTTTAGTGCAGTGCCTGGCACATACTAGGTACTAAATAAAGTATACTGAATAAAAAAATAATTAAAAAGTGTAAAACACATACACTTTCCACAAACAAAAAAAAGAGATTTCAGACCTCAAAATCTTGAATGATCTTACCATTTAAAAGGCTAGTGTTATGAATCACTGAAATAATCTAGTATTGCAGAAAGGTGCTAGGGAAAGGAAATAGGTCTTTCCTCACCACCCCAGTTTCTTTCTTCTGTACTACATTTTTTTCTCTTTCTCTTGCAACTTGGTGGTCTCACAATCTTCTTGCATTATTTTATTTTTAGTATAGCAAAAGAATGTAATAAGAAGATATACTAGTTAAAATCAAAAATTTTTCCAAGTAAAAGGGAAATTTTACAGTTGAGCCCGTATACATGCCAGGTACCTTATAAACATTATTTAATTTAATCTTCACAAGCACAACCTAAAATAGTGATCATTTTTTTTTTTAGATGAGGAAACTAGAAGGCAAATCGTTGATCCAAAGTAAAATAACTGGAAACAATGGAATAATAGTTAACACAAAGCCTTTCGACTTCAAATCTCATGTTCTTTCCATACTTCTGTACCCTTTACAAAATAACTGATCTAAGGCTATACTACTTATATTGTAAGGTATTATTTTAAATAAATTTATCACAGATTTCCTTAAGAGATAAACTCCTTAAATAAATTTACAATATTAAATTCATATAAAATCCATTTAATAAATGACTTTTACAAAACACAGGTTGTATAAAGTCCACTATAACCAAATCTAATATCAGTGACAGTTCAACAATACACATATAGAAGAAAGTGAATCCCAAGTAAGGAGTCTAGCATCTATTTTAAGCTTTGCCATTGATTTATATGTGACACGTAATCACATTCTCCTAGTGAATCAATCTGTTTTCTAATTTTAGAATACGAAAAAAATGCTGAACACCAAACTGGGATTTCTGAAAACTACCTACTTCCTCAGCTAACTCGATAAGTCCTTATAAAGAAAAAATAGTATAAATATGTAAAACAATCAAAATTGATCTATAAATAAAGGAAGTTGAGGACAGAGATAGAAAAGCAGCTTCAAGTATTTCCTCTGGCAGAAAATAATTTATATATATATATATATATATATATAATTACGAATGACCCTTTTAGTTGATTTTCAATTGTATGTTGTGCTGTCATAGTAATTCACTAGAAAACTGCTAGACTGGTAATTTAACAGACTAAAGTAATTCAGAATTTTTTCTAAAAACGTAACTTCAAAAATTTTTTAAACTCTGGGAGAGTAAAATGGGTCACATGTGGAGATTTTGTTTTTATTCATGGTAGCTTTAGCAATGAAAAATGTCATCTAAGTTCAATCTAAAACAATATCATTACATGTGTTATCAAAATCTATTCCACTCAGTCACCATTCAATATTATTACAAAGCTACTATGAGCTACCACTGGGCTAGAGGTGGGGCTATAGAGGAGAATAAAAAGCTTCTGCCTTTGTGGAGCTTACATTGCAATGGGAGATAATTAACTAATTAGCTAAAAAAAGTTGTATCAAAATAAATTGAGATAAAAATATATAAGGGAAATTTAAAAAAATAAGTGTACATATGGGGAGCATTTAGTGGATAAATCCACTTTAGGAACAAATTAAGAATATCCCACTTTAGTAATGTCTGCATTGCCTATAGCCCCAAGTTTTTTTTTTTAATTAAAAGCAGTAAAAATTAAGTTTATCCAACAAAGCCATTTTCATACTTTCTTGTCTCTATGAATAAAAGAGTAACCATTTAAAGTTTTATAATAGTCATCATTATTTTTAAACAGTGAAAGAATTTTTAGTTTGAACCAAAATAGTTAGGGTCATTATGCCATTTGTAACAAACTTTGGTGAGTTGTCGTCTTTGCATCCATCTCCCCTTTCTTCTACCAACAGAACTTTGAATAGCACCAGAGAATACACCTAATCCAGCTCCCTGCTCCAATGGACAGTTTTCCATTGTTTAAGATAATCATATCTCCATTTTCTTAGCCACAGTGATTGGTACAAGAATGGGGATATTAAGTCATTCAGAATCAAATGGATTTGGAGAGACATTTCCTGTGGATTAAAAATTCTCCTCCTCCTTTATCAGGAGTACCAGAACGGCTGTATTCTTCTCTGCTGGTCTAAATGTATAATTTACAAAATAGTCCCTACTTTGTAATTATTCAACTCTTTTCTCTCCCACTTTCTTTTTATCTCACTCTCTTCAGACCTCACAACGTCTGTAGATGGGGCATCCACAGCAGTATAAAAACATACTATTTAACTGCAAGACCTGTTTTTTTTTTTTTTGTAACAGCTCACGAAATAAGTGTGTTTAATATGTTATCAAATACCTTGGGAATTTTATAAAAGACAACCCTCAAAATTCAGTGCAGTTTCTCCTTTGATAACATGTGTCTCCATAGCTTTCCATTCTAATTGGGACTTTAGTAATGTTAAAACTCAAAGCATCTCTTTTAGGTGCTGGTACATGAAAACTTGGGAATAAAGGTGAATATAATGTTGTTATACTAGAAAAAAGTTTTAAGAGCCATACTCATTATATAACATATACTTGCAACAAAAAGTTTGTGGATCATCCATCATAGTCATTTCCATTTATCTTATAATTTTTATGTAAAACCAAGTAACAGCATCACTGACTTATAATGTTTTTAAAGTTTGGGGGGAAAACTATTACATATCCCTCCACTTTAACACTAAACCATTGCTAATATTTGTAGATCACCTTCTAATATTTGTTTGTGCACATATTTTATGTGATTATGTTCAAATTTCATTTCAATGTTTTGCTCTGTTCTTTCCATTTAACATTTTAATATTGTAATTTTTCATGCTAATACATAGTCTAAATAATCATTATTTTCATGGCTTCATAAAGTTTCATTAAGTGAATGACAAAATGTATTCAACCACATTTCCTACTATTACCTTTTAGAGGAAATACATATTTATCTGGTCATCAATTCTCTGCAGAACTTAATTTCAGATATTTAAAAAAATGTTTGGATGGAGACATTTTTCTTTGGCAGAGCACTAACCTTTGGCATCTATTGAAGAATGCAAAGCAATCAAACTCTAAGGTCAATTTATACCGGGTCAGATATTCTGTATCAGCTCAGGAAGGCTTATGTATCTATTTCAATTTGGAACGTCAATTTCTCAGCCAAAGGCTCAGGGATCTCTCTCTGCCTCCCCTCTTTAAATTGACTATGAGAAAATGGTAGATTACCCATCTTAGTGTCCAGCTGCTTGGTATATACTTGGCCTAAGCACACAGATATATCTTTCTTCTGGCAGTGGCTTTAATTTTTTAAATATTACAAAACTCATTCAGGTCCTTGAATCTACCAAACTTAAACTTTGGAATTTCTCAACTTTTATTTCACTTCTCCAAAATACTTATAATAAAGCTCATCTCACAGACATTTTCCAATTTATTTTTCACAAAGTCAAGTTTCTCTTTCCTAGCATTTCTCTATGTGAAATTGCTTACTTTTGGGAGGCATGGCCTCAGAGGAAAAAAATATCCACAGACCTATTTAGTAGTAAAGACTCCTTATAATTTTTAAAACTTCAAAGCACTGATAGAATAAAATTATTATAGCTAACGTTTATTGAGGACTATTATCCAAGCACAGGGTAAAGTGCTTTATATATTTTTAAATTTATCACCATAAAAACATTGAGACAGGTAAAATTATTAGCTTCATTTTTTAGAGGAGGACATGGAGTTTTTAAGGTTTATGAAAAACTTACTCAAGATCTCATTATGTGTAAATCTTAATATTGAGATAGGATTGATGTTTAATTCTATTTAACTTAGATATCAAAAGGTAACTCAAGAATTAAACATCATTCAGAAAAAATGAGAAAATGAGAGCTTTTTAATTATATGAAAATAGACTATACAATGTATTTCCCAAATACACTTCTGTGAAGTATGGTATACCTCCTTGTCATTCCCCACATGCCCATGTGTGATAGGAAAACCTATAATGGCATCATTTCTAGATGAGGCTTCAGAATTTTTCTCCAGAGAGTAGTCTAGGCAGCCATCCCCACCGATCATCTGGGGCAGGCTAAAGAGAAAAACCCTATTGTTATCCTAGGAGACTGATACAGGCCCACTGACTGAATCCTTCCAGAAAGGCAGCTGTGGTCTATGTACTAAATAATGATAGAGGGATAACAGTATCATCTGCTTCATAGAACTGTTGAGAGCATTAAATGGGCCAAATATAATAAAACAAATGATCCTCCAAGCTTTTTTCAAAGTAACAGTTAAGAAAGTTGTCAAGAACACTATTTCTTTTCTCATCCTCTCAAACTGTGCTGAAATAGTTAATAGTATCCTAAAATTAAGAAGTTACTGAGATTTGCAAAAAAAATTTGTCTTAGAACAATTGCTTTAAAATTTAGCCACAGCTTTAAGACAAGTTGATAATAATAAACAATAATATATCATCTGATTTTTTGATATTCCTGTCAAAACAAGCATAAGGCTTATTCTATCAAAAAATTTTAAAAATCAGTGTTGGCTGGAACATCTCTGTCCTATAGCACAGCTTTGATTCTGAAAACAAAATTTTACTATTCTATAGGGAATCCCTGAGCAAAACCAAGGAAACTGGATTAGAAATCAATAACTGTAGACTTAGTTTTAGATAAGACACTAGCTTCTAGGATTAGACCAACTAGCGAGCTCCAAAGCAGGAGGCATACTTCTCCAGAAGTGTACAACACAATCATGTGAGCATAGGAAGAAAATATTAGAAAAAATTTTATGTAAAATATAGTTTAAAAAAAAAGACATATTTTACTGGCATTTAATGAATTGATGGTAGTGAACGTATGAAATATACATGCATTGTAAGTTTGAATTAAAAACATTTTGATAGAGATGTGCAGTCAAAAATTTAGAGGTCACCAAACAAGATGACTGGAGAACTTTTCCTACTTTGAGGTTTTATAACTTATTCTAAGGTAGTCATTTAACTTCTCTGATGGAAAGAACTGAGAGGCATTAATAGAGAAAAGCTCCTGAAATGCCCTTACAAGTAGTAGGTAAGAGAATGATTAGAGTGGCCAACAGAAGGCAATAAGGATTGGCAAATAACTGGGGAGCACTCACCTCCCTTAAACGGAACTGTTTATTCCTCAGCTCCAGCTGATTGTTGCATGCAATGTTCAGAGTATTCAAGAGTATCCAGAAATTTTAAATTTATGTGAATTTTCATGAGTTTTAAAAGACTTTAGGGAAAAAAGACAAGACAGAACAAAACACTGTGGTCGTGACCCCATGATCAGGACAGCATTTTAGTATCTGGCATACTAGTTAGGAGCATGAACCGGAGATTGAGGCAGTGACAACTAAATGCTCAGCTAACAGCTCTATCACTAATAGTTTGCTTGATTTGGCTCAATTCCTAATCTGCCTAATCTTGCTTCCTGATCTGTAAAATGAGAGTAACAATAGAACCTGCCTCATTAGGTTGTGAGGATTAAATGAAAAAAATGCATGCAAGGTATTTTAGCACTGTACTAGTACATAGCAAGTACTCAGCAAATCTCAGTTATAATAACTAAGTTTTTATTATGTACCAAGCACCTTAAATTATCTTCAATTAAATTCTTTCACAAACCTATGAGGACAATATAATCTGTGTCACAGAAGAGAAAACTGAGGCTCAGAGAAGAATAAAGTGTGCCCAAAGTCACTATCTTCCCCAAGGCCAGAGTTTCAAGCTCTTTTTATCAAACTATTCTCATCACACACAGATTCTCATCGGTAGAATCGCATCTTCTGTGCTAGAGAAACAATTGAGTAGTTTCAGACTGCTATTTCTTAGTTCTACTTAGAAAACAAAACCAAGATGAGGTGAGGTTAGGTGTTTTTCTATGGTGGCTTTTGATCTGAAAACCTCACATAATAGCAAAGAACGTTTCTGCGGTCAAAATTTCATGTGTTACACTGAACCTAAAAACTAATTAACTCATGAAAGAAAATTAAAATAAGGATTCCTCAAAGAAGTAAACAGGCCATGAGGACCATGAGACATAATTATCAGTATTGCCAAATTAATTAAATACTCCACCATTCTCCTCTACTACAAGTGATCTGACTTTTCATCGAAGTATGCTATAATTTTTTAGCCTCACTTCAGATTAATACCATAAAGAGAAAAACATAAATTTGTATAAGAATGAGGACTGCCATTAAGTATTTATGTAACAGACATATAGCTTCAAATTTATTAAGAAAGAATAAATGTATTTCAAGGCTCACCAGTTCTTCATCATGTGAGAAGCAATTCCTTACAAAGTTTTAATTTCAGTCTCCATGCAAAGAAATGAAGATTAAAACAAGACTATCCACTCAATGGAATTCAATCCCCAAACTCCCAGCATTCAATTTTGCATACTTCAGGCTAGGAGTTTGCAAACTATGGCCCATGAGTCAAATCTTGTCTTTTCTCTGTTTTTGTACATAAAACTTTATGGGAACATAATCGTGCTCATTCATTTATGTGTTACTATGGTTGCTTCTGCATTAACAGGCAGAATTAAGTAGCTGTGACTGAGACCATACAGCCAACAAAGCCAAAAATATTTACCACCTGGTCCTTTACAGAAAGAGGGTTGACTCAGCAGGTCTGTGCTTTTCAAACCCTGTAGCTTTCAAAGAAACATCTGGCCCTTGACTGGCTCCTGGGAAGTAACATCTACACCCTTGGAATATCCTGCCTGCTAAAAGTATCTTTGTCTATCTGGGGCGTTGGGCCGTATCAGGTAGATAATGCTAACAATATGATTTATGATATGGTCCTTAGGTCACAAATTATCAGTTTGCAACCTCTACAGCACCTGGAGACCAGCCACAATAAAAACTCTGAATATCAAGGCTTGGGTGAGCTTCACTGGTTATCAAGACTTGGCACATATCATCAGACATTGCTGTTGTAGAAATTAAGCACTATCCATACAATTCCACTAACAGAGGGAAAACTGGAATCTTGAGCCTGGTTTCTCCTGGACTCTGCTCTGCCCCATGCACAGTTTACTTCTGCCAATATTACTATGTATTGTTTCACTGTAATAAACTATAACTGTGAGTAAATAGCTTTTCTGAGTTCTGTTGGTAGTTCATGTGAATCATTAAATCAGATGGTGGTCTTCAGGACCTCTCAACTTATTGTCTCTTTAGAGAAAAAGTTTGTCAACCTCAAAATGTCAAAAAGACCAAAATTATTATACTTAAGCTAATATATACAAAGTTTTTCAGAGTTCACATTTTTTTCTAACTTATTAGCAACCTTCTAACAAAAAAATTTTTTTAGCAAATTTTAATCCCTGAAACAAAACCGTTCAATCAGTAATCAGCATCCAGCTAATCTATTTTCCTTAATCCACCTAAGTTCTCAGTTGTAAATATTTTCAGCATATAATATTTATTTGGAAAAATCACAAGAAAAAGTAGTAGTATGTGTTCTAAATGCAAATGTATTCTCTACAGTGGCCAGCAACAGCTGCTAAAATTTAAGCTTATCAAAAAATAGGATGAAGCAAACCTGTCCTCAGGGCAGCCTTTATTTTCTAATTTTTAGCTCATACAAAGATCAAGGCAGATTATAGGAAGCCAAATCCGTGTATTGTATTTTCTTGTCTTCAAGTAATATACAAATAAATGTTCAATGATACATTTATAAAAAAAAAATCAGACTTAGCTAAGGAGAGACTTTAAAGTATTATTGCAATGAGGGGAGGAAGACAATTGTAATTGGGAGAAATCTCTGACCAAAGATCTGCAAGGCTCTCAAAAGTTAAGCAGAAAGGGCTTTTCTTTTATAGGGAGGAGTAAATAATCCTAGAAAGAACCAGGGATGGTGTATTAATCAAGATTCCCCAGAGAAACAGAACCAATAGGATATATAAAGATATACAGACATAGATATATACAGATATGTGTAAGAGTAAGCTGGAGAATCAAGAAAGCCAGTGGTGTGATTCAGTCTGAATCAGAAGAGCTGAGAATCATAGGGCCTCTGTTATAAGTCCTGCTATGAGTCCAAAATCCCAAGAAACAGGAACACTTACATCCAAGATTGGGAGAAGATGGATGTCTCAGCTCAGAGAGGACGAATTCACTTTTTTGTTCTATTCAGGCCCTCAGTGGGTTGGATGATGTCCACCTGCATTGGTGAAGGCAGTCTCTTTTACTCAGTCTACTGATTCACATGCTAATCTCTTGCAGAGATATCCTTACAGACACCCAGAAATAAAGTTTTACCAGCTATCTGGCCTCTAGAAATACATAATAGTATCAAATCACACAGAAAGGGTGCCAACAGAGAGGAAAGGTAGCTACTGCTTGAGCATCATCCACTTATCTCAGGTTATGAGCTTAGAACAAGAAATTTCTAAGCTTTCCATCATTTTCCTGTATTATGTTTCTTTATAGTCACAAAGCAAAGGATGCAGCTGGAGAATTTTAGTAATGCCAGTAATGAGGAAGTCTTAGAATTTAAGAATAATTATATATCGTATTTGTTTAATTTAGTAATTTAGATTAAAAATAAGGACCACTGGGCTTCCCTGGTGGCACAGTGGTTGAGAGTCCCACCTGCCAATGCAGGGGACGTGGGTTTGTGCCCTGGTCTGGGAAGATCCCACATGCCGCGGAGCAGCTGGGCCCGTGAGCCATGGCTGCTGAGCCTGCACATCTGGAGCCTGTGCTCCTCAATGGGAGAGGCCACAACAGTGAGAGGCCTGCGTACTGCAAAATAAATAAATAAATAAATAAGGATCACTGAGCCAGTACTCTGAGTTGGGCACTAGTTTAGGTGGTGGTGGTAGACTATGGAGAAAGACAGATAAAGCCCTGACCTCATGGTGCTTCCTTTCCAGTGGGGACGAAAGGAAAAAAAGTAAATAAAGAAGAGGACCATATTATTATAGATAGATTTTAGTTATTATAGATAGCTGAATTGTGTCCCTACCCTCAAAAATTCATATGTTGGAGTCCTAATACCAAGTACCTCAGAATGTTACTGCTCTCACAGATAAGGACTTTAAGAAGTAATTTAGTTAAAATGTGGTCATTAGGGTGGACCCTCATACAGTCTTACTGGTATCCTTATAAAAAGAGGAAATTGGAACACAGATAAACACAGAGGGAAGACTATGTAAAGACAAAGAAGATGGCTATCTACCAGCCACGTAAAGGGTCCTCAGAAGAAATAATCTCAAATTTATTAGCCTCCAAAATTGAGAAAATAAAATTCTGTTGTTAAATCCCCCAGTCTGTGGTACTTTATTATGGCAGTGCCAGCAAGCAATAGTGATAAGTGTTATGTAGAAATAAAACCACAACTGAAAGTGTGATTGATGAAAGGAGTCTGGTGGGGGAGGCAGCACAGTCTGGTTAGAGAAGTCAGAGGAGAACTGTGCGAAGAGATGACATTTGATTTGAACAAATCATACTAAAACCCAGGATAGCCACATTTCAGGCAGAAAAGATTGAATTGTAAAAGTCCCAAAGAACACAAATGAGGCCAACAGGGCTGAAGGAAGGGAGCGAGAAAAGGAGAGAGCGGTCTGAGATGGTCTTGGAGAGGTCATACTTAAACTTGGTTACTTGATAATTGGAAGTTATAAAACATGAGGAGAATTTACCAAAGGCTAGAGATCATGGTTCTACATCCTTCTCACTTTTGGAATCCATACAAATAAATCTGCTTCCAAAGTCAGGAATGAGGCAAAAATTTAACTGAGAGCTGAGGACCTACACTTTATTTTTATTTATTTATGATATCAAATAACATCAAGGAGTTAATGGTTAAAAGAAGAAAAAGGAAACAATGACATAAAAATGCCTTCTTGTCACCTCAACTCCCACATCAACAGGATTAAACATACTGTGAAAACCCAACCTGATTGCAAGTCTAGGAACGCTTTCATCTTTAAAAAATATTTCTCAGAGCTGATATATGAAACGGTTTAAGATTATCAGAAGAAATGAAATTTATAGTGATTTTATATGTAAACTATATCAAGGATGGAAAATTAATGACAGGTATTCCTCTTCTCCCTCACTTGTCTCTGAAACTCATGATAACTATCACCAGTCACTCCTAACCCTCTAATATCCCAATTCAGTTATCTCAGTGGGGATGCTCTCAAACATTGTAAGGTGGGGAATATTGTTTGAACTATTTAAATTATGCTTTTCTGTTTTGCATCTCTATTCATGGGACAACACTCAAGTCAGCTTAAGGTTTCTGTCTACCCAAATGGGGATGGAAAGACGGTTAACAGTTTGTCACAGTAAGAATACAAAGAGATAAAAGGTAATCCATTGCCCTCTGCTATAAGACAATACATTCGAAAGTCTGGTTTTATTACAGGAAGAGAATGTTCTAAATTCATTTATCTGCCATTTTGTAATTAGGATACAAGCTTAGTGGCCTTGATATTGAAGCTGTTTTAGGGAGATGCTAGTCAAATCAAAAGCAGAAGATAGTAAGGATTCAGTAGTGACAGAACACATGCCTGATATCCCGTCTCAAGGTCAAAATCCCAGAAAGGGGAACATCTGTGATTCTAGAAGTTAATTGTCTTATAGACTACACCCAAGCCAACCTAAAAGCAGCCATATTGAAATAAACTGAATAATGAGGCAAAGACCAAGCCTTCTTTAGTTCCCATGTGGCATGGTGTACAGAAGCCCAGAGGTTCCCACATGCCCCAAGGGTCATGGAAGATAGCTGAGTTGAGAGTTGATGAACCTGCCCCAGGCAGTCTCCTGTAGCAAAACAGGGGGATGCCAAGGCAAAAACTAAGAGATGAACGTATCACTCCATTAGGGAGTTGGTGGTGCCATGGGTAACCAAGGTCAGCTGGGAAAAACCTGGGAAATGCCTTGACACAACACAGAAAAACACTAGTTGTCATTAGTCAGGTAGTAAACCAGACTGGCTATATCCAACAGAGATCAGCAAGATTCCAGCAGATGCCATACAAATCTGAGGACCCTTTCCTCACCTTTATCACCAAGAGGACACATGTCATTTCCTCCTCCATATGACCAAGCGCCAACTTGAAAAGAAATGGGGAAGAGAATAAACTCTAAGATGGAGCATTTACCTAAACGTTTCTTTCATTATTATATTACATTGAATTGCTATTTTGGAATCAAATCTTTAGTGGCTGACCCCATATACATACTATAGTTAGCCTTCCATGTCTGCAGGTTCCACATCCAAAGATTCAACCAACTGCAGATTGAAAATATTCAGAAAAAATAATTCCAGAAAGTTCCAAAAGCAAGACTTGAATTTGCTGCATTCCAGCAACTATTTACATAGCATTTACATTGTATTTAAAACTATTTGCATAGCATTTACATGGCATTAGGTACTATACATAATCTAGAGATGATTTAAAGTATACAGGAGAATGTGCATAGGTTATATGCAAATACTACCCCATTTTATATAAGGGACTTGAGCATCCTTGGATTTTTGTACCCAAAGTGGGTTCTGAAGCGAATACCTTGAGGATACCAAGGAATGACCACATTCAGCAAGATAAAGAGTTTCATGAGGAAAATCCAACCAGTTAATTAAATTTTTTAATTGGCTCTATTTTCTCTGCCTCTCTCAGTAGAAGTAAATTTGTGAACTTACTAAACAACAAAATGTAAATATTAAAGTTTGTGGGCCAAGTCTTTTTCTTGGACAATGCTAATGTGAAGGCTAAAAACATTTGTCTCTGTAACCTTTTCTATGTATATTTAGCTGATTCATCTCCAAAACCACTTCAGACTGACACAGTCTATCTGTAAAATGCTACTTCAGACAGGGTATATCAGGTCTTGCAGCTTGGGAGACATATGTAATTTTTTTTCAGGTGTAGTCCTAATACTCATGGTGTTGATTAAAAGTTTAACTCTCAAAAACCAATCTGCTCCCTTCATCTCAAAGTTCACAGTGTTTGTTGAAGATGGAGTGGGAAGGCACAGGATACTTCCAAATCTACAACAAAATTTCTCACATTATCTTTTACTCAGTCAAATTAGACTTATTTATAAAAGTATCTTACAAATAACACTTTTAAAATAAACATTAAAATATACATAGACTGAGTATGGGTTTATCAAAGTGCCTTAAACAACACTTTCCTTGAGATTCTAAATTTATAATGTTGCAGTCCTTCTCTTTCTCTCTCAATCCCTCTGTCACTCCTTCTTCCTTCTCTCACTGGCACATATATTTTCTTTCTTTTTTTTTTTTTAACATCTTTATTGGAGTATAATTGCTTTACAATGGTGTGTTTCTGCTTTATAACAAAGTAAATCAGCTATACATATACATTTTTCTAACTGGATTCCCTGTTTTTATCTTGTGGACACCAGAATCCTCTCATGGGTAGACAAGATTCACTCTGACTTCCACTTTGATCTCTGATTTCAAAAGAAGTTCTTCATGATGAGAAAATACAACCAACATGTGCTTTTATGTGGAGTCATACATTCCTACAATTCTGAAAATAGACGGCATAATTTAATGTTATGAAAATGTATGTTCTCTTCAGAAATTGATTGTTTCTCTGAGCAATGCCATTCTTATAAAGCAATTCGTATTAGTATTCCTAGTGGGCTAATAATCAACCTTACAAAGGACAAAAACTTTGAAGAACTTCTTCAAAGTAATGGCATCTTTTGAAGTTATACTGCAAATGCCTGAATGGATAAGAAAACTCAAAATGACAAGTGACAAATATAAAGTACCTTTGAAAGGTTTGCTTAGTATATTTTCTATTTTAATTTCTTTTTAGAGACAGTGCTATAAATTCACTTATAATTTCATTTATTATTGCACATATGTAACTGGCACTTTTGTCCTTAACTATTAAGGTTATTATTATCAAATTATCTTAATCATAAAATACCACAATTGTTAGTTTTTTTGACAAATTAAAAAAAAGAAAGAAACTTTACTGGGTGGTTTTCAGGAATAAATTACTTAAACCAATTAGTATGTAATATCTTGATCATTCAGTTTGATGAAGTAGAAAGAACAATAGTTCAAGGTTCTGAGTTCCTTTTATTCAGATAACCTTGTTATCTTTATCACTGACGAAGTATTTGGCCAGTGGTTTTTTCATCTACAAAATGGGCAAATTGGACTTTACCTCCTAGTGTCTGTCCAAGTCTGTAAACTTGTGGTTGACTATTTCAAACTTTTGCATACTGTGAAAAGGTGTCTAAACAAGACTAGAATTGGTTATAATGCAAGTCAGAAGAAATCAGGCTGTTTTCATTTGGCTTCTAAATTTGAAACTATGTTTTTAAAAAATGTTTGATAGTGTAATGGGCTAAATAATGGCCCCAAATATATGTCTGTAACATCCTTGGACCTTGTGAATGTTACCTTGGAAAAAGGGCCTTTGCAGGTATGATTCAGTTAAGGATCTGGAGAGAGGGAGTTTATCCTGGATTATGCAGGTAGGCTCTAAATACAACCATACAGAGAGAAGAGACATAGAGGAAAATACACAGAAAAAAGGAAAAGACAATGTAACCTCAGAGGCAGAGACTGGAGTGATGTGGCCACAAGCCAAGGAAGACAGAAGAAGCAAAAAAATGGGGTCACTAGAAAACAGAAGAAGAACTTTTCTCCCTTAGAGCATCAGGCTTCTGGCCTCCAGAATTGTAAGAGAATAAATTCTTGCTGTTTTAATCCACCTAGTTTCTGGTAATTTGTGACAGGAGCCTCAGGAAGCTAACACAGATAGATTCCCTGAGAATAATTTATTGGAAAGCCAGTGATGAAGGCTTCTCCCTTGCTTGACCTCCCAGTTCCCTTGGAACAGGGTTCTACTCAAGGAGCTGAAGGGAAGTCCAAGGAGCTGCTGTGGCAGAGCTTTTTGGTCCCCACTCATATTTCTCCCCCCAGGCTTATCTCTTTATTTCTGCTCCCTCCTTGTTCCATCTCTGGTTTTGTCCAAAACAGCAGCCGTTTCTTATTATTTTCAGTGGTTTATCATTCAGTAATGTTCAAAGAGGCTACAGGGAACATTTCCTAGCTTTTCAGAGAAAACTTTCAGAAAATCAGTAGTTTAATGTTATATGTAATAATTCACACTACACAAATTTTGAAGAAGTTTCTTAAAGAAAATCTCCAAATGCTACTCCCATAGACCCTTACCTACTGACCTCTTAACTCTCAGATTTGCTTTTATCTTTCATTTCCCACCCCTAAGCCTTAGAACGCACAACTGCAGTATTTTATGTTAAATAACAGGATATATAACATAATTTAGCCTTCTCATGAATTGGTTCCTTTTATCTGTTTGAATATTTATATTGATTATAGTCATTATTTTCCTTTACTAGTGTCCTAAACCTCATCAATTAACATGCAGGCAAATACAAAGCAAGCTATTCAGTCAGGTTTTCCCAAGAGAGTTCATATAAAATAGTTCTAAATAGTCATAAACACAGCAAGCAGAAAGAACCACACAAACGAAAGTATACGGACGGGAAAGTGTGTGGAGAAATCTTTTTCTAAGAAAGGGCTCAAGAATCACATTGATTGCTCATTTCTTAGAAGCTGATAGTCTCAAATTGTTACAGTAATAAACCTGTAATTCATCTCTGGTAAGTATTCCCACTTACCCTATCACCAAGTAGTTTTTCTAAGGGTGTTCAATATACTATACATTTTGAAAGGAATCTAAAGTTACTTTCTTCCTAGAAAAAAAAAAAAGTCATTGGAACACACCAGATATGAGATGCTTTTCAATTAGTTTGTTTATATTTGGTTTGGGTTGGGGAGAACAGGGCAATTTTCACCAATCTAATCTCATTAATCTCCAAGTTATATGAGAGAGAAAAGCTACATAGCAGGCTATTTATTTTCTGTTCAGAGAATTCTTTTGTCATTCTCTTGAAGTTTAATGAACAGTTTCTCCAAATCCTCAGAGCAGTTTAAGTGTTTATTTCAGCAAATAATATGTTTGCAGAAGCACACATCATTTTAGAAGTCTTTCCTGGGAAACTTCCCTTGTGACATATTGTGGCCTCTTATTCCACTGTGCAAAAGAAGGTCAAAATAAAGCACGTTTATACTTTGCCCAAAGCTGCAGTCTTCTTCACTAGTAAAAAGTACTGGAAACCTGCAAAGCATTTACATTTTTAAATTAACAGATTTTTTAAGTATTAGTTTTATTTCCTGGTAATTTTTAATTGATTTGTTACTTTTTATTGGAAAATATACATTTTAAAAGTATAGTGTACTATGAGCTTTTACAAATTGCATGCATTCATGCTACCAATGCCCAGATCAAGAAAGAGACCATGACTAGCACCCAGAAGATACCCTCATGCCCTGCTTCCAATCATTACCTCTAAGCTCACCACTATTCTGACCTCTATCACAATAGATTATTCTGTTGTATTCATACTTTATATAAATATAATATGGTATGTATTTTGGGTCTGATTTCTTTCATTTAACATCATGTTTATGAGATTCTTCCATATTGTTGTGTTAAAGATCATTCATTCTCATTCCATAAATAGTATCCCACTGGGTGAATATGCCATCATTTATTTATCCATTATCCCATTGATGAAGAGTTGAATAGCTTTAGGTTTGAGAGAATCACAAATTGTGCTTTGCTGAACATTCTTATATATCTTTTGGTGAAAATAAGTATGCATTTCTGTTAGATGTTTATCAAGGAATAGAACTGCTAGGTCATAGTGTATATATGTTCAAAATTAGTGAATAACAGCAGTTTTACAAGTTGGTTATAACAATTTTCACTCTCAAGTATTTGAGTGTTCCAGTTGCTTCACATGCTTATCAACACTTGGTATGTTCTGTCTTTTTTTTTTTAAATTTTAGTCATTCTGACAGGTGTGCAGTGGTATGGCATTGTGATTTAATTAGCATTTCCTTGATAACTGAGTTGGGATACTCTTCATATTTTTGTTGTTCAAGTATTTTGCCAATTCTTCTACTGGGTCATCCTTCATTTCTTTAATTTGCAATAGTTCTTTAAAAATTATGGCTATAAGTACTCTATAGACAGATGTATTAAAATATCTTTTCCCACTCTGAGTGTTGCCTTTTCAATCCCTTAATACTGTCTTTTGATAAACAGAAGTTCTTTAAGTTTACTATAGATCAATTTATAAATTCTTATATCATGGGTACTTTTTGTGTCCAGTTTAAGAAATTCTTGCCTAGAAAGGGTCATGAAGATATTTTCCTGTGTACTTTACAAAAAAAGAAAAAAGTCTTCAGTGGTTTGCGCTCTGCATTTAGATTGCTAGCCATCTGAAACTGATTTTTGTGTATGGTATGATATAGGAGTAAAGATATTTTTTCCACATAAATATGTAATCCATCCAGCACTATTTATTGAAAATCTGTCTTTTCTCCACTATATGTCCAAAACTTTTTTCATGAAAATCAGCCAGGTATTAATCTAGCATCTTTCTTTTCAACTTGTCTCTAATCACAACTTTAAATCTTAATTTGGAAAAATATAAACCCACTGATACACAAATAATACATTTATTAAATATCAAGTTTCAGAATTGGAAACAGGATTTTAAAATGATTGGGAAGAAGTCATTGTTCTCTTTCTACTTGATATAATATTTTTAATTTAAAATGTCATTGCTTTCGATCTTCCTTTATCTATTCCAAACTCCATTTCTTTCTTATTTCCCAATGTATTGATATAGCCTGTGTTTCAAAATGATCTTTAGCAACTTTTGCCTTAGTCCCATCAGTGGAAATTTAGCTAACATTTATTGAACATCTATTATGTCCTAGGTAGTGTGGTAGTTTTCTCTTAACATACTACTTCTTATATGTAGATTCAACCAGTCCCCAAAGAAATACTAATAATTTCTTAGTTTTACAGCTATAATACTTATTAATATTTTTAAAGAGATCAGGGACTTCTTTGAGAATCTGATAAAAGCTCAAGTTTTCCTCTCCTGAAAATATGCACATACACAAAATTATATATAAAATTTCAGGGGTTCCTATGCCACTAGAGGCCACAGATTGAGAACATTTCCACTGGAGAAACTCATAAAGAAATTATTTTTCTATATTATGAGAATGATTCTCCAAGAGCATCTTTGTTGGTTAAATATCACAATGGGTACAACATGTGGCTTTATTGAGGAAAATTTTATGGTTGCTCTCAGGGCTGAATAAATGAGTCCAATATAAAAACATGTTAAACTAGATATAACAGGTATCTATTTTTAATTCTAGATCAATTTAGTACACTTCACTTGGCACTAATAAGTTTATAAAAATCCCCTGTCAAAAAGAAGTGTCATTAGGAATAGACATTTCCTCCTTTATAACCAAACACTTAGTGGTTGCTCCCCCAACCTATTCCCAAGCCACTAGCTAATAAAAAGAGAAGAATGGCTTGTTACCAGCTTTCTTCAAATAAATAGAAACAAAACATAATTGTTTGTGTATAGTTATAAAAGAGCACAGCTGTTGATCCTTTAAAGAATCAAAATGTACTTAATCGATTTGTGTTACAAACTATACCAATTTGTTATGACATGCAGAAGTTCCACATGCAGATCTCTGCAGTATCACATTTGAGCACAGGCACACACAGAGCCTCCCACATCTGAACACTAGACTGGAACACAGAGCCTGCGTGTGGTGTCACAGATCCAGCTGTGTGCTGCAGTGAACTGCAACTTCAGCCCCTCATCTTCAAACATCCTCTCACCTAAAAACCTGCTGTTTTTATTTCTTCCTACTGCTTCACAGATGTGAGAGCTGTCAGCCCTGAGTTCTACCTAGTACAAACATTCCTTTCTTCATCAAAAGAAAATCAAGCTCCAGGAAATAACACCCTGCTTAGATGTGACACATCTAAGAACCAGCTCAGTGGACTGATCTCCTTGAGCTGATAATTTCTTCAGCATGTTCAAGTTGCCTTCATGAGTTAAGATTTAAAAAAAAAAAATCAAAATGTAATTTTCAGTCTAAAAATATTACACCTCATAGTTCCTAAAATAACCTAGTGTCATGAAACATCTTCATAATTCTTATACTCTGTTGAATAAGGGGATCCCTATTTCCTGGGTGACCTTGTCAACACATAAGAGAATCCTGCGTCTACTGGACAGGAGGATGTTGAGCTGACTTTAGGCACTAGCTGTTTGCTAGTAAGATTAGTATCTACTTTTGATTTCAGAGGGCACAACACACAAAGGAAAGAAATTAGAGTTCATAAAATTATATTGAACACACTGGGGAAATACAGATTCTCTTTTTACCTAAGTAGGTTTCCCATGGTTCATTATTCTCTTCACTTTCTCATTCACCCTCAACACCTCCATCCCTCTTTTATATATTCAAACTCACATGGAAAAACTCCAATTAAGATTAACGCCAACTCTCTGATGACTTTGAACTTGCTCTTACGGATAGAACAAAGCCACCTAAACATTCTGACTTTAAATTAATGACCATGAAGCTTGAGTAGACTTTTAAAACTGCCCTGCCATCCCCCCATCTTTCTCAGCCAGTCCATACTGCCTCTCTCTGAGTGGACCATTGACTACCTTCTCCTATCCATTTTATCTCCCCAAACCTCCTCCCTGTCAGCAGATAACATTTTAAATATTTCAATGAGAAAATATAAACAATATAAAAAATATAAAAAAGAACTACCATACAATTCAGTAATTTCATTTCTTGGCACACATCCAAAGAAAATGAAAACGCTAATTTGAAAAGATACATGCACCCCAATGTTAATAGCTGCATTATTTACAAGAGCCAAGATATGGAATCAGCCTAAGTGTCCATCAAAAGATGAGTGGATAAAGAAGATGTAAGATATATATACATATAGATATAAAATGGAATATTACTCAGCCATAAAAAAGAAAATTCTGCCATTTGCAACAACACACATGGACCTGGAGAGTATTATGTTTACTGAAATAAGTCAGATAGAGAAAGACAGATACTATATGTTAACACTTACGTGTAGAATCTAAAAAATAAAATGAATTAATATAAGAAAACAGAAACAGACTCACAGATATAGAAAATGAACTAGTGGTTACCAGTGGGGACAGGGAACAGGGCAGGGGCAAAGTAGGTGTAGAGGATTAAGAGGTACAAACTACCAAGTATAAAATTGATTAGCTACAAGAATATATTGTACAGCACAGGGAGTATAGCTAATGTTTTATAATAACTTTAAATGATATAATTTATAAAAATATTAAATCACTATGTTGTACACCTAAAACCAATATAATATTGTAAATCAACTATACTTCAATAAAATAAAAAATTTTTTAAAGATTTCACCCATCAAAATCATGTCAAGCAGCTTCCCCTGGTAATGATTTTGTTACTCAGTAGGGCATGTGCTCTCCTACCCAAGAATTGAATCTGCTTCATGGCAGCCATAATAATTTAAAGTTAAATGGACAAGTCACGTGGCTCACAAGAGAAGGCTTCCACTGTTATTCCAATAACTGAATGTCCCCAATTTACCTTTGTTTAGATCAAGAAGCTACAATATTCATTTAATCACCCAAACCCAAATCACCTTTTTAATATAAGCAGGCTTTTCATAGGTGGCAAACGTCATGCAGAAGCTCAGTCTTATCAATAGAAAACACATACAGAAACATAACCATCTCTCAATTCATGCTGTCTGAATATGAGTCATCAGGCACAGGTGCAGCTACTGAGGACTAAACAAGATAGAAATAAGGAGAGTTCAAAGGACACACCTCAGTTTGGGTGTTTATAATAAGAAAGGTTGTTCTTCACATAGCCTTCATATAATACAGTTTGGGCAGGTATTTATCCTGGGAGCAGGGGAAAAAATGAAGAGCCAATGTGAAGACACTGCAATAGTCATTTAGACAATCTAGTCAATAGAGAAAGAGTTTAGAAGAATGTAGGACAAAGATGTACAGAAGCCAAGTACAAGGGCAAAAGTAATTGACCAGAAAGGGGAGCTTTAAAAATTACCACCATCCAGTTACATGGAAAGAAACAATCATTCTTCTGATGCTGCATTTAAGTCCTACATTTTAAAACACTTTAATTCTCAATTCAGTAATTGGTATGATGTTTTTCTCTGAAAATGTTCAAAGACTCATAGAGATAGCTCTCTCTTCTGTTTTCCTTTCTCTCAAAATTATTCCAAATAATAAATGAAGAAAACCAAAGTATTTTGTTGACAAATTACTTTTGTTAGCAATTTAGAACACAATTTCTTAGCTTATAATACATAGAAATGGAACTGTCATCTTTACTACCCGCAATCAATCTGCTTTCACATTTTACATAGGAGGATACTTCTATTACACACATAAAATTGATTATGGGCAACTGTCATGTTTCATAGGAACCAGAGTTCACAGCTACTATAAGGAAAATACAAACAGTAAGAATGATCAGAGTTGTAGGTAAATAATGTATTTCTCCTACAATAGCAGAGGAAATTTCTCAGGCCTTTTCATTGCTTATGTCAAGGTCAACTCTGTTCTCATAAGACAATACTTTACTCATACCAATATGTAAACACTGATTTTTAAAAGCCTACAGCAGTATTTCCAGGTGTGTTCTATGGAACTTTTCTGTGATACGTTTGTTAGTAGATATCCTAAAGAAAAATGAATCTTGCTCTACTAAGTTTAAAAACACTAGATTAACAGATTTTTTTTTTCACTATAGGATTTCTCAGGCCGTTGACATGCTCAAGCATTTAGTGAATTTAAAAGGCAACAGACTCTGCAGAGTTTCATATCTATCTGATCAGGAAACCATGGCAGTAAGCATTCATCCTATGATATTAGTGTTGTTCAGAACACATTTTGGTAACTACTGTTCTACTTACTCATGAAAGAAATAAATCTATAACAGGTGAATATACAATGACAAACCTACATACTCTATTCCTTAGATGTTGTAAGAGATCGTGAAATAGAGTAGTTCTACTCTTTTAATCATCACACAAAATGAAGTCTTTGGTCTACACATGTGGAAATGAAATTATTCTCTGCAAGTTGATGAAAACTAATTGATGGCAAATTCTTTCAATGAAGACGATTTAACTTTTTGCCCAACAGTTTCTGTAGATCAATATGAAAAGGATTCATGGGCCCTTTAATCCACATATTTGTAAAAAGGGAAATCTAAGAGGAATAGAGTAGGATTTTAGGTTTTATGATTGTGTTTTGGGTCATAGTTTTATTTAGAGTAAAGGATTTTTTGGAAAAATGTAATATAATACAGTTTACTGATCATTGTAAAATAATTCAAAGTCAAAAAATGAGAGTCAGGCATTGCATAAGCCATTTGTTACCTTTGAGATATAAAAAATTAGTTAACATTCAAAGTGTACCCTAAGTTATTTACAAGGTTTGTCTTCACATTTAGAGCATACTGTTCCTTAGATAATACAACAAAATACAGGCTCAGGCAAGCACAATGTATCTTTATATATTAGGCTTCCACTTAAATCACTTATTAGCATATGACCTTGGACAAAGTACTTTAACTTCATGTGTATCTGAGTCCTCATAAATTAAACGGGAAAAATAATAACAGTCACACACACACACCCCATGGAGTTATTGTGAGGATTAAAGGAGTTAATATACATAAAGCATTTAGGACAACTCTTGGCACAGTAAATTTTCAGAATGCTTTAGACATTATCATTATCCTTATTATATGCCAAGTACTTTTCTAGTCTCTGAGGATGTTTACAAGAGCAAGACAGACAAGTTCTATGGCCTCAGGAAATTAACAGTCCCTTGGAAGAGAGCCATAAATAAATCAAAGAAACAAATGTAAATATAAATGCTGTAATGAAAACAGTGTGCTACCATTGAGACTATTGTAGTGGTCCCACTGTATCTAGTTGGTTAAGGAGTACACCTCAGAAGAAGACATTTCAACTAATAATTAAAGAAGGAATAGATGCCAGCCATGTGAAGAATGTGGATAGGCACATTCCAGGCAAAAGAACAAGACATGGGAATGCCTTGAAATAGGAAAAATAATAGAGAGCCAAAGTCCCAGGAGGACGAGGAGACACACTCAAGGTAGGCTAATTAGAGGAGAAACCAACGAAGGAACTATCTACAAATTTATCAGCAGGAAATGCAGCATCATGGGTATCATAGTGGAAGAACCATTACTACCTTAAGCCAAAAGGATAAGAGAGGGCTGTGGTTACCAGAACCCAGGAGGAGGGAGGCATGCATATCAGGCTACCTTGAGAGGCTGTGACCTCCTAAAGGATAGAGCCAGCCAGAGGTGACTGCACAGGGAGAAAGCCATGGGAGAAATAACCTCTTCTTCAGATTCCCCACTAAGGCACTATTACTCAACCCAAGCAGCCAGAAGGCAAGGAAACCATTGATGTAGTCTATAAAAGCCAGTCTACTAGGGCACGGAACAAGTTAGAGAAAGGAGAGGGGGGAAATGGGGGCAAGGGAAAGATATCTAGTACTGTGAATTAGAATGAAAAGAATCTAGGATGAATGAAAATACAGTGATTGAGGAGGAGAATGCTACAAAAGGAGAGTGGATAGTCAGGAAGGAGATGAATTACTCAAAGGCACCAAAGGGATTTAGATTTTATTCTAAATGCAATGAAAAGTCACTGAAGCGTTTGCAGAAAGGAATGGCAAGATCCATAAATGTGTTTTAACTCTGTCTGGTATGTGAAGAATGGATTATAAGAGCATAAGTGGAACTAGGGAGACCCATAAGGAAGCTATGGCAATAATCTAGACAAAAAGCATGATGGTGGCCTGGATTAGGGTGTGAACAGTGGAGATGGAGGTAAGTGAGCACATTCAAGTTGAGGGTAGAACTGACAGGATCTTCACATGGGTTTGATGTTGGGGTAATAGAAAAGGAGGAATCAACGATGACTATCAGATTACCAGCTTGAGCAACAAGCTGAATATTTCTCAATGGGTAAGACTAGGCAGGAACAGATTTAGGAGGGGAAGATAAGAGGCTTAGTCTTGGCTATGCTGAGTTTGAGATGACTTTGAGACATCAAGTGAAGTGTCAAATAAGCAAAAATATACCTTAAGTTCTAGCTCAAAAAAGTGGTCTGACCTTGTAATAAGAGTCACCAGAATGTGTTAGTAATTACCACCAGGCCAGGGGAATTAATGAGATCACCTAATGCTGTGAGAAGACAATATTGTCTCTGGTTTACCTAGATAATTTTAATATAAATCAACTGAGTTTTAAAACAGAAATACTTACATATTTTGTGCCAGAGACACCTTTGGTGGAATGATGAAACCTATGGACCCCCATTTCAGAATAATTTTTCTCAATGTATAAAGTAAAATACACAGGATAACAAGGAAACCAATTATTTTGAAATATACTTATCAAAATATAAAAATTAAATTTATAATACAGTAAGTTATTTATTTTTAATGCATTAAATAACTATGGAGGTAAGTTTAGTACCTACCATAACATCATTTATTTATCCAAGTAGTGACAAGCATAAATGATGTTTTATAGTATCTGTAACAACTGGAATATAGTATGAAAAAAATTGTTATTTCTGCTAATGACAAAGACACATATACTCTCATCCTATTCTGTGTGTGTACCTATACTCAAAATGAAAATAATACTAATCGTTAATAGGGAGCACCCCATCCCCTTAAGGAGGTCACAGTGTTGGTAATATTAGGAGTGGGGGAGGGCAGAGAGGACATACAAGTCATTAGACCATTGCACTATGGTGGGAGAATAGTTATGAAAAAGCAATGCTCACTGAGGTATAGGAGCACAGGGGAAGGCCTTGGTAAGTCTTCCCGCAGATGTCTCTTTAGCCATGTAGGTAAGGAAGTGTGTGTTTGGCATTTCATATGAAGCAACAACATGAAAATGCGTAAGGAATCTGAGACAGAGTAATCAAGTGCATCAGCAGCACAGCTACTCTGCATTGTCCTAATCCTCTGTGTTACCTCTTCTCAGAAAGGCAGGAGAAAATCCAGGTGTCTCACACCTGCTATTTCTTTCACTCTCTCAAACAGCATCCTGACCTGATCAACAGAACCAGGGTAGAAACTTTGAACTTGCTAATTGTTCTATACGGAACATACTTCACATAGATCATTGCACGGTTTGGTTCCTTATTTCATTCAGGTCTTTGCTCAGACATGACCTCATCAATGAGGCCTTCTCTCAACACCCAATACAAAATAGCCCCTCTCTCCATCATTCTCTGCCTACTTTTTAAATAGCACTTACGACTGCTTGAAATTATATTCTGGGGAGAGAATACTAGTTTATTGTCAGACACCTCCATCCCAACTTAAGCTCCATAAGGGCTGTGACCCACTCTTCTTCACAGCTGTCTCCGCAGGCCCTAGGTGGGCAATTGGCACACAGCAGTCAGTTCCTAAACATGTGCAGAGTAACTTAGTTAATCCACATATTGTTTAAGGATGTATTTGCCCTCACTTGGTTGTAGCCATGACTGCCACCCTGTCTCACATGTCCAAGTCCCGCAATATCCATCTTGTATATATGTGACACAATGCATCCCTTGCCCTTACGTATGTTACACAAGCATCCCTGTGGCTACCTCCTTATTCCATGCCCACCTTCTGTTGATGTTTCCTGCCCTCATACACTGAAAAGCTAAGACCATAGAGTAGAAACTCTTAGATGTCACACTCCAACATAATATCCTGCCTATCTCTGAAGATGGTGACACCGTCACACTCTACATTCCTATGCCAGGCTAGAATGTCAGTAGCATCGTGAAACAAAGTCCAGTGTGGCTGAAAAGTCCAAGCTAAGGCCTCAAAACAACACCAGGTCCTGTCTCTTCTCTGCTGCTTCTCTTCCTGCAGCTGACTCCCCTGCCCGCTTCTCCTCAGACTCCATCTCCTCTGAGTTTTATCACACTAATTCCTTGATGTTTTCCATGTTTAAATTTCTCAACATAGAGATATAGGTAAAAAAATGAGAACCTGCCAAAGCAGTGCAGTTGAGATACTATAAATTCAAGAAAACATTTAGGAGGCGAGATGTACATGGATGAGAGAATATTAGGTAACAGGCTGATAACAGCAACAGATTAAATCAATAAAAAATATAGCTAGAGAAGAAGGTTTTGTAATGAATAGATGAATCCAGTTTGGGATATTTAGAATGCTAACTGCCTGTGGTATAACTAAACAGATATTTTGAAAAAGCAGTTAAGAAGGTGAATTAATGGGACTTTCCTGGTGGTGCAGTGGTTAAGAATCCGCCTGCCAATGCAGGGGACACAGTTTCATTCCCTGGTTCGGGAAGGTCCCACGTGCTGTGGAGCAACTGCGACTGCGTGTCACAACCACTGAAGCCCGTGCACCTAGAACCCGTGCTCCACAACAAAGAGAAGCCTCCGCAATGAGGAGCCCGTGCACCGCAACGAAGAGTAGCCCCCGCTCACCGCAACTAGAAAAAGCCCACGGGCAGCAACGAAGACCCAATGCAGCCAAAAATAAATAAATTTATTTTTTTTTTTTACAAAACAGGCGAATTAAGTAGTTGGGAGCCATGAGCATTTGGGAGGGTGTACACTGAGCCATGAATGTGGATTATGTCTCCCAGGAAAATTAAAGGACAGACAGTAGGGCGTCAAGTACAGGATGCTAAACATAACTTCCAGCAGATTATGATTTTGTTTTTAAAATTTATAGTTTTGTGTAATACAAAAGCTGAGATCTCTGAAGAAAATAAAATTTGATTTCGTGTGGTTACCATTATTATTTTGGGCCCTCAAGTATGTTTCTGTATAATAGGATAGCTATTGAAGTGTTACATTACCCTTTAAAAAATAAAACCTCCAAGCTGCAGTCACGGGACAGTTAACAAATAGTCTTAGATGAAGCAGCGGAAAGTGCGCGTTGCTGGTCAGCCAACACCCTGCACCAAGTCAGGACGGGGAGCCAACTGCATTACAACATCAAGGGCTCAGCTCTGTTTTCTGCCAAGAGCTGCCTTTTAAAGTCTTGCTTCTGACAGGTTACAGTGCCTAGCAAGACAATTCTCAAAATTCAGGAGAGAGTACGTCACTTGCCTGCCTGCTGCCAGCTTCTTCCTTGGCGGTCCGCGCCCCTCCCGCCCCAGGCCCCAGCCATGCTCGCTGCCCGCCCCGCAGCTTCAGCACCTGGGCCCGGGTAGACCCTGCGAAGGGCTGACCGCAGGCCAAGGCTCCCCGGCTTAGGCCACGTGTGTTCCTGGCTCGCGAGCAGCTCTGACCCCCACGGCCAGCCTGGACCACAGGGCCACCCCATGCCGGCCTGCTGGCCACGGCTGTGGTGCCTTGGGCTGCCCCCGATACCCAGCAGGAAGTGCAGGAGAGAAAGTCCAGGAGAGGGGGGAGGTAGTCCAATTCCAGGACCCGTGCACTCCTCCGAACCCCCCAGCTCACCCCTGCCCCCGGGTCCCCCCGAGGATCTGCTCTTGACCTGTGCTTCTTCAAGGTCGAGAAGCCAGGGCTCTAGGGCCGAAAGTAACTTATTTTCCATAGTAATTTGAGAGACTAACCTCATTTTTCTTGCAGCATCCTTAGGAACAATGTGTAATTTTTAACTCCATAGTAATGCAGACAGCGACACCAAGGGTAGAGAACTGGTCCAAAGTTACACAGTCTTTTGGCCAGAGGATTAAAATTGAGCCCTCCTTGACCAGTAACTTCTTTGGATCACCAAACCTCCACTCTGCGTACCTGAAGACTCTGCTTCCTCTTAAGGACCTTCTGAAGGCTCCTCCCTGTGGTGGGAGGTCTGGGCCTGCCCCCAGGTGTTGTAACAGTGCATGAGTTGGCCTGGGACTACTTAAGCCTAAGCTATTTTTAGCCACCTTCCAGGACAGAGATTATCAAACTCTGGTGTGTGTCAGAATCACCTGAAAGCTGATAAAGAGGAGAGGCCGAGGCTCATTGAAGGACCTGGACCTCTTTATTTTTACCAAGTCCCCCAAGTGATTCTAATACAACCGAAGTTTGAGAACCCAGGAGATGCCTGCATTGTCTCTTAAGCATCGCACCTGAAAGGGAGGTGATTATTGAATGAGATTCCACGTTTCTCGTTTAGCTTCTGTCTTTCAGATCAGTGTACTGTGCATTGCATTCATTTGAAAAATACATATACAAATAAGTACAAAAAAATTCCTGAGACTGTAGAAGCTGAACATTCCAAGGTTCTCTGGTGCTTCCATGAGTTTTCACGGGCTGCCCTCTCTGCACGGAGCCATTTCTTTCTCCACTCTTTCCTCTCCCACCCCCTCTACACCTGAGCCGAACATTTCTCCTTTGTCACTCACAAGCCTACCTTTAATCTTTGCTCATCCATCCCGTATTACTGTTTACTTGTCCCTGACCTAGGAGTCTCATGTTTTCTGCCATCATCTGTGAAACTATGGCAAGACAACTTGTTAGCTGGAAAGTAGAGTAAAATCTTAGACCCTTCATGGATCTTGACAGAAAAACATCCATCAAGTCCAATACCCTCACAAAATATCCCACCTGCTCTCTGTCACCCAGTATTTCACTCCATTCTCTAGATTAACTGTATGCCTTGTTAAACTCCAAATATCCCCAGAGAGACAAAAAAGTTATCACATGGGGGGGAAAAAAACACCACAGGAGCACAACTCTATGGAAAGTATACCAACGAGCCACTAATGGAAGACATGGTGACATAAAAAAGAGTCTGGTGTTACCCAAGGCCAACTTGCCCCCATCAAATTATTATTTTGACACCAATATTTCTGTTCTGGTTTAACCATTTTTATATTTTCAGTATTCATGCTGGATTTTCTCTAAATTTGCCAGCCTTGGCACTGCAGAAAATATCTATAAACCACACTTTTTTTCAACTTTTGATAAAATAACCTATTTTAACTGATTTGCTACCCAAATCATTTTGCAGTTTCAAGAAGATTTTGACTTCTAACATTTTAGTGTGTTTTAATCTTAAACAAATTTAAGAGGTGAGTTCTTAAAGCAAGTGGGGTTAATCAACAAAGGAGCTAATAGAGCCTAGCAAGAATTTTTACTAAAATATTTTAAATCACTATTAGCTTAGACCTGTGGAGCGAAGTTAAAAATATAAAGTTCTTACTAGCGATACTTTCTATTTATCATTAAAAAGCTCCAAATACTTTATGGGTATTATCATAATTCATGTTTACATTACTCTTGGGAAATAAGCATATAAATTATGCTTCCTACTACATAATTAGGAACCAAAGGAACCCACCCAATTATTCAGTCATTTTTCTAAGGAACACAACATTCTAAACTATAAATAGAACCCAACACTTGACCACACTGTCTGTATTTGGACAGAGTCTATAGTAAGGACTCATGGGTATAATAATAGGAAAGTTTCTATGAATTTTAACAGCTTTCTGAAATCCTTATGATGGAAGCTTGTATTTATGCTTCTAATCACCATGAATTTGGCAGTCACACTCAAGTAAATGTTTCTAGCTTTTTGTGCATGAGGAAGTATACATGTGTCACCATGCACTGACAAAATCTATTATTTTAATTGATTAAATAGTTTTCATTATAATGCTTTAAAGATTTTCCTGAGATTTTAGCTCAGTAGTCTGGGAGTTCTCTGTGGTAAATGAATTCACAGCAAAACTTGTGAATTTCCAATCCGAAAGATGGGAATTCAACAATGATAGAGGAAAGCTAAGACCATCTTGGACAGGGTGAGAGAGAGTATGTTAAAACTGCATCTCAGAGGGTGCTTCCCAGGGAACACACCTGCAACAGCTGATACTGAGAGTGGTCCAAGAAAGAGAGCTAATATGGTGTTTTGAAACTGGATCACTTGCTACCCACTGGCAATAAGGATCTCCATTGCTAGTCACAGATGGAGCACGATAGTCTCTGGCACAAGTGGCAGTCCAATTGTTAAAATTCTCCAGAGCCATAAATTGAAATGTTATTCCAGTGGAGGAAAATACATTAATTGGTACATTGTGTCAAACATCTGAGAAATACGGGAGTAATAGTAACTACTGTTGGGATAAGGAGGGTGGGATAGGGAGGGTGGGAGGGAGCCGCAAGAGGGAGGAGATATGGGGATATATGTATATGTATAGCTGATTCACTTTGTTATACAGCAGAAACTAACACACCATTGTAAAGTAGTTATACTCCAATAAAGATGTTAAAAAAAATAAGACATTGAAGTTGGGTGGTTATTACTAACAACTGATGTTGAGTTGTAAACATAAAGTAAAGATAAAACCTGGAGTGATTAGTCACCGGTTAATAGTTAAGTGTGAAAGCCAGAAGGCCTCCTCGGTAGCTCACAAAGAGTCACTAATCTCTTGCAGAGGGCAGAGAAAGTTGAGGCCCAGGCCCAAGACTTAATAGTTGGAGTAACCTAACTCCAAAGAAGGTTAAACCTTCCACCAAGACAGATCTGCTCTGCCAAGAAGAGAGTTTCTGAAAGCTCTGTTTGTAAACAATGAGAACCAAGCAGCTTGCCATGGGAGCCAGAGCAGGAAAGGCCCTGCTGAGCACCCAAGCTGCAATGTAAGCAGCTCAACTACTTGAGCAAATCAACTGGAAGACACTTATGGTATTAAAGATTTTGGTGGTGGGACAAGGTTCACAAGGAACTTAGGGAAATCTCCAAGGAAATCACAATGGAAACTGCTACAGGTCTCCAACAGGGCTATGCTATCTGTAGCTGAAGTTATGCATCTTTTGAAGAACAGTTCCTGGCATGCTACTATGATAGAGAGCCCACCCATGGGGTACTAAGTGATCTTGCTGCCAAATCTGCCCATTATGAGTTTGGCACTTTCAGACCCATCAAGTCATATGAAAAAATGGGCCAACAAAAATCTGTCTTAAGATGGGACTAGCACAAGCAGAACCAGAGGACACAAGCGCACTGTGTGAGCTTGTATCCCACACTTCATGGTATCACTGCTGCAGCAGTAGCTCTCCCTCAGCCCACACCTGTGGCCATATGAGGCATCTCTCACAACTGGTTGACCAAGGAAGAAAAGCCTGAGCTTGGTTCAGAGATGGGACAGATTGGTATGTGGATGGCAGCCAAAAATGGGTAGCAATTGTAATATCCTCACTCAGGGGGTGGCTTGCAGCTCAGTGCCAAGGGATAATTCTCCCAACATGCAGAATTTGGGGCAGTGCACTTTGTTATGAACTTATATGAAAAGAAAAGTAGCCTGAGAAACAAATTAAAATGGGCTTCCCTCTCATGACCAAAAAATATTTCACTGTTCAGTTAAATCTGATGCTTTGATTCTAGTCAAACGAGCATGCTTCCTTTCTGCTGGTTTTATGATCAGAAATATATAATAAACCATGTCTCCATTTATTTTTTTGCCTTGCTGAAAACTTAAAGCCAAATTTAAGGCCCAACTGTGACATCTTTGCTAATCCATCTTGTTAGCATAATTGTGGCCTTTTTTTTTTTTTCCGCGGGACGCGGGCCTCTCACTGTTGTGGCGTCTCCCGTTGCGGAGCACAGGCTCCGGACGCGCAGGCTCAGCGGCCATGGCTCACGCGCCCAGCCCCCGTATCCCCTGCATCGGCAGGCGGACTCTCAACCACTGCGCCACCAGAGAAGCCCGATTGTGGCTTTTTAAAATAGGGTTTGGATTGTCTACTAATAGGTATTTTTCCTGATCTTAATTTCCCATTTAGACTTCTTTTAAAATATAATGCCTTGCTGTACCTTCTGGGGTGCATGGTTGAAAAGAAAGTAGATGATTGATGTATAATAGATTGACAGATGGGTACTAATATGTTTTTTCAAAAGCAAGCACAAATATGAGACTGATCCTAAGGCAAAACTGTTCATTGGGATAACATCGGTTGGGCATTCTACTAGGTTCAGTGTAGCTCCTATTCTCTGCTCATCAACTTGGTCTTCTTTCCATTTTCAACCTAAAGTTTCTTATAACTTTTTTGTCACAGAATTATGGGCTTAGCCAACTGGGATCAGCAAAGATGTTAGTTAATAATGCCTTAAGGAGTTACTCTTCCCAGGACCATTTATATTTCGTAGAAATCTATAAAGACAAATAGGCTCAAGGCCCAAAGGAATGATTTTCAGGTGATTGAATTTGACACATGCAGAGAGAGATTTGTAACCATCTCTCACTTTGTATCGTCTTCTGTATTTGGGGCATGAGAATTATGTTATCTATGAATATCTAAAAATTGCCATGTCTAGCTCAGAGATCTTGACATATTTTATTACGCCTCAGAAGACAAGTCAGAAGGGGCAGATTTTTTATAGCTATGCTGTCATTTTTCCTTCTAAACTATTATATTCATATCAAAGACTCTTTTGAGAAGAAAACAATTCTATAAGCCACAACATCAACAGAACTATTTTTACTTTTGCAAATTCAAATCCATACACACATAATCTGCTGCTTTAACTTTTAGAATATAGTTTCCCATGCTTCTAGATAGCCATTCGTTTTATTAGCTGGATAATTTTCCATTAAGTTGATGTAACGTAGTTTACCTTTATGTTATTAAATTAAGCCGATTTCTATATTTTTGCTATTATGTACAATATTTCAATGAATATTTGGCATGCTTAGCTTTATACTATTTTTGAATTATTTCTATGGAGTTACATAATAGTAGTAATGTTTAAGACAAACATACATTTCTATGTCTCCTGATTATTATTATTATCTCTTATTATATCTGCTCTCCAAAATTCTTGTAGCAAGTATAATAATTTAAACCATTTAATAGGGCATCAAATCTCCAAAGAATGAAGTAACTTACCCAAAATAAAGAGCTTCATCAGTACCAGAATAGGTTTTAGAAACTCATCTCTTGACTCCCTGACGTTAATTTGAGTACAGTTATACATATAAGAAAAAAAGGAAATCATGGGCTTGTTTTTTCCAAAAAGAAGGATGTAGATTTCACTGAATCCCAAGGATAATAGGGATTTCATTTGATGCTGTTTTCTCAGCATAAAATACTTTTTCCTGAACCTTTCCTTCCTTAGAAATTTCTACACATACTTCTTTAGAGTGGAACTCAAATTTTACTTTATGGAAGAATCTCCCCTCACTGCCAGATTAGGTTAGGTTTCTTATTACATACTGCCATTACAAATTAGCTTCTTCTTGTAGAATCTATTTACAATTGTAATTAAATCATTAATAATTAATTACTTTCCTAATAGAACATAAGCTAACCTCTGTCTTATTCTCCACTATATATATAAAAAACCTAAAACAGTGCCTTATATATAAAGAGCTCTCAATATTTATTGACTGAATAACCAATAAATGGATAGTAGGATGGATGATCAAATTATTATTTAAGCAGGACTGAATCACACTCACCAAAAATACCATTATTTATCCTTTGCTAAGAGTCTACAAGGCAACTTCTAATTCAAGATAATGGATTTATTGTAAGCATTTTTCTTTAATGACTCCAAAAATTACAGTGGGATAATAATGAAGATATACCATAAATAATAAAATACACACTAAAAATAGAAAATATGCCATTGATGAAGGAAAAAATTTGTGGCAGACAGAATACACTTGAGAGTGTAAATGCAGACAAATCAGACCAGAGAAAATTACAAACCAAATCATTAACAAAAAGAAAAGACTAATGCAGAGATGGGAGTTGTTTAGCCTGGTGAAGACTTTAAAAGGTTTCAAGCATGGAGTCACAGGTGTAGAAAATAGGGATGGAGTATAGGGAAGCACCATGTATTAATTATAGGGCTACTGATAAAATACCTGGATCTGCTCCTGGATCTACTTTATAAAGGGAAAGATTATTCTAATGGTAGATCATGATGTGAGTGTTAAGAATGCGGAGGGGGACAGATGCAAGCCTGCCATGACTCTATACCTCTGCAACGGACCTGTGAGAATGCAACTGGGGATGCAGTGGGAAGGGACGTATCTCTACCTCGGAATAAAACATGTTCATTTATTTCCCCACCAGCATAGAGAATCCTTACATGAGTGGCTGTCATGGTTCAGGGACTGCCTGGATGTTCCCCAATTTTGGAACGAAAAGGTAGCCTTCTGGGTGACATAATCTATACACTTAAAAAAACCCTCACATCCAGGCATTCTACTCAGGGTAGAGGCTTTAAGTTATATAGACACATGGGCTTTGACTAATATTTGTCTACGCTAATCAGCATAGACCTTTATCTATAAACATGAGTGGTCAAATGAGGATCATCACACTGCTTGATAAAAACAGCAACATGGAAAAGAAACATCCCGTGTTCAAATTTAAAAATAGAACCCTGGGCCAAATATCAACATTGTAAGGAGCAGAAGATAATTAAAATAAAAACTCTAGTTTTATGCTAAGGGAGATTAAAGAAAATTATTACTAAAAGTTCTTTTTCTGTCTAGGAAGGAATATTGTGCCCACAATAAAAACAAGAAAACGCTGGATAAGCTAAAAATAATCAATTTTTCTTAATCTGAGTTTGCAATGTAATGACGTAGCCTGAAATCCAGGGGAAGATAGGTCCCTTCTCAGAGAGATGAGACGTGAGCTCCGGCTCACCTGTGGCAGAACGTGGAAAGAAGAAATCCAGGTATCATAAAAGTATAAGATTATAAAAATTCAGGCAAATTTATTTTTAATTGCTGTATTAGTCAGCGTTCTCCAGAGAAACAGAACTAATAGGAAAGAGAGATGGACAGATATTTTAAGGAATTGGCTCATGCAGTTATGGAGGCTAGCAAGTCTAAAATCTACAGGATGGGCCAGCAAGCTGGAAACCCAGGAAAGAGCTGTTGCTGCCATTCAATCAAGTACAAAGGTCATCTGCTGGCAAAATTCCTTCTTGCTTCAAAAAGGTCAGACTTCTGTTTTATTCAGGCCTTCAGCTGACTGGATGAGGCCAACCCATATTTTGGAGGGCAACGGCTTTACACAACATTCACCTAGTTTAATGTGAATCTCATCCAAAAACACCCTCACAGAAACATTTAGAATAATGTTTGACCACATATCCAGGCACTGTGGCCTAGCCAAGTTGACCCATCCAATTAACCATCACAATTGCTTAAAGCCTGAATGTGGACAAGCAAGAGAGTGTTGAACCCTGGGAAGCTGTATATACAAGGGGATTTTCTGTTCACAGGCTCGTTTCCAATGACCTCGACCAGGTGCTCATGAAAAAGATTGAGGGCAAAGTGGGAGACCAAGGAGAGCCTTTGCTGGTGGTGCAGGTCTATAGGAGTGAAGCCTGAAGTTCTAATGAGAACCCTCTCTATGAAACAACATCCTTAAGTACCTTAAGGATAAAAGGAAGCCCTGCCACCCAGGGCACAGGAGAAGACTCACTGTGGCTGCAGGAAGGTAAAAGAGAAAATCCTATCCCTGACAGAGGGTCAAGAAATATTCCAAATCCCACACCAATAGAGGTCTCCTACATATGGGGAAAGGCATAAAAACTGCTCCAGCCCCAAATCTGCAAAATATAAAAGGCAGAAATTGGCTGTCATAGGGCCTGGGAGCAGAATCACAGCACATCCCTCACCCAAGGACACAGAGCATACTTAAGACTCAGGCTGGACCAGGACAAGAGACAACACCCCTTGTCCCCCACCTGCACCACCAGGCTAGAAAACACCAAGAATGTGTAACAACTATCTACTACTGAAGGAGAGGAAAAGTATGGAGAGAGACTTGCACTGTGGCACAGGAAAGAAAGAAAGCTGACCGTGCAAGGGAACATTGAGAAAAAACTTCCAGCAAACCAGCCCCCAGAGGAAACACAAGGAAACACTAGAGCAATTGAATCTGGTTGTGCACTGAGGGTAAACATAGCAACAAAAAATTCCAGACTCGCCTCAACTCTTGACAATATGGACTCAACATTTTATTGTAAGGACAGAGCAGGAGAAGGGACCTGCCCATTTATAGGCATTAATATGGTTTCACCTAGTCTCCTATATTATGACATTATGTCTAAAATCAATTATAGAAATTATGTCTCAAATCAATAAAAAAATTATGAGACACTCACAGGAGAAAACAACACACTGTCAAAAAACAAAGAAAACAGAATTGGACTTACAGACTATTCAGATGCTGGACTGTACAGTAGAGGATGGCAAAGGGGGAATAAGGGATATCTAAGAAGCAATAACTGAAAGCCGAGTCTTCAGATTTTAAGGAATCTTTAAAGGCATAGCATAATGAATTTGAAATAACCCAAACATAGCTTAATCATAATAAAATTTAGACCTCTGCGAATAAATGTAAAGTTTTAAAAGCATCTAAAAAATAAGTTTACTTCAAAGGTATAAAAATAAGATTTTCATCTAATTTCCCATCAGCATTACTGGAAACTAGAGCAATGTCTTTAAAATTCTGAAAGCAGTAGATTTTGAATCTAGCATTCTACACTTAAAATATTAGTAGCTTTGATTCTGAAAACAAAATAAAGACATTTGCATCTATAAAAGCACAAAGAAAAATTATTTGAATAACCAAGGAAAATTGTTTTAAAAAACATAAAATCTAATAGAAAGGAAATAGGAGATCCAAGAAACAATGACACTAACTCAGAGGAGAGCTGACAAGAAGTTGTAGAATGACCCATTTTTGTCAGGTTTAGAGAACAGTCCATCCCAACATGACCAAATAATAAGAAGTATGATTAAAAGGCTGTATGTTCTTAATTATAATCCATATTTTTATTAGATCACCAGGTGATGTGTATGTTAAAGTTTGAGAAAAACTGGTAATGATCTAAATCAGAGCTTTACCATGTCACAAGTAAACGGATAAAGTCTAAAGTTGATAAATCAAGAAAGAAATAAAGGTTCAAGAATGATGTTTAGAATTACAGGCAGGCAGAATAAAAGCTTGAACTAAAAATAGAAATGTTTAATTATTATTACCTCTAAGAAGTAAGATTATAGGATTAAATAGAGGTAATATTTTACTTTTCATATTCTACTCTTTATATAGTTTATTTTTTAACTATGTAAATAAGTTATTTTATAGCTATGAAAAGAATGGGAACTCCAATGATTGCAAAATATTTATAGTTCCACAACGTTTTTGTTTTTTTTTTTTCTAAATTCATTAACTTGAGATGTCTGGTTTTTTCTTTTAATTAATAGTAATCTTTTATTTATTTATTTTTATATTTATTTTTGGCTGTTGTTGGGTCTTCGTTTCTGTGCAAGGGCTTTCTCTAGTTGCTGCCAGCGGGGACCACTCTTCATCGCGGTGTGCGGGCCTCTTCACTATCGCGGCCTCTCTTGTGGAGCACAGGCTCCAGACGTGCAGGCTCAGTAGTTGTGGCTCACGGGCCTAGTTGCTCTGCGGCATGTGGGATCTTCCCAGACCAGGGCTTGAAACCGTGTCCCCTGAATTAGCAGGCAGATTTTCAACCACTGCGCCACCAGGGAAGCCCACCACAACGTTTTTAAACCTCCATTAACTGTTTGGATTTGTTAAATTAATTTTGGTGTACTAGACCAGATAATCATTACATGCAAAGCAAGTTTAGAAAAAAACAAATACTATTACAGTGAAGCATAAGAAAAGATTTACAAACTACAGCTAAGTTTCTATGTATTTTTAAAGTATTCAATAGAGTAAAATTCCATTTTGTTTCAACAAAAGGATTTGACAGTTTCTTGGATTTGATTGGAATTAGACTTGAAAATGTTTGCCTTTGGGACTGAAAAACAATTACCCTTGAAATAGCAACTATTCATTGTTCATATCACAACATAATGAATTCTAAATGATACACTATTATTTCTATATATTCATAATTGAAGGTTGGACTTATAACTCTTGAATCCATGTTTAAAGTGGAGAAGCTCTAAAATGAGATTAATCTCACTTCTTTACTCCAAACCCTAAAAGGAATTTACCATTTTCTTGTCTTTATTACTGAAATAAACCCAATCCATTCATAATTTCCTGGAGTTACATACAACCATTTTGTATTAGTTAGCTGTGTTATGGTAATAAACAAGCTATAAATCTCAATGGCTTATAATAATAAAGTTTTACTTTTCACTGATGTTTTATGTTGGCAGCTGTGGGTCTCTGCTCTACATGTTCTTTCATTCAAGGATCCAGGCTGAAGGTGAGACATCTACCTGGGACAGAAATTCTTAAAGCAGGGGGCAAAGCACAAGAGAACTGGTAGAAACAGACACAATGGCTATTGAAGATTTCTGCTTGGATGTGGTGTATGTAACTTCTGATCACATTCCATTGGCCAAAGCTCAATGTCCATGGAGTAGGAATCTCTATTTCACACAGTAGACACAACAAGTTACATAGAAACCCACAGAATGGAAGAAAATATTTGCAAACAATGTGACAGACAAGGTATTCATCTCCAAAATTTACAAACAGCTCATGCAGCTCAATATCAAAAAAGCAAACAACCCAATCAAAAGATGGGCAGAAGATCTAAATAGACATTTCTCCAAAGAAGACATACAGATGGCCAAGATGCAGAAGAAAAGATGCTCAAGATCACTATTAGAGAAATGCAAATCAAAACTACAATGAGATATCTCACAAGATACCTCACACAAGTCAGAAAGGCCATCATCAAACAGTCTACAAACAATAAATGCCAGAGAGGGTGTGGAGAAAAGGGAACCCTCCTACACTGTTGGTGGGAATGTAAATCAGTACAGCCACTATGGAGAATAGTATGGAGGTTCCTTAAGAAACTAAAAATAGAGCTACCATATCATCCAGAATCCCACTGCTGGGCATATATCCGGAGAAAACCATAATTTGAAAAGATACATGCACCATAGTGTTCACAGTGCAGTACTGTTTACAATAACCAAGACATTGAAGCAGCCTAAATGTCCATCGACAGATGAATGTATAAAGAAGATGTGGTACATATATACAATAAAATATTATTCAGCCATTAAAAAGAATGAAATAATGCCATTTGCAGCAACATAGATGGACCTGGAGATTAACATACTAAGTGAAGTAAATCATACAAAGACAAGTATCATGTGATATCACTTATATGTGGAATCTAAAAAAAATGATACAAATGAAATTATTTACAAAACAGACACAGACTCACAGACTTAGAAAACAAATTTATGGTTATCAAAAGGGAAAGGTGGGAGGAGGGATAAATTGGGAGTTTGGGATGAACATGTACACACTGCTATATTTAAAATAGATAACCAACAAGGACCTACTGTACAACAGGAAACTCTGCTCAATATTCTGTAACAACCTAAATGGGAAAATAAGTTTAAAAAGAATAGATACATGGATATGTATAACTGAATCATTTTGATGTACACCTGAAACTTATACAACATTGTTAGTCAACTATACTCCAATATAAAATAAAATTTTTTTAAAAATAGATGGGAATCATAATCCTTTTCCAAAAAAGAGAAGTAAATTTGAGGGAACACATATTCCGAGGTTGTACACCAGATGATGAAGTATTCCACAGAGCAACTGGAAAGCTGGAGGAGTTGAATTCCTGTCCAAAGTATGGCTGAGTAAATTGAATAATGAAACATTTTTTATCCACTTTAACTCCACAAAATTTCTGTACTTTTGTTAAACTGATGCCACTCAAATTATCTTTTAGTTTTACGATTAAATCATAGATTTGTGAATATTATTTCTATATAGAATTATAAAAAAGACAATGAGAGACAAGAAATGCATGAGATGCTTTAATTAAGCATAGGATTAAAACTGGGAGCCAAATTTGACATCAGATTAGTTCTGAATATCGGTTTCTCAGTTGGATAGAAAGTTATTTAATTCCAATCATATTCATGCAAAATAAAACTCAGAAAAGAATTCTGTATAAAACATTGGAATCTGTCAGACTATGTGATTTTTCTCTATTTGTATGCATAGACTAGGCAAGTCAGACTGCAGACTGAAACTTTGTCAATATCATTGTACCACACTTATTAAGGACAGTTTGCCTGTACCTCTTATCCAAATAGCTATCGTCTTCAATCAATAGAATGTCTGGTGTTAAAATTCTGGCACTACTGAACAACAAAAAATTTTCTCACCTAGATATAAGATAGAAATAAAATATGTTGCAATGATTATTTAATGATTTTTCTTATAAAACTAAAAGCATAAAGTGTAGTTCTTGTTCCAAAAAAAAAAAAAAAAAGGCACTGATTGCTCTGAGTAGAAAGCCAAGACTCTAGAAATAGAACTAGAACTGTACTGTTATATATTCACCTCTATGTTTTGTCATTTTGTATTCAAATATAAAGCGGTACATGTGGAGAAAATGTCCTTAAATTTTAAGGCAAAATACTCAATTAACTGATGTCAGGTTTCCAATGTGATACCATATGACACAGATATACTTTCACTTTTCCTCCTCAACATCAATATTGTAATTGATAAAAATAAGCCAGATGTAGAACTACAAAGCAGTAATCCATGGGTGGGAGGGGGGACAAATTGAAGTTTTTGAGGAATTAGAATGTAGGGCAGTAAAAATATTGCTGTAACTTTCCCAACTCTGTTTCATTTTGTAAAAAACTCATTTAATATATACATAGAACATTTTTTAAAGTTTCTGGCATGAGGAGTAGCATGTTACAAATAGTCTTATATTTGAACTCAACTGTACAGCTATGTGAAAGTCAATTAAGCTGTTTGAGCTTAATGTATAGAGTGGGGGAAAGTAAGACATATCTCAAAATATTGATGAATTAGAGAATGCATATAAAGAGCCTATCATAGTTCTTGGTACATAAGTGACATTCAATTTTTTCAAGTGTTTAGTGTTGTTATGGTTGTTTTTATTGTTTACTAACAGAAAAGTTATTAGAACCTCTATAAGCTATTCTGGTGCTTATTTTAAACAGAGTGTATTCAACACATTTTGGGAATATGTTCTATACAAGGCAATGTGTTAAGGGCTGTGAGAGATATTGATACAAAAAACAGGGAACTTGTTTCCATCCTATTGTAAATGTGGAATTGAAAATGGATGAAAGGACTTAGCTAGAATAAAAACTAGAGTTATTTTGTTGTCACTTTTGTAACTGAATAAAACAGAAGAGTCCTGTGCATTATGGAAGTTTTAGCATGCATGAGACAATCAGTGGCCTTCCTCTGCACACTTTTTGATTATGGAAGGTGAACGATGGGAACTAGATATTTGGTCTTTGTCCCTAGTTCCTGACACAGAGCTCTTAAGTTCTTTGTAAATTCCTGAGTGACAGGAGCATCTTTTGTTTTAATGAGGCAATTCTTGGTGGGCCGCAAGGTAGCTTCAGGATGGGGACTTGTCACCAGAAAGGCCAGGCACGATTAGAGGCTTGAAACTTTCATCCCCACCCCTTTATCTCTGAGAGGGGAGAGAGACTGGATGTTTAGCTATCACTAATGGTGCATGATTTAATCACTCATGCCTATGTAATAAAACCTCCATCAAAACCCCTAAAGAATGGGGTTTTGAGAGCTTCCAAGTTGGTGAACACAAGGAGGTGTTGGGAGGGTTATGCACCCCCCTTCCCAAATGCCTTGCCCTGTGCATCTCTCCCATCTGGCTGTCCCTGAGTTGTATCCTTTATAATAATCCAAAGTCAGATTTCCTAGGACTAGTTAAACAAAGCTAACTTTAACTTCAAAATGTCACAAAGGTGTACAAGGAATAGCAATAGGTATAGGATTATTTGTCTGGAAAAGAAACATTTGCCTAATAACTGCTTTAAATAAGCAGTTAAATAACTGCTGTTAAAAGTTTTATTTGAGTTCAATGATAGAAAAATAACAGATTTTAACTTCATCTGGACTTACTGAGTCTAAAGATAACGATGAACACTTGAAAGGTGTCCTTTTACAATGATGTAGGGAAAATTGCACACGGTTTAAAGAATGTAGAGACTAAACTACTTTCAATATTTCCCGACATATTCAATCATTTCACATTTATCTAATTAACAGATGGGCATGATAATAGATTAAAATCTCACAGCTTGTACTCCCATTAGAGAGTCATATATTCTTTAAGTATATAAATAGCAAAATTCTGACCCATAGATAAATAAAAATTACAGAGTCACTCTTACGGAGTTTTCAAACTAAAGATGAAAAACAGAAGTTGAAGAAATAGACCTAATGTTAATTCTCTCAAATAAACCAATATCAATTTTATTAACTTATTGTAATTAAGTCAACAGAACTTTTACACACTCATTTAAAGAGCCAAACTGTCAATACTATGATAGAAGAACCTATCTGTGTGAGTGCTTTGGATAAACATTTTTTGTCATTTTTGTATCAGATAAAAATCTTAGCTGCAGTTTCTAATGCCAAGGCAAGATTATTCTTTACATGGAATGAGAACATGCCTACAAATGTGACATGTAAAGAGCTCTCAGCACTGTTGACTCATATTCTGTAAGTTTTCATAACCTGAAATGGACACAGGTAGTACCAGAGGGAAATAGTTTCGTTGATTAGATTAACATAAGGCCACAATTTTGCCACTGGAGAGTGTGTTCATGTGATCCCTCTCACTCACAGATTGTGTGCTATGACTTTCTATTCATTCTTCTTCCCTCCTCTTTTCCTCTCCTCTTTCTGATTTCAAGTGTTCATCTGCAAACATTCACGTGCTATTTCCACTAAAAGATTCTGTTGTCCAAAATTTCTATACAAAATATTCCTACTCCAAAGGACAATGATGGAAATAAAAATAAGAGTAGAAAAAGATCAGTATGTAGCTAACCGTTATCATAGTTAAAAAATAGTACCTGTAAATACCATCATAATCATTGCTTTTGAAAAGGCTGAAAATTAAAAAGGAAAACCATTTCAAATATAAAAAATAAAACCTGACAATAAAAAATAGATTTAATTTACAGATAAAAGTAATGAATGTCTTCAGATAAATAATTAAGAACAAATAACTCCTATAAAAGGAAAATCAAAATTGCATATGAAAACAGATTATTCTAGAAGATTATATAAAGGAAATAAAATCATACATTCAGTAAGAATTAATGAGTTCTTATTAAGTGTTAAGTCAGCAGCAAAGATGTTAATTTTGACTATGACAATGGGGTAGTTTGCTGTTTTGTTTCAAACAAGAATAGAAGAAAACTAATTTGCTAACTGAGAGCACTAAATTATGAAGTGGTTTCCTCTAGAAATGTGCTTTCATTTTTACTGTTCCTACATTCAAGAGAATACACAAAATGTATTTGTTGATCCAGTTATTAGTTAACTTCAAATGATCTCTTAGAAATCTTTTTAGTTTCCCACAGGCTCAAAACAAGAGAAATGATTAAATCTTTCTATTTGTATCGCAGAAAAATTTGAGACTAATACAAGTTTATACCCCATAGAGCTAGCAATAATTGCAACCAAGAAGTGGGAAAAAATTAGGAATCAAGAAAAAAGTAATTCCTAATCGTTGAGTTCTCACTATTCACCGTCAGGAAAGCAGTGCTGATTAAAAGTGCTCAGAGTGCCATCAGAACTGTGTCAGGCCAGGGGGGCACTGATTTTCAACTCACAGCAATATCATGTGAGCATTTCATTTGAAAAGTACATGACCCAATCCTGAAGAAATATTTTACGTATTTATTTGCCTTGAACTTAACTCAGCATTTTTTCCATCAAAAGGCCATGATTTCAAGACAGCTTTCCAAGAAAATAAATTATCCTTTTAGTGTGACAGTGAAGAGCCCAACAGTCTAGGAGCTTTCTAGTTGGAGTATATTGAAATTGAAAATGATGGTTAAGTCTAAAATATATAATTCACCCTAGGTTCAATCCACATACCACAAAACAGAGAATGCACTAAAGAAGTTCCATTCAACTCATAAATATTAAAAGTGATTAAGTGTAGCTACCAATCAGATTTCTGTTATTATTTAACTGACAACATCATCGACAATGGTTTAAAACTGATGGAAAAACTATAGGAAATCAAACTAGGCATCAGTAAACCACTGAAGAAAACAAATGTGTAGATGACACAGTGAGATGTAAGCAGGTAACATTAATTTGGGATCAGCACTTTATGAAAAATATTTTTTTTGGATTTTTAAAATTCAAAAAAGAAGCCAAAGTACCATTACCAAACATAATACCTTTAATTAAAAATTACAAATTCCATGCAAGTAATTATCACTGAGTTGTACATTAACCTTCATTTAGTTTTCAGTTGTTCATTGAGCTGAAAATTCACTATTCTATACCTCAGTTTCTTCCTCTGTAAAATCATATCACATAAGGTTGCTATGAATATCAAGTTAGTCAATACATGTAAAGCAGTTGCCTTGGTTCCAGGTAAATAGTCAAGTAATAGCATATATCATGACTCCAATATGAAAAAACTGCAATTTATTATGAACCCTATTATCTTCTGGGAGCATTCTATTACTTTTGATACATTTTCACAAACCCTCTAGTGACCCTAAAAAATTTTATTATCCCTGATTTATAGTAAATAAGCACAGACAGATTTGATAGCTTATAAAATTAGTTAATAGAAAACTCAGGATTAAAATGAGTGTTTATCTGACCCCAAAGCCCATATAATTTCAACTATACCAGTGGTTCTCACACCTTAGCATACAAAAAAATCTCCTGGAAAGCTTGTTAAAATAGTTTCCAGTTCCCATCACGAGAGATTCTGAGGGAGAAGGTTGAGGTGACAGCCATAAATTTGCATTTGAGACAACCTTACAAGTAATACTGATGCTCCTGGTCTAAGGACCACATTTTTACTGAACTATACCATAGAGTCTCTCAGAAAATGCTTGAGAAACTGGTAGTAATTACTTCCCTGTGTGAGGTGCCTTTATGAAAACTTGTAGACTCATCAAAATGCTAGATAATGCATCTATATTCAATTTTATTATTTAAAAATTCAGGCTTTCGAAAGTTCGGCTTTAGTAATTTTGTATCTGAGCAAATTGTATTGCCTCTTTATTAGATGGGTGTTTTGAATCCCTTTCCCTCCAATAAAAAAATCATTCTCAGACCAATATCAGTTTCCTAAATTCTCTAGCAAGCCAAATGTTAGAATTTCCAGAGAAATCTCTAAACAGGGAGATTTTATGAACTCTATATTTAAAATTAAATAATTGATAAGATATGCAAATGAACACAATACTCATGCTAGAATGCTGTTGTCTCCACTGCTATAGATACATAACACACTCAATACACATAAAAATTTCAAATGGTTCTTGGTAAGAATTCTTATTGATTATCGATTCATTTCTATGTGGGCACTTTTACCTAGATGAAGGTATTCATCTATCCTAGTCTTAAATGCTTTATGGAAAAGATACAATGAACCTCATGAGTAGTACATATTACCTTTTTTGATTTATCTGAATACATCTTCTGATCAAAGAGCAATAAAGAAGACCAATGAAAGAGAAAGTACACAATTAATTAATTAAACAAAATTTTCAACAGTTCTATTTCTCAGAAAGGACTCTAGGGGTCCTTAATCTGGGATCTATGGACATCCCTTCCCCAAAGTAGTTGATCTGTGAGCCTGAAACCCTAAGTAACTATTTGCATATTGTTGACAAGTACAGCTTCCATCAACTCAGTGACTCAAAACAGGTTCAGAACCATTGATTTACCTCATGAATTCTGTCTTCCTGCAAAAACTCATTCCTCCTAGTTGTGCCACTGAGAATTTTACAGTCTAAAACTTTGATACTCCTTCAACATATCAGGTTTTTTAATTAATTTCAAAGCAGGAATCCTGTCCTCCCCCAATTGACAAGTCTTCTCTTTTACAGCCTAAAGATTTTCCCCACCATTCCAATTTTATGTGCTTTCTGTATACTTGTGAATTTTCTCTCTTTCAGACTTCCTAGGTATATATATTTGAGGCATATTACTAACGATAGCATTTTTAGTAGACTGAATTTATGCAATTAATTTTCCATTATTGTAAACCATACCAAGTATAAGTTATATGTAATTTATTTTCTGCCAGTATTTACAATAATAGAAAAGGATAGCATTTTATATATTCCCTAACTTTAGCCCTTTTCTCTTTGGCCTATTGCTTAATCTCATGCTGGAAAAAGATCTTCAAACAATTCCATAAATATTTTGCATTTTTCACTTGCTCTGTGTTAATGTACTCAGCTGCATTTCATAATAAATAATACAGTCACACAAAATAGAAATAGTATACATTTATTAATACAAATAGGAATATTCATGCTTAATCTAATTAAACATTCTTTTATTCTTTTTTTTTTTTTTTGCGGTACGCGGGCCTCTCACTGTTGTGGCCTCTCCCGTTGCGGAGCACAGGCTCCGGACGCGCAGGCTCAGCGGCCATGGCTCACGGGCCCAGCTGCTCCGCGGCATGTGGGATCCTCCCGGACCGGGGCACGAACCCGCGTCCCCTGCATCGGCAGGCGGACTCTCAACCACTGCGCCACCAGGGAAGCCCACATTCTTTTATTCTTAATGGCAAAAGTTTTAAAATCTTTTCTCCTAACTTGAAAGGAACTTTCAGACGACCTGCAGCAGCAGCAGTTTTTAAATTGTCTCTTTCTATACTGCACATTGTGCTACGAGGTTAAGTACAGCAGCATACATGAAGAAAATGAAAATGTAAGAGTGTCCAGGGACAATATATATTTTAAAACTGATACAGGTTAAGAAAAAAAGGACTCGGAGAACAGAGAGGATAGAGATTGCCAAGTAGACTGCAAATTTTACTGTTTTCAGGGATAGTGATTATAGCTCATTGCCCTTTGGAGTATCGTGCATAAGACAAGAGGGCATTTATTATCCTTATTACTTAAAGGTACTACAAGTTGATTTGCCATAAAAAATAACTAGAAAAACTTAAAATAAAAACACATTTAGTTTAACAGTGAATCGTGACTACCCATTAATTCCTCAACACATATCTATTGCTCATTTGGCTAACACTCAAAGGAACCCCAAATATAATTGAATTTTAATGAGAGAAAAACTAGAGAGAGAGGACAAAAGTAAATGTTTGATGATTGTTCAAGCTAAGAATTTTGCCCAGCATTTGACCCCTTAGTCTTTGTAAGATCTATAATGATGCTAATCATAATTTTACTAAATGTCATAACATATTTACTGAAGGCTTACAATGTAACAGCCACTGTGCTTAGTATCTTAAGTGCATTACCTCATTCACCACTGTCAGATAGGTCAGGGGTTGCCAAACTAGAGCCTGGGGGCTAAATCTGACCTGCCACCTGTTTTTGTAATGAAATGTTTACTGGAGTACAGTCATGCTTATTCATTTATATATTGTCTATAGCTGCTTTCATCATACAACGGCAGAGTTGGATAGTTGTAGCAGACCATATGTTCTGCAAAGTCTAAATTATTCGCTTATATGGCCCACTACAGGAAAAGTTTGCCAACTTCTAATATAGATTTGCTGATTTGCTTTTCTTACGTTGAGAAAACTAAGGTATCCAGTCTACTGTGGTAGGCAATGTTCTATAACTATCCATAAAAAAACAAAAAAGTTCATTGGTTAAATAATGACCATATAATAACTGTACCAATAAGAAAATGTGTAGCTCTTCCCTCTATGGCCCACATTCTGCAGCAAACAGTGAAGTCATAACATGTGAATTTTAGAAAATTTAAAGTAATCTATGAAACTTGTATTTTGAAATGTATTATTTGAAACTGATGAATAAGAAAAATTAAAGGGACAAAGTATTTTTATCTTAAATATTTGCTCCTCCAAAAGGCTTTCTGACAGCCTTCTCTGAAGAACTGTTGCAATTGATTTTCAGTCCCTGTCTATTGAATCACCGTGTTTATTTAATTAAAAATTTTCACAATTTTTAGCTGTCTTTTTTATTTGTCAACTTACTGTGAATCTTCTTCCATTCTGATATGTTTCATAAGGGCAAGGATCGGATCTGTCTTGTTCATCCCTGTATTGCCAATGCCTCAAAGAGTAAGTGCTCAAATACCATATGCTAACACATATATATGGAATCTAAGAAATTTTAAAAAATTTTAAAAAATGGTTCTGAAGAACTTAGGGCAGGACAGGAGTAAAGACGCAGACGTAGAGAATGGAATTGAAGACACGGGGAGGGGGAAGGGGAAGCTGGGACCAAGTGAGAGAGTGGCATGGACATATATACACTACGAAACGTAAAATAGATAGCTAGTGGGAAGCAGCCGCAAAGCACAGTGAGATCAGCTCGGTGTTTTGTGACCACCTAGAGGGGTGGGATAGGGAGGGTGGGAGGGAAGGAGATACAAGAGGGAAGAGATATGGGGACATATGTATATGTATAACTGATTCACTTTGTTATAAAGCAGAAACTGGCAAACCATTGTAAAGCAATTATACTCTAATAAAGATGTTAAAATACATACATACATATATATATATATATATTTGAAGAATAACAGGAAGTAAAGGAGGTGGAGGAAGAAAAATAAAAAGAACAAACTCTATTTTTAATAGACAAGGAACTGAGAGAAAAGAATTTTAGGCGGAAGAGAAGAACGAACACAGCCAAAGAAAATGTTTGCTTTGCTCTTCTATTGTTTATTGCTATGCATAGAATAGAATAGAGTAGAATAGAATAGAATAGACGAATAGAATAGAATAGAATAGAATAGAATAGAATAGAATAGAATAGGAGTAAAATATCCTTAAAGAAAGAATGCAGAAGAAGAATTTGAGGAATAATATATTTCCTGTAAATGTTGATCAACTTCTTTCACCTAAAGTAGTCATTTATGAATAAATTCTAGCATAAGACTATCTTACAAAGGAGAAGAAAACAGAATAAATATGGTTCTAAACCTGTAATTTCAGAACATTGGAACTTTAAAGGGCTGGCAGGAATAAATTTCCATTAAGAGTGGACCTAAATGAAACTACTAAACAGGGTGTTGATCTAAAACTGAGCAAGATTAAAATGGTCTAATGAGTCATGAAATTTTATGAAACTAGTAAAAATACTATATCTAAATAGCAGTCCTTGAATCCAAAAAGATGCTATCTTGTTTTCAGAAATAATCCGATTATCTTTGGGCATTATTAAAGTTGCAGAGGCAAGTTTTACCTAGAAAAATAATGAGAAATTTTAAGTGTTTTGAGACTAGAGTCCTTGTACTCTACCACTTGGTGTCCTGCTACTAACACAGTACAAAGAATAGAATCCACCCATTCAACAAATAAATGGATAAGTATTTCCGAGAACCTACTACGTAACAGACATTTTCAGATATCGTGAGGCGCCCTTCTTTCTAGGGTATCACATGCTCATGGGGAAGGCAGGTAAGCAAACACACTATTTCTCTCTATAATGATGTGAGTCAATAAAGACGTATTCTCAGAGTGCTAAGAGAGGAAGCCCTTAATAAACACAAAAATAATTAAAGATCACACGAATGACAGCAAGCAATATTGTTTGGTATAGAAAGGAAGTCAGCCCAGCCACCATCACTTGTGTTTGGCAGCCACCCAAAGACAGGAAGAAGAGAGAAATAGCTTTATAGTGGAAAAAAGGGAAGGTTTCAGTATGCCCTAATTGGAGACTATTGGCATGGGGAAGTTATAAATGGACTAACTAGAAGTGGAGAATACTCTGTGATTGATTAGGGGTGCATATTTGGCTCTCTCCAGTTGGTCCTAAGTTGGAAGCAGGGGCAAAACTTAGGGAAGCTGTCAGCTATTGATCAAGAACTGGTTGGTTGGTTGCTGATTGCTACAAGGGTTGTTGTTTGGCTGTCTAACTGATTGCTACAGATTGTGGATCAGAGTTCTGTTTTTATACATTGTCTACTTGTATATTCAGTCTCTCAAGTGCATATTGATGGTGAAGAAGAACTTAATTAACAAATTAGTTTCAAAGTCCAACTAACTTGCCCTCTCATTTTCCTTCCTCTCTTATAACGTGAATCTAACTTACACTTTTAAAACTACATATAAAAGAAGTCATTAGCTAATGAAAACTTGTTTAATTTCCAAAAAGACTGAGTTATAATGTGGGAAGATCAGTGCTACTGCATAGAGAATAATAAATGAACAGATTGGCCAATTCAGAGGCTTATGATAAAAAAATTATTTTTTAAAAGCTAAATATGACAACTTATAATGGCTGTACTGGTACATTAATGATTATATTTTAAATTTAAAAAATAACAAATGTATCTAGTTAACAAAGTGGGAGGCGCTATTATCACCTAACTATCAAATAATTATATTCCTCACATATCCCCCATGTTTCTCTAATTGTTCTTTTTAGTTTATAATCTGGAAAACATCTTTTTTTGATGCACAGTTTTACTGCTTTTTGTTTTTTAGTTCACTTCATCTTCATTTATCTTGATTCTCAACAAAACAACAATTTTAAAAAGGAATAAAAAGACTGCAGAACAAAAACCTATTCAACCACCTAAAAACTACTTGAGAGTCCAGATGGTGGATCATGTAGGGGGAAGGGGAAAAACAGTTATATGTACCCCATACCCTGTTATTTACTTGCTGCAAGATTACTTAAAATAGCAGATATTTTGCATTTTTGTTATTAAAGACATGTTGCTGAAGGCCGATTTATAAGTGACAGACAAATTTTCAAATGTACTCATAATATGCCATTATGTATGTATCTTCCTTACCACATATATTTTCTTTCTACTGCTCACAGTTTTAAAATGTACAACATAATTTAATATAAACTTAATGGTTCATACTCAATATAGTTTCCCAATTTTATATATAAATTATACCAGCTTTTGCTATCTTGCTTCAAATAGACTTCAGGAAATATGTTAATTGCTGAGCTCAAAAACTTAAAAGCAAATTATAGTTTCTGATGCAAAGTCATACACTTCTCAAATTGTCATAAATTCAGAATAAAATGATAAGTTCTGCTCTTTAGCAACTTCAGAGGCATCTCAGCTTTTGTTAGCAAACTCTTTTTATATAGGCTGATAAACCTGTAGATCAAGGTACTTTCTCCTTAGACTAAGTGCCACAAAATACGCCAGTTCATATTGGATGAACAGAGCACCCCTTTGGAATAACTTTAAGATTGCTATAGCAAGTGATATTAACACTGAATATGTGATAACCACAAACCTTCATATGTCTAATTAACTCATTTGTTCGTGGTTCTTCAAAACAATGTTAACTTCGAGTTCACAGATACCCTTCAAGGATTCCACAAGTCTTTGAAATTTTATGAGGGCATTTTTCCCATACATTTTCTAAGATTTATTTAAACACATTGGTCATTTCAAATAATATTTTATCTCTATATTAATGTTAATACTTTGTCTTTTAAGTTAACATAATTTTACATTATGTTATACTTTATCTTATATTTTAATTTGATTTTACCTTTAATTTGATTTTCCAATTTTAAGTAAGGTCATAGATTATTTTCATTTATTTCTTTCATCCATTCATCCTTATTACCACTATAGAGTTAGGGATTTTTGTTCTCAACAACAGAATACCTTCTAAGCAGGAAAGGATTTATTAAGGGCATTAGGTAGCTTAAAGAATTTCTATCTCAGACAAAGAACCAAATTTGGATGATAGACAGCTAGGAAAATTGCAGTCAGAGCGGAACTTCAGTACTTCTCTAGTGAAAACTCCACTGTGGCGTCTGTCTGCCACCTATTACACTATGGATCAAGTATTTGACAGCTACAAGGCACCTGTGCCAGATATCTGCTCTTCCAGATCTACTTACCCTTCTCCACTCTGCCTTCTGCCCCAAGAAGATGATCTTCCAGACTCCACTAACAGGCTAATGACCCCTGTAGCTTCTCCTTGGATAGACCAGGGGAATATTGGGAGAAGACTGGAAAGAAGAAAGAGTGAGTTTGTGGTATTTATTCATTTAGGTTCCTCCCTGTTGTGTTAGGTTGCCTCAGGATGGCTGTGGTCCTCAAGGCAATTTGCCTTACACAACTCTCTCTCCCTCTGGATTCCAGTAACCTTACCACCTTTCTCATTTCCTTGGGATAGGGTCGAGGTACGTCTCCACTGCTGTTAGACCAGGGTTCTTGCTGTATTCATTGAAATCTCTTACATACTACTCAGACCTTTACAATTAGTCCCTTTGTAAATAGACAGTGGGTCATTTGTCTCCTGTTGATACTCAGACTGATCAAAACCAGATTTTCATTTTTGTTATTGAAGACATGTTTAGCTATCCCAGAAAAATCAAAATTCTCCCCCACAAGATGCTCTCTCCCTACATTCAGCTATGTATAATGTAACTTATCTCTGGCTTCCAAATCTCAACAGTCAGTCTGCCTGGTAGACCTCAGATAACATGAAGAACATAAGCTGCAAGGAGTTTGGAAAATTTAGTTTTAGGTTTTAAGCCACAATATTTAGGAAAACATACCTAAATGTTATGAAGGGGATAAAGCAGAAGGGGATAAAGCAGATACTGCATGAGCCAGCATACCATTATATACTATAAACACTAAAATTTACTCATAAATATTTATGAAAAGTTGACCTCCTATGGAGTAGTAGTATTTTCTACAATATTTATCATGTATATGCTTTTCCTGTATTGTTGTATGTAGATATTTAGATTAGTAATCAAAGAGAGCAACTCAGTAGTAACCAAGGAAATGTATATATTGACTATCAATAGCATAATAAGGCTTAAAAAGTCAGGTGAATACTGGTTTTGTTATTTTATATTCAGATTATTTTTATATATACAATAAATAGAATTGAAGTTTATTCTATCAAATGCATCCTCAAAAATGTAGATATGAGGCAGGTCCCATTTCTTCCCTTGTGAATTCCTTGGGTACTGAAAATATTAGACAGTAGACAATGGACTGTAGTCATAGAGAATATTTTCAGGATGTAGTAGATTGACAAGATAACAATTCTTCATTTCTCCAATGAAGAGACAGATTCTATTTCCTTAATCCACGAATATGGATGAGCTATGTGAATTGCTTTTGCCAATAAGTTATTAGCAAATTGTGGCACAAACAGAGATTTGAAAATCATTTGCACATTGAGGCTTAGCCACTTGCCACTTTGAGGAGTTCTTGTTAACATCATCGTATGAATAAGCCTTGGTCAGCCTGCTAGATGAGGAGAAACACATGACTCAGTTACCCTATCTGTCCAGATATCAGCCAGCCACTCACCAGAAAAATTTGTAAGGCCATCCTAGATCAGCCAGCCCCCAGTCAACCTGCCAATTAACAGCAGATGCATGAGCTAGTCCAATAGAGATGAGCCAAGGCCACCTCAGATCAAAAGAGACACCACTGAACCTGGTGCATATTGCAGACCCGCAGAATCATCAGCTAAAAAATGGCTGTATTTTCAAGCCACTAAGTTCTGAGGTTTGAGGTTTTTTTACACAAACAAATTAGCTGATATATAAATAGGTACCTATAAGAGGTGTGCTGTTGTTGACTAACCTGAAATATGTGGCACTGGATTTAGGACTGGGTGGTAAATTAAAGCTGGAAAAGCAGTGAGGAAATTGCTGCAAAAGCTGAAGTGAAAGAACAATTGGTAAAACTGTCACCTGTAGTGACACAGAAGGCAGAAAACTTACCGACACACTTGTTGGCATTGACAAGATAGCTCCCAAGCAAAATGTTCAAAGTGCCAGTTGGCTTCTTTCAACTTCAAGGATAAAGTGTGGCAAGAGAGAGATAAGATAAAAAAGAACCATTCTGTTCTCAGGCAGAATTTAAAGGGAAATTGAAGCTGTAGGACTAGGCCTGGAAAACAAAAACTGATTTTCATTTCCAGTATGTCCAACCAGCAAAATATTTTCAAAATAAAATGAAAACAAGCATCAAATCAAGGATGTGTCTGTAAAACCCTTTGTTAAAATCCTGAAAGATTCAAGGGGTGTTGAATGGCCTCTCCAAGATACACACAAGGCCTCTAAAAATAATGAGTGTGGTCACACAAAAGCTTAATCCCCCAAAAGGCATTTATTAACTCTACAGAGAGAGGCAGTTTCAAAAACAATTGAGATTTGGGATTTTATTGATTAGAGTGGACTAGAATCTGAAAACCCACCAAAAATTTATGGTAGTTTTATCAGTAAAAGGGCCACTAGTTTAGCTGAAAAGAAACTGAGACTTAAAATTTCAACAACAAAAAATCCTCTGTATCTCAACTCTCTATGGGAGGAAGCAAGCTAAGAAAGCTACTCAGTTGCAAACGAGGCAATTTTTGTGGGAAAAGCAAGAACATTTATGAAGATAGAAGCAAGAGCCCAAATGATGGAGTCAAGATTCATGGAGAACTATGGACCAAGAAACCACACTCAAACTTAGAAATTTTGCACTGGGAAGTGACTTCTATGGAGCAGAGCTAAGCCCTAGTCGGAAAAACATTCCTGGCTCCAGAGTCAGAAGACCCGACAGCATTTGGCCTGTGGGATTTCAGAATTGCATGAATCAGTGTCTGTTATCTGCCTCCTGCTCTTCATTTTTTTTGAGCGGAAAAGTCAATTATAATTACCTTATCTATCCTTGTATGTGGGGGACAAATAACTTGTCCATTGTATTACAAATAACTTGTAATTTTAGTTCACAGTTTATGAACTTTAGTTCATGAGAGCAAAAGGAACACATCCAAGAACCATATTCAGACCTTTTTTTTTTTTTTTGCCGTACGCAGGCCTCTCACTGTTGTGGCTTCTCCCGCTGCAGAGCACAAGCTCCGGACGCACAGGCTCAGTGGCCATGGCTCACAGGCCCAGCCGCTCCGCGGCATGTGGGATCTTCCCTGACCGGGGCACGAACCCATGTCCCCTACATCGGCAGGCGGACTCTCAACCACTGCGCCACCAGGGAAGCCCATATTCAGGCCTTTTTAAATCATGAGATTCTAGACTTCCATCTAAAGCTGGAACTCAATGAGGCTTTTGGGGAGTCAAGAGGAGATGCGGGTATTTTGAAAGTGAGAGGAAAGTGAATTAATTGCTATCAAAGGACAGACTGTAGCGGGTTATTAAATTGCTCACCATGATCCTTCCTATCATATAAAGGCAGAATCTATTTTCCCACCTCTTTAATCTAGGTTGGTCATGTAATTTGCCATGTAAATGAGACTCACACATGACACAAGCATAGGGTAGAAAAGCTCTTGCATGTTTGAACTTACCTACTTGCAACCTGCACCAAGGACTTCTGCCACTGCCACCACGTGAATACACTTAGATTAGCCTATTGGTTGATAAGAGACATGTGACCTAGTTGTATTTATAACCCATCTGAGAGCCAAGAATCAAACATGTGAATAAAGTTATCCAGAATCAGCCAGGCCCAAATGGCCTTACAATTAACAGCTGAGGAATTAGTAAGCCCAGCTGAGTGCAGCACAGCTCAAGGATGGCCTTGCAGAAACTACCTAACTAAGCAAAAGGTTGTTTTAAGCCACTGTATTTGTTACACTAGTTTGTTCCACAGCAAAGACAAAAAAATACACAGGACTAATCTACTTCAATATAGACACCTAGGTGTAATCTTGAAAGAATAATGTGAAAGTTTTCTATATCTCCTATTGAGAAGTCTGGAAATCTAGATTGCTGAAGATTAGATATTTTTGTTTGTTTGTTAAAAGGAAAACATTTGGGGGGGAAAGTTGAAACTTTTTTAAAAACATATATCGACACTAGCCCGAGAAATACTATCTTAAAAACCAAGAGAATAAATTATATTGGGGGGAAAAAAACGTAGAGTTAGAGTTGAAAAATGTTGGAGGAGGTCATTCAGAGGATGTGACTGCCTATAGACGCAAAAGCTGAACCCAGGCAAGTGGAGGCTCCTCGACCCCTCCTGTCTTTGGAAAGTACACTATGCTCACTGTTTCCACAGTGGGAGTTGTTCTCAAGGATGCAGCCTTGAGAGAACAATATGTTGTTGAAACCATCTGGACGGTATACGTAACTGAACCCAGTTAAGGCCTCTATATAAACTTTGTAGATTCTGGCAGGTGGGTGAAAACAAGAATCATAAATTCTCTTACTTATTAGAACTGCCACCTATCAATCTGAAGTAGTCTGCTTTTCTTTGGTCTCTCCTTGCCCTCTGTGTATGGGGCCCAATTTTCAAACCAACAAAAGACCTAGTAACCAATAAATATACAGGTGACCTAGAGTATGTAACTTGACAGTTCTTTTCCTCTGCTGCTTATTAAGTAAAATAAGGGAGATTGGATGAGATGAAATCTGATTTTCCATCTAGCTTTAAAATATCTTTCCGATTCCATTTCAAATTTTGAGGCCTGTCTGACCATTATGCTAATAACAATGTCTTCCATAGCAGTTGAATTCATGTAACTATATTCTTTGCTAGAGGTATGTATGGAAGATTTATATATATATTTCAAGAAAGAAAATATGCACATTCCTAACTTTATTTATCTATCTATATTGAGAAATAGAGGTTTGTATTTTCTAATATTAAGCAATTAGTTGTTTCACCAGTCTATTGAAAAGTAGTTATGAAATACCTATTACATGTACTGTATTGTGCTTGACACTTTATAGGATATAAGAGGTGTTAGACCTAGAAATTGACCTCAAAGACCTTACTATTAATTGGAGAACAAACATATTTACTTATTAGAAAGCAAACTACAAGCTAAAACATAATACATGACAAGTACCAGAGATATCACATAGGTCAGTAGAGCTTAATGGTGAAGAGAGTCAGCTCTGGAGCCAGACTGGGGGAATCTGATCCTGGCTCCATCACTTACCTGCTGTGCAGCTTGGACAAGTTTTTTGACCTCTCTGGGCCTATTTCCTAATCTATAAAATATGTATATAAATCAATAGTACCCACCTCATAGACCATTATAGAGAATTAACATATACAAAAGGCCTACAACTGTTTAAATGCTAATACATATGAAGTCCTAAGCACAGAGAAAACGTTATGTAAGTATCGTGTATCTAAACGTAGACAGTAAGTGGCTGGGAATGATTAGCTACTCCACATGTACTGTTCTGAGAAGAAACAAAACCCAGCCCACGTATGCCTTAAATTTTAAAAATTAACAAATTTTTAATTAAAAAACCAGCCAACTTCCTGTTTTTAATTTCATACTCCATCTGTTAATCAGTTTTCAGAATTGGACAAAATTACTTAAAATTTTTATTGCCTCAAATATTCCAATGCAGTTTTGTCATAGTAGTCTATATTATGAATGAACTCTAATGACAAGAAGTATGAAGGGCATATTTTAATCATAACGTTCATGTTGAGCCTGCTCTGCTTTCAAATGGCTGTTAGAATCTATATAGCCATAGCTGATGCATTATGATAGGCATATACGTGTAAACTCCCTATCTGTGCTGTGCGATAATGTATCTCTCCCAGTAGACTGACACCCAGTAGGCACTCAGTGAGTATTCTTGGAATAAATTACTGAATATATTGAAAGTAATTTTAGATGCTGTAGGATACTAAAGGCAATATTAAAAAGTACAAAGCTAAGTAGGAACTATTATTCAGATGGGAGTTCATTTTTTTAACTACGTACACACATAAAACAAATTCTGCAGGTAAAAAATTAATAACTCATTAAAATTAATTAATAACTCATTCACATATTGAGATATAGGGAAGTCATTTCTAGCTTATACATGAGTTAAGTTGAATTTTATGCTAGCTAAAATAGCCTGTTTGTGGCCCATCATACGTACATTGTACATCTGCTTTAGTTATTTAAGAAAAGGGCACATGGACCAGAAGTAAAAAATGTCCATGTTAAAAATAAAGATTAAATGCCCCTCTTCCTGGGATGCCAATGCTGGTACTCCTCTGATGATAAACACTCCTTTCCCAGCTGCCAAGGCCATACTGACTCACTGCGTACATGCTGGTCTGTTCTTTTTTCAAAACATTGAAGAAATGTAATCCCGACTTTTGTAATGTTCTTTGTTCTGACAAGATGTAAAACTGTGCTGAAAACTCTGCTTCTCAGGAGCATCTTCTCAGAGTAATCTGGGAAGATGGTTTCCAGGCTAGTCCTTAGTTTGGCTCAAATAAAACTCTTCTATTCTTATTATAGATTATTTATTGATTATTTTTGTTAACAGAGCCTATAAGTTTATAGTGCCACAAAATTCACCTTAGAAGTGATTCTCAGCACAAGCCTGTGGCCGTAGGCCTTAAAGTGTAGTCTCTGGATGGCAGCATCAGCATCACCTGGGTGCTTGTCAGAGATGAAAATTCTCAGGCCCTATCCCTGAACTGCTGAGTCAGAAACTCTGGAAGTGGGCCCAGTAATCTGTGTTTTAATCAACTCTGCGAGTGTGTCTGCTGCGTGCTAAATTGGGAGAACTCTGGCTTAGAGCAAATTTGTGCTCCTCAAGGGCTTTTCTTTCAGACTTCTAAAAGAATGACATTGTTCTACCTTGAAAGGAAATGACAATTCTTGGGTTATTTTAGGACCTGGTTCCACTACAAGCATACCACATTTTATTGCACTTGGCTTTACTGCACATTGCGGATTTTGCATTTTTTACAAATTAAAGATTTGGGACAACCCTGCGTTGAGCAAGTCTATCGGTGCCATTTTTCCAACAGTATTTGCTCACTTTGTGTCTCTGTGCCACATTTGGTAATTCTTGCAATATTTCAAACTTTTTTATTACTATCATATCTATTATAATGATCTGTGATCAGTGATTTTTGATGTTATGTGTCAGAAATATTAAGATTCACTGAAGGCTCAGATAATGCTTAGTATTTTGGCAATAAAGTATTTTTAAATTAAGATATGTACGTTGTTCTTTTAGAAATAGTGCTATTTACATACTTAACAGACTACAGTATGGTGTAAACATAACTTCTATATGCACTGGGAAACCAAAAAATTCATGTGACTCGCTTTATTGAGGTGGTCTAGAACTGAACCTACAATATCTCTGAGGTATGCCTGTATTACAAAAATAAAAATACAAAAAGGCAAGCTCAGTCTTATTTTCTAAAAACAATAAAATGGAACTGTTATACCAGGGAAATTTTTTCAAACACTTGGGCAGGACTTTTTTTAATGTGTTTTACCACATAACTTATGCTAAACATATTTTTTTCCTTTCTTTTCATAACTGTTGCTTTAGTGAAGAGAACAAGAAATATCACATAGTACACAGGGAAAAGTCACCAAAGAAAAAAAGCCAAAAACTGAAGGTTGAAGAAGAGGTTAGTATTGAATTTCATTTCAAATACATAAAGATTTACAAAGCCACAAAATTCATCTAAGGAGGAGCTTGCATAAAATAAAAATAATTTATATGTAAAATGGAAGAACTGATTTTCCCAATTTAACTTCCATTCAGAGACACACTTGTAAATTAAAAGCAGAGTAAAGGCAGGGGTAGGGGGAAGACAAAGGGAATTTAGAATCACAATCTTAAACTATTGCCAAGGTACTGTCTACATTATCATTTTTAAAAGTAATTGAGCATCTGTATAGGGAATAGCAAAGTATTAACCACTCTGGGAATTAGAATCTAGTATAGCTCCTGTTTTCACAGAGGACACAATCTACTTTGCAATGAAAGTGCAGGTTAAATGCCCTAGAGAGAAAACATAAATTTCATACTCTAAGAAACAATATTGTAGCCAGTTTTTTCCTATGGCCCACAAAAATATCTCTATTTTATCCAGTAAGATAAGATGATGTTGGTATATAATGCCTCAGACATATTGTAGGTGCTTTGTAAGCATTGTTATTAAATCTTACAGTACATTCTATTATCTTTACTTTCAAGCTGGAAATATCAGCTCCTTAAATGGCTTTGTTAATATACCAAGGAGAAGGAGTTAGTGAACAAGAAAAAGAGAAGACACAATTGTCCACTATGCTAACAACAAAGGTTTCAGAGTTTGTCGTAAGAGGATTTAAGTCACCTAATGAGGAACAGTGGGAGACTATGAGACATATGGTAATGAAACTGTAAATAAGAAGCAATGTATCAGGAGAATTTATTGAACTCCAGAGCCACGTAAGTTATTCCAGAACATGTTAGCATGTACAGGAGGAGGCAGCAAAAGCCTGCGAAGCTTAGGTTTCTTCTCTGATGGGTGGGAGGATAAGATACGTATAAGAAAACTCAGAACAAGGTAAGGGCCGATTTTATGATGGATGATGAGGGCTACAGGGGTCAATGTCAATCAGAAAAAGATTCACATTGGCAGGTGGTATCAAGGTTAAGTTGGTTTGGGATTCCTTCTTCAGCTGTTTTTTAAGGATAAAATCATTATCTCTCTTGCTGCTTTCCTTTTCCTTCTCTTCCCACACTCCCCATACCACAAATATTAAAGAGCTTACAGTGGTAAGGTAGAGGTAATATGATTAAAAAAGTTATAGAGTAAATGATAAGAGAACAGGGTATCATCAGTAGTCTGTTCTAAGAAACAATCAACCAAATAAGTGGAGGGGGGAAGAAAACGAGAGGAAAGGGCAGGAGGCAATTTTTCCATCCAAAATGTCAATGGTTCATCATAAAAACAAAACTCAAATCTACAGAACTAATTAGAATTGCCACCAAGTTTGTCAATGGAACTGTAATTCTTACTAGCTCACACTCAGACATCCTAAAATGGTTTACAAAGTGACTTTGCACACATTTTATTATTAATTCACACAAAAAACTTGGGTAGAAAACAGCTGCTCAAAAAGCTTGAGTGACTTGAGTAAAAGCTAACAACTAGATGTTGGATAGAGCCAGAGCTTGAAGCCAAATGTTCGAAATAGTGCTCTTTGAAGAACCAAAGGTGATGACGTTCTGGTCTATATTACATTAGAAAATGAGTTCTGAAGACGGAAGTAACTGCCATTTGTTGAGCACCAACTGTGTGGTAAGTGTTTTGCTCTCTGAGAGGTCTTCCAAGCCCAGCTGCTGAGTCCTAGGACCCATATATTATTATATGAGCCTCTACTCATATAATCAATAGCCTCTTCCTGTCAATACCCCTAATAAATAGAATGAGGTGGAAGTGATGCTGTATAACCTCCCAGGCTGGGTCGGCTCAGAAAAGACAATAGAGTTTTTGCTTCTCTCTCTTTCTCTTTCTCTCCAGCATCTCAACCACCATGCTCTGAGGAATTCAGGCCATATACAGAAGCCATATGTAATTGTTCTAGACCATAGTCTCAGCTGACATCCCAGCCAACATCCAGCCTAAACTCCAGAAATGTGAGTGAGGAAGACTTGGCCAGGCACTGTCTGACTGCAACACATGTAGACCCTGAGTGAGAAGAGTCGCATCGAACTCAGTAAGCCCTCAGAGTCATAAGGAATCAAAAAATTGTTGTTGTTTTAAGTCGTTAAGCTTTAGGGTAATTTGTTTTACAGCAAAGAACAACCAGCACTTCATGTTTCACCAGAATTATTTTGTTACAGAAGGCAACTAGTTCAACTTGTGGGTGCTCTGTGGAAACCAACCAGATGATAAATATGTACTACCTGGTGAAGTCTGAAGCCTCATTGTGCATGGACAGGATTGTGAGGCAATGGCAGGGATGGCTACGTAATTTGTGGGCCCCAGTGCCAAATGAAAATGTGTGGACCCTTGCTCAGAAAGCAGGAAAGAAGTGCTCTTAATGCACATGGAAAGCTTGCTTTCTTTCACAGCACCTTTAACCCTTTGTTTCTTTATTTGTCATTCATGCCACTTTCAGTAAAGAAAAATTAACATTTTAAATGATGAGCATGATTTTTACTGTTTGTATTATGCGATGCTAGTTTCAAATGCAAATATCAAAGCATTGAACTTATATGCGGAATCACCAAATTTACACAATTCATATTATATGGCTCCTTCCCAGAGGGTACCACAGGCTGATAGAAGAGAGAGATGCAAGCCAGACTCAGAAAACCTGGAAGAAAAAAGAGAGGACCCTGGCCCACCCCGGGTAAAGCCAGCCTAGGGAGTGTTCTGGGGCACAAGGACTGTGGGGCAAGTGTAGACCCTAACGGGTGACACAGGTGTGGGGCTGTCCAGTGATGCAGGGCATAAGTGCTGGCCTGCAGCAGATCCCAGAGCTGTTCCATGGAGGAGGTGGATTTGGAGAAGTCTGCCCCGTGTCTCTCTGGTGCATGGGCAAGCCCACCATGACACACAGGCGACCCCGAAGGATCTTTAAACTTCTGTGCTGGGAGGCACTCATGCCTGGATTAAGGGTGGACAAGAGACCAGACGCAGTCTCCAGTGGATGGATCACGGAGCAGGGGCTGCTAGTCTGGGGTAGGGATGGTTAATATCATTCCAGGCCCCAAGACGCTGCAAGTTCCAGGCACCCACCCCGACCTTCCTGCACCCACACCCAGGCCCCGGTCAGGGATGGAGGATTGAAGAGATCACAGGGTGGGGGTGGGGAGAAGGAGATGAGTGGGGCCCAGGTGGCCAGGGAGTCAGGGAGCAGGGAGAGCCAGCCAGAGAGACTGCAGCGAGCCAAGGCTCCAAGACCCTGTGCTTGCTCCATCATCTCATGAGATTTCGCTGACAAAACGCTGAAGATGTCTGTTAGGGATCTTGGAACGGAAAAGAAGAAGTATTGCCATAGTATACAATAGTCCCCCTTAATCCACTGTTTCATTTTCTAACGTTTCAGTTAGCTGTAGTCAACCATGGTCCAAAAATATTACATGGAAAATTCCAGAAATAAATAACGTGTGTTTTAAGTAGCCAGCCATTCTGAATAGCATGATGATATCTCACACTGTCCCACTTTGTCCTGCCCAGATGTGAATCATCCTTTTGTCTAGCACATCTGCCCATTAGTCACTTAGAAGCCATCTGGGTTATCAGAGCACGTGTGTTCAAGCGACTCTTATTTTACTTAATAATGGCTCCCAAACGCAAGACTAGTGTTGCTGTCAATTCAGATATTCTTTTACTCTGCCTAATTTATAAATTAAACTATGTATAGGAAAAACATAGTATATATAGGATTTGGTACTATCTGTGGTTTCAGGCATCCACTGGGAGTGTTGGAACTTATCCCTTGCAGATGGGAGGAGACTCCTGTATATGCTAATATAATCCCTGGACTGGGAGATAGGGTTTCTGAATTCTGTTCCATTGTCCTTCTTAATTTTATATCTTTGGGGCACTGATCTTCTCGTCTACAAAATGAAGGTTTGCTCTGTGATTCCACAAGTCCAGTTATTTATTCTTTAATAAATATATACTTAGTGTCTGTTAGAGGCTGGGGAATGTGCTCAATCCTGAAATTACAGGGGTGGACAAAAGCAAAAGGCAGCTTATAATGCCATTAGGAGGAAGAATAGTCAATAAGTAATTACAAATGTAGTTCATCCCATAATAGAAGCACAGGAGGCAATGGGAGCCCCTGGGGGTAGGGAGTCTTCCTACACACTTCATCCTCTTTGAAGTGTGTATAGGAAGACTTCCCTGAGGAAGGAATGTTTAAGATGAAACTGGAAGGATGATCAAGAATTAGTTAAGTAAACTGTTTCTTGGTTTGTGGGAGGGAGAACAGGTTGCACAGAGACACGGAGAAAAGGCAGAAGAAGGGCAGGGCATTCGCAGCAGAGAGAAGAGCATGGGCTGCAATACTGACTCTTGAACAGATACTGACTATGTGAGTAACACACAGCCAATGCTAACATACTTAGGGGGAAAGAAAGTGGGTTCTGACTGACCCATGGGAATGTGATGACTTAAAACTGCAAACCAGCAGTGCAGTCTCAGAAGCAGGAAGGAGCAGACAGCAGACAAAACAAGTATTTTCCCCAAACACAAAACCTGAGATAAGGATTTGGGTTCAAGGAGTTCATTTTGGAAGGTATTGCAGGAAGCTCATGGGAATGTAAGACAGGGAAAGGACGATAGCTAATAAAGGTTGCTCTGTGGGTAACTGGAACTTATTCCTACTGGGGACCCTCTGAGAGATGGAATGGAACACTCCCTCAGAGTTGCCTCCTGTGGGGTAAGAACGCTGAGGTAGTCTCACCAACTCCCATCCTTCATTGGTTTGGGATTGCTCCAGGGCAGATAACTCCCCAGTACTGCTGGTCTGGCTCATCTGTGGGTACAGCATACTCCCAGGACCAGAGAATGACTCAAGCAGAGACCAAGGAAGCCATTGACATTTCTCCCTGAAGGTGAATTTCAGGGTGGGCTGAAAGGATGGGAGAGGGGCACAAACACTGTCTGCGACAGTGTCTGATTGAGTGGCTCATTGAGCTGAGAGAGATAGGACATGGAGATGAGGATACAAGCAAATTCTGGAGAACACCATGGCCAAAAGGGGAGAGATATGGTGATAGCTGCTGCTTTCTAGCTCTCAAAATAAATTCATAGATTCACAAAATTTTAGCACTCAATATTTCCATTACCATCTTACATGAGAAAACTGGACCTGAGAGGAGTTAAATCACTTGTCCAAAGTTTCACAGCCACCAGGGGTCTGAGTCTCCTAACATTTGCCCCTGTCTTCTTCTTTTTACCATTACATTCTTCTTCACTAACATGGCTTTCACCTTGAAAAGAAAGAAGAGGAAGAAAAAGAAGGGGAGGAGAAGGGGGAAGGAGAAGAGAAGAAGAAGGAGAAGGAAAAGAAGAAGGAGAAGAAGAACAAATGGGGATTGGCATGATCATCTTCATCCAGACAGGACATAATCAGCCCCTGGGAAATGGATTTACAAGTGAAGACAAAAGTCAGCAGTCAGAATGAGAAGACCTCCACCTTCTTAAAATGTATATAAATATTTTCCTGCAAGAACTCCCTCTTTCTCCATTTTCATATCTTCTATAATTCTGAAGAAGTACAACAAAAAAATTTCCAGAGAATTCTGCTACTGTGCTCTATATGTACATTAAGGTATATAGCATTTAAGGGAGAAAAACTGGATTTCCCCAGTTTGGTAATAAAGAGTGAGACTAAAAATTTAAGTGCAGCCATGTACCAGTAATCCTCCAAAGAATAAGCATATAACAGAGGAACAAAATTCTACTAGACTCAGATACATCATGGGCTTCTAGAAAATGATTTAAAGAGCCAAAAAATCAATATTAACACAACATGTAATCATTTATAGGAGGACAAAGTTCTCAGAACTGTATTTTACTTGCAGTCTAAAATTATATCTCGATATAGTACGAGAACATGGCTTTAGTCACTGGAGAGATTCTGCTGGCACAGAGTGATTTATTCAAGGAGTGTAGGAAGATTTGAAATATTAAAACCTTCAGTTTGAAAGGTTATTTTCTCTGCCTGGACTATAATTATATATGAAGGTAAAAATATGACATGAAAAAATAAGACATCTGCAAATTAAGGATACATTATAAGGTGAACAGAAATTTTTAAATAAGGTGAACAATAGAATTTTTCATTAAAGATATCTAACATACTAAATATATACTCGGATGAGGTCAAATTTAAGAGTAAGTCACTGTAATTGCTTCCATGATCAATTTTAAAAAGAAAAATGCTATAGAGGAGTTAGTTTAATGATGGCTACGTTTTCTAGAAGCCCAGGTAAGTTTTTGGCATATATCTCAACCTTTCCTAAGATCTTCCCAAAATGATTTACTATGCCCAAATCTTTCTATTTAAACAGCTTCAAAGGATCACGGTTAATCTTGAATAGCGCATACATTTCTAAATTCAACTTCTGTCAGACTGATTTACGATTTTGAATTGGACTTATGTCAATTTGATTTTCGTTTCTGCTCCTGGCTGAGGCTATGCGTACTTACCATAACTGAGTTGTCACAGAGAAAGAAGATCCACAGGGACAGAGATGATATACCCCTCAAAGGGCCATTAATGGGAAATAACAGAACAAGTCTTGTCCTTTGCTTTCAGTGGCCCATGAGCTTCAGGAAGCGGATGTCTTGCAGTACCAGGGATGAATTCGGTGTGTAGACGCCACTGAGATAAGTAAATAGATATATCCTGTGCATTCTGGGAATGTGACAGTTCCCATAAAGTTCCTTTTGAACTTTCAAAGAATGGCTGAGTTAGGATACCATTTAAGACTCATCGCTTATGACCATTAAGAGGTATTACAATTGTGTTCAGTGCTCCTTACTACAGAGCAGTAGCCATTACAGTTGTCTTGATTTTTCCCATTTTAACATAGACATTTTTCTTGTCCCAGGGAGAAATAGTTACCAGGGTTTGGTGGAGAAAAAATGTGTAACACAATATTGTACCATCAGTATTCACAGAAATTTCCTAGCCAACAAACTTGAGAACTTGACAGTAAATTACTGACCTTTTTTAATACTTTGCCCTTTTAGGAACAAGGTAGTAATTTTAACATTAACAACCGTTGGCCAAGATATAGAGTTCTATTTTCTCCATTTGGGATCTGCCATTATCACACATATTCCTCAAAGTCTTGTTATCACTGCTAAGCATAATTTAACTATTTTCTTTCTCTTTTTATTGTTAATTACTGTATTTGAATTCTACATATCTAAAATAAAAAATAAATATAGACTGTAGGTTTCTATTAAGGATGTCAATATTTTCTCGGATTATCATCCAACAGGGCAATGACAAGGTTCCCCAAATGGTCTTTTGCTTATCTTTGATTTACAAAGCATCTGCTGAAAACATTACCTCTTTAACAGTTACAGTATAGTTTCTGCAAATTGCCACTGTTATTACCTCCTAGGAAAACACCAAAAGTTAGCTTGAAGAATATGTTTTGAAATTTTTTGAGAGGGAAATTGTTTCCACTGAATAGCTTCAGAAAACAGAACAAAAATATACCATGATTTTCAAGGACCCTGTCAGTGCCAGAAAATGTGCTTGTCTAAGTAGACCCTGAAGTACAAAACAAAACCATAAAATTTTACATTTTCTATAAACTTAAAACTATGACCATCAAAAACTCTCTGGCCACTTTCTTCACTCTGGATAGCAGCACTCAAATAATAGGGTATCCAGAGAGTTATGAAAGCTTACTCCTTACAGATCTTTAATAAAGAAAACAGCTTTGTCTTTGGACAGTTTATGTACAGTTCTCTAACTGGAAAAAATGTTCTAAGCCAATTGTAAAGGCCTAATGTCTTCCTAGAATTTTATATAAATTATATGCCCAATCCCGGAAGATGGTTCTATTGGTCTCAGAGGATCTCTGGCAGCCTTAATTCTACTTGCCAGTAGGACTCTGATATGAAATTAATCTGAATAACTTGGTGCTTCCCCAAATTATCAAATACTTGAGCACTTCAAAGCAACACGGAATTCTAGTAAGGAGCAGTGTAACTTTGTTGAACTGCAGATATTAACACAAGACAACGCTCCCGAGAAAGCTAGGCCACACATTCCCCACCTCATTCTAACAAACCGTGCACACAGTTCAAGTCTGTGTCTTGGTAAAATGACCAATTATGACAGGTTTTAGGCAATGCTGTAGAAGCAGCAAGTGTCAAAGCTCTGCCATACTACCTCTCCCATATCTATGGCTTCAAGTACCTCACTGTTCTTTGTCACATCACTGGTTGATAGAGCAGAAGGCTGCTAATAGCTCTGGGAGAAAGCAATGACTCAGTACAGAGTATTGTGACTATTACATTTTGTTTCAGGTTAAATCAAGAAATTTAATCACTTATTTAGCTGTTTCTTTGAGACAGATTCCTCTGACAGCTCACTTAGCGCACCAGGAGAGAAGAAGAAGAAGAATTCATTTCAGATTCTTCATGCTCCTGACAACAGGTGTCACGGCGAAACCTGATTATCCTGGTTAGGAGTATGTTTTCCCTAAAGAGTGGAAGTGCTCACACTCTGCATGATCCTTTCCTTTCTCATCAAGCCTGACGTTTCAGTGCTTTGTTGCAAACTAAAAGCCTATGATTATACTGGACTGTGGGTATGAGATTTTGCCCAATACACAACACAATACAAACAAAGAAAGGAAAGGAAAGCAAGTGACAGATTTTTTAAGGTATACTTTGTAGCTCAGGTCACTTTATGACAGGTACCAACCAGAAGCAGCAGCTGAGCCAGTTTTCAGACAACCATGGACAGCTCCTAGAATACTGGCTACCAGACCAGCCTACATAATGATAATTCAGGGTGAACTTTAACCAGAAAGCCAAGCACATTTGCTTTGTCTACCCTTTATTCAAAATGGCCTGCATTCTCCATGGTCAAAGGTTTTGTCTAAATTCCTTGATTTATATTCTGACTTCCACTTCAAGGACATTAAGCGTCTGTTTCACTTTTAGAAATGGAGACCTAACCAGAGGGTACTTGGCAGCCATGGGAAAAACAGAGTAATGGTTTGTTAGGGGTAGGGCGACTGTTGGACCCAGCTAAACTATCATTATGATCTAAGGCTTAGATTCTCCCTGGAAGTTGAGAGGTGTCAAGCATATGCACGTATCACTGTATCCTTCTCACTCTATGCTACCCCTCTTTGTTTTATTAATAGAAGTTTAAAATTCAGATGTATTTTTCATAAAGATAACGGCCATTGCCCTATTTACAGACTGCATCAGAAATAGGAATTTTACTCTGAAAAAGTGCTTTGAGATCATTTGTGGAAAATATCATAATCAATTTGTCATCATTTATTATACTGATATACATTCAGAAATATTATGAATGTTTTATGTACTCTGTAATTTGTTAGAAGACAGTATGTTCTCATGTAAAATACTCATTTATCTATAACCTAAGCCCTTAGTAGAACATACTTGGAAATATATTTCTATTTATTTATTTATCTATCCTGAGAAACTATAGGCATAGATCCACTGAAGCAAGTTATGAGGGAGGGCCAGAAAAATCATGTTCTGGATATAAACAACATATTCAACTCTATGCTATAAATAGCCACAGAAAATTAGTTTTAGATAAAGAGATGTCCAAAGGTGATCTGACAGATCAAAAGACAAATAGTCTTTTAAAGCAAATGGATTTAATCTCACCATTTTATAATTTCCATTTCTAAATTTTTCACCTTTCCCTCCCTGGATGTAAGCATGCCTGAAATTTAGGAATCAAATATGCTCTAACAAATATAAGACTTTCCCTTATAAACATAATTTCTCCAGTAACATGTAATATTAATCAATTCAAATGCCATGTAGAATGTCTGCAATATCCAACTCATGTTGTCTTTAGTAAGAAAACATTTGAAAAGTATATCAATTAAAATAAGAAGGTGACAGATGGCTTAATAAGTTAATATTAGTTAATGAATTGATAAACATGGTGTACTGGTTATCTATGGCTATATAACAAAATTAGTGATTGAAAACAATAAACATTTATCTTACAGTTTCTGCGGATCAGGAATCCAGGTGCGGCATAGCTTGGTGCCTCTGGTTCAGAGTCTTTTATGAAATTGCAGTCAAACTGCTGCCTAGGGTCAAGCTCTTATCACAAGACTGGATTCGGGGAGGATTTCCTTCCAAGGTGCATCTGGTGGCTGCTGGCAGGCCTCAGAACACCTGCATCCAAGCTCACTCACTTGTCCCTCCCCACAGGTCTGCCTCACAACATGGCAATTTATTTCTACTTTATTTCTAAGTGGAAAGAGCAAGAAAAAACATCCAAACTAAAAGTCAGTCTTTTTTCACCCAAGCTTGGAAGTGTCATCCCATATTGCTTACCATATTCTGTTCATTAACAAGTCAGTAAGTCCAGCGCACATTCAAGGGAAGGGAATTACACAAAAGTGTGGATATCTGGGGTGAAGGTAAAGGCTGCCTTTCACATATATTGTGTTGAAACTCTCTTGGAAATATATACTCTAAGTCTCAATTTTGCTCAATCAGCAGCCATTGCTCATTTGTGATAATTGATTAAAATATCCTATATTAGTATGACTAATTCAGTTATTTGTACCTCCTGGACTAAAGGCTCCAATAAGCACATTTAAATATAATTTATTCTTTTATATAGAGTAAGTTATATCTTCCAATGTGGGCCAGTTTTAGCACTGTAAGAAAATAATTTGAACTTTTTGTACTATTTATAATCACCTTCACAAGTAATTTCTACTTATCAAATCATTGTTAGATGTCATTATATTGTTTGGAAATGAGATTATGAAATCCTCTGGTAAAGTATTAGTAAACTTAAGTTTAAACCATAACTCAAATCTGATGAGAATAATTTCTCTTTCAGTTTGGCAAGAATATTCTTTTGATTCAGTAGAAAGGGGTCAAATTGTAGAAGGAAACAGACAAAAATGTAAAAGACTTGGAAAACTTGATTCAGTCCACATATATCATTACCTCTAATTTTTAAAAATAAAAAATGGAAAATGAGTATCAATCAGAAATATGTATAATATCCATATCTGCCACTCATATAGCTGTCATTTAATTCATTATTTCTCAAAGTAAAAAATGTTATTCAAGTCTTGCTCCAAGTCACTCATATTATTCTTTATATAAGCATCATCAAGGATTAAATTTAAATAGTAATAATGAGTCACCGCCTCTGACCCTTCACAGTTTTCTAAGGGATCTTTTTCTATACATTCTGTATCAGGCTATTACATTTTTAGCTCTCTTTCTTGAGCCAAGTAATAGTATCAGACCATCAGAATCACATTGGATCCCTACTACTTATTTATTTTTTTAAGTTAGAAGGGGTCAGACCAATCCTCTGACCCATTGGTATTTCAGAGGATGTCATGCTCATTTCAGAACATCTGTCTCCCTGACCTGTCTCTTGCCTGTGGTTGGCCCTAAATTGAAACTGTTGCATGTGACAAAAAAACAGGCTCTAATGATCACGCATATCTGCAAAAATCACACCTCATAACACAATAGTCTTCTCAAGGCTTTCAGAATACCTTCTGTTGAAATGATTTATCACTTTCAAGAATGCCATCTTAAAATTTTTCTAGCAACCCTGTAAGGCACATGCTGAGAATGCTAAGAATTAGATAATTTTAAATACATAGAGGCAACTTTATTTTCCTAACTGCTTTCATTATATAAGTAGATTTGTTTAGAGGTTATTCATAAATGATAATACAAGTTGACATAAGAATTGTTCATAAATGTATATATGTAAAATATATATATATATATATACACACACATACACTGTATATTCAGGCTTACACATACTGTGAAGAATAATGAAACTGCTTTTCATCTAAAATTATTCTGAAATGCACTTTTACCGAAGCATAAAGGACCCATGTATGAATTTATGTGCATCAAACTGCTAAGATTTACAAGTTAAACTTTAAAGTTTAAACTTACAAGTTAAATTTTAAAAGGAAATAATGAGTGCTAAGAAGTAAATGTCACTTAAAAATTCAAGTTCACTACATAGGACAAAAAAAATCTGATTACCAAAAAATAACATACATTTTTAATTCCTAAGAGAAAAATAGCACTTTTAACTGTTATTTGAATTCATCAGCTTTAAATTTTAAACTGTATGGCTATCCTTTTCTCTGGTGATGATTCCTTAACGTGAAAACAAAGTTTCATTCAAGACCTTTATAAACACATAAGTGATTAGCTTACCCGGGCAATGAGAAGATTAGTGCTTTGAGAAAGAGTATCTTATGTGAGTTAGCAGTTATTTACCAGCTTTCCCCAAAATAACAACTTTCACATATAGGAACATATATTACCCAAAGATAAGAGTGTCACAGTGAACATTTTGTTGAACTGCCTACTATATTTTGCCTCTACACTGCCCTTTTGTGTGTCTTGCCCTAACAATTCAACTCAACCATTACTCTTCCTTGATGTAACATACCACTTACCTGATTTTTACTGGGGAGAACAGACAGTTTCAGTAGTTTTCCCCTCCTTTACTAACTTTCCTCCATTTCTTACTATAATTAATCTCTGGAAAAAGCCTGTATCGACAAAGCTTTAATATACTCTGCTTTCATATTTCTATGATGGTCCTACATGGTCTGATGAGTCTATATTTAAATTACAAATCTTCCTTTACTTACTATGGGGTTAAGTCCCGAAAAACCCATCGTAGTTGAAAGTACTGTAAGTTGAAAATTCATTTAATACACCTAACCTACGGAACATCATAGCTTAGACTAGCATACTTAAATGTGTACAGAACAATTACGTTAGCCTACAGTCGGCAAAATCATCTAACACAAAGCCTATTTTATGATAAAGTGTTGATTGAATACCTCATGCAATTTATTGAATATTGTCCTAAAAGTGAAAACTAGAATGGCTATATGGATTACAGAATGACTGTATATGTTTCTGTAGCAGAGCTGACTAGGAGCTGCGCCTCACTGCCACTGCCCAGGATCACAAGAGAGTATTGTACAGCATATCGCTAGTCCAGGAAAAGATCAAAATTCAAAGTACAGTTTTTACTCAATGCTTATAGAGCTCACGCCATCGTAAAGTCAAACCATCATAAGACAAACCATTGTAAGTAATATTATCTGCTCCTGAGCAGTCTCTACAGATTTTTTTGTGAAAGTAAGTTAAATCTTATTAGTAACAAAGGATTACTAGCTGTAGTATTCTGCTAGGGCTATCCTAACAAAATACCACAGACTGGGTGGTTTAAACAACAGAAGTTTATTTTATTATAGTTCTGGAGGCTAAAAATCTAAGATCAAAGTGCCAGCAGGGTTGGTTTCTGGTGAGAACTCTGTCCTTGGCTTACGGATGACCATCTTCTCCCTGTGTCCTCACATGTCTTTTCCTCTGTGCAACACGTTCCTGGTGTCTCTTCCTCTTCCTATAAGAACACCAACCCTATCAGATTAGGGTCCCATCCTTATGATCTCATTTAACCTAATTATCTCATGAAAGAACCTATCTCCAAATACAGTCACATTGTGGGTTAAGACTTTACCATGTTGATTTGCAGGGAAAACAATTCAGTGCATAACACTAGGCAACATGCTGGGATCTTAAAGGGCTGGCTCTTAGTGATGTCAAATCTTTAGGGTCCCACCGGAAACTCTATGCTTCATCTAGGATTCATTCAGCTCTAGAAGGCCTGTGGCTTTCCATTTGCTAACCCCATCACAGATCTTCAGCTACCTCTGGACTTGTGTCTTGTTATATAGACCAAGTATATATGGACTCGTGTCTTTGCATAATTGTAGCAACCAGTGGCACTTCTAGAGTAAACTCTTGTAACCTTTCCTTTACACTTCAGGAAATAAAGCAAATCATTTACCAGTCACTCACAGAAATCCAGGGTACTATCCTATAAGGGTACCACTCCCCATCACATAAATATCCATCCATACATGTAATATTTGGAGCCATCTGAGTAAATCAATCATCTATTCATTTACCCATTCACTTATCAACTACTTATTGTTGAATGTGCTAGTCAATATCCAAGACTCTGGGAATTCAGAGACAAGGAAGATAAGGTCCCTGTCCTTGAACAATACATAAATGAGAACTAAATTTGAACTTCTAAAATTTGGACCTTTGGACCTAAGTTTGAAGTACATAATCACTATCTCAATTTCAATACCATTAAAAGGTGGATCAAAATTAAAATTCTTCCAAGTCAGAACTCCTGCTAAGCCATACAGTGCCTTTGTACAAATTAAAACATGGGAACCGCTCATTTTTTAATGCCAAAATGGGAACCCCAGTTGGCTCAGATTGACACATGAACAATGCTGTTGTACAATAAGCACCCTTTTCTTCAAGGGGCACAAGGTAAGCAGGACACCCATGCAGGATTTTGGCCACCTATAGACCCCTCAGTTATACCCTCTTGTCCACAGAACATAAACTGCACAATCAATCATACATGGCAGTCGTCTTCCAGGTGGTGGGACTTAGAATGTATTGAGGAGCAACACAGACCCCCAGAAAACATTCCAACTTAATGCCACCCCTGCAATCCAAACAATTAAGCTGAGAAGATTAAAGTCTAGGAGATTTTGAGGTCAATCCAGCGATCAGGGAGCATAGTCAGGAGAATCCAAAAGTCAAAAAATGTGAATAGCTATGAATTCCACAGCAATGAAATTCCAGCAAGCTTTGTGATTGATTTTATACCAGGGACCTCTTTCATCTGCTAGAGAAAAACAGAAAGGTAGAGTACCTTTATAGCATGCTTGTCCCAGCCATCTATTTTCTGGGTTGGATTACAAATGAACAGAGACCTAAGCTATGAATGCCATGTACATTATGAGTACTTACTAAATGCAAAGCAATAAAATCCTACTTTATGCAGAGGAAAATAGAGAAAGTGAGATTTTTTCTTTTAATCAGCTGGGTAAAAATGACTAATCTCTACAGTTATGGAAACAATTACTGGGTGAAAAGGAGCGGTCTCAAAAGTGTCCTGCATACACTATTCTAAAATATCTCCATATTTCATTTATTTTAGTTAGTGTTTTTCCAGTAGGCATGCATGACTGCATGTCATCAATTTGGTGAGTGAGAAGTTTGATAACACCATTTTTCTATATCATGAAGATAAATACACAACTTAGCTTTAGGCTTATAATTAAATGAACCACAAAACTCATTTATTAAAATACATTTCAGATTTTTGGACAGAAATTTATTCATGTTCAAAGGCAACAAGAAATTATTGTAAAGGTTATTGAACTGAAATTTGTATTGATATTATTTTTAACCCAGAAAAAAAATGTTAGTAAAACCTGTACTCTCTTAACTATAAGTCATATTTAGGTGGACAAATTATAATAAGAGTAATAGAAAATATCTCTGGTAATATACGCTGACAAAATATGAATAACATTTTTAAAATGTGATTAAAATCAAAACCACTGCAATATCTATGATCATACAATAGCACTAGATTCTAGGGCAATCATCTAGCATCTATATTCTAGACTATCACAACTTATTCCCCCTTCCAGCAAGCACACTTGTTCTTAATCTTTCTCACACCTATTCTATCTTAATTTTCTACTAATATTTTACACTTACATATACACTCTTTTTTCCTCCAAAGATAGAATTGTATACACACACACACACACACACACAAATATATATTGATCTTTCCATTGAAAATATCTTATGAATACCTCTCCATATTAACACAAAGAGAACTACTTTATTCTATTAAAGGGCTGTATGATGTTCCATTGTATGATTCTCCTATGACTTCTCAGTGCTCCACTGAAAGACAGTTTTAGTTTTAGTTTTATGTACAACCCTGCAATTAAGTTAACATATGTCTTTATGTACTCACCATGTACCATATTTTTTCCATATAATAAATTTCTCAAAATAGGACTGCTAAATCAAAAGTTTTTATGAGATTCTTGAGACCAGGATTTATTTGTAGATTCTCACAGGATTCATATAACACTCTAAAATATGGTGGTTACTAAATGGTATTAGTGGTTGACTACACTGACCTTTGTAAACAATCTGAACAGATACAATTGAATGGCCATTTCACTTTTCCCTACAGCAATAGATTCTCCACAGCCATCTAAATCTTCATTTTAGGAGGTTCTGGTGATAGGCAACTCTTTATTGAAAAGCAATGCTTTATTCTGTTTGATAGAAAGGAAAGCCACACTCCACTGTAACTGAGTGAGCACTAACATCTCATGATTTTACAGCATTATTGAGAAAATACAGCATGTATCAGGTGAGTGCAGTATACTTGAAAGAATATTGTCTTAAGGCAAGCCTGTTGCTATCCAGATTTGTCACTCTGCGCCAGTACTCTGTAGCACACAGCTTTTTCATTCATAAAATAAGATAAATGAAATAGACAAATTCTGTGGTCCTTTCTGATTCTAAAATTCTCTACTATAAATCATGTCAATAAAGATAGCATTGGGGCTTCCCTGGTGGCGCAGTAGCTGAGAGTCCGCCTGCCGATGCAGGGGACACGGGTTCGTGCCACGGTCCGGGGAGATCCCACATGTTGCGGAGCGGCTAGGTCCGTGAGCCATGGCCACTGAGCCTGCGCGTCCGGAGCATATGCTCTGCAATGGGAGAGGCCACAACAGTGAGAGGTCCGTGTACCGCAAAAAAAAAAAAAAAAAAAAGATAGCATTGCCGTACTATTCAACTTTTAAAATATTCCTTCTGTTTTGATTGAAAATGGAATTATTAGAAACTTTTTTTCCTAAATTCCTTCAGATTGTATAAAAATGGGGGTAAATGTGCATATATTCTCTGTAATTTGTGAACAGTCAAAATGGACGTACTGATTCCTACTACAGTGTTTTTGTGAAGATACAGAGAAAGTACTTAGAATAATTTGCATAGGGCTTACCACATACAGCTAATCAGTGACTACCACTTTTCTCATTATAATCATTGGAGAAGGTTTAGAGCTTATGTGTAAATGCTGTATCACTCTATCCTGTTTTAAATTATAAAATTATTCAGAATAGCAGAAGTAAATAATTAATCATTATCAAAAAATTTTTATGACACAAAATACGTGGTGTCCAGTTCCTTTCATAAAGAAAATAATACTTTCAAACATATTTATTCCTGAGCTAATATTGAGAGAGCACAAGAACTTAAAAAGAATACACTGACTGTCATCAATCATCGTCGGTGTCTAAGCCATTAACTGAAAGAAACCTGTGTTATATAACTTAAGTAACAATGGCAAACCACATCTTTGGTGGAAGTGGCATCCCAGGGTTCTAGCACTTAAAATAGTTACCCCAAGTATATATAAAGGTCAGCACATGTATGTTTTATGCACTTTATTATTTCATAAGATTTCAAACTGCACCATACTACAGCAAGAAAGGATATGAGTCAATCATTAAATTTTTTAGAGGTAGAAGATTCAAAACTTTGATCCAATTTAAATCAATTCTCTCCTAAGGTACAATATACACGCTGTCCATATTGCAACCAAACACCACAGAAGTTTTGTCTACATTCTTTCTGCTGCAAATGAAATTCTATCCTCTCACCTTTGGGAGCTTCCCATGATGGTTTTTCTGCATAGATTTCCCATCCTCTTGTAAGATCATAGTCAAATCTGACCTTCTTTACAAGGCAGTCACAATCCTCCTGCACTTGGTTTGAGATGCTAATACAGTTGACCTTCAATGACTGAATGTGGCTCTGCCACTTTATCTTGAATCCACAGAGGCCCTAAAATCCAAGTCTCTTTTACTCTAACCATATCATGTGCTTCTTACTATTCCCGCATCAGTTGGTCAACACATATATATATATTTGGAACTGAATCCAATCAAGTCAGTTGAATTGAACAAGACTCTTTATTCAACCTTTAAGAATATAAGACTCAAAATTAGTAATTATTCACTGGCCTCCACTAGTAGTGGAGCTTGACAAAAAATAAGCTATTAAATGAACTACAACTATTAAACAAATTATAACTCCCCTCAACTTTGTTCCTTAAGTATTATTTGGAACCAGGAGAGTTTGGAGACTTGAGGAAATTCTAGTCCCTAATTCATTTTATTAACAGTATTATTGAGTGCATCCTAAACACTAGCTACATAGGAGTGAAAAAGATGGACATTCCCCTAACAATCAGAATTTTTCAATTTAGTGGAGTAAAAAAAAAAACCCTAAATAGATAATTATAATTCACTCTCACAACAGGGTAAGTAGAAAGGGTTGGGGACTCCCTGAAGGCTTCTAAGAACCATCTAAAATGTGATTAAAAAAAAAAAAAAAAGGACAGTGGAAATGAGCCAGAAGATACAGATGCAAAAGGAGGAGTGGTAGACATAGTTGCATAGCTATGGGAAAGCAATAGCAGCAAGGGGCTTGTCAGAAGATAAATTCATGTAAATTTTTTTATTCCCTGTAGCAACCGCCAAGGGGCCTTCTTGGGTTCAACTAAACATTTGTACTTACAAGACTAGTGCCATGCCACCCAGAAGGACATAGGATAAGAACCACAGCTTCCTGGAAGAAAATATCAAGCTTCCTCTCAAGATCCCCATAAAATGAGTATGGAAGATAACCTAGTTAAAAAGCCTCATGTCCCAGAGGAGCCAATATCTCTTGTAGCAAATCCACTAAGGGCGTTCCCAGGAACAAGAGTCACCACACTCAGGAAAGCTCAATGTTAATTTGCCAATCAGGGGTAATTTTTCCACAAGCAAGATTGCCTAGACATACAGTCCACATCTTAACAGAACTAGACTAACCAGCAGTCATAATCTCATGCAGAAGTGGAGTAGATTTTGTTAACCCTCTGCCCACAAATCCTCTCTGATTACTTCTGGGTAGAACAGTGTTCCAGGTAGTGGACACAGCACGCAGAAGACTGCGGGAAAGGAACAAAGGGTAAATTCCAGGGTCTAAAAAGAAGTTCATAATGACTGGAGTATATCGGCCCTTTATAGAAAAAGTTTGCAAATCCCTATCCTAGAGTCTGAGAGTAGCCTGAGCTATAGACAAGACACAGGACTTGATTATAAAATTGGGAGAATTTCAATGAAGCCTGAATTTGCAGCCTTCACCAAAATCAGGGCCCTGATAGAGAAGGACTGAGACTTAACTCTGTCATAGTTCTGGATTCTAGGAATTCAAAACATATTGGCAGGGCCATACTCTCTGTCTCTGAAGATGCTAAAGAAGAATCCTTCCTTATCTCTTACAGCTTGTAGCAGTCTCCAGTAATCCTTGGCATTCCTTAGCCAATGAATCTTTCACTCTAATCTCTTCATCTGACTTTGTATGGCTTTCTCCCTTGTGTGTCTATGTGTTAATTTTAAATTGCCCTTTTCTTTTAAGGACACCAGTCACTGAAATAAAGCACACTGATATCCAGCATGATCTCATTTTAACTTGATTATATCTGCAAAAACCCTATTTCCAAATAAGGTCACATTCACAGATTCTGGGTGGACATGAATTTTAAGGGAATACTATTCAACTCATTCACCTTTACATCAATAATTAAGCTTTTATCTCAGCATGGCCTAAGTAGGAAAATGCTGGCCCTGCTAAGGAATAGAGGGATTATACTTAGAAGGAGTGACAAAACTTGGTTATTAAATACTGGCATGACCAGGGAGAGCATGGCTTAGGAGTGGATTCTGGGGGTGTTGGACCATAGGATAGTGGAGGTTGGAATATAAGATTGAGTAAGGTAGAGTTTTATTGATGTGGGGACACTCAGGATTTAATTTCCTGACAATAGACCTTAGAACCAGTATTAATACACTACTGGGGTGGCTCTTTGGAGTTTGAAAATACTGGTAGTCCATGTTAAATGAGGTGGAAAGAGCAGAATCACCTATGCAGAATGGAGAATGCAGAATTCTAAATGAGGAAAGGCTCAGAAAGTGAGCATGCTAGATTGAATCTGTTATATAAGATCCAAGACTCCACCAGCTGGTGGCATTCACTGTTTACAGAAGACAAAAAAGAATGTGATGGTGAGGCAGTCACCAACATTAATCAGAAGCTCAGCAGCATAGGCCAAGACTGACTAGAAAAGGTGCTCTTACAGATAAAGTACTGGGTTCCCAAGTATCAATGGATATGAAAGGATTCCAGAATAACAAACCCAGAAAACAGCACAAAACCACCAGAAACAAAGTTAACTTACTTATTATAATAGCACCAAGATCAAATGGCAAGTGGGGACATTGACCTTCAGGGACATAAATGTAATGCCTATTGACCAAGGTCTTACCAGGGACAAGATGAATGAAGAGTCAATTTGATATGGATGATATAATAAAAAGAAGTCCAGAATGAATGATGTCAGCTGCCCTGATGGAAAGTTATAATCAGTTGTCCATTTTCCAGACAAGAACCAGTTCTCACACTGTGACCCATCAATTGAAGGAATAGTTGTGTCTTCTTGAAGGACTCTTCAAATGCATGGCAAGTATATACACTTTAAATTCCCTTTCTTTCCCAAAGGGTCCTATGGACATTCGCTTGGGTAATCATACACTGAAGAAAAAATACTAAGAGCTCTTGGATACAGAATCTGACTCATGCTGATATCCAGCGACCCAAAGCACCATCATGGCTCCACTATTTACAGTAAGGTCATATGGAATTCATACGGCAAAAGTTCTGGCCCAGGATTATCTCACTTTGGGTCCAATGTATCCATGGACATATCCAGCTGTTATCATCTCAGTTCCTGAATGCATAATTGGAATGGACAAACTTAGCACGTCCCAGGATCTTCACATTGATTCCTTGACACATGGACTAAGAGCTGACAGAAAGGCTGAGAAGAAGTCCCCATCCATCACAGTTCTTAAAACCAATGAGCACCACACCCTGGGTAGAATGGCAGAGATCAGGGCCATCCCCAAAGACTTAAATGAGGCAAGGGTAATGGTCCCTACTATACCACCATTTAAGTCACCAATCTAGTCTCTGCAAAAACCAAATGAATCAAAATGGAGCATAGTGTAGCTACCCAAGCAGTAGCCCCAACTGAAGTTGTTGTTCTAGGTATGGCATCTTTACTAAAACAGATCGACTAAGCCCCTAGTTCATGGTATGTGACTTTTGAGCTTAGTGTATATATTATTTTCAATATCCATCAGGAAGGAGCATCTGAGGTAGTTCACATTCACCTAGGACAGGCAGCAGTGTGTATTCCCGTTCTTTGCTCCAGAGATATGCTAAATTGCCTGCTCTCTGTCACAGTAAGTCCAAAGACAGCTGGCTCATCTGAACATTCCACAGGACATCATGTTAGAATGATGGCACTAAGCTAATCAGATCTGGTGAGCAAAGAAGGACTCTGGATACTCAGGTAACAAGTTGGAAGTATTCCAACCAGTGGCTGGAATACTGGTGTAGTTTTAGGAGTCTAAAAGTTTGAGGCTTGCCAGACACTTCATGCAAGGTAAAGTAAGAGCTACCTCACCTTGCACCTCTGACCCTAGATGAATAAAATGAATGAATAAAACAGTTTGCTAGTAGACCTCTTCCAGTTTCAGAGGCAGCATGAACTGCACTTGAGAGTTTAGTTCTGGCTCATTTATCAGATGACCCAGAAGGTTTCCCAGTTTTGAATGGATCCCAGGGTGAGGCCAGAAAGGGCTCCACAGCTGAGTCCAACCACTCCCTTTGGAATTTTGAGAGATTTCCTAGTGATAATACACAGAATAGCAATACATACAGGATACCTTTTTTTTTTTTTCAGACAAATTCCTCTATTGTTCTCTATTCAAAACCCTCAAATACTCTACTAACAGCAAGTACATAATCCTTAGTGATCAAGGGACTTCTCTCCGCTCTGGCTTTGTCACATTACAGGCGTCTCATAGCAAAGCAATTTTAGAAAGGGCCAGGATCAGTAGTGAAAATGAAGAGTTGCTTATGTGACTAACTTATTTGAATGTAAAAGTGAGAATAAAAAGAAATGAGAAAAAGTAACTTCATTGTAAAAACAAATGAGGGTGGAGTTACTTTTCATCTTTTCTTTCCCTCATTATGACTCTATTTCCATCTATTTTATGCAAAAATGTAGAGTGTTGTTTAAATATTTTCCAAGGTAGGTAATTTTTAAAAAATATTTAGTATTGGGCTTCCTTGGTGGCGCAGTGGTTGAGAGTCAGCCTGCCAATGCAGGGGACACGGGTTTGAGCCCTGGTCTGGGAAGATCCCACAGGCCGTGGAGCAATTAGGCCCGTGTGCCACAACTGCTGAGCCTGTGCTCTAGAGCCCACAAGCCATGGCTGCTGAGGCCCACGCACCTAGAGCCCGTGCTCCGCAACAAGAGAAGCCACCGCAATGAGAAGCCCACGCACCACAACCAAGAGTAGCCCCTGCTCTCTGCAACTGGAGAAAGCCCACAGGCAGCAATGAAGACCCGATGCAGCCAAAAATAAAAATAAATAATTTTTTTTAAATATATATATTTAGTATTTATAACCAAATGCTTTAAAGAAAATAATATGATAAAATTTGATCTATATATTATGTAGATTAAAACATGACAGTCAATAACAATCCACATTCATATAGTTTTTAATTTCCAACTGGCAAAGCATTTTAGCATATAAAATAAATAATTTAACCAATATATCTATAAAGAAGAAATGAGTGGATACTTTTATTCATTCGGAGACTGAAATCAAAGTACAGAGGTTTTCTGGACAGACTCAAATAATTTGAAGTGAAGCCATCTATTAATATACTTTATAAAAGTGCATTAGGCCCAGCTGGTATGTTATACGAAATAAGAATTTCTATCCACTTCTATTTTGGCACCTGAAAGGATTTATTTGTGCTTCTTAAAAATAGTCAAGCATTGTGCTAGGCCTGGGGATTCTAAAATGAATAAGACGATAGTTCTGCCCTTAAGGACACATACACACAGTTATATATAAGGAATTATAACTACAATAATGATTATAATAATGATTTGGTATACTCTCAATATAAACAAAGTCTTTGCCAACAACAACAAAAAGTAGTGATGAACTCTGAATGAGGTTATATAAGACTTACAAGGAATAGAAGAAGCCATTAAAACAGGAAGAAATGATCTGTGCAGAGTGGTAGGCGAAGGTCTAGGTTCGTATTTTTGGTAGAACTACATTAGTTTTACTGTGAATACTAGAAATCAAAATGCCCATAAGATACAAATAACACCTACCAGATCCTCACATTTTCAAAGTCTAACAAAATATATGACAAACTTTGTAATGGGAAAAAGAAACATTTTTGACAAGTTAACATGGGATATTTAAATGTGCATTTTATTTTATGGCACTGTCTTGCATTACATCTCATGTACTTGTTTTATATCTATGCTTTTTATTACCTTGGGGATAAGCATTTATATGAAGAGCATCATTTCTCCTAAAACATTAGTAGCAGCAGTTGGCATTTAAAACTACTCTAAAGAATCATTTTCATAACCTCTCTTTAGGGCACTACATTTTAGGAGTAGAAAAAGTTTGAGGAAAATAAAAGCAGAAATGTGTCTAGAGAAGCAAAAATTAGTGAGAAATCACTCGGTGACTATCAATCACATTCTACTAGCAGAGTTTGAGGGCAACTAGATCTGAGGTATCCATCTTTATGTATGGTACACTTTACGAAGCTCATTTGAAACCAGGGAGCTTACTACAAAGCTGCAAGTTTGATATGTTCATATAATAAAAGAATTTCTATCTCACTACCCATACATGATAGCAACAATATAATACACATCAGCATTCTTTATAAGATATGGAAGTCTTGCCAAATGTAATAATAAACATCATTGCTTGCTCAATAATATATTGATTTTGAATAATGAAATAGAAATTATCCAATAAAAACTGTGAAAGAATATTTTGAGTGCTTATTCTGTGTCAAGCACTGTGATAAGTCCTCTGCATACATTCTCTTATTTAATCTTTTCAACCACTCACTAGTGGTAAGTAGGATCCTAAATTTACAGCTGAGGAAACTGACCTAGAAATGTAATTTGACTTGTGCACAGAAATATAAGAAAGTAATATAGAGAAGGTAACATACAGATAATATAAAGACCTGAACAAAAGCAGTATTAATATCAAAGACCCAGATATTAATCATAAGAAATTAAACAACCATAAGAAAAAAGTGACCCAATAAATAAATGAGAAAAAGGTTTGAACATACACTAAGACATATGGTTGGCAAAGAAGTATGTGAAAATATACTCAGCATCATTAATTATTATGGAAATGCAAATTAAATATACAGTGAAATACCAGTATACACCTACTAGAATGGCTAAAATTTAAACTTTAAATTAAAATTAAATGACAATTGAAACTAGCACAACGTTGTAAATCAACTATACTCCAATAAAAATTTAAAAATAAATACAATAAAATAAAAATTAAAAAAATGACAGCAGCAAGTGTTAGCAAGGATGTGAAGGAACTTGAACTCTCACACACTGCTGGCTGGAATGTAAAATGGTACAACCACTTTGAAAAACAATTTGAAATTCCTTAGAAAGTTAAAGATTCATGTGTCATATATGATCCAGCCTTTCCATACAAAGTATTTACCCAAGAGTAAAGAGAGCATATAACCACACAAAGACTTGTACAGGAACATCCATAACAGCATTATTTTAATAGCCCAAAACTGTAAACAATCAAAATGTTCATCAGTGGGTAAAAGGATAAACAAACGGTGGTATGTCCTCAGCAATGGGATACTATTCAGCAATGAAAACTATTGATGCCCACTACAATTTTGAGTGGATCTCTAATTATGCTGAATGGAAGAAATCAGGCAAAAAGGTATACATACTGATTCCATTTACATGAAATTCTAGAAAATGCAAACTGATCTATTCAGTGAAGAAAAGCAGATCAGTGGACGCCGGGGATGAGGTAAAGCAGAGAGAGGCAGAAAAGAGGTATTACAAAATACAAAGGGGCATGAGGAGACTTTGAGAGGTGATGAATATGTTCATTATCTCAATTTTGGTGATGATTTCAAGATGTGTATATATATATATATATATATATATGTCAAACTCTAGCAAGTTGTACACTTTAAGTATCTTCAGTTTATTTTATGTCAATTATACCTCTATAAGCTGTTAAAAGTGTGTATATTTACTTTGGTGCATCTGCGATATCTATTTTTTTATGTTATTTTAATCTGTGAGAATTAACATCAACATTTTAACAATGGTTCTTTCTGGGTAGAGGAAGGATTAGGAATGTTTTGAATTTTCTTCTGTGAGTTAATTATCATTTTCTCAATACACTACAACAGTTATATATATTCTTTTAAAACCAAAAGCTATTTTAAATTTTTTTAATTGTCCTTTTAAAAATATGTATCTACATCAAAGTAACAAGCTTAGAGCTAGTTTATGTATTCTTCCTACATTTTATATATCTGATTTTTTACAATGAAGATAAATTTTGTATCTAAAAATATGTCCTTTTAAAAGAAAGCATTATCTTACTACAGACTCTTGAAAATCTGCCCAATATACTGGCAACTATTTCCATACTTAAATTTGTTAAAGTAACCCAAAAGTCAATTTATAAATATCCTCTTTGGGTGTAGACCTTTATTTACTCTCAGATGAATTGGTGGTGACTTTTGTTTTTCCCTATTTCACTGCCTTGCCTCTCCCATCCCTTGGTCCTTGGACAGAAAAAGGTCAGAGGCGGAGGGCAAGTGTGGCTTGGCTCCATCCTTTCTTTTGCAGTGTCTAGTTTTTGACAGTACTTTTAACTTATGTGAAATAGTAAATTACAAACGCCCAAGAGAAGAAGTCTTTCGGCGACGACAAGTGCAATGTTTGTAACTGTCATCTGCCTTTTCCCAACCGCGACTGGCGCGCGCCCCCAGCCTCCCTCCTCCTGGAATTCGGTGCCTCTGGAAGGGGCGTGTGACGCAGTCGCCGTCACCTAGAGCTGCATTCTGATTCAGATCTTACTCCCCGGCGCGCTGAGCCGGCCTGGCCTCAGTTTCCCCACTTCTAAAGAGAAGGGGCCATGCTGCCCTGTTTCTTGTTCCTCTCCAAGCACATCAGCACTTCGTTGGTGTCCCTGCGCAGGGCGCGCCACGGCTTCGCGCTCCCGCCGCGCTGGGTCCCCAGGCGGCCCTGGGGCTCCCCGCCTGCCGCCCCCGGCCGCCTGCTGGCCACAGCCGCGTCCTCGCGGGGACCAGCAGGACCAGCCGGCGCCTCCTCCAGCGTGCGCCAGAACTTCCACCCGGACTGCGAGGCCGCCATCAACCGCCAGATCAACCTGGAGCTCTGTGCGTCCTACGTGTACTTGTCTATGGCCTATTACTTCTCCCGAGATGACGTGGCCTTGCACAACTTCGCCAGATATTTCCTTCGACTGTCCCGGGAGGAGACCGAGCACGCGGAGAAGCTGATGAGGCTGCAGAACCAGCGGGGAGGACAGATCTGCCTACAGGACATCAAGAAACCGGACCAGGACGACTGGAAAAGCGGGCTGAATGCCATGGAGTGCGCTCTGCTCTTGGAAAAGAATGTGAACCAGTCGTTGCTGGAATTGCACACTCTGGCCTCAGACAAAGGTGACCCCCATTTGTGCGATTTCCTGGAAACCCACTATCTGAATGAGCAGGTGAAGTCTATCAAACAACTAGGTGACCACGTGCACAACTTGGTTAAGATGGGAGCCCCGGATTCTGGCCTGGCAGAGTTCCTTTTTGACAGACATACCCTTGGAAATGAAAACAATCAGAACTAACCCATAGGCTGCCTTCTCCACCGCCCAGGGTGTGCCAGGACCCAGAGGCAGCTGCTTCCTCGGCTTATTTTACGGACAGTGTACAGAGATCTGTGGTTCAAACCATAGTTTTATACCAATTGTTCCTCCTTTCCTTTTATATTCTTCTGGTACAATGTCCCAATAAAGTGATTTGTAGAGAATATGTATGTAGCCCCATGTTAACAATGGCTTTTTGCCCAGCCATCAAAATAATTTTCCCAGCCCAGGATGAGATGGTATAAAAAAGACTGCAAAAAAAAGCTACTGAAATAGATGCAAACTAAATTTCTCTGGTTACCAAACATCATTCCAGACCATGACCCTTCACTAAAATTCCATGATATTTAAATCAACAAATGCCTGTTATTTTCAAGACCTTATGTTAAAGGCTAGAGTGGGAAAATGTGTAAGATAAATATGCAAAGAACTATAACAAGATGAAGAATATATAATACTTAAAAATCATACATACAAAATTCTATAACAAATTTGTGATCTGTTTTTGAAGGATTATCTTACTACAGACTCTTGAAAATGTGCCCAATATACTGGCAACTATTTCCAGTCCCAGATTTCTCAAATCTGTAATCTGTTTTTGAAGGATTTTGTGATCAAATAAATTCAAGAGAAGCTACAAAAGGTATCAGTGTTGGTCTTGGAAAGTCACAATGTATGTTAGCATTCTAAGGGCTCTGGGAAGTCTTGAAATTAAAAACAAAATCCAAACAAAAAATCTTGGATCATTTTTTGTTTAGCTCAGTGTTTCCCAAACAAATCCAATCTCAGCTAGCTTTTTGTGCATGTGTTTTAACAATGATAATATAACTATACAGATATGTCTGATAAAAGACTATACAGACTCCATTTTAATATACCAAAACGAGTGAATACACTGCAGAAAACACCTTCCTGTGGCCTTTAAAATGGAGTGGAAAGAATACTGGGATGGAAAATTCAAGAAGGGATCCAGAATGAAGGAGGCATCAGCTGGGCAGATGTTTTCTTGGAGGGGGGAGGTGCAGTAAAGTGAGTAGGACAATATTTGGTCAATGGGCCTTCGGCTAGACTAAGAGTGCTGGGTGGTGTTTGGAAAGATGGGCTAGAGCATAACTATGGAGGTGAAAAGGAAGGGTTAGGTTCAATTTGGTGAGCAGTGGCAATGCTTCAAAGGGCTTCCAACAGAAGAATGCTATGCTTAAGTGTTGAGCAATAAGAAGTGTAGTTGTACAGAATAAAAGTCTGAAAACAACCTCAATGTTGCTGTTAGTTTGGGTCCTCTGAGAAACAGATGCCAAGATGGGATTAAGTGCACAAGAAATTTATTAGGGGAAAAAAAGAAAGGACATTGAGAGAAAATGGGAAAAGAGCTGGGAGAAGCAGGGAGAGCCTTCAGACTCCATGTGAATCTGATTCTGAGGGAAGGAAGAAAGGAAAGTGGTTTGCAGTGCTCCAGAAATTTCTGCAAGGCTGTCTGGGAGACCTCCAGCCAAAATCGCTCATCAGAGGAATCCTAAGTGTCCAAATGGGCCTGCTTAAGTACATTTCCAGCATTCAGTTATTGACTGGGAGTGACCCACAGGAAGTGCAGCCTTGCAACAAACTAAGAGATGAATGGATTTTAGAGCACGGCAGCTGGGGTCCTTGGGAAATTGTACACCCTGCAGTACCAGATCTGAAAGATACACACACACACGACTGCACAAACTCAACAAAATGGCTTAAATTAAAGTGGCATGCATGGGAACTCTCTGCAGCTATTAAATATGATTTTATTAAACACATAATGATGTGGACAGAAATTCACAATGTGTTATCTTAAAAATAAGCTTATTACAAGACAGGGTTACATTATATAATTGCATATATATAGAATTCCAGGGAAAATTATATAAAATACATGAATATAAAATGGAAGTATATATACCAACAAATGTAGCTAGATAATCTCTTAGTGATATTGTGTTTGATATTTATTTTCTTAAGCTACTTGTTCTTTTTTAAATAAATCTCTTATCATGGGTACCAATTATTATCATAATAAGTAAAATAAAAATATAAATAAAAAGAAAACAAAAAGGTCCTGAACCATGGTGAAACCAATGGATATAGAAACAAGGAAATGTTGGTGAGAGCTTAGAGGTAGAATCTTTTTAATTTTGCAAATGATTCAATGAAGAGAATTCAGAAATGGGGTAAAAGAAGAAAACTAATAGAGCTCAAATCTGTGTTACCAGAGAATAGAGGACTTGAAAAATGATAGGAATCACAATAGGAGGAATAATTGGGGTGGGGCAGTGCCTAATGATTTACTTTTGATTATGCTGATCAGTCTCACTATACATTCTATACTTAAGCTAGTTTATTGTGCTGCACAGGAATGCTATTACATTTCTGCAGAAAATCTCCTCTTCAACTCTTCTAGTTGAGTGTCTTTCAAACTGCATATTGCAACCTATTAGTGGGTCATGAAATTATTTAGTGAGTTATTATTCACCTTTTGTTAACAAAATAGAATTGAAGTGAAAGTAAGTGAAGTAAGAATATTATCTCCTGAATTCTTAGTTTGTGCGTGCGTGTGTGTGTGTGTGTGTGTGTGTGTGTGTGTATGTATTTACATCCTGGATAGTGATATTTCTTATTCTATGTTGCTGTCAAAAACATGCAATAGCTATTATCCTAAATAATTATTTGACATTCTCATCTCAGATCTCTAGATCTCCTCCCCCTCCCCACTGTCAATTGATAATCCTCTTATTTCACTGAAAATTTAGAAGTAATCACAGGAGAACTTCACACTTTCTCCTCATTGACTTGATCACATATTTGCATCTGTATTCACATACAAAGCACTTTGTCCTGCTACAATGGCTGAAGCATCTATTTTGCTCTCTAAAACCAACCAATCTCCCACTGTGCCTGAATCCCAACCCTCCCACACACTCAAGGGCAAAAGGACATCACACCTACAATTATTCTCTCACTTGCATCATCGATTCTGCTCTTTCTATTAGTTGGTTCCCATGAGAAACAAAAATTGTGATATTTCTTCTAATTTTTTTTTTTTAAGTGTCACCTTTGGACCTACATTCCCTTCAGCAAACACTAAGTTACCACTCTCTCTTTTACAACAAAAGTTCTTGAAAAAGTTATTTCTGCTTCCTGTCTCCAATTTTTCTGTTCTCTCTTGGTCCCTTCTAAGTAAGGCTGTGTTCACTGTTCACCACACCAACATTGTTATTTTTCTGTCAAGATCATAAGTGACTTCTATAATAATAAATCGAGTGGTCATTTCTCAGCCTTCCTCTTACTCAACCAGCTAGCAGGACTTGTTATTTCTTAAAACCCTTGCTTACTATTCTTTATCTCCCTCTCCCTTTCTAATCCCCCTCATCTTCCTGAACTTTAAACATTAAACAATTCAGAATCAGTCCTCACATCTGGATCTCTTCTCTTCTTTATCTATACTTGTTTTCTAAAGATCTCATCCAGTCCTGTGACTTTTGTTTTTTTTTATCTATTGACAAATAACATGCTTACATAGTTTGCTTGATTTTGCCTCCAGACATATATCTAAATATTTATTGATACTTCCCCTCAGATATTTAATAGACATCTCATATTTAATATGTTCAAAACTATACACTTGACTTCACCATCCTCTACAACCTGTTCAAATTCTTTTGCTTCATAATAAAAGGAAATTCCATTCTACCAGTTTCTAACGCCCTGTCATTCTTGACTACTCTCTTTCTCTTATACCTTATACCAGACCTTCAGTAAAATCCTGAATCTTAACGAATGCTAACAATCTTCGTCTTTGCCCCTTTGGTACAAACTTTCCTCTTTTTTTCCCCTGCGTTATTATATTTTCTGTTACACTTTTGACTGGTCTAAATGCTTCCACACTTGAGCACGTGCAATCATTACTCCACAAAGTTGCCAAAGGGTTTCTTTGTAAGTATAAGTCAGATCTTGTTACTTCTTCATTCAAAATCCTTCAATGGCTTCTCCTCTCATTTGGGGCAAAAGTCAATGTCCTTAACATGCCCCACAAGGCCCTATGTGATTTGAAACCCTGATATCATCTCTATGCGTAACATAGATGTGTTTTGTGTGTGTGTGTGTAAAAGTGTAAGAAATGGTATGATTATAAGGTACATATTTAAAATGAGGTCAAAGAGGTATCTCTCCCTCTCTCTCCCTCTTCCCCTCAGGCCTATTCCCTCTGCTAGAAAAGAACACTTTGCCCCCAGATGTGAACATGGTTTGCACTCACACTTCCTTCAGGTTTCTGCTCAAATGGCATTTTATGGAGAGTCTTTACTGATTATCCAATCTAAATTAGTCACCACATTTCCCGTCACTCTCCATCTTCTTACTCAGCTTTTCTCCACAGCAATTACCACCACCTGCCACATTTTTGTATTTGCTTATACTTTCTTTTCTCACTAGAATGTAAGTTCTGTGGAACAGGGACTTTGTTTTATTCACTACCGACTCCACAGCTCTACAGCAGTACTTATCTTTATAGGTTCTCAGTGAATGTAAGTGAATGAATGAGGGAGGGAGTGAGTGAAGACATCCAGAAGCCAGTTGGAAGTCCTGGTCTTCATCTTTCATAAAGTATCAGAGAAGTGAATCTGGAAGTTATTCATATAGAGATCATAAGTAAAACTGAAAAGGCTGAACTGACAAAGCGAGGAGATAAAAGAGAGACAGGAGAGAGGGGTCCAAATATAGACACTTGGAAAATTAGTGGAGCTCTATATTTAGGGGCGATTAGATTAAGAAGCCTTGACAGGATACAGAAAAAGAACAAAAAAATAGCAAGACCAAAAAAACAACACTTGCCTTGGAAGCCAGGGAAGGAGAAAGATTTTCCATCAAATGCTGCAGAGCTTAATGAGGTTGTGGATTGAAAGGCCATCAAATTATACTCTATTTAAAGTTATTACAAAATAGTGGCTATATTTCCCTGTGCTGTAAAATAAATCCCTGTTGGTTATTTATTTTATACACGGTAGTTTGTGTCTCTTAATCCCATATCCCTATCTTGCCCTTCCCCCCTCCCCTCTCCCCACTGGTAACCACTAGTTTGCTTTCATCGTAAATTAACAATACTTCAATTTTTTTAAAAAAACAAGGCCATCAGAGTTGGCAGTTCCGTAACTCATTGGTTATTTCAGAATAGTGGCTTTAGGAGTGGTAGAGACAGAAGACCATATTCATGGAGTTAAGGTAAACAGAGAATATAAAATTCTCATATGAAAAGTTTTTTTCTTTTTTAAGTAATTGAAGATACTAGAGGGTACAGGATGGCTGTGATTGCTTTTGGGACAAGAAAAGAAGCTAGTAAAAAGGAAAGACTTGAGAAGCAAGTGATAGAATGAGGTTCCAGTGGAGAATGGAACACAAGGTAAAGAACCTAGGTATGATCTGCAAGAACATGTCCTCTGAAAACAGAATGCATAAAAGAGGAAGAAAGTAACATAAACTTTAAGATGAGAAGAGGGCAAATTGAGTGTACTTACACTGGCTGAGCTCAAACTTCCAAATAAAGTGAGGCAGGAGATAGATAGGCCCCAGGCTGAAGAGCTGGAGTTTGTCCCCTGTGGACAGATATTCCAAGATGAAGAGGAGGAGGAGCTAAGCCCTGCCCAGATAAGAGACCACATGTTTCTCATTCTCAGAGTCAAGGAGACCTTCCCAACTATACATGCGCAGAAACACTCTTTGGAGGTCAAAAAGGGAGCGGGCGGGCTTCCCTGGTGGTGCAGTGGTTGAGAGTCAGCCTGCCGATACAGGGGACGCGGGTTCGTGCCCCGGTCAGGGAAGATCCCACATGCCGCGGAGCGGCTGGGCGCGTGAGCCATGGCCGCTGAGCCTGCGCATCCGGAGCCTGTGCTCCGCAACGGGAGAGGCCACAACAGTGAGAGGACCGCGTACCGCAAAAAAAAAAAAAAAAAAAAACGGAGGGGACGCCACCCTATAGTAAGTGATGTCAACCTACCCAGAGGCCTCTTTGCTAGAATCCATCTTGGCTAAGAGATGCATGCTCACACATGGGAGGACCCTCAGATATACCAAATACGGACTCAGAACCAGGCAAAGCAAGATGATTCGCCAAAGGAAACCCAGAAGAAATGTCTCATAAAAGTGATTCAAACTACAACGAGGGCGAAACTCTCTCTCTGAGGCCACCCGTGTGTCTATCCACACGTACTCTTTTTCCTCCTAATAAACACTTTACTTGTTTCACTGATTTCCGTCTCTATGTGGAAATTCATTCCTACACAGCTGAAGGGCCAGGGCCTTACCACTGGTCACTGGCCCTGGTGGTCTAGTGGCTAGGATTCAGTGCTCTCACTGCCACAGGCTAACTTCAATCTCTGCCAGGAACCGAAATCCTGCTTCAAGCTGCTGCAGGCTGAGGCCACCCGAGATCAAAAGTAGCAAATGAGGTCATCTACTGATATACAGCTACTTCAATCTAGAAATATTTTAATTAACTTCATTTATCAGATCTTATTACAAAATAGTAAATATAAGTCATTTTACAGATGGGATATAATCTTTACTCTTTGTCTAATATTCATAAAACTACAAATCAAAAAGCATACACCTGGAGTCGAGGCAAGTGGAGACCAGATTTTGAAACAAAAATCTAGTTTACAGAAAGAAATGACTCCAAACCCCTAAATATCATAAGACATTATTCTGCTCTTGAGCACAAACACCAAATGATGCCAAGATCCAAGGCCTTCAGACTTGCAGGAAAATACAGCACATTCCCCCTAACATTAGCAGCTATTGAAAATCATCATCTTTCACATTCAACTGTTAACCAGGTTTTGTGCAGTTCATTTAAAAGCTTCCTTGGTGAAGCACTTAGTCTGCATGACAAGATATCTCAGAACAGTGTGTGTGTGTGTGTGTGTGTGTGTGTGTGTGTAAATTCCTTACTGAAATTTGACCCGGAGTTCCTGAAGCCAATAAAGCTCACTTGATTTTTTAAAAATTTGAACTTCACCTTCAAGCTTTCCACTCTCAAATAAAAGCATCAGAGAAAACATTCAGCAACACCACTGTAACAAACGAAGGTGAGAGGTGTCTATGGTGGAGAAAAGGGAGCATGAGACACTCCAAGAGTGCTCCAAAGACACATTCAGGAAGCAGACAACTAGAAAACACGCACAACTGCTAACCAGACCTGACCAGGGTAGTATTTCTGCTCACAACAGACTGTTAAGCATAAACTGCCAAGCAACACACAGTTTATGAAATCAAGAAGGTGCACAGGCTTTGGCACGGGTTGTTAGTTTTCCTAAACTTCATATTTCTATTGTGCAAGTTTAAGACACTTAATAGGTATATTTGTTTTGGAATGAATAAATGAACAAAATGATATGTTTGTGCGTGTGTACATGTGTGTGTGTGTGTGGTGTGTGTGCATGTTCCCGTGCTTGCTGAATGTCAGACGGAATGCCAATACCCAACAGGGAGAGGGACTGCCTGACAGTCTCAGAGAACAGACCATAGACATGCACTCAGGGTTGGGCTCCTTCCAAGCAACTTGGCCAATTTCCCAGTACAGATGGTGGCCAGTCTCCTGAGAGAGATATCTAATGCTTTTGGACAAACCTCAGTCTTTCTTAAACCTCCTGAGCCCCATATTTTCATAGACTGAATTAGCAAAAAGAATTTCCTGTACCGTAAAAGGACTGTTAGACTAATAAAATGGTATTGCATGATCTATACACAGATCCTAGATAGTGTAGTCTGGTAATTAACAGCCTGCACTTGAGAATTCAAAATACTTACATGACAATAACTGCTCCACCACATACCAAATGCATGATTTTGGGAAAAGAAGTTAAACTTTTGGAGATGGATTTCCCTCTGCCATAATAATAACCTATCTCAAAGTTTATTGGGGAACTAAATGAAATAAAGAATATAAAGGTCAGCACATTGTCTGGTACATAGCAAATGCTCAATAAATATTAGCTGCTCAGAATGGGTATTTTAAAAAGGGAGAAAATTTTGTCAGTGTGTTTGTGAATATGTTTGCTTGTGTATGCAAAGACTACCTCTGAAAGGATAATGTCAGTTGCCCTCAATGAAGAGAACCTGGTAGCTGGGAAAGGGGTGCTAGTAAGACTTTTTTCATTGTATAGCCTTTTGTGTCTCCTGAAATTTTAACCACTTGAAATTATCACCTTTTAAAAAATCATAAAATTTAAATGTAGCAAATAGGAGCTTCTATTAATTTTACTCACTTCTAAGCATAGCACATATGATGCATTTCTGTCTACTGTGTCCCACCTTAAATTAAGAAGTAATCCAAATACAAAGCTGGAAGAGGACACATATTTCCCTCTTTATATCTACCCTAATAAATTTCCCAAAATTGTTTGTTCCTCTTGCTCTCTGCTTAGCCATTGATTAAATACATAGGTAGTCCTGGCTTCACCTTGTTTCAAATGTATGAATTTCAGTTAATAGAGTTTAACTAACAACAGTCCCTCAACAAAATGATTCAAATTTTAGTTACCGTGGTACATTTACTGTGAATAAATTGCATGAAGGACAGACTTGCTGATAGCTCTTTAGTCTACAAATCACTGTATAAATAGCAGCTGCACATCATGATCAGTTACCAATCATGTCAACTCTTTTAAAGCCTGTTGGTGATTGGTCATTGTGCATCTGTCATTCACTTTACCTTCAGATAGTAAAGCACATAGTTGTGTTGTCTCCTTGTCTCTCAGTGACAAACCCAGTAACATTTTATAATATTGAATAATCTGAAGAGAGAATTGGTCAAAATATGAAAGTGCAAGAAAGAAGTGGAAAGCAATACTACTAGAAGTGAAATTGGATATTATTAGAACTCATTGCCCTAAATGAGCAGTTACAACGAAAAAGGTTAAGATATCCCAGAGAAGTGACACCCGCAAAAAGTTTCTCATTTAAAGAACTCTTGGAGATATCTTACAACATTCAAAGTGCAAAAGATAGAATTTTGGAAATGAATCCAAATTTTTAAAGGAGTATGACAATTCACTAAGACATGAGAAAAAGATTCTTGTCCCATATTCCCATATGCTGTTACATTATAAGAAGAAAAAGGCAAACACTGATCAAACTACAGTTGACACTTTTTTCAAAGAAATAAAACACTTTAATTCCCAATGTTTCTAATGTTTTAAATTTCAGAGTATTAAATAAATATTGGTTTTACCATTTTTTTTCATTTCCCTTTACATTTATAACCAACAGTAAGGGAGTAGTTAATATTTTGCCAAAAAAATGTTTAAAGGTCATATAACAAGTATTTAACTTGGCATGACTTGCCCTGTATAGTCTGCCTTTATAACTTCATGTCCCATGTCTTTGCTCTCTATACCCTAGCTGTATTGGCATTATTTTAGTCTCTATATTCACCATGCACACTCCTGCCACAGAATCTTGCCATGTTGCTCCATTTGCTTCCTTCCCTTTTTCATCTACTTACCTCCTACTTAATCTCCAATACTGCAACCGTCACTTATGCAAGGAAGAGATCTTCTGTTTGCCCCTCCAGAACTGCATTCTGCTCTTCTTCACCTTTCTCCATTCTAACCTGCAAGGACATAACAATGGGCTCACCTTCCCTGTGGTCCCATCAAGTTATTTGTTCTCCCAGCTCCCTCTTTTCAATGTCACTGCAGGTTTGCAACATTCCTCCTGTGAGAAAGGCAGCTCCCTTTACTTAGCCATCTGTCTCCAGGCTCTAATAAGCCCCTCTAACTCTTGCTGTATTAGGCCTAGGGTGGAAATGTCCAACCCTTGCCCTACCCCCCAACCACTTCTTTATACATAGATGCTTTATTATACTCTCTTCAAATTATCTTATTTGTGCCCTGTGTTTCCTGTCAGGATCCTAACTATGATCTTGTTCCTGCTTTGTTCTCCAACATGGTCTTTTAAGACTTAGACCCTCATCCCAATCCGTACAGTTTACAGTCTCAACTGCAATATACTGGAATACTTACAGCTCCCTGATGGTGCCCTTTTTACCCTTAGATCTTCTTCCTTATTATTCACCTGCCCCAGTATCCACCCACAATTCAGAAGTATTCTCTTCCTGAAAGCTTTGACATCCTCAGCCTGCAACCTTCTGGTTTGGGTAGTCATTTGAGCTCCCATACACTCTGTCTATACCATAGCCTTATCACTCTGTGATTGATTATTCATTTGCCTTTCCTACAAGGCTCTGAATCACTAAGTCTGTAGTTTCTAGTCCCCCAGGGCCTAATAAACTGCCTGGTATATGATAGCTATTCAATAAATGAAAACTACAAAGCTGTATATAAAGTCGAGCTAAAGTAGTTCAGAGCCTTACTATGATACATTAAGGAACAGTAAATTATCAACATGTTTACCTCTTTTCCCAAGACAATTTTTTTTCTCCAAATATAGCATCTTTGTAAGAATAGTTACCATAGCCAAAATACTGTAATAAGTATACATCATGATGTAATTTCCTTCATCAGGCATTTATTCCTTCTGAAAATAAAATCTTTAAGCTTACTTCTCAATCCTTCTTCACTGAGCATTTTATCCCTTCAGTGTTGTCAAAGAAAATACGGTACATTGAAAAGCAAAAATAGCCCCAAAAATTGGGTCAAGAAAGGTTTTGGAAGGTTTTTCTAGGTAAAACATTATGAATTTTTCATAGCATTGCTACTCCCACACCACTTGCAGTATTGATGCACATTTACCATTTGTTTCCATGCTTTTATTAAAACTATTTTTCTCTTCTCTTGTATGGCTACCTCTTCCTCTCTCCTTCCCCATTCAACCACATTATTCTTCACCCTATCCTTTAGAGAATGTTATGGTGTGCCAACTAAACTTCCTTACCCCTTTCAGGACTAGAGCGGTTATTCCTTCAATTGCTGGGAATGTTGACAGTGGATGCTCACAGCTGAATCCTCCTTTCTAAGGAGTACCTTCAGCTGAGCAGAGCTGTAGCTCTATCACACCTCCTTCCGGGGGGCAGTACACATCCAATGACTAGTCAGTGTGGAGGGTTAGGAGGAGGAAGGCAAATAGAGAATGTAGAGCAAAATGACTCCTTTGTTCCAGTTATGAATGACTATGCAGGAACATCCCAGCTCCAGAGGTCTCCATGGGATCAGCTGAGCTGCTGCTGTGATTGTATCACAGCCCAGTCCCTCCCTCAGCTTAATCTACTTTCCTTCATTTCCCTCAATGGTTGACCCTGAGAGCACTCCATAAACTTCCTGCATGCCAATCACTATCTGAGTCTGCTTTCTGGGGAAACTATGAGAGCCCTCAAGAAGGAGCTCATGTAAATAAGCTAATATGAATTCTTCCGTGCTTCCTTCCATGAATATTTAATCATATACAAACATATATGGGCATATAAATGTACGTATGTATAATAAGTATATGATTTTTGTTTTTTTTTAAAAATGAGATCTCATTATAAATTCAATTTACCATTCAACAATACCTATATAATTTCCTCTAGGCAATTTGTATAGCTCCATAGCTTTAGTTCATTCTTTTAGCAGCTAAATGATTTTCCATGGTATAGATATATAATATATTCAATTATTCATCTTTTGATGGGCACTCACCTTCTTACAGTATTATTTTACTTTGGCTTCCATGAACAATGCTGGAATAAATATTATTGTACATATACCCTAATAGACTGGTACCTCTATTTCTGTAGGATAGATTTCTAATGGTGGCACAAAGTTCAGGAGTATGTATATACTTTTTTCAAACATATATTGCCAGATTTATTTTCAAAACTCTACAAAATTCACATTAATGCAGATGATAACTTTTGAACTGATTATATATATCTCATTTTGATATACTTCTTTCTTGCCCTCTAACAAAGCCAAGTTATTTTGTGTGAACTTCCTTTTTCAGGGTGAAGATACAGAAAGGTCCCCAAAACACATTTTGACAACTTTTTAACAACTAACAGAACATTGAAAATATCTTTTTATATTTTTCATTTTTATTGGAGTATAGTTGATTTACAATGTTGTGTTAGTTTCTGCTGTACAGCAAAGTGAATCAGTTATACATATACATATACATATATCCACTCTTTTTTAGATTCTTTTCCCATATGAAAATATCTTTTTAAAAGCAAAAGTACTGCTTTCAATTTAGGGCAAGTCTAGCTTTCTTTTAAGTTAGTGTTAAAACAAAGTTAGAGGGACTTCCCTGGTGACGCAATAGTTAAAAATCCGTCTGCCAGTGCAGGGGATGCGAGTTCGATCCCTGGTCCGGGAAGATCCCACATGCCGTGGAGCAACTAAGCCCACAACTACTGAGCCTGCACTCTAGAGCCTGCGAGGCACAACTACTGAAGCCCGCGTGCCTAGAACCTGCGCTCCACAACAAGAGAAGCCACCGCAAAGAGACGCCTGCACGTTGCAACCAAGGGTAGCCCCCTGCTTGCTGCAACTAGAGAAAGTCCACGTGCAGCAATGAAGACCCAATGCAGCCAAAAATAAATAAATAACGAAGTTATAGGCTATCATTCTGTTTAATTTTATCTGAGACAATTTCTTTTTTTTTAATTCAAACGCTCTTAAAAGCAGTAGAGTGTATTCAACCTCTTTTCCCCCAAGAATTGGTATTAGAAAGTGTCTATATGTGTTCAAAAGTGAGTGATAACCAGTACAAATTATTAGAATCAGGGATTTCTCAGGATCCTGGAAATAAATATTGGTTTTTAAAAGCAGAAAACAACATACCACTTACCATATTCAAATTTTAAATGCATTCAAGTGCAAGATTAACTAAATGTGACCATCCATGATTTCAAAAGCAAACCATTATGGAAATTTTAAAAAACATGATAAAAATATTAAGTTCTTAAGTGTATTTCTCATGACAAAATAAAATGTACATTACCAAACCTCAACTATTGTGCCATTTGAAAATTTGTCAAGATTTGCAAGGAAAACAGTTTTCCTCTTTGTTTTAGCTAAATTAGAAGTTAATGAACTGAATATTCCAGTGTAACATTAATGTAAATAAAAACAAATCTATGACAAGAGTTAATCAAATTGAGTTGAACAATACATTTTCCCAAGTACACTTTGCACAAAACCACAGGCTGAGGAGTAATTATTTTTATGCATGGGCACTTGGCACTTTCAACTTGAAAAACATTTTTGTCAAGTAAAGTCAATACTATTTGTAAGCTCAACCTACTGGTTGCTAATGTTAGGACACCACCTTGTGGATAAGGCATCTAATTTGGAGACCTGTCTATGTGAAATCACTTACAAAGCAAAAGGTAAAAAGTGTTCTAAGTATCATAGAAACTAATCCATAGTTTCACCTTTATTTTATTAGCATGTCTACATAAGGTAAAGGTTAAGAAAAGAATACTGAATAATTTTTATCAAAAGAGCTTTTTTCCCACTGTGCATCAGCTGCAAACTAAATGTTATATTTCAGAATAGCTATCTGTTAGAAATGCATTTTAATGAAAAACTTTTCCAGATAATTAATGAAATCCATATTAGTGAAGGTAACTTTTCATTTAATACTATAATTTAGTGCCAAACACTTTTTTTAAGTTATAGATTAATTGCCCTGGCTTTCATATGGTCAATATCGATAAGGACGTATGAGCTATATGAGAATCTCAAATATCAAATTGGTTTTTCTCTTTAAAATGTATTAATATTTCCATTAGTCTCTCTAAAATTAAAAAGTCTTTAATACTTACAGGAATACTGATACATTAGGGCTTTATAAAAGAGAAATAAATTAGCAGAGCACAGTACAGTGTCTGGAGGGCTGGGCACTACCTCTGGAACTAATCAGCCACCCACCTTGGACAAATCAATTCACTTATTATGTCTTAGTTATCACAGCTGTCAAAAGGAATAATGGCAGCTTAACCAAACAATATTTGCAAAGATATAAAACAGTATGTATCAGATTTCTGAGTCTACCATAATATAGGAAATGAAAAGAGAAATGGATCTGATTTTATTCCTGGTTCCAGTTCCTGAACTCTGAAACAACTGGTTTCTTCGGCACTTTTTAAAATTTTGCTGATCATCCCTATATGCTCCCAACACATTTTCTTTTTTTCTTTTCATAAGGTTTTTTGAGCGGCGTCTATTACTTTCAATAAACCATCTTGGCCAAAACACAAGCCATGTGACTTAGGGAAAGGAATTACACCCATTTAATGGAGAAGGGATTAAAAATTAAAAATTCAGGTCTGGGTTTGAAATCTGACTTCTTCACTTACCAGATGGGTAAGTTATTGAGCTTTCTCTCCCTTGGTTTTCTAATTTTCCTGAAAGGGCTCTGAAGAGTGCTACTTTAAAGTGTGTAACACATTTATCACAGTGATTGCAGTGTGTCAAGTAGGATATGGCAAAAAATAATAGTTTCTTATAATTATTATAAATGGATATTATTTAATTTGACCTCCTTCCCAACTTGAAAATAAACCAGAGCATGAAATATCCATCATTCACAATATTTGTAGAAGAAATAATGCTGTTCTTCACTAATGCCCACAAAATATCCAGTCAGAAGAAGACTTAAATGGTACTTTGATGGAGTCTGAATTGATTTTCTCTAAAGGGCTGAAGCTTTAAAATAATTTGTAATTTCCCTACTGCACCACAGTACACAGAAAACAGTACATTCAACTCTTGGAAAGATTTGAATCTCCACAGACCATTAGTCTATAATGAAAATAATTTATGACAATCTTTGACTTACAAAGGTGACTTACCTTCCCTGTAATGGATTTGAAACTGCTTCAGTTTATATGGGGTCAAGGTTCAGCAAACTGCTGACTGTTCAAATAGCTTAGTCACAGAAGTGATCAGATATCTTGGTGAAGGAAACAGAGCAATATAAAGATAACTCTTAGTCTCTCTCTTACTATACAATCCTTTAAAAAGCAAAAAAGCCAATTGGTTATTTTGGAAATTTGATAATGCACTGTTTGCAGCCACATATGTGACTATAGATTTATTGAACTAAAAATGCAGTTAACGAAAACAAAAGCATTTCATAAATGGACAAAAAGAAGTCTCAGGAAATAAGTCAACATGCCCATCACCTTTTTTTTCTTTTCTAAATCAATTTCTGAACTCCCTTTAAGGGTCAGCTCAATTCTCAACATTTCCCTTAATTCTTCCTTATCCATCATAGTTAGTAATGACTGTACTAAGCCATCTTATACTAGATTTGATTCCTCGTTTATAAGTTGGGGCCAAATCAAGACACTCCAAGCAAACTAAAAACCTAGGATTCCATCAAATCCATAGTCCTTAAATATAAATTTAGCATTTACCTTGGAGGGGGAAAACCTGATTTTTTCATGTTCATAGAAGTATAAACATATTTTTTCATATTCAGGCTGAAGGATTTGCTACATGCATAATATTTGAACTCATTTGGATTATATTTCATTTCATATTTTTCTCAGTCACAGCTGGATCACATTATTCACACTCAAAAATACTGAAGGTAATATACAGGAATATAGTTCCAAATTCTTTTCCAAAATAGGTGTGTTTGAAAAATCAATGAGAAATTCTGTTATGTCCCCACCCCTACCCTTTGAAAATCATTATCCTAGCATGTTAGCACAATGTTGAGTTATAACAGATATTTAATATAGATTTGTGGATTTCATAAGGACTTCCCATGAACCTACTGCTTTCACGACAATTTTAGATTTCCTTCTTCCTGTGTTAACATATCTCTATACTATGCCTCATAGCAAAAGAATCATGTTTTTCAGTAAGTCATATTTTAAGGTAATTCCTAATATACATCTTTCAATAATTTCAAATATTAGCATTTTTGCTGCTTGGTTAAACTACTTTTTAATTATGCTTTTATATACTCACACTATGCACTTAACAACTTTTTAATTGAAATCAATAGTGCATTCTATTATGAGCTGATTCACTGGCAGCAAAGATTTGAGAGAAACATTTTGCATATTACATTCTTGCTTGCAACTGAATCCAGATTGATCCAGTGCATTTATAGTAAGAATTCTTCATTGAAAGCAATGGAGCTGAGCCCAGATTAAGAATGCTCCATTGCTTTCTAAGAAGTACAGTCATAAAACATATTATATTTAATATCAGGATCGTCTTTCACCTTCTGCCTCCTTACATCTACACTGTCTTTAACCCAAGACAATATAATATCTATTCTCATTTTCATGAAATATTTCTGAAATGTGTTACACAGAAAGCTAAGTTCTAGTCAAGAGTACCAGATGATGGGAATGTAAATTGATACAGCCACTATGGAGAACAGTTTGGAGGTTCCTTAAAAAGCTAAAAATATAACTACCTTACGACCCAGCAATCCCACTACTGGGCATATACCCTGAGAAAACCATAATTCAAAAAGAGTCATGTACCACAATGTTCATTGCAGCACTATTTACAATAGCCAGGACATGGAAGCAACAAAAGTGTCCATCGATGGAGGGATAAAGAAGATGTAGCACATATATATTCAATGGAATATTACTCAGCCATAAAAAGAAATGAAATTGAGTTATTTGTAGTGAGGTGGATGGATGGACATATAGTCTATCATATAGATTGAAGTAAGTCAGAAAGAGAAAAACAAGTACAATATGCTAACACATATATATGGAATCTAAAAAAAAAAATGGTTCTGATGAACTTAGGGGCAGGACAGGAATAAAGACACAGACATAGAGAATGGACTTGAGGACACGGTGATGGGGAAGGGTAAGCTGGGATGAAGTGAGAGAGTAACATTGACATATATACACTACCAAATGTAAAATAGATAGCTAGTGGGAAGCAGCTGCATAGCACAGCGAGATCAGCTCAGTGCTTTGTGACCACCTAGAGGGGTGGAATTGGGAGGGTGGGAGGGAGATGCAAGAGGGAGGAGATATGGGGATATATGTATATGTATAGCTGATTCACTTTGTTATAAAGCAGAAACTAACACACCATTGTAAAGCAATTATACTCCAATAAAGATGTTAAAATAAATAAATGAATAAATGGGATTAAAAAAAGAGTACCAGATGATTATTGCTATCAATAGTTGTTACAATAAAAGAAATAAATTAAAAATGTCTTCTTGTTGCTGTTTATTTTTTAATTGAGGTTGTTATAATCTGACAATTCTGCCATTTCTCATGTACACCACAATCCAACAGCTGAGATAATATTACAAGACTATTGTTAGAGAAAAAAAGCAAGCCTAAGTTGCTTTTTCTCCAGTCCTGGTTACGGGTTATGCTGAGTTGTTCACCCACCTGATACTCCTTCTCCTGGTGCCAGGATACACACATTGACACATAGAAAGTGGTTGAGGGGCAATATGTAATTGGTGAGTAATCAAAGGAGAAAGAAGTTCTCTGCAAAAGTACTTGGTTTACAAAATGTTAATCATTTTGACCTACCTAGCATCACATTTGAACTAAATTAGGAGGCAAAGTTGTCTACAATTCATTAAATCAAGCACTCTTTTATGTGTAGGAAGATGCTCATCAGACCAGGGGAAGATAAAAGCCCAGCAACCTCCATACTGTTCCTTAAAAAACTACAAATAGAACTACCATATGACCCAGCAATCCCACTACTGGGCATATACCCTGAGAAAACCATAATTCAAAAAGAGTCATGTACCAAAATGTTCATTGCAGCTCTATTTACAATAGCCCAGAGATGGAAACAACCTAAGTGTCCATCATCAGATGAATGGATAAAGAAGATGTGGCACATATATACAATGGAATGTTACTCAGCCATAAAACGAAATGAAATTGAGCTATTTGTAATGAGGTGGATGGACCTAGAGTCTGTCATACAGAGTGAAGTAAGTCAGAAAGAGAAAGACAAATACTGTATGCTAACACATATATATGGAATTGAAGAAAAAAAAATGTCATGAAGAACCTAGGGGTAAGACAGGAATAAAGACACAGACCTACTAGAGAATGGACTTGAGGATATGGGGAGGGGGAAGGGTAAGCTGTGACAAAGCGAGAGAGTGGCATGGACATATATACACTACCAAACGTAAAATATCTAGCTAGTGGGAAGCAGCCGCATAGCATAGGGAGATCAGCTCAGTGCTTTGTGACCACCTAGAGGGGTGGGATAGGGAGGGTGGGAGGGAGGGAGACGCAAGAGGGAAGAGATATGGGAACATATGTATATGTATAACTGATTCACTTTGTTATAAAGCAGAAACTAACACACCATTGTAAAGCAATTATACTCCAATAAAGATGCAAAAAAAAAAAAAAAAAAGCCCAGCAACATACAGAAGAGTCATAGAGTCACTGACTATTTTAACTGAAAATGTCTTTAAATATCATCATGCCCTAATATGTTAACCACTCAGCTTTTGTTTGAATGAAATAAAAGAATAAATAAATTCATGGCTGATCAAATTGAGAAGAGTGAGAACTGCTTTAGGACAAGTATGAGAAATAACTTTTTTTAACAAGGACTTCATATATTTAAAATGTTACAGTATTATTGTTTAAGAAAAAGAATTTTTGAAAATATGTATTAGATTTTCAAGGTAATAATAAGAAACATCAAATCTTATTAAATACATAGTTAATAGTTGCAAAATATATTAAACTACATCAAGCACAAATGCAATTTGTATTAAAATTACTTTCTTCAATTTCAGGCTTCAGTAGATATTATCAGAATTAGTCGTAATTAATTTTAACCCAATCTAAATTTAGAGGCTTAGGAAATCTTGATACTGTACTTCAGAAACTAAGAGTTTTAAAACCTGACTGCAGTTTTGTAATTACAGTTAGATATGATATCACAACTTGTTATTCCTCTCAAATCTAGCAGAAGTAAACGTGATCCCTTGACTAGAGAATTTTGGATTCTGATTCATTAGGCAAGCAACCCAAGTCTGACCAAACTTTAAAAGAATCCTCCAAGTGGCCTTATAAAGAAAAAAGTAATGTTAGAGATTCCAATATTGTCATAAATTGGGAGGGCTTATTCTTGATGCATCTGGACCCAAATAGTATCACCCAGTGAGGAGGAAACAACTTAGACCAGATACAAAAAGAAAGGCTGAGTACAGTTGACAGTATTGGTATTGTTCGCCCAATCTCCATTACAACTCCATTTGTATGCAGCACCATCATTTTGTTTAGAGGCTAACTCTGTTCCCACTGACTGTGGTCTTGGTAGGATGTCAATTAAGGGGCCCAAAGGGGAGGGGAAATATAGATTAATCTAGACCATTCAAACATACACAATTACTCTAAGGAATTTAACTCCCTGTAATTGAGCTCAGGATTACAAGAGAAAAGATGTGCAGCTGATTTCATCCCCATGGTGATGGAATCCTGAACAAACAGCCCATCATTTCCTGCTGCCTCTAGCCTCAGTATTACCTTTCCAAAGACCTAATCCTGTAGCTTTTTTGTCTATGTGTGAGAAACTCCCATATTCCTCTAATAAATGTTTCTTAGTCTCACTCTTAGATTAGCTCAAATAAGTTTCTGTTACTATTATCCAAATAGTCTAAGTGTTTCACTGAGAAGTTGGCCTGAGTCCAGAACTGACCTCGAAGTAGAGAGAAGAGATGCTGATGGACAAAGTCAGTGTTCCAAGAGCAGTATCAAAGTGATGAGGCTTCGTCAGTCTTGGTTATGTCAAGGTTTGACATCAAAGGAGATTCACTGCAGGGAAAAATGCACATTAGGAGGAGAACAAATAGCAGGAACTATACTTTTACATAAGCAATCGTACTGTCAGTATGGATCAATCAATCCCTTCAAAATAGTAGGGCATCCAGGAACAAGGATGTTGGGAGTAGGACCCCTAGCTAGCAGAAGAGACTGGCAGTATATTAGTGATCTCATGGGCGGAAGTTCAGCACAAGGGACCAAAGAAGTGGGTAGAGGTGGTATGTAGCTCAGGGCCCTCTTAACTGTAAGATCTCACCCCAGTACAGCTGAGCCTGGATTCAGGATAACAGGATTGGTTCCAGACTTCCCCTGTTGTTGGGACGAAAGAAGTCAATAAAACTTTCAACTCTAGTCAGGAATGTACCAAGGGCTGGGCAAAGCTGCACCAGGTCTTTCAGCTGGGGTGATGAGGTAGGGTTGGGAGAAGCTGGCCATAACAGGATACAGATGGTTGGTTAAGAGTGGAAAACGTCAGTGATAAGATTTGTCTTGAGCTGAAAAAAAAGTTTAAATATATAATCTACCACCCTTCTTGATATTTCCCAATACTAATTTGAATTTGAATACATTCAAATGTATTCTGCATTTGAATACATTCTTCTCTCTTCTTTGGTTGTCCTTTCTTCTATTTTCCATGGTAAGATTGTTTTTTATGTATTAGATCCAGCTCAAATGCCATTTATTTTCTAGGAAGTATTCTTGGCTCTTCAAATGGGTTTATGATACTTTTACATAATTCTAATTTCAGTTAAGTATTTATTCCTCCTACAAGAAGGCAGGGACAATTTCTAATTAATATATGGACCTGTACACTGTTCCCTGTACATCTCAGGAATACAGGAAGTAGTTGTTGAATGAATGAATGCCAAGTTCATGAAAGTTATAACTCCCTCTCTGACAGGATTATTGAGATCTCTCTTTAATGTTTCAAGTACTTATGAAAACTGCTTCAGTGGAAATTAAACTTCATTAGCAACTGAGACACAATTTGCCCTCCTTTACACACAAAGTTAATTCTATAACTGATGGAGAAATCTCCCCAAATTGAGGAGAAAGGTAAGAAAATGGAGAAGATTAGAGGAGAAAGGAAGTACATGTCTCAAAATTTAGCTGTGAAAATATATTTCCATATTCCTTAGGTACTCCTCTCTGGTGCAGAGATGAAATAGAACAACATGGTATTTTAGTCTGTATTTGGAAAACATGCATAACAAGAACATCAGTTACAATAGAAAAAAAAGGTCCTCGGGTTGTCTAGATTCTCTGTGGTTGATGAAGGATCATTCTCTGCTTTGTTCAGATGGCTCTTTATTCCAGATCAAAGACTTGAAAGTATTTTTTCTTCTCTGATACCTGAAATGTCAGTTTTTAATGCCCACAGTCATCAGCATTATCTTCTTAGAAAAGAATTCTTCCTCAAGGATACAGAATAATAGGTAGCTTGTAATGCACATACCTGAAAGCATTCTATTTAGAAGTTACTTCTATTTAAAACATAAAATAAAAATATGTTTAAAAGGAGAGATTTTTGCATCTTTAAGGGGAGTGAATTTTGCATCATTTAACTTTATTTCTTATCCCTATAGAACCAGATTTACCCATAATGTAACTAGGACAGCCTGTTCCCTTATAATACATATAAAGTTCAAGAGACAACAAATAAAATAGTCAAGAGATAATTTGTTTCATAAAATTTCAGATAAACTTGGTGTTAACAATTTAAAGTTCTGAGAAACATGTCAATATATAAAGCACACTTGTGCATCTCCTGGAAGACTGGCCTTTGGAAGAAATCAGACCCTGTTTCTTTTACAAAGATAATCAGGAGTCCAAAAAATTTTCAATGAACTTATGAACTTTCAGAAGGTTAAGGTCTCTATTCCTGTTTCTCAGGGAGTCTTTCTATAGCTTTAACAAACTCAGTAAAAGTTACACCCATCAAATATGTTGGCATTTACAAGACAACTGTGCCTACAAGAAACTAGGCCTATATTTTCACTTGTCTAACTGGAGTTTGACATTATAAAACAGTGATTCAAATTTTTCTATCAAATAATGCTGCTAGTTTATTTATAAGAGTGAGAGACTTGATTCCAAAATCACAGCAATTTGGAGAATTTCCTTTTTCAAACATCAGGACCTCAAAGTATGAATACATTAGAGCTTATACAGTGACAGAACTTCCTTCATAAACTGTCTTCTTTTCATTAAGACTTTGTGATAATTATGTCAAATTAAGTACCAAAGAATGTTTCTTTCCAAAAAGTTGTATCTAAAATGTAAACTGAGTCATCTAACTTTTTTGAAGGAGTGAGCCTAATTAGCTGAGGGCCATCCTAATGATGTAGTAAAATTTTTGTCTGATTTATTGCTTGTATTTTTATTGGGTCTTTTTAGAGATGCAATACAACATAAATCTTCAGATGGCCCCAAATTCCATGAAGACACATGAAACAAGTGATCATCTTACTGCCTCCTAAAGGGAGAAAGGACAAAAAACTTCCCAATGTACTGCAAACACTCTCCAAAACTCTCTCCTCAGAAATCCCCTTCTCTTTCTTTCAGGGTTTTTTCTCTTTAGCCTTCAAAACCAGTGTTGCTTCATTAGAGCTTAGATTAAACCTAAGAAATTCTGGCTTGGCTGTCTTTATGGCAATGTAGATGTCCAGGCTGTTGCTGGAGAGGGGCCCATCATCTCCATGGTACACATGTTAAAAGGAAGTCTCTTCCTCCCAGGAACCTAAGAAATGCTATCTGATACCTAATTACTCTTCCACATTCTTTTGTCCTGCAGCCCAGGGAAGAGTATAATCTATAACTGTTCTGGAGCTGGAGGATTCAGTCATTCCAGGGATCTCCCCTCTCAGGCAATGGAGAGAGATGGGTTCGGTAGGAAGGACTGGGCTCTTCCACATCAACCATTGAAACCATGACCAGTTTATGATCAATTTTACGCTTGCACTTCACTGACCACCAGTCCAAAACACTCTCCAAGGGAAGATAATAAAAGAAAAAAGAGGCAAAGGATTATGGCTGGAAGTGGAAGGTTTTCCAGCTCCTTTGGTATATAGAGCAGTGAAGTCTCAACGATTCTTCAAGCAAATCAGTACAACAGAGAAGTAAAGTAACAAAACCCGAAAAGAATGGGAGCATATCAGATAAAGGGAGCATGTTCTTCAGCCTGTGAGGCCATTACACTACCTCTAAAATCACAAGGGGTGATTTGTTTGTAAAGTGTGACACAATAAATTGTCAAAGTCACCTGAAAACATACCCAATTCTATCTCTGATTCTGATGTCTTCAATTGTGATCAAAATTGAAGCTATCTTCCTTGAATAATCATTCTTTCCACATTGCAGTTTACACAAGGCAAGAGTGTGTTTATAAACTTCTTAATATTGTCAAACGGAAAAACATAGAATAACTCAGTTAGCAGTCTCTGTAATTTTGTGAGCTAGTTATAAAAAGAGAACATTGATTTTTATTTCTTATGTACTTGGCACAAGTTAAAATGATGTGGCATAAGTTCAGCATCTAAGTCTGGAGTTTTCCCCAAATTTATCAACACTGACCTCCTTCCATTGGTCTGCTGCTCCTCCCTCCATTCAACCTCTGATACCTCAAATCCAGTGTTTCTCAAACTTCAGAAGTGCACTAATCCCTTTCAGTGGAAAAAAATTATCTTTGAGGCTTTCTGGTGTTGACAAATTATTTTTATTATGATGGTGGTTAAATATGTATAAACACAAAACTAAGCATAAACTCCTTATGCTTAGAGCTTTAATTCTACAACCAAAATGAGTTAACAATGTATACAAACAAAATTATGAAAGCAATAAAATTCAAATTAACAACATTAATTTAATTGTGAAACATGAAGTTATTATACTGTAATGAAATGTAAATATAATACTTAACTGCTTCAGTAAAGGTTTGTCACCTTATTTCAGAATGCTTATACTATCCTGTGATATCTGATGACTCAAGTGTTCTAAGATTTTTCTCTATTAAAACCATTGTGAGCCCCACCTCCCATGATTCAGGCCCCTTCAACTGAGCCCTAAATTCCTCAGAGCTAGAGCAAAGGATCCTAACAAATCAGCTCCTCTTTCTTCCAGAAATATGATGGGGAGAGAAGACAAGATGGTGGAGTAAAAGACCTTGAGTTCACCTTCTCCCACAAGAACACCAATATCACAACTAACTGCTGAACAACCAACAATAAAAAATACTGGAAACTATCAAAAAAGATATTCTACATCCAAAGACAAAGAAGAAATCACAACAAGACAGCAGGAGGGGTGCACTTGTGACATAATCAAATCCCATACCCCCATTTTGTGGGTGACCCACAAAATGGAGAATAATTATATTGCAGAAGTTCTCCCATGCATGGGAGTGAGAGTTCTGAGCCCCACGTCAGGCTCCCCAGCTTGGGGGTCTGGCATCGGGTGCAGGAGCCCCCAGAATACTTGGCTTTGAAGGCAAGTGGGTCCTGATCGTAGGAGCACCACAGGACTTGGGGAAACAGAGACTCCACTCCTGGAGGATGTACACAATTTTTAGCAGTGACATTGAATTAGTAATTTAGAAAACTCCCAGCTAATAATAGTCCAGGACCAGATGGCTTCACAGGGGAATTCTACCAAACATATAAAGAAGAGCTAATACCTATTCTAAAAAATTGAAGGGGACAGAACACTCCCGAATCCATTCTACAAGGATGGATTACCATCATTACCCTCATATCAAAATCAGAAAAAGACTGCAACAGAAGAAAATTACAGGCCAATATCTTTGCTGCATAGAGATGCAAAAATTCTCAACAAAATATTAGAAAATTGAATCCAACTATATATAAAAAGAATCATACACCATGGTGAAGTTGGATTTATTCCAGGAACACAAGGATGGTTCAATATTTACAAATCAATCAATGTAATACATAACATTAGCAAAAGGAAGGATAAAAAATCACATGATCTTCTCAATACAGGCAGACAAAGAATTTGACAAAATTCAACATCAATTCATGATAAAAACTGTCATCATAGTGGGTATAGAGGGAAATATCTCAACATAATAAAAGTCATTTATGACAAACCCACAGCCAACATAATTCTCCATGGTGAAAAGCTGAAAGCCTTTCCTCTAAAATCAGGAACAAGACAAAGATGTCCACTCTTGCCTCTTCTATTTAGCCTAGTATTGGAAGTTCTAGCCACAGCAATCAGACAATAAAAAGAAATAAAAGGAATCCAAATTTTAAGGAAAGAGGTAAGTAAGACTTACCTTGTCACTCATTGCAGATGGCATAATACTTTACATAGAAAACCCTAAAGTCCTCACCCAAAAACTATTAGAAATAATAAATGAATTCAGCAAAGTTGCAGGATATAAGATTAATATACAGAAATCTGTTGTTTTTCTATACATTAATAATGAACTATCAGAAAAAGAAAGTTTAAAAATTCCTGTTTAAAATCACATAAAAAGTAATAAAATACCTAGGAATAAACTTAACCAAGAAGGTGAAAGACCTATACTCTGAAAACTATAAAACATTGATGAAGGGAATTGAAGATGATTCAAAGAAATGGAAAGATAACCCATGCTCTTGGATTGAAAGAACTAAAATTATTAAATTGACCATACTACCCAGAGCAATCTACAGATTTAATGCAATTCCAACCAAAATACCCATGACATTTTTCACAGAACTAGAACAAATAATCCTAAAATTCATATGGAACCACAAAAGACTGATTTCCAAAGCTATCTTGTGGAAAAAGAACAAAACTGGAGAAATCACCCTCCCAGACTTCAGACTATATTACAAAGCTTCACTCATCAAAACAGCATGGTACTGGCACAAAACAGACACATAGATCAATGGAACAAAATAGAGAGCCCAGAAATAAATCCATGCACCTATGGTCAATTAATCTATGACAAAGAGGTAAGAATATGCAATGGAGAAAAGATGGTGTCTTCAATAAGTGGTGCTGGGAAAACTGGAAAGCTACACATAAAAAAATGATACTAGAACATTTCCTCACATCACATACAAAAATAAACTCAAAATGGTTTAAAGACCTAAGTGTAAGACCTGAAACCATAAAACTCCAAGGAGAGAATATAGGCAAAACACTCTCTGACAAAACAAATAGCAATTTTTTTGGATCTGTCTCTTAAGGCAAAATAAATGAAAGCAAATATAAACAAACAGGACCTAATTAAACTTAAAAGCTTTTGCACATCAAAGGAAACCATCAACAAAAGGAAAAGACAATCTACTGAATGGGAGAAAATATTCTCCCTGAAAACATTCAGGGAGGCCTGAATAGACATTTTTCCAAAGAAGACATACAGTTGGCTAACAGGCACATGAAAAGATGCTCAACATTATTCATTGTTAATCATCAGAGGATGCAAATCAAAACCACAGTGAGATATCACCTCACATATGCCAGAATGCTATTGTCAAAAAGTCACCCCTCTGTTTCCCATAAGAATATGGGAGTAAAATCTCTAAGTGGGGAATGAAACAGGAGGGAAGGGGCAGGGCACAACCTCTAAAAGAATGATATAGCCCTTGAGGATATGACATAAACTGGTTAGAACCAACAAGGTCCAAGATGTTGAAAGATTAGACTTCTAGGGAACCTCATTATAGCCTCATTATACACTCACTGTAATACATTAGCATCTAAATGATACACCCACAGGTGCCATGATACAGTCTGAGGCTAAACATAAAAGGTCAAAAAGTGGGCAGTGGCCCAATTCCTGGAAATCTCCTCCCCTTCCCCAAAATAGTTGGAATAATCCTCCCCCTTCTTAACCTATGAAATTATCCAGCCTATAAAAACTAAATACTCCATATTTTGGGGACAGTCTCCTTCTGAGATGGCCCACACTCTGTCTGTGGAGTGTGTTTCTCCCAGGGCATTCATTCTTGCCTTTTGAGACAGACTGTATTCTGTCTATAGAATGTGTATCTAAATAAATCCACTTCTAACCTAAAAAAAAAAAAAAAATGTCTACAATAACAAGTGTTGGCAAGGATGTAGAGAAAAAGGAACACTTTTACACTGTTGGTGGTAATGTAAATTGTTGCAGCCACTATGGAAAACAGTATGGAGTTTCCTCAAAAAACTAAAAATAGAACTACCATATGATGCAACAATTCCAATCCTGGGTATAAATCCAGAAAAAAACAGAAACACTCATTCAAAAAGATATATGCACCACAATGTTCAATAGCAACACTATTTACCATAGCCAAGATATGGACGCAATCCATGTGTCCATCAACAGACAAATGGATAAAGAAGATGTGGTGTATATATATACATACACACAATGGAATATTATTCAGCCTTAAAAATGAATGAAATTCTGCCAGTTGCCACAATGTGGATGGACCTAGAGGATATTATGCTCAGTGAAATAAATCAGACAAAGACAACATATATCAGTGATATGTGGAATCTAAAAAATAAAGTATATAGCAAAACAGAAACAAACTCACAGATAGAAAACAATATAGTGGTTACCAGTGGGGAGAGGGAAGGGAGGAAGGGCAAGATAGGGGTATGGGATTAAGAGGCACAAACTACTATGTATAAAATAGATGAGCAATGTTGAAAAACCCACCCAAGGTAAAAGCAAACTGCCAACTGTCACATCTTGTTTCAGGTTATAAGTTGTCCTCTGGATGACCCAAAATAATTTCCTTACATAATATTATAAAATTCCCACCAAGCTCTAGGACTTACGATTCTTGACCTATTTGTATTTTAGCCTGTATATTTATACACGTATAGAATTACTCTAAAATGTCAGTAAATAGAATCACCATCAGAAAATATTTGCCGGTTACCTAATTGACTATGATACCATACAAAAGACACATAAAATTTACTGCAGAATCAATGTTGTATTGTAACCTAAGATCTGGATATATGCTCCCACAAAGCAGTAATGAGAATGAGATAGTCTGTAAACTGGCATCAGTTTAAACTAATTAGTTTAAAATGACATAGCAATTTAGAATCAAATACCATCCTCGGTCTACTATAAAAACATTTATTGTACACCTGTTATGTGGCATGATTTTTTTTTAATTTATTTAATTTATTTATTTTTGGCTGCATTGGGTCTTCGTTGCTATGCTTGGGCTTTCTCTAGTTGTGGCGAGTGGGGGCTACTCTTCGTTGCGGTGCGTGGGCTTCTCATTGCGGTGGCTTCTCTTGTTGCAGAGCACGGGCTCTAGGCACACGGATTTCAGTAGCTGTGGCACGTGGGCTTAGTAGTTGTGGCTCGCGGGCTCTAGAGCACAGGCACAGTAGTTGTGGTGCACAGGCTTAGTTGCTCCACAGCATGTGGGATCTTCCTGGACCAGGACTCGAACCCGTGTCCCCTGCATTGGCAGGTGGATTCTTAACCACTGTGTCACCAGTGAAGCCCTGGCATGATCTTTATAAAGTTCCATCTCGGGTTAAGTACAATGTGTGCTTTTTCTCCCTACCAGTATACAGGTTTAATGGGCTCCAGCCAGATTCTCTGGAAAGTAAACTTTTGCCAAGAGTGAAGAAACAAGAATGATTTTAAAGCCAAATTCTAGTTTGCTACAACAGAAAATTAAGTTTCAAAATAGTTCACATTTCAGTTTCTTTTTAACCTCTTCTAGCTAGTTCCTGCAAATGTGGATCATCTTTAATGTATGCACTTGTACATTCACCTTTCTCTAAGAGGCAGTATTGATTAAGACACCAACCTAGAATCAAGTTTTCCTTTGACTCCATATTGTGTTGAAAACTAGTTGTGTTGCCTTGGGCAAATTATCTATCCTCCCTATAACCCGTTTCCTCATTTGCACAATAGAGATAAAAATAATAGTTCTATTAGCTTTTTGATGGGTAAATGAGGTAATATGGAGAGAGCTTAGAGCAATACCTGGCACTTGGTAAGTTCTCAGTTAGTTTTTGCTATAATTATTTGACACATTATAATGAGGAAAAATTAAACGATTATAAAAAACAACAGATGAAGATTATTGAAGCCACATTTTTAAAACATTACTGGATATTTGAAATGAGAGGCATTATTCTGCCAGAAGTAAACCATTTTCTTAATTCTCTCTTGGCAATAATTCAGCTGAAAATATGCCCATTTATTATTTTTTAATACATTTTTTTCCATTAATTTAAACAAACACTCACTGAGCACATGCTATGATCCAGAGCCAATGGAGTCAAGGGTAGAAATTCAAAGATAAATAAGGCAGAGGCTGTGCCCTCAAAAAGTTACTGGTCTAAAGAAAAATTGATATTGGCACAGAACCGAATTACACATCAAAAAATTGCTTTAGCCCACTATCTGATTCACAGGCTTACTTTAAAAATGTGTCAGTGAATAGCCCATAGTCAATGACAATGCAGAGAAAACAAAGAGCAAAATAATTGTATTTTTCACACATTTGTCTGTCAAGAACTCTCTTTATGAAGAGAGATGTTGATAATAGACCAGGGGAAATCATTGCAAGCTTCCTCTATGGGTTCATAACACACACACACACACACACACACACACACACACACACACTACACTTAAAACGTACAGTATTTTTCTTTTAATCCTCACCTAATGTACAATGAAATACTTGGCAAAGTTTCACTTCAGTAAGGATGCCAGTGAAATAGGTGATGGAAATCCACCCCAGTACAGAAAAGACAAAACAGAGGACTGAAATTTTAAGCCTTGCATTTAGAACACTCTAGCTATTTGCTTGATTCCCCACAGGTTTGTGAATGAGGCTTGGTCTGCAAATAGTCTGTATTTATAGTCCTACCTACCTCCTGTAATGCTAGGCTTTGTGTGCTAAGAATCTCAAAAGGAATAACATTGTGGAGAGGTGAAAATGATAAAGTAGATCTCTGTGTAGAAGGCTAAGAGCCTAAAACTTTAACTAAAAGAAAAACAGCGACAACAACAAAACATGCAATTATCCTATTATAATATTTCTTGGCGGAATATTTCTACCTACAGCTTTCAAGTCATTATCCTTGCTTCTGTTATATTTATAATAACAGTAACAAGGCTGTATGACTTTTGGAAAAAAAGAAACATTTTGGTATCATCACTGATAAATAGTTAAGGATGGTCCACTTTTTAGTGTCATTTGATTCTAAATATAATAGGAAATCAACCTCTTGTATCTGTTAAGAACTGTGAAGGGTTTGAGATTTTTACCCTACTTGCAAGCTTACAAGTTAGCCTGCCATAGTTTCACGGGCAGAGTTTCAAGACACTATGCTCCTGAGTCAGAAACAAAGCACAATTTGTTACTCATAGTACTAGCAGTAGCCAGAATATCATTATTTTTGCTCCAGTTCTCTGAGCCCAAATTTCCATGAGTCACTGCAAAGAGGGCTGCGTATACCTGTACACAGAGCAGGGTACATTACAGGAAAGGAACTCTGGAATTAGGAAACCCAAATATCTTGTAATGGGCAGTAAACCTGCTTGAACTTTGCCCCAGAAGCAGATGTTATCTTTATTATAGTGAACAGTAAACCAACCTGCCCTTTGCTCTGGAGCAAGACATTGTTCTCCTTTTCCAAGGATGTTTGCTATACAAACATCCTTAAACAGATAGTCTAAGATAAGGCAGACAGTGACTTGTTTCATAAGACATTTAGAAATGCATGAGACCCATAGAAAATTGTTGAAATAAAAAATGTGAAGCATCCAAACCCAAACTGAGCTAAGCTATGACTATAGTTCATGTTTCTTTGAGGACAATTCAACCACAAATATTCATTCCCATTCATTAATTGAAATCATAAAAAACTTCAACAGGGGCTTCCCTGGTGGCACAGTGGTTGAGAGTCCGCCTGCCGATGCAGGGGACGCAGGTTCATGCCCCGGTCCAGGAAGATCCCACATGCCACGGAGCGGCTGGGCCCGTGAGCTATGGCCGCTGAGCCTGTGCGTCCGGAGCCTATGCTTCACAATGGGAGAGGCCACAACAGTGGCCCGCATACCACAAAAAAAAAAAAAAAAACTTGAACGGATGTTTCCTTTATTTCCAGTAGATCTTATTTTGACTTGTGTAGTACCTAGGATTTTATACATCCTTTAGTTGAATTTGTTGTTGGGAGGAAGAACATACATTCTTCTTTTCATATTCCTTCCCACTCCAATGATAATGCTAGAACGGAAATAGCTTTGGTCAAAAGCATACATATACACACATATACATACATATATACATATTACATATATACACATATACATAGATACATATAAGCATATACATGCATATATATACGTATAAGCATACATATATATAAATGTGTGTATATATATATATACATATATATAAAGCCATTTTTGTATGGGTTTATGTGTGTATGTGTGTGTGAGATAAGGAATAAAAGCTCTGAAATACTGAAAACTATCAGAACTCAAAACTCGTCCCTACCCAGAGAGACTAACTTATTTTCCACACAGTCCACTATGCAAGAATTAATTATTGCATTTCTATCATCCTGAAGTCCACTACAGAGTAAGTACCTAATGTCATGCAATAGGAAGCTAGTCAAGGAAGAACTCAAAGATTCTTCTTGAGAAAAACTAAATGGATTTCCAATTTCTAATTAAGTATTACCTTTCCTAGACAACCAGGACTTCATTTTCTTTCTCTTTGTATTTCAAGTTCCTAACAAAAAAATTGAAATATAAGTGCTCAAGGCAGTGTTGTTGAATAAAATGAAATTTAAAAGATACCCTGTAAATATTTACATGACCGTGTTGACATAAGTCCAAGTGACTTAACATATTAATAAAAATGCTTTTTTACCTGGGATAACAGTTGCACTATTGAGATAGATTTCACACTACTTTGATCCTATTAAATGACAAAAAGGTGGTGATACTGTGTAGAGGCTGCATGGATTCAAAATTGAGAGATTCAGTCCATGCCTTCCAACAACTAGCATGGCAGAAGGCTGGGAAGAATATAGCAAGTATACACAAACCATAATAGAAGGGAGAAAAAGAGAACTATTGTACAATAAGAGATAAATAAAGTTTTATATAAAGCATCAATTTCATCAAATTAGAGCAGGCTGATTTTAGTAAATGTCTGCTTCATGGACTTTGTTAAAGATTAATGATTGATTTTCTGCTCCATAACGGCTAACGGACACAAAAACTTACTTATGCACCCTCCTAAAATCCTCAAAAGTATGGAAAAATATAAAACTAAGGTCATGTAGCAAGGAACTTGAGTCCGAGTAGTCAGAATACAATTTTGATCTATTGTTATTCTTCTTCAAAATAGGCTGCCATTTGAAAGATTCTAGCCACTTCTATTCTACCAGTGCAGACAATAAATCATCTTAAATCAGGGAAAAAACATTTGACTATAAGCAATGACAAAAGTAGCACCTGACAGTACTGACAAAATTAGAAATTTCTCTTCTTTTCAGCCCAGACCTTAGAATATTTTTTTTTCTTTTACAGTAAGTTGGAAAATTCAGGGTAACAAAAGATAGAGAGGAGACACACAAAAGAACTTATACTATACATTTATTTCCTATCCAAGGCAATGCCAAGGAACATTCTGTCTATTCTTTCTGCTGCCATCTTTCTTCTAAAGTTGTGAGTTTTCAACCAGAGTTATCTAGGACTCTTAACTTGCCTAGCTCACTGGGGTCATAGGAGCAACACAGAGGTCTGCCAACAACCCCTAGCCGGGCTCTATGTTCAAGTTCAGTGGCTGCTTTAAAAGTAGAAAGTATTTCCAAACGTTTTTATTAACACCCTGGCAGAGATTGCATGATCTTGGTGACAATTCAATTATAGCCCTCTTAAATCGTTTCAGGTAGGTTCAATGGTCTTACCTCATTTAGAACACCGAGGGGAAAGACCATGTCTCTTCTATAACAGAAATTAAATAGCAAGCTGGCATAACTTCTGCACAATAAAATACTTCTCAAAAAATTTTACAAACATTACTTGTTAAATCCTCTTGTTGCAGTACGTATAATAATTCCATCTCTGGAAAGATACATAGCAGGTTTTACCCAGGAAAGATAGTATGGTAAATTCATTTGTTTCCTATGAAAAAAATGAACTGACATGTCATATTGTTAAAGAGCCCAGAGATTTTTCTGAAGCCCTCATATAGAGCTATAGACCATTACAAATATTATGCAAGATATTAATTTGCTGAAGAACACAGTGAAGGAGAAACAGTTCTTCATTCCTATTCCAGCTGCCCAGTTCAGGCCATAAAGCTTCATGATTGTGCAATCTCAATAGCCTCCAAACTAGGCTGATGGCTTTCAATTATTCTTCACAGGCCAGTAATCACCCACACTATTGCCACCATCTTATTTTTAAAAATGCAGCTCTAGGAATATTATTAATCCACTTAGATTTTTTTCAACTACTCCCTACTACTTATGGGATGAATTTCAACTCCTTAGCATGATACTTCAGACCCTTCTATGACCTAGGTCTAATTCACCATTCCAGTTACATTCTCTTTCATTCTCCACCAACCTTGTCAAGCTGAACAACTCACACTTCTCCAAAAAAAAAAAATCCATTTTCAAGTCTCTATTCCTTTTATAATACTCTTACTTGGAAATTATGGGGTTTGTGCTAGAGATAATTTATCAAATCATGTGACTTTTGGCCACAAAATAAGTCTAGAATGCAGGTACAAACAAATAATATGTATGGATATTGACAGACCAGGAACACCAAAAGTTTATAAGAGTGAGAGAATATGATCCAGTTGCTAGAAGAGTCTATGTTGAATAGACACAGGTGAAATCTAGAAATGCCTGGAGGACTAGATTAGTAATGCAGTGAAGCAACTGATGGTCAGGCCAAGGAAAAGAAAAAGTTCTGTGGCAGAAATAAAAGAATGAACGTTTGAGATCAAAGACATGAGATCTTTCAAGTTGAGCAGTTGTAGGTGATGAAAAGTTTCAAATGTTGAGTGGGAATTGATGAACTTGATCAGATTTCTAAGATTTTTAAACTAAAGTCAAATGACCATAAGGCTAGGGTTTTGAGAAGGTGAAACATATCAAATGACCCAAGCAAAGGCAGAGGACAGAATGAAAAGGAAAATCTTGTCTTGACTGCCAAAATCTTTCTTGAATATGGAGGAATGTCCTGAAGGAGGTGAGGATGATGGTTTTGAAAAAGAATAAATTATGATATAAGTACATGACATGGACCTCAGCTCACTGAACGACCTGAAACCAATCTGAAATTTATCTAATTTAATTCCTTTAAATAAAATATAGCTTAAGATAATTACTATCCAAAAACAATTCCTCAGAAGTGTACTCACAGAGTTAATTTGTATTTTTATTGGGGTTTTTTTGTGGAATCTTTTTATTTATTTTTTAACATCTTTATTGGAGTATAATTGCTTTACAATGGTGTGTTAGTTTCTGCTTTATAACAAAGTGAATAGGCTATATATAAACATACATCCTCATATCTCCTCCCTCTTGCATCTCCCTCCCACCCCTCTAGGTGGTCACAAAGCACTCAGCTGATGTCCCTGTGCTATGCGGCTGCTTCCCACTAGCTATCTATTTTACAGTTGGTAGTATATATATATGTCAATGCTACCCTCTCACTTCGTACCAGCTTCCCCTTCCCCCCACCCCGTGTCCTCAAGTCCATTCTCTACGTCTGCGTCTTTACTCCTGTCCAGCCACTAGGTTCATCAAAACCTTTTTTTTTTTTTTTTGTAGATTCCATATATATGTGTTAGCATACAGTATTTGTTATTCGTTTTCTGACTTACTTCACTCTGTATGACAGACTCTAGATCCATCCACGTCACTACAAATAACTCAATTTCATTTCTTTTTATGGCTGAGTAATATTCCATTGTATATATGTGCCACATCTACTTTATCCATTTATCTGTTGTTGGATACTAAGTGTCCAACAACAGATAAATGGATAAAGTAGATGTGGCACATATATACAATGGAATATTACTTCCATGTCCTGGCTATTGTAAATATTACTTCCATGTCCTGGCTATTGTAAATACTGCTGCAATGAACATTGCGGTACATGTCTCTTTTTGAATTATGGTTTCCTCAGGGTATATACCCAGTAGTGGGATTGCTGTGTCATATGGTAATTCCATTTTTAGTTTTTTAAGAAACCTCCATACTGTTCTCCATAGTGGCTGTATCAATTTTCATTCCCACCAATAGTGCAAGAGGGTGTTCTTTTCTCCACACCCTCTCCAGCATTTATTATTTGTAGATGATGGCCATTCTGACTGGTGTGAGGTGACACCTCACTCTAGTTTTGATTTACATTCTCTAATGATTAGTGATGTTGAGCATCCTTTCATGTATTTGTTGGCAATCTGTATATCTTCTTTGGAGAAATGTCTATTTAGGTCTTCTGCCCATTTGTGGATTGGGTTGTTTGTTTTTTTGATATTGAGCTGCATGTTCTGCTTGCATATTTTGGAGATTAATCTTCTGTCAGTTGCTTCAGTTGCAAATATTTTCTCCCATTCTGAATGTTGTCTTTCATCTTGCTTATGGATTCCTTCGCTGTGCAAAAGCTTTTAAGTTTCATTAGGTCCCATTTGTTTATTTTTGTTCTCATTTCTATTTCTCTAGCAGGTGGGTCAAAATGGATCTTGCTGGGATTTATGTCATAGAGTGTTCTGCCTGTTTTCGTCTAAGAGTTTTATAGTGCCTGGTCTTATATTTAGGTCTTTTATTCATTTTAGTTTATTTTTGTATAGGGTGTTAGGGAGTGTTTTAATTTCATTCTTTTACATGTAGCTGTCCAGTTTTCACAGCACTACTTATTGAAGAGGCTGTCTTTTCTCCATTGTATATTCTTGCCTCCTTAATCAAAGATAAGGTGACCATATGTGCATGGGTTGATGTCTGGCCTTTCTATCCTGTTCCATTTATCTATATTTCTGTTTTTGTACCAGTACCATTCTGTCTTGATTACTGTAGCTTTGTACTATAGTCTGAAGTTAGGGAGCCTGATTCCTGCAGCTCTGTTTTCTTTCTCAAGATTGCTTTGGCTATTTGGGTTCTTTTGTGTTTCCATACAAATTGTGAAATTTTTCGTTCTAGTTCTGTGAAAAAGACCATTGGTAATTTGATAGGGATGGCATTGAATCTGTAGATTTCTTTGGGTAGTACAGTCATTTTCACAATGTTGATTCTTCTAATCCAAGAACATGGTATATCTCTCCATCTGTTTCTATCATCTCTAATTTCTTTCATCAGTGTCTTACAATTTTCTGTATACAGGTCTTTTGTCTCCTTAGGTAGGTTTATCCCTAGGTATTACATTCTTTTTGTTGCAATGGTACATGGGAGTGTTTCCTTAATTTCTCTTTCAGATATTTCATCGTTGGTGTATAGGAATGCAAGAGATTTCTGTGAACTAATTTTGTATCCTGCTACTTTACCAAATTCATTGATTAGCCCTAGTAGTTTTCTGGTAGCATCTTTAGGATTCTCTATGTATAGTATCTTGTCATCTGCAAACAGTGACAGTTTTACTTCTTCTTTTCTGATTTGGATTCCTTTTATTTCTTTTTCTTGTCTGACTGCTGTGGCTAAAACTTCCAAAACTATATTGAATAATAGTGGTGAGAGTGGGCAACCTTGTCTTTTTCTTGATCTTAGAGGAAATGGTTTCAGTTTTTCACCATTGAGAATGATGTTGGCTGTGGGTTTGTCATATATGGCCTTTATTATTTTGAGGTAGGTTCCCTCTATGCCTACTTTCTGGAGACTTTTTTTTTTTTTTGCGGTATGCGGGCCTCTCACTGTTGTGGCCTCTCCTGTTACGGAGCACAGGCTCCGGACACGCAGGCCCAGCGGCCATGGCTCACGGGCCTAGCCGCTCCGCGGCATGTGGGATCTTCCCAGACCGGGACACAAACCCGTGTTACTGCATCAGCAGGCGGACTCTCAACCACTGGGCCACCAGCGAAGCCCCCGGAGACTTTTCATCATAAATTCGTGTTGAATTTTGTCGAAAGCTTTTTCTGCATCTATTGAGATGATCATATGCTTTTTACCCTTCAATTTGTTAAAATAGTGTATCGCATTGATTGATTTGTGTATATTGAAGAATCCTTGCATTCTTTGGATAAACCCCACTTGACCATGGTGTATGATCCTTTTAATATGCTGTTGGATTCTGTTTGCTAGTATTTTGTTGAGGATTTTTGCATCTATGTTCATCATTGATATTGGCCTGTAGTATTCTTTCTTTGTGACATCCTTGCCTGGTTTTGGTATCAGGGTGATGGTGGCCTCGTAGAATGAGTTTGGGAGTGTTCCTCCCTCTGCTATATTTTGGAAGAGTTTGAGAAGGATAGATGTTAGCTCTTCTCTAAATGTTTGATGGAATTCCCCTGTGAAGCCATCTGGTCCTGAGCTTCTGTTTGTTGGAAGGTTTTTAATTTAAAAATCTTAAATCAGTTTCAATTTAAGTGCTTGTGATTGGTCTGTGTTTAGTTTTCTATTTCTTCCTGGTTCAGTCTCGGAAGGTTGTACTTTGCTAAGAATTTTTCCATTTCTTCCACGTTACCCATTTTTTTGGCATATAGTTGCTCGTAGTAATCTCTCCGAATCCTTTGTATTTCTGCAGTGTCAGTTACTTCTCCTTTTTCATTTCTAATTCTGTTGATTTGAAAGTTCTCCCTTTTTTTCTTAATGAGTCTAGCTAATGATTTATCAATTGTGTTTATCTTCTAAAGGAACCAGGTTTTAGTTTTATTGATCTTTTCTGTCATTTCCTTCATTTCTTTTTCATTTATTTCTGATCTCATGCAATTTTTATTTGTACTTTAAGAGGTAGTATGATTATCCACAGATGATTAGCGTCCCCTTTGTGCATGAGGTTTATCTTATTACTGCTTCACAATAACCCTCAGAGAAAGACATGAGACATGAAACAAATTTCTGGTCTTAGAGGGAATCATGAAAAAAAAGCAGTGGATCCACCACTCATTGTGAAATTTAGGGCAAGGGTCTTAAACTCTCAGGGACTCTGTTAGTTTTTTGTAATGCTTACCTCCTACTTTTGTGAATAGTAAATGAAATAAAGTTTGTTAAAAATTAAAGTGCTAGTGTCTGACTTTGAGAAAGTGCCCAATAAATGACAGTTTATATTACTGTTATTATATAAATAAAACTAACAAGTGAGACAGGATGGGTGGAAATGGACATAAAATAGAATGTATCAGGGATAAGTGTCAGCAATAGATATAAGAAGTGTTGCAGGAGTTCATGGTAGGGAGACAAGCCAGTAACAAGGCAATTCCCCAGAGATGTTTTCCTTGAGATCTTGCTGTTTGGTTGGGTTTCAAAGGCGGAGGAAAACTCACAATACAGACGAGGGATGGAGGTTCACCAGACATGATGAAGGTTCCTGGAGCACGGGTATATGGTGTGTTTGGGAACCCCCTTAGTGTGGCGAGAAGAATTCTCTTGAGGAATATTTTGGGACCTGCAATCGAAGCACAATGTAGATATAAGATAGGAGGAAGCTGTAAATGTCGAAACAAGGAGTTCGGATATATTCATCCAATGAGAAGTGAATGAAGTTTCCTAAAGTCAGAATTTTTGTACAGGTGTATTTATGAACACTGCTAAGTTAATTTATACAGATTGCCAAAAGTTATTTAGTGAGATTTCTCAGATTGGTTCTATATTAAAAGTTGAAAATATAAGAAAACTCCTACCCTTCCTGGCTCTTAAACTAGCAATTAATGTAGTCCACAAAGCCCAGCACATAGTAAATATTCAATACATGGTTCTTAAATTTTAAATGAATTTTGGTTATTGATAATAATGGAAAATAAGTATTTATGCATAAAATTTTATCTTATAACCCTAAGCATTATGTTGTCCAAAGGTTTAACCTTCCCTTATTCTAGTAGCCAACAAGGATGAATGGTTAGAATTCATCTTCTTTTTCTTCTTCTATGGGGCATACTAATGAGCAGAGAAATAGCAAAAAAGTGGGATGATGAGCCAGAGGAGAAGTCAGTAAATGACAAAGAAGCAAGTCACAAGAATGGATAATCACTCCCTTAGTAATATAAGTTGATTATTCAGTATTATGGATAAGTATACTTTCAAAAGCATTTTAACAGTGAAAATCATTTGCAACCAGCTACCACTTGCATAGTCCTAAGGGCTCACATCCTAACTGCCCCTAATTGTACTTGTTACTGCCAAACTAATGCATGTATTACACAGGGCTGGGGTCTTCCATTAATGTCAAGGATATGACTGGGGCACATGACAGTCCATCTAGTGTTAAATACTATTGGGAGGCATAAAAAGTGGATAAATGTATAGACACAGGAGCCAGACATCCTGCCTCAAAGCATGACTCTACCAGTGACTAGCTGTCTGAACTTAGGCAGAGTTTCTTAACCACTCTTGCCTGTGTTTCTCATCTGTAAAATTTGGATAATCATAATGCCTTCCCATAAAGTGTACATAAATTTATACATGTTAAACACTTGTGGGAGTATCAAAAACATGATAAAATCAACAAAAGTTAACAATTAGAATTAGCTGTCTTAACAGATGATAAAGGATTTCCAGAACAGGAAGTAATCACCTCTCTGTATAGCAAGGGGTGGGAGTCAGGAAAAACTTGGAAGCAGATATAATGGTTAGGTCTGAAGTTATCCTATTAAATAAAATGGAGAAAGGGCAATTCAGGAAGGGAAAAGCAGAACAAATAAGATCATGGTACATGAAGGTGCCTGGTGTACTCCAAGGGTGGGGAGTAGACCTGTCATGGTGCAGAATGAACCCAGAAACTCGGAGGTTGGGATTCAGATGAGTAAGGACCTCAAACGCCACCAAACTTCAGACAGTTTGAGCTCTTGGAGGTTTTTTTAAGTTTGAGAGAGACTTGGATAGACATATTATATAGAAAGAACGTGGGCAGCATTATAAAGGCTACTCAAGGTAAAGATGAGATAATTGTAGCAGCCAAATTCATTGAAAGATGGTAAGTGTACTTACACAGCTATCATTGCTAGCCATTTAAGGCATATTATGTATCAAACACTGAGCTAGGAACTTTATACAAAACAGTTCTAAATTTCCTAGCATGAGTAATGAGCTTCTGAATGAAAGAAGGGTGTTTAATGAGAAAGATAACGAGAAAGTCAGTTTGGAGATTTGGTGGGTCTGAAGTGCATATGAGACATACATTTGGAAAGATCCAACTGGCGTGTAGAAATAGAGCTTGAAGCTTAGCAAAGCGATTAACCTGAAGAGAGACTTTTGAGATATCAAGCTTTGAGTGACAGTTGAGCATAAGGAAAGAAAGGTTTGCACAGGGAAAACATGTAAAGGAGTAAGAGAAAGAGAAGGAAGAGCTTCTGTTAGAGATATTGGATTAAGTCTTTAGTCCTTGAAAAAACAACAGTTTTAATCCATGTAACAGTTACTCTACTGTGCCAACTACTGTAGTGTCATAATATCCATTAATGACAGACATTTTTCAGTCTTTGACTATATTCTCAGTAGTGAAATGCATTGAAAACATGCAAAGCATTGTGTAAATTTACCAAACACCCTCTTAAAGAATTCTTTGATCATCAAAATCTCTTTAAGAAAAAGGAAAGAATAGCAATACCAGCCATAGATTAAAAGTTTGTGATGCAAAATAGGAGCTCTGCAAAGTTACTGATAAAGCTGAACATAGATTCAGCTCTCTTGATTCTCACTCCAGAGCATTAGTCAGTGAAGTGACTGCCTCTGTCGACACAGTGAGCATCTGCCTCTCCTTGGGACTGAATAGAAACCACATCAGTTCACACTGTTGTCTTAATAGCTCTAAAATTATAATTGCTATTTAATCACTACTAAATTGGACTTGGCCTTGATTTCCTGGCAAGTTTTATTTAATTAGCAATTAAATAAATTTCTTTCTTTTTTTCTTACCTTTTACCAAACATCTCTTTCTAAAATGACAACATGCAAAGTATCATTTTCTTTAATAAAATTATGACTACAGCATAAGGCAAATAAGATTATGGTTAAGTACCTTTTTAAAAAAATTTTATTGGAGTATAGTTGCTTTAAAATGTTGTGTTAGTTTCTACTGTACAGCAAAGTGAGTCAGCTATACATATACACATATCCCCTCTTTTTTGGATTTCCTTCCCATTTAGGTCACCACAGAGCACTGAGTGGAGTTCCCTGTTAAGTACTTTTTTCATTTAACTAAAAGAATGCTATCATTAAGTATCATAAACATATAAGTCAAGTGTAATACTAGTGAAAGTCTTTTCCAAGCACAAATTCCCTTTTGTATGGCAAACCAACTTCACTAATATATAATATGTAAATTATGAAACTAAAATTTATCTCACATTTGTGCTTAAATTATATAAAATTTCTGCTTTAAAAAACACATTATGTTGCTTCCTTGGTAATTACATTCTTATACCAGGTGTAGAGAAAGCATTGCCAATAGTCTGATAACAAAAAATAAAAATTGTGGTTTGATTGTGCTTTTTTATACTTATTTAGGAATAGTGAATCATGCATGCATATTAATTTATTTCAGAATAAAGAGAGTTTTTAATGTCATTAAAGCATAAAGAATTAAACTGTAATCTTGACTGAATCACTCCAACTTCTAGCCCTCAATTTTCTCAACTATAAAATGAGTTACTCTAAAATAATTTTGAAGCCCTTTCTAAATCTAATATTTCAATATGACATAGCAGTGCCAAGGCCTAGAATAGGAGAAGCTTTAAACCAAATTTGCAATAGGACTCAAGACTACTCCCAAATGAACTGACCAGTGAAGTAAAAACGGTGGTCTACTATGCAAGTGCAATATGATGCCAAGTTATAACACACCCACCCAGCAAGATTGCTGGCCCCAGGCTTCTCTGATGTAGACATTCTAGAGCTGAACTGCTCACACTCTATTCTTTAGTTCCAATAATTATTATATATATTGATTGACAAAACTTGTACCAGAACAAGTATTTGTCGATCAAGGAATATTTTAAAGCACACTTTCCTAATTATAAAAGGTAAAAGAGCATTTTATCTTCTTTTCTATATTCTGAGACAACTAAAAGAAATGTTATAATTTTCTTTCCACTATGCACATTTTGGATTTTCTTCACTCCAAGACTATACCCACAGCTGTGGTTTAAAAGTTTTTGGTATGTTTCCCAGGAGGAGACGAGTTCTGCTAATAAAACTTTCCTTTCAAGGTCACTAACACACGCAATTGAAGCACTTGGGAGATAATTCTGTGTTTGATTTAAGAGACAGAAGTTGAACTAAAATAAGCATGTTAAGAAGCACTAGATGCTAAATTCGCTCAGGTTCTGTAACCAGAAAACTGGAATTAGCTGTTGCCCTGGGCACTGATACATCAAAGTTTTGATATAAAAATTCTGCTTATGACTTTGCCCTGATGACTTCTTGTCACTCATATGCCAAAAAAGGCCATATGGCAAAGCACACCATGGTCATGGGCAGTAAGTAATTAACTGCACCTCACTTAAAATCTTTTATCATACAAGGCAGAAGCTCTGTCTCCCAATGACATTAACTTACTTAAAATGAATAATACATGGCAAGGAATGGGTCCCTAAAGTTCAGAAAGGGGATTTGACTCTCTTTTAGTGCATTGTGCAGACAAGGCAAGAGCAATTCTCATTAAAGTGCTGAGCACAGTCATAGATCGATGAGGCACAGAATAATTACACATAATTCCCAAAAGACAAAGGACATTAATAATGTTACCTCATACATACCTCAAGGAACAGTACTGAAAGAAGTGATTACAGCATATAGCAATTGTCTCTAAATGTTCCTGCCATGGATATGATTAAATTTTTATGATATTCTGCAAGATTCTTTCCATTCATATATTTGGAGAAAATACTGACTATATAATGGGCTTCTGGGAAGATGAAAATAAAGGGGGGAATAATATTTATTCCTTTCTATTAAATAATTCCATTGATTTATTAAGTATATAATATATTTATTTCATCATTAAATATCTAATATATTCACTTAAATAATATCAAGATATATATTTTAATGGGAAGCTACTAAACAAAATCAAACTGAATACTAATTTCAGTTACAAGGTAACCGATCTGTTTCCTTTGAATACTGCATTGGCAAATTTAAGCATATCTTAGACAAGGTGTTAAAGATTTCTGCTGTGAATATTTTATAATGCTCACTTTGGTGTTTTAGTATATCTAAATGGTTTACAACATAACTGTTTTTCACTGGGGTTTTGAACAATTATGAGCAGTTAAAATAGATCTTGTATTCAAAGCAGCCATTTATTATAAATTCACATATATTTTAACAGGAAAAATATTTTTCTGTTTTGGATAATGTTCTAATATAAAAATTAATGTACATGAAAAAATAATGAAAAGAAATCCACAGGAATATATTTTTAATTCAAATATTATTTTAACGAAAAAACTTTAAGTATTCTTTGTTGTTTTACTGTCTTTTCTTAAAGAGGATTATCTGAAATTTGTCATAACAGTAATATATCATTTAGTCAATAATCTCAATGAGATACCTAAAACTTCAAAATATAACTTTATTACTTTTTATGAAATCAAAAGTGATTAAAGCATAAATTTTTCATACAACCTCCGAGGGCAAAGACTTCCTACAGTTCTCCATAGCAGTTATACAAGTAAAGATATTCAATGTCAATTTGTAATATGAATGGCTACATTTTTTAAGAGATGAGATTTTAGTTTTTATAAAAAATATATTTTACAAAAGGAACCAAGGGCTCTAATTTAAGTAAATATGTAGGTAGACATAGGTGTATGTGTTTGTGCATGTTGTGGGTTTTAAATCTACAGTATAGAAGTTTCTTCCTTGTGTGCTTGAATTAAATTACTTTTATTAAATTATTTTTACTTTTTTTTCCAATCCAGAGACCAAATGAAGGGGTTGCTAAACCAAATGCAGAAAATTACTTTAGCACATTCTGTAAATTGCTGGTCAAGGCATTCATGTTCACCTAACCACACCTCCTAGCTACCTTCTTACCCTCATGTATAAGCTAAGCTCAATGCAGAAGAGAAGACTTTCTCTCTCAGCTTCATACCATCCAGTGCTTCAAGGACAGTTCAACCCAGGTGGTTATAGAATAAACAAGTTAACAGTATTTATAGATAGAATGAATTTATTACATTAGTTTGTCCTGGAGAATGGTATTCTAGCACAGGACATGAGACAGCGGAGAGGGAACCCAGGTATGTGGTCTACAGAGCAGCTTGTTGATATCACACAGCACCCAGCACCCAGGTTAATAGCTGTTAGTTTGTCATCACTGGAAACTACCATCAGAAATTCTAATATTTACTTAGAAAACTGTTTTCTTGTTTCCTTTTTAAATTTCAAAGGAAAAACAGAGAGAATGGTTGTGCTTTCCTGTCATCAGGTATATTGTTTGAATGTAAAAATATTGAAGCACTGGTAGACAACTCATTAAGCACCAATATGTGAAAAGAAACCTTGATTAGTTATTAGAAAGAGATATGTTTTGTGTGATCATATTCCCCCACTCTAAACTGGCATTGTTTTAATAGAGACTGAGAAATGACAAATGATAATTGTTTCCTTTTGAACATCTGGACATATATCACATCCAGCTTTTGATTCATTATCACTGAGTTTTAGTACAACTACCTAATTCATTTTCTCCTTTATCTGAAAAAAAAGGTACAGAATGAGGCTTTAGTCAACCAAAACAGTTTGGGGTTAGATAAACAATTTCCATTTTTAATTGGATCAATGAAATGCCTGAAAAGGTCTTACTCTGATAAGCTCAGTTGTACAGATATCTGCACAGGTGTTGAAATACTCGTCTATCTTTAGAGACAGCTATCTTACATCTCAGGTAAGATACTCTCCTTTCTCTGTACAAAAAGCATGTTGAGTGTATCTTTATGCAGCTTTGAACATTAGGTAAAGCCAGTCTGGTGTATTACCAGCAGAGGGTTAATCTAAAAAATTTAATCTTAAAGAGATTAATCTCAAATAGCTAAAACTCTCCTAGAGAGCTGGTTACAAGGACAGTTTTCTGGGTTTTACCCTGAGAGATTCTGATTCAGTAGATGTGGGGTTGGATTCAGGAATTTGCTTTTTTTTTTTTTTTTTTGCGGTACGCGGGCCTCTCACTGCTGTGGCCTCTCCTGTTGCGAAGCACAGGCTCCGGACGCACAGGCTCAGTGGCCATGGCTCACGGGCCCAGCTGCTCCGCGGCATGTGGGATCCTCCCCGACCGGGGCACGAACACATGTACCCTGCATCGGCAGACGGACTCTCAACCACTGTGCCACCAGGGAAGCCCAGGAATTTGCTTTTAATAAGTCCTTCAAGTTGCTGTTGACTTGGGGGTCATACTTTGAGAAGTACTTTTATAAAAAGCTGGAATCAACACCTGGATAACTCATACAATATCAATCTATTTATATTACTCACACAATTGCTTAGATTAAGACTTTTTGAAGTATATTAAAATTATGAAAAACTTTTGTAGAAAGCATGATAACCTATTCAATGTTTACTGTCAAATTGATTAGTTTGTCAGAGGCTTCAGGCTTTCTTTCTTGTTTCTCTCTCTTCCTATGTGTGTGTGAGTGTGTGTGTGTGAGCACACTATTTATTTGTTAGTTTATTTATTTATTATTCCATTTAAAATGTTTGAAAATCATAAGTCACAACTTTCAAAATTACTGACATGGGGATTTGTGCTGTAAGAGGAGCAGCTGGCTTTGTGAGGTATTTGAGTAGCTGACTTCCTTTCTATTAATCCCAACTGAAGTAAACCAGAAAGTATAAAATGTAACAATATGCATTGGAAAGTAGGAAAAAGTACTTACCAAATCTGAAAACTTCAAAAAGCCTTTATTAGATAGTGGGAAGATGGAAACAGGCAAAGGATTTTATGTCCAAAACATGACAATTTAAGTGAAATGAATAAATTCATGGAAATAGAACTTACAAAGATTGGCTTAAGAAAAAAATAGAAATTCTAAATAGTCCTATATCTATCAAAAAATTGTATAATTAAACACTTTAAACAAAGAAAATTTCAGGCACAAAATACATTACCAATTAATTCTAAGAAATATTTTAAGAAGAAATCAAATATATTTTATGCAATTACTTTCAGAACAGAAAATGAGACTGCTTGGATTCACAATACTAGCATAACTTTGATAGCAATCATTGAAAGCTACATCAAAAAAAGAAATTTATAGGCAAGTCTCTCCCAAGAACACAGGTACAAACTTCTTAAACAGTGTATTAGCAAACTGATTCTAGTAAGATATAAAATGGGGGAAAAAATGACAATGTTGCATTTATTTCAGGAATGCAAGGTTATTTTAATTTGAAAATCAATGTTTTTCACAACATTAATATTCTAAAGGGAAAATATTACATCATGATCCTAATTTAATACCCATTCGTAATAAAAATTAGTGAAATTAAGAGGAGAAAGATCATTGTTAATATAATGAGAATCCTTTGTAAAAAAAAAAAATCTACACTGTACTTAAAGGGAAAATATTGAAAACTTTCCCTCATGAAATTGGCAATGAGTGTGATTATAATTCTTTCTAGACTGTAATGAAGATCCCAGCCAGTGCCACAAGATAAGAAAAATAAGATGATTGGAAAAGGATTAATCTGTAGTGGTTCACAGATAGATCCAAAAGATGATTGTGCACATAGAAAATCTAAAAGAACTCACAGAACAACTATGAGGCGTAATATGTAAATTTATTGTGGCTATGGATTAGAAGGTCAATGTTCAAAAAATTAATTTATTTCTGAATAATGACAACAAACAATGAAAATTTTTTTAATTTTTAAAATGTTACTTTTACAGTAACATCAAAAATAACAAATATCTATGAACAAATCTAACAAAATATGAACCATATCTCTATAAAGCATTAATGAGAGAAAATAAAGAAGACCTAAATAAATGGAGCAATATATCAAATTAATGAATTCAGACTTAATATTGTAAAGATTTCGGTTTTCTCCAAATTGAGGTATAGATTAAATTCTGCCCTCATAAAACTCCCAATAAAATTTTTGTGGAAATATTACAAGCTTATTTTAAATTCTACACAAATATGCAAGGAACCATAAGTAGCTCTCCAGGATTTCTCAACCAGAGTTTTAAGAGAGGATTAAACTCTAATGCCCTAAAAGTTCCATTTCATGAGTTAACGTCTCTCCTGTGCATCTAGAATGGTGGCATACTTGAAAGAATTGAGAAAATTATCACTCAAGTCATTTTTTTATTTCCTCTGTTCAGATGAGAACATCAATTGAGAAAGGCTGGCAGAAAATTTTGAAGAAACAGAACAAAGAATGATATCACCAGATAATAAGATTAGTTATGAAACCACAGTAATTAAGTCAGGGGGTTATTGCAGGGAGAGACTAAACAGACTAATAGAATGAAACAGAATGCCGTGAAACAAGCTTGCACATTTATTGACCATTAATGTATGACAAAGATGACATTGCAGAATAGTAAGAAAGAATAATCTTCAATAAATTCCACTGGGTTAATTGGATGTCTATCTATGTCTTGTCTAAGGATAGTTATAGAAAGAAAGATGGTGATGAGAAGGAGGATGAGGATGATGATGGATAGATGGATGACAGATGGATAGATAGATAATTTCACCCCTATTTTTCTCTATTGACCAAAATCAATTCCACATGGTGTGTAGATCTAAATGTAAAAGATCAAATAATAGTAAGTAACTTTAAGAGCATACCATAATTAACTTGGAACAGACAGTTTTTAACAGAACTCATAATTAACATGAATGAAAATTTTAATAAATTAAGCTATATTAAAATTAGATACTCATGTTCATCAAAAAATACCACTAAAAGTGTGAAAATACTGAGAGGATAAGATATCTGCAATATATATAACTACAAAAGGGTTCTGTAACACATGCAGAGATGTATATCCCCTTTAAGAAAGGACTCACCTCACTACTAGGAGTATGGTTAGCTGTCAGCCTCCAGCTATTAACACTTTCAGAGTCTCCTTCAGCTTTTGAGCTAAAGTCATGCTATTTTTAGGGTGATACCTACCAAGAAAGTAGTAGCCCAGGTCACATTCTTCTTGGTGAGGCTCCTACCTAGTGACTTTACAAAGTGTTACTCCTTAATAAAATTGTACATTTTTCACTCTCAGTATCTGCTTCCCTAGAACATAAGCTGTGACAGATTCATGTACAAAACTACACAAGGAACTTCTAAAACTCAATAAGAAAAGGACAACTCATTTTTTAATGGGCAAAACTCATTTTTAAATGGGCAAAAACATGAATAGGCATTTCATGGAGTGGAGAAAAGGAACCCTTGCACACTGCTTGGTGGGAATGTAAATTGGTACAGCCACTGTGAAAAACAGTATGGAGGTTTCTCAAAAAACTAAAAATAGAACTACCATATGACCCAACAATTCCACTCCTGGGTATTAATCTAAAAAAACCAAAAACACTAATTCAAAAAGATACATGCACCCCCATGTTCATGGCAGCATTATTTGCAATTGCCAAGATATGGAAGCAACCTAAGTGTCCATCAGCAGATGAATGGATAAAAAAGTGGTATATATATATATATATATATATATATATATACACATATATATATACATATATATATATACATATATATATATACATACAATGGAATACCTCTCCACCACACACACACACACACAAAAAAAAAATTTTGCCACTTGCAGCAACATGGATGAACTTGGAGAGTATTATGCTAAGTGAAATAAATCAGACAGAGAAAGGCAAATACTGTATTATTACCACTAATATGTGGAGTCTAAAAAATACAACAAACTAGTGAATATAACAAAAAAGAAGACGACTCATAAATATAGAGAGCAAACTAGTGGTTACCAGTGTCTGGCGGGTGATATGAGGGTAGAGGAGTTGGGGGTACAAATTATTAGGTATAAGATAGGCTACAAGGATGTATTGTACAGCATGGGGAATACAGTTAATATTTTGTAATAACTGTAAATGGAGTGTAACCTTTAAAACTGTATAAAAATAGAAATAAATAAATAGAAATAAAAAGAGCAAATGTGATCAGAAAACTAGTTTGACTGTAAAATTATTTTAAAGCATGAAAATGGCAACTTACACATGTAAGTAAAATTTTTTAAAATATTTTCATTGGTGTTGACCAATTATCAGTGCCTACTCCTTCATGGTCATCCTCCTCAATAGTCAACCATAGAATTATTTCATTTTCTTCTAAAGGATTTTGATCAGCATGAGTAATAGGGGAAAAAAGCAACTTTATGATTATAAGGAATCAAAAAAATCTGGATTTCAGTGCCATCTTTTACAATAGAAAAAAAAAATGTGACCTCAAGCAATTTACTAGCCTCCTAAAGTATTCATATTTCTCATCTGTAAAAATGTGGTCTAAACTATACTTTGTTAAATGCTAATATTTCTAGGTTTTAAAACACTCTATCTGAATCATTAGTAATGATTAACGAAATCATATCTTACCTAAAGAATCTTCTATAGTCTGTACGAGATAAACCAGCTATTAATAATCCCTGATAATAGAGAAACTAGAAGAGAAATAAATGAAATAGAAATTATCAGAAAAATGAGTTTACTGCTTAATAGATTCATTTGAACCTCTCAGAAATTTAATTTTTGTCAAATTTCCTAAGGATTCTGTAAATAACTTGAAAATCCAGGCATTTATACCATTTACTGATAACATTATTTATTCTGATATAGTATCATACCTAGCAAAGCTGTAGCGACTTTAACATAGCTTGCAAAGACTGCCCCAATTTTGTTTTACAGCTTTTTAAACTAGAGGTTTCATAAATACTAGATAATAAATACTTTTTTTTTTTTTTTGCTGTACGCGGGCCTCTCACTGTTCTGGCCTCTCCCGTTGCAGAGCACAGGCTCCGGACGCGCAGGCTCCGCGGCCATGGCTCACGGGCCCAGCCGCTCCGCGGCACGCGGGATCCTCCCGGACCAGGGCACGAACCCGTGTCGCCTGCACCGGCAGGCGGACTCCCAACCACTGCACCACCAGGGGACCCCGATAATAAATACTTTTGATGAGAATCTACTCTTCCTTAATAAAACAAGATACTATAGTAAAATAATACTATGCTGTACATTTTAATGTTACACAAAATTAAATTAAAAGATTTTTTTCTTCCAATTACATAGGAATAATCTGACATTATCAACAACAAAATTTAAATAAAGGGTAAACATATGCATTTTTGAAGTTGAAAGTCATATTTCACTAGGTCATTTGAAATGTTTCAATTCCTTAGAAATAAAGGAGGAAAATGTCTGTCAGATTTACATGCAAATATAGAACATTATGTTTGAAAGATCCCTGAACATCCTCCTACCACTGCTGTACTCCTTACAAAAATACTAGAAGATAAATATATACACCTCTCTTCCATTAGCATCAATTAAATTCCCAGGCTATTTAGTTGACAGCTTAAGAAATGTCAGAATTGTTGAAAATAGAAAACCCAGGAAAAGTAAATTTTGAAAATCAATAAGTCTGACAATATAAACATCTAGTTATCCTGGGCCAGGAGGAAGTGGTATATAATTATGTCAATAAAGTTATAATCAGAGATTATATTATATTACATATATAATTACACATTATATATTACATAATATATATAGTGATATTTAAGAGACTAGGATTTTCCAAAGAATCAAGAAGAGGTTGGCATTCTAGACCAAGGAAAAATATGTGCAAATATATGGTATACTCTAGAAAATCTATGCAATCCCAGATTGCTGCATTAAGTCTGGGATGGTATTTGGTTTTTCTAGGAAGAAGTAAGTACAGTGCTGGTGAAAGAGCTGTTCATGTGTTTAACTGTGAGTGCCGGACTGGCTAGGAAAACAATGGACATCAGAAAAGAGCTGTTGAAGTGTGAGATAATGGACAACTTGATACTGAATCTGAGACTTAACGTATCAGGTTTAGGTCTGGTTGAATCTGAAGAAATAAATTAATATTAGCTTAAACAAAGTAGAGTTCTTTCCTTCTCTCATGTAAAGCAAGTCTAGAAATACATAGCCCAGAGCTGATAAGAGCACTCTATAGAATCAGGGAACCAGTCTCCTTCTTTCTTGTCCTTTACCATCTTCAGCTCATGCTTTCCTTCTCATGGTTCAAAATGGCTACTGGAGCTCCAGGCATCACATTTGTTGTCAAGCCAACAAGAAGTAGGAAACAGGGCAATCTCTTGCCCCAACCCCCTTTAAGGACAGTTTTACACAAATTTTTGCTTATGTCTTATTGACCAGAACTAAGTAATTTGGCTAAGACTAGCTGTAAGAGAACCTGGAAAACATATATATATATTTTCTGGATAGTCATGTTTACCACAAAGCATGGGTTTTATGCTTAAGGTGAAGGAGAAAAAATATTGAACATAGGTAACTAGCAACCTTCACCACAGTTCTGTTCGTATTTAGCATTTTAGAGATAGAGCAGTTCTGGATGATGATAATGTTCAGGCGTATTAATCTGCTAAAGTGTAGAGAACATAAAAGACTGAGGAGTTTGGAAATACTTGAGGTGAGGAAGTTGGATGGATTATGCACATGGACATTGAAAGTACTTAGGATAATAGTAGGATTTGCAAAGAATGGATACTGAACCCATTTCAATATCCTCACTGAATTTTGGGAGAAAATTGAAAGTCAATCAATAACTATATAATCATAGACTGTGAATATTCCTTGGTAGAGTGATTTTGTGACAGTATGAGAGAATCATGGTATAAAGTTAGCAGACTTTTAACTTCACCCCTCCAAGTCAGGGATGCAGAAGTTAAGGGTGAATTAAGAGCTGTGAGCAATACTCGTAGTGAAAGAGCATAGTTCCACAGATTTGGGGTTTAATTACAACTTTGTCATTCACAAGTTTTGTGATTATTGGCAAGGAACAAAACCAGCTTGTTTCCCCATTTATGAATTGAGAATAATTCCTAACTCAAAAGTGTATGGTAAAGCTTAAACAAAATAACATTAAAACATTGCTGAACTTAGTAGATTCTCAAAAATATTTAACCACATGCTCTCCTCCATCTTACATTCTCCAATCTTTCTGTAACAAAAGTTTTTTTTATTTTTGAGATTATAGTCTTTTCTAGAAAAATTTTGGACAGAAAAAAAGAGTACCACGGATTAAAAAATGCATTAAATAACCTTCAATTATAAAGGTTCATATTAGACATAATTTAGGATGAATGCGGACCCTGTGTTAGGTCATAAATACAGCCACTTGTTTTTCTTAGTACTCTCTACGAGACATTAGGAGAGAGGGTGCTGAGAGTCTCAATGCCACGTACGAAGAGTAAGCAAATATCCTCCCAGGGTGCCACTTTGCTAAAAGCCTACCATATGTCCACAAAACAGTGAAGCATTAACAGCACATCTCATTTTATATCCCCACTTGACAAGCACAGTGTAAAAGCAAGGATGAGCTTGCACTACATGTGCTTATCTAATTCACATTACTGCTAATTATGTGCACACAGCAGGAAGACCACAGCTCTTCAGAATATGACTTACTTTTTAAGAGAGAGATTATGAAAGTCAGTAAACTTTCAAAATAGTAAATGATTTCTTACATTTATTAGCACTTTATGTAACCGTGGATATATTATTTTATAAACTTAACTCTTACTCAGCTCTGTCCGTATAACCCATACGTACTTTCAAAAAACAACATCATCTTTAATCTATTGCCTGGCAAGACCTGGAGACAATTTGTCTTCATAAAGAAACCTCCATTTTCTGAATTTCAGGGTAGAAAAATTGTCTCAAGGCTAAGATGCACCAGTGAAAGGAATGAAATACATAAAAATAAAAACCATTCTATATGTTTTTATTTGAATTCTACTAAACTAGAGCGTTTCATTTTTAAAAGGAGATAAGGAACCTTTAAACAGATTTCCAGGTGATTTTCTATTCTGATCTTTCTGTTTATACAAGGAAGTATTTATGAAATTCTTCAGCCATAACAGCACAATACATGACATTATAGGGTACACTACAAACACATTTCTCTGTGCAATTTCCCCCAGGAATTTATAATGCAAACAAGAGGATCTAACAATTTTTTCCAGGCCTTCACCCTGGATTACATACTTTTAAAGTGTTTAAGAGTTTAGAACACTGGAGAAAAAGTGTATTTTGATAAGATGTGAGAACACATTTTCAAAACTGCAGAGCTTCACATCATCCCTATAAACTGAGCATATTCTTGCACCAAAATCTGTCTATATTTTAAAGAAACCCATTTTCCTGTGGAATATCCAATAGTAAAATAAAATTTCTTCCCACACCGCAATACAGAGAGCAAAATAAGCCAAAATCCAATACTTGGAGATACATGGAATTTACATTTACCTCTTTACCCCTAGTTGACTGAATACATCATTTTATTGTTATCCAAGTCCCAATTCAACTCGCAATCTCTGAAAATTGCTTAACGGTACAATGCCTCTTGCCAAATGATCTTTCAGCAGATTTCTAGTCCATGGAAATTCTTGAAGTTTCATGTTTTGAGCCTATCCTTTTTAAATTGTATCATCAGGAGTGTTTGAAGGATTTTAATGGAAGGAAAACTCTGTCTGCCAAATGTTGCCTTTAAAGTAAATTTTCATAAGGGTGTGTCCTCAATCAAGTGAAGCAGCGTGATTACTACACTCAGTTCACAGAGAAGGTAAATAAGTGCCGCAGGGGAAAGAGGAGAGACACAAGTTCAAGTTCATGCACAGTATGGATTGAACAACTTTTCTTTTTAACCTTGTCCTATTCTCTTCAAATTATACATGATTTCATCTCTGTCGTCCTCAAAATGGAAAAATAGCAAAGACAAAAACACATGCTTTGTCTTATTTAGCTGGTTAAGTCTTTCTACTGCTGTCAACAAGCGACAGTACGGAAATCTCAATTCAAAAGTAGGTTTACTATGAATATAAAACTGACCCCCAAACTCCAATTAATTATAGCAGTTGTACTTTTTCTTTGAAAGATTCAGAAGATGCACTCCTAAATACTGAGAGAGCATCAATGATTATTTGGCCCCCCATGTCCACCCCAAGTGAGCTCCAGAAGCTGCTCCAAGCTAAAACGAAAATAATTTAATTTTCTATGGGACAGACACATAGATATCTTGGAAATAAGAAAAAAGTGTATTTTCTGGATCAGCATTAGGACTATTCCTAAAACTGATCAGCAGAGCATTTTCCCATCCAATAGCCTAGAGTCAATTCACTAAGCTGCTTCCACAGTTGAAGATAAAATGTGAATGCAGAATGAGTGAAAATGTTGAGTTTCTCCATACTGCAGGGTAAGCAGAATAAGAGTCCAAGAATGAACAAATAAAAAGCAATTGTGGACTAGCAAGACATTCTTCTTAAATTGTATAAGTGCAAAATAAAAATTTTTTTAAAGAGGACTGGAATTGGTTCAACCTGGCTGGTTATTCCATACAAAATTGGGATTAGTTGATGTTTCTTTTTAAATGAATTAAATAAACACTTATTAATTGTTGGGTTTACAAATTAAGCTTCTGGAAAGAGAGTAAACAAGCCACTATAAATGTGCGTGAAGATGTCCCTCATTAAAGGGACAGCCAAGCTATCTGGCTCTACCCTAGCCTTTTGACTCATATTATTGAACCATCTGCCAGTCTCTCCCTGGAGGATAGCCATTAGGCTGCTGGCTAAGTGGCAGGAATTACAATATAAACAACTTTTTCTACGTATTTCTTCCCTGTCTCTTTAACAACCCTAGAGTGCCAATAGTTTTGGGAAACAAGAAAAAAAGGGAAAAAGGTTAAAAAATTAATGTGATTTCTAAACAAAGATAATTTATATTCCATTCATATAAGCAGATTTGCAGAAAAAAACTAGACTTTCCCCTCCTTACATTTGTTATTAATTGAAATTTGTCACAGGAATTTACTCATTCTATCTACGTGTTAGATGTTACTGTTTCCTTTAAAAAAAAAAAAAAAGAGCATTTACTAGCTGAAGTTCACAAACTCCATTCGTGTCTCAGCAAAAATTCATCCTTTTTTGTGTGCCCCATAATTCTGATTCTGGCATCAAACAACTATCGAAATTCAAAACCTGGAAGTCACTTTTTTTGCCATTCCATTCACACTTACATCTAACCTCAACCTTCCTTCCTTTTCCACTGGAGTTACTCTCATTCACCTGAGAGCACTGTGGCTCTCAGGTCCAGTAACACCTCCAACTGCAACTCTGATTCTCATAAATGCATTGTGCATATTCATAAAAGAGTACCCTTTTCATGTCCTGCTTCTGGTTATACTCCCTGCTCAAATGACTTCAACAATTCCTGAACACCTACAAAATAAAGTCCAAGTACCTTGGTAAGTATTCAGTGACGGCATTCAAGTACACACTCAGATCTGACCCTAACTTCTCCCATAATTTTTTCCCACTGCTTCCTTCAAATCATGCTATGATCCCAACAGTTAAATGCTCTCTTGGATCTGTCCTGCAAACTTCTCCTTCTCTTGCTGAGTCCACTGTATATACTGCCCAAGATTCTTTTCCTGTGGTTGGCCTCCTCAACAATACCATAAACTAACCCCTTGCTAATTCCACTTATCCTCCTTTAGGTCTCTGCTCAGATTCATCTCCCCAGGAAAGACTTTGTTAAAAACCCAGAGTAGGTTAGGTCTTCTGTTTCATACTCTCCTGACAATGTGTTTCTCCTTTGTATTGTTCATAGCATGTATGATTAAATATTTGACTAATTACTTGTCTACTTCTGTTTCTGCTACAAAACAGTAAGCTCCATAAAGGCAAAGACTGGTATCTATTTTTTCTCTGTATTACCAGAACCTGTAGCAATTATTCCCCCTTCTTACCTCCTATGTGCAAAGTTTCTAGAGGAGTTCTCAAACAGAATGTGCACTGCAGTAATATGAAATGATGATGTGTGTACGCATCTTATCTGCAGCCTTCTTGTTCTGTTCACCTTTGTCTCTCTGACAGCACCTTGCACAAATCTGTGCAGCTAGTGTTCAGTAAATCTTTGTTCAATCTAATTGAGTGGAAAAATCATTAAATGAATGCTTTTTACACACTGTAAAACCCACATGTAGGAACTGACCTTTGCAAGGTCAATTGACCTTTGGAAGGACCTTTGGGATTATTAGCTCTGACTTCAGATAATCAGTATAAATGCTTGTCTAAGTGAGAATAAATGAAGTTTACATTTTCTGCCATTTCATTAAAGTGAAGGTCTTAAACCCTAACTTAATCATTTCTAGATAAATTCATTTTGATTTTATTGTGTTTACCCTGCAAATAGAGTTTATTTCACATTTGTATAGTTCAAGTTCCTTTCAAAGTCTGTTAAACTTTTTCGCATGTAAATATACTAACTTCTTCACATAGAAATACGTCAGTTTGCTAAAAGGCCAATTTTTTTTCAGCAACATGAAATATTTGCTAGATATGTGGCTCTCCTCATGTCAAATCAGTCCAACCAGCTTTTCTTGAGGGCTGACAATGTAACAGCGGCTCTAGAATTTCCACAGAAGCTCACAAATTTCTATATGGAAGTATAACAACATGGTTGAATATAACTACAGGACTTGTCTTAAAGGTATGATTTCATAATAAGTGTGTTATTTTTATTTAAACTCTATGTCCCTTTGGAGTGGCTTGGATGGAAGCTGATGTAGATTGTGGGGAACATACTCTCATACCAACAACTGATGGCACCGCCAGTCAGGTCAGGAAAGATGTAGTGTTACTATATTTAGGGACAATTTTTCACATTGCTTTAGAAGCAAAAATTAGGCAATCATTTTTCCCCAACTTTATTCAGGAATAATTCACAGATATAATTGTACATATTTAAAATAGACGGCATGGTGATTTGATATACATTGTGGAATGACTACCCATATTGAGATAATTAACACATTTAGCACTTCACATAGTTAACTTGTGTGTGTGTGTGTGTGTGTGTGTCTGTGTGTGTGTGTGTGTGTGTGTGTGTGTGTGGTGAGAATGCTTAAGATCTACTCTCAGCAACTCTCAAGTATACAATACCATATTATTAACTATAGTCACCATGCTATACATTAGATCCTCAGAACTTATTCTTATAATTGGAAGTTTGTACGCTTTGACTACATCTCCCCTTTTCACCCTCCTCCCAGCTTCTGGCAGCTACCATTCTATTCTCTGTTTTTATGAAGACTAGCTTTCTTTTTTTAAGATTACACATATAAGTGATACCATACAGTATTATTTGTCTCTGTCTGTCTTATTTCAATTAGCATAATGCCCTCCAAGTTCATCCATATTATCAAAAATGATGGCACAATTTTCTTCTTTATAATGGCTTGCTAATATTCCATTATTTTTATATATATATATATATATATATATATATATATATATATATATACATCACATTCCTTTTACCCATTCATCTGTCGAAGGACATTTAGGTTGTATCCATATACTGACTACTGTGAACAGTGCTGCAATGAACATGCATGTGCAGATATTTCTTCAAGATACTGATTTCATTTCCTTCAGAGGCAATCATTCTTCATTCTTGTAAAGGGGGTAGTATATTTACTAATAAGGAATTGGTTGCTCTACTACACCTTGGGTCAAACTGCTTATACAAAGTTCAAATTTAAAATAATTTTTATTAACAACAATTGTTTGAGAACTATCCAAGTGTGAAACGGGATCTATTGCAGGTACAATTTCGTGATAACTGTCTTCTCTTACAAATAAATGAAAGCCTACTTCTTTTATTTGGAGAGGCAGTGCTTTCCTGATCTGCATCAACAAATAATATATAGGAAATCATCTTACAAAATGCATGGTTTCTCTCATTCTTATCCACCTAATAAAATCCTTTGTAAAAGAAAAAGGAAACTTAATCAGTGCTGTTTCCATTCACTAATGACTACTGAACCAAATTTAAATAAAAGAGAGAAGAGAGCTGTGCAGAGCTGTAGGGCGTGTTGCGCCCCTAGTGATTATCTTTCCAGTCCTTCCATCCTTCACAACCAATTGCCCAAAGAAGTGTTTCCCAATTAGGGTATATGAGTTCTATTCAAGTTAATTTTTAAATTTGATATGTTTATTCTGCTAATAATCTAAAATTTTATACATACGCATATTCTGGATATCTGCCTTATACTTGAGTGCAGCTGTATTATTTCAGCACCTGTTGAATTTTCTGTACTATCAAAATGAAACTAAACAGTTTGCTTTATTTGTTGAAGCTAATGACAAAAGCACAGATGTGAACTTAATATACAAATAATATTTTCATGCCAAATGAAGGTTAGATGGATATCACTAAACACTCTCAAAACAATGGTTATGAAGCTGTTTCAATGAAGAAAAGTGAAGGAAATTTTGAGGTATCCGTGAGCATATGGTGATATAGGCAGGTCAAATTTAATAGAACCTGCCTGTGTAGCAGCTGGTTTCATATTTATATTATGAGCAATGATTCTGTTTCAGCAAACAACATCATCTGTCATAATAAAACAATGTTTTTAAATACAATTTTATGTTCTCTTTTAGTTCTGTTTGCATTTGATTGGTAAGATTATTTTGAAGATTATGTGGAAGAGTTGTATGGAGATTGTGGGGAACTACTCTCCACCCTCGGCTACCAGTTGACAGCCGCATTGGGTAGAAAACTAGAAACACAGTATTACTGTACTATTACATGTAATTTTCCATGTTGTTTTAAACCAAGAAACAAAAAATAGTGATCATGTTTCTATTCTTCCCCATTCAACAAACTTATAAAAGAAGGTAGTATATTTCTTAATAAGCACAAAATGCTTGAACTTTTTAAAATATTGAAAATAGTGATGAATAAAAATAATTTTAAACTACACTGAGGAGGGCTGTGATCATTTCTTTTTCATTTAAAAGAGGCCATGCATGTCTCAACTTTGAGGAACACTGTTCTTAGATACCCAGCATCTTTTATCCTACCTTTAGTAATAGCATCCCACTCTTCCCTTGGAAAACTATTCCTCTATTACATGTGGTTCTAGTAGAACTATAAATCATGCTGCTACTTTTTCCCTTATCCAAGGTATGGACACATAACTCACATTAGAACAATCAAAATTCTCTCTCCTAGGAATGTGACTATTGGATGGAGCCATATAAAAAGTGGAAGACAGACAGAACTGAGTTATGTCCAAGAAAAATGATTATGGGTCCTCACTACTGAGATCCCTGGAGCAACAGTGGGTTTCTGTTCTTTCGCCTATGTTGTTGAACCTACCATTTTCTATTATGAGTAATACATTAGGCTTCCTTTAAATTCCTTTTTTCTTTTTTGCTTAAGTTAATCAAAGTCAGTTTCTATTGGTCACCGCCAAGAATCCTGATACACTAACCTAAACAAAACAAGTCCAAACACACAAACATCAAAGGAGAAGACCAAAAAGCACTCAAGAGTTGAGAAAAGGATAGAAAAGAGTAAAACAAGACTGTGCATAACATTTTATTCCTTTCTCTGACTTTGGATTCACTTACTAATACATTTTAAAATTGGCATGTATTCATCTCTATAATATATCACACATGACTAAAGGTTTCTTGAAAGCAAGAATGAAATTTTAGTCATATGGTATCTCTAGCCTCTCACAAAATGCTTGGCATACATAGCAGGTAGTCAATAAATATGTTTTGAACTGACAAATATTCACAGATATAAGAATATGTCAACAAACAAAGACCTTTTAAAATTCATTGAGTTCGTTGAAAAGAGAGATACAGGTGAATTTTCCAGTTATTGGAGAATGTTCTTTAGAAAAGTAATTATTGCTATCATGAACATCCTTCACTCTATAGTAAGCTCCTTTAAGTAAGCTCCTTTATAGTAAGCTCCAAAAATAGAAAACCATTTCTACTTTTGTATTTCCAGAACTCTAAAAGTGTCCAGTACATAGCTGTCATTCAATAACTATTTGTTTAGTAAATTAATGTATATTGAAAGTAGATACAGCACCCTAGAATTTTCATGATATAAATTAATGTGACTTGATTTTGTAGACACTCTTTGTATCCTACTCTAGTTCACACCTAACGTTCTGCCCAAACTATCTTTATTACTTGCCAAATTTTCTCATTAAGGCTATCACATATGTCATACAGTAGCACAAGTTCTTCCAATTCTCTAACAATATACTAGGTCTGTTGAGGTCTAAGGTGAGAACCATGGAGCACTGAATATTAAATTAATTAGTAGCACTGATTTCTGTCAGAAGTACTGCCATTATCAACAGCTTTATTAAGATATTCTCAGTCCTTTTTGCTGAAGCACATGATCCAGAAATCACTATAACATATGTAAAATTTCTGTGACCTAGGTTATTCTTTCACAGAGCTTTAAGAACCAGCTAGCCTTACACTTACCTCTACTCCATCCCTATCTCACCATCCTGAGCCAAATGGATCACTTTCACGAGACGCTCAGCAGAGTTGAGGCTTAGTCTTATGTATATTACGTTTCACTTAAAAATGGATGTTGGTATCACTAATTATTAGAGAAATGCAAACCAAAACTACAATGAGGTATCACCTCACACCAAGCAGAATGACCATCATCAAAAAGTTTACAAATAATAAATGCTGGAGAGGGTGTGAAGAAAAGGGAACCCTCCTACACTGTTGGTGGGAATGTAAATTGGTACAGCCGCTATGGAGAACAATATGGAGGTTGCTTAAAAAACTAAAAATAAAGTTACCATATGACCCAGCAATCCCACTCCTGGGCATATATCTGGAGAAAACTATAATTTGGGAAGATACATGCACCCCAATGTACATTGTAGCACTATTTACAATAGCCAAAATGTGGAAGCAACCTAAGTGTCCATTGACAGAGGAATGGATAAAGAAGATGTGGTACATATATACAATGGAATATTACCCAGCCATAAAAAAGAATGAAATAATGGCATTTGTAGCCACATGGATGGACCTAGAGATTATCATACTGAGTGAAGTAAGCCAGACAGAGAAAAACAAATATCATATAACATCTCTTATATGTGGAATCTAAAAAAATGATACAAATGGACTTATTTACAAAACAGAAATAGACACACATAGAAAATAAACGTATAGCTACCAAAAGGGAAGAGGATGGAGGGATAAATTAGGAGTTTGGGTTAACATATACACACTACTATATATAAAGTAGATAACCAACAAAGACCTGCTGTATAGCATAGGAAACTCTACTCTGCATCTTATAATAATTTTAAGGGAAAAGAATCTGGAAAAGAATATATACATATATACAACTGAATCACTTTGTTGTACACCTGAAACACACACCATTGTAAATCAACTACACTTCAACTTAAAAAAGAAGAAAAAAAGTTAAAAAGTAGTTAGTAGTAATAACAAAAAAAAGAAAAAAAAAAGAAGGTTGATTAGTGTTTGCTTAGGCCTGAGGGGAATGGGAGGGATAGGGGAGTGATAGCTAAAAGGGATGTGGTTTCTATTTGAGGTAATGAAAGTGTTTTAAAATTGACTGTAGAGACAGTTGTACATACATGTGACTACATTAAAAACCATCAAATTGTACATATGAAATAGGTGAATTCTATATATGTGAATTATATCTCAATAAAACTGTCATTTAGAAAATGGATGTTGGTGAGAAAGTTCTAAAGGAAGTGGTCCCCATAACTGAACAAAGATGTGGCAAGTATACTGTACTTCTGAACTTAGTGAAGTCACTCTACCCCTTGGAGCTGTGGGATTTGAAATCCAAAGCAGAAATTAAAGACTCCATGGGGCTTCCCTGGTGGTGCAGTGGTTAAGAATCTGCCTGCCAATGCAGGGGACATGGGTTCGAGCCATTGTCCAGGAATATCCCACATGCCATGGAGCCACTAAGCCCATGCACCACAATTACTGAGCCTGCGTGCCACAGCTACTGAAGCCCATGCGCCTAGAGCCCATGCTCCGCAACAAGAGAAGCCACCGCAATGAGAAGCCCGCGCACCACAACAAAGAGTAGCCCCCGCTTTACCACAACTAGAGAAAGCCCGCGTGCAGCAACAAAGACCCAACGCAGCCAAAAAAAATAAAATAAAAATAAATAAAATAAACAGTTTCTGTTAAAAAAAAAGAAATTAAAGACTCCTTACCCTGAGGCATCTGATTATCAAGACAAACAAAAAAACTTTGTTCTATATGTATATGTGTAACTGATTCACTTTGTTATCAAGCAGAAACTAACACACCATTGTAAAGCAATTATACCCCAATAAAGATGTTAAAAAAAAAAAAAAAACCTCAAAGTAGTGGGTGGGGGATTAGGGCACAAGGAGGGTTTTCACTATACCTGTTATTTCATTGTTATATATTGAGAATATAATCATGTATTACTTGTATAATGGAAAATAAGTTTAAATTGTCTCTTACTGATTTTAAAGAGGTCCTGCCAAATTTAATTTTTAAAATAAACACAGAATTTCAATCATAAAAAAAATCTTTGTTCTAGTTCTTTCTTTGCCATTAACTATATTTATGACCTTGATCAAGTTATTTAATATCTCTGAAATTCAGCTGCCATGCCTATCCACTTTGGCCATATCATGTTTTCTCTGGCCTTCATACTTCTGTACATGCTGAAAATGTTCTTGCCTCCTGATGATTGCCTTGCTAATTTTTTATTTAATTAGCCCACATTCAATCAACACTCATCCTAGAAGCCTCCCAGACTGCCTTAGTTCCCCTTGCCATGCTCCCATAGCATCCTGGACATGTCTCTCTCACAACTCTTATCATACTACATCATCAGTGCTCTTGTTGATCTATCCATCTCTTCTTTTGGATTAAGAGCTCTTTGAGTGTCTGGACTGTGTCTTATTCCTAATGCTATTCTTATTAATTTACACAGTGCCTGTACATATTAGAAGCTCAATATGTGAATTAATGAATGGACAGATGGATGAATGGATGGATGGATGAATAAAATAACAGATTGTTCTAATACTGGTGGCTTTTTAATGACCAAATGGCATATTTGATAAATAGTATTCTACAGATATAAAAACCCCTGGAATAATACTTGGTCTCATTACAATACAAAATGTAAGTGAAGGAAAGAAATCCAGCTGCATCCCTTCCTGACAAAAGAGGACTACACGCAGGATCTATTGTTTCTGTGGTCCTTAGATCAGCTTAATTATAATGGAGGTATTTACATAAACATGATTATGCTATCTGCAGTCAATTCACTATAAATACTTTCTTTTGATGAATGCAGAAGTTAACAGAAAAAATGAATATCATCATAGCAATTTTTATAATGAGTTTTGAATAATAAATTAGCAGTGTACAACAGTAAAATTTAAGAGCCATTTACAAGGAATATTGTTTCATATTTTTTCATTGTTTTATCAATAAAAACAGTGTTTAATGTCACATAACAGAAAAATGCCAATGTTAACAATATCACTAACATTTTAGTTTTGGAACATATTTTAATAGAATTCCATTTCAAGTTTTCTTTAGTATAAATGTAGTAAAATCAAGTATATCTTATTTGAAGCCTAAAAAGAAATCACTTACTAAAGTTTCAAATATTTGTTATTGGTTGGAATTTTACCACAACAAATAAGGCATACCATTCACGTTGATGTTTGTTTTTATCATTCCTCTATATTTTACTATTGGAAGAAAATATGCTTCATGGTCTAAGCCTGCATTGCATTGTTTCCAATATCTCAAAAACTTACGTATCTGGAAACCAAGAGTGTGTTGACAAGATGCTATTTTATTTTTGACAATGGTTATAAATAGAAGAAAAAGAATAGCTGAAAATTTGAGAATCAAAAATTTTTCTTCCTTATCAAAGCAGCAAACGTGGTGCCCACTGTCCTAAAATTTCAGTAGATTTTATAAATTTCCAAAAGAGCAATGCAAAAGCAGAAAACAAGGGAGAAGATACACAACCAAAAAGCTTATTTCTTACAGTCATTACAGTTTTTCTGGAAAAGCTGAGTAATAATATAGATGCTTTTGGAAAACTTCTAAAAGGCAGTCAACGTAAAGAAGTTTTCAATTACAATTTATTCTTTGGCCTTGTATATTGTTCATATTTGTGTTTATTTTCGATTTTCATATTTGTTTCTTAAAATGTATCAGCAAATGAGTTGATTTAGGGATTACATATATTTTTCTCTAACACTTGGGACAGCTCGGAGCAACTATAAGTTTGAGGAGAGGTGTGAAGGCAGCAAATCTGATTGTACAGATTATACAAAAAGAAAATGTCATGAATGAACAAGTAAGAGTACAGTGAGTCACTACTTTATACAGAATTTAATTGACAATTGCAGTTCAAAACGACACTGGGTTCTTACCTAAAGAAATTCATGGCCATTGACTTAAAAATAAAAATTTTTACCTCTTCTCAACAATCATCAAAGGATATTGATAAGTCATAAAAATTACATTGTCACCATTTGGCTTTCACAGTTCTGATAGTTATCCTCTTGGCTCCCCACAAGGAGAGTTTGTTTACATGATAATTGCATGTTTTAGACAGATTGCTAATGAAGTCTTTTTCAATATGGTAATAATAATCTTAACCAGAAATCGCTCTTTAATTACTTACATACAAATTTTATGTTTTCTTGAATCATGTCATCAGTTTTAGTTTACTTCATTTTAACTATTTATTCTTAAATTATTATTTAAAATAGTAGCTTTTTGTGGAGTGCTTACTCTGTCCCTAGGACTATACCAAGAATTTTTTGCAGATTCTCTCATTTAATCTCTACAAAAAACAGATCAAACAGGTGCTCTTATTAACTTCATTTTAAAGATGAGATAACTCAGGCTTAGAAAGGATTTCTTGATCTGGTTAGCGGCAGAAACTGAGCCTGTCCCAGATCTGTCTGATTTCTGAACTTAGGCTCTTAGTCACAAACTCAACTGCTTGAACAGAGAACATGATCGTACCGTTCAAAGTCTCATTTTAGTCACTTGTTATTCATAAAATGTTCGTTTTAAGTTAGACTATAAACAGGATTTTATTTTAAGTTAGACTATAAACAGTAAAATGAAATTCTGAAATGCAGAAAGAAGACGGAGCAAAACTGCTGTTAAATCTTGATCTTTTCAGAGTATTAAAGTTAGCAATTTATACCAGATTCATAAACATCGTGTACCACAGGTCAGAGCAAGTTTTTCAGTTCAACTCAGCTTATTCCATAGAAATAGATGCTTTATTAAAATACACATGCCTAATAATTACTAAACATTAATTTCTAAATTACAGACACCAATACATTATTTAGAGCAGAAGAGAGAATCTCAATCTCATAAGATCAAATCTCAACAAAAACACATTTCAAACATTACATAGTTCTGCATAGTATTCTCTAAACTTGATAACGTCTAATACATCCTAAATCTCTTAAATCGTACACAATATATCCCATGGGCTTCCCTTGATGCTCTAATTTACAATTTTTTTAATCTGCTTTACATTAAAAGCGTTTTCAGTTATCTTCCTGAGAACTTCTGAATGCTATCTAACTATATACTTAGAACTTACCAAAGAATACAACCTCAGTTATTTGTACAGTATCTACACCTAACCTAACTCTTTCCAAATCCACAAAAATGGAAAATTAAGAAGCACCATGAAAATCTAGCTCTTATGGAAACCGCATGATGGTCTATTGTTTCCTTATCAATATTGTAGATGGTTATTTTCCCCATTTTGAGAAGCTTCATCTCCTTTTTTCCTGACTCTTACTTTTGCCGACAAACAGTTAACATGCCACTACTGTTAGCAGGCAAGATTTTGTGGTCAGGATTTCCACAAAGATAATATATATTTTTGTGGGACCATTCTCCACTTGTCCAGATCATAATACCTTAAATTATATTTTAATGTAACATACATTTTTTAAAACAGAAATTTAAAGTAGTTTATCTATATTTGTCTAAGACCTCCTTACACTGAAACCTGTGCTTCAGACTGGTTGATCCTTTTACCAGATTTTAGTATCCCCACGTTTGCCAGACACAAAGATGGCAGAGTTGTATAGCACTATACTCAGAGGCTAGAGATATACCTAAACAAATTGATTCCCTCATAATGTAATAATGCATAATATAATAGAGTCATTCCCAAAATGTGCTATACTTAATACTAAGTACTTGATATGGTTTAGCTAGTACACAGATAAACATTTTTAATTTGAATTGTAATGTGTTTATTAAATATATATATCAAACCATATTACTAATACATCAAAACTGTCATACTATTATAAGGAAAAGGCTAAAACATTACTTAGGTTTTATTTTCTTTTTAAGAGAGTCATTTTAACAGAACATATTAAGCAAATAATAGGAGAGGAGGTAAATGGACAAGTCAAAACTTATGAAAACTCTATAAGAATTACCTAAGTTTGAAAAACAGATATAATGTTTAAATAATTGAAAGTTGACTATGGTCTCAAAAGAAGCATCAAAATTAGGCCAACCTAAATTACTGTAACTAATTCATAGTTGTTATTGAAGTTTAAAAAAAAAAGAATAATTTGGTTCCATATTAGAGGGTAATATCTTCAGGCATATCTCAAAGCCAATGTTTTATTCAATGTGACATTGTAAGCATTAACTTTTACGAACCAAGCAAAGAAATAAAATCTGCAGCTTTTTAAATAATGTATAATATTTACAGATTTTTCTCCCACTCAAATGTGTGCTTTATTCTGTAAAGACAAAAATACCAAGGGCCCGAAAAGATTTATAAATGCTTTTTAAAAGGCTTTGTAGAAATTTATTTGAGACAGAAATATGAGGAACCATGTAAAATAAAGGAAAACTAGGAGTAAAGTAGATTCCATTCCTGATGCTACATTGTAATACGAATGTGAGAAAAAGCAGGTTCCATTTAATAGGTACAAAGGTGAAAGTGGTACAAATAATTTCTGTAAATCAGATTAGGTAAAGTTTTGATTCTATCCACTCTTAGCTCTCTCAAGTTGTGTGAATTTGTGGCTTTTTTATTTAGTAGAGGGAAATTAAATAAAATTAATTCTCAAAAATAAAATTTTTAAAATGTGAATTATTTCTCTTGTTTTACTTTTGGATATAAGCTTCCACTTTGAGCCATTCTTTTTAGGGGAAAAATGTTAAATTATACATACTATGAATATTAAGTAAATACAGACTACATTAAATTATTCCAGATACAAGTGCTTCAATACCAAAAGTCAACAGTATCATAATTCAGAAGCAAATAACACATACATGATTCTACACATAAAATTTGTATAGCTTACTGTATGTAATGATACTTCAATAAATAAAACTGACTGAGAAAAATTATAGAAAGATATGTAGTAAAACTGAAAGGAGAATTAGCCAACTCCTGGTAATGGTGAGCACTGACTAAAAATTATTTCATGGAAGTAATCCAAAAATGACAAATTATACTTTAAAAGCCTTTGTCATAAAAATTGTGACAGACAGTAGCTGAGGGGAAAATTAGAGAGCTGAGCCTCAGGCACACTGGTCTGTTTGTAAGATTAGTCAAATATATGTCCAGTGAGACAAATGTATACATTTTCAATACAGCAAAGGGATAGGCAAAGCCACTAAGGCTAATTGTTAGAGAAACACAACATGTACACACAACAGTCATCAGCAGAAATCCATCACCTTGATCTCTCTGCCACTATTCCCAGAGGAGGGGCCAGTTAGAGGGACTGAACACCAAAGTTCTGTAGGCTTCAATTTATTTATTTTTGATCAAAGTACAGTTGATTTATAATATATTAGTTTCAGGTGTACAACAGAATGATTAGATATTTTTACAAATAATACTCCATTTGAAGTTATTATAAACTACTGGCTATATTCCCTGTGCTGTACAATATATCCTTGTAACATTGTAGTTTATTTATTTTATACATAGTAGTTTGTGCCTCAATCCCCTACCCCTATATCTAGCCCCTCCCTCCTCCTTTTCCCCACTGGTAACCAGTAGTTTGTTCTCTTTATATATAAAGCTGTTTCTGTTTTGTTATATTCATTCACATGTGTTATACTTTATATTCCACATATAAGCAATAACATACAGTATTTGTCTTCTCTGTCTGAATTATTTCACTAAGGATAATACCCTCTAGATCCATCCATATTTTTGCAACTGGCACCGTTTCATTCTTTTTTTATGGCCGAGTAATATTCCATTGTGTATATATACCACATCCTCTTATCCATTCATCTCTTGATGGACACTTAGGTTGTTTCCATATCTCAGCTATTATAAATAGTGCTGCATGAACATTGGGGTGTTTGTATATTTTCAAATTAGTGTTTTCATTTTCTTTGGAAGTATACCCAGGAGTGGAATTGCTGGATGATATGGCTGTTCTATTTTTAGTATTTTGGGTAAACTTTATACTGTTTTCCACAAGACTGCACAAATTTACATTGCTGCCAACAGTGTACAGGGTTACTTTTCTCCACATCCTTGACAACTTCTATTATTTGTAGACTTTTAGATGATAGCCTTTCTGAGAGATGTGAGGTAATAACTCATTCTAGTCTTGATTTGCATTTCTCTGATGATTAACAATGTTGAGCATCTTTTCAGGTGCCTGTCGGCCATCTGTATGTCTTCTTCAGAAAAATACCTATTCAGGTCTTCCGCCCATTTTTTAATAGGTTATTTTTAAATTGAGTTGTATGGAATGTTTTTATATTTGGGATATTAACCCCTTATCCATCATATCATTTGCAAATATTTTTACCCATTCAGTAGTTTGTCTTTTCATTTTTGTCAATGGTTTCCTTTGCTGTGCAAAAGCTTATAAGTTTAATTAGGTATCATTACTTTATTTATTTATTAATTTATTTTTACATGTTTATTGGAGTATAATTGCTTCACAATATTGTGTTAGTTTCTGCTATAAAACAAAGCGAATCAGCTATATGTATACATATATTCTCTCCCTCTTGAGCCTCCCGCCCACTCTCCCTATCCCACCCCTCTAGGTGGTCACAAAGCATGGAACTGCTCTCCCTGTGCTGTGCAGCTGCTTCCCACTAGCTATCTATTTTACATTTGGTAGTGTATATATGTCAATGCCACTCCCTCCCTTCGTCCCAGCTTACACTTTGCCCTCCTCATGTCCTCAAGTCCATTCACTATGTCTGCATCTTTATTCCTGTCCTGCCCCTAGGTTCTTCAGAACAATTTTTTTATTTTTGATTCCATATATTTGTGTTAGCATATGGTATTTGTTTTTCTCTTTCTGACTTACTGCACTCTGTATGACAGACTCTAGGTCCATCCACTTCACTACAAATAACTCAATTTCATTTCTCTTTATGACTGAGTAATATTCCATTGTTTATATGTGCCACTTCTTCTTCATCCATTCATCTGTCGATGGACACGTAGGTTGCATCCATGTCCTGGCTATTGTAAGTAGTGCTGCAATGAACACTGTGGTACATGTCTCTTTTTTTTTTTTTTTTTTTTTTTAACATCTTTATTGGAGTACAATTGCTTTACAATGGTATGTTAGTTTCAGCTTCAAAACAAAATGAATCAGTTATATATATACATATATTCCCATATCTCTTCCCGCTTGCGTCTCCCTCCCTCACACCCTCCCTATCCCACCCCTCCAGGCGGTCACAAAGCACCGAGCTGATCTCCCTGTGCTATGCGGCTGCTTCCCACTAGCTATCTACCTTACGTTTGGTAGTGTATATATGTCCATGCCTCTTTATCGCTTTGTCACCGTTTACACTTCCCCCTCCCCATAGCCTCAAGTCCATTCTCTAGTAAGTCTGTGTCTTTATTCCTGTTTCACCCCTAGGTTTTTCATGACATTTTTTTTTTTAAATTCCATATATATGTGTTAGCATACGGTATTTGTCTCTCTCTTTCTGACTTACTTCACTCTGTATGACAGACTCTAGGTCTATCCACCTCTTTACAAATAGCTCAATTTCGTCTCTTTTTATGGCTGAGTAATATTCCATTGTATATATGTGCCACATCTTCTTTATCCATTCATCCGATGATGGACACTTAGGTTGTTTCCATCTCTGGGCTATTGTAAATAGAGCTGCAATGAACATTTTGGTACATGACTCTTTTTGAATTATGGTTTTCTCAGGGTATACGCCCAGTAGTGGGATTGCTGGGTCATATGGTAGTTCTATTTGTAGCTTTTTAAGGAACCTCCATACTGTTCTCCACAGTGGCTGTATCAATTTACATTCCCACCAACAGTGTAAGAGGGTTCCCTTTTCTCCACACCCTCTCCAGCATTTATTGTTTCTAGATTTTTTGATGATAGCCATTCTGACTGGTGTGAGATGATATCTCATTGTAGTTTTGATTTGCATTTCTCTCATGATTAGTGGTGTTGAGCATTCTTTCATGTGTTTGTTGGCACTCTGTATATCTTCTTTGGAGAAATGTCTATTTAGGTCTTCTGCCCATTTTTGGATTGGGTTGTTTGTTTTTTTGTTATTAAGCTGCATGAGCTGCTTATAAATTTTGGAGATCAATCCTTTGTCAGTTGCTTCATTTGCAAATATTTTCTCCCATTCTGAGGGTTGTCTTTTGGTCTTCTTTATGGTTTCCTTTGCTGCACAAAAGCTTTTAAGTTTCATTAGGTCCCATTTGTTTACTCTTGTTTTTATTTCCATTACTCTAGGAGGTGGGTCAGAAAGAATCTTGCTGTGATTTATGTCATAGAGTGTTCTGCCTATGTTTTCCTCTAAGAGTTTGATAGTTTCTGGCCTTACATTTAGGTCTTTAATCCATTTTGAGCTTATTTTTGTGTATGGTGTTAGGGAGTGATCTAACTTCATACTTTTACATGTAGCTGTCCAGTTTTCCCAGCACCACTTATTGAATAGGCTGTCCTTCCTCCACGGTACATTTCTGCCTCCTTTGTCAAAGATAAGGTGACCATATGTGCGTGGGTTTATCTCTGGGCTTTCTATCCTGTTCCATTGATCTATCTTTCTGTTTTTGTGCCAGTACCATACCGTTTTGATAACTGTAGCTTTGTAGTATAGTCTGAAGTCTGGGAGCCTGATTCCTCCAGTTCCTTCTTTCGTTCTCAAGATTGCTTTGGCTATTCGGGGTCTTTTGTGTTTCCATACAAATTGTAAAATTTTTTGTTCTAGTTCTGTAAAAAATGCCAGTGGTAGTTTGATAGGGACTGCATTGAATCTATAGATTGCTTTCGGTAGTAGAGTCATTTTCACAATGTTGATTCTTCCAATCCAAGAACATGGTATATCTCTCTATCTATTTGTATCATCTTTAATTTCTTTCATCAGTGTCTTATAATTTTCTGCATACAGATCTTTTGTCTCCTTAGGTAGGTTTATTCCTAGATATTTTATTCTTTTTGTTGCAATGGTAAATGGGAGTGTTTTCTTGATTTCACTTTCAGATTTTTCATCATTAGTATATAGGAATGCCAGAGATTTCTGTGCATTAATTTTGTATCCTGCCACTTTACCAAATTCATTGATTAGCTCTAGTAGTTTTCTGGTAGCATCTTTAGGGTTCTCTATGTATAGGATCATGTCATCTGCAAACAGTGACAGCTTTACTTCTTCTTTTCCGATTTGGATTCCTTTTATTTCCTTTTCTTCTCTGATTGCTGTGGCTAAAACTTCCAAAACTATGTTGAATAAGAGTGGTGAGAGTGGGCAACCTTGTCTTGTTCCTGATCTTAGTGGAAATGCTTTCAGTTTTTCACTATTGAGGATGATGTTTGCTGTGGGCTTGTCATATATGGCCTTTATTATGTTGAGGAAAGTTCCCTCTATGCCTACTTTCTGCAGGGTTTTTATCATAAATGGGTGTTGAATTTTGTCAAAAGCTTTCTCTGCATCTATTGAGATGATCATATGGTTTTTCTCCTTCAGTTTGTTAATATGGTTTATCACATTGATAGATTTGCGTATATTGAAGAATCCTTGCATTCCTGGAATAAACCCCACTTGATCATGGTGTATGATCCTTTTAATGTGCTGTTGGATTCTGTTTGCTAGTATTTTGTTGAGGATTTTTGCATCTATGTTCATCAGTGATATTGGCCTGTAGTTTTCTTTCTTTGTGACATCCTTGTCTGGTTTTCGTATCAAGGTGATGGTGGCCTCGTAGAAGGAGTTTGGGAGTGTTCCTCCCTCTGCTATATTTTGGAAGAGTTTGAGAAGGATAGGTGTTAGCTCTTCTCTAAATGTTTGATAGAATTCGCCTGTGAAGCCATCTGGTCCTGGGCTTTTCTTTGTTGGAAGATTTTTAATCACAGTTTCAATTTCAGTGCTTGTGATTGGTCTGTTCATATTTTCTATTTCTTCCTGATTCAGTCTTGGCAGGTTGTGCATTTCTAAGAATTTGTCCATTTCTTCCAGATTGTCCATTTTATTGGCATAGAGTTGCTTGTAGTAATCTCTCATGATCTCTTTTATTTCTGCAGTGTCAGTTGTTACCTCTCCTTTTTCATTTCTAATTCTATTGATTTGAGTCTTCTCCCTTTTTTTCTTAATGAGTCTGGCTAGTGGTTTATCTATTTTGTTTATCTTCTCAAAGAACCAGCTTTTAGTTTTATTGATCTTTGCTATTGTTTCCTTCATTTCTTTTTCATTTATTTCTGATCTGATTTTTATGATTTCTTTCCTTCTGCTAGCTTTGGGGTTTTTTTGTTCTTCTTTCTCTAATTGCTTGAGGTGCAAGGTTAGGTTGTTTATTCGAGATGTTTCCTGCTTCTTAAGGTGGGCTTGTATTGCTATAAACTTCCCCCTTAGAACTGCTTTTGCTGCATCCCACAGGTTTTGGGTCGTTGTGTCTCCATTGTCATTTGTTTCTAGGTATTTTTTGATTTCCTCTTTGATTTCTTCAGTGATCACTTCATTATTAAGTAGTGTATTGTTTAGCCTCCATGTGTTTGTATTTTTTACAGATCTTTTCCTGTAATTGATATCTAGTCTCATGGCATTGTGGTCAGAAAAGATACTTGATACAATTTCAATTTTCTTAAATTTACCAAGGCTTGATTTGTGACCCAAGATATGATCTATCCTGGAGAATGTTCCATGAGCACTTGAGAAAAATGTGTATTCTGTTGTTTTTGGATGGAATGTCCTATAAATATCAATTAACTCCATCTCGTTTAATGTATCATTTAAAGCTTGTGTTTCCTTATTTATTTTCATTTTGGATGATCTGTCCATTGGTGAAAGTGGGGTGTTAAAGTCCCCTACTATGAATGTGTTACTGTCGATTTCCCCTTTTATGGTTGTCAGTATTTGCCTTATGTATTGAGGTGCACCTATGTTGGGTGCATGTCTCTTTTTGAATTATGGTTTTCTCAGAGTATATGCCCAGTAGTGGGAATGTTGGGTCATATGATAGTTATATTTTTAGTTTTTTAAGGAACCTCCATACTGTTCTCCATAGTGGCTGTATTAATTTATATTCCCACCAACAGTGCAAGACTGTTCCCTTTTCTGCACACTCTCTCCAGCATTTATTGTTTGTAGATTTTTTGATGATGGCCATTCTGACTGGTGTGAGGTGACACCTCATTGTAGTTTTGATTTGCATTTCCCTAATGATTAGTGATGTTGAGCATCCTTTCATGTGTTTGTTGATATCTTCAACAATCTGTATATCTTCTTTGGAGAAATGTCTATTTAGGTTTTCTACCCATTTTTGGATAGGTTGTTTGCTTTTTTGATACTGAGCTGCATGAACTGCTTGTATAGTTTAGAGATTAATCAGTTGCTTCATTTGCAAACATTTTCTCCAATTCTGAGCATTGTTTTTTCATCTTGTTTATGGTTTCCTTTGCTGTGCAAAAGCTTTTAAGTTTTATTAGGTCCCATTTGTTTATTTTTGTTTTTATTTCCATTTCTCTAGGAGGCAGGTCAAAAAGGATCTTGCTGTGATTTATGTCATAGAGTGTTCTGCCTATGTTTTCCTCTAAGAGTTTTATAGTGCCTGGCCTTACATTTAGGTCTTTAATCCATTTTGAGTTTATTTTTGTGTATGGTGTTAGGGAGTGTTCTAATTTCATTCTTTTACATGTAGCTGTCCAGTTTTCCCAGCACTACTTATTGAAGAGGCTGTCTTTTCTCCATTGTATATTCTTGCCTCCTTTATCAAAGGTAAGGTAACCATATGTACATGGGTTGATCTCTGGGCTCTCTATCCTCTTCCACTGATCTATGTTTCTGTTTTTGTGCCAGTACCATACTGTCTTGATTACTGTAGCTTTGTAGTATAGTCTGAAGTTAGGGAGCCTGATTCCTCCAGCTCCATTTTTCTTGCTTAAGATTGCTTTGGCTATTTGGGGTCTTTTGTGTTTCCATACAAACTGTGAAATTTTTTGTTTTTCTGTGAAAAATGCCAGTGGTAGTTTGATCGGGATTGCATTGAATCTGTAGATTGCTTTGGGTAGTATAGTCATTTTAAATTGAAATCATGTCTAGTATCTTTTCCAACTACAATGCAATGAGACTAGATATCAATTACAGGAAAAAATCTATAAAACATACAAACACATGGAGGCTAAACAATATACTACTAAATAACCAATAGGTCACTGAAGAAATCAAAGAGGTAATCAAAAAATACCTAGAAACAAATGACAATGAAAACACAATGACCCAAATCTATGGAATGCAGAAAAAGCACTTTTAAGAGGGAAGTTTATAGCAATACAATCTTATCTCAGGAAACAAGAAAAATTTCAATTAACAACTGAAACTTACACCTAAAGCAATTACAGAAAGAACAAAAAAAACCCAAAGTTAGCAGAAGGAAATCATAAAGATCAGATCAGAAATAAATGTAAAAGAAATGAAGGAAACAGTAGCAAAGATCAATAAAACTAAAAGCTGGTTCTCTGAGAAGATAAACAAAATTGATAAACCATTAGCCAGACTCATCAAGAAAAAAAGAGAGAAGACTCAAATCAATAGAATTAGAAATGAAAAAGGAGAAGTAACAACTGACACTGCAGAAAGACAAAAGATCATGAGCGATTACTACAAGCAACTCTATGCCAATAAAATGGACAACCTGGAAGAAATGGACAAATTGTTAGAAATGCACAACCTGCCAGGACTAAACCAGGAAGAAATAGAAAATATGAACAGACCAATCACAAGCACTGAAATTGAAACTGTGATTAAAAATCTTCCAACAAACAAAAGCCCTGGACCAGATGGCTTCATAGGTGAATTCTATAAAACATTTAGAGAAGAGTTAACACCTATCCTTCTCAAACTCTTCCAAAATATAGCAGAGGGAGGAACACTCCCAAACTCATTCTACAAGGCCACCATCACCCTGATACCAAAACCAGAGAAAGATGTCATGAAAAAAGAATACTACAGCCCAGTATCACTGATGAACATAGATGCAAAAATCCTCAATAAAATACTAGCAAACAGAATCCAGCAGCACATTAGTTTATTCTTGTGTTTTTTTCTTTTGCTTTAGGAAGCACAAACAAACAAAAAAAAGCTTGCTACAATTTATGTCAGAGTGTTTTGCCTATGTTCTCTTCTACGAATTTTATGGTTTCAGGTTTTACATTTAGGTCTTTAATCAATTTTGATTTTATTTTTGTATAAGGCATGAGCAAATGTTCTAAATTCATTCTTTTACATCAGGTTGTCCAGTTTTCCCAGCACCATTTATTGAAGTGACTGTCTTTTCTTCATTGTATATTCTTGCTTCCTTTGTCATAGATCAATTGACCATAAGTGTGTGGGTTTATTTCTGGGCTCTCTATCCTGTTCCATTGATCTATGAGTCTATTTTTGTGCCTGTACCATGCTGTTATGATTACAGTAGTTTGGTAGTATAGTCTGAGGTTACAGAGCATGATTCCTCCAGCTCTGTTCTTTCTCAAAATTGTTTTGACTATTTGAAATCCTTTGTGTTTCCATACAAATTTTAGAATTATTTATTCTAGTTCTATGAAAAATTATATTGGTATTTTGATAGGGATTGTATTGAATCTGTAGATTGACTTTTGTAGTATGGTAATTTTACACTTTAACTCTTCCAATCCATGAACTCAGTATATCTTTCCATCTGTTTGTGTCACCTTCAGTTTCTTTCATCAGTGTTTTTTTTTGTTTTGTTTTGTTTTGTTTTGTTTTGTTTTTGCGGTACGCGGGCCTCTTGCTGCTGTGGCCTCTCCCGTTGCGGAGCACAGGCTCCGGACGCGCAGGCTCAGCGGCCATGGCTCACGGGCCTAGCCGCTCCGTGGCATGTGGGATCCTCCCTGACCGGGGCACGAACCCGTGTCCCCTGCATCGGCAGGCGGACTCTCAACCACCGCGCCACCAGGGAAGCCCTCATCAGTGTTTTATAGTTTTCTGCATACAGGTCTTTTACCTACTTAGCTAGATTTATTACTAGGTATTTAATTCTTTTTGACGCAATTGTAAATGGGATTTTTCTCTTAATTTCTCATTTGGATTGTTCATTATTAGTGTATAAAAAAGCAACAGATTTCTGTGTATTAATTTTGTATCCTGCAAATTTACCAAATTCTTTGATGAGCTTCAGTAGTTTTTTGGTGGCATCTTTAGGATTTTCTATGTATAATATCATGTCATCTGCAAACAGCAACAATTTTACTATTTTCTTCTCAATTTGGATTCCTTTTAGTTCTCTTTCTTCTCTGATTTCTGTGGCTAGGACTTCCAATACTATTTTGAATTGAAGTGGTGAGAGTGGACATTCTTGTCTTGTTCCTGATCTTGGAGGCAATAATTTCAGCCTTGCACCATTGGGTATGAAATTAGCTGTCGGATGATCATAAATGGACTTTATTATGTTGAGATATCATCCCTCTATACCCACACATGAGAGTTTTTTTTAATCATAAATGGATGTTGAATTTTGGCAGAATTGGCCTGTGAAACCCTCTGATCCTGGGCTTTTGTTGGTTGAAAGTTTTTTGATTACTGATTCAGTTTCATTTCTAGTTATTGGTCTGTTTAGGTTTTCTATTTCTTCCCGATTCAGTCTTGGAAGATTGTATGTTCCTACAAATTTATCCTTTTCTTCTAGGTTGTCCAATTTGTTGGTGCATAATTGGTCATGGTAATCTCATAGTTTTTTTTATTTCTGTGGTATTGGTTGTAACTTCTCTTCTTTCATTTCTGATTTTCTTTATTTGAGTCCTTTCTCTATTTTTCTTAATGAATCTGGTTAAAGGTCTGTAAATTTTCTTTATCTTTTCAAAGAACTAGCTCTTGGTTTCATTGATTTTTTTTGGTCTCTATCTTATTTAATTCTACTCTGATCTTTATTATGTCCTTCCTTCTACTAATTATAGGCTTAAAAAAAATCTATTTCTAGTTTCTGTAAGTGTAAAGTTAGATTGTTTATTTGAGATTTTTCTTTTTTTGTTTTGTTTTGTCTTTTTTTTTGTTTTGTTTGAAGTACGTGGGTCTCTCACTGTTGTGGCCTCTCCCGTTGTGGAGCACAGGCTCTGGACGCGCAGGCCCAGTGGCCATGGCTCACGGGCCCAGCCGCTCCACGGCATGTGGGATCTTCCCAGACCGGGGCATGAACCTGTGTCCCCTGCATTGGCAGGCAGACTCTCAACTACTGTGCCACCAGGGAAGGCCCAAGAGATTTTTCTTATTTTTTGAAGTAGGCCTGCATTGCTATGAACTTCTCTCTTAGAACTGCTTTTGCTACATCCCATAAATTTTGGAAAGTTGTTTGTCCATTTTCATTTGTCTCAAGGTAGTTTTTGATTTCTGTTTTGATTTCTTCATTGACCCATTGGCTATTTAGTAGCATGTTGTTCAGTCTCCACATATTTGTGATTTTTCTCCAGTTTTCTACTTGTAATAGATTTCTAGTTTCATACTGTTGAGATTAGAAAAGATGCTTGATATGATCTCCATATTCTTAAATTTACTGAGACTTGATTTATGGCCTAACATGTGAGCTATTGTGGACAATGTTCCATGTACACTTCAAAAAATGTGTATTCTGCCTTTTTTTTTTTTTAGATGAAATGTCCTATAGATATTCATTAAGTCCAATTGATCTATTGTTTTATTTTAGACCCCTGTTAACTTTTGATTTTGTCTGGATGATCTGTCAATTGATATAAGAGGGGTGTTAAAGTCCGTTACCATTATTGTATTACTGTCAATTTTCCCCTTTATGTCTGAAAGTATTTGCTTTATATATTTAGGTGTTCCTTTATTGAGTGCGTATATGTTAATGAGTGTTATATTCTCTTCTTTTATTGATCCCTTTATCACTATTTAATTCCCTTCTTTGTCTTTTTTATAGTTTTGTCTGATATGAGTATTGCTATCTTCCCTTTCTTGTCGTTTCCATTCACATTACTATCTTTCTCCATCTCTTTACTTTCAGTCTGTGTGTTTCTTTGTAAAGTGAGTCTCTTTTAAGCAGCATATAAATGAGTTCTGTTTTTTTTTTGTTTGTTTTTTTTATGCAATCAGCCACCCTCTGTTTTTTGATTAGAGGATTTAGTATATTGACATTTAAAGTAATTATTGATAAGTATGTACTTATTGCCATTTTAGTACTTATTTTCCAGCTGTTTTTAAAGTTCTTTTCTGTTCTCTTCATCTAATTTTTGTTTCTTTCTGTGTGGTTTGATAATTTTCTCTAGTCTTATGCTTGCATTCCTTTCTCTCTAGCTTTTGCCCGTCTATTGTATGATAGGTTTGTGATTTGTGGTTAACATGGGGTTCTTAAATGTTGACCTATAACTATATCTACTTGTTTTAAGTAGGTTTTCCTTTAAGTTCAAATTCATTCTAAAAGCTCTACATTTTCATTCCTCTCCTCCACATTTTGGTTTTTGATGTCATATTTTAAATCTTCATGTTTATTCCTTAACTGTTTATTGTAGTCATTGTTGCTTTTACAAGTTTTTGTCTTTTAATCTTCATACTAGCTTATTTAAGTGGTTTATCCTCTGCATTTACTATATATTTACCTTTACTAGTGGGATTTTTCCTTTCCTCTAGTTTCTTACCTCTTTTTATTGCCTTCTATTTTCCACTTCGAGAAGATCCATTATCATTTCTTTTAGGTTTAGTACTGATGAACTCTTTTAGTTTTTCCTTGTCTAAGAAGTTCCTTATCTCTCCTTCAATTCTAAATATAATCCTGGGTAGAGTATCCTATGTTGCAGGTTTTTCTCTTTCAGCAGTTTGAATATATTATACCATTCCCTTCTGACCTGCAAAGTTTCTGCAGAGAAATTAGCTTGTAGCCTTATAGGGAGTCCCTTGCATATGACTGTTTTTTTCTTGCTGCCTTTAGAGTTCTCTTTACCCTTAACTTTTGTCTAATTATGATATATCTTGATGTGGGTCTGTGTTCATCTTGTCTGGGACCCTCTGCTTCTTGTACCTGGATATCTGTTTCTTTCTTCAGGTTTGGTAAGATTTTAGTCATAATTTTATCAAATACATTTTCAACCCTCTCCTCTCCCTCTTCTTCTTCTGGTACCCTTATAATGGGAATGTTGGTATGCTTGAAGTTATCCCAGAGATCCTTTAAACTTTTTTTATTATTTTTTTTCTTTTTTCTCTTCTGATTAGGTGATTTTCATTATTTTATCTTCCAGATCATTTATGTGTTCTTATGTATTACCTAGTCTGCTATTAATTCCTCCTAGTGTGTTTTTTCTTTTCAGTAATTTTACTCTTCAGTTTTGACTGCTTTTTAAATATTTTCTAGTTTCTTATTAAAATTTTCACTATTTTCATCTATTTTTTCCTAATTCAGTTAGCATTCTTATTACTAATGCTTTGAATTCTTTATCTGGTAAATTATTTCTTTCTGTTTCATTAGCTGTTTTTTCAGGGATTTTCTCTTGTTCTTTCTATTGAAAGAAACCTTCTTCCTACCTATTGAAAGAAATTCCTTTGTCTTGTCATTTTGCTTAACCTTTTCTGTATCTATGAAATTAAGTGAAACAGTTATCTCTGGTGGTCTTGAATGGCTTCCTCATATGGGAGCATCCCTGTATAGTCTGCATATGCCCAGTGCTTTGGTGGGAGAACTGGAATTGATGTGAACACAAGTCGCATCTTTTCTCTGGATGTGCTGCCAGCTATCACTTGGTGAGAGGTGGGGCTGGAAATGGAGGGACTAACACTGGAGCTAGCTATGAGCTGGGGCTACCCATCAGATCCATGGCTGTCACCACCTTATCAGGGGCAGAGGCAGGTCCCAACTTGCATGAGTAGAAGCCCTGAGGATCATGTCCAACCTGGCTCCATTCTCTTTAGTTGTGTGCTCTCCCCCCTCCTAGCACCTGCATCCTCATCCAGAAGGAGAACAGTGCTGTAGCAAAAGTGTGTGGTGTGGTCATTTGGTGTGTGTCCAGGCACAGGCTGCAGCAGTCCAGCCTGGATCTAGATCTGGACTACTTCTGATGCACTGCTTTTGTAAGTGCCAGTAATGGCTGCCCCACCCTGCTGAGATGCAGCTTTGGCTCTGAGCTGCCTCTGTGTCTCACAGCCAAGCCCTTGCCCCAGTGTGGAGTTGTTTCGTGAAGCTTCAGGCTGGACCATTCGCTTGGCTCAGGCTGTAGCACACACTAGGACAAACATAGGTAATTTTCCAGCCACTGGTGCAGTTTTCAATCCAACCTCTCTGCCCTGTTTTGGGAGCAAGAAAATGTGTCCTCCTTACGAGCAGAGTTCCGGCTTCCCACAGCCCTCCTGCTAGTCTCATCAGCCTTCCAAACAACGAAGGGGGCTTGTATTCCCTGTGTTGGGCCCCAGAGCTTGGACACCCAATATGTGGCTTGAACCACCCACTTCCCAGGGAGGATCTCCACCTGTGTAATCTCCCTTTTCCTCTGAGTCCCCTCACAGGGGCAAAGGTCCCGACCTGATTGCTTCTCTTCTCTTCCTACCCAAATCCACATGGATCTTTCTTACAGCCTTGGTTGTACAGGAGTCTTTCTGCAAGTCTCCTGTTAGTTTTCAGTGAGAATTGTTCCACATATAGATGTACTTTTCATGTGATCCTGGAGGGAGGTGAGTTTCACATCCTCCTACTCTGCCATCTTAATCTCCTCCAGAACATTCCATCTTCCCAGTTTCTAGAGGCTACCTGAATTTCTTGGTACCTAGTACCCTTCTTCCCACTCTTATAATCTTAACATTTGCCATTTTAATTATGGTATATCTTGATGTGGATCTCTTTGGGTTCATCTTGTTTGGGACTTTCTGTTCTTCCTACACCTAGATATCTGTTTCCTTCCCCAGATTAGGGAAGTTTTCAGCCATTATTTATTTAAATATTTTTTCTGCCCCTTTCTCTCTCTCTCTTCTTCTGGGACCCCTATAATGCAAATGTTGATATGCTTCATGTTATCCCAGAGCTCCCTTAAACTATCCTCATTTTTTAAAATTCTTTTTTCTTTTTGCTGTTATGATTGGGTGATTTCCATTATTCTGTCTTCTAGATCGCTTATCTGTTCTTATCATCTAATCTGCTGTTGATTCCTTCTCGTGTATTTTTCATTCAGTTATAGTCTTCATCTCTGATTAGTTCTTTCTCATATTTTCTAATGTTTTGTTGACATTCTCACTGTGTTCCTCCATTCTTCTCCTGTGTTCGATAAGCTTCTTTATGATCATTACCTTGAACTCTCAATCAGATAAATTACTTATCTCCATTTCATCAGTGATTTTTCTGTCATCATATCTTGTTCTTTTGTTTTGAATGTATTCTTATGTCTATTTTGTTTGACTTTCTGTGTTTGTTTCTATGAATTAAGCAAAACAGGTACCTCACCTGGTCTTAAAGACTGGGCTTAGAGTAAGAACATCCCATGTGTAGTCTGCATGTACCAAGAAGCTTTGGCAGGCCAGCTGGGGCTGGAGCAAGTGTGGGTCAAGGGGGTCCCAGGGCATGCTGCACCAGAGCCAACCCAGTGGGACAGCTTGAGCTGGAGCAGGTGTGTGCCAGGAGGTCCTGCAGCCTTGTGCTCCAAGGCCACCCTGGTGGGATGGCTGTAGCTGGAGCAGGCACAGGATGAGTGTGTCCCAGGGTGCTCTGCACCAAGGCCACCTCAGGATGACTGGGGTTGGAGCAGGCATGGGCTGGGGTGGCCTTGGGTTGTGGGGATGTGGCTGGAGCTGCTGTAAGCAGGGGGCCTGGGATGTGATGGGGCAGTTCTAGCAGGCTGGCTAGAGTGCATGGACCATGTTCCTAGCTGCACTATCAAGGTGGATGGGGAGTGCAAAAAATGGCACTCTTGGTGCCTCAGACCCTGGCGAGAGTTCCAATAATTCCTGGCCCATTTGGAAGACTCTCTAGGGTCAGTTAATGGATTTCCTTCAAGTGTAGTTTGGTACCCTTTAAACCACTGTTTTTTTCACTGTACCCCAGAACAGGCAAGTCTGCATGTAGGCCCCTTACTATTACCTCCTCTTACTGCAGGTCACTACATCAGGAGTGGGGGTTCCCATCAATTCCATGTTTCCATCTCTTCTATCTGTCTCTATGTGGTCCCTCTATCATTTGTTCAGAAGCTGTTCAATCAGCCTTCATTTACTCTTTATGAGGAATTGCTTTATATGTAGGTGTAGATTAGGTGTGTCCATAGGAAGAAGTGAGTTGAGGGTCTTCCTATATGATCATCTTTGATACCAGATAAAAAATTAAATATTCTTAAATGTTTATTTTAAAAATGCTTAAAACACCCTAGTAGAAACACTTCTGCCTTTCTTCCCAGGACAGGAGAAAAAATAAACAATTGTACTGAAAACAACAATATTGACGGGAGAGAGACACACATGCAAAAGTAAATCCTAGAATCCTAATCCAGGAAACAGTTCAAACTCTCACAGAAAAGATATGATAAAAACAGTAGTCCACATGATTATTAAAATAACCTCCTAACAGGCATAGATTCTTTGCAGTTTTTCTTCAGCTCGTATAAAGAAGACCTTTGCCTGTGAAATACTGATCAACCAGGAAATAATTATTTCTGACTCAAACGTTATTCTTAAAAAGATATAATAACAAATTATCTGATGTCAATAATAAAAGCTAAGGGTGTCTTCTGAGTTTAGACTAAGTTTTTAACTGTCTTTTTAAAAATCTTTAAAGCCAGAACCCCTTTTCTGCTCTACATTAATTTATCATTTTAAGCTTGGCTACTTCTAACAATACAGTCATACTGTATATGATACTATGATTGAAATAAGGACTCTAGTGATGTTGTATTTTCTTTTATTTTAATAGAAAGAATTGAGTAGAAATAAAATTGTACTCAACTTACACAGCTAAATTGAAACCACCACTTACCTGAGTCTTTCAAACACTCATTTAATCAATGTGCGTTTTTAATTGTAACAGTTACATGCTTACTGAGAGAGCTTAATTAAGAAATACAATGATGAAATTAGTAAAGGTACTAAAGGAAGCCATCTGGACATTTAGTCTCTCATCCCACAGACTATCTGTAATCATTTTATGTTTTAAAAATGCATTTAGGAACAATTTAGTGAGCATATAGCAATACCAGATGTACGTGAGAAGCTGATTATGAAGCAGATGGTTTTACGATCACACTTGTGTTTTGAAAGGTGTTATTCTATTATATAAGGTTCACATTTATGACACATGCTTCTTGTTTAGTATTGTGGATGGTGTCATCCTGTCAGAGCATCTCACACATTTCTCTTTCTTTGCATCTGTTCTGTAAGTATGCTTACTGATTCCCTTAGCAGGAGGGATAAATCATCCAATTACATTGTTGAAAGTATGGTATATTGCACAGTCTTAATTTTCTGATTAACATGATGACATCAGTATAACTTACACTATAGGCAACCATGGAAAATCAACAAGATGTATGAAGCCAAGTCAGATTGCAACCTGTTTATTAAATGCCTGATCCATGTAACCTAAGAAGATTTGATGTAAACATTTTATTCGTTAATGGTGTCTTTCTGCTATATATGATATAGTCTTGCTTAACCAAGCTCAAAGGTAAAAAGCAGTCTGGAAGTAATTCTATATTAAGAGGCTATAACTATAATTATTCTAGACATACTAATCTAATAATAAAAATATTACTCTCTACTTAGCCATAATAGAAAGTAAATGTGATGACAGTGATAAGCATGGCTTTCTGAAGAAAGCAATTAAGCATTATGCCTTTTGTTCATGCAATAAATTTCAATTTTGTCACTTCTTCAGGATGTAATGAAATGTAAGAAAAGCGGTTCAAGAAAGAGCCCAACTTGTCTATGAACTCAGTCTTAAGTGTCCTGATATCTTGGCAATGTTCTCTGCCTGATTTGTCAAGATAACCTAATTCTGGATTTGAGTGATCCAGTGGGATTTATCCTATTATCTTAACTGACTAGATTGGTATTACTGTGAGGAGAGACCTTCATTCATTCAACTAGCATTTATTTACCACCTACTAAATTTTCCTGTGCTAGCCAATACAAATATAAGTGGATCATTGTGCATTCCCTCAGGGAGATCACAGTTCAGTGGTAAAGCAGGAGCAGGATGCAAATAATTACGTGTGTGTGTGAATCACTATTATTGTAAACAAATATTAAACTATAGTTAATGATATTTATTCTAAGGTACTAAAGTAGTTTTACTCATGTCTGCAATTTACTTTGAAATGCACTTAAAATAAGATGAAATAATGACAGAGAGAGGGATGAATAGATAGATAGATAGATAATGTTGTATACCAAATACAGTAAAATGTTAATGATAGAATCTAGGTGGTGGGTATACAGATATTTACTGTAAAAATTCTTTCAACTTTTCTGTATGTTTGAAAACTTTTTATAATAAAACGCTGGAAAGGAAAAGAAAGCAGTATACTTAAACATGAAATGATGGATGAAGAAGTACAATTGTTGGTTATGACTAGTTTAGAGTAAGAACATGAGAGTTGCCTGTTTTAAGATGAAAAATATGGTTAATAAAGGAAAGTCAAAGAATTGAGAAACCAGGACAAGGAAGTGGAAGGTCCATCTACTTGAATCTATGTGGATACTGAAATCATCAAATTTTGTGTTTGTTGTACTGGAGTGTGACAGTGAACCAGTACTTAAGTATTCAAGAAATGGGAGAGACTGGCCTGTGTGTAGCTAACAGAAATAATAATGAGTGACACAGTCTGATGTCAGAAGCTTCAATGCTGGAGGCTTTTTGGAAAGAGGGAAAGACAGTGTTCTGAATATAACAGAGAGAAACAAAAAGGCCATTTATTTCAATTTCAGGCTCAGAGTCACAAGGGCCATAGGAGAAGAAAAATAACCGGTATCTGAAAAACATACATGAAAAACAGTGTGGTGGTTATGAGAGTCTGGGGCTTCCAGCGGGGACTGGAATACACAAAAATCAAAGTTGCGGTGGGAATAGTCTTGGTGGTCTCAGAGATGAACTGAGCTGATAAAGTTCTGAATGATGGAAGGGGAGAAGGAGTTGTAGGCATATTGCCAAAAAGCATGTAGAAAGAGTAGATATTTATTAGGCAGACGGGTGAGGAAGGGATTTCCAAGCAGTGGGAACAGCCTGAGCAAAGACTCAGAGCTTTGTGAGTCTCAGATGTTCCAGGGATTACAATTAGTTGAGCATTTGTGGTATATTACAAGTGCACAGGTGGGAGTCCTAAAAGTTAAAGCTGCAGAGAAAGGCAAGATGTTATATGCTATGTGGAAAGGATTTAAAATTTATTCTGTAAGCAGTGGGGAACCACTGAAAAATTGTACAGAGGGAAGTGATATGATAACATATCCTCACTACAAAGATTACTCTGGATGCATGATAGAGCTTTGGTTTGGATGGCTTTATTCCAGAAACAGAAAGGCCAGCTAAGAGGATTGTTTCAAGGGGATGGAGAAGCATGGAGAGAAATGAGATGTGTTTAAGTAAAAGGACAAACAGGCTGCAGCAACTGATGCAAAAAGCAAGATAAATAGAAAAATTCACGACAGTTTCAGGTTTCTGGGATGATCCTGGAGCCAGTCACTATTCAGAAAGTAATGAAAGTTGAGGATTTAATGGAAGTTGAGACGGCTTGGAATAAGGGAAATATAATGGATTGCTTTTGTAACATGAGGCTGAATACAAATGTAAACTTGTATGGTGACAATTTGGATTTTAGAATCAGGGAATGTGTGTGGATTGCTAAGTAGCTTTTAAATATTGAACTAAAATCTGATCATTCCCTGCCTGTCTACTGCTAGCCCAAACATTAAAATCAAAGAATGCAAATTACCAGGAGGGAAGCATGGAAATCAAGAGAGATATACAAGATTAATACATTATAAGACACTCACTTGAAAAAAATGTAGTATTCAATAATAAGTTAAAATATTCAAATAGCTAGAAAAGAATAGTTCTGATGTATTATCTCAATATTTTTGATTAATAATTTTAAGAGCCATAACATTGTAATTATGAGCCTATTACTATTATGTACTCTGATATATTATGGAGTCAACAAAACTGGAAGCAAAGTCTTCACTTTCTTAGAATAGCTGCAGAGTTGAACTGAACAAAACTTAATGTTATTCCAATACCTTTGCTTGCATTAACCTAGGTACTCACATGGCTCCTTTACTCTACAAGCAGTGATGACCCAATTTTTTTGGCTATGGCATCGGAGGGGTGCTATCCTAAAAACCTCAATGCAAAGCCAATGAAGAATGGGCTTAAGCCCTAGTAAATATACTAAATATGCCTGACCATAGGAAACTGTTGCTCAAATAAAAAATTAAGAACCATTTCATAAATGCGTTTTTATTTTGGGTATCATGTTCCAATACATTTAGGGTATAAAATTTCTCTGATCAGTGGATCCATGCAGAGATAACTTTTCATTAAGAATATAAAATCATACAACACTGCAATTGATTCGTACATTTAAAAATATTAATATTATGAGGTTTTCTTGTTTAAAGTATGAAAAATGAAAATTTAAAGTTCACTTCTTGAAAACTGAAAAAAAAAGTCACATTTTTCCTAAAGGGAAATGTCATTTCTTTACTTTGTTATGAAAGCTATCTTGCAAAAATCTTAACTACAAGGTAAAATCAAAATCTATAACTATAGCTTTGAGCTTTTTTTTTTGACACAAAAATATTACGGATGAATGATTCATCATTCTGCCAAGTTCATGAGTCCGTTTTTCCCATTTCTGTTTAGATACAGTATTCTATGCTGGATGGACATAAAATCATTTAAGGCTAGAAAATTGTCAAAATTCTAATCAAAATTGACATGTTTTAAACTACTTCTGTCAGTACTTAGATTTGACCTACTACTAGCAGCAGACACATTTAGCATTCTCACATAAAATAAAATTTATTTTAAAACCTTTGCATGATTCTTAATTATCTAGTTTTGTTCAAACTTGCTGACCTGTCTCCACTGAAAGAACACTATTTATACTATTGCTCTTTAAGATAATCAAATAATTGAAAAGGAAAAAGTTTCTCTTTATAGAAGTAAGAAAACTCCTAAATAAACAAACGATGGAATTAAAATATCACCATTTTGTAGCCATTAAGAAATGAATTGAGCTAAACAATGATTACAATAGCTACATTAAGTCACAGGAGTCAAATATCCATGCCTTCTCATGGAGGTACACATTATTACAAATGAAGTGTCTTTATTTTTTAAAAAAAATCAAAATCCTATTTAGCCTCCAGATCTAAGTACTACATCACAAAAAATATAGGGGTTAGGGGACAGATTAAATGATACTATGGTATTTAGAGGTGGTTTTAGTACTTAAAAAAACAATAAAATAATTTTAAAACTCAAAATATTCATAACATAAAATGTATCTTGTTTAGAAGTATAATTAATACTGACTGAGAGCATAGAAGAATATCTCTTTTTTTAATTTTCGAATTTTATTTATTTTTTTATACAGCAGGTTCTTATTAGTTATCCAATTTTTTTTTTTTTTTTTTTGCGGTACGTGGGCCTCTCACTGTTGCGGCCTCTCCCATTGTAGAGCACAGGCTCAGCACGCGCAGGCTCAGCGGCCATGGCTCAGGGGCCTAGTCGCTCTGCGGCATCTGGGATCTTCCCAGACCGGGGCACGAACCTGTGTCCCCTGCATTGGCAGGCGGATTCTCAACCACTGCGCCACCAGGGAAGCCCTAGTTATCCATTTTATACATATTTGTGTATACATGTCAATCCCAATCTCCCAATTCATCACACCACCACCCCCCCAGCCACTTTCCCCCCTTGGTGCCCATATGTCTGTTCTCTACATCTCTGTCTCAATTTCTGCCCTGCAAACTGGTTCAACTGTACCATTTTTCTAGGTTCCACATATATGCGTTAAAATACAATATTTGTTTTTCTCTTTCTGACTTACTTCACTCTGTATGACACTCTCTGGATTCACCCATGTCTCTACAAATGACCCAATTTCATTCCTTTTTATGGCTGAGTAATATTCCATTGTAGAAGAACATCTTAAATAGGTCTATATTCATTTGTTTGCTTTCTTTCAGTGATTACAGGCCTGTGCTGCCTATTGTCCAATTCCATATATTTCCATACATTTCATACAGTTTTCTAGTTGTTTACAGCAGAAAGTAATCCCAGATCATGTTAGTCTCTCAAGGTTGGGAGATGAACCACCCTGCCCTCCACTTTTTTTTTTAACTTGATCTTCAATATTTTGAAACAACACTTTGGTAAATCAAAACTTTGGATACCCTCCAGTTGTAGAACACAAAATATAAGCATTCTTTTAAGGACAGATAAATAGTAAACAACAGGAAAAATGACAGTGTTGACTATACAAATTTTCACAATGTCTTCATTGACATGATGGCTTCAGGGAGGAGGATATAGTTGAGGTTGGTTCTCTGTGATCTTAGTATCAGTGTTAATTATCCTTCTAAACAATGAGAATATGTTATGTTATGGACTTTTAAAGCATCAAAATTACTGTATTTCTCCCTGTATATTAGCACTATAATTTTAGATTTTAACTCATGGCTCATCCCTAAAAAACATATAGGACCTTGTGGCATCCATTTTGTATATTAACCTTTGTTCTGCTTCCATCTTATTTTCCTGCCTAGAGGCAAGGTTTCTTTTCATATTAAAAATCGAACCTCAGGGTCCAGGTCTCTCATATACATTTGTAGAGGCTTTCAATCGTCCTGAGCCATCAGAAAGAGGGCTGCCTTTAAAGGATGTATTGGATGGAGATGTGACACTGGCACAGTCAAGTTTTAATTGAAACCTAATATTCCATAGGCAAAAGCTAGCTTTTGGTAATCAAGAAATACAGTTTTCTGAAACTTCAGCAGAGGTTCTTAGTTTCTCCAGCACATTCTCTTTTACCCCATGGTTCTCTCAACTTTTTCCCTCCTCTGCCCGTGCACTCTACTCAGTTTATCTAAGCAAGAATATTAACATGGGGTGTGCATATTCTAAGATTTCTAAATTCTGCTTTGGCCAGTGGCTGTTTTTTTTAATTCTTCTGTTTGTTTGTTTGTTTGTTTTCTTAATACTTTCTGTAGCCTTTATGCTTTTCTCTGGGTAATTTTTGTCCTTTTGACTGGGAAGGGAAGAAGCTTTCAGGGTTCAGATGAAAGTATTATGGGAGGCGGGGAAAGGAGGCAGATATTCTTTTTTTTATATTATGTAATTTTGATTTTTTATAATATTATCCCACCACACTGCGTTGAGTTCTTTTGAATAGATAGATAATTGTATGGGAAGGAAAGTGACAAATGGGTAGCTAAATCAAACGAAATTTTTAAAAATACAGTTACCATTATTATTATATCAGAGGAAATTAAGTTCACCCCAATGTTTCAAAACATCCAAATTTAAGTGGCTCAAGCACACAAGTTTTGTCTTATATTTCTTTTCACCCAAGGAATAGCCCAGTCTTGGTATGACCGTTCAATGAAGTAATCAGGGACCCAAACTCCTTCCAAATTTTGACTTCATCATTATTTTATGTAGCCTTCATCTGTATGTTCTTAAATATTGCTGGAGCTCCTACCATTATGTCAACATTCCAGCCAGTAGTAAGGAGGCACAGCAAGAGGCACATTCACTTTAACATAAGCTACCAACCACTTTCATTTATAACCCTTTGGTCAGAAATTGATAAGGTGGCTAGCTTATCTGTAAAGGAGGCTAACACAGAATCTATACCCTGGGTGGCTGAATATATTTTTAGTTGTCCCAGCTTTAAAAAAATCAATGATTCTTTTACAATATCAGATGAGGAAAAGAAGTAATAGAAGAAACTCTTAATCTCTGTCACAGTTATTATAGAATTAGTAATAAATAATTTCAATAAATATTTACTGAATGAATTTTAGGGCACAGACCATACATGATGACAGGACTAGATGTGAAGTGAGATCTAAAGTTAAGATATACCAAATTGTCAAGGGCCTTAAATAGCAGCATAGGTACTTATACCATGCATAAGAAAATGTATAGACAAACTGAGCTATTTAAGGTTGTGAAATGGAGGAAGGACATGATCTTATTTATGTTTCGGGAAGTAAACCTTTGATAATAGTGAGAGGATAACATGATTAGCTATAAAACTAGAATCAGGAACATCTGTTTGCTAGCAATTGCAACTCTTCAGGTAAGAGATAATTAGGGCCTGAATCTAGATATTGAGATAAGAGATGCAGGAATAATTTTGAAAGGCATTTCATGGATAATTAGGAGTAAAATTGGTGATTAATAATCCTCTAAAATGTCAGGAGTACGAGAGATGAGAGATGAATGTTAACCATATGCTTCTTATTTGGATGACTAAGGTTGTGCCAGTAAATAATACAAAACAAAGAACAAGTACTGTAATGGATCTAAGAAAGGACAAAACAGCTCTTGATATTGGAGACCTGTTCTAATACACACCTATTCTCAATGTTATTACAAGTCCTTCTGATGCTAAAAGTTAAGCCATGTTGTTCTGCTCTTGGACATAAACAACCTCATCAAACATGAATATCAAATACAATAACTCTGTAACCATGACTAAATAAGACAAAAAGATGAATTGGGAAATTCACAAAATACTAAATATTCCCCTCCCTCAGCTAAAATAAATGACTGCTACTTCTTTACCAATTACAGCTTTATTCTCACTCTAGCCAGCCCTCCTAAACATAAAATGTATTGAGATATTCAATAATAGAGCTGCTCTCTGTTTCTGATAGCACCCAATCTAGAGCTAGTCCCTGCTTCCTTAGATCCTCTCCAAAATTACTCAAACTAAACTAAAATCTCACAGTAAGTTCTTTCTAACATCCTCTTTGTGAGACACCCCGCATTTTGCTATGTTGTGCATTTTCCCTCACTGTAACCAGTAATAAATTCAACTTGTTTAACTATAAGTGTATGTTGGTGGTCTTTGGCTTCAGGTCACTGATACAGCAACAGGCCTAATATTGGACTATATAATCTTGAAGTACTTCTGGGTATGTAAGAGACAGTTGGAAATTCACTCTTGGAGTTCACATGACAGGAGGGACTGGATACATACATTGGAAGTTATCAACTTTTATGCCAATATTTCCCAAACTAGTATACACAGTTTCAGGAGATTTGATAAATGCACCATGATGTGATCTATACTCCAATGGTATTGGAAAGGATTAGTTTAAACATGGTTGAGAAGGATTATTACTTCAGAATTATCATAGGATTTAGTTTACATTATGAATGTTACATTACATCATGAATCACACAGAAAATTCTAAATGTATTTAAATATAGAACTATTTTTCTAGCTAGACCTAATGCCGTGAGATATTGCATAGAACATTACTTGGGAAATGTTTCAAAAGAAAGGTGAAACATTAGGGGTAGATGAGATTCCTCAAAGAGTAAACATACACCAAAAGAGGAAAAAAAACCAAGAATATAATCTGTTGCAAAACATAACCATTATTGGAACTTCCCCGCTGGCACAGTGGTTAAGAATCCGCCGGCCAATGAAGGGGACATGGGTTTGATCCCTGGTCCAGGAAGATCCCACATGCCACATAGCAACTAAGCCCGTGCGCTCTAGAGCCTGCAAGCCATGACTACTGGGTCCGTGCACCTAGAGCCGGTGCTCTGCAACAAGAGAAGCCACTGCAGTGAGAAGCTCACACACCGCAACTAGAGAAAGCCCACGTGCAGCAATGAAGACCCAATGCAGCCAAAAATAAATAAATTTTTAAAAACCATTATTAAAATTTATCTAAATTTATAATTAAACAACATTAGAAACAAAGGTAATAGATACTCAAAACTCATCCCTTCCTAATTTTTTTTTTACTACATCATACTTCTTTTTTAAAATTTATTTATTTATTTATTTATTTTTGTCTATGTTGGGCCTTTGTTGCTGCACACGGGCTTTCTCTGGTTGCAGCAAGCGGGGGCTAATCTTCGTTGCAGTGCACAGGCTTCTCACTGTGATGGCTTCTCTTGTTGCAGGGCATGGGCTCCAGGCATGCAGGCTTCAGTTGTTGTGGCACATGGGCTCAGTAGTTGTGGCTCACGGGCTCTAGAACGCAGGCTCAGTAGTTGTGGTGAAATGGCTTAGCTGCTCCGCAGCACGTGGGATCTTCCTGGACCAGGGATTGAAGCTGTGTCCCCTGCATTGGCAGGCGGAGTCTTAACTACTGCACCACCAGGGAAGTCCAAACATCACACAATTATCTATGTTTTTGAGCTTCTGACTGTTTGATCCGTATGGTGGAATGTGAAGATTTTAAAACAGAATTAGGTAATACACATTTTGTAAAGACACCTGCCCCCTCAAAAAAGATACATATTAAATACAATAGAATAGTTACTTACCAGGGTGAAGGGTGGAAATAGGAGTGGATAGAGGAAATACATAACTAAAATAAGAAAGGAATATTGTCCTTACCAATGATGAAAATGTATATGAACTGAGAAATATGACTAAACCTAACCTGAGATTACACCAGTTTCTGGTGGGAAAATGGCATCAGAGTTAAGTAATCCAGACTGATAAATATAGAAGTAGATAAATGGACCCCTGGGCAAGCGTGAGGAGTGAAATGTTAAGTGTTTTGGGCCAAGAATCCATATCTACAATGACATATCTAACAGAAAATGTTAAAAGAGATGAAAATTTGGGGGTACATTTTATAACTATAAAGTTTTAGCAGGGAATATACCTGTAGATGTCATCACGGACCAAATCATAAAGAGTCTGATATACCATACCAAGAAGTTTGGTTTTTATACTAAAAGCAATGAAAACCCAGTGAAAGTTTTATGGAGGGAATGATGTGATTAGTTATCTAGAAAACATCCCTGGCAATGTGAGGAATGGATAGATAGTGGTAAATGTGAAGGCAGGGAGCCAACTTGGGAAACTACGACATAATCCACGAGAGAAAAGGGTAGGGCCTAACTGAAATCAGCAGCTGTGTGGACAGAAATGAAGAGATTCAGGAGAGAGATGAAAGAAGGAGAAGCTAAACAATGTTATTATTGACTATTTATGTGGGAGTGAGGACTGAATGAAGGAAGAAGTCAAGGATGATGGTGTGAATGATAATGCCCTTTACTGGAATTAGGAGTTCTTATTGTTTGCTTTTTAAACATGACTTCATGAAGGGTAAGTAGTGAATTTATCAATAGTTTCAGACATATCAACTTCAAGTACCTCTCAGATATTAGAACATCAATGGCATAACCTATTGTACATCCAGAACAAATTATATTACTATTCTCTATACAAAAAAATTATTTTCAGAAAAAGTTGTAAAAAGAAACAACAAATAATGGCCAGAAGAGAAAGCACACAGTGAAATTATTTTTTATTGAATTTTGTATATAAAATCATTTAGTAAAAAAACTTTAAACTGAAAAGATTAATTAAATGCTGGAATATAAAAATATAAAAGAAAACATACTAATGATTTTTAACTATATTTGAACACATTTTTGACCAGAGACACATTGCAGGCATTAGTTTCTGCAAAAATCCCCTGGTCAATAATGTCTTAAAAAGGTAAAATTTATTCCTACATATTGGTCTGTCACAGCATTCAATAATAACATAATTGTTTTTGTTTTCAAGCCCAAACTTCTGCATATGTGTCAAAAACTTCAACAAAAATTGCTCTTCTTCACATATTCATATTTACAAGATAGTATAGCCAGATTTGTCAACTTCTCTTCACTTAGAATTGAAGAGCACTTTTTTTTTTTTTTTTGCGGTACGCAGGCCTCTCACTGCTGTGGCCTCTCCCATTGCAGAGCACAGGCTCCGGACGCGCAGGCTCAGCGGCCATGGCCCACGGGCCCAGCCGCCCCACAGCATGCGGGATCCTCCCGAATTGGGGCACGAACCCGTGTCTCCTGCAACGGCAGGCGGACTCCCAACCACTGCACCACCAGGGAAGCCCGAAGAGCACTTTTAACTAATTTTAACATTTATGTTTCTTTCACACGAAGCAACATATATACAACTAGTGAAAAAAAAACTTAAACTTTATAATAATCTGATTCACAATAAATTCCAAAGATTGTTATACTATCCATGTCTTTGTTTCTTCAGAATGTATGCTGGTGGTTTCAAATGGCTCTTCAGTCAAAAATACTTCCACTACAATATTTTCACCATAAAATGCATCATAAATTTCTATAACACTGGTTATAACTACAAATTTTTTCTTCTTTTGCAAAAGTGAAAGAAAATGGCCGAATGATAACATGGACATTATTTGATCCATTGCTTTAGAACAAGTGTCCATTCTTCATGGAAACAATTAAGGCATTCACATGTTGCTATTTTTAATGGCAATGTAATACTAGCATCTTCTGTTGTTTCTCCTGGCATTCTTGTCTGAAATTTGACTCTTTTTTCTCTATGAATGTCCATTTTCTTACTTTGTTGGTCATTGTTGTTAAATAGTTAATATCCTTTCCCACATTTTCTGTACGCCTCTCTTTAAGAAATGATTTTAAAGCTTGGTGTTTCACTGTACAGTGCTCCAGGATAATTCCAGCTGTTTGTGATTTTTCTTTTTTGGTCAGATTAACCTCATCTAAAACCTCACACTAGAAAAAGCAAGATAACTCAAAAAAAAAAATCACACACAGCTATCATTGTTTATTTTGAATCAATGTTAAATGCAGGAATTTGTCCTATCACAGAGATTGCAAATGAACTGTGTCAAAAAGTGAGCTCAGTTGATTCCAAACAATTACAAACTCATTACTGAATAGGTGTCCCTAGGTCTACATGTGTCAGGGGCCTACTGCATAACTGGCAGTGCTCCAAACTTACTTTCATATAGAATACAATGTTTATTAAAGTTAATAAAACTTTACTAATTTTGAAGCCTACATATATAATTTTAAAACTTAACAGTAAAACTGAACTAGTTATTTATACTTAGACTGATAAAATATTTGTTCAGGGAGGAGAATTTTTATCACTGAATTTTTTTTTAGAATTTCTAATGCATGGTGATAATAAAACCAGATTGACTTTTAGTCAGAATTATAACTGGTTTAAAATTCTACACAGGGACTTACCTGGCGGTCCAGTCATTAAGACTTCACCTTCTAATGCAGGGGATGTGGGTTTGATCCCTGGTCAGGGAGCTAACATCCCACATGCCTCATGGCCAATAAACCAAAAAAACATAAACCAGAAGCAATATTGTACCAAATTCAGTAAAGACTTTAAAAATGGTCCACATCAAAAAAAATTCTAGGGCTTCCCTGGTGGTGCAGTGGTTGAGAGTCCGGCTGCCGATGCAGGGGACACGGGTTCGAGCCCGTGTCCGGGAAGATCCCACATGCCGCGGAGCGGCTGGGCCTGTGAGCCATGGCCGCTGAGCCTGCGCGTCCGGAGCCTCTGCTCCGCAACGGGAGAGGCCACAACAGTGAGAGGTCCGCGTACCGGAAAAAAAAAAAAAAAAAATTCTACACAGACCAATCCCTGCACCCTCCCTCATTTCTTGTACACAGATCTGACCTCTCCCACAGCCTGGCCCTTGGTACTTCACTGCACTATAAAATGGATTGTTACAGACATGAACATAGATTAGCAGCTCTCAATCTCAGCACTAGTGACATTTGGGTTGGGTAATTCTTTGTTGAATCATTAGTGTTCATATGGCTAGGGTCAGGCATAAAAAGGTCTGGTATGAAATGCCACTACATAGGTAAACCTATCTGGCAAGATTTCTAGCTTGGACAATGATACATGTGGGGAGATGAAAGAGGAAAGGAGTCACTGGCTCAGCCAACACATTCAGGTGAGTCAATGCTGGCAAAGAAAAGAGGTGATATCTTGTACCCCAAGGTCAGTTGAGTACCTGGGAGGTTACTGGTGACTCTGACCAGCAGATCTTCAGTGGGGTTTTAAAAGGGGATTCCAAAACTATGCAACAGCTAAAAACTGAAGAAGCAGAGACAGCACTTTCAAGAACCTTGAGTAAGAGTTGGGGAAAATAATGGAATTTCTTTTTTTAACCTTAATCCTTGCCAGAGAAAAGGCATTGAATTCCTTCAAGGAGAAGCTATACGACCTGCTAAATTTAACTCCCAAGCTACGTATTTTCTCTCTGTCTTGGTCTTGATGGACATGCAACCAGAAATATTTGCTATAAATTCCTTGCTCTTGATGGTATGTTCAATTAAAAATGTTTTCTCTGAACTGGCTTTTACACCATTCACTTCATTCTATCTCGAATTTCCATCTTTATGTTTAAATATAACTGCAGCAAAATTCCCTTTAAATATTACTCATTTACAAATCTGAAAATTCCCAGGTATTTTAAAACCCACCTCTTCCAGTCTATTATGATTCATGAAGTTTGGTTTTTGCCTCAAAAGATTTTGCTTCAGTTTTTAAAAATTTCAATAACTTAAGAGAGCATCCTTTTTCAGAGGTATGTGCAGGGGAGATATATTTAAGAAATTTAAAAGGTTTTAATTTCTACGTCTTTCTAACAATGTTTTTGGAAACTTTAAATAAGAGTATATAAAAAAACTTTTAGATGCTTTACTTTATTTATGAAATAGAGTGCCTTTTATTACCTTGCTTTTATTTAACTAATTTCTTCTGCTGAGGAATTTTCTCCCTATTCTACAGCTGCCTATTGAAGTCCCACCCTTCTTTCAAAATAGAACTCAAAACCCACCTCCTCTAGGAAGCCTTCTAATCAAATTGCTCTCACTTCCCTGTAATATTCTTTCTCTGGCACTTAATATATTGAGTTGGCCTTGGTGTTAGAATTATTAAAGTTATTACTCTGTAAGTCTATGGTGAACGTGGACAAGGACAATGTCTTAATCATTTTTCAAAATCTCCTACTGAACCTAGCACCATGCTTTGCAAAACAGATGGTCAAAAATGTTGATTTAAGTGAATCAAAGCCAATCACTTTATTGAAAATGAATCCGAACTGGGCTTTAATAATGTTTTCTGAACTTAGCTTTAAAATATTATAGGCTTTGTTGCATAATCTTGAGTCTATCTTGGGATAATTGGAAAATAATTAAAAAAAATAAATCATATATATGTTAAGATTTATAGTTTATAAAGTGCCTTAGCTCATTAATTGCTGAAAAAATCAATAAATAATTAGGTGAATGGGAAAGAATAGTGGTCATAAATTATTAATGTAATTTACACATTCATATCATAGAGTTGTTGTAAAACTGCCACCAGTGATTTTATGTCAAGATACTTGGATTGCCCTCTTATTACCTCTGTGACCTCAGGCATATTTGTTATTCGTAAGACATGCATCCTTCATATGTACCATGCCTATCTCCCAAAGTTACTGTCAAGATCAAATTAGACAATGGAAAATAATAGCAGATTAAATTATTGAGAGGTAAATATTCAAGAACTCTACATCGTGTTTTCATTTTACCATTCCCATTTTTATAAAAAAAAAAGAAGTCTTGTCACAGAGAGTTAATATAATTTGCCCAAGGGCACATAGTTATTAAAAGATAGAATTAGAATTTGATATCCATCTGATTCCAGAGCCAAAGCTCTAGGCCAAAATGCTAAATTGCTAAGTGTCGGCTCCATTCCTTCAGATTTTATAAAACTTGACTATGTAATATTAACTAGCTATTTCAAAATTTTTAAGATCTAAAATTCCTACAGTAGAAACTTTTCTTTAAATTTCCTAGAGATATAAAGTAACAAATCTAACCAAAACACTCCATAAACATTGACATGAAATTTAGGCAAAAAATAATCTGTTAGAAGATTGATTTAGGAAACATATTAGCCTAGTAAGTTGCCAACTACTTGTCTCCTATACAGTAACTAGTTACACCCTTCGGTACGTTATATATATAAAACTTTGAATCTTACATAAATCCATTAGTAGCTCAATTAGAGGGTTTATTATTGTTTAGGAATTCACTTCAAGTCAAAAATTGAAACCTGAGAAGTTAATCTTAGACATTAAAAATATAAAGTCTGTACACTGATGTGTATAAAATTGATGACTAATAAGAACCTGCTGTATAAAAAAATAAAAAGATAAAATTCAAAAAAAAAACTAATACTAAATTTTCTTTGGGTTATTTGTATGGAAATATGTTAATATAAATGTTTCAGACATTACATGAAATTCCTAAAAATCTTATATGTTCTGGTGTAATAAGTCATAATTCTAGTTATTACTTTAAAATGTATATCTCAGAAATAACTAAATTTCCTTGTCAATTGCATTATTATGAACTTTCATCAAATCTTTAACCGTGGTCATTTACAAGTCTTTTGTCATTTACAGAGAGTTCTGGGTGTACTCTGATGCTTTTGCAAAAATGTTCCTATAAAAGGGCTTCATTTTCAAGGAATTCATGGAAAAGACTCTGACAAGTACTGGTTTCTGGTTTCTGACTATACTGCTGAACTGAATGAATAAGCATTTTCAGAACTCTAATGGAAAACTGATGAATTCATAAAGTGCTAACAAAAGATCAAGATGAAAAAAAAATTAATTACATGGGACTGAGTGAACTGATGAGGATGATTATAATTTTTGTGACTTTCTGTTTGAATAAAATATATATATATAAAGTCTGATAGATCCATCTATTTTCCTTCTAATTCAAAAACGCTATCGTAAGCCATTCATTCACATTGATTTCTTTAAGATGCCAAGTTTCAACTGTAATGTGAAATGTGGAGAAGACTGCCATCCAGGGGATAGAGGATTGAAAATGCAGAGCCAATGTATGGACACCAAGTAGGGAAAGGGGTGGGGTGGGGGGTGGGGGGCAGGCGGGGAGTGATGAATTGGGAGATTGGGACTGACATATATACAATAATATGTATAAAATGGATAACTAATAAGAAACTGCTGTATAAAAATATAAAATTCAAAAAAGTATATATATAATTTAAAAAAAAATGCAGAGCCAGAATAACGGAGAAACTTAATGCAGTGGTTGTAAGCTGGGATTGAAACAGTTGTGTTGGAATCTGTTGTGAGGTGAATTACTAATAATAGCTCAAGTACTAAAGATTGTAAATGATATGCTGAAAAAATGACAGGTTTGCCAATAATAATTTCTCTTTACCACTTATTCAAGTAAGAGAAAGGTGTAACATTTGTGTTTTTAAACCCCATAGCTTTTTTTTAAAAAGAAAAAAACATTTTATTGTGGTAAAATTGACATACAAAAAGGTGTAAATAATTAATATTTTCAACTTGATGACTTTGGAGATAAGCATACACCATGAAACCATCACCACAATCTGTGCCATTAGCATATCCATCACCTCCAAAAGTTTCTTCCTGCCCCCTCTATCATTATTTGTGTGACGATAAAAACACTTAAATGTTTTTAAGATTTGTCCTCTCAGCAAATTTTTAAGTATACAATAAAGTATGGTTAACTGAGAACTATGCTGTACAGTAAATCCACAGCACTTACTTATTTTGTATAACTAAAACTTTGTGCCTTTTGACTAATAACTTTCCCATTTTCCCCTCCCTCAGGCCTCTGACAACCACCATTCTATTCTTTGCTTCTATGAGTTTGACAGCTTTTGATTCCTGCTATAAGTGGTATCATGTAGTATTTATCTGTCTGTGTCTGGCTTATTTCACTTAACATAATGTCCTTCAGGTTCATTCATGTAGTTACAAATGGCAGAATTTCCTTCTTTTTAAAAGTTGAATAACAATCTATTGTTTGTGTATAACACATTTTCTTTATCCAGTCATCCACAGATGAACATTTAGATTGCTTCCATGTCTTGGATACTGTGAATGCTGCTGCAGTGGGCTCAGTTACCAGGTGATCCTACCATTCTATATTCCCACAAATGATGCTTGAGAGTTCCAGTTGTTCCACATTGTCACTAGCACTTGTTATGATCACTTTTTAACTATTCTATTAGGTGTGTAATTGTATCATATTGTGGTTTTAACTTGCTTTTCCCTGATGATGTTGAACATACTTTCATGTGCTTATTTGCTATCTACATATCTTTTTTTTAATATACCATTTTAGCCATTTTAAACAATTTATTTATTTATTTATATTTGGCTGCATTGGGTCTTCATTGCTGCATGCAGGGTATCTCTAGTTGCGGTGAGCAGGGGCTACTCTTTGTTGTGGTACACGGGCTTCTCATTGCAGTGGCTCCTCTTGTTGTGGAGCACAGGCTCTAGGTGTGCGGGTTTCAGTAGTTGTGGCATGCAGGCTCCGTAGTTGTGGCTCACAGGCTCTAGAGTTCAGGCTCAGTAGTTGTGGTGCACGGACTTAGTTGCTCCACGGTATGTGGGATCTTCCTGGACCAGAGCTCGAACCCTTGTCCCCTGCATTGGCAGGCAGATTCTTAACCATTGCACCACCAGGGAAGTCCCACATATCTTTTAAAGTGTATTTTCTGTCTGGATCTTTTGGCCACTTATTTTATTGGGTTCTTTTTATCCTTATTGAGTTTGGAGAGTTCTTTACATATTCTAGATAAAAGTCCTTTATAAAATATGTTAGTTGCAAAATTTTCTTCTACATGTAGAGCTTATCTTTTTACTATCTTAACAGTGCATTTTGAAGAGAAGTTTTAATGTTGATTCAGTCCAGTTTATCAGTGCATTTTTATATGGATTCTGCATTTGTTCTGATATCCAAGAAATCTTTGCCTAACCCTAGGTCACAACGTCTTTGTCCTATCTTTTATTCTAGAAGTTTTACAGTTTTGTGCTTTACATTTAGGTGTATAATACATTTTAAGCTTTTTGTTTTGTATTTGGTGTGAGATGTGGGTCAAAGTTAGTTAATTTTTTATATGAGTATCCAATTGTTTCAGTACAATTTTTGAAAAGGCTACCTTTCCTCCACTGAATTATCTTTACAACTTTGTTGAAAATCAGTTGTCCATATATGCATGGGTCTATTCCTCAATTCTATTCTGAATGCTAAACATCCATGAGTTTAGTTGTAATCTAGAAATGTGTGATTATAATTTTTGAAAGTGCAAAATGATAGAAATGTCAGTCATCAGGCATGTTAGTCAGTCATCAGGCATGTTAGAATATTACTTTTGAGGTAATTTCCTTTTTTCAAAGAACGTGGGTGTTACAGACTGAATTATGTCTCCATATATTGAAACTCTAATCCCCAATATAATGAGGTTTGGAGATATAGTCTTTAGGGAGTCAATTAAGGTGAAACAAGCTCATAAGGGTGGAGCCCTAATACAATAGGATTGGCATCCTTATAAGAAGAGGGAAAGACATCAGAGAAGGCTCTTCCGGCTATGCACATTGGAAAGGCCATGTGAGGACACAGCAAGAAGGCTGTTTCTGCAAGCCAGGAAGAGAACTCTCAGGAGAAACAACCATGATAGCACCTTGATCTTGGACTTCTGGCCTCCAGAACTGTATGAAAATAAATTTCTGTTGTTTAAGCCACCCATTCTGTGGTATTTTGTTGTAGCCTGAGTAGACAAGTACAGTGGGATTTGAGAAAGTCTTAAGAAGTTTGAATTTGGAAAACTTGAGTCCCTATTGTATATGCTTGCGAATCCTTACTTCCACTAAATGTAACACTGCAATAAAGAGGAAAAAGATCTTATACCAGTTGTTTTTAATGATAGTAGTTTTGTTGTTTCATATCTCTGACAGCATTTAAATGATCCAGGACCAGCCCTTCAGGAATAAAAGGGGCAGGTGTTGCTTTCTAGAGAAACTTGTAGCCTGATGAACACAAATGCATTATTATTCCTAGAGGACATGTGTATAGCTTAATGAAAGCAGATTAGTTAGTAGAATCACCTCTGTAAAGAATCAAAATGATTTTTGAGGTTGTAACATCAAAAGACAGAGATGCATTGATATTTAAGTGATATATCAGGTACAATGAAAAACTACGAGTCACTTTAAAAATGAATATCTAAAGTTGTTGAGAGCTTATCATGTAAAAGAGTAAACAGTACATAAGAAATTTCAAATTAAAGCAGAATATTGTAAATAATATAAGAATGAACTGCTGATGAGAAAAATTAACTTCTGTTGGGGGCTATGAAGACCATTCTTAAAAAAGGATGTATAGAATGTGAACCTGTCTTGAAAAGTAGCACTTGAGAAAGCCGATCTGGCAGAGGGAGCATCATAAGCAAAGGAGAGAGCTTCTGCTGAGAAAAGGTAGAAAACAAATGCTGAGCCTGAAGAGACTGTGCTGGCTAGAGAAATGAGATGTTGGAGAACAAGAGGAGTGGTGAAGAGAAAACATTACAGAGACTTTAAGAGCTATAGACAAACTTCATTTTAATACATTTTTTGAAGCATTATGGAATCATACTAACACCTTTCTCCTAAATTAGAAGACACATTTTCCATAAAGCTCTACATTTATCTTTAAAACAACCTTTCCTGAGTATTTATGTATGAAGTGCCTACTAGCCACCTGGGGTGAAAAACCCCTGCACTCCAGGAGATCAGTTTTAATGAGGAGAAGTAGCTGAATAAGGAGACAATTAAAATTCAGCGTATGATTTATGAATGCAAAAACTACCTTTATGCAACGCTAGTCAAACAGGAAGTCACGCATTAATCCAATTCTGCCCAAATCACACACTGAAGAATACCAATCCAAACACAAGACTGAGTTATTGTAAATTGAGTACAGAATCAGGAGTCAAGAGCATTGGCCCTGCACAGGACTGTCTTCCTGGACAGAAGCTCAGAAGTGGGCCTGGCTTAAATTTACTTTCCACACAGTCTTGAAATACTTAATAAGTTTATCTGTGAATTTGAGTTTTGTAAGTGAAATCCAGTGGGACAATGAAACATATGTCAACAGCTTAGTCTCAGCTCAAGTGCGGTCTTACCTGCTACATACTTCCATTTGGGTTCTCTGGCTTCCTACTTCCCTGTCTCTGCCCAGCAACTACTGCCATCTTGGTCCAGTACAGGCACTCCTCCCTGAGTCCTCAAGCATGGGTTCCAGGCACCTGTGAAGATGTGCACTAGCCCCATGGCATCCCTGTGCTTGAGGGAGCATCACACTAAATACCAAATAGAAAGCACATGACAGGTCAAAAGACACCACGGAAGAAAAGAAGAAACTTTTTCCTACTTTTTGAATGGGGGGGTGTCCTGCATTTTCATTTTGCACTGGGCCCCTTAGATTATGTAACCAGCCCTGGAATCCTGTAGCAGTGGTCGGCTCCAGCTGGGCAACTCTGGACAAGACACTTGGTCCCTCGAAAGTTAGTTTCCAAACCTGTAAAATAAGAATAATATTTCCTATCTCATTGGATTTGACTATTTTGGAGATAATTCACGCAAAGTGTTTGTCCCAGAACTTGACCCATTTTAAAGCTCTATACTACCAGGTGTTAACTATTAATATGTTATTTAACTCCGACTCAGTCCCTCATGTGTCCTCTACACGCAGCCTAATACTTCAAAACAGCCAATCTCACAGGCAGCATGAAATGTGCATCCTGGTTCTGTTTTATAAGCTCATTAGACCTTCTTACAGTGTGCAGAAAAATATGTCCATGCTTGAGCTATAAAGTGAGGCTGGTAAAAAAGCTGAATCTAACAGATGTGTTTGTTAGAAGCGCAAAAATCTTCACAAACGCTAGATAAAAATTCGGGGCAAAATTGGTCGCTCAAGTGATCATTTCATAAAGGCTTTCACTCCCATTGAGACACGAAAAACAAGGTCCTTACACAGCTGGACCCACTCTGCGAACGAATATAAGAAAATTAGCATCTTGCAAAACTTCTAAACAAGGCAACGGCTTCTGGAGCGCCCTCTTTGCCACCGGCCCCTACCTAGTTTCCATAGGAACGCGCAAATCAGACGGGGAGCACCCCACGCAGGAAGTTGTTATTCGTCACTTCCGTCCTTCACCTCAGAGTCGGTGTACCTTTTACTCGCGCTTCGGCTGAAGCAGTGGCGGATGAATTTTGGGCCAACGAGGCCGCCGTTGGAGGGGCGTGGCAACGCACCCGCGTTCCGGCCGATGCAGTTCACGTGCGGGCAGCCGGGGAACTTCTTAGAGCTACCATGGACCAGCCGGGGACTTTGAACCTCAATAACGAGGTGAGCACCGGGGTCTAGAAACCTGTGGGACTGACCTTTAGGGCCCTCAGAACAGCTTTGCTGCGTCATTTTGAGGGGCTTGGGCGAGGCGGGAGTCAGGTGAGTTTTCCGGAACTCAGAGACTGACAACCGTAACTCCCCACCCCCACCCTCCTACCCCCTGGTTTCTAGGTGAAGTGTCTCTGGCCCTCAGTCCTCATGAGTTTTTATTTGTGGTACTTTGGAAAGATCATTTAATCTCTTTATTCAGTGTCCATCTGTAAAACGAAGCTCATGATAGTACCTTTCCCAACAAGGCTGGAGTGAGAATTAAATTAACTGGAGTATGTAGTGTTTGCACAGTGCCTGACAGTAAACTCTCAGTATATATTTCCTGCCTTTTGTTGACTGCAGAAAATGAAAGGGAGAGATTGAGAGCTGTAGCTTTTCCTAAGAAATTGTTCATCTTGAATGAGACCGTATCATTTATAAGGATGTACGCTCGCTCATTACCTCATTTCTTCTTTCCGCTATTGTCCTATTTCTGTGCTTCCATTTACAGCAAAACTTTAATACTTGCTGTCCACAAGTTTTCATCTCTCCTTTTCTCTTAAATCCAGTCTCATCAGACGTTTGCCCTCATCACCACCTCCACCATTACATGTCATCAGGTTACCATTTATGTCATTTTCTCCTTTATAGTTTCTGCTTCTATTCAAGGAAGTCATAGTCATCAAAGACTTAAAGTAAGCTGGAAAAGCGGGAATCAAATGAGGACCTCACAACTACAGCAAAGGAAATTATTTGCCATTTTTATTCAGTGGATAATGAGTTTGCTGTGAGCAAGCCACTGTTCATATTACACAGTTCTGTAAGCAACCTGTTCTGAGGTAGGAAAGGTTAAGCACCATTCATCAATGGTACGGGATAATGCTCACAGAAAAAAGTTACGTAGTGCAGAAAAGTTTCCAAAGAGGGCAAGATGAAATGAGTGATACTTGTTCTTGGTCTTTAAGGGTCCTACACAGGATTGCATTCAGGAATTCAATGATGGAGAAAGAAGGTGTTCTAACCAGAGGGACCAGTATAAGTGAGGAAAGAATGGGAGTGGGAATCCCCTTGGATTGTATAGTAGTAGATAACTCTCTACTGATGAGAACTTGTGGGATAAAGTAGGAAATAAAGCTGAAATGTATTATTGCCTTATTACCAGGTTAGTAAGTCTGGGTTTCGCTTGACAGTGGAGAACAGGGTATACTGAAGAGGAGAACTCTTGAAGGTGTTTATATTGATAAACATATATTAAGCTTGTGCTAGTTACAGAAAGCATTTGGTGGTCTATTTTTCCATTAGATTCCCTAGGAGGTATAAAAGATCTTAATTGGAGTGATGTCCTTGGAAATTCACTGGAAATACTAGTGAACTTCCTGTTCAATTTCGAAATTACTGTGAAAGGAGTGGTGACAGTCATTTACCCCACTCTTCACTTAAGGCTCTTTCTTTTTCCACTTAGTTTCCAGGCCTCTTCAAAACAGTTAAAATTTGGCCTTTAGGAAGTCTTCACTAATTCACCGCAGTCTGGGCTAGGTGTCTATTCTTTATGCAACCAGAATGCTTTCTACTCTGAAAACACTTGTTTACCTGTTTCTCTCTTTTGGTGTGTATGTCTGTCACCTGCAACATATGTGGTCTGTAACTGTTTGCTGGATGATTGAATGAACTTATCCAATTAGGAAGTTTGTACATCCCACACTGAAGTAAACCTTACATGTTCTAATATGAAGGTAGGAAAAAAAGAATAGAAGAAAGTGGAGATGGTGGAAGAAAAGTGTTATAATTTAAAATTAATGGGAGAAACACTACTAAGGGAAAAACAGTTGTTTACATAAAAATTGAAAAACAAAGGGGGAAAAACGGGACAACCAATTAGAAAAAAAATACAGCAAATATGACAGATAAATGGCTAATGTATTACTATAAAATAGCTCATGGAACTTAAGAAAAGTCATCTCATAGAAAATTGGTAAAAGAAATGAATTAAAACTTCTTCATGGAAGAAATATATATGAAAAAGAGTTTAAATTCACTGTTATCTTTCTATCTTTCCATTACTTTTCCATCATCACCCCTATCTTAGTCCAAGTTATATCTCCCAGCAGAACTACTATCCTAGCCTCCCAGCTACTTTGACTTGTTTTCTCATCTCATCTCTCTAGTATAGCTGGAGTGCTCTCTTCAAAACAAATCTAATCATGTGTTTGCTTGCTTAGAACTGATTTGGTGGCTTCCTGTTGCTTTTGGTCAAGACCAATCTACACAAAGCCAGTCTCCACTGTTATACCACTACCCTCACCGCCCTCAGGCTGTGTACTTCAGCCACACTGGCTTTCCTCCACTATCTAGCATAGCCTTCTCCAGATCTTTTGCACTTGCTGTTCCTTTTACCCACAGCTCCTTTTCCTCTCAGTACATTTTATACTTCTACTTAGTCACTTTCTCAGGGAAATGCTTCTTCACTTTCATTTACTCCTTTTGTAAGCTTTTGTAGCACTATTTACTTCTTTTTAGCATGTGTAAGAATTGCTTAATGTGTGGGGCATGTGAATGTGAGAGAGATTTCTTATGCCCTCAACCTGACTAAATTTTCGCTCACCATCATATCCTCAGTGCCTGTCTGTTAAATGAGAAACTTGAGGCATCATTTTTACGATCCTTAATAACTTAAATTAGGTCTCCTTAACTGAGATTCAGGAATGAATTTCAGGGATCGTGTAACTGCCTGAAATTATGTGTAATTTGTTGTATTTAGCCTGTCTCTGGGGGAGGGCGAAATATTTCATAGGTTTTATCACATTTGCAAAAATTTGTAAATCTCTGGTATTATCTTTGGAATATTGGTACTCACATCTGTGATGAATTTGATTGGAATCCTTTTTCCATAATTTTTAATTATAGTCTTTTCTTTTAAAAAGTTATGTGGCCAGCTAATTTACAGTATATTTAATTTCCCAAAATGTCTTTTGTGAAGATAAAAGCCAGCTTGCAGACACAACTATTATATTATGCTAACTTTCAATGTCTTCAGCTCTAATTCTGTTTTTTTAAATAATTTTCCAGGGCTAAAGGCTGACATTTATAACACACTTCCTGGCTCTAGGTTCTTAAAATACATGTATTCTTCTGAAATAATGTAAAATTGTACCTTTACTTTTTTTAAAAATAAAGTATTACTTTTTACTTTATCTTATGATTATTTATTGCATATTTTATCTTCACAAGCACTCATGTGGACTTTGAAGAGAGAATATTTAATTGATTTATTATAGCAGCTTCCCTAATGTTTAACATAGTACCTTGTGTATAATAAGTACCATATACTTGCTGGGCAGGTAAAAGTATGGATAACTCAACTTGAATCACCTTATGTTAAGATGAGGGGGAGAAATCTGCTAAATGAAGACTTTTTTCTCCCTTTCCATTAGAACCAGAGAAGGGATGCACAATTGAAAACAACAGTAAGCATTTAATGAGTAAAGAATTTGGAAAACTAGAGCTGGGTTTCCTTCAGTCATTTGTTTCTTTAGGCAGCAGTGATATATAAAATCAGAATTAGGAGGTGAAACATTGTAATCTGGTACTCTAATTCCACAGTAGGGCCAAAGGCTTCTGTATGAAACTGACATTATTTTATTCTTGATAGCAAATTATTAAGAAGCTCATTAGAAAATTGCTTTCCATGTCCTGCAAGATAGTAAAGGTAGAAACTAAAATGCCAGAGAACAAAATGATTTGCCTTTACTTATTTGTAAAAGATAAGAATTGTGTTTGTACGTGCTTCTGAAGTTGCAAAGCTCCAGTTTCATAATTAAATATATGATACTTTTTAATAATTCTTTACTGAAGTAGTAAACTAGGGTCCATCCTTCAGAAGAGAACCATTTTCTGTTTGGTTGTTAAACAATTCTGGGAAGTTTTGCTAGGTGGCAGCATATGCTCAAGTTGTAGATAATCACCAAGCACTCTAGAATTTTAAAATTGTTGCTCATCAGAAATAAAAAGTATAATTCAGTAGTAAATTATCATCCAAATGGCCAAATTAGAAGTCCTCTGTATAAACCTGTAATTAATATTGTTAACTATGAAATAGTTCAAACATATGGAAAATGATAAAACAAATGTCCTTATAATCTGTTTTCTGTATTTAGCAAGTGTCAATATTTTGCCATATTGTAATGCTTAATTCCACCCAGCTTCTTTTACACCTTAGAAGTATTACTCATTCAGTGTGTTTTCTCATATGTATTTTTTATAATTTTCATATTCATACCCAGTGTATAGTATTGTGTTGTATATTTTTACACTTTGCATGTGTGGTATCATACTGGATAAATGCAGTATCATATGTATAGTTCAAAAAGTTATTTTTTTCACCCAACAGTGTTTATCCATAATACATGCAGATTTCCTGCATTGATCTAAAATGGTACATTGCTTATGCTTTATTTATATGCAATATTTTATCTCTTATGCAACATTTTGTAAAAATGCTGCATTGAATAGTCTTGTGCATAGCCTTTTGCTATAGCTGGAGGTATGTCTTCTGGACAGATTTCTAGAAGTAGAATTTTTGTTAGGTGTTGCCAGAGTTTCCTCCAGAAGGAGTATACCAATTTGCATTCCTACCAGCAATGTATGAGAGTGCCTGTTTCCTCACAGTCTCACAAACAGAATGTGTTGTCATATTGTTTTGTATTTGCCAGTCTGACAGGTGGGTAATGAATAAGCAGAAGTTTTAATATATTCTAAGAAACAGAGATACACTCAGATTTTTCTTAGCACTGCAGGCTTCTCTAGAGCAACTAGCTCTTAGAATAATTGTTTTCTAATAACCATGGGTTTTTGTTATAAGTTAATTCATATGTGTAGCAAAGTTAGTACATTACCAAAAGAGGTTGGCTAATTGACTGGCTAGCAGATAGCCAACTACGACTCATTTCAAGGTAACATTTATGTTTACTTTTGTCTGTGAACCAAAGTTTGCTCTCAGCTTTGTAGATCAGAAACTTGCTATTGTTGTCACCCCAAAAGTATTCTCAAAAAAGTATTCTCTCAAAAGCAAATTCATATCAACCATAAACTTTTAAGAGACCATATACATAACAAAACTAGTTTATTGAGAAATATATCTAATGTGGCTACTAATGCTCACATTGTAAGACACATTCTTTTCCTGTCTACTGATCCACAGGAGCTACTTGAAGTACAGAGCCACAAAAAGGGTTTCAGGTGCATGATTCAGTGTTGGGCTGTGATACATCTGTCCCCATAATTGAGTTATTCCAGTACAAATTGGAGTTCCCAGGTCTTTGAGCTGGGGAACCTTTCTTTGGAATCTTCTTGATTCAGACACTGCCAGCTTTTGCTCTTTGTGGTTCCCTTTCCTGTGTTTTAAGTTGACTCTTGCCCATATGTTCACATGTTCTTTTCCCAGTCAGGTATATTAGCTTTTTATTTATTTATGATTGTATTTTTGTACTGTCTACCTAAGAGTTGATCCAGGTTGCATTACTGTGTTCAGATTTCGCCAGGTTAACTGAGGGCATCTCTATGCCTAGGTTTTAGGCGACACCTCATTTTCAGTGCATGTATTTTGTGTGGGTGTGGATGTGTGTGTCTTACCTCTTTTTCTTGTCCTCTTATAGATTATTAAATGCATTCTTTTGCAGCTTGGAAGCACTCAGCTTGGGCTTATCAGTCTTGCTAATGATGACCTACAGAGTTTTGTCCTTCTATTTTTGACTTCAAACTCTTCCCTTCCACTTCTTTTTCATTTTGTCTCTTCTCTTTCAGCACATTTCATTATTCTGCCTGTTTTGTCCTTGCTTACTTTATTTCTCTTTCCTTCTTTTCCTCCTGAACAATATTATACTCTTTTCACATTTCTAACAATGACAGTTCTATTTGCTTTTGGTTGAAGAATTCACCAAAGCATGTTGCCCTTAAGCAGTACATTGGCCTTCTGGCAATACTGAGTGTTTTAGGCCTATTTGTTTACATCTGGGTTATCTGTCAACCAGCTTCATAATTCCTGGGTAACAAATGAATTGGCAACCTTTTAAATCCTAACTAAAAGGCTACTGGTAGCTGTTTGTCAGTTTTACAAAAATAAATTTAAATGCTTGGAGAAAGCTAGGTGTTTGGGGCAGGCAGTGTGAGGAAAATAAAAGTAATAGTTTCATTTTTACATTAAGTGAATATACTTATTTTTTTAGTATATTAAGCTTAACAAATACTGGAAAAGTTAATAAGCTAGAAAAGCATTTTTTGGCATTGGCATGAAACTAAATACATGAAGCATTCCCTTTGCTTTTCAGAATTCCCTTATGCAGTAATGACAAACATAGTACTTCTTAAATTGGAATTTTAAAATTGGAGTCTAGCTTTCCCAAGATTGAAATGTAACTGAGGACCAGTTCTGCCCACTGCAATTTATTAATCAAGTTTGGTTAAGAGCAGTTAGCAAATAGTATATAATCATGTCATGCACCTACAGGTTACAGCAATTAGAAATATTTGTTACTATATTTTAATGCATAATTTATTACTTGCTATTTTATGAATGACTTAACTTTCAAAAAATGTATCATAACCCCCTATTATGCCGCTTATGAAATGTAGCAATTCATTTTTCCACTTAAACCTTGTCTAAATGGCTTTTGTTTATGCAAGTATGATTTTTTTCCTAAGTAGATCTAACTTTGAAACAAATTTCAAAGAGGTTAACATATCTAGTGGAAATCTGATTACTCTACATTCTGTTATTATATTACTCTTTTGAAACAGTGAATGAACAAGTGAGTATTGCTCCCTTTCTGGTCATTTGCTTAACAAATATTTATTGAACACACTTATTGTATGCCATCTACTATGCTGGGTGTTAAGATGCAATGTTGAATAAAACCAGATATTTGACCTTCGTGGAGTTTATAACCTAGTGGGAGAAAGACACATTAAGCATAATCAGATTAAAAGTAAAATATTAAACTTAAAATAAGTGTCATGATAATTCTAGAAGCACTTTTTGACCCCTGAGGGAGGCCAGGAGACACTTTATTGAGAAATGACAGTTGGGCCAAAATCAGAAAGATAAGATGTTAAGCTAACATGGAGAGAAAGCAGTCCTATCAGAGAAAACAGCAGGTGTAAAGATTTGGTGGTAGTTATAAGCATGGTGAGGATGGAGTAAAAGATGGCCCATGTGGCCATTCTAAGAGCAATTGGATCTAAGTGTTAAAAAATGTATTCTGATTGAGTTGTGGGTACCTGATTGGAGAAGGGCAGGAATGGATATTGAGAAAACAGTTGCCAGTAACTCAGCCAAGAGAGCCAAGAAGTCAAGATAGAAGAAAAATGGTACAATTTGAGAGGTAATTAGGAAATAAAATTATCAGGACTTGATAATAGATTCATTGTGAGGGATTTAGAAAAGAAAGCTACCTATAATGAGCCTAGGTTTATAACTGAAAGGATTGTTCTATTCCCTTAAATATGAAACACCAAAAAAGGGATCCAGTTGGGAGTGAAGAACGTGGGTTCAGGTGTGAGTTGGAGGTGATTTTTTAAGCATACTTGAAATGTCAAGTAGGTAGTTACACATTTAGGTCTGGAGCTAAAGTGGAGATCTCATGTAAAGGTAGGAATTTTCAAGTCATCTTTGTTTAGGTGGCAAATTAAAACTGTATACACACATAAGATCACTTAGGGCTAAAAAGTATATCTTGAAAAGAAGAGCTGGCCTAATCAGTTCAAGACTGATTAGAGGTGGATGTGCCTTCATAGAAGACCAAAGTGAAGTAGCTAGAGAAAAAGCAGGAAAACCAGGATAGTATTCTGTTACGGAAACCAAAAGGAGAGTATTTCAAGAAGGAGAAAGTGTTCAACAGTATCAAATGCTGCTGAGACTTCAAGCAAAATGAAGTCTGAAAAATTCTTGTTGGATTCAGGGACTTGTAGACATCATTGGTGACTTCTAGAAATCATTTTGACAGCTTTTAGTAGACTGATGGGAATTTTTATGTGGCATGCAGATAAGGAGATGGTGAGTTTGAACATCTCCAAAAGCTTGACTCTGGGGCAGTTGAGAGAGGGTGCTTCTAGTGAACTTTGTACTGAGATGTTTTGTTTGTCTTTTCTTTAATGAAAATGACTCAAACATGATTAAAGATTAGTGGAAAACATCCATTTAAGAGATTGACAATGCTAGAGTAAATGGATAGTTTGTAGTAAGGGTTATAGGAAGGCAGAAGAGGATGGGATCCAAAATACAGTTAAAAGATTAACCTCAGAAAAGTTCAGGGATATTTCTTATATTGTAACTTTATTAATAGAGGAGGATGGGTGATGCAAGTAAATTTACATTCATAGTAGTAGAAAGACGATGTTTCCCATCTGATGTTTATTTTCTCCATGAAATTGAAAAAGAGAGAAGAGAAAGGTTAGATGTTTTAGGAAAGCAGACACAGATTTAAAATAGTCATTATAAAGTGAATTGACCAAAATATATATGTATAATAGGATTGCTAGGAAGTGTAAGGACCCATTTGAGGTTAGTTATGATGAATATCTAGTAGATAGAATGCCTCAGATATTTCCTGGCTCTTGGGGTACTGTGATAAAAGAACTCAGAATGTTGTTTTTATCCAGGGTTCACTAGAGGGATTGCTAACCAGAGGGATGAGTTTAAGGTATTGGCAAGTGTTGATTATGTACCTAAACTGGATAAGAGAAGGAAAATTAAAAAGAAAAGGACTAATCATTTGAGAGAATGTATAGGGGTCAGTGAACTAGTGGTTCCAGTAAACTCGAAGACCATTATGGTGGGTGGGGTTGAACAAGCAAGCTGAAAGAAGTTGTGATCTCAGTGCAGAGTATTTGAATTGATGGTTTTAGAAATGGAATAGTTATGAGCAATGACTAGAACTACGTGTGACCATGGAAGTGGGTGGCTATGATAGAATAGATTAGGTCATTAGAAAGGAGGAAGTCAAGAAGTGAGGATATAATATTGGGGTGGGTTATTCAAGTAGACACCTACATCACCCAGAATAATGGCAAAACTTAGGGTGGAGAGAAATTGTAAGTTGGTTGCCAATATTGTCAATGATAAGGGGGTGAAAGATATTAATGAAGGGTAAGAGGTAACAGCTAAATACAAGAGCCTTGTAAAAACAGAATGATGGTGATACTGTTATTTTGGCAAGAGGAATTTGAGGATTATGTGTGCTAAGCACTCTTGCCAGGCACAGAAAACATGTAAATATTGCAAGGCCCCTACCCTTCAGGAGATTTTAGACAGTAGAAAAAGACAGCCTCATGAGCAGTTAGTGACAGTACAGTGGTAGGTGCTACCTACAGGTATAGTGGGAACTCCAAGGATGGAATGGTTATCTAACTGAAGAAGTCATTGAAGGTTTCACCGGAGCGATTATCTCTGAACTGAATTTCATGTAGTTCCTGAAGTGGAGGAGGGGTGAAGGATATTACAGGAGGAATTATAAGATGTATGCCTCGTAACAGTGATAGATAAAAGGTAAACTCAATAGCATCCCATTGCACTAAGTACTATTGTAACATGTGGTTCTTTATCATTGGAATATTTGTATCTCTTGGCCAGTAATTCTGTTTTTTTGTTCTTAGACCTCAGCATTGTTCTGTAATGGGGCGATTTAAAGTGTGTGTGTGTGTGTGTGTGTGCGCGCGCGCGTGTGCACGCGCGCACCTGCGTGTGTGCCCTTGTGTTTTTTGAGTTATGCTTGAAATAATTTGTTACTGAATATAAATAAAAGGGGTGTGCTAAAAACAAGTAACATAAAATCACTTTCATGCATTTGCTTTTGTTAATACAAATGCCCATTCAGTAAATTAAATTCCTACAATTACGGGTGAAGCTTTGTTTTAAACCACAAGGATTCAAAGATAAATGTGGTGGTCTCTGATGTCAGGGAGCTCACAATTTATTATGTTCCAAGCCCAACAAGATATAAGTGTAATTTAAAATACTAGCCACTGGGAATGCTGTGATTTTTTTTTTTTTTTAATAAGTTGTTTCTCCTAAATCCTCAGACGCATATTTAGAATGTTGATTTCTTATTCCTTCACTGTTTATGGAAGAAGTTTGATTTCAGCAAACTATGAATATAGTTAAATAAAGCTTTGATTAAAGTGGTAGACTTATTCTATAATATTGATACTCAAAGTAAGGTATGTTTCTTCTTGAATTAAGAATCTCTCTAATTTTGGCTTTATTCCTTGAAGGTTGTGAAGATGAGAAAAGAAGTGAAGAGAATCCGAGTTTTGGTTATCCGAAAACTTGTCAGGAGTGTTGGCAGACTGAAGTCAAAAAAGTTAGTCATTTAAAGTCATGGTCCTATGACTAATAAAATGTCAAAAGTTGTCTTTATTCAGTATTTACAAACTTTGAGGGTAGGACCTAGAGGAGTAATTAAATGTCTTACTCATACAGCACTTTGTTTTATATGTAGATGGGATCTGAGTGAGAGAAAATGTGCTCTGTCAGCATGTCCTTACATAGTTTGGACCATATTCAATTAAAATATATGATAAATTCTGTTTTCTCAAAACTCTTCTTGTGGCTTTTTCAAAGTGAAAATCCTTTGGGGTTATTCATGTATTTTATGTTATTAGTAGTTATTTTTTTAAGATGTTGATATAGTTTAACAAATCAAGTGATACCTTTAATCAGTTATAAAGATTTCATATCACCTTATTCCTTGAATTGATAATTAATTTGAAATCTTTAGGACCTTTTGGAAGTGTTTATCAAAACATTGTGTTCCATTTAATTTTTTTGAAAAAATAATGTTTTGTATTTTTGGTATCACTAGTATTAGAGAAAATGTATGTTATTTATAGTTCTTATGCTTTAAGCATGAGTACTTACAAAGTCTTCAAATGTGTTTTGTTTCTGATTAATTTCTTGTTTTTTCTTTTGTAAATGTTTCATAAGATAGCCGTTCTCTCTGATATAATCGTGTATTTAACATCTTTATGTATTTATTTAATTCCAGAGAACAGTTTTCATTTAATAAAATTATATCCAACCTTGTAGCTTATGAAACTTAACTGTAGCTTATAAAACTTACATGAAATACAATGTGCTATTAATCAATTGATTAGAAAGTATTATTTGGCTTTCCCATTAAGGAATTAGAAGGCAAACTGTCTATCAGTGGTAATAGTCATAATATAATACCTGGACAGTGCTTATTTTTGCCAAAAGCTTGGGTTTGTTGATGGAATTGGGGTATGTGTCGGATGCGGGAGAGCTCAGTGCAGGATAACAGAATGTTTGTTACTTAGAGAGTTATTAAGCTCTTCTAAAAGAAATGGAGAGACTTTTCATTATGATACTAGTCTAAAATAAATGGTTTTTCTGGCCACATATTATAATGTGTCTTTTGCAGGGGTACCGAAGATGCACTGTTGAAAAACCAAAGACGAGCACAACGATTGCTCGAAGAAATTCATGCCATGAAGGTAAGAAATTGTGTGGATGTGTATATATGTGTGTTTCCATGTCTCCTGTCAGCCTGCATTCTGTGTGTGTTTGGTGTTACTTATTTGAATATAATTGTGAGTTGACCAAGACTTACTTGTGTGGGTCTGTTTGGTGAAGAATGTAGCATGTTTAGAAAATTGTAATATGTTTGTTTGCATTATTCTATGTTTTTTACTGAAGTTCTTAAAGTACTAGACTAATTTGAGTCAAAACTATGCCAAACTAAACTCATCTATGTTTAATAATGCTTCATACCTAAGATTTTTATTTTTACTGTAACTTTAGGCATGAAGTCTAAGTTAAGATCAAATCTAAGTTAAGTTCATGCTGTTTGGTAATGTGGATGGTGATATTGGTGGCTGACATCATGCTTTGCCTATTGCCAACTCAATAAATTTTTGTGTGGTGGTGTCAGCATTTTATTCAGCTCTGTAGTAACTTGAAATAAAATTAGTATTGGACCAAAATGATCCATATTTTTGTTTTATTTCAGCCAAACTCTTCACTAGCATAATTTTTAGGTCTTCTCTCTGTTCTTACTTTGTGGAAACTTTCATTTACCAAATGACATACTATTAAATGTCTGGGAGACTGTTTTATTGCAGTACTGAAAAACAACATTTGGTACCAGCAATTACCTTAATTGCAGGGTCATTTTGCATGTATGTTTGACTATTACATTTTGGTAGAACTTCTAAGTTTTGAGATAGATAAAAGAGCAAGAGAAATCTCTAACAATATTTTAATTGAGTTAGATTATCAAAGCTTCTCACAATTTTTTCCTTTTGAAGGATGATAAAGTGTCCTATAAGACAGAGTTATCATAGTTAATCTGAATAGAAACCGATGTAGGACATGATTCTTTGGTGTGAGGTATGGTTTTTGTGGGGGGTTTTAAAGTTTATTTTCACAGGACTGTAAAATTCATGGAATCCATTTGATATCTCATAAGTTTTAATACCCTTGTTGTCCAGTCATTCATTCAAAATACTCTGTATTTGACTCTTAATTATTATTTGTATCACTTTGTATTACACATCATTTAGACTTTTTCTTTTTTTTCCATAAAATTCCTGTGAGAAATAAAATATTTAGAGATTTTTGTTTTTGAGGATAACACTAAGGTAGGAAGTTATGGTTTATGCCGTTGTTTTTCACTTCTCTTAACCAAGCTCCTTACTAAATTACATTCCTTACCTAAATTTTTCCCTGTAATTTCTTCTGAATAGTCATTTTTGTAGTCCTAAATTATTCAGAGGCTTTGAGCTACCATATAATTGCTGATTTTATTTTACCATGGAAAGGATGGCTTATAATATAATAAGCCTATGTACAGTATATCAGGAGTTTGGGAAGAAAAGGTATTCATTAATCTTTAAAATACTTCCCTTCCATAACTCTCAATAATGAATTTAATTTAGTTAATTAGAAAGAAAAGTTGTCCTATTTTATCTATATGTGAAACTTATTTTCTGTAATTCTTAAACCTCATCAGCAGTAGAAAATCAGACTCAGTGATAATTAAAGTTCATAGGTTTACAAGATTACTATGTCATGATCATTGTTTTTGTTTGTTTTGTTTCTGTTTTTCCTTGTGTTTATAAAAGACCACTATGGAACTGTTGCCTCATATAAAGCTAAAATTCCTAGCCTGGTATAGTCCTTGAATTCATAAAATTAATAGTATATATATTCCTTGAGTTATTGTCAGTGGTTAGCGTGGTTTATTTGGATACTCTGCCTTCAACTCCTTTTGTAATGGTATTTAAAAACTGGATTAAATCTAAGTATAAAAACCAGAAAAAGAGTAAGTCTATATGTTTGCTTTCCTTACATGTCAAATTTCATTCTTCATCCGTGGTTCTTTTACAAAATTGGTCTACTTTTCTAAAAGAAGCAAGTACATAAAGCACTTTTTTAAATTGAAAGGTCATTTGTAATTTCTTAAGGGAGTGTTTATTGTGTACATGGGAGTATCAAAGAAATAGTCACAAAACAGAAAGCTCACAGTCTCAATTAAATTTGGAGAAAAACCTCTTCTTACTCATTTTTCCAAATGAATTTTTTCCTTGGCTTATATACCATTACATTTTTAGTCTTGTTCATGACATACTGTCCTATACTTGCTTTATATGATAATAGGGTATTTTGTTGCAAGAAGACTTCCTTAAGAAGAAAACCTGATATATTTTTAGAAATGGGAGTTTGTTTTTTCTGGCCAAGGGAAAAAAAATGGCCCGATCTTTATGATACTATAAAATGAAAGATTCCAGTTTTATAGACTGTAATGTATAAATACGAAAGAAATCTTTGCTACCTTTTCTAATAGTATTCACACTTTTAACTTTGATACTAGTATATACCCTGCCTTTTGAAACAGTTCCTTTTTCTTTGGATATTAAAGTAGCTTATTGACTTTTACAGATCCCTAAGTTATTTAGCTAGAGAAAGAGATGGTAAAATTAAAGCATACAGTGAAATTAATCAAAATGTCCAAGAAATCTTTTTCTCAACAATAAAGGTAATATAACTAGCTTTTATTATTTACTACGTGCCAGGCACTATATTGTATGTTTTATATTCACTATCTCATGAAATAGATATTATTATCCCTATCTTACAGAATAGGAAACTGAGGCTTAGAGAAGTTCAGCAGCTTGTTCAAAGTCAAATGGTTGTTAGGTGGTGGACTAACTGTAACTAATTATAAAGCTGATACTGTTAGCTATTTCACGGTGCTGCTTCATTAAGATGAGAACTTCTGAAATATATCTAGTCTCTACTTTCTTAAAGATTGGATTAAGTAATATAATAAGCATGAAACTTGCCCACTAGGAAAAAAAGGCCCAAAGATGTGTAACAAGTTTTCAGATTCTTTAATTCCTTACAGCTAAATATACCCAGTTACCTCTTTTTTGTTTTTTTTTACTTTGTCCTCTCTGAGACCATTAATTTTCCTTATGCTGAATATTCCTATGCAATGATAAGTTGTATATCATGTGAGATCTTGCTCTGCCTGCTACCTTTTACTTCTCTATTTTAAACCTCTTTCACCTTTTGTTGCATTTTTTTTTCTATTTTTACATCTTCTACTCTCTATTATTAAAAGCATCCTTTGAGCTTTATCAGCTGTTAGGATTGCCTTATCTCATGCTCCATCATGGCCTGTTTCTAAATGGTTGTCATTAGTGGATCACAGATAGGAAAATGGTGTAGATTATGATCTTTAGAAGCATTATATAAAATAAAGTAAAGTAATACATTATCAAAATAATATAACTACAGTTGACCCTTGAACACATGGGGTTTGGGGCTCTGACCCTCTGTACAGTTGAAAATCTGGGTAATAGTTGGGTATAAATTAGTGTGGGACCTCAGTATCTGTGGTTCTGCATCTGCAGATTCAACCAACCTTGGATTGTGTAGTACTATTGTATTTACTCTTGAAAAAAATCCTCGTGTATGTGGACTCATGCAGTTCAAACCCATTTTGTTCAAGGGTCGACTCTATATCATATCATTTGAACTTCACAACTCTAAAGTAGGCAAAGTCTTAACTTAAAGGACATATTTAGACGTGTTCTAGACTGCACACACCCCTTGGTTGCATGTTTGTCATATATAGTCATATATTAATTAGAATTTTATGGTATTTCAGGTTATATATGCTTTTCAAAAATTTATTGAGATTTTTCTCTGTAATTTCACATACTATGATTTTGTTAAGTTTTTTCTATTATGAATGCTTAAAAAGAAATTTGCCACAGGGTAAAAGATGCCTTATTTGTCCTGAAAGTATACTGTGTTAATTATTTGTGTCAAATTAACATTTAATTCACTTATTCTACTAAAGTAATAGTATTAATACTATTGTTATTCTAAGATTGTAATTATTTTTGATAGTTTCATCTTTTATTTGTAAGCCAATCCAAAGAATCATATCATCAACTCAGACTCATATATTAGAGATCTTACCTAGAATCCAGCTTTACTAATAGTTTCAAAGATAGATGCAATCAGAAGGCATAGGTGAACATAGGAGAGATTTAGGACTCTCCATGATTCCATAGGTCCTTCCTTTCTGCATCAGACATGTACTTTCTGGCACAGAGTAGATGAGATCTTTAAATGAGGAAGTTTAGGTATTACCTAATAGCAGCGAGCATTTAGATTTTGAAACTTATGCATTCTATACCCCAAGGTTGTGTAGCTTACATGATATTCTCCTATGTGCTATCCCTCATAAATTCATAGATTCCGGGTTAGTTTACTGTAAGCATCCTTAACAACAGGACATCCCACTGAGAGCATTCATTAGCTAAGGACTTTCCTCCTAACAAAAATCATTAGCATAATTACCAGGAGAACCAGTTATCAGCATATTAACAAGTAGATTAAACTCCATCACCTACTTCTCCCTCAGTTTCTTCCTGGTAAGGGACATGAATAGATCCCAAGACAGCTGTTTTAATTCTTCCCCTCTCTGATTTATAATAGTATGCCTTTTGGCATTTTTTCCTTTTGTTTGTATTTCCCTCTAACTTTTTGGAATATATTTCAAACCTATAGAAAAATTGTAATGTTACAGTACAGTAATAATACATTGTATCACATACATGTTTGTCCCTTTACTGGTAATGGTGAGTTCCAGTTACTTGGTTTAGATGTTGTCTGCCAGATTCCTCCCTTTTAAAGTTACCTTTTTCTGTTTGCATTTGTTAAGTAATCTGTGAGATGATAACTTTGAGACTATGTGAATATCCTGTGGTCTTTTCACCCAGTGACTAATGTTCTTTGGCTGAATCAGTTAACAGTTTTTTATTGTTTCTGTTTCTCTGCTGGGATTTTTTATTTCTCTGATAAGATTTTAATCCATTGAGAGGAATTTTTTTTTTTAATATCATGGAGGATAGTGATAATAGCCATTTGTGCTTGTGGAGAAGAAAAGATATTTCTTTTTCTTGGTTCTTCATCTGCTGGGTAATTTTGTTTGTTTTTTTGTTTGGGGCCATGCCGCGCAGCATGCGGGATCTTAATTATTCCTCAACCAGAGATCAAACCTGTGCCCCCTGCACTGGAAACACTGAATCCTAACCACTGGACTGCCAGGGAATTCCCATATGCTGGGTAATTTTGAATTGTGCTCTGGACATTATGAAGATTAAGCAGAGATTCTGTGTTTGGTTATTTTTCTCCAGTGAGTGGTGGCTTTATCAGTTAACTTTTGGAATAGGCTTTAATTTCAAACAGTGTTTCTTGGACACCACCTCTAGCCTCAGTTCAGATCTTTTGCCTTTTAGTGAGATGCTTTGGATCTGTTCCTTGGATGAGTTATTTAAGTTTAGGGATTCCTTGTGTGGTTCTTTCCCTTCTGGGTTTCCCCTGCTCTCTAAGTGGATAATGTACCCAGGCTTCACTGTTCCATGTGTTCCTCAGCCACTGCTCCTGAACCATGCAGACTGCAGTTAGTCTTAGGTTGCACTCTGAAGAGATGATGTCTTATTTATATAGCTTCCCATCTTTACCCTAGTTTGTTTAGACTCTACATCAGAGCCTGTCTTCTTTCATTTACTCTGCTTTACCTTCAGGTAGGTTTTTTTGTACTGTGTCCAGGTTTCATGTTTTGCTTTATTTTGTTTTTTGGAGGAAGGGTTAATCATATTATCTGTTAGTACCTTAGTCTGTTATACCCAGAAATGGAAGTAGCGAAAGTTAAAAGTAATTGTAAATAGCTGAAAAAGAGGACTGAGCACCCACGACACTGATACTGTAAATTTAGGTCTTAGAGAGATGGAATAAGTAAAAGAGACTGAGAAAGTGTAGGCAGACAAAGAGAACCAAGAGAGTATGGTATCTAGGAAACCAAGTGAAGAGACTATTTCAAGAGAACAGAGTGATGAATTAGGTGTTTATGTTGATATTGTTGTTCTTGTTTTCAAAATTAGCAATATTATTTTTAAAGTGTAAGCTCATTTATTAGATCCTAATTATTGATGAATTTTTCAAGTTGTTGTTCTTCTGTGGTCTAGAATACTTTGCAGAACTGTGCTGATAGAATTAGAAAGGGTTTTGTTCTTGCTCATGTGATCCTAAGCATGCCTTCTCTCCTTCTTCCCCTTCCGTGTCCTATTTCTTTCTGTTAAAGTATATTTAAATCTCAAAAGTCTGAAATTGTTTCCACATTCATATTTTCTTCCTTTCGTCTGAAACCTAAAAGCTGCAAACACTGTTCCAAGTATGGAAGAGGCATAATGTTTCTCTTTCTTGTTTGCTTCCCCATACTCATTGAGCATACCCACATTATGGTCTTTTATAGCTTCAAGATCAGCACTATATAACCTAGAATTCTCTTTTATATATCTGTACTTTTAATTTAGAGTATTTTTCTCTAATGCATTATAGAAATCAAGTAATAAAGAATTTCTTTAAACCTTTAGGGTAACTTTAAAGACCCTCAATAAAAATTTTCAACTTAGGGTAGTATGTTTTGTTTGTTGGTTTTAATGTTAATTATCAGAAACAGAAGAATGAATAGGCTCTCCATTTTATAGCCAGCTTAGCCGGTGCTCTAAGAGTGGTTAACTTCTAATTCAGTTTTCTTTAAGGGAGAACTTTTATTGCTCTGAAGGCAAAGCAAGATGCCCTGATTTAATATCCTTCTGTACTCAACTTGTGACATTTGAAATGATAAACAGGAAGTCATAGTGGTGTTTGAAAAGGGTAAGGGGTCAGTATATACCGCTCTCTTCACACTCACGCAACAGTGTTTAGAAACAGATCATCACATTGGAATTCTAGTTTGCTTTCCTGGCATGTGGTTTCTGCAGCTTTAAGCCAGTATTTTGAATAGCTCATAATCCTAAAATCCTTAGCAGTGTTGCATTTTTAATGTGTAGGGGTCACAATTTTCATTGTAAGCTGTGTTGATATAAAGATGTTATATCAAGTCTATGGTGACCTTAAAATATTTTTGTCTTTTAAATAAGAGCAGTGGTAGCAAATAAAAGTGGTATCCATTCTCTGCTTTTTAACCTTATTGCTTCTATTTGAAAACAAAGGAAAAGGTACAGGTCCTTGTTGGTAAAAGTGATGAAGTGCTCTTACCATTTACTGAGTCATTATATACATTTAATTTTAAAATAAAAAACTGACTTTGGAATTGCTTCAGTCCAGATAAGCCTAGTTCAAAGGCTACTGAGTGTGTAAACAGGATTTAGGGGTAAGAAGGAAGGAGTATCACATGAGCCTTTTTTCCAAAATTTTTTTTTCTTATTTCTGTTTGTTTTGATTTGATTTTTTAAGTTTTGTAATTTTGGAAATTTGAACTTACAATCTTGGCAGGACATTCCTACTAACTGTGAAAGTATCCAAAGCCCTTTTCAACTTTTAATTTTAAAAAATTTGGACAACTAATACTACTATCCTAATTCCAATATGGAATAATGTGGTGATTAAGAAAAGGGGCAAATATTACAACATATTTTGTTGGAAACACACAGTGGGAGACAAAGGGCCCCAAAGAAAAGCAGCAATAAGAATAGTAAATAACTTTTTTTAAATGGGATTTTCTTTTTATTCAACTGCGATGTCACCTGAATTTTGGGTTAAATGGAGATAGATTATTTTTAAACATTTACACTCCTTAATTTGAACATATGTTTTATGTTGTTAGATTTCTGTTGTAATGGAAACTCTGTATTCTTTATGTTTTATGTTATGAACATAAACATTCTATATGTTAGAATAACTCATGTTAGTGTTTTGCTACTCAGTATTTTGTGACGAGAAAAACTCAGTAAATGTTCTGTTTTTTTTCTTGGCTGTGAAGAATTTTATTTTTTTCTCTACCTGCCACTAAATTATATAAACTATGTAGTCTTCTAAGAAATAAAAATAATCCCAAGGGTAGTGATTGCTCCAATTAAAAGTGCTTTTTTAGCAATTTACATTGAAAATGTGTAGTTCTTTTATTCTCCCCTTCTATAAGAACTAAACTCTTTACAAGGCATATTAATTTTATGTATGGGTGAGGTAGGGAGAGAAATTCTCACTTTTTTAATTCTTGATTTTTGTTGAAACTCAGTATATTAAAGTAGAACTTATGAGTTTCGGTGGTAGTCAATCAGTAACTACAGTTATTCTTCTGTTCATCACAATCTAAGATAGCCTCCTAGTTTATTAATGATCATATATCTTCTAAGACTCATAAAATTTGCAACCAAAAATGAAAAATGTACAAATAAAAAGATGATTAAGAATTTACAGTACAGCTATTATAAATCATATCATATACTCAGGTTAGTTAAATACGTTTTAAATTAGAACCTATTATGTATGTAGATTAATAGGTTTCTGCTGTCAGGGAACATACTATTCTGTGGGAAACAAGTGTATGAGTCTCTGTATGATATATACCATACCGTGTTACAATCAAAGATTTGTAGGAACCTAGAGAAGGGATCAATTTATTTCATTACTTACAGAATTTAGGGAGGATCTTACAGAATGTGTGGCACTGAGTTGGAACTTGAAGAATAAGTATGATTCTGTTTTAGAAAAGGTAGTCTAGGTAAATAGAGCACAAGAACAGAGCATATAGGTCTGCAAGTACACTGTGTGATTTGGAAGGGCTGCTTAGGACTCTTTGGCTATAATAGTATTCATTTAGCACATTGAACTGTAATTATTTCTTTATATGACTTTTTTACGGATAGAATATTTCTGTATCCAGTGCTTAGTGCACTAATTGACATAAAACACATTCAGCAAGTATTTCCTTAATGAATTAATGTTGTGGCTGGAATATAGATTGAGAGGAAGAACAAATAGCTGAAGATAGTGGCTAGATGGAAGATGTGATTACAACTGAAAGCCTTTTGGGAAATGTGGGTAATCAAAGGTTTTTGAATAATCATATGTGTTTTCTAGAAAGAGAAATTTGGAGGAGAGTGGAAGATTGATTAAAAGGAAACAAGATTGGAGGTGAGATCCCTGATTAGAAAGCAATTACTGGCTTAATTTTTTCATTCATTAAGGAGACATTTATCAAGGTTATCTTTATGGAAGCTAATATGCTATGTGATTCATTGATCCTGCTCTGCAAAAATCATATACTATCAGAGAAAGGAGCTGGTATGCACAGTTTTAAAAACTGGGTAAGTTATGATAGGGTCTTTGAAAATCTTAAAAGAGCAAAAGGTTGCTTCTAGCTAGTAATTAGGGAAGGTTTCTTGGAAAAGTTTAATAAAAAATTTTAATTTTTAAAATTTAAATTTTACTGATTTATCAAATTGATATGATTTCCTTGATAGTATTTAATTGAATCCCAATTATATAGCAAGGATACTGTGTCATGTAACAACTTTACTTCCCAGACTTAAATATTATTTATAGCACTAGGAAGCTCAATTTCAGATATAAGAACACTGCTCATAAATAACTTAATAATAATTTCAGTTTTTATTGAGCACCTACTCTATGTCGTGTTCTTTGCTACAGCCTACATATATGATCTCTAATCTTCATAGTGGCTCTTCACAGTTCCTAATTAGCCCCGTTTTACTGAAGTGGAAACTGGGGATTTAAGCGTTAATTGCCTTGCTCAGAGTTACACTACTAGAGCATGGCAAAGCCAGGATTCAGTCCAAATCTATCTGAATCAATAACCCATGTTCTTCAGAGTGCCAACAAACACATGAAAGAATGCTCAACATCATTAATCATTAGAGAAATGCAAATCAAAACTACAATGAGATATCATCTCACACCAGTCAGAATGGCCATCATCAAAAAATCTAGAAACAATAAATGCTGGAGAGGGTGTGGAGAAAAGGGAACCCTCTTACACTGTTGGTGGGAATGCAAATTGATACAGCCACTGTGGAGAACAGTATGGAGGTTCCTTAAAAAGCTACAAATAGAACTACCATATGACCCAGCAATCCCACTACTGGGCATATACCCTGAGAAAACCATAATTCAGAAAGAGGCATGTACCAAAATGTTCATTGCAGCTCTATTTACAATAGCCCAGAGATGGAAACAACCTAAGTGTCTATCATCGGATGAATGGATAAAGAAGATGTGGCACATATATACAATGGAATATTACTCAGCCATAAAAAGAGACAAAATTGAGCTATTTGTAATGAGGTGGATAGACCTAGAGTCTGTCATACAGAGTGAAGTAGGTCAGAAGGAGAGAGACAAATACCGTATGCTACCACATGTATATGGAATTAAAAAAAAAAAAATGACATGAAAAACCTAGGGGTGAAACAGGAATGGGGACACAGACTTACTAGAGAATGGACTTGAGGCTATGGGGAGGGGGAAGGGTAAACGGTGACAAAGCGATAAAGAGGCATGGACATATATACACTACCAAACGTAAGGTGGATGGCTAGTGGGAAGCAGCCGCATGGCGCAGGGAGATCGGCTCGGTGCTTTGTGACCGCCTGGAGGGGTGGGGTAGGGAGGGTGGGAGGGAGGGAGACGCAAGCGGGAGGAGATATGGGAATATATGTATATATATAACTGATTCATTTTGTTGTGAAGCTGAAACTAACATACCATTGTAAAGCAATTGTACTCCAATAAAGATGTTAAAAAAAAAAAAAAAAGAAACTACAATGTTCCCTTCTGTTGTATAGGCAAGTTTCAAGAAGCATATGTCCGTTTTTATATAGAAAAATAGACCTCATGATGCCATCAATATTGTCATATATGCTTGTTGAAATAACAAAAATAATCTGGACACTTATTTGTTAGCTTATTGACTTGTGGGCAAATGATATACTACAAAGTTTTTTTTTAATCTTTCAACCATCTGTTTTTGCAAAGTTTTAGGATAATACATTTCTTTGTAGGATTATAAAAAAAAAAGAAAAAAAAATAACCCATGTTCTTAACACTCTACTAACCTAACCTCTCTTAAGAATTAAGTGCATAATTTTATCAAGAATAATTAGGTGTGATCAGTGTGCTTTTGCATTGTGCTTTTAATGATCACTATTAATTGAAAAGTGAAAACAATAGTGAAATAATATATCATCATTGCCCCTTTTGGAAAAAAATAGGATTTATTATTAATTTGATATAATTAGAATAGTTGGGCCTCCCTAAAGATACAGTGTCTTGTTATCCATAAAGGATTTTGTGTGTGCATTTAACATTTAGAAATAACATCTGGAAGCTAAATACCAAAATAATCAATTCCCTTGGGACTGTGCATTGGTAACTGATTATATTTCAAAACATTTTTTTTCCTTACTCAGTTTGGCACTATATTTTAAAAACATTTGAATGTAACATTCTAGAATTACTTGATGCAGGTTCTTTAAATTATTAACACATAGAAATATATTTAAGAAATAAGTATGTATTTTATTATCATATATGCCCTTGAAAAAGATTACTGAAAACTTGAAGGTTCTAGAGAAAATACTTTGAAGGAATTAGAACTTATAATAACAAATAGTTTGACTTTCTTGAGACTTTGAATGATTGTTCCTTATTCTTTCAGTTAAAGACTGCTCTCTTTTAACACATACCTGTACCCTTTAGAGTACCTCCCTATATCTTAGTCATAATTCTAAAATTAAAGGGAAAATCTGCCTCAGTCACCTAATACAATTTTCCTAAGGCCTTTTGATGCATTTCCTAGGTGCTACACTCTTGGGGGGAAAATGTGCTATGAGTTTATGTAATTGTTCATTAAATTTGAGATTTTGTTTCTTTTTTTTTTGTTTCCTTAACTCTTTGTGGTTTGGTAAGGAAACCTAAACTTGCATGGGTATGTAGATTTAAAAAATTCAGGAGTAAAAAGGTGAATATAATATATTCATACCAAGTTGTAATTTTGTCATTTTTTTTGATATACTAAATAATAAAAAATAATACCTATATATATCTCACCTTTTCTAAGTATTCTTATTCTTAACATTTTATTCTAAATAAAGTGGTTTTAAGTATTTTATTTACTCCTTATAAATTTGCCACGAAATAATGCCCTTTTAAACAAATGTTTGGATTCCACTTCAAAATGGTTAACTTTTATCCCCAAAGCCAGCCATTTTGTTAGAAGAGAATCTCTAGAATGATGAAAGAATCTGTCCACTCTGACTTATTCCTTAGAGTGCAGAAGTGTTCTATATAGAATCTTTGGGCTGATATAATTGCTCTGTCTCATTTTCTCTGCCTGCCTCTTTGAACATGACAGAAGTGGGTCATTTTATGTGCCAAGAACAGTTTAGATCAGGGGAGGGGAGGATAAAAATGTTTTGTTCGGGCTTCCCTGGTGGCGCACCGCAAAAAAAAAAAAAAATTTTTCTGTTTTCTAAAAGTATTTCTGTTGTGAGAGATAGGAGTATATCGTGACAAGGTGGCTTTGGAGCTTCATTTGACCAAATTATTTGACGACATTTATGCTTACTTAATATCTATTTTTAAGTGAAATGCAAATCTTTGGACTATTGAATTATGCAAGTTGTTTTTAGCACACTGAAATGGTAATTATTTTTGTGTCAGTAATTATTTTCATATCTTGATGAAAATAATTTATAGTTAAAAGATGAATTCCGTTTAGTTTTTAGAATATGAAGATTTAACTTTAAACATGAAAGTCAAGTTGGAAGTAAAATGAAACTGTATAGTAGTCCCTTGTCTGTAGGCATGCCAAGACCCTCAGTGGGTGCATAAAATGGCAGATAGTACTCAATCCTATAAGTACTATGTTTTATCCTAAAAGTAAATACCTGTGATAAAGTTTAATTTATAAATTAGGCACAATAAGAGATTAATAATAAAATGGAACAATTTTAACAATATACTGTAATAAAAGTTATGTGAATGTGGTCTCTCTGTTTAATCAACCCCTTTAACTCTGCCAAAAATGTGGCAGAGGTTTCGTCATTGGCAAATGCAGCTTTTCCAGTAATTTTTATATCTTTCAGTCCAAACCTATTACTGAATCTGTGTAGTCATCCCTTACTTGCAGTAAAGCTAATGTCACTTGTTTCAGTGGATACCTGGCTGCAGTCTTCCTATAGGCTCAGTGCTTTCTGGTGCAGCACATGGCCGTCAGTTGGAACATGTTTTGTGTTCATGTCTTCCATCCACAGATTTAATGCCTTTTTTAACTGAGCACTTATCCGTGATTTTTGCAGTTTGAGGTGCAGCAGCAAAACTAGCCTGAATTTCTTTTTCTTCTTCACCATTTCATGGATTGAAGATTTGTTCTTACTGTGAATCTTAGCACCCTCAGCTTAGGATTTTTTTCTTACTAAGTCGAGAACTTCCACCTTTTCACTTAAAGAAAGCACTTTATCGCTTCTTTTTGGCATAATCGAATAGCCAGTGTCACTACTCCGAGGCTCTGTGATGCCTCAACAGTCAATTTGGTAGGAGATGGCTTCTGAGTGACTAATGGGCAAGAAACCTGGACAAAGGGATGATTGATGTACCAGGCAGGACAGGTCAAAATGGCACAAGATTTCATCGCACTACCCAGAACGGTGGTGCACAATTTAAAACTTATGAATTGTTTATTTCTGGAATTTTTTATTTTCGATCTGCTGTTTACCATGGGTAACTGAAACCACAGAAAGCAAAACTGCAGATAAGGGGAGACTACTGTACTATTTGTTGATATTTAGTAATTCTTTTAACTGGCTGCCAGCAAAAACCTGACACTGGTAAAATTTCCTATTATATCATCCTCATAATCAGCAACCTAAGTTAGCTTTTCCTGTTGTCTACCAGACCAGTTCTGATTCCTTGTGGGTATTAAAAGCTTTTTTATCAGTTGGCCTCTCTCTTCCTGACCATTTCTGTCTACATGTTTCAATCAATATTATATCCCCTCCACATACTTTGTGCATTCCTGTTGTTAAGTTTCTGTAGCTTTATCTGATAACAAGGCAGAATTCACCGCCTCGTACATGCTCTTAACAAAACCAGAGCGAATCATTTTCACAGCCTTCACCATCCTCTGAAACAGTGATTTTGTTGGGGGAGGCAGAGGATAAATGGTCGAAGATGCATGCCTGGGGACATACATCATAATGAATGGGATGTTTGTGCGATTTGAGAAAGGTCCCGCAGTGATTCTGGGTATCGTTTTATTTTTTCCGCCATTGAGAGCGACAGCACTGAGGAGAAATTGCCTTGCTACTTCATCTTCATATGTATAGTACTTGGGTGATCAGTTTTTAACAGTCTATTGCAGTGCTTGCTCCTTTGTGTTATGTCAGGTCATTTGCATGTTATTTTGAAAATTAAACTCTACTCTTTCTGGTTATTTGTATTTTTAAACAATGCCTGATATTCTGCACAATAGAAGACTCTCAGTAACATATTTCAAATATTAATGTGCACATCTATTATAAATAGATATTTAAAATAGATATTTAAAGAGGTTATAGCAAAGTACCGTTAAATTTTTCTAATCAAAATGAAGATAAATCTCTATCAAAGTTGTTTGGTAATTTTTTTGTTTCTTTTTCTTATACTCCATCTAATACTAATGCTAGAGACTTTATTGTTAGTTCATTTTTAATTTCAGGTTTAAGAATTTGAGTTTCAAACAGTGAGTTTTTTGAACTAAAATCAACAGTATGTTGATAACTTTTAAGATGAGGAAGGGTATAATTACAACAGCAAAGAAGAATAAAGCCATTTGTGTTATTTCCTGAAATTTTTAACAAGTTGGGTTGATATTGTTTTCGTACCATTAACTAATTGTGTGTCATTGAGTCTGTTTCTTCATTTTAAAACTGGAAATAATTCATGTCTGACTTCTTTGCTGTGGGGATTAAATAAAATATGCAATATCAGTGTTCCTAGTATAGTACTCTTTTAATAAACTTTTTAAGATTTTGAATCTCTGTAGTCTTTCACTCCATATAAATAGCATAGATGAAATATTATTCAAGATAGCCATTGCCTTCAATACCATTTTTTTTAAGGTAGGCCAAAACTATTCAATGACAGAGTTCTTGAACAGAGATCTTTTGGAGATGTACTATACCACACAGTCCATCATCATTGTCCGTGTTGCATTGTGAATTTAGACCAGTGTTGAAATCATCCTTATTATTTTAGTTTGTACTGTAGGATACAAAAAATGAAAGTTTTACCTGATATTGTTTAGTTCTGTACTTTGCCGGAAAAGTTTGCACATTTTTATAATGTCATTTCAGAACCATCCTCATGTCCAAAGTACTTTATTTCAGCTCAGCAAAAATATACTAGGTCTGTACTTCGTATGCCAAATACTGTGCTAGTTTATAGATATATAGAAATTAATATGGTGTTTGCCCTTGAGAAGCTTATAGTCTAATGAGAGACATGGACATGTAAACAGTTTCACTACAGTGTACAGAACACTGATAGATGTATTGGAGGAGCACCACTTAGTACTGCTTTGAGGATTCAAGGAAAACTTCCTGTAGCATGAAGCTGAGTCTTAAAAAGTGACTGACTGTAACAAGGTAAGAATGGAGACTTAAATTTATATCGCTTTATCGTGTTTGTTTTGTAAAGGAAATACTTGCAGGATCAAGAGATACAAAGTTTTTAGATTATTTTACTAGTTTACCTAAATGAAGTTATGTGTTAGGTGTGATAGCAATTTAGATTCACATATCAACCTGGTCAAATAATAAACTTGGATGAAAGACATAGTTATTAAATGTACTCTCTTGTAGTTCATTCAGCTCCTGAACAGGAGCAGTGTTTACTGGCAGGTCTGATTTATGCTATACCCAATACTGAGATAACTGAGATACTCAGTTTAACAATTTATAATGTCTAACAAGTAAAAATAACTTCAGTATCTATTCTGTTAACAAGTATTTTTGAACATTTACCAAATGACATGTTCTTTTTAGGCACTTATGATACACCTGAGGGGGGAAAAATAGAATTTCCTGGTCTTTTGTAATTTATTTTTCTGGGGGATTGGGGAAGATGACATAATAAATAAGCTACTTATGTATTATGTTAGTGGATGATATGCTGTGGAAAAAATAGAGCAGGGTACGAAGGGTTAGGAGAGATGATATGAAGTAGTTTGATATATAAGTCTGGAGTGCAGAAGAGAGGTTTCGGCTGGAAAGAGACTTCTGGGAGTTGTTGACATGTATGTGATCTTTAAAGTCATGAAACTGGATGAAATCACTAAATCTTAGATAATAGTGAAGAGAAGAATAACAAGGACAGAATCTTGGTCTACTGTTAAGGTATTTAGTTAGAGGAAGAGCTAGCAAAGAAAGCTAAGAAAGAACAACCAATAGCATGGGTCCTGTAAGTCAAATAAAGAAAGTATATCAAGGAAAAAGGAGCAGTTAACTTACTGAAAGTTGGTAATAGGCCAAGGAAGGTAAGAGTCAGATGCTGTGGATATGTCGAGTAAGAGGAGCACTGAGGTCTGCTCATTAGATTTAGCAACGTGAAGATTGGTCAGTTTAACAAGAATAGCATTGGTGGGGTAAAAGCCTGCTTGAAGTGGCTGTAAGAGAAAATAAAGAGAATCTGGAGGTAGCAAGAATTGTCAAGTGTTATAATTAGGGTGACCATATGACTAGATTTCCTTGGTGTTCTGGTAATCATCACTTGTCCCAACATTATTTTTAAAAGAGCCTCATTTCACTCTCAAATGGGTCCTGGTTTGAACAACAAATGATATGGTCAGTGTGGTTATAATTTGCTGTCATTACTCTGTTGGACACCCAAATTTGACCAGTAGTATCCTTTCTAAGCCAGCTTTTATGACTTTTTGAGAGAACTCAATTAGTTCTTCCTTTTCTGGCATAACAAAATTTTGCAGGGATTATACTTTTTCTGCCTCAGATCCATAATCAGCCATTTCTCTAAGAAGCCTTGTTTCATTTTAGTGACATTCAGAAACCAAGAATTGAATAGATCTTGATTGGGGAGAAAGGGAGTGAGAAAGGTAGGTGACCAGTTAGAGAAAGGCATTTCACGATAAAAATTTTAAAAGCAGATGGCCAGCCAAAGATACTGAGGTGGGAGAATAGGAAATTTATTCAGGGAATTCTGTGTAAAACTGAATGAATGGCATATGAGACTCCTAGAAAATGTGTATTATGTAATATTAGAAAGAGGCATTGAGACCAGGTAATGAAAGACCAGACTTAAGTTCTTTGGCTTCATTCTGTATTCAAGACAGTGACATAATGGGCCTTGGAGTTAACTGGTTCTGGAAGCAGGAAACCCAGTTATGCTATTATAATCCACACAATCGATAATGAAGTTCTGAGCCTGTGGGTAGGATAATGGTAATCCAAAGGAGGGAACTAAATTCAACAGACACTACAGCAGAGAAAGTGGAAAGGGGGATGGGAGCATAACAGAAGCATGCCGAAGAGGCCCACAGTGTCAGATGACTCTGAGCTGTCTAACCTGAGTAGCAGAGGCTGGAGATGCCATTAATTACCATAGATAACACAGGAATAGGTGAAGGAGGAAGACAAAGATATTTTATTTGGAAAAATCCCTTGGCAATATGATGACAGAGTATAACCTTATTGAAGTTACATCTGGTACTGTATTTAGGAGACAGTAGAACAATATTTAGGAAATAAGGTTTTTGTTGTCACTGAAGGGTAACCATAATGAGATTCCCATCTGTGGAAAAGCATGAATTTGGATGTCAATAGGTCTCTCACGAGTTATTTCAGTTTCTTTATTTCAGAGAAGTGCATTTCTTGCCTCATTTCCAAATAGACAAGAAAAACCTCCAAGAATCCAGACTTTTCTTGGCACCTTGTAATTCCCTGGTATTGGGATTAACCCCTCATAATCTAAATATCATGTTCCAATTTTAATCACATTTTGGAAACTACAAACATGTTTTATATTTTACTGCGTTAAAAGCCCAATCTTAGAGCCAGTTGGAATTAATGTCAGCTTGATTACTGCCTCCAAGTTACTTTTTGTCTTTACCCAGTGTCCCTCCCCACTGCCTGATATAGAATAGTTTGGTTGCAAACATACTTTCCCCACTCAGCCAGAGACAACATTACACTGGTTATATAGCTATGAGTCAGTATATTCATTTGTTCAAACGAAAGCCTCTGGAGAGAAGGAGACAGCCAAATATTCAAAATTGGGATTAACTAATTTCAATTAAATTTGCTCTTTTGAATATAAGCAAAGCAATAGCATCTGGCACAGTGTGAAATAAAGGAACCGAGATATATTCTGATGGATCTGGTTATTAGTGAATGGCTATCTTTAATGCAGGAAACTTGAGCAATGTTAGTTTAACGTGATGAAGAAGGAATTTCTACTTTATCACCACTGACAGCAGGTTATGGCAAAAAGCAAACTGTGGGGATTCTAGTTTGAGCCCTATTGTAATACCTTGAATGAGTCTCTTAAACTTTATTAGGTTATCATTTTCTCTTCTTTAAAGTTGAGTGGTTGAGGGTCCCCAAGGTTAAGTGATTAACTAGAAGGATTCACAGGGCTCAAGGAAAAAAAAAAACTTTTATACTCAGAGCAACAGTTTATTTCTGTTCAAGGATACAGATTAAAATCGGCAAAAGGAAAAGGCACATGGGGGGAAGTCCAGGAGAAATCAAGCATAAGCTTGTAGATGCCCTCTCCCAGTATAGTCGCATGGACACACTCCTAGCAGTGATGTGTGACAATACTTGCAGAGTGTTGCCTACCAGGGAAGCTCAGTTGAGCTTTGGTGTCAGGGTTTTTTTCGGGAGCCAGTCACATAGCCATGAATCACCTGCGTGACTCACCATAACTACTTAGACTCCAGCTCCCCAGAGTAGAGACATGATCACCATAAATCACATTGTTAGGGTAAACTGCCTCATCAACTTGGTAAGCCTGTGGCCCAAGGGCTCAGAACTTATTTCCTAGGAACTGGCCAAAGGCCAGTCCTGAAGATAGGCCTTCTCAGGACTGTGCAGAGTTTGAGCAGCCCAGGCCTGCTGAGTTAACCCTTTCCTACACAGGTATAGAATTATGTGAGAGCTGAAGTCCCCTATAATTCTGATGTTTATGAATGGATTAGTAACTCATAGCGTATATATTGTAAAGAAATTAATGCTTTATTTCATCTTTGAGATGGATTGGATAGTTATAAATTTGAAACCTTAAATAAAAGAAACGAGTTATACTGATGCTAGAAATAAAGCTGGATTGAATGTCTAAAATAAAAGAATGTATGTCTTATGCAAGTCAACACGGAGCCCTGCCTCACTGATGAATAAGCTTGCAAGTGGGAAGATGAAGATTTTCAGACTTGAGTTATTTTAAGGAAATCTAAGGGAAAAAAACTACTTAAGCTCAGTTTCAGAGCATTTGTTATCATTAGCATTTGATTGGTGGCAAATTAGTTATTTTTAATTTCCCTTTGATGATAAATTTAAACATCTTTTTTTATGAAAAATCTTTGCAGCATTTTTGTAAAGTAGCTCAAGTTTTACTTGTCCAGTTTAATGTGTCTCTCTTACACTCATTTTAAAGTTGTTTAGTGCAGTATTCCATATTTAGCATTTGTTACATAACTCAGGTATCTTCATTTTCCCATTGTTTTTTCTTGATCCATGGTTTTCTAATTGAGAATGGTTTTGTGTTTTTACTTTTGTCATTTTACTTTCTGTCAAACTTTAAAAGTGTTTAGAATTTTCTTTTTTAAGTTGAAATCTAGGTAGGTGTTTTTTTCCAAAGTCCATAACGTATGACTTTGGTATAAAATTTGCAAATTACCATATGGAATAATGCATCTTATTCTGCATTTGAAATTGCAGAATTATTTGAAATGGTTAAATTCAATTTAAAGTACAGAAAACTCTAAAATTTAAGAGAAATATTTTATCTGAAAAAAGGCACTGGAATTAGTTTCGTATAAAAGAAAGCCAAGTGTTCCTGTCTTAGTCACTTTACTTAGAATTAACCCTATATACTAGGAATGGCATAGTGTAAAATTATCATATAAGCACTGAACTGGTGTCTTTTCTTTCACATTTTTATTGGTATTTTCTTAACCATGTTTAAGTCTACCCTTCTGCATTGAATATGTTTAATGTCTTTGGAATAGGAACAGAGCTGCTGTGTAAAAATGTCTTTTGCTGGGTCTAGAAATGGATCTTAGTTTTCCAGTTCGTAATGAAATCTTTTCTCAGAAAGAGCAGTCTTGTCTTTTATGGCACCTGCCTGGCTTGTTAGCTAATGCAGTTTCCCAGCCATTCACAATATAATATCTACGTTTCAGTGAGTTCTTAAGTAGTATTTGGCCGTCTCCCACTATGAATAAAAATTATGGTAATGTAGAATACTTTTGAGCAGTAAGTCTTCTGTTTTGCAACACTCTAGTAGTCCTAGCTATTTTTTCTAGTATTTTATCTCTTCATCTTTGCTTTTCTAAAGAAAAAACCCACATTGGCAACTAAAAATTCTTTGGAAATTCTGAATTTGACTTGTCTATTGGTAAGAGACTTTACTGACCTCTCACTAAGAAATAGGCATTTAAAATTTTTTCACTCTGGTCCATTTCTGTTGAACAAATGTATTGATATCATTATACTAGGATCAAATAGTCAAAGGTGGATAAGAGACCATTCTCACCCTTGAAGAACTTACACTCTGGGCTCTTCATTCCATTTTCCCATAAAGAAAGTGAAAGATTAAGCTTAGTATAAGCATAAATTATTCTCTGACTGTTTTATGTAGTTCCTCAGACCTTTTGACCAGATGGCTTACTACCTAACCATGTTCAAGCTAGCTTAAGCAGAAGTGTTCCCAACAAGCTGGTTCCAACTACTTCCTCTTCTGAGTAGTTAGCCAGAAACCTGGCATTGTTGCAACTCTTTCATGTCCAAGCCTCTAAATACCATTTGTCTTTTAGAGTTCTCTACGTTTTACCTAAATGAGGGCTTTTTGGAGTTTTATCCACAAAGCTTGCAATCTTACGTGCTTTTCAAACTCTTGTGGGAAGCCATTCATTTATAACGAAGAGAGTAGATGTATTGTCAGGTAAGGTACCGCAGCCGCAAATCCAGTAAAACATCCATCATCCAAGGCATTCTTTGAAAACTGTGAATTACTTCAGATCTTTAAAAAAAAAATAAATTCCCACTATCCCCTGCAGTTTATATTACTGATCTATTAGACCCTAGTGAATTTTGCTGTAGCAACCGGCTTTCATAATCAGTTTGAAGGGTAATTTATTCTTAAAATATGAGTAAATGAAATTTTGTGGCTAAATTATAACCTATCATGAGAACTACTAAGTCCAATCCAAGAATAATGAGAATAGTTGTTTAAGACTTCTTCCTTTAAATGTGTATTAGATATTCTGAGTCAGAATGTATATAAATTTAGAATTTGGAGCAATTAAGAGATGATTTGAAAGTCCTGGCAGTTTACCATGAACTTGTCAAGTAGACTGCATAGCAGACTCTTAGAAGGATTGAGAAAGGCTGTGGGTTAAATTTCGTCTTACATGCTGAAGGGAATACTAACATTTGAGGTGCTGTCTATCCATTTGGAATAACACATCAAAGAGTCTTATTCTGAAAGGCAGTTCCTGATCTCTTCTGAATAAAAGTGTAGGGAGGGAAGAATAACTTCATAATATATATTTTATTGCAATTTTTGCATTGTCTGATAAACTGCTTGATTTATTAAATTCCTCAGTGTCTAATTAGGATAGTTCTGAACCAAAATTCTAGTTATGGCACAGCATTCCTGTCCATACAATTTTGTTATTTAAGCACCATTTAAAAATTTTATATGAACTATGTCATAGGAGATAGCATTCCCTTTTAATGACACATATGTTTATATTTAAAATTAAGGTAAAAATGAATTGACCCAAAATACTGTAGTATGAGTGGGGTGATAAGGAAAGTTTAAGCCATCCAAATGCATCTAGATTTTACTTTTATGGTTTTAAGGTAAGTATCTAATTCTGGGCATTATTTATGGTATATGGTGCTTGTTCAAATAATATGGTGTAATGAATTATTTTATAATATAAAGATTGGTGGGAGATAAAACGTATGTATATTAGTTTTCTAGTGCTGTTGTAACAAGTTAACACAAATTTAGCAGCTAAAAACAACACAGATTTATTATCTTACAGTTCTGGGAGTCAGAAGTTTTAAACCAAGATGTCGACAGAATTGTATCCCTTGTGGAGACTCTTTCAGGTTTTAGAGGTCACCTGTGTTCGTTGACTCATGGCCCCTTCCTCCGTCTTCAAGGCCAACAGCACAGCATCTTTAGTTCTCAGTACCTCAGTATCTCTCCCTTTTTCTCCTCTTTCTCTAACTCATACCCTTCTGCTTCCCTCTTAGGAGGAGCCTTGTGGTTACGTTAGGCCCACTCTGGGTAATCCAGGATCCCCATTTTAGGATCCTTAACTTAAATACATAATAAAGTCTCTTTGGCCATGTAAGGTAACTTATTCACAGGCTCTGAGCATGAGGACAAAGTTTATGTGTTATTCTTTCTCCTGTGCCCCCACATTTCTTTTAATTCTAGCTCTGCAGATACATACTCACCATCAGTTCTTTTACCAAAATTATCTCTTGCTGGCTGAACTCCTCCTCTAGAAGATTCCTCTGGACAAACACGTGTACTGTATTTCCTGAATTTTTGCAAGTTCAAAACTAATTTTTCTAGACCTGATTCTTTAGAGCTATTTGACTGTAAAATTCTTGGCTTACACTTGCTTATACTGAAAATGCTGCTCCATACTTATTTTTATTTTGTTCTTGATATCTGACACCAGCTCAGTTTTTTCACCCTTATAACTAAATTGATCTTTTTGGCCACGAGCGCTGAAGATTTTTTTCCTTTGTCTTTAAAGTCTAATAGTTTTACCAGAATAGGGTTTCATTATTGATTGTTCCAGGTCTCTTTAAGCTAGGTACATAGTAAACCCTTTTGTTAAATTCTTTGGTTGTTTTTTTCCAGAAAGTTGTTTTAGGACTATAGTTTTAAGTACTGGCTTTTGTCTATTGTTTTTCTCCTTCAGAGACTCCAATTACATGTATGTGGGATTATCCTTTGCCATTTTCTTTCTGTCCTTTTTCTTTATCTTTTTTTCATTTTCTTGTCTTTCTTCAATGTTTTCTTGCCTTTCTTCAGTGTTCCTTATTGAATTTTTCTTTAAATCTGTTCTCTCTTTCTGAGATAGGTTTTCTTTTCTTGCATTTTATTTCCTAAGCTTTATCAACTGTTGATGCACTTCTGTGTTTTACCTGTTTCTCTTCTACAGTGTTTTAATTTCTCATTTTGCAAGTTTTTTTGTTATAGGCCCCAACTACTTGTTTGAGGCTCCCTAATGAAGTTTGCAGGGTTATGTTACAGTTGTCTTTTTGATGTTTAGTTTTTAGGAGAGAATCAGATAAAATATTTTGATTTACGTTTTCTTTTTTCTTCTTAAATTAATTTTATATGAATTTGACTTTTTTTTCTTTTCTGAACTGTAGACCTTTCTTATACAGGGCCCACCTTATGTCAGTATGGCAAAGTGACATTTTTTTAGCGGATAAAGAGAAGGAGGACTTGGTTTACATGTATTTTCTTTTGTCTCTGTAGGGTCCTTAATTTCTCTTTCTTTCCTTTACCTACACTGTTATCCCTAAAGGGAAGTGCACGACCCCTATTTATCTAATTCTCCTCAAAGCAGTGCTTCTTGAGGCTGTCGCCTTCAAAATCACTCACTTTCAAGCCCGCCCTTCTCTGTAGTGCTGTGAATTACCAAGTCTGAGACTTGTGTTCAACACTTTGACCTTTTGTAGTACTTTTTGCTTTCTTGTGGAGCTTTTTGTCTGTCATTAATGCATGTCCTTCACTCCACTCTCTTCTTTTCCTCCTAGTGTCTTAGTCTTTCATTCTCTGGCTCTGTAAATTCATAAGCTTATAGCAGCAGTGAGAGCTGTTGAATTTGGTGTTAGTTTCTCTGCTTATAGGTATTTATCTACTAATAATGCTGAGGGCACGGTTCATGTTTGGTTTTATTTGTACTCCTTGTTGAATTTATTGTTTTGGAGGGAATATGTGGGTGGGTTGAGATTTAGGTAGTATCATTACCATCTGCACTTACTTAAGTTCATTTTAGCAATAAAATTTAACCAATTCACTCTTTAGGCTGATTTTTGTCTTACAGAGTAAAGAAAGGTGCTTATAGCCAGTCATTGACAAACGTGGGGCAAGTCTTAAAATCTGGATTTTTAACTATAATTTAAATAGCTTTATTAACTTGAAACTGCTTAAGGGAGGCCATCTCCTAAATTAGCTCATCAAACTTAAAGACATTTTCAGCCAAAATATGTCACATAATGAATTTTTTTATATATACACACATATACAATTTTAAAATGAGTCCATCATTTATGTACTTTTTATATGGATTTGTTCTACGTACACATTTTTCACATTTATATTAGTGTACACAAAATGAAATTGAGTTTTTACTCTCAGAAACAGTGCTTTCTGATCTTTTTGACATTGGATCATCATTATCAATATTTGATATTTTTTTCCCATTCTACTCTTCTTCCAAAACTCCAATATAGCTCTTTAATATAGAATCTGTGGTAATTTTTCAGAAGGAGTTACACAAACCAGTATGTACAAGGATAGTCATCACATTCTTATTTATAAAAAGATCAAAACTCAGAAAATGTATTAATGTCCAGTAATAAGAATTTGATTAAATAAATAAGAGCAAAAAAACCAAAAATAGACATTTGCCCTGTTATTAAATAAAGCTAGTTTACAAAATACTATGGTCCTGTTTTTGTTTAAAGTATAATTTAAATATCATTTTCATTTAATGTTTGCAGTTTTGTCACATCACATATCCACCTTACTGTCACTCAGTGTTGTTTTAAAATCAACTGATTTTTCTATTTAGCTTTCTTCTAGACAATAATTAAAAAAGTTCATTTTTTTATGCGTATTAGAATAACTTGATAACTATTAATGTAGAAAAATTGCATTTTCATATGATCTAAAGTCATCCTTCATTCCCTTAGTGGAATGCATATCAAACTTAAATTCTTTTAAAGAAGCTTGTAGAAGGGTGTATAATAAAATTATAACCATGTAAACATTACTGGTAATTTTACTTATTTTTCTTTGTTTTTCTGTGTTTTTTAACTTTCTAAAATAAATGTGGATTAATTCCTTCCATAATAGAAAAGTGTTTTGTGAGTTAGATTTTTTTTTTTTTTTTTCGGTACACGGGCCTCTCAGTGTTGTGGCCTCTCCCGGTACGGAGCAGAGGCTCCGGACGTGCAGGCTCAGCGGCCATGGCTCACGGGCCCAGCCACTCCACGGCATGTGGGATCTTCCCGGACCGGGACACGAACCCGTGTCCCCTGCATCGGCAGGCGGACTCTCAACCACCGCGCCACCAGGGAAGCCCAGATTTGCCGTGGAGCAGCTGGGCCCGTGAGCCATGGCCGCTGAGCCTGCACGTCCGGAGCCTCTGCTCCGTACCGGGAGAGGCCACAACACTGAGAGGCCCGCGTACCGAAAAATATATATATATATATAAGTGTTTCTCTGTAAATCTCTACATTTCTTTTTAAATTGATAGAATTGCCAATGTCCTGAAATGTCATTAAAATAAGTAGTAGTTTCTTTAAATAATGGATTTCTTAAAAGCACAACATGGGAAGGAATTTCTCATATAATAATGACAGTTTAAAATAAGGCTCATAACTAAAATTAGTTTGTTTTATTCTTTTACAGGAGTTGAAACCTGATATAGTAACTAAATCTGCTCTTGGTGATGATATCAACTTTGAAAAAATCTGCAAAAAGGTACTTCTGCCAGGGGTTGTATTTCTTTTAGGAAAAGTTCCTTATTTGTATTGTTGACCTACTTTTTTCCTTTCACTGTTTTCCTTGAAGAGAAAACTTACCAAAAGCCAGTTACTAAAAAATCAATCAATCAGTCAATCAGTCACCTGCCAGTTACTATTAGTGTACAATGATTTTTCCCCATTTGAGCTCTACTACTGCCACCAAAAATTATTTTTATGGTAATTTGTGAATTTTGCTTTGCTGTGATACCACACCCTCAAGGACCTTAAAGGTATGTTGAAGTTAATGTGGCATTTGTGTGTTAGATAGCAGTTAGTCTGTTAATCTTACAAATTAGAATAAAGACTTTATTTTTATTCTTTCTAAATAGTTTTTATGAATATTTTATTTAATCCCTGCATTTACCCTATGAAAATTATTTTTACCCCCTTTTTGTAAGTAAGGAAACTGAAGCTCAGAAAGAATAAAGTGAGCTAATTAAGGGTATGCCACTCTTAGGGTGCACAGTTAGGACTTTTACCCAGATCTTCTGCTCCTTGCATTTGCGTCACTTGCTTCATCCTTAGTATTTCCTCTTTTTTATTTCTACCCACTTTGCTAAAGGCTATGTGACAGTTCCACCAGAGAACAGATTTTTGGATTAATTAATTTTTATAACTCTATTACATTTCTTTTTTCACTTTTATTCACATTTGCTCTAATCTGTATTATTTCTTCCTCTTGAATTTGTGCTTACTTTGCTCTTTCTCTAGTTTCTTAACGTGGAAGCTTAAATTACTGATTTAGACCTTTCTTTTTTCCTAATATAAGCATTTAATGCTATAAATATCCCTCTAAGCACTGCTTTAGCTACATCTTATAAATATGATATATTTTATTTTCTTTGAGTTTAAAATGTTTTAAATTTCCCTTGAAATTTCACCTTTAACCTATGGTTTAATTAGAAGTACGTTGTTTAATTTCTGAACAATTGGGGGTTTCCAGGTATCTTTTCATTAGTTTTCTTTATGATCCATATGCATACTCTTTATGATTTTTATTCTGTTAACTTTATTATTTGTCTAGAGTATGGCTTATCTTGGTGAATATTTCATGTGCACCTGAAAACAATATTATTATTTTGGGATCAGTGTCCTATAAATGTTATTTAGGTCCAACTGATTGATGGTGTTGTTCAGGTGATTTACATCTTTACTGACTTTCTACCTACTTGTTTTATTGTTGACTAAGAGACGTGTGTTGGAATCTCCAACTGTAAATGTCAATTTTCCTATTCCAGCCTTAAGGAAAAAAATACTCTGATTCTACATTTATGTACACTAGCACTCACCTCTCTGCAATTCACTGATTTTAGCCATGTTAAATTTTAAAGCATTTTATTGTAAGAAGGCCAGAACATGAAAGTTTTTGTATGTTTCAGGGGAGGGAAGATTTGTTGTCACAGTCCTTGTCAGGAAGGCAACACCAAAGTCATGAGCATAATTTTACAAACAGCTTCCTTATTTTATACTAACATGATTTTACAGTAAATATTCTTATTTTATAGCATTCATTCATAGAGAGGAAAAAATTTTAGTTCTGATATAGTTTTTAACTTGTGTCTTGGTCTGTCTATATTTCTGACAAAATAATGATGTTAAATACAATAGTGGTAGTTGTATAAAAATATGGTAGAACATATTTGTTTTCTCTTGAGAGTTTAAAAAAAATAATAATTTAAGGTTTTTACCAGAAAAAATTTTTTGAATTTTCTGGTTGCTGCATTCTAAAAGTATTTCAATAATATTTAATTTGTGATGAGAATAAAAAGCAATTTATTTTTAGTTGGCTAATACTATGTTTCCATTTAAATTTCAACACTAAAACTTGACAATATTATTTAATTTTAACTTGAAATATCCAAAATAAAATATCCTTTGTCTTTTTTTTTTTTTTAACTTTTCAGTCAGATTTTTTTCACTTTGGAAGGTTACTATTAGTTGATGTGTATGTAATATTTGTAGCATCAGGTTTTTTTAGGGTATCTTCTTTCATTTACAACCCTTTGTTAAACCTTCCATTGTGTAAAATGTCATCCTAAAAATGGGGAAATGTGTCTATATTTGCTTATCCATTTTTATTTTGTAATAGTAAATTCATTTGCATATTACTATATTTGTAGTCATGAGATTTATAATATTCACATAGAAAGTTTAGGATCTAACTGAAATATTGTCAAGCAAAACCTGATTGCATTTCTGCCCTTTTGGTATCTTCCTCCAAACAGAAGGAAGGAAAGGGAGGTGGAGAAGGAGAAAAGGAAAACAGTTCTGTTTCATCAGAGTTCTTGATGGAACCCTTGAGGATTTAGAGCCAAGGGAAATTGCCTTGCTTAAAATGATTTCAGATTCCTCCCAAGCTATTTGATTTCAACTACTTTGCTACTGTTTTATGTCATTTGTGGTATTCTTTGATTGGATTCATGTTCTGTATCAAAATATGTTAATAAATTAAACCTCTGGAATAAAAATGAGGCAAGTAGCAGTGTCATGGAGAGAAGACTGATTAGTTTGCCATAGGAAGGGTGGTTAGTGAAAGATGACCAAAGAGGAAATAAGGCTATTATATAGAGCTCTGTACATTTGAAGCTGTCTGACCATCAGAATAGAGCAGAACAAACTAATTTGTGTAACTTCTTAGAGCTTGCACAGTTCTTCCATATACATTATTACCTCAATTATATACATTATTACCTCAATTGATCTTACAACAATGATCTCATATGAAAACATTCATGTGTGCACATGCATGTGTGTACATGTGTGTGTAGTAATACTAGTAGTGTCTTCATTTTCCAAATTTAGAAAGGGGTTAGAAAGATTAAGTAGCCAGTTAATATTTGTACGAGAGTTTTAAAGCTAGAGAGTTTGGGGACTAGAACTGTGACATTTCCAGACAATTATTGCCAGAATTTCAAGGGCTTCTCAATTCAAAACATCTGTTATATGCAGAGCAATCAGCTAAGCACTATGGAAAAAAGGAAGGAAATAGAACACAGTTATATTAAACAGCTACAGGATGAGAGGAAGCAAATTAATATTTGTTAACATCTACCAGTTGCCTGACTTGTTAGATGCTTTATACACGTTAGCTTTCTCAGGGAAGATGATGATAATCTCATTTAACAGATGAGACAACGGGCCCAGAAAGGTAAAATATACCGATGGTCATAGGTAGTCAGTAGGAAATGTCAGATCCAAGTTCTAAACCCAGGTCTCTGCCTACAAAATGAAAGTTTAGGACAAAAGGATGGAATAAGTTCCATATGTGTAAGACTGCATTTTGGAAACCATGGTGTTGTAGGGATTTTAAGAGTTCATTGAATACAGAAAAGTCTCCCATTCTCTTATAAATGTGGACTCTAAGCCATATTTTGCTTTGTTTGCCACAGTTCTTCTGATCCAGCTGAATAGACTGTTTCTTATTATATCTCTGAATGTTTTTAATAAATACAAATATGAATGTGTTGGTTTATATCATTAGGTAAAACCTGGAATTGAATTTAAGTCCAGTTAATGATAAAAGTATCCTACTAGCATTCTACCTGTACTAGTTCATTTAGCGTCAGTTTGTTTTAAGGCAACATTTCAAAGGAATGAACATGGTGTGTAAGAGAGCTTTTTCATTTTTAGACCCTTGTTTATATTTACATGTACATTCTCAAAATTCTTTTCAAAATTGAACACCAAATACTTTGTGTTCACAGTAAATACCCATATGCCAAAATAAAATGTGTCCATTAAAAAGTGAGGTGTTTTCCTTTTTTAATTTAATTTATTTGAAATGGAAGAAACTGGAGGTGTATGAAAACCACAGTTTCCTGAGAATTTTCCAAGGCAAACCCTGTGTCAACTTCAAGTAATGAAAGCTGTGGTTTCCTTCATATCCCCCAGTATTGTGAAGATTGTTTCATGCATGTGTAAAAACTATTTGTTAATAGCGATTACTTAGCCTTTTAAGCTTCAAAATAATTTTATTTAAATTTAAGAAGTATGGCTGTATTTGAATTCTTTTATAAACCTCCACATTTTCAGTCTCTCCTATGAAGTTTATCACATTCTACCTTGGGTTAGTTATTTGTGCATTTGTTGTAACCTTTTAAATTAGTGCAAGATCATGAACCTCAAAAGATGGTGTTTGTGTCCTTATGTGTAAGACTGTGCCTTCACATAATGCATATTTATGTAAATATAAATATCTGTAAATATAAAGAGGGAGAAACTAAGTGAGGAAGGAAGATGGACAGGAAAGAAGTAAGGAAGGATAAAGAATTTTTTTACGCTGGCCTCTCATTGCTGTGGCCTCTCCCATTGCGGAGCACAGGCTCCGGACGTGCAGGCTCAGCGGCCATGGCTCACGGGCCCAGCCGCTCCATGGCATGTGGGATCTTCCTGGACCGGGGCACGAACCCATGTCCCCTGCATCGGCAGGCGGACTCTAACCACTGTGCCACCAGGGAAGCCCAAGGATAAAGAATTTGAAGTCCCTCATGATAGGGACTGTTGTACTGACTCTTGTGAGTTCCTACACTTAAGCTCAGTGGCTTAAGCAAAATGTAGACATCTCGCATTGCAGCAGAGACCCAAAACACTGCCAGCGGTAAAAACCTGAGCCCTCTTGATTAACAAGCCTCTTTTCTTATGTTTATATTTAATTTCTTTACAAAAAGATTTGAGGGAGGCTTGGAGTTGGGTCACAAAATGAGGGAAAGTTATCTTGAATAGTTTAGAAGAAAACTTGTTGAGAATACTAGACTGAATTCAGAAACCTGACTTTGAATTCTAGCTTGTTCCTAACTGGCTAAGTGGTCTTGAAATCAAGTCAATACTGTTAGTCTAATTGTTAGATAAAATCTTTGGTCTATATTCCCTTTACCTCTAACCTCTTGTTAAAATTTGAACTTAAAAAATTAAATGAATGATTTCTAATTGCTTTCTTAAGAATAAAATTAAAGAAAGGTTTAAAGTGTTAAATTTGACAAATTTTTATTAGAGAAATTTAAACATTTATTTAAATGATTGCTGTAATTTATAAAATTTGGTATTTTTAACTAAAACTTTTTCCAAATCAAACATTTTAAGAACTACAGGCATACCTCAGAGATAACGGGGGCTCAATTTCAGACCACCTCAGTAAATCAAATAACCGCAATAAAGCAAGTGACAAATTTTTGGTTTCTCAGTGCATATAAAAGTTATGTTTACGCTGTACTGTAGACTATTAAGTGTGCAATAGCATTATGTCTAAAAAAATATACGTACCTTAATTTAAAAATACTTCATTGCCAAGAAGTGCTAACCATCATGAGTCTTCAGCAAGTTGTATTCTTTTTGCTGCTGGAGGGTTTTGCCTTGAAGTTGATGGCTGCTGACTGATCAGGGTGGTGGTTGCTGAAGTTTGGGTGGCTGTGGTGATTTCTTAAAATAAGACAACAGTGAAGTGTGCTGCATCGATTGCCTCTTCCTTTCAGAAACAATTTCTCTGTAGCAGGCAGTGCTGTTTGATAGCATTTTACCCACAATAGAACTTCTTTCAAAATTGGTGTCAGTCCTCTCAAACACTGCTGCTGTTTTATCAACTAAGTTTATATAATATTCTAAGTCCTTTGTGGTCATTTCAGCAGTCTTCACAGCATCTGCACCAGGAGTAGATTCCATCTCAGGAACCACTTTCTTTGCTCATCCATAAGAAGCAATCCCCATATATTCAACTTTTATCATGAGATTGCAACAATTCAGTCACATCTTCACTTCCAATTCTAGTTCTCTTGGTGGTTTCACCACATCTGCAGTTACTTCCTTCACTGAAGTCTTGAACCTCTCAAAGTCATTCATGAGGGTTAGAATCAACTTCTTCCAAACTCCTGTTACTGCTGCTATTTTGACCTTTTCCCATGAATCATGAATGTTTTTAATGGCATGTAGAATGGTGAATCCTTTCCAGAAGGTTTTCAACTTACTTTGCCTAGTTCCATAGGAGGAATCGCTAGCTATGGCAACTATAGCCTTATGAAGTGTATTTCTTAAAGAAGACTTGAAAGGTGAAACGACTCTTCGATCCATGGGGCTGCAGAATGTGTGTTGTGATAGGAGGCATGAGAACAACATGAATCTCGTCATACCCCTCCATCAGAGCCCTGATGACCAGGTGCATTGTCAATGAGCAGTAATATTTTGAAAGGAATCTTTTTCTCTGAGCAGTAAGTCTCAACAATGAGCTTAAAATATTCAATTCATTAAGCCCTGTAATAAACAGATGGGCTGTCTCCAGACTTTACTGTTCCATTTAGAGAGCCTGGGCAGAGTAGATTTAGCATAATTCTCAAGGGCCCTAGGATTTTCGGAGTGGTAAATGAACACTGGTTTTAGCTGCGTTGGCTTCTAACAAGAGTTGTCAGCCTGTCCTTTGAAAACAGGCATTAACTTCTCCTTTCTAGGTATAAAAGGCATCTTCTTCCGAAAAAGGCTGTTTCTACGTTGAAAATCTGTTGTTTAGTGTGGCCACCTGCATTGTTTATCTTAGCCAAATCTTCTGGATAATATGCTACAGCTTCTACATCAGCACTTGCTTCTTTACCTTGCACTTTGATGTTGTGGAGACAGCTTCTGTCCTTAAACCTCATGAACCAAACTCTGCTAGCTTTCCTTCTGCAGCTTCCTCACCTCTTTCAGCCTTCAAAGAGCTGAAGAGAGTTAGGGTCTTGCTCTGGATTAGGTTTTGGTTTAAGGAAATGTTGTGGCTTGGTTTAATCTTCTATCTAGACCACTAAAGCTTTCTGTGTTATCAGCAGTGAGGCTGTTTTGCTTTCTAATCATTTGTGTGTTCACTGGAGTAGCCCTTTTAGTTTCCTTCAAGAACTTTTCCTTTGCATTTACATCTTGGCTAACTGTCTGGGGCAAAAGGCCTAGCATTCAGCCTGTCTTGGCTTTCAGCATACCTTCCCCACTAAGCTTAGTCCTTTCTAGCTTTTGATTTAAAGTTAGAGACATGTGACTCTTCCATTCACATGAATACTTACAGGCCATTGTAGGGTTATTAACTGGCCTAATTTCAATATTGTTTCGTCTCAGAGAATAGGAAGGCCCAAAGAGAGAGAGAGACAGGGGAACATCTCAGTGTTCAGTGGAGCAGTCAGAACATCAGTTGTTTGTTTTCTTATATTAGCATGGTTTTTGGCATCCCAAACAATTACAGTAGTAACATCAAAGATCAGTGGTCACAGATTGCCATAACAAATATAATAATAATGAAAAAGTTGAAATATTGCAGGAATTACCAAAATGTGATACAGAGACATAAAGTGAGCAAATGCTATTGGAAGAATGGTGCCAATAGACTTGATAGACACAGGGTTGCTACAAACGTTCATTTTGTAAAAAAAAACATAATATCTGTGAAGTGCAATAAAACAAAGCACAATAAAACAAGGTATGCATGTACATGTATAACATCTTTTATTCATCTTAAAGAATGAAAATTTAAACCCTGAGTATTTATAAAGCATATTACTAATGTGTATGTCATTAACAGTTTTTCCATTTGCACTGTTTTTTCCCCATTAGAATATTTTTTCTACTCCCCAAATCATGAGCTACTCAGATTTGCAAGTCAGTAACAGACCATCAAGAACAGATATGAATTAATTAAATACAGCTAGCAAATAATTAATTAATTAATTATATCTGCAGTGACCTTGTTTCCAAGTAGGATCACATTCTCAGTTTCTGGTTGGATATAAAATTCGGGGAGGATACCATGTGACCCAGGACAGAAGGTAATTAGGCAGCAAGTCATCCTGGCACAGGATTTGCACCAGGTCTAATTTAAAGGAGTTGTTCTCTGAGGGACTCTACCTAGATAAGTTCTCCAAACAATAGATTTCAAACTGTTATCATCTTGCTTTTACTTAGGTACTCATAAGTGTTTATTACTGGGAAGGAAAAGGCCTTATTGGGCTGTTAACAATGAAGGGTAAAGATGTTTAAAGCTGATAACTCTACTTTCACACACTAGTGAAATTTTTACTTGCTTCATGGAATATTTATTGAATGCCAACTATTATCAGTTATTGTCCTAGGCACTAGGTCTACAGGAATGTGGAAGACATAAGTCCCTGCCTCACAGATATGAAAATATCTGCACTGGCGTGCTGTGTTGAGTGATGTGAAGTAAATAGTGATGGAAAGTGTTTTAGTTCAGATAACATTTGAGCAGAGACCTGAATACAATGAGATGATCAGCCCGTGTGTATTTGGGAGTAGAGTATTCCAAGTAGAGAAGAGCTTGCAAAGGAAGAGCCTAAGCATCAGAAGGCAGTAAAGCTTTAAAAAGAACAGATAGGGAAATAGCATGATCTGGTTTTGTTTAAAAGCTTGCTGTGACTGCTATATGGAAATTGACTGTGAGAGAACAAGAGGCAATGGAGAATGACCAGGTGTGAGCTTATTACATTGGTCCAGGTGAGAGGTATTGGTGATTTGGTCAAAGGTAATAAGTAGAAATGGTGTAAGTGACTGGTTCTGGATAGATTTTGCAGATGAAACCACAGGATTTGCTGAAGGATTTATTGTGAGCTGTGAAGAAAGGAGAAATGTAATGGAAGAATCATTTGAGTTTTAGGCCTGAGCAACCAGAAAAATTAAAATTACCTACAATAAGATGGGAAAGACTATAGTAGAAGTAGGTTTAAGAAGAAAGTCACAGCATTCTCTTTTAACATGTCAAGTAGGTGGTTGGATATGTGAGTCTGGAACTCAAGTTAGAGCTTGAGGTAGAAATTTGGAAGTTTTCAGCCTACAGGTGATACTTAAAGCAGTTAGTCTGAATTATGAATTTTCTAAATGTATAAATACTAATGTATGTATGTGTATATATATATGTATATATATATATATATATATAGGTATATAGTCCCATTCAGTCATCATCAAACATCTATAAAGTGTTGGCTATAAGCCAGGCACTGGTGGAAGGTTGTGAGAATACAGTAATGTACTAGTCATTCCAAATAAAAATATATAGCATTTGATAATTTTTAGGTCTCTAGTAAATGGAACTTCAAGCATTATAGTAGTCATGGATTATATCACCCAGCTTAGTACTAATATGTTACTTGATTCTTTCATATTATTTTAGTCTTCTTAACTAGATCTTTTAAACTCTTTGAATACAGGAGCTATATTACTTTTTTTTTTAATATCACACACGATGCCTACCACAATTCTGGGAAGATATTAAGTACCCAAAGAATATTTATTCATTGATTACATGATAATTTTAACTGTTAAGAACAGTAGTATTTTTGTCACTGTGTTATCTTTAGCATGGATTACAGGTGAGTTGTCTAAGTAGAATATTAACAGATTCCTGTTCCCTAACTCTTAACTTTTAAAAATTACAATGGATTGCATTTTATTCACTTCTTAGTAGTGTTACATAGTTTTTATTCGCATGTGCTTGTTATTTCAATTTGCAGCCTGATTCTACTGCAACTGAAAGAGCAGTTGCCAGACTAGCAGTGCACCCTCTTCTGAAGAAAAAAATAGATGTGCTAAAAGGTATGAATTAAATGACTTTTAAGCCGTTTATGGTACATGATTTGAATAAACAGCCATTCATTTATTTACTTTTAGGGTGCTTTTCTCCTTTTGAGGATCTTTTGTATTATAAATGTCTCTTTCAAATATTTCCAAATGTGGGAAGCTACCTGAAAATATGGAAGTTATCTGATGTCTGAAAAAATTTTTTATTTTTTCTAAATTCCTATTTCCTAAATTTCTAAAATATATATTCATGATAATATTGAATACAATTGATTTTCTAAATATTGGTATAATTCATATTATTACTTATGATGTTGCCACTTAGTCACATAATTTCTATTTATGTATGTACATTTTAAAATGTATTGAAAGGGGCTTCCCTGGTGGCGCAGTGGTTGAGAGTCCACCTGCCGATGCAGGGGACACGGGTTCGTGCCCCGGTCCGGGAGGATCCCACATGCCGCGGAGCGGCCGGGCCCGTGGGCCATGGCCACTGAACCTGCGCGTCTGGAGCCTGTGCTCCTCAACGGGAGAGGCCACAACAGTGAGAGGCCCGCGTACCATGAAAAAAATGTATTAAAAGAATTAAATGTTTCTGTCACAGATTAGAAGATACTTATTTTTATGTCTGAAAGCACAATTTATGGTATTTACAGTTGTATTAATACATTATTATTACAGAAATTAAAGTTGTCATTTTAGTCTTTTTATTTGTATTTAGTGAAGTTTTTACTGTTCTTCTTAACATCCATACATGAAGGAATAAATTTTCTTTTAATTTTAGATATTTAAAATGGATACCTCTGAGCATTTTGTATATGTTTGGTTTTGTAAAAGTCAATAGATTTTTTTGTAAATTCATACCCATTATATATATGTAATGTAAATTCCAATCATTCTCTTAAGTATTTCCAAATAATTTAAGAAATACTGTACTAAAACAGTAACGTTTTGTAATACTGTACTAAAACAGTAACGTTTTGTATTATTTGTTTCAATGCTGAAACAAGTCATATCCTGTTTCTCTTGCAGCTGCTGTCAAAGCCTTTAAAGATGCAAGACAAAATGTTGTTGAAGTTAAGTCATCAAAGAATGCTTCAGAAGAAAATCATTCCAAGGACACTATGTGTTCAAATGACGATGCCAGTAAGTTACAGCATGAAGGAACTATTATCAGTGAGCAAGAAGAGAAAGAAGCCAAAATATTGGCAAAGAAACCAATAAATAATTCAAAAGAAAAAATAGCCAAGATGGAGCATGGACCCAAAACAGTGGACATTCCAAATTCTCTATCAAAGCCTTCTGAAAAAGATTCTGCAGTACCCTCTGAACCCCAGAAGACACCTACTGACCCCAAAATGAAAACATTTAGTCAAACCAAAAAAGAGAAAGAGTCCAGTAGCTCACTTGGTGTTAACAGTGATGGAGAAGAATTACATGAAGAAGAGAAGGAATATTTTGATGATAGCACAGAAGAAAGGTTTTACCAACAGTCTTCCATGTCTGAGGATAGTGATAGTGGTGATGACTTCTTCATTGGGAAAGTCAAACGGACACGGAAGAAGGAAAGTAGTTGTCATTTTTCAGTTAAGGAACAAAACCCCCCCAAAAAATTGTTGCCTGAAGAAGATATACTTGAAACCCATCAGGATATGAGAAGTGATAAAAACAAGCCACGTACAGAAGCAAGGAGGTTTGAATCAGTGTTTTTCCATTCTTTATCTGGATCTAAAAGCTCTGGAAGGTAAGGGTATTTTTTCATCCTGAAAGAATTATTAGTTCTTAATTTTTCGAAAGATATGAAATAACCACACATCCTAACATTGAGATACTATCTCACATACATAATTCTAGTTTGTACAATACATCCTGTGTTTAGACTTGGCCCTCTCCAACTTTATATTGGATAATATATACAAATACACATATGATAATGCTACATTTTTCCAACCTCATCAGAAAATGAGACAATATAGATAAATTTGTCTAATTTAATTGTCTAGCTAATTTAAGTTTATTCCTTTGATTATCAAAGTTTTGAAACTTTGAGTTAGCTTTTGGTGAAAACTTTTGAAAATTTCTTACATATCTCACTTTTTAAACAGAACTTTCTGAAAAGAATGTGTTTTTTTTTTTTTTTTTCTCTTGTTGACCCAGGGCATTATTGTAAAACTCAATTGTTTTATGTTTTTCTGTTTCAGTAGATAAGGCTGCTTGCCCTAACACTGAGTTTCTCCAGACTGCTTTATATTTGGTGATGCTGTCATCCTTATCCCTTCTGTTAATCACTACTTTTCACAGCTGTTTTGTTATAAATCAATAAGTTTAATTTCATTTGTAATTCTAATCTGGTAGGGGATATCTTCACATTATAGAATAAAAATCATGAATAGCTATTTTCTTCAGTAAACTTTTTCTATAATTTATAGGTCAGGCATAATTTTTAGTAGAATAGAAAAATGTGATGTTGAAATTTTCCAAAAAAGTCAGAGTATGGAAAAGACACACAAACCATCTTTGGAGCCTTGAAAATTATTACATTATTTCATATATCTCCCAACTGTGCCTAAAAAAGCTACAGTTTTTCCCTCACTTGAAAATTAAGCACCACTATCCCTTCCCTCTCCCAAAAAAATGTTAATCTTAGTTATATGTGATTGTTATATGTGACTCATTCCCCCTGTAAGATTTTTGAAATTCTTTGTCTAGATAGTTCTCAAAGGTACAAGGTAACCAAGACAGGATATTTTATGGCCAGAAATCCCTATACAGGTCGTGAGAGGAAAATTCCTACATTTTTCTATAGTAATATTGGGGTCTAACAAACCTTTGATGTAGCTAAAACATGGGGTTTTCATAATTTTTTTATTCATTTCTGGGGGGGTAAAGGAGTATGATAGTTTTATTTAATGAGTTTTATCAACATTTTTATTATGTTATCTTCTTAAAGTCAGAGGATTTGTTTATCTTTTAAATGTCCTAATGGTGTTTTTCTTCTTTTAGAAATTACAGAGAACAGGCTCCAAGAAGCAAAACCCCAGGTATGTATTAATGACTGCCTGACTTCCATATGCAGTTGAGCAATGCTTTGCCAAAGAGGAAAGATGAAAAATTCTGGTTGCTTAGTAGCCTGAATCAATTATGTACCCACAGAAATGGAAATAGAGCATCTTATAATTATCAGAATAATTTTTAAATTTAAATTTTTTTTTTTTACCCTCTATGTCCTGCCAATAGGAAATATGTTAGATAAAAGTTATCAGGAAATATTGGGTCTATTTAATTTATCTTGAACTAATCAACATATTCTTTAAGTAAATTGCTATGTAAGTTCCATCTTAGTCAACGCCATGCCATTAAACATTCAGTAATAAGTATGTTACTTCCAGGGTTAAGAGTGAAACCAGATTTTCAGATTAATTTGTAACAAATCAATTTAATATACTTGGGTGGTCTGACTTCTCTACATAATCCCAAACTCTCAAACTGATTTAAAATAATAAAAATTTATTTCTTACATTACAGTCTACTATGAATCAGCACAGGGGCTGTGTTTCACATAGTCATTCAAGGATCAGGCTCCTTCCATCTTTTGCCTCCTTTCTACTCCTGTTCCCAGGTATTCTCCATTTGACCAACAAAAGGGAATAGAGTACATGGAGAATTTTGTAAGAAGTTTTCATGGGCCAGGCCTGAAAGTGTTAAGGATCAGTTCTGCTCACATTTCATTAGCCAGAATTTAGTTACATGACCCCATCCTAGGCAAAAGGGAGCTAAGAAATGCAGTCTAACTATGCGGCTAGGTGGAAAAAGAAAGTGGAATTTCTTGAACACATAACTGTCTGCTGCTGACCATCCTTTTGATCATCAGATGGTAATTTCACTGGTAATTTTCTCTGGTAATTTCTCAACACACAGAGCACACTATGTGCTTCCTTCCTGAGAAAGCCAACCCAAAGTCCCATCCAGTCATTGTATCCAATTGAAAGCCTAGAATCCCTGAGTAATGATGCAGTGCTTTCCATCAGATCTCATGATGTGACTGCTCAAAATTTGGTGACCTGTGCACTAAAAAGACAGACTGCCTGCCCACAACTCAGACCGGATATTTAGTGGCAGAGCAGGAACAAGGTAACCACAATAAAAACTCTCAGTCAGTTTAGGGAAACATGGGAGGTGTGCAACATGTCTACTACCTGAGCAAAGATTGTGAAGAATCTATGAGGAATTTTCTTATCTACTGTTCTCCATGGTCTCTGACTGTGTTCTTGGGAGGGTCTTTGTTCCGTGGCCACAGCTGAAGTAGACAGTTAGTATGATCTTCTTGGGAGTTGCCCCAAGTGATTAGTAAAAATATATGATCGTGAAGATGGTTTAAAGTCTTAACAGTCAGGTTTTTTCCAGCCTAGGTTTGTGATTTCTTTCACAATAAAAATTCCCTCCAAAACTTCCTGGATTTCTGACCTCTTTATTTCCAGTCAGTCCATCAATGAGCTAGCCACCACACCAAAAATTCTTTCCTAGAGCTATTTTTCAAACTTGCCTTATTTATGTTAGTGGGTCGTTCCCCACCCCCTCCCTCCGCCAATCACTGTCCCAATCATTCAGTGTCTGTTGCATTCAGATTCTCAGGTTTGGTTGAGATGGCCATACCTTTACTCTTATCTCTGCTCCAGAGCTAAATCTCTTTGGACCTTTACTGCTTAAAATCTTTCTCAGTGTTATCTCTTACTGTTAGGAGTCCAAAGGCTTTTCTAAACCTTAAGGTCCCAGATATCTGAACCCTCTCTTCCCTTTTGATTCTGCTTGTGAGCTGGCCGGTTCTTTCCTGAACTTTTCTCTTTTTTTGTGTAATACTTTGCCAAAGAGCCATCGGTACACTAATCTTTTTATTCTTTCCAGCCACTTACCCTTGTGCTGCAATTCCATAGGCATGTAGCCTACTTCCCAAGTTTTCACTGGCAACAGTTCTATCTTTTCCTTAACATATACATAGGATGCTCACTTTTCAGCCTCAGGTATCCGTTTCCTTACTACCCTCCACTGAACTGCAAAGCCCATGCCAAATTTTTATGTTATTTTAATGGCTGTATTAAAATACTAGGTTTGACAAATACATGGCCTTATATTCACAAATACAGAATAACTAGAAATTTAAGACACTCCCACATTTTCCCGATGAGGAAACCCAAGTAAAACATGTTTTTGTTTTTAGTTTATAAATTTATAATACTTAATTTATTCATTTGTTTGCTCATGCAAATATGCTTTACATAATTATGTAAAATATATATCAGTTTATAAATAGTGCCTTATTCAAATGTTAGTTTACATGAAACAGTTTCATTTAACATTTAAATTCATCACTCTTTATCACTAGAGGCATTCTTTGAGTATTATAGATTTCTAGAGCACATGTGATTTGTACAAGTATGGGACATTTTGAATCTGTGTGCAGTGATGTTTTGGAAATGTTATCCCAACTGTACACTTGCTTGTATAACATTATGACATTTGCTTTTTTAAGATCTTTAAAAGGCTTCTGACAATGATGGCTAACTTGCAGTGGAGAAATTATACACCCCTAGTACTGATTAATAAATCTGTATTAAATTTTTTGCCTCTCTTTTTCTTTCTGATTCTATAAATATGCATTGATTCAGTCTTTTCAGGCTAGCAAGTCTCCCAGTACTTTGTTCAAAATAATATAATTGAAGTTTCTCATAATAAAAGAGGTTGTAAGGACTAGAATACAAGTTGCCACCCTCATATCTGGTGGATAACTTTATGGTTAAAAAAGAACTTAGTCTTAAATTTGAGCAGATACGGCAGTTTACCTTGCAATCATAACTTTTTGTTCAATAACAAGGGAGTGGAATCAGTTAACAGCCCTTTAAAAAGCTCACCCATCAACACTGTTGGATTCAATATTTTAGTTAAAACATGTGAATTTTCTGGCTACATTGCTCCACACACAGGTGTCATATGATAATGAATCATATTCCTTTCAAAATACAAAATGTCCTTCCTTTTTAAATTTTTTTGCCTTATATGTTGTCTGGACTGAGGTATTCCATTTAAGTAAAACTAAATTTCTTCCTTAAACACTGATTTGAGAAGATAAAATGTATTTGTTTTCTATGCTATTTATGTATAGACTTAGTTTTCATTAATTTTGCTTTCTCCTCCAGATTTTCAGCAAATTGAACCTCAGATCAATAATCAGTTTAATAAGAGTGCACGAAGAGGACCTGAAAATACAAAACAGAAATCACAGCTGCCTCTTCATCCTTCATGGGAAGCAAGCCGGAGGCGAAAAGAACAGCAATCCAAAATTGCTGTGTTTCAGGGGAAAAAAATTACCTTTGAGGATTGATTAGTACTATTTTTTTGTGAACTTCTCTATCGAAAATTTGTTTTTCTTTTTTTAACCTTTTTTTTTTAACCAGCCCATTATTTAAATATGTATTTGAATAAGTCTCTTTGAATGGGTTATAGAAATGAGTTTGGTTTTGTCTTTTTTTTTTTAAGTGTGTTCAAGTTATGTTTAAGCTTCCACAAATAAAGTGCATACTTAAATTAATTTTAAATATGTCAAGACTATTCCCTCTATAAAAGAATATTGAGATATTGGCTGTCCCAGATTTTCTCATTTGTGCTAATCATGAAGTATATTTCACTAGTTTAGCTCTGTTTCTTTACTTTTAAAATAATAATGGAAAAATATGAGGAAATTGTAGCTATCTAAAATAGATCATTTTTGCTGAAAATTGCTCTTAGCAAAACTAAGGTGGTAACTTTTATTATGGGTATACAGATAATAAGTTATATAAGTAAATATTAACTTTTGTTATAGTTTTAATTATTTGTAATTTTTTAGTTTTTAACTGTTTTAAAACAGGTTCCCAGGAAAATTTTGGATTTCTGAATTATGCTTCACTTAGTTGAACAACATTCATGTTTAAATGTAGCAACACAACCAAAAATGCATTTTGTATTTTACTGCATGTAAAATTTCTGTCAAATCAAGAATGTGTAATATCTTGACCATGTGTTCTTATTTTTTTTTCAGGCAGGGCTTTATTGGGGTCCCTGCAGCAGCAGGGGGCAGTGAGAACCAACAACAGGTTTCCTTGCTTGCTCTCTCCCATGTGTTCTTATAGAAACAGTTTTTGAGGAATCATAGATTGGAATTTGTAAGAACAAATTCTGAAGGAGATGTGATTGAAGGAGGATTTGTACTGATAGCTGAGCAGAGGTTATGAGATAACTCACTGAAGAAGGGACTGTTTTATACTTCATAGTACTGTTATTTAAAAGGAAAACAGGATTTTAAAAATCCCTTCAAATATTTCACTTTTTGCTGCTCTGAGAAATTAAGGTTCTTGGTTAACTAAGTAACACTAACTAAATTCTGTTTTCTATGCATTGGTGCTGTTAATGACAGAAAAACTTCTGGTTAACAGGCATTCAGAAGCTCTGGAAAGTCATTTTTATCTTTTTCAAGAGCTTAAGAATTTAGATAACTAGAGCAATAGAATTCAAGAGATCATAGAGAAAGAAAATTATTTTTGCTGTATTAAATGCAAAATTTGTTTTTTTCTCCTTTTTTAAATTTTTATTTTTACATAATTCCAATTATGTCAAATTGAAATTAATTTCAATTGAAATTTTAATTATAAAGAATTACTACAGGAAAAGTTAAAAAATAATGTCTCTATCCCTACCCAGATTTAGCCAAACTGTGAGGTTGAGAGCACTGTCTGTCAGCCCAAGACATCTAACCCCAACTTCAAGGAATTACGGTTTGCCTACAAAGTTAGAAGAAAGAACCCATACAAGACCACTCTCAACTTCTGACACCTGCTGCAGGTTTGGAGATTGCAGGGGAGGGTTCGCCAAATACACTCAGGTTCAAAAATTTGCTTGCAGAACTCACTGAAACCTATTATATTCCCAGTTATAGTTTATTACAGGGAAAGGGTACAGATTATAACCAGCCAAAGGAAGAGGATGCTTAGGGCAAAGTCTGTGAGGGTTCTAAAAGCAAAGTTTCTATTGTCCTCAGGTTGCATTACCATCGTGGCATCAATATGCACAGAGTATTGGCAATCAGAGAAACTCACTTGAGCTTTAGTGTCCTGAATTTTTATTGTGGCTTCGATATGAAGACGTGATCAGTTGACTGCCAGCGTGATTGTTGCAGATGGATTAAGAATACCGAAGTCCCCATCCTAAATTACATGGTAGGTCTTTTTTAGTGCAGCCAGCTCCTGCCCTAAACAAAGACACTTCTATCAGGTATGACATAGAGTGTATCCACGAAGCTGAAGCCAAAGGCACTTTCTCTCTTTGGGCAAGGCCAGGTCCTTTACTACACAATATCCTTCACCCAAATTTCCCAAATATTAACATTTTCCTGTATTTACTTTATCCTTGCCTGTCATCCTCCCTTCTCTCCTCTCCTTTTTTCCTTCCTTTTCCCCTTTCTCTTCTTCCTTTTATCTTTCTTCCTTTCTCTCTTGTCTCTTTTCTTCACTTCATCCCTCTCTCCCTCTCTACCTACTCTCTACCTCTCACCCTTTTATCATTTCCATCTTTGTTCTCTCTCCCCTTTATATTCTCTTTAAAAACAAAGTCATTCTCTATTCTTTTGTATTACCACACTCCAATTATCAAATATTCAGATTTTGCCAATTTCCCAGGGTCTTTTTACAGCAACAGAAAGTGCAACATCATGCCTTACATACAGTTGTCAACATTACATTCACTTGTCATCTCTCTTTGGTTGAGAACAGTACCTCAGTCAGAGGATTTCATGACATTGACATTTTTCAAAAGTACAGATCTATTTTGCAGTGTCCCTTTATTTGGGTTTGTCTAATATTTCCATTATCAAATTCAAGCTCTGCACTTTTGGCAGGAGTGTTAGAGAAGGAATGTTGTATTTGTCCTAGTGCATCATATCTGGAGTTAGGTGACGATGTTGATATGGCTGGCCCACTACTGGTAGTATTAACTTTGCTTACTTGTTTCAAGTGGTATCTATAAGGTTTCTCCACTGCAAAGTTACTGTTTTTCTGTTTATAATTAATAATTATCTTGTGAGGAGATACTTTGAGGCTATGTTTAATTCTGTCCTGAAACTTTCATGCACTAGTTTTAACATTCATTCATAATTCTCACCTGAAACAACTATTGCTATAGTAACTGTAAATGATGATTTTTTTTTATTTCATCTTTTTTCTACACTTTTTAGATGGCTTTTTAGAATAAGGAAGAGTCTTCCATTTTCTCCTGTTTATTGAGTTTTTAAATGTATTTCAGTATTATCTCATGGAGACCTCCTTTTTCTACTTTTCTATTTATTTTTTATTAATAAGGTATTTTTTACTACTTCATTTTATCTATTATTGGCTTATGAAGTTTACTGTAGTGTACATGTTTAATTTATCACAGTGTGACCTCAGGTAGTATTTATACCACTTTACATATGGTCCAAGTACCTTACTACAGTACACTTCAGTTTTTCCCCCCAGCTTTTGTGCTATTGTTTATATACTTTTTGCTTCTACATTTAACCATATAGTACATTGTTATTGATTTTGCTGTAATATTCCACTTGTCTTTGTATCATGTCCATGTTTTTCTCTGCTTCCTGGAACATACAGAACATTCATAGCTGTTTTAATGATCTTGTCTGGAGCAGTTCCCAACTTGGGACAGTTTTTACCCACAAAGTATATTTGGCAATCTCTAGAGATATTTTCAGTGTCACAGCTGGGGAGAAGGATGTTGCATCTAGTGGATATAGGCCAGAGATGCTGCTCAATATTCTACAATATATACAACAAAGAATTCTCGTGCCCAGAATTTCAGTAGTACTAAGGTTGTGAAATCTTGGTCTAGGACTCATTTGGCGCCACTACTGAGGCATTACAATTCTAAGAACTCTGCCTAATTCTTTGTTAGGAAATTTTTCTATTGTGTCTGGTGAGAACACAAACTGTACCTGGACCTGTGTTAGCTCCTAGGATGTTTCCACTAACTCTTTTCTAGTGACTTTTTCCCCCTGGCCTTGTTAGATTCTTTATATACATTGCACAGATCAGTATAATACAGTTGACTTGAGGGGACCATTGTACAGAGCACTTTTACCTCTTCTGTGCATCTCCTTCTCTATTTTTTTTTTTTTTTTTGGTGGTACATGGGCCTCTCACTGCCGTGGCTTCTCCCGTTGCAGAACACAGGCTCTGGACGTGCAGCCTCAGCGGCCATGGCTCACGGGCCCAGCTGCTCTGCGGCATGTGGGATCTTCCCGGACCAGGGCATGAACCCGCGTCCCCTGCATTGGCAGGCGGACTCTCAACCACTGCGCCACCATGGAAGCCCTCCCCTCTATTATTTTACCTCACAAATTCTAGTCACATTAACCTATCTAAACTTTGAACTGTCTCTTCAGAAAGGCCATTGGGCTATTTTGGATTTCCTTCCCCCTGCACTGTAATTTGGAAACTCCTCAAACAGTAAACTGGTGTACTTATAGCACTCAACTCATTTGAGTTCTTTCTCTCAGGTATTAATATCCTGTACTGCTTTTTGTCCATTGTCTGAAACCTTTGTTTCATCCACTTTGTCCAGTTTTCTAGTTGTTTAATATAGAAGAACAAATCTAATCCCTGTTATCTTATAGTGATGGGAAATACAAGTTCTTTATTTTCATGCTCAAATTATCCTTAATTTGGTTAGTGGAAGCCCCCTCAAGCTGTCTCCTCTGTCCTTTTGGCATGTAAATCCTTTCTGTAATAGTGAGGAAGGTGGTTTCTTACTTTCCACAATATATTTACTTATTTTCTCAACCCCAGAGTACGCAGAAGTTAACTTCAGAGTTGCTGACTGATGCCTTTGCAAAATACAAGTCTACTAACCAAACTTTAATTTATGTTTAGAGTTCTTTTTTCTTTAGCCTGAGGGCATATGGTCTCAAAACTAAGTTTGCAAGTTACCTGGGATAATGTCAGCAAAAATGGCTGAGTAAGAACATCCAGAAATTCTTTTTCTCCATTAAAAACAATGAGAAAACTGTCCATATTGTCAGAATCAGTGTTTTCAGAACTGTGGAATTAACCAAAAGTTTACAGCAATCCAGGGAATGTTATTTATTAAAAATGGCTGAATCTTGGTAAGAACAGTATCTTTGTGACATGCTAACTTGTCCTATTTTCATCCCCCACTCCCCAAATCCATGGTGTCTTGAAAATCAACAACCCACAGTAATGATGAAAACCTGCAGCCTGGCAGACACTGGAGGGGCCAGAACAGGGTTGGAGCTTATTCAAAGACACATTCCCCCGAGAATTATCACTATTTGGCCAGTATGGTAGTTCACTGGAAGACCCCATGGCAATTCTGTCTTTATCTAACTTGACTAAGAGCTTTCCCAGTGTGAAAAGCATTTTTCCTCAGATCACTTTTGGAAATCAATTAGAGGCAATTGTTAACATCACAGCTGCCTGAGGCAGTGAATAACAGTTGGGGAAAACAAGAAGTTAATCAAATTAAAAGGAAATCTGGAAACTTCAGTATCTTTAGGGAATTTGATAAGTTTTGACAAATTTCCTGGAATTAAGGAAAAGTCACATGAATGACAGGGCTATGTGCATGTTCAGGAAAGTGCCGAGAAGGCCCTAAACTCTCACTTCTGGTTGACTTTGGGGGCTCTGCATAAGCAGGAAGTGAAGGCTGATGTGGAATTGTCAACTTCCTGGCCAAGTGTTGAAGCTGTACCTCAACACACATACAGACTCTCAGCAAAATGAGAGAAGTATCAATTGCAAGCATTAAGGAAATCTTTGTCCAGTTATTAGTGTACCACTAAGCTAATGAAGCAGAGACTTTAGTAGCCATATACAGCAAAGAATACAGACTTCACAAAAATAGTTCAAAAAAGTCACTAGACAACAACAAAAAATAGCAACAACAACAAGCCCTGAGGAGAAGAGAATATCTGATTTTGGAGTTGCAACATTATATTATTTAAAATGTCTAGTTTTCAACAGAATGTTGTAAGACATACACAGAAATAAATTGTGGCTCATATACAGGGTGGGGAAGCAATCAATAGAAACTGTCCCAAGCAGGTCCAAAGTTTGGATATATTTGACAAAAACTTTAAATAAGCTATTTTAAATGTGTTCAAAGAACAAAAGGAAGCCATATCTAAAAAACTAAGAGAAAGTTTGAGAACAGTGTCTCATCAAATCGAGAATATCAGTAATGAGATAAAAATTATAAAGAAGAAAGAAAAAGAAGTTTAGGAGTTGAAAAGTACATTACTGTGAAACAAAACTTTCAACAGATGGGTTCAACAGTACATTTGAGCAGACAGAAGAAAGATTGGGTAAACCTAACAATTGATCAATTGAGATTATCCAGTTAGAGGGAAAAAAAATAACGAAAATTTCAAAGACTTGTGGGGATACCATCAAATGTACCAACATAGGCATAATGGGAGTCTCATATGACCCCATATTTCCAATCATAGCTGTATACCTGCAAGACAATTGAAAACTTGTTAAAAAAAAAAAAACCTGAATATGAATTTCATAGGAGCATTATCCATAATAGGTAAAAAGAAGAAAGAACCCAAATATCCATCAACTGATGACTAGATAAATAAAAGTGGTATGTACATGCAATGGAATATTATTCAGCCATAAAAAGGAATGAAGTATTGATACATATTGTGATATGGATGAACTTTGAAAACATCATGCTAAGAAAGAAGCCAAACACAAAACAGGGTTCCATTTATATGAAATGTCTAGAATATGTAAATCCATTGAGATCAAAAGCAGGTTAGTGATTGCTGAGGGCTGGGGGAAGGAGGAATAGTGAATGACTGCTAATGGCTGTGGCATTTCTTTTAGGATTGAATGTGTTCTGGAATTGGATTGTAGTTTGGTTGCACAACTTTGTGAATACAAAAATCCACTGAATTGTGCACTTTATAAGGATGCACATTATTGTATGTGAATTGTATCTGTTTTTTAAATAATAATAATAAAAAGTTACCTGGGTTAGTGTTTCTTTTTTTTTCCCCTCTCCTTCCATATAGTACTTCATTTGAAATGCATTTTAATTCATATATTTATGATGATATTTAATTTGAAGCATTTTTTTCTCCATCCTTGGTAATTTGATTTATTTTTTCTTTATGTATGTGAAACGTTAACATTGTTCCATATGTTAGAGCAGCACAAAACAGTATACTCAGAGAAGTGGCAACTCTGCCCTTCCAATTGTTTCTTTCCTTTCCACCCCAATCCCACCCACCCCATGTAGATAGTCAATGTCATTTGTCCTTGGTGTATTCTTCCTGTGTTGCTATTTGCACAGATTAACAAACAGGTATATAGTCTTATTTCCCCTTCTTTCTTACATAAAAATTGACATTTCCTAGATACTTTTATGATCTTTGCTTTCTTCATTTAAAAATGTATTCTGAAAATCACTACAAATCTGTCAATAGAGATCTTTCTTGTTTAAACTAAAACGAATGAATATAACAAAACACAGATAAAGACACAGATAAAGAGAACAAGCTAGTAGTTACCAGAAGGGAGAGGCTTGAGGGGAGGGAATTAAGAGGTACAAACTACTAGGTATAAAAAAGTTATAGGATGTAATATACAGCATAAGGAATATAGCCAATTTTATAACTTTATATGGAGTATAATCTATAAAAATATCAACTCACTATGTTGTACACCTGAAACTAATGTTATAAGTCAACTGTGCTTCAATTAAAAAAAAAAAAATGTGTGTGAGAGGGACTGCACCCGCTATTGCTGGCTTCGAAGATAGAGAAAAAGGATCACAAGCCAAGGAATGCAGGTGGCCTCTAGAAGCCTTCAGTTTACATCCAGTAAGAAAATAGGTATCTCAGGCCTACCCCTTCAAGAAACTGAATTCTGCCAACAACCTGAACAACCCACAAAAAGGATCCTCCCAGAGAGCCTCTAGAGAGGAGCACAGCCCTGCTGACACCCCGATTTTAGCCCAGTGAGACCCGTGTCAGAACTACGTGGGTCTAAACTACAGAACTATTAGATAATAAATTTTTGTTGTTTAAGCCATTACAGAATATAAATAAATAAAAAATGACATTGTACCTCATTGCGTAGGTCTATCAATTTATTCAACCACTCATCTATGTAGGAGCCTATAGATTATTTTTCATATTTTACAGCTACAAACAGTGTTTCAAACAAAATATGAACCAGCGGTATGTATTTTCATATTGTTGGAGGTATGCCTTTGGGGTCAGTTCCTAGAGGTAACACTGTTATGTCAGAAGGTAAATATATGTAGTTAAAAATTGCCAGATATTTTTTCCATCTGCATTCCCTTCCAATTTTTAATTGCATTAATTTAACTTCATTGGAACGTACAACATGTAACATTGAACATTATTATATAACATTATTCTACCCTTATCCCCACCTTAGTTTTAGCCTTAGATTTGCAGGTAAGTATATTAAAGCTAAATTGCTGAAGTTTTCTCAGTTATGTTTTGTTTGGATGAAGTTCATTTTCTAGTACATTCCTCAAAAAAGGACTCATGGAAGGAATTATTTGAGCTCTTGATATTTAAATATTTTTTCTGTAGTTTTCATACTTTAAAATTTTTTCTGTGGTTTTCATACTTAAACATTATGACTGGATCTTGGTATTGTGGCTTTCTGAACAGAGATCCTGCCCCTCTTCCTTGTGGCAGCTAAACTTTCATTGCATCCGTGGTGAATCTTGTTTGAGAGAGTTTCTTGCTCCTTCCCAAGTTAGGAGATCTAGGTGAAGGATAGCTTCTTGACCTTTCCCAGGGATACAGAGTTGTTTTTGTTTTTTGTTTTCCCTTTTACACTTCCAAGCCACAGTGAGTCTTTATACCTGTGTCCTGGCTAATTGTTTGATGACCTTACCGTGGCTTAAGGCTTTTTTCTTAGTAGGGAAGAAGGATCCCAGTGGGTATTTGTGTCCTTCCTGTAACAGTAACCTCCTCTTTCAGGCCTGCACCATCAAGGAAAGTTTTCTCTTATCTTTGTTCTGTCCGCCATCTTTCACCTGAGTGCCCAGTGTAGGCCCATGGAACTCCCATACCCTTTTGAGTACTTGACATCCCTAAATAATTCTACTATATTTTCCTCTAGTACTTGTATAGGTTTATGTTTACCTTTAGGCCTTAATCTTTCTGGAATTTACCCCAGTTGGCAAACTGCTTAATCAAACCAGTTAGTTACAATGAATCTGCATTTCTCAGCCTCTCCTGAAGTTAGGTCGGGATCATGTGACAAGAATTACTTACTGGAATATGGGTGAAAATTATGTAAACCACTTCCAGGTCTGGCCCATGAAATCCTCTTCTCTCCTCCACCATTCTTTTGTCCCTCGGCTGGGTGTCAATTCCCAGGGAGACAGTAGAGGACCCTGTTTTCAAGATGAAGAAAGAACCATCAATGTGGGAACGTCAATAACTGTGAAAACCATAGTTATCTACCTTTTCCTCCACTTAAGCCAACTGGACTTAAGTTATCATCAAACAAGCATCTATTGTGTAAAACCACTGAGAATTTGGGCTTTTTGTTTGTTGATAGTACAAGGTATTACTCTGATGCAGAAATTGTTGCTAGAAGAAGGATGCTACTGTAACAAAAATCCAAAATTCTTGGCATTGGTCCACCATACAGTCAAGATGGAAACTGATATCCAGGGCTATAAAACTGGAGATTTCTGCATGCAGTAACAGAACAATTTTTTAAATGGTCATTTACAATTACTTGGAAGGTGGACCACATGCTTACTGACATAGTACGGAGAGAGGCTGAAGAATGTTGGTAGTGAATGTTGATTGTTACTATCTGCATTTATCAAGGTGATACAAAAAACAAGAAATGGATGTAGCAAAAACTTGTTAGTTTGAAAGCAGGAAAAAAAAAAGTAAAAGGATGAAAAATCCATGGCTTCTAGCCCCAAATAATAAGAGATTATGGACAAATGCCCACTAAGACTTTTGGCTCCACACAGTTCTAAGTAAGGATGTGGCATTTCCTCCTAAACATGATGACTTTAAGCTATGTTGGCAAGTGAGGGAAAAAATAAGGCAGGCGTGAGAATTATATTTAGGAAAGAACTTTGGGGGTGCTGTCAGCATATGTGACTGAATAGATACCTTTCCCTCAAAAACAGTAGTCTGCTTTTTTGTAATGCTGAAGAAATTGCAGACTGGATTTCAATAGCCTTCAAATGTTCTATTACTAGTATTTTAGGGCTCCCAAACTTGCTCAGGAAAGAGATGAGTTGCAAAACCTGTGAAGGCCCCCAGTGAGGGCAAGATCCCCATCATTTGTATCAAATGCAATAATGGACCAAAAAACCTCCAAAAAGGTAGATCCAGAGCTTTTAAGAATATTGAATAAGTAGTTCCTTCCAGATAGAAAAACTGAAATCAGGAAAATGTCCCACTGCCAGATAAGAGGGACCTCAAAACACCTGCCAGAAGGAAGTCATAACTGCTGTAGACTATCGCCTTCTGTGTGTCTCCCATGTTCCCTTTACCAGATGGCAGTTTTTATTACAAATGTCCTGTCCATGCTTCACCACGATAAATTGGGCCTGCTGGCAGTAGAGAGATTTCTATAACATCTGTTGCTGGTGCAAGTGTCACTGGAACCTCAAGTGTCCATATCCAGAACTGGTGGAAAGAACCGTGCATTATTCAGAGATCCTGGACATTGAGCTGTTTGTAATAACTGGATGGAATTTTGGCTTGTCTCACTTAGGGAAGGAGGGAATGTGCTCTATGTGATAGGGCACCTGGTAACCAGAAGGACATACTATGTTAGAAATTGGCTAAAAAGTGTTCGCTTAATCTATTTCTTCTTTTACTTTGGTAACCGAATATGGGTAAAAGTGATTACATGATTTTCACATGCCACACAGAACTTTCCAGGCAATCTCCACATTTCTTTTCTTTGTTTTCCAGCTAGATGTTAACATCTTGGGCAACCTTGCAAGATAGATTTTGAAGATGGTGAAATTTCTGTCAGCCAGGGTTCCTGCGTGGTGGCATGGAACAGATCCCCACAACCCTACCAAGCCACCTGTTGAACTTCACATGAGTAAGAAATAAGTATTTGGTTATGTCACTGAGATTTAGGGTGTTATCTGTTACTGCAGCTAAGAATTATTCTAATAAGTGTATGATATGTTGTTGGGATCTAACTCTTCTAATTTTTCTGAAATGAATATGGTTTTAATGCTATTTTTGAGTAGTTGGGTCATCCCTTCTGTACTGATTTGAAATGTCACCATATAAGCACAGCATTGTTCCTAGGCTCTCTTTCTTTTCTGCTTATCTGTTTCTCTGATCAGATATTACATTTTAAATTATTATAGCTTTGTATTTTCCTTAGATACCCAGTAGCCCTGTTTACTCATAATTGTTCTTCTCAGAATTTTCTTGGCAAGTCTTTTGTCTTTTCTTTAGAAACAAATTTTAAGATCAGCGTCTAAGTTTTATTTTAAAAAATTGTCTTGGGATATTAATTTTGATTACTCTTAGAATATTTTTGTAACCTGGGAGGTATTTGTGTTTCAAACATGTTCTTATTGTTGTTCTCTAGTTGTATAAAATGATGTGTCTGCTTCCATGGATGGGCCTAAAATATAGAACTGTAGAAGATATAAACAGGAGCAAGTTCAGTAGTCTAAGTATGACATCATCGTGCAGAAATTAAGTAGCCTTAAGTTGAATACTGGAATGTTGTTTGTACTTTGAACATGTGTTTCTCCTCAAGGGGAAACTTGTTTTGAAAGAAAGTCATTCTCCATGCTGTTTTCAGGGTATAATTGAAAGGATGTTTTTCAGTAAAGACAGCCAAAACTTAGAGGGTCAATGAATGGAGGAGGATTATTTGTGTTTATTTTTAAACTAAACATGGTATGAATATTCAGTGTTTAGCTTAGCTCTCTCTATTATGGACGGGAGTTCATAGTCTTCACATATACCAACAACAACCAATTTAACTCAGGTCTAAAATAAGTGTGAACTAGTTCTGATTTTGTTTTTGTTTTGTTTTTAAATCATAGGTACCACCTGTGATAAAGGAGAGGTTTGCAAGCCCTATCAAATTTTTAAGGCCTGTAATGCTATAATTGCCTTATCAATGCTTAGAATTTTCTTACTTTAGTGAGTTCTATAATTGCATTACTAATGCTTAGAATTTTCTTACTTTAGTGCTTGAATTTATCATCTCCGCTTTGATATCTGCAAGTCTCCCTCCCTCAGTTTTGCAGGTCTCTGTTCAAATGTCAGCTTATTAGGGAGAGCTTCTCTGATTTCCCTTAGAAACCTACTGATTATTCCTTCCTCTTTGCTTGGTTTTTCTTCTCTGACATTCATAGAAGTGCATGGTAGTGCTCAGTTAAATATTTGCTTTTAAAATACATATTCTGTAAATATTTGAATAAATATTATTATTGAATAACTAATCATGGATATATACAAGTTTTTTCAGCATACCAATGACTCATATAGTTGAATACCTGAAGCTGCCAGTTAGGAGGCTATTAGAATAATCCAGGTAAGAGATAGAATGGCTTGGACTTGAATGGTAGCAGTGGACAATGAGAATGGGAGAGAAGGTAATGTTTGATTATAGAGGAGAAAGTAGGAATTAATGCTGGAGAAAAAGTATGAGAATAATTGAAATAAGAAACAGTATGATTACTAGGCAGCATTAGAAGCTCATTTGAAGTTTACTGTAATTAATTTAAAATGAGAACAATTAACACAGCCATTTGTATTTTCATTTTCTATGACCTATTTTTTGACCATATTTATTTGGGGTTCTTAGTCTTTTTGCTACTGGTTTGTAGGAGTTCTTCATATTTTACTGAAATAAGCCCTGTGCCTACCATGATTTGCAAAGAATTTCCATTTTGTCATTTGTCTTTTGACTTTGATTTTTTTTTCCAAATAAGGTATTCGATTTTGTTCATGTTATAAATGATATCTAATTTTTAACCTCCTGACTGGTTATTGTTGGTATATATGAAGGCTAAAACTTTCTCAGCTACCTTACAAAACTCTCACTGTTTTTTTAATAGTTACTCCACTGTTTTTCCTCCATCTTCCCAGGTTCAGAATTATACCTTCTTCAGATAATGATCATTTTACTTGCTCCTAATTTTTGTAACTCTATTTCTCTTACCTAAGTAGAATGGCTAGTACCTCCAATACAACATAAAATAATAACACTGAAAGTGGACCTCTTTGTCTATTCCTGACATTAATGGAAATGCTTTTAGTGCTTTCACTTAAGCATGAAGTTGACTTTTAGATTTAGAAAGATATGTTTTATGAAGTTATGATCTTTTCCTCTTATCAAAACATACTTTTTAAAAATCAAGAATGGATATTGAGTTTTAACACATACCTTTTAAGCATTTTTGAAAATTGCTGTGTGATTTTTCTCTTTTGTTCTTTAAAGATTTAGTGGAATAATTCTAAAAAAAACATTTCTGCCTAGTGTATTTCTCTATTTTTTCTATATTAATTTATCTATTTAGATTTTCACCTGAACTCAATTTTGTATTTTTCTTAAAAAGTAACTTTTTCAGGAATTACCTGGTGGTCCAGTGGTTAGGACTCGATGCTGTCACTGCAGGGCCCCGGCTTTGATCTCTGTCTGGGGAACTAAGATCTGCAAACCACACAGTGTGGCCCCCCAAAAAAAAAAGTAACCATTTCATCCATGATATATATTTTATTTGCAGAGCTAAACAGTGTAATCTCTTGATTTTTAAAATTACCTCTACAAATTTGGACGAGTTCAGTCTTTTGTTTTATTTTGTGTATTTATGTTTTATACATTTTTTCTAGATTACTTAGTTAATGGTTTACCTAAGTAGGGTATTCAGTTTTTTCTTTGTGTGGTGTTTTAGCCGTATACCAAAGGTTCTGATACATTGTGATTTCTAAGCTACTGGTTTTCTCTTTTCCTACCTTTTTCCAATTGCATTTCAGATGTTTTTCCTATTTTCCTTCTCTGCTATTTTGGAATTTCTTTTGGTAATTACCCTTTAAAATTTAAAGTGAATATTTTTAAAAATTAAAATTAACCTCAGTAACTCTACCAGCCTACTAAACAATACATAAGCTTCCTAACTCTTTGATCACTTTTTTATCTTGCATGCATTTGTGTCAAAAATTTCAGTTCTGCCTTTTAACTTTATCTCCAAATTAGACATTATCATTATTGCTTTATACAGTTAATGTTTATATAGATTTACTCACATGTTTACCAGTTTCTTTGTTGACCAATTTTTTTTTTTTTTTTTGTCTTTGACCTTCTTTCTGGTATCATTTTCCTGCTTTCCTAGGTACACATTTTTCAACATTGTATAGTGAAGATCGGTTAGTGGTAATCCCTCTTAGTTTTTGTCTATTAGAATAATGTCTTTATTTCAGTCTCATTCTCAACTGACATTCTAGTAGGGTAACTAATCTTGGTTAATAATTATTTTCTTCATTAGTATGAAAATATCTCACTGTTTTCTGACTTTGTTTCTATTGAGAAGTCAGCTGTCAGTTACATTGTCATTCTTTCTAGGCAACTTTTGTGTGTGTCAGTGATTCTTTTATAATATGAAATATTTGAATTTTTTTAATAGAGGCTATCTTTATTATTGTAATCGTATATATACACAGACATACTTAATACTCTGTTGCTTTAGAACATGGGTCATCAAACACTTTCTGTAACATGTGGGAGAGTAAATATTCTAGGCCTTGCAGCCCATAAGGTCTCTGGTGGCCACTTGACTCTGGTGTTGTAGCACAAAAGCAGCCATAGATAATATGTGAACAAATGGATGTGGCTGTATTTCACTAAACTGTATCTACAAAAACAGGTGATGTATTTGATTTAGCCAATTGTCCATATTTGTTGACTTGCTTTAGACAGTATATTCTGAACAATGATTAAATTAAATTGTTCTTCTTCCTATCAGCATTCTTTCCTCCATCACTATTAGTCAGTGATATTATCTTTCTTAGGGTTTATCTTTATACGAATAAATCTAAGAATAGGTGGATGGATATATTTATCTGCTTTCAATTACATATTTTGACCCAGCTATAAAAATATGAAAAAGTAGCAAATTTTTCTTTGCTTTTTCTTCCCTTCTCACTGTTTGTTATTTATACCATTTCTACCTTATGAAGGTTTATAATTTACATTGTGTTCTATCACCCTAATCTTTGTTGGTCACTTGACTTGTTGAAGGTCACACAGCCAGTAAGTGGTGAAGCTAAGATGTGAACTGAATCGCCTGTGTTGTTAACAACTACATCATGCTGCTGTATTTTTTGGAAGATTGGATAATCTTGGTACTACAATTAACAAAGATTATATTATGGGGAGTGGGAGGAGCTGAATCATTTATAAATGTGAATGGGAAAATGTCAAATAATACTGCAAACCAACTTCTCTATATTTTTTAGTGTTGTTCAGTATTACCATGGTTAATTAAATGATAGGAACTGAATTTGACCAAATGCATCATTCCAGTAAGACCAATAAAAAATCTTTTTTCATCCCGTTAAAACACCAAGAGATTCATTAATCTGTCAATTTCTAAACAAAGCACTTAAAAAATCTAGGAGTAGAAGTTTAATTTCTTAATGTGAAAATGGGTATCTTAGACTAATAGCCAGTATTGCATTTAATGGAGAAATATTGGAATTTAGAAACATAACAAGGATGGCTGTCATTATACTATTATTACCATTTCACTTCACATTGGTTTGGAAAGTTGAAGCCAGTGTAGTTAGAAATAAAAGAAATACGATAGGTATAACTAACAGGAAAAGAAGAAATAAGATTAACACTGGTTCTACCTCTGCCTCATTTATAGTGGAATTTCCCATTCATTTTATTCCAATTTTATTGCAGTTACAGTAAGGGTGTTTTTTGTTTGTTTTTTCTCATCTTCATGTAAGGTTATCCAAGTTCCCTCACCCCTTTCTCCAGGAGGACCCACAAGTATTCAGGACTGTTGAATGACAGGTTACCTGTAGGTAAAAAATCAGAGAAACTTTCATTCTGCTCCCCCAAACTCTGAAAGTTCTAATCCTTCCTCTTTCTAACCATCTTCCTCAGCAGGTTGAATTCCCACTCTACCTTTTTCTTTTTCCAGTTCCACTTTTATTTGTTCTTTTGAATCCAGAGAAAACAGCCCTACAAGTATGCCTATAAGAACGATCTGGAGATTGGTTCAAGATGGAATAGAAGGACGTGCACTCACTCCCTCTTACGAGAACACTGGAATCACAACTAACTGCTGAACAGTCATTGACAGGAAGACACTGGAACTCACCAAAAAAGATACCCCACATCCAAAGACAAAGGAAAAGCCACAATGAGATGGTAGGAGGGGTGCAATCACAATAAAATTAAATCCCATAATCGCTGGGTAGGTGACTCACAAACAGGAGAACAGTTATACCACAGAAGTCCACCAACTGGAGTGAAGGTTCTGAGCCCCATGTCAGGCTTCCCAACCTGGGGGTCCAGCAACAGGAGGAGAAATTCCCAGAGAATCAGACTTTGAAGGCTAGTGGGAATTGACTGCAGGACTTTGACAGGACTGGAGGAGACAGAGACTCCACTCTTGGAGGGCACACACAAAGTAGTGTATGCATCAGGACCCAGGGTGAAGGAGCAGTGACCCCATAGGAAACTGAACCAGACCTGCCTGCTAGTGTTGGAGGGTCTCCTGCAGAGGCAGGGGGTGTCTTTGGCTCACTGCGGGGACAAAGACACTGGCAGCAGAAATTCTGGGATGTACTCCTTGGTGTGAGCCCTCCCAAAGACCACCATTAGCCCCACCAAAGAGCTGGGTAGTCTCCAGTGCTGGGTCGCCTCAGGCCACACAACCAACAAGGAGGGAACTCAGCCCCACCCATCAGCAGATAAGTGGATTAAAGTCTTACTGAGCTCTGCCCACCAGAGCAACACCCAGCTCTACCCACCACCAGTCTCTCCCATCAGGAAGCTCCCACAAGCCTCTTAGGTAGCCTCATCCACCAGAGGGCAGACAGCAGAAGCAAGAAGAATGACAATCCTGCAGTGTATGGAATGAAAACCACATTCACAGAAAGACAGACAAAATGAAAAGGCAGAGGACTATGTGCCAGATGAAGGAACAAGATAAAACCCAGAAAAACAACTAAATGAAGTGGAATTGGCAACCTTCTAGAAAAAGAATTCAGAATAATGATAGTGAAGATGATCCAGGACCTCGGAAAAAGAATGGAGTAAAGATCGAGAAGATGCAAGAAATGTTTAACAAAGATCTAGAAGAATTAAAGAACAAAGAACTAGAAGAATTAAAGAACAAACAAACAGAGATGAGCAATACAATAACTGAAATGAAAAATACACTAGAAAGAATCAATAGCAGAATATATGAGGCAGAAGAATGGATAAGTAACCTGGAAGACAGAATGGTGGAATTCACTGCCATGGAACAGAATAAAGAAAAAAGAATAAAAAGAAACAAAGACAGCCTAAGAGATCTCTGAGACAACATTAAACGCACCAATATTCTCATTATAGGGGTCCCAGAAGAAGAGAGAAAGAAAAGATCCGAGAAAATATTTGAAGAGATTATAGTCAAAAACTTCCCTAACATGGGAAAGGAAATAGCCACCCAAGTCCAGGAAGTTCAGAGAGTCCCAGGCAGGACAAACGCAAGGAGAAACATGCCAAGACACGTAGTACACAAAAATTAAAGACAAAGAAAAATTATTAAAAGCAACAAAGGAAAAATGACAAAGAACATACAAGGGAACTCCTGTAAGGTTAACAGCTGATTTCTCAGCAGAAACTCTACAACCCAGAAGGGAGTGGCATGATATACTTAAAGTGATGAAAGGGAAGAACCTACAACCAAGATTACTCTACCCAGCAAGGATCTCATTCAGATTCGACAGAGAAATCAAAAGCTTTACAGAGAAGCAAAAGCTAAGAGAATTCAGCACCACCAAATCAGCTCCACAACAAATGCTAAACGAACTTCTCTAAGTGGGAAACACAAGAGAAGAAAAGGACCTACAAAAACAAACCCAAAACAATTAAGAAAATGATAATAGGAACATACATATTGATAATTACCTTAAATGTGAATGGATTAAATGCTCCAACCAAAAGACACAGGCTTGCTGAATGGATACAAAAACAACATACCACTTATATGCTGTTTACAAGAGAACCACTTCAGACCTGGGGACACATGCAGACTGAAAATAGGGGATGGAAAAAGATATTCCATGCAAATGGAAATCAAAAGAAAGCTGGAGTAGCAATACTCATATCAGATAACATAGACTTTGAAATAAAGAATGTTATAAGAGACAAGGAAGGACACTACATAATGATCAAGGGATCAATCCAAGAAGAAGATATAACAATTATAAACATATATGCACCCAACGTAGGAGCACCTCAATACGTAAGGCAACTGCTAACAGCTGGAAAAGAGGACATCAACAGTACCACAGTAGTAGTGGGGGACGGTAACACCTCACTTACACCAATGGACAGATCATCCAGATAGAAAATTAATAAGGAAACACAAGCTTTAAATGATACAATAGACCAGATTTAATTGATATTTATAGGACCTTCTATCTGCAAACAGCAGATTACACCTTCTTCTCAAGTGCACACAGAACATTCTCCAAGATACATCACATCTTGGGTCACAAATCAAGCCTCGGTAAGTTTAAGAAAAGTGAAGTTGTATCAAGCGTCTTTTCTGACCACAACGCTGTGAGATTAGAAATCAGTTGCAGGAAAAAAAACTGTAAAAAACACGAACACATGGAGGCTAAACAATATGCTACAAAATAACCAAGAGATCACTGAAGAAATCAAAGAGGAAATCAAAAAATACATAGAGACAAATAACAAAGAAAACACAGCAATCCAAAACCTATGGGATGTAGCAAAAGCAGTTCTAAGAGGGAAGATTATAGCAATACAATCCTACCTCAAGAAACAGGAAGAATCTCAAGTAAATGATCTAACCTTACAGCTAAAGGAACTAGAGAAAGAAGAACAAAGAAAACCCAAAGTTAGTAGCAGGAAAGAAATCATACAGATCAGAGCAGAAATAAATGAAATACAAACAAAGAAAACAGTAGCAAAGATCGATAAAACTAAAAGCTGGTTCTTTAAGGAGATAAACAAAATTGGTAAATCTTAAGCCAGATTCATCAAGAAAAAGAGGGAGAGGACTCATCAATAAAATTAGAAATGAAAAAGGAGAAGTTACAAAGGACACTGCAGATATACAAAGCATCATAAGAGACTACTACAAGCAACTCTATGCCAATAAAATGGACAACCTGGAAGAATTCGACAAATTCTTAGGTATAATCTTCCAAGACTGAATCACGAAGAAATAGAAAATATGAACAGACCACTCACAGGCACTGAAATTAAAACTGTGATTAAAAATCTTCCAACAACCAAAAGTCCAGTACCAGATGGTTTCACAGGTGAATTCTATCAAACATTTAGAGAAGAGCTAACACCTATCCTTCTCAAACACCTCCAAAAAATTGCAGAGGAAGGAACACTCCCAAACTCATTCTACGAGGCCACCATCACCCTGACACCAAAACCAGACAGAGATGCTACAAAAAAAGAAAATTACAGGCCAATATCACTGATGAATATAGATGCAAAAATCCTCAACAAAATACTAGCAAACAGAATCCAACAAAACATTAAAAGGATCATACACTATAATAAAGTGGGATTTATCCCAGTGATGTAAGGATTCTTCAATATATGTAAAGCAATCAATGTGATAGATCATATTAGCAAACTGAAGAATAAAAACCATATGATCATCTCAACAGATGCAGAAAAAGCTTTTGACAAAATTCAACATCCATTTATGATAAAAATTCTCCAGAAAGTGGGTATAGAGGGAATCTACCTCAACATAATAAAGACTATATATGGCAAACCCACAGCAAACATCATTCTCAGTGGTGAAAAACTGAAAGCATTTCCTCTAAGATCAGGAACAAGACAAGGATGTCCACTCTCACCACTATTATTCAACATAGCTTTGGAAGTCCTAGCCATGGCAGTCAGAGAAGAAAAAGAAATAAAAGGAATCCACATTGGAAAAGAAGAAGTAAAACTGTCACTGTCTGCAGATGACATGATACTATACATAGAGAATCCTAAAGATGCTACCAGAAAACTACTAGAGCTAATCAATGAATTTGGTAAAGTTGCACTATACAAAATCAATGCACAGAAATCTCTTGCATTCCTATACACTAACAATGACAGATCAGAAAGAGATATTAAGGAAACAATCCCATTCACCATTGCAACAAAAAGAATAAAATACCTAGGAATAAACCTACCTAAGGAGGTAAAATACCTGTACTCAGAAAACTATAAGACACTGATGAAAGAAATCAAAGATGACACAAACAGATGGAGAGATATACCATGTTCTTGGCTTGGAAGAATCAATATTGTGAAAGTGACTATACTACCCAAAGCAATCTACAGATTCAATGCAATCCCTATCAAATTACCAATGACATTTTTTACAGAACTAGAACAAAAAATCTTATGGAGACACAAAAGACCCCAAATAGCCAAAGCAATCTTGAGGGAAAAAAATAGAGCTGGAGGAATCAGACTCTCTGACTTCAGACTATACTACAAAGCTACAGTACTCAAGACAATATGGTACTGGCACAAAAACAAAAATGTAGATCAATGGAACAGGATAGAAAGCCCAGAGATAAACTCATGCACCTTTGGTCACCTAATCTATGACAAAGGAGGCAAGGATATACAATCGAGAAGACAGTCTCTTCAATAAACAGTGCTGGGAAAACTGGACAGCTTTATGTAAAAGAATGAAAGTAGAACACTCCCTAATACCATGCACAAAAATAAACTCAAAATGGATTAAAGACCTAAATGTAAGACTGGACACTATTAAACTCTTAGAGGGAAACATAGGAAGAACACTCTTTGATGTAAATCACAGCAAAATCTTTTTTGACCCACCTCCTACAGTAATGGAAATAAAAACAAAAATAAACAAATGGGACCTAATGAAATTTTAAAGCTTTTGCACAGCAAAGGAAACTATAAACAAGACGAAAAGACAACTCTCAGAATGGAAGAAAATATTTACAAACGAATCAACAAAGGATTGATCTCCAAAATATTTAAACAGCTCATGCAGCTCAATATTAAAAAAGCAAACAACCTAATCAAAAAATGGGCAGAAGATCTAAATAGACATTTCTCCAAGGAAGACATACAGATGGCCAAGAGGCACATGAAGAGCTGCTCAACATCACTAATTATTAGAGAAATGCAAATCAAAACTACAATGAGGTATCACCTCACACCAGTTAGAATGGGCATCATTAGAAAACCTAGAAACAACAAATGCTGGAGAGGGTGTGGAGAAAAGAGAACCCTCTTGCACTGTTGGTGGGAATGTAAATTGATACAGCCACTATGGAGAACAGTATGGACGTTCCTTAAAAAACTAACAGCAGGGGCTTCCCTGGTGGCGCATGGTTGAGAGTCTGCCTGCCGATGCAGAGGACATGGGTTCGTGCCCCGGTCCGGGAGGATCCCACATGCCGCGGAGCGGCTGGGCCCGTGAGCCATGGCCGCTGAGCCTGTGCGTCCGGAGCCTGTGCTCCGCAATGGGAGAGGCCACAACAGTGAGAGGCCCGTGTACCGCAAAAAAAGAAAAACAAAAAAAAACTAACAACAGAATTACCATATGACCTAGTAATCCCACTACTGGGCATATACCCAGAGAAAACCATAATTAAAAAAGGCACATGCACCCCAGTGTTCATTGCAGCACTATTTACAATAGCCAGGTCATGGAAACAATGTAAATGCCCATCAACAAACGAATGGATAAAGAAGAAGTGGTACATATATACAATGGAATATTACTCGTCCATTAAAAGGAACGTAATTGGGTCATTTGTAGAGACATGAATGGACCTAGAGACTGTCATGCAGAGTGAAGTAAGTCAGAAAGAGAAAAACAAATATTGTGGAATCTAGATTCCACAAATATGTGGAATCTAGAAAAATGGTACCAATGAACTGGTTTGCAAGTCAGAAATAGAGACACAGATGTAGAGAACAAACGTATAGGTACCATGGGGGGAAAACAGGGGGAGGAGGGTGGTGTGATGAACTGGGAGATTGGGATTGACATATATACACTAATATGTATAAAATAGATAATCAGAACCTGCTGTATAAATAAATAAATAAAATTCAGGAAACAAAAGCCTTTGAGTGACTTTGCTGATTTTCAGAAGTGTTTTGTGTGTGTTTTATGGGGGCAAGAGAAGGAGCTCTTAAATAAATCTCTGTAATTCATAAAAAAATAAATAGAAAAGAACTCATCTGACACTTCAGGGGTAAGTTTTTTTTGAATCTTTGTTCCTGAGTGAATATGAACTGGGAGTAGAGAAATGACCAATTGAGGGTAAGTGAGAAAGAAAAGAGGGTAAGAAATACCCTGAAAACAACAAAATAAATACTAAGACCTAGCCCTGCTATATTCGCAAATAGTAGTCTATACATAGTATTTAGGGTTCTTTGTCAAGCGCCCAGTAAATAATAGCTATTAGTTCTTGAGAAACTCATCTGGCTGCCAGTTAATCCTTTATAACCATTATCAATCTTTTAGTCACTTTGCTGATAATTAAAATATTAGGGAGAAAGTCTCCTTTAATTCATCGAGCTTGGGACCTGGAGCTGTGTCCTGCTTGGTGTAGGATACCATGATTAACAATGCAATGTGGGAGAAGTATTCCCCCAAAAGGAAATCAGGGTGCTAATTTCTTTTAAATAGTGGGAAGACATGGTGTTAGCCGAGAAAGAGTAGCTGTCCACTACAAGTCTAGTAAGAGAGCGTGAATATATATGAATCTATAAAAAAAAAACAAACACCTTGAGAGAGAAGTGAAGTCCCTCTGTGTACCCCAGGAAGTACTTAACTCCTGGGGCGACAAGAGGGGTAAGGAGAATAGTCAGTTGTCTAGTTTGGCCAGAGGAGACAATGCACAAAAGTAGTAGATATGAAACCAATAAAGTGAAGAATTAGGGTGAGATAAAGGTAGGCCTTGAATGTCATTTAAAGTTCTTGAAATTTAGTTTACAGGAAATTGAGAAACCAAATTTAAAATTGAAAAATCTGAGGAAGGAGAAAGCTATGTACTTGTGTAGAGATTTGAAGCAAGTAATATAACCTCCTTGCCAAGTGTCCTTAGCTTTTGTGTATTTCCAGTAACTATCCTCTTTGAAAATGTTCTAGGTCAAAGTTTTCCCATGATATTTCAAGTCAACAGATCACTTGTGTAAGGTTAAAATTACCTTTGACAATAAGGGGAGAAAAATATACACGCACATGAGAAAAACAGCTCCAAAAACAACGTTTTGGCCTTTCTTGTGAAAGAGCACAGCACCTTAAATGTCTTTTATAAGGTTCCAAAACTATCTCAAATTACTAAAAGAAAAAAAAAAAAGATCAGTTATCAAGTTTCATGTTAAATGTTATTTAATTTAATAAAGTGCATTAATGAAAGAAACAAGTAGTTCAATTCAAATGAAAAAGCATATATAGCATTATGGAATACTCACTGTTATTTTTTTAAGAAAATTACTTATTTTGACCTAGATGAGAAGGAAATCCAAAAAAGAGGGGATATATGTGTGTGTGTGTGTGTGTGTGTGTGTGTATATATATATATATATATCATTCACTTTGCTGTACAGTATAAACTAACACAATATTGTAAAGCAACTGTACTCCAATAAAAATTTTTTAAAAAGAAGGAATAAGTAAAAAAAAAAAAAGTTAAAAAAATTTTAAAATCACCTATTTTGAAAATTTGATAATGGATCTAGCAATGATCAATAATGGCTGCTAAAATGAGTAGGTGAAAATCTGATGGGGACTTCTATATTGGATGGATCAGACTGACAACACTGAACCCACTAGTCATTCTTAACATCACCAAAAGATAGATGGTAGAGACATCCTGGGCTTCGTCATATGATGCATTTATGAATAACACACCACCACGTATCATGTCTTCTTGCTCCCCCAAATCACCTAACCTACATCTGGTCAAGCCTCTAGATTTGACTTTTCATAGGAAATACAAGGAACAGAAGAATGTATTAAGTGACACCACCAGGACACAGTCTGGAAAATCTAGGATGTGGAAAATTCTATGAGACAGTAGGTATTCTATAAAAATACCTATTTTTTCACACACATTAAGAGCAAGATAAAGAATGATAAAAAGGAAATATATATATTTTAAAGAGACTAAAACACATAATAACCAAGCCAGTGTGTGGTCCTTGTTTGCTCCTCAATCAAACAAATCAACTTAAAAGGAAAAAAATTATGAGACAGTTGGTGAAATTTGAATGCTAACTAGATATCTGATGATATTAAGGAACTGTTACCTTAGTAATTACTGCAGGGAAATGAAAATTATTTATTGATGATAACCAACTTAAAGGATTTCAGTGGAACCAGGATGGAAGTATTGATTTTGAGTGAAAATCTAAAATACTCTGATAGGGCAAAGTCTAACTCTTAGATTTTTTTCTAAGTACATTCAAATGAGACCAATGTTTGAGGTTAAAGCACTGTTATTGGCCTCTTGTTGATCATTAAGAGAGGAACCCCTGTTGCTAAATTGTGAAATCTTGTACATGATGAGAGAGAAAAGGAGAATGTCATTTTTTTCCATGTCTCTAATACTCAAAAGTATTCCTTTTAGAAAATTGGGGAGAAGGGGGGCAGGAAATAAGGCTATGTGTGCCTAGCTCCTGATAAACCTTCTCAAACTCTGAAAGAGTAACAGAATAACTCCCTGCGGATGAAAAGGCAACTCTGGTCAGCCTAGGCCTTGGAGAATATCTTGGCTTTGTAGATCACTTTCCAGAGAGCTAGTTGCCTAAATTAGTGAAGAAGTTGCACCATGTATGTTTTCCATCCCATTCCTCTGAGCTCATCCTCATCTGCAAAGCAAATTTAACCCAGTTGCTGATGCTCTTGGACTAAGGTTCAGACACGTCTGGGATGAGTTGTCATACCTGTGCACCACTCCTGCCTCACCCCAGCATCAACCCTGTGTAAATTTTTCTATACTGTGGATTTAAAAGAATGGTGAAAACACTAAGATAATATTGGGAGAGGGATGGGTATAGCTGACTACTTATTACTCTCACCCAAGCCTCTCATTTCAGCTGCAGTTCTTCCAGAACACTAATATTTTGCTGTGCTTTTCTCTGAGGTTTTCATTCCCCACTTTCCCTGCCATTGAATTATACCTACTCTACAGGGACTGTAAATGTGTTAGAAGCATAATGCAACTAACAGAACTAAAGAAGGCAACGTTCCCTCTAAGATATCCTTTCTAGATGGAGTCTCTCACTGATGGTCAGAGACAACAGGGTAGAGGGATAGTAGACGGGTCAGTGAGAATGGGTAGCATTTGGAGGATCAAAATCTTAAAAGAATGGCTCTTTTTCTTATTTGTTTTCCTTTTCCTCTTTGGATGGATTTTTTTTTCTTTTTTGCAACTTCAAGGTGACTGGTTGAATAAAAAGGAACTAGGATCTTCTCGCACGTGTAAAGATGAGCTTCCCTCCTGAAATGCCCTACTAAAGATGTCGTGAAATGGTGAGTGAGAGTGAACACGGTGTTCAGACTTGCCAATAGGGGAGGTGAATAATCTTGAAAGGGAGAGCAAGATGGCATTACTTCTTTCTGGGTGAATAGTCAGCCCTTAGATACAGAGAATATGGGGTTCTCTTAACAGAAATGAGGTGGGTGAGTATTTTGGAAGGAAACGTTATGAGTTGAATTTTATAGATATTGATTTTATTAGTCTTTTTGCTGGACATAAATTGAGTGACTTGCTGGCTCCCAGTAATCTTTTCATTGACAATACCCATCATAACTCACCCCCTTCCTCTGGAGTTACCATTGTCCATGCCCCACCTTCCCCTCATACCCACACATGAAGCCAAAAATGCAGTCACTTGCTTTGGATGGGAGTAGCCATCCTCTTCCTTGACTCTGTCTCCTTGACTTTGGTGATTTAATAGGGTAAAGAACTTGACTCAGATGGCCCTGTCATAGTATCCACAATGACTGGAACGGACATTGGCACGTGACCCAGACTGAGCCTATGAAATGCCTTCCCTTAGAATTTTCACACTTGAGTAACAGGCTAATGCCATTTTCTTTCTGATCAACAAGCTATGTTGGTGTGTACCCAGATCTGCAGGCAATAAGGTTTCCATCCTTATTGAGAAACTAAATTAAGAGAATGAAGTTGACACACAAACAGAGAAAAGGTAGCAAGAATGTGGTCTTGATAGTATTTGATTTCCTGGTTCCATCTGCTCCTGAGGCAAACCCTAACTTGCCCCTCCTCTGTTTGGTTACATAAGCCTAAAAATTCCTCTTTGGAGTAATCAAGTTTAAAATATATTCCTGTTACCAGAAACCAAAGAGCCCTAAAACAAAAGTGAAGTGATCACAACTATCAGATTGTTTGTATATCCATGAATCTTAGCCCCAGCATCAACCCAACTATAGATTGTTATAAGTTTTTTTCCTAAAACCATCTCACTGAAAAACTGTCGTTGTAATAATTGAAAATGGTTGATTCTCATGGTTTGCTGTATGACAATGGTATAATTCACTAGTTTGCAAATGACTGGTTGGCAATATTGGCTCCAAAATTTTCAGGCTCCAAATGTATGCATTAGTTCAGTAAAGATATGTGAATAAACATCCAGCATTATTGATTCATTTTTAAAAGGAGTTATCTCTTAAAAGTTTCTATCATTGCATTTGTCCCTAGTCCCTATTATGTACAGTTGTGTCATGAACTCTGGCTTGACTTAGTATTTAAAGGAATTAGGAACTGGAAATATTGTATTTCTAACATCGGCAAAGACATGTTCTTGGTCATTGTATTGATGGTTCACCTTGTGGTTTGCGGCTATTTTTTCTCTCTCCAAAGTTGGTGCCTATTATCAACAGTTTAAACAGCAAATTATTGCAAACTGTAAATACATGCATATATCCTTCCAAGTCATTCATTAGCAGTTTTGTTTTTCCCTGCCCACTGTGAGAAGTACTAAGATTTAATTGAAATTTACTTAAGCTATGCTATTATGTATAACATAATAATTTCAGTTATACAAAATGAATGAGCCATGAAGAAAATGACTGGTTCATCCTGAATGTTATAAACAATATGTAGGAGAGGAGAGATTTTAATTAGGGGTATATAAAGCTTTCAAGTTACCTAACAAATAAGAAAGATCGCTGTTTCCTTCTGAAAGAGAACATGATTTAGAAGCTGAAATAATCGTTTCCTTTGAAAGGACCCTATTTAACCATGCAGTTTTTTGGAAGCAAGGCAGGCAGTAAATTGGGGTTTCAGGTATTCCTATGTCCTATAGTGCAAATGCTACCTCAATCATACTTTAAGTAATTTGTAAATGACCTTATTTTTATGAATTGATAATTACTTAATATGTCATATTCCAGAGTTTTCCAAGAAGAAAAAAAAGTTTAACAGGATAACAAGTGCTATTTAAAAAAAAAAAAGAAGACTTGTGGCAAAATAAATTTGAGAAACACTGGCTAACAAACTGGTTTCTTTCCTGCAGGGCTTCTCAGAATCTTTAACATGGTAATATGTATTGTGAATCGCCACCATAAAGATAACATTTCCCATAGTTATTTTACTGTGGGGTTCTTTTTGAGTAGAGTATTTGTGAAACTAGAATTCCTTAATACATGCTTTAAGTGATTTATTCAACCTATGTGTTAATTACCTACTAATATGTGGCAAGGATTAGAAATATTAATAAATGAGTAACTTAAGGCAGTCAAAGTTTCTGATAGAAGGGAAAACCTGCCTTTCCCTATCTTTGGTTAGTGAGCTAATAATAATGAACAGTGCCTGAAACAGTCAACACTGATGAGAGAAAGGTAAACATCTTTTACACTAATAACATATTTTGCCTTGAGCAGGCGAGGAAAGCAGGAAATTGGTGGTTTCCAGTGTCACTAATGTCCTGCTAATGTCAAATCTGAAAATTGCCACACACAAGCCTACGTCTACTTTGCCTGCAAGAGCTCCTTAAAGGTGAATTGTTCGTGGGTTAATTTTTCAAATTGTCCTCCCAAAACACTTGCCCACAGTTTGGGGCCTGTTTGTCCTCTCAGGTTACCAGCTTCCAGGCTAATCTGGTACACGTTTAAATAAGGATTACTAAGATAGCAATATTTTTCTTCATATAAATAATTTGTATCTAGAGCTGGATGTGTCCCCTGGGTGTATATATGCTCTTGTATATTTCTAAGAAATGCTAATCAAAACAGAGAGTGGTTATTCTTACAATGCTTGCCCTGCATCCTTGGAAGTGGTCGGTAATGATGACAAACATTAGAATCTGTTCATGTATGATAGTTTCTTTTTAAAACGTCAGCTAGATTTTTATCCATCACAGACAAGTTTCAAGTCATGTGAGCTTGTTAAATAATTTGTTAATACAAAAGGCAATTAAGCAAAACCACCAACCATACACATGGCTTTAAGATCTTAATCTAAAGTGAAATTCATATCATTTATTTATATGTAACAATAAATGACCACTCTAGACACTTGAAATCATTTATTCAAGGCATTTTTACATAATCTTGCAATCATAGTGTAGGCATATAATAAAAGAATGTGAGAGTGTAAAGAAGAATATAAAGCCAGTGTCTGGGCATTTAAAATAAGAGCTCTTCAAAAAAGTTAAAAATGTTTTACAACTAGAATTCCTGAAAAATTTGGGAGAAACTAAAACTTCATTAAAAACATTACAATACCAAATCACATGTTACTCAGTTCATAGTAAGCAGTTATATATTAAATGTTTATATCCTGTGAGCTAAGACAACACATTTTACATTCAAGTTGAAATAATTCAGCACCATTTTGGCTAGAAGGTTAAATGAAATGCTTTAAGTGTTCAAAAGTGACCCAGGACTTTTGGTAGCTGGGAATGAAATATGGCTATTGATTGAATATATTGATTGTGAATATGAATTCTAAACATAAAAAATATAGAAAAGGGTAATTTTTATTTATCAGTTATACTATTAACTATCAAGCTATTTTTAAAACAAAATATCTTCTGACCATAAATTCAATATTTTAACAAATTTGGTAAAGAAATTCTTAGTACCATGATAATTTTAGTGAACTGCATTTCCTCTACAATCTAAGTATTGGGAACGTTTATGAGTGTGATTATCTCCTATGAGGTCAAGGAGAAAAAAAATTGTTCATTATTAAAAATAATGCCTAGTGAATAATTAGATGATAGCAATTGTGAATAAAGTCATTATGTAAAAATATAAAGATTTCCTGGAAATAGGCAAGTTATGTGTTTGTATGTTATGGTACTGTTGCGAGACTGAATCCTAGCCTCAAAGGTCAAGACATCTTTAATACAGACTGTGGTCTGAATAATTATGAGGCCACTAATATGGCATGTGGAAGACTCACTAAGTTATCTTTCCATTTAGCCAACTTTTTCACAGTTCTTATTAGTTTAAAAACCAGTCTCTTTTCAGTACTCAACATTCTTTGTATCATTTCTACTTCCTGTTTAAAAGATTTTTTATTTAGAGTTTGGTAAGACTGGATTATATTTTTTATTTTATTAATGGATAAATTTTACCAGCTAATCATTATCTGTGAGTCTTGGTGGTTATTCAGAGAAGAGATTACTTGAGGTTCAAAAATATTGAGTGTTAAATCAATACTTGTGAGTTATGTGGGAGTGTTTAGGGGTGGGGAGGAATATTTATATAAGGAGTAAGTGAGAATCTTTAGCCTCTTAATCGAAACTGTTTTTTTCTAAAATCAACGAAATGGTACGTGTTACATTTAAAAGGCAGACACTTCAGGGGTTGGAAACATAGTTTTAACTGTTAGTAACACATACATGCATATATCTATTCATTTTTAACATTTTCTTTAATAAACTATGGTCATGAAAAACAATAGTGCTTAAAACAGAAATTCTTTCAGACATGTACTTACGATGTTAAAAATGAAATAAGCTGAACCTCATGGGTTATAATGACATTTCAAATACTTATTGAGGTTAGGGACAATCATTTTCATATCCCAATGCCTAGCATGTGAGTGCCTAGTGTATATTAGGCCTTTAAATGATGATGGATGTACAGATAGATGGAAGGCCCATGGAATGATAGTAAATACATCTTCTCATATGTATCCAAAGGCCATGATATTAGCTAGTTTTTAGTATAGGGGTAAGAATCTTAATGAAATGACAGGTCTTAAATCTGTAGATGCCAGTCTGGCTCAGTATTAATACTGACAGTAGTTTTTGTTTTTAAAAAAGCAAGTATATTAAAATATCTCTATTAGAAAAGATTACAATTTAAAAGGATCATTCTACAATCTTAAAACTAAAAGCAATTTAAGGCAAAGAGGTACATCAAAGAAGCTATCCCATAGCTCAGATACTAGCTCAGTGGAAGTTCTGGGTCTCTATCAAGCTGTCTGTATTGTCTCTTGGTAAGTGTGTGCCCTGGCAGATGAGGATCATGTGGCCCACTCTATCTACCCTTGATTACTGTCCATCTCTAGCCCCTCTTGCCTTGCTAGGCACTCGTTGAGTGCAGAACGGTTACTTGTAGCTGGTGTTGACATTACAGCTCTATGACATATAATACAGGGATGCCAACTCACTTTTAAATTCTACCTAATGTGTCCTGGCACTGGAAATACCTTGCTTGAGATTTTAATACTGGTTAAGGGAGGAAAATTTCTGCTTAAGCACCACTAACTTAAACGTGTAATTTGATTTCTTTCTGTACCTTTTGAATCTCAGAAAAATAGAAATTCTCCAAATTCTGTTGTGGCACATGGTTTCACAGTTTAAAATAAAATCACAGCTGTCTCATGCAACACAGTCCTTGGTTTTGCAGAAAGTTGTTGTTTCTTTCCTTATTGACCAACATCTCAAGTATATAATGCTATGTGCTTTGCTAATTTGTATTATATTTCAGACACACACAAAAAAACATGTATGACTGATTCCTGGATGACCTAGGATAATGTTCTTGTATCCATATACATTGTCATTTATTCTGGATAATTTAAAATTTTTCAGTCTTATTCTTTTTAAAGCTGATCATTTAAAAAATGTAGAAAAGTTGAAAATCCTAAGGTGTTTTTCATTAATATTTCTAAGTATTTTAGAGACAGTTGTGGTTTGGGGTACTTGTTTGAATGATTTTCATGTAAGCAAGGAAATTTTTTTGGCTAATAGTTTAATATACTTAAATGCATACTATCTCTGGATGTATTACATCTATCATCAGAATGACTTCCCATTGACACAGTTGTCCTATGTATAGCAGTCCCCAGAACAGTAATTTTAAGAATGCCAATTAAAAGGTCTCTGCCCATAGGAAAACTAAAGAATAGAGGGGAGCATCAACAAAGGTCAGACAGGAGTTGGGCAGCTCAATTACTTAATTAATTCCAAAACAAAAGCTGACTTAAGTCAGAATGAAATTTTACACTTGACAGAAAGAAAGGAGTTTATCTACTAATTTTAAAATGTAAACATAAATTTTATATAGGGTGTAACTATCTGAATACATATATTGCCATTTCTCTGCTATATAGTAATATTTCTTGACACCAATGGTAACGTGTTTGTTCCTTCCTCAGCACCAAATGTGTCCATATCTATTTAAACAGTAGGAGCCTCATTTCTAAAGTAATCTATTCTAGGACATATATAAGCCAGTTATTATGGTTCACTAAAGTTTCAGAACTTTAGAAAATTCTCAGTTTAAAATAATTTTGACTCATTCATTGAAATATTTTTTTTCGTTTTGCACTATAATTTCAGAAGGAGCATAAGAAATTTGGATTTCTTTGAAAGAGCCAAGTGTGCAATTACAGACTTGAAACACTGCGTTAATTCACAAAGTAATGTGAATGATAATATTAAAAATTTCCAAAATAATGCCGATTTAAATGTTCAAAATCCAGTTATGTGCTTTGTTACAAAACAGTCCAAACAAAAATTCCTTTGTTGTTTTCTGTTCTCTCTTTCAAAATACATGAATCCTACTGAAGTTAGTCTATTTTTTCCCCACTTCAGAACACCAGGTACTGATTTATCCATTGGAAGTTTTGGCTTGCTTTCTAATACCTAGATTAAGAAAACAAAATAAGACAAGTTATTAACCTGATAATACTCTGAATGAGTATAGTAGACAAGTTTAAAGTCACCTTTTTAAAATATGTGTCTGTGTATACAGATAGATGGATAGATAGATAGCAATTTCCCTCAACCAAAGGGATAGTCACCTTCTGAAATTATCCATTAATACATTATTTTAATACTGATTTGAAGAAAGTGACTATGTCAGTAGCAGAAAGTGTATGCCTGATACCTACAAACTTGATGTTTAGAGTTAAAAGAAACATCCTCTGAAACAATCAAGGCTAAAGCAGGATTTATAGGAACAGCAGCCCTGGCCCGGTGAGTTCACTCCTTGCAGCAAGTGTGGCATGTCCACTAAGAAGCAGGTTCATGACCTCTGCACTGTCCTGCATTAGTCCTTTCCCAGCATGGTTCTGGATGTAGAATGTTACATTAACAGGCCGAGACTGGGTCAAAGCCAATAAACCTAATATTGTATTTATACTGTGATCATAGATCCCCACATAAATGAAATAAGAATCACTTAGTCCAAATCATAAACCATCAGTTTCCAAATAGTCATTTCTATGAAAAAAGAACTTAATCATGGTATCTTAGAATTGAACTGGGCCACAGAGTTACCTGGTTCATACGTTGGGTTTACAGTGAGGAAGATGAGGGAGATAGGACACATCAAAGGCACACACTTTCTTACTGGGTGGTTTTTACACACCAGTAGAATGCTCTCAAATATTTGATTAGCATGAAAAACAATCGGTGAACTAAGAGATGATGTGTCTTTAAGAGTTAAAAAAAAAGTACAATAACGTTACCAACGGAATCACACGCACTTGCTTACAGAGCCATGGACTGACCACATGGCTTTAGGCAAGATACACACCTTGCTCAAGAAACTTCAAAGACTCCCCGTGGCCACCAGGATGAAGTTCAAACATTTTAGCTTGCTCTTCAGTGCTCGCTTTGATCTGGTCCCAAATTTTCCATTCTTTTTGCCCATGAAACTTATGCCTTAGCCAGACTAGAAGACTTGCTTTTCCAAACATGCCCTGCAATTTCTTCTTGCCATGCAGTTGCAGGTGATGTTGACTCCTCCCAGCATGCCCTTCCTTAACTCTCTCCAGTGCAGTCCTCCTCAGCCCTCAAGGCCCAATTCAAATGCTGTCCTAAAGCCACTCCTGAATCTCAGCCAGAGAAAATTTCGCCTTCCTCTGAACTCTGATCCCTACCAAGGGAGGCGAAAGTGAAAGTCAAAATATAAGAGGTGAGCATCATTCTAAAGGTGAGGGTTTCTTTCGCAAGTCAAGGTTTCTGTACTTCTCCCATTATTTTCCACTCGTAGAGAAGTATGAGCTCGTTATTTTATTACAAATCACTACCTATGGGTCCTTTCATTTTTTCATATTTTCATCTGATCAATATTGCTCATTAAAATTTTACATCAACCACTCTTGTAATTTATAGTCAGTGACAAGTGGCTAAAAAAAGAGAAAGAAACTATGCTGGAACAAAATAACAAGTTTTATTTGTTCTAAATATCTAGCAATACCCAATTCAATGGATTCTACTGATGACAAGCAAGACACCTTCTATACAACAACAGAATCACCTCACCAGACCTTTTCCTCATGGGAGGGCAGCAGTTGTACCTGAGAGTCACTTAGCTTATTGTAGCAGAGATCATCCTGTTTTGACTGCATTTTATTTTACCCCCCACCATGGAATTTTCATCTTGTATCAAAAATGAAAGTGCCAATGAATACATAATGAGTGAATAAATTAAGGAATTATAAAAATTAAGGGAAATTAATCCACTTATTTTAAATTATTTTACTTTAAGTTCCTCCTCTTCTGGGGATTTTCAGTTATACGGTGATCAGCTCCACACAATATGGGCCATAAACAGCCAGGTTTTCTGTATTTTGGGCATGTTCAGAAGAATATACTTGATAATCTTCTTTCAGTGCTACACCTTTGCTGTCATAGACTACATCTGTCTCTAATGCTATGATGACACTTAAAAAGCACAGGCTTTGCTTCTCTATGGAAATAAGGAAAAGGCTCCCCTCCAAGATGAATGTAGCCCAATGCACTTTAAGCTCCACCTTCCTCCTGGCTAGGATCCCCAGTAGTGGGCAAAATATGCACAACCAGATAGGTTTATCTGTACTTTGGAAAGCCCACCAACTACAGGTTCATCTGCAGCAACCACTTGGTTTGTGTAGCAGGGAGAAATTTCTATAAATTTTAAGTTTCTAGTGTAGCTCTGTTAGACACCTTTCTGCATGATCCATAGGCACTCTTACATCACAGCAAAGCTGACATGTGTTCAGTATCACTCTAATGGTGTTCTTGTGTTGGGAAGGTATCACTCCCAGGTGGCATATGTAGTTAGAATCTATAACCCAGCATCACTAGAGCAGGCAGTGCTTAAGGGGTCAAGGTGGGACAGAGAGACAAGAACACAAAACTACCCTTTAATTACTCTCATCAAAGCACCACACCTGTAATATTTACATGCTGGGATTCCTTCTAAGATTTCATTCAAGGAAGGGTTTCAGGACTAGGAAAATTATGAAGGCACCTCCATACAAGCCTCCTTTTGCAGGGTATTTCCCTATTACTTGTGTTTGTAGAACTCAAATATGTGAAATCTTGATTTCTACAGAACAGGTGGTCTGACCTCTTCAGCTGCATGCTTTAAGACAGTCACTTTCAAAGTGTACTTTGAAGAACTCTAGGAATTTCTTCAGGGCTCCTTCATGGACTATGGGGAAGAGGCGGGAAACCCAACTCTCTGGGCTCCCACAAGGTTATCCACACTGCATATTGCATATTTTACAGATTCAGCTGCCATAGACTTTGAGGGTAAACAATGTGCTCTGTGTCTTGTCTTAAAAGCTAAGTTTCAGAGTGATAAAAACCTGAGTACATCCCCTTCTCCATTCTCTAGCATTATCAAAAAAAGATCAGCTCTAATTATGTTATAGTACAGAAGCTACCGTTTTCTACCTTTGGTCTATTTTACAAGGAAGCTGCAGTAGTAGTGAAAACAAATGTGTATAATGCCTATCAATGAATTAAAACTCATTGTCAGGAGAATTACTTAGCTAGGCAAATAGGACTCACGGTGAAATTGTGCAGCCCGAGGCATATGCATGATGTCCTGTGTAGCGAATTTCACAGCGGACGACATTGTTGGTATAGTCTGACTCAGGCACCAGGTAGCTGGGGTTCACGCTGACCTAGGCAACATAAACATCATCTGTGTTTCAGATTTTATTAGCAGTGTTTACTGGTTAATTTCTTCCTATTTTCACAGGCCTAGAACAGAGGCAATGTGCTCCAACTAAATCAAGCAGGGAGGGGGTGTAAGTTAGGCACATGGTTCAACTCTGGAGAAGTTATCGAAGGAGGCTGTATATTTTTCCCTAAGTTCTTTCAAATAAGAATTTTTAAAATATATCTAGGTTGGTTTAGAAGTACTTCTGGAAGATGTATAATTGCTTGAAGGACCGTGATTATTTAACATTGGAATCCAGAGAAGAGGCCCATGAGTTGCAACTGAAATAAATTATGGGTACATATTCAAAGTTCTCTACCTTTAGAATATAGTTTCCAGGTTTTACATCTGTAATATCAATCCACTGGCAGTCTATGTCTGCATTATAGGTATCATAGCAGCCAGGACTCAGCCCCTGAAACAAATAAAATTCAAAAATTAAAAAGATGGTATATGGCTAGAATGTGCTAAAGAATATGCTTATTATTTGCAAATTAAATTTTAAGTTAGTACTTACAAGAGTTTGACATAAAACTATACTTATATTGCATCTCCTTTGAGAAGTATATATTACTCAGCCTTATAGCACCTCCAGCTAAAAAAAATACAGGACTAATATAAGTAGTAGTACATCTCGCTTCTTAAAATTGTCATAAATCACTAGTGATAAATACAATCTTAAGTGACAAAATAGGCCTCTACCAAAATTCTTGAATATTACCAGTTCAGGAACAAAGGCCATGTAATAATCAACTTGACTCAAATGTCTTGTTATCATTGGAACTCTCTCCAATTTCTCTTCTTGGAAATTACCTTCCTATACTCTGAATATCCAAGATACTCTGTGTATAGATTTTATGGTATTTATCCTTCTCTCGTCTATATTAAAGTCATGCTATATAAGAATATATCTAACTAGAGATTGTAAGCTCCCCAAGGACAGAGTCATATTGCATTTTTGAATAGTTAACACTTATGAACTATGTATTATATGCCAGGATCAATTAAACATGTTAAATATATAAATTTAATTCTCACAACTACATGAGGCAGGAGGTAGTATTAACCCATTTTACAAATAAAGAAACTGAGGCACTATAAGGTCAAACAGCTCACACAAGAATATACAGCTAGTTAATGGCTGAGCTGGTTTTGAGTTTAGGCATTTGGGGTCCAGGGTCCCTGATTGTAACCACCACACTATGTTCTTTTTCACATCATCACTGAATATTTTGTTGTATTAAAGGGATGATTGCCACATCAACTCTACTTGCAAAGATAGTCACTTCAATAAGTAAATGAGTGCCTTCTACAGGCTGAGAAGAGAAAAACACCACTAAGATATGGTCCTTGCTCTCCAGAAAGTTATAGCCTGGTGAAATTTGCTCAAATTGGAGTCCATAGGTATATTCTTGATTCCACTGGTTCTTCATCAGACGTTTTAACTGTTGTATTTGCAGTCTAATACTAATCAAAATGAATTAAAAAGTATAGGCTAGAATCATTTAAACTCAATACCACGATTTAATTTCAGCAACCAAAATTGTTTGGTGCTTAAGATCACCTTGGTCACCAGAGAGATGGCAGAATCATCTAAAGCGTGTTCTACTAGTGCTGGTTTGCCTGTGGTTTGATTTGGGAAGAATGGGGGAGAACTGTGCTCTCATACAGCACACAGTAGTACAGATAGGCCAAACTCAAAAAGTACCTGTGCCACAGCAGTGAGAACCATTTTCCCACTTTGGTCCATACCAACTTGTGCTCATTCGTTAACCTTATGTTGAGTAGTCAATATATTATGAAGAATCTTCTGTTTCTGATTTCCAGCACATAATTCTGATTCTGGCACATAATATATATTCAGTAAGTGTTAGCTATTATTGTTGCTACTACTACTACTACTACTACTACCACCACCACTACCACCACCACCTTCATGGCACTGTAAGGGATTCACTGGATTAGATACCCATTTAAGACTGGTTTAAATAATGCTACAATGCTTATCTTACCTTTAAGTGAACAAAAGAACTTTAAAGAATGCTGAAATTGCCACTCTACCTTACTCAAGTGGCAGAATTTAAGTATAAGCTTTGATTATTTGAACTGGCAAACAAAAAAGGAGTTTTTCAGGGCAGTAAGCAAACAGGCATTTCCTGTATTCACATTTTAAAAACTTTTTAAAAAATGTAGAACCTTAGCCAAGCCTATATAGATTAACTATTTGGTTTTAGCAAAACATAACTGTTTGTTACATAAATTAATGAGGTTAATGTAACTTTCTAGTTTCGTATATATTTAATATGTAAATTTGTTATCTAAGAACTTATATGAAAGTATAAATATAAAGAAGTCCTATCTAGTATTACTTTTGGATACATTTAAAAACTTTATAATACAACTAATCTAAGTCAATACTGGGACTTTGTGAGAATTTTTTTTCCCCTTTAAATGAAGCCCATGTTCAAGAAACACCAGTCTAGTGAAAAACACAAATACATTAGTCATTTGTAGTGTAAGACCTAGTGAATAATGGTTAAATAGGACACAAACGGAGGATAATTAACAAGAAAGCTACCTAGCTGATTCACTTCATTATAAACAGAAACGAACACACCATTGTAAAGCAATTATACTCCAATAAAGATATTAAAAAAAAAAAAGGAAGCTACCACATAAAAAGAAGTAGGGTCACCCCCCACGGAACTGGGGGACTCACATGCTATAAATACCTATAGTCTTAGATTCAAATATTTCAGCAGTGAGCTGTCCAGAGTGCCTCTTTTTCTAAAGGAAGAAAATAAACTCCAGGTCCACTGCACAGTTGGGTGCTGTGGGACTTAGAGATCACTGAGTGAAAAGGGGACCTCTATATACACATATGTGTAATGTGTGGGTAGGTTACATCTCTTTTGCTTAAAGAGTAAGTCCTGCCCCAGGGCGAGAGGAATTGAACCCTTACCCCTCCAATTGCTATGATGTTCTAAGCTGAGGGAAAGAAGCAACGATAACATTTAGGTCACCAGAAAGCTTCCTGCCACAGCCCTGGAATTTGCTTCCCAAGATGCCAGCTGCTGATCCTTTTGTGCCCTGAGTTATGTACATTCACTACTTTCTGCCAAGATTTCCACTGGAGTAAAATTATAATGTCCTTTTACAAATTAGGGTTTCTTATGGAAATACTGGCACAGCTTTTAAATGACACACATTTTCCCATTATAAGACATACAAACTGCTTAGGACAGCACTCTTTTTAAAAATCCATCCAAAGGACATCTGACATCAATTATACTGTAGGTTTAAATATATATGCATGGAGAAAGAAACTGTGTCCTCTGCTCTTCTTCATATGATTAAAAGAGACATTTTTAAAAGTACTTTTTAAGAAACTTATTTTCTGGCCTTTTGCTAATCCCAATCACCATTCTATTTTTAGTTTAATAGGTAGAGGGAGGAATAGTTTTGCAGGTGACAAAACAGATATCTTTTCTACAATTGCTTACCAATCAAGTTAAAGAATACAGAATGAGTGCAGAAACTGGAAACCATTAGGATTTTTTCAGATAATAAACTACTGCTTTTCACTGTAGAACATAACAGGTAGGCACATTGACTTTCTGTGATGATGAAATACTTTAAAAGTAATTTGGATCATCAAGCCATCCCTTTCCTTTTCCCAATAATTTACCATATGGACTAGATGACCCCCTAAATAAAATAGTTTTTTCTTTTAAAAAGACAGCCTGCAGGAAAGAAAATAGAAGACTGTTTTCTCTCTGAAGCCTGTGGGTTCTTGATTCCAGGTTGCCACCCTACCTGTGTGTGTGCAGTACATGCAAACCGCCTATGGTAGCCGTAGTCACAGGATGTGTCCTCAAGACAGAAACTTGCTTTGTGGCCTTCAGCCACTCTCCTCTGGGTGCTGGCATCAAGCAGGTCATAGTGGCTGAATTCATCCATGCTGTGGTAATGTCTAATGTCCCACACAACACAGAGACAGTGGTCAGTAACATACAGAGAAAGCAACGAGGATTCTAGATGACATCCCCACTGCTTCCTGCACTTGTTTTCACATCAAAATTGAGATCAAGTTGATCTTCTTAAAGGTAGATTCATGCTAGATTTTTTTTCCAGGACAAAAATCTATCAAAATTATAAGGCTTTAACTTTGCTACTAGGAAAAAAAGACCTACTTTGAGTATGTTGCTTTTCTATTTCACTCTGTTTTATATTTGAATATTAAATAGAGATAGATAGTAAATTATCTTTGTTTAAGTGAAACCTGCCATATGTTATCTAGTATATCTCCTTTGGCTGCCACTACCGATGCTTCATTCCAAAATAGAAGAGCACTTGTCTCTTGGGAGGTTTCTGTGAAATTTTTAAAAAATGTGTTCTCACACATTTAAAATCCTTACTAAAATGCAAAGGAGAAATAAAGGCATGTTTTATCCACCATTATTATTTAACTAGTATAAACTTTTATTTAGAAATAATTCTATTTTATCAGCAAATTAGGTGCTCACATCTATTTTCCTCCTTTCATTAAAGTGAAGGTGCTGAGCTGTTCATCTTCTCACATAAGGAAAGAACAAGAAGAAATGGCTTGAACTATAGAAAGTTTAAGGGCACAAAACAGGATTTCCTGGCAGTAAACACCTAGGCAAGTTACCAAGTCAAACTATAGAATTACCTTATGTGAAAATATTTAAATGTAGGATAAAACAAGCAACTACCTTTTGCTTGGGTTTGATACAGGCCTTTTAAAAGATTGAGGTAGGCCCTTCTCAGTTCATGGAGTAAGTCATCTACATCTTTCTTTGAGAACAGTATCTGAATCCTTTTCATAATGTGTGATCTTTATTAAATGCTATGAAATGCTAACTAATTGTAGATGATCTTGACTGTAATAGGCTTTTTTAGAACTCTTACCTGTAGTATACTGGGATAAAATTCTAGTGAAGCTAATTGCTGTATCCTATCAACAGTTTTAATAAGCTGGGCTTAGAGTTTCCAGTTTAAAAGATAACAGGATATAGTAGTTGATGTGTTATTTTAAAGGTAGATTTCCTTGATTATGTCAAATCACACAGAGAAATTCTAAATGTAAATAACAGCAATTTTCTCTCTTTGTGTAAGAATTTGTCATATCAAGAATCACCTGTAAAATGAAAAAGCAACTCAAAAGTACCCAAGAGGCCTATCCACTTACTGGTGACAACTGTGCCATTCCCAGGAGTATCTCGGTCGGCTTGGTAAGAAATCTGATGTCCCTTGGTTTTTCACTCTTTGGGGAAATCTTAGCAGCACCCTGTGATCATAATCTCTGACATCTGCCCTGTATGCTGAGCTGTGATTTTGAAAAAAGAAACATTATTATTTTCACAGAATATTAACTAAAGACAAAATTATAAGCAAAACCTTTCCATTTTATAATGGTCACTACCCTCTTCCCCCAACTAGGCTATCAGTTCCAAGAGACCAGGGCATTTTGCATACATTTTTTTCTTAAACAGTTAACTAAGATGTAAAGTGGGGAAGTAACTCTAATAAAAGAGTATTCCCAGATTAGATAAATAATTTAGTAACTATCTTTAAAACAACGGCATTACTGTAGTAATATAGGGAGTGCAATGGTGTGTGGTGCAAGACTCTAGAATGAAGATGATGAGCTTGGATTTCTTCTTTTAGCTGGACAGTTATAAAGGAAGTGGAAGAAATTTACAAAATAAATTTTTTCTTATTTATTTTGTGTGAATATATATATTTAAAAACTATTGATGACCTTATTTTACATTAAAAAAATTTTTTATGCATCTTATCAAATCATCTTTTGCTCCCTCTGCTGGTTTCCCAGCAGCAAACTCAGGGAATTCCATTCCCCAAATTGCTAAGATTTTATTTTAGGACTAATGCAAAAACAAAGCTGTTGCTCATGCTCTTATTCTGGCTGAAGTAATACCAAAATAACTAAGTTAATTGTGGCTTCAAATAAAAGAAGAAAACTATGACACCCAATAAGGGGTGCCGTACTGGCAAAGTGGCTCCCAAACTTTTAAAGGGGTATTAACAAGCTCTTCCATTACAGTATTTTTTCCACGTTATAGTTTAATAAAACCTTATTGGAAACAGTTGGCTCCAGAGTTTAAGGATCTTGGAAAAAGAATAGGAGACACACACACACACACACACACACACTCTCTCTCTCTCTCTCTCTCTCTCTCTCTCTCTCTCTCTCTCTCTCTCTCTCTCTCTCTCTCTCTCTCTCTCTCTCTCTCTCTCTCTCTCTCTCCCTCTCTCTCCAGGATAGGGTTTGTTTCATCTCCCTGACTTGTGCCACAGTTTGAAAGTCAGAACCCACAGAAATCTTCAAAATTTTAACTCTCCATCCAGGTCAGCATGCCCAGGAGAACACGTTCCACTTCCCAACTCCTCTCTGCACGGAACAAGAGTGGTCAGAACCAGGCACTTGGGCAGCACCCCCGGAACCAAGACGGAGGAGCTGGGCCGAGGAGATACAGCTGGTACCTGGCCAAGCAGTTTTCCTCCGCAGCGCATCTCAGGTTGTACATGGCCGTCTTTTGCACGTACGTGGACGCCTGGATGTAGTAGGGGTCGGGCACCAGGTCCGGAAGACCTAAACGTCAGCCAGGCGATAGGCAAAACAGTGAGACAACTCCGCGGCCCTCACCCTGGCTCCGGGTCCCTCCATGTCCCTTACTCCTCACCCTTCACCCAGCCGGACTGCGGTTGTAGGGCTGCGGCTAGCAGAAGAATGGGGACGCCGAGGGCTGCAAAGCAATGTGGAAAGAAAGCAGGAGGGGCCAGGCGCGCGGTTTGCAGCAGATTCCAGGGCTGCCTCTGCAGGAGCAGGGGGAGGGATGGGATCTGCATGGACTGAGGCCTGCCGCGCCCAGGCAGCCACGTCGGGGAGCCACAGAGTTGGGGAAAGGGTGCGCGGGTGTTTCCGGCGACTTGGGGGTGCTTACCATACTGGAAGTAGCCGGTGCCATATCCGGGCCGGTACCTGCTCCCAGGCCTGGGCCTTTCGTATGTGTCGTAGTAGTTGTAATAGGGGTTGTCGTCGGTGTACTTGTAGGGGTTGTACGGGTCGTCGCCCACCATGCCGTCCACGTCCACGCGGTTGGGCGGCCGCAGGTTACTGAGCGCCGGGAGCTCTCCTGGCGCCGTCTGGTTACCGGTGCGCGGGGCCCCAGACATTGAGTAGCCAGCTTGGAACCAGTGGCGGGCGGCGGGCCTGGGGCGGCCAGCTGCGGCTCCAGACGAGCCGGCCGTCCGCGCCCGCGCCGCCACCGTGCGGTTGTTGCGGAGCAGCAAGATTGGCGTGCGCAGCTGCGGGGCGGTGGCGTTGGCGGCGCCCGGGGCGGTGGCGCCCGGGTCTCGCCGGCGCTGTGGCTGGTACTGCGAGCCCAGGCTCAGCAAGCTGAACACCTGCCCGTTGTTCTCCCATTGGATCTTCTGGCGCCAGGCGCCCGGAGCCGCCGGCTGCTCGCGAGGCGGCTGCTGGTGGCCGGCGGCCGGCGGGGCGCAGCGCACGAGTGCGCAGAGCTGCAGCGGCCCGAGCAGGAGTGCGGTCCAGGCGTAGCGCATCGCTCCCTTTGCTGGATTGTCCCCGCTCCGGGAGGACGTAGCTCGGAGAAAAAAAAAAAAAGAAAGACGGGGCTCAAATCACGAGAGGGAGGGAGAAATCTTCAACTAGGGAGGCGGACTGGGCTCGCGTCTATCTCAGTCCCCACCAAGCAGTGCCAAGGATGGGCTGCAGACCCTCTCCAGTAAAGGCGGCTGCTGGGACGTGGCACTCGCCTCTCTCCTCTTTCTCAGTCCTTCTGGAAGGCGACGGGGAGCGGCGTGGCGGCCCCGGCGAACGGGCAGTGTCTGGAGTGAAGGAAGGAGGAGAGATTTTAAACTTTCTGGCACATTTGCAAAGTTACACAAGCCGTTCTGGCCCGGCCGCCCCTCCGCTATTTGTTCACGTAATGTGATTGGAAACGTGCAAGGCGGACAGCTCCTCGCCTCTGCCCCTCCCTCCCCTCCCCGTCTTGTCCTCCTCCCCCCAGACACGTTGCACAGGGAGCGTTAAGGGGAAAGAACAAAACGGAACACACATCCTGAGACACACTCTTAATCTGGGGCGAACATGCAGGAATTTCAAAAGACTCAGACAGGCAAAGCCAGCCAGGCCATGGGGCGACGCCAAAATATGCACGAAGAAAAATGCTATTAGGTCACCAGCCCTGCAGAGGCGGGAAGTCGGGAGGTGGGGAGGGTGCTGGGGGCGAGAGTCGGGGATGGGGGGAGGGGGGAGGGGGAAAGTGGGCGGAGGAACGATTGTGACTAACTTATCCATAAGGAGTTAACCAGACAAATTTCCACACTCCTCGCTTTTATGGGAAGCGCCTTCAGCAAATAAACCCCAAGATATCAAATTTTGTTTTTCTGTGTGTAGGTAATATGAGAAATGGGTTACAAATTTATTTCCTCCAGTGAATATTTTAATAACCAAAAGTAAAATTTTACAGGGAACAAAGCCAGCTAACGCTGAAGTGATGAATAAACCTGTCTCTTTCAAAATGCAGGCCTGAATTGTACTTTAAGTGGAAGTGAAGAACCATCTTTCATTTCCACAGTGTCTCTCAGGAAGTTTCAGTAAAGGGGGCTAGAGCAAGTCTGCCTTAGCACTCAGAAGGCAGTTTCAAATATGCATTTCATCTGATTTTTTTCTCTTTATATGTTTAATAAGGAGGTTTGACTTTGGATTAAAAAAAAACTTAAATAACCATTTGTTAAATGTTGAAAAGTCAGTAAAGAATCCTTTGGTGTTTGATTGATCTTCCAAGCTAAACAAAGAGGTTGAGGAAGAAACAGCCTTGGGTTTCAGATTTTGGTAAAGAGAAGGGAATGGGAGTGGCCAGAGGAGAATGTGTAGGAGGCTGTGGGTAGGAGATAGGTAATGCTGACTGGAAAGGGATGCTTAATGGACGAGTTGTTCACATGCCACTCAGGGTTTGGGCAGTGCTGGAAGCATTTCAAAGAAAAATATTTAACGGCTTAATTTAAAACTACAGTCAGAACCAGGTTTTATTAACCTTTTAATTAGACTCATCATTGATTGGGCCATTGTCTAGATACACTTCAATATTCACCTATCACTGTTGGTCTCTGTCTCTTGATGATTAACCACCACATTTGGATTGTGTCGTGGACCTCTGCTGATTTGACTGCCCAGCACACATTTCACTTGTTTTCTGGTCAGAACAACTGTATCTTCCTTTTGGAAACTTCCCCTACCCAGTTGCATGGTGGGACTGACTGAGCATTCGTGAGACTTCCCCCACTTCAAACGGTGGTCATTAGACTCAAGCATGGCTAATCAAACCATCTCCCTAGAGTTCAAATCTTGAGCAGAAGTACACAAAGGTCAGAAATGTTGGAGCCCGCTCTTCCCGCTAGTAAAGAAAGTTTCTGTGAGTTGTTGCTACACAGATTCCCCTTACGGTGTCTTAGGCCAGTACCTTCGAAGACCTGGTTCTTCAGCTTTTCCTTCCATTTTTCCACTGCATTCCTTTGTGGCTTAATGTGGTCAGAGTCAATTTCTGTTGTTTACCACTCAAGAACCCTAATTGACACTAAGGTGAGGGTTGGCTGGTTCTCTCACGTAATCAGATCTCATGATTCTGAATCCAAGGTGATGCGTTTGGCTTTTACTGAGTCAATTAAGATTTGCTCTGCTGTGTCCACACACCATCCTTGATCACAAATGGGTGTCAGGTGGAAGCTTGCCTATGGATTGCCAGGTCTCTTACTTAAATATTGAAGATAAAAATTCAAGTGCAAATCCCATGGATGATGGCAGGTCAGCAGTGCTATCCCTCTGTATGAAGTTCAGAGACATCTCTAGCTATCATGTTATAGACTTGCAGCAGAACTTAAACTACTCAATTCCCCAAACGCACTAAGAGACGGAGTAAAAAGAAGAAGCAGGTGTATATAATTTGGATGGACAGGCCAAATTATAGGAGAATCAGGAAGGGAGAGAGTATAATTATCTCTCATCAGAAAAATGTTCTATATTCACCCATGAAGAGCTTGTTCACCAGGAAAGAGAAGCCCACAACTGCTAGGGCTTGACCACACGTTGCTGAGGGAAGACCTCTGCTATGGAGTTCAGACTGTCAGAGTGGCAAACCCGAGTGTCCCTTAATGGGAGGGTAGAAAATTTTTCCTGGATCTTGGATAAAATACTCTTGCTTCCAATCCTGGTGTTTACATAAAAAAGCTGTGTATCTTTGGACAGCTGACTTACTTTCCCTGGCTCTTAGTTTTATGTAGGATTCAAGGATTAACTCAAATCCTTTCTAAAGTATTTTCCCTGTTTTAAAATCACTGATTTTTGTGAATAGCCAAGTAACTTCAGTTACTTTCAATTCATTCACTATAACCTTTCATTATGATTATTAATATTTAATTGAATAACTCCTTTAGTTGGACTTTAAAGCTTTGGATGTATTTTATGTGTGAGAGTGTGAAGACTGCCATTTTCCCTTTTTAAATATTTCCCTTCAGAAATTCAGTGTACATTTGTTTTACAAATATTTCTTGAATACAGTTATACTGTGAAGTGTAGTATACCGTAATGGTGATTTGCCCACCTGGGCAGTCAATGAATGTCAGTTGATTAACTCATCAAAATTTATGGCTGAATGAAGTTCACCATTTTTTTCAAATTTGCTCCAACAGACTTAAAAATTTCTTGTCAGAATAAAATAACTAGAATAGTAATGTGTGCACTATTTATTTTCCTTTAAACACACAATACTACTTTAGGGGGAAAAACACATTACCCTTTGTTATACTTCCTCATGAGATGGTTAGTTGCTTTTCTTTCTCTTCCCCTTTCTCTAAATTCTCTCTGCTTTATGATTCAGCCAACTGAAAACAAACATGTGGCTAGCACATTGGGGACAATTGAAAGTGTTTGCAAACCCTGTGAGAGACAGTCTAGCCACACATTGTGCCTTCTGTTCAATGACAAAGTTATTATTCACAAAATTGGAGAAACTACAGTTCCTTCTACTCAACACTGAAATAATCATGAATCATGACAATAATAACTGCAGCTACATCAAGATACCTTTGCTTTTAGCTTTAGTAAGATCCATAGCTGATTCCACTTTGACTCTGAGATCTTCTTTTGTGGACAATTCTACAGTATATAGCATAAGAGGAAAAGAGATGGAATTATGCTATTTTTTCAAGGTTCTAGAATATCGATATCAAGAATTTAAACTGCAGTGTCTGTCACATTGATTAAGAAGTGAAAGTTGTTGGGACTTCCCTGGTGGTGCAGTGGTTAAGAATCCACCTGCCAATGCATAGGACACAGGTTCAAGCCCTGGTCCAGGAAGATCCTACATGCCGTGAAGCAACTAAGCCCATGCGCCACCACTGAGCCTGCACGCTAGAGCCCGTGAGCCACAACTACTGAGCCCGCGTGCCACAACTACTGAAGCCCGCGTGCCTAGACCCCGTGCTCCACAACAAGAGAAGTCACCGCAATGAGAAGTCCACACACCGCAACGAAGAGTAGCCCCGCTCACTGCAACTAGAGAAATCCCACGCGCAGCAACAAAGACCCAACGCAGCCAAGAATAAATAATTTTTTTTTACATCTTTATTGGAGTATAATTGCTTTACAATGGTGTGTTAGTTTCTGCTTTATAACAAAGTGAATCAGTTATACATATACATATGTTCCCATATCTCTTCCCTCTTGCGTCTCCCTCCCTCCCACCCTCCCTATCCCACCCCTCTAGGTGGTCACAAAGCACCAAGCTGATCTCCCTGTGCTATGCGGCTGCTTCCCACTAGCTATCTGTTTTACATTTGGTAGTGTATATATGTCCATGCCACTCTCTCACTTTGTCACAGCTTACCATTCCGCCTCCCCACATCCTCAAGTCCATTCTCTAGTAGGTCTGTGTCTTTATTCCTGTCTTACCCCTAGGTTCTTCATGACATTTTTTTTTTCTTAGATTCCGTATATATGTGTTAGCATACGGTATTTGTCTTTCTCTTTCTGACTTACTTCACTCTGTATGACAGACTCTGGGTCCATCCACCTCACTACAAATAACTCAATTTTGTTTCTTTATATGGCTGAGTAATATTCCATTGTATATATGTGCCACATCTTCTTTATCCATTCATCCGATGATGGACACTTAGGTTGCTTCCATCTCCTGTGAAAGTTTCTGTAAGAGTGTTCTGATATTTGTAAACTGTATTCATATATGTGGGATAATTCATATAAATGGAAAGTAGACTTACACAGAAAGCCAGAACACTAATGCCTTGGTGGAAGGACTCTGAGTTGAGCACAGATTCTTTAGTTTGGGGTTCAGGAAGCTCATACAAATGTCGTTCATTGGTAGACTAATGTTCATACATGCTTTGGTGCCATGCAGTTTGAAAACATCACAGACAATAAAATCAACAAAGAAAGTGGGAAGTTGGAGATGTGTAAGTGAGAAATGATTGAGAAAAAAGTAGGCATGATATCCAACACAAGGGAGATGAATTGAGAGGTGAATGAAAACACTAAGCACATTTTTGAAGGTAATTTAGAAAGGAGTACAGCGTGAACCAGAAGTCTTTGGACCAGAAATCTTCTTACTTAGGGTAAAATGGAGGAGAAGAGCAAGTTAATTTTGAAGTTAACAATGTGCTTGTGTTCCCTTGACCTCATTCTTATCTTCTGCCACATACCACTTCCAGGTACTCGCTCAAATATAAAAAGTAGACTGTTGGTACACACTTATCTCTGTGTCAAGCCTGAAATGAAAAAAAAACAAAACAAAACTGTAAACAGACCAGATAGAAGAATTCCAGAAATAATGAATTTTAAAATATCTTGTTTGGTTACTTATCTCCTTGGGCCACCTAGGGAATGGAAAAGTGGAGCTTAACCCTAGGGAATGGAAAAGTATTTTTTTCTAGTGTCTTTAATGCATATTCATATGTGATTAAGTAAATATTGTTAGTCACTATAACAAAACGGGAAGATGAGAAGGGGTGAAGTTATGATAGGAGAATGAGTCTTTGAAATTCAGTTAATCAGAGTTCAAAGTAATTTGGTTACATTGACCACAGAAATAAGGGGTCAGCCTTATTTTTGGCAAAACTGCCTACAAATGAAGTCCAAATGATTCGATTGGACGTGATGGACTGTCCATGACAAAGAATCCACTGTTCTTCATGCCATGAGTTGTACTAGGGTCATTCCTGTTTTTAATTGATACAATGAAGTGTGTCCTTTGGTCCATGTCCTGCCTTATTTGCTGCTTCTCAGCTCTTACTGGATTCAGCTTCACTGTCTCAGAACCCTAAAAGTTATTTAATACAACCTGGATATGATCCTCTGAGATGGTGGGATAGAGGTCAGGGGAACATTCATGCTTAACTAAGGTGTCCCCATCTACTTGTCACATGCTATGATTGCAGTCCACCATCAGATCATCTTCCCTCTGCTTTAACTTAACCCAAAGTGCCCTGCCTTCATTTAGTATCCAGGAGGACTAAGACCACAGATTACTAACAACCTACTGCAAATTATATGGAGTTGTATTATTTTCTCTCTCTCCCGTAAGACAGTAGTTCTCAGAACATTTGAGGGTGTTATGGATGTTTGGAGTAAAGGCGGAGTGAAGAAAGATCTTGATGGGGCTCTAGAGGTGAAAACCTGTTTACTAATCGTTGCTCAAGATGAGCTTTGAGAATCATTGTTCTTTCTCTTTCTGTTATTATTAGAAAATTGCTTATTTCACCATCTCACTTCTTCTTGATTATATAGCACCTTAAGCAAAGAATCAGACTTTTATATCATGGCTCTTAAAGCTATGATATAGCTTTTAAAGCAGGTCCAGTTAGTTATATAGTTAGTACGTTGTTGTAAACACGGGTTTCTTTGGCTTCTATGTATTTTCTTTTCCTACTTTTCAGCTATTTCATGGATCACAGCCATCCCTTCCAGAAAGTGGCAGATAAAAAGAGAAAAATTGAAGCTCATAAAGTGTGTGGGAACTCTGTCTCCTATAGGTCACATAATGGCACTGAACAGTTTGACCACTATTCTGGGCTACTTATGGGAACAAGACAGGCTTTTCTGCCAGTGACATATCTCTTATACTTTATTCTCAACAGTCTATATAAGTTTTTGCAAATAAGTAATACAAGAGCCTGTGATACAATGGCATATTTGGAAACATTAAATGAATTGATTAAATGAAAATATTAAATGAATATTAAGTGAAACTTGTAAATGAATGTATACAACCTCAAAATGATCCGTGACGAAGGAATCTCTCATGCCCAAAAAATGAGTTGAATACACAAGCCCTTTTCAAACTTGCTAAATGGATTCTCAGTAGAAGAAGGAAATAATAAGGAAATGAATAGTAATAAAAATAGCAACTTAATCACTCTCTTTAAAGGACACTACTGGTCCTCTCATTAACAATAAGCATTTCTATTTCTTGTCATTTGCAATGCTTCTGACACAGTGTAAAGTGCTTAAATGTATTACCTCATTTTATCCTCACAACAACCCTGTGAGCTGGTTATTAATACCTCCATTTTATGAATAGAAAACAGAGGCTTAGATAGATTAAGCAACACGCTCAGTTAAAAATGGACAAAACTAGATCTTGAACCTCAGGTTTATCCTGTTATAAACACTATATTACTCTTGCCACGTGAAGTAGAATAAAGGTAAGTAATAGTCTCTTTCATTTTCTTTCTTTGTTTTAATTATTGGAAAATTAGGCTTAGTGACTAACTGAAGGAGGTTGTGGCCAGGTCAATTAAATGACTAGCAATGACTGTTTACCTAGTGCCTAAGGGTAAATGGCTTTGGGATAACTGGTTGATGGAGACAGACAGTCCTTGGATAACTATTACCTCTACTATTTACTAACAGGGAGTTCTTGGGCGAATTAAGTGTTCTGAGACTCAGGTTTCTCAACCAAAAATAAAGATAATAAGACTTATCTTGTAGGAAGTGTTGTGAGGATGAAATATTTGTAAGTATATGGCAGAGAATCTAGCTTACATTAGGCAGTAAGTAGGTGATAACTGTTGTTAATGCTTGGTACTTGGACATTACAATTTAAAAGTCAACAAGACTATTTGTATATAAACAATTATGCAGAAAGGAGTTTTCTCTAAACATGGAAAAAGAGGCATTATTTAATTTTTAAAGTGCCTGTTTTGTAACTTTGAGGCAAGAAGATTCTTTAAAAAATAAGTCAGCTTTATTTAGCTATAATTTACTTAAAATAAGATGTGTAACTTGCAAGTACACAGTTTGATGAGTTTTAACAAATGCATATGTCTTTGTAATCAGCACCACAATCAGGATATAGACTATTTCCATCATTCCATGAAGTCCCCATGAGCCCACCCCACCCCTGCCCCAGGAAACCACAGATCTGATTTTTTTTCACCTAGATTAGTTTTATCTGCTCTAGGACTTCATATAAGTAGGAATTATGCAGCAGCTATCATTTTGTGTCTGTTCTTTTGCTCAGCATGTCTAAGATTGATCCATGTTGTTGCTCAATCTGCAGTTCATTTATCTTTCATAATGAGTAATGTTTCATGCTATGAACATACCATAATTTGTTTATTTGCTTGTTTGTTTCCCAGACTGGAGCTATTATGAAGAAAGCTGCTATGAGTATTCATCTACAGGTTATTCAGTGGATGTATTTTTTATTTATTTTTGTAAATACTTAGGGGTAGAATTGCTGCATCTTTAGAGTTAGGTATGTGTTTACTTTTATAAGAAACTATCAAATCTTTTTATAAGTAGTTGTATTATTTTACATTCACACCAGCCGCATACAGAGATTCCGTTGTTCCACATTCTTGCCAACCCCTGATATTTCAGTCTTTTTCCATTTTAGCCATTGGGTGTGAAGTGGTATTTCATTGTTATTTTAATTTGCATTTCCTTAATGACTTATGATTTTAAGCATTACTTTCATGTGATACTTTTTTGTGTGCTATACATTTTTGAAATATATATTCAATTTTTTGCCCAATTTTTTTCTTATATTCTTATTAAGGTGTAAGAGTTTTTTATACATTCTGGAACAAAACTTACGTGAGACATATGTATTACAAATATTTTCTCCATCCATGGACTTACCTTTTCATTTTCTTAATGTCTTTTGAAGAACAGGAGTTTGTAATTTTGATAAAATCCAGATGATCAATTTATTTTCCTTTTGCATCCTAAGATATCTTTTTCTAACCCAAATTGACAAGATTTTCTTCCAGAAGTTTTATAATTTTAGCTTTATGTTTAGGCCTATGATCCATTTTAAAATACTTTTGGGTATAGTACAAGGCAGGCGTTGAGGTTTTCTTCATATGGCTATCCAGTTGATTCAGCAAAATTTGTTGAAAAGACTATTTCTCCAAGACACCCCTTTGCACATTTGTCAAAAGTCAGTTTGCCTCTATGTGCAGATCTATTTCTGGACTTCCTATTCTTTTTTACTAGCATGTTTATTCTCATGTCATTACCACACTGTCATGATTATCATAGCTTTATAGTAAGTCTTGCAATCAGATAGTGAAAGTCCTCCAAAAATATTTTGACTGTTTTTGGTTCTTTGCATTTCCATATACATTTTAGAAACAGCCTGACAATTTCTACCCAAAAAAATGCTGGAATTCTGATTGAAGCTTCATTGAATCTATATATCAGTTTGGGGACAATTTATACTTTAACAATATGAGTCTTCCAGTCCATGAACGTGGTATACACTCCACTTATTCAGGTCTTTACTTTCTTTCAGCAGTGTTTTGTAATGTTCAGTGTAGAAACTTTGCATCTCTTTTGTTAAATTTATAAGTATTTTATGTGTTTTGAGATTATTATAATGAAAATATTTAAACTTAAGTTTCTTATTGTTTGTTGCTAGTTTATAGAAACACAAAAATTTTATACATTGACTTTATATCCTCTTTAAAACTTTGTTTTAGTTAAGATTTAAGGAGGAGAATAATAAGAGACTGTGAAAGAAACCTGATGGATGTAAATAAGAGAACAACAAAGAATGATTCTATATGATCACAAAGAATGATTGTATATGAACAATTTTAGAGGGTAGGTAATGAAAAAATAGTACCATATCTGCTATTGCTATGTAACAAATCATCTCAAAACCTAGTGCCTTAAAATAATACACATAGTATTATTTCACAGTCCTTTGGGTCAGCTGAGTGGTTATTCTGTTTTTAGCTGCTCATACAGATACATTCAACTGTACCTTTGTCTCAGAAACATATCTGGTACATACTTTATTCTATCTGTGAATGAATCAATTTATTGGGGAAAACAATTGGGAAAACAACAAACATAAAAAAATCTATTGAAAAGAACATGAATAATTCATTTCACATACTCACAATATTGGAAATAATCAGATACTACCAAAAATATTCACCTACTAATTAATATAAAATATTAATACTTCTAAACTAATTATGGTGATTCATAAAAAATCATAATCAAAAATCAAAAAGAAAGTATAAAGTATTTTATTTACTTATTAAATAAATTTAACCCATCACAGAATCAATAAAAGAGTTGCATAAGAGGAATCAGGGTAGTATTTGTATATATGAAAGTTTGTTTAATCATGGATAGAAAGGAAATAATTTTTAAATTAATGTTAATAATGCATTTATATACATATATGTTTAGTCCAATACTTTTAATATATAATATAACATGTCCCAAACTGATTATTTTTCTGCAGCAAACTTTTTACTTTATTCTCCTCTCTCTTAGTAACCATAACCCCAGCTGGCTAGTCCAGAAACCTGGGAGTCATCCCTCAGGTCACGCTCTCCTTTACCCCAACATCCAATCCATTTTAGAATTTGGTCCATTGGACCTCCTTTAACATTTCTGCTTTTCCCCATCTCCATTTCAAACACCCCTGACAAAGTCACCAATCATCTCTCAGGCAATAACTTCCTAGCCAATTTCCCCACATTCATTGACCCATGCCCACCCTCACATAGTCCATACTGTAGCTAGGGTGATTATTTTTACAAACACACATATGACGATGTCATTTCTGTCATCAAAACAATTTAGGAGAAGCTCACTTCCTTAGAGTGAAGTAGAAAATTCCTACTATGGCCTAATGGACTCTGCTCTTGCCAATTTATGTAGGTTCAATGCCGCCACCACCGCCACATCCCCACAGCCCCACCTCCTCTACACTGCTGCTGTTCATTGCAGTTTCCAGACCAAACTGTCATACGCTCTCCCATCAGAGTCTTTTTTGCACGAATCACTATTTCTTCTACTCTTTAGCTAGCCAACTTCATCGCATTCTTCAAGTCTCAGAGCAAATGTCATTTCTTTCTGGAGACTTTCTTTTCACCCCAAAACAAGGTCAACTTCTTTTTTGCACATACATAGTATACTGCACTTGTTTGTAAAACTAGCCTCACCTGTAATTATGTGCTCAATGCCCGTCTTCTCAATTGAGCTATAGTTTCCATAAGGATATAAACTTCATCCATATACATTCATCCAAGTTGCTTATTTCCATCTGCAGGAATGAGGACTTCCTTTATGTATTATATGTGGACTAAGTACAATATCTATTATCAATACATGTTAATAAGTAGTAATAATAAAAACACTTTGTCCTAACTTAGCATGGTTTCAACAAACATGTACTGCACTCCCAGAATCAATGTGCCAAATGAAAAGTCACTTCAGCTGTCTCAGCATGGGAACTTAAGTAATTACTCACTTGGGAGAGAAACGGGCTTAATTTAACCAGAATAGCAGAGCGTCTGCTCCAGAGAGGTCTTGGGCTGAAGCAATTGGAACCTTAATCTCACCAAAATGACAAGGTTTTGGCTGAAGTGAATGGGGAATCTTGCCCAATACTTGACCACACCAAACTGGCTTTAGTCAGGCCCTCACATTTCATGTACCAACATCTACTTGTTTCTTAATTTAAAAAGGGTAAAGATAACTTAATTGTAAACAATGCCGTTTTATAGTAGACTAAATAGTTTTAGAGTTATCCCATTTAAATTTTCATTTGTAAATTGAATAATTCATTTAACTGAGTATTCACATTTTCTTAGGACTCTGGTTATTTTATGAGCTGCCCTTTGTTGAGAATCGTGTTTGGGCATCTCAACAATGACTGCATGGTGAATTGTGAATGAGATGAGGAGAAGAAATAATTTAAGGTGATCTGACACTAAATTGCAAGGTTTATGAGGCAGAAAGCATGCATGAGCATTGAAACGGGGCTCTTAAAAATGCTGTGACTTTTTTTTGGAAGTAACAGGACCTCAGCTAAGAGCAGCTCCAGCTGCAATCCAAATGGTGATATTTTCTTATGAGAAGGGCTAAATGATCATTTCGTGATCTTTCAAGCAAACCACAGAGGAAATTCACAAATTACTACAGCAGACTTTGCTTGTGTTGACACGTATGTACACAATCAAAGGGGCTTTTCTCTAAGTGTCTACATTAAAGGCTTGCTTTCACAAAAGACAAATATCCCTTACAACTAGCTATAGGAACAAAGAATAAAGAAACAGAAGTTACTGTTTTATTTATCAATACATTTTTACTATGCTATAACTCTGTACTAATAATCAGCTATATAAACAAGTGATTCATAAGAAAAATTGACACAGTTTACCCATTTCCTTATGAGTAAATGGATATTATCAAGTTGATTATTTCTTGATTATTATCAAGTTGATTACATTTTTTGTATGTGATACTAAGGGACCACTAAATAAACTACTGCTATATCTGCTACAGTATATTTAATCATCTTTCACAAAAAGATATGTCTTTCATGATGGTACTCCAACTTAATTTCTGAGCAGCTCTGCCATAACACTTTGTAAGAGAATGGAGATATATCTTAAATATTCAATGTTTATTTCACATTGACTAGATATTGAGACTAAGTGTGATGTCTGAAGAAATTTTTTTTAAAGAAAACTGGCGGTCGTAAGTATGTGCTCTCTATTTTGGCATTTTCCTTAGGGACTGAGTAAAGTTTCTAATTGCTTAATTACCTATTAGGATGACTGACCATTGTTTATTATTATTTTTTGTGGTACACGGGCCTCTCACCGTTGTGGCCTCTCCCGTTGCGGAGCACAGGTTCCAGACGCGCAGGCTCAGCGGCCATGGCTCACGGGCCCAGCCGCTCCGGGGCATGTGGGATCTTCCCAGACCGGTGCACGAACCCATGTCCCCTACATCGGCAGGCGGACTCTCAACCACTGCACCACCAGGGAAGCCCCCAAGTTCTATCTGAGTTACAAGTTAGGGACTACTTTTGGTGATTTTGAGCCTAGTGCATAATAATTGCTAGAACTAAACACTTACCCTATGTCTTCCAAACTATTAACAGAATAGATATAAAGGAGGAAATGGTCTGAGAACAAGTGCCGATGGGTTTTAGAATAATACTAAAAGCCAATGAAATGCTGTGGAGATGCACTGAAGCAAAATGTCAATTTTGGGAACTGGATGCTCTAAAAATAGGACTAGATTTATGCAGCATTGTATTGGAGGTTATCTATGAGCTTGATTTATAATCTTTTCTCAACAGACTCTCAATTTCTTGAAATTTTTCTCAATTTTTGGTAATAACTCCTGAAAGGAAAAAAAAAAAAAGATTATAGCAGACATGTGCTTATAATGTCTCTACTCCTCTTCCAAATACTTCATGTCCTCAGAACATGGCTTCCACTGAGAGATTTGAAATCAGTTTCTGGATTTACTGATACAGGCTACTTGCTACTAGGAATTTGAGAAATTCATGGGAGGTGTCTCACCAGGAACCCAAGAAATGGAATTTTAGGTGTGGCTAGCAAATGACTTAAAACTGCTTTAGTAGACTTCCCTGGAGACAGAAAAATACTGTCTATAGGTCTAGTGGATTCAAAGCCACACAGTTTTTTCCTTTCTGTAGTGGACTTTCTCACTGCTCCAGAATGAGTGTATGGCAGGATGGAGTTTTTTGGAATTCATATGTCAAGTTCATAGCTATGAGTGGGTAAAAACTCTGCTTTTGCATTCCTACAGAAAACCACTAAAATGAGTCATCCTTTAGGGGGCAGTAGAGCATGATACAGGCTCAGAATTGTCTGGATCAAGTTCCTGAGGGAATGATTGATCATGAAGAACGATTAGTCTTAGACTTGAGAAAACCTTAAATAGGCTTTAACTTTATTATAGTGCCCCAGAATCCCCTCAAATTTTTGTGGCTAGTGAAGCTAAACAGTGCTGAGGTAGACCAATTGATGAATGCAGCTGCCCTGAAGGAGAATCACAGATGAATGAACCTAAACCCCAGATCTGCAGAAGACTTGAAGAGGAAGGGATGGGGCAAGACTGACTGAGCCTCTTGAAGTGCGATGCTCTACAGTGAGACTTCTGACCCTGAGGAGCCCCTGTCTTGCCAAAGGAGTTCCAGTTTGGGGAGTGTCCCTCCTTATTTAACTCCAGTATGATTTTTCAGCTATCTAACTCCCCTCATTTTATAGTATTCAGGATGGCAAGAAATTTTTTCTAGGCGACTTCTGATTTCTCAAAACTTTGGTTATTCAGCTTGGTCCCATACTGCCTCAATTATGTTGGTACAGTTCATCTAATAGTCAATTGCCTGTGTAATAGAAAGAATTTTGTGAAATTACCTTCATCCTCATGTTATGAAAACAAGGACCCCAGGAGGGTGGGTGGGCACTAAAATCCTAATGCTGATGCATTTCCTTTCCAATTTTCTAGGAGAAACTTAGACAGACACAGGTATGGTACACTTTCCAGAGTGCCTGATGGGAAGCCTGTCTGACCGAAGTGAAGAAGGAGAAAAGCATGTTGGAGTGTGATGAGTGGTAGTGGTAAGTTGTACAAACACATATGGCATTCTCCTCTGGGTCGTGGGTGCATAAATATCTGATGGGAGAAAGAGTAACAGAGAAATAGAATTACTTTGAAAGTATCCATAGCCTCCCTCACCACTTTGTTTTCTTCCAAGAAGAAAAAATTATTACTGATTGGATCTCATTTTCTATGCAGAATTTTAGTGATAGGATAATTCTTATGAGAAAAGCTATCAAAGCACAGGGTGAGAGTAAATTTGACAGAGGGCTGCATGCAGCAGGGAAAGTCTCTGTAGGCAGCTAGAGCTATTGGTAAGGGACTCATAGGAGGGTCCCTCCTCTGGAAGGAGGAAAATGAGAGAGAAAAGGTGGCAGTGGGAGAACCATATTAAGGGACGGAGCTGAATATTGAAAAGTGATGAGGAACAAGAAAACTATCCAAAAAAATAAAAAAGTTAAGTCATGTGGCTTGTATTAAAAACACGCCGTCCGTTTTCAGGCATTTTTCCCCCACCAAGAGACTTCGCAAAGATTCCAATTGCTTTTATTTACTATTTGAGAATAGGCCATTTGGGGACAGGGATTCAATTATATTTAGGTTATAATTAAAAAGTATATTGACTTGGAATATCATTATATATTTATTAGCCTAAGTTACTTCTTTTAGCTCTTTCTTCACTTTATATTTTGATGATACACTTTCCTAAGTAGCAATAAATCTGAAAAATATTTTTTAAATCAACAACAACAAAAAAGTTCTAGCTGGGTATTACCAGGCTTCCTGCCAAGTACAGTAATTGTTACTTGTGGAATTTTCTTAGAATGGCCAAGGCATTTGACTCAATAACTATAACTCTGGAATGAGTATCTGGGTGGAGACATTAGTCTGTTGGAATGTTGGTGAGTTAGTTCAAGCACATATGCTGGAAGAAGAGATTTATCGATGGATTCACTCAGGAAATCCAAGAAATACATGGTCTATGTTTTCTTCAAATCAAACATGGAATTTCATTAACCTGTGCTGTTGGTTCCCCTTTTCTCTTAACAGATTGTTTCCTTTTTTTTTCCTACTCTGCTTGCCTTTTGTGTTTTTTATACCATACTAATAATCCATTTATTAAATGATACTCTTTTTTGGATATATAAATACAAAGGCCACAGTTAGGTCATGTTAAGAAGGGTGGGTTCAATTATTTAAGAGCACACGTTGACTGGAAATAACCACAAAGTATGAGGAACTAGGGCAAATAGGAACCAGAGGACAACTACATCACTGCTCAGCCAAGCAACACAGAACGCTCAGTTCCCAGCCACGATGTCCAGATCTGGATTTTGACATTCTTCTTTCACTGAATTTGAGTTGAAACTGAATTTCCTTGTCGTTCTATCCAAGTTGGCAATGTGTGGAGCAAATTTATAGAAACTTAGAATGTAAATGTAAGCAAATAAATTGCAAATGGTACACCCTAAGTGCAACAGTTAATTCAAAAACATTCATCTGTGAATGGGCTGGTTTGTTTGCAAAGTATTAGTTAGGATGTGCCCAATGCAGAGAACAATTAAGGAACAGTTTTGAATTTTGAATGGTCTTTCATCGCTGCACGTTTATTAGGTCCTGAAAGTGATTACACTACCTTTAGTTTCCTCCCCCTTTTTATTTAAATTTGTTGAACATATCTGTACACAATTCATTTTTGCTTTTAAACTTCCAGCCATTAACATAAACAATTAAATAGTATAAAGTTGTTCTCCTCTTTGATTTGTCCATATGTTAAAAACACTAAACCATGAGATGTGGTTGTGCAGATCTTATCTGAGAATTTGCAAATATGTGGCTGCATTTGCAATGGGCCTGCTGCTGTATAGGGATGTCCATGTGCCTCAGGGCTCTCATCCATTGTTTTTCCCTTGCACGTGTCACTTTAATATTCATTATTTTAGGAAATTACTGTACCTAATCAGCATATAATTTGCCTTTCTTGTCAATTAATGTAAATAAAAAGATCATCGTATTTTCTAAGAAACAGATAAAAAAGCTACTCACGGAGATAATATTCCTCTGTTATACCTATATAACAGGAAATGTTTCCCTACCCCTTGCACTGAGACATATGAAACTTTACCCCAGATTTCTTTAGGTAAATTTAAACATTGTTTAAAGGGATGTTTATAGAACCTTTCAGTTCACAAATCCCTAGAAGTTAATTTGCTTTGCTTAGAATTCAGCCCTTGACCACATAGAGAAGGAAGTTCGAGAAGTAGTACAGTCCCAACTCACTGGAAGTCAGCGGGGGAAAAACATTGTGCTTAAGCTGATTCTAGACTCAGAATGTAGCTCATTAACATTTTGTAAATATGACACATCCAAGAACCACATTTATTACAAATCCAAGAATAAGTGAGGTCATCTGTTTCAAGCTTGTTAGAATTTTGCTTTGGGACTTTATGGGGGATGTGGCCCCTCTTGTGTGACTTCCTGAGCTGCAGGAGTGAGAAAGCTAAAATCTATACCTCTCAGAGCCTGCTGAAGCTAGGGCTGAAGGTTTAGGTTCTGCAGTCAGACGGGATGCCCAAAATTTGAAACTTACTTAAGGCATAGGTTTCCCTTCTTCAGTTTCTGCTGATTTTGCTGGTAAGCATGGTTGCGCAGGAATTAGGATTCCCTGCTTCACGTGAAGGCCCCCGGTCTATTCAGTAGCTTTGCAGGGCCCAGTTATAGTACAGAGCCTAGGAGGTGCAGAATGGTTCTAGAGCTAACAGCTACACCTTCCAGATCCCTGGATTGCACAGTTAAGGTAACTGGTCCCAGAGCAATAGTTCCAGGGACAGCTTCCAGATTTCCAGCTTCCCTAAATGTGGTCAAGTTAGCAGCTCCCTTAGTGGGCCAGAATCATTTTGAAATTATTTCTAGAGTCCAATTCTCCGTCTCTTTAAATGATTTTATAAGTATCTAATTCCCTGATTTAAATTACTTCTGGCTTGAAATAGAGTGTTTTCTGTTATCTGTGACTGAATTCTGATTGATAATAGTGTTTGAGGTAGTAGGTTAGGTATTTAACCTACTTGGGTTTGAAGGAAGTGAGGATTGACCTACCATTAAACGATGGAACAATAATAATCTGTGGAAGCTAGTGGTGAAATAGTTAAATTATTACCTGTATTCACCTGGCTTGAGGTGCCTAGAGGAAACATGACTTTGATAACTGAGTGATAAGGTGGCACAGTATGAAGACATGATGAGTAGGGGTGAACTGGCTGCTGCATACTGCGTTAGATTAAAAAGAGAAATGAAAAATTCAGGGCTTTAAATTATCCACTCAGTGTGGTTAGAGAACTAGGAAATTTTTAGCTTTAAAAAACTCTTCTTTCTTGTGGCTGTTGGTAGCCGGAAACCAGAGTCTGACCCTACGGCTTGTTAAATTACAACATGGGTTGAATTCAAACACTTGCCAGATTTCTTACGTGAAAATGCATATCTTGGGAAAAAGTAAGATTCTGGAATTTGGAGAGGTGATCCTTGGAAGAATTTGGAAAATTCTGTTTACCCCAAAACTAAACCCATTGACCTTCCAATGACAGCAAATGTAGCCCCTTCTATCCTGTGTTCTAGTCTTTCCTTGCTTTAAAAAGCTGTGGTGACTTTTGTTGAAGTTGTCACCTAACCAGGGGATACTAATTTGCCTCATGTTCCATTCTACTTAAAGCAGTCCTTCTGGACCTGTAAGTAGAATCTGATCCCACAGGGACCCAGTTACAAAGCCACACATGAAAGGAAAATACGTTGCACTTCAAAACACTGCAAAATTTAGCCAAAAGAAGTAAAGAAATGTGCTGATTCTCACAAGATTTATAGATCTTACTGTATACCTCATTGCACAGAAGCAGCCGGCCTCATAGAAGAATGAAATGGCTTATTGAAGACAGCAATTATGATGGTAGGTAGAAGTCAGCACCTTGTGAATTGAGGTCCACAGAGAATGTGAAATCTTGTCTCAACCAGTGACCAATGTATATATGGGTCTGGGAAGAAAGAGGTGCAATTGGGAATATCACTGTTCACGGTATGCTGATGACAGTCTTCCCAAACTGTTGCTTCTACCTTCCTATGACTAGGAATGCAAAGCCCTCATTGGCCAGGTCTAAGTTGCATGTCAACCCTCAGTATCAAGCATCGGGTCCACTCGAATGGTTTGAGAAGTGGGCAGATGGTAGTTCTCCAAAGGAATATCTGAATATGATTGCCAGAGGAAGGGAAGGGAATTCTGGGTAGCAAAACAACTGTCATGTCATCTAGGAAGCCATTGCCCCATGTATCCCTTATACCATCATAATGACTGAAAATCTACCACAAGCGAATAATTACTGTTGTTTAAAATTTGCCCTTTTAAAAATGGCAGGGACTTCCCTGGTGGCACAGCAGTGGTTAAGAATCTGCCTGCCAATGCAGGCGACACAGGTTCGGTCCCTGGTCCAGGAAGATCCCACATGCCGCAGAGCAACTAAGCCTGCATGCCACAACTACTGAGACTGCTCTAGAGCCCGCGAGCCACAACTACTGAAGCCCGCGCGCCTAGAGCCCGTGCTCCGCAACAAGAGAAGCCACCACGATGAGAAGCCTGCACAGCGCAAAGAAAAGTAGCCCCTGCTGGCCGCAGCTAGAGAAAGCCCGCACGCAGCAGCTAAGACCCAACACAGCCAAAGTAATTAATTAATTAATTAATTAATTCTAGAAAAAGACAAAAAAAAAACCAAATGGCAAACACTTTCTACTTAGTGGATTATCCTCATTGTAAAGATGAGAGATTAAGTAATCTGTCTAGAGTGGTAGAAATGGGACTTCATACAAAGCTGTTTGACCACAAAGCCCCTACTCTTAAAGAAAACAAAGTAAGCAAATTACGCATATGCTATAAAATTTAAAAGGTGCAGTTAAGGAATATATAGTAAAAAATAAATTTCCCTTTCACCCTGCCCCTCAGACACCAGTTTACCTGGAGTGTCTGTTACCAATTTCTTATTTAATCCCCTATGTATATGTACATACATATACAAGCATACACACACGAATATTTATCCTAAAAACACAAAAAGCACCATAAGATTATTTTATGCTTTTTAAAAAATATATCCATCTGACTGTCTTGGCGACAATTACATATTACTAAAGCAGTATGGCCTTGTTGATTTTGCTAATATCTACACAGTGTTTATTGTCTATATAGAGCTTTATTTGTGTAACTAGACTTACTTATACATCTTTAAGTTCTTTCCAAGCTTTTGCTACTATTAAAAAATGCGGCAATGAAGATCGTTGTACAGATAGCTTTTTGTTCATATTTAAATATATTTGCAGGATATAGTCCTAAAAAGAGACTTTTTGAATAAAAGGGTATGTGTGTTTTTAATTTGTTAGTCACTGCCAAACTGCCTTCCAAAAGGATGGTTTCAGTTTTTACTCCCATCAGCAGTATTTGAAAGCACCTATTTTCCTGTACTATCCTGCTCAACTCAGGGTACTATCAAACGTTTTGATCTTTATCAATCTGATAAATGGAAATGGTTATTTTTCTTATAGGTTTAATTTGCTTTTCTTTTACTATGGGTGATTTTGAACATCTTTTCTTAAGTCTAAAAGTAATTTGTATTTCCAGTCATGTTAAGTGTTCATATCCTTTATCTCCGGGGTTGTTAGTCCTTTCACTTTGATTTATGGTAGTTAACTGTAGATTAATGAAATAAGCTTTATTTTGCTCTGTTACCAAAATTACCCTCATTTGTTCACAGTACTGTTACTCTAGGCAGAATCTTACTTTCACTTCACTTATGGTTTCTATTGCTGTATTTTAAAATATGGTAGTCTTTTTGGTGTAAAGAGTGAGATTGGGATCCCATTTTCCTTTCCTTTCTAGATAAAAAAAACTTCCCATTCCCGCAACTATGCAATGTTGCTTTCTTGAGACGATAACAGCTTAACAGTTCTGCTGCCTTGTGTCCCTCACAGTCTAGTAATTTATCAGTGCCTCTCAAGCTGCCTCCTCAGAGTTGAGCTTTATTTTCTCTTATTATTAATTTATTATTTCTATTGAGACGTAAATGTTGATTTGACATGTTGTATAACTTAAACTTCCACGATGTCACGTGTCATTTGTATCCTGCATAAAGTGTGAAGCTCAGCCAAGAGGCGAAGTCATTTCCAATGTCACACAGGCGGCAAGTACAGAAGCTGGGGTTGGATCAGCTCTACCGTGCTGACTACAGAAAGGGTGAAGACTGGAGGTAGTGCTTGGCCGAAATCACAGGCCTCAGAGGTGAGCAGGCGGGGATGGAAGGAGCACGTGAGGACAGAGGGAGCGCTGCCGATCAGGTGCCTGGGAGCCTGGGCTGGGTCCTCAGAGGGCACACCTCCCCACAGCCACCCCACCCCCGGGCAATCCCCGTATAGAGGACAGAGCTGGGGTGGGTCCAGCAGACAAAGTGTGGTGGATTCCTTCCCTTAAGGCACTGGGATAGTCATCTGAAGAGAACAGGTGGGCCGACTGGTCAGAGGGAATGCAAGTTCCCGCCATGCCCCTCAGCTAGGCAGCCCCTGGGCCAGCTCCCCGCTGAAAGAACAGGACTTGATCCAGGTCCACAAGGACGGAGGGAGACGTTTAAGGAAGGCTGGCCCCTGCCTCTGCTCAACAGACTAGCACTCTGACCGCACAGCAGCCCCATACACAGTCTTCAACACATGGATCAGGCTGGGGCCTCTGGCTACAACCCACGGGAGAGGGACAGAACCAGAGGCAGGGGTTAGTCTGAGATGGCTTGGAGCTCCCAGAAATCTATCTTCTGGGTATTTTCCCCAAGGCTCAGCTGGTCTTGAGCACTCCTGCCAAGGAACGGCTCAGGCAACCAGGAATCACGTGGAAAACCTTGCTGTTGTTTTGATGCTGATGGCTCTCAGGAAGATGGCAGCTATTCAAAAGGATTGTACACACCTCTGAGATTTTATGTACCTGACCTTTTAAAAATAAGCCCTAGATTTTCTAAAGCCTGCTATATCACCTAGCTTGAACTTGGTAAAGTGTGTGAAACTGATTTAAAAAAATTGTGTGGGCCTCTGGGTGTAAGCACATGAATAGATTTCTAAGGGAATCTACTTAAACCTTCTGAAATCTGTATTTTTTCAGATAACTGTATATTGTTGTTTCAAGAAATTGACTATTAGATTATTAAGTATTATATCCAACAGCAAGATTTTTACCTTGGTTTAAAATGAAATAAATAAGTAGACCAAGTGTCTTAATATTGATTGAAAACAAGATCTCTTAGAAAATGTATGCAGTACTGTGTCTCGGCCTAGTCATATAGGTATACTTTCTATAGTAAGAATTCATAGTACTTTCTGGATTCTTACCAGATGCAATAAAAAATAAATTCACTTTGTAATGCCTTTCTGCCCAAAATTGAAAAATAGAAAGTCAAGAAAGTAGTTACTGTTGCTATTAACAGAAAATGATATTTTTGTTTCAATTTGGTGAAATAATTTATGCAATTAAGAAGAAGTGAGGCATGGTGGAGACAGCAAGGGTTAGGAGTCAGATACAGCTGGTACCAATTCTGCCTCTGCCACTAGTGGCTCTGTATTCAGGGACAGTTACTTAATATCTCTGAGCTCCCTTAGTTTTCTCTTTTGTAAATGGGGATAATAAAAACTATCTTAGAAGATAGTTGAGAGGGTGATGGCACAAAACAGTCGCTCAGTAATGTTACTGTTTATTATTATTAATGACATGGAAAGTGAATTGTCAACCAAGAACAAAATGTACTTCCTTTGAATCAGAAAGAATTAGGTTCCCAAACTAAAGCTGGTTACAGTTACTAAATGTAAATTAAACCATAATCTCTTTGGATTATTGACATTTCTTTATATCTAATAGGACAGAAACAGTTCGGAATTTGTAGGTGACTTTATAACAAAAAATCAGTGCCTCATGGGTGGAAATATTACTCCCAAATTTGGAAACATTAGGTGTCCACAAGCAAGTCTCTCAGCTACTTTCTGCCACAGTGTTATTCTTTCTAAAATACTTACGATGAGGAGCCACTTTCAGGCTAAAATTAAAAGACAAAATGGCTTTGTTTTGGAAAAACCGATTCATCGATATTTTTTTCCCATTGCTATAAAAAGTATTTGAAAATGAATCAAAACAAAGCGGTAAAAAATCTTGGTATGTATTTTTTCCTTGGATAATGAGGTACTCATTCAAGTCCTCTTGGAAAAGATTATTTTGTGCTCTGGTCAAGGTGGCCTACTTTCTTTTTGTGTTGAAAAGAAATAAAAATAGCTTCTGAAGTTATTTGAATTAAAAGTTATTTGTATTTTCCCAGGGAGAAAATTAGAAGTTATTAGAAGTTAGAAGTTTGAAATTAGAAGTTATTTGTATTTTCCCAGGGAGTGTTCACTTTGGGAAGAAAGAAAATTATACACCTGAAGAACATGGTTGGCCAATTTATTGTTGTTTGTCTATGGTAGGCCTAAAAGGAAATACATAGAATTCAAGGGTTTTTTTTTTTCCCTAGGAAATGCAGTGTCTCATTTTGTTTTATGATAGAATACTACTCTTTCCCTCATTTTAGTGTGTTCAAAGGTGAATTATTTGAGCTCACAATCTGAACCAAACCACATATATATATATATATATATGAAATGGAGGAAAGAGAGCATATCAGAAGTCTTTCCTTACAGGAAGGTTTCAATAAGTATGTTTTCCCTCTTCTGAAAGATTTCTCAAACACATTTTAATTCCTCTAAAGTGCTCATTTTGAGAAATTGTCTACAAAAATAAATTCTTCCCTCTGAATTTTTTTCATATTCATATGGTCTTGTTCCTGTGTTCTCTATGGAAAAATGAGTATCTCAGCCACCTGGGATATTATTATAGTTGAGGACTGTCATCAAGAGGAATGTGTAATTGCAATTATCCTTAGCTCCAAAGGAGTTTGCAATGGACACATAAAATAAATTGATTTGTACAAATGGTAGAGCCAAAGAGGAATCTTTAGAACCAGGTGTTGGCAGAATTATTTTATTCATTTGTGCTAAGTGCCCTCTCCTGGTCACTGTGAGTAACGTGCAGGAGCTTATTCTTTTTCTAGATCTGCTTTGCTATGAAACATGGTATGTGCAACTATACATGTACTCCATGCTGGGCTTCCTATATGAGGAAAGAAATCTGGAGAAAAGTGACTCTCAACCTTACAAGAGTTAGAGTCTTATTTCCCTCCCTCATCCTAGTACCTTTGACCATCAAGTTATATTTAATTAGCCTTGTATGGGAGGGTAATACTTTTGTTTGTTGACCAGCATGCTCTTCTCTTTTCCTCATGACTTCACCATCGATCCAAGGGAATCCTGCATATGACCTGTTTATACATGACAAGAGTGATGTGTGGAACAGGAAGCCAGCCTAGAACTTGAGCAGGTGAGGAAATGAACATCTTCCTCTTCTCCCATGCTCACTCATACAACAGCAGAATTTGTGTAAGCCCTAGGATCAACAGAACTCAGGAAAAGGAAGCATCCCAATGTGATTGAGTGTTAAACCTAAATATCTGTGAAATCACTGAATTTTACTTTAAGTTTTTGGCATCAGGCAGAATGGTGGGTGGTCTCAGAATGAGAAATTATGTGAAATTTATTACTGAAAAAATTTTATCTTCTATACCTGTTTAAAAATTGTGATTGAACTAGGGATTCTTCTGCCTAATGACTTCAACAGAAAAACACAATTTTTGATCAGAGAGATTAGCATATCAGAGTTGGGAATGACTGCATATGTCACCTAACCTAGTTTCTAGTCTAAGATATAATTAGACTTTCAATCTCTTCTGATAGAAGAGGTAAGGGTATTTCCCCAGACAAAGAATAGGCTTGCTTACTGTTTGTTAAAAAACCAGTAGATTCCTCAAGGTCAGTGTACTTTAGCTGTGATACAAACCCACTGTGTGCATCAAATCCAAATCGATCTGAGCAAGTTGGTTCATCTTGATGGGACCTGGGGACAGGAGAACCCGTGTAAATATGCAGATACTCATACTCCTTGCTGTGCCATGAGTAATGGAGTTCTGTGTTCCTAATCAAAGTCTTGTGTCTTCAGCCAGAACCCATGAAACAGTAACAGGCTAATTTCTTACTCTGTAAGTAGAGCAAAGTCAAATCCCAGACCTGACAGTAGCCTCCCACCCAGCTGAAAATATTTTTTCACTGTAGCATTCTATAATGAATATTTTTACCTTCTTTACATGTTAGAAATGAGAGCTGTTCCAAAAGCTAATTCATTTATCTTATTCATCTATCCCACTGTGATAATAAACTATAGAAATCAAATTTTAAAACACTCCGAATATGTTATTGGCAGAAAAGCAGACACATAAATCAATCGAACAGAACAGAGAGCCCAGAAATAAACCTACAAACTTAAGATGAATTTATCTACAACAAAGGAGGTAAGAATATACAATAGCGAAAAGACAATCTTTTCAATAAGTGCTGCTGGGAAAACTAGACAGCTACATGTAAAAGAATGAGATTAGAACATTTTCTCACACCATATACAAAAATAAATTCAAAATGGATTAAAGATATAAATGTAAGGCCAGAAACCATAAAACTCCTAGAAGAGAAAATAGGCAGAACACTCTTCGACATAAATCGAAGCAATATTTTTTTGAATCAGTCTCCTAAGGAAAAAGAAACAAAAGCAAAAATAAATAAATGGGACCTAATTAAACTTAAAATCTTTTGCACAGCAAAGGAAATCATTGACAAAATAAACAGACAACCTACTGAATGGGAGAAAATATTTGCCAATGATATGACTGGTAACGGGTTAATATCCAAAATATATAAACAATTTATACAACTCGATATCAAAAAATAAATAGCTCGATTAAAAATGGGCAGAAAACCTGAATAGACATTTTTCAGGAAAAAAACAGAAGAGTCTGTTTTTATACTCAAATCTGACAAATGACATTTTGTTTTGTTTTGTTTTTGTTTTTGCGGTACGCGGGCCTCTCACTGTTGTGGCCTCTCCCGTTGCGGAGCACAGGCTCCGGACGCGCAGGCTCAGCAGCCATGGCTCACGGGCCCATCCGCTCCGTGGCATGTGGGATCTTCCCGGACCGGGGCACGAACCCGTGTCCCCTGCATCGGCAGGCGGACTCTCAACCACTGTGCCACCAGGGAAGCCTGAGAAATGACATTTTTGATCTAGGGAATATCTGTCTATTCCTCCTTCCATGGGGCAATAAAACTTTGGGTCTAGCCTTAATTGCTAAAGGACAATAGTGGAAGGTGGAAAACTGGATTACCGTGAGAAAAAAATACATTAAGTAGTATTTTAAAAATTCCTATTCTTCCCAGGTAAAATATTACCTCCTGCCTTCTTTAAGCCCTATTGTTTCTATCTGGGTGCACACCTTCCCAAAGCCATTCCTTGTTCATATCCAAGGAATAGCAATCAAAGATCTCTGGGAAGCTGGGTTCCAGTGAACTAAAGGGAGATGGAAAAAATGAGTAATAAAAACACCAAAAAGTAAGGATATATCCAATATCTGATACAGCCCATTGATTCTGAGAGAGATATGACTCACATAAGCCCTCTGGTTCGAAGACTGGGAAAACAGGGTCACATGTTTCCCTTTGATTCTCAGCTTGCCCCCCCACCCCACCCCAGTACCACACTAACCTCATGCGTCTCTTTCAAGTGTCAAGCACAAAGTAGCTTTAATAATCTCTCCTTGGTCTCCTTTACCCATTAAAGCACAGATATAAAGAAAATAGTGCCACAGACAGGTGTTTCCTCATAAAATAAGACAGCCATTTCATTGAGTCTTTTCCAAAGAGAAACTGATAGAAGCACTAGTGAGCCAGTATTCTCTCAACTACACAGACACCATGAAGCCAACAAGGTGATGAGGAACTTCCAGTTATACTGCTTAACATTGAGAGGATGGCTAATAAAAGAAAGTAAAGGAAATTGTGTTTTCTTAGAACACTGGCTTAGGTGACTATATGTTTTATTTTCAAACTGGGAGATTTTTAATAGTGAAAGGGAGTATATTAATAATTAGCTCAAAACAATGGGCATTAACAAGGAATGTTCCAGTCAAACTAGAACATATGGTTATCCTAATAATAACACAGAAATTATGCTCTAAAAGGTGGTCAACACCAGCAAGAAAAAGGTTTCTTCATCTTATGGATGGTCTACTCTGAGGATGAGGAAACATGATGTCCCCTCTTAAGATGCCTAAAAATGCCTGTCACAGCTTCTGTAAGATGGAGCTGGAGGGAGTGCAGATTAGATATTGAAGAAGAGAAGATTAATGACTTCAAGACATAGCAATAGAAACAATCCGAAATAAAACACACAGAGAATAAAAACTTTAAAAATATATAAAGTGAGCATAAAGGAGCCATGAGCAATCTTCAGGCAGCCTAATATACACATAATTGAGTCCCTAAAGGAGGGAAGACCAAAAAAAATTTTTTTGAAAGAGATAATACCTGAAAATTTTCAAATTTGGTGAGAATTATAAATCCACAGGTCCAAGGATTTCAAACCAAACCACAAAAAACATGATGAAAACCACATAATCATAATCAGAACCTAATTGTACCAAACCTATTATTAAAAAAAAAATTTAAGAGCCAGAGGAAAAAAAAGAAACCTTTTCTACCAAGGGATAAAGAATTACATCAGATTTCTTAATGAAGCAATGCAAGTGAGAAGACAGTAGAATGTCTTTCAAGTACTGAAAGAAAGAAAAATTGGTCAATTTAGAATTCTACACCCAGTCAAAATAGTTTTTAAAAAATGAAGGCAAAATAAAGACTTTCTAAAATGTACAAAAGCTGAAAGACTTCATCACAAACAGGCCTACATTACATAAAATTTTAAAGGAAGCCTCTCAGAAAGAAAATAACAGCAGTGGAAATATGGAATATACAAAAGAAGAGCACCAGAAAAATGCAAATATATATGGACAAATATACAAGATTTTTTCTTATTATTTGAATTTCTTTACAAGATAATGATAATTACTTTAAAAATAATATATGTGTAATAAAAATGTATGAAAACAATAGTATAAAGGCCCTAGTGGAAAAATGAAGTATATTATTTTAAGGTTATTAAATTATACACAAAGTGGTATAATATCACTTGAGAGTAGACTGATAAGTTTTATACATAAACCTGAAACCACTAAAATAACAAAACAAAAGTTATATGTAATAAGCAAAAAAAGAAGACTAAGTTGGAAGCATAAAAATATTTAATTCTAAAGAAGGCAGAGAAATATTAAAACAATAAAAATATATGACTGTAAAGCAAACAAACAGCATATGATCAACTCAACAGACAGAAAAATCGTTTGCAAGATTCAACATCCATTCCTAATTAAAAACAAACAAAAAAGCCCCCAAAACTTTAGCAGACCAGGTATAGAAGGAAACTTATTCAACCTGAGAAAGGGAATCTATTAAAAACAAAAACAAAAACTACAGCTAATATCTTAATGGTGAAATTCTGAATGTTTTCTTAAAGATCAGCAACAAGAAAAGGATGTCTGCTCTCACCATGTCTATTTACCTTTATACTAGAGGATCTAGCCAGTTCAATAAAGCAAGAAAGACAATGGCATCCAGTTTGGAAAGAAATAAACAAAACTGTATTCACAGACAACATGATTGTCTTTGCCGAAAATCTGTTGGAATCCACAAAAAAGTTCATAGAGCTAATAAGTGAGTTTAACAAGGCTGTAGGATACTGAATCAATATACAAAAATCAACTGTATTTTTATGCTAGCAACAATCAGCAACTGAAAGTAAAAAACAATATCATTTCCAATATCCTTAGATAGTATGAGATACTTAGAGATAAATCTGACAACATATATACAAGTCCCATTCACTGGAAACTATACAAGAGTATTGAGTGAAATTAAAGAAGACCTAAAGTAATGGACAGACATTGCTTGTTCATTGTTCAGAAGATGTTAAGACATTGTTAAGATGTTAATTCTCCCCAATTGATCTATATGTTCAGCTCAATCTGAAAAAAAAAAAAAAATCCCAGCAGGCTGTTTTGTAGAAATTGACAATCTGATTCTAAAATTCATATGGAAATGAAAAAAGACTTAATATAGCCACAACAATTTTGAAAAAATAGAACAAGTCAGGAGACCAAACACTACCTGATTTGAAGATTTATAATGCTACAGAAAGCAAGGCAATGTGGTATTGCTTTTAAGGTAGACAAATTTATCAGTGTAACAGAGTACAGAGTCCAGAAACAGACCCACAAGTATATGGTCAATTGATTTTCAATAATATGCAAAGGTAACTGAGTGAAGATAGGATGTCTTTTCCACAGCTATGTCTTTTCCAGCTATTTGCTGGAACAAATAGCTATTCATATGCAAACAAGTAAATTTCAACCCATATCTCACATCACATACAAAAATGAACTCAAATGTAGAATTTAAGACTATAAAATTTCCAGAAGAAAACACAGGAGAAAATTTTTTTATCTTGGTTTAGGCAGAGATCATAAATACAACACCAAAAGCAGGAACCCCCACACAAAAAAATGATAAATTGGACTCCATCAAAATTAAAACCTCTGAGAATTAAGACAAGTCAGAGATGGGGAAAACTATTAGTAAATCATATATCTGATAAAGGGCTTCTATGCAAATTATGTAACAAACTCTCAAAATTCAAAAATGGGTAAACAATCAAAAATTTTAAGTGGGAATAATATTTTAACAGGCTCTTCACAAAAAAGACCTATGAATAGCAAATGAGCATCTGAACAGATGTCACTTAGTCATTAGGAAATGCAAGCAACACCACAAGTATGAGATACAACTATACACCTATTAGAGTGGCTGGAATTAAAGGACTAATCATATCATGTGTTGGCAAGGATGTGGAGGATCTTTAACACTCATATATTGCTGTTGGCAATATAAAATGATACAACTGCTTTAGAAGGCAAGTTGGCAGTCTCTTAAGAAGTTAAATATGCACCTATCACAATCCAGCCTTTATACTTCTAGGCATTTACTCAAGAGAAATGAAAGTGTATGTCCATACAAAGACTTACAGACAAACATTCATAGCAGCTTTATTTGTGATAGTAAAAAACTGGAAACGACCCAAATATCTATGAAATGTGGGTAGATTAACAAAATTTGGTGTATCCATACAATGGAATACTACTCAGCAATAAAAAGAACTGAGCTATTTATGAACACACAACATGGGTGAATCTCAAAATCATTATGTTGAGTGAAAGAAGCTAAATGCAAGAACATATGTTCTATATGATTCCATTTATATAAAATTCCATTTATATAAAATTTATATAAAAAATGAAGGCTAATCTATAGTGTCAGAAGGTTAGCACTGGTTGTCTGGGGATGGTAGATTCAGGTTGAATGGGGGGCAGGAGGGAGGGATACAAAGGGGACAAGGAAACTTTTAGAAGTGATAACATGTTCACTATTTTGATTATGGTATTGATTTTCATGTGTGTGTGTATATATATATATATATATGTTTTGATGCACCATTATGATTTTAAAAATCAACAAAAATGTATTAAGGCTTATTAGGTACAACCTATCATACTAAGAATTATTCAGCAAACAAATAAATATAAAAAGCTATCTTTGCCATTAAAGAGTATGAAGGGTAGCTAGAAGAAAGTTTTAAATGAGAGAAATTAAATAGAATAAAAATTTTAAATAACTTTTATTACAAATGGAAGTGGTACCTCTCACAAGGCAGTACATGGTTAAGTGTCCAGTGAACCTTCCAGACAATGGTTGCCATGGGAAATCAGAGGTTCATCAAAATCTGGGCTACTTGGGGAAGATTTTCTTCAAAGAAGTACGACTGAAGTTTGGTCTTGGAGGGCTGTATAACATGCACCAAATGTTTGGCTAGACCTAAGAAACACACAATTGCTTTTAATAAATTGTTGGGATGATGTTCTCTGTTCAGAGAGTCAATATGTTCAGGAATGCACTCTGCTAGTAAAAAGTCAGTCTCTTTAGATGATGCTGCTGACAACCCTGCCAGCAGGTCACCCTTCTCCCAAGCCAAATGCACAGTGTGACTGAAGTCTTAAGAGGTCTGTCAGAAATAGCCCACTTGTCGGAACTGGGATGTGTTTGTGGAACTGTGTGTTGAAGCACCTGTACCCACCCATGTCTGGATGTAGTTATTAGTCCTTCATTTTCCCAAGTGGTAAACTTGTTCACAGATGTTACTGGAGGGAAAGAAAATGTTCAGTGTTTACGCAGCAAATCTGCTCTGAAGAAACCATTCTGCTCAACTGAGGAAATGCCACAGTTATTTTGGTATTCCTTTAATTTTGGAAGTCTGCATTATTTGCAGGGCTGACCAAAAGACTTTTTTAAAAAGCCACAAATAAACATCAAATTCCTGTTTAATATGGTGGACGTTACCGGTTTTTGAAAAACAAAAAACAGTCACTCTTGCACCCAACCCCAAAAGCTAACGGACTTTCTGGTATTGATAACCCAGAAACCTCATGACATAAACCTTATTTTATTTCTGAGTTGGAACATCTACCTCAAAAAGTAGGCTCTGCAGGAAGGCCCTTTCTATTCTTAACGTTTCTGAAACTGGTAGCAAAGAGCAGACAGAGATAAAGCTAAGAGGAAAGTTTCCAAAGTTGATCTCTTATCAACAGCAAGGAATTCCCACCTCAAAAAAAATTATCTTTTTTTAACTTAAGCCTTTTCTCAGCTGAATAAATGGAGAGAAGTGCATTTGGGTTCTTTGTTTTATCCTTCTTATTGCCTAAGAAAATGTTTATTGTCTCTCAGGAAATAAAAACAAAGGAATGGTAATTTATAATTTTTTTTCCCACATGTGTAATAACCTGTGTCATTTGGCAAACTGAAGTAATTCTAGGATCAGTTGGGATTGCCTATCCTTTGATTAGTTTAAATAAAACTTGATGTAAGCCCCTCTCTGAAGGTTCTCACTTGGGGGTAGTTGAAGTAAGGGGAGGAGGGGGAATGTCTTCATTTTTTCCTGGTTTTCATCTTTCATCTTAAGCTCCTGCTTCTATTGAATTTCTAATCTCCACTTTTCATTTCACCTACAGTCTATGACACTGACTCATACTCCTCTAAATAATACTGCTGTATGGGGGGGGAGAATTTCCTGAAGATTTGGAACAAAGGGTATGGATAGGATGAGGTGAAGCGCTTCACACTGCATATTAGCTGTGTTTGTAAAAATACTCCAGACATTTCTATAACCAACAGGCCCCCTTTTCTAATAAGGACCTTGCCTCTCCCACACTGCAGCCTTCATCCTCACCCTTCACATCTCCTTGCCACTTCTTTAGAGTTTTACTGGTCCCTCAAATCTAAGATTCCTATAGAGTAGTTCCTCTCTCAAACTTTCCCTAGATCAGCATTCTCCAACTGTGGTGATGGAAATGTTCTATAATCTGCTCTATACAATATGGTAGCCACATGTGCCTACTGAGCACTAGAAATGAATTAAATGTCACATTTAATTTTAATTAATTTACATTTACATTCAATAGCTACATGTGGCTATTATAATGGTTGTTGTATTGGATACCACAGCTCCCAACCATCCAACATTGACCAAGAGGCCACTCTTTCTGAACTGGACAGGCTTATTGAAGTGTGTTTCTCAACACAGATATTTAGAAACAGGAACAGTTATAAACCAGGAATATAAAAGACAGGAGTTTTTTTTTCTTTCCACTTGCTAAGTATCTAATATGGTCTGTGTCCATGTGCATGAAACCTAGCCATAAAAATACTGAAAAAGGGAAAAAACCCTCAATTTAAACCTTTAGTATTCTATTGCCCCAGCCTTGCTCTCTCAAATACATCCTTTTAAACATGCTTATATATTCATTTAATGCTAGTGTCCAAATGTAAATTAGTAAATCATGATTCTGTGTTGAAGTTCCTGACAAATAACTTCTTAGAGTAGCCAAACAATTTAATATATCTAAGTCATGGTTTTAAGATGTGTGATTTGTGTTTCTAATTTTTAGGATACACTCCAGTTACATATTTTTTTCTTTTGTCAGTTACATATTTTTTTCTTTTGTCAGTTACATATTTTTTTCTTTTGTCAGTTACATCTAAGGAAGTTTGGCATGCTAAACAATGGAATCATGTGCTTGAGTCTCAGCTTAATAGTCTTTCCTCTCAAAGAACTAAATATGCCTCTGTTAACATTGTGCATCTAATTGTTATTTCTTCTGGTATAAAGAATAAGCTCTGGAGCACTGCAATTCTTTGGAAGGAAATATTACTTATCCCAAGAGTGTAGATTTTGTTTTACAATATATATTTGCCTTCTACATTTCTTCCTTTAAAATGTTTATTGCAAATGTTAATTTTAAACAGATGGGTTTTGTTTTGTGATGGAGAGGATCGAGTGTGCATTTAATAGATGCTGTGAACATTTCTCTTTGCAAGTCCATTTACTTTTGGGCCAAGTCCTGACATGATTATTTCCTTGCTGCAACACTCCCTTGTTTAGCTATTTGCTTGTTCTACCTTTCCATTTCTTCTGCATTTCCTCCCTGCTTGGTAAGCAAGGCAGCTGCCTTCATTCTGTTGGACAAAAAGAGCTCTGCCAAAGAAACATTTGTTATCAAACTAGTAATTTATTTCCTTTTCATTTGTCACACTAAGTAAAATCTCTACTTTTATCCAGTCAATATTAGTTTCCATTATTAGCATCTTGTCTTTCAAACTTTGAATCATGATGGTTAGTCACTCTTATTTTGTCACCCATAATGTATATTAATTTGCTTTTAAAGTCACAAACATCTTTATTACATACTTTAGTTATAAAAGTAACATAGTCACATGAATTAAAATATGAACCGAAGGAAAATATAGTGTATTTTCCCACAATCCACCACTTTAATGCAATCACTAATTTATTTATTTTCTCATGCATGTTTTCACGTAGCTATAATAATGATGTCCATACAATTTAGTGTCTTATTTTGTAATTATTTAACATTTTATCATAAGGCTTTTCCATGTTATGACATAGTCTCTTCAACCCTCTTTTTTATAATCATCATTTCAGTGACTATATATTATTCTATTCAGGGGCACACTATAATTTATTTAAATAATCCCCTATTGGTGACCATATGAAATACATCTGATATTTAAGTTTGATAAACGAGACTCTTAAGAGCATCTTTGTGCTTATAGCTTTTTACATATTTTGTTTAACTTAATGGGGGATTATTTATCTATTTATAGACTATTAATTTGTCTAGATCTAAATCTAATAGAGTATATCTGTGTGTATCTATTTATTATTGACTTACTACAATAGTTAAAATTTGAAACCCTAGCATCAGGCAAGGGTACAGCCAATTAGTATATTAGGAAGAGATAATTTTTTACAATTTAAATATATTAATGAATTTATTCAAAATATCCTTTTTGAGCAGTATGTCAAGTACTATTCCTGACATACTAGGAAGGCAACAATGACCAAGGGAGACACCATCCCTGTCCAGATAAAGCTTTCCTTATTATGGATGGTGCACACTAGTCTACAGAAGACACAGTACTTTGATGGGGGACATAGATATCCTATAAAAACACATAGATGGGGCTCAACCTTCTAATTACAGAACCTTCTAGGGCTTCCTAGAAGAAGTAACTTTTAAATAAAGTGTAAAGAATAAAGAACTAGTCAGCAAAGATGTCGGGTGGGATAGGGAAAGAGGGTAATGCACTTCAGGCACCACTAATGGCATGCGAAAGCCCACAAAGCAAGGGAATGTGTGTGGTGAAAAAAAAAAAAAAAAAAAAGAAAGCAGTGTGCCTGCAGAGGGGATCGTGTGTAGGAATATTTGAAGATTTCTTTTGCATTTTGCTTAACATTCATCAACAATCAGATTTAAACCTTGACGTATCTGTTGAGCAGATAATCCAAGCTTCCTTTCCAACAAAAATCATCCTATCCTAATACCAAGCAAAGTATTAGAGGGCCAGTTAAACTGCACCCTTGCCAGCATCAGATGGTATCATCTAGGTTATTTTAATAGCAGGAGAATGAAAAAGATATTATTTATGTTTTAAGTATCGTTTCAAAATCTATGGAGTGAGTTGAGGGAAATCCTCAAGGGAAACTGTATTCAACAAGGTATCCCATAATTCTTTTCCTGAACACTGAAATTCCTATGGTTTCTCTCTCCTTTGGCTTCAAGTATTGAAAGCCCATGTTAATTTGTAAATTTGTTAGTGGAAAGGATCATGTATTCTATTCCTTTTGGCCATGAACACTTTATAATAAATTATCTTTTCATATTGATTAACAAAGAGCTGTGTCCCTAAAGAATGTGTCACAGTAGAGTTAAATTTTGATTGTGAATATTTCAATAAAAACAGTTCCTAGTAAGGGTTTCTCTTTAGAAAAATGAAAACTTAAGTGTGGACCGTAGACTTGTAGAAGACTTGGAAAGCAGGAGTAGAGAGTGGAAAGAAGGTATTACCCCCAAACAATAATGAAATGGCTCCATATCATACCCTATTCACAAATTTTCCTCTTCTGAGCCCTGTCCACAATAGCCATTCAAGGGGAAACTGGAAAGTACTTTTGAAATGTAACTTCTTATAAACATCAGATGTGAGACCTTTTTTGTTACATGGCCAATTTTTCAATGTAATATAGACTAGAAGAATCATGGTTTCCTTTATACTCTTTGGCTATTAGGTCATACATTAGTAGGCACAACCTGTATCGTAGGGAGTCATGAAGAGTTGAGCTAGGTGAGGAGGACAGTAATTAATGCAGTTGTTACCCCCAAAATTAGGTGGAGTAATTTAATTTTGATTTGGTTATAAAAATCATCATAACTAATATTCCCAGTCCTATCATATGACATTTGATAGTCACTGTTTAAGTAATCAAACAGTAATTCAGTGTTTAAGTACTGTGGCAGTCATTTTACTGTTAAATTCTGATTCTCCTCCTTCTGGGCATATGGTAGTTATCTTCATTCCCTGTCCTCCTTAAGGCTGTACTTGCTTTGGCTAATGGAATGGGAAGAAAAGTGATGTGTGCCTTTTTCAGATGGGAGCAATAGCTGGTGGAAGATGGAATCAAACAGGCTTGATTTGAACCATATCCATACAATAGCCATTGGGGAATGTGGAATTGTGAGAACTATTGAATGAAGAATGAACTTCTATAATCATAACAAGAAGAAAATGGACAATTACAAATCAGTCTTTTTCTAGCCACATGTCACCTGTTTTGTGGAAAAGCTAGTAACCCTCAACTTCTTCCAAAGTAGTCCTGAAAGTTCGAGGAGACCCTTCCTGTGCTCTGCAGCCAAATCTTTTGGCTGCAGTGTGCCATCTGTGATCTTCTCTTTTGCTCCAAATCTCTATGGCAATGGCAGTGAACAAAGTAGTCACTCTTTTAACAATGCACAGCCGAGGTGTTTCTACCACAATACAGCAATTGCTGAGCCAAGATGGCAGTGCCCTAAGCCAATGACAATGGCACCTAAACCAAATCTCTGACTGTTGCATTTAATACAAATGCCCCCTTACATTGTCATGTAAGCTTGTAGCATCAATATAGCAATGCCATATACACTCAAAAATCTTATTTGTATTAGTTTTTATTCATTTTTAAAATTACAATCCTCTTTGTCTCTGAGCTCAAATATGAGATCATGGTGGCTAGACCACAGTTACAGACATAAATGGGGCTATTCTCAGAATCATCCTTACCCTCTGTCCTGGCAATGAGTACCCCAAATAAACCAATGCATCTAAAAGATTCCCTCTCTTCAGATAATTTCTCTTCTGGGAGTCTCCATAGGCCCTTTTGCACGTAATGATTTAATAGACGCAGTCTATCCATCCTCCACACTTGTCTTAGGGTGATCATTGGTTAGCCCCAAGTTGTGTACTCACCTACAAATACTTTTCAAGCTTGCTGAATTTCTTTGATCATATTAACAAGAATGTTGCGGATATAAGAAGATACTGAACTAGAATTGAATTAGAGTGAAATGGAGAAAAAGAAAATAATTACAGTACCTGGACACTTCCCATTCTCCTACTTTGCTGTTCTCAGTTGGTTGGTTTCCATCCCTCTTGATGCAAGATAGCTGACACAGCCCCATACCTACCTCCTTCTTCAATCCTATTCAAAGCAGGAAGCCGAAGGAAAGGACAGGAAGCAGCTCTTTGCACACCTCTGTCCAAATCAAGGGGGGAAATCCTTGCCAGAAGCCCTCTGACATCTTGCTACTCAAATTGTGGTCCTCAGACGACAGCATGGTCCATCGCCTAGGAACGTAAAATGCAGCATTCGAGGCCCTATCCTGATTACTGACTCAGATTCTGCATTTTAGCAAGATCCCCAGGTAATTTTCATACACAGTAAAGCTTGAGAAGTACTGCCCTTATAAACTTTTTCTAATGTCTTTTTAGCCAGAACTTGGTGACATAGCTATCCCCAGGTGGAAGGGAGGATGGGAAAGTAATCTTCCTTTTTTTAGCCTCTTTAGTGGGAAAGAGGAGAGAAAAAATGAGGCAGGGAATGACTGTTGGTGGAACAACTCCCAGGATCTGCCATAGTATTTCTCTGGAGAAAGGGTGGTGCAGAATGCCGTGCTCCCTGCTGTTCAGTGTTACCCACTGTGGCTCTCTGGGTTCATGTAACCTATGGAACCCTCCCAGAGAAGGAAGCACTGTCCTCATCAGTAGTATTTTTAACAGCAGGTTGAGACTTTACCTGTGTGATTTTGGAATGGTTTCTTGTTTTTATAATCTTGAGGTTTAAGAGTGCTGTCTAACCCAGGAGAATTCAAAGGAAAAATATTAAAGCTAGTATAATTAAAGGGAAGGTGAAAATTATAAAATAGCAGGTTTCTCTTCTGCTCTGGTTGGTATGCAACATTTTTTCACTGAAAGCCACTAATAAAATTTATTTTCATGTACATTTTTTTTCCTTGCTGTGCATTAGTTTTCTGGCCTTATTGAAAATTTGTTAAGAAAGTTGTTTATAATGAAATAACTGGCTTAGAGGTTTTTAGTTTAATTTTTTAAATGAGAATTATGTTGTTTCAATGTTGAGCCATTAATAAGCTAAGCTTTCTTAAGTATTTCATAAAGTAAAATTCTAACAGTTTTTCCAATCATACAAAGTAATAACACAAGGATAAAATGGCATATAGAAAAAATAATAATAAAGGAAAAATATGGGGGACCTCTCAATCATGGGACAAGGACCTTGTAAACTCCAATTTAAGCCAATTTTGGTTTGACCTCCTGGTGATTATGTGATGATTTATGTGTGGTAGTATAGAAATAACAGATGTCCTTTTTTGTCTCAAAATACCTCTACATATTTGTTTGAAGCCTCCTAAATCAGTGATCTTTCCCACTGGTTGTTTAAAGGACATTTTGAGAGTGGATTTGGGGCTACATTCCTATCCTTCCCAACCAAATCTTTATTTTGTTTAATTCTAGGGAAAATGTATGTTCCCAATGAACCCATCTTGCTATTACCTTACCTGTTTGATATGATAGAATAAATTGGGTGTAACTCCAGAGAAACAGAAATCTTTGCAGAAAAAAAACAAAAACAGAAGAATCTTCAACATAGAGATGGCTGTTTGATTTCGGAAATGCTGCAGACACACTCAAGAGCGTGTCTTTAAATCCAAAGTACAAATGAGTCAGTGGTCGTGTACAGATGAGCAAAGAGTTGGAGGGCAGGTCAGTCCTTACAACACTTGGCATGTTTTAGGTGCACATAGTTCTCATCAAGTTGGCTGAGAGGCCTCTACAGAGATCTCTTGGGAGACTGTGGTGCCCACTAAAACAACTGTGACTTTCAATAAAAATTTATGCCATGGATGCCAAAACAAACTTGTGAAAATTGTTCACTTTCAGGCAACCTGGACAAAATCCTTAGGAGGGCTGAAGTCACCATTTAAAAGGCTCCCTATAAGAGCCAAGAGAAATGTACCTTTGATTTATTCAAATACAGGTTCTAGTAAATGGCAAATCCTCAATCAGCCAAATTTGCATTTCATACCTGGAGTCTGGATTTGGCTCAACCTAATCTGGCCAGTGAAAACAGTGAGTCTCCTTGGTCCTTGCTCTCTGAGCTGCTAAATGGAGATTTCAGGAATGTGGTCAAACTAGATCTTAAATTTAAAGATTTGGTGATTAATTGGAGGTTTGGGGGAGGTCTTGTTTTCATTCCTTCAGATAGACCATATTCATTGAACCAAATTGAAAATAATATTTTCAACAAAGTAAAAAAGCAAGTTCAATTATGAAACTCAGGAAATATATTTTTTTCTTTTTTTTATTTGAATTTCAGATTCTCATCAAATGTGAGTTGTATTCAGTCTGCTTAGTAGTAAATCAGAATGTCACCACTTGACCTTGGCAAAGTTATCTGGTAATGAGGATGAAAGGTGTATGGAACAATTTGTGTCTGAATCACCAAGTTTTCCTTCAACAGGACAAATGTGTCATCTGTTTTGTCATGGCTGGTCTTGAGCAATAGAACCTGTGGTGGCCATAGAGAGGAATGGGAAGGGCACCAACCTGCAGGTCAGAAGGTGATATTCACACGCAAGTATACTTCTGTAAATGCATAGACTTCCTGGAAGAATGCACAAGAAACTGGTAACAGAGGTTGCTGCTGCAGTAGGTCCTGAAGTGGGAACCTGGTGAGTCTAGGGTGGGAAAAAAATTTATTCTTTGTGTATGCCCTTTTTTCATTTTTAAACTCTTCTGCATGTCTCTCTCTCTCCCTCTCTCTCTCTCTCTCTCTCTCTCTCTCTCTATATATATATATATATATATATATATATCATTCAAGAAAATGAATAATGATATCAAAAGACAGAGTGAGAAAGAATACATGAGTATATATATATATATATATATATATGTATGTATTTGACTCCACATTAAACTGGATGGATCATTTTCTCCCTCTAGACCTTAGAAACCTGTTTTCTAAAATGAAGTGGCCTAGAGTTTAGAGTAGAGAAATAGCTAATATTTGTTAAATCAGGGACTCCACAATTATAGAAAATAAAAATTTTCATCTGAGTCTGATGTTGGAGAGATACAACATATATAGTTAATAATAACAATATGAACCAAAAGCCATATCTTACTAGCCATAAAGTTCAAAATTCATTGTTTGTATATTGAGCAGCTGCCCTGAGAAGGAACATTCGGAAAGTAAGAGGGGAAGAGACAAGTTGCTTTTTATTGGGTGGAAGCTGTGGTAGACAGGAGAGCAAGGTGGCTAGCAGCCCAAAGGACAATACAAAACAGAGCACATTCATGGGCAGAATGGCTTAAGACTCTGTGTCTAACTGGGGTCATCGCTTCACAAGAGCCTCTGCCCGTCTTTGCTTTATCTGGGAACAAACTTGGGTGTGGCTGCCTTTGACCAGCCCAGTTGACCTTGTCTTAGCAGTTTCCTGTAACTGGGCTCTGTCCTCATACCTCAGTGTATGCACTTGCCCACAGTTCAGACATCTCCTAACTTTATTCTCACCCACTCTAATTCCATTATAGCTTTCACTGGGGAAGACAGCTCAGTTCTCTGTCCTTGCACTTTCTCTAGCTGGCTTTTGAGTTGCAGAAGTGATTTCACCCTTAGTCACGTAAGACTGAATGTCTGCCGCCTAGTTTGGAGCAGATAATGTGGAAAAGAGACTAAGCTTCAAAGCCCATCAGGCAGGGCCTACATTCACATTTCAAAGGTTTCCTCACTTGGCTGTAGAAATATAACTAAGCTGCTTAAAATCTCCATGCCTGCTGCTTCATTTGTAATGTAGTCCCTTAGTTATGTACCATGAGTCTGGAAAGAACTGTTAACACAAGCTATTCTGGAAAAACAGCATTCTCATTTGAACACTCAGAGAATCCAGAGCACAAGCCTCAACCATGGCACTGTCGACATTTTGAACCAGATAATTCTTTGCTGTGGAGGGCTGTTGTTGTGCGTTGTAGAATGTTTAGCAGCATCCCTAGCCTGTACCCACTAGATGCCAGTAGCACTTCCCCAAACCCGTATGTGACAACCAAAAATAACTTTAGACATTGCCAAATGTAATGTCTCTGAAGGTGGAGGGGGAAATCGCCACAGGTTGGAAACTACTGATTCAGAGGATGATCTTCCTATCAAGTTTCATTTTGGTTCGTACAGAGTCAGACTAGGGTGGGCATCTGGACAATATTGTCTCTTTTCTGATGTTCCTTACCTTGTGCCTTCAATCCAGCTTCATTAGGCAGCTCTCTAGGGCGACAGGAACATGGTTGTCCCAAGAGTTAAGGCTTTCAGAGTTTAGGGAGAGCTTCTACAAGGCAAACAAACTTGGTCTTGCTGATGTTGACCAACTCTTAGGTAAAGCTTTCACATGTTATTACTGTAATCGAGTTTCTATCTCAGCAAAGCTCTGTAGGAAATCAGGGAGTGAGGAGACACCGAAAATTCCATAAAAAGGGAGAACTCAGTAGCAAACTGCCTGCCTCAAGAACTGGCAAACTACAAGAGTAATCTCTCTCCTTTCTTTCTAGGTCTCAGACTACAGCGCTCCCTGCCAACCAGCTGCCATCTCTCCCCACCCAGTCAGTCTGGTGATCAACAGCATCCACGTCAGGAACTGCAGGCTGTGCCTTAGGTTTTGAACTCTTCTTGGATGGATATTTATATTTATCAGGTCTTGAAGTCAAGCCGAGGAATTTGTACTCTCAATGGGATGGTTAAGAGAGAAGAACATTTGTAATAGGTGGGAGGGTGACTGTGTTAGATGCATCAGAGTCATTTTGGGTAATGGGAACTGAGAAATACTCCAGGATGAGTTGATCAGAATGGCACTCATGATGTTCTAAGATGATGCTTCAGTGAGAGAAGAGGATAGGAACCAGAAGATAGGCAAAGAGAATGTTTAAAATGAAGGGAGATATGAGGAGAATGAGGGCAGTGGCTTAGACTCCTCTTTATGAAGAAGATGGTGGGTGCACACAGCATATACAGATTGTTTTTAAGACAGAGGACACCTGAGACTCTGATGGTTGGGGAGAAGAAGCCAGTAGAATAGAAGAGGTGCTAGAGAGGAGGGACCAACCAAGGAAGCAAAATACCAGAGAAGAAACATCCCTCCCCTTGAGACTTGTGGAAAGAAGTAGAATAAGAGGAAATTCCCTTATAATTTACTGTTTTCAATTAAAAAGTTGAAATGCCCTTCATAAAATGCACATGAGAAAATAAAATATGAGACTGTTATCAGCCAGGAACACTCTAATTTAAACCAGCTTGAGAAATCTGTGGGTAATAAACTAGTGATTAAGTATTTATTAAACTTTTATTGTTCACATGCCCTAAGTGTTTGGACTTCTGCCAATACTCTGAAAAGAAAGACAAAATTATTTCAAACTGTTTACATTATATTAAATAGAAAACTTTGAGTATTAATCTGGACTTAACATCTTGTAACTTTTAGTCATCTTCAACCAAGCTGGTCGCTATTATCTCTTATAACGAAAAAGGTGTGTGCCCAATTAAGTGGTTGAATATTGACTAAGCACCTACGACTTACAAGTACTAGTGTTCAGTCCTGGTTTAGTGGCTGTCAGAAAAATGGTGGAGGAACAGGGTGGAGAGCTGTGCCAGGATGGCCTGGAGAGCCAGAACTGTGATGAGCTGTCCAGACGCACAGCAAATATTTAAAGCCTAGAATCTCAGGCCCTTGAAACAGGAAGTTTTATAGCACAGTATATACAAAATATTTTATTATCAGTGGAGTAGTGGATATAATACTGAAGAAACATCCTCTGTTCGTAGGAAGGGAGATCAAAAGAAAGAAATCCTTCTCTTTGGCAATGTTTTCATTGTGCCAAAGATAAAGCAAGGGAGTCCTTTGACGAACTTTTTATTGGAGTCTGAGTTTAAATATGTGGCACATAAACAAATAACAATCTCCTCAGCTTAGACTCCTCATCAGTTTAAAATAGACCAATAATATCTTCTTGCCTGAAGACGGTTGGCTGGGCTGGATGCTATTTTTAAAGTCCACTTGAGCGCCAAGATTTCTATTTCTATGATAAAACCAGTCTGATGCATAGAAAATATAATGCATTTATTGTTCCTTTTCTTTTTTTCTTTTTTTTTTTTTTTGTGCTACGCGGGCCTCTCACTGTTGTGGCCTCTCCCGTTGCGGAGCCTGTGCTCTGGACGCGCATTGCCAGTGGCCATGGCTCACGGGCCCAGCCGCTCCGCGTCATGTGGGATCTTCCCGGACCAGTGCACGAACCCGTGTCCCCTGCATCGGCAGGCGGACTCTCAACCACTGCGCCACCAGTGGTTGATGGGTCGATTGCGCCCAATATTGTTCCTTTTCAAACAAATCCATTTTTCTCTTGAACACAGGGACAATTTACCGTGCTTTTTTGTTTTGGCAATTTAGGAAGGGTTTCCATGGTCTCTGTGGCCTCTTGATCAGTTTTTCTGTGCATCAGCTTGACCATAAGATTATCTGAGGCCAACATTGTCACCTCTTTGGATGTATGTTTGCTGGCATGCATTCCCCCTGGGGGCAGTAAAAATTGGTTTGGGGGTGATGTAATCTTAGATAATATATTGGTTTGCAGGCCACCAAAGGGCCACGATACATAAACAGATACAAGGTATATCTGTGGTAATTAAATTTCATGGTGATGGTAGGGGGGAGAATTAGGGGAAAAAATGTAAAAATACTCAGAGGGGAAGCAATAATAAAATAAATGGAGAAACACTGACCCGGGCAAAGAGTCCTGAGGGAGGGTAGGGGTGTAAGATCTTTTGGGTAGGACTTTAACCCATCAAATACAACAGTTTTTTTTTTTTTTTTTAAGTTTTAGAAGCCTATATTTAAAGTATATCTTCCGCCTTTCTTTCTAATCGACTACAGGACACATTTTGCAATGTTTTAAATTTAGACATTTTCAAATTACTTTCTGTAAAGACCTTTCTTGTGACAAAAGGCATATCTTGAAAAACAACTGTCTCTTTTCAGGTCAGACTGTTCTGTGTGGCAGTCTGGAAGAGAGGTCTTGCAGGAGGCAGTAGAAGGAGAGTCGTTGAGCACGTGAAAGACATACGTTTCAATCCCAGATTTGCTTCGGATGAGCCTTGCAATTAGGGGCAAGCCGAGTAAAGCCGCGGAGCCCCTGTTTCCTCATTTGTAAAACAAGTCTGCTAATGCTTCCTGTTGCAGGGTTCTAAAGGATTTGAGACAACTGATGTCAGGTGGCTGGCGCTGGCTGTTTCTGAGTTAGGTGGTAAGGCCAATAGGTAGCAGAGGCCAATAACTGGGTAGAAGAGGACAAGATGCCCAGTGGACCTATTTTGCCAAATTCCGCAAACATCCTATTGGAGTTCCTGCTGCTGCTGTTAAAAAAAAAAAAACTGTGCCCCTGCACAGTTTAAATAAATTCAAAAGGACTATCAGTAACTTTCAGAGTAAGATTTGGGCTTTGCATCAATGAAGAGACATCAGGACAATCAGAGATACCATCAAGGAGCAGCACTTTGCCTGCTCCATAAAATCACCATGATTTAGTCCTTTAATGAAAAAAGGGGCTTGTGCAGGCACAACAGCTGTGGTTTTATGAGGGGAAAATAAACCAGAATTCCTTGTGGTGGGGCTGTTGCCACAAGGGGTCAGATCTGGATTTTTGGTGGAGGCTGGCATATCCTACAGTGACAAAAACATGATTGGAAGTCAGATAGCTTGAAATAACTTGCTTGTTTTAGGGGAGAATAGCTCAAGCAATACCAAACCTGACTAGCTCTCTTTAAGTAAGGACTTCAGTGTTTTTGATCTGAGGTTAAGTTGAGTGTCTGGAGTGGGAACAGAAGAAGGAATACCATTATCTTTAAGCTTGCCCTGGTTGCTGGTTGCCCACTTAGCACATGTGAGCAGTTTAACTGTCACCATGAATAAGGGCTTTTTTTTCCCCCAAGGTTATAAACAGAGATGCATAAATATTTTGGATCCATCAGCCTCCAAGTATTCTTCAGATGTTTTGAGTTCAACAAAACAGAATACACTGTGCTGAGTACATTCTCCCTTGCTTTTTGAGGATCACGTGTGATTTATAGGAAATGGAATCCATATGTTTCTGCTTCATTTACACTTAACTCATCAAAAGATTGTGTTGTAAAGCTGTGTGATGTCCAAGATGGCTTTTTGAGCTTGGTGGTTTCTTTTTTTTAAATAAGCTGCTTAAAAGTTTTTGTTCCTTTAAAAGTTAGAGAGAGAGAGAGAGAGAAGAGAAAGATACCTAGGAAGGCCTGTTTTGCCAAGATGAAATAGATTTGAACACCAGGAAGTTCAATTTAAGCTGAAACTACAAACCAAAGAATTTCAAATGGGTCCAGAATTTGGAAGAAAACAAAGGTTCCTCTCCAGTCACTTTCCGAAGCATCTCCGATGAATGCAGAAAAGCAGCTGGCCACTCAGCAACCCCACTAAGGGAAGAGAGGGCTGTGAATGCACCATTAGTGACCCAGCTAACACATGTGCCCACTGCTGGAAGAGCTGTTATTCTCAGGCCTCCTGAGACCAGTCACTCTAGTCCAGATAAAGAACTTTTTGCCCTATTTTAGCATGGAAATATCTGCTCTCCTGGTGTTTTCCCGGGATTGTCCTGTCCTAGGCCAGCATTTCCTATTTGTTCTTCTGCCATCTGGCCCAAATAGCTGGCCACTAGACTGAATACTGTGTGTGCATTTGGGATGGTGTTTATTTATTGGACTACTTCTTTAGAGAAATATCTTGTTTAGCTCACAATAGAGCCAAGAAAGCATGCAGTTTGTATAAAGTAAGAAATATGTTAACGAGGGACCCACAAGTTTGTAAGAAGCCAAATGTAAAACTAAGTTTTCTTTCGCCATCTCAATATTTAGTCACTCTCATAGCAGCTCTTTAATCATTTTAGACATGCTTTATCATCTATATATGGCATCTTATGAAAGTTTTCAGGAGAAAAGCACCCAAATTAGAACTATTTAATGTGATAGTATAATTGAGATAACTATAAATCTCTGTAGAGGACTTATCTGCTCATCTCTAGAACAATATATAGTGTTCGATGTGAAACTTCATTATCCAGTGAGGTCTTTTAGATTGTGTGGTCTGAAGTCATTTCAACAGAATTAATAGTCCTGTGAATTACTTATACATACCAATTCAGTTATCTGGGGGTGAGGGGCAGGATTTTGGAATCTTTTCTTTTTTATGTGCAGTTTATTTTTATATATTTATTTATTGGCTGCGTTGGGTCTTTGTTGCTGCGTGTGGGCTTTCTCTACTTGCAGCAAGCGGGGGCTACTCTTTGTTGTGGTGCACAGGTTTCTCATTCTGGTGGCTGGTGGCTTCTCTTGCGGAGCACCGGCTCTAGGCGTGTGGGCTTCAGTAGTAGTGGCACGCAGCCTTCAGTAGTTGCAGCACACGGGCTCTAGACTACAGGCTCAGTAGTTGTGGTGCATGGCGTTAGTTGCTCCGCTCCACATTTGGGATCTTCCCAGACAAGGGATCGAACCCATGTCCCCTGCGTTGGCAGGCGTATTCTTTTTTTTTTTTTAACATCTTTATTGGAGTATAATTGCTTTACAATGTTGTGTTAGTTTCTGCTGTATAACAAAGTGAATCAGCTATATGTATACATATATCCCCATATACCCACCCTCTTGCGTCTCTGCCCACCCTCCGTATCCTACCCCTCTAGGTGGTCGCAAATTACCGAGCTGATCTCCCTGTGCTATGCAGCTGCTTCCCCCTAGCTATCTATTTTACATTTGGTAGTATATATATGTAGTGTTATTCTCTCACTTCATCCCAGCTTACACTTTCCCCTCCCTGTGTCCTCAAGTCCATTCTCTACATCTGTGTCTTTATTCCTGTCCTGCCCCTAGGTTCATCAGAACCATTTTTTTTTTAGATTCCATATATATGTGTTAGCATACGGTATTTGTTTTTCTCTTTCTGACTTACTTCACTCTATATGACAGTCCCTAGGTTGATCAACTTCACTAAAAATAACTCAATTTTGTTTCTTTTTATGGCTGAGTGATATTCCATTGTATATATGTGCCACATCTTCTTTATCCATTCATCTGTCAGTGGACACTTGGGTTGCTTCCATATCCTGGCCATTGTAAATAAAGATGCAGTGAATATTATGGTACATGACTCTTTTTGAATTATGGTTTTCTCAGGGTATATGCCCAGTAGTGGGATTGCTGGATCATATGGTAATTCTATTTTTAGTTTTTTAAGGAACCTCCATACTGTTCTCCATAGCGGCTATATCAGTTTACATTCCCACCACCAGTGCAAGAGGGTTCCCTTTTCTCCACACCCTCTCCAGCATTTATTGTTTTTAGATTTTTTGATGATAGCCATTCTGACTGGTGTGAGGTGATACTGTATTGTAGTTTGTTGTTTTGTTTGTTTGTTTGTTTGTTTTGCAGTACGCGGGCCTCTCACTGTTGTGGCCTCTCTCTTTGCAGAGCAGAGACTCCGGACGTGCAGGCCATGGATCACGGGCCCAGCTGCTCCGCGGCACGTGGGATCCTCCTGGACCGGGGCACGAACCCATGTCCCCAGCATCAGCAGGCGGACCCTTCCCACTGCACCACCAGGGAAGCCCCTGTATTGTAGTTTTGATTTGCATTTCTCTAATGATTAGTGATGTTGAGCATCCTATCATGTGTTTGTTGGCAATCTGTATATCTTCTTTGGAGAAATGTCTATTTAGGTCTTCTGCCCATTTGTGGATTGCATTGTTTGTTTTTTTGATATTGAGCTGCATGAGCTACCTGTATATTTTGGATATTAATCCTTTGTCAGTTGCTTTGTTTGCAAATACTTCTCCCATTCTGAGGGTTGTCTTTTCGTCTAGTTTATGGTTTCCTTTGCTGTGCAAAAGCTTTGAAGTTTCATTAGGTCCCATTTGTTTATTTTTGTTTTTATTTCCATTACTCTATGAGGTGGGTCAAAAAGGATCTTGCTATGATTTATGTCATAGGTGTTCTGCCTATGTTTTCGTCTAAGAGTTTTATAGTGTCTGGCCTTACATTTAGGTCTTTAATCCATTTTGAGTTTATTTTCATGTACAGTGTTAGGAAGTTTTAGAATTTCATTCTTTTACATGTAGCTGTCCAGTTTTCCCAGCACCATTTATTGAAGAGGCTGTCTTTTCTCCATTGTATACGCTTGCCTCCTTTATCAAAGATAAGGTGACCATATGCGCGTGGGTTTATCTCTGGGCTTTCTATCCTGTTCCATTGATCTATATTTCTATTTTTGTGCCAGTACATGCTGTCTTGATTACTGTAGCTTTGCAGCATAGTCTGAAGTCCAGGAACCTGATTCCTCCAGCTCCATTTTTCTTTCTCAAGATTGCTTTGGCTATTCAGGGTCTTTTGTGTTTCCATACAAATTGTGAAATTTTTTGTTCTAGTTCTGTGAAAAAGCCATTGGTCGTTTCACAGGGATTGCATTGAATCTATAGATTGCTTTGGGTAGTATAGTCATTTTCACAATGTTGATTCTTCCAATCCAAGAACATGATATATCTCTCTATCTGTTTGTATCATCTTTAATTTCTTCAACAGTGTCTTATAGTTTTCTGCATACAGGTCTTTTGTCTCCTTAGGCTTATTCCGAGGTATTTTATTCTTTTTGTTGTAATGGTAAATGGGAATGTTTCCTTAATTTCTCTTTCAGATTATTCATCATTAGTGTATAGGCCTGCAAGAAATTTCTGTGCATTAATTTATATCCTGCTACTATACCAAATTCATTGATTAGCTTCAGTAGTTTTCTGGTAGCATCCTTAGGATTCTCTATGCAGAGTATCATGTCATCTGCAAACAGTGACAGTTTTACTTCTTCTTTTCCAGTTTGGATTCCTTTTTTTCTTTTTCTTCTCTGATTGCTGTGGCTAAAACTTCCAAAACTATGTTGAATAATAGTGGTGAGAGTGTGCAACCTTGTCCTGTTCCTGATCTTAGAGGAAATGGTGTCAGTTTTTCACCATTGAGAATGATGTTGGCTGTGGGTTTGTCATACATGGCCTTTATTATGTTGAGGTAGGTTCCCTCTATGCCTACTTTCTGGAGAGTCTTTATCATAAATGGGTGTTGAATTTTGTTGAATGCTTTTTCTGCATCTACTTAGATGATCTTATGGATTTTATTCTTCTGTTTGCTAATATGGTGAATCACACTGATTGATTTGCATATATTGAAGAATCCTTGCATTCCTGGGATAAATCCCACTTGATCATGGTTTATGATCCTTTTAATGTTTTGTTGGATTCTGTTTGCTGGTATTTTGTTGAAGATTTTTGCATCTATGTTCATCAGAGATATTGGCCTATAGTTTTCTTTTTTTGTGACATCTTTGTGTGGTTTGGTATCAGGGTGATGGTGGCCTCGTAGAATGAGTTTGGGAGTGTTCCTTTATCTTCAATTTTTTTGGAAGAGTTTGAGAAGGATGGGTGTTAGCTCTTCTCTAAATGTTTGTTAGAATTTGCCTGTGAAGCCATCTGGTCCTGGGCTTTTGTTGTTGGAAGATTTTTAATCACAGTTTCAATTTCAGTGCTGTGATTGGTCTGTTCATATTTTCTATTTCTTCCTGGTTCAGTCTCAGAAAGTTGTGCTTTTCTCAGAATTTGTCCATTTCTTCCAGGTTGTCCATTTTATTGGCATAGAGTTGCTTGTAGTAATCTTTCACGATCCTTTGTATTTCTGAAGTGTCAGTTGTTACTTTTCCTTTTTCATTTCTAATTCTGTTGATTTGAGTCTTCCCTCTTTTTTTCTTGATGAGTCTGGCTAATGGTTTATCCATTTTATTTATCTTCTCTAAGAACCAGCTTTTAGTTTTGTTGATCTTTGCTATTGTTTCCTTCATTTCTTCTTCATTTATTTGTGATCTGATCTTTATGATTTCTTTCCTTCTGCTAACTTTAAGGTTTTTTTTCTTCTTTCTCTAATTGCTTTAGGTGTAGACTTAGGTTGTTTATTTGAGATTTTTCTTGTTTCTTGTGGTAGGATCATATTGCTACTAACTTCCCGCTTAGAACAGCTTTTGCTGCATCCCATAGGTTTTGGGTCATCGTGTTTTCATTGTCGTTTGTTTCTACGTATATTTTGATTTCCTCTCTGATTTCTGCAGTGATCTCTTGGTTATTTAGTTGTGTATTGTTTAGCTTCCATGTGTTTGTATTTTTTACAGTTTTTTTCCTGTAATTGATTTCCAATCTCACAGCATTGTGGTCAGAAAAGATATTTAATATGATTTCAATTTTCTTAAATTTACCAAGGTTTTGTGACCCATGATATGGTCTATCCTGGAGAATATTCCATGAGCACTTGAGAAGAAAGTGTATTCTGTTGTTTTTAGATAGAATATCCTATAAATATCAATTAAGTCCATCTTGTTTAATGTGTCATTTAAAGCTTGTGTTTCCTTATTTATTTTCATTTTGAATGATCTGTACATTGGTGAAAGTGGGGTGTTGAAATCCCCTACTATGATTGTGTTATTGTCGATTTCCTCTTTTATGGCTGTTAACATTTGCCTTATATATTGAAGTGCTCCTATGTTGGGTGCATAAATATTTACAATTGTTATATCTTCTACTTGGATTGATCCCTTGATCATTATATAGTGTCCTTCTTTGTCTCTTGTAGTAGTCTTTATTTTAAAGTCTATTTTGTCTGATATGAGAATTGCTATTCCAACTTTCTTTTGATTTCCATTTGCATGGAATATCTTTTTCCGTCCCCTCACTTTCAGTCTGTATGTGTCCCTAGGTCTGAAGTGGGTCTCTTGTAGACAGCCTATATACAGGTCTTGTTTTTGTAACCATTCAGCCATTCTATGTCTTTTGGCGGGAGCATTTAATCCATTTGCATTTAAGGTAATTATTGAATGTATGTTCTTATTACCATTTTCTTAATTGTTTGGGGTTTGTTTTTGTAGGTCTTTTCCTTCTTTTGTGTTTCCCGCCTAGTGAAGTTCCTTTAGCATTTGTTGTAGAACTGGTTTGGTAGTGCTGAATTCTCTTAACTTTTGCTTGTCTGTAACGGTTTTAATTTCTCCATCGAATCTGAATGACATCCTTGCTGGGTAGAGTAATCTTGGTTGTAGGTTTTTCCCTCTCATCACTTTAAATATGTCCTGCCACTCCCTTCTGGCTTGCAGTGTTTCTGCTGAAAGATCAGCTGTTAACCTTATGGGGATTCCCTTGTATGTTATTTGTTGCTTTTCCCTTGCTGCTTTTAATGTTTTTCCTTGTATTTAATTTTTGATAGTTTGATTAATATGTGTCTTGGCATGTTTCTCTTTGGGTTTATCCTGCATGGTACTCTCAGCCCTTCCTGGACTTGACTAACTGTTTCCTTTAGGGACGTTTTCGACTATAATCTCTCCAAATATTTTCTCAGACCCTTTCTTTTTCTCTTCTTCTTCTGGGACCCCTATAATTCGAATGTTGGTGCATATAATGTTGTCACAGAGGTCTCTGAGACTGTTCTCAATTCTTTTCATTCTTTTTTCTTTATTCTGGCAGGCCGATTCTTAACCACTGTGCCACCAGGGAAGTCCAGGATTTTGGAATCTTGAAATTTAGAGTTGTTTCCCCTAATTCCTAGCCCTAAAGAACATTTAATAAAATGTTTCTTAATTTCATCATCCAGTGCTAACTGCTGTTAACATTTTAGTGTATGTTCTTTCAGCTCATGCATGTGGGCATGTGCTTGCATACACAGACACACACACGCACATTTTAATGAGATCATATTATTTATTCTGCTTTGTAGCTTCTCTTTTTCATTTAGAAATATATTATGGACTTTTTCCTATGTTAATAAACTTTTTTACCTCATCAGGTTTAATACAGAACTTTAAAAATAATGTTTTTAGGATTGTACTATGATTAGCTTAATATCTCAGAGTCTTTTTATATGTAGGGTTTTAAAAAATCTTTATTTTAGATACATTTTTAAATGTTGACCTTAGTTTTTAAAAATGTTTTCTATATTTTAAGACACATTAGAAAATAAACTAATTATCTTCTGCATCTTGCATTTCATTATATTTTGGACCAATGCACACTTTGAGAACCATGGAGAATATCCATCTCCCTCTTTTAGAAGAGGCCAAGCATTCCTATATAGGTGATACTTTTTAAAGACCCTAGAAAAAATCAATAGGACAATCAGTAATTTTTTTTCTTCCTTAGGAAAAAAAAAGTGTTTCCACCCCATTCCATTGCCAAGAAGAGCCTTGTGACTTAGATTAATCTGCCTCCCTTTCTGTGATGTTTAGTCCACTGGTAAAACTCCCAGAGTCAACTTCAAAGAAAGTTGAGATCCATACCTATTTTGCTGTCTGTTTCTGAGTTTCTTCACCCCTTGTTTCGGAGTTTTCCAATCTGTTACTATAGAACTCAGTCCTGTCCCTTTTGTTGACAGGTTGCCAGGATACATCCTGGCAACAAAGGCTGGGGTTCCTGTTCCAGGCAGCCAGCCTCACATACTACATGAACTCTTGCAAGAGGGGATGTGAATCGTGGAGCTCCCAGCTAGTCTGCTCCTGTTTCCACCAGCTCCCTCATTGAGGGGTTCAGCAGGCCATGATAAAAGCCAAAATAGAAAGATGAAGAAAAAATGTTACAAGGTGAGTCTCCCAGAAGGTGTTCTTTCTTGGTTGTCTGTCTCAAATCTTACCTTTCAACTAGCAATAATAATCTTGATCTCTTCCACTTCCTTCTCACCACTATGTAGTAATATTTCCTTGCTATAGAAAAGGAATCCAAAGAAAAGTAACCAATTCTTAAGTTAAAAAAAAACCCTCAAATACTACTTAACAAATGAACAAATATTGTTTTACTTCATTGGATGATTCTGACAATAATTGAACTATGGATTAAATGTTTTAATGGCTAAAAGAATCAAATTCCATTTAAAGGGATGATTTTTAAAATTTTCTTAAGAAAAGTTGATAAAATATATTTTTAACATAAATTCAGAATTATATGTTTATAAGCCAGATTATCCATGAAAGAAAAGGGGTGATAAAGGCTATAGTTACTCAGTTGACTTGGTAGTTTTTTTTTAATTGAGATAAAATTCACATGGAGTGAAATGTAACTGATCTTAAGTTTAAATTCAAGTTCCTAAAAAAACAATGAATTTGATATATATATACAACCATGTAAACCATCACCTTAATCAAGACATAGGACATTTCTATCACTCAGAAAGTTTCCTCACATCCCTTCCAGTCAGTCTCCCCTCCTTAGGCAACCACTGTTCTGATTTCTATTACTAGAGAATAATTTGGCCGTTCATGAATTCTATATGAGTAGAATCATACAGTATGTATTCTTGTATCTGACTTCATTGGCTCAGCAGAATGTTTTTGAGATTGTTTCTGTTGCTGTGTATATAAGTAGTTCAATTCCTTTTATAGGTGAGTATTAATGCAGTATAGAATTATTCCACATCTGTTTATCTATTTTCCTATTGATTGATATTTGGTTTGTTTCCAGTTTGGGTCTCCTATAACTAAAGTTGATTTAAACATTCTTGCACATGTCTTTTGGTGGACATATGTTTTCATTTATCTTGGGTTCAGACCTAGGACTAAAACTGATGGATGATAGGGTAGACGTATGTTTATCTTTATAAGGAGCATGAAATGATATGTCATTGTGGTTATAATTTGCATTTCCTTCATGACTAATGAAGTTAAGCATTTTTACACAAGCTTGTTGGAGATTTGCATCTCTTTTTTGTTAAGTATCTATTCATATTTCTTGCCCGTTTTAAATGTGTTTTTATTTTTATATCATCTTTATTGATACATAATTCACATACAATAAAATGCACCCATTTTAAGTACATAATCTGATGAGTTTTGCAAGTGATTACATCCATTTTACCACCAATGATAAAATATAAGAATATGTCCATTAACTTTGTATTTCATTCTCCACCCACCTACCCACCAAGTAATCACTGATCTACTTTCTGTCACAGATTAGCTTTGCCTGTTTAGAATTTCATATAAATGAAATAATTCAGTATATTCTCTTTTGCATATGATTTCTTTTATTCAGTATAATATGTTTGAAAGAGATCTATGTCATTGTGTGTAATTTGTTCATTTTTATTGTGGAGTAATATTCTGTTGTATGAATGTGCCATAATTGGTTTATCCATTTACCTGTTAATGTGTATTTATGTTGTTTCCAGTTTTTCACTGTTAAGAGCTGTTATGAACATTTGTTTTATATTCTATTTGTGGACATATATTTTCATTTCTCTAGGATAATTATTTAGGGACAGAATGTCCATATCATTAGGTAGATATATATTTAACTTTATGAGAAATTGCCAGATGGTTCTCCATAGTGGTTGTAATGTTTCACATGCCCACGAGGCATATATGGGAGTTTTGGTTTTTTCACATCCTAACACTTGGTATTGGTAATTTAAAAAATTTTATCCATTCTAGTGTGTGTACAGTGGTATCTCTGTGGTTTTATTTTGCGTTTTCTTCACAAACAGCAAAATGATATATACTGTTGTTTCATGAGCTTGTTGATATTTTATACGTTTTCTGTTGTGAATAATCTATTCAAAGCTTTTGCCCGAATTAGGCAACCCATATTGGGTTGCTTGCCATATATGTGTCAAATATATGTATTGAAAACATTTCTTCCCAATCTGTGGCTTATCTTTTAATTTTCTTAATGGTATTTTTTAAAGAGTAGAAGTTTCTAATTTATATGAAGTAAAATTTTAAATTCTTTTTCTTTTATGTTTAGTGCTTTTTGTGTTTTGTCTAAGAACTCTTTGAAAATATTGAGGTCATAAAGTATTTTCCTATACTTCTAGAAGCTTTATAGTTTTAATTTTTATATGTAGTTCTATGATCCACCTCGAGTTAATTTTTGTGTTTGGTGACAGTAGATGGTTGATATTCATTTTTCTGCTACATGAATCCAGTGGTTCCACCATCATTTGTTTAAAAGATTTTCCTCGCTCTATTGAATTGTCTTGGCATCTTTGTCAAAAAAGAATTGTTCACATATGTGAATCAGCCATATTTCTGGACTCTATTCGGCTACATTAATCTATTTATTTGTCTTTATTGGCATCATTAATTTTTAATAAGCCAGCTCATCTTGGCTTGCATGTAATAAAACAAATATTCAAAACAGATATACAAGTTGAGTCCTTCCATGACTGCTTGCCAGTGGAACCACGCACAAGAGTTTGAATCAGGTTGGGCATTCTGTCTTGTATGTTGTCCAAATCTTTACCTAGGCAGTAATCTGACTTTAAGCAATTCTGTAATAAGCAAAAGCTAAAAATATACAGTTATAAATTTAATCAAGAATGATAATCCCAGGAAAAGGGATGTATTTTTCAAACCCATTTACACAGAATGTAGCTTGAACTTAATTTTCATTCGTTCAATAATTTATTGAGTGTCTACTGTATTCCAGACACTGTTCTAGACAAGGAAAGTGGGAGGAAAATATTTCTTTGTTCGTAAGGAAACAATACTTAATATAATCTCTACTCTATTGCCTGTTTAATAGTGTATGTCTCACAATTACAGAGAAAAGAAACCCTATGCCTGATAAAATAAGCATCAGATTAAAAGTTTTTATGCATTCCTATGAATTGACAGAAAATTATCAGCACTCAAATGTTTAATAAGGAAAAACATTTCCTCAATCTTTCCAAGTTTGCTATCACCATCATGAATATACATTTCTTTTGAGCCTGAGAATGTAAGCTATCATTTCTGTCAGTTGCATTTTCCAACTTGTTTTAGAAATTGAATCTTATATATTATTTCTAAGAGAACTTGGTTCACAAACTGGACCTTAATATGGCTGTTTCTTCTCTGGATCTATATAATTTAAATGAATATTATTTTATTCTATTTTTAAAAAAATTTTAATTTAATTTTATTTTTATACAGCAGGTTCTTATTAGTCATCAATTTTGTACACATCAGTGTATACATGTCAATTCCAATCACCCAATTCATCACTCCACCATCCCCACACCCTGTGGTTTTCCCCCCTTTGTGTCCATACGTTTGTTCTCTACATCTGTATCTCAACTTCTGCCCTGCAAACCGGTTTATCTATACTTTTTCTAGGTTCCACACACATGTGTTAATATATGATATTTGTTTTTCTCTTTCTGACTTACTTCACTCTGTGTGACCGTCTCTAGATACATCCACGTCTCAACAAATGACCCAATTTGGTTCCTTTTTATGGCTGAGTAATATTCCATTGTGTATATGTACCACAACTTCTTTATCCATTCGTCTGTTGATGGGCATTTTGGTAGCTTCCATGACCTGGCTATTGTAAATAGTGCTGCAATGAACATTGGGGTGCATGTGTCTTTTTGAATTATGGTTTTCTCTGGGTATATGCCCAGTAGTGGGATTGCTGGATCATATGGTAATTCTATTTTTAGTTTTTTAAGGAACCTCCATACTGTTCTCCATAGTGTCTGTATCAATTTACATTCCCACCAACAGTGCAAGAGGGTTCCCTTTTCTCCACACCCTCTCCAGCATTTGTTGTTTGTAGATTTTCTGATGATGCCCATTCTAACTGGTGTGAGGTGATACCTCATTTAGTTTTAATTTGCATTTCTCTAATAATTACTGATGTTGGGCAGCTTTTCATGTGCTTCTTGGCCATCTGTTGTCTTCTTTGGAGAAATGTCTATTTAGGTCTGCTGCCCATTTTTGGATTGGGTTGTTTGTTTCTTTAATATTGAGCTGCATGAGCTGTTTACATATTTTGGGGATTAATCCTTTGTCTGTTGATTCGTTTGTAAATATTTTCTCCCATTCTGAGGGTTGTCTATTTGTCTTGTTTATGGTTTCCTTTGCTGTGCAAAAGCTTTGAAGTTTCATTAGGTCCCATTTGTTTATTTTTGTTTTTATTTCCATTACTCTAGGAGGTGGGTCAAAAAGGATCTTGCTGTGATTTATGTCATAGAGTGTTCTTCCTATGTTTTCCTCTAAGAGTTTTATAGTGTCCAGTCTTATATTTAGGTCTCGAATCCATTTTGAATTTATTGTTGTGTATGGTATTAGGGAGTGTTCTAATTTTATTATTTTACATGTAGCTGTCCAGTTTTCCCAGGACCACTTATTGAAGAGACTGTCTTTTCTCCCTTGTATATCCTTGCCTCCTTTGTCGTAAATTAGTTGACCATAGGTGTGTGGGTTTATCTCTGGGCTTTCTATCTTGATCCATTGATCTATGTTTCTGTTTTTGTGCCAGTACTATATTTTCTTGATTACTGTGGCCTTGTAGTATACTCTGAAGTCAGGGAGTCTGATTCCTCCTGCTCCATTTTTTTCCCTCAAGACTGCTTTGGCTATTCGGAGTCTTTTGTGTCTCCATACAAATTTTAAGATTTTTTGTTCTAGTTCCATAAAAAATGCCATTGGTAATTTGATAGGGATTGCATTGAATCTGTAGATTGCTTTGGGTAGTTTAGTCATTTTCACAATATTGATTCTTCCAATCCAAGAAAATGGTATATCTCTCCATCTGTTTTTATCATCTTTAATTTCTTTCATCAGTGTCTTATAGTTTTCTGCATACAGGTCTTTTGTCTCCCTAGGTAGGTTTATTCCTACGTTTTTTATTCATTTTGTTGTAATGGTAAATGGAAGTGTTTTCGTAATTTCTCTTTCAGATTTTTCATCATCAGTGTATAGGAATGCAAGAGATTTCTGTGCATTAATTTTGTATCCTGCAACTTTACCAACTTCATTGATTAGCTCTAGTAGTTTTCTGGTGGCATTTTTAGGATTCTCTATGTATAGTATCATGTCATCTGCAAACAGTGACAGTTTTACTTCTTCTTTTCCAATTTGTATTTCTTTTATTTCTTTTTTGTCTCTGATTGCTGTGGCTCGGACTTCCAAAACTATGTTGAATAACAGTGGTAAGATCGGACATCCTTGTCTTGTTCCTGATCTTAGAGGAAATGCTTTCAGTTTTTCACCATTGAGAATGATGTTTGCTGTGGGTTTTTCATATATGGCCTTTATTATGTTGAGGTAGTTTCCCTCTATGCACACTTTCTAGAAAGCTTTTATCATAAGTGGGTGTTGAATTTTGTCGAAAGCTTTTTCTGCATCTATTGAGATGATCATATGGTTTTCATTCTTCAATTTGTTAATATAGTGTATCACATTGATTGATTTGCATATATTGAAAAATCGTTGCATCCCTGGGATAAATCCCACTTGATCATGCTGTATGATCCTTTTAATGTGCTGTTGGATTCTGTTTGCTAGTATTTTGTTGAGGATTTTTGCATCTATGTTCATCAGTGATATTGGTCTGTAATTTTCTCTTTTTGTGGTATCTTTGTGTGGTTTGGTATCAGGGTGATGGTGGCCTCATAGAATGAGTTTGGGAGTATTCCTTCCTCTGCAATTTTTTGGAAGAGTTTGAGAAGGATGGGTGTTAGCTCTTCTCTAAATGTTTGATAGAATTCACCTGTGAAGCCATCTGGTCCTGGATTTTTGTTTGTTGGAAGATTTTTAATCACAGTTTCAATTTCATTACTTGTGATTGGTCTGTTCATATTTTTCTATTTCTTCCTGGTTCAGTCTTGGAAGGTTATACCTTTCTAAGAATTTGTCCATTTCTTCCAGGTTATCCATTTTATTGGCATAGAGTTGCTTGTAGTAGTCTCTTAGGATGCTTTGTATTTCTGTGGTGTCTGTTGTAACTTCTCCTTTTTCATTTCTAATTTTATTGATTTGAGTCCTCTCCCTTTTTTTCTTGTTGAGTCTTGCTAATGGTTTATCAATTTTGTTTATATTTTCAAAGACCAGCTTTTAGTTTTACTGAACTTTGCTATTGTTTTCTTTGTTTCTATTTCATTTATTTCTGCTCTGATCTTTATGATTTCTTTCCTTCTGCTAACTTTGGCTTTTGTTTTTTCTTCTTTCTCTAGTTATTTTAGGTGTAAGGTTAGATTGTTTATTTGAGATTTTTATTGTTTCTTGAGGTAGGCTTATATAGCTATAAACTTCCCTCTTAGAATGCTTACACTGCATCCCATAGGTTTTGGATCATCGTGTTTTCATTGTCATCTGTCTCTAGGTATTTTTTCATTTCCTCTTTGATTTCTTCAGTGGTCTCTTGGTTATTTAGTAACGTATTGTTTAGCCTTCATGTGTTTGTGTTTTTTATGGTTTTTTTCCCTGTAATTTATTTCTAATCTCATAGCATTGTGGTCAGAAAAGATGCTTGATATGATTTCAATTTTCTTAAATTTACTGAGGCTTGATTTGTGACCCAAGATGTGATCTATCCTGGAGAATGTTCCATGCGCATTTGAGAAGAAAGTGTAATCTGCTGTTTTTGGATGGAATGTCCTCTAAATATCAATTAAATCTATCTGGTCTATTGTGTCATTTAAAGCTTCTGTTTCCTTATTTATTTTCATTTTGGATGATCTGTCCATTGGTGAAAGTGGGGTGTTAAAGTCCCCCACTATTATTGTGTTACTGTCAATTTCCTCTTTTATAGCTGTTAGTAGTTGCCTTATGTATCGAGGTGTTCCTATGTTGGGTGCATATATATTTATAATTGTTATATCTTCTTCTTGGATTGATCCCTTGATCATTATGTAGTGTCCTTCCTTGTCTCTTGTAACATTTTTTATTTTAAAGTCTAGTTTATTGGATATGAGTATTTCTAGTCCAGCTTTCTTTTGATTTCCATTCACATGGAATATCTTTTTCCATCCCCTCACTTTCAGTCTGTATGTGTCCCTAGGTCTGAAGTGGGTCTCTTGTAGACAGCATATATATGGGTCTTGTTTTTGTATCCATTCAGCAAGCCTGTGTCTTTTGGTTGGAGCATTTAATCCATTCACGTTTAAGGTATATTCCTATGACCATTTTCTTAATTGTTTTGTTTTTGTTTTTGTAGGTCCTTTTCTTCTCTTGTGTTTCCCAGTTGAGGAAGCTCCTTTAGCATTTGTTGTAGAGCTGGTTTGGTGGTGCTAAATTCTCTTAGCTTTTGCTTGTCTGTAAAGCTTTTGATTTCTCCATCGAATCTGAATGAGATCCTTGCCGGGTAGAGTAATCCTGGTTGTAGGTTCTTCCCTTTCATCACTTTAAGTATATCATGGCATTCCCTTCTGACTTGCAGAGTTTCTGCTGAGAAATCAGCTGTTAACCTTACAGGAGTTCCTTTGTATGTTATTTGTCATTTTTCCCTTGCTGCTTTCAATAATTTTTCTTTGTCTTTAATTTTTGCCAATTTGATTCCTGTGTGTCTTTACATGTTTCTCCTTGGGTTTATGCTGTATGGGACTCTCTGTGCTTCCTGGACTTGGGTGGTTATTTCCTTTCCCATGTTAGGGAAGTTTTCAACTATAATCTCTCCAAATATTTTCTCGGGTCCTTTCTCTCTCTCTTCTCCTACTGGGACCCCTATAATACGAATGTTGTTGTGTTTAATGTTGTCCCAGAGGTCTCTTGGGCTGTCTTCATTCTTTTTTCTTTATTCTGTTCCACAGCAGTGAATTCCACCATTCTGTCTTCCAGGTCACTTATCTGTTCTTCTGCCTCAGTTATTCTGCTATTGATTCCTTCTAGTGTAGTTTGCATTTCAGTTATTGTATTTTTCATCTCTGTTTGTTTGTTCTTTAATTCTTCTAGGTCTTTGTTAAACATTTCTTGCATCTTCTCGATCTTTGGCTCCACTCTTTTTCCGAGGTCCTGGATCATCTTCACTATCATTATTCTGAATTCTTTTTCTGGAAGGTTGCCTAGCTCCACTTCATTTAGTTGTTTTTCTGGGGCTTTATCTTGTTCCTTCATCTGGTATATAGCCCTCTGCCATTTCATCTTGCCTATCTTTCTGTGAATGTAGTTTTTGATCCACAGGCTGCAGGATTGTAGTTCTTCTTGCTTCTGCTGTCTGCCCTCTGGTGGATGAGGCTATCTAAGAGGCTTGTGTAGATTTTCTGATCAGTATTATTATTTTAAGTAATTTCCCCAAACTCTCTGGTGAATGAAACATTTTCAGGCATATATGCAATTCAAGAAATAAGTTGTGAGTGGTGAAGAATGTGAATGATTCCAGAGCACCCTTCCTGAGGCAGCAGTGGAGATTCCCATGGAGTCTTAAAAACATAGCGAAAGCTTTTCTAAATAGTACAGTATACAAGTACAGCAGGAGGCACACACAGTGTTGGGGGCAACAGGAAAGGAAAATGTAAAGGAGGCAAGTTGCTAACAGTTCAAAAGTGATGACAAACTGCAAATAGAATTTCCACAGTGCAGTGCAACCAAACATTTATTTCAGAGAAGCCTCTAAGAGGAGGCTAATGGAGTTCTCTGCAAACAAAATTTAGTAGGATTCTGGTTGCGCTGAGTGCTATTTTGTAGATTCACATTGATTAATAATTGGATGTTTCACTGTTAAAATAAAATGGAGTCTCATTTGTATGCTCTAATTCAGGGGTTAGGAAACTTTTCCTATAAATGGCCACATAGTAAATAATTTAGCCCTCATAGGCAAAAGCAGTCAAGACAAATACATAAATGAACAAGCATGGCTCTGTTCCAGTAAAACCTGATTTTACAAAAAGAGGTGGGCGGCTGGCCAGGTTTGACCAGTGAGCCCTAGTTTGTTGACACTTGTTCCAATCTTCAAGGAATTCTGATAAGATATCTTCCAAAATTATACATTGACATTTAAAGAACTGTGGCCTTGAAACTGTTCTTCCTCAGAGTGCCCAGTACTTTGGGGGGCTCTCTTCAGAAGAAATATGACTTCAAAGGAGAATTAAACTTTGAAAGTAATATGTATTCAAAATGCATGTGGTCAGGAAAGACAATATATGAATAAGCTCAGCTCAGGAAAGCCTAACTCTGTGTTTTTCCTTCAGTTTTTTACCTAGTCATACAGCACCCAATACATGTGTCTACCTAATCATAAGGCTACCTCTGGTGTGCTTGTCTAGCTCTGTTCTTGGGGGGAGCTCTATGCCGTAGATGCTCGTTGCTCATAAGGTCCAGGGCTTGGTCCAAGCCAATGACTGGATTCTCTTTTCTCTTAAATTTGGTAAATAGACAGTCTTCCTTCAGTATCCTTGGGCGTTTGGATCCAGGACCTCCTGTGGGAACCAAAATTCATGGATGCTCAAGTCCCTTATACAAAATGGTGTAATATTTGCATATGGCCTATGCATATCCTCCAGTATACTTTTAAATCCTCTCTAGATTACTTGTAATACCTAATACAAAGTAAATGCTATGTAAATAGTTGTAAATACAATGTAAATAATATGTAAATAGTTCCCAGTGTATGGCAAATTCAAGTCTTTTTTTTTTTTAACTTTCTGGACATTTAAAAAATATTTTTGATCTGATGTTGGTTGATTCTGCAGATGCAAAACCCACAGATATGAGTGACTGACTGTAGTTATGCTTCTAAATCTAGAATGATAATCCCTTTTTGAAAAATTATTGTAATATAGTTTATTTACAATGTTGTGTTAGTTTCAAGTGTACAGCAAAGTGATTCAGTTATACATATATTCATTCTTTTTCAAATTCTTTACCCATATAGGTTATTACAAAATATTGGGTAGAGTTCCCTGTGCTATACAGTAGGTCCTTGTTGGTTATCTATTTTATATATAGTAGGTGTATATGTTAATCCCAAGCTCCTAGTTTATTCCTCACCCCACCCCAGCGTTTCCCCTTTGGTAACCGTGACTTTGTTTTTGAAATCTGTTAATCTGTTTCTGTTTTATAAATGAGTGCATTTGTATCATTTTTAAAAATTAGATTCCACATATGAGTGATATATTTGTCTTTCTGTCTGACATACTTCACTTAGTATGATAATCACTAGGTCCATCCATGTTGCTACAAATGGCATTGTTTCATTCTTTTATATGTCTGAGTAATATTCCGTTGTATATATGTACCACATTCGCTTTATCCATTCATCTTTCAATAGCCATTTAGGTTGCTTGCATGTCTTGACTATTGTATATAGTGCTGCTATGAACATTGGGGTACACGTATCTTTTCAAAGCATGGTTTTCTCCAGATGTGTGCCCAGGGTTGGGATTGCTGTATCATATGGTAACTCTATTTTTAGTTTTTTAAGGAACCTGCATACTGTTCTCTCTAATGGTTGTACCAGTTTACATTCCCACCAATGGTGTAGGTGGGGTCCCTTTTCTCCACACCCTCTCCAGCATTTATTGTTTGTAGACTATTTGATGATGGCCATTCTGACCAGGGTGAGGTGGTACCTCATTGTAGTTTTGATTTGCATTTCTCTGATAATTAGTGATGTTGAGCATCTTTTCATGTGTTTTTTGGCCATCGTATGTCTTCTTTGGAGAAATGTCTATTTAGATCTTCTGCCCATTTTTTGATTGGGTTGTTTGTTTTTTTGATATTGAGCTGCATGAGCTGTTTGTATATTTTGGTGATTAAACCCTTTCACTCACTTCGTTTGCAAATATTTTCTCCCATTCTGTTGGTTGTCTTTTCATTTTGTTTATTATTTCCTTTGCTGTGCAAAAGCTTTTAATTTCATTAGGTCCCATTTGTTTATTTTTGTTTTAATTTTCATTACTCTAGAAGGTGGATCCAAAAAGATATTGCTGCAGATTACTAATCCCTTGAGTTAATATTGTTAGGAATATTAAACAAGGGTTAGATGGTCAGATATTCCTCAGACTTGAGAAAATACCACAAAACTAGCTTTGAATCCTTTTTCCAAAAGTCCTTTTCTGTTTTTATTCATCTATTTAATTAATGAGCTTGATTCTTGTTTAAAAATTTAGGTTAAAATTAAACTAATCTTACTCAGCTCATTCAACATTCAACATATTTTGTCAGTGCCTACAAAGTGCCTGGCACTGGACTAGGTGCTGGGCATCTAACTATGTAGAGAGCAAATGAGCCCCTAATGTTCATGGAGGTTACATCCAAGTGAAGGAAAAGAATACTACACAAGTAAACAAGGTAAAAACATGCTGTAAGAGCTGTGAAGAAAATAAACAGCATTGTCATAACTGTGCACATAACTGTGACAGTGGTGGTGGCAGTGGTACATGTGTGCATGTGTTCACACACATGTTTCTGTATGTTGCATGTGTATGTGTGTGTTTCTGTGTTTTAGGAAGAAACAAAGAAATTACTTGAGAAAGAGTAGTCAGGAAGGGTCTGTCTGTTTGAGTCAATGATATTTTAACAGAGATCTGGAAAATGAAATGAGAAAGCTATGCAAAGACGGGGAAGATTCTAGGCAGTGGCAAGAGCATGTGCAAAGCTCCTTTTCACTCTCTCCCCTAACCTACCCCAGAGTGAGAACGAGTTCGGTTTATTTGAGGAACCAAAAGGTGAACATGGATGAAGCACAGTACAGGTGGGAGAGAGTAAATGGAGACCAAAGCAGAGGCTTAGGGACACACCAGGTTACAGAAGTTCAAGAGTTTGGATTTTATTTTGAGAATAGTGCAACAACCACGGAACATTTAGTCAGGGGAGGTATAGGATTTGTTTTATAACTTAAGTAGGTGAATATGACTGCTCTGAAAAAAAGAAAGATTAGGCAGTGGGAGTGGTTATTCACCCATTATGCCTGAAACAGCACGTGGATGGTGAGGCACCCCCATTCACCTGCGTGGCAGTACACTTAGGAGGGCAGGCAAAACATCACAAGAAGTTTTCCAAAATCACTGGAAGAATGGAGACAGGTGTGAAAGAATATGGGAAAGGAGAGGCATTAAGATGCAAAAAGCAAAAAAGACAGGAGAGGAGAAAGTGAGCAGAAAGAAAATATAAGAAGATGACTAGGGTAAAATAAAATGTTTACTTTTCTGTGAAATCATTCAAATGCCCTTATACAGGGATAAAAAATACTAAATCCTTTTTTTAGACTGTCTACTAGTCCCTTTTACCTTTTCTCTTGCCCTCCTCTCCCAACCCCACATCTCCCATGCAAGCCCACAAGAAGATCGAGAACTTAGTTGGAGAGCTGGGGCAAAGGAAGGCATCCTCGTGATCATCTCACCTGCCTTCACTATCAGTATGACTTCTCCCAAGTCGAAAGATGTGGTCAAAGTTTATTTTAGTAAAATTACCGTGAAATGAACAAAGAACAAAGTGAGAAGTATTGAGGATTGGAGATAGAAGAAATACACGGTTGGAGAAAGACTCAGAATTCAATGTTTAGCCAACAGTTGTCCTTATTAGTACCATCTGACCTAGTTACAATCCAGCATATCATTACCAAATACATGCTAGATGGACTGGAATCTTGGCATGGATTCACTGCCAAATGAAGATTTTGACAATGATTATCAGTCTGTTCTCTTGTCCTAGAAGGAATTTGGAGAGAAATGTATAGAGGGGTGTGTGTGTGTGTGCACGCAACTAGAAGCAGAGTGCTCACCAAAGTGATAATAAATATAACTAATAAGATTCCAGCCTCTCGCCAAGTGTATATATTCATTGAAAGGATGGAAATACATATAGTTTGTGAAAAATTATTTATATTGTGGCTCTTTTTAAAATCAGAAATGTGTAGTAAGTAATTAGTTTTCATATTATTTGAATCACTTCAAGGCATTTTCTCTCAAAAATACCAAATGATTGTGCAATATTAAAATAAGATAAATCTTGGATTGCTTTATCTGTTCAGTTCCAAGTGAACCATATTATATATGAAACACATAACATTTCAATCAACAAAAATTAAAATCACATTTTCCTCTTCAGTTAGCCTATTTCCTATGTCAAATACCATGTCAAGTGGAGTTTAATTATTTTAACTATTGGGGTGGTTATGGGTAACAAGATGTTTCCAAATAAACTTTTCAACAGAGACTCTCAGGAAATGCTTACTGATAAGTAGCACAGGAACACTGTTCTAGCTGTAATTACTGAAATGGACACTATCCATTGTGTGACTAAATAAAATAGGTTAGGTTGTGATTCACCAACAATTTAATAACATATAGTGTAACTGAATCTATTTCAATCTTAATTTTGTAACTGGAATTTTATAATTAATCCAGAGAGACAAAAATTTGTAGCCTAAAATTGTGTCATCCTTCCATATGATATTTACAAGACAGATTTAAAATCTATACATTTTCAAATAGTGATTTCATAATGTCTTAAGATAGTTCAGCTTATTCTATTTCTCCCATATAATTGGGTATTATAAGATTCTGGTATTCAAAATATCAGAAAACTAGAAAAACTATGAACAAATAGTTACAACACTTAAATGGAAGCTTCAGAAGACAACTGTGAGAAAAGAACAGTGAACAGAAAAAGTGAAAACAAGAAATTTATAAAGCCCACTGAAAGTAAATGCGGACTTACTAAATGCATCTCATCTACACCTTCCCACCCTGGGATCCAGAATAATGAAATAATTCTCAAGACAGAGAGAAAGGAAAAGCCTTTTTAGTCACCTAGGAGTTAATTGCCATATATGTCTTTTAGTGGAGTAGCCTTTGCAAATGGGACTTCTGGGCCTAAAAGGACAGGAAAGGTAAAGGAGGAGAATGAAAGGAAGAGGATGCTCACAATGACTCTTGTTGGGGTCCCATGGACCTTGGCTGATGGCATTCTCTGAAAAGTTCACCTGGAGGCTAGGATAACCACAAACCTTTACAGAAAAACTACAAAGGAAAAGAGCTCTGCTAGACCCTAGGGTTGGTCCATCTGTCCTATATGAAGATAGTAGAATCACATAATTCAAATAATGCCATAGTAATAGTACAGTAGTTGCATCCGTGAAGGAAAGGCCAAGACCATCACTGAAGCATTGGTATTATTGAGAATCTGATTGCTTCTTTTCAAAAAACACTTCTTACTTTGATAAAAAGATATGCCTCTTGGGGCTTCCCTGGTGGCGCAGTGGTTGAGAGTCCGCCTGCTGATGCAGGGGACGCAGGTTCGTGCCCCGGTCCGGGAGGATCCCACATGCTGCAGAGCAGCTGGGCCTGTGAGCCATGGCCGCTGGGCCTGCGCGTCCGGAGCCTGTGCTCCGCAACGGGAGAGGCCACGGCAGTGAGAGGCCCGCGTACCAAAAAAAAAAAACAAAAAGATATGCCTCTCTTTCTTTAAGTGACTAAAGTAGGATTCTTTTTATTTGTAGTGACACACAATCCTAACAGATACATACGTGAAGTAAACGTACTATAATAGCCTATTAATTCATAGATGGAAGGGTTGGATTATTTGGAAATATTTCTAATGGTGGTGGTGGTAATGGGAACTCAAAAATTATGTCCAAAATATCTGTTCCAGGCCCCACTGCCAGAGGCAGCATTCTGGGCTGAATGAATTATTAAATAAATCCAGCTTCAGCCAGGCCTTCTTAGTGGACTCAAGTGTACTTAGGGCATTTATTATAAGAATACTTGTGCATGGAAACACAGGGGAATCAAACAGCCAGGCCTCAGGAAGCTAAAGAACTACCTGTTCCAGGGGAATTCCTAGCCAAAGAGTTGAGTGGACTCTGTTCTCCAGACCAAACACCAAAATAATGAATAGGTAATTTTTATAAAAGCTTCAGAATTCTAGAGGGAAATCAAAGGAATTTTCAACCAAGTTCTTTTTATTTCTGCTGATTATTCAGTGTTAATAATCAGGTATTATCCCCATTGGCTTTTCAGCTCTATACTCATTAGGTCTCTTTCTTGAATTGTTTCAAAAGCCTGCATAGAACTAGAGACACGACCCTGCTTTCCATTTTAGGAGAGGTGAAGAAAGAGCCCTATCCACAATCTAGCTCTGCAAGCCTGACCTGGTCACTGCTTTTCCACCTGTGAGGTGGCCCACTTCCTCTTTTATATTTGACATTACAGACATTAGTAACATCTGAATATAATTTCTCATTTCTTATTTGGAACATTGTGACAAGCTTCTTCCATTTTCTAATAGAATTATCACAAATCTCCAGGAGTGCAGATATTCTCTAGAAATAGTGCAAGATATAAAGACTAAAGAACATTGTATGTCTTCTGCACCCAGGCAGTAGTGACAGCCCCTCATGGTTGCTCACCTGAGTGTTCCAACATTGGCCTGTTCCCATGCTCTACCCTGTTTCACCCACAGTCACTCCATCTCCTTCTATTCTACTTTTTTTTCTAATTTTTAAAAATTGAAGTGTAGTTGATTTACAATGTTGTGTTAGTTTCAGGTGTACAGCAAGGTGATGTGTGTGTGTGTGTATATACACACACACGCACACATATATATATATATATATACACAAGTATATATATTCTTTTTCAGATACTTTTCCATTAGGTTATTATAAGATATTGAATATAGTTCTCTGTGCTATGCAGTAGGTCCTTATTGTTTATCTATTTTATATACAGTAGTTTATATCTGTTAATCCCAAACTCCTAATTTATCCACCATCTCCCTCCCCAGCTTTCCCCTTTGGTAACCATGAGTTTGTTTTCTATGTCTGTGGGTCTATTTCTGTTTTGTAAATAAGTTCATTTGTATCATTTTTTTGTAGAATCCACATGCAAGTTATATCATATGATATTTGTCTTTGTCTGACTTACTTCTCTTAGTATGATAATCTCTAGGTCCATCCATGTTGCTGCAAATGGCATTATTTCATTCTTTTTATGGCTGAGTAATATTCCATTGTATATATATTCCACATCTCCTTTTTTATTTTATTTTATTTTTTATTAATTTTTATTGGAGTATGGTTGCTTTACAATGTTGTATTAGCCTCCACTACACAACAAAATGAATCAGCCATACACATACAGATATCCCCTCCCTTTTGGACTTCCCTCCTGTTTAGGTTACCACAGTGCATTAGGTAGAGTTCCCTGTGCTATACAGTATGTTCCCATCAGTTGCCTGTTTTATACATAGTATCAATAATGTATATGTGTCAATCCCAGTCTCCCAATTCCTCCCACCCCACCTCTTTCCCCCTTGGTATCCATACAGTTGTTCTCTATGTCTTTGTCTCTGTTTCTGCTTTGCAAATAAAATCATCTGTACCATTTTTCTAGATTCTACATACATGCATTATTATACATTATTAGCTTTTCTCTTTCTGACGTACTTCACTCTGTATGACACTCTCTAGGTCCATCCACGTCTCTACAAATGACCCAATTTTTTTTCTTTTTATGGCTGAGTAATATTACATTGTATATATGTACCACATCTTCTTTATCCATTCATCTGTGGACATTTAGGTTGCTTCCATGTCTGGCTGTTGTAAATAATGCTGCTATGATCACTGGGGTACACATCTCTTTTCAAAATTAGAGTTTTCTCCGGGTATATGCTCAGGAGTGGTATTGCAGGATCCTATGGTAACTCTACTTTTATTTTTTTAGAGAACCTCCATACTGTTCTCCACAGTGGCTGCACCAATATACATTCCCACCAATGGTGTAGGAGGGTTCCCTTTTCTCCATACCCTCTTTAGCATTTATTATTTGTGCTCTTTTGGATGATGGCCATTCTTATTTGTGTGAGGTGATACCTCATTGTAGTTTTGATTTGCATTCCTCTAATAATTTGTGTGCTGAGCATCTTTTCATGTGCCTTTTGGCCATCTGTGTATGTCTTCTTTGGAGAAATATTTAGCTCTTCTACATAGTCTGTCTTCTTCTTAGGCATAATTTATTTGTTGTGATGTTTCATGCGGCTGTTCTTCAGCTTCACAACTCTTTCTCAGTGTCCTTTCTGCTTTAGCAACCATTGCTGTTATCTTTCCCAAGAGAGGAATTGTGATTGAACCGGTTCATCTGTTCATGTCATAGACTACTGGTGAGCCTATGATGGATAGCCCTTGTCCAATGCCCAAGTTCTGACACAATCAGCTTGGGTTGGGGATCAGGAGTTGAATAATATGCTACAGAACATGACCACCCAGGGCCACCTATCCGCTGAGGGGGTGGGGCAGATTTCCTTAGCAGGGGCTGAGTATGACAAGCACCATAATTATAATATTTCATACTGCTTTGATCTGATAATTTAAAAAAATGTACTCATATTTCCCATAACTTTTCAGTATTTTTTTTTCCTTTTCAGGACTACAGGTCGGATTGTCTTTTAATGAAATATGAATAAAATGTTATTTGAATTAGCTGCAGAATGAAAATTTTGGAATTCATCAGAATATTTTTTAAAAGGAAGAATAATTTTAAAAATCTATAGTTAGTCTTCTAATTACATTTTTCAGCCTGCAGGATTATTTATGAAAATATGGGGCAGAAGACCTATTAGAACCATATAATAACAATTATGATATCATACCACCTACCAGACAGTGTGCTAAGCATTTTATCTTTTAATCCTCATAATAACTCTGCAAGGTATTATCATCCTACCAAACATAAGGTGAAATTGAGGCACAGAGAGGTTACATATCCCAAGATTCTGTAGCTGATAGACATTTTGGAGTAAGTGTTTAAAATAGACCTGAGTTTATTGCAAAAGTACTTTAAAGTGGAGGTTAACAGAGTATTACTGGGTTCTGGGTGTAAGCTACTTTTTCTGCTTTTACTTAGCAAATTAGACTGTACCAATGTATTTGAGAGCTTGCTTGAACTTGGACTCTATTTCCCAGACGTGTTAGTGAAATCTTGATTAAGATTTTAATGACCTGAGCCCATGACACACAGAAAGAGGCATGGGAATTGATTTAGCATCCAAAGGGAAGATGCTGTTGTAAATAAACTCTTTCACTCTTGAAGTGCTGTCTAAATGCAGCAAAATTCTACAGCAGAAGTTCACTTTCTAGTCCAGAAGTATTTGTCAAGATTTTTAGCAAAAATGTTTAGACATATGTCAGCTACTACTAGTAACATAAGATGGAACATGGAGCTAACTGCCTGAAGCAACATTAAACAGAATTTCAGAATTGGAAGGAGCATACAAGTCTGGCTCTGTGTAGTATACATAGTCTCAAGAAGTTAGGTACAAATTGCATTTAATAAACCAGAGGGATCTATTTTCCTACTAAAAGTTTACTTGCAGAGTAAAGTCAGCAATGGATCCTTTTAGGAAACCAAAGAACTTCCTTTGCCTGGTCTTTAGATGTTAAATGTTGATGTTCTCCAGATTTCCTCACTCATGATCTTTTTTCAGTTGTATGTTATATATAAGAAACTCTATAAAAGTTCCCCATTTCCTATAGGGAAATCAAAATTCTTGCGATTCGTTATAAGGCTTTTCATAATTTGTTCCCAGTATACCTTCTCAATTACTTATATAAATTATTCACCATTCTTTTCCCTTTCTCACTTTACCCACTACCCACCTTACTGCCCATCTACACACACACACACAAAACCACTCACATCCATCTACAAACTCATATATACACATCCATATACATACACACTCACACTCTTCCACTCACACCTATTCACACCCCCCCAATCACTGACACCCATGTACATATACACATTCACTTCCATCCATACACATACCACATCTAACAATTCACACCTCTATCCATACACTCATATCACACCCATCCACTCACAGTCATGTACATACCCACACCTAACCACTCACCATCTATACACTCACATATACATACGCTTACACTCGTACACATACATTCATATATATACCTATAATCTCACCCATCTGCCTTCCCATTTGCTCAAAGTAATCCTTATGTCAAAGTGGCATATTCTGATTCCTACAATTTTAAATAGGAAATGACTCTACAAAATGGAAATGTGTTTTCAGCTCAGACTCGAAACTGGAAGTAACCTTTTCCACCCAGGAAGGGTTTAAACATCCACCTCCAATTGTTAGAGAAGGCTGACTGAGGTCCTGAGGGCAGAGTCAAAAGGAGAGAAGGAAAATATTATGCATGCAGCACTTTGACAAGAAATATAGTCAGTTAACCAAGAGCAGAGTGTATTAAAGTCAAGTTTCTGAAGATAACAGCTAATAAAGGCTTTACCAGTTGCAAATATGCAGATACAGAAACAAAGAATACAGTCAAAGAGGACAGGGGAGAGCAAGCTTGAAGTGTGTACGGGAAAGACACATAGACCACACAGAGGAGAATGCAAAATCTGAAGGATTATTTCTTCAGTCACACTGGTTGAGGATTCTCACAAGAGCTAAAGAGAGATACTGGAACCCATTCTATAATGTTATGTGAATATTTATGTTTTCGTTACTATAGAGTAAATTGAATTATAATTCTCATTGTAGAGGGCTGACTGGGGCTTCTCAGCAAGGCCTCTGGGATGGAGTCACCCTGGCGGGGTTTCCAGTGGAGACTAGAGCTGGGTGACCCTGAGCTGAGTATTAAGATTCTGGGTCACAGGGGGGCCAAAAGTAGTTGAGCAACATTTTTGCAGAAGGCTCCATTCACAATGCTGATCTCTTTCTTTTGGGGTGTTTTAGTCTTCTATTACTGCCTTAGCAAAATACCATAAAATAAGCAGCTTAAAAGAACCCCAATCCATTATCTTATCATTCTATGTCAGAAGTCCAACATGGGTATCCTGGGGTAAAATCAAGGTGTCAGCAGACTGTGTCCCTTTTTGAAGACCCTGTGTTTGTTTCCTTGTCCTTCCCAGCTTCTAGAGCCACCCCCATTGCTTGCACACAGCCTCTTCCCTCCACTTCTTTTAAAGTCAGCAATGGCTACTTGAATCCCTTTTTCCTTCAGTTGTCCCATCTCTTTCACTAGATGGGGGAAAGGTTCTCTACTTTTGAGAACTCATGTGATTAGATTGGGCCCGTCACTTCTCATCCTGCTTTCTCCAGAATATAACGGAGTTGAAATATAAGACACACTTTTCTAGTGGTGAGCTGGTCTGTGTCTTCAGAGCAAATTAGCAGTGAGGTCAACCACAGGATGCCACATTCTTCACTCCCTTGCAGATGGTACCTTGTCCTTCATGTGTTGGGTTGTCCTTCTAGACTTAAAGTGGAGACAGACAGACAATGGGAACAATGAAACAAAGAGAAAGAGAGCACAGGCAGTGGGAGAAAAAAAGCCTGCTGAAAACACAAGAAACAGTAAAAAACAGCATTCACAGAATTGATTTTAAATTGAATTCTTCCAATCAAATACTCCAATCTTTCCGATCCTAGGTGTGACTTAAAATACACACAGATCTTCCTTTTGTTTGTTAAAGGAAAAGAGAACAAAGCAGTTGATACTCTCACTGACTTCCTTGCTATTTGACACTTATTGGGCATGGGGTGGAAGGAGGTTTTCAGTAAAGTTTAAACTACAAAAAATTTAAAGTACAAACTAAGAACGTTTGCAAATAAAGAGCTGTCACCACATTTTATGTTTGGTCTGGGCTCTGGGGACCTGGAGAATGAACAAGTTTCTCCTAGACACCAAGAGACTCCTTTCAGTGGTTTTCTCCAGCAGGGGATAGCCTTTGTAAGATTTCCTGAGCAATGAGAGGTTGTAGTGGAGGATTCTAACCATCGACAAGTTCAAACCATCTGGCCTGTGAAAGAGTTCCTTGTTCACAAAATTCAGAGATGAATGAATGACAATAGCTTTTTAATGACTTATTTACATAGGAAGATGAGAGATGTGGGGAGAAGAGCAACAGAAAGCCCCTGTTCAGAAACAGCCTTCAGCTGGTGGGTGTACCCAAACGACCGAGACTCCAGGGTCACCACCAGAGAAGACATGCTAAATGTACCAGGAAATAAGAGGCACATTCATTTACACACAGCAGAAACCCAGCCTTGCCTTTTGGGCTCCATCCTGGTTTTGACTTTCTTCCCAGGGACTTTCCTCAGAAACAGCTTTGCGTGGAAAGAGCATTATTAACAAAGGGTGTTGATGTCTGTAACGAATGGTAATGATGATCAGTTTAAGTGTTAACCAGGCTTTGGGAGGCACCGACCTCCTGGAGGTGGGTAGAGCTAAGGCACAACTTTGAGGCTCTTGTAGGACAAGTGGGTGATGTGGTTAAAAAAGGTTCCTTCAGAATACAGTGAGGCCCATCTGTCTTGTGCCAATCTATCTTGGCCAAGAAGATCCCATCAAAGGCAGCTATATTCTTCATTGTGTTTGTTTTAACCTGGAGGCACTAGTCTAGTAACTGCACTTCTGACACTAATACTCTGTGGCTTGGAAGTCTTTCCAAAGATATTGCACTGAGTTAGCTCTCTGAGACAGTATATCAAGAGTATAAAGATGGTGGGAACTCTGTGCAAGCATATCACATAATGGAAACTGGTAAACAATGAATCTATTTGTAATTCTTTTTAAAATTTAATACTGAAACAAGGGTATCTGTAGTTTTTTCCCCCATTATTTTTTATCATAATACATCAAATTTAGACACTTAATGGATATTGGATATCTCATTTATGAGAAGGAATTACTGTACTGTGCTGTTCTTATACATTTTCAGTTTAAACTAACATAGATGGTACTTGAGAAAATGGTCAGCTTGGCAGAAAGAAAAAGTTCACCAAATTCTATAATCCCTGCAAGGAAGCGTAAGTCTCTTAGGAAGTATTTCCAGCCCAAATCTTGGAAATGTAACAATAGTCTATATTATTAATAGCTTATTTATGGTTCTTTTTATTGACTGGTTCTTTCTTAATCTAATAACTTAAGATATCCAGCATTCTTCATTTGGGAAATCATTTAATGGTTAATCAAGGGCCCTGACTAAAACAGAAAAGTAGCTCTTATTATATCAATGGATAACTAAATAATTATGGGAATGCTTCCAAAAAGTTCAGATGGTTTCCAAAACACATTTCTTGCCTGTTTGTGTTTTTCTTTTTCCTTTCTTTCTTTCTTCCTTTTTTTTTTTTCCTTCTATCATCTCTCCTGTGGCTGATCTAAACACAGGCTGCTTGATTTTTTTTTTCTTTCTGAAATTAGGTTCATCATTTCCTATGACCCTTTAATAATGTATGAATATTCTTTCTCAGGTCACTGGTTCTTTTCTTTTTTGCCTTGGATATTTCTCTCCTTCCTTGAACCAAGTATTTCATCCTGACTCAACTTTCATTAGGAAGTTTCCCTTCTGAGTTTTTACCAATGAGTACGTCATGTTTTTAGTAGTTGTCTACCAGAGAAAAGACTTCAACTGGGTTCTCAGTCTTCCAAGGGCAAGTGCTCCTTATAGTGATTTTCAAATATTTAACTGAGGAGAAAAATGGAGGAAAAGGGCATTTTAAAGCTAGAATCACAAAAGGTCACAAACTCAATTGAGTTTGAGAATCAAGCATGAATTTTTTTTTTTTTTCTTTCGGTACGCGGGCCTCTCACTGTTGTGGCCTCACCCGTTGCGGAGCACAGGCTCCGGACGCACAGGCTCAGCGGCCATGGCTCACGGGCCCAGCCGCTCCGCGGCATGTGGGATCTTCCCAGACCGGGTTACGAACCCGTGTCCCCTGCATCGGCAGGTGGACTCTCAACCACTGCGCCACCAGGGAAGCCCCAAGCATGAATTTTGAATTGAACAAGGGGCTGATGAGAAACTTTGCAAGAGTGCAGATGGCTGTCCGATCTATAGGTTCAGCCCTTACTCAATATCCCAGCTTATGTTCGATGTTGCCACATTGGAAGATGGGCTCTAGGCCTGATCTTCCAATTTTTCAAAAGAAACCAAAAATCCCAATTTTGTGTCACATCTCTCAATTTTAAAATAATGGCAACTAATTCAAACATTTTTAACTCTATGCAGGCCAAAAGGGGCATATCTCTGAGCCAGGTCTGGCTTATGAAACATTTCTTTAAAGTCTTAAAAAAGAGCTATTGGAATAGAGTTATTTTATTGGAATCAAACTATCCCAGATGTCAGAAAATATGGCATGTAGATTTGTTTGTTATTCAATGGCTGACTCTCCCAGTTTTTTGTCTATCCTTTGAATTTCTATACATTATAGGCCTCTAACGCGACTATCCTGGTGGTTTCCATAACCAGTTCTCCATCACTCCAAATGTCAATATTACAATTACACAGTCATACCTGTGTGGCATTTATGACTCTTGAGTACTCTGTGATTTGGATACTCAATATAGAGTGAAAATTACAGGCTCGGTCTAATAATAGCTTTCATAGGGTGATATTATGAGCCTTAACATAAAATGCCCTTGCAGAAGGCTCTACTTAGAAGCATAAAGGTGCATTTCTCCCATTTTTGGTTTTCATAGCTTTCCTAACACCATAGACTATTATGTCTACACCTGACAATTAGATGGAATAAAAGTGAAAGAACTTATATCTTGGTTTAAAATTCTTCACAGTGAAGGAGAGACAAGGAAGGGGAAATTTTGCATTAGCTATTCAAAATCAGCCTGGGAATGTCAGTATGGACACCCAGATTCCCTAGAAGTCATGCCTCAGGCTAAATGGCTTTTCTGAAAGTGTTTCCATTTTTTACCTTTCAAACACTGCTCCTGTCTTTCCCAAGCCCAACCACCTCTAGTTCCCAGTTGCTCTTTTGTCCATGCATATCAGAATTACTGAGGACTGCAAATGCTACTGGCCCAGGAGCTACCCAGAAGGGAGTGAGAGAACCAACCAGGGTGACTGGACCAGCTCCCCTCAACACTTCCTGGTCATCTCTGATCTATGAATGGGATTACCTTACTCTGACTCCCTCTGTGGCTGCGGTGACCATATGGCTGGGTAGTCAGTACAGGAAGAGTATCATATAAAATTAAGAAGAATATGAATATGCCTAAAATGGCAGGTTTCCCCTTATGGTATAATTCAGTTGATCACAATGGAAGAGCAACATTTTCTAGCTCTTGAAGGCTAGTGATGGTGTAAACATTATAAAGATATGTTTTCAGTGGTCTGAATGAGTTGGGGGTTGAATATTAAGCATCATATTATTTTCTAAGTTGCTGTGAAATAATTCATTTGAGTTTATTGCAATAGTAAGGTAATATGCAGCTTGAATATCACAGATTTTTATTGCTTATATTCTGAGAGTGGCTGTATCAGTCAAGAGACAGAAACCATACCAGTTATTTAAACAGAGAGAATATAAAGAGTTGTTAACCAGGAATGAAGTTGTTACCTAGGTAACTAGCAAAGTAAAAAGAGAGAACTATTGTATAAGGGAGGTGGCAGCTACCATTCCTAGGGCTGAAGGATCAGAGGGAAAAGGTTTGAATTATTACGACTTAGCAACTTAGAAGAAGCACCCTATGGAGCTGAAAATCCGATTTCCAAAGAGGAAGAGCAGACTGGCTGATGGTGCTTTCTGCTGGGGGAGGGGAAATCAATCTGATTTGCAAATGTTGCAAAAACTGTAAACTGGTTTCAGCTACTGCTACAGGAAAGAACTGCTTTTGCTGAGATTAAGAAGTATTGCTGGGGTGATACTCACAAGAACCAAAAGCAGGCAGGAAACCCTTTAAAAAGACATAAGTCTTCTTTCTCCTCTAACCTCACATTCTTCCCCCATTACCAGTATTGGTAAATCATAATGCAAGGCTGGCTGGCAAAGCAGAAATGGGGTGTGCAGAGTCTCAGTGCCAGCATCACAAAGATGGATATAGGAAAGAGAGTATGGAATACAGAGACAATGCATTAATAACTGGCACAACAATGATGCCTGCTAGCTCTTTCAAAATCTCATGGAAAAAAATAGGATTCTATCCTTCTGAAGCAAAATGTCAATTAATTTTTTTCTTAAAAAAAAAAAAAATTCCAGGAAAGGAGGTATTGTGAATCAGTTTCTTAAGAACCATTGGCTCAGTATTTAAAGTTTCAAGCTTTTTTATTTCTGATTTTTAGGAAAAACTGTATATTTAATAAGTCAGTTTTGCCTCATAAAACCTCTCAATTTTTTTCCTCATCAAAAAAAGGTCCTGAAATTTGAAATGTCACTATTAGAATTAATTTTGTGCCTAGATAATGACAACTATTAAACTATAACTCAGTGTTAGGTTTTCACATGAGTAAAAGACTCTTAAAAATTGGCTAAGATACAAATAAACATTTATTTCTCTTATGTAAATAAGGCCCAAGGAAGACACTCCAGAGCTTCTATGATGGCTCTAATATTATCAGGGACTGAAGTTCATCAACATCTCTACTCTGTCATGTCAAGGGTTACACGAATGTAATCTGGCCCAAGATGGCTGCTAGAGCTCCAGCCATCAGTTATCAGTATGAAGGAAGGGCAGAGGAGCAGGTTGTGTCCCCTACTTTTCAATAGGAGTTTTTACAAGTGCCACATAATATTTCCACTAGCTACAAAGAAACCTGTAGAGTTTTGGCTGGGAAATCATGTGCCCAGCTAGAAAGTGGGGCTCTGTTAACTTGAGAGAATTTGCACAGAGTAACTATTGGTAGGGAACTAGCTGTCTCTGCCAGACTCTGGGAGGGATATTACCTCATCAATCATAATTCTTGGTGTAAAAGAGTCTATCAGCTCTTTTCTGAAAGCAAGATTTCATTGGAGTGTATATGAGGGTACCAGGCAGGGGAGGCTACTGAATGGGGTGGATGGAAGATATTGAAGACAAACCTCCTCTATTTTATAATTTTACTCAGAGCCAGCATAAGTCCCAGCTCCACCTTTCTTATTTATTCATTTGTCCATTTAAAGAATTCGGATTCTATACTAACAGAGAAAATGTCATGTATCCATGTTTATTTTGTTTCAAAGAGCTAAATTATTTTTCAAAAGACTTCATCACACTTCTGCTTGTGTTCTTTCCCCTCTTTTATAGAGAAACACCTCCTAATGCTAAGATGAGTTTTGGATTTTCATGGTTATTATATTCATCTTTGTAAGTTTGTCTCTCCCTTCCCATGAACACCAAAGGGCATGGAAAAATGGCATCATATTGATAAAACGTGATGCCTTCCAAGACATTCTTTAAACGGTCTATTTGCAAATATGGTCAAAATGAATAATTCAGGCCAGTTGGAGTGAACATTTCTCCATGGATGCTTGGGGTGAAACTGGCTGGCTTTGCAAAGTGGTTCTCTTTATAAACTAGCAACATTGCTTTACGATGTATCTGGGTGACAGGCCAAATTCTTAAGTGATTTAAGTATATGTATTTAGTATTTTCCAGCACTCTCACTTTTAGAACTAACTTATAGGATAGAGCAGCTGACTATGCTGTGCCTTGTCACATTGCCTTAGCAGAATCACTGGCAGAAACATCATAAATTTCTCCAGTTCCCCAAAACTTCACTTACTTCTAGCTACCTCATCTTCCATACATTGATACATTTAATCACAATAAGACAATTTTCAGGAGGACACTGGAGGAAGAAAGAGGATGATTAAAAAAGAAAAGATGAAGATTCAATGGGAATTTTATGATGCTTTGTCATTTTTGCTGCAGAGAAAATATTTGTAGTGTACAAGTACCTGCACGCATAAAGATCCATCCCTAATCAAAATAGTGACAGGGCTGCAAACTGAATGCCATCTGACCTCTTTGGGAAGCCTTCACTTTCACCCTGCAGCCAATTCCTCTCACCCACCGCCTGCAGCTAGTAGTGTAGATTTTTATTAAGGATACTGGTGAGATCAGGAAAGGATTATGTATTGCACACCACACAGGGAAAAACTTCATCTAGAAAACCATTCACAGCAAAATAAAGTGATCCCTATTGCTTAAGGAAAAACGCTGTCTTCAGTAACCTCAGTTTCTCACCTGCTTTTTCCATCTTGGAGATTTCTCCTCTTCTGTGCCCTATTCCCCTCCTCCCTTTCACCTCTTCCTTCTTCTAAAAGGGAGCATAAAAGCAGGTGAGAGCTTAGTTACCTTCCCATGGGGCATATGAATCGTACATTAAAACAGGGATAAAAAACTTAAGAGAAGAAGCTCTGCCGGTGGAATTTTAGGCAGAATGAATAATGGAAAGAGTCGAGCATTGGAGCCAAAGAGACCTGGAATTGATTCCCAGTTCTGTCATTTAGAAACTGACTGTCTTGGGCAAGTTACTTGTCTTTTCTGAGTCACAGTTTCTTCATTTGTAAAAGGAAAATAATAATACCTGCCTCATAATCATTTGAGAATTAAATGAAATTATGTAAATAAAAATTAGTACAATATCTGATGCATAGTTGGCACTCAGTAAATATTAGTTCTCTTACTTTATGATTAGGGAAAGATGCAGGAGGTGTTGGAGCAAGTCATGGGGCTTTCTCAGAATTCTCACCTCCAGGGAGCAGTGTGGGGAGGGGGGGAGACTGCAAGCAAGTCTAGGGAAATAAGCTCATTTGATCGCATTGATTTTTCCAATCTGTCTCCTTAAGTACTTTTGCTGTCTGCAACTTCCTGGTATCAAGGAAAATGGGAAACTGAACCAGGAGATCCTTGGTGAACAAGAAATCAGAACCAAAAAAGCAGAGTGGTTTGGAGGATTATTTCAGTCATGTGCTGTTTAAAACCTGATGAAATAATTTTACTGGATTCTTTGTGTTCTCTAGAGCCATTTTCTCTTTGGATGGTGATGACCAAGTGATAAATTTTGTTCCTTCAAGCTTCATTTTCTGTGTTGGTCATTCTGTTTGGGGCCAACACATTCTTTTGTCACATGTGTTAATATCACTGTCCTAGGATCTGTCAAAATGAAGAATAACTTCCTTTTCTGTGCCAGACCTGATTTGATAGCCTTAATTGCAAAGATGTAGACCTTTCTTGGCGCCAAAATACAGGAACTGGGTGCATATCTCACAGCTCTTTTTGTCCCTTATCGACCGCAATGCCCAAACAGTGTTTTGATATTACCAGCACGGCTGTCCTTGCTGTGCCTGAAGCCGTGTCTGCTGTGGTCTGCAGGGTCCAGCCTCAGATCAGGTGCTTCTCCCTCTGTGAATAGGAGCCTCCAATCCAGAGTGAGGTCATCCTTCAGGAAATGAAGAAGGTCCTAAGACTTTTGAAAATTACCTTTCTTGAGCTAGATTGTAGACCTGGGATAAAACTGACTCATGCCTTTACCCAAGGTAAAAACTCCTTTGGCTTCTGACCATAATGAGATCTTATCAGCCCTTTCTTCTGGTTTAATAAAATTGTTGGCCATGTTTTTTACAAAAGGTATTTTGAAGATACATAGATAGATAATATCTATATAGAGATATATCTATATAAAACAAGAACGTGAACACAATAGCTATAAAAAGAGCATCAAGTGAAGTCTGAGCATCTTCATCCCAGGAAAGGTGTACAGATATACTGCCAGGAAGAGTATAGCCCTGGGTTGCATCTTGGCTTGACAGTTACGGCCACAATTTCATAATACTCCCATCCCATGATGAAGAAGAGTGGATACCTGGTAGGTTACAAGAAGTTTACCTCTCTCTGATGGTTTCCCTGATAATCCTCCTATTCACTATTGAATTACTTCTTCTGCCGGTTCTTAACCCTAGGCCCATGGACACTCAAAAATTCTAGCATATTACTTATAGCTCAAGTAAAAGATAAATCACAACTAAAAATATTTGATAAATTATTTCAATAAAATTAGTTTCACTTGTACTAGTAAGAATTTTATTTTTTGCTTTTAAAATTATTATTCTGGGAAGAGGTCCCTAGGCTTCAAAGAACTGACAAAGGAATCCATGGCACTAAAAAGAATCCCTAAGGTAGTGGAAGGAGGTCTTTTTACATGATCTGCAGTTTCATTAATCATTTTCAGAGGCCTTGGTTCTCTCCTCCATGATCTCACCACCATGCCTCTTGGTTTGTGCCATATATGTCTGTGATGTGCTATTAATGTCCATCTTCCTTTGGGCAGAACACTACTTTCAACACGGTAACAGTGCAATTCATAATGGAATTTTTTTTCGTACTTATTTCAACATTTACTGAACAAATCCTAAGTGCTAGTTACTATGCTAGCCAAAGAGGATGCTAGGTCAAAAAAAAAAAAAAAAAAAACACGTTTCTTTATCAACTTAAAATCTAAGTGTGTGTCTGTGTGTGTGTATGTAATAACTTCTTGATTTATGTTTCCCCTGCAGATCTTGGAGGCATCTGAGGTTTCATGGGGACTTTCCAGCATTCCAGACTGCTGCCTTGCAATGAAGCTCTGAGTCACTGTCTTTGGGTCTAAGGTACTGGCTACAATGTGGAACCCCAGAACAGCCAACCTGACTAACCTTCTCTCTAAGCAGAAGCCCAAAATATGTCTGGCCTGAAATCAGAGCAAGCACTAGAGAAAGACTTCTTTGTTAATGGAAAGAGGAAAGGAGAAAACGGTTTCCAACACGTTGCAACAGTCTTTCCACCATTCTAAAGAGCCTACCTTCCTTATAAACCAAGCTGTTCTATCTAGTGCATCCCTTTCTAGCTTTTTGCCAGAAATTGAGCTTGTCAATCCTGGTGAAAAAATAAAGACGGACCCTCAGAAAAATAGACCTGGAACTGTAATACTCCTAAAACGGTCCAGTAGGAGGATTATGTCGGAAAGTCAGCCCAGGCCCCCTGTGATCCCATCCCGCAGGCCCGGGTTCCAGGTGTGCCATATCTGTGGCCGAGAATTTGGGTCCCAATCGCTTGGCATTCACGAGCCCCAGTGCTTGGAGAAGTGGCGTACTGAAAACAGCAAGTTGCCCAAGCACCTGAGGAGGCCAGAACCTTCCAAACCACTGCCTCTCAGTGGAAGTGGATCCTACAATCTTCAGGCAGCATTCCAGGGTTCCCAGGCTCAGCTGCTGCCCTGTGAATCCTGTGGTCGCAAGTTCTTGCCAGATCGGCTTCTTGTTCATCAGAGAAGCTGCAGGCCGAAGGGTGAGGGGCCCAGGGCACCAAACCCCAACAGTTCTGATAATCTTGCTGCTCTCAAGAAAGCTCCTGGTGGCATCCCAACCCGACCAAGGGCTCTCATCTGCTACGTCTGTGGTAAGGAATTTGGCACTCTGTCCCTTCCTATACATCAGCCCAAATGCCTGGAAAAGTGGAAAATAGAAAATGACCGGCTCCCTAGCGAGTTCTGCCAGCCACTACCGCGGAAGCCTCAGCCCCTTCCAACTGGACAGTCCAACCAAGAGGGGCCGAGTCAAGCTCAGCTCGTACCCTGCCCAAATTGTAGCCGGACCTTTGCCCCTGACAGCTTTCTGGTGCACCAGAGAAGTTGTACAGCTCAACCTAGCGGCCCAAAAGTTCAAGATTTGACATTATGGAGTAAAGGTGGCCTCAAAGAGTCCACTAATTCCAAGCAGCAAAGGAGCATGGCAGTACCCACTGTGACTGATAAGGTAATTCGTGCCACATGGTATGCACTGGGTGGGTCTGGGGGTACATTCTGCCTCCAGGGGAATGAGAGAAAAATGTCCCCAGAATCAGCTCCCTCAGCTCTTAGGATGGTTTCTTTCAATGCCTTATTTCTGCCTCAGTGCAGCCTAAGTTGACCCCCTGTCAGACTCCAGGGCTATATCTCTGTTGGCAAAGTAGATTTAAAAACACCCTTGCCTGGTGGATTCATAGTCTCCTTCCATTCTGCTGCCCAAAAGAGAGATGGACTTCTTTCTTCCTTGATCCCTCATACCAATAATCCTTGGGAGAGACTGGTATTTGAAAATGAGTCAGTAATGCTGTGTCTACATTACAGAGAAATAATTCCCATTCCAACAGCCAATATTTATTACTGGTTTATTTTAGTCATCTACCTTAGGAATTCATTTTTGGCCATGCTGGTTATACTGAGTTTATCGTACTAAAATAAAATCTGTGTCAAAAACCCCAAATGACTTTAGCATAATTAAACACTGGAGCACTTGCAGAAATAAACATGCTTTAAAATGCAGCATGTTTTCTTTTAACACTTATATGGTTGTAGTATCTGGGGGGATTAACCCCAGTGCAGACCCAAAGCCAACTAGGTGTGTTCATGGATCTAGGAAGTGCTCAGTTTCTGCTGCTGCTCTGTACCCTGTGTTTGGGTCAGACACCAGGCCATGACTTGGGCAGTTGTAAATAAGCATGACCCCAGGGATCCCCAACCTGTATGGTGAAATGTTGTTGGGCCTTCACCTGAAATTTCATCATCAACCAGGACTGGGGAAGGATGCAAGATAGAGTGTGGTCCATGTGTTTTGTCCTTCCATGAAGCCAGGGAAGTGGTTGTGCTGCCATGTGTCACACCTTACAGAACATCAAGTCGTGAGAAATAGGAGGTGGTCAAAGGCTTTTCTCCGTGACTTGCTACTTGAAATGTCCCACCTGCAGGAGTTTTTTAAACGAACTGTTCTCAGGAGACTAAGGTTACCCAAGCTATTGCAAAAATTAAACCAGAGGGATTGGGGGATGGGTAGCCATACTTCATTTTTTACCCAGTTTTTCTTCGTTACTTCTTTTATTGCATTACTTTGGCAAATGTCGGGTACTTTTTCCTCACTTCTATGTTTAAAATGAAATCTTTAAGTGAGATCTTTCACTTACTGGTTTAGAAGGTTCCAAGACAGTGATCTTAAAGCTGAAGAGTCAGACTAATGGGCATATTTTCCGATGAAATTGAAAAAGAACAGCTAGTTTCTTTGCCGAACGAAAACCCAAACTCGTAAGTGTGGCATGGGCTTCAGGCTGGTCTCATAAACATGAACTGTTTTTCTCATCTTCTGGCTGTTGCTTTTCTTCCAAAACGTGTGGGGTCTGGATCCAGTGAGCGAAAGAATCCATGTCTTAGAGCCACAAATCTGAAACTCCGTTAGTGTTCTGACTTTCAGCCCTGTTTCCTGATTGTATGCATTTGCTTTAAGTGTTCTCATTACAGATCTCAAGATAGGAAAGAGTGTGGTCAGAATTCTTGTGCTTGTTGCTGTAACACATACTTTGTGCTCCCAAGAGTGGAGCCAGCAGGCTGAGCATAGCGTGTTCTCACTCAGTCACGACTGCTGAGAGAGGCTGGCCTGGGCCCCTGGCTTCACAAGAGGACACCCCTGACTCACTCAGTCATCTGGAGGGGAGAATGTCAGGAGGAGAGGCCAGTGAGGGCTGTCGGTGACTTGCGCTTTGAGATCAGAGTAGAGGGAGTCCTTTGGAACAGGGGCATCTAGAGGACACGGCTCTGTCAGAGTGTGACCAACTCTGCTCCCGACCTGAAAAGGTGCGTGTCAGTGAGAAACTGGCACCCACTGCCGTCAGATATGTGCTGGCCCTTTTGGGGACCACACAGGCTTTAGTGGAGGGCATAGAAATGTCATCCAACATAGGGTCCCTTTAGCTGCCAGATTTGGAGCAAGCTTGGGTTCATTAAAATGGAGAAAACTCCTAGTCTTCTGAGAGGCATAAGATCTCTTGAACCAACAGACTTTATCCCTTCCGTTGAAAAGACATTTGCCACTGCATTGTGCTTTCAGCAGAAAGCCTTTCCTGGGTAGTGTAGTTTTCTCCTTTGGTTGCATTTTGACCCCGTCTATTGCTGTTTTTCTATCTTTGTATCATTTAAGATTTAGATAGTGCAGTGAATCATTCATTTCCATAAAGATCACTGCCTTGTGCATTATTAGATTTCAGAATTTCATCTGCCTGTGGCGGCCAGCTTTTGGCTGACTGTGAGACACATGCATTGTTTTTTTCAATTCAGATGTTTGCTTCCTCTCTTCTCATGTCAATCAGAACAATTTCCCTCTAGAATCCTTGTTCTGACTTCAGATTAGAATCAGCGATCTTGCCCAATGTTCTCAGGGGGCTCAATCTTGTAGTGAACTCAGGTGAGAAAAATATTTTCAGAATCATGATCACAGAACTTGGAAACAACTCATTGCAGTTGGGCAACAGTGACTGTTTCGCTGGCAGAGTGGATTACCCTCCGCTCGGAATGTTCCTCCTACATAGATTGGCTCAGTTCTCTGATGACACAGATGCTCCTGTTACCCGTCAATCAAATCTAAACAAACAAACGCCGCTAAGACGGTCCTCCTCCAAGTCGTCAATGGGCATTCTGTGCCAGCTCTGCTTTGCCCTCTCACCACTGAATGGGCTTGAATTGTTCCGTTGCTTCTCATCCAAAACGTAGGGCTGAATTCACTCTCTCTGATCTCACAGTGAAGTTGTGAAGGATCCCAAGCAGCACTGTAAGAGGAATAAAACCGTTGATGTGGATTTTTATTTAAAAGGACCTAGAGTCTGTCATACATAATGCAGTAAGTCAGAAAGAGAAAAACAAATACCGTATGCTAACACATATATATGGAATCTAAAATAAATAAATAAATGGTTCTGAAGAACCTAGGGGCAGGACAGGAATAAAGACACAGATGTAGAGAATGGACTTGAGGACACGGGGAGGGGGAAGGGGAAGCTGGGACGAAGTGAGAGAGTGGCATGGACATATATACACTCCCAAATGTAAAACAGATAGCTAGTGGGAAGCAGCCGCATAGCACAGGGAGATCAGCTCAGTGCTTTGTGACCACCTAGAGGGGTGGGATAGGGAAGGTGGGAGGGAGACCCAAGAGGGAGGAGATATGGGGATATATGTGTACATATAGCTGATTCACTGTTATACAGCAGAAACTAACACACCATTGTAAAGCAATTATACTCAAATAAAGATGTTTAAAAATAAAAAAATTAAAAAATAAATAAAAGGTGTGACTGCCTGGGGTGTTGCTCTCCCATTATATGGTGTCAGAGCAACATCAAACTCCCCTTTTTGACTCTAAAAGAAGGAAAGCCTGAACAAGCAATATCCAATTTAGCAAGGTTTTAAAAGTAGTGTTAATTCCAGATGAAATTTGATGCATAATATGGAAAACTATAGATTATCATTTTAAATTTTAATATTGCATTTATTTAATGCAACCCTTTGATGTCTGTTTTAGCAAGCAATGGTCTAAGTAATGCTAAAAGTATACAAGAATAGAGATCACTATTGCCTCTTATTTTAATATGAGTGAATACATTTTAATATTTGCATTTAATATTTGGGAAACATTTCCCTTTTCTATAAGCTGATAGTATTTCATTCTTTGACTTAAGGCCTTTCTGTCTAATTGGAACACAGATTGACAGAGTTAATTAAATATAACTACAACCTAAAATGAAGCATTTGTTTAATTACCTTTTATTAGTTACATAATGCTTAGGGTTAGTTTCTTAGTATTTTTCTGGTAACATGTGAAACACTGTTTCTAAAAACCCTATACTATATTACAAAATAGGCATTATTTTTCTTTAGGGAATGTCTTTTTTTCTTTTTTTAATAAAAGATTGTCTCTCTGAATGTAGTTTTAGCTACCTTTGGCATCCTTGATGCTCAGGTTTGAACTAAAATCCCATCAGACACATCTCTAGCATCAGGTGCTGCCATCTGGTGTTTTCTTTTAATGTAATGTCTTCTACACTCAAAAACATTATTGCCTTTCTCTTTGTGTTACCTTCATATTTGAGAACGTGCCCTTATAATACAAACTCAAATTATTTAGGGCTACAGTTTTATATTTGGTTTAATATCATCAGTGCTGTTCCATAGCTAAATATCTCATTCTCTAAAGGCAAACCCCTCAGTGGGAAGGTCACAATCAGAAAGACTCAGAAGGGTAGGATGGATGTTCTCACAGTCAAATGTTGTATGTGTGTGTGTGTGTGTGTGTGTGTGTGTGTGTCTATTAGGTAAAAAGTATTTGGATTTTATTAGGAGGAATGGAATAAAGGGAAGTAAATTTTATTAAATATCTTTATGATCAGTACTTCATATACATGTTCTCATTTTAATCGTCGTAATATTACTATATGTCAGATATTACTTCCCTACTTTCCAGGTGGGGAAACTGAGATTAAGCAAGTAGCCCAAAGTCACACAGTGGGCTCGGTAATGGTGTCAGAGCCAGATCTGTCTAATTCCAAAGAACAATACCTTTTTATGTCACTAAAGAGAGAGGCATATGTGTGGTACAAAAAGGGTATGGCTATGCTGCCAGGCTTATAAGTGTTAATTAAGCAGGACAAAGAGGACAGAAGTTTGTTCATTCAATAAATATTTATTGTTAGGCATTGGACTAAGTACTAAATATAGAGTCATAAAAAAGGTAGACACAGTCCTTGATCTCCTGGAGTTTTTAGTCTTATGGAGGAAATGATAGGAAATAAATAAAAATAAATATAAACATTCAATTTGTAATGTGACAGTGTCTAATGGTGGGAGGTGGACATTTAGGTTCTTGGTTAGAGACAACCTCGTGACATTTCAGCTGAGACATGAAAGGTATGAAAGCATTAGCCAATCGTCAGGATGTGAGGGGATGGGAACGACAGGAGGAGGAGATATGCTGGCTAAAGGTAGCGCGTATGAAGGCCTTGAGGTAAGAGAGATCTTAAAATGGAACTAAAAAGTCCACATGTGGCCAGAGTGTGATGAAGGGAGAGGACAGGCACACAAGATAAAGCTGTGGAAATAGCACAGTTTCCGCCAGCTGCCCAGTGGACATAGGGACCTCAGTTATTTGGCTACTGCAGGAATCCAGGTGAAAGCAGATGAGAGCTTGGCCTAGGGTGTTGGTAGCAGAGATGGAGATGAGGAATAATGGGCAGAATCTGGTAATAGGTGGGATGTGGAAGAGTAAGGAAGGGGGTCAAGGATGACTAAGATTTCTAGCTTGAGCAACTGCACTGCTTGTGTCACTTTCTAAAATGGGAAAAACTTGAGAAATGGGTAGGCTCTTGGGGATAAAGACCAATTGTTTCCTTCTGGACATAGCAAATTCAAAATGCTTGTGAGATATCTAAGTAGGTCAGTCAGGCTGAAAATATAAGTCTGGATCTCCAAAGTGGAATTGGGCTGGGGTATACATTTGTGCATTGTTAAAATATATTTAAAGTCATCAGAATGAGTATAGGGCTAGAAAAATCAACCCAGGGCTGAGCCCTGAAGCATTGCAGTGTTTAGGGGTTAGAGGAGAAGGAGCTGGAGAATAAGGGACTGGAAACACTGGAGGAACAACTTGAGAGCACGGTGCCCTGAAAGTTGTGACGGGAGAAAATGTGAAGAATAAGGGTGTGGAAAACAGTACGCAACGCACAGAGGTAGGATGAAGGATGGAGTAGGATGAAGGCCAAAAAATCTATTTGATTTGGCAATGTGGATTTAGTTTGACACACTTGGAGAGAACACATTCAGAGTCGTGACGGGGGCTGCAGACTGTATGGATGGTAAAGATAGGATGTGTTTTGAGAAGTTTGGCTTAGAGACTAGAAGAGAAATAATGGGTAGGCTAGAAATAGAGATCTTAGCTTAAGAGAGGTTCCCTTAGAAGATGGGAGCTTGTAGACTACATTTGAATATTCTGGATATTGATCCAGTAGAGAGCAGGAGAGGTGATAAGAGCAAATGTAAAACCTGGAGGAGAAATGGGCACCAAGGTGGGATCCCAGCCTGTGCAAAGGGAGAGGATTAACAAGAGGGGACAGTTCTCCATTTCAGGAGGAGGTTGAATGCAGGTGGAGGTAAGATTGTAGGTTGTTAGTGGGAAGATGAAGGAGCTACAGTCTGTTAGCTTAGATTTGATATTTTCTCAGTGAAAAATACCAGGTAAGCTTATCAGGCCTATCAGATGAGAAAGAGAGACATATAAAGAGAGAGGGGAAAGTGAATCTTAAGGGTCTACTTAGTCCTTTGTCTCTCATGCCTTCAGTTAAACTGAGTTTCTGAAATAAAGACAGGCTCCTAGAACCGTTTGCCTCTAATTCCCAAATACAAGCATGACTTGGAACTCTTTGGAGGTGGTAGATAAAAAGTTCAGTGTGATCCTTCTGCAGATTCTTATCCTTTTAGCGATCTTCAGTGGCCCTAGTTCACCTCTGAACTAGCACTCATCAGTGCTGATGTCATAAAAACCAGGCTTGACCTCACAAACCAGCCCCTGATGATGCTGCCAGCTGGGCCACTAATATCCAGCTCCATGTGCCATTTCTGCATCTTTCCTTGGTGCCAACCATGCCTGAATATCAGGGCAGCATTCTAGGATCCCACGGCTCTCAGGTGTACCAAGCGTAACTTCAAGGTAACAAGAGCATTCCCTTCTGCCGTGTTGGCTCCAGTAACCAACCCAAAGGAATCTGTGTGTATATAGCGTGTGTGAAATATGTGTTGAGGGTGAGAGAGAGTTACACATCTGATGTGAGAGCAACAGCATCACCGATGAAATTGATATATATTACTTCCTAATATAAAAATTTGAATAATACTCATCTGTACAAATTACACTCTAACATATTCATTTTTAAAAATCAGCCTCAAATTATAATTATACATATGTCCTACATATCCATAATGAGAGAGACCATAATAAATATAGCTACCTCTCTCAGAGCCCAAAGATGAAAGCAAAAATAGGTGATCCTTGCATTGGTACTCCAATATGTGGATTTCTGCTTCTCTGAAAAGAAGAATACTGATGGTAACCTCTGTGATAAGAGAGGATCACATATTATAAATTCAGGTATTATTCAAGCCTAAAATGAACAGAACTACAACATGCTGTACCCTCAGATAATTTTTCTAGCTTAAATGATTTCATGTGTCTTCCTAAGCCTGCTTCTCCATGTCACCCCCATCTTGCTCCTTCCAGCCCCAAACACACAGACATCCACATTTTCTAATGATAGACGCTTAGGAAATCTTTATGTAATGACTGAATGGATATACATAGTTCTTAGAAACCTAAATTCCAAGGTCAACAATTAAAATCTCTCCCAAAATTCTTAGACCTCCACCAAAGGCAGTGCAACACAACCTTGGAAAAGTTCCTCTTGAAATGGAGGTGATTGTCCTATGAACAGACTCTCACTGCTAGATGTGAGGACAAGTTCAGCTTTATGAATAGGTGGAAATTGAGAGAATTTGACTTAGGACTCACCTCTTGCTTTCCCTTTATATTATGTAATTCATCTCCTTCTTACATCCATTGTCTCTTTCACATATTTACCTCTGTGAGGCTGTCTTATAGGAAGAGAGATGTCCTACAAATTGAAGAAGGGTCTAATAAATGGAGGAAATCAATAAATTTCCAATAATCCTGCTCCAAGCACCAACTCTGATGCCATAATGCTGTCATTATGGCATCAGAGCTCTCACATCCAGCTCTCACATCCAGCTCTCACATCCAGGCTACCTTTGTTTAAGCAGAAAAGGTAAAAACATAAAGATATCACTGGTCCCAACCTAAAGCTTCAGGAAATCAGAGGCAGAGGGTAAAGAGACAGAGAGGAAAGGGAGAGATTGGGACCAAAAACTCTGATAAGAAAAGAAAACGAAAAGACAACAACCAAAGAACAAAACTATCTCCTAAGGTTAGAATCCTTTCTGTCCTATATCCAAGATGATATCTTTCTTCTTTTCATTGGAAAACTTCTTTCCTGGGCCTTCCCCCAGAGCTGGGGGCCCTTTAGCATACAAGCTGTAGACAAACCAGTCATGGGAAATAACCCATCTTCCAAGTTCCAGGTCAGATAGTGCCTATGGTTTACTCTTTTTCTCTCTAACTATAGCAGCTGGAAAAACTGTGTGTGCCACAATTTTTAAGTTTTTCCTTTCTTGTCCCCATTGCTTCATTTTACCCTGTGACCCGGAGCCATCTGACCATGAAGGTCAGGCCTGGTGCCAAACTGAGGATCACAGGAACCAGACACCAGGGACACATCCATTTTCTTCAAGGAAAGTCATTCTTACAAGAATTTGCCAAGAGGTTGAATCAATATCTCAAACACCTCACTTTCTAACCAATATCCTTCCAAGGGATTAGAAAAGAACGCTTCTATCTCAAACGTGAAAAGAAAAAAGAAAAAGAAAAACCTTCAGCTAAGAAACTGTATTCCTTTCATAAACAGAAACTAATTTGGAATTCGTTCTTTGACTTAGATTTTTCAGCCTTTGTATGTCAGGACAAGGAAGTAAATAGCTAAAATGCCAAACATATATTCAAAATACCAATAGTTTGTTTTAAAAAATCAGGAACATGAAAATACTTTAATGTTAACAGCATTTCCAAATGAATGACCAAGTCTTTCTTATTGTTTAAAAGGAGCAAAACAAAACTCCAAATCACAAATAGCAGACTCTCTAATAGTTGGCCAATAGACAGGCTGGATTGGAAAATTCCTTTACGTGGCATCCAGTGATTTCCAAAAACAATTTAATTTCAAACAATGATCCTTCCAGATGTGACATTTGGGTAGGATTGTTTGAAAACATCAGAAATGTGAAATACCAGTGGTTTTGAGACAATCAAACTCTGCGATTGTTGAGGTTTGAGACTGAACTACACAGTTACTCCTATATATTAGAATGCTATTAGTACTTTGTCTGCGTGTGTAGGACATGCCTGGGGGAATGGAAACTTAATTATACACTTTCAGTCTCAGTCAAGTTTGTTGAAATTGTGTTTTAAATGGCCACAGGCAAAACTCTGACTTTGGGAATGGCTTTGGGTGACCCAGATCTCCTTTCCCTTTCAACACCTTCTGCATCTTCCCTGCTCCTACCAACTCCCATCTTTTGATACTGTTGGAAGGGGGTCGGGAAAATCTGATAAAATTCTTCATGGAAAAATCTCTCATAGGACTATTTGCATTTTGAAAGAGGATCTGGGGAGAAAGGATTTTAATCCAAAGGAATGAACTTTTGAGGTAGTCGAGAGAGCAGAAGTAGGAATTTTATAGGTTTCTCTCAAATCCCATGCAACGGCTGACTGTGGACACATAAGGCAGAGCATGATACTCTGCCGACGACGGACGACATTACGCCCCATGTTTCTAGAAGCCGCTGAAATCAAACAGACCTGGAATCAGTTGACAGATGCACAACAAAATCACATATCTCTGAACAAATTACTTCCCTCAGCCTCAGTTTGGCAGGCAAGAGCTTAAATGTGAGAATACCCGCAAAAGACCTGGGATCGTGTCTGACAGACTGCCACCTGTCATCTCCGCCGTGCTCCCTTCACAGTGGCGGTGCAGTGACAGGCAGTCTGAAGATCCACTGTCTGGGTGAAAAGCAACTTCACCATTTACTAACAGCTCTGTACCTCAGTTTCCTGGTTTGTAAAATGGGGGTATTACATTTTATCCAGGGGATTATTATGAGAAGTATTGAGATAAAGCATGTTAAGTGCTTAGTACAGGGCCTGGCACATAGAAGGTGCCTCGTAATTGTTAGCTGCTACTTGATCAGACATTTTCAATATTGGAATACGCACATGGATTTCTAAAAGAGGTTTTACTCTTTTTTCCGCAAGTACAGGGAAGAAAAACTTTCCCTCATATTTCCCCATCTAACCTTACTGTATTCTACGACATGCCTCGTGCACTTACCACAGACATTTCAATTATTTGGCCTAATAGAAGAGATCAAGAGTGTGGAAAATCTAAAACAGCAGCTATGGCCCAAATTATTTATGTTTGATTTTGTCATGCAGAAAGAGGAACACTATTGATGGAATGATACCCATTCAAAAGCTGCACAGTCACATAACAATTCCCTCAGACCCTGGCAGGATTGGCCCTGTTTTTGACAACCTGGGATCCAGCTAGAAGTGAGGGAAGGAAAAAATCCTCTAGCAAGTAAATGACTTAAGGATTATGCACAGTTACTGTGTGGAAGTGCTGTTGGACCCTCCTCCCTTCATGGAGTGTTTTCTTTTGCCTAAGGATAGGTTTCCAGCCTCCTGTCAAGTTCAAAGTGCCTAAGTGCTTATACTCAAAGGGAGTAGGTAATTTTCAGTGTGACAATTGCTAATGTACCACTGCACATTTGTTTTCTAAAATACCTCCCCTACTTTTTAAATTCCAGAGCCAGAGATTCAGTTCTTTGACTCAAAGCACTGACTCCATAGGAAATCCCAGCTAAAATGCAAAGATCCCCTAGCTAGGTAGCAAACCATGTCTAGCTATTGGCATATTAATACAGATTAACCATAAGTTTAGCTCATTTCTTAAAAATGAGTTGTAAGGCAAATACCTTTTATTGGGGAGATAAGTGAGGAGAGGGAGTGAAAGAACAGCTGCTCTAAGTCACAAGCTCATATGCTTTCAGGGTTTGGGCAGCTGCATGTAGGGCCATAGGGAATGGTGGAGCCTGTGGTATGCTGGAGAGTAAGTCCCACCTAAAGATATTCACACTGGAAACTTTTAAGAACTTTGTGCCAGTCAAATAAAACATGGAAGTCCATTGGCTGAAATGGTGGCGAGTCCATCAGTTTACAATCGGAGATCCAGAGTGTAAAACAGAGGGGACATAGTTCCACGGGGTAGCCTGGGTGAGATGCTGTAAAGAGGACAGCCTGGGTCATGAAGGACCCATGAGGGGACCCACATAGTTGTGTAGTAGTTGAGTACAGGGTCCACTGGCACACACGCTTCGTGCCGGGGCAAAGGGTAGCTCACCCTAGCTGCCAAACACCATTTGGATCACGTGTGGGAGACTCCAGAACAATGAGGCGATTCTTGTGGGTCAGATATCTGGGAGCCAAAGCTTCTAAGAATTTTACAAGGCCACAAAAAGTCCAGGACCCTAGAGAGGTTTCCCATTGGAGAGTAGTCTTCAGAACTAATCAGTCTGATTGAGTTCAAACATATCAATGGGCAAAGGAGTCAAGAATGCTTACTCCACTCAGCAAGCCCCTTTCTCCCCCGGCCCCTGGTTCTTGACTAATTTCATGGGGAATGGGCTCTGTGCACACCAAATAGGGATCTGTCAACTAGACTTATTGCCTCAGACAGAGAGCTTAGGAAAAAATAAAAAATGTTCCCAAATAAAGGTGGTGAATTTAAATACGATCATTCCCACAGTTAGGGCCAATTCCCAGTTCTGTCCCTAGCATAGTGCCTTGCACATTGCCTGTAATCAGAACATTCTTCTGAGCAACAGCATCTGGGCTACACTTGAACCACCTCCTGAGAGACAGCCCTTTCCTCCAAACGCATTTCCATAGTGCCATTCTCATCTGCCGAATCAGTCTCAGCTGTGTTTTCAGCAGATGTCTCTGGTTTCTTTCCACTCACAGTGCAACTTCAGTGTCAATATTTAGAATCCAAGTGCTTTATTGGCTTTCACGAAGTTGAAAAATCTCTGATTCAACTCAGATATTTACAGACTGGCTCCTTACCAGTCATGCTCCATCTGAGAAACAAAGTACACATCAACCTATAGGGCCAATTCTAGGCCATGTCCTGAGACAGGGCAAGGGTTGTCCTGTGTATTCTTTTCCACGGCCACCATATTTAAATTTTGTTATCTTGTGACTTGTGTCATTACAGATGATAGATCACAACCAGATGGTTTGAAAATGTGTTAAGGTGGGGCATCTTTTTCTAATTTACTCAAAGTGGTGGTGCAGGCCACGGGGACAGTTTCCCTTTCAAGACATTTTCACACCTCTGGGTTCTTTGATTTCTCTTTGACTCTTAGGTTAATGAATGTCCCCAAATGAACACAGGGCATGTGGCTGTTTTGTTACAGGGATGTTATGGTGCAACCTAAAAGGAAGAAAAAGGACCATTAAACTTTCAGCAGTGTTTGTTTGTTTCTAAGTAACGTGTGAAGCATGTTACCTGGGGGAAAGAGCGAGGCATTTTATTTACATACATAATTTGGTAATAAAAAAGACATCTTTTACATCTTGATATAGCTGCTTTGGCCCAGCCCCACTAAAATAGCCTCTTCGAAAAGAACAGGCCAACTGCTTCAATGACAGCAAATAAATCCAGGTAACTATGGCCTTACAATGTGCAAATGTACGAGGCTTCCTTTGTTCCCTGGTAGCAGGGAGGTAATTGTACGTGTGACCTTTTAGAGGCAAAGCTCTCAGCTTGCTTTCTTCCTGAGGGGATTGAGTCTGGAAATGATAATTGGAGGCTGAAAGGAGGGCGAAGGCAAAGCCAGGGAAAATGTAGTGGAATGACTAGTGCGATACAAAGGGAGCCTTACAGTACCCCTGAGATTAACTGAGGAAAACGACTAACTTAACTTACTTGTCTTTTGTGTACACATACTCATGCTCGTGCATGTGTGCACGCGTACGTGCGCACGCGCGCACACACACACACACACACACACACACACACTCATATACTAAAGGACCTTGAACTTTCTCTTACTAGAAGATGAGAAACTGGTGTCAGTTATGTTTCAAATGCCAGATGCCATACACATGGGCACAGAGGGCTAGCCCTGCTTTTAATCTATCCATCCCTGGTGCAGGGGCTCAGGCCCTGACATTCTAAAACTGGATTTTCTGGATGAAATTGTATGTGAATGGAATTGTTACCCACTGCACTTACTCTGGCAAAAATGTTAATGTCCTGGAAAAGAAACTCAATAAAACACTTTATAATTTTCTCTAGTTCTTTTTTTTTTTTCCTCCTATGGTATTTTTTTTTTCTTTTTTCAACTGGAGAATTTCTTGGGTGACAAATTAAAGGGTTTAGAATTTAGATCACTTAAAAATATTCTCCAGTTTCTGGCAAAAGTAACCCTAAAACACATTATTTGATTTTGGAATTTCATCTGACAATGTGTATTGCTGACTTTGAACTGACTGCATTGCGTGAGCAGGGAGATGCAAAAATACTCCACTAAACTAGGTCTGCATGAGTGGTGTTTAATCAGCTTCACTGAGGAATGATATACAAACGATAAACTCCATCCATTAAACACATACAATGCAATGAGTTTTGAAAGTTTTATATACCTGTCACCACCATAACCCCTGATTTGATTTTTAGCCATTACAGCTTAGTTTGGATGTTATATAAATGAAATCAGGTGGAAATGTAGTCTTTTATGTCTGACTTCTTTCAGCATAATGATTCTGAGTTTCATCCATGTTGGTGTGGGTAGCAGTATTTTTTATTTTATTTTATTATTTTTTATTGCCGAGTAATAGTCCATTGAAGGGTGGAATTACACTTTGTTTATCTATTCATTGATGTTTCCAGTTGCATTAGAGTTTTTATTATCACTTAGGAGTGCTGTCTACTTCAGTGCAGACAGAACCAGTTTACATTTCTTCAATATGGAAGAATCAAGGTGTTTCAATATGTGAAAAGTATAAATTGCCTCATCTGGCCCATTCCTTGATCTGATTCTGTCTCAAAGGTCCTCATCTTTGAACTCAGGTCTCAACACAGTCAAGACAGTTTCCATTACTGTTTTTCATTGCCCAGTCTCTGCCTGACTCCCAAATAATACAATGCCTTCACATGGCCAAGGCAGCCCTCTTGGTGTAGGAAGTACTTGCTTCTAGTACTGTCTGTCAAATCCCTCCCCAGCTACTGAAGCATGTCTACCTTCTAATGACAGGAGGATGGAGTCTGGGGTCAGGACCAAGGTGGGAAGCCAGGGGAGACCCTTAGAAAAGGTGCTGATCTTTGACGGCATTCTTGAGGTCTGATACTCATGTTTTAGTCCTGTATTGAGTAGCCCGATTCCTGCTTTCACACTTCCTCTGGTCAGTTATTCCACTATGGACTTTAAAGCTTTCATATTAACATACTACAGTACTGTTAAGCAGTTTTTGAATAGGTCATGTTATTGGGCAATTTGTTTGAGGGAGTTCTGCCCACATCAGTACAATTCTACCCATTCAACAAACCCATTTCAATTATCACCCTCTTCACTGGTTTCTGGTCAAGACTCTTCCCTTTCTTCCTACTTCAGGCTCCTATAGCACTCTGTCTCTGTATCATGACACATAAATTTTGCCTTCTAATTTAGTTTACATGCTTGTCTCCATTACTAAGGAAAGCTAAGGATTGGGGTTCCCCATAACCTCCAGCAGGGTGAAGGTGTATACTCAATTTAAATGCTTGTTGTTGGAAGGAACAGATGAGTAAATCCATGGAGGCAATAAAATAGAGGACTGTGGCCTCTACCTTGGGGAATAATGTTGAGTTTGGTGTGGCTAGCAGACCTGTTTCATGGGGCTTAGGCTGGGCCTGAATGAAATCAGTCTGAAGTGTTTGGACTTTATTCTGTAGTCATAGAGAACCACAGAAATTCCTGATATCAAATCAGACCAGCCAAGTTTGTACAAAACTTAGTCAAGTGCACAGGGTGAGGAAGCAGTCAGGAGGCTGAATATCATACAATGATTTGTCAGTCCAGCCACAGTGGGTGACACAGGACCCAAGGGGATGGTTCAGTCCATCCATCTCCCAAATCATCTTTTTGGCTGTCACTTTTCAACATAAGATGGCTCATACCCTACAATCCCATCTGGTTATTTGTGAATTCACTTTTTGGTGAATGCAGCCAAGCTAGGGAAACAAGCCTGAATAAAATGAAAATATTAGGAAGAGCTATACTTAGATCATCTTATGGTGGAAACAGACTCGTGCTAAATCCTGTCCTCAGATTATTTTTCCAGGCCTTTGTTACTGCTTTTTAAAGTAATAGAGCTGAATTCTAGGACTTCAGTTGAGTTACATCATGCAAGCATTTAACTAATGTATTTTCAACTATAAACCATTGACAGAAGAAAATAGTATTGGAATAATGTAATTTAAGATATTGTCAATATTTTCATTTTGCATTGTACTTTTATGCTATGCAGAGGTGTATTCATTCTTAATGTTATTTTAATTCCAGTTACTAATTGGTTGCATTACTAAACTGTAATATATACAATACCTTGAATATCATCTTTTATCAGTTATTTAAGGAATTTTCAGAAAGTAATTGGGGCTCCACTTGATTTTTTCTTTTAGGACTGAGTTTATTACCTAATCTCTGCTTAAGTTTTGACTCGGGAGTTGACATTCTTTTTTATTACTTTATTATTATTATAAAAATGACACAAGTTCATTATAAAAGTTCAAGCTGTCATAAAAGTATAAAATTAGCATAACAGTTACCCCAGCTTAGTTTGACCTTAGTGAGTATCATTCCAGACATCTATGTAAATAACATATAAATAAATAGACATGCAGGTTTTCATAGAAATGAGATCATCACATTCAAGTTATTATTGATAGAGGTAATATATTTAATTTTACTTGAATTCAACAAAAAGAAACCAAAGTGAAACTGATGATATTGCTGAACTTCAGAAAAATATTTCTTCACTAAAAGAATGTTAGTTTCTAAAGGACCCACTAATGCTAAAAAACAAAGATACGTTATTAAAGAATATGAAAAAAAATTTAACTCCATGTTTCAATTTTATACTGCTTTAATTGACTGTTTGCCATGAAAGGTGGAGAATTTAGTACCATTAACATCTTTGTACCTACCTCTCCTTCCGTGGCCAATTTTTGTAAGTAAGATATTTTTATTTTTCAAGGTGTGTTGCTTTTCTATTCTTTTCCCTAACCATAATTTCTATAGTCATTTTACCTTAGTTCTGTGTTTAAATGGATTCATTGCCATTCTTATAAATCTGTATTTCTCCATGTGGATTACAGCTTCAATATTTCTGAGCTTTTTTTTGTTTGCTGTTTTTGTTTCATCTCTTGATTGCTTATATTTTATGGATTGATGTTTTTCAAAAGTGTGTAATTTATCGACGAAACGGGGACATTTTAGAGAGTAAAAGAAGGGACTATTAATACTTAGTCAAGACAACAGGTACATTAGGAACTGTTTTACACAAAGCAGAACTTAAGATCTTCCTAAAGCCAGAGGTGGTATATTTCATAAGTTCTTGCAGCCTTCAGTTCAGTACTTTTAGAGGCATTTAAATGGTGCCAAATGGCTCCTTACACAAAGGAGCATCTATTTGAAAGAAAAGGTTTGGCTCTGACTAAAGGCCCAACATCTCACTTCCTGGGGTAAATGGATGGATTTTAGGGAGTCCCCCAGTCATTCCAAACCATATCCACAGTTCTCTGTACATGTGTATTTTTCTGAGGAGATGGCCTTTGCAACCATTAGATTTTCAAAGGGGCTTATGGCTCCATATATATTACTAATTGATATTTCACAACATAGCTCCCAAAAGCTACATCACTGATGCATGTTCTCCTAAAAATAATATCACACAACTATAATTTCACACTATTATTACTTAGTATTTATTGTGGGATTAATATAAGAAATGACCAAATGTACTAGTCATAACTTCCACTTTAGTTTTTAATGTCTCTTTCATTAAGGTTCATGCAATAGTATTTAATGTTAGGAATATCTTTTCCTTCTGACCAATTACTATACTTCCTTCTATAAGCTCTGTTACCTATTGAGTTGTGTGGTTCACTATGGTTTTCTTTCCGCCTGAGCACTCAGGGAGGTCATCAAAAGCTATGTGAAGCTATTTGAAATAGGTATCCTAGTCTAGGTTTTCTGGAACTATGTCCATTCCTCTTCAATCAACATCTCTCTTAAGGCTCTCCACTAAACAATCCTCTTTCCTTGGTCCTTATTCTTTTCCTTTGATTCAGTGGTGATATTACAAATTGTAAAAAAGAATGGATGGATGACAGGTCATCTACACTGATTAGGAGAAAAGTTGTTAAATGTCCACTTCCCTTTGCATTGCACAGTCCTGGCCTAAAAGATTGAACATGAGGCATTCCTGACAAAGAAGAGATATTAACAGAAAAAAAAAATGCTGTGTGGAAAATAGAATAATAATTCCAATGGTGGCCAGAAAAATGATTGAAAACATATGAAAGTTAGTGGATTCAACTTGAAAGAAATATACACATATGAAAACTTCCCCTGAAGTGTTCAAGTGCCTCTGGCTACATCCAACCTAAACAGACTTTCCCAGGAAACTGAAAGAACAAGGGCAAAATGTGATGAGCCCTAATAAACTTGCTGTGTAGGGGCATTTAGCTGCCCCCCTAAAACAGTTCACATCAGAAATAGTGCTTATGTAGTGCTTATGTAGATCAAAACTGTTGATCTAATCCTTTGCTTTGCAGAAACTTTAGACTGACTGGCTTCCTCTTTGCCCTCCTTTGATTACACTTCCTGGAGTTGGCTTGCCCTGGCAGGCCCCGTGTAGACAAGCCCCCTGGGCACACCTTCCGCCACCCGCCTTGCTCAGTTATGTGAGTCCCAGTAGCACACTAGCCAAGAAGCGGCCGTCTACCCTTTCCACCTGGAACATGGTCTCTTCTTCCTGTTCCTCCTCTCCATCCCCCACTCATCCACTTCCATCTGAAAACACTGAAAATGCTAAAGAGTAAAACCTTGGCAGTGGCCGTAACCACAAGTTGGAGATTGTTCAACTTTCTCTGGAAGTTTCAGACTGACAGTTGTGAAATTAATGTACAATAAAAGAGGTTCTCTTATCTCTGTTCAGACCCATGGGGATGCATTTTTCTCTTCAGCTGTGTGTCTGGGTTGCTTACACTTCCCTAGAGCGTGGCTTAGGAGCGAGATGCTCAAAACCTAAGAATATGGAGTATATTGCAAGTTCAGCTGCAGTTCACCCACAAATATAGAGCATGGGGCAGGCTTTGGAAAATATAATATAGAATATCTTAGCCTTTTTATGGTATTAATTTTCTCCCACGTCCCTGTAAGTTATTTTGTGCCTGTCTTCTAGCCTCTGTGTCTGCCTATTTTCTTCTAATTTTTCCTTCCAGAAGAAGCCTTATGACAATGTGACATGAAATGTCTTCATTTATGACCCATACCAATTATTTTGCTTACACGCTTGGTTAAATACTACATTTGGCTCATACTTTCCATATGGAGTTTTAAGAAATTTATTATTCTCAAAGTAAAAAGAATAAGTTCTTTTTTCAAACTTCAAAAACCTGCATCTAATTAATCTTTCAAGTAAATAAACATATAAAAATAAGAAGGAACTTTTGGATACTTTGAAGATTATTACTTCTGCTTTACTCTTTCTCTTAGGTCTTGAATTCCCTAAATATTTATAAAGTCACTTTTCAAGTGTTAGACATTGCTACATGGCTAATAAGAAGGAAGGATAAAGAACTATTTCATTATTTTGATTAAGGTAGTATATTGACATAGGTCAGTATAGAAAAATAGAATAAAAATATTTTTCCTCAAACAATGTGCTTTTTTAAAGACTTGGCTCATCCCGGAAGTAACTCCACTTTCCATTTTGCTTGGTCTGCATTAATTGTGGATTTACTCATCTAGAATCTGTTATTTCTGCTCAGGCATGCAGAAATCATAAAACTGTTTCCTTCTGATTTTGATCTTTTCCTGTGCTTTTTCCACTGCAGATGTAACCCCTAAGAGTTAGTTAAAAGCAAGCTGATTCTAAAACATGCACACATTTCACCATGTTTTATTTCCCCAGTGGAGACCACACGACCAACTTAATTTGGTTCTGCTTTCATGCCACCCCAGTGCTACTTCAGAAATATTGAAAAAGGTCATTTAATTCCACTGCAATTTCTTGCAGCTCAACTTAACTGGGCCTTTTCCATTATTCTGTGAGTATTCTTCCCTAATTGAATCACTGTTTCCCACAGTGCTTAATCCCAGTATTTTTCACTATTCTATTTCCCAGAATCAGAATCTCTTCATTCTCTAAAGATCATTTTGCCTCATACTTAGAAGACTAAATTCATTTTATGTTAGCTTCACTAGCGCCTCGCTTCTCTACAGTAATCTTTCTCTAACTCCACCTGTTTTATTTTTCTTCCTTTTCCCCTTCCCATTTCCAGTTACACCCTTGACCCAATCTTCTCTTGCCTCCTCAGAGACCTTTTTCTATTGATTATCCCTTTTCTCTTATCTTAGTTCCCCAGCCAGGGATTGAACCCAGGCCCTCGGCAGTGGAGGCTCAGAGTCCTAACCACTGGACTGCCCGGGAATTCCCAGGCCTACAGTTTCTTAATCTCCATCCCAAACACTCCTATCCCCAAAACAGCAAAAAAACAAATCTTTCTTAACTCTACTTATCTCTCAAATTTTCTTTCTGCAGACTTTTGGAAAGTGTATTCCTCTTCTTATTGACCTAATCTTTAACTCCTAACAATTTAGTTTTTATTCTTTTCACTCCTTTGGAACTAAACTATCCAACGTCACTGGCTTATAACCTACTGGTAACCAGATCTACCTGCCTTCCTCAGCCACCCATTACTCTCTGTAGCATTTGACAGAGTTGATGACACCAACTTTCTGGAACCAGAAGTGTTTCCAGAATTCTGAAGGGAGTCTTTTTCTCCATGCCCAAGTTTCTTTAACTTCAAACTTGAACCTTTATCTTTTTAGACTGCAATTTCCCTTGCTCGATCTCCTTATTGTAGATATTCTCCTGGGAATTTTTCTCCATACACTCTCTATATATGCCTCTTCTAGAATTTTTATGGTTTTAAACCTCTTTTCTGTGCAAACAGTTCTGAATTCCACTAATCCTGAATTACAGGCCTCTGTTTCTTATTTTGCCTGGACTAATTTGTGTTTAAACTCCACTAATACATCAAACTCAACAGGTCCAGAACAGAATCCCTTTTTTCTCCTTCCCCAACCTGTCTTTCCAGATTTCTCCCTTTCTGAAAGTGACATCACCATCTTCCCTCTTATTTAGAATAAAACATTGGTGTTCTCTTGGACCCATGATTTACTTACCCCCCAGAGCCATGAATGCTCAAGCTCTCAAAGATACGCTGCCCTGCTACTCCTTTTATATACAGCCAAACAGACTTTCCTGCAGTGAACTTATAGGTTATTTCCCTGCCTAACAGCTTCCTATCACTTACAAAACAAAATCTAGATCTTAGCCTGGTATTCATGGTTGTTCACAGCATGGCCACCACCTACCTATTTGATTCTAGTTCTCAGTGCTACACTGAGCATCAGGCAAACTGAATTATTTGCTATTCTCTGTACTAACCTTCAGATTTCTGTCCATGGGGCTTTGCTCATGCTGTCTTTGCTCAGCCTCCAAAATCTTTCTCCATCCTTCCCAGCCCTTGTGGTCTAAATTTTACCCATTCTTCTAATGCTACCTCCTTAAAGCTTTCCCTGATCTTCACAACTGGAAGAAACATTTCCAACCTCTGAATTTAATTAGATTTTAATAATATAGCCATACTATTTTCTTTGGCTTCATGTTTATATGAATTTTTTCCCTTCCTTTTACTTGTAATCAGTTTCTATCTTTATGTTCATAAAATGTTTCTTATAAGCAACATATAATTGGGTCTTGCTTTTTTTTTTTTTATCTAGTCTGTCAATCCATGCCTTTTAATTGTGTTCTTTGGTCCATTTATATTTACCCCAGTTATAAATATACATAGAATAAAGTCTACCACCTTGGTGTTTTAATCATACTTATTCCTCCTGCCTTTATTTTTCTTATTTTAATTTTTTAAATATTTTTCAGTTTTATTTTTATTTTATTTTTTAAAATTGTATTGAAGTATAGTTGATTTATAATGTGTTAATGTCTGCTGTATAGCAAAGTGATTTAGTTATACATATATATATTATTTTTCATATCCTTTTCCACTATGGTTTATCAAAGGATACTGAATATAGTGTGTTATACAGCAGGACCTTGTTGTTTATCCATCTTATATATAATAATTTACATCTGCTAATCCCAAACTCCCAACCCTTCCCTCCTCTACTCCCTCTCCCCCATGGCAAACACAAGTCTGTTCTCTGTGTCTGTGAGTCTGTTTCTGTTTTGTAGATAAGGTCATTTGTGTTGTATTTTAGATTCCACATATAATTGATATCATATGGTATTTGTCTTTCTCTTTCTGACTTACTTTGCTTACTACAATAATATCTAGGTCCATCCATGTTGCTGCAAATGGCATTATTTCATTCTTCTTTATGGCTGAGTAATATTCCATTGTGTGTGTGTGTGTGTGTGTGCATGCGCGCACACGTGCATGTGTGTGTGTGTATATATATATATATATATATATATATATATATATACCACATCTTCTTTATCCATTCTTCTGTTGATGAACATTAAGATAGTTTCTGTGTCTTGGCTATTGAAAATAGTGCTGTTATGAACATAGGGGTGCATGTATCTTTTCAAATTATGGAGGTTTTTTTCTGGATATACGATGAGGAGTGGGATTACTGGATTATATGGCAACTATATTTTTAGTTTTTTGAGGAACCTCCATACTGTTCTCCATAGTGGCTGCACCAATTTACATTCCCACCAACAGGGTAGGAGGGTTCCTATTCTCCACACCCTCTTCAGCATTTGTTATTTGTAGACTTTTTAATGATGGCCATTTTTAATGGTGTAAGGTGTGGTACCTCATTGTGGGGTTTTATTTTTCTAACATTTTTATTGGAGTATAATTGCTTTACAATGGTGTGTTAGTTTCTGCCGTATAACAAAGTTAGTCAGCTATACATATACATATATCCCCATATACACTCCCTCTTGCGTCTCCCTCCCTCCCACCCTCCCTATCCCACCCCTCTAGGTGAACAGAAAGCACTGAGCTGACCTCCCTATGCTATGTGGCCGCTTCCCACTAGCTATCTATTTTACATTTGGTAGTGTATATATGCCACTCTCTCACTTTATTCCAGATCACCCTTCCCCCTCCCCGTGTCCTCAAGTCCATTCTCTACATCTGCGTCTTTATTCCTGTCCTGTCCCCTAGGTTCTTCAGAACCTTTTTTTATCTTTTTTTTTTTTTTTTTACATTCCATATATATGTGTTAGCATATAGTATTTGTTTTTCTCCTTCTGACTTACTTCACTCTGTATGACAGACTCTAGGTCCATCTACTTCAATACAAATAACTCAATTTTGTTTCTTTTTATGGCTGAGTAATATTCCATTGTATATATGGAATATTGAATATATATACAATATTCCATTGTATATATGTTTATATAAGATATATAAACATCTTCTTTATCCATGCATCTGTCAGTGGACACTTAGGTTGCTTCCATGTCCTGGCTATTGTAAATAGAGCTGTAATGAACATTATGGTACATGATGCTTTTTGAATTATGGTTTTTTCAGGGAATATGCCCGCTAGTGGGATTGCTGGGTCATATGGTAGTTGTATTTTTAGGTTTTTAAGGAACCTCCATACTGTTCTCCATAGCAGCTATATCAATTTACATTCCCACCAACAGTGCAAGAGGGTTCCCTTTTCTCCACACCCTCTCCAGGATTTATTGTTTGTAGATTTTTTGATGATGGCCATTATGACCGGTGTGAGGTGATACCGCGTTGTAGTTTTGATTTGCATTTCTCTAATGATTAGTGATGTTGAGCATCCTTTCATGTGTTTGTTGGCAATCTGTATATCTTCTTTGGAGAAATGTCTGTTTAGGTCTTCTGCCCATTTTTGCATTGGATTGTTTGTATTTTTGGTATTGAGCTGCATGTGCTGCTTGTATATTTTGTAGATTAATCCTTTGTCAGTTGCTTCATTAGCAAATATTTTCTCCCATTCTAAGGGTTGTCTTTTGTCTTGCTTATGGTTTCCTTTGCTGTTCCAAAGCTTTTAAGTTTCATTAGGTCCCATTTATTTATTTTTATTTTTATTCCCATTTCTCTAGGACGTGGGTCAAAATGGATCTTGCTGTGATTTATGCCATAGAGTGTTCTGCCTATGTTTTCCTCTAAGAGTTTTATAGTATCTGGCCTTACACTTAGGTCTTTAATCCATTTTAAGTTTATTTTTGTGTATGGTGTTAGGGAGTGTTCTAATTTCATTCTCTTACATGTAGCTGTCCAGTTTTCCCAGCACCACTTATCGAAGAGACTTTCTTTTCTCCATTGTATATTCTTGCCTTTATCAAAGATAAGGTGACCATATGTGCATGGTTGATCTCTGGGCTTTATATCCTGTTCCACTGATTGATATTTCTGTTTTTGTGCCAGTACTATACTGTCATGATTATTGTAGCTTTGAATTATAGTCTGAAGTCAGGGAGCCTGATTCCTCCAGCTCAGTTTTTCTTTCTCAAGATTGCATGGTTATTCGGGGTCTTTTGTGTTTCCATACAAATTGTGAAATTTTTTGTTCTAGTTCTGTGAAAAATGCCATTGGTAATTTGATAGGGATTGTGTTGAATCTGTAGATTGCTTTGGGTAGTAGAGTCATTTTCACAATGTTGATTCTTCCAGTCCAAGAACATGGTATATCTCTCTATCTGTTTGTATCATCTCTAATTTCTTTCATCAGTGTCTTATAGTTTTCTGCATGCAGGTCTTTTGTCTCCTTAGGTAGGTTTTTTCCTAGGTATTTTATTCCTTTTGTTGCAATGGTAAATGGGAGTGTTTCCTTAATTTCTCGTTCAAATAGTGTATAGGAATGCAAGAGATTTCTGTGCATTAATTCTGTGTCCTGTTACTTTACCAACTTCACTGATTAGCTCTAGTAGTTTTCAGGTAGCATCTTCAGGATTCTCTGTGTATAGTATCATGTCATCTGCAAATAGTGACAGCTTTACTTCTTCTTTGCCGATTTGGATTCCTTTTATTTCTTTTTCTTCTCTGATTGCTCTCGCTAAAAGTTCCAAATCTATGTGGAATAATACTGGTGAGGGTAGGTAACCTTGTCTTTTTCCTGATCTCAGGGAAAATGGTTTCAGTTTTTCACCATTGAGAACAATGTTGGCTGTGGGTTTGTCATATATGGCCTTTATTATGTTGAGGTAAGTTTCCTCTACGCCTACTTTCTGGAGAGTTTTTATCATAAATGGGTGTTGAATTTTGTTGAACACTTTTTCTGCATCTATTGAGATGATCTTATCCTTTCTATTCTTCTGTTTGTCAATATGGTGTATCACACTTATTGATTTGCATATATTGAAGAATCCTTGCATTCCTGGGATAAACCCCACTTGATCATGGTGTATGATCCTTTTAATGTCTGTTGGATTTTGTTTGCTAGTATTTTTTTAGGATTTTTGCATCTATGTTCATCAGTGATATTGGCCTGTAGTTTTCATTTTTTGTGACATCTTTGTCTGGTTTGGTATCAGGGTGAAGGTGGCCTCGTAGAATGAGTTTGGGAATGTTCCTCCAAACTTTTGGAAGAATTTGAGAAAGATAGGTGTTACCTCTTCTCTAAATGTTTGATAAAAGTTGCCTGTGAAGCCATCTGGTCCTGGGCTTTTGTTTGTTGGAAGAGTTTTAACCACAGTTTCAATTTCAATGCTTGTGATTGGTCTGTTTGTATTTTCTATTTCTTCCTGGATCAGGCTCGGAAGGTTGTGCATTTCTAAGAATTTGTCCATTTATTCCAGGTTTTCCATTTTATTGGCATACAGTTGCTTGTAGTTATCTCTCATGAACCTTTGTATTTCTGCACTGACAGTTGTTGCTTCTCCTTTTTCAGTTCTAATTCTATTGATTTAAGTCTTTTCCCTTTTTTTCTCAGTGAGCCTGGCTAATGGTTTATCAGTATTTTTTTATGTCCTCAAAAACCAGCTTTTAGTTTTATTGATCTTTGCTATCATTCCTTCATTTCTTTTTCATTTATTTCTGATCTGATCTTTATGATTTCTTTCCTTCTGCTAACTTTGGGGTTCTTTTGTTCTTCTTTCTCTAATTGCTTTAGGTGTAAGGTTAGGTTGTTTATTTGAGATGTTTCTTGTTTCTTGAGGTGGGATTGTATTGCTATAAACTTCCCTCTTAGAACTGCTTTTGCTGCATCCCATCCTAAGTTTTGAGCCATTGTGTTTTCATTGTCATTTGTTTGTAGGTATTTTTTTATTTCCTCTTTAATTTCTTCAGTGATCTCTTGTTATTTATTAGTGTATTGGTTAGCCTCCATGTGTTTGTATTTTTTACAGTTTTTTTTTTCCTTTAATTGATATCTAGTCTCATAGCACTGTGGTCAGAAAAGATACTTGTTACAGTTTCAGTGTTCTTAAATTTACCAAGGTTTGGGCTTCCCTGGTGGCGCAGTGGTTGAGAGTCCGCCTGCCGATGCAGGGGACACGGGTTTGTGCCCCAGTCCAGGAAGATCCCACATGCCGCAGTGGCTAGGCCCGTGATCCATGGCCACTGAGCCTGTGCGTCCGGAGCCTGTGCTCTGCAATGGGAGAGGCCACAACAGTGAGAGGCCCGTGTACTGCAAAAAAAAAAAAAATTTACTAAGGCTTGATTTGTGACCCAAGGTATGATCTATCCTGGAGAATGTTCCATGACAACTTGAGAAGAAAGTGTATTCTGTTGTTTTTTAATGGAATGTCCTATAACTATCAATTAAACCCATCTTGTTAATATATCATTTGAAGCTTGTGTTTCCTTATTTATTTTCATTTTGGATGATCTGTCCATTGGTGAAAGTGGGGTGTTAAAAGTCCCCTACTATGATTGTGTTATTGTTGATTTCCCCTTTTATGGCCATTAGCATTTGCCTTACATATGGAGGTGCTCCTATGTTGGGTGCATAAATATTTACAATTGTTATATCTTCTTGGATTGATCCCTTGATCATTATGTAGTGTCCTTCTTTGTCTCTTGTAATAGTCTTTATTTTAAAGTCTATTTTGTCTGATATGAGAATTGCTACTTCAGCTTTCCTTTGATTTCCATTTGCATGGAATATCTTTTTCTATCCCCTCACTTTCAGTCTGTATGTGTCCCTAGGTCTGAAGTGGGTCTCTTGTAGACAGCATATATACTGGTCTTCTTCTTGTATCCATTCATCCAGTCTGTGTCTTTTGGTTGGAGCATTTAATTCATTTGCACTTAAGGTAATTATCCAAATGTATGTTCCTGTTACCGTTTTCTTAATTGTTTTGGGTTTGTTTTTGTAGGTCTTTTCCTTCTCTTGTGTTTCCTGCCTAGAGAAGATCCTTTAGCATTTGTTGTAAAGCTGGTTTGGTGGTGCTGAATTCTCTTAACTTTTGCTTCTCTGTAAAGGTTTTAATTTCTCCGTCGAATCTGAATGAGATCCTTGCTTGGTAGAGTCACCTTGGTTGTAAATTTTTCCCTTTCATCACTTTAAATATATCCTGCCACTCCCTTCTGGCTTGCAGAGTTTCTGCTGAAAGATCAGCTGTTAACCTTATGGGGATTCCCTTGTATGTTATTTGTTGTTTTTCCCTTGCTGTTTTTAATATTTTTTCTTTGTATTTAATTTTTGATAGCTTGATTAATATGTGTCTTGGTGTGTTTCTCCTTGGATTTATCCTGGATGGGACACTGTGCTTCCTGGACTTGACTGACTATTTCCTTTCCCCTATTAGGGAAGTTTTCAACTATAGTCTCTTCAAATATTTTCTCATCCCTTTCTTTTTCTCTCCTTCTGGGACCCCTATAATTCAAATGCTTGTGTGTTTAATGTTGTCCCAGATGTCACTGAAACTGTCCTCAATTCTTTTCATTCTTTTTTCTTTATTCTGCTCTGTTGTAGTTATTTCCACTATTTTATCTTCCAGGTCACTTATCCGTTCTTCTGCCTCAGTTATTCTGCTATTGATTCCTTCTAGAGAATTTTAAATTCCATTTATTGTGTTGTTCATCATTGTTTGTTTGCTCTTTAGTTCTTCTAGGTCCTTGTTAAACGTGCATTTTCTCTATTCTATTTCCAAGATTTTGGCTCATCCTTACTATCATTACTCTGAATTCTTTTTCAGGTAAATTGCCCATTTCCTCTTCATTTGTTAGGTCTGGTGGGTTTTTATCTTGCTCCTTCATCTGCTGTGTGTTTCTCTGTCTTCTCTTTTTGCTTAGCTTACTGTGTTCGGGGTCTTATTTTCACATGCTATAGGTTCGTAGTTCCCGTTGTTTTTGGTGTCTGCTCTCAGGGGATAAGGTTGGTTCAGTGGGTTTTGTAGGCTTCCTGGTGGTGGGAACTGGTGCATGTGTTCTGGTGGATGAGGCTGGATCTTGTCTTTCTAGTGGGCAAGACCATGTCTGGTGGTGTGTTTTAGGCTGTCTGTGAACTTATTATGATTTTAGGCAGCCTCTCTGCTAATGGGTGGGTTTGTGTTCCTGTCTTGCTAGTTGTCTGGCATAGACTGTCTAGCACTGTAGCTTGCTGGTCGTTGAGTGGAGCTGGGTCTTAGTGTTGAGATGGAGATCTCTGGAAGAGTTTTTGCCCTTTGATATTACTTGGGGTTGGGAGGTCTCTGGTGGAACAATGTCCTGAACTTGGCTTCCCCACCTCAGAGGCTCAGGCCTGACACCTGGCCAGAGTACCAAGACCCTGTCAGCCACACAGCCATATACGTAGGGAGCTTCTTGCCTTTTGGGAAGTCTGATTTCTTCTGCCAGCATTCAGTAGGTGTTCTGTAGGAGTTGTTCCACATGTAGATGTATTTTTGATGTATTTGTGGGGAGGAAGGTGATCCCCATGTCATACTCCTCCACCATCTTGAAGGTCCTCTCCTTGCCTTTTCTTTTAATCCTCTGTTCCTCTTTTCCTATATTTCTTTGGAGGACGGTTAACTCATCAATTTTTAAAAATTATTCTCTCTTCTCATTGACTTTTTAGTTATTCCTCTTGGCATGACTTTGTACTTTAGCGGTTATTATAGAGGCTAAAACATAGCATATCACATTCTATGTTTAAAAATTACTTCAAGAAAAATATAAGAATTCTATGACAATCTATTTCCAGTTTTTCGTCCCTACAATTTATGCTCTTGTTTACTATAACTTTACACATTAGAGAATATAAACTCCATTTTCTTTTGTTATTATTTTTCTTTAAAGAGCCCATGGTCTAAAGTGATTTTGTCATATATATGTACAAAAATTAGAAACATTTTTTAAAAGAGTGTTTTAATTTATTGACCTATTTGCATTTTATAGTGTTTTTCCATTCCTTCTTGCAGAACCAGATTTCTAGCTGATATTTTCCTACAGCATTTATAATGTCTTTTAACATTTCTTGTAAATCAACTCTGCTGAGGAAATTCTTTCACCTTTTGTCTAGATAAAGACATCTTTAGGACTTCCCTGGTGGTCCAGTGGTTAAGACTCTGTGCTTCCACTGCAAGGGGCATGGGTTGGATCCCTGGTCAGGGAAGTTCTGCATGCATGCCACACGGTGCAGCCAAAAAAAAAAAAGTCTTTATTTCACCTTCATTTTTGAAAGGTATTCTTACTGACTATGGAATTTTGAAATGACTTGATAATTTTTCCCTTTAAGCATTTTTAAAATGTCATTCTCTTGTTTCCTGTTCTTCATTTTTTTTTTTTCTGATGAGAAGTCACCTGAAATTCTTATCGTTTCCTTATTCCCTTGTATGTATTGTTTCTGTTTGAGAGCTTTCAAGCTTATCTTTGGTTCTTAGCAGTTTTACTAGTACATATCTAGTTCTGTTTTTTTGTTCATCTTGCTCGGATTTCTCTGAGCTTCTCAGATATGTCATTTTTAGTTATGTTCAATGCATTATAGGCTTTAAATTCCTCCATGGTAAACTGCCCGTGCTTTGTACTTAGTGTAAGGCCTGGAGCCAAAGGTCTCCTCCTGGTTCTTCTACTACACCTTTAGACTCCTGTGGACTCTACATGCCTGCAACAGAGGGGGGTTCCCTCTTAGTGCTCCCAAGCCTCCCCAGCAGTATACTGCTCTTATCTGGGACTAGCACATGGCCTAATTCTCCAGCTTTACCGTCACATTTAGGCAAGCCCTATGTTCCTGAATTGGTAAGCGTTGATCTCAATGCTCCTGACTCTCTCCAGTGTTGGACTGTCACCCTCTATTACTAGGTGCAAGACCCAGTGGGTGGGAAAGTTTCTATAGACAGGACCTGTATGCTGCACCTCTGAATGGTTCACACTCAGCTGTCCTGCCCTTATCTCTGTGGCAGACAAATGTTGTTTCTAATTCATGTAAAGTTGGAGGGTGGGAGTTGTTCTGTTGTTTCTGCTGATCCACCCTCAAACTGAGGCAGTCCTTTTAGTTCATTAGTTTACCTTGCAACTTTGAGTATCTAATAGGCTCAAAAATTATGTTTCTGCAGGCTATCTGATTTGTTCTCATTGTTTAGGTGGGAAAAATGTTTCTTGTAATGTTCTATATCCTAGACAGAAGGGTTATATCCTTAACTCTTCCTTAGATTTGGTTCTCCCAGAAACAAACGTTAAGAAAAGGATTTGAGTTCAAGTAGTCTGGGGGGAGGTGATCTCAGGAACCCCAATAAAAGTAGTGGGAGGAGAGACAGGGAAAAGAAGGAAGTCTACATAGTGTGTTAATGAGTAACTGTGATACAGTCCCACTGGGGACTTCTGGAGCACTGTATGGAAACAGCCTAAGTGAGCAAGCTGGGTCTTTATCCACCAACTCCCAAGTGTAATTGATTAGTTGTCCTGCCTATAAGCGGAGTCTACTGCAGATCAAAAAAGGCACAGACTCGCAGGTGCAGCAGAAATTTTATACATGAAGGAATGCGAGAGAGCACAACAGTGTCTGTTAAAAACTCTCTCTGTGCCAGTTAGGACATTAATTACTTTATTCCTCAGTCATATTGATGTACTGAGAGGATGATTCATACCTGATTTATCTTTGTATTCTCCCAGCATGGAGAAAAGTCAGAAGACAATCAATCACTATTTATTCAATGAGAAAATAACTTTTATAAAGTACCAATATGTAAAATTCTGGTTAGCTCTTCTTCATTTCCTGTCCTCCTCCCAAACCAACATCCTTACCCCCCACCTCAATCACCCAGGTAGTATAGTTTATTCTCTTAACTGCCAGAAAGGTTAAACTCACCAGAATGGTTAGACTCTTTTAAAAATTTACTGATTTTTCTAGCTAATTTAAATGTATTATAATTTAAAAGTATAATTTCCAAACCTGAACTTTATCTAACAGATATTTTGTATTACTTGCAGCCAACAATGATAAGGCATCCACCAACAGTTGTTTGCTACATTTGTGGTCGTGAATATGGAACAAAATCAATTGTCATCCATGAGCCACAATGTCTGAAAAAATGGCATAATGAAAACAACTTGTTGCCTAAAGAGCTAAGGAGACCAGAACCGAAAAAGCCAGAAGTCGGGACCATTACTGGTAAGTTTTTGGAAAAAAAGACTTGAGTGTATAAGGGAAGACTTTTCCCTCTAAACTTAAAAGAGTAGAGGTATTCTTTTATTACTTGTTCAGGTAACTGAAATCAGCAACATTTACTGTCTTGGCTACAGCCAAATAGAAAAAACAGTTCCAGAATACCTGACCAAAGTGTTGTCTTCAGATGCTGAGACATAAAGATACTATACCCTGGCAAACTGTACAAGGAGAGGGACTCACTGGTATTTGCTATATTTCCCAAAAGTTGCTTTCATATATTATCAAACACAAATCTTTAAAACTTTGTAGCTTAAAAAACCTTTGGGGACATCTGGAAACATGTTTTCAAATATGAATGTGTTTTAGTGTTCAAAGAGTGGGGGTACCAAAGTGAAATGCTTATAGGGTCTGCTAGTCAGGATACACAATTGAATAAATTTGTCCGTGTGTGGAAAAAGGGAAGGTGGAGACTATGAGTGGGAGAGCACTGCCTTTCTTTTTTTTTTTTTTTTTTGCGGTACGTGGCCCTCTCACTGTTGTGGCCTCTCCCGTTGCGGAGCACAGGCTCCGGATGCGCAGGCTCAGCGGCCATGGCTCACGGGCCCAGCCGCTCCGCGGCATGTGGGATCTTCCCGGACCAGGGCACGAACCCGTGTCCCCTGCATCGGCAGGCGGACTCTCAACCATTGCGCCACCAGGGAAGCCCAACACTGCCTTTCTAAAGGAGACAGCTGCTATCCAGTTCCAGCTGGTGTTACACTTAAGAAATTTAGCCTTAAATTTACTGTGATGTACCTTTCAATAATACAAAAGAAACTGGAAATCTAGACTTCTATATGAAATGTCCAGATTTTAAAAATTTTGCAATGAATACTTTGTAAAACACTGCACAGGCTGACACTGGAACTTCATAAACTGCCATGTGTGGTCGCATTACAGAGCCTTATACTGACTCATTTAGGGTGAGAAAGAAGTAGTTCAGAGAGTGTGTTTGCCATACAAGCTCAGACTTGCTCATCATCTGCCATTGTCATTTTCTCAGTTGATCTCCTGATTCCCCTCAAAGGAAAACTATTCTTGGTTTTAAGAGAATCATTCAATTAATTGATTTTCTTTATGTAACCATAGGTACCTTGGAGGTCATTTAGTATCACTTAGCCCAAAGTACTCTTGCTAGAGACGTGACCCAAAGAGACTTTTTTTTAACAACCCACAGAGTGGAATCTAGATTGTCATGATAAAGTTCTAAAGGCTGCTAGAACCCAACTATTCACAGTCCTTGCCTAAAGGAAGACTCTGCATGAAAAAGGTGGGAAAAGAGCTCAAGATGAAAATATCCATCTACTGAAATTAGAATATTTGCACACAAAGAAATTGTTCACCTCTTTGAGACTGTCTTCCCATCATTTCTCATTTGGTGTCAAAAATCTATTTCCTTCACTTCTGATATTTATCACTTTCTCTGCTTGAGCATGCTTATCACAATTCTAGAAGAGGTGAGAGAAACGACTGGTTTGGAAGCCCTGGAGTGTTCGCCATTCTGTTATTGGCTACAGATGGAAAAGGCAGATCCTTATAATTGCACTTTCTGCAATTTTTCTCTTGGCTCTATGCTTTTGTTATTTCCGAAGTTGCCCTTCCTCTCTAGGCAAAGAGAATTCTCATGAACATTTCCATCCCGTGGACTTACTGTAGTCATAGGACTCAAATAGCCCTTCCTCCAGATCCAAAGTACAAGCCCTAAAACTTTTAGAAATGTGATGAATCATCTTCAACTGAGAATCAGTGAATACTCTGGAATTTTTGAGTCCATATTAAAACTCATATGAGTAAGGAGAAAGTCAGTGCCATTCCTTTTTAAACTGCTTTTAAAGCACTCAAAATATACATTCAGGGCTTCCCTGGTGGCACAGTGGTTGAGAGTCCGCCTGCCGATGCAGGGGACACGGGTTCGTGCCCCGGTCTGGGAAGATCCCACATGCCGTGGAGCGGCTGGGCCCGTGAGCCATGGCCGTTGAGCCTGCGCGTCCGGAGCCTGTGCTCCACAATGGGAGAGGCCACGACAGTGAGAGGCCCGTGTACCACCAAAAAAAAAAAAAATATATATATATATATATATATATATATATATATATATACACACATTCATATCCTGCATGGAAAGTGACACTTCCTTTATCCAAGGGAGAAATACTAGGTTGTCCTGTTGTGCTGGAGTTTAATTTCCCACGGAGAAAAAAATAAAAGAAAAAGAACATGAGTAAGCTTGTTAAAGAATCTAAGGTTTGCTATGTTTGTGTGAACCACTAGACAGAAGTCATATGGGTATTGCCTGGGCTTTAGTGAAGAAATATATGCTGTGAAAATAATATATTTTTGCATGCCTGCATGCCTGGCTACATTTTGGGGGGCCTATTTTGGGCAATTCTAAGACATAGTCAATTTAATGTACTAAAGCCATTCTATTTAAATAAGGTTTATTAAAGTTAAATCCCACACTGTTTCTCTAAAATAAACCCATATGCCTTTTTTCCTGTGCTCTGCCAATGGAGATTATATATCTCTCAGCTGCTTTTGTTGTTTTCTTAAGGACGCTTTTTTTCATCAGATGAACTATTCTGTTTGCATTCTTCACTTTAATTACTTAAAGAATCTCTGAATTTACGGCCATAAAGAGATGATAAAGTTTTAGGATATAATTCATCTCAAATTCACTCTCAACTGTCAGTTGTCCTCTAAAAACATTCCACTGAAGGATTACAGGAGAAGAAAATTCAAATAAATGTTCTTTTCCTTTTGTAAGCTTATATTTAGAGTCAACTGAAAGAAAGCCAAAAGTTATATTTGCAAGATAATAATGTGTAAGCAAAGATGTTAATAATTAGTGAAGAATGCATATCACAACACATAAAACAATGTCTTCCCCTTTTTAAAATCTGAGGACTGAAAAACCTCTAGTTCCGAGCTAACGGTTCTCAACCCTTAAAAGACCGAGCAGCACTATTTTTTTTTTGGCAAAAGTAATACGATTTGTTTAAAAGCCTCAGTCAACAGGTATTTCCTGAAAATACTTTCCATAAAAAGTAGAGCATGGTTCTCCAGAATGAAAACTGATCCATTTTCCCATTTTCTTTTTCTTTTATTTTTTGTTCTTCTTTTTTTTTCTCCTCTGTTTTTCTTTAACTTTTCAGCCAAGGGTTTCTATGATCTTGATGCCTTAAACGAAGCTGCTTGGAAAAGTGCCCAGAGCCAGTTGGTTCCCTGTAATATTTGTGGGCGTACCTTCCTGCCAGACAGACTGATTGTTCACCAACGATCCTGTAAACCAAAAGTCGCCAAGTAAAGCTCTTTCTCCCTACGAAATAGTTGCAGGAATTAAATCCTTTGGAAAGAGCTGGGATATGACGGGGAGGAGGAAAAGGAGGGGAGGAGAGGAAACAAGGAAAAGTGGAATTGACCAAAGGCCATCGAGCACGAGACGCCCAGCTCAGTGCTTTGGGGGCCTGGTGCGACCACTGTGTCACTGCTTTTAGCATGCAGCTGCGTGTGTGTGCCTTGGCATGCCAGGGCCTCGCATGTCACACGGTTGTCAGGCAGAATTACACGTGGCCGCCCCTCATCAGAGCTGGCATTTTTATCTCCAGGAAATTTCAGAGCCAGTTGTTGCTGTTTTTCTTCTGGTCTGATTTCCTGAACAAGATTCTGAACCTCACACTTAGGACTATTATTCAGTGAACAGAGACTTTGGGTGGTGACTTCAGGCAACTCTTTAGTTCCCGAGAAAAACTGGATTCCCTCCCATCCCTGTGCTTTCTGAAATAATGTGCCACTCCCTGCTATTTCTGATCCAGGGAAATGTTTTTAATTGAGTTAGTGACCGGGAATCTTCTTTTCTCTATAAAATTGTTCAACAGGAGACACATACAAAAGAAGAGCTAAGGACTTAAAGTACTAGAAGCACACAGAACTCATGCTCCCTTACTAATAGTGAAAAATGCTACAAGGAAAATTCAGCATCAGTGCCAGCCTCATATGTTGGGAGATTGCTGTGATGTGATTCATCACATGGGTGGAAGCTAGCTCCCTCCTCCTATAGAAGAGGTCCAGCAAGAGTTCTCTCTGCCCTCCTAGGGGCTTATAGGTGTTTTATTGTGGAGCTCTAAAAGCCTGCCTGGAAGTCCTGTGCCTCCCTACCCAAGGGCCACGCACAGTACATGGGTTGTGAAGCTGCTCTGGATTTGAGTCCTTGAATGTGTATTCAGAGAGTCGGGACTCCTGGGAGGAGGCCAGGGCCAGGGAGGTGCTCTGCCCAGGAAATTCTGCACCCCCCACCCCGGGGCAGCGCTGCTTTGCCTGGACTCCCAGCGGTTTTGCTTGAGATCTTTGTTCATTTTATGGCTGACTTTCAGCGCCATTTTGGATCCACCAGGTAGGTTCCTGCAAACCTTGCATTCATGACCTTACACAGCACAGTTAACTCCAAATTATACAAGCAAATTTATTAGACCTAATAATTTGGTCATAATCTGCAGGTTATAAAAGTTTAGGTTAGGATCACGGTGCTAATTATTTGGGTTTTCCTGCCTGTTCCAAAGGAAGCAAGAGATGAACTTCTTAAAAAGTCTTTTAGATATCCCCAAATAAGATTAGCATCTTGTAAAGGATAGCCTTTAATGACTCATACCTGATGGTTTGTTCTTTTATTTTGTTAAAAAAATGACAACAACATCTAATGTGTAGTGAGTGTACTGTGGGTCAGGCACTGTGCCTAGTGCTTCCTATATATCAGTTTATATAAATCTCACATCAACCCTACAAGTAGATAGTATCCTTCTTTTATACGTGAGGAAACTAATACTTAGACTAAAGTAGCAAATTCAAGGTCACACTGGACTTGAGTTAAGGGTTGGAGTCAGGAAGCAAACTCAGGACTGTTGGACTTCCAAGCCCATAGTCTTATCCATTGCCATTTGTGTGCTAGATACCACCATTAATAAGATTAACTCCAACACAAATGATCTGACAAATGTCAATTTTGTACAATGTTTAGTAACTAAGGCAAATGGGAATTTTAGCATGCTTGCAGTTTGGCTGCTGGTCTGGGTTTATCTTAAACCGAGGTGATAACAAAAGTTTGAACTGCATTGTGTGTTTTTTATTTATTTATTTTTTTGCGGTATGCGGGCCTCTCACTGTTGTGGCCTCTCCCGTTGCGGAGCACAGGCTCCGGACACAGGCTCAGAGGCCATGGCTCACGGGCCCAGCCGCTCCGTGGCATGTGGGATCTTCCCGGACGGGGTCACGAACCCGTGTCCCCTGCATCGGCAGGCGGACTCTCAACCACTGCGCCACCAGGGAGGCTCTGTGTTGTGTTTTAAAAGCCACTTCTGTATTCTGCTAATGTTCAGAAGCCAGACAGCAAGGGAAATAAAGCAAGAGTTCTGGCCTCAACTTTGAAATGAGTGGCCATTTGGGGTCATAAAGAGAGATTCGTGGGCCTTTGCTTTCAAAGCCTGAGAAAAACAAAACAAAACTGTTTTATCTGTAGGAATTATTAAATCTGAGTTCTTGAAGTGGTTGAAAAAGATGAGCTCTTGTAAGAACTGTGCTTCCACAGGGAACAGCTTGAGGAATGTCAAGGTGCCGACCGTGGGACTTCCACTTCTGGCTCCAGCTCCAGCTCCATCCGAGCTGGCCTGGAAACGTTACAGGGGATCAAATCTGAAGCAAGTTCAGTCACAATGACATCAATCCAAGGGCTCCTATCTTTCATCAAGGCAAGTCACTGAAGTCTCACCATTAATAGGACAGAGCTCACCTGCTCTCTGCCGACTGCCCTCCCCCCAATTTGTTCACATCTGTGCAGATTTTTTACTCTAAAAAGGAAAATGATTTTTTTAACAATGGTTGGCACATCCATGAGCTTTGAATCTGAATCTTGTAATGGTTCCCATAGATAGTCTCCTAGGTGATGAAAAGCAGATACTAGATGAAGGTACTTGGAGCTCTTATACTGGCTCAGGTAGGTATCGGCTTGGGATGCGATGTTATTAGAGGCATCGGCAACAATACAATTCCCTCTCTGCTCTGGCAACTGGTGCTGCACAATCTTTTATTGAATTCCCCTTTAGTTGAGGTTATGGGAAGAATTCCAGGATTTCTTGATGCTCATTTGCACATTAAATTCACATCAAAGTTGCGGGGCATGTCTTATCAGAAGGGAACACTGGAGACAGAAAAGCCTGTCCTACTAAGGGATGTGGATGGGGAGACTCTCCTCTGGTGAGTAAGCATGGAGATCTGTTCGAGCTCTGTTGTGGGAGCTCCTCAGGTTGTGGGACCTTCTCCTCATCTGGCAGCCTTGGATGTATTTCCAAGTAGGGTCCCAGTATTTCCAAGGATGGCTCCCAGATGACACTGCTTCAGCTTGGGGGATATTGGCCTGAGTCTCTTCACAGAAAAAGAAGCTTCTACTGACAAGCAGACCCATTTGTGAGCAGGGAAGAGAAAGAGGGCAGATATCCAAAGCCTTCCGTCTCCTGAAAACCTGAAAACAGCCCTTGGTCTCTCTGTACTTCTGACATTAGCAGCATCTCTTCTTTACACCCTCACCTAAACCAACTCATATGGCTTTAATCCCATACCAGGTCAGGTCAGGAAGTTCAGCCCTTTCCTTCCCCAACCCTGTGGGGACCTTTCCCTGCTCTGGCAATGGACAACCTTCCTTTATCATTTATTACTTCCCTCCTGACTCTCTGTCTGGTGCACATAAACGGCCGTGCCTGTTTCAGCTGGCCCTGCCCACTCTCTGTGAGCACTGTGGCCAGAGATGGAAATGAGGTTTTCCTGCACTTGGAAGAAACAGCACACATGAGAGGCAGTTGAGTTTCCGGTGGGGGCCAAATTGGATGGTGTAGAGAGAATTACACCAGGAAAAACGCTGTTAATTTAGCATAGGATGGTACACTTTGTGCTTAGTTCTTTTAAATTTTTGTTATAAAAATATTCAATAGATAACACCTGTAGGGTAAAGGATAATGAAGTCTTATGTCCTCCACACCCAGACAAACTTAGTTGAAACCCCACTAAGGTTGAATCTGAATGGTCTAAATTTCAACTACTATTCTTTTGGGTATAAGAGGATGAAGGATGTGGGGAGAGGTGCTGGGAGCACAAGATTGCAGAGTATGTCTGATAATGCCCTTTATTTCTACTTCTGGAAACTTGAGATTAAGCCGGCATGGATATAAACCAACTGCAAGTAAGAAAGTGAAACCTGGCCTAGGCATCATTGGGGCTAAGTCCTATCATTGATTCATATTGATCACCTATAGACCAATGTTTTCAGATAACACTTAATTGAGAGTGTGTTTGGCAAAATAATGTCCCCAAAGATGTTGATACCCTAGTTCTCCAAACTTATGAATATGTTACCTTGCATGTTATGCTACCTTTGCAGATTGTGGTTAAGGTTTTGGGCCTTGTAATGGGGAGAGTATCTCGGATTATCTAGGTGGGCCCAGTATAATCATGAGTCCTTAATAGTGGAATAAGAAGAAAAAAGGGTGCTTGAGAGAGATGGCAGCATAAGAAGGATTCAACAGTCTGTAGCTTGCTCTGAGATGTAGGAAACTATGTGCAATGACCAGAGAAAAACCTCTCCAAGTTAAGGGCATCCCCAGCAGACAGCCAGAAAAGAAACTGGAACCTCAGTCCTATAACCACAGGAACTGGATTCTGCCAACAACCTGAATGAGCAAGGAAACATTCTCCCCTGGAACCTCCAGAAAGGATCACAGCCTGCCAACAACTTGTTTTTATCTGGTGAGTCCAGGGTTGAACTTCTGACCTACAAAACTGTAAGAAAATAAATGTGTGTTGTTTAACCCATTGTTTATAATAATTTGTTATGGCAGCAACAGACAACAAATAGAAGAAGCATCCACAGGCAGACCTCAGAGGTACTGTGAGTTCATTTCCAGATGACCTCAATAAAGTGGATATCACAATAAAGCAAATCACAGAAATTTTTTGGTTTCCTCATGCATAGAAAAGTTATGTTTACACTGTAGTCTATAAGTGGACAGTAGCATTATATCTAAAAAAGCAATACACATACCTTAATTTAAAAAATGCTTTCTTGCTAAAAAATGCCAAAACAATTGCAATGGCAACATCAAAGATCATTGAATGCAGATCACTATAACAAATATAATAATAATAAAAAATTTTGAAATATTGAAAGAATTATCAAAATGTGACAGAGAGACATGAAATGAGCAAGTGTTGTTGGAAAAATGGTGCTGATAGATTTACTTGATGCAGTGTTGCCACAAACTTTTGTCAAACAAAACAAAACAAAAACTCATCTGCAAAGTACAGTAAAGCAAAGCACAATAAAATAAGGTGTTACCTGTATGTGGCATAGGGTAGGACCCCCAAACTTTCTACTGATCAGAGAGATAGAGTCCTCAACTCCACGTGGGACACCGGCCACCTCCACTGCTTGCATTAGTGAGAAGGCACCATAATCAAATTCAGTAGGGCCAGATAGCCCAACAAAAACTGGCTCTAAGATTTGCTACCCACAAAATACCCAGCTATTTTACAATATGCACAAAATATGGATGCAAATTTTTAATGTTTTGTTAATATTTTTAATCATAAAACGGATTCTGTTACATGTACACACTTGTTTAAAAACTAATAAGTGGACAAATGCAGTTGAATTACTTGGCAGTTGACTTTTCATGCCAATGACCCCATGACCTTGTCCTACCCACCTGTCTGTCTTTTCCACGAGCTGCAGAAAGAAAATAACTGTATAATCTGAAATGGTAGAAGGTTATTGTTATGGGAATCTCTAAATAAGGTACTAGCTGAAAAACAGTGAAAATATCCGAGCACTGAAAATGCAGATATGGCTTAAACAAATCTCATCGTTCTCTTATGATCTTTAGCAGGACTTTTCTGAGGGACCATGTGCGGATCTAAAAAGTAGGCTGGACCATCAAAGAAACGTGCTCAAAGTGTAGGGGAAGGGTAGAAAAAGCACCTGATTTGAGGACCGTCATTCAGCCGAATTATCAAGCAAGAAGTTTCCCTTCAATGCCTTCATCTCCCATCTTTGAACCTTCTGAACTCTTTCCTCCCAACCCCCATGAAGGTTTCTCCAGGATCCTGCTGCCCTGTCTTCTATCTACGACTGTCCAGACTTCTGTTTCTGTTGGAGAAGAAACTCAGGTGCTCCACCTTCCAGATATCCCTCCATCTCTCCTAGTCTGCCCATCCACATTTCTCTTCCTGTGTCCCTTTCTGGACTTTTCACTAGCTATTTCATTAGAAAGAAACTTGAGAAAGTCATCCACGCTAAGGGGTTCGTGGAAGTTGACGGTTTGATGCTCTATCTCTCTCAGATGGTATGGTTATTTTTAAAAAAGTTTCTTAGAAGTATTATGTCTATATCCAAAGTAATGAAGTCCATGTGGTGGAATTTTAGACAAAATGTTGGGATGGAAGTCAATGGGCATGGGAAGCAGGTCTCTCCTTGACCGTTAGTGACCCTCATCACACCACATAGACCTCTGTTAACTCCACACCTGAGTAGAGACACCTCTGACAGGGTTTCTACGGACAGCTTGTATTAAGGTAGGCTAAGTGCTGTAACAAATAGACCAAAATATTCTAAGGGCTTGAATAAGACAGAATTTTATTTCTTGCCCTGGGCAAGTGAGCAGTATAGTGAGGCGTCCCTCCTTTGTGACATCATTCAGGGCCCCAGGCTGATGAAATCTCTGCCACTTTCAACATGTGACACACAAGTTGCCCTGGTAGGTCCTCTCCTTTTAGCTCATCCACGGGGAGAAAAGAGCATGGAGTTACCTATTCGGCCTAGAAGAAATGCTCATCATTCCACTCACATTCATGGGCTAAATCTCAGCCACATGACTGTAGCTGAGTGCAAGGAGGTCTGGACATTGTGTTCTCACTGCCACAGCAGGAGGAAGAGGTGACCAGGGATTTGGGGGAATAATTAGGATTTTCTGGCATGAGCTCAAATCTCTTCCTGGCTTCTTGTTAGGGGACCACTTTCCCTTTTGTGGGAAATTGACAATATTTGGGCATAAACCTCAGAGGACGAGAAATTATTCTTACCATCAAGTCAGGCAAGTTTGGTAAATTAGGCCCCCCAAAAGATAAAACTTTAAAAAATTATAGCCATTTTCACATATCAGAAATAGCAGCATTCAATATTTGAAGGAAAGATTGTCCTTTTTCTTTTTATTATTTGAGGAAACACTTTAAAAGGCATTTTTGATATGCAAAGTTGAGTCCTGAGTTTAGTCTCACAAGGGTAGCTGGGGCAAAGAAGAACAGTTTTGCAAAAGAATGTGAATGGCCACCTTTACAGTGGACAAAGCTCCAACTTTGAGGAAGTATTATTGAGTACACTGGTTTTTCATCCTCTTGTTAGAGACTGACAAAAAAGAAATTGGAGTTTGGGGCTCAGAACTAGGTCAAGGGGAACTACCACCTATGTGACGAGGGACTGAAACCACAGCAACACCTCAGCAAGACAGCAGGTATGGGGCGCCCTACATTGGGACAAGGCTGGTGGACTTAGGAGCAGCAGTCACTGCTGCCGAATTTTAAATGTCCCTTTCCTGCATTCTAATGTTGTATGTTATCTTCGAGCCTTCACTTTGCCTTATTGTTAGCTGTGCTGGGGTGTGGGGTGGAGCTGTGAAATAAGAGAGGAGCCAATGTCTACACATGGACAACCAGACCAAGGAAGCCCTTGAAGCTACAAGGAGCCCCCAAGCAGCAGTCAGGAGCAACAGATGGCAAGCAACAGCCAAGGCAGGTGCAGAGTCTCCAGGAATCCTCAGAATCACCTGAGGAGAGGACTGGGATTCCTGACATCATCTATGAGCAACTTATATCCTGGTTTTTCAGCTAGCAAACCCTGGAATGCCAGAGACTGTAGGTATATGGTTAAATGCGCTTCAGTAAAGCATCAGTGAACAACACAGCACTGCATGTAACTGACAAGTGGTGGTACACAGGTTCTGACTCCTGCAGCCAAAGCAGATGGGGGAAATGACATCTTTATGAAGACCTCAAGGCAGAGGGAGTTCGGAGCTGGCCCTGAAACGATGAACAGGTAGAGGCAGCAGGGGTACTAAAGGACACACGAGGGAAGAAGCTTACAGAAACTGTGATCTACTCCATATCCCTGTAAGCAGCCTCAGGGATGAACACTCTGTATAACACCAGTATCAGCATTTTCCAGGTGAAGCACAGCGGGAAGCTCTATATCCTTTATGGGTGTTTCTAAATTTAATTTTTATTTTATATTAGAGTATAGCTGATTTACAATGTTGTTATATTCTTTATGTTGATGGGTGACTTGACCACAGGAAAGACAAGTACAGAGCCTTTAGACTATGAGATCAATTCATACAAGAAGTTTTCAAAGTTAACAGCTGAGTTACTTGTTCTGGATAAAGGTATTTCTCTTTCTCTTTTTAAACATTCTTCCTGCCCAACTTCTGTCACCAATGTGGTATTTTCCAGAGATGAAGAACCCAGATCCAGAAGGTGGTAAAGCATTAGCACAGAGGGTTAGAAGCAGTCCCCATATATAGCTGGGCAAACAGGCAGGCTTGGGAGGGACTCAAGAGCCCCCCTGTTGTGTGTGGAAATTATCTAGGAGAGCAACAGTGGACAGCAAGTGAGAGGAACAGCTGAGCAAGGACAAAGGGCATGTGCAGGATTTGTGTGCAAGGAAGATGAGGGGCAATGACAAGGCAGAGGCCAGGGTGGTCATGGATTTATTCTTCCAACACTGCAACTTGAGGTAGGTGCAAAGAAAATCTGAAGAGGTGTACAATTTTCTGTTTTTGTTCAGGAGGGCACTGGACAAGATGACATCTAAAGGAAAAATGAGGGTGAGTGAACACAAAGGGTAGGAGGGGTATAAATCTGCTTTTCCCATTTTGTTCCCACATTTGCCTTTTCCTCCTTTTCATCCTCAAATAGTATCACTGTCTCTGGCCCCCAGTTCCCTTTCTCTTTCCAAGCAGGCTCATTTCGCACAGCTCTAGCAATGAGCACGCTCTGCCAGAAGAGGACAGCATTGGGAAGCAATGAGCAGAGGCATCCTCACTGTGCAGGCACAAGTCCCGCCAGGCAGAGACAGGGTCTGGTTTTCTGTTTATTCTAGCAGCAAACTCTGAAATAAACATGAATTTATCCTTGAAGTCATATCAAGTGACTCCTTCATCTCCCCCGCTCCCAGCTTCTTAAAGGAATAATCATAAATATTCAGGGTATAGATACCAACTTGGCTTCATAACAGGAGATGTTTCAGCCAGTTTTCTGACAAAACTTACATAGAATATTGAATGCAAATATCTAGATATTGTGAGTAATTCAGGCCAAAGAGGCACTTTGTTTAAAGTATGCTGGCTCTTATTATGCAGTTGGCAGGTTGAATTTGTATTCTACCGTTTTTTGTTGTTTTTTTTTAATGATTGCACAAGTCACTTATTAACTTTCTCAACACATATTTCTTGAGCACCTGTGAGGTGTCATGGGTTGCCTGGACAAGGGGGAGGTATGTAAACAACCAGGTGGTATAGATGGATGATGTGGGATTGAAAGAAACTGGATTTTTGAAGAAGGAAAAGAAAGTTCTAAAAAGGGAAAGCAATGGTGAGTACAGATGACACCTGCCCCATCCCCAGGCATTATGTTATATGGGATATGGGGATCTGACAGTGTCCATGGGGGACAGAATAGACTTAGTTAGAGTAAGAAGAATTTTTTTGAATATTAAGAGAAGAAATTGGGGCTAGAGGTAAATTACAGATAAACTGCTGATAACAGAGTATTAAGGAATAAAGAAAGGGTTTGAGGTAGGAAACATAGGCGGCCTCATAAGTGTATAATCGGGGTATCACATGGAGCAGCACACTTAGAAGGCCCCATGCTTGATTTAATGTCTTGATTTTACAAGCAGGAAATTCTTACTAATTTTTGAACAGGAGATCCCCATTTTCATTTTACATTAGGCTCTGTAATTTGTGTACCTGAAGGCGGGGGATATGTGGAAGTTTGGATAAAACAAGACTAGGGAATTTCCAGATCTGTCTGTGGATAAGAGTTTCCCTGATGCTCTGGGAAGCTGGAATTTCTGTTGGTGTTGGAAGCACACAAGGGTGTAATTCCCAATGATATAAATACTGACGGTCTTTTATTTATTAATTTGTAACATATTTATTGGAGTATAATTGCTCTACAATGGTGTGTTAGTTTCTGCTTTATAACAAAGTGAATCAGCCATACAAATACATATACCCCCATATCTCCTCCTTCTTGTGTCTCCCTCCCACCTCCCTATCCCATCCCTCTAGGTGGTTACAAAGCACTGAGCTGATCTCCCTCTACTATTTGGCTGCTTCCCACTAGCTATCGATTTTACATTAGGTAGTGTATATATGTGCATGCCACTCTCTCACTTCATCCCAGCTTACCCTTCCCCCTCCCCGTGTCCTCAAGTCCATTCTCTACATCTGCCTCTTTATTCCTGCCCTGCCCCTAGGTTCTTCAGAACCATTTTTTTTTTAGATTCCATACATATGTGTTAGCATACGGTATTTGTTTTCCTCTTTCTGACTTACTTCACTCTGTATGACAGACTCTAGGTCCATCCACCTCACTACAAATAACTCAATTTCGTTTCCTTTTATGGCTGAGTAATATTCCATTGTATATATGTGCCACATCTTCTTTCTCCATTCATCTGTCGATGGACACTTAGGTTGCTTCCATGTCCTGGCTATTGTAAATAGAGCTGCAGTGAACATTGTGGTACATGACTCTTTTTGAATTATAGTTTTCTCAGTGTATGTGCACAGTAGTGGGATTGCTGGGTCATACAGTAATTCTAGTTTTAGTTTTTTAAGGAACCTCCATACTGTTCTCCATAGTGGCTGTATCAATTTTCATTTCCACCATCTGTGCAAGAGGGTTCCCTTTTCTCTACACCCTCTCCAGTGTTTATTATTTGTAGAATTTTTGATGATGGCCATTCTGACTGGTGTGAGGTGATACCTCATTATAGTTTTGATTTACATTTCTCTAATTATTAGTGATGTTGAGCATCCTTTCACGTGTTTGTTGGCAATCTGTATCTCTTCTCTGGAGAAATATCTACTTAGGTCTTCTGCACATTTTTGGATTGTGTTTTTTTGATATTGAGCTGCATGAGCTGCTTGTAAATTATGGAGATTAATCCTTTGTCACTTGCTTCATTTGGAAATATTTCTTCCCTTTCTGAAGGTTATCTTTTCACCTTCGCCTTTATGGTTTCCTTCGCTGTGCAAAAGCTTTTAAGTTTCATTAGGTCCCATTTGTTTATTTTTATTCTTATTTCCATTTCTCTAGGAGGTGGGACAAGAAGGATCTTGCTGTGATTTATGTCATAGAGTTTTCTGCCTATGTTTTCCTCTAAGAGTTTTATAGTGTCTGGCCTTACATTTAGGTCTTTAATCCATTTTGAGCTTATTTTTGTATATGGTGTTAGGGAGTGTTCTAATTTCATTCTCTTACATGTAGCTGTCCAGTCTTCCCAGTACCACTTATTGAAGAGGCTGTCTTTTCTCCATTGTATATTCTTGCCTCCTTTATCAAAAATAAGGTGACCACATGTGCGTGGGTTTATCTCTGGGCTTTCTATGCTGTTCCATTGATCTATATTTCTGTTTTTGTGCCAGTATCATACTGTCTTGATTACTGTACCTTTGTAGTATAGTCTGAAGATTGGGAGCCTGATTCCTCCAGCTCCATTTTTCTTTCTCAAGATTGCTTGGGTTATTCGGGATCTTTTGTGTTTCCATACAAATTGTGAATTTTTTTGTTCTACTTCTGTGAAAAATGCCATTGGTAGTTTGATAGGGATTGCATTGAATCTGTAGATTGCTTTGGGTAGTATAGTCATTCTCACAGTGTTGATTCTTCCAATCCAAGAGCATAATATATCTCTCTATCTGTTTGTATCATCTTTAATTTCTTTCATCAGTGTCTTATAGTGTTCTGCATACAGGTCTTTTGTCTCCTTAGGTAGGTTTATTCCTAGGTATTTTATTCTTTTTGATGCAATAGTAAAATGGTAAATTGGAGTCGTTCCTTGATTTCTCTTCCAGATTTTTCACCTTTAGCGTATAGGAATGCAAGAGATTTCTGTGCGTTAATTTTGTATCCTGCTACTTTACCAAATTCATTGATTAGCTCTAGTAGTTTTCTGGTAACATCTTTAGGATTCTCTATGTATAGTATCATGTCATCTGCAAATAGTGACAGCTTTACTTCTTCTTTTCTGATTTGGATTCCTTTTATTTCTTTTTCTTCTCTGACTGCTCTGGCTAAAAGTTCTAAAATTATGTTAAATAATAGTGGTAAGAGTGGACAACCTTGTCTTGTTCCTGATCTTAGAGGAAATGGTTTCAGTTTTAAACCATTGACAATGATGTTGGCTGTGGGTTTGTCATATATGGCCTTTATTATGTTGAGGTAAGTTCCCTCTATGCCTACTTTCTGGAGGGTTTTCATCATAAATGTGTGCTGCATTTTGTTGAAATCTTTTTCTACATCTATTGAGATGATCATATGGTTTTTCTCCTTCAGTTTGTTAACATGGTTTATCACATTGATTGATTTTTGTATATTTAAGAATCCTTGCATTCTTGGGATAAACCTCACTTGATCATGGTGTATGATCCTTTTAATGTGTGGCTGGATTCTATTTGCTAGTATTTTGTAGAGGATTTTTGCATCAATGTTCATCAGTGATATTGGCCTGTAGTTTTCTTTCTTTGTGACATCTTTGTCTGGTTTTAGTATCAGGGTGATGGTGGCCTTGTAGGATGAGTTTGGGAGTGTTCCTCCCTCTGCTATATTTTGGAAGAGTTTGAGAAGGATAGGTGTTAGCTCTTCTCTAAATGTTTGATAGAATTCGCCTGTGAAGCCATCTGGTTCTGGGCTTTTGTTTGTTGGAAGAGTTTTAATCACAGTCTCAATTTCAGTGCTTGTGATTGGTCTGTTTATATTTTCTCTTTCTTCCTGGTTCAGTCTCAGAAGTTTGTGCTTTTCAAAGAATATGTCCATTTCTTCCAGGTTGTCCATTTTATTGGAATAGAGTTGCTTCTAGTAATCTCTCGTGATCCTTTGTATTTCTGCACTGTCAGTTGTTACTTCTCCTTTTTCATTTCTAATTCTATTGATTTGTGGCTTCTTCCTTTTTTTCTTGATGAGTCTGGCTAATGGTTTATCAATTTTGTTTATCTTCTCAAAGAACCAGCTTTTAGTTTTATTGATCTTTGCTATTATTTCCTTCATTTCTTTTTCATTTATTTCTAACCTTATCTTTATGATTTCTTTCCTTCTGCTAACTTTTGGGTTTTTTGTTCTTCTTTCTCTAATTGCTTTAGGTGTAAGGTTAGGTTGTTTATTTGAGATGTTTCTTGTTTCTTCAGGTAGGATTTTATTGCTATAAACTTCCCTCTTACAACTGCTTTTGCTGCATCCCATAAGTATTGGGTCATCATGTTTTTATTGTCATTTGTTTCTAGGTATTTATTGATTTCCTATTTGATGTCTTCAGTGATCTCTTGGGTATTAAGTAGTTTATAGTTTAGCCTCCATGTGTTTGTATTTTTTACAGATTTTTTTCCCTGTAATTGATAACTAACCTCATAGCATTGTGTTCAGAAAAGATACTTGATACAATTTCAATTTTCTTAAATTTACCAAGGCTTGATTTGTGACCCAGGATGATCTATCCTGCACAATATTCCATGGGCACTTGAGAAGAAAGTGTATTCTGTTGTTTTTAGATGGAATGTCCTATAAATATAAATGAAGTCCATCTTGTTTAATGTATCATTTAAAGCTTGTGTTTCCTTATTTATTTTCATTTTGGATGATCTGTTCATTGGTGAAAGTGGGGTGTTAATGTCCCCTACTATGATTGTGTTACTGTCAATTTCCTCTTTTATGGCTGTTAGCATTTGCCTTATGTATTGAGGTGATCCTATGTTGGGTGCATAAATATTTACAATTGTTTTATCTCCTTCTTGGATTGATCCCTTGATCATTAGGTCGTGTCCTTCTTTGTCTCTTGTAATAGTCTTTATTTTAAAGTCCATTTTGTCTGATATGAGCATTGCTACTCCAGCTTTCTTTTGGTTTCCATTTGCATGGAATATCTTTTTCCATCCCATCACTTTCACTCTGTATGTGTCCCTAGGTCTGAAATGGGTCTCTTGTAGACAGCATATATAATGGTCTTGTTTCTGTATACGTTCAGCCATTCTATGTCTTTTGGCTGGAGCATTTAATCCATTTGCATTTAAGGTAATTATCGATATGTATGTTTTTATTACCATATTCTTAATTGTTTTGGGTTTGTTTTTGTAGGTCTTTTCCTTCTCTTGTGTTTCCTGCCTAGAGAAGATCCTTTAGCATTTGTTGTAAAGCTGGTTTCATGGTGCTGAATTCTCTTAGCTTCTGCTTTTCTGTAAAGGTTTTAATTTCTCCATCAAATCTGAATGAGATCCTTGCTGGGTAGAGTCACCTTTGTTGTAGCTTTTTCTCTTTCATCACTTTACATATGTCCTGCCACTCCCTTCTGGCTTCCAGAGTTTCTGCTGAAAGATCAGGTGTTAACCTTATGGGGAATACCCTCGTATGTTATCTGTTGTTTTTCCCTTGCTGCTTTTAATATTTTTTCTTTGTATTTAATTTTTGATAGCTTGATTAATATGTGTCTTGGCATGTTTCTCCTTGGATTTATCCTGGATGGGACTCTCTGTGCTTCCTGGACTTGACTGACTATTTCCTTTCCCATATTAGGGAAGTTTTCAACTATAGTCTTTTCAAATATTTTCTCAGTCCCTTTCTTTTCCTTTTCTTCTTCTGGGACCCCTATTATTCGAATGTTGGTGTGTTTAATGTTGTCCCAGAGGTCTCTGAGACTGTCCTCAATTCTTTTCATTCTTTTTTCTTTATTCTGCTCTGTGGTAGTTATTTCCACTATTTTATCTTCCAGGTCACTTATCCGTTCTTCTGCCTTAGTTATTCTGCTATTGATTCCTTCTAGAGAATTTTTAATTTCATTTATTGTGTTGTTCATCATTGTTTGTTTGCTCTTTAGTTCTTCTACGTCCTTGTTAAACATTTTTTGTATTTTCTCCATTCTACTTCCAAGATTTTGGATCACCTTTACTATCATTACTCTCAATTCTTTTTCAGGTAGACTGCCTATTTCCTCTTCATTTGTTAGGTCTGGTGGGTTTTTACCTTGCTCCTTCATCTGCTCTGTGTTTCTCTGTCTTCTCATTTTGTTTAAATTACTGTGTTTGGGGTCTCCGTTTCACAGGCTGCAGGTTTATAGTTCCCGTTGTTTTGGGTGTCTGCCTCCAGTGGCTAAGTTTCGCTCAGTGGGTTGTGTAGAATTCCTGGTGGAAGGGACTGGTGCCTGTGTTCTGCTGGATGAGGATGGATCTTGTCTTTCTGGTGGTCAGGACAGCGTCCGGTGGTGTGTTTTGGGGTGTCTGTTACCTATTATGATTTTATGCAGCCTCTCTGATAATGGGTGGGGTTTGTTGCTGTCTTGCTAGTTGTTTCTCATAGGGTGTCCAGCACTGTAGCTTGCTGGTCATTGAGTGGAACTGGATTTTAGCGTTGAGATGGGGATCTCTGGGAGAGCTTTTGCTGTTTGATATTACATGGAGCCAGGAGGTCTCTGGTGGACCAATGTCCTGAACTCTGCTCTCCCCCCTCAGAGGCACAGGCCTGACACCCAGCCAGAGCACCAAGACCCTGTCAGCCAAATGGCTCAGAAGAAAAGGGAGAAAGAAAGAGAAAGAAAGAAAGAAAGAAAGAAAGAAAGAAAGAAAGGAAGGAAGAAAGGAAGAAAGAAAGAAAGAAAGAAAGGGAGGGAGGGAGGGAGGGAGGGAGGAAGGAAGGAAGAAGAAAAATAAATATAAAATAAAAAATCAAAAAATTATTAAAAATTAAAAAGTAATTTAAAAAAAGAAAGAAAGAAGAGAGCAACCAAACCAAAAAACAAATCCACCAATGATAACAAGTAAAAAACCAAAAACACGGACAGACAGAACCCTAGGACAAATGGTAAAAGCAAAGCTATATAGACAAACTCTCACAAAGAAGCATACACGTACACACTCACAAAAAGAAAAAGGAAATATATATATATTTATATTTTTTAAAGAAGAGAGCAACCTACTCAATAAACAAATCTGCCAATGATAATAAACTCTAAATACTAAACTAAGATAAACATAAAACCAGAAACAAATTAGATTCAGGAAGCAAGCCCTAAGTCTACATTTGCTCCCAATATCTACCACCTCAAGTTTGGGATGATTCGTTGTCTATTCAGGTATTCCACAGATGCAGGGTACATCAAGTTGATAGTGGAGATTTAATCTGCTGCTCCTGAGGCTGCTGGGAGAAATTTCCCTTTCTCTTCTTGTTCACACAGCTCCTGGTCAGCTTTGGAGTTGGCCCTGCCTTTGCATGTAGGCTGCCTGAGGGTGTCTGTTCTTTGCTCAGACAGGATGGGGTTAAAGTAGCAGCTGATTCAGGGGCTCTGGCTCACTTAGGCCAGGGGGAGGGAGGGGTACGGAGTGCGGGGCGAGCCTGCAGCGGCTGAGGCTAATGTGACGTTGCAGCAGCCTGAGGCGCACCGTATGTTCTCCCGGGGAAGTTGTCCCTGGATCACGGGACCCTGGCAGTGGTGGGCTGCACAGGCTCCCAGGCAGGGAGGTGTGGATAGTGACCTGTGCTTGCACACAGGCTCCTTGGTGGCGGCAGAAGCAGCCTTAGCATCTCATGCCCGTCTCTGGTGTCCGCGCTGATAGCCCGGCTCGCGCCCATCTCTGGAGCTCGTTTAGGTGGTGCTCTGAATCCCGTCTCCTCACGCACCCGGAAACAATGGTCCCTCGCCTCTTAGGCAGCTCCAGACTTTTTCCCGGACTCCCTCCCGGCTAGCTGTGGCGCACTAGCCCCCTTCAGGCTGTGTTCATGCCGCCAACCCCAGTCCTCTCCCTGGGATCTGACCTCCGAAGTCGAAGCCTCAGCTCCCAGCCCACACCCGCCCTGGCGGGTGAGCAGACAAGCCTCTCGACTGGTGAGTGCTGATCTGCAGTGAGCCTCTCTGCAGGAATCTCTCCACTTTGCCCTCTGCACCCTTGTTGCTGTGCTCTCCTCTGTGGCTCTCAAGCTCCCCCCACCCCCCGCCAACCCCCATCTCTGCCAGTGAAGGGGCTTCCTAGTGTATGGAAACCTTTCCCCCTTCACAGCTCCCTCCCACTGGTGCAGGTCCCGTCCCTATCCTTTTGTCTGTTTTTTCTTTTTTCTTTTGCCCTACCCATGTACGTGGGGAGTTTCTTGCCTTTTGGGAGGTCTGAGGTCTTCTGCCAGCGTTCAGTAGGTGTTCTGTAGGAGTTGTTCCACATGTAGATGTATTTCTGATGTATTTGTGGGGAGGAAGGTGATCTCCAAGTCTTACTCCTCCACCATCTTGAACATCTCCTGTGATGGTCTTTTAGGGAGCGATGGTTCCCAGTTCTAATGAAGTAGGGATGTCTGGAGAGAGTCGGGGTCCTGGGAGCACTTCTTGTTCTTTGGATCTGGAAAGTGGTCTACCCTAGAGCACGTGGGGCCTCGTCCAGATTTAGGGGTATTTGGTGCAGAGTTGTTTCCTTTCTAGGCTGTAGTGTCACATGTGATGGGGTAGTTAAGGGAGGTTTGTGGGCCTCCCTTAAATCCCATAGTAGGCCACACTGTATCTGGAATAAAGGCATCTTATCAAGAGCCAGAGAGCCAGTAAAACATCTCCATGTGGTAAAGTATGTTAGACTTTTCCTGTGTGCTTATGTTACTGAACCAAACTTGGGTCTGCTTGCCCAAGCACAGTAAAGCCAATCTACTAACACTGGGTTGTGGTAAAGGAAAGTGCAGCATTTATTGCAGGGCACCAAGCAAGGGTCCAGGGCAGCTAGTGCTTAAAAGACCTGAACTCCCCAAAGGCTTTCAGGGAAAGGTTTTTAAAGACAAGGTGAGGAAGAGGTTATGGGATGTGTGATCAGCTCTTAGACTTTCTTCTGATTGGCTGATGGTGAGGTAATTGGCATTCAGCATCGTGAACATTCTGGTTCCAGCCGGGCTGAGGGTCTAGGTGTTTGTGGGCAGCATGCAGTTAACTTCTTCCATCTGGCGGGGGTTTCAGTATCTGCAAAACAGCTCAAAGGACATGGCTCAGAATATTATCTATTGCCCTTAAGGGGGAACTAAAGGTCCTTGACTTTTTTTAATGCCTAAACTATTATTATTGGGTCTTGTTTGACTGTTTTCCTTTCTTTCTGCATTTTCTCCCTTCTTTTTAAAAATATTTTTTAAAATTGTATTTTAGGGGCCTCCCTGGTGGTGCAGTGGTTGAGAGTCTGCCTGCCGATGCAGGGGAAACGAGTTCGTGCCCTGGTCCGGGAGAATCCCGCATGCCACGGAGCGGCTGGGCCCGTGAGCCATGGCCGCTGAGCCTGTACGTCCGGAGCCTGTGCTCCGCAACGGGAGAGGCCACAACAGTGAGAGGCCCACGTACCGCAAAAAAAAAAAAAAAAAAAAAATTATTTTATTTTTTTGGCTGTGCTGTGTGGCTGCATTTTCTCACTTCTATGATTAAATTTATTCTTTGACTAAAATTTTTCTATAAAATTTTCTATAAAATTTCTATAAAATTTTCTATAAAATTCTATAAAATTTTTCTATAGGCAAAAGACATGTCGGGTGGTGGAGTTTTGTTCTGGGAAGGCCCCATAGGGTCCTGCTTGGTGTTTACAATTTCTGAGTATGATGTCTAGCTTAAAGATCCTTCTCCCTTCCCAAGACTCTATAGATTCTTACATTTCTTCTAACAATTTTCAGTTTTTATATTTAGCCTTTAATTCCTCTGAAATTTTATTGCTATATGTTTGCATAGTAGGGATCTGTTTTTCTTCATTGCAGTTTTTCCATATCATTTATTAGTTAGTTTATCCTGTATATGAATGGATGTCGATCTGTTTTCCTATCTCTGCAACATTATCACATGGTTTACATGCTGTATCTTTAGAGGACATTTTGATATTGTATGACAAAGGCCTGCTTCTTTTTCAAAAAAAAAAAATTGGCTCTTCTTACTTATCTCTTCTTCTAGATGAATTCTAGAATCAAACATGTCAAATAACATAAATAATTCTGCTAGGATATTGATCTGTATTGAATCAAATTGATAAATTTTTTTAAGGAAGAATTAGCATTTTTACAATATGTACTCTTTCCATTCAGGAACACTATACAATTTGTGTTCAAAATCATAAATCTTCAATCCTGAATTCCATTCACCCACCCATGCTAACTTGCTTTGCCAGTAACAATCTTTTTGCATCTTCTCTACTTTTTTGTGGACCCCTTGGCATCTCCCTTTTCACAGCCATGTGTTTTCAGATAACTCTAAGGGGCAGTGAATACACAGGGAATGGAGAGTTTGAGGATAGTAAAACATCACACTCAAATTTTCTAACTACTGGGAGTTTTTGTTCTTTTCTTAAATATATCTTGTTAAATTGAAATGTTTCTTCTCTTAAGTGCTCCAGAAAAGATTTGGAAAGTTTTGCTTTAGACCCTGAAGATGTCCACATCAATAGTTTCTCTATAATCAGATAGTTAAAATACAAAGCCATATGAAATTAAATGCCAAACATCATTGCAAATCAACATACAGCTGGAAAAGCACTCTACATAACTCAATATATTTTTCAGGAACCCAAAATCTTCAGCAATATCCATCTCGTAAAATGAGGATGTTCATAAAGAAGAAAATCATTTTTATTCAGCCAAATTATTTATTCCACCGACCAAGGCTAATCACGGCATGTGATTAATAATATTCACTTAAAATTGCATCCTGGGAAGTGTTTTCACTTAGGTTTAATGAAAAACACTTGGAAGCAATTGAATGCTGTGGAGACGTGGTTAGTTATTATCCTTGTTTATGAATTAGCATGATTTTAAAGAGTAGTTGATGCTGAAGCTAAAGTTTTTATTTCTTTTTCATAACAATATTCCACCCAAACTGAAACAGAGAGATTGACAAGTGTCAGAGGGCATTTAGCCTGCAAAAGGAGCCAGAAGCTAGAGATTTGGAATCAGAGGTGGTGGGACTGGATAGTCTGATGAAAACCGTGGAGCCCAGAAGGTGGTGATAGAGGCTCTTCTCTCCCCTCCCTGTGCAGGCATCTCAAGTTGTCCAGTTTCTTAACCCAACGTTAGGGTAAACCTAATTTCAATTATCTATGGTCTCCTTGTTCTCATGGAAACAAGAATAGGAGGAGACAGGGTAGCATAGAGGGAATGAAAACTTGTATATAAATCTGAGCCCTTCGGAAGGACTTTGCTTTCCCAAGTCACTGAAGACTCCTATTCATAAAGAACATGTATGTTTCGATAGCCCCTGTAAGGATGGTTAGGATTTTTTGGGGGGGGTGAATGATAAATTTTTTTTAAATTAATTTATTTTTATTTTTGGCTGCATTAGGTCTTCATTGCTGCGCATGGGCTTTCTCTAGTTGCGGTGAGTAGGGGCTATTCTTTGTTGCGGTGCATGGGCTTGCCATTGCGGTGGCTTCTCTTATTGCGGAGCACGGGCTCTAGGCACCAGGCTTCAGTAGTTGTGGCTCGCGGGTTCTAGAGCGCAGGCTCAGTAATTGTGGCACATGGGCTTAGTAGCTCCACGGTATATGGGATCTTACCCGACCAGGGGTCAAACCCGTGTCCCCTGAATTGGCAGGCGGATTCTTAACCACTGCGCCACCAGGGAAGTCCCTAAAATTTTAATCATCAATAGTTTCAGCTTAATAGTAAGGTTTTTGGCAGATTTTGGTACGGCTAATTAGTTCAAAGGGAGCTTATTGAAAGGCTTAAACTACTAATGACTGTCATAAACAGCAAAAATTTAAAAAGTGTTTTCAAGCAGAGCACATAGAGAACTGAGATGTTACAAGAAGGAGCTGGAAGACTAAAGGTGCCTTTTGTTATGTTAATGAGGTGACCTTTGGAAAGTGCCCAAGGATGCTGGAATGTAGCCAGAAGAACCAAACAGGTGATTAGAGGGTTGGAACTTTCAGCTCCACCCCCTGACCTCAGAGGAGGGGAGAGGACCCTGGAAACTGAATCAATTGGCAATGGTCAATGATTTAATCAATCATGCCTGTATAATAAAGCCTCCAGAAAAACCCAAAGGAGAGCTTCCAGGTTGGTGAATGCATGGAGGAACAGAGAGAATGGTTTGCCTGGCGAGAGCATGGTAGCTTTGTTTCTGAATTAAGTCATTAAGTCATATGGACCCTGCTTGGGCCCTAGCCCCTCTGTCTTGGTGGGGGGAGGGGTTTTCTTCCATTCGGGTGGGGTTCGGGCAGCCTAATAACAAAACTGAATCTGACATTGACAGAGCACAAGCTTTATTCAGTGGCCAAAGAATGGAGAAGCAGGAACTAAGTTCACAGATCTACTTCTAACCCATGTGGCGAAAGGGACTTAATTTTAAAGAGTAAAGACAAAGGGAGGAGGAGTGGGGCTATTGATGGGGAGGCATACGTATTAGTCGACCAGGGAAGGGGCAGGGCTTTTTCCAAGGGAGTGGGGTGCCACCCCCTTTTTATCCTTTTTTGGTCCTGAATGTCTGGTCGTGGCCACTGGTAGGTGTGTCATATAATACACTAATGTAGTAAAAGCAACATATAATGAGACTCAGGGTCGGTTGGAGGTCAGATTTGTGGCCACCTTGGTCCCAGCTGGTTCCATCTGTTTTTTGTTTGTTTGTTTGTAGCTTCCTTTCTTATCTCTGGACCCTTTAACTTAAAGATTTATGTTAACTCTTGCTAAGGGGCCTGGGGGTGGGGAGGTGTTGGCAGGTTTGAGCAAAGACCTGGAGCAACTCTGGCAACAGCTCCATGCTCTTTCCCCATACCTTGCTCTATTCATCTCTCCCATCTGGCTGTTTCTAAGTTTTGTATACATTCTTTCATTAAAAAAAACCCAGTAATCTAGTAAGTAAAATGTTTCTCTGAGTTCTGTGAGCTGCTCTAGCAAAATAACTGACCCAAGGAAGGGGTTGTTGGAAGCTCTAATCTATAGCTGGTCGGTCAGGAGCACAGGTGATAATCTGGATTTGCAGTTGGCATCTGCAGTTGAGCGGGGAGGGGCAGTTTGGTAGGACTAAGCCTGTGGAATCTGATGCTATCTCCAGGCAGATAGTGTCAGAATTGTGTTGAACTGTAGGACATCCAGCTGGTGTCTGAGAATTACTTTTGACATGGACCCTCCACCACAGTGGAATTGGATAAGAATCTTTAAGCACTTAGAACAGTATTGTCACAAAGAAGCTCTCAACAGACCCTGGCTATTATGGCAGAGATAATTAGTGCTCAGAGCTTATTTATTTGTTCCATTGCATTTCCCAGCCTCCCCTGCAGTTAGTTTAAGGCCAGGTGCCTAATTATAGTCAATGAACTGGAGCAGAAGGACTGAGGCAGGTAAGAGCCAATGAGCCTTTGAGATCTCTCCTTCCTTGATGAAGAGAACTTGGAGACCATGAGTTCCCATCGGTAGAGCACCAAGATAGAGCACCACCCCTGCTACATCAGGGCGCAATGAGGGTGACAAATTGTTGTGTTACATTACTGAGATTTCAAGGTTAACTCATCACCTTAAGATGTCTTCACTAGGTAAGGAAGACATACGATTTTACTATTAGAGTTTCTTTGCAAGTATTAACTCTAGATAATGACTAAGAAAATGAGTAACTGACTTCTAGTTCTTCATAAGCAGAATTTAATCCCCTTGAGGGTAAGGCCTTTATCTATCTTATTTACCATTGAAACCCCAGTGCATAGAGTAGTGCTTGCTTGGCACATAATTAAGTGCTACATATATCTCTTTTGTGCAGGTACTGTGCCTTTTCAATATGCATAGCACTCTTCATACATTGTATAGTGCTCCAGAAATTAAAACCATGGTCTTTACCCTCAAGGAGTATATAATCCAAATGAGGACACAAATATACCTTTTCTTCCCTTGCCTCCTTCCCCCCTCACCCCCCAGGTACACAAACCAATGACATTGCTGCTTCAACTAAAGACACTATATTTAAACGCTAATTTATGCCATAGATGGAAGGTGTTCCATCTGTAATAGAGAAAGAGAGACCAGGTGAGTGAAAGAGAGAGGTTAGTGACATAGCTAGAGGAAAGACCCAGGATTCTGGATATGAGACTACAAATGTTGATGAGACAGAGCCAGGCTAGAAGAAAAATATGGGTGGAGAGGACAAAGAAAAAAATTGGATGGTGGATGTCATGATAGGCCACCCAGACACCCCCTACTTTGGGACTTAAGCACTCACTCATTCCTCCAGCCGCTGGGACGGTTGACTGCTGAAGACCCCTCCAGAAACAGCCCTCAGCTGAAGAAAGCCATCTGGGTCAAGGTCTCACCCTCTTTCCAGGGACAACCCATATCCAATGATCAATTGATGCTAAGATGCAAAGGCTGGGCCTCTTGCCTCAATGAAGGGTCCCAGCTCCAAGCATCCTGTGGGGTTATAGAGGCCTCTGTTGTGACCTTATCACAGCCTGACATTTGTCCTTGCCCAGGCCTGCTCTCCTTACTTCCCTGCAGGTATCACTTACGAAAGTAGGCCCCATACTTCCTGCATGCAGATCTCCACCTCAAAAATCTTCTCAGGGACAGGCAGCAAGTTATGAAGCATCACACAAGCCAGGAAGAGCTTAGACTTGTTGGAGTTGAGAAAACAGTCACTAATGACTTCTGAGGAGGGGAATGAGGGTCTAGGAAGGATTCGGCTGGTGATGGGATGGAGGGTAGGTGGAGGCGAAGATCCTTCGTTTGCAAAGGCAAAAATCACTTTGACAAAGTCTGCTCCACACTCTATGAAGCCCTTCAGTGAAATGCCATTGTCTAGACCCCAGAATATTTTCCCAGAATGTGTCTAGAATTTCAAAGTTCACTCAGGACTCTGAGCTACATGTCTGATGAAAAGAAGGGAGTGAAGTTCCTTCCTTGGCTCTGCTTCAAGCAGGATCACTTGACTAGAGATGAGTGTGAGAAGTAGCCAGAGTTAAAGGTGAATGCTCCGTTTCTTGAAGAAAATGTCAGCATTTTGTGACCTTTCTTAACATAGAATTGGGATTGTGAGGGAGTGAACAATTGAAGGGAAGACAGCATCCTTATGGGGAGAGCTGACTACAGCTGCTCGTTCTTACCACTCAGATCTTAGTGTTCCACAGTAGCACTGGCCATAGAATAAAACACCAGCTGATAGGAATATTCAGTCAGGAGAGAGAGAGAAGCCAGGGGCAGACAGCCAAGACGAGCTAAGTCGACCTAAGAAGCTGTGGAAAATAGAGATCAATGAATATTGTTGATTGTTTGATGTGGTAACGTTTTCAGGTACGATTTATGTAACATTGAGGATCCTTTCTCTACATTAATTAAAAGACATTTTCTCTCTTCCCAACTTTGTTTTCATCTCTTACCTGTTGCTTTAAAGATGTTTGTAATGGCAGCAGGAGTACCAGAGCATCAGGTCTTAGAGAGTGATCGCTACAAGAATGATGCTCATTTCACAGAAACTACGTGTAGATCTAATAAATGGTATCAATGGAGTCTTGGAAAACTATTATTTTGATTGGAGCAGTTTTAGAAGTGTTGATTGAATATTTAAATAAGAACTTGGGGAAAAAAGTTAGCCATCCTAATGTTTTTATAATGGGGCCATTAGCTCAAGTGAGCTTGGCATGCTGTCCTACTGATCGTAGGTGGAGGGAGCCGATGTCGTAAGGTGTAAATGTGGGGATCTATGGATTCAAAAAAAGAACAAAGATGGGACATCCTGAGGCAGGACGTGTGCAATGAGTGTTTTGTTTTTTTTTAATTAATTTATTTATTTAATTATTTTTGGCTGTGTTGGGTCTTCGTTTCTGTGCGAGGGCTTTCTCTAGTTGCGGCCAGTGGGGGCCACTCTTCATCGCGGTGCGCTGGCCTCTTCACTATCGCGGCCTCTCATTGCGGAGCACAGGCTCCAGACGCGCAGGCTCAGTAGTTGTGGCTCGCGGGCCTAGTTGCTCCACGGCATGTGGGATCTTCCCAGACCAGGGCTCGAACCTGTGTCCCCTGCACTGGCAGGCAGATTCTCAACCACTGTGCCACCAGGGAAGCCCCAATGAGTGGTTTTGACACTAATGAGCCCAGTAACGTGGGAATTACCTGCTTTCTAACCTTATTCAACAAACATTTCTTAATCCTTTACCTGTACCAAGCACTTCATGGGAGTGTATTTGGCAAACTAATGAAAAATCAGAACTAGTAAGGCCTTCTGAAGTCAGAAAGATGAGGGAAAAGGTAGAAGAGACAAAGGGTTTGAGAAAGGACTGAAAGCTGGAATTAGGCAAATGAGGAGAGCTGAGTCTGGACGGAGTGGTCACTGTGCGAAGCAATTGCTCTGTCAGATTCCCTTGTGAGTCCGTGGGGTCACCAGCTGGATCGGGCGATCCTGCGACTCCTGGGAGCAGAGGCATCTGTGGCACGTGGGACTTTGGCTAGTTCCTTAATCTCTCCGTCCCCCGGTTCCTCATCTGTACAATGAAATTAATAACAGGACCTCAGGGGATTGTTGCTAGAAGTTAATAAAGTAATTCATCTGGAGTGCTTCGCACAGTGCCTTGCACTCTGTCATGGTGCTCAAATAGGTTTACATGTGCTGTATGACAGTGGACACACTGTGTATGGGCGGAGAGATCACTGGAGAAATGGAAAGGGCACCAGTCCCTGGGATGTAGTCCTTTCAAATGTCTTCCCTCCCTGCATTCCCTAGGGGATAAAAATAGAAAAATCACCCAGCATAGCAGCATGGGGAACAAAGACGGGATACATTCTCTTTGGAGTCATTCATCTCACCACAGACATCCATAGAGACATGCAATTTCTTTTCTCTTAAGTTTATAGCTTATGAAGTGTCTTAGCTTCTGATGGACTGCAGGTACCTTCTGGTGAGACTTAAGCAATTTTCTCAATTTTTGCTTAATAAGAATAATTCACTCTATGTGCTAAGTCTGCATAAATAGTTTCTGACAGATGAAACAGTTTATAAATCCTCAAGAGTTTTTTATTATCCTTGAAAAAACCTTTACACTTACTGTGTACCCTGAGGGCCTGTTGTTTGGAAAGGTCTCTCATGCTAAAGAACAAAGGCAGGCGATGTTTTCTTAAAAAGCAGGCATATTGTCCTGCTTGACTAAGGCTCCCTCTGACTCCAAACCTTGAAAATCCTGTTCGTTTTTAATATAAGTGCTCTAGCAAGGATAGGAATAAGCCAGATTCAGAGGATTTCCATGTCAGCAGTGCCGGATCTTTGCATGACAGGTGGCAAATGGCTTTTCTTCTTTTTCTTTCACCCTTGAAACCTCTGGCATATCTGAACTCTTGTTCTTGTGTCTTTTCTGGCCTTTGAGGATAACAGTGCAGCTGTGTGTTAAGCGAAGGTAAAACAGCCTTTAAAGGGTTATTCTGGTTTTCATAGGCTCCACATAAGAATAAGATAAAGAGAAGTCATTTAACGTGCCCCAAATCACAATATATTCTGACAGGAGAGCAGAATAGCTCATTTGGAGTTTTTCCTCATCCCTGTTTTCACTCCCATCTGACACAGCAAAGCCAGTTGATAGAAGGGGTGCTCGCCTCCTGCCCTCTCTTCTTAGCTGAACACTTCGCTTTCTAGCTCTTCAGTCATCTTATTCCATCTTCTGACATTAGCGTGTGTAAGCCATGTAGAGGGCTGGAGGATATCTTTGTGTGTATCTTTGTGCCCATCCCTGGGTATCAATTAATTTATTAAAGGCCCTAGGGAAAAACTTTTCAGAGACGTGGTGTTGGGTGACAGTTCTCCATGAGCCTCTCATGTTTCTGCACATCTTGCAACAGAGATACCAACTGTCCTTTCTTCTGGGCTATCTTTCTAAGGATGTGTATAGAGTGGGCAGCCTTGGGAAATAGAGCATCTCCCTCTAGAGCAAAGTACAGGCGTGTTCCCTCCCCATCATAAAAGATTCAGGTTCCCTGAGCTCAGGGTTCCCCTCCCGTGGCATAACCCACTGCATGTACGGGTTTAGTGTGGCTTTCCTCCCAGGGCCCTGGGGTTCAGTGACTAGCGTAGAAATGTTACTGCTCTTGCTGTGTATAATGAACTGTTCTGTGTCTCTGATCCAGGGGTCCTGTGTCATCTGCCGGCCTCCATGAAACTGTGGCAAGCTAAATTGTTGGTATGTACGTTAGAATCTCAGAGCCATCTCAGTTCTTGACACATAGTTCCAAATTTAAAACGATCCTGAGAGATTTACTGATGTACAAAACCCCTGATGAGGATTCCTTTTCTAAAAATTAATTAATTAATTAATTTTAATTTTTTATACAGTTTTAAAGGTTACTTTCCATTTACAGTTATTACAAAATATTGTCTATACTCCCTGTGTTGTATAATACATCCTTGGGCTTATCTTACACCCAATAGTTTGTACCTCCCACTTCCGCATCCCCATGGTGCCCCTTTCCCCCTCCCCACTGGTAACCACTGGTTTGTTCTCTATATCTATGAGTCTGCTTCTTTTTGTTATATTTGCTAGTTTGTTGTATTTTTTAGATCCCACATGTAAGTGATGTCATACAGTATTCTGACAAGTATTCTTAGCGTGTTGACCACTGTGACACTACACCAAACCGCTCAGCATGTCCCACTGCTTCCTCAAATTCTCAGAAACTCATGCTTTGTGTGTGTAACAATAGCTTCACTCAATCACCGTTCTTGGATCATTATTTTGGAAACTTCTTAAAAATTGGCAAAAAAAGCATTTAACTCTCAGACCACTTTCTAAATATTATCAGATCTTTGATCTATGCACTGAGGATTGAGTTCCTGTAAATGGCTTGGACAAGTTGTGACTGGCAAAAACACAAAGGCTGTCTCTGTTCCCACTGTATAGATTGGCTCAGTCATTCAGACCGAATTCATTTATTCAAATAAATTTATGCATTAACTTAAAAATATATTTCAAATAATTCATTTATTCAAATAAATTTATGCATTAACTTAAAAATATATTTCACAGAGTCAAGTAAGACAGGCACATTCCTGCCTTCTTGGAACTTGTAGGTTAATGGGAAATAAAATATTAACATAAAATTATTTAATATATCGTAAATACTAGAAATGAAATGACTACTGTGAAGTACTATGAAGCATGATAAAGGATTTAATAGGGATTTTTTTTATTCTCTCAAATTTCAAATGTAGCATAGACTGGCAAATAACTCTGCTACCAAAGTACAAAACTTTTTGAACCGTTGAGATCTTTTTCCCTTCCTTTTTTTTTTGCATTGGATCTTTGAGATAAACAAGAAATAAGAACTAAAATTTGTATATTCTTTAACATTTTACCCAAATAAAGTAACATTTCCCCCTGGATAAAGTGGATTTGGGGGAGGTTCCATGATTTCTTTTAAGAAAGAAGATGTTGCTCTATAGACAATCTTTAAGAATAAGTTGAAATTTGCTGGCCATTATGTAGAAGTTAGAAGCTGAAGGGAGCATGAGACTAAAAGAGGAACATTTCACTTCTCAAACGAATGAGGTAGACCTAAGACCCGAAAAAATTTTTTCACCTGTCCCAGCAATGTTTGATAACTATGTTAGGTGACTATAGCCTGTGATGATAAGCACCTAATCTGTTAAATTTTAAAATAAGTCTTTTGAAATTATGAGAAGGGAGACACACATAAAACAGTTGTTATTTATAAACATTTCCAATTAAAATTTCAGAAAAGCAGAAACTTGTAAAATTTTCTAGGCAGCTCTCACCTTCATTCAATTCACAGGCTGATTTGAGCAGAAAAACTGCAGAATGGCAGGATCACCCTGTATTCTGGAGCTGTATGGAATAGTCTGTATCATATCTGTCTGTCTCTCTCTCTCTCTACATGCATGTGATTTATATTTATCTCCCCAGTTTTCTGAATAATTGAAACATTGTGTTTTAATTTGTGAATTATTCCAAATAATGCAGATAATTGATTAAAATCTGTACTTCTGACTAGCGTTGGCAAGGTTTAATCATAAAACCCAAGATATAAAAGCTATTTTTAAACGGGAATGAAGAAAGCATGTGATAGGGATTTGACTGAGGAACGGTTAAAAAAAGAAGGTATTATTCTGTTCATATAGATTAAAGGAATGTAATCCCATTGAAATTCTTCTTTTAGGGTGGTGCCAGAAGGAATTTATTTTTCTTTGTAGTAATACTAGGACTTGAAATAACTTATCTACTAATTAGTTACCTCATGGGAAAGAAAAAGCTCATTTGTGTTTGCATTACTGAACATGAAGGCAAAGAAGCCAAGATGTTGTAGACCAGTTCTCTTTATCTGTCAGCAATGACAGATGTTTATCTCTGTTTTTCCTGAATGCTGCATGAATATCTGGATGAGGCTGAGTTTCTGCCTAAGCAGGCAGAGCTGATCCTTGCATCCAGCAAACCACATTGCTCCAGCTATTGCTTCTGGCTTGGTAACCCTCATTACACTACCCAGCTCATTTTAGAAGGGATTGTTCAATATGATTGTCCCTTGCTCCTAAAAGCAATTACATTACAAGCTGGTGTAAGATTTCTGGTTTCCTTTCAGAGCATTGGTAGGTGAGTGTGTTTTCTCCAATTCTATTGGTAGCACAAATGCCCTCTCATTCAACGTTTCAATTTTATGAGACCTTCAACCCAGCCATCAAAGTCAAATAAAAGTTCAAAGCCTACAACCCTTTCTTTCATTTCTTCATCCCTTTGAGGGAGGGACTCTTGGGATGAGGTACGGATGGGGGTAAAATGACTTTTTGTGTAAGAAGCAGGACTTCATTATATTGCCTGTGTTTGGAAATATCCATGTGGAGCTCAATTTATTTCTTCACATCTGACACTGACAGTTTCTGGCACATAATAGTAAAATTCTAGTGTTTCCTAAAAGATTCTTGGTAACTGGTTCTATTTTATCTGAATTATAGCTTATAAAATAATGTAAGCAACTAACTCATATCATATTAATAAAGGAAATTCTCCTGCTAGATCCAAGTCAGTATTACAAGTCTAAACAGAAGACAATTGTATTGGGTTTATAATGGAATTCTTAGTTCTATCTACTTCTATGAGAGTGGATCTCAGTGATGCTGCCTGGAGAATTTTGTATAGTGTAAGCCATTTCCATTTAATGACCATCGAAACTAAGGCAAATATTTTCTTCTTTAGGACGTTATCTTTCAAAATTTCCACTGACAATTTGAAGCATAGCAATTCAATGAGGGATTATAGAAGCCATACCTTGGGATGTGTTTTTAAGTGGGTTAGAATAGGGACTCTTGCTGGTCTGTATATCTCCCTATGTGTCCTAGGGTTATAAGTACAGAGATATTTACCTTAAGTACTGGGTTTTGGACTAGCTACATCGTAATCAGTTGGGTAACTTTAAAAATAATACAGATTTGAAGACACAAGTCCCAGGGATTCTTATTCAATTGGCCTGAAGCAAAGGTTTAGAATCAGTGTTATTTATAAGTATCTTACTCAATTTTAAGTTATGCCATGTTTGGGCAACAGTTTTTAAATCCATAAGCTACTTTACTTTTTCCTATAATGCTTTTTCATGAAAACATGAAGAAATAAAATAATAACTTCTGATGATGCCAAAATAAATGTCCCAGTGCTTTTGGCTGTTTGATTTTATCTTTTCAAAGAAAATGCTGTGGTAGGAAAACAGTAGGTTGTTTAGGAAGAAACAACTCAGGCAAACTTATGTAATTTGTCAAATATGTTTTAGGTACTCTTGGGCCCTATGGTTGCATAGGTGTCTGTACCAGTCAGGATAAATTAGGTTATACTGTAGAAATGAACAGACCCCAAATCTCAGTGGCTTAATATAGCAGTTTATTTACTACACATGCCACAGATCCATATGATCAATGGCAGCTTTGCTCCACAGCATTTTCCCTGGGGCTCAGGCTGACAGAGCAGCCTCTGTCTAGGACATGGCTGGTGATTGTGGAGGAATAGCAAAGAAGGCATGGTGAGCCATATGCAGGCTGTTAAAGCTTCTGCCCAGGGAAGGTCCCACAGCCATGCCTGAATTCCATGGGGAAGAGTGTAGAATCAATCCCCCAGTAGGAGGGGATAGCAAACATTTGAAAATCAGAGTGCACCACATAATTCTCTTTAGAAAATGAACAGTGCTGATCTTAAACCAACAGAAAACAAGTATTTATTGAGTCCCTACCATGTTCCAGATACTGGGAATATAACTGTAATTGGGAAACACAAAATCCCTGAACTCTTGGGACTTTCATTGAAGGGGTGGGAGGAGGAATAAAACAAATATTTTTCTTTGAAGAAAAACAAAGCAGAATAGGAGACTAAGAGCGATGAGAGTGTTGGGAGTTCTATTTAGACAAAGTCATCAGGGAAGTGTCTTGTGAGATATTTGAGCATAAAATTGAGAGAAGAGAATGGACTCCGTTCCAAGAGCTGGGGGAGGAGACTTTGAGACGATGAGAGCAGCAATTGCAAAGGGCCTACAGCAGGAACGTGTGTGGCCTGACAGGCACTACGAGAAGGTCAGAGTGAATAGATGCTTGCATTTCAAAACGGAGAAATAGGAAAGAAAACAGCAGTAAGAGGTCCCAAGTAAGTCCAAACAAGGCAAGCTCCATGAGATCTAAGGCTTAAGTACAGTCCTCTTTGACTTGATGCTCTGCCCTCCAGATCCAGGTGGGGCAAAGGTCCCACCTTCCAGACACTGGGGCAGAAGTTCCATCTTGTAGGCCCACTAGGAAAGCAGTCTTTCCCCTGAAGCTTTGGCAGGGCTGGGTGGGAACCCCAAGATGCTGGGCAACCCCACCCCCCATGGCTTTGAGCAGAGGCCGTCTGGCCTGTTGAAAGTGAGGTGATAGGCTCCCATTTTGAAACCAAGGGGGTGGCCCTGATGATCTCTGAATTGCCTTCAGGGTTATTCTTTCCTTGTCTATAAGAACAGTGCACATTCATAATCAAATAGTTCTAGGGCTCCATCTTGAGAAATTCCGGAAGACCAACAGTCTGGTCTCCCTTCATCTTTCCCATATCCTTCCTCCTCAGTTCAGACTGGCAGTTTTCCTACTGGGGTTGCTGATGAAATCCATGGTGCACACACAAACCAATCTCTTTATCAGAGAGATGCTTGGCCACATCCTTTGTGTTCTCTCCCAACACACTTTCTCAATTTTGCAATATGGGTAGGATGAGAATTTGTCAAATCTCTAAGTTCTGCTTCCTTTTTGCGTAACAATTCCAACAATTCTCTCTTCTCACATTTTCCTGTAAGCATTCAGAAGGAGCTAGGCCTCACCTTCAACACTTTGCTTAGAAATTATTTTAGCTAAATATTCCATTTCATTGCCTGCAAGTTCTACCTTCCAAAAAACACCGGAACAGGAGCACAATTCAGTCAAGTTATTAGACACTTTATTACAAGGATCGCCTTTTTTCCAGTTTTCAATAACATGTTCTTCATTTCTGTCTGAGACCTCATCAGAATGGCCTTTATAGGCCATATTTCTACCAACATTCTGGTCAGGATTACTCAGGTATTCTCAAGAAAATGTGAGGCTCTCTCTAGAGCTTTCCTCTCCTGAGCTCTTACCAGAATCACCCTCAGTGGTCTGTTCATAGCAATGTAAGATTTTTCTAGCATGCATCTCTTCCAGCCTTCACTCCTTACCCAGTTCCCAAACTGCTTCCACACTTTTAGGTGTTTGTAATAGCAACACCTCACTCTCAGCATCAATTTCTCTCTTACTCCATTCAAGCTAAGACAGAATACCATAGACTGAGTGGCTTATAAACAACATAAATAAGAAATTTATTTTTCACAATTCTGGAGACCAGAAAGTTCAAGATCAAGGCACAGACAGATTCTCTGAAGAGGGCCCACTTCCTGGTTCACAGGCAGCTGACTTCTTGCTGTATCCTCACAGGCTGGAGTGGGTGAGGAAACTCTCTGAGGTCTCTTTTATAAGGGGAATATTCCAATGCATGACCTACTTAGCTCCCAAAGGTCCTATCTCCTAATTCCATCACAATGGGGTTTAGGATTTCAACATATGAATTTTGGAGGGACACAAACATTCAGTCAGTCTATAGCAAGGTCATTGGTCATTTTGGCAAAAGAGGTTTAATTGACTTGTTATAAGGATTAAAAACTTGACTTGAGGAATAATGGAGGCTGAGAATTTGGAGAGCAATTACAGACTCTTAAGAGGTTTTACTTTGAGTGGGAACAGTTGGCTAGGTTTCACTGCTTCATAGTTATTTTTTTCCACTGTAATTGTACCATTTTACATGTTTTCCAGCAGTACTTTAAGAGTTCCAGTTTTTCCACATTTTTACCAACACTTGGTATGGCCAGTTTTTGTTAATTTTAGCCATTCTAATGAGTATATAGTTATATCTCATTGTGATACTTCCCTGATGACTGATGATATTATTGATCATCATTTCATGTGCTTATTAGACATTTGTATAGCTTCTTTTGTAAAGTAGCTCTTCCAATTTTCCATTTTCTTATTGGGTTTTTAGTCTTTATAATTGAGTTATAAGAGTACTTTATGTATTCTGGTTACAAGTCTTTATCTTGTATCTGGCTTGCCAATAGTTTCTTTGATGCTCCATGACTTGCCTTTGTGTGTTCTCATTAGTGTCTTTCAGTAAGAAAAAGTTTTCCATTTCTGAAGAGTTCCAACTTATCTATTTTTCCCTCATGCTTCATGCTTTCAGTATTCTATCTAGGAAATATCCCTCTATCCCAATATTGCAAAGATTTTCTCTTGTGCTTTTTTCTAGAAGTTTTCTCATTTTGTATATTATATTTGTGTCTATGACCCTTTTTAGTTACATGTTAGGCATCATGTGATGTGAGGGTTGATATTCATTTTTCCCCTGTGGATAGCCATTTGATTCAGCAATGTTAGTTAAAAAAAATTTTTTTTTCCCATTGAATTGCATTGGCAACGTTGCCAAAAATCAATTGAACATACAAACTTACTTTACTAAATTTTTGGGCAGTGATTACTCGTCCTCTATTTTTTACTATATTTGAATAAGATTGGTGTGTTATTTCTTTCTTCAATATTTTATAGAATTCACCAGTGAATTTATCTAGGCCTGGACTTTTTCTTCTTGGGAAGGTTTTGATAACAAAGTAAATTGCTTTAATACATATAGAGATATTTATGGTATTTATTTTTTTCTTAAGTCAGTTTTGATATGTCATATTTTTTGGAAATGTATTTATTCATTTCAATATTCCTATTTTTTAGCATAAAGTTATTCATAGCATGGTCTTATTGTTCTTTAATATCTGTAGTGTTGATAACCCCTTTTTCATTACTAATATTGGTGATTTATATTATCTCTCTTTTTTTCTTGATCAGTCTAGCTAGAGTTTTGTCAATTTTGTTGATCTTTTCAAAGAGACAGTTTTTGGGTTTGCTAAGCAGTTTCTCTATTGTCCATTTTTCGTCTCATTGATTTCTGTTTTTATCTTTATTATTTCTTTCCTTCTACTTACTTGGGGTTTACTTTGCTCTTCTTTTTCTTTTTTCTTGAAGTGAAACTTACGTCTTTTCTTTTAGATCTTTCTTCTTTCTTATATAAAGCAACTTTTCCTTCTCAACACTGTTTTAGCAGCATCCCGCAAATTTCGCAGTGTTGTATTTTCATTGTCATTCAATTCAAAATATTTTCTAACTATGCCTCTGATTTCGTCTTTAACCTGTGACTGTTACTTAATTTCCAGATACATAGGATTTTCCTAAGATATGTTATTGTTATTGATTTCTAATTTAATTCCTTTGTGGTCAGAGAATCACTTTGTATAATTTTGATCCTTTTAATTTTATAAAAACATGTTATATGGTCCCACTTATGGTCTATATCTGTCAGCGTTCTATGAGCACTTGGGGAAAAAATGTGTAGTATTCTCTAGTTTTTGAATGTAGTGTTCTATAAATTAGATCAAAACGGTTGATAGTGTTGTTCAGATCGTCTGTATCTGTACAAGGGTTTCATCTCATTGTTCTATCATTTGGTGAGAAATGGGTGTTAAAATCTCCCATACATCGGGGTTGAACCTGAGATTGTGCAGGTTCACACTGAGTATCTGAGCACGTTCCTCTCCAGCTCTCCCTTCTAGGATTCTCCTCTCACTCTCCAGCCCCTGGACACTCATTTTCCTCTGGCCAGAAATATGGGATATTTCTTGGAGTTTTAGCCACTTACAGTATTGCTGCTGCTGTAGCACTCCAAGACCAGAGCCTGCCGTGGGGGCAAAGCCACAAAAGAAAAGAGAAAAAAATGAGAAACTTAATTTTGTCTACTTTTCAGAGTCTTCAAGTTTTTTTGTATTTTGCTCAGAGTTTTTAGTCATAATCAGTGAGGGAAATGGGGCATAGGTGGATGGAGCTTTTTGTGATATGCCAATATCAAAACATCCAAAAAGTTTCAGAAGTTTTACATAGAAAAACTTTAGCCTTTTCACCAGGAATTCTGAAGTTTTGTGTTTTTTTAATAAGGTCTTCTTTATCCCAAGAATATAAATAAATATATATATTCTATCTTGTTTCTGATTTTTTTTTTTTTTTTTTTTTTTGGCTGTGCCATGTAGCATGTGGGATCTTAGTTCTCTAACCAGAGATCGAACCTGTGCTCCCTGCAATGGAAGTGTGGTGTCCTAACCACTGGACCACCAGGGAATTACCTAGTCTATCTTGTTTCTGTTAGCACTTTCAAAGTTCTTTTGTTTGTTCATTTGTTTCATTTTAAGCTTACTTATTAAGCCAACTAAAATTCCTTTTTTAACGTTTAAGCATGGGATGAAACAGATCTAAATTTAATTTTTTTCACTTTGAATAGATGATCAATTGTTCAAGCACCATTTATTGTATAGTACATCATTTTCACACAAGAATTTGTTTCTGCATTGTCCATTCTATTCTGTTGATCACTTTATTAATTTTCCAATATCTAGCATTATTATCTAGCATTATTACTTTAATCCTTTTTTGGTCATAATGTATATTATTCTTGTTTTACACTTAACTTGTTTTTCAAGTTGAATTTTCAAAAATTGTCCGAAGTAGGAATCTAATCCTTTTTTAAAGGACAGTCAATTGTCCCAACACCACTTTTTGCATACTCCATCATATACACACACAAATAAATGAATTTCTGAATTCTAGATTCCCTATACTCTTCCATTGACCTATTTATCTATCACTTTTCCAATATTTAGCAATACTGTGTTAAACCCTTTTTGATCATGATGTATATTATTGTTTTAATGAAATTCTTCACTAAAAGTGCTAATATCTCCTACAACTGTGTATGGTGACAGATGTTAACTAATCTTACTGTGGTGATCATTTTGCAATATATACAAATACTGAATCATATTGTATATCTGAAACTAAATAATGTTGTCTGTGAATTATACCTCAATAAAAAATGCTAATATTAAATTTAGGGGTTTTGCATCTAACTTTATAAGAGAAGATCTATTGCATTCTCTTCTTTCAGTATTCTGGTTCTGATTTTGTAGAATCCACCCATAAAATGTTCTGATCCTGGCTTTTGTCTATATTTTAGATTTTGTCTATGCTGCTGGTCTATTCTGTTTTTAACTTCTTTAAGAAATCTTATTAATGTATATTTTTTCTGGAAGAGCCAATCATTCCAATTTAAAAAATTACTTTGTATAAAAATGTTCTCTTATGTTTTAAAAAATTCTGGAATTTATAATTTTGATCTCTTTATCATTCTAATGTTTTTTTTATTCTTGATCAGGTTACAAAAGGGCTCTTTATTGGTATTTTCAAAGAGGCAACTTTTGACCTTAAATATATGTTCTATTGTGCTTTTTTTTTTTTTTTTTGCGGTACACGGGCCTCTCACTGTTGTGGCCTCTCCCATTGCGGAGCACAGGCTCTGGACGCGCAGGCTCAGCGGCCGTGGCTCACGGGCCCAGCCGCTCCTGCAGCATGTGGGATCTTCCCGGACCTGGGCACGAACCCGTGTCCCTTGCGTCGGCAGGTGGACTCCCAACCACTGCGCCACCAGGGAAGCCCTATTGTGCTTTTAATTAATTAATTTCTATTTCTGTCTTTTGACTCCTCTTATAGTTTCTTTGGGTGTGTTTTTTCATTCTTTTTCTAGTTTATGTTGAATATATGGTTCATTTATATTTAATTTTTACTTTATTAAATACTTTTAAGCCTAGGTTTATTATTATTATTATCATTTTGTGTGTGTTTTTAAGTTTCACAGTGGATAGATTTTCCTGTCTTGGCTTCTCTCCTTTTTCTATCCTTTAGGAGTTTCTTTTTTTTCTTTCTTTCTTTATTTTATTTTTGGCTGTGTTGGGTCTTCATTTCTGTGTGGGAGCTTTCTCTAGTTGTGGCAAGCAGGGGCCACTCTTCATCGCGGTGCACGGGCCTCTCACTCTCACGGCCTCTATTGTTGCGGAGCACAGGCTCCAGACGCGCAGGCTCAGTAGTTGTGGCTCACGGGCCTAGTTGCTCCGCGGCATGTGGGACCTTCCCAGACCAGGGCTCGAACCCATGTCCCCTGCATTAGCAGGCAGATTCTCAACCACTGTGCCACCAGGGAAGCCCTAGGAGTTTCTTTTTTTTGTTTTGTTTTATTGCATTTTTTTGTCTACTTTATACATATTTCTTGTCTACTTTTATTTCTGAAGTTTGTTAAAGTCTCCCAAATTAAGATACTCTTTTGTTGCTGAACTGGTCCCAGAGCATACATCCCAAAATACCTTTGGATTGCACTTTCCATAGCTTCCCATAGCCTCTGAAACCAGCTCAGAGTTCCAGAGGGAGAGGGCTAGGAAGACAATACGCAAAGGTCCTTAATGCAATGCCTGTTGCATCAGCTCTTTGCTTCCCTAGTGAGAGCCAAATCAGCAGTATTCTTGGCAAGGCAGACCCTCTCTCTGGAGGTAACTGTATGTAATTGATGAGCAAAGCAGTCTCTCTGTGTATGACATTATTTATAAGATTTCCTTGATGTGATGAAGGAAATTGGGAATTCCCTGGGAAAGTCAGTGTATACACTCTGAGCACTCATTCACTTCCATAAGATACAAATATCTGAACTGTTAAACAACCAACCAATTTTGGCAAGAGTACCTCCATTTCAGAGGAGGAAAGTCTGACTTGCAAAGAGACTGAAAATGTCATGGCTTCAGAGAAATATTTCCAAAGTAAATTAAAATTTATTATATTTCCGAGTATTCTCTTATATACTAGATAACTCTATACTAGCAATCATCCTTGACAAAAATAAAAAAAACATGACTGTCATCACCATACTGATAATGCCATTGAATACAAAGGATCTGGAGTGACTCATCCAAAGTTATACAACTAGCACGTGGTAACATCAGTATTGGAATACACATCTTAGGACAACACATGTCTATTTACTTCCACTTTATCATAGCAATCTCCTACAACCTAAAGACTCAATTTCCATGGGAAAGTTCTCCTTGGATTCCAATTCACGTAGATGATGAAATTTGCGAAATGAGGAATTCCTGTAGTTGTTGAATAATATCAGTTGATGTTAATAGAAATGTTCCAGATGTCTTCCAGTTTCCCTTTACCCTTTCTGCCACACTTTGCCTACCAGGGGACTGACTTAAGCCTTAGCATCATGAGTTCACTTGCCCTCTGAGATCTGGTAGGGTTGACCAGTGGGAGAGCCAGCAGGAGACCTGAGGGAAGAGGAGAATAAGGTTTGGACATTTATATCCATTTTCTCCCTGCAGGTTGATTTGGGCTGGCCATGTAACTTAAGATCTCAGCTCTTGTGAAGGGTCTTCTTCACTCCCTTCTTTTCTCCCCTATTCCAGTAGCAATGTCCTCCCCTTGCCTTCTCAAGCCTAGGGTGAGAGTGGTTCCTTGGTGTTCCTTACCCCAAGTACCACACCATCCCTTCTGGTTTCTCTATACCCTGCTCACACCTTTGTAAAGGTGTCTTTTTAAAATGATCCACAAATTATCTGATTTGAATGTGCCAGCTGTTTCTTGCAAGGACCCTGACTGATATAGGAAACAAATTACTCTTAAAGTTTATAGTTTAAGTACAAAAAGATGGAGTAAAGAGATAAGTTTTCTAGCCAAGCCCAAAACTATTCATATACTAACATCTGATTACTACAGTTTTGGAAAGGAGTTGACTCTTTTAATACATGCTTCATTGGGGATTACACATTTTCTGGACCAAACTCATAATCAGATCCAAAGGATTTCTAATACTTTATATATAGTTAATTAAATTTAACAGTGACAGGAAAAAAAAGATAAAAGGAAACAACCCTTTCAGTTTCCAAAGCAGAGAGAAAAAACAGGGCATTGCTCCTACATCTCTCTGTTGCCATGCAAACTTCTTAGCCATACCACACTAAGACATCTCTTAGAAGAGTTAGAGTCTCCTGATTCTGATTCTTTGGCTATTTAAAGCAGGCATGGGGCACTGCAAGGGCTCACTTTCCAAAATTCAATGTAAGAAGAGAGCGGGAATGTTGATTACATGTGAACAGAGGGATTGAAACAATTTCCAGCAGGCGTCTATGTACACATGAGGATTCATACACACACACACACACACACACACACACACACAAAGCCAGAAAGGCAAACCTGCAGAGAAAAATGTATGATTGTCAGAATTCATTCTGGTGCTTGGGGACTAGATGGGACCAAAGGCTATTACTTTCCTTCTGAGCCAAAGCAGGGTGACATGCTGACATGTTCAGTAGTTTCTGCCAGTTGGCCACAATTTGGGTGGGTGGGAAAATATACTTCATTCCTACTCTCCTCCCTTATCCCCTGCCATGGGTTAATTTTTAATATAATGCCATAAGGAATATTATAATTCAAAAAATAAGAAAGGAATCCAGCTACATAGTTGCTTAATCAACATAGAATAGGTTTCCACTGTCAAAGTCGAGTGAAGAGTGGAGCGTTATCCTCCAGTGGATTTGTTTTTGTTGTTTGTACAAGAATAAGGCTGAATACATTTCCCTTTTTTGCATTTTAATGAGAAGGGGGACTGAAAACTAAAATATTTTGGCTGCAGCCACTGAGGGGTATGAGGTGGCACAAAATAATAGCGGGTTGTTCATACTAACAATTTTCAGTTTTGAAACAGTCCCTCTTGTCAGTCAAGGTAATGAGATAAAGTGGCCTACTAGAAATTTAAGTTATAAAATTTGTGTCCTTGAACAATTATTGCAGGTTTCTAGTCTCTTGTCTCTGTTTTTACCAGTGTAATAGATATTTCTTTGGACAACAACTTAGGGGTACAGTTATGGCACAAATTAATAATAAAACAATTTGTGCATCAGTCCTTCTAGGTTTGGAACAAGGGAGATGCGAGTAAGCACTTAGAAACGAAAATGATTGTCAAAATTAACTTTTGTTTCCTAATTTCTCAAAGTGAGGATAAATAACTATACTTGAAGTGAAAGTTGATATATTGAGAACTGTAGGATTAAGCATATTATTTAAAGCTGTAACTGCAATTGCTTTTTGAATTCAAAATAGTCTATTTTTTTCAAACGTCAAAGAAGAAGATGGCAAAGGAAGAAGATGTAAGACATTAAAAGCAGAAAAGATCATTGGTATGACAAAAAAATCTAATATATTAGCCCCATGATAAAAATAAATGGCATAATGATCTACTAAATAAACAAAATGTTGGGAGAAAATGTTAACTATTATCAAGCAGAGGTGAATGCAAGCTGATGCAACCTACTTAATGATGTAGGTTAAAATTTACAGAGAAGTTATAATTATTCCTTATAAGTAAAAATATGAATAATATATAAAATTACTGAAGATAAATGATATATTTACAAAAACACAATAATAGTGAAAGGCAACGCATCGGTTTCTATACTTTATGGATAAAAAAGACAAAATTTAAATACAGAAGATTTGAATAGCAATATGTGTAACAGTATTTAATAGATATGTAGATGTCAAATATCAAACCCTAGAAACAAAGAAATGCATCATTTTTTCAAGGACCCATAGATATTCACAGATATTTATCATGCTGTTTGAAACAAAAAAATAAACCCCAAAGTAGAAATACTATAAGCAACATTCTGTGACAAAAAATGCATTCAGTGCTAGAAACAAATAGGAAAATCAGAAAAAAAACAAATTTTTTTTGTAAAATAGTTCTCAGGTTAAGTAAACAATAACATCACATTTACAGAATATCTGAAAAATAACAGTGAGGGAAAAAATTTTAAACCATATACATTTATATTACTAAAAAAGAAAAAGAATGGAAATAAGTGAATAAGGTGCCAGTTTAGCTAGAAAAATGAATCTAAAATAAACTTTAGAAAAACATAAGGAAGAAATTTTTTTTAATGAGGAGCAAAATTCCATAATGAGAAAAGTGATAGAAATTATAAATTAATTCAAAACTTGGTTCTGGAGGGAGGGAGGATCAAATACAATTAAATAAATAAATAATCTACCAATACTAAGTATGAGTGAGAACAAAAGAGAGAGAAAAAACATGAATTCATAAAATACGCAATGAAAAGGAGAGATGACTACAGATAATGAGAAAATCATCGTAAGAAAATGTTTTGCACAATTTTATACTAATAACTTTTAAAACTTCATTTTTTTTCTCAAGAAGAAATAGACTACAAATTGTGCAAGAAATTGTGAATGTTGTTAAAGTTTTCCAAAATGCTTCTGACACAGAAGGTATCTTTGGAAATTATTTTCATTCTTCCAAGAGCCAGATTACTCCAACGTGATTTGAATTTGTTCCAGAGCAACACAAAATAAGGAATTCTCTTCATATTCTTTTATGACACTAGCATATGTGTGACAGTAACATTGAACAGATTCTCTTCTCTATCTCTCTCTCTTCCCTCTATCTCTTCCCCTCTCTCTTTCCTCACAAAAGCTGTGAATGGTATATTAGCAGAGAGAATTTAGCAGTACATCAAAAGAGTAATACAATATAACTGAGTGAGATTAACTCCAAGAATGTATCCAATTCAGTACTGGCAAATACATTGATTTCTTTCAATCAGTCAAATCACAATAGATGCTAAAAATATTTGATTAAATTCAGGACCTATTCCTGACTTTAAAATATTATTTTAAGTCTCCCAAAAACTATAAATAAGAAGATATTCTTTACATAATAATAATAATCCAAATTTGACAAAAAAGATAAGTAGAGTATTGAAAATAGTAATAAAAACATAAAATAAAAAATATATTTGAATAAACTGATCAAGAAATATTTTGCAGGTATATAAAAGAAAAATAAAATATTCTAAAGGACACTAAATTATAATTTAATAAATGAAAATAGGTGCCATGTTTTTGGTTACCAATACTTAATATTTTACTATTATTTTATTCACTTTCCTCAAAATAATAATATTCATGTATTTTTATTCAATATTGAAATACTATTTCTTTTTTCTTTTTTTTTAATATCTTTATTCTGTTAGCTTCTGCTGTACAACAAAGGGAATCAGCTATATGTATACATATATCCCCATATCCCCTTCCTCTTGCGACTCCCTCCCACCCTCCCTATCCTACCCCTCTAGGTGGTCACAAAGCACCGAGCTGATCTCCCTGTGCTATGTGACTGCTTCCCACTAGCTATCTATTTTACATTTGGTAGTGTATACATGTCCATGCCACTCTCTCACTTCGTCCCTGCTTACCCTTCCCCCTCCCCGTGTCCTCAAGTCCATTATCTATGTCTGCATCTTTTTTGGGGGGGGCGGGCCTCTCACTGCTGTGGCCTCTCCCGTTGCGGAGCACAGGCTCTGGACGCACAGGCTCAGCAGCCATGGCTCATGAGCCTAGGCATTCCACGGCATGTGGGATCTTCCCGGACCGGGGCACGAACCCGTGTCCCCTGAATCGGCAGGCAGACTCTCAACCGCTGCACCACCAGGGAAGCCCTATGTCTGCGTCTTTATTCCTGTCCTGACCCTAGGTTCTTCAGAACCTTTTTTTTTTTTTTTTTAGATTCTATATATATGTGTTAGCATACAGTTTTTGTTTTTCTCTTTCTGACTTGTGAAGTACTATTTCTTTAGAAGATTTTGAACTATTCTAAAATTAATTTAAAAAATAGATAAATAAAAAGTTAAGACAATTTGGAAGGATCAAAAAAAGAATTGTAAGAATACTTATCCTACTAGATATTAAAATTTATGAATTACAATATCTAACACAAAACTGCTACAGGAGGCAGAAACAGTCTGAAATGAAACATAATAAAGCAGCCAGAAATAGACCCAAGGATATGTGGTAATTAAATATATGATAAAGATGGCATTTCATATTGGTGAGATGATGAATAGAATTTCTGGTATATAACATTGGGATTACTGGCGAGACATTTGGGGAAAAGAAAGCTGAATCCCTTATGGTAAAATAACTTCTAGGTGGATCAAAGATTTAAATGTATATTAAAAAAGGTAAAGAATGGAAAGAAACCAGAACCTACTAGAAGAAAATATGGGTGAGTAATTTTATAGTCTTAGAATGCAACAATCTTTCTAAGCAATATAAGTAATAAAAGATCCATAATTAAATTTTGATAAATTTGGTTACATAATAATGTAAAATTTCTCCACCATGAAAAGTCTTTAAGTTAAATCAAAAACAAAATACAACCTGGGAAATATATGAGAAAGAGTTAATACACTTAATATATAAAGAGCTCTAGCATATCAATGAGGCAGTCAAACACTGTAACAGAAATATGGGTAAAAATGTAATAGGTGGTTCACAAAAGGAGAAATGCAAGGGCTGACAAATGTGTAGAAAATAGTCACTCTCACTAGTAGAGAAATGGAAAAGAAATTACATATATTATTTTTTGCTCATGAAATTAGCAGATGTTTATGTGACTGTAGGGAACACTGAATTGTCCAGGTCTTATTGGTGTAAATGTAATTCTACAGATTTCTCTAAAGCAGTGTAGTAGTGTGTATAATATCCTAAATTAGGTACCTTTGGCCTAACAACTCTACTTCTAGAAATTTATCCCAAGGAGATCATTGTGTAGGTTAAATTAGTATATATGAGGTTTTTCTTTAATGTGTATAAACAATCTGTAAATGTCTCTCAGTATGACACTGATTCAATAAATTATAGTACAAATTATATAACATCATATATCCAATAAAATAACAATATAGATCTGAATTTAATTATTCAGAAAGATGTTAATGACATTTTTTTGGGTTGAGAATAGCAGGTTAAAAATAATAGGTAAAGAATAAACTGAAAATGAAATTATAAATAATAAGATCCATCTATGCAGATGTATGCATAGAAGTATACAAACATGTATTAGTTATATTTCCCTTGAATACAAGTGACAGAATCTCAGTCAAATCTAATTTAAGCAATCCAATCTATTTTTGGCTCAGATAGCTGAAAAGTATAGAGTCCTGGTTTGCTTCTAGGCACATCTTTTTCAGGGCTTCAGACAGGGTCATCAGGAAGAGCCAGTTTTTCCCTCTGTTTCCACGTTTCTGCCCTTCCTCCTCTGTGGTGGTTTTATCTTCAGAACAATATCTCCCCTCATGGTGACAAGGAGGCTGCCACAGTTTTTGCCTCTCCTCCTCTCCATATCAGCACTGGCATGAAAGAAAGTCTTCTAATTACTCAGTTGAAAGCTCTAGGTTCATTGGGCCTGGCTGGTTAACTTAGGATGCATGCTTATACCCAAACCAACACTGTGATCTAGAGAACGTGAGGTTCTAATTGGCTTAGGCCTGTGTGCTCTGTCACACGTTCCATCATATCTCCACCATATCCATAGGTGATATAGGATAATACCTACAGCATGAGGCCTAAGAGTCAGATGGGTCAGGAGGAGAGAGGAGGAATCTCAGTTAAAGAAAACTGGTGGGATAATTATCTGGAGATGGGTAAGTGGATGCTGGGCCACTGAAAGAACAAAAGAAGTTTCTCCCTTCATGATGATGTTTCTGAACACTACTACTTTTTTGTATTATTTGAGAATTTACAATTTTTAGTTAGCAAAACTATGAGAGACTATTAGCATGCATTCTTTTTATATTTAGATAAACAATAAATCTATTTTCAATATAAATAAAATACACAGATTTTTTTATATTTAGATAAACAATAAATCTATTTTCAATATAAATAAAATACACAGATATTTGTTTTTCTTGTTCATGCTATTTTTGCTTTTTTGTATTTCTGCCTTGTCTTTCACTTATTTTTCTTTCCAATAAATCTATCAGTATTACTCCTTTCTAGTATCTTTCATAGCTGTTATTCAGTCTTCCAAAGTCACAGGCAAAACAATCCATGCAAAAAGGGAAGGTATTTATCCTAGGAAGTATCTCAGAGAAAAAAGTGGAAAAGTAAAGAAATAGGTGGTGGCTCCTTGATGTTTGAAGAGGGTATTAGGGAACTCATTTTGAAGTTGTATTTGCAGAGCAAACATGATTTTTACTTTGCTTGCAAGTTTATATGTGGTGCTGGAGGAAAGGAAGGCTTTCTATAAGCCTACTTGATAAGCCTTTGGTGAATGGTTAATTCAGATCAGTGCTTCAAAACCTTTGTGTACATGTGAGTCACCTAGGGATCCATTAAAATGGAGATTCCAATCCAGTATGACCATGCTGGGGCCCACAGTTCTTCATTTCTCACAAGCTCCCAGGTGATGTTAATGCTACAGGTCTATGCGCCATTCTTTGAAAAGGAAAGGTTTGGATAATATTTTCTACCTATTAAGTAAAAACTTAAGCCAGCCATATTCTGCATGCTTTTCCTTAAGATTAGAAATATGTTAAAATATACTTTTATCTATTCCGGGTTTATTTGTACATGCTACATATTTCTATTTAAGGCTACATTTTAAAAAATCAACAGAATTTGATTTTATTGTTTTGGCCAAAAAGTTCGTTCGGGTTTTCCCAAAGGATTTTACAGAAAAACCCACACAAATTGTTGGACAACCCAATATGTTACCTCATGTTAAAAGAAGGTAAATACTTTCATTCTTGCTCCCACTTTCTAGTATAAAATCCCATATCTGTTTTTACATTAACTCCCTAAGAAAAAAATGTTTTCTTGCCATCTTAAATGCTATTTTTCTTGTTCTGAAACCAAAGATTACTCAATTCAACTTTGAATTACATTGTGATTATGGAAAATCCTTTACTGTTTGAGCATTCTACAATGTGCTCTGTCAAGGGCAAACTCAAGAGCTGTGGGTTTCTACTTCACTGCTGCCAACTAGCATGATTTGTAAGGCAGAAGGAGCAAGGTGCAAAGAACTTCTCCTGGAGAAAAATTGTCTTAAAGTTAGATTCCCGCTTGTGCAGAATGCTGGTTACTGCTCTTCACTGCGGGGTCCATGTGAACTTGGGCAGCAGACAGAGCCCAGCCCTAGTTTCAACACCAATAAGGACTGAAGGCCCAAGCGGTTTAACCTGTCAGAGGCCAAATTTTGTGGGTGTGTATGAATTCACTTTGGGTTACCAACATGTTTAATGATTTTTAACGATGTATATGTTTTTAAACTTCACATACCCTCTCCAACTCCAGGCCCTTTGCCAGTTCCTCTTGGCTCTGCTAAGATGCATGGAATCTGGGAATCAAGATCAAGGGAGGGAGTCTGCTTTACTCAAGAGGGATGTGTGTGCGTGTAAAACAGAAACACCCCTCTCCATGTCTCCATTGGTTTGTGTGCCTTTCTTTAGCTTGCCCCAGGAGCCATACTTGCTTTGGGGACTCTAATAAGCAATTCCAAATGGTAACTCTGCTGTAATTTTCACTTCTGTGTAAGCATCTCACTTGTCTTTGAGTTCCTGGCCCTATTTCTGAACAGGCTTCCATGATGGGTGAGCTATGATTCTATCTCCCTTAGCCCCTTGTTGCTATCCTGACTGCAAACACAGGTTACCTTACCTTTTGGGAGTTTATTTGGACTTTCAGACTGTACTCAGGGCCTACAACTACCTATGATCTTCTCTGACTCCTACTGAGGCCCACTGGCTAGGAGTTTTTCTCATTCGTACTTCTCTGGCTATGATTTTGTGAAAGTTACCGGCACTTGTTAAGTAGAGTGGTAATAGTAACGGCATTTATAATAACAATAAAGCTTGTTGATGAATAAAAATATCACCACAACCTACATTTACTTTCTTCCAGAGACAGAGACCTTTAGTAACCAAAGATGTCTCCTTTTTCAAGGCATCTACATAGTAAACAACTTCTTTTTACTGTAAAATCATGACACTTGTTGGATAATGGATGGTGGGTTGACCATTGGTGCAAGTTTGCCCTTTAGCCTTGCCAGTCTGGTGGTAGGAACAGGGACCCCACAGTGCAATCCTGTGGCTTGGCCATTCCCCTCACAGTTGCTTCTCTGAGTCTCAGGGGACTTTACAAGAGATGTGGAGTTAATGCCTCTAGCACTGTATATAGACAGAAAAAAAGTCTTACATATGCATGTGACTAGTTTTTAAATGTATAAGAAGAAAATGATGTTTTCAGTTTATTAGTCTTTGGGTACAAAACTTAAGCTATGAAAGAAAACAAAAAGGATTCAAATATGTTTTGAATAATCATTTATTCTAGAGCATCTGGCAAACATAAACTTGGAAATATGGAAGAACCTCCATGTTAATAATGGCCACTTTCCAAAGAACAATAAGGGACATATACTAGAAACAACAACAACAAAAAAGCCCAACCACAGTCATCTGCCACAGAAGTAATGATTGCAGGAATGGTAAAGGACGGTGATACTAAGCAGAAGGTTATGCCTTTAAGTCCTGCTAGTGAAATCCAATTTAATGAAATGAGGGTTTAATCATAAAAGCAAAGATGACTTTCACTTCTATTTTTAATTTTATGGATGAAAAGTAAGCCTCAGAAATATGAAAGAACCAAATAAAGGCCTCAAATAAGAATAACTTAAACTACTTTTGTGGGGATTGGGGAGTTTGAGAGCAGAGGATCACTTGGCAGGCAACAGATAAATACAAGCAAACTGAAAGTCCTTGACTTTGCCTTAAGTGGCAAAATGCATGATGAAGACAAGACCGAAAGAGCCTGAGTTGATAAACATGGAGACAATTATTATTCTTATTTATTGGCTTATAAAGCACATCTTGCTTAGTACAAGGTGCTGGGCTGGAAATCAGAAAGGCCGTTGAAACCCCAAAGTAGAGCCATTCTGAGAGTTGAAGTCCTGCAGAGAATATTTTTATTTACTTCAGAAGGTAAGATGTCCTATGTGGAACTATGTGTATGAAGGAGTTTCACTGAATAAGGATTATAATTGCAAAATGAATGCTGTACCATGTGCCAGGATGGCAATAGTATGTTGAACCTAAATAAAGAATGTGGGCTAAAGCATTAGAACAGATTAAGATATTTTAAATCAAATTTATTGTTATTATTATTTTATTTTAAAAGTTTTTTTCTGAATGAGGGATGGTGGGAGTGAGGTGGTGAGGAGATGCACGAAAAGAGTTCCAGAAAGAGAGGTGCCACAAAGGCTAAGTAAAAATTAGTTAATTCAGAGCTACTCAGTGGGAGGTCTATATCATATTTTTTATATTTTGTAATAAACCCCAAATTGTATGGGTTTTTTTTCCTAAACTGGCAACTTTATGTGGCTATGTTCGTCTATACCCAGTCTGAGTGGGCATACACACAAGCCAAAATGTTTAAAAAAACGTTGCCTGTCTCCAGGACGTTTTAAAACTAATTTATTTGACTTTACATCATTCTTAAGGAAGATTATTTAAACAGAGACACAGTCTACTTTTTGAATATCCTACCCTGGGACTAAAATTAGCAACTAGACCTTGAATTTAAACCATTCCAAGTTGTGGAATGAATCACATTAACCTTTCTACCAGTTTTCCTGTTCAGTTTAATCTGATAGCCCCAAGAGATGGGTTCTGAAGGAGTGCCTGAGCTATTGGGGAAGGAAGTGGTTAAGAAGAAAGAAGTACATTTCTGGTCAGGGTGTCTGAGCATGCAGTGACATTTCTCAGGGCTGGACTAGATGGTGGCTAAATATCAAGTGTCATTTAGAGGTGTCAAAAGGCTTACCAGATCCTGATGGTCCCACCATAAATTCACTCAACAAGGATACATTTGTTAATTAAACATTTTGGGGAGACAGGGCACCTATCCTGGGCAGAGTCTTGTGTTTGGCATTTATGTATGATTCAAGGGAGGAATAAGACATGTCTTTGATTTCAAGAAGAGACGCACTTCATATTACCCAGGCCCTGTCAAGAGTGCAAATGAAAGCCCATATACCGTATGTCTAAATATTTTAAAGCCATAAATTAAAATGTTAAACAAGTTCATTGAGATACATATAAAAATCATGTATGTTTAAGGCTACAATGTGATGTTTTGATATATGTATACATTGTAAAAAGATCAGGATAAGCAAGCTAAATAACATATCCTTCACTTTTACATAATTACCTGTGTGGGTTTGTGTGTGTGTTCCTGTGTTGAGAAGTTTTAAGATCCATCCTCTTAGCAAATTTCAGTAATACAATACAGTACTGTTAATTCTTGTTACCATGCTCTATATTATAGCTCCAGCACCCATTCATCTTGCAAAACTGAAACTTTGTACCCTTGCCCAACATCTCCTCATTTTCCGCTCTCTATCCTAACCTTTGGCAACCACCATTCTACTCTCTGCTTCTATGAGTTTGACTAGTTTAGATTCCAAGTATGAGGGAGATATATAGGACTTGTCTTTCAGTGTGTGGTTCATTTCACTTAGCATAATGTTCTCCAGGTGTCTTCTTTTTTAAGATTGGATAATATTTCATGGGAGGGAGGGAGGGAGGGAGAGAGAGAGAGAGAGAGAGAGAGAGAGAGGAGAGAGAGAGAGAGAGAGAGACCACATTTTCTTTATCCATTCATTCGTTGAAAGACATTTAGTTTGTTTCTATATCTTGGCTACTGTGAATAATGCTACAATAAATATGGGAGTGGAGATATTTCTTTAAGATCCAGATTTCAATTCCTTTGGATAGATACCCAGAAATAAGCTTCCTGGATCATACATTAGTTCTATTTTTAATTTATTGAGGAACTTCCATACTGTTTTCCATGATGTCTGCACCAGTTTACATTCCCACCTACTGTACAAGGATTCCTTTTCTCCATATCCCTGACAACACTTATCTTTTGTCTTCTTGATGACAGCCATTCTAACAGGTGTGAGGTGATATCTCATTGAGGTTTTGATTTGAATTTCCATGAGATTAGTGATGTTGAGAACTTTTTAAAATACTTATTGACCATTTGTATGTCTTCTTTTGAGAAATGTGTGTTCAGGTCCTTTGCCCATTTTTAATTTTATTTATTTATTTATTAACATCTTTATTGGAGTGTAATTTCTTTACAATGGTGTGTTAGTTTCCGCTTTAAAACAAAGTGAATCAGCTATACATATATCCCCATATCTCCTCCCTCTTGCGTCTCCCTCCCACCCTCCCTATCCCACCCATCTAGGTGGTCACAAAGTACCACTTTGATCTCCCTGTGCTATGTGGCTGATTCCCACTAGCTCTCTATTTTACATTTGGTAGTGTATATATGTCAATGCCACTCTCTCATTTTGTCCCAGCTTACCCTTCCCCCTCCCTGTGTACTCAAGTCCATTCTCTATGTCTGCATCTTTATTCCTGTCCTGCACCTAGGTTCTTCAGAACAATTGTTTTTAGATTCCATATATATGTGTTAGCATACAGTATTTCATTTTCTCTTTCTGACTTACTTCACTCTGTATGACAGATTCTAGGTCCATCCACCTCACTACAGATAACTCAATTTTGTTTATTTTTATGGCTGAGTAATATTCCATTGTATATATGTGCCACATCTTCTTTATCCATTCAACTGTCAATGGACACTTAGGTTGCTTCCATATCCTGGCTATTGTAAATAGAGCTGCAATGAACATTGTGGTACATGACTCTTTTTGAATTATGGTTTTCTCAGGGTATATGCCCAGTAGTGGGATTGCTGGGTCGTATGGTAGTTTTATTTTTAGTTTTTTAAGGAACCTCCATACTGTTCTCCACAGTGGCTGTATCAATTTACATTCCCACAACAGTGCAAGATGGCTCCCTTTTCTCCACACCCTCTCCAGCATTTATTGTTTATAGATTTTTTGATAATGGCCATTTTGACTGGTGTGAGGTGATACCTCATTGTAGTTTTGATTTGCATTTCTCTAACGATTAGTAATGTTGAGCATCCTGTCATGTGTTTTTTGGCAATTAGGCAGTCTGTATATCTTCTTTGGAGAAATGTCTATTTAGGTCTTCTGCCCATTTCTGGATTACGTTGTTTGTTTTTTTGATATTAAGCTGCATGAGCTGCTTGTAAATTATGGACATTAATCCTTTGTCAGTTGCTTCATTTGCAAATATTTTCTCCCATTCTGAGGGTTTTTGGTCTTGTTTATGGTTTCCCTTGCTGTGCAAAAGCTTTTAAGTTTCATTAGGTCCCATTTGGTTATTTTTGGTTTTATTTCCATTTCTCAAGAAGGTGGGTCAAAAAGGATCTTGCTGTGATTTATGTAATAGAGTGTTCTGCCTATGTTTACCTCTAAGAGTTTTATACTGTCTGGCCTTACATTTAGGTCTTTAATCCATTTTGAGTTTTTCTGTGTATGGTGTTAGGGAATGTTCTAATTTCATTCTTTTACATATAGCTGTCCAGTTTTCCCAGCACCACTTACAAAGAGGCTGTCTTTCCTCTATTGTATATTCTTGCCTCCTTTATCAAAGATAAGGTGACCATATGTGCGTGGGTTTATCTCTGGGCTTTCTATCCTGTTCCCATTTTTGTTTTTGCGCCAGTATCAGACTGTCTTGATTACTGTAGCTTTGTAATATTGTCTGAAGTCTGGGAGCCTGATTACTCCAGCTCCATTTTTCTTTCTCAAGATCGCTTTGGCTAATCAGGGTCTTTTATGTTTCCATGCAAATTGTGAAATATCTTGTTCTCCTTCTGTGAAAAATGCCATTGGTTGTTTGATAGGGATTGCACTGAATCTGCAGATTGCTTTGGGTAGTATAATCATTTTCACAATGTTGAATCTTCTAATTCAAGAACATGGTATAATCTCTCCATCTGTTTGTATCATCTTTAATTCCTTTCATCAGTGTCTTATAGTTTTCTGCATACAGGTCTTTTGTCTACTTAGGTAGGCTTATTCCTAGGTACTTTATTCTTTGTTTGCAGTGGTAAATAGGAGTGTTTCCTTAATTTCTCTTTCAGATTTTTCATCATTACTCTTTAGGAATGCAAGAGATTTCTGTGCATTAATTTTGTATCCTGCTACTTTACCAAATTCATTGAGCTCTAGCAGTTTTCTGGTAGCATCTGTAGGATTCTTTATGTATAATATCATGTCATCTGCAAATAGTGACAGTTTTATTTCTTCTTTTCTGATTTGGATTCCTTTTATTTTTTTATCTTCTCTGATTGCTGTGGCTAAAACTTCTAAAACTATGTTGAATAATAGTGGTGAGAGTGGACATCCTTGTCTTGTTCCTGATCTTAGAGGAAATGGTTTCAGTTTTTCACCATTGAGAACCATGTTGACTGTGGGTTTGTCATCTATGGCCTTTATTATGTTGAGGTAAGTTCCCTCTGTGCCTACTTTCTGGAGGATTTTTATCATAAATGGGTGTTGAATTTTGTCAAAAGCTTTTTCTGCATCTATTGAGATGATCATATGGTTTTTATCCTTCAATTTGTTAATATGGTGTATCACATTGATTGATTTGCATATATTGAAGAATCCTTGCACTCCTGGGATAAACCCCATTTGATCATGGTGTATGATCCTTTTAATGTGTGGTTGGATTCTGTTTGCTAGTATTTTGTTAAGGATTTTTGCATCTATGTTCATCAGTGATATTGGCCTGTAGTTTTCTTTCCTTGTGACATCTTTGTGTAGTTTTGGTATCAGGGTGAAGTTGGCCTTGTAGAATGAGTTTGGAAGTGTTCCACACTCTGCTATATTTTGGAAGAGTTTGAGAAGGATAGGTGTTAGCTCTTCTCTAAATGTTTGATAGAAGTTGCCTGTGAAGCTATCTGGTCCTGGCCTTTTGTTTGTTGGAAGATTTTTAATCACAGTTTCAATTTCAGTGCTTGTGATTGGTCTGTTTATATTTTCTATTTCTTCCTGGTTCAGTCTCAGAAGGTTTTGCTGTATTAAGAATTTGTCCATTTATTCCAGGTTGTCCATTTTATTGTCATACAGTTACTTGTAGTAATCTCTCTTGATCCTCTGTATTTCTACAGTGTCAGTTGTTACTTCTCTGTTTTCATTTCTAAATCTATTGATTTGATTCTTCTCCCTTTTTTTCCTGATGAGTCTGGGTAATGGTTTATCAATTTTTTTTATCTTCTCAAAGAACCAGGTTTTAGTTTTATTCATCTTTGCTATCCTTTCCTTCATTTCTTTTTCATTTTTTTCCTTTTTTAAAAAATATCTTTATTGGAGTAAAATTGCTTTACAATGGTGTGTTAATTTCTGCTTTATAACAAAGTGAATCAGCTATACATATTCATATAGTCCCATATCTCCTCCCCCTTGCATCTCCCTCCCATCCTCCCTATCCCAGCCCTCTAGGTGGTCACAAAGCACTGAGCTGATCTCCCTGTGCGATGCAGCTGCTTCCCACTAGCTATCTATTTTACATTTGGTAGGGTACATATGTCCATGGACTCTGTCACTTCATCCCAGCTTACACTTCCACCTCCCCATGTCCTCCAGTCCATTCTGTATGTCTGCATCTTTATTCCTGTCCTGCCCCTAGGTTCTTCAGAACCTTTTTTTTTTTAGATTCCAAATATATGTGTTAGCATACAGTATTTGTTTTTCTCTTTCTGACTTACTTCATTCTGTATGACAGACTCTAGGTCCATCTACCTGATCTGATCTTTATGATTTCTTTCCTCATGCTGACTCTGGGTTTTTTGCTTTTCTTTCTCTAGTTGCTTTAGGTGTAAGGTTGGGTTGTTTATTTGAGATTGTTCTTGTTTCTTGAGGTAGGATTGTATTGCTATAAATTTCCCTCTTAGAACTGCTTTTCCTACATCCCATAGGTTTTAGGTCATTGTGTTTTTATGGTCATTTGTTTCTAGGTATTTTTAAATTTCCTCTTTGATTTCTTCAGTGATCTATTGGTTATTTAGTAGTGTATTGGTTAGCCTCCATGTGTTTGTAAATTTTACAGCTTTTTTCCTGTAATTGGTATCTAGTCTCATAATGTTGTGGTCGGAAAAGATACTTGATACTACTTCAGTTTTCTTAAATTTACCAAGGCTTGTGTTGTGACCCAAGATATGATCTATCCTGGAGAATATTTCATGAGCACTTGAGAAGAAAGTGTATTCTGTTGTTTTTGGATAGAATGTCCTATAAATATCAATTAAGTCCATCTTGTTTAATGTGTCATTTAAAGCTTGTGTTTCCTTATTTATTTTCATTTTGGATGATCTGTCCATTGGTGAAAGTGGGGTGTTAAAGTCCCCTGCTATGATTGTGTTACTGTCGATTTCCCCTTTTATGGCTGTTAGCATTTGCCTTATGTATTGAGGTGCTGCTATATTGGGTGCATCAATATTTACAATTGTTATATCTTCTTTTTGGATTTATCCCTTGATGATTATGTAGTATCCTTCTTTGTCTCTTATAATAGTCACTATTTTACAGTCTATTTTGTCTGATATGAGAATTGCTACTCCAGCTCTCTTTTGATTTCCATTTGCATGGAATATCTCTTTCCATCCCCTCACTTTCAGTCTGTATGTGTCCCTAGGTCTGAAGTGGGTCTCTTTAGACAGCATCTATACGGTCTTTTTTCTGTATCCATTCAGCCAGTCTATGTCTTTTGGTCGGAGCATTTAATCCATTTACATTTAAGGTAATTTTTGATATGTATGTTCCTATTACCATTTTCTTAATTGCTTTGGGTGTGTTTTTGTTGGTCTTTTCTTTCTCTTGTGTTTCCTGCCTATAGAAGTTCCTTTAGCATTTGTTGTAAAGCTGGTTTGGTGGTGCTGAAGTCTCTTAGCTTTTGCTTGTCTGTAAAGGTTTTCATTTCTGTGTCGAATCTGAATGAGATCCTTGTTAGGTAGAGTAATCTTGGTTGTAGGTTTTTCCCTTTCATCACTTTAAATATGTATGGCCACTTCCTTCTGGCTTGCAGAGTTTCTGTTGAAAGATCAGCTGTTAACCTTATGGGGATTCTGTTTTATGTTATTTGTTGCTTTTCCCTTGCTGCTTTTAATATTTTTTCTTTGTGTTATTTTTTAATAGTTTGATTAATATGTGTCTTGGAGTGTTTCTCTTTGGATTTATGCTGTATGGTACTCTGTGCTTCCTGGACTTTCCCTTCCCATATTAGGGACGTTTTCAACTGTAGTCTCTTTAATTATTTTCTCAGTCCTTTTCTTTTTGTCTTCTTCTTCTGGGACCCCTATAATTCGAATGTTGGTGTGTTTAATGTTGTCCCAGAGGTCTCTGAGACTGTCCTCAATTCTTTTCATTCTTTTCTCTTTCTTCTGCTCTGTGGTAGTTATTTCCACTATTTTATCTTCCAGGTCACTTATTCATTGTTCTACCTCATTTATTCTGCTATTGATTCCTTCTATAGAATTTTTAATTTCATTTATTGTGTTGTTCATCATTGTTTGTTTGCTCTTTAGTTCTTCTAGTTCCTTGTTAAATGTTTCTTGTATTTTCTCCATTCTATTTCCAAGATCTTGGATCATCTTTACTATCATTACTTTGAATTCTTTTTCAGTTAGACTGCCTATTTCTTCTTAATTTTTTGGTCTGGTGGGTTTTTACTTTGCTCCCTCATCTGCTGAGTATTTCTCTGTCTTCTCAGTTTGCTTAACTTACTGTGTTTGGGTCTCCTTTTCGCAGTTTGAAGGTTCATAGTTCCCGTTGTTTCTGGTGTCTGCTCCCAGTGGGTAATGTTGGTTCAGTGGGTTGTGTAGACTTCCTGGTGGAGGGAACTGGTGCCTGTGTTCTGGTTGATGAGGATGGAACTTGTCTTTCTGGTGGGCAGGACCACATCCAGTGGTGTGTTTTGGGCTGTCTGTGAACTTATTATGATTTTAGGCAGCTTCTCTGCTAATGGTGGGGCTGTGTTCCTGTCTTGCTAGTTGTTTAGCATGGGGTGTCCAGCACTGGAGCTTGCTGGTTATTGCATGGAGCTGGGTCTTAGAGTTGAGATGGAGATCTCTGGGAGAGCTGTCACCGATTGATATTACGTAGGGCTGGGGGGGTCTCTGGTGGTCCAGTGTCCTGAAGCTGGCTCTCCCACCTCAGAGGCTCAGGCCTGATAGCCGGCCAGAGCACCAAGACCCTGTCAGCTATACATCTGAATAGAAAATGGAGGAAAAAAGAAACAAAGAAAAAATATATATTATAGAATAAAGTTATTAAAATAAAAAGTTATTAAAATAAAAGAAAGTAGTTAAAGTAGTTTAAGAAAATAAGATGAGAACCACAAAACCAATAGAGAAATCCACCAATGATAACAAGCCCTACAAACTATACAAAGATAAACATAAAAATAAGAAACTAGTCAGTCACATACAGGAAACCCCAAGCCTACAGTTGCTCCCAAAGTCCACTGCATCAATTTTGGGATGATTCGTCATCTATTCAGGTATTCCACAGATGCAGGGTATAACAAGTTGATTGTGGAGATTTAATCTGCTGCTCCTGAGGCTGCTGGGAGAGATTTTCCTTTCTCTTCTTTGTTCGCACAGCTCTTGGGGTTCAGCTTTGGATTTGGCCCCACCTCTGCATGTAGGTCTCCCTCTGGCATCTGTTCTTTGCCCAGACTGGAGAGGGTTAAAGGAGTGGCTGGTTAGGGGGCTCTGGCTCACTCAGGCTGCGGGGAGGGAGGGGCAGAATGTGAAACAAGCCTGCGGCGGTAAAGGCCAGCATGACATTGCAACAGCCTGAGGCGTTCCGTGTGTTCTCCTGGGGAAGTTGTCCCTGGGTCACGGCTCCCTGGCAGTGGCGGGCTGCACAGCCTCCCAGGAGGGGACGTGTGGATAGTGACCTGTGCTTGCACACAGGATTCTTGTTGGCTGCAGCAGCAGCCTTAGCGTTTCATGCCTCCCTGGGGTCCGCGCTGATAGCCACGGCTCGTGCCTGTCTCTGAATCTCATTTAGGCAGTGTTCTGAATCTCCTGTCCTCGTGCATCCTGAAACAATGGTCTCTTGCCTCTTAGGCGGGTCCAGAGTTTTCCCTGGACTCCCTGCCTGCTAGCTGTGGCGCACTTGCCCCCTTCAGGCTGTGTTCATGCAGCCAACTCCAGTCCTCTACCTGGGATCTGACCTCTGAAGCCTAAGCCTTAGCTCCCTGCTCCCACCCGCTCTGGCAGGTGAGCAGACAAGCCCCTCAGGCTGGTGAGTGCTGGTCGGCACTGACCCTCTGTGCAGGAATCTCTCTGCTTTGCCCTCTGCACCTCTGTTGCTGTGCTCTCCTCTGTAGCTCTGAAGCTTCCCCCCACCCACCCCCCGTTTCCACCAATGAAGGGGCTTCCTAGTGTGTGGAAACCTTTCCTCCTTCACAGCTCCCTCCCACTGGTGCAGGTCCCATCCCTATCCTTTTGTCTCTGTTTATTCTGTTTTCTTTTGCCCTGCCCAGGTACATGGGGAGTTTCTTGCCTTTTGGGAAGTGTGAGGTCTTCTGCCAGCATTCAGTAGGTGTTCTGTAGGAGTTGTTCCACATGTAGATGTATTTTTGATGTATTTGTGGGCCGGAAGGCGATCTGCACATCTTACTTCTCCGCCATCTTGAAGTGTCCTCTTTGCCTTTGCTTTTGATGTCATGAAAAAAAAATAATAAGTTATTGTCTTGACCAATGTCAGTAAGCTTTTTCTCTGTTTTCTGCCAGTAGTTTTACCATTTCAGGTCTCACATTTAAGTCTTTAATCTATCTTGGGTTGATTTTTGCATATGGTGAGATAAGGTTCCAATTTCATGTAGATAATGCAGTTTTCCCAAAACCACTTGTTGAAGAGCTTTCCCCATTCTGTGTTCTTAGCACCCTTTCAAAGGTTAGTTGACTGTAAATGTGTGGATTTATTTCTGGGCCCTCTACTCTGTTTCATTGTTTTATATGACAGTTTTTATGCCAGTACCACACTGTTTCAAATACTGCAGCTTTGAATATATTTTGAAATTAGAGAATATGAAGCTTCCATCTTTGTTCTTCTTGCACAAAATTGCTTTGGCTATTCAAGTTCTTTTGTGGTTCCATATGAATTTTAGGATTTTTTTTTCTATTTCTGTAAAGAATGCCATTAAAGTGCCATTAGAGTTATGATAGGAATCACACTGAATCTGTAGACCACTTTGGGTAGTTTTGACATTTTAACAATATAAAGTCTTCCAATTCATGAACATAGGATGTCTTTCCCTTTATATGCATCTTCTTTAATCTCTTCATCAGTGTTTTAAGTTTTCAGTATACTAGTTTTTTACTTCTTTGGTTAAGTTTATTCCTAAGTGTTTTATTTATTCTTTTTATTGCTATTGTAAATGGGATTGCTCTCTTAATCTCCTTTTTAGATAGCTCATTGTTACTGTGTAGAAATGCTGTCAACTTTTGTATGTTAATTTTGTATCCTGCAACTTCACTGATGTTGTTTATTAGTTCAGACAGTCTTTTTGTTGAGTCTTTATGGTTTTCTACATATGATCAAGCCATCTGCAAACAGAGATCATTTTACTTTTTACTTTCCAATGTGTATGCCTTTATTTCTTTTTATTGTTTAATTGCTCTGTCTGGGATTTCCAGTACTAGGTTGAATATAAGTGACAAAAAGGATGGTACAGAGCATCCTTGCCTGTACCAAATCTTAGTGGAAAAGCTTTTGGTTTTTCTCTATTGATTATGATTTTAGCTGTAGGCTTTTCATATATGGTCTTTATTTTACTGAGGTAAGTTTCTTCTATACCTATTTTGTTGAGACTCTTTACCATGAATGGACATTGAATTTTTGTCAAATGTTTTTTTCTGTAACTATTGAAAGATCATGTGGTTTCTATGTTTCATTCTGTTAATGTGGTATATCACACTGACTGATTTGTGTACATTGAACTATCCTTGCATCTTAGAGATAAACCCCACTTGGTTATGGTGTATAGTCCTTTTAATGTGCTGTTTAATTTAGTTTGCTAGTATTTTATTGAAGATTTTTACATCTAGGTTCATTAGGGATGTTGACCTGTAGTTTTCTTTTCTTGTGGTGTCTTGTCTCACCCTGGTATCAGGGTGATCAGCATCAAAAAAAAAAAAAAATCAGTTTGGAAATGTTCCCTCTTCTATTTTTTTGGAAGAGCTTAACAGGGATTCATATAAATTAACTTTTAAAATCAAAATTAGTTAAGTAAAGCTGAAAATGTTTAAATTTTGAAAATAATGAAATATCACTCAATATTTTAATAAAAATATGGGCTTCCCTGATGGCGCAGTGGTTGAGAGTCTGCCTGCCGATGCAGGGGACACAGGTTTGTGCCCCGGTCTGGGAAGATCCCACATGCTGCGGAGCGGCTAGGCCCGTGAGCCATGGCTACTGGGCCTGCGCGTCCGGAGCCTGTGATCCACAATGGGAGAGGCCGCAACAGTGAGAGGCCCACGTACCGCAAAAAAATATATATATATATTTTTTAATAAAAATAAAACTATTTGCATTTCTAGCATTAAGTATCTCTTTTGTTACCAAGGTAAAGAATTAGTAACATGCTCCATGAATGTTCTGTCTAGACCTACATGTATGAATTGTTAAGTATTTCAGCCACCATGGGCAACTCTTGTGAATATCATACCTCCAGAATCGCAAACCAGAACACAAATAAAATAGACTCTTGGCATTACAAAGAAATGATTGTTATGCAAAAGTAGATTGCATTCACACTATCTAAAAAGGGAAAATTTGACAGTTAATAACTTTCTCTTATCTCTTTCCTAAGCTCACCAGTGCTCATCAAATCTTCCCCTTACTTCAGAGAAACACTTGCTTCTGACATGAGCAGTGGAACAGCCAACTAACCTTCACAACATTCAAGTGCAATCATCTTTGTTTTGAGCACATAGGACAAGAAAGGTGGACAACGATATTCCCTGGATCTGAACAGTTTAGTGAGAAGAGCTGTTGTTTTAGAGTGACATATGCTACATTATACCAGTCTTCAAGGTTGAATCTCAAGTGACTAAGACCCATGTGTCCTTTAATAAATTTAGCATTGTGGTGTTTGTGATATACAGAGCTTACTAAAGCATAGCTGCTGGGTCACAGGCTCTTGCCTGGGCCAAGGATGGTTCCACCATAGAGACTATAATTTAACAAGAGAAAGAGACATATAACTCATGAATTATAGCAGAGACTAAATGAAGGAGTGCTGTGATAGAAGAATAACAATACTCAAATTTTATTGGCTCCCTATGTCCCACTCTTACAAGTGCTTTATGTATGTTATTTCATTTGAACCTCACAGAATAATAAGTGAAGATTGCAAAATACAGAAGTGAGGCACAGAAACATTAGGTAGCTTACCCTCTTATGTGAATGCCAGTCAGAGGTCATGTTTTTAAGTAGACGTTTGCTGGATATAGTAGTTTGCCAAATTTTATTTTAAACTTTTAAATAGATGTTCACTGAAAGACATATTTTTTCTTTATCATTATGCTCTTGTCAGGTTTTGCATTTTCAAGGAAAAAATTCAGCTCTGCGTGTGCGTGTGTACTTGTGTGTGTTTTCCTAGAAATAGGGTCTTTGGTTTTTATCAGCTAAGTCTAAAACGTATATGGAAATGGCAAAGGCCAAAAATAGTCATCAAAATCTTATAGAAGAGCAAAGTTGGAAGATTTACACTATTGGATATCAAGATGTATCATAAATCAACAGTTATTAAAATAATATGGTACTCAGAAAAGGAGAAACAAATCAAGGGAACGTTGCAGAGAATTCAGAAACAGGCCTATACCCAAAAGGAATTTTGATTTATGATAAAAATGAACCTGCTTAGGGTAGAGGAAGGGCAGCCATTTCAATAATGATGATGGGTCATTGGATATCTGTATATGAAAATAAATGAAATTTGATTCTCATCTCATATCATATCCAAACATCAATTCCAGGTGGATTGTAGTTCTAAATGTGAAAGTGCTTCTAGAAGATAGCATGGGAACATATCTTTCTGACCTCGAGGGATGAAAAGATATTTTTAAAACAGAACATCAAAGCACTAATCATAAAGAAAAAGACTTACAAATTAGACTACATCAAAATTAAGTTCTGTTTATCAAAAGACATCATTAACAGAGAGAAAAGTTAAGCCAGAATGTGGCAGAAGACATTTTCAATAAATATATCTTGCAAGGTTGCATATCCAGAATATATAAAGAACTCTTACAAATCAGTAAGAAAACAACAGATGACACAATAGAAAAATGGGCAAGAAATTTGAGCAGACACTTCAGAAGAGAGATTATCCAAATGGCCAGCAGACATGAACATGTGCTAAACCTTATTAGTCATGAGGGAAATGCAAGTCAAAACCTTAATGAGATATAACAACACATTCACCAAAGTGGCAAAACTTTTGTAAATGATCACAATACCAAGTGTTGATATGGATTTTTTTTTTTTTTTTTTTTTGGCGGTACGTGGGCCTCTCACTGTTGTGACCTCTCCCATTGCGGAGCACAGGCTCCGGACATGCAGGCCCGGTGGCCACGGCCCACGGGTCCAGCCGCTCCACGGCACGCGGGACCGTCCCAGACCGGGGCACGAACCAGCACCCCCCACATCGGCAGGCGGACCCCCAACCACTGCGCCACCAGGGAAGCCCCCCGATATGGATTTTGACCTCTTGTACTTTGGTGGTGCAAATGTAAATTGATACAACCACTTTGGAAAATTTATTTGCAATATATATTACACCTGAAAAATTCTTATTCAATGATCTAGGAATCTAACTCCTATACCCAGGAGAAATGCGTATATGTGTGCATCAAAACAATGGACAAAATGTTCATAGCAGTATTATTTGTAATAGGCCCAAATTGTTCATCAATGGTAATGTGGATAGATAGATTGTGGTATCGTTATACAATGAATGATGTTCCACAATGAAATGAATGAACTACAACTCTATGCAACAGCCTGGGTGAATTTCATCGATATTATATTGCATGAAAGAAGTCAAACCAAAAAGCACATTCTACTTTATAAAGTTAAAAAAAATGCAAACTAATCTATGGTGCAGATGTTAGGATTGTGGCTACGTTTGGGGTGGAAGAGGAATAATGACCCAAAGCGGGCATGAGGTGAGTCTCCGGGATGCTGATATGTTACACTTCTGGGCCTAAGGAGGCCCCTGTGTAGAAATCTATCAAACTGTACAGTTACGATTTATTACTTTTCAGTAAACAATACCATGAATAAAAATGTGTTAATGCTGTGAAGGAAATAAACAGTGATGGAATAGAGAATATCTAGAGAAGGGAGGTCAGGGAAAGGCTTTCTGAGGAGGTGACATGAGTTAAGTCCTAGAAGATAAGAAAGAGGCACACGGCTGGGGGAAACCCTATGCCCTCTGCAAAGGTGAGTGAGTTTCACTTTCGCATGGATGGGGTAGTTGTGTGCTGAATTCATTAGTGTGTTTGTCATCTATTGAAGAGCAAGGCCCTATGACACAAAATAGATGCATTTTGATGGACTGCAGAACTAGGGAAGATTCAGAAATAGGAGATGCTGCTCAAGGGATGTACATGTGTAGCGAAGACATAGCTGAGAAGAGAGAGCCCTGAGGTATAGTGTGAGGGCACTGATTCAGTGAGAGGAAGGAAAGACGGGAGAGATGATAAAGAAAGAAAGGAGAAGGTGGAACTTAGTCTTAGCCTCCTTCACTACTTCACCTATCCTGATCTCAGACATCAAGTGGTAGAATCAGGGCCAAAAAATTAAGGAAAAAATGACGAGGAAAGAAGAAAGCACCTAAGGTTAGCGTGTGTGCAGACCTGTTTATGAGTGCACATCAGCAAACGCACATGAAGAAACTGAGCAGACAGGACATACATAAGCAGAGGGTTTAGGAAGGTGAGAGGGAAAGGAGGGGCTCCACTAATACAGATAATGTGAAAATAGATACAGAGGTTTGTTTGACATCATTTGGGAAAAAAATTAACTGTTTTATAGACACTTCTCACCTTTTAATAAAATTATTTCATGCACAAAACTTAAGAACTGATGGGCCAAAAGGGAAACGCAAAGAAAAAAAAGCCTTCAGAATGCCTGCCTGTGTACGATCTTTGATATAATGAAGGACTGAATTAGAATCACATTCAGGAACAATGACAATGCTAAAAGAAAAAGAAAAAAATTCATTCTGTACTGGGCTTCACTAACATTTTTGCATCATTTAGAAAGCACCTGATATGTTATTCCTATGCATAAATAGATTTTACATACAAGTCTTGAGGATAGGTATATTCATGGCTTAGGCTAAAAAGTACAGACTAAAGAAAGTAGAGTCTGAACTTCCAAGCATCATAATAACACAAAGACACATTCACACGCAGCTAAGTCTGGCTGGTATTTGAGAGAATGCCAGTGTAATTAATCAGTTCTCTCCAATGTTTACTTCAGCTATCTGTTGTGCACAAAACAGCTCAAATTAGTTTTGGTAGTAGAAATGGTCTGAAATCCAAAGACAGTTCACATTACTGTTCTAAAATTATAACAGTGCAACACTGTAAATTTTACTTTTCCAGGTGTGAACCAGATGCTATAAGATTATTGTAAGTTACATTTTCTTCTGCAAAGGCTTTCTTTTCAACATATTCTCAAACATTACATAGTGATGATTCACACTTATGTTGAACACATTCCAAATTGTGTATGTAGGAAGTACTTCTAACAAAAATCAAACAAAGGCTTTTGAAGGTTTCTTTAATTGGTGTTTTATTGGGTGTCATTTTTTTTTTAGCATTTCAGGAGAACAAACTAAAAACAAAACATAGTGCTAGGATATTAAAATTATTAACAAGTATTAACTTAGAGTTTGTAAAGAGTTAAAAAAAGTAATAAGGCATATTTTTATTTATAGAACCCTTATTACATGAAGTAATATTCAGCTCATTGCAATAAGAGATGGGATAAACAGGTATGAAATAGTTAGGAAAAGAAATCTGATATCGTAAAATATACAAATGACAAACCCCAGTGTCTTTAGTAAACTTGTATATAGACCAAACATAACAAAGAGATTAATAAATACATAATATACATTTTTATGGTCAGGCTGAACAGAAATAAATTTAATTTTATTACCCAATGGATAAAACTAAGGAAATATTTGGACTTCTTTCCCCAAATTTCCCACTAGGACTATGTTCTAAAAATAAGTATTATAAAAATACAGTATACCTTTATCATATAGAAAACATAGAGCTGTGAGTGAGGCGGTGACAGATATTGTCATGTCACAACAGGGGGACTAGTGTAAGTCCTAAATGAGGGAAAGCCCTTGAGGCGCATTAGTACGTCCTGCCGTGACCGAAACTCCGTTATGGGAAGAGTAATGGGGATTTTTCTAGGCTACTTGAGATGTGACAGTACTGTAGCAGAATCCTCCCTTTGACTGTACTTACTAGTTTCCAATGACTACAGCAGAGAAATTTCACCCTGTGGCTTTTCCTATTCTAGGAAAACCAGGTATCTTAGCAGAATAGCCCTGGCTCTGAGCTAATTTCTTCCATGCCAGTGATGTATTTGCCAGACATATGTTGGGGAGAAGCTTCTGTATGCTGTCTACCATGCAGATATCACGATCTCATTAGACAAGATCTCCAGGTTCACACCCATGACGACCCCCTCAAGATAAACACCGCCCCACCTCACCCCCTCCCTTTTACCATTTCCCCATTTCTGCTTCCTCTCTACCTGGCGCTCTTTCTCAGACCCTCATTTCCACCTATCACTCTCTGTTACTCTTTTCTCATCTCTCCTCCTCCTTCCCAACTTATTTTCTCCCTCTTTTTGTCTACTTTTTCCTCTGTTTTCTTCATTTCCCCCATTTTTCCCCATTTATTCCTCCATCTTCCCCTGGTCCTCTCCCCTGACCCTTGTTTTATCCTAGCTTCCCTTCTTTCTATTTCCCCTGTCTCTCCCATCTACTTGGGGTATTCTTTTGGGATTTGGAGGGATGAATTCTCTGGGGAAGGGTACTTCTCTGAGCATATTCTCCACAGAGCCTATTTCAGCAGCTCTGCTCGGTGTCACATCATTTGCCCCACTACACATCTCACGCTTGGCCCAACCTGACCCTTTGTAACCCAAACACATTATTCCCTTTGGGAAGGTAGAGTGATTAGAGAGGTAAACACCTTATAGGAAATCAAAATCCTACTGATTTATTGCCATCAGCAGCACATTTAGGCCAGATTGTCAAGGGCCCTCCCTCTTCAGGGTCCCCTGTTTTTCAGGCTTCTGATTGATTTATGCTTAAAACCCATAAATTGTTTTCTGCAAAATAAGAGATAAAAAGACAATTTTATCTCATTAAAATGGAAACTGTTCCTTTGAAAATCTGGCCAGAAATGTTGGTGGAATTGCTCTATTCATCAAGGCTCAAAAGACCAAGAGACTGATCATCCTTAGGAGAAAACAACACCGGTGCTGTGGCTACAGTCTAACGATTTAGATAGATGTCAGAGCCAGCAACTGATGTCCCTGTGATGGGTTACCAGGGCTTGCGTATAGGAATGAAGTGGTTCAGGTAAACTAAGCCTAAAGTATGCAAATATATCATCTTCTCACTACTCTTCTCATGTATGTAGGAAATAGTTCACAGTCAGACTCAGGAAAGAAGGCCCCTTGAGCTCTGGTGGTAGGTGCTCTGCTCATAAAGTGAGGGACAACATGGCCCCAGGCATCCACAGATCACCCCTCCACAACAATGTTAACAGCTGTCTGATGATGAAAACTGAGCTACTGGTTTATGTACCTACTTTTTCCATCTTTCAAAATAACTGTTTGATGCTGACACTATGAATTCTTATGATAAAAATAGGAATTAAAAATAGTGCTTCTCTGTGTTATTCTTGAAAGAATTTCAGATGAAGCCAAATTCTCTCATGCTGCTCAAATCAGACAAGAAGTTATTGCCTTTATGTTTCCTTACTGAATCCTATTAGCTGTTTCATGATTCACTATTTGGTATGTGATCATGGCCTTCTTTTCTATGATTATCCCAAATTAAAGTTTACATTGTCTGCTTTTTTTTCAGATTTTCTTATTGGATGAAAGAAAACATACTTAGCATTCAGTGGGAATTATGGTAATGAAAATGACCCTAGCCAGCCATCCTGGCATTAAAACTATGTGGCTTGCTAATTATAAAAGGAAAAAAAAAGCCATTATGTCAGATTAAGACCTTCATCTCTTAATGGGCAGCAAGCTCAGAGTTTCTTTGTCTGAAGGATATTTTCACATAAATTGTTCCCTTTGTATCTGAGTCCAAGGATTCTGCTTTTGTTACTTGAAAAATTCAATAGAAATGTCTAGCAATACAAGAAATATTTTTAAATAGGTAAAGGCACTATCTGAAAATAAAAAGAATGCTAATTACTTGTTTAAAGTGCATAAGAATTTAGTTTCAAGTTATATATATGTGTATACATACATACACATACACATATAAAATCTCATAACACTTAAAATTTTCCCAAATGATCATAGAATGTTCACATTGAACAGGACTTTGGAGATCATCCAGTGGTTCTCAAATTTAGCTCAGGTCAGAAACACCTGGAAGGCTTGTTACAAAACAAATGGTAAGCTCACCCCCACAGTTTCTGGTTCAGCAGAATTTGCACTTGGAACAAGTACAGGTGATACTGTTGCTGCTGGTCCAGGGACCACAATGTGAGAACCTCTGACCCAGGCAAACCCCCTTGATTTACAAACTAGAAACCTGCAGTTTCAATAAACTGTCCAATGCTAAATACATGAGTGGATGAGGTGAGAGAGGAACCTGGTTCTTCTTGCTCCTACTTCCATTCTTGATTTTCTACATGAGTGTTTCTCAAACTCTAACGTGCATACGAATGACCCCCTGGGGAACTTGTTAAAACAGACTGTAATTCGGTGGGCCTGGGGAGAGCCTTGGGCTTCTGCATTTCTAACAAGCTCTCAGGTACTGTCCTTGCAGCTGATCCACAGATATACTTTAAGTAGCTAGATCCTGCACTGTCATGCAATAGTGCTGTCATCTTTATGTCAATTACTTACACTCAAAAAATGTAGAACAGGTATTCTTTTTTTTTCCTCTAATAGATTTTATTTTAGAGTAGTTTTATGGTCACAGCAAAAATGAGCAGAGAGTACAAAAAGTTCCCATATACTCCCCTCTTCCATTCCTCCTCACTGCTCCCTACACAACCTTGCCCACTATCAACATCCCCCAGCAGAGTGGTACATTTGTTACAATTGATGAACCTACATTAATGCATTATTATCACTGGAAGTCCATAATCTACACTAAGGTTCACAATTGTAAGTTCTGTGAGTTTGGACAAATGTATAATGGCATTTATCCACTATTACAGTACCATGCAGAATAGTTTCACCGCCCTAAAACGCCTCTGTGCTCTATTTGTCTCTCCCTCCCCACAAACCCTGGCAAACACTGAACTTTTTACTGTCTCCATTGTTCTGCCTTTTCTAGAATGTCATGTAGTTGGGATCATATAGTATGTAGACTTTTCAGATTGACTTCTTTCACTTAGGTTCCTCCATGTCTTTTCACGGTTTGATGGCTCATTTCTATGTAACACTGAATAATATTCCATTGTCTGGATATAGCACTTTGGAAAGCATGACTTTATTTGCTTAATGGGTGTGTTGGAATGTAGGAGCTTAGATTTAAAGGAACCATGATCCTCTGACACTTCTGACTTAGAACGAAAGCTAGAATGTATCTGTAGATTTTAGATTTTATTGCTATCGCTACATCTAACATCCACCCAAACTTTCCATTTTTTGTTTGTCTAAATTCAGATTTTATCAGCTTTCTAGTTTAATAAAAGTAATTTCCAAATTTCTACTTATCCTTCAGTATATACCACTCCAATAGTTTTTTTTTAAGTCAGTATTATCTTTTTCAAATGTTATCCACACAGTTTGCCTCAATGTTTTGTTTTTCAAACATACATAAATACCTCACTGTCATAATTAGACATTGCCTGGTTCTCCATTGCCTCTACAATAAATTATTAATGCCTTACTGGCCCTATTTAAAAAATGGATATATCCATTCAAGTACTGCAGGACATCTTGGTTGCTTCCAAAGAACATCCCTGTGCAGGTTTTTGTGTGGATATGTCTTCAACTTCTTGGGGTAAATACCAAGGAGTGCAATTGCTGGATCATATGGTAAAAGTTTTGTGAGAAACTACCCAACTGTCTTCCAAAGTGGCTGTACCATTTTTCATTGCCACCAGAAATGAATGAGGGTTCCTGTTGCTCCACATTCTCATCAGCATTTGGTGGTGTTAGTGTTCCAGATCTTGACCATTCTAATAGGTATGTAGTAATATCTCATTATTATTTTAATTTGTAATTCCCTAATGATATATGATTTTGAGCATCTTTTCATATGCTTATTTGCCATCTATATATCTTCTTTGGTGAGGTGTCTCTTAAGGTCTTTGCCCATTTTTTAATTGGTTGCTTTTTAAAAATTTTTGAGTTTTAAGAGTACTTTCTATATTTTGAATAACAGTTCTTTATAATATAGGACTTTTACAAGTATTTTCCCCCAGTCTGCAGCTTGCCTTCGCATTCTCTTAATAGATATTAATTTTTTGGGAGCAGAAGGCATCATTTCTTGCTTAGGTTTTTATTCTTTCATAAAGTTAAGCTTTGCTGATTAGCAATAATTCTATGTCAAGGAAGTATATGAATTATTAAAAATATCTTTTACACTAACTCTTTTATTACTTCAGAAAAGGAAGAGTACTTTAAATATGCTGAGTATTTTTGTGGCTGTGTTAAAGCTATTTTAATGAAGAGTTATTTAATGGTCATTACTAGCTTGTATATATATCTATTCATTCGACAGCATTTATTATTAAGCACTGTCCCTGTGCTAGGAACTTGGAACAGGTGAGTCATAGACCCAATCTCTGTCATCAAGCCTAGTTAGGAAGGGGAGTGTAAAATGCAATGCAGGGGCTTCCCTGGTGGCGCAGTGGTTGAGAGTCCGCCTGCCGATGCAGGGGACGCGGGTTCGTGCCCCGTTCCGGGAAGATCCCACATGCCGCGGAGCGGCTGGGCCCGTGAGCCATGGCTGCTGAGCCTGCGCGTCCGGAGCCTGTGCTCCGCAATGGGAGAGGCCACAACAGGGAGAGGCCCGCGTACTGCAAAAAAAAAAAAAAAAAAAAAAAAAAAAATGCAATGCAGAGTGTACTGTGGTAGGTGTAAGCACAAGCAATATCTACAGGATGGAAAGAGTACTGGAAGGAAAGTGTATTTAGGGATGATTTTCCAGAGGAGGTAGCTTCTGAGCTGGATTTAAAAGTACACATGGGAGTTTGACAGGGGCCGGGAGAGGGGGGAAGCAGACATTCCAGTCTGAGATGTCATAGAACTTAAGACCTGAAAAGCAAAGGCCTGAGCACACAGCGTTATTGGAAGTCTACATTTAGGTAGACAAAGGAGGAAGAGAAAGCAAAATAGAGATAGGGCTTTTTCAGAGACTTGGGAGAAACTACTCTCCAGAGCTAACTTTAAAAATGAAATAGAATCGGTTGTTCTTGTACTCCAGCAGATGTGAACAACGAGCACCTAGCTTCTTATCTGTTCTGTAGTCTACAGGAAACCCAACACACTGTTAGCTCAAAAGGACTCATTGCTAAGGCAGACACACACTGGCTAAACTTTGGGGATTCATATAAATTTAAAAGTTGTAATTTTAAAAACACCGTCTCTCTTAAGCAATTAAAATGTAAACTAACGGATGAACATCTATTTTAAGTGTGGTATACTTTAAAGCAATCCAATAAAACAGAATCAGTTGGTTAGAGTGAAAACCTTGGGAGTACAGAGACTGTGAGTTAAATTCATAAGCTCCTAAAGTTTAATTAACAAGTATTTTTACTTCTAATCTTGCCTTTTACTTCTTTTAAAATGTATATGTGTTTTTTAAAGAAAGGTCTTCTTTTCTCTCTACATTTATTCTCAACTTAGCTCAGTTGCAAACCCGTGGTCTTTTGGCAGCTCACTTCTCTTTAGGGAGCGATCGTTCTCTGACTCAGACATTTCTGCCTTTTCCCCATTCTCGTGTAAGACCTCTACCTAAATTTTCCAGCTATATATCAGCTAAAATATCCCTTCTTTCCTGTGTGGCTAATTCACTTCTCTCCAGTTTATTTTCTACTCTGCAGTTTCCCCGTCCTTCCTTGGAAGAAAGACGTTTTATAGAACTTTCTTAGCTCTCCACATATCTATGTACAGTGATTTAGAGTTATATTGCAAATTTTCCTCCAATATGATTCTTTTAGATTGAGAGAGAATACTTGTAAATATCCAGAATCTCTTCAAATGTAAACTTGACTTGAATTTATTACACGCCAGTTAATGAATTTTCCTGTTTTCTCTCTAAACTTTTGTCACCATGAACATTTAAATACTTAACATTGTTACCAATTTAAAGATTATTCAGTATTTAACACAGCTAAAATCATACTTATGGACTGGCTATCATGTCAATTCAAAAATAATTAACTATAAAAAAATAATATATAGAAAAATAAACTTTTGACACCATCTGGCAGAAGGAAGGAAATAATAATGATAAGAGCATTAATTAATGAAATTGAAAACAGGAAAACAATAGAGAAAACCAATGGTTTTCCACAGCTTTCCAAAAAGCTGGTTCTTTGAAAAATTCAGTAAAATTGATAAATCTCTAGCAAGACTGACAAAGATAAAATGAGAGAGAAGGCACAAATCACCAATATCAGGAATAAAACAGGGGCTATCAATACAGATCCTGCAGGCATCAAAATGATAAAGGAATACTACAGACAACTTTATGCTCATAAATTTGACAACTTAGAAGAAATGGACTTGAAAATCACAAGCTCTAAAACTCAGCCCAGGTGAAATAGGCAACCTGAATAGTCCTACAAACACTAAATTGAGTTAGTAATTTAAAAGATCCTGAAAAACAGAAAAAAAATCTCTAAGCGCAGATGGTTTCACTGGAGAATTCTACCAAACATTTAAGTAATTAACACCAATTTTATACAATCTCTTCCAGAAAATAGAAGAGGAGGGAACATTTCCCAGCTCATTTTATGAGGCTAATACTACCCTGATACCAAAATCAGACAAAGATAGTACAGAAGAAGAAAACTACAGGCTACAATATCTCTCATGAACTAGATGTAAAAATCCTCAACAAAATATTAGCAAATCAAATCCAGCAATGTATAAAAATAATTATATACTAGGACCAAGTGGGATTTATTCCAGACAAGCAAGGCTGGTTCAACATTTGAAAATCAGTGTAATCCACCATATCAACAGGCTAAGGAAGAAAGCTCATATTATCATACAGTATTTGACAAAATCCAGCACTTAATTATAATAAAAAAAAACTCAGCAAACTAGGAATAGAGGGGAAACTTATTCAACTTGATAAAACCCATCTACAAAACCCCTATAGATAATATACTTAATGGTGAAAGAGTCAAGGCAAGGATGCCCATTCTCACCATTCTTATTCAACATAGTACTGGAAGTTCTAGCTGCTGCAATGAAGGAAGGAAGGGAGGGAGGGAGGGAGGGAGGGAGGGAGGGAGGAAGGGAGGAAGGGAGGGAGGGAGGGAGGAAGGGAGGGAGGGAGGGAGGAAGGGAGGAAGGGAGGGAGGGAGGGAGGAAGGGAGGAAGGGAGGGAGGAAGGAAGGGAGGGAGGGAGGGAGGGAGGGAGGAAGGGAGGGAGGAAGGGAGGAAGGGAAGAAGGAAGGGAGGAAGGAAGGGAGGAAGGAAGGAAGGAAGGGAGGAAGAGAAAGAAAAATATTAGACACATACATGTTGGAACGGAATACATAAGACTGTCTTGGAAAATGACGTTGTGTAGAAAATCCTAAGGAATCTACAAAAATAAAAAAATTCCTAAAACGGATAAGTTTAGAAAGGTTGTAGGATACCAGATCAACACACAAAAATCAATCACATTGCTATATATAAACAAGGAATATGTGGAAACCAAAATCTAAATCACATACCGCTAATAATCTTTCCAAAGAAAATAAAATACTTAGGTAAAACCTAACAAATCATACACAGCATCTGTATGCTGAAAGTTACAAAATATTGATGAAAGAAATCAAAGAACTAAATAAATAGGGAGACATACTGCATTCATGGATTGGAAGTCTCAATATAATAGAGATGTCAATTATCCTCCAATCAATCTGTAGGTTCAAATAATTCCTACCAAAATTCCAGCAAGGTTTTTTGCAAGCATAGACAAGACAAGCCTATTCTAACATTTACATGAAAAGGCATAGGTCCTAGAATAGCTAAAATAATCTTGAAAAAGGAATAAGTTAGAAGGAATAAATATACCCAATACTCAGGCCTACTATGTAGATACAGTAATCAAGACACTGTGATACTTGTGCAAAGATAGACATAAGGATTAATGGAACAATATAGAGAACCCAGAAATAGATCCCCACAAAACATGCTCAACTAATATTTAACAAAAGTCCAAAAGTATTTCAATGGAGAAAGGTTAGCTTTCTTAACATATGGTGCTAGACCACCACACAGGAAAGAAAAAATGAATCTCAACTTAAATCTCACACCTTATACAAAAATTAACCCAAAATGTGTCACAGACTTAAATGTGAAACATAAAACTATAAAACTTTTAGGGAAAAAAAAAAATCTTTGGTAACATATTCATAACAGAAAATCTGATAACAGATGTGGCCAGGTAAGAGTTCTTAGATTTGATACCAAAGTCACAACCCATAAAAGGTAAAATTAATTAACTGGACCTCATCAAAATTTTAAAATTATCCTCAGTGAAAATCTGTCAAAAGGATGGAAAAACAAGCTACAGACCTGGAGAAAAATTTTCTGAACCATCTACCTGACAAACGACTAGCACCTAGAATATATTGCAAACACTCAAAACTCAACAGTAAACAAATAATCCAATTAGAAAATGGGCAAAAGACATGAACATGTATTTCACCATATATAGTAGATGACAAATAATTCCATGAACGTGTACCAGCCATTAGGGATATGCAATTTATAGCCACAGTAAGATATCACTACATACCTATCAGAATGACTAAAGTAAAAAAATAGCAACAATACCAATTGCTGGCAAGGATGAAGAGAAACTGAATTACTTTCACATTGCTGCTGAGAATGAAAAATGGTATTAATACTCTAGAAAATAGTTCAGCAGTTTCTTATAAATCTAAATATGCAACTAGCATATGACCCAGTAATTGCATGGGGGAAATCACAAAGAAATGAAAACTTCCATTCACACAAAAACATGTAATGGATGTTTTATTCATAATACCCCCAAACTAGAAACACCCGTGTCCTTCAACAGGTGAATAGTTAAACTGTGGTCCATCCGCACCACAGAATATACTTACAAAGAGGATACACTTGACAATTTGAATGAATCTCTAGGGACTTACACTGAGTGAGAAAAAAAAATCCTGAAAGATTATATACTGTATAATTCCATTTATATAACATTATTAATATGCTAAAATTATAGAAAGAAGAACTGATTACTGGTTGCCAGTGTGCAGGGGTGGGGGTAGGTGAGTGTGGCTATAAAAGGCAACAAGAGGGAAATTTGCCTGTATTAATATCAATATGCTTGTAGAGATGTTGTCCTGTAGTTTTGCAAGCTGTTACCACAGAGGGAAACTGGGTAACAAGTACACAGATCTCTCTGAATTATTCTTAAAGCTTCATGTGAATCTCTAATTATCTCAAGTTAAAAGTTTAAAAAAAGCAGTTTTAATCTTTTCCTATTTTCTAATTATTTAATAAACTTTTTATCAATACCAAAAAAAGATATAGGAAGCAAATTACGATTTTATGGAGAGGCAAAGAGGAATTATTAATCTAATTTATGAAATATTGACTAATACTCCATAATACTAATTATCTGTATTGTAAACCTGAAGCCCCATATGGGAAATTGCAAGACAAACATAATATGACATTGTCTCCTCAGATCTTATATGGAACAAGATGGTGTATTAGAAACTAAAAATATATTGGATGTGAATACAATCTCAGACTTTACATAGAGAATATTAACAAAGTAGCATTTCTCACTTAATCTGCAAATTATAGCTTTAAGTAGTGTTTCTTCTGTCATCAATGCACAGGCTTATTAATGAGTTTTATTCTCTGATGATGACATATTTATTAACATCAAGATAGTTAGTGTGGATTGTTTGGTTATTGAAATGATTCTATAATGCAAAATGAAAATCTCATCATTTCCCTGCAAAGAAAAATAATTGTAAAATACAATCTAGAAATTGAAACCTAGGATTAGATGCTGAGGCCATGAGATTTTCTTTACTCTTTGCACCATCTATATGGATCTGGACACTTTAGATAACATGCATTTATGTATTGTTATCAATTAATTTATTTAATTCTGTATTCACTTATTCAACTAACATTTACTGAGAACATAGCATGTGCATAAAATTATGCTGAGCACTGAAGTAGAGCAGACAGGTAAATAACACTGCACCCTCAAGTAGACTTCAAAGTAACACACATCCAGAAACAACAGCATAAAACAGAAGGTCTTAAATGCCCTAAGATATAGGCCATGTAAGCCAAGAACAGTCAGTGTTCAGAGGAAGTGAGTCTTTCCAACCTAGAGAAACTGGCAAAGGCTTTATGGAGAAAATGATGCCTGGTGTAATCTTAAAGGAGGCTAGGTTCAAACAGCCTGAGAGAGTGAAGGTTTAGAACAGAGGAGTCAGGGCCCTCTGGAATTGCCAGGGAAGCCTGAAGCCATCTAGGCTGTTAAAGGAATGGCCTGAATTCTATCTCCGACAACTGTCAGTAAAGCTTGCTTGGATTCCCAGGGACAGGTCAGCGACTAATTTGAAAAGACATTTCTTCAGCCTTTCAGCACATTTCTGACTGATACCTATTTCCTTATCTATAAAATGAACTTCACAGAAATGAAGGAACTACAAATATCTAAAGTACCTAAATAAATATATTTTAAAAATATTTTTATTGACAATGAAGATAGAATAAGAGAGAGTTGACACAGGGGTAGCAGTCAGATAGGAAATCATTTATAAGCATGAATACTGTAGGGGCTTAGGGTTTAAGGATGGCAGCACTGAAGCACTAGGAAAATTTTGCATTTCCTGGTGGGATCTAAAGAAAAAGAAAGAGAAATTAATACTCATCATCCTAGGGCAGTGTATAAGGAGTAGATCTTTACCCAGGTCAGTGTGAAGATCTATCAGATGTAAATTTCTTTCAGTCTGTGGCTGTTTGTACCTGGTGAAGTTCAGGCTGGTAAATAATTTAAGTGCATATGTTATCTACCATTAATCCTCTAAGGAGTTTCAGATGCTTAGATTTTTTCATTTGCATATTAGTTACTTTGGAACATCCTTTTTGATGCTCATCCACGCACTTTCATATTAGTTGGGTAGTAAAGTCTTAATGTCAGGCAGTGTCTGCTCCCAAATTTTAATTTTCTCTTTCCCTGTTCCCCAGAATCTGGATGCCCTGGTGAGTGAGTGTGTGTGTGTGTGTGTGTGTGTGTGTGTGTGTGTGTGTGTGTGTGTGTGTGTTGGGGTCAGGAGGAGAGAAGGAATAAATAAAGGAAGGTGACCGTGTCACATATGCACTATTGGAAAACTGATCTTAAATTTCTTTTAAACCCTAACCACTTCCAATCACCAGAAAATAATTTTCATCTTAGTAAAAAAATCAAATTTAATGTGCCCTACAATTTTAAAGCAGTGTTCAGTTTGACTGAGTGTTGATCAAATCCCAAACATAACTGAGTTATCCATTTCCTCGAATAATTTTTTTTTTTTTTTTTTTTTTTGCGGTACGAGGGCCTCTCACTGTTCTGGCCTCTCCCGTTGCGGAGCGCAGGCTCCGGACGCGCAGGCTCAGCGGCCATGGCTCACGGGCCCAGCTGCTCCGCGGCACATGGGATCTTCTCGGACCGTGGCACGAACCCGTGTCCCCTGCATCGGCAGGCGGACTCTCAACCACTGCGCCACCAGGGAAGCCCTCCTCGAATAATTTTTAAAAGCTCAGGTTTTTGACCTTGAAAATAAAATACTTGACCTTTATTATGCCCCACCTCTAATTTGACTAATTGGTGACATAATAAAAACAACATATATGTAAGGTCTTTAAATGTTAGCACAAAGACCTTTCCTGCTCCTCCTACTTTCTAATTCCATGCAGATATTGTGAATTCATGCAACAGACCTGTTTGAATCAGCACTTTTCAAAAAAAGAAAGTTTCAGAGCAACAAAGAGTGTTTTTAATTTAGTCTGATGAGCTGTATTTCAAACAGCTATGTAGATAGGCAGCTTGAGTCATTTGCTTACACACACACACACACACACACACACATACACACACACACACACACACACACACACACACACACACACACCCCTACCGCTTTGATGATCACAAACCAAACCCTTATAATCACAAGGTTGCAGGACTGAACTTCTTGGAAGACATGCCATCTAAGAACCCACAACTTCACAGAGAAGTTTAATTACTACATTGTCCCATGGAGCTTACCCTCAACTCTAATAAGTAGATTTCATGTTAACTTTATAAACTAAGTGTCTAAACTATTACTGCTCAGGACTTTAAAATTGCTATATGTTTTCTCAAGGAATCAGTCCCAAAACAAAGAACCCCCCCCCAAAAAAAAAACAGTTTATAAGCTGATATGGTGATGTCAAATACCAGATACAACACAAAAATATCCGGTATGAATTTTCTTCTGCATGTGAAGGTCTAGTTCACTCACCTGAATAAACTGGCTTCTGATATACATTACATCATGAGTATGAGATCAGAATTTTCTTCCTTAGATATACTTAATGTAGAAATACTTGAAGCCTGTGTTTTTTGAATAGCTGTAGTTACAATGATGTTAAAGTATGTGTGGCCATTTGAGTATTATTGAGTACAAAGTTTTAAAGCATTGGTTCTGAATTGTGAGTTGTTCCACATTAGACAAATCACTCCACAGCAAGAAGCCTGATACTTGCTCTCGGGGACCAAATTGGTAACTCTTTATCCAGACACTTAGGCTTTCTCTTGAAATCTGTGATTACCTTGGTGTCCAAGTAGGAATTGAAAGGTAGTTAAAAAAAAATAGTAAAGGCAACACAGGAGACCTAAGCATCCAAGGAAACGGATTGTTCTCTATCTTTTACAAGTGTTAACAGATTGGAATTGTAGGTTTGTAGTTTTTGGCAAGGCATGCTTATTTTGTACTGACAGAGGTATTTGGCTTTGGAAAGTGTGTTTGGGTCAGGTAGACACACAACCCAGGCCATCCATCACTAAGAGAGTTTGGTAGGTCAAGGAGAACAGGAATTCCCCTGGGATATGTAGCAAAGAGAAGTCCCTGGATGAGCAGGTGTCTACGGTGGCAGGTACCCATGGCCCGAGTGCCCATAGTGATCTCAGGCCATTATCTCCTCCCCCACGCCGAGACATATATTTGCAAATTGCAGTGTGACCCAGACCTTCCCCACTGTGTTCCTTCCCACAATCACCTTGGAAAGTGGGAAGAGGTCCACTGCAGGTCTGGGCTGGCCTTGAACATTAAGATACACCCTGAGCAGGTGGGCAATTCTAGGTGCTGTTCTGGGCAGTCCCAGTGATCTCACAAGACTTATGAGAGTGCGAGTCTCCCACAGTGGTCGGGTCACGCCATCCGTACTCCTCCAGCAGTGACCATTCTGTTCTGATATATAGGACAGTACAGACTGGCCATGTAGTGGCTGTGATTCAGGAGAGGAGGACAGATGACAATATGTCATTATTCCTGTCATGAATGAGCACAAACTTTCCTCTCTGGATTGTACTCAGTGTGAATGTCTAAGTCCCCCAAGCTGTTCTTTGAGTCTGCCTGCCATCACTCACATAGATTGTCTATGTACATATGCAAAAATCCTCCCTTGGAGAAGGTGGTCAGGCCAGATGCAGCCTTTCAGGAAGACTGAAGACAATTCGCTGTCCCATGATGCTGCAGTGTTACTAATTAGTGAACAAGAACACATAGATAAAAATGCACTCCTTGTTTGCACTGGACCTTGAGCATTTGACTCCAAGTCCTCTTGTCACTGCACTGACTTTCATTGAAGCTATACAGCCTGGAAGGGTGGCAACCAGCTGGTACATCTGCGATGTAACAGACACTATGAATAGTGAGGGTCAACTGTGACATTATCTCAATTATCTTTTCCTTCTCTTGGACCTGAAAGCTTTCCTTATGCTTAAAGCATGCTTGGCCTTTCATTTATATCCTGGTACTTTGGAGGGCAAGCTCCTGATGTCATTTTCCAGACATTTTGGCTTGTGGTAAATCCTCTCACCAGGTGCATTCACTGTTTCAAAGGCGTTTGTTTCTGAACCACCTATTTCTTATCCAATGTGACAGATTTGTATTTTCACAGTTTATGAAGTTATATACTTCTTCATGGTGATCTGTGCCCATCCTGGCATCTAGTCACTCAAGCACAGGAGAATAAGGATTTGGCACTAGTCCTTTGAAATGCAGACCCCTTTTATGTGTTTTGCGGCTGGGAGTCGGGGGGGGGGGCGTTCCTATGAATAGATGAAAGATGAATTAATTTAACAGAATGACTATTTAAAGAGAAGCTCTTGCAGCCTACACATAAAGCTGGCACTTCAGTCCCCAGTTTTGGAGCATCTGAGGGGAGGAGGAATGCTGGAGCCCCGGCTGCTTCTTACTCGGCTCACCGTGAAAAGCTTCCCCCTCTGAAATGTCTGCTTTTTAGGTGTCACATAGCTATTGCAGCGGAACCAGGCTTCCTCTAAATTGGCTGGTTTACATGCAAAATATTTTGTCAGATACACATTAGCTTAGGGTACTTTCATTTCAATCTTTTAAGCTAAAACAAAAAAGACTTGTTTTCTTTTATTGAAATAGGGAGGGGCTCCCTGTAGGGCAAAGGAGCTCAGAATATTTCCTTTCCTCCATTGTTCAATGATTTTTCTTTCTAATTATCTTATGTTTGCAAGGTCTAGGCAATTTTATACATAAGAAACAAAAAAAAAAACCTGTTTTTGAAAAATTATGTTAAAAGGAAGAAAAAAGCACATGGCTTTACAAAATCAAAACAAACATCTTAAACGGATTTTTTTCACATAACTTTTCAATCCTTTTCTAAGCGTAAACATTTAACTAAAATTTATTACGTACGTATTTGAATTAACTCTTCACAGTGTTCAATTCTCGGACTCCTGCTCTTAGGTAGGAGAAGCAACTGTTTAGCTATTGAAACATGCTGAGATCAATGAAAGGGGAGAACATGAGGAAAACAAGATTCATTAGTGAGCCTTCTTGTACAGCCTTGTGATTTCCCTCCCTTTACTCACAGAGGCTGAGTCCCTCTACTCAGATAGACGCTTCCGGGAGAGGGATCTCCAAAACTCATAGAGCTATGATCCATTTTGACAGGAAATGCAGGAGGATGTGTATTTGTGGAAGCATACTGAAAATGTCTGCACTACGGTTATCCCCAAGTTTCCAGGCTCCTACAGCCACCCTTTTCTTTAACGTCCAAACAAACTGAATCAATATCCCAATCCCAGTGCCCCTCGCCATATTTTCAACAGATTTCCCAGAGGGGTTTGGTTTCCAGTTTCTCCGTTTCTCTGAATTCCTGTGCCTATGTGTCAGCCTACCCTCTTCCACATTCCCTCACCCAGCTCTGGACAGCCCTGAGGGCTACCTCACAGCACAGAGCTAGGAGGCACTGCTCACTTTGTAGTGTATGTGAATGACGTCTTCCGGAGCACATCTAGGAGTAAATGGTGGCCCTGGCTTGGGCAACATAGCAGCTGCAGAAAAAAAAATAATTCTTTTTTTTTCACTTGCAAAAGTACTGTTAACTCAGTCCCATAGAGGTCTACGGGATGTGTTGGGCTAATTATTGAGAGTAATTGGTGAGAATAATCACATCACAGGTGGGGAATCCTTTTAGGCTAGGTCGGGGGAGGGGAGCAACCCAATTTTCAGAGCCAAACAGGCCCACGTCATTAAGGTATTGTCTAGAAAAAAAATTCTTGAAAAGAATTCTGCCTTCTTCCTAAGCCTTTGCCTTCAAATGCTAAAATGACAGATATTTTTATTGCCTTTACAGATGGTTTGCAGAGAAAGGAAGGAAGGATGAGTGGAGACCATAGGGATGATTTAGGACTATGGCAAAGCCCTAAACTAAAAGCCTGAAATCCCTGAATTCATCTCCTATTTGCCCCTTCACATTATATATTCAGCCTTTCCCAGACTGAGAGTAAGGGGGAGATGCTTTCAGACGGTTGTATAGAAATGTTTTTCTTATCTATCCAACGTCAGCCAGTTGTTTACTCTATTGATTTGAAAATCTCCCTCCTGTGCTAGGTCTTTCTTACATTGCCAGTTAGCTTCTTTCTAATGTCCTGTAACCATTAAGATCCCCTGATTAAGGATTTATAACTGCAATCTCATTTTTATTATATATCTTCAGATGTGAAGTTTTCCCCTACCATGTAAATCTACTCTCTTGAACATATTTAATTAAATGTGTGAAAAGTAAATAAATGTTCCTTTTATAATTGATTTATGAGAGCTTAATGCAATTCAAATCAAAGTCTTCAATTATCCTTCAGAGAGCTTCGTCATTGAATATGAAATTAACGTGGTACCATAAATTTTCTCTATGTTGTGTTAAAGGTCAGGTAAATTGAACAAAGGGCACTATCCATGGAAAAATTAGAAAATACTGTGTTTAGATATTACTATGTCCAAAATGGTTAAGCTGTCAGGAAAACCTACTCCTGGAAATAGTATATTAATTGGCTATTCCAAACTACCTTATAAAAGAACACAGTGGAACTAGAAGGATTGACCAGAGACTGATCATTGAATTTAGGTAAATATTCAGAGGAAACATTACAGTCTAAAAAATAAAGTTTTACTTACACTTAAGAAATACAGATAGACTACCTTTTTCATAAGAACCTTAGATAAATTTTTCTTTCCTATGATCTTAATTAAAAAAAAACACATATTACATACTGCATTTTCAGTTGCTTCTTGGAAAATAAGATTAAAATACTGTATATAATCTATACTCTTTAGAGAAAAAAATCATATGAAACAGGAATTTGAAAGTATCAGAAAAGAGGAGACTGAATTGAAAAGCCAAGTGACAGAAGTAATAATTGAATGTTTTATTCAGTTGGAACAGTGCTGTCTTCATCCCAGTTTGACCCATATGTGTTTCTTTCGAGTTCCCTTGTTGAACAGAACATGGTAGGCATTTCAGTGTCGTTCTGTAGAAGTAGTTAGCCCACCTTGTTGCCTGGGTGTCCTCTAAAAGACTGGGCAGGTTGGCCATGGGGGAGGTGAGGTATAAGTGCAAGAAAAGTGATTAGTGAAATCCACATATTTCAAACAAGATCTTTCACTACCTGTTTTGTAGAATGTCAAAAAGCTGTCTTATGTTGGAGAATATTCCCTGGCAGAGCTCTCTTCCCCTCCTGGGGGGAGGAGCCCTAAGGACTGCTAAGTTATAGTTGCTGCTCTGTTAGGATATCCCATAAGGTTTCTGGTCAAAACAGCAGAAGGCAGAAGGCCAGGCTATGTTCATTAGGTAGGGAGCTGGCTCCAATGTGCTTTGAGGTCTTTCTAAAGCAACTCTGTCACTGAAAACCTCCCCTAAGAAAGAGCCTTAAGGCCCCACCATTATATTCATTCCTTTTGCATAAAGAGGATTCTAACCAGATTCAGGAAGAGCCTCTTAGCTGCACATATTACCCAAGAGATATACGCACGAGTGACCTTCATTTGTATAGTTTATCACCTTCACTCCAGATCCTATTAGGATCCAGAGGGAGTGGGACACAAGACAAGTATACTTTGGTGGCAAGTGTTGAGTGGAGACAGAAAAGTCTGAGATGTGGTACACAGCCCAGATCTAAGAATCAAGGGTGGTCCCAGGCAGCCCAGCCCAGGGTAAGGATAGTGTGTTTCTAGAGGCGAGGGACATTAGGGCCTATTCTGAGAAATGGAGAGCATTTGAAAAGTGAAGTGACGTGGTTGGTACCCAACATAAACTTGACCTACCCACACTTTCGTAGTTAATACTGGCCTTGAGTAAGGAAGGGACCCTGTTTTGATGCACTCATTGATAATTGCCAAACAGGAAAACAAAAGCCCTCCCAGAAGTCTGGTTCCCTTGGGCCTCAGACACTTCCTTGCATTTCATTGTTGAACAGGAATCTGCTGTCACAAGCTTCTCTTCCTTGTCAGAAAAGAGGCAGGGCTTGCTGTTTTAATTGGCCACTGTTTTTTGGCCACATAATCTGCTGCAGTTGGAGATTTCATTAAAAAATTGCCTTATGTTATTTTCTTACTTTCAACAACAGTATTGAAGACAATAATAAAACAGAAGTGAAAGTGGGCCCTGCTGCTTCTCTGGGGTCACAGGCAAGGCACCTGCATTTCCTGTACTGCTCAGGGTATCTGAGAAGTAGTGGTACACATCACTCAGCATATCTTTTCTCCCTGCTTTCAGACCTAAAAAGGCCAGTGCGAGGAAAATTAAGCCAGGTGATAAACCACCACAAGAAGGGATAATTTTTTCAAGTTTTCTTACCTGGAGAAGGTAGAGGAAAATATTACAGGTAATTGGGTCAGGCTTCAGTAACCTGAAGTGTCATAAACAACCCCCTCCCACCACCAAAAAAAAAAGGGCTGATATTGTCTGCAGGTTTAATAATGATACAAAAACAAAAAGGACTGAACTACTTTTAAAAACTCTACAAGTTGCCTTGGAAAATAATTCAAAGCAGAAGGTAAAATAAATGAATCCTGTCCACTGGGCTGATTAAAGAGTAGTAATTGCATTGTCAATCCTGCCAGGAGTCAAATGCCCCTACAGAGTTCAGAATTAGAAGTGCTTGTAAGGCTCTTGATCTAGACAAATGGACGACAGACATCTGCCTGAAGGTGAAGAACAGTTTTACTAACTGTCTTGTGTGGTAATGGACAGAAGCTGACAATGAAAATGGCTGACATGTAGGTTAAGAGGTCAGTCATCTGCCAAGACCTGTAGTTCTGGGGCATGATTTGAATGTTATACAGGAACACAAGGAAAGGCAACTGCGTATGTGTGATTGTGGGTGTGAACTTCACCGGTCCTGGGTCAGATCATTTAGGTTGATATTTCTTCCCATGTCACACTTCAAATCATGCCTCACCGCTGCCTGTTTCATCAGACCCACTGGGTGTGTGCATAAGGATGTGTAGAAGGTGGAGATTTTAATTGGCCCTTGTTCTGATCATTAGTTCACAGTTTTTTATTAGGAAACAGCTGCAACAATAATAAAAATGATCATAATTTTAAAAAAGGGAGGAGTATAAGAATATGTTGAAGGTTGTTTGTTATAATCATTAGGTCTAACAGCAAAAGCAATAGAAAAAAAAACTAGAGACCGACTAAATGTTCTTCAATACATTGAAATATTAGCTGCTAAATAAAATGAGGTGACCTATATGTTTTATGTGAAAAGATGTTCATAAGATGCTTTTAATTGTTAAAAAACAAATTAATTTGGGAACAAGATGCATACCTTGATTCCATTTTTTGTTAAAAGGAAAAGAAATATTTTTTGATAAATGCAAGGAAGAGGATCTGGAAGAGTACACTCAAACACTTGAAGAATAGGGTTTGATATGTAAGGTTTGGATTTTTATTTTTTAACGACGACTTCTCTACTACTTATATTTTTTAATGAGTATATATTGGTTTATTAATTTTTAAAAGCCATCAATTTTTTATTTAAAAAAGAGGGAAATGGTGAAATAGAAAAAAACAATAGAGCTGAGAGGTATGGTTCAAAAATTTGCACTTTTGCATGCAGACCACCTCCTGTGCCAGGAATGGTTAATTTTATTGCAATTATTTAGTTTGTGTTCAATTCCAGTGGTGAGTTAAGATTGATATTCTCTTTAGAGTTTCCATGCATGTAAACTCTATTGTGTGTATGTGTGTATGTATGTAATTTCTGCTAACACATTGAGAGAAAAGAAGAGAAATTACCTAATCATTTCCAGTTTTCTTCTTTCTTTTCTTCATTTTTGGGGGCCCTTATTACTCCTTTTTCCTTCCTTTCTCTTTTTGACACAGTTTTTAGTTGCACTCAAACATACTATATTAGTTATGAATCTTTTGATTATAAGAGATTATAATGAGCAGAAACCCAGCTCAAACTAGCTTATGCTGAAAAGAAAAGCTGAATGGGAATTTTGTCATCATGTAATTAAGAAATCTGGGGGCTAAAATTTTTTCATCAAGATTTTCTTTACTTTTACATCTCTCAGCACTACTTTTCTCTATATTGTCTTCATTCTCAGTCAGGCTGTCTTCTCAGGGTAGCAAAGATGGTAGCCACAACTGCCCAAGTCTTACATCACTCTCAGAGATAACAACCCCAAGAGAACAAGAAAGAATGCCTCTTTTTCAATAGCCCCAACCAATCCGCCCACCCCATGGCCCAAGAGGATGAGAGACTCTGATTGGCTAGTCTTGTGCCCATTCCTATGGCCAAGAGGATGAGAGACTCTGATTGGTTAGTCTTGTGCCCATCCCTATGGCCAGGGAGGCAGATCAAGTGATAAACACATCTATCAGCTGAGGAAGGGAGAGTTCCCAGAGGAAAAAGATAATAGCTGTTACAAGAAGGGAGAAGGTCTGCCAAGTAGGCAAAAACAACAGATATACACTAAACATGGGATTTAAAATGTGTCACACTCCATATGAAGAAGTAATAGAGCCTCCCTCATCTCCTTGGTCTTCCTAAATTCTTGAAAATTTTTCCTCCTTAAGTTTCTATAAGTTCTTTGAAAAATCTGTCTCTGGATTGGGAGACGAGATTGCCTGTGTTCTTCTTCCCATGTGTATCCTGTTATGAGCAAAAGGCTCTTGCTTTGGTTTACCCAACTGTCCTGTCATTTGTCTTCCAATGATTTATCTCAAAAGGAAGCTGGTAAAATGAAATATTCTGATTTTTAACATATTTTATTTGAGTGGGGGTGGGGAGAAATACACTGTTTCAGATGGGTTTTTTAAAAGCCTTGAGTTGGTGAGTTGCATAAAAATAACTTATGCTCTTTTTTCCCTGAGCCAGCAGTCCTTTAAAAAAAGCAGGTGTTCCGGATACTACAGATGACAAACAGCTTTATAACTTACACAAGGAAGAGCAGAGAACAGTGAACTTTTCTGCCAAGTGTTAAAGCCAAGGGCAAAATATTCCAAAATGGGCTTCTCTGTAACCATTTCAAAACAGCAGAAGCCAGAGGACTAGTAAAACAGTAAGTGTACAGTCTGGTCACTTTGAAGCCTGACATATTAGTCAGTTTGCTAAGGGTGTACTTTTATGCAGATCTTTTCATGGGGAAAGATTTTTCCTTTAGCCAAGTATGAAGACACAATAGTTTTTTCTCTATCCTCAGCTCATGCTAAGCATCATCAACATCTGTTGCATAATCTACATGGAGTGGGGCTATTGTCATGAAGTTTGCAGAATACCCATTGGCTACCTTAGCTTATTGATTGTAAAGGTTTATTTCTGCTTGTTGAGTTGCTGTTTCAGAGGAAAGAAAGGGAGGTGGGGTATAGGTTTGGAAAATTATGCATGCTCTCTTTTTTAAAAAAAAAACAGGGGCTTCCCTGGTGGCGCAGTGGTTGAGAGTCCGCCTGCCGATGCAGGGGACGCAGGCTCGTGCCCCGGTCTGGGAGGATCCCACATGCCGCAGAGCGGCTGGGCCCGTGAGCCATGGCCGCTGAGCCTGCGCGTCCGGAGCCTGTGCTCTGCAGCGAGAGCGGCCACAGCGGTGATAGGCCTGCGTACCGCAAAAAAAAAAAAAAAAAAAAAAAACACAAGCAAAAAAAAGTAATAAAAAAATTAAAAAGCACAAGCAATCTGAAGGACAGTATATCCTGCAGCCCCTCAGTCACTGGCATAAGGATAATGTAGTGCTTTGTTTTATGTTTTTATGCTCCCGGTTTCCTTCTTTGAGAACATCTATAGAGCACATCAATAATTTTTCTCCAATACTTATCAATGAGTTTTTCTACCAAGCATCAATTTTTCCAATACTGTGTAACTGTCACATCCATCTGTTACCTCCCACCAAAACCTGAAGCTGGCTAGCCACCCTCTGACGACACTGTCATCCGTTTTGACACAATGGTGTATGATGGATGTTAGGGAGCAGGTATGATGGGGTGATTTTTCACATTCCCTAGAACCGAGCTGTCCAATAGAAATATAATGCAAGTGAAATATTCATTTTAAGTTTTGAAGTAGGTGGATGAAAAAAGATTACAGGTGAAATTAATTTTCAATATATTATTTACTCTAATATAGCCCAACATTGTACAATTATTAATGGGATATTTTGCATTCTTTCTTCTGCACTAAGACTTTGAAATCCAGTGTGTCTGTTACACTCACAACACATCTCAGTCTGGACTAATCACGGTTTGAGTGCTTATAAAGACCTCTGGCTAGTGGCTACTCTGTGGAACTGTGCAGCCCTGGAGGGACACTGCAGGCTATACTTAGAGCATTTGCTGTGGACCTGTTGTGTTTTTATAGAATATTACAGATTTATGAGTAGTTCAGTATGCTGTGAACAATAGAATCTTTTGTTTTGTTGTTTTTTTTTTCAAAAATCCTCATTTCCTCAAATCTGTACCAAGATTCCAAGTTCTTTCCCCCGGTCAATGTAGCTACTAAAAGCCGTTGCCAAGGTCATGACAGGTTTTAGAAAATGTGGAAAGTTGAGGAGAAGCGTTCCAAATTTCTAGGTCACAACTCTTAAGTGAAATTCCAAATTAGATAAAATGTTTAAAATGTATCTACCTGATTATTTATGATTCTCATAGAACTTTTCACCACCTCATGATTTTCTGCTACCTACTTGCTCTTAAATGTGTTTTGTGTTCTAGTCTCAATTCTCTAGTGTTTTGGAACAATTAATCTCCTTTCTACTTCGGCTACACATTCCCAATAGCATTGCTTAATCCTCACACCAGGGAGTATACTGTAGGGGTTTTTACTTTCTTTGAAGACTTGCTGTCTAGGGATTATCACTATGCGGTGATATTGTTCTCATAGATGCTTTGTAAGCACTTTAATAAGTCAACATTTCCACTTGTGTTTCCCGAATATATGGTTAATGGTGGCATTGATGATTAGTTTTGTTTTTGTATGTATGTGGTACCAGGCCAAGGGGTAGCTGACATATGGCCCTCCTTAAATCACTTAATTTTTTGAGAATGGCTCTGAACACTTTTAGTTTCTTCATGGTTGATGGAAGGATACTCAGCAGTCGGATCTGGTTCCTCTGTCTGGATCTCTTTTCTCACTGTTCACATGGTTGTCCTCTTTTCTTTCTTCAAACTTCAGAGGCCTTCCCTGACCACCCAACATTATACTATGTCCTCTCTTTCTTTCCCCCCTGCCCCCCAGCAATCTGTTTTTGCCTTCATAGCTCTTTGCAACACGGACATATACTTGTTTATTTATTTATTTTTTTTTTATACTTGTTTATTGACTACCTATAAGGTCAGTCTGATGTCTCTGTTCTGTCTACTCCAATATATCCTAAACAATTAACACAGTGCACAGCAAGTGCTCAAAAATATTTGCTGAATAAATGTGTAACCAAGTACCTTGCATTTTCCCAAGAACAGTATTTTTCCATTTATATCACTTTAATGGTACACATATCAAAATCATATTGACAGCCCTAGAGTTAAATGCTGATGATACTTCTTTTGCTAAAAATGTTTCTTTAAAAAAATATTTCTTCTCCACCTGTTCCTGAATTGTTAGTCAAATCACCATTGGAGGTCTCGGTAGAATGTTAAATGCTGTTTACAAATGAAAGTTAAATATCAAACTAGAGGATAAAATTTTTTTTAAATCTTAAATTGTCAGAGAACCAATGGCAATACTAAAACATGAACTGAAAGGTTTTCTAAATAATATTTCCAATAATCTAAATGATTATAATAAAAGTGGGGTTGTGAACAACTATATACAGACCATATAGGAATCCAGGATGTACTATTATTGTAGTTTAAGGAGAAAAGAATTCTAGTGCTATTTAATGCCGTGATACAAGTAGAGAAATAGGGATATTTCTATCCAGCTAGGCAGCACTCAGCTTCAGAGTTCATTTTTTCCAGTGAATTCACCCAGGTGCCATAGGCTTTCTAGAGTACATTTATTTAACAAATATTTATTTAAACTTTTTAATGTGTTCAATTTTAAGTTTTCTTAGAATATTAGCTTATTTAATTCTCATAACAATCTTCTGGGTAGGCACTATTAACATCTCATTTTGTAGCTGTGGAAACTAAGGCCTGGTCAAATGAAGTAACTTTGAAGTGGTAAGAAGGGAAGTTGGGATTTACACCCAAGGAGTCTGACTCCCAGATCAGTGTGCTTAACCTCTATACTGCAGGGCTGCCTTGGACTTTGAGTTTAAAAACATTCAGCCTATCAACAGTTACATCTTTCTCTATTCTTCCCACAAACCACCTTTAAAACATTTCCCATGATTTACAAGGAACGTTTTTCATCAGCCATCAGCTTTTCTCATCCAGTCCAATATGTATTTAGCTTTTCTCTCCTTGTTTTCTTCTAAAGAGGACCATATGTCCCCAGGATGAGGAATTGGAAACTGGAAGCTATAAATTTGTGGAAGAAAGTAAAACTCGTAAGACAGTCATATCTAGGCAGACTGAAAATCTTACATTTTCAGAACTGGTCTTTCTTCACAAAACCTGTTTGGAAATAGGATTTATTCTGGTCTGGAACAGTGGGGATTATCATTACTTATGCATTCCATTCACTGACAGCTTTCTTCTGCTAATTAGAGGTAACCAGTTCTAAAGTCTTTGCATAGCTTATCCAAGGGGAAAAGGTTTCTGTTCTATTAATCCCTAGAAGCTGCTTAAAGTCAGAGACCAGTCTATTATAGTTTTAATCCTCATAAAATCTAAATCATTTTATTCCATTTCATAGCCATGGGCATCATCTGCAGAGCTATCCAGTCATCCCCAAATGCGTGTTTTTGGTGTCAAGGTAGAATAGGTGAGAAAAAAGATGAATTACTTGTAAAGACAACAGAAATCCTGAATCCAAGTACATACATATCACAGTAATATTCAAAGCACAGATTATATGCTATGATAAAATCATTAAAATGTAGAAGAGAGACTTTGTAGTTGCCTGTAGGAACAGATGCAATTAAATATACAGTTTGGTTACAATTGGTAAGTAATCAATGGAGTGCATTTTCATAGGTTTCATATTCTGGGATCGTGGCTGGTCCCAGTGAACATGGCATGGTGTTCCCAAGTTGACCTGCGTTCCCGTTTAAATCATTGAACCACACTCAGCTGACCTACGTTCCTGTTTAAAACAACGTCATCAAATTCATTTCAAATACCAAAACCTCCAGTTAGGGATTTAATCTGTTTATGCACACTTGTGAGATCTCTGGTATCTAAACGTGCCCTTGCTTATGAATACTCCATGTTTACAGAATATGAACTTCACAAGACCTCACAGCCATAGTTTTCCAATCTTAAGTGAATTTTCTCTCTCTTTTTTCCTTGCTAAAGGAAAGAAGCAGGATGATTTGCAGTCAGGGTCAGATGGCCTCAGATAATGTTTGGTTTTAGGCACATTGGCCTGTATCAGAGAATCATTCCTGGAAGGAAAACTACAGGTGCCCCTCCTTGAGAGGGTCTCTTTGTCTCTCTGTCTCTCTCTCTGTCTCTCTCTGACTCTCTGTCTCTCTGTCTCTCTGTCTCTCTCTCTCTCTCTCAAGAGGGCTTTCATCAGTGGGATATACCAATTGTTGAAACCACCCACCCTGGGTCTGCATCTCCAAAATTATTTATCTGTTTTCTTGGCCCAAGTTGGAAAGTAGTGTAACCCAGCAGGCAAATTACTAATTTGGCAGCCCTGGAAAATATATTAACCCAGTGGCATAGCATAGAGTATGCTGTGGCTGAATATTTAATAACTAAGATATTGTTATATATACCTGCCATGTTATGAAAGCAAGAATGCTGATCATTTATCCCAAACTAAGTTGAATACTCTGACGTATTTATTTCACCAACAGAAAAAAACAAACCTAAGAAAAAGTTGAATAATAAGGCTGTACAATTTGAAGGGTTTTAAACACTTCCCAGTTTTTGCTATAGAGTGTGAAGTATTTCCCTTAGAGATAAAAACGTTAGATGTAAAAGACTGCTTAGAAAAAACCATTTTAGAGTTAAATAACAGATCCATGACATCAATTCACGTCAGTGACTAGAGTAGCTATTAACGAAGATGACAAAAGGAGACCGGAATTTAAAAGGGGGAAAGGATGGTATTAAAGACAAAAACCAGACAAGTGAGATTGATTTTATTCAGGCTATTGCAATTGGAAGACCACCCTAACTCTGAGTATCAGGGTGTTTCTGAGGGGTGATGTTGCGTTAGACTTTTATAGGGAAGAATAGACTAGTTACAGGTGGGATGAGTTACATTTGGGATTGCTGTAATCAGGGGAAGTCTAGGTCAGTTAGCTGAACAGGAAATGTTTTTCTCTGTGTCTAGCAAGTTTCAGTGGGACAAACAGTTCTAATCTCAGCTATTCATTCATGAGACAAAGAATGGGAAGTTGGAGGGTCTGGGTCTAGTCTTGTCAGCACATTCAGGCAGAAAGGGGAAAGTCTGGCCTCCTCGTAGGTAAACAAGAGAGTCATGTGCAAATCTTATGGAGTCATGAGAAAGACTGGACCATGAGTTTGCTCACGGGGAGGTGGCTTTTTGTGGTAAGTCATTTTCTGGAACACAAAACGGTAGGGGCCCTTCTCAACCATGGCTGATTTCTGGGAACGCAGGGCTCAGGCTGGCTTCACCATGATCAATGGCAAATGGATTCAGACTGGAGGCATCAGTGGACACGTAGGGAGATGTGACGTGACCCAAAGGAAGATTAGTTCAAATAGATCTGAATGCATCAAGCCACTCTGGGACAGAAAAGGCTTTCCATAAAAAGTAACCTGGAAAAAGTGACCTACTGAAGACGATGTGGGTGGAGTCCCTGGAAGAAGAGACCAGTCCACTGGGCTCAGGTTGCTGCAGAAATATCACTTTTAAATCACAACTGAAGGTTTGTGGATGAAGCTTAAGAATGGGCAGAGTGGCTCTTAGGGCCACGGTGAAGAGTGAGCCCAAGTCAACTTCAGGTAGAATAACGTGTGAACCTGCACAAATCCAACTACGGGGTTAAAGTAAGTATAGTTAAATCCAGCCATGAAAACTTTGTATAGAGTTTGAATCCAGAGTTCCTCTAGGTATCCCAGCAGTTTTACAGCAGATTTGCTCCCTGCTGGTGGTTCATTATGGAAGAGGAGCACAGGGGAAAATCATGGTCCCAAATCAGTTGATTTATCCAAAACCCCTTAATCCCTGATGGATACTTTCTTTGCGTTTTTGCCCCAGGCTGTCTCAGAACACATGGCAAGACATTCATCTGATTGCATTTTTGTACATGGTCTAATTTTTTCCATTTAAAACAGAATTGCCAACAACAGAATTGCCAATGATCTGTAAGGGTAGGTAAAGCACAGTAATAGGATTAAATGGAATCTCAGGAATATCTCAGTGAATCAGGTTAACAATGCATAAAATTTCTTCTACACCCAATCTTTTATTGAAGTTGCTATAGTATTATAAGCAGCTAAGCTCCTGGGCTTGAATTTCACCTCCCTCTCCAATTCTAGCTTTATTAGAAGTGCTAAGATGAAGCAAAAGGCTAAAACTTGCTCCAAAAAGAGAGAAAAGAAGAAATATTGAAGGGAAAAAAAAATCACTGGAAAGTGAAGAAATGACCACAGAAAACAGGTCAGGTGAAGAATGATAAATTCCTAGTCACTCTCACCTCAGGCACACAAACACCCACGGGTATAGCAAAGATAAGCTCTGTCCAAACAAGTCAAAGATAAGGAGGTGTGTACTGGGAAAAGGAGGTGGGGAGAACATGTGAGAATGTCCTATAACCAGGTGGAAAACTGGGTAAAACCATGTGTTTCTGTAACCATTCCTTTCTCTGTGAAACTCAAAAATGTTCAAAAACTGGGCTCCTAATCATTCTTTATCAGTCACATTTCTTTGCTCTTGATTTTGTGGTTGTTTCAGAAGGTAAAACTGCTATAGAATTTATACTTCTGTTCATCATCTATTTCCATATTTCAGTTCTATGGCTTTTTGTAAAATGCACAGAGATTTTTCTCCTGTTTTATAAGATCTACAGTAAAGTGTAATATGTTCACACCTCCTCATCTTATTATTTACCAAATATCTGGGTATATTGTAGGATGCCCTTCCTTGTCCTCTTGTGAGTAGTGGAGCCACATAACTAGTTGTGGCCAATGAGTTGTGAGACGTGATGCGTGTAACTTCTGAGCTGGAGCATTTAATTCCCCGTATAAGACCTTCAAGTTCTCTTTCTCTCACTAGAATGACCAGCAACATTGCTGTTAGTGGCTGTTTCATTAGGCTGGAGTCTTAAAGTGAAAAAGATATGAATCAGAGATGCAGCTGACCTGAAATTGCCATACAGTGAGAGCAGGAAATACATTTTTAATGATCTATGCAAGTTTGGGGTTGTTGTTGCATGAGTGTTTGTTACCACAGCATAACCTAACCTATCATGACTAATACAATCACATTTGCAGATGCAGTGTGATCTGATTCTTGATATACATATCTTATAATTAACCATATACATTTGTACAGCAAACAAAGCAAACTTGACTCCAGAACAAAAGAGCAGTCTGGCCCAGCTGAATTATAGGTCCCAACCAGAAATCAGAAAGGACCCCAAACAGGACTCTCTTCAGTGATCCAGACTCTGCAATGAGAAATAAAAATCTGAACCTTTAATGCAGAGTTGGATGTTTTATTAAGCAAATCAACACTTAAAGGATGGGAAAAAAATGGCGTCTATTTGATCACTGGCAGTGTTGTAGCAGATTTATCCAATTTTTTAGCACAATAAAGATATATTATGGAAACTGTAAAAAGAAAGAGGCAGCTGTTTAATTGTAATAATTGAATGAATAATTACATGGCAACTCCTTGGCAGATGATATACGGTGAAATGAATTTCTGTACTAATTATTTTCGGTAGCTAACTCTTGAATATAAAAATCTGCTCAGTGTCACAGATCCAACTATGAGTAGTATGAACTCCCTGGCATTTAATGGAAACTGACAATTGAATAGAAGGGGAGTAGAAATGGACATGAAGCAGAAATATACTAAATGCTCTAAGAGTTGCATACTCCACGCTGTGACAGGCATGGGAATTCTAAAAATAATCTAGTAGCTATGGCTGGTAAACCATTCCATAGTTAGTACTAGCCTGTAGAGGCACCTGCTGGAATAGGAAACTGAGTATTAGAGGCTAGTTGGTAGTAAGAAGCCACGGAAGGAGTGGGCAGAACAGTTTATTAGCTTGTTAAGAAGTCAATGTTATTTTGAGGAAGCTGGCTTGCTTGCCATCCAGTCTAAAATCTAGCTCTGTTTCAATCCCAATTACTTCACTACTTCCACACTTTGGTATATCAATTTGTGGTTTAGGATTTGGCAAGACTGTGCACAGGAGAAGCAAACCAACGAACAGTCCAAGTAAAAGCAAACTCATCACCTATGTGGGAAACTGTGTATAAGCCCAGGTTTATTTTTACAGTGTAAAAATAATCACATGGAAACAATGGTAAACATGTAATCAAAAACATGTTAGAAACAGAATGAACCATAACAAAAGAACTAAAAAAGCAAACGGGGAAAATATCTGAAACAATATCTCAAAGGTTGCTCTTTTAGACTATGGCATGCTATTCCTTGGCTACACAAAAACAAAATTTTCTTTCCTCTGACAACCCATTTTCTGACCATGCAACAGAATCAGAATACTCAGAATAGTTCTTGTTGAACTATTTACACTGAGTTAACACCTGGCTTATTCTTAGAGAGAGTAGATGTTTAGGGCAGTTGGAAAGAAATAGCCATTTATAACTGTTCAAAAAATTACTCGTTCAATAAGTTAAAATTTGATTTTTAAAAAAGCAGGCTGTCAAAATATTTAAGAGGATGGCAATAAAAGTATGTTGTGTATAGAACATATCAAGGGTGACACCAACTCCATCCATATCTACTGGATGGAAGCAAGATGTGCTTTTCTTAGAGTTTATACTAGGCAAAAAAAAAAAAAAAGGCATTTTTATTTTAACCAGATGTGAAAGAATTAAACCCAATATTTTCAAGTATTTTTAGTGCCATATGATGTCATCTGATTTTATATCTTCTGAGGGATAATGTGTATTTTTTAAATTGTGAAGCCAGTTTCCATGTATGTACTTAAAGTCTTATATATGATAAATTACAATAAACAAATTATAACACTGCAGAACATGCTTTTGGCTGTTTATGTCAAAAAGCAGAGAGAGAAATTTAGTTTCTCAATAGGAAATGGAATTAAAAGCATGTGAAATGTCTTCTGCGGGCCTTCAAGGTAGTCCTTATTTCAGTGGCTATTGTACTCCTCCAAATAGGTCCAGGGCAGGGATTGCTGGGCCATGTCCTCCAAATAGTACAATGGCCTCTTTCCTGAAATGCCAACAAAGCAGCCCCTGGACTACATAGGCACTGTTTGCAATATTTCGCTAGTCATCCAGGGAACCACAGTTTTTAAACAACCAGGCCCTTCCTTTTTTATTGGTAATATGTTTTCAGTGACGGTCTTACACATGCTATACATCCCCATTGCCACTAACCCAGATAGGGCCGAATTTCCCAGGATCGTGGCGCCACCCTTGTCTTCTGGAACTGGCAGGGGAAGGAGGAGGCCCTTAAGCGGACAGACGAGAACTTGCTTCCTCGCAATTTTCTCTGGAGCAGCATCAGGCGAGCAGCCACACCCAGGAGCAAGAGTGTGGCCCTCAATGGCTTTGCTGAGTGAGCTTCTCTGAGACGTCTCTCCCGGGAAAGAGATTTCTTAAAAACCATTGAAAGCTTTCCAGAGGGCGAAAGCGAGATGATCGGGAGCCAAGGTTAGCATAAATGCTTCCACTCCTCCTGAGTTCATTTCGGAAACAAGGAAGGAAAGAGGCAGTCACCACTGCTGACTTGTGGATGCCTAATCCAGCAGCTCCCCACCCCGACCCCCCCCCACCAATTAAGAAAGAGACGCTAAGAGTAAAGTTAATATTACTGCAGGGCCGTTGGTGTATTAAATGTTGTTGAATTAAAAAGCCATTCGCTTAGACCAAAGCCTCCTCCATCCACCACCCACACTTGAGCACAGAACATTCCGGGCAAAGCCCCCTTGCCTTTCCCTCCTTGGCGAAGTCCTCTAGGGTGGGCAAGCCTGGCGTGGGGCGGGGGAGGATTGGGGGCTGAGGACTGTGCCAGCTCCTGAGGACTCTGCCAGGGGCTCCCGAAGCACAGCAATTTCCCAGGACAGTGCCCATGTTCCGTTGCCCCCCCTCCCGCCCTCCCCGAGTCTCTTTTCCCGGCTGAGGCTGGAACCCTGGAATGGTTTGGGGACCAATGAGGTGGCAGCAGTTGACGCAGGGATCACGGTGAGGGGCGATTTCATCTCCGGGGGGGAGAGGCCGCCAAGCGGGGGAGGGAGGCGGAGGAGAAAGGGAGAAGCGGGGCAAAAAGTAGGAGGGGAGGAGCGGAGAAAGCCAGTTGAGGGGCGGCAAAGGCAGCAGAGGTACCAGAGCGAAAGGTACAGAAGAAAGAGCAGGTTCGCTGACCGCCTCGGGCAGGAGGGCGGGCGGGGGTACGGGGCGACGAGGCGGTGCGGTCGGGGCGCGGGCCGCCCGGGGGGCGCCGCGGGGAGGGTCGCCGTCAGTCAGGCTGAGGGGGCTCGCGGGCCGGGGGGGCGGGCACCCGGCGCACTGCAACGCGAGGGCACGGCGGCCCCTGAAGCCCGGGCAGCGGTGACCGCGCCCCCATCCCAGAGGTGCGCCCGCGCCGCGCCCCGCTTCCCTCCGCGCCGGCTCCGCGCCCGCCGCCCCGGGGCCGCCCCCGCCCGCTCGCGTCTGTTGCGGGGCCCGGGGAGCAGCGCCGGAGGCCCGGCCGCATTGTGACGTAGCGGGGCCGCGGCAGCGCCTCCGCCGCCCGCCCGCTCCGGCTGCGGCGGTTCCTGCTCCCGCCACCGCCGTCCATCCGTCCGTCCGTCCGTAGTCCGCGCTCCCGAGCCGCCGCAGCGCCGGGCGCCCCCGGTGAGTCCAGGTCCTGGGCGGGCGCCGCGGGGAGGTGGGGGGCGGCGCCGCGGGCGGCTAAGCCTTTACAAGTTTGCACCGGGCGACCAGGGCGGGTGTCGCCCTGGCTCCCACCGAGCCCCGGGCCCCCTTTGTGCCGCGAGTCCCGGCTGCTCGAGTAGCGGCGGTGCCTCTGCAGAAAGGGTTTGGGGGGAGGTCTCTACAGCGACGGCGGCGGCAGCTGCCAAGCGGCTACTCTCCTTGGGGGAGGGGGGAACAGCCCCCGCCTCAATTTCCAAAGGATTGTTCTTTTCATTTGCCGGTTTCGTGTGGGTATTATTCTTGCTGCTACCTGGGATCGTATCGGAGGCAGGGATGGGCAGTGCCGCGGCTCCTAAGAGCTGAGATAATGAGGGGCGAAGTAATAGTAATAGCAACAGCACCACCAACAATAATAGTAATCGCAGAAGAGGGACGCCTGGGGTTGCCACGGCCCAAGGGGAGCCCCTCACTCAGCCGCACCGCGCCCACTGGCTGCTCCGTCTTGCCCGGGCTTCGACCGCCACCCTCGGGCGCCGTCCTGCGTCCCGGGCTCGTCCGCGTCAGTTTTAGCCAGGAGTGTTTGTCTCCTGGCCTTCTTCCGTGGTGATGACTTTCATCTGCAGGTGGTAAGTGAGGTGAACTGGTATTTTGGCTATTGTCAAATGCCACGTTTGTTTATTTCATTTTTACGAAAAGAAAAGAGGGAAAATTATGAGCCATTACTGGCAGCCATACAGTTTCCACAGGAAATACTAGCATTCTTTGAGGAACACGCTACTGCTTGCGGGGAAGAAAGTCTTTGGGAAACAAAAAGGCAACAGCATTGTTGCTCATTTTCAATGGACCGCTAGGAGGGGGGGAAACGTGGTGTTTTTTCCTGTGGGAACAGGCTTTCCTTGGGAAAGTTAATTAAGCTTACTATCAGTGGCCGTTTTTCACTTGCTGGTGGCTGGGCCCCACTCCTCTTGGCTATTACTGACAAGTGTCCATCAAAGAGCCCAGAGGAAGGGAGAACCACTGCAGGGCAGTCTCACCACACACCACGTGCTGTGGAGCCCAGCCAGGATGCAGTTTGCAAAATGAAATAAGGGCTGTCTGGGGAGGTTTATGAGGATTACATGTGTGCAGAGTATGTCAGTCCTCCAAGGTGTCACTCTAAACACATCATTTTCAAGCAGGGCTTTCCTTGCTGAATCTGCAGGAAGGCAAAAACCTATTTCTCTTATTATGGAGCAGATGTCCCAGTTGGGAATGGGTTGAAATCTGTATTTCATTTGTACATACTGAAATTTTAAAAGGCAAAGAGGACAAGGTGTGGGAAAGCAGTATGTTAATGTGTTTACATCTGGGAGAGAATGTCTGTTGGATATTTCTGATGCATCTCAATATTAAATTACATTCAGCTTGGTTAGAGTCTAGGAAGACACCCTTAAGGTGTCCTTAAAACTATTTGAAAAGGTGTGACATTTTCATCAGCATAGCAGAAGTCTCTCTGGAAGGCAGTATTAACTGAAGATTACCCATAACCAAATATGTAGGAGTTCCAGGTCTAGAAACAGGAAGAAAACGATGGTCGTTCTCTTAAGGATCTTTGGACATCTCAGTTAGAAATTAAATATCAAAAATAAGCTATACAATTTTGAACATAAACTTCATTTTATTTATAGGAAGCATTTCATGAGGAAAGGTTACAATATGGTGGATTTGAAATGATGCTGCATTTATTGATTTGACATTTATTGTGTATTGCTATCCAAAAGGAAGGGACTAAAGCAAATGAATTTCTCTGTCTACTATGTCACAGCTTTGCTACTTCCAAGTAGTTGTTCCTGTGCAGGTATATAGTAGAAATGCAGAACAGAGGCCAAGAAACTTTGTGTGTGCTGTTGTCTGGGAAGGAATTGTAACGGTACTTTACTGCTCTTAAGAGGAGGGAAACCCACATAACCATCTAATACAAACAAATGATCTTTGATATTATCAGAGAAAGCCTGGAGCTGTTTTTCTTGCCATACTGAAGGCATTTCTTGTCAAGAGAGGAAATCTCCCAAGGAGCAGGTACATCATTATAAGAAACACAAGGGAATTTCTCTTCTAAATGCAAAATCTAATTGAACAGCAGCAAGAGAATCAGTGACACTCTTAGAAGGCTTGTTTTTGGCAGTCTGTCAGATTAGGGTTGCAAACCACATAGGAGAAATAAGTGTCTTGGGAGAAAAATAATTTCCTGGTGAAAATCAGACATTTGCTTCTGTGAAGCTTTTACCTTTATATACTTGTTTCCTTGTGCCCCTTAGACTGGTGTGCAGATTCCACTTACAAGAATTAACTTTCTGAAAATGAATCAATGAAATGGTTACTAATATGATTTATACTATGCATGATATTTTTTAAATGTATGGTTATTATCAAGATTTATGCCGTAACTTGCAAACCTCAAGGCACTTTTTTTTTTTTTATTTCAAATTTATTATTTTTGGCTGTGTTGGGTCTTCGCTACTGCGCGCGGGCCCTCTCCAGTGCGGCGAGCGGGGCCACTCTTCACTGCGGTGCACAGGCTTCTCACTGCGGTGGCCTCTCCCGCTGCGGAGCACAGGCTCCAGGCGCGCGGGCTTCAGTAGTTGTGGCTCGCGGGCTCTAGAGCGCAGGCTCAGTAGTTGTGGCGCACAGGCCCAGCCGCCCCGCGGCATGTGGGATTTTCCCGGACCAGGGCTTGAACCCGTGTCCCCTGCATTGGCAGGTGGACTCTCAACCACTGTGCCACCAGGAAAGCCCCCTATGCATGATTTTTTGCTTTACATAGGTTAGATAACTAGATTTTATATTTTATGGTTTGTACCTTATCAGCTCTTTTTTTAAGCTTTTAAAAGTAATGATCAAAATATGTGTTGAAATGATTAATATTAATTGATATGATTGATGGCTGGGCCCTGGAAAAGTACTGATCGATTCCTAAATAGTCATTGTGTATACACTTTGTACATACATGGGATATAAAAATATGCAGAGTCTCTTCACAAGGAACTTACAAGGGGGAAATAGGACACATGGAAAATAATGGTACAAAAGATGAAAGAAGATACTTTATGATTGAGTGCCCAAGACACTGAGTAGTAATTGAAAAGGAATTCCCAGGAGAAATTAACCAAATCAGCTTAGATGTTTTATCAGTTATCCATTGCTGTGTAGCAAATCACCCCCAAATGTAGTTGCTTAAAATGATGCTATAGCTTGCAATTCTGTGGTCGGCAGTTCAGGTTGAGTTCAGCTAGGTGGTTCTTCTGCTGGTCTTGGTTGAGTTCCTCAGTTATCTTCAGTCAGCTGGTAGTTTGGATGATCTAGGATGACCCCATTTATGTCTGGCAGTTAGTAGGTCACATTAACAGGTAACTGGGGCATGTGCCTCCCATTCTCCAGCTGACTAGCATGGGCTTCTTTATGTGGCAGACAAGCAGTGCTCCAAAAGCAGTGAAAGAGAAAATCCCAATTCGAGGTGATCTTTAAGCCTCTGCTTGTACTGTATTATAGTTGCTACCTTCGCATTGGCCAAATCAAATCACAAGGTCACCCCAGATTCAAGGGGTATTGAAAGACTCCACTTACGATCAGAGCGAGCTGCAAAAAATTGTAGCAATTTCTTTTCAATCTAGTACGTATATGAAAACACTTGTTCTAGCAAATGTTTTGTGCTGAGGGATAGTGTACTATAAGATAGTATACTTGGAGACAGCCCAGAATTGAGGCTATAAATCATTGTGCTATAATCTTTGTTCTGAAAACCACAGGTAGAGGAGGAGGAGTGACAACGATAAAATTTTAGCCATATCCTCTCCCAGCGGCGTTAGGATGGTCTGGAGGCAGTAGGTTGGTAGCAGAGTCAGCAGTCCCTGGTGGGAGGTGAGGAAAGCTCTGCAAAGGTGGAGGCAGAGAGAATGGAAAGGGAGGGATCGACCTGGAAGAGCCCAGATTTATCGTTAGGTGACTGATTACAGTCAGAATCATTATGAGAATTAAAAAAGCTTAAGTGATTGAAAGAATGATTGTGCTGTTATGAGAAACAGAGAAATCAATAAGTGATTTATTTGGGGGGAGGAGAAAAATTCAGTTCCAGGAAGGTTGATTAAAAGAGATAAATGGAATGTGAAAGTACTTTACAAGCTGCAGAGTATGCTATGAATGTCACTATTGCTTAGTGTTTAAATGGCAGTGGATTATATATGGCTAAAGTTTCTCTAGTTGTAAAGCAACAGAAAACAAAATGCAACCTGGAGGATATCCTAAGGGTTTAAGGGAAGTCAGAACCACTCTCAGGATAGAAACAAAACCTCTCTGGGGGGCTGGGGAGTAGGAACTGAAGTTCTTTTTCCTGAGGCACACAGCTGGAGGTCTGCCCATGGAAGGCTGTGCCCTTGGACTTAGTGAAGCAGGAAAGAGAGCTCCTTGGGCCTAGTTTGAGTGGCAGACACACTGCTGAGCCAGAAGCCTTGACTGACAGCCCTGCTAAGACAGCACACAATAGGGAATAGGTGGGTGCTTCCTCAAAGGACATGGGAGCAGTGCTATCAGAATTGGGAATGGACACAGGGTGGCAAAACCAGCCAGTATCCGCCAGAGATGAACACTTGAAGATTTATTTGGGCCTAGCCACTGGGAGGCAGGGTGGGTAGGAGGTGACAATTTAGGCACATTTACATAGAGATGTCGGCGCATTAATGACAGTTAAAGCCATGCTAGTGGCAGGGTTTTCTCATGGAGGGAGAGTAGAGAAAGGAGAGAGCCGGCACGATGCATCATCCAGGCTCCTCCATAAACGTCAGTGGATATTTTATTAGCGGGGAGAGGAACGCAGAACACGTTCTGTGCCGTCTTTCACCTGAGGGCTCAGTCGAGGTGCTGCTTCGCCGGCCTTGTTTTATTGGTGGCTAGACTGAAATTCGGGTGGTGTCCTTACTATCGGGTGCAGCTGTCAGGCCAGCCTGAAACACCTGGCCTTGCTCACATCACAGGATCAGTTGCAACAGCACACAGAGCTGCTCTTTATGGAAGGGCCTCGTATGGACCAGCTCAAACCTGAGCATAGGCTTTTCTAGTTTCTGTTGCACAAGTCTAAGAACCCTGAAGGTACTCAATAAATGTTAACTTAATGAGTGAAGGTGCCAGTATCTGCCGCAGTAACATTTTCTAAAGCAGTCCGGTCTGGCTTTTCATTATTCACAAAATAATTTGCTATAAAGTCCCTAAATGTCTTTTGCAGATTTAAATGTTCTAAGGTGCTAGTGTCACAGTAATATAGGTTTTTATAATCCACCACTTACAAAAATAGACTCTGGGTTTTTTTTTTTTTTTTGAAACACAATTGTCTTTACTTTTTTGTATTTGTCAGCAAGTCACAGAAACCCAGTGTTCAAGTAGGAAGGGACATATCCTGGCTCCTGTATTGGAAAAGTTCAGAAAGGATCCAATGCTGCTTTTGTCTTCTTCATGGTGGTAAAATATTCATCAGCAGCTTTAGACTTACTCCCTGTGGGAAAAGAGAATAATTCAGGATTTACTCTAATTAGACCGCTTTGATCATATGCTCATGCTTGAACCTGTTCTTATGGCCAGAGATTGGGAACATGCTTCTTGGCTCGGCCTTGATGGTGGGTCCGGTCCTGGAGCCTTCAGGAATGGGAGGGAGTGTGTGTGAGGAGTGGGTGGGAGGTGGGAGAGGTACATGGTAGGGTGGTCAGCAAAGCCCTCCTAAACCGAATGACCTGAGAGCAGGGAGCGGGTGGTTTTTAAAGAGAAAATATTGAAAAGAAGAGAAAGTGGAGGCTGTGCAAACAGCAACAGCAGATATCTACTGTTCCATCTGTTTTCCCCAGAGAACATAGCATATCTCACTAAGCCACCGAGCCATAAACCTGGGAATGGTCCTGGTCTGACTGTCTCCCTTTCTGCCTCCACCTAATCAATCACCAGGACCTCCTGTTCCATCCCTCAATCTTACTCTTTTTCTCTGTGTTAGTTTAGACCCTCCCTGTTTCAGTCCTCACAGCTCACCTCGAAAATGCTGCCTCCCATCTCTCCCTACCAGGCCATTCTCCTCACCACTGCCTGAGAGCTCTTTCTAAAGGACAAATAGTTAAAATCGAATCATGCATCCGTGGTCAAAAGGTACAAATTTCCAGCTGTAAAATAAATAAGTCATGGGGGTGTGATACACAGCATGGTGACTGTAGTTAAAAATAATATATTGCATATTTGAAAGTTGCTAAGAAAGTGGATCTTAAAAGTTCTCATCAGGGCTTCCCTGGTGGTGCAGTTGTGGAGAGTCCGCCTGCCGATGCAGGGGACACGGGTTCGTGCCCCGGTCTGGGAAGATCCCACATGCCGCGGAGCGGCTGGGCCTGTGAGCCATGGCCGCTGAGCCTGCGCCTCCGGGGCCTGTGCTCCGCAACGGGAGAGGCCACAACAGTAAGAGGCCTGTGTACCGCCAAAAAAAAAAAAAAAGTTCTCATCATAAGGAAAAAAGTTGTAACTATGTGTAGTGATAGATGTTAACTAGACTTATCGTGGTGATCATTTCATAATATATACAAATATCAAATCATTATGTTTTGCACCTGAAACTAATACAATGTTATATGCCAGCTTTATCTCCATAAAAGAAGAACCATTCAAAACTTCATGGCCCTGGGGAAGAAGTCCAAACTCTTAACCATGAATTCCAGGATCCCCCGTGATGTGTGCCCTGTTGGACACAGCAGATGGATGGGAGTGAGGGTGTGCAGCACACTTCTTTTAGCTGTCCACATAATCCTCATGCTGTGCTGATCTCTCTAACATTAAGGTCACCAAATGTCCATTTCCTCTCTCATCCTCATATTTTCGCACGTGCTGTTGTCTCTGTGGAATATTGTTTCTCCTTTCTTGACCTAGTGAACATTTACTCCTCCTCCTAGACACAACCCAAGTATTATTCTTTCAAGAAGCCTTTGCTGAACACCCCCTCCCACCCAGCCCCTGCCTCGGACTTGACCCTGTGGTCGGCGTTGGGTATACTAGTCTGTCTCTGTTCCTGCTCTAAATGTCTTTAGCGAGGCACTGTGCTTCCCTGTCTTTGTATATTCCTGTGCTTAGTACAGTACCTCTCACGTCAGGGATGCACAATAGTTTTTAAATGAATGAATGAAATATGTGTACTGAAATGTTAATCTTCAGGTTTTTAAGGTGATTTTTTAGGTTTTTTTCTATTTCCTTTAAGTTGATTCTCATATTTGCATCGTGGAACATTGGACATGAAGACAGGTTCTCTTTGAACTTGCTGCTCAGACACTTTTGCAGCAGTTCTCCCAACTGCTCGTTTCCTACTTGGTCACTAAGAGCTGCCTTAAGAGGTGGGAAAATAGCAGTGGCCCAAAGTTACTCTCAAGGCTAGAATCTGTGGCTCAGGGATCAGATGAGGAGTACTTTTTCTTCCTACCATATACGTAGAGAGGGCACCTAACAGTTAATATCCAAGGTGCTTACTCTGTGTTGCAGTTATTCTTAGGGAATCCTCACAGCAGCCCCAGGAAAGAGATGTTACATTCTCAGCCTTCCTCTCCGTGTGAGAAAACTAACATTGAGAGAGTTGAAGCTGCTAAGCTCCCTCTTCCTGGAGCCTGCAGGGCTGCCAGCCACTCATCTGGGTTGTTGAGGAGGAGACCCCATCCCTGACTGGGCTCCCAAGTCATCCATTATGATGTTTTTGTTGTTGTTCTAGAACGAAGTGACCGCTTCCTAAGAATAAAACATTCCAGCTGCCTTCCTTGGCCATCAATTATGTCAGAAACACTATGGAAGAAGTTGTTTAAAGACGTAAGGACACCAGTACTCTATGTAGCTGAAATTAAGATGAATGTCTACCTTAGAAATTCCAATTATGTTCTCGTGAATCTACCGTTGCCAGATAATAAAGGCCTCTTACAGAGGTTGTACTGTCATGTGTAAAATGTAGGCCTCTTGGACAGGCATGGAAGAGGCTTAGTTCTGAGAATCACGCATAAAGTTATACCAAAGATACACAAAATGAGCTAAACACTTTGGAAGCCGCAGAAGCTTAAGAATGTTTCTTAACCTGTTGTCAGTCTGAGAGCATTTTGAGGCTCTGATGAAAGCTATGGTTTCTTCCCTTAGAGAAAAAAGATGTGCACACTCACACACACACCACTTTGTATCTGATTTCAAGAGTTTCCATCTGTGGATTTCCTGGGGCTCCATGGCCTCCAGGTTAAAAACCTTGCTTAAAAGCTGTAATCTGGAAGAAGGGTAACAGCCATTGTTGAGTGTTTACCGTGTATCACATGTAACCATTTATCATGATCACCATGTGCCAGTCCTTTCTGAAAAGCACATCATGGCCAACCAGCCCCTAAGACGTGCAGGATGAGCCCTGTTTTAAGCTGTGGAGAGTGAAGTTCGGAGAAGGCACTTACTTGTCCCCCAGCTGTCAAGCGGTGAGCGTGGAATTAAACAGAGCCCAGATCTGCATCACTGCTCCTTCACTCCATTCTTCTTACCAGGAGAGGCATGAGACCCAGCCAGGGAGACTCCCAGCCTCTGTTAGTCCTGACTGCCCTCAGCCTTGAGCTTCCCCATTGAAAGTCAGTCAAGTGGCTGCTTCTGCCTCAGGAGCCTCCTGGAATGTTTCCAGTGCCAGAGTGGACCAGCGCTGGGAAGGTCTCAGCTCACTGTCGCCCGCCACACAGAGCAGATAACATCCCTAGAGAGATGCGGCCCGACTGCCGGACCATCCCTGGGTGAGCGCCGCACTTGGTCCGGAGTGCCGTTTACACACCTGGAAACTTTAACTCAGCACATCCTCAACAACACACACGACTGCACGTTCTCCATTTGAGCCCGTCCACAGATGTTCATTGTGGGCGCCTGTTTGCCCGGCTCCACACTCGGAGCTGTGGTCACGGCAGCACACAGATGTGGGTCCTGAGCTCTTGGCGCTTACACCCGGCTCACATCTAGCAGAGAAGGGGACTAACAAAGAATTTAAATAAAGTGCGATAAGTTGGGTGAAAAAGGAAGTATAAAGGATTCATTCCATTCTTTGTAGTTTCAAAACTCTAGTCCCAAACATGTCTATTTCTCTAGCCCTTTCCGTCCTCCCTCTCAGGGTGTTGAGGGAGCTTCAGGTATCCAGAGACTTGGTTGACAGAGGAAGGGGGACCCACGAGCAGAGCAGTTCCTCTCAGGTCCCCCTTTGCAGGTGAGAAGGCAGAGTGACCAGACAACAGGCCACAGATGGAGTGAAGACAAGGCTGACTGGTCGGGCTGGTCCCGGCAGAGCATGGCTCCCTGTAAACCACAGGCTGCTTCTCAGTTATTGGTGATGTGACTCTTGTCCTTGTTTTGGTCTTCATGTTGTAGTCTCTCTGCTGCAGATGAATCCGGCGGGTAAGTACTCTTCAGGGAACAAACACACCGTCACTCTGCTCCCTCTTTGTAGCCCCTCTCTGGGCTCTCCGTGTGTCACCTCTTCTCTCATTCCACGGCTACTTCTCCCCTCTCGCCCACCTGCCCCTGCGACAGCCTCCTGGGTTTTCTCCCCAAATGTCTGCTTGTGACCAGAACAGCCTGCTAGAAATAAATAGCATCCGTGGATGCGAGCCCCATAGGTCATTTCAGACCTTCCAGTAGGCACAGTAAGAAAAGTAGAAGGAAACAGGTGGAATTAATGTTAATAATGTTTTACTTAACCTGGTATATCCAGAGTATCAGCATTGCCCTATGTGACCAATATTTTAAAAAAACATTAACCGATTCTTTGCATTCTTTTTTCCCCAAACTCTTTGAAATGTGAGTGTATTTAATTGTTTTAATTTAAAAAAATTTTTATTGAAATATAGTTGATTTACAATGCTGTGTTAGCTTCAGGTATATAGCGAAGTGATTCAGTTATACATATGTATATAAATATATATATTCTTTTTTTACATTATCTTCCATTATACGTTATTACAAGATATTGAGTACAGTTGGGTGTATTTTATTCTTAACACAGACCAGCCATGCTTGCCATCCTCAGTCATCACATGTGGCTGGTGGCTCCTGTGGTGGCCTGCAGGCTCGGGATCTGAGGAGGCCCTGGGAGTCCCAAGGGCAGACTCAGCCACCACCACCTCTATGCCCCCCAGCACTTAGCTTGCGCCTCTGCCGTCGCCCCACCAGGAGGTGTTGTACTCGGCTGTCTGCTCTCTTGAACATGGGCCTGTGGGGGCAGGCAACGTGTCAGTCGTCTCTCTGTCTCTCGTGTAGAGTGCAGTGTTTAGGAGGCCCACAGTTGGCATTTGGGACATTGAATGCGTTAAAGGATGGGGGAGGGTTATTTGTAACCTCAGGAGCGGAAGGGATTAGTATGGGGGAGGGGGCCCACCCCTGGCTCCTGCCTTGTGATCCCCGGTTCTATCCAGTGCCGCAGAACTGCATTTGAGCCAGACTGAGTGGACAGGGGGCCTCGACAGTTCAAAGGGACATTCTAGCCTAGAATCGTGCCGAGCTTCTATGCATCTCATTGAGCGTGGAGCTTCGCCTCCTCTCATACTGAATACTAGGGGAACTTATCTGCAGTTAAGCGTGTTAAACTGTAACGTCTTATTTAACGGCGGTAGGGGAGGGGGCGTAAGCAGGACAGACCAAACACCAAAACAAAACGTGTCCACTGGACAAGCCTCCCAGCGAGATTACAAAGAAGGCCAGCTGACATCTAGAACATTAAATACACAAAGAAGGAATAGCCTGCATCAGGGAGCTGTTAGAGTCATAATGATGGGCTTTCTCTATGTTTCCAGTGGTTTTAGAGTCATCACTGTGCCCCCTGAGAGAATGGGAGATTTATAGGCTGAGTCAATTTGCCTTTGCACATACAGTGTTTAAATTTGGCAAGTTCTCCTAACCAACTAATGTGCACGTGCTTGCTGGTCTACTTTACCCCTAATGATAAATGCCACTTAAAATAATTGATTCAACCAAATCTCAAAGATTGGTACTGTGACAAAACCATACTAACCCCATATTCAAATAAATTCAAAGTTTGTAAAGGGGAGAAAACATTAGCGTTTGATCTGTTAAGTCATATAAGCATTTTAAGAAGGACTTCTTGTATCAGAAAAGAGTATGGTTACCTCAGGCCCAGTCAAAGGGTACGTTGAAATAGAAAGTGGAATTAGGCCTAACCTCTGTTTTCTGCAGTTGATTCCCATTTTCAACCTGGAAAGCTCCTTGACCTCCTTGAGGTTTTTGTTTCTCAGAGTGCATACAGGGAAAAGTAAATCCTGGTGTCACACACTATGTAGGAGGAGGATGAATGAAGTCTAGAGAATGTTTTGAACAATTCCTCAAAAAAAACTATTTGGAACAGTTGGAGGGCAAAGTAGCTGCCAGTATTTTTGCAGACTAACTTCTAAAAAGCCAGAAAAATCGTAGCATACATCCAATTGTAAATAACCGAACACGAACCATGTTTAAGTAATTCGAAGATCTCTTTTTACTAAGTCAAGGATGGTTCAAGACAGACAGTGCTTTTTATCTGTTGGCTCCAGTTTGGAGAAGGCTGCTTTCATGTGAGTCTCTTAAAAAGAACTCGTGCCTGTCTGTATCTGCAGTGTCCTTTGTCCAACATGATGGCTCTGGTGTGCTGTGTTGGTGTAATTGAAAACCTCTAAAAAGGCTGAGAGTTACTTTTGAACTGGCTCGGTGAGCTTGGACTGGATTTGTCAAAGTGGTGAAAGGTTTAAAGGAATTTTCATAAATGAGGTCTCCAACCTGTGTTTTAGCCATACAGTTCCAGTGAACTCTGAGGCCCCGTGAACTCAGAGAAAAGCAGTCATATCAAGATGGAAAATAATGATTCATTTTCATTCCCCGAGTTCTGCAGACATAAGCACACTTAGCCGCTGATCATCATAATTTAGCAGTACTGTTGTGCACTAAAAATGCAATTTAAAAGTCTAATGTTTAATTAAGTTGAGTACTCCAGATTAACAAGTTTATATATCTTAGGCACAGGATATAGCGCAGTGTTTACTCCTGTTGCTAGGAAATAACAGAGTTCTTCACAAGTTACAGGTTGATTTGGTAAGAAGAGGGATGTAAGTTTCTCCCGCTAACAGACTTGATGGATTCTGCTTTGTTTGTGTTTCATAATGTATGTAAATGCATTTCATGCCCCAGAAGTCCTGCACACTCAGAGCTTTTGTCGGTAACAGAAAGCCCAGGTACGTGCACCTATGTAAACGTTCGGAGGATATTTGAAAGAGTGATTTTACCTAGAGCTCGTGGATGAAATCAGCTTCGTCAAGTATTTGAGTTTTTAATGAAATGAATTTGTCCATTTGTTAGAATTGTCAAGAAAATAGATTGTTCTTTAATGTATAATTATCAAGAGGCTAATTAATGGTTTTGCATTCTTGCCATTAGTGGGAAACTGTCAAATTAGTATCAGAATTTAATCCAGGTTGATGGTTTTCCAAAATCATTAAAACTTGCATGTAGGAAATCAACTCTGCTATTCTTTTTTCCCTTTCCCTCCCTTTGGCAAGCCTCACTGCGTGACACATTGTACAATAGTTTTTAAAAATGCAAAGCTAATGCTTGCACAGCATGAAAGGGAGTAGCTATGCCAGCTCAGTTGCCTTGTCCCTGGAAAAGACGAAAGATTTCTATGTGCTGTTTCAGTCAGAACCAGGCGTGAAAGAGTGGCCTCCCCAAGCTCAAAAGCAGAACTAAGAAAAAACCCACGGGGACAAATTTCTGTTTGATCTATTTGAGGCAGGCCCTTGTTCACAGGGCTGAGATTTCAAAGCAGAGGCCCTTCCTAAAAGATGGAAAATAGCAGAATACTTGATTGTGTTGAGGAACAATATCAGCTTTTGGATGGCTTGTGCTTATTACAGGATTTTATCCTACATCCAAACTCGGAGCAACTTGGGGAGAAGAAGGGGAGGGTGCTGCTGAGGGGCAGGATTCTGACTGCACTCCAGGATATGTGCCCATGACCTCTCTTGGTGATTAACACACTTTAAACTTCCTTCTGGGTAATTATTGACTCATTTCTATAGAAAGCCACTTGTTGATTTTGGTAAGAATGTTTTCTCAGTCTGTGCAAGTAGCTAGCGCAGTTTCAGGTACATGCTATGTGATCAATACATGTTGGCTGAGTAAATGAATCCTTCAACATGTCTTGCAAATAAATGTATCAATAATATAAGACCTAAGGCTTACTCCACTGCAGTAAATAGAGGTTAAAGGCTTGTCTTCTTAAAAGATATCATCGTGTAACCTGTGTTATTTATTTATTTATTTTTTTGCGGTACGCGGGCCTCTCACTGCTGTGGCCCCTCCCGTCGCGGAGCACAGGCTCCGGACGCGCAGGCTAAGTGGCCCTGGCCCACGGGCCCAGCCGCTCCGCGGTTGGATCCTCCCGGACCGGGGCATGAACCCGTGTCTCCTGCATTGGCAGGCGGACCCTCAACCACTGCGCCACCAGGGAAGCCCTAACCTGTGTTATTTATACTCAGAGCATCCCTCTGAAGCAGCATACTGTCAAACAAGTGGGCAAAATGCCATGTGATGGAAGGTTGCACTGCTCAGCCGCTAGTTGGAATAGGTGAGGGAATTGTAAGAGGCCTAAGACCTGCTGTTATAGAACTTTTGATGCTAGAAGGGAATTTGGAGATTTGACAGTAATGAGATGGAAAGGTGAGATAACCAAACTGGCACACAAATTACAAGCTTTTAGGGTGTGGTGATTATTTCCTGTCATTCTTACTGTCACCTGAAATACCCAACAGCACTCTTATAAATGGTGTGGGATAAAGATGGTGGATGGAGGAGACTGCGACATTGGTTATGGGCATGGGTGTGAGTCTCAGTGCACAGCCTGGCTCAGCCTCTTACTGTGTGTATGATATGGGACAGCTTACTGAACCTCTTGATATTATTTTTTCTTTCTCTAACAAGTATCTATTGATTACTTCATTTATTCAAGGTAAGTTTTGAATGATTAGGATAAAATGGGAATCATGGATATCTGATCCACTCTCTTCCGTTTTCCACCTGCTCTGTGCGCTGAGATATTTGGACTGAATCAGTAGGCGTCTTTGTTCTCTGGCTTCTGGTTGGGTTTGGACAATGGGAGGCATCAGAAAGAGATGAGCAAGCAGGTGGGGAGAGAGAGTTTGCACTATTTATTCCTGGGCTCCCTCCTTATCAGCTCGCCTCCCTAGACTATAGGCCACTGTTCTTGGCACACGAGCACCTCCCTAAGGCCACTTTCTGAATTCTGGTAACTGTGTCCTCCTCCAGACACTTCATACTGATAAATGCTCCCCTTTAGTCTTACTAGCTCAGGGTACTGCACCATCTCTTGTAGTTTTTCCAAACCCTGCCCACACCTTTGCAAATGATCTCTTTATTAAAATACCCTCAAATTGCATTTGATTGTGCCACCTGTTTCCTCGGGGAACCTAACACAAGTGGTTACTTGTTTCAGAGGTCATTGTAAGAATGACATGATTTAGCTAGAATTTAAAACAATGATTGGCTCACAGTAAGTATTCAACGAGGTTAAATATGATTATCGTCATCAGTTGTTTTTTATTACAAAATATTGAGCTTGTCATATTCATTGTTATTACAGTGTTTTAAATTTTTAAAAAGATGAGAAGAAAACAACTATCATGTTGCAGATGTTAAAAGTGGAAAAAGTGAAACAGAGAAATCAAGGGCTAAAGTCACACAGTGCTTCAGTTCTAGAACGAAAAAATGAAATAAAGATTTTTGACCTTGTTTCTTTGCACAGGGTACACAGTCACAACATGTCTGGAAAAGAAAGCTACAACTTCAAAGTATTTAGTAAATTAAAACATAACCTACTTGGAGTAAATGGGTATGCCAAATGTAATACATCCTATTTGTGACCACTAAATAATAATTGAGTTGAATCATGGACACCTCAGCATCTTCACCTTAATTAATGTAAGAGCTGAGGCTGAGCATTTTCACAGTTATACCATCTCGGTAGTATCAAGACAGATGATCCCTAGGACTGAATTTCTTACAGACTCTTGAGGGTAGATACGTTTATTTCTACTCAGAGCTGAATAGGAGACCAGCGTTATGATGCGTGTATAGTAGATTTTCTGCACACACACACAGTTTTCTAACTTCCATCTAAGAGTTCTCATTCTTAAGTCACATAAAATAGGTCACTCTGTGATATGTGGAGCCATCTCATCTTTAACTTGTAGTACACTCACTAAACTGTTTGTCAAGAATGAAAACTAATGAATTCCCTGAAGAAGTAGTGGTCAGTTTGAAAAATGAAACATCCTACAACGTCTTTCCATTCGATAATAAATTTGTCATAATTGTTGAACGTTCAGACCATATGGATGTATCTTTCAGTGTCTTGGAAAAATTTTATAAGTATTCGCTAAGAAACTAGAAAGAAAGTGAATTTCAGAAATGTCTCTTTTTTACAATTAAGTAGAGTCAAGGGGGGTATAGCAATCAGAAAGGCCTTTTGGTGTCAGTACAAATAAGGTTTTATAGATTGTCCCTTCTATTCAAGGAGCTAAGTGGCAAAAATAAATATCTTGTTTCTAGGAGAGGTAATGCTTCTAGAAGGAATGATTGTCATTTGAACATTTGGATCTCTTTTTATTTAGCATTTTCTTTAAAGTCAAATCCAGGTAAGGTTTCTGTTGTCTTTCTTCATAAAGAATATGCCTTTCATATATTGGGCACTTAACAAATGTAAACTTTCTCAGCTGTTTGTTTGTTTATTGTCTTTGAATTGTCCTTGCTGGAGGAGATATTACATCAGAGTGCCATAGTGATCTCCCAGTTGATCCTAGTGAAGCCTCCCATTGCTTCCTTCCACCTGTCTACTTCTGTTTAGATTTTCTCTCTTCCCAGTTTTTGCCCTGAGTGAAATACAGTGGTATATTCACTGAGAGGAACTAGTATATTCATAGTAATTATTATTCTAAATGATGGCACTGTTTTCAGCACATCAGTTGTGTCGACATGCATATGAGCAATGTGGGAATAAAATAAAGTTCTTAGTAGATCATACCCAAAATATCACACTATACCCAAGAACCTTCTGTGGCTGCTTGCCAAACAGGGCTAGTCATAGGTTTTTTTAGAGTAATGGATGGTGTTTGCAGATGGAGGACACATTGCTTTATGCAGTCAGTTTGTAAACATGCTTTGATACCTTTTCCTGTGTAGTTGCAGTCTTTTCCTTCTCTGAACTTTATATCTAGTGGAGGATAAAATTGTCTATCAATAGTAGAGGCATGGACCAAGTGCTGTAGTAGGAAGGAGGAGGGCACAACGAACTCCACCTGAAGTCGGTAGGAAGGTGGCCAGGTTATCAAGGGCTTCCCAGGAAAAGTGACATTTGCTTTAGAGTTTAAGGCCAAGTGGGGGTTCACCAGGCAGAAAACTTAGGGGAGGGTATTCGAGTCTGACAGACTTGGGAAATTATAAGTATCCTGATGTGACTTTACAGTAAGATACGTGGTATGGAGTGGCAGGAGATAATGTTAAACTGGAGCCAAATCTTAATCTGCTTCCCAGTGTGGAAAAGGGAGCCTATGTGTCTTTTTCAATGAGTGATATTAATAAATAACCCTACATAGATTCTGGTGTCATCCATGCTCAAGGTTTATACTATCACCTGTGTTGTGACTTCCAAATTTTTATCTCTAGCCCTTGGCTAGAGATTCTCTTTGTCTTCTGCTCATCTGCATTTTGCTGTTTCATCAGCTCTCACATAGCCTACACCCCCAAAGTAAACTCATCACCTTTCCCTCAAAATCTTGGCTCCGTCCCAATATCTTAGTTTAGTCAATGGCCCCAATTACCAAGGTAGTTATCCATGACACTCCCTTCTCTTGAACCCCACCCAGCATCTCCCGACATCTGAACACTCAACAAGTTGCCTTATTTATTCAGTTACTTTCAACATTATTGTGTCCTTTCCATGTGCATTTCTAGTATCTTTATTCAGGTTGTCGTCATCTTTCTCTTTGATTACCACAGCAGCCTCTTAACCCGACTCCATCCCTTTCTGCTCAGTTATCTCACAGTTACCAAGTTGATCTTTCAATTGATTGAATCAGTGACTGTGCTAGTAAATTTTTAGTAGGTTCTCATCGCCTATGGATAAAATCCAAAATCCTTAGCATGACATATTGATACAAACCCTTAGGATTTTGGCCCTTCCCACTTGTCCCGCCTCCTGGGTCCCGTGACTGATCCCCTCCCTGCCCTTCTCCAGACTTACTAAATGTTGTGGAACTCCTGTAATTTCCAGTCTGTTAGTCTCCTGGGAATTTTCCTGTTCCTGTTCCCAGCCTTGTTACCCTGTCAGCTCATTCCTCCCCGCCTCTGCCTCCACACACGTTGGGGTGAGGTGTTTCTACCACTGGGTGGTGATAGGTGGTTTACTTTTCTCCACTAGATTTCAGGCCCCTCAATGTCGGGTAGCATGTCTCATTCATGTCTGCCATATTCCCAGTGCTTAGCTTCATGTCTGGCTCATAGTTGTAGCAAAAATAATAGTGTTGTCAAAGCACGTATTATAGACCAGGCGAGGTGCTAATTTATTTACATCTATTATCTCTTTTAAAGGGGAAAACCAAAATCAAGCTATGATTTAGAAAGGGAATGTGGCAGAAAAGTGAAGATTGGGCAAGAGATTTGTTACAGGGAGTACAGTAAGGGCAATATTTTATCAAAACAAGTGAGAATTGAAAAGAGATCCATACTAGGGTAGAGGCGGTAGAAATCGAGTGGAGAGAATTGATTATGGTGATTCCTATAGATATTGAACAGATGGGTGGATGGATGGATGGATGGATGGAAGGATAGAGAACCCAGCATGTGTCCCTTAAAACTTGCTGTGGAACTTACTTTGTTTAGCTTACAAGAGTCTTAATAACTTTGGTGCAGCACGTTTATTAGGACGAGAGGAGCAACTGTCTACGTGCAGAAGCAACCTATGTGGCAACAACCTGAGAGGAGACTAACTTAAAAGCAGAGATATCGTAAGAGGAATATGTGACAGCTTTTAAAAATAGATATTTAGAATTACATGTACATATAATATTATTAAGTCCAAAATTAATTGTTCGAAATTAGAAGTATGTTATATAATTCAAAATTCTTTCAATCAAACATGAAGCTTCCAGTGGTGTGACTGTAAGCCTAGGGATTGTCAGTAGGGAGTAATGGTTAAAAGCGAGGACCCTGGGATCAGAGTGCCTGGTTTGAATTCTTGCTCAGTCATTTACTAGCTATAGGACCTGGAGGGTATTACTTAACCTCTAAAATGGAGGTGCTTTCTTTGTTGGGGTGTTTTAATGATTAAATGAAAAAAGAAAAGCATGTGCTACTATAGCATAGTGGGATGTAGCAAACACTCAGTGAAGTATGGGCTCCCCTCTGTGTATAACCAAACGCATTCCTTAGCAAAAGTGGGAAAGGGAGCAGTTACTGCATTTGCACTTCAACTCTTGTTTTTGACTGGCTTTCATCATGTTTTGTAGATGTGTTATAGTGGGTAAAATATTGCCTTGTTTTATATTTAAAATGACAATTTTCGTTACTAAAATCCACTTCAAGGAACTCTGTGTTCGCTAGGGTACAGCCTAAATGCATTTCGTTTTCCCACACAATTACTTAAAAGAATTAGTGAGATGAAAAACATGTTAGTGGTGAACAATCATTTAATGCACACAGTGTATTAAAATATGATAAGGATAAATTATGTCCTTTTGGTGGGAATTCTCGAGTTCATTGGTGTTGAATGTTCATTAAGTAGTCCCTTTTACTATTCATGATTAAGATTATTAAGATTAATTAGTAAACATTAAGATGTTTACTAATTAAACATCTTCACAGGAAGAATCTTTAAAATCTGCTTTCCAAATGCTCATATTAGTCACTATATATTTCAAAGTAAAAATATCCTAAGGAGAATTGCCCAGAAATTAAAAAAATATATATTTATTGATTTAATGACTACCTAATTGATAATGAATGAATGAACCTGTAGTATTAACTTAGTGAGTCTCTTCTGAGTGTCTGCTTTTTTAGCTTCTTTGCCTTCCTTGGTTTCTTTGATCCATAGAGATTCAAAACGTTTGGTGCTTCCTCCCAATCTACTGTCATTCTCTGTACTTTTACCTTGTGTTATTTTTTTCTGCAGTAGCACTTACCCCAACTTAACACATCCTAGGTTTATTTGCTTATTTATCATCTGTCTCCCCTACCTGAATATAAGCTGCTATGTGCCAGACTTTCCTTTGTTTACTGCTATATCCCTCAGTCCTAGCATAGTACCTGGCCCATAGCAGAAATTCAGTAGATATTTGTTGAATGAAGAAGTGTACACATATAAGCTTGTGCTTAGCCAAGAGTCCTAACCAAGATTGTGCTGCTACATGAATGTGTTTTTGTAAACATTGTTTGCTGAATATAATATAATACTTATTCACTGAAAACACAAAACAGAACTTGGAAAATACAAAGAAATATCAATAGAAAAATTTTAAATCATTCTCCAACTCTGAGACAATGATTAACATTTTGATGTGTTATCCCCTTCATGTATTTGATATCATGATTATGCACCATCCTGGATATATTATTTTGTACCCTGCACTTGTTTTCACTTAGCATTGTGTCATCAGCATCTTCCTATATTTTTTTTTACAAAACTTTTATAAAGACTTCTATTTTAAATGGTGGAGTAAAAGTCCATTTCTCCCCACCTCCAAACAACAACAGAAATAATGAAAAAACAGAGAAGAAAATCCATCTGTAATGAAACAAGTCATTAGCAGCAACCCCAGAGCACAAACGTTGAAGTACACTGGCCAAGTCTATAATGTGTGGATACAGGTGAAGGAAGGCATAAGAACCTACACTTATCATCTTGGACCTTGAGCAAGATGCAGATTTCCTTCAAATGGAAGTGCACTGCTGTAAAAGACATCTCCAGTGTTCCCTGAATTATGGGACAAGACCTAGAGCCATAGATAGACTGTGGGAGAAGTTGGGAGTGACTCTGTAAACACCCAAGTGCCAGCACTGAAAGGCAGACAAGATGGAACTGGAGGAGAAGCCATTCTGAGGCGCCATTTTAATTTTCTTGTCCCCAGCCCCCTGGCTGGAAGTGAAGTGTGGAAAGGAGGGAGGGAAGGCAGCCATTGCCTGCAGGGCTTTGCTGCAAGGTCCACTGGAGCAAGCAGTGGGAGGGGCAGGGGTAGCAGAAAAGAAAGGCTTTCTGGGAGAGCTAGCCAAGGCTTCCCAGGAAACGCATTACTTATTTCAGACTGAGAACAGACTGAGACACTGAATAATAGCTGGTGAACTAAAAAAGTGAATACTTTCACCTTATCTCTCTATTTGGTAGAGAGACTTGGCCACTAGGGAGAAACTAACCCATTAAGATTAGAAATAAGAATGAAATAGCTGAGCTTGTGCAAACTTCATGTAGTTTACAGAAAGAGGTTAGCACAAAGATAAGGGCCATAAATCAAAGATTAAGTAACATGGCACAAAAGGGCATGTTTCTGTAATTGTAAAATGAGCTTTGCAGCAAAAGGTGAAGCTGAGCTTTTCAAAACGCGGGAATGTCACTGTTTATTTATGAGCCGAGATAAAACTCATGTCTAGATAAATGACTAAATTGAAATGCCATAATGCATACCATTCAAGAGCTGTTGTGGTTAAAAAATGTGACTATAAAAATGTCACAGTATCACAGAACCAATTTGTTGGTTAGGTGTTTTCCGAGTCCCATCGACTCAGTTTATTGACTCCCACTAGGTTTTACTGCTGCCTGCCTTGTGTAGCCAATACACAGTAGCTATTGTAAAAGCGAGATAGAGTTCTTTCGACCTCACAGAGCCCTGAAGAGTTTCGGGAACTCAGTATGAACCAGAGCTCACATTGTTGGTGATGGTATTAGATGAAGTAAAAATAAAGGCACTTTGTTGACAGAGACCATACCTCATTTACAGAAAAGCAGTGGGCTCTTCAAAATTCCAGTTCATATTTAATTTGAAACTTGACATCTTACATTCTAGTTGTTTACCATTTCCCTTGAGCACCCAAACTATTATGGTATCTCTCTGCCTGATTTAGCCAAGGCTGTATAACTTGTTAAAAAAAACAGTGCAAGACTGCGTGAGAGCAGCAGTCCTGCATTTTGTGTGCCTTGCAGGTTAGTCATGTTCATAAATTACATTTTCATGTTATCATAGGCCGCAGATGAAATTTTTGGTGACAGATGGCAATAAGAAGTCAGAAGTAATGGGGAAATGGAATATGTGTTATGGTGGATAGAAAGAGCAAGCTGGTATGGAAAACTGAGCTTTGTGAAGAGCAGAGAAGTGGATGAAGTGGATGAGTCAGGTAACAGTATGAGAGATGGCATAGCAGGCTTGCATCCTCCCAAGAGGTTATAAGGAGAGGAACTCAAGGAAATGAAAATACAGAGGCCAACTAATAACAGCAAACACATTTATACCATGTGCAGCCACTGTCCTAAATGCTTTACAAATGTTAACTCATCTTCACAGTAGCCCAGTGAGCTAGGAATGATTAACATCTCCACTATACAGATGAAAAAAAAAAAAAATGAAGCATAGGAAGCTTTAAAGTGCTTTGCTCAAGTCACACAGCTAACAAGATGCCCAGCTGGGATTTGAACCTGGGAACCTCAGATCCAAGTCCACGCTCTTGGTCATTATAATGCATTGTCTCTCAGACATGGGTGACAAATTAAGATGATTTGTAAAAGTTTAACTGTTTACTGTACAAAAGAACGAGTTGGCAGTCAGGTCTTTGTTCAAGGTCAACACCTGACTAATTCATACTCGACGGAGTTCCAATAGGGAGGCGATGATTAAAAGAGGGCACACAGGTTCATGTCAGTGGACATAAGGTAGTAAAATTGAGAGGGGAAAACATAGGCTGGATTAGAGAAATTATTGTGATAGCAGAGCCTCCTCTGGGAATTGTGGGTTCATATTAGACAAGCTTTCTTTTGAAAGTTCTATTCTGTAATTGAAAAATATCCTTATTAGAAAGCGTGCTGGGGCTTCTGGTGGCGCAATGGTTACGAATCCGCCTGCCAATGCAGGGGACACGGATTCGAGCCCTGGCCAGGGAGGATCCCACATGCTGTGGAGCAACTAAGCCCATGCACCACAACTACTGAGCCTGCGCTCTAGAGCCCGTGAGTCACAACTACTGAAGCCCGTGCGCCTAGAGCCTGTGCTCTCTGCAACAAGAGAAGCCACCGCAATGAGAAGCCCGTGCACTGCAATGAAGAGTAGCCCCCACTCGCTGCAGCTAGAGAAAGCCCGCGCAAAGCAATGAAGACCCAACGCAGCAAAAAAAAAAAAAGAAAGAAAATTAAAAAAAAAAAAGAAAAACAAAGTGTGCTAATATTGTTCAACTTTACAGCAGTCCTAGATTAAACAGCATGTGAACCATTTAATTGTCCCTACTATGCAAATGAATTACCACAGAATTTGGGTAAGTGTCCAGTAATTAGTGTATTGTTCTTTCAATTTCAGACCCTTAGGCAAAAATGATATTGACCCTATAAATGTGGATTTTAGTGACTTCAGTTTTTAGGAAATATTATTAAATTGCCAGAGGTATTATTAAATCAGTGTAGATTTGGCCAGAATATACTTTTAAATGCCTTTGGCAAAGTGCCTTCAGTTTTAACAACTCACACAGTTAAAAGGGTAGGAGGAAGACTTTTAGGCAACTGAAATACATATTTTCAAGCATTTTTCCCCTTGACAACCAAGGTACTATATAATCTTTTCTAAAATAAAAATAAAACGTAATGTTTTGGATTCATCTTTAGTGGAATACATTTGTTGGGGGGAAGCAGTTGTACAGACAAGTTTCAGTTGAACAATTGCCAAGGACCCAAAAGATAGGCTTTTTTATATGCCACATGTAGGGCTTTGTCTTTACAATGCCAAAACAACTGCTCAGTTCAATTAACTGTTTGATTCTGGGATCAGATAAGCAAAACTAATTATTTGTCTAAATTAATCTGTTTTCATTTTTTTTCTCTCATATTCCTCAATCAAAAGTCCCCATTTGTAGTTGTAGAGAAAGCAGATGCGCCAGTTCTTATGAAAAGTAAAAGGTGCTTCATTTATGATGTTGCAAGAAGCCTGACCTCAGTAACCTTTAATGCACACTAGTTTGGGCAGCCCCGTTACTCTGGACTGTAACTGTTGCACATTGGGACCTCTGGGAAATAGACTCTATGCAGGAAGTTTATTAGAGAGTGCTCTTGGGATCAACACGTGTGGAAGGAGGGGAAGGAAGCAGGAGTGAGCAGAAGAAGTTGGGCTCTGATGCAGTCTTACCAAAGCCCTCCGCCGATACGTGGAGAGTGGAGAGGCTTTCTAGCCAGGGGAAATTCCCAGGGAAGAGGACAGCGGAGAGCTGTTGGGCAGCATCATTCCCTGCAACTGGGAATGATGTCCTTCAGTCTTGAACTGTACACAACAGGGCCCTCTATAATAAATGACTAAAACATTTTGAAATTTTAAGAAGGAAATGGAAATAATAAAAAATAATATCTACATCTTATTGTTTACATTTAAGTTATATATAGTGTTATCACAGAAGCCTCATTTTACAAGGAAATGAAGCTAAGAGAAATTTTATTTGAATGTCTTTTTTTGCACAGGAAAGGGAAGAGGTCGTGTACTTAGTTATATACTGGTTATCAAGAGAATGCACATGTGTGTGCAAGCGTGTGTAATAGATAAATAGAATGAGCTACTTTTAGTCTTGTGCACTGTATTAGGAGCTGAACCTATCATTTATTTATTTATTTATTTTTAATTTTATTTTTTATTTTTTGCGGTACACGGACCTCTCACTGTTGTGGCGTCTCCCGTTGCGGAGCACAGGCTCCGGACGCACAGGCTCAGCGGCCATGGCTCACGGGCCCAGCCGCTCCGCGGCATGTGGGATCTTCACAGACCGGGGCACGAACCCGCATCCCCTGCATCTGCAGGCAGACTCTCAACCACTGCACCACCAGGGAAGCCCTGAACCTGTCATTTAATCTGTGTATCTCCCCTGAGAGGGAGGTACTGTTCTGATTCTGCTGATAAATAAACAGACTCTGGATAGGTTAAGTGACTTGTCTGAGATCACATAGATAGTTAACGGTACAGTCATGACTCTAAGCTAAGTCCATCCAAATCAAAGCCCATTTTAGGATCCCATGCTGTATTGTTGGTTCAAGTCCTCGAACCTTAGCCAAAGATTTTCTGCTTCAGTGGATAACTTTCTACCCTAGTTTTAACCATGTTTCCTTACCCAGGTTTTGTCCTCACAAACCTCAGAAATCTGGTATTTAAACTGAGTGTTTATTGCTTTTGACCCTTGAGACAATTTCTGTAAGTAAAAGGCAAATATTTTTATCCCCACTTATCAGGACTGTGGTGCCGATGACAGTGGACCAGCATTCTGTGAAAACGGTTCCCTTCTGGGATGATTTCTGCCCCGTACTTCTGCCCCCATTTACTAGATGTGTTAATGGGTAAAGGAAATTCATGATGCTAAAATATGGTCAGGAGTCAGAGGTAAAGCTGGGTGTACTGATTCCAAATCCCATGCTTGATTCTCCTTTCAGTGAGATCAATATGGGGAAAGAGATGTGTGTTTGTGTGTGTGTATAGTAAGTACAGAAACAAACCAGACTTTGAATGTCCCTACATTATAATCATTTCATTTATGATGAGGAGGTTCTGGAACCAGTAGAAAGAAATCATTTAGGGGGCTACTAGGAGAACTATAAATATATACACTTGAAGTATGTGACTTTTGAAATGAGTTTAAACCTCATTTAAATTAGAATAACTTCCTGTGGACTTCTCATTTGATTAGAGTGCCTGCACTATGTCCTTTTTACACTGTGTTCAATATTTTGAGAAAGTATGGTTGACTGATCCCCACACTTGAATCAGGTTACAAATGACACATTTCCATTGCTCTATGACAGTTGGCTTCCTCTGATTTGTTTTCGACAGCACAATTGAAGTAGGCAAGGTTCTCTTGTTACTTTGCTTATTTTAATAGGGTACTGCTTGTGTCAGATAATCCAGAAGGACTTTAAGACATTTGTAAGATTTTCATATCACATTTCATCTTCTATAGTAAAAAAAGGAATAAGGCAAGTCATTGTAATATTTTCAGTCATATATATTCTTTAATAAAATGAAGTAAATGACAGTTTCCATCTGAAGTAGTTTATGTCTTTTCTCAAGCAACTATTACTTTATTCATATGTCTTTGGTTTCAGCTCAAATCTTAATTTAATGGAGGGTTTCGGGAACAGTTGGATGGAACAGATATTTCTGCATGATTGATGCAGTGTCCCATATATATTGTATAACTCTGCATTATAAATTATTTGGAACTTTAATATTGAAAACAGATGACAGTATGTTTGCTTTTTGAAATGCAGAAAGTCAAGTCACTTATATACGTTGGTATATAAACGTGTGGAGATTTGAATACATCATGAATGCATGCGTGCTCATTAACAACCACAAGTCAGCTTAAAAATACACATCCACAATTTATCAGTATTAATCTAAATGTCTGTAAACTGAATTATCTAGTGCTGCAGTCAAGACCAACTAAGAATTTACTATTATTTTTTATTGCTCTGAGTATTAAAATGGTCACAGAACTACAGTAATACTGTTTCATATCTATACATACATATATTAAGTTATGCTGACACTTATAATTGATAAAGGTTTATGAATGAGAACCAAATTAAAGATGGCTTTGAGTTCTCTTTTTTTTCCCCACAGTGAAGTCAGAAATCAAGTAGTAATATAATATCTTGAGAATTCATATATAATGTACAATGATTTAATGAAGACTTTCAGGTTTCACTGTTATTTTAGATCCCCATAGTATTTGGATGGGGTTTCGTATGTCATTTGAGTCTCTTGGCCTAAGTCTTCAAGGGAATGTTCATTTCCTAAAACCTCTTTATGGGCTAAACATAAGAGTTTATAGAAGGATTCACGCGCACCTCTGCTTTTAGGGTAGGGATGATAAGTCATATGCATACAGAGACAGAGAGGTAATTGGACACCAGCGGGGGACTGGGGTGTTATACAGAGGGGAGTGGTGGCAGCTCGCATATTGAGCGGTGTCCTGGCCTGACGGAGGCAGCTGGGTTTGTGATCATTCAGGAGGTAGTGCCAGTTTCTCCATGTCTGACGTTCAAGACAAGACAAAAATATGGATGTTTTTGTATAATTCCTTAATTTTAGAACACTGAGTAGGCCAAATCAGTCCCTGATGTGGGCTACATATGGCCCAAAGGCCTCCAATGTTCACATTCCCATCTAAGTCATGGGAAACTGGAGTCCTGGGTTGTCTTGCATTGTACATACATGGAATGCCAATACAGTTTGAGTAGGGAACTAATTATCTTAATAGAATCTTCAAAATGGAATCAGAACCAACTTTAGATAAAGTTTTCTTCTACAAGTGTGAAAAATCCTCCAGCTTTTTGGTTTAAGCCATGTATATGTACTTTTAAGCCCCAAAAGAGGGGGGTGGGTGGGAAGTTGGAATCTTGTTTCATTTGGGGTATTGTCTTTTATTGATTGGTCCGGATTTGATCACCCAATTACCTCTTTCCCATTTATATCTCAGCATGAGATTTCCTTTCCTGATTTAAGCCTTTGTGGCCCGTTTTTTATCTGATCATTTGTCTGTCTGATATCCTTGGTATGTTTTTGTAACATTTTTAACAGTTAATGTAAGTGCTATTTGTGGAAAGCGAGCTGGTCGCTTATGAAGGGTCTCTTGTGATTTCTCAAGTTGTTTTCACATTCGACTGATACTGGCTTCTAGAACAGAAGTCTGGGAACTAACAATGAGTGTTAGACCACTGAACACAGGTTACTTTCCTCTCCAAGTCTGTCTGCAGGGGCAGAGAGAAAAGATGAATGAAAATGGAAAATAAACGCATGTAGCTGAGCAGGAGGTTAATTATATTAATTTCAGACTCAACCCAGCTTGACGACAATATAATCATCTTATAAAAAATGGAATGCCAACAAGGAGCCAAACTCCTATTACCTTTTTCCTTTTAAGAGCACAATATGTTATAGTAATCAGGAGCCCGTAAATTGCCCGTACAAGCAGTTCAGAAAAAGTTGCTGTACGAAGCCTACTTAAGAGTTGGAAACAGTGGGGAGATTCTTTTCCCTGTTGCACCTGAGGTGTTTTTTTCCATGTGTTGAGTGTCATTTCGGTTGTTCAGTAGAGAACACAGGAATTCTGCCATGCTTCTCGAACACGTGATGGGTGTCGAGGAGTCAAGCTGCAGTTGAGTTACTTTAAATACCGAGAAGCCATATGTAAATAGTACTCTGTAGTGTGGTTCCTTGACTGTGTATGTGAATACAGAGAAGCATCCAGTTTTCCCCTCATTTGGACTAGAATACCTGGTAAGAATTAAGTGGGGGGTGAGAATGGGAATTAGTGGAGGGAGTGATGAAATATTCCAGCGCCTCCCAACACAAACCTCTCGCTTCCCTCACCAGGGAAGCTTCTGTTCCTCTCCTTCATCAATAAATTCTAAGAATCACCAAGTGAAAGACCAGTGATTCGAAGTGTTGACACCTTGAAGCAAGGGAATGTTTCTCAAAATATTTACAGCAGCTATGAAAGTAATTTAGAAAGTTGATCTGCCCTTAACGTATTCAACTTTGTCAATTGTGCATAATGTCCTCAATATTTAGTATTACTTAGTGCTACAAACATAAACAATCATTTCAATGACCCTTTGTATTAAAATATGTGAGCCCTTATATTTCATTATTCGAGAGAACCACACGATCCCACAAGTCCATGGGAATTTTAGAGTAAATTTTACTGCCTCGTCACCTGTGTCTAGACAAATTTATTAGGCACTTGCTGATGGTGAGTAATACCTGTTTATTAAGCTGATTTTCAGGCTTCTGACGAGAGCTTTCATAAATTAGCTTTAGTACTTTAGGATTTAAGCTTAAATAGAGATTAGGCATTCATAAATTGAATCAAGCGATCATGGACTGAGAGGGAAGAAAACTATTTTTAATGCACTTTTGGTCTGAAACCCCTCCCTTTCTTTCAACCCCAAGAGCCTGCTCTGCCATAAGGAAGGACATAGTTAAAGTTAGATTCTCTGGTGCCAGAAATTTCTACTTTATGTCTTGGCTAACCAGTGAGGATAATCAGCACCTTGTCTCCCTTAAAACTGACAGGGGGGCTTCCCTGGTGGCTCAGTGGTTGAGAGTCCGCCTGCCGATGCAGGGGACACGGGTTCGTGCCCCGGTCTGTGAAGATCCCACGTGCCGCGGAGCAGCTGGGCCCGTGAGCCATGGCCTCTGAGCCTGCGCATCCGGAGCCTGTGCTCCGCAACGGGAGAGGCCACAACAGTGAGAGGCCCACGTACTGCAAAAAAAAAAAAAAAAACCTGACAGGGTACCTTTTTTAAAGTGTTGAAAGAGAAGTGTACAGACCTTACAGGTTGAGCAGTCTCAATTCCCTGGCCTCGATGAAGATTTTGAAACTTATTTTCAGTCGTCAGGGTAACGTTCCATGGTCAGTAAATGAATTGGTTACCTTAGTCATTGGCATTTTCTACGTAATGCATAAAAGGTGGTAGTGCATACTCTGAAATGTAAAATCGACATTATTCATAGGAATGCTCATTTTGTATAGTTTTATGGTACCTTAAACATAGAAGCCATCTATTACCCAGTTTGGTAAGGTTGTCGACTGTTTAGTATTTTAAGAAGGCAAACCATTTAAAGATTCAGGTTTATTAATCTTTTGGAAATGAACCCAGTCCCAAGTTTTACATGAAATCTGCCTAAATTCAGGCAAGTGCAATGAGCCTGCAGGTTTTTTAACACTTTTGTTTGGAAAACTGTAGGATTGTCTATGCCTCTTGTCACTGTTTAAAACTTTGGTCTGTCTGATGCCTCCTCAGAAGAGCAGTAAGAGCCTTTGTCTCTTGGAGTTCTGTAGGAAACTGCATTATTTTGAGGCAGGTGCGCCATGTGAAATCCACCCCAGTATCTTGGAAATACTGCATAGGAGGTACTTGGGGTGTCGTGGGAATAGCTAGCACATAAAATAAACAGTACCCCATGATGAATTTACCTGTTTCTAAAATCCTTCGTCTCTCGTAAATTTACTTCTTGATTATGTCGTAGAAACAAAAATTAAGGGAGTATAAAATAAACTTTAGGAAAGTTTCTCTAGCAAATTTAAGTACAATATGCTTTTTGTCATCTAGCCACCTCTTTCTCTAGGAGAGTAGAACTTCCATGGATGGTGAGGCATGGGATGTTTTGCATTTTAGCTGTGTTCTCACAGCTCCTCCATTAGCTGCATGTTCTCACAGTAATCAGGATATTGATTGCTAGCCATCAAGATTAATACACTCCAAGTTATAATTTTTTGGTTTCTCCTTTTCTCCTACTCCTCTCCTCAGTGGCTGATCCACTGTTGTCTTATTTTCCAAGTACTCAGTCTGAGGGTAGAGAAGACTCAGCTGGGTGGTTTGGAGAATGGAAGAATGGAATCAACACTACTCTGTGTCCCCCGCAATGGGAGTCACTGCCCCCCAGTGCTCAGGTCCTCAGGTAATGTCTATGGGAATGGCAACTGCAAGCATCCAGTGACCTCTGGCAAGCAAAGAGCTGGCATTTCTCACATGATCCAGATCACTGGATATGGATTTGGGTGCTAAGAAAAGGCAGGATCATTTCAGTCCAGATGCAGCTAGTTGTATCAATAATGCTGTCAGTCATTATGGAATCCTTATGGAGTGCCCCAGTGAAGTGCAAGTACCCCAGTCATTGTCTCACTTAATTCTCATGGCAGTTCCAGGGGGCACTTTGATGACCATTATCCCCAATTTACAGATGAAGAAAATGGAGCTTATAGAGAGGCTAAGGAACTTACCATGGTTATTCTTCAGGTCATTGGTGGTGAAAGGACTCAACCCCTGGCCCCAAACCCATGCCCTTAATACAGCCTGTGTCCTCCCAACTGTCTTCTTCACTCAGCAGTGTGTGTATAATGCATTCCACAATGTTAGCTTCTTTGTTTGTCACTTGTTTTCATGGTGACAGCGTGATAAGCAGGCAATGCTCTTTTTCCAGTGGCAGAATGTTTAAGATATATTGTTCCTATCCTAGAGATGTATAGGGGATTTTTGCAATTGTTATGTGAAACTCTATCTCTATATTTGCCTTAAGGACAAAATAGAATGTCGTTTTCTTCCTTTCCTCCTAAACTTGTGATTACACTTGCATTGGAAAAGATCCCGTGGCAGATGGCATCTTAGAGTGGTTTTAACAAATATGTTCACGTCCTTCATACCAACCAGTTTTCTGATGACACAATAAAAACTGAACATTTTAATGTTGAAACCTACTTAGGTACTTAGCTGTCAAACTAAATCAACCAAGTATTATTTTCTGCTCGCCTCTTAGATGTGGATAACTAAATATTCACTTACGGAGTTTAACTCTTGCCAGCCAAGTAGTCTTCTCATGTTCCCTCTTCATCTCACTGTCCTCCTAACAATCAGTACTGTCTGAAACCTTTCACTCAAGCAGCGACATATCATTACATTTTTTTCCTAATTCAGTGATTTTCACTGGAGACTTGAAATTAGTGCAAGTTTTAATTACAGGATATTTGAAGGAACAGATGACTTTTATATGTAAGCAGTTACTTAAACTGAAATAAAATATTAGTAATCGTATCTTCCTTTAATGAGTCACTGAAAGTGTTTTGTAAGTAAGCTCTGCATAGATATTCTTTAAAAATGATATGCCGTTTTTTTTTTTGTTTTCTCTTTGGTAGGTATTGACTGTTTGGGAGAGGCCAAGCATGCTTCATCCTCTACGACAGGGCTTCTCATCCTTGGTTCTACTGACATTTGGGGCCAGATCATTTATTGCTATGTGGGCTGTGCCTGTGCATTGAAGGATACTTGGCAGCATCTCTGGCCTCTACCGACTGCATGTGGGTAGCAACCTCCTCCCGCATGTGACAGTTAGAAATGTCCAGACGTTGCCCAGTGTCCTCTAGGGGTAAAATCACCCCAGACTGAGAGCCATTGCTCTGTGGTTCTTCAGAGGAGAAACCATAGTTAGAGAGGGATGAAAATATCAGCTCTGGTGATGACCAAGCTACAGTGGATAATGTGGCCAACGTCTAAGGCCAGGATGGGTTTCTTTCTCGTTTTTTCAGACACCTTTACCCAAGTGTCATCTTACCAGAAAAATAGGACAACCCTGTGACTGTCAGCCTCACCTGCTCTATTTATCTTCCTAGGACCAGTCTCAACTGAAGTTATGTATTGTTTGTTGTCCTTCTCCCGTATCAAAATGTAAGCTACATTACCCTTAAGGCAGGAAATTTTAAATCGCTTTTTAAAAATCAAAAAAAAAATAAGAAAAAATAAGCTACATGAGTGCAGAAAATTTGGGTTTTATTCAGTACCATAACTGCAGAGCATAGATCAATGCCTGGCATATAATTTGCAATCCATGAGTAATTGTTGACTAAGTGAGTCAATTATTTAGAGACACTTGCTGTATAAAGGTAGAGTGAGGATATCACAGATCACAAATATAGCTTAAAATAAATTGAGAGAATTTTTAATGAAGAAGTACAGCTTCAAGTATAATAATTCTACCTAATGATTTTATAATTAATTGTTTCATAATTGAGACTTAGGTTTTTCCCTCATTTGATGGAATTAGTTGTACTAGAGTCCATTTTTCATGTCAAGCAACAATGGCTTCAGATAAGAGAAAGCTTTGGGCTGTAGGGAAATGAGGAAAGAAAGTCCAGATGATGCATGAAGTCAGAAAACAATTGGAAAATACCAACATTTCTTGTACAAGCAACCACTGAAAATGTGTTTCACTGGAAGGTGCGGAAGTACAAGTACAGCATTTCTTGGAATGCTTGTTTTGTAGTTTGAGAAGTAACAACTGAAGTTTGGAATTTAAAGCAAATAATTGATCTTTTGAGTTAAAAATTTTTATTCTATATTTTCAAAACTTTTCTTTATACTTTTTCAGCTCCCTAAATTTAACCAATTGCAAATGTTTTTAAGTACCATTACCCTCAATCTTTTGAATTGAAGTAGTTGCCGTTAATAGGAAATTTGCATTTCATCATAAAGATGGGACACAAAATCCTTGGCTTAGTTATAAGGCCCAGAAAGGAATGGGATAAAATGCTGTCAGCTAAGCAAATAGTAAAGATACACATTCCACCAAATGTGTCTTTGTCTTGAAGAATTATGGACATGTGTACCAGGCAAGGTGAAGAATGCAGCCCCTTCAGGCTGTATACTGAACACCACTTGAAATTTTATATGACAAGAATAACCAACCTGGCCATGGGCAGATACCAGAATTCACTAGTATTGTCACCAAAAGGACCGTGACAATTTATCTTTCAAAAAATGATAATATCAAATTTGTTGTAGGTTGATTAGAGTGCCCTCGTGTTTCTTAATTATAATGCCATTTAGTTCTTTCAAAGAACCTAATGTTTCTTACTTTTAAACATAGGATCAATATAATTAATAAGATTACTGTTTTGTTTTGTTTTTTTCTTTTTTTCATACCTGCTTCATGAGGTATATGTAAAGTCCTGAAGAGTCCAAGGCAGCCCTAGGTCTGTGGATTGGGCACTGTTTATCATAGATTAGTTACAGAAGTAGAAGAACCAAAGTGAACTATCCTATTCCTTTTTTTTTTTTTTTTCTATGGCTTGGAGAGGAGTTGACTCACCCAGTCTTACACAGGATGTTGGTGATATAGGTGATACATCCTTGCCTGAGACCCTTCTCTGATGGTCTCTGTCCGGTGTTATTCCCATCCTCCATTTGTGGTATAACATGACCATATCTTATCCCTCGTGGATTATAATATTGCTCAATGTCTGGATCCAGGGGTTTTGGTATAGTTTTATAACGGTAATAGGATGAATGGAGGTGACAGGGAACAAAGGAAGAGGGAATAGAGTAGAGGGCTGCCATTCTCTGAAATTCTGTCTGATAGCAGAACATTTTAGGAATATATTCAATCAGTGGACATATTAAGTTTCCATTACATGCAAAACATCATGATAGGTGGTATGGGGCATACAAAGATGAATATGATCTAGACCTGCCCTCCAGGAAAGCATGCCTTCTAATGATTTCCTTCCTTGAGATGGTCCACTGCAGCCCATAGCTACAGCTCTTTCTGGAAGTGTTAGAGATTTAAGAAAATCATGTTCCTGTGACTTTTGGACATCCAATAGAATGGCTTACACTGTATGGTTTGGTAGCATTTTTGTAGCTCTTTAGAATTCATCCTCTCAAAGACTTTTTTAAAACTTAAAAATGTATTTCATTTATCCCATGATTTGCTCTATGTGAATTTATATTTTCTAAGCTCCTTAACATCACTAGAAGAGGCTAAAAGTAGGATTCCAGTGTTAAAGATGAGGGTATAGAGTTTGTCTCAAATAGCTGATGATTTTTCCAGAGTCAAAATAAAACTTCCTCTTTTCTCTTCATTCAAGTAGGAGGCAGTTTGGCCAATGAACTCAACTTCTGTCTTCTGTAAAGCATAGATTCATGGACTAACAGAGTTTTAGAACTCTAAAATTATTAGAGATAATCTCAGAGACAGCTGAATTAGTAGACACTTAAATACACATCTTCCTGCTAGCCACTGAATAATAGGACTTTCACATTCTTATCTGCTTATCTGATAGCTTCCTGGGATTTGGGTAAATGAGGTAGAGTTGAAATGATCTATTTGATCTGTTTTTGACATGTCCAGTCCATAGTAGCATAAAGCTGAGAAGTCGATTCTAAAACCTTTTAGTAGCCACAAAGAAAGTAATAATATTGATTACTGAGATACATATGAACTGTGGGATTGTTGAGAGGCACTAATTATATGGATATAATTATGGATACAATGAAAGCAGTTGTCGATGGATCGTGTAGGTTTTTTTTTTTTAAATCACATTAACAATATTACCAAATAATTAGAACACAGTTTGAGGTAAGCTTTGCAGGAATGATTCCCAGATGTGAGTGAGCTAACTTTTATCATTAGATTAGAGATAACTCAATGTTTTAATGTAGCTGGAGCAAAAGACAGACACTTCAGTAGGACCTACAGGAAGCCAAAGTTGTTGAACTTTCTTCATTTTACTCACAGATTATTTGAAAAGATAGACTATGAATTCTTTGTCATCCGTAATATATTACAGCTTTCTGGAAGGTCTGTGTGAGAAATGCTTTTCAAAGCTTGCTGGGATAAAGTGGTCATCATAGCATCTTTACCGCAAAGAACATCTGCTTACCAGCTCTGCTTTCTTTGGTTGTAGGAGTGCTTTAGGGAATGATTTTTTTTTTTTTTGTCTCTTGACAGACTTCTGTGCTTGAGGACAGACTGCAAAGATAACAATAGTGTGTGTTTGTGTGTGTGTGTGCACATGTGTGCACATGTGTAGAGCATGCTAAAATCATAAGCCTAGCCATGTAAGGATATTTTGTTTCTCCAGGTAACTTGAAAGTCCTTGGTACTTTCACATATGTGTAGATATCCTCAATTTGAAAAAAAATAAATATTGATTTTCCTTTGTCTCCCTTCTGATTATCAATTTCTAGTTATCAATTAAGTTATCAATTTCTAGAAATGCTTTACATTTTTAAGTAAAATAACACATTCAATGTGACACCATGGAATGATGAGCTCTATATTCAGACATTTCTGTTTGTATCATATTTGTAGAATATTGTGAAAAGAAATACCTAATGCCTTTTCATCTAAAATAGAACTGTGAAGTTCTTTGTGGGAGGAAGAGTTTGAATTTGGAAAACATTCATCCTGATTTTTCCTCTGGTGCCATTTTGATTAAAAAACTAAAAATAAAAATGTTTCCCTTCCTACTTCCCCTTTTTCTCATACTTTGAGTATTCAACATAACCAAGCATATTATGAGCAAAGCAAATTATATGTATTTTGTCTTTACTTCTTAAATTAAAAGTGATTTTCAAATGTAAAAAATACAACAAATATTGACTCTATTTATATTTTTCTCAAATTTCTGAGATTCCCCCATTATTTCAGATTCTGAGGGACATATATCTTTCATTCAAAATATATTAACAATTGGTATACAAATAGAAAAATTTTAATTTTCCAAGTATTTAATATGTTCCTTCAAGAAATGTGGGACATAGAAATAACTGTTTATAAAGTTTATGCCTTTTTATTTGTTAAGATATCTTTGTTCATTAAAGGGAAAAAAGATTTATAAACCTGGCTTTCACTTTCTGGAACATTATGGTCTAGAGAACTACTGTTGTTCATTACCTGATGTTCTTAAATAAGTGTTGTGATAACAAGAGTCTTCATTGTCTGAGTCCTCACAGTTTGGTTACAAGGTAAGCTGTCATAAGAGGAAAATAAGTTACTGATGAAATTACTGGTTTTAAAAGTAGCCTTCTAAACCCTCATCCAGCTAATGTTTTTATTAATCAGTTTTGGACTGATTGTAAGATGCTTACAATAATTTAATGCCAAAAAATGGAATGCGAAAAATATGGTGCACATCCAATCCATATAACAAAACAAATTGATTGCAAGAATTCATTAATTCAAAAAAGACTGATGTTGGAAAACTGCCTGAATCACATATAAATCCGTCAATAGAAGAGGATCCGGCAGAGTGAGACCAACGAACAATTTAAAATGAGAGAACAAAAATGGATGAGGACATAAGTAGATGTTTCATATAAGAATTACTTTAGAATCAAAGGGTAAGAGAAACACTTGGGAACATTGATGACTTTTTTGAGTATTCTTTGAAATAATAGCTCTAGCTTAGGCTGAACTGCTGTATAATTTTGTCAGAAAAGAAAAATTATGTCCACTTGATTCAGTCTTTACTCCAGTTCATAGCCACAATTATAGCTAAAACTTTTCCCTTATGATATAAATTTAATGGATTTATTTAAGATAATAACCCAGCATGATGTTTTTCACTATTTCAATGAAAAAGTGGCTTAGCTATTTCCTGTCACCAGTTTTTCTCTGATAATGAAAATGTCATATGAAGCCACCACTCTGAATTATCCATCACCAGTAATTATGAGTAGAGTGTACCTCAGTTGCTCCCTCCATCAAAAACCCAAATTATTTATTTGTCTCATCTCAAAATATTTATTTAGCACAGTAATTCTCAGCTCTGGTCAGACTTTAAAATTACTTGAGGAGTCTTTAAAAATACTGATGCTCCGGCTCCAGTCCCAGAATCAGAGTCTCTGAGGGTTGGAGCTTGAGAGCAACTTTTTTAAGGCTTCCCGTGAGATTCTAGTGAGTACACTGACAGTATATCAAAAAGGTATTAAAACCGCCAACAATTCGCTTTACAACCAAAAAATGAATATAGATATGATTTTCTTCCTACTAACACTGTTCTAATGTATTACAAAGTTCTAAGGTTTTTCCTTAAATAAGTCAAATTTGAAAAAGTAATGGTAGCATGTTAGGTCTTTCTTGACAAGAAGGAGAATTCTCTTAAGCAAAATAACTCATTTCTGTATTTTGAACTATGTATTTCTTTAATTTTTTTTTTTTCCTGCTGTAATTTCCTCTCTTTAGAGAAAACGTCCTAGTGCTACTTGTGTTTCTGAGGGGTCAAGGACCTGGCAGGCAGGGTCTCTTCAGACTTGTCATACCTCACTTTCTCTAATCTCCTCTGCTCTACCTTCCCATGAGGCATCCTACTGTAGCCACTAAGTGTACCATTCATTCCCTAAACCTATGGTGCTTCATTGAGCTGGAATACTTCTGATGAAACTCTGCCTTGCCTGTGACTGTCCTGTTTGTCTCCCTGTCACGGCCCTTCCTGGCCAGCCTGTAGATCACCTCCGAACTTCCACAGCCCTTTGCTCCCCCATCAGCTGAATGTTCTTTAGAAAGAGCCACTGTCTTATATTTCTCCCCATGTGGATATTACAATTTTCTCATACTGGGTAGACACTCAGTAAGCTCTTAAGTTAGGAAATTAGGAAAGGATCTAATGGCAGGGAAAATCTCAATGTTTCATTCAACTTTAATAAAAGTTTATTCTGTACAGATTTATTTCAAGAATTGCATTTTCTTGGTCATGGCACATTTCTACATTTGGAATAAGTTAAGCAGGCAATAGCTGAATTCAGGGGTCCATCCCACCTGAAAAGACTTGCAAATACGTAAATAGGTTTGCCGATTTTTATGTTTTAGAGGAAAGAAATATGAGAGGTAATTGTGTAAATCCCCTTCAAATATAGAGATAGTTTCTTCTTTTTTCTTAATTCAGTTTCCCAGAATTAGTTTCAGCTAATATATATTTTTTAATTGGGATGACAAAATTTTTAATATTATTATTTTATTTCAGTATACACTAAATAGATGCTACAGTTTAGATTTGTGCATTTCTTTTGTGCACAAAGAATAATGCCTCACAAAGTGTTTACAACGATTAAAGAGTTTTGCCTGAATCATTGTGGATTACTAAGAAAGTCTTATAAGTCATCTTTCTGTGTTTTAGCTCAGACTCTGACTCACAGCTCATCATTGACCAACCTTAATTGCAAGGGTTTGGGGGCAAAACATGTTATTTTAGTTTTTTTGTGCTTATGTGTGCAACTAAGCCAGAGATCACATAATGTGTATGATGGGGTCATGAGACAGGTCTCCAAACCAGTGTCACACTACTTCCTGGGAAAGCCTGACAAAAAGGTAGGTCCCAGATGAGAAGGTGGGTTGAAAAGAAGGGAGGAGATGAGAGCAGGGTGTTCACAATGAAGTAAGGAGAATAGATTGGGGTGGTGCTGAGGGATTTCTTGAGGATTAACTAAAGCCAGAACACCAAAGACAATGTAATAACTAACAAATTCAGTATTCTTGCTTATAGTGTTGAGTGCTGTTTACTTTCTTTAATCCTAAAGAGCTTTTTTAGAAACACTAACTATGTGTCTATTGCATCAGTTACTGTAACCCAGATCTTATTTTACCTCTGCTATACCTCCAACATTTTTCTATAGATTCAGCATATATACTGTTGTGTTCTCTTGGATATGAAAGTATTATCCTTTTTCATGCTTTTGTTGCCCTAAGGTTTGTTTTGTGGTGTCCTCTCTCCTCATTTTACATCTTTTATTAATAGATGTGCTTTTTGATTCCAGAGGAAAATTAAGAATGTGGACTGATTAAAGACATTTCGTCTGTAGTGGTTGTGTACTTGGCATAGCCAGTAAGCAGCTTTTTTGTTTTGTGTTTAATGTCATTAGGACTTAGACAGGCCTGAACCAAGGGTACTCATCAGCAGCATGTAACACCTCTGTCTGTGTTTGGACCCAGCTCTCTAACTGGGATGGTTGTACTGATCTCATCGGGGAAGGCTGGCTGCTTAGCAAATGTGGCTAACCCTATCCCAAACCAAAGGAGTTTGGTTTATATATACATATACAGTATGTGGGCTTTATACCAGAGGGCCAGATGATGCCCTGGCTCGAAAGGAAGGATTTATAGCAATGATGACCTCTTGTTTCCCAAAAAGCAAGGTACTGTGATCTCACCCACTCATATCCTCTAGGAGGCCAGCATGTCTGATTCATCTAATGGCTGTGTTGGAAGCAACAAGCCTTATGAATGATTGGCAAAGTGCAGTCTTCAAAATCTTGGATGCTCAGTGTTTGTTTATGATGTTTTCCCAAATGTATTAAGTTGGTACATGTGGTAATTTCTATGAAAGTCACGTACTACCTTTTTGTCTCTGCTCCTCTTATCGGATTTTATCTAATCCCTTCCAGAAAAATGAGTTCCTTGTATAACCAGTTCTACACTGTTGTCAAAGAAGATTACAACACTGCTTGCATAAAAATCTCAAAGGGCTTCACAAAGTTTCCATTTTCCATGATTTTTTAAAACTATGTTTTTTATTAAGATGTCTTTTTTAAAACATCCATAGATTGAATAGCTTCTTTTAAATTATTGGAATTTCTATTGGGCTCTTATTAATAGGATTAAAATCCAATTTTTTGCTAAGTTATCTTCTCTGATTACTGAGCTTTCTACTTCTCTTACTGAAGGACAAATTGTAAATATGGAATTATAGTGATTTTTTAAAAATTTACAATATTTTGTGGGATCATAAACATTAGAAACCTTTCTTCATGGTTCTATATAAGGATGAGAAAATAGTTCCTCCCTACAGAAAAGGTTCTTGGAGGTTTTTAAAAGTTGTTTAACCTTTTAAAAATTTCAGATAGCTTTTATATTTATTGGTTTGATATTAATGCATTGCATATTAGTATAAAGAACATATACCATTATTTTGAGATAAGATTTGACCTCACAGACCTCCTAAGTCCTCTGTTCTAAAGAACCGAACTTGGAGAGTAAATATTATTTGCCCTGGTTTATAATACCTGTGTCTGAAAACAAGGTATGAGAATTGTTAAAATCTTAAAAAGTTTGCTCAATTTGATGGCCTTGTTTCTTTGGTTTACTAATTAACGCTCTTATATACAAAATCAAAGATTATTATTTACTTTTTCATTATTTTTCTAGATAGCAAAAACTTTTTAAGCAAGTGCTTTATTTTGACCTTATTATATCTTTGATTATTAAGGAAAAAAGGCAAAAATTTCTCACTTATGAAAGAACTAAGTTTCTTTTTAGTTTTATTTATCATTTCTGATTATTTTTAAATGTTTTCTTGTTACCTTGTTATCAAATATTGTCTGAAAGTCATCCATGATCCTAGCTCAATGCAGTGCCTACATTTTCTCTGAAAACCTTTTGAATTTTGCCTTCCCAAATTCAGAACTTAAATGCAGGAAAATAAAATAAAATCAGTTACCAGGATGTCTTTTACACCTAAAACAATTTTTGAGATTTCAGAGACACTGGAACTATCACAAAGATTTATATTTTCATCTTATGAAAAGAGAAGTGCTAGAAACAGTTTTGTTTGCAATGGTATTATTGTAAAAGTTCATGGGAAGAGCTGTCTAATAAACATAGACTCTCAACCTTCCTCATGCTACAACTGTATAAATTATTAATATAAATATTAATATTTCAGAAATTGTACGATTTATGGGAAGATCCTAGAAATTTGTCAATTCTCTCACTTTCCACAATATTTTTAATAGACGTTATTTTTAGAGCAACTTTTTTTTTTTTTTTTTTTTTTTGCGGTACGCGGTCCTCCCACTGTTGTGGCCTCTCCCGTTGCGGAGCACAGGCTCCGGACGCGCAGGCTCAGCGGCCATGGCTCACGGGCCCAGCCGCTCCGCAGCATGTGGGATCTTCCCGGACTGGGGCACGAACACGTGTCCCCTGCATCGGCAGGCAGACTCTCAACCACTGCGCCACCAGGGAAGCCCTAGAGCAATTTTTAATTCACAGCAAAATTGAGAGGAAGATACAGAGATTTCCTTTAGACTTCCTGCCCCCATAGCTGCACAGCCTCCCCCATTATCAGCATCCCTCACCAGAGTTGTGCATTTGTTAAAATTGATGACCCTATATTTGCATATCATTACCACCCAAAGTCCACAGTTTACCTTAGGGTTCGCTCTTGGTGTCCTACAGTTTATGGGTTTGTACAAATGTATAATGGCCTGTATCCACCATTCCAGCATCATACAGAGTAGTTTCACTGCCCTTTAAATCCTCTGTGTCTGCCTATTCCTCCCTCTCTCCAGATAGCTTTTTCTTGCCCACTACGAACCTTGTAAAAAGAATCAGGCTCTCGTCCAAGTACTTACCAGGCCTGACCCTGCTTAGCTTCCGAGATATATGTAATCATATAGCTGATTTACTTTGTTGCACAGCAGAAACTAACACAACATTGTAAAGCAATTACACTCCAATAAAGAGGTATATAAAAAATAAATAAAAGTTTCATTTTGGGGGCAAAAAAGAAAAAATTGGGCTTTTTAATCCTCATAGTTATAAGCCAAGAAAAAAATCATTGTGGGCAAATGCCCACAAGGACCATTGAGTTCCTTGAAGAGAGGATATTAGTCCATTTTTCAACAAATATTTCCTTTTGTTATCTTCATGCAGTTGAGTTACAGGCTATTCACTTTACACTTTGCTTTACAGGTAAGTATATGGTTAACCATAGTTGATATGCTGTGGCTGTAACTGAACAGTTAATAGAACTGTAGACTCTTGGGAACTTTATCTAGAACAGTTCTGGAATCATCACCAGCTTCCAGTTCCTCATGCCCTGTGGCTACAGAACCCCAACTACATGGGAAATCCTTTAACACACATAGAGACAAAGATGATATTGCCTAGGCTCTATCTGCTTATGGTTCTGTTTATTACTGTGATCAGTTATATTGCCCTGGATGTTTGCCAAAGTAGTTTTTTCTTGTGTATTGGGTTAGTAGTTAGTATCAGTAGAATTTTAGAGCTGGAAGGAATTAACAGTTATACACAACAGTATGGATGAACATTCCAAACACCTTGTTGAGCAAAAGAAACCAGACACAAGAGTGCATACTTTGTGATTCCATTTATATAAAGTCAGCAAGGCCAACCAATCTGTTGTGTTAGAATGCAGGACAGTGGTTAGCTAGGGTTGGGGCGGGCAGTGATTGATAAGGGGTAAGAGGGAGATGCACTCAGTTTGTGAAAATCCATTAAGCTGTGCAATTATGATTTGTGTACTTTTCAACCAAAAGCTTAAAATAGTTATAACAGGTATAAGGTAACTGGGTGGGAAAGACAGCTGCTGGTGTTAAAGCAGGAAAGGTACAGAGGGCCCAAGATGGGGTTGAGGTGAGGCTGAACCAGTGTGAAAACCACTGGTATGAGCCAACTACCATATTTTGGAGTGAAGAAAAGAAGGGCTCCCCTAGAGACAGTGATTTGCCCAAATTACACAGCTACTTGGTGACAACATTTATTAACTTATTTAATGCATATATATTGAGCATGTACTGTGTCTCAGCTATGGGGCAGGATGCTAGGATATAGTTGGAAACCAGATTGACCCAGCCAGACCCTACCCCTGTTGGAGTATAGAAGTCAGGCTTTCTAGCTGACTCATATACATGACCTGCCCTGCCTAATTGACATTTGAGTTTGCACTTCCTTGATTCACGTTAATCTTTCTATTTCAGAAAGCTGGCCATTTCATTTCGTTAAGGCACAGGCTAGAATTTCCTTCCCATTTCTACTTGTTGCATGTTTTGTTATGTTCAAGGAAGAACGTTCTGAGAATTGTGTGTAGTTTAATATTCTTTACAAGAGACACTGGTCTTCCAGAGAGGCTCTGATGAGAGCAGAGAGAGTTCTTGCTGCATCCTCCTCTGGGCCTGTAGGCTGGAGTCCCCATCATTTCTGTGAGGGTAAACTCATTCATAGCACTAGGCTCCCAGGCTTGTCATTTGATCAGGCTCTCATCTGCATGTCAATGAGGCTTAAAGCCCATGGAAAGAATTAACTGGTCTTGGATGTTTATGCAACTTTTCAGCAAGGGCAATTGAAAGGAAAGTTGCCCTGACGGAGCTGATTGTCTTGGAGCAGATATATAGTGAAATAATCATGTTAACATTATATGACTAGGGTTATATGATATTTTCAATGATCAGCGTAGTAGGAGTTTAAACATGAGCAAAAACACAAACTAATCAAAAACAGTAAATGAAACATCCCTTTTAAATCAGATCAACTGGCCTTTTATTTATTTTTATACTTGTTTTTCTTTTTTCAGAGTAAAGCATAGGACAAATTCAGATTTCCTTTGGAGTTTATGAACCATGTTTTCTATTGCATTTTAAAACCAACAATATTAATTTCCAGTTGTATTTCTTTTCCTTTAGGGCTAATTAAAGAAAACATGTTTGTTTTTCTAGGCATCACTCCAAAATTTGCAAGTGCCAGGATATAAATTCTGGTTTTATGTTCCAACGGAATGTTTGGGTTTTGAGATCACGTAAATCTTTAGTAGAATAAAAGTTCGTGTGTGAGGCGGGTACATACATTCTTTGTTCAAGAGTTTAGCCTCATACCATAGACATTTCTAGAGAGGTAAGCAAATTCCACGCAAGGACTTTCCTGTTAACTTCTCCACAGGTTATATAAATAAACACACAACAAACTCAACTCATTAAAACAGTGTTTCATAGGCCATAAATTTATTAGGTAAGACCCCTCAAAATTTCTATATTCTCTCTTGTTTGTGTCAATGCCCTTCATATATAGGGTGGCCTCCCCTAAAAAAAAATCTTGAGAAACCTTGATTTTCAAGTTCTTTCAAACCGAGAGATAGTCATATTAAGATCCTTCATGATTTTCCTTCTGAGTAAAGTTGACGCAACTCTCTGCCAATAATGGTATAGAGTGAAGCCCCATTCTAAAAGGTGATTAGGTTATAAACTCACAGCATGAGGCAGAAATTATGTCTAGTCAGAATGACCCTTGAATGCCCATTAAACTGCCCTTAAAATCCACCTTCCCATAGGCCCAGTGCTGTCAGTTTTTCCTCCAACGTTGGAGACACTGCTTTGTCTCTGCACATCAGATGATGTAGGGCCACATTATAGGAAAAAGTAACACTAGAAGGGCACCCGACATGGTAAGATCCCCACAGCATGAAATAAATGGGAACCAAATCAATGGGTGGAACAGCTAATTTCCTGTCTTGAGTCTCATGTTCATTATCAGGCCTAGATTCGTAGAGGGGAGTAGGGAGTGGAATTTCTCACGCTACGTCAATTGCTCTCCTTTCTTTTTCCCTCTCACTGTAGAGTTGAATTTTAGTTAAATGCATACATACAGTGACACCATTGTATCTATGAGGCCCCTCTAGGGCTTTTCTGTGCATAACACACCAATGGACATGTCAGGGAACATATGTTGTCAATTCCAGGGTTAAACACTTGAAAACAACACAGTAATGAGAGATTTAAGTGGTTTGTACCCCAACTCTCCTACTAGATAACATATGATTATGGTTTAGAATAACTGGTTTTGAAGGTGGGTGGCATTTATGCATGTTTAAATATATGTAGATTGTGTTTAATATTATGCCAAAATGTATTTTGGCAACAATAGATGTTGCAAGAGTTGGCTTCCTTTTTAAAATGTGATTACACAGTTTATATGCCTAAAGTTAAAGAAGTTCTTTATGACTGGACTGAAATAATTGGGCACATTTTACTTAAAATTTTACACACACACATACGCACACACACACACAGGCTTCCTGACATATTGATAAAAGCATTTATGGTTTGACTGCTCCTGGGAGTTTGAGCACCATTTTTTCTCACACTGTTCAATGGTTCAAATGGCACTCCCTCCCCAGAGTCTGGTGATGCTGGGATTAGCTCTACAACTCTCTTTGGAATCGTCCTCCTTGATCTCTTCCTTTCCTTTCTCTCACACACATATACTCTCACCACCCATCATCCATCACCAAGGCCTGTTGGCTCCACCCTCCTGCTACACTGGAGTCTGGCGCTGGCGTGGTCCTAGCCAAGCCACTGGAGCATCAGGCCTGACTACATGATTCCCTCCTGACTGCTGTTTCCACTCTTCCACTTCTGCAGTCCAGTCTCCAACCAGCTGGTCGTCGGCTCTCATTAAATATAAATTAGCTCATGATACTCTCCAGTTGGAACCGTTTGCTGGCTTCCCTCCACATCAAAGTAAACTCCGAACTCCTTTCCATGGGCCATAAGGCCATGCACCCACACCCCTCCACCTGCATCTCAGACTTGGTCTCCTCAAACTCATGCCTGTTCTCCTCCACACCAACCTTTCTGCTCTCTCTGCTGTACTCCCTCTCACCACAGGCCTTTTGCACTTGCAATTTCCTCTACTTGGAATCCTCTTCCCCTACATTATGTGTGCCTTGATGCCTTTTGTCTTACAGAAAATGGCCTTTCTTTATCCACCATAATTTAAAAAGTCCAACCTTCTCCCCCTAGTCATCCTCAACCTGCTGTTTTTCTTTATTGCACTTATCCAAACCTGAAAATACTTTATATACTTATTTACTTGTTTATTGTCTGATTAATCCATTGGTAGCCATTAGCCACATGTGGCTATTTTAAAAAAATGTTTTTTTTTTGGCTGCACCGGGTCTTAGTTGTGGCAGGCGGGCTCCTTAGTTGTGGAGCACTGACTCCTTAGTGGTAGCAGGAGGGCTCCTTAGTTGCGGCTCACCAGCTCCTTAGTTGCAGCACATGGGCTCCTTAGTTGTGGCACGCAAACTCTTAGTTGTGGCATGCATGTAGGATCTAGTTACCTGACCAGGGATCGAACCTGGGCCCCCTGCACTGGGAGTGTGGCGTCTTATCTGCTATGCCACCAGGGAAGTCTCTAAATTGCAATGTAACAGATTAAAATGAAATAAAATCTAAAACTGAGTTCCTCAGTTGCATTGGCTACCTTACAAGGGCTCAATAGTCACTTGTTGCTCGTGGCTACCATATCAGACAATGCAGGTATAGAACATTCCCATTATCACGGAAAGTTCTATTGTATGACGCTGCATTAAAAATGAGTTTTCTCATTTCTTTTAAGAAGATGTGGTGTATGGATATATATATATATTTATATATATACACATAATATGCATGTATATATATACATAAACACAATGGAATATTACTCAATCATAAAAAAGAATGAAATAATGCCATTTGCAGCAACATGGATGGACCTAGAGGTTATCAAACTAAGTGAAGTTAAGTCAGAGAAAGACAAATATCATATGATATCACTTATATGTGGAATCTAAAATATGATACAAATGAACTTATTTACAAACCAGAAACAGACTCATAGACATAGAAAACAAACTTATGGCTACCAGATGGGAAAGTGGGGGAGGGATAAATTAGGAGTTTGGGATTAACAGATACATACTGCTATATATAGCATAGATAAACAGAGTCCTACTGTATAGCACAAGGAACTATATTGTAAAAAATGTTTTCTTAGGGCAGTGAGCCTGTCTTGCTTGTTCACTGCTGAATGCTCGATGGCTGTGTCTGACACATGATGCTCAATAAATGGGTGGCAGGAAGGAAGAAGAAAGGGAGGAAGGGAGGAAAGAAGAAGGAGGGAAGGAACAGCCTTATATCTTTCAGGAAGAGATATATTCATCACTTTAGTATTTGTCTCCAATCCTTCCATACCCCAAAACAGGATTAAATTTCGGGCTTAAAAAATATGTTTTTTAACATATAAGGGGAGACTTGGGGGGAATATTTAATCTTCATAATGGAATCCTTTTTAATTCCCCTCCATTTGCCATCTTTCACCTCATCTGCTTAGAGTCTCACTTTGGGGACTCCAGCCTTCAAATAAAGACATTATCAGACTTCCAGGAGAAAAGCACATTTTTCCTGGCCTCTGTCTAACACGATAAACCATTTTCCTCCCTTTATCTCTAGGATGTATGCACAATGTTTTTTTTTTCTCTAAGGCTACACTTTCCAAAAGTTAGAAATATGGAATATGTGTACCTGCAGGTTATTTGTGTAACCTTTCTGCATTTACCCTGTGGAAACCACACTTTTTAGAAGTGTCTTGGCAGTGTAAGAACTCACAGCACTCTACATCACACCGATTGGAGAGATGTTTTAGCATAAGGATTATAGCTGAGTGTTGATTAAAAGCAGCACTTTCCTCTGGCTTGCTTCAGAGCTAGGACCCTTATAAGTTGTCGCTGTGAACTTTTGAACTCAGAGAAACTTCTAGATATATGTAATAAGTAAGGTAATCCCGAGCTAAGAATTTGTGTCTTCCTTGTAACAAATCACATCTATTAAAAATAAGTCTGATTCTTGGCTTTTTAAGGTTTTCTTCTAACTTAATATTTTAAAAATTATCTGAAACCTTTAAATACACTCAAGCATTTTTGAAAAACAGTTCTTAATATACAATTGTCTAGATAGGAAATCATTCCATGTAGTTGATATGAAAATTATTTTCAAATAATGGTTTTAAAAACAGTGATTTGTGACTTTTGTTTGGTTTTAAGCCAGAGAAATATATCATTTAAGCCCAGAATAATTTACTAAATTATGTTCTGAAGTCTAGATTCTAGGAACTCATTAGATTTGAACTATCAAAATAATGTCAGAACATTTAAATTTGGGAATAGCTTTCATGTTGAATGTTCTGTTGCCGTGAGTAACAACATAGGACGTTTAAATCTTGAACAAAACAAATACACTTTGCAGATTCACTATGCCTTCCTCCAGAAAGCTTAATGAATTAGTGAATACCTTTATTTAATAAGATCTTATGAGAGAACTACAATAGCTATTAGCGGAAAGTCATACTAATTTTTATTGGAAAAAAGTAGAGCATAATATGTCCTTAAAAGCCAAGTGCTCAGCGGCCCATGAATCTGTAGTTTTAGAGATAAAGGTCTAGGTTTCTAGCATGCTTTGCTATTATTTGTTTTTGTCATTTGTAGCCACAAATAATAATGTCTTCAGCTTCTCAAGAGGCGGATCTATACTGCAAGAATTCCTGTGTATGGAACATGCTACATCTTGGAAAACCTACTGGATTTTAAGGACCTTTTTATGCAGTCAAGGTTGATTATTTGTACTTGTGGCCAGGCTGTTTCATGCAGAAGTGGGAAAACGTTCCCGGGAGCACCTGTAACCACTTTCCCACAGTTCTCTTTGGATTTTAACATTTTGATGTCAGAATTGCTTTTGGCTCCTTGGACTAAATATTTAGTAACATAGCCAGCTTTTCCCCTCAAAAGAGTATCCCACAACAAGCAAATATGTAAGAATGCCTGGAAGCGCTTCAGCTGTCTATAGCAGCACCAGTTGAACAGAATTCCTGGAGCCACTTTGGAACTCTGGATCTTCTGTCTTCCTGACAGGCTGGATGTACACCCATCCCCAGCAACTACATCGCAGTTTCCTTCTTGTGAAGACTGGTAATGAATAGGGTTGCATTAGCGACTGAACTGGAAACTACTGGTTCCCACCAACTCCAGCATCCAGCCCCCTGTATACTGTCTCCTCAGGACATTAGGAATCTTATTCACTGTGGATTGCAATCCTTTCTCCACCAATGACCTGCTCTGGGAACTAATGACTGGTACTTACCCCATGTCTCAGTTTTCCTGTCTCTAAAATGGGGATGGTTATAACAACTTTGCAGGGTGGTTGTAAGTTTTAGAAGTTAGGCATGTAAAGTGCCTGGCATGTGGTAGCTGCTTAAAGAGCAGTACTGTCTCTTCAGCTTCATGAAATTCATTAGCTGGAACTCTACTTGGAGAAGAGATGTTTTTTTGGATAGCTTTCACTTAGCACTTAAGTTTTATTTTGTAATGTCTCCAAGTATTCTCCATGAAAAAAAGTATGATTATGTGTACCAGAGGTCCTCATTATCTGAGAGTAATCAGGAGAGGAATAAAAGCCTGCTTAAAGGGCTTCCCTGGTGGCGCAGTGGTTGAGAGTCCGCCTGCCGATGCAGGGAATACGGGTTCGTGCCCTGGTCCAGGAAGATCCCACATGCCGCGGAGCGGCTGGGCCCGTGAGCCATGGCTGCTGAGCCTGCACGTCTGGAGCCTGTGCTCTGCAACGGGAGAGGCCACAGCAGTGAGAGGCCTGTGTACAGCAAAAAAAAAAAAAAAAAAAAAAAAAAAAGCCTGCTTAAAAATTCAAGTCACTAAACACTAGAACATGTTTTCATAGTAAACAGTAAAACACACAAACAAAATTCATGTCATTGGAATTTGTCTTGAAAAGTTAAATTGAAATTATGAACATAAGTGCATCTATGCCTATATATAATGAGATTTAGGTTAGATCTTTAGAATGAATTGGCCGTTAATTCTTTCAACAAAATTATACATTCATACGACATCCTTTATTTTGTGTTCGTCTTTGCAGTACATAATGATGGTCATTTTTGCAAAAAAACCAAATGTCCTTGTGCTTCATCAAGTTTTCTAAAGCCTTGTCTTTTTCTTTTAATAGTTAAGTCATTCTCTTATGAAACATCTGTTACACCATCATCCTTGTTGATATGTTTCTGAAATTACTAACAGCTCCAACTTTTTCCAGTGACCTGATCTGTATTTTAAGCAGTTAATCAGCATCACTATTTCTGACTTCATGGATCCTGCATCTTTTGCAAGCTTTGCAATTTTGCTTCCAATCCACTTGCATTGTATTTGTGTTGCATTGAAGGAAGGTTTGAAACATCCCACAGTCAGTGTGGGACTGATTTCCACAGATGTTGATTTAATGGATACAGAGAGATGCTACTTGTAAGCAGGGTGGGATGTTGGGGGCCGAGGGGCTAAAACAGCCAATTCATGAAAATTTTCATATTATGATGACTTTTCTATCCCTATGCAACCTTGAAACTGTGGGAAGTTGGATAACCAGGCCTCCCTGAGTAGAATTATTTTCATCCCTTGATGAAGAGCTGTATCACTGACCTTAAGGTCCTCAGCATGATCTTTTTCAGCATGTTTGCTCATGCTGTCCCCTGGGTTTTCCACATCAGCTTTTCCATCAGTATCATTTGATCTTCTGCTTCCACATAATCAGTTTCTAATGACAGACTGGACACAGAAAAGGGGGGGAAGATCTTTCATGCTTCCTCAGACCTGTGTCAGCACAATCAACTTTTAACCATCCATAAAACTGGCCAGTAATGATTTTGAAAGAGTGACCCTTGTAATTTTCTACTACTGGAATATAGATGCAGTTTGGGAACAACTAAAAATGGAAGAAAACGTGTGAATGTTTTAAATTCCAGCTGCAGAGTCCTGATTTCCTAATCGTCACTGATCTTGGTACATTGAATAATTTTTGATTATCATTGGGGATATTGTAGTAGACATGTAGTGAAAATAATAATAAAAGCAGTAACAACTAACATCTATTGAGCGCTATTCTAAGGACTTTGCCTACATGAACTCATTTAATCTCCATAAAACCCTCAGGGTTACCATATGATCCAACAATCCCACTCCTGGGCATGTATCTGGAGAAAGTTCTAATCTGAAAAGATACATGCACCCCAGTGTTCATAGCAGCACTGATTACAGTAGCCAAGACATGTAAGCAACCTAAATGTCCATGAATAGATGAATGGATAAAGAAGATGTGGTACATATATTCATATATACAATGGAATATTACTCAGCCATGAAAGGAATGAAATAATGGCATTTGCAGCAACATGGATGGACCTAGAGATTACCATACTAAGTGAAGTAAGTCAGGCAGAGAAAGATCATATGACATCACTTATATGTGGAATATTAAAAAAAAGATACAAACGAACTTATAAACCAGAAATAGACTCACAGATTTCGAGTTACTAAACAAATTTACGGTTACCAAAGCGGGAAGGGGGGAGGGATAAATTAGGAGTTTGGGATTAAGATGTACACACTACTATATATAAAATAAACAGCAAGGACCTACTATATAGTGCAGGGAACTATATTCAATATTTTGTAATAACCTATAATAGAAAAGAATCTGAAAAGGAATATCTCTATATATTCAGATATAGGTATATAGAATTGAATCACTTTGCTGTACACCTAAATCAACTATACTTCAATAAAAAAAAATTTAAAACAACACTCAGAGGTCAAATGTTCCTATTTTACAGATGAAGATTCTGAGTCTCTATCACTTAAATGCCTATGATCATTGGATGATAGAGATCTGTCAGGAGTGTGAGATGAATACAGATATCATTGCCCACTGAGGTACAAAGATCGCCAGTATAAATCACCACCAGGGGTGTGTTGGAAATTCAGGAATCTGGGTGTTTTTTGACCCCAGGAATGGAGCAAATGAAAAGAATAATGGTGGAGAGCCAGGTTTGTCCTCTGTTAAGCTCAAACATGTGCAGGAAAACTACAGTATTGACTTGAAGAGAACTATAGTGGATTAGAACAGAGAAATTTTAAGGCTTATCAGTAGAAATGGAATGTTTGAAGTCAGAGCACTCATAGGAATGTGTACTGGTTAGCAAGCGCGGGATCAGATTAAATGGAGGAGGAGGAAACTGGAGAATGTCTACATTTCACTAGATAACAAGAGTGGAGCAAGCCAAGAACTCAATTGGAGTTTGACAAATGAAGCAGAGGGCCAACTGAGGCTGAACTGAGCATGAACCACACTCAGAGGCCTTGACAATGCCCATCCCTCCCAATAATGATATAATGATAACAAACACATGCAAGTGAATTGAATAATGTAGCAACATGTGCTCCAGCTAGCTTCCCCTTGGAGGATGGAGTTTGAAAAGTTTGATAAGGTTTCAGTCACAGACGAAACATATGGTCAAGAGGGAAAGAATCTATGTTTAAAACATTGAGTTTCCAGGTACCGTGGCTTCTGTTGTCTCACTGACTTTGTTGCACTTAATGCCAAGAGTTCAAGGAGTTGAACTCTTGTTCTACAAGTTGGCATTGCTTCCCAGGAGGGACTTGGTCTGAAGTGACAGAGTTCCTTCTCTGGGAAACCCTGTGTAAGGTGGCTGAGATTGACCAGGGCCCTGATGGTTGAGATTTTGCTCCCTTTGCCATACCTCATCTGAAACAGTTAGGTCCAGGAAAAGGGGAAATGAATGTAGAACTAGAAGTAAACCTGAGTGTTTAAGATGTGGACCCAACATGACTTAAATACAAAGGGAAAAAGGAAGAAAGAAAACATAATCCCCATTTGCCCTAGCACCTAGAACAGTGCTAGAAACTGGTGAGGACTTGTAAAGCATCTCTTGGTTGATTTTAAATGGTTCAAAGCTGAAAAATATCTTAAAACAAGCCACCACGCATAACTCCTCTGAAAAAATAAGCGTCTGTGTTCAGCTGCTTATGGTTCAGTTATTTGACATAGTTGTGAGACTCATTTTTTTCATTGAAGTATTGTTGACTTACAATGTTGTGTTAGTTTCTGGTGTACAGACTTCTGGTGCATATTCTTAAAATGTTGTATTTAAGACAGATGTATCGTTTGTACCACCATGACCTTTGCCTGCTTACAGTAAAAGTGTGGCACCCTGTGTTTATGCATGTCTCACTAGTGAAGTCATTTGGACTGGGTGCTTCGGTATGAATGTGTGGGCAGTGGCCCACCCGAGGTCAAGTTGCCTTCATGTCAAAAAAAATAAGTGTTTTTTCACTAATTTCATTTATTTTTAGTACTATTATTTATTTATATTTTTTAACAAATTTGAAAAGTGTCGCAGACAGAACAACTCAGGAGACCTGTGTCCTCTTCCCAGCTCTGCAGTTGGAAAACCATGCAGCCTTAAGCAAGTCACTGGTCCCTCCTAGATTTAATTTCCTTAATTTGCACACAGATAGGATGTTGCTAGATAATCAGTATTTTTTAAGGACTTTATTTGATTAGGAAGTTTTAGGTTCACAGCAAAATTGAGAGGAAAGTACAGAGACTTCCTGTAGACCTCCTGTCCCCACATGTGCACAGCCTCCCCCATGATCAAGATCCCCCAGCAGAGTGGTACGTTTGTTACAGCTGATGCGTCTGCATTTGCACATCATTATCACTCAAAGCCCACAGTTTACTTTAGGGTTCACTCTTGGTGTTGTATAGTTTATGGTTTCGGACAAATGTATAATGACACATACCCAACATTATAGTATTGTACAGAGTATTTTCACTGCCCTATAAATCATCTGTGTTATGCCTCTTCATCCCTCTCCCTCCTCCTCCAAACCCCTGGCAACCACTGATCCCATTTTACTCTTCCTCTAGTCCTGCCTTTCCCAGAATGTCACGTAGTTGGAATCACTACAGTATGTAGCCTTTTCAGATTGACTTCTTTCATTTAGTAACATGACTTTAAGGTTCTCATATCTTTTGATGGTTTTATAGCTCATTTCTTTTTAGCGCTGAATTCTACTCCATTATCTGGATGTACTCCAGCCTATTTATCCATTCACCTACTGAAGGTCATCTTCACTGCTTCCAAGGTTGGGCAGTTATGAATAAAGCTGCTGTAAACATGTGTGTGCTGATTTTCATGTGGGTGTAAGTTTTCAGCTCCTTTCGGTAAATACCAAGGAGCACAATTTCTGGATTGCATGCTAAGTGTATGTTTACTTCTGAAAGAAACTACCCAACTGTCTTCCAGTATGGCTGTCCCATTTTACATTCCCAGTGGCAGTGAGTGAAAGTTCCTTCTGCTCCACATTTTGGTCAGCATTTGGTGTTGTCAGTGTTCTGGATTTTGGTCCTTCTAGTAGATGTGTGGTGGTATCTTATTGTTTTAATATCAATTTCTGTCAGTTTCTCTGATAACATGATATGGAGCATCTTTTCATATGCTTATTTGCCATTTGTATTTCTTATTTGGTGAGGTGTCTGTTAAGATCTTTGGTTCTTTTTTTAATCGATTGTTCACTTTTTTATTGTTGACTTTTAAGAGTTCTTTGTATATTTTGGATGACAGTCTTTGAGCATATGTGTCTTTCATAACTATTTTCTCACAGCCTATGGCTTGTCTTCTCATTCTTTTGACATTGTCTTTCACAGAGTAGAAGTTTTTGATTTTAATGAAGTCCAGTTTATCAATTATTTCTTTCACTATTGTGCCTTTGGTGTTAGCTAAAAAGTCATCACCATACCCAAGGTCATCTAGGTTTCCCCTATGCTATCATCTAGGGGTTTTATAGTTTTGCATTTTACATTTAGATCTATGATCAATTTTGCATTAATTTTTATGAAGGGTGTACGGTCTATATCAAGATTGGTTTTTTTTGCATGTGGATGTTCCGGCACCATCTGTTGAAAAGACTGTCTTTGCTCCATTGTATTGCCTTTGCTCCTTTGTCAAATATCAGGTGAGTATATTTAGATGAGCCTGTTTCTGGGCTCCCCATTCTGTTCCATTGATCTGTTTATTTTTTCACCAGTACTCCTCTGTCTTATCACTATAGCTTTATAGTACATATTAGGTAGTCCTCCAACTTTGCTTTTCTTTTCAATATTGTATTGGCTATTCTAGGTCTTTTGCCTTTCCATATAAATTTTAGAATCAGTTTGTTAGTATCCATGAAATAACTTGTTGGGACTTTGGGATTGCATTGAATCTATAGATCAAGTTGGGAAGAACTGCTATCTTGGCAATATTGAGTTTTCCTAGCCCTGAAAATGAAATCGCTCTCCATTTATCTAGTTCTTCCTTAATTTAATTCATCAGAGTTTTGTAATTTTCCTCATATAGATATTGTACATATTTTGTTAGATTTATATCTAAGCATTTCATTTTTTGGAGTATTAATGTAAATCATGGGCTTTTAGTATCAAACTCCACTTGTTAATTGCTGGTATATATGAAAGCAATTGATTTTTGTATATTAACGTTGTATCCTGGCAACCTTGCTGTAATCACTTACTAGTTCCAGGAGATTTTTGTCAATTTTTCAGATTTTCTAAATAGACAATCATGCCCTCTACAAACAAAGAGAGTTTTATTTCTTCTTTCTCAATATGTGTACATTTTATTTCCATTTGTCTAATTGCATTATCTAAGACTTCCAGTACAATGTTGAAAATGAGCAGTGAGAGGGGACATCCTTTCCTTGTTTTTGATCTTAGTGAGAAGGCTTTGAGTTTCTCACCCTTAATTATGGTACTAGCTATAAGATTTTGTAAGTATTCTCTATTTAGTTGAGGAAGTTCCCTTCTATTCAATAATTTTTTAAATAGTAGCCTTCAATGGCTCTCCCTAGTGAAAGGAAACACAGAGGAGAATAGTAGTAAAAAGAGGTACATATAAGACATTTGGGTAAGGCTAGAGTTTGAACATGAAATCAGTTTGAACATAAAATCAATCTCAGAAGAACCTGTCATTTGTATTAGTGGTGGGGGTTTTTCCCCTTGGGTTCCTGCCTGCTTTGTTGCCCTCCCTGACCCTTGGTCAGTCTTGTTTGGAGTGTTCATGTTGTCAGATGTCCATCTTTTTCTAACTTTCCCCAATTCCCTGTCTGAACTTTTTGGAACTATGAACCCTACATTTTATGGAGTTATGACTTTGATTTTATGATACATGTCATTCCCCCAAATGCAGTATGTCCTATGTTTATTTTAAAATATAAAAGTATGATTTGTTTTGTGGTAAGACTTTTCTACAGTACCAGTGTGGAAAATTTTGGATACCTTTTGTGGCTAAGCTGAAGTTAACTTCTTATAAAAAATCTTTGGTTCTCTTGTTTCATTCAGTGAGCTTTTTCATTCATTCAACAAATTCTTGAGTGCCTTCCATATGCCAAACTCTGCTGAGCACTGTGGATTATGGTGAACAAGACAAAGGATCTTATCATGGGGGAGGCAAATGTGTGAGCAGATAATAATATTAAGTTATGCTGTGTACACTGAATGTGATTTGCTCAGAAACTTTGCAGAGAAGGAAGGGGCAGGAAATAATCTAAACTCGAAGTCAGGTGTAGGTTTGAATGCTTCCTTAGGAGTTACTTCCTAAGTAACCCCTCAGTTGAGTCTTTAAAGAATAAGCTTAAAGAGTAAACAGAGTGAACTAGTCAAGGTCAAGTCAGAATAAACAGAAACCACTGTAGGTACTTCAAACAGCGGGAAATTAAAATAGGGCCCTAGTTACTCTGGTGCTGGAAGAGTTGAGACACGAGACTAAGCACGATAAGGCAATCCTGAGATTAGCAAAAGCAGGAATGCCACTACCACCCCAAGGGCTGAGAGGATAAAGGAAAGAGGTCCATTACCACCCACAAATTAGGGCCTTCTAGCACAATAGAGAGTAATAAGAATGATGCTAGTGGTGCTGCCTTGTGGGAGCTGATGATATGCAGGAGACACCGCCTGTAGCAGGGCAAGGGTGTGTGTGTGTGAGAAAGAGAGAGAGAGAGAGATAGAGAGAGAGAGAGAGAGTGCTGCCCTCTAATCTGCCCGAATCTTCCCTTAGCTGGACCCACCAGGAAGCCACTCAGCTGGCAACGGTGCTTAGGAAGTCCAGTTACCTGAGAGAGTGGATCTATAGTAAATAGGCAAGTGATTGCACCACTGATTGGTAACTGAATAGCCAAAGGTAGGGGTTTGGATGGTTAGGAGTGGCGGTCATGAGAGGAAAAGGGTGTACACAGAGCCATCAGCCTAAGCTGGAACCCGGGACAAGGAACAGCATGGAGTGTGCACAGGATGCCAGTGTCATGTCAGTTTCTGGTGTGAGCCAGGCATCTGGAGGAGCTGAACAGTAGGCAGGCACCCCCCCCCACCCCATGAGGGCCTTCATGTGCCTGGTGGAGGAACTGGCTCTCCGCCCTGTGGACTTTGGAAAGCACCAAAGCATTTTCAGTAGGAAAGTGTCAAGGCCATTTTTGTGTTACAAGTGGTGTAGACTCAGAGAATGATTTTGAAGAAGCCAAAATGTACCAGTTTCCCTGCCTTTAGTTTTGTCCTTCTCAAATTCATTCAAGCAAGAAACAATGGGAAGCTGTATGTTAAAAAATGGTAAGAAGGATGGAAAGGATAAAATTTTACTTGATGGGATGTTTGAATGTACAGGCGAGGGAGAGGGGATGAGGGAGAGGGAAGGCCCAGGAATAATACCCAAGTCTCTAACCTCAGCCAAGTGGAGGATGATGGTGTTGCCAAGTAAGGTCAAGTTTGAGGTGGGGAGCCTGCGGGCATCCACGTAGTGATATCAAGGAACAGGTGGATACCTGTACAGGTGACCCCTGTGCAGGGGTCAGTGGTTGAATGGGAAGAGCAGTGGACCAAGACCTTTGACCTATAGGGAGGAAAAAAATTAGACTCTTAAAGGAAAAAGAGAAAGAATGTCGGACAGGTTCAGGTGTTATTGGATTTAGTGGTAGGAGCTGATCTTGTTCTAAATAATTTTTAAAGGATACAGAAGTAGAAAATTGTGGTGGGTTAAGAAGTAAAAGGAGACATGAAAATGGCAACAGTGAATGTATGTAGATGTCCCCCTTGAGATGTCTGGGTAGAAGGAGAGAAAAGATGGGATGGAATCCAAAGCTGGGATGGGTTTTATTTGTAGGGTTGGTGAGACTTGAGGATGTGTGTGGTCAGGTGCAAAAAGCCAGAGATGGGTTTAGTCTTTAGAGGATAGAGTGGAGATGGAGACCAAGGGGCTCAGGGCTGCAGTCAGGCCTGCAGAGGCTGGGGGAATTTCCCACAACTGCCTGCCAAGGAACTGAGCTTATGCTGCAAAGACAGTGCGTTTAGAATTCCAGCCTTTGGCAAAGAGCCACGTAGCACCTTCCAGTCACAAGCAGGAAACACCTCTATGACTGTCTTACGATTTTAGGAACCAGTCACAGAAAACTAGCAGTTACATAACACGTTGCAGCCTTCCGACTGGGTTCACGATTTCGTTTGACCTGTGATCACCTTGTTACACACACCTTACATACACCTCACTGTGAGTGGATAAACATAAACATATACATGCATACAAACATATATGTGTGTACATATGTGTGTGCTTGTTTATACACACACACACACACACACACACACACACACACACACGTACATACATGGCTATATATATTTCATTGTCTCTGGGAAACCCCTTATTAGGCATCTGAGGCTCAGAGCAGATATGACCTGACAAACCTTTCACAATCCATACATGATTTAACCCAGGTCTTCTGGCTTCGGGTTCCTAGGGACAGACTTTGTCATTCTCATAGATTGGCCTAGAGAGTGTCATGTATAGGTACTGCCCTCTACTTTACTTCCTGGTTCCCCGGCCTTTCAGCCTCAGACATCCAGGGGCCACTCTTCTTCTTCCAGTGGCAGGTCTTCCCCTTCTGCCCTCCTGTATTCTAATGGAGAGGCTTCCCCAAGTTCTGCCCACAAATCTACCCCATCCTGGGCCCTTCCTTTCCACATACAGCAAGGAAAGACACCACCAGGGCCCTCAAACTTGCAGACTTTTTCTTCATGGCCTCGTTGTCAGATTCTCTCAGCTTTCTCTGCTACCACATTTTTTCCAGTTTTGAATCCAGTATTTCTCCCCATTCTCGCTCAAGGCCCTGCCAACCCACTGCTCTTTGGAGCCACATAACCCTGGTGGGCCTCCTGATTCAGTCACGTACGACTGGAACCAGTGGGCAAGTTACTCAGCTTTATTGAAGCTAATAATTCCTCATAGCTTACTGTGAGGATTTCAGGAGAGAACGCGTATGTGAAGGGTCCAGCTCAGTGCCAGGCTTAATCAATCTTAGTTCCCTTTCCCCACCAGAGTGGCCTGGAGCTCTTATCCACATTTCCCAGCACTCAGCACACTAATATAATTAGCAACATTAGTATATCTAGAAGGCAATTACCGTTTAATTGCTCTGGCCGCAGCCAGCCTGAAGTTCCTCTCTATTCACTTCTAATTTGGAGCTAGGGGGTTTTCAGTCCTACCCAGGCCAGTCACAAAATCACTGCCTTAAGAGAGAATTGAAAAAAACCTTCAGGCAGCCATTGATTACAAGAGAAAAGATTTGGTAATTCCCTCCATTTTGTTATATATAAAAATGCAAATATCAGTTTGTTCCTGGCCAGTGAACAAATCAGACAATTTCAAGCAGCATCTTTCTGTGACTTAGTCAATTATCCTGCTTGGTTAGAGCAGCGCTGCTCTCCAGAAGGCGTGCCCTCCCCGATACGAGCTATACTGATCATTAAAATAAACTAGTGCCCTCGTGTAGATTCAGACTTAGAATCAAGTTTCAAGCATCTCTTCTTAAAAGATATTTATTTATATTACATACTCAATTTAAAGGAGTAAATGCCCTTCCCTCAGCCTGCAAGATTTGTTTATCTTAGCGCTACTGTGAGAACTTAATGCCCAAAGGAAGGCAGTGTTTTATTTCTTCTCCTCCGACCCAACGTTGCATAAAGTAACAGCAGCCTCTAATCAAGAGGAACCCGAAGTACTTTGAGCTTTCGAATCCAAATCTTTACTATTAGAACTGCACACGTGCACTTGAGGAAACCTAGATTGCCTTAAGCCACACGGAAAGCATTTACATCTGTACCACTTTACTTGTGATTGCGAGTTAAAGTAAATTCTAAATAACTTTAGCTGTTTGCAACTTGGAAAACAGCCTGGGCCATATAAATTCTCCCTTAGTTCTTTTTCTGTTAAATCTTATGCCAAAGTAAATGGAAGCCATGGAGAACCTTTGAACGCCTCAGTTCTCAAATGACCCCAGTGAAGTTGGATTGGCAGAACCAAAGTTTTGTTTCCAAAGGAAGAATTTTTTTCTTTCCTTCTTGAAGTGTACACGTGACAGTTACCTTCCTTGGGGGAGGATGCGGTCCTTGGAGGAGGAGGACGCGGGAGGGCTTCCTGGGTCCCCCTGCCGTGGGCCGTGTTTGTGCCTCTCAGAAATGAGATTTCTGCCATCGGGAGCTCAGCACTGCCCTTCCTGGGGAGCCTTGGAGTCGACATCCAGGTTTCTTAGCACCTCTGCTTCACAAGTCAGTCAACTTCACTTTTCCCCTTCCCTTTCCCTTTCAAAAAGAGTTGTCGAAAGCAAGAGGTCTGGAGTTCAGTGCCACCTCTTCCTGCTGGTGAGGGCAAGTGGCTTAACTTCTCCAAGCTTCAGTTTCCTTTCCTGTGAACTGGAGATTAAAAATAGTTCTGCCCACATGGGTCCCTCTCTTCTCTGAGTGTTTTATTCTTGTACTCATGACCACACAGTTTATTACATTACATTGTATTCTTCACAATTTATTGATTATTAGTAAATAATTTATTTAAATATATCTTATAAGAAATATATACATGTATGTATACATACATGTTACATCATATAATATATATAACATGTATTATGCAACACTGTGTTCTTACAACTAGACCACATGCCTCTTGAAAGCAGGGACAGTGGCTTCCACCCCTGTGCATCGTCCTTGGAGTCCAGTGCTGTGCTGAGCGCAAGATAGTTCTTGAGGCAGTCTTACGAAGGTTCCTCTTTAGCCATACTGCGCCTTAGTTAACAAAAGTAGTATGCATCAGTCAAGCCCACATTCAGAAAAATTAATTTTACTCCCCTTATATTTTAATGTGTGCTGTTTTTCTAGTATATAAATAGCCCCGAAGGAAAAGAGTGACATTTATATTTTACACTTTTTCTCTAATGCAAAGGAACATATTACATGTTTGCTAATCCTCTGAAAAACAAACGTTTATGTAAGCCTTTAGAGAGGGAAGTTTGAAAAACGTTTTTTACCCTTAGCCGTCAGCTCTAAGTCAGTAGTATTTGCCACAAATTGTTCCTATGAGGGCATGTTTAAGAAATAGCATCACATAATTTCTTAATTCATTACCCCGAATTAAATCTCACGTTAAGGTGGGCTGTATGTTGTCTGCCGTTTAGGGTTGTGTTTCGCTCATCTACCCACTCACTCCAGGCAGTCACTGTGCCTCTGCTTAAACATAGTCAGGAATGGGGGTCTCACTACTGCTGGGAACAGCCCTTTCCTGTTGCAAGTAAGGCATCTTGAACTGGTATACAGAGTCTTTAAAGATCTTTCTGAGATGCAGAAGCGTAAATGCCCATAATGTGTATTATTATTATTGAAGGAGAATGGAGAAGGCTAACTGCTATCCAAAAATCTGCATGACTTGTGTATTATAAACCCGAGAAAACTTTTCTCAAGAGAAGTGTATTATAGGCTCTATAGCCTCGACAATTGGGTGTACCAATTGTAAATGATTAGGGAAAGATCGAGAACGGTCAACAGAAAATCCACCATCTCCACAGCTTGGAGAGGCAGTAGTTTTGGAATCACTCATACCTGGCTTTGATTCCTGTCTCCATTACTTAGCGGCTTTGAGCAATTTACTTTTGTCTCTGGTCTTGTTTTCTCAGCAGTGACATAAAAATGATATTAAGGATTAAATGAGGTGACATTTATTAAAGCAAAACACCAATACAATGTCTGGTTCAAACTGGTGTTAAACAGTAACCAGTATGAGCATTATTATTGTGTTATCACTATATTATTATCACTGTTATTAGTATAAACTCAGGGGTGCCTGTTTGACTGACTGCAGCTGACAGTGAGGTAATGGATGTTTCTTAGGGAAGAAAAATGTGGTGTGGGGACTCTGAGTTGGCTACCTGTCTTAAGAGGCAACTGGGGATAAGGGGGTTAATAGGAAGTGTCAGCTCCCAAACTCCACCTCTCCTCAGTGGAATTGCAAGGTCCAGCTATCCTACTTGTTAACACTGCTGTAAACCTCTTACCCATACCCTTATTAAAAGGGCTGGTGGGTACCTAATACTGAGCTCATCCTTATGTAGGTAAAACACCAGCTAATTTATTATCACTCTAATCTGTATTTTTTGGTCAGGCCAGTATTGTCCGATTAAAACAACTCTTCCCCCACCAAAAGCCCTGAGGTGCAGCGTTTGCTAATTTCCATGGTATAAGTACTCTCAGCATGCCCAATTTCAAGCTTCCAACGTGCAGTCACTGAGCACAGAGTTGGGGAGAGATGTGCACAGTCACTCAAGTCAGGGCAAGCTGGTTCCAGAGCACCACTGGGTCAGAGTGAAGCATGTGTTGTGACGGTATCATACAGGATACGATGATTGACAGAGAAACTTACAAGCAAATAGAGTAGAGGGAAAATTGTTTGTCTTCAGAATGGGCAACAGAATTCATCCAGAAAGTGATTACTTGAGCAGCGTGTTTCAATGACGTTTTTCTGTCCTTACTCTGTACTCTGCAGTCATACTTAGGACAGAAATCTTTTCCTAGCCTCTTGTGCCCAGTTGGCGGTTGGGTGGGGTCTCCCTAATGACTTCCAAATTATCAGACTGTTTCTTTAACCAGTAGTTTAAAGATTTGGTCTTGGGGCTTCCCTGGTGGCGCAGTGGTTGAGAGTCCGCCTGCCGATGCAGGGAATACGGGTTTGTGCCCCGGTCCGGGAAGATCCCACATGCCGCGGAGTGGCTGGGCCCATGAGCCATGGCCGCTGAGCCTGCGTGTCCGGAGCCTGTGCTCCGCAACGGGAGAGGCCACAACAGTGAGAGGCCCGTGTACCACAAAAAAAAAAAAAAAAAAAAAAAAAAAGATTTGGTCTTGGACGTAATGCCCATGTTTATAAAAATGTCTTCCTTCCTCCCTTCCCTTTTCCCTCCCTTGCTTCCTTCCTTCCTTCTTTCCTTCCTCCCTCTCTCCCTCCCTGTCTTCTTTATTCCCTTCCCTGTGGCAGCACAGTATTTTCTATCATCTCTTTTGTAATCCTAACCCCAAGAGATCATCAGAACAGGTCATAGTACATCTGCTTTGCAAAAATGGTAGAGGAATTAGAAAACTGCTATACTTCATAAATCTCTATCACGTTATTAATGTCAAAATATATAATTTTGACATTAAATAATGTCATATATAATAACAAAATATATTATAATAACAAAATATGTAATTTTGTTATTTGGAAATCTTCATTGTTATTCAGACACCCTCACTTCTTTAATATTTTTTATGAGTGGAGAGGGTCATTTCAGCCTCTGGCTACCTTTCTTTTGCTGTCACAAATTTAATTTTGTTCTCTCCCTCATTACAGTGCTATAAATACATTTCTGAGAACTTCTAATGAAGTGATGATACCTAGCACTTTCTCGTTATAGTTACATCCCCAGAGATGATAAAACAGAATCCTCTCGAGAAGCTGTTTTGTTTCCGGCAGCTCAGCACTGGAGCAAGCAGAATTCTGTTACAGACCATCTCCGAACTCTTAGGGTGAGGGTTGTGTCAACGTAGTGAATTAGAAAAACCCAGGTCTTCTCACTAAAGACTTCTTAAAAGTGTTTCAAGTGCCTAATGACTCAAACTGAAGAAGAAGACGTCTGAGCTCACTGATTTGCCATTTACCATGAAGCCCTCTGCAGATGTGCTTGAGATCATTGCTTGCCCCCTTCTAATCCTTGTGAGCTTTGTTGGAAACATGTGTTTATTTTATTCTACAAGGAAATGTATGACTGGGCGTTTAGAGACATCCTTTCTTCTGATTTTCAGTCTTATATTTGTCCACCTCGTTAAAAACTTGGTGGCGAATGTCATAAAAATAGTTTATTCTCCTGGTTTCATGTCGGATTCCGCTGGCTGCCAAGTTCTACACTTCATGGCAGCCCTGACGACTTCCTGGCCATCTAGTTCATGTTACACTTTGCATCGCTCTGCCACCAGAAGCTTTACCAGACTGTCCAGCCCTTTAGTGAGCCTCCAAAGCCGGACCATCAGAAGCATTCCTTGAAGGTGGTTCCTGCACTTTGGATGGCTGGCATGGCAGTGTACCTCCCAGTTTTACCTTATTCTAGAAAATCAGAATACCTGAATGCAGCAAATGATGCAGACCCCTTGTCTCCTAACAGGATTCACATGGATTGCCTAATTGACTTTGGAAACCAGCAAGTAGAGTTTTACTATGGGAAAGTATTTTGGGTTCTGATTGATAATCTTCCTTTAGCCATCTTAGTCTTTGTCTGTTTCTGGATGTCTCTTCTGCTTTCAGAAAGAAAGAAGATGACATGTGGTGACATCTGGATTGGAGATGGTGATTCAGAAATTGAAATCCTAAGAGGGGCCAAGTTTAGTATTTTATTAATGTGGCTGATCACTCCACTTTGGAGTTCTCACTTTGTCTTAGTCTATTTCTTGAAAGACTTTGGCAGCCTGTGCCCTTTTTCCAGCTGTTCTCACAGCCCTCTCTTCAGGCTTCTCTGCTCTCAGTCCTTTCCTGCTTATGCTGGTGAATTACAAAATGAAGTTGATGTCCTTCTGTGATGCCAAAGCGGAAAAACCCACACCACAGCCTGCGAATGTTATTCTCTCTCTAAATGCTTACTGGGAAAAAACTCTGTTTTAGTCTTTGGGAAACAGACCCTATCAATGGAAGGTTCAGCTGACGTCCCCATAGGCCTCATCAATAGATATTACAGTTTCTGAAAGAGGGACTAGATGATTGACACTTCCTCAAAAAAAACTTCTGAGGGAAACTGTGCAAGAAGAAGATATATGAACACAAGGTTATTGTAAGTGGAGGAAAAAACAGTCATCTCAACGTTTGTTATTCTAGACAATACCACAGTTTTTAGTGTAGAAATTCTTGATGACTCAACAGTGATCACAGTCTGGAAGTGAACTCAACAAACAATTGATTAAGTATTTACTCTGTGTAAGATACTGTGTTAAAAAATAGCATATTGTGGAAACTGAGGATCACATGTCCCAGCTGAATTCCTAAAGGTACTTAACAGTAATCTTGTGTTTTCATCTTATGTTTTTCTTGAAATGCTTTGACACATATTGGAAATGTATTAGTTAAGTATGCAATGTTCAGTTTTTGCACTGTCAATTGTGGTACCTCATCTAAGCCAGAAATAGATTTTGATCACTTTCCTTCCTCTAAGTATCTTTAGTAAATTCGGGCTAGGTAAAAGAATTGGATGAAAGAATTAGTGCTTGCCAAATCATACCTGTGTGTATGTACAGATGTGCAAATATTTGGTTACTACAGACATTTAGCCTACGCTTCTTACTTAATCACCTAAATATCAAGCTATACTCCTCTTCAGAAAAAAAGGGATATTTATTTTACAAAGAGTTTGTTTTCTGTTTTGGTTATTAAATTTGTACATTTTAATTGGAAGAATTGATAAAATATCCATAATAATCTGTTTTCTGAATTTTGTTTTAATAAAAATAAGCACATTATAATTTAAAACACATGACCAGGATTTTATTTTTTAGTTAGCCAGTGTAGCCATTTGAACTGCTTCAAATTCAATGATTAATAATTTTAAATATCTTATGATGCATACATATTGTATAAGCATTGGATTTTTAAGCTAATTCTTATTCAATTCTTGTATTTTTTCATTTTCTTTTTAATAGTAGACATAGGATTTACTATATTGTAGTTCTAGTGAATGGATATTCCTAAATAGAGATTCTTGCTCTGAAAAGGCTGCATCTAAAATTATAAACCTGGATCTCATTAACAGGAGAAACTTAGAACATCCATGTTGCCATGAAGTGCTACCGAGAAGGGAATTTTTAAAGTAACCAAGGCCCAAATTTTGTAGGGTTTGGTAGGCCAATGTCTGTCCCTTGTATAGCACTGGGAATCAAAATACACACACACACACACACACACACACACACACACACACACACACACAGACTTAAGACCTTCTGAGGTTTCTGGGTGGTCTTCATGGGAAATGCTTAGTTGAGTCCACTGAGGAAGTTTAATCAGAAGGGCACTAGGCATGGATCCTGTATAATGAAGTTAACATCTGTGGAGATGGAGGATGTGGGGAAGAGGTCACCATCTTTTAATTAAGTGCAGATGTAGCCAGGGCTGGGATCAGCCATTGATCTTAGGTAGTAGTTCTCAAATGGGGTTCTGGGACCAGCAGAATCAGCGTCATCTGGGAACTTGTTAGACATGTAAATTCTCAGGCCCCAACCCAGACCTACTGAACCAGAAACTCTCAGGGTTGGACCCAGCAATTTGTTTTAATAAGCCTTCTGGTTGATTCTTTTGCAGGCTGAACTTTGAGAACCACTGGTCTAGGGTTACTCAGAAGTTTAATGCTCACAAACGATGAGAGGTATGAGAACGAAGCCAAGATAACTGACTCCTGATGTAGTCTTTAATGCTCCCATGCACAGTGCTGTTTTGTCTACTTCTCTCTAAAATGAGAATCAGGATTGTCATCTGTGCTGCATACATTCTCAATAATAATTGCCAAACAAATCCACTGTAGAAATCAAGCAATCTTTGCAAAATCAAGAGTAAAGCATGACCACTTCAGGTGCGCCAAAAATCTGGAACTTGAATTTGGAGAGTTTCCGGTACATAACTGGGTAAGGGATCCAGTTCCATAGTTCCTTTCCAGAAGCCAGTGCAGGACACAGTTGGCATACGCCCAGGCTCAACTTCCCAGTGCTAAAAATGTTTCCTTTTCCTTCCCAGATATTTTCTTTTTGCTTGGGCCTCATTAGGTCATAGTTTTGTCCTTGTGGAATTGATAAGTTTTCATCTACAACAGAGAGTAAATGGTATTCTCACTGAATGAACAACATTCCAGTTCGCTTTTTAAAATTATTCTGCCTTTAACTCTCTGGCTCTCTCTCTCTCTTTTCCTCTCCCTTAACCTCCATATTTCATTCGCATTCCTGGTGGGATCAGGATGGCAGCTGAAATAGGATAAAGGAAGTTCTACAAAGGTTGTCATGGTAGCACCTTGGAGAGGGGTCAGAGTTGGTCAGGACGGTCCTGAGGTCCTGGATCAGGACTGCACAGAATCTCTGACTTAGAAGGTCATCTGTTCCTCCTTTCCAATGCAGGATTCTCATCTTTCTCCCTCAGAACATCTCTCCAAACCTCTAAAGGAACAGTTTCTTGCTGGGGTGGTTGCAATCTTACCAAGGAGCCCATTCCATTTATGCCATTATTAAGAAGTATTTGCTGAGACTGGCATCCCTGAAACTTCCTCCAAAAAGTTTCCTACCCTTGAAGGCAAATCCTCCTTTTACCCGATGGCTTTTTAGATTCTTAGAGAGAGAGGAGTGCTTTTCTCCAAGTTAGATATTTCCTTAGCTATGTCACATGAGGCAGAGTTTGCCAGCCACTGGCTGTCTTGACGTCCTTGCTCTGTCTTGGCATATTCTGGTTTGCCTGTGGCCTTCTTAAGTCGAGGCATCCAGAACTGAACACAATACATATTTCCTTGTATTAACATGTGTTTATATTTTTCTTCCATTCTACATTCTTTTATCTTCTTTTGTTCAGGTACTGTGAGCATGGATTCTTCGCTTCCTCTTCCAAAAAGAATTTTAAATATTAAACTCAGTTTAAATCACTCACACACACACACACACACACACACACACACACACACACACACAAATTTAAAAGTACCTTTGCCTCAGAGCTTAAAAACTAAGGTCCTTTCAGTCTCTAAAGTTCTGGTATAAGTTAGTTCATTCTCAGTGACAGATTTTAGAAATAATGAAATAACCCCAAATCATTTGCAAGAATTTTAAACTACAAGCTAGGGCTCACAATGAAAAAGACCATATTTTAAACCAAATATACTTCAATTTTTTGAAAAACTACAGAAAGACCAACCTTTATAGGATTTTGTCAGAACAGTCCTCTAGAATGAGGCTCCCTAGTGCAGTGGTATTTTACTTGCCTTTTCAATAAGACATAAGGAAAGATGGTCATAATCAAATTTTCTTTGAAGATGAAGTTGAGGTATTAAATCAGTTGACTGTGGAATACAATGCTTTACTGGCCAGTTCAGGGACACCTGTGGATAAGGTATGTTAGGTTCACAAAGGTCTATACACTTTTCTTTAATGATTCTCATGCCTATACCATTCTCTTTAGACTCTGCTGGAGAGAGGAAAGAGCAATTTGGAGTTATGGTCTGTGAACACCCAAAACAGTACAGTTCAGGACTGAGGATGCCTGTGGAATTCTGGCCTAGATGGTTCGGAGCCACGGCCATGTTTCAGAACAGTCTAGCGGGTAAATCAGAAGAGCTCTGGACTTGCTATCGGGAAGTGGTTTGCCTGAGCTGGCTTTGCCCCTATTTAGGAATACATAACCTTGGCCGACACATTCCTGAGTTTTGATGTCTTCAGAATAGGAAAGATATGATTGCAAACTGCGATAGACACCCTCTGCCTCCCTCTCACAGAGTTGTACTCAAGAAAGGTAAAAAAAATATTTAAGGTGATTTGAAAACAATAAAATGTTTGATACGGGCGAAGTGTTACCTTACCCCTGCAGTTTTGGCAAGCTGAAATAAGGGGGCAAGATAGACGTATCACCAGAAGCCCCGTGTGTGAGGCGATCACAGAACCTCACTGAGCCTTGGTTTCCTTACCTCCACAAAGGAGGTTGTAAAGATATTTGTCTCCCAGTCTTCATGAGACGCACAGGAGAGAGTATACGTAAAGGCGCCCAGACCTAGCCCCTGCTAAGAAGTTTTGCTTCACAAATGTTTGTGAGCATTCAAACAGGAAATGCAGCTCCCCTTGCCCCCAAGCTGGAGCAAGCTCAATATGTTACTGTACATTGAAGTCTCCTGTTTGATAGCAAATACTCGCTTGTACTTTCTCCAAACATGCCAGAAAAGTTGGTGTTCCAACACGTGCTCTGTTTACACTCTGGCTTTGGAAATACCTTCCTGACTGCTGTGCTTACCCATCCACCCTGGCCATCACCCTTTAAAACCCCTTTTTTGAAGCAAAACCAGCAACAGGTGTTAAATCAGTGTTACCCATTCTTCTGGAAATCCTGCTTCAGAATTCTCCCCTCCAGGCCTTTGCCCGTGCTGTAACTCTACCTAGAACACTTCGTCCTGCCCCTTTGACTCCCTCACCATTTGTATCCTCACCCTTCAGCTTTCAGCTTAGACCTCACCTGTACCAGTCACACTTCCCTCCTCTCCAAGGTCTAGGTTAAGTGACTCAGGTTCCTGTGTATTTATTTGTCTCAGCAGGGACCACAGTATACATTTGTTTTTTGAATTCCTAGAAAACATACATTGTATCTTTTATTATTTAAATATTGATTTCATTTTTCTCTTCACAGAGGCATTTTTTTAACATCTTTATTGGTGTATAATTGCTTTACACTGTTGTGTTACTTGCTGTTGTATAGCAAAGTGAGTCAGCTGTCCGTATACATATATCCCCATATCCCCTCCCTCTTGCATCTCCCTCCCACCCTCCCTATCTCACCCCTCTAGGTAGGACCACAGTACATTGTAACGGCTTGTTTTCTTGTCTATTTCCCCCTTGTACTGAATGCCGCATACTGGCGTGGAGAGTAGTGTTGGTCTTACCCAGCATGTACATGCGGGAATATTCCATAAATGAAGAAGGGGATGAAGTCTACACAGCTTGTGCTTTTCCCTTTTCTCCTCGTATGTACTTCTTGGCGCTCCTTCAGTTACCTCTTTCCAGTAGAAATTTCTTGCCTCTATCATTTTTCTGCTTCAAGACTAGGCATTTAGTGACTGCCATGCTTCTGGCCACTGTTGAATCAAAGAGTGAAAGAAACTGAGTCCAACATTTGGAATGAGTTGCTTTCTTGCCAGCCAAGCTACCGAGCCAACTGGGGACAACATTTCATATATTCCACTTTTTTCCACCCAAGCCTTCCAGTACGTAGTTTGTGATTTTTTTTTTTTTTTTGAACTCTTGTTATATGAAAGGAAGTTCAGTATCTATGTGTAGGCTTCCAAACTGAAAATGTATCCCAGTACAAATCTGGCCAAGTGTGTGTGTGTGAGGGTGTAGGCAGCTGCTGTGTTTTCCCAAGTATTGGTGAATTAAAGAGTAAAGAAAGAAGTTGTAATGCAAATCAACCGAGGTTACCTCATCACCGAATGTACCCTGCTCATTTATTTTGACAAGCCCAACTTACTTTTAATTACCAGGCCTCCTAGTACACTGGTAAATGTAGCAATAGTGACTTTGGCAGAAGAGGAGAAATCTGTGTAACGTGAGCCTTCAGAATGAGTCCATGCTGACTCTTTATAAATTGGAGTGAGGCAATTCATTTTAAGAAGAATTTCAGTAGAGCAATTTATGTGATCTGTGACTGTAGTTACAAATCAGTGAGCCTTTTATGAGCCAAGCACACCAGACTGTGTACATTAAACGAGGGCAGTTTCTCAAAGAAATTCTGTCGGCCACTCCAAGCCATTACCCAACAGATTTTTGTAAGTCTTCATTTGGAATTATTTTCAGAGTCAGTTTTCAAGTCACTATAAAAAAAAATTTTAAATGTCGCCTGAAAATCCTAACACTAGAGGGGGGAGGCTATTTTTTTAAATCGATGCCTACTTTTTTATTATTCAGTTGGACTCCTAGTTACTTGGAGCTTTTCCCTAAATTGAATCTTCTCTTGAAGGAAGCAGTTGGGCCATCACTGAGGTCACCCATGAGAAGGTGACACGGTGTTGATAGACCTATTAGGGCCAGGGCCTCTACTGTACATTTTAATAGGCACTAGAGGGACTTCTGTTCTTGGCAATTTATCAAAACTCTGTGAGAGTAGGAAAAATCCTACAGGCATTAGGCACAGTTGACGCTCGTTACTTCTTTGGTCTTTTCCTGCTCTAGCTGACCTCAATTTGGAGTTTGGGTAAAGTTTCTCGCAGTGCCGTGGGCACATCAAGAGAAGGGGTGTGATGTGTCACCAATAGCTTCTACATGGCATTTGGGTCCTAGCCACCTAGGCCTGTGTCCTCACATTCTAATTTTTGTATTCTTTCCCTCCCTATCAGTTTTCCGACCCAAAGTAGTAGAGCTAAGCCATTGGAAAATGTTTCCTTTCCCTTTCTCTGCTTTCCCACCTCCTGCCCAATCTCTACCGTCACCTCTCCCCGCACTTAAAAACAGCTTAAACGCATGACATACCTACTCCAGTTCGTAACACATTAAAACTTGCCAATGTCAATGAAGAGAAATTAAAAGCCCAACTGAGCTTGAAATGGAATGATTTCAACCAGTCAGCAGTACCTGAGGTGGACAGCTCTGTAAGAGGTGTGCTGAGGGGAGAGGTGTGGCAATACGGGAGAAAGTCCTCGGAGAACCTGGGACCAGTGACTGCAGCTTGCAGGCACAGGGCTGGTGGGATGAGGCTGCAGTACAAATTTATAAATGACTGCGCTCTGAGGTCCCAGAGGGGTCCAGGGCAACTATGATGTGTAGCAGTAAAAATCTCACGTAAAGGCTTTTAAGCTGGACTGCCCTTTCTGGGGAGGCTGAAAACTATTTTCCATTGAGGTGTCAACCCACTCTCACCGGCCTTGAGCAGGGTTGGCCTTCTTACATCCAAGCTTTCGGGCTGGCCACATGGAGGATGGTCTCGGTCTTTTTCTGGGCTTGTCATTGGCACAGCTTCCGCCCTCCCCCCAGTCACAGTAGTGAAGTGGCACCGTGTAACTGCATAACGCCAATGACAACAAGGCAAGGACCTCTTCTTCCTCAGGCTGTAAAGCGAAGGAAATGTAATCCCCGCCTCGTAGCATTTTATTATGTTTGTGAAGGTTTTCTTTTTCTCATACTAAGAGATAAAATGGAGGTTGTAGAAAAGCACAAATTGTAACATGCTGGTGGTTTACTGGTAAGAAATTTCGTTTTACTGCTGTTGTGGTATGAGAATTTAAAACAATCGTAGAATACAAATCCAACGTTAGAATACAAATGAAGGAAATAGCGTTTGGCAGAAGGCACCAATAAGGAAAGGGAGGAGGATGGCATTCATGTTTCATACTGGATTCCTTTGAAGGGTCAAAGACTCAGATGCCCCCAGAGCCAGGCAGGATGTGTGGATGAGGAGAGCCGATGGGGGGTGGGCGTGCGGGGGGAGCTGGGGAGCACACGCCACGTAGACAGGGCAGCTGCAGCTCAGCTATAGCCAACTGTTATCATGGAGAATGCAGACCTGTGCCCCCAGACCTCCAGATATTTTTTAAGTGAAGCCAGAAATCGAGAATCTTATGTGAAAGCACCAAAGGGCTACAAGTTGGCAACAGAGTCAATTTTTTGGAAATACTGCTAGGGCCAAACACGTCACGTCTGTGGACCAGACTTGGCCCCTGGCCCTCTGGTCTGTGCCCTCTGTAGCTGTGCATTCCATCGGTGCCTGTGTGACAGTCAGAAACGGGGGCTCGCTGGGTCCCACTCGCTGGGTCCCACTGGGTGTGTGGGGTGAGGCAGTGCCTGACGAGCACAATGAGAAAAGCACCCACAGCCCAGCTCAGTTTCCTTATCATGTTGGATTGTTTGCAACAGCTGCTCTAAACCTGACCTCATCCCCTCCAGTCACATCCCAATTCCTCAGAAGGGAGTGCTCGAGGGTGCTATGTGCTCAGTGGAAGGGCAGATGGGGAAGGAAGAGGCAATATAATGATCCCTGGGACAACCATGGACTCACCCTCCAGTGAAAAGAAGCAATTGATGTTGGGAATGTGGCCAGGATTGGTGAACCACAGGGATTTCTGTACCTTATAAATGAGGATGTAATACTTTCCAAGTGGCACCTTGAAAGAAAGAAGCATTGAAACTAGACAAACGGAATTGTGTTGTAGATAGAATAAGGCATGTTAAAGGAGATGGCCACATATGGGAGTCCATCGGGAAGTAAAGGAGAATCCTGTATGCCTTGGACCACTTAGTCTGAGGCAGGACCATCCAACCCACTGAGATAAATATGACCTTCCTATAATGGGCTGGCACTGCTGTAACTCTTATATGCTGTTCTGTAGAATAAACAATCTCATTACCAACCTGCAAATCCAAATATAAAGATTGGTGCCTTGGTGTCATGATTTATATTATCCACTGGATATGTTCCATTAGAATGTCTGTGCTCAAAGGGAAATTGCTCTTCATGTTGTTAAACACAGCTCAAACAGGGACTCAACAATTACTTGTTAATATGCTTAGTTAAGGTGTGTCCATTTGCATTTTGTATTTAGTTTTGTATTTCCATATATTTAGAGATCCGCTTGGTCCCCAGCTTTGACTCACGTTTTTCTACTTCATCTCGCGTTTCCATGTTTGTGGTGATACTGCGCTTGTCTGTACCCCATCCCGACACCCAGAATCATCTTTGTGTTCACCAAAGCCTTGGGAGCATTCTGTAAATCAACAGTTCAATGTGGAGTACAGACTTAGTGCAAAGAAATTGGGTTGGGAGAAAGTCTGTTAGTTGACAAGTTGGAATCCAGAGTCTGGATTGTCTCAGAATCTACCAGAATGGAAGAGAAAGTTATTCTGAGTAATTTGCAAGTATGAGTGTGCACGTTTTTCTCTGAAAAGCTTTGTGAGGCTTAGAGGAAAAGTGATATATTTTTGCACCAAGAAATTTGTCTAAGAACCAATTTTTATATTTCTATAAATAATAAAATTTAATTTAGGTATCAGAGACAAATTGGTTTTCTTTTTATTTTAAACTTTACTGTGATTTCAGAAGAACATTTAATATTTATTCTAAATGGATAATCACATTTGTACATGGTAGTAGCATCCTAATTGGTTTTCTTTTTATTTTAAACTTTACTGTGATTTCAGAAGAACGTTTAATATTTATTCTAAATGGATAATCACATTTGTACATGGTAGTAGCATCCTAATTCTTTTTTGGATCAACTCCATATCCACTATAATTAAAAATATGTAAAAATGGTATATGCGTGTGGGAAGGGAAGGAAGGGGGAAGCGCTGAAAATTGAGTCAAGTCATGGGTTTGAGGTATGGAACGGAGAGTGGTTTCCCCCCTTTGCCGCAATTATGCTATTTCTGTAAATTTTTTAAAAACCTCAAAATGAGAAATCAGTGCCTTCAGAGTTAGTTTCCTTTTAAAAACTAGGTATTTTTACATTCTTGATCTTATATCGATAAGCTCATTTTCATCAGCCTAGATTTATTTTCCCTTTCCAATAATGTACTCCTTACTCTTTGGCAAGGTACGCCTTCCCCTTTGGCAAGGTACCCCTTCATTAGAGATCCGAAAGAGAAAAAAATAAATTATTTCGGATACTCAAGTCTGAGTACATAAGACAGTTTTTATAATAAGAAAGACAAGTTACGGGAAATGGAATCTTTTTCGATATCTGAGAGTTTGCTCTGCGGAAGATAACTGCACCCCAAGGCACTGCCAGGAGGTCTATATTTCTGTTCCTGACGTCTGTAGGTACCACTGCCACTGCCAATGGTGATGAGGATAAGTGATGGGAAAATGAACTGGGAGGTGATATATCTTCCTTGACAGATTTAAAGAACTGCCACAGGCAGCCCCAAGGCAAGTGCTGACTGAGGACATTCTGGCGCCTGTGTCGGGTCACTCTGGCATCGGCAGGCAAAGCTGTTAGAAGCAGGGGGCGATGCAATAACTCTGTGGTTTAAATCTCTGCTTAGATCCTTTTTCTGAGGGGGTGAACTGGAGGTTGTACTACAAATTCTGAAATATCCATTATTGTTGGTAAGTTAGTATCTGCCTTGTCCTTGTGTTATTACCGTGCAGATCCAGTATTCATTACTTCGTGCCCAGGATCCAAAGATATGCCCACATAAACATTTGAATATGGTTGTCCTAAGATTTCAAGGTTTGCTCCCCATCCTCGAAGCCCCTGCATTCACCCGAGGTGTAGTGGTGGATGTGGGCTGGGTCAATCTTAATATTGATCACAAGGGGAGAATCTGACCTGAGTTACTGCTCTGGCAAAGACAAACCGGGCACAAATGCAATACGGCGAAGGACCATGGCTGCTCCCTAGGGAGCCTCCTGGGGAGTCTGGAGGAGCTGTGCTTACTGCTTCTGGAGAGCCAAGCTGGTGACATTCAAAGGGAGGAAGTGTGCTCAAAGGCAGCCCTTGCACCCAGTGACTTCTCTCACTTTGTTTGTCTAAATATAAATGTGCTTTTTGGTTATAAAACAGCTAACCGTTTTGCTTTTCTTTTGTGCTTCTGTCGGGTCCAGGACTTTATAAGGATTTGACCTTACTCAAAATGTGCAAAGAAGAATGATGGAAGCCCCTGAATACCTTGATTTGGATGAAATTGACTTCAGTGATGACATCTCTGTAAGTATTGCTACTTGCAAGCAATGCTTTCAGGAGATTCTGCCTTCATCTATATGGGCTCCTTTCTCTGTTGTAGTCTGTATATCCTAAACTCTTCCAACCACGTTTAGAAATTGACAGCAAAAATCCTGCCGTGGCAGACAAAGTGTGGCTTGGGGGCCTGCTGGACCAGGAGTGATTCCCACTTAATTTTGTGTGAGCTTGGGTGAGAAAGACATTTAACCTCACTGGGGCTCCCCTTCCTAATCTGTTTCATTGTTGTCAAAATTATTCATTGAGTAAATTTATAAAGTGCCTGCATATGGTAGGCACCTTCGTAAATTTACTTATGTACATAATTAACCTTATCGACGTTAATCTCTTTTATATGACTGGCGGTGCCACAGCCAGCATGCTGTAGCGTTCACAAGGACACAGACTGAAGGATGGCCAAGTTATTAATTTATGAACAATAAGAGCTTCCAGTCACTGGAGCTTTCAAAACACAGGTTGGACACCTGTGGGTGGGAATACTGAGGAAGAGTCATGTGTTGATAAAGGACAGGACGGGCCGACCACTGAGGCCCTGCTTAATACTGTAATGCTGTGGGCTGATGAGCTTCTTAGTTCCCACAACGCTCACAGACTTCCTGCTGCCTCCAGCCTAACTCCTGGCAGCTATGAGTGGATGGTCTGCCTGCCCTTTGCTCAGAGCTGCTTGTGACTTACCCTGGGCCACGTGATCTCTTCCGCCAAAGGCCAACCAGCAAACCTGCTGGCCTCTCAAACCCTAGCCCAATTGCGCTGACTCACAAGACTATGTGATGAGAAGGTTGCTGTTTCTGAACTAGCTTTGTAACTTTTCTTCCCAGGACCTCCAAGGGTACACTTTCTGACCTTAGTTTCCATTGATTTCTCAGTTTTTGGTCACCACTGGCAATTGTCTCAAAAATATAAGCTTTAAGGCGCCTCTGGCAGCAGTGTTATTCTTCTAATTTACTCCTTACCTTGAAGTAAAATATGCATACTCTATGCAAGAATTGGATTCCTGGGATGCGTTTGAAGAATCACCTATTTAATGGATGAATCTTCCTACCTTTCCCTATTTGTGAATTCAGCCTTTCCCTCCTTCAGCTTCCAGACAACCTTTATTAGTCCTCATTAAGGCTAATGTGAAGTGAGTGTCATTAAGACTAATGTGAAATGAGTGGTATCTCTCTCTCTCTCTCTCTCTCTCTCTCTCACACTCTCACTCCCTTTTTAAATCACTGTGCTTGACTTGTGATGGATCAGAGCATGGTTGACTTGTGATGGATCAAACCATGGATCAGAGCATGGTTCTTTTATAACCACTCCCCTCCAGGTATTTTGAGCTGGCTGGGGAAAAGCAAGAAAAGTGAATGATGATGTGAGAGGTGGGGGTAGGGTGGAATGTGTTTCAGAAAGGGGCATATGTTATGATTATCAATTCAGGCTAGCTCTGTGAGCCTTGATAATGAAGTTGCATTTTAAGAGCATAGGCTGTGAAGGCACCAGTCCGGGCTCCAGCCTCGTTCTGACCTTTGCTGGCTGGAACACAGTAACTTCGTCTCTCTAAGATACCCACCTCATTTTTAAGATTGTTTTGAGGATTGAGTGAAATAATAATATATGGAAAGCACTTATCTTGGCACACAGTAAGTTGCTCTTAAAAATGGTAGCTTTTGTTATTATTTCAATGAATACTACAATAATATTTATATGACCAATGGTGAAGGAAGAACTCCAGGGGAAAGACCAGGCATCACGTCAAGACTTTCAAAACACACAATAGAGCAGTTATATTTACAGAAGAGTCATCTGGCAGCAGCCCTTAATTTAGATGAATTAGGAATCTCCACTTGCAAGATAATAAAATATGTTATGCAATAACCAAAGCTGTTTAGCAAATTGGGATTCAAAATTATGCAATACTTGAGCTTCTATAACCTGACCACTCAAACATAAGTAAAGATCTCCATCTGTAATTGTGTAACTGCACTCAAACGTCCCCCCTTTAAATAGATTCCTATTGTTTGTATCTTTAACCTGCATTTAAACTGAAATCAGAAAGGAAAAAAAAATGAAATTGCATAGAATTGTTAAAATAATGATAATGGTTAACATTGAGCTCTTCCCAGGGGATAGGCGTTATCTTATTTAATCCTCACAACAATCCTGTGAAGTAGGGAATATTATTATCTTCCTTTTACAGATGAGGAAACTGAGGTGTGGAGATGTTACATAACTTGTCTGGGCTCACCCACCTACTCAGAAGCACTGTCTTTGGAATATCAACTTTTAGCCCCAGTACTTGGGTTGGCTTTACCCATCACTGGGGAACATTTGGCAATACCTGGAGACATTTTTGATCGTCATACCTGGGGAGGTATTCCTGGCCTCTGGTGGGTAGAGAGCAGGGATGCGTCTAAACATCCTGCAATGCCCAAGAAAATCCCCTACAGTGAAGAATTATCGGGCCTAAAATGTGGGCAGTACAGAGGATGAGCAATCCTGGTCTATTTTAATCCACTTAAAACTAAAGAAACTCTACTTTACCTGGCAACCTCTGTAACATGGTAGATTATTTTATAATAGTTCCACTTCATCCAGATCCAACACCTTAAATGTGCCAGAATCGTATTGCTCTATATAATGTCTTCATGGGAAAAGCAGTAGGGATAACCTCTGAAATATTGAAATGATTGGTCTCAGCCTGTTTAGGTAACCTAGGAACAATAAATTTACAACTGCTTTTGGGGCTAAACGGAGACAATTCAGATGCTAACACGGGGGAAAAAAAAAAACCACGCCATTATGTGTTCAGTTTTGCTAATTCACTGGCATAAAAAGAAATGTAGTCTCCCATAAACATGCCTGTATTGTTAAGATTCTGTAAACCTCCTTTTCTGACAGCCCTTAAGCTTCTTTCCTGGTTTAGTGGCAGGAAGGGGGAAGGAAGATGCACAATACATTTGAACAAGATGTTTACAAAAAAGATACCCGAGTTTAAAACTCCTCTTCTTACTCTCCAGCGATAGCCTTTTTACATATTACAGGGTTTCCGTTTCATGATTTTCCCCTCTGGTCGTGAGCCTGGCTCTTGTTTTAATTTAAACACAAGCTGTATATTGGTACAGAAAACAGCTAGAACTGTTTTTTTTTTTTGCCTTTACCTAATGAAACAAAACACAGAAGGCAATCAAATTATTTTGAAGTTTCCCAGACTCAAAAATAATGCTCATCTTTTGCAAAATGCAGAGTTTAAACTATACATTCTTGTAACCCTGCCATCTAAAAGGGCAGAACATTGTGCAATAACTGAGGATCAGTGAAGGAGAGATGACAACACACATAAACATACGAGTTCAAAGTTGGGCTTTTCTGTCACTGCAAATGTGTTTACAGATTTCCTTCTTTATTCCTATGGAAGCCATCTCTTTCTGTCTTAAAAAAGAGAAATGCTCTGGAATATTATTTTAACATAGGGTTCTTAGTAGACATTTTTCTAATTTATTTATTTATTTATATTTATTTTTGGCTGCGTTGGGTCTTCATTGCTGCACTAACTAGAGAAAGCCTGCAAGCTTTCTTGCAGCAAGCAGGGGCTACTCTTTGTTGTGGAGCGTGGGCTCTAGGCACGCGGGCTTCAGTAGTTGTGGCTCGCGGGGTCTAGAGCACAGGCTCAGTAGTAGTGGCGCATGGGCTTAGTTGCTCTGCGGCACGTGGTATCTTCCCGGACCAAGGCTCGAACCCGTGTCCCCTGCATTGGCAGGCAGATTCTTAACCACTGTGCCACCAAGGAAGTGTCCCCTGTGATGTATTTATTTTATGAAGAGAGGCCAATTTGCTGTCCTCAAAAATAGGATTATACGCAGGACTGAATAAAGCAGAGGCAAACCACAGATCCACTGCAGCGCTCCACTCGTGAGCCATCAAATGTTGGCCATGCCATGCACCGACTGAACTCTTTAAACACTGGTCCTGTTTAAGCCTCACATCAAGTCTGCGAGGCAAGCCCTATTTTTATCCCCTGTTTGGCCGATGAAGAAATGAGGCTTAGAGAGAGAGTCTGACTTTCACAAGGTTACAGGTAGGTAAGTGGCCGAGCCAGGATTTTGATACAGAACTGTTTGACTGTGTTACTCTTTCTCTTCTGAGCAACTTGGTTGAGTAGAATCATCTCTGGACCAGTCATCTCACCCATCACTATCCCCAACTGTCATTGAAGCAATTGCAAAGTGCTTTTTGGAAGTAAGGGAGTTGGTATATAGTGTAAATAAATAAAATGAAAACAAAGTAGGAGAACTTAAGCAAGTCTCTTAATTTTATTGTTCCTCAACTTTTCCATCTGTAAAACGATAATACTGCATCTCTACCTAGCATCCTGGATTTTATGGAGAAGGTATGAAAATTTGTATATGTGTACATATGTAAACACACACACCCATAGTTATATACAGACACAAATACATGTATATGCGCATCTGTATACAAATACCTACATGTACATATAAACATGTACAGGTAAATAGACACACACACATATGTGCACACACACATAAATAGAATTAAGTGCAATGCTGTATTCCTCAGCACAGGAAATTTTGTTGCCTTTCTGTGTCACCATGACTGCGGCTTTGGTGAAAGTTGACATTTTTGGAAATTGCATAGCCTATGTTTTGTGCAAATCAAATGAGATCAAGATAAGTAAGTGTCCTTCCGCTTTATTATCCCCTTTGACCCAAGCCCTTGCAACCCAGAGTAATAGCACAGACTTATGTGGATTCATTTTCCTAAGGTGCTTAAATCACTGGTAGAAAAATAACTTCTTACAGCAAATAAATCTCACTCTCAGTGAGTTACATTTTCCCATCCCACAGACGGGGCATCTCTTGCACTAAAATACCTGACCCCCTCTGTTTTGTGTGCACTACCTTTTGCTCAAGTCATTCCACTAACACTTCCCAGATTTCATTACATTCTGACCGAGAGCTGCTTCACAGCAGTGGGAGACCTTGAGAAAGGGTGTGTAGGGCTTATCACAGTGGACTTAGATGCTGAGTTAGGGAGGGTAAAGAATACAGCTTTTGTTCCAGTCTTAGGTGTGAAAAAGACTAGAAGGATATTCAAGGTGCAGAGAACCTGGCTTGCCCCTCCTCTCTAGCAAGGGATCGGTATAAGATCCTATTATCCTTTCCTCTTTGCTTCCTAGAATGTGACCAAGACGTTTAGGTGGCCTCTGACTGCCTCCATCCCTTCTTCGCTTCGTCCCTGTCAATCAGCCCTGCCCTTCCAAGCCATCACCGTACTTACTTTAAACTTACTTATATTTAAACTTTTCTTAGTGCTTCTCAGTAGGATCTGGTTTCATCAGCTTTTCAAAATGACCCAACATTTTTCAGTATTCTTTTTGCAATATCTTGTATTCAAGTCTCAGTTACCTCTCATTGGTCCCCTCTCCAGCCTCCCCACTATCCAAAACCTCACACTTGTTCTAATATTATATATGTGTTACCATTTTCTTAATAGCTGCCAGGAAAGGAATTAGGAATAATCTAATCCAGGCAAAATGAATTGTAAATTCGTGTCCCATAACTACTCTTAGAGGCCAGGTCTAGAACCCAGGTCCTCAGACTCCGAATCTTGGACCTGACTGATATCTCTACCTGAGGTGGTAGAGAGCAACCTTATGGATAGAGTGATTTCCAAGAAGAATGAGCAGCTGCCAGATTTTTTAATTTGCTCTTCTCTCACTTTGCAGATAGCCCTGAACGTTCTCATCTTGCCCAATAGTCATGGCATTTATTAGATTGACTATGCAGTTTATTTATACAAACTATTTACCATTTATGAACAACTAGATTTTATGTCAGTCTACTCAACAGGCATGTATCCAACATTTACAGTGCACCAGGCATGGTTCTAGGCTTGGCGTGAATGACACAGACTTGTTCTGTGCTCTCACAGAGTTTACAATACCCTATGATAACAATTGAGCATATTATGAAATGCCAGATTAACTTAATAGTAGGTTACATTTAATCACAATATCAAACTCCATTCTTGACAGTCAGTCTTTATATTTTGGTAGTGATTAATTATTGGCTCACATTTAAAACCAGGCAATCATTGAGGTCAAACAAGATGTAAAGCCAGCATCTATCTGCCTTACTGTGAGATAACTTTCTTTTCTAAGTCTTTTGTAATTTTTGCCTCAATAGTTACCATTATTTTGGCTTCATTTCTAAATGCTCATTTTTGATACTTTTTAATTAAATGATAATAGTAACTAACATTTATTGAACACATACTGTGCATCAGACACTATTCCTGATGTTTTACATTATTAGCTGAAACTCTTCACAGCCACATTCTGATGTAGATACCATGAGTACCTGTTTACAGATGAAGAAACTGATGATAGACAGAGATGGAGTAACTAAGTTTAATTAGCTAGAAAATGGTGAAGCCAGGCTATAACGTGCAGTCTAGCTCTGGAATCCGTGTATGTAACCAAGGTGTTGAAAATGACTTCTGCCCAGTCCCTTGGTCAGCTGTGGCCACCCTCATTCACCCCCGTCTTTTCCCATCCATGACCACTTCTCACAGCAGGTGAGGATCATTCAGTACTATGCTCTCGTCACCTTCACCAATGTGGATCTTAATCTTTTGGCTGACTACACATATTACAATATGTGTAGCATTACGGTAGAGTCATTCCTGGCATACTCTTAATATGGTCAGAACGAATTACTGAATTTTCCCAAATACCAACCACAAGCAATGTTTTAGCATAAAAGAATTTGATGATTATTAATTTTTTAAGTACCTCTTGGAACATAGGATAAAAACAAGGAACAAGAGCAAAAATTAAATGCATTTGAAAAGAGGATTATTCACAATAATTTTCTTTAATAGAGCCTGAATGGTGGAAAGAAATATATTTAAATCAGACTGGGATACTTATATGAACATGTAGATCACCAGTATCTGTACTATGTAGAGGTGGCAGTTGAAACTGTGGGAGTCTGTAAGGTCACCTGTGAAACATGGAATGTGGAAAGGGAAGAATGTTCCAAGGAAGGAACTGTGCAGATGTATGTCCTATGAGATGAGAGGAAAAAGAGGCTGCTACAAGAGACTGGAAAGGACTTTTCGAAGATACAGGAAGAAAACTAAGGGAGATTAAAAAGAGGGGGAGGGCTGATTTAAAGAATTTAAAAAAGGAAGTGGTCCAGAGTGGGAGATAGGTCATTAGAAAGAGAAGGGTTTGAAAAGTGCCACTGGATTTTCCAGTTAAAACTCTTTAGTGGCCATAAGAAGAGCAGTGCCTGTGGGTGATAGCACAGATGGCGGGTCGTCGTGGCTGGAGGAGTGAATGCAGAGGTGAGGAAGTGGAGACAAGAACCAAGGCAGGGGCTTCCCTGGTGGCGCAGTGGTTGAGACGCGGGTTCATGCCCCGGTCCGGGAAGATCCCACATGCCGCTGAGCCTGCGCGTCCGGAGCCTGTGCTCCACAACGGGAGAGGCCACAGCAGTGAGAGGCCCGCGTACCGCAAAAAAAAAAAAAAAAAAGAACCAAGGCAGTTCTTTCAAAACAGATGGCTGTGAACCCAGGAGCAGGAAACTCCACCCACGGCCAACTGAGGAGGCAGCATGTCTTGAGGTGGCAGGGGTGCTTCTTTAATTTTATGGGATCAGAGGAGAGAGCTGAAGTTGAGAGAGTAGCTGAAGGGAAGAAAAGGGCAGAGCCTGAGTCTGAGATGGGAGAGAAGGGGATCTGAGCACAAGCTGCAAGCTAGCGTGATGAAGGCGTGCCCTGTGAGTAACCACATCCTCAGAGAAGGGAAAACAGAGCCTGATCTGTTAGGGAGGGCATGAAGTCAGGACCCCCCTTTCCTGAATTGGGAGGTCAGGCCATTGGAGAGGAGGTCACAATTTTAGGAAAGTATTGTGCTTCTGAAAAACTCACTTGAGCTGCGTGTCTTTGCTTTCACTACCAGCTTTGCGTGGACACATTTCTGTCATTTTATTGTGTGACTGTGGAGAGGCCTGCTTGAATTTTGGAAAGCTACGTGAGAAACAATGAATTTTAGTATAGTTGTTCGGATGACTGGCCTAATTGTTTCTTTTGGAAACTTAATGCGACCTAAGTTGTTTCAAAGTCTCTAGCTTGAAAAGGTGTTGGGATTCTAGTTCTTTCATTTTCTGTGGCTCATGACCATTTGAGTAATGCCTGCTTGTTCACCCGACTGGCTGCACTTCTCAGGAGCAAGGGCCAAAGCTTTTCAGTCCCGAATAGTATGTAGGGTGGTCAGAGATCCCCAAAGCCCAATGTAGAAATCACAGTCTGTTATTATGAATCCCACGCGTGTTCAAACTGTTTTGCATGGCAGAGTGACAACATTGATGTAAGCTGGGACGTGTCGGACTGTCTTACGTCATAGCAGCTCTGTGTAGTTTGTGAAGCTAAGTTTCAGTGTCTGCTCTTGGCCGTGGGTTCTCTTGGATGAGGAAAGACCAAAGAAGCCAAATAAGGTGCTGAGACAGGCTGGCTGTCCTTCCTTTCTTCCTTTCCAGTCCGAACCTGGCTCACCTCTTCCTGCCTCATCAGTTCTCACATCTTGATATACTGAGCTGCAAATCATGAGAGGCACGAAGATGAGGAACACACATGAAAAATGAGTTGAGAGAAGAGACCAGAACATTTAACATCGTTTTACAGCTTGCAAATTGACTTCACTTACATTATCTCTTATGATTATCTGTGTTTTCTAGATAAAGAAACTGAGCCCCAAAGATAGGAAATGATTTATTTGTCCAGAACTACAGAGTTAATAAATGTCAGAAGTAGGACTCGAATCCAGAGCTTCTGGCTCCAAATCCATTGTCTTTATACACAAAGCTAAGGCATCAGCCAGCATTCATGCTGTTAATATATGAGAAGTGTTTATTCTTTTAAATATAGCATGATTACATTGCTAGACTGGTAGTTATGGAATTTTCTAAGATTCGTGCTTTATAAATATTAAGTACTACCATTATTAGTATTATTATTGCCACCCAAATTATGGGCTACATAGGAGAATTCATTCAGTTCAACAAGTACCTAGTTTCTTTGGTAAATAAAATATTGTCCACACCCTCAGGAAGCAGAGAAAGAAATTATGTAAACATATAGATGAAATGTCACATGATGGATTCTTTAATGGACATATGCCCAAGATAAGGAAATAAAGAGCAGTGGTTCTTGAACTTAGCTATGCATCAGAATCACCTGAACGGTTTGTGAAAACACAGATTCCTGGGCCCTGCCCTTAAAGTTTCTGGGATGAGGCCCAAGAATGTGAATTCCTAACAAAGTTCTTAGATGGTGTTAATGCCACCGGTCTGGACACCACACTTTGGAAGCTGAGATAAGTTCCATCTGGGAGGCTCAGAGAAGATATAGTGGGGGAGCCACAAGAAATTTACTGTTACTAAAGGATGGAAAAATGAGGATGGAAAAATGTCATGGAGAAGTAGAGAAGAGGAATTACAAGGAAGCACAAGGAAATTGTTGGAATTGATAGATAGGTTCATTATATTGATTGTGATAATTTTATAGGTGTATACATATGCTGACACATTAAACTGTACACTTTAAATATGTGAAGTTTCTTTAAAGTTTATCAATTATACTTGGATAAAGATTTTTAAATAGATGAAGAACAGCAGATTCAAAAAAAAGAAGAAGAAAACCGTGGGGAGAGATGTCTGAGCTCGTGGAGGGCTGCACGTGTCATGCTAAGGCATGTGGCCTTTCTCCTACAGGCAGTGCAGAGCCACTGAAAGATCTGAAATAGAGAAGCACCCTAGTCAAATTAGCATTTTAGAAAGCTAATTAATTTTAGAGCAAGTATGGAAGCGTGGAAGAAATTGCCACTTACGACCTAAATATGAAAGAACTCCTTTGACCGTCTATAATATTATGCCCAGGGATTAATCAAATGTGTGTACAGCTTAGTATTTCAGGCAAATAGTTAATAAGTCGTTGTGTGCCATGCATATGTACAAGTCAAGGATATCATCCTTCCCGTTAGGCACTTGTGGGAGCCAGCACAGCCCAAGGGAACAACAGCCCAGCCCAAGGGAACAATACCTTGCCTTGTCTTTCACAAGGCAAGGTGCTTTTTTATCAAGGGCAGAAAAGAGTCTTTCTCTTTCTGACTTACTTCACTTAGCATGATAATCTCTAGTTGCATCCACCTAAAATGTGCCACAAATGAACCTATTTATAAAACAGAAACAGAATCATGGACGTAGGGAACAGACTGGTGGTTGCCAAGGGTATAGGGGGTGGGAGAGGGAGGAGTGGGAGTTTGGGGTTAGCAGATGCAAACTGGTATATAGAGAATGGATAAACAACAAGGTCCTACTGTACAGCACAGGGAACTGTATTTAATATCCTGTGATAAACCATCATGGAAAAGAATATGATAGCACAGGGAACTCTTCTCAATGCTCTGTGGTGACCTAAATGGGAAGGAAATCCGAGGAAGAGGGGATATATGTATGTGTGTGGCGATTCACTTTGCTGCACAGCAAGAACTAACACAACATTGTAAGCAACTATACTCCAATTAAAAAAAAAAAAGAGGAAAATTTATACGCAGATACCCAGGGAGAATGCTATGTGATGATAGAGGCAGAGATTGGACTGGTGTGTCTACAAGTCAAGGAAAACCAAGGATTGCTGACAACCACACAAAGCTAGAAGAGGCAAGGAAACCTTCTTCCCTAGTGCCCTCAGAGGGAGAATGGCCCTACAGACACTTTGACTTTGGCGTTCTAGCCTCCAGAATTGTGAGGGAATAAATTTCTTTTCTCTTAAAAAAAAAAAAGGAATATGAAAAAGAATGTGTGTGTGTGTGTGTGTGTGTGTGTGTGTGTGTGTGTAACTGAGTCACTTTGCTGTAAGCAGTAATTAACACAACATTGTAAATCAACTGTACTTCAATTAAAAATTTAATTAATTAATTAAAAAAGAAAGGTCAGTAAGGGCTGAAGCAGTCAGCCAGGGTTTCACAGAAAATGCAGAACTCAAGCTGGCCTTGCAGAGCAGTGGCATTTGCCTGGCCGGAGGAAGGCATTGCAGGCAAGGAGGCCCCCGGAGTAAAGGAACTGAAGGGGAACTGAACTTTGAATGCACAGGGACATTGAAGAAGCAGAGACAACTGTTCAACCTTTGGCAGGGGCTTTTCTTGAGGCATGATGGAGGAGTGGAAAAGAAGTTTGGATCAAAAAGGGTGTTTCCACTGAAAGATGTTTAGAAAAAGAATAAATTAGAGAGCAACATAGAGGTAGGAAATATAATACTTCTCAGCCATCTGCAAGCCCCTCTCCTCTCTTATCACCCAAGGATAACAGGAATCAAGGGAACAGAATATAAAGGCTTGGGTTGGGATCAAGAGACAGGGAAGGTACATGGGTCTTTGGTTCTGTTAAGGCTAAAATAACAGTAGTTGCTACCCTGGGAGCTGGCCATTGTCCTGAGAATGCAGTGGGCTGGCGACCTCACAGCTCCTTATAAAAGGCCATCTGTCCTGTGAACTGGAATGAAGGCCTGGGAAGTCTTCCCTTTCAGCTCCCAGATGGTATCACAATGCACTTGTGAAAGAGACTTCCTGGGTCATTTGCTTAATATGAAAACTTTTTGCGTGTTTGTTTTGTGAATTGTGTGTTTCCACTGTATCGCTTCATATCACAACTTAACCATCTATACAGCACTCTCTTAAGCTTTATCTTCTATGCAAAGAGCAGTGTACTTGCTGAAAGAAATCTACAAATTGATTTTTTTTCTTGTGTGTCCTTGTAAAGAATGGTAGATTTGTTCACAGTGTAGACTGGAGTCATTGTTGAATTTGACATTCCATATACCCTTACAGTTATCCAAAACTGATTTTCTGGCCTACACATCATCTTTTTCTTAGATTATTATACTTTTTATTTCCCTGACCAGGAGCAGCACCTGACTTTATCTTCAATGGCATTATTCCCAAATTACTAACATGAATGCCCGCACAAAAGTGGCTTCCTGTGTGACCATGGATCAAGAGGCAGAGCTGCCAGGTGTGATGCAGGTTGAGGCAGCGGATGGGGCTCAGCCAGGCTAGTCTCTGCCTGGAGCTCAGTCCCTACACCAACCAGGCAGCCTGGGTTGTTCAAATTTAAACCTCATCAAATTAAAAGTGATTGCATACTGTGTACCTTTGAGGTCACATTGGAGGAGCTGAAGGTGAAGCTAATAAATTGTAGATTGTGACATGTCTGACTTTGGGGTGGGAGGTGACAGGATGCATGTGGCTGGAAATGCAGATAGCAGCATACCCGGTTTAGTCAAGTACATATCATTAAGCCCACTGAGCAACTTATTGAACTTATCATTAACTATATTTAAGCACAATCAATCTGAAATTTCCTCTTTCTAAAATTTTGCCTTGGAAGAAAAGGAAAAAAAAAAAAAAAGGAACGAGGGTAAGACTTTGCCAAAGGGTGCTTTCATGGGGCACATGGCAACCAAAACAAAAGGCCCAATTTTAATTGAATTACAAACTGTGTAATTATTTAACCTGTACCAGCTGGTCTCAAGAAGCTACCAGATTTCCTTAGAGAGTTTGTACTTGGCCAGAAACATAAGGTAACTTATTAGGAACAAGAAAAATGCCTTCTATACCTATGTTACCTGCCCCCCACTCCCAAAGAGCATAATATAAAAGGGGAATAAAATCCTTGGAGTTCATTTTTGGCTTAAGAGGCAGTTCTCCCGCCCTCGAGTATGTGAATGCGTTTTGCTAAAGCACCTGTAGTCTCTGAAGAATGGCTGACATAAACAGGATGTTATTGCATCAGACAGGTAAGAGTAATTTCTCTAATTAGTCATCTGAGATTTCATTTTTCACTTGGAAGTACTGGAAATTTAATTTGTTTGTGATGTGCAGTTGGTGAACTGACAGTAGGTCCAACTGCGCCTCTCTCTGTCTTGCTGTCCTGATGCTGGGTGGAAAGCACGGGGGTGGGGCATGTGGGATGGTCTCAGTGTAGACACTTCGCTTCATCTGTCAACATCAAGCTAACTAAAGCACCTTCGTATTGACAAATGTGTCCTAATTACACATTCCTCACTTGTAATGCTAGAATAATCCTAATGAGTTTCCCATGATCATTTTTCTTTTAGATTAAATGTTTTTTCTCAATCCCCTTTCCACTTTTGTAACAGTGAAGTCATTCGGAATCCATGCTCATTTACATAAGAGCATTGTTTCATAAAGGTACAGAGCAAACTATTTTTAGAAAGCTGTATTTTATGAATTAAAGTATGATCGAAGACAGGACCTGACTTGGCCTTTGATTAAAGACAGAGTTCATCCTATTTATTTTGTTTTAAAACACGCTTCTCCAAAGAAAGCTTGATTGGGATCAAACTTCGTCCCCATACATCATAGTTATTGATTTTAAATTTGTTGTTGCTCTGCTGATTTTATGCCCCTTTATGTCATAATTTGTTATCCTGATAGCCGGCCCCTGAGTTGGTGCTGGGACTGAGCCTGCAAGGTGGTTTCTTTCAATTCAGACTAATCTATCCATGAAACAGATGAGCTTTCAAACACAGAACCATTCTCTTCTCACTTTTCATAGCATTATCCTGGTATTTCCCATGGAGATTACAGTAAAATTTGTGGCAAGTAGCAACATTAGGGACATTTCTGTAGTCCAGGAGATACAGCTCCTGGCTGCCCTGGATGCTGCAGGAAGCTGGGGGCTCCTCCTCTTGGCTTTTTTTTTTTTTTTTCCACACATAGATTCACTCTTAGGATTCAGAAAGCAAATATTGTGGCCATCTTCTGGAAAATGTCAAGGACAGAAAATCCTTCCATCTTGTACAAGTAGCAGAAGAGGTAGAATGTCTGCTGGATACACCCCACCTTATTTGTTAAAGGACTGTCCAGCCCTCTTTTTAATCTGCATCTCCTTACACGCTTATAGGTAGAGTCTGGGATGCTACCAGATCACCAAGCAGCCCATTTAGGGTAAAATTAGATAGACTTTCTAGAGAGATGTGTTGTACTCAAGTATCCCTTCTTGTGTTTTGATTTTCTGGCCAATTGAGTGAATGTAATGCTCTTATTTTGAATTGCTACTTTACACTTTTTCCTCCTCTGGCTTCCCATTCAGTATTCAGTCACGTCACTCAAGACCATCCCGGAACTGTGCCGAAGATGTGATTCGCAAAACGAAGACAGATCAGGTAAGTTTTGCTCCCCGCCTCTTCTCCTTATTCTGCCTTTTAGAGTGTGGGGGGGACTCCTCCTGGCATCCCTTCCCCCTCACATTGGTTGCTCCTGCTTTCTGTTTTCTTTTTCTTTTATGGCTTCTCCACTTACCCCCGACCCTCAACAAACAGATGTTAGGTCATCCTCCAAGGACTAACCGGACAGGGAGGCCCTAATGAGGACTCAGCTGTTTACAAATAAATGTAGGCGATCATCGCGGCAGCTCCAAACCACAGTATACGCAGCAATTTACTGCAAACCCGAGAAACCATTGGTGACAAAACATAATTATGCAGGCGCCAATGAAAAAATGTTGGATGCATTTACTACCCATATGGCAAGGACCAGCTTGGGGGATGGTGCTTTGCCAAAGTCTGAAACCCTATCAGGGATGCGACATGATAGAATCTGCAGTAAGGCATACTGTAACAGTTAAGATTAAAGCAAAGCTTTGGAGTTTAATAGTGTAAACTAAACAGAGAATTATGGCGTATAGATGAAAACCAGCTGGCTGACCTTTTCTCCCTGCACACCCCCGACCCTTGACAAAAAAAGTACATTCAGGGTTGTTTTTCCCTCTGTAAATCAAATCAAGCCTCTCTGCTTTTCTCTCTGTGATGGGCAAAAATGAAAATAAAAAAGGATATTGATGGGAATGATACCATAGCATTAAACTGTGAAATGATGTTTATTATTTTTCCAAGTAATTACTCTAAGGCATCACCATTAACCTTGCCAAAGCTGGACCTCTGATAGTAACTAGAATCCTGAGAACCACGGATGATGGAAGACTTAAGATAACCCTAGAATTATGTGTATTGTGTTTGAAAATAAATAGATCGTCCTTACCTATGCAGCTGCTAGAACTCTAGGCCTTTCGAACTGCAAGGACTGTGCAAAGCTAATTTACTTTTCTCTTGGGACGTTTGTTTTCTTTCAACATTTTGTTTAGATGAGATGGGGAAAATAATTAGTCTATCTAGGTTTGTTTATCTCTGTTTTTTTGGTTTTTTTTTTTTTTTTGTATGAGTGAAAGTAATGCTTCAATGTTTGGGTCAGAAACATCACAGAAGATATTTGAAGTTCAAATAAAAGTTTTCATTTACCTCCATTTAAACAAAATTTTTCTTATTTCAAATGCACTCAAGTACCTATGGGGTTAACAGAGGCTTTGGCCATAAGGCTTATCAGGATGTGCCTCCTTAAAAGGCATCACCAGGTTCAAAGTTAAACCTCTGTGATCAGTGACAAGGGCAGCAGACGCAGTGGACGGGGCCCCGGCCTCAGAGTCGGAAGACCTCTGTCTGAGTCAGCATTCAGACATCTATCGGTTATACGACCCTGAGCCTGTGACTCATTATCTATAAAATAAAAAAGAAACTTGTTCTGCCAATGTTGCCAGGCTACTGTTAGGATCAAAATTAGGTGATGTATCCGAAGGTACTTTGTAGATACAAGATTTTCTTTCTTCTTTTTTTTTTTTTTTTTTTAATTGGAGATGGGGCAAGAGAGAAGACATAATAGCAGACACTTCAGTAGTGCTTAACGTGCTAGGTATTGCTGTAAGCCCTTTACTCGTATTAACTCAATTAATCCTAAAATCCTTGTGAGCTAAGTATTGTACTCTTAAGATGTTTATATTATATAGATGGGCAAACTGAGGCACAGAGCAGAGAGGTAAATTATCTCACCCAGTGTCACACAGCAGTTACATTACAGAGCTGGGATCCAAACCCCAGGAAGTTTGCCTCTAGAGTCTGTTGTCTTATCCATTACATATACTGTCATATAGCTAGACTTAGGGATAGTAATTTAATTTTAAGATATTTTCCTTTTAAAACTTTAAAAGCTAGCATTTTCCCTCACCGATGAAGTGGAACATTTCTTTTCTCTGTTAAATAGCTTCTCTTGCTTACCAAGTTAAGTGAATTAACCGAAGCTTTTAAAAAGAATTTTCCTGGGGCTGGTTTATTCCATTTTCTCCAGGTCTTGTGACTTGTAGTCAATTCCACAGTAGGTGATGTTAGACATTTCTTCTGTGGTTGAGAAGGAGGCCAGTTTCAAGTTCAGAAGCATTTAAACTCACCCAGAGCAAATATCCAGTGCTCAAGGTAATCACCAATAATTAGACCTGACAGGAAATGGATATATGAGGGAAAGACTCAGGCCTCTTTAATGGAATCACATGTACACCTCCAATTTGATGGACCATTTGGAGGTTGGTAAACCGCTTTCTAATAGAGCAAGAGGGATCCTAGAAAAAGGAACACATGAAAAATCAATCTCTCCAAAGCACCGCTGTAGAATTATCTATGAGCCGCTTTGAAAGAAATCTCAACATAGTAAAGTTTTCACTCTCCATTTCTGAAAATATTGAGGCAATCTCAGTTAGTTTCATGGGCATGCAGATGTGGAAATAACCCTCCACCCCCACCGCATCCCCTTAGTCTTTCCTGTTTCAACAACCTAGGAGGAGTTTGCTCCAGGATCACTTGCACAGTTTCCATCTTTATGGTAGTCTTTTCGAACAGGTGGTGGCACAAGACACATTGGCTTCTGAGAAGGGTCCACATCTTCTTCTGGATGGGGCACCCTCTGGGGGAACTTTTCCCTAAACCTCCTGTGACTTAGAACATACTCCACCGGGTAAAGATGTGTCTCTTGACCTTTCTAAAGTTTGTTAGGCACTTTCTGTCTTCTGTAGGTTGTCAAATGTTAACACCCATCCTGTACTAACATGTCTTTGACTAGATAGATGTTCTTGGACCCAGTTGTTCTTTTATTTATTCATTCCTCAAATAACTTTTGTGTTTTCTGTCCTATGCACGCACTGAAGACAGGGTAACAAGCAAGGTGTAGACAAGGCCCTGTTCTCAACAGCACTTACATTCTGCGGGGTGACAGACAAAAGGCAGGCAAATGAAGATGTAAACCAGGATTTTCCAGGTAGTGATAAGAGGTGACATGAGGCATGTGATAGAGTAACTTACAGTGGATGGGGAAGGAGGGGGGTTTGGGGGATCAGGGAGCATTCTTAGGGCCCAGCCATGGGAAAGCCAGTGAGGAACAGTGAAGGCAAGCGCAGCGCCCCTGAGTCAGAAATGAGCTTAGCATGGATGAGGAAGAAAAGGAAGACCAATGTGGCTGCATGGGACAATCAAAATGAGGATGAGGCCAGGGGGCCGGTCAGGGTCAGACTCTACAGGGCCCTGAGGGTCATGGTACGCAGAGTTCAGATCTTACTCTAAGTTCTGTGAAGAGCGCTGACGGCAGGATCCCAATTTTTCTAAAATCCCATTACCTGGAAAGAAGCCGAAAATCATAACTCTCAGTAGAAGAAGGGACCCTAAAAATCATCTCGTTTAAGAGGGAGAGAAAGTGAGAAAGTGCAAATAATAAAAGCAGAAGGGTACGGTGTTGACAGGGGATGAATGTGGGTAAAGGGTATACAGGTGTTCTTTGTACTGTTTTCATTCTTTCAACTATTCTATACATTTAAATGAAAATGTTTTAATTATAAGTGAATTTTTAAAGGCCAATAATAATAATAATGTAGTCCAAAGTCCATCAGATCTTGGAGTGACTCTTATCATCCTGATGGGGTCATCAGCCTGTACTTTGTCATGCGAGTGACAGGGAGCTCACAGTCTCACAAAGCTGCGTATTCATAAAGGTTCATTTTTGTTCAGCCAAAATCAGCGTCCCTCAAATGTCCATCCCTTACACCTGGCTTTTTCCTAGGGAACCTTAGAGAAGGACAGTTTCTCCTGGGCGAGGGTGCCACTGAGTGTTTGGAGGTGGCAGTCACCCTTGGTTTTGTCTTCTCCAAACTAAAATTTCCCTCCACAGTTTTGAGTGTATCCCGCTCATGCTTCTTGCTTTCTTGCGGCTGTCGCATTTACCAGCATCCCTCTTAAAAGTGGCGCACCCAGAACTCCACCCGAGGTTGCTCCCCGTAGGGTCTGATCAGAACCTGTCAACCACACAGATCCACCTCAGGACTTAGCACACACACCTTTCCTGCCTTCGCTCTTGGGCTACAAAGACAAGACTGGTGCCTCCCCTTCCTGCCTGTTATTTTTAAAGTGTTCTGAGAGGAACAGGAGTGCAAATGAGCCCAGTTGTTGGCCCTTGGGAGCCTCTCTATGAGACGTAGAGCCTAGGGCTCACCCACTTCATCCCTGGGCCCTGGGTCAGCTCCACAGTGGGCTCTGAGAAAGGCAGATGACAGCAGGGTGTTTTGTCAGAGGCCTGGGGCAGCATTCCTGCACCTTCCACTCGCTCACTGACGCCCACGAGTCTGCCCTGGGAGTGCCCTTCCTTTAGCCAAAAGCACGGATTCCTATTAAAATCTGTATTTCCCCTGACAAGGATAATATTTTAAACTCTTTGCCATCAATTACACTACACTATGCCTAAACTGAATTTTTGTGAGAAAAAGAAGTTTTGAAAACAAGTGTGAAGGACTTGCAGATACCATAGGAAGGCAGGAGAGAGGGGAAGAACTAGGAATTAGAAGCTTGAGAACAAACTTTGCTGGTGCTTAGAGCTGCACAGGTGCTACTGAGATCTCCCAGTTACTTCTTACGTGCTCAGCATACCAGGCATTAGGCCAGGTCTTCTGTGCACAGCTTATTTGTCCTCAAAATAATTCTCTGAGGGAGGACCATTATTATACCCATTTTATGGATGAGGAGACTGAGGCCCACAGAAGGCAAATAATTTGTCCAGAGTTCTGCATTTGAAAGCAGTTCTGCTGACCACAGAGTCCCTATGAAGTTGAGCAACTGAAGTGCAGTTGTAGTCCAAGGAACCACGCATGGCTAGTGGAGTGGGGCAAGGATTAGCATTAGGGAAGTTACAGGTGAAAAATTTGCACCTCTAAAAGGGTGTTATTTATGAAATGTTGGCATGTTTTCTCTGCTTAATCCCTGCTCCTCATGTAGGAAAGGAGGACAGCATGAGGCAGGGCGTGTTAACTCTGCTCTATATTTTCTCCGTATGAGGACTAAATACGTATGAGGACTAACACTAAATCGACATATGGTATTCAAATCAAACATATTCAATTTCATTGACTTCGAGCTTCTTTTAATTAATTGGACATTCAGATACACATTTGTTTCAATTCATGGTGCTTTAAATGTCTTCATTCTTTCAGAATATGTATCTGCTCAGCTCATTGTATAATTTTCTTATGAAAGAAAGCATATAAATATTAATGCAGCTTTGCATCTAAGAACTTAGATGCGTTGAGGTTGGGAAACTCGGTTATGTAACAGTTATAAATGGCCCTGGAGTGTGTTTGAGAAGAGATCCTGAAGGGTTTTCAGTACCTAAATAGTAGAGAAGATCACTTGTCTGACAGTGAGTAAAGGAAAATCATACTTTTTTTTCTGAAAATCATACTTTTTAAACTCAGTATCTGGTAAAAGCTGTTTTGGATGTATATTTAGAAACATTGCAGATTTGCTATACTTTTAGCCCTGTGCCTGCAAATTTTGTGATAAACTCTGAAAATGTATGGTTTTCTAAGATTTACAAGGATTTTGGCCAACACCGAAAATAATACATTGACATGAAATTTATCCTATTGACGCTGCTGTGACATAGCTGATGATGCTAAATATACAAACCTCCTGTTTCCAATTTTATTAAGGTTTCATGCTAAAAGCATGGAAGTTGGTATAGCAGTTTAAATTGAAAAGCCTGCTGATTAATCCATTTCACATGATCTAATATAAAATGGACTCAAAGATTCAGGAAACACATTTGCTAAGATCTCAATCAAGAAAATGAACACTTCACCCTGATGCAGCAAAGAATCTAACATTTATGACAAAAACCTATTTAACTGAAGTAAAAATTTACATACAGTAAAGCATGTAGATGAGAATGTTAGTCAAATAAGTATTTTTGCTTTTTCTTTAACAAAATTATAATTATAAAGGTGACATAATTCATTTTTTTAAAATAGTAAAAACTACAATTAACCATGCTACCAAAACAAAATTGCTGTATTTCTTTCTAGTATTTTTTTCATGAGGCATATTTTTTGTACGGTTGTCATCATAACATAAGGGCAAATTTTTTTTTAATTTATTTTTTTAACATCTTTATTGGGGTATAATTGCTTTACAATGGTGTGTTAGTTTCTGCTTTATAACAAAGTGAATCAGTTATACATATACATATGTTCCCATATCTCTTCCCTCTTGCATCTCCCTCCCTCCCACTTCCCTATCCCATCCCTCCAGGTGGTCACAAAGCACTGGGCTGATATCCCTGTGCTATGCGGCTGCTTCCCACTATCTATCTACCTTACGTTTGGTAGTGTATACATGTCCCTGCCTCTCTCTCGCTTTGTCACAGCTCACCCTTCCCCCTCCCCATATCCTCAAGTCCGTTCTCCAGTAGGTCTGTGTCTTTTTTCCTGTCTTAGGGCAAATTTTTTTTTTAAACATCTTTATTGGAGTATAATGGTTTTACAATGGTGTGTTAGTTTCTTCTTTATAACAAAGTGAATCAGCTATACATATACATATATCCCCGTATCTCCTCCCTCTTGCGTCTCCCTCTCACCCTCCCTGTCCCACCTAGGTGGTCACAAAGCACAGAGCTGATCTCCCTGTGCTATGCGGTTGCTTCCCACTAGCTAGCTATTTTACATTTGGTAGTGTATATATGTCCATGCCACTCTCTCACTTCGTCTGCTTACCCTTCCCCCTCCCCATGTCCTCAAGTCCATTCTCTATATCTGCGTCTTTATTCCTATCCTGCCCCTAGGTTCTTCATAACCACTTTTTTTTTCTTCTTCTTAGATTCCATATACATGTGTTAGCATACGGTATTTGTTTTTCTCTTTCTGACTTACTTCACTCTGTATGACAGACTCTAGGTCCAGCCGCCTCACTACAAATAACTCAATTTCGTTTCTTCTTATGGCTGAGTAATATTCCATTGTATATATGTGCCACATCTTCTTTATCCATTCATCTGTCGATGGACACTTAGGTTGCTTCCGTGTCCTGGCTATTGTAAATAGAGCTGCAATGAACATTGTGGTACATGACTCTTTTTGAATTATGGTTTTCTCAGGGTGTATGCCCAGTAGTGGGATTGCAGGGTCATAGGGTAGTTCTATTTTTCGTTTTCATAAGGGCAGTTTTATCCACTGCTTTTTTCTGCCGTTGCAGAATGTGTATGGCCAACGCTTTGAATGAACCACAGAACTTAGGAAAGCGGATCTGCCCCCTCTGTCTGCTTTTAATCCATTAACATTTTGCTTATGTCTCTGAAAGAAAGGATATGAAGTCAATGCAGGGAAAGATAGGAGCAGGGGGTGATAGAAAAATTAAAAATAAAACTCTAGTAGTGTCAAAAATAATGTAAAGGGCTGGCAGTGGCAGAGCTTAAATACAGTGCATCTTTGTCCCCTCTTCTCTCCTTGAACATTTCTTCTTTTCTTTTTTTAACATCTTTATTGGAGTATAATTGCTTTACAATGGTGTGTTAGTTTCTGCTTTATAACAAAGTGAATCAGTTATAAATATACACATGTCCCCATATCTCTTCCCTCTTGCATCTCCCTCCCTCCTACCCTCCCTTATCCCACCCCTCTAGGTGGTCACAAAGCACTGAGCTGATCTAAGTCCCCTAGCTCCCTGACTTTCTGGAAGGTTGTAGAGTTAACAAAGTCAGGAATGAGGCAGTACTAGAGGGAGAGAAAACTCTGGGGAAGAGACCCAGTCTCCTTTCCCATGTTTTGGTTTTATTGGACTCTAAGAAACATACCTCCCCCCTCAAAACTGGTGGGGAAATCTCTTGGTAGAAATGAGTTCAAGGGAATCGGCAGTAAGGAAGGATGAGAACTCAGAAGTAGAGAGAAAAGCATCATGGAGGCAGGAAGGGGAAGAAATGAAACACAGGGACAAGGAAAAACCGGTACGGAAGCAAAGTGCCTTTCACCTTGTGCGGCCCCACAGTGACTTCCTTCTCAGAAGTCAATCCTGTCATTAGGGAGAAGCGGTTTTCCCTGCCCCATGTTCCCAATCAAGGCAACAGTAGGATTGGAGAGAGGGAGGGTTGTTACTGGTTTTGGATCTTCATAGAGTCTCTGAGAGCACCCCACTTCCTGCTGAAAGTGTATCCTTTTTCTTTTGTCTCCCAGTGGGCAGTTTCTTTCCATTTAAAATGAGCACACTTTGTCCACATACCTTCTTTGCCCTGACTCTTCCCCTAAAAAAAAAATCACTAAAAAACTCAAGTAATAGAAACAGAATCCTAGAATCTCATAGTTGAAGGATCCTCGGAGAGAGTAAAGAATCATCTCCAAAAGTCCAGACCCTTCTGTGGCATCGATTGTTCAGGCCCTTGCATTTCACAGTGCACTCCGAGACCGCAACCAGCACCACCAGCATCACTGGGAAGCCTGTTAGAAATGCAGACCCTGAGGCCTTACTCCAGACTCCAGAATCAGAATCTGTATCTTGACAAGCTCTCCAGGTGACTCATTTGTGTATATTCGAGTTTGAGAAGTGCTGACTTAGGCCACCTTTGGTGCTAATCCGTCGTCCCTGATGAGGTATCATGTCACTCTGTGCTCAGAATCAACCAATAGTTCCCCGAGATGGTTCTCAAGATACACAGTGGGAAACTCTCTTAGTGGGAAACTCTTACGTGGTCTTCAAGCACTCTTCTCCTGGGTCAGCAAGCTTCCTCGCATGTCGCTCTCCTCCTGCTTTCTGCCTGCCAGTCTCATCAAGGGACCTCCTTAGGTTCCTCAGATGTGCCGTGTTCTCTCACGTGACACGTCCTTCTCTCCTTTTGCCTTCTCTCCTTTTGCCTCCAAGGTCATCTCCTCACAGCCCTTCACCCTACTCCCGCTGTTCAGTAGAAATGTAGTGTAGGCCGTTTCCGTAATTTAAACTTCTTCTAGTAGTCATATGAAAAAATATAAGTAGATGAGATTAATTTAATAATACCTTATATTTATCCCAATAAATCAAAACTATTTGCACTTTGATATGTACCACCAGCCACATTTTAAGTGCCTAATAGCCACAGGTGTCTAGTGGTTCCTATTTGGACAGTGCAAGCCTAGATTATATTAGAACCCCTCTCCCAACTTACTATATTATCTCCCAGCTCCCTGTACTTTTCCACCTCTTTAAATATCTGTGTTTTAAAAATTATTGGTAATGTAGTTTAATATCAGTTTTCTCTAGTAGACTAAATAAAATCTCTTTTGGGTAATTTGGTTCATTATGGTATCTCCAGTGCCTACTGCTGGTGCTACATACACATCTGAGGTAGGATGGATGATTGAGTGTGTAAAGAGGTGAAAAGGAAGCCGACTTCTTTGGGTTTTGTATCATAATTGAGCTTTGGGACAGCTGCTTTGCTTCTCTTCATTTGGTTTGACACTTTGATATTCTCTGGATATTTGATTCCTCTTTTATCTGCACCATACAAACACTCTCTAATTATTTCCTGTCTTAAAAAACGAGCAACCAATACTGCTCTGGTGGCTCCACCCTAATTCTCTGCTCCTTTTTCTTCCCACCCCAGGCCCCACTTATAGCCAACATGCTTTAGAGAGTTAACGGAACCTCGATCTGTAGTCCTCCACCCCCTGTTCACCTTAAATATCTCCAGTGTGGCTTCCACCTCTTTTGGGAAGGTCAGAACTTCCAGTTGGTCAAATCCGTTGACACTGATGTTCTCATCTTGCTTGGCATTGCTGTGTTATTTGAGGCTATGGGCCGTGCCTTTCTGGAAACGTTCTCCTCCCATGGCTTTGTGATACCACCTCACTCCTTGTTTTTCTTCTAACACTCTGACATCTCCTTAGTCTCTTTTGCAACTCCTCTCCTTTCTCTACTTGACCTTTACGTATCCAAGTGGTATGGAAGTATTCAGTAGGATCCTTTCTCCTCTCAATCTCTAAGTCTCTCTGGGTTGATAGCTCATTCGTTCTCACGGCTTCAGATGCCCCCTACTTGCTGCTGCTACTCGCCTCATCACTCTAGCCTCCTAATTAATGACCCACTCGATATCTCCATTGGATGCCTTGTGGAATTATGAAGAGGAATTCTTGAATCCCCATCCCCAACCTGTTCCTCCTCAGACCCCCCTCAGCTATCAGCACTCAGTTTACTGAAACATCCACTCTGTGGCCGAAGCCAGGATTCTGCCTCTCCCTCATTTCCACCTCCATCTATCAGCAGGTCCTGAGTCGTCTGTGCTCAAAGCCTATGCCCATCTGTCCACTTATCTCCATCTCAACAGCCCCCAGCCAGGTCGGGCCACCTTTATGTTTCATTGGGTTAACAACCATGAACTAATACTTTGACTTCTTTCTTCACCATCAATCCTTGCCACCCCGTATTTCCCCCAGAGGAGGCACAAGGATATATTTTTAAATGTAAAGCAGAGCATTTCATTCTCTGTGAAGCCCCCCTAAGAATACCCCATTTCACTTAAAATATAACCCAAACTCCTTTCTGTGGTCCATAAAACCCTCAAGTGAGTTGGCCCCTGACAGCCTCCCCCAACTTCATCTTTGATCTCCCTCACCCTAGATCACTCTGCTCTAGATAGAAGAACTGTGGAACCTGCCAGATTCTCTCCTGCGTTAGGCATTTGAGAATGGGCTTCCTTCTACCCATATCCTCACAGAATCGTCTTTTCTCTTGTATTTTCCCCCGGATCCTCATAACTGTCTTCTTCTCATTCTCAGGTCTTGGCTTACATGTCATCTCCATGGTAAGGCTTCTCAGCTGTTCTCTATTCCAGGACCCTACTTCTTTCCATCAAAGCACTCTGCATTTTATAATTTCTCATTCATCTGTATACTTGCTTGACTATCTGCTTGCCCCATAAGGATGGTGATTATGTCTATTTCATTCCCCTCTGTACCCCTACAGCCATGTGCACAGAGAACATTCAGCAGATGTTTGTGGAATGAGTGGACCCTGTAAGAGTCTTTTAGCATTCTGCCAATTACTTTAGCACTTCTGAACAAGCTCTGTTGTATTCCTATATGTCTTGCTTATATTGGAAAGGAATTGCCACCTTTAACCAGTTGAAAGAATTGGCACCTGAAATCAGAACAAATTTTCTGTGATAAGATGACTCTAAATTTAGGCTGATGCCGCTAAAGATAAACAAAGTAGGGAAATTCTTCCACTCAACTGTTTCTAAGAAAAGTTGTTATTAAAAACCATTTTCCTAATGTTACTTCATAGTCAGTGGTTACCAAAATCTCGGCAGAGAGTACAGTTTGGGATTTAGCTTAAAATGAATCTGAAATGAGTACAACCATGTTTTACTACTGGTTTCTGGAATTCCATTGCCTACATGTGACCCAAATAGAGAAAATGTGAATTGCATGTTTAGGGAATAATTTTAATTTTGATAAGGCAGTTCTGCGGTGTTATGGAGAGAAAGTTGGAGTCAGGGAACCTCAGTCTTGGTTGAGCAGTCAGCATAGTATGTAATTTTCCACATAACACTTGAAACTTCCTCAGTTCGCATTTATTTTCAAGTGAGGATACGGAAGCACTGTTCATCCATCCTCCGGAGTTGTTGTAAAAACGTCTAGTGACATCATACACTTGACTTGTGGTCAGAAACATAGAAAGTTTTATGCAAATATATTGTATTCATAATTTTAATTATGGAGGACATTTTGGGAAAATTCTAAATAATAAATAGCATTTGGAGGAACTTTTAAAACACACATAATTGTTTTGGTTTTTTTCATTGTTTGTAACAGTGCCTGAGAAGCGTGTACCGAACGGCAGTAGGAAAGGAGGCAGCGCGGCTCTGCCAGGCTCTGTCCTGCAGGGGCCTCTATCTGCACTTTGCTGCGTCCCTGCACCTGCCCTGTCCTCTCTGCAGCCTGTAACGGAGAACTCCACCCAGCCACCAGCTTGCTTGGGTGGACCCCACGGGGCTGCCCAGAGGAAGAGGAGGCTGCAGGCTGGGCTAGTTCTTCCTCCCATTTCTCCTCCCCTCCAGACCTTGAGGCACGTCCCTCTCAAAGTGGGACTAGGTTTCATACACTTACCACTTTGTTTCTGGAAAATAGAATTCATTTAATGTTTCGTAAAAAAAAAAAGCACTCATGCACCCTAAAGATATATACCCCCTTTACTCTTCTTGTGTCTAAAGTTGTATTCCTAATGTGGATACCTGACTTCACATCGAGGAGGAAAAGAAACATTTTACTGACGGCATTCTGGGAGCCATCTGTTGGAGCTGGCTAGTAGAGGGTAGAGGATAGGGATTTTTCAAACCTCCCCCATCTGCCTCTTGTTCCCTTAGCAAGGAGCAGTATCTTGGTGTTTCCTGCCCTTGACAGATCAGCGCTGTAGAACATTGCCACCTTCAGTTAAAACTGGTAAGCGTGATTCTGCACTTTCCAGAAACCACACTGAGCAAGTTCTCCCCTGGTTCCACACTTCTCTGCTTGATGAGCCTCTGCACCATCCTTGGATGCGTATCTCTCTCTATAATTCAGCACTGAGAGAGGAAAAAACAGAAAGGAAATCTGGTAATGGGCCTGGAGTGGATGTGAGACTTAATCCACTCAAGAGGTTTTGCTGATGTCAGAGTGAAGGTCAGCATGCTTTTTAGGTGATAGAATAACTCTGAAACCATGTGCTCTCTTCAGAATCACTCATTTGTCTTCTATGGGAACCATACTTTCAAGGCCCAAAGGTTTAAAGTTGTCAAAATATTGAGTCTGATTTCATGATAGAACATGCGTCTTTGGTGAAGAAGTATCTTTTCTACCCAAGGTAGTAAGGGCTTTTGAGTATTTCTGTGAGTTTTTACACAATAAAGAAATGGGTGCAGATGGGGTACAAAGTGATGTGAGCAGGTCTTGACAGTTCTGGGTTGGGCTGGGAATTAGGAACCTTGGGAAATTATGAAATTGGGAAACTGGGAAATCTGACTTTCTACAGCTGCTTTATATCAGTAGCCACTTAGGAAGTTTAGAACCACATCAATGAATCTTTTCCAGTAATATTTTAACATCTCAATGTGAATAAATCATTGGCTGATATTTTTATAAGAAAGTCCTCTGTACTTGCCCTTCAGCCTCACAACACCGTCAATAAAGGGTCTGTGACACCAATGAAAGGGATGAGCAAACAACTCCATGGGAACATTTCTCACACCCACTGGCTCTTCCCAACATCATGGCCTGACACAGTACCCCAGATTCAGAGTTAACCCAACCCTTTCTTGGATCAGGTTCCAATCTAGTCTCCAAGGGTGGTACAGAAGAGCACCCAGCAAGTAGTCTTCACTCAGGCTCCATACCCGTCTTCTTGTTGTCATGAGATAAGTATACCTGTCACCACGCCTTAGAACCTGAAGTGTTTGTGATGAGTAAGCCCACGATGGATTTCATTTACATCGGATTAAGGAAACTCTTGACTCTAGCATTGACCCTCCTAATCTTTCACAACGTCCCTCTCTTAGGTATAAAAATGGAAGGAAATGGAATCCTGGAGAACTTAGAAGTCATGTCCTTGAAGGTGCCTGGGTTTCTAGCAGCTGTAGATGTGAAGTTCATTGTTGTGTACATTTTAAGGCAATTACAGCTAAAGCTGACCATTTTGTTTCTCAAGGAAAATAGTATTCCTTTCACTTCTAACAATAAATAGTAGGAAAACAGTATTTTATCCTAAAGACACATCCTTTTCTTCCTCTTCTTGATGTCTAAAGCTAATTTTCTAATATGGACACAAAACTCCATATTTAGAAGTAAAATAGGCATTTTGGGAGCCAGCACTGACGTTCGGTCTTGAAAATTGGATCCACCATTGCAATAGCAAACTGTACATTATCTTCCTAAGAAAATACTAATGTATCAGTCCCAAGAGCCAAAGAGTTGTTCTGTGTCAGCAATCAGCTTAGCCTCATAATTATAAATTTGTGAGGATCTGTTGAAATACATGGATCCAGAAGAATTATAGTGTTTCATAGTGAGTCATTCAGAATAAAGAGCCCTGTTATTTGTAGACATTCCATACAGTCATAGAAATTTAGAGGTGGGTCAGGTCTTAGCAATCATGTGTCTAACCCCTTTATTTTACAGATGAAGAAGTTTTGGCTTAGAACTTAGGAAATACATGAAAATACTTTAATATGCAGCACATCTCCAATAGCTTTACCAAGACTGTCTTTGAAATATTCAACACACTCAGTGTGTCCAAAATGTGGCGAGAGTGACTCATTGTGACAAGACTCATATGTATTTAGTATACATTGCATCTTTGGTCTAGCATATTCCTTTGTTCCTTCTTCCCCCCTCTTGCTCCCTCCCTCCCCCTTCATTCATTTATTCTTTAAAAGGCTTAGCCCTTGAGCCCCAATATCTGTGAGATGCTGTGCTAGACAGAGGGCTGATTATAAACACAAGGAGGTTCACGAGCCATCTTTGCCCTTGAGGGACTCTCAAGAGAGAAGGTGAGACAGATGCATGAGTGAATTGTTGAAACAGAGCTTTATAAATGCGTGACTCTAGGTATGGGCAGATGTATCTCAGGACACTGAGAAGCAAAGGACAACGATTCCCTGGGAAAGTCAGAGGATATGCACCAAGGAGGAACACCTGAGGGGAATCCTGGCGGATGAGCTTCCATCTCAGGCAGAGAAGGCAGCAAAGGTGTCGTAGGAGAGGGCGAACTTGCCCAAAGGCAGGAGAAGAGAAGGAAGGACCTGGGGTATCCAGAAGCGGGTGAGTTTAGCGATGGAAATGCAGAGAAAAATTAGTGACGTGGGAATGGTGGTGCTGAGATGAGAAGATAAATTAGAAAATAAATAAAAGAGCTGATAGCTACCATGATAAAGAGTTTAGCTACTATCCTGAAAGTCAGGGTTTCCCAAAGCTTAGTTGTTTAAGTATTATTTCCACAACCTCTCTTATTTTTGTTTGACCTGTAAACCACTTGTACTATTATTTTTAACTTATTTTTCTAAAACCATTTACTTTTAAGCATATTTGTTTTTGGAAGAAACTTTATGTCAGTGTTGTAAGTAAAAAATCAATGTCACTTGCAGTAAATTCAAGGACATCGTTAAAATGAATGTGATGAAAATAAAGCATTTCTGCTAACTCTTTGCTTATGAAAGTCTCTGAGCTAAAGGCCCACAGTTTCATTATTCTGAAGGGAGTTTGTAAGTTTGGAGAGTAGTTAAAGTCACTGTAGCACCAAACTGAGAGTCCTTAAATTAATTAAGAGGAAGAAAGAGTTGAAAGGTATATAGCTTGCTTACTCTCTGAGTCAGGGGGATTTATGGTTCCTGTGCACCACCTTAGATACTGCAGGGGTATGTGTCCCACATAGGGGGAAATATTGTTTTAGGCAGTACAAGGCCTCTTCAAGGTTTTTGAACTAAGAAATGACAAAATCAGACTTATCTGAAGAGGGGATGACTCAGGATCAAAAGGGAAACCAAAGAAGAAAAGAAACCCTGCAGGGGCTGTGGAAGGGTCTAGTCAGTATAATAAGATGAATAGAGGGACCAGATTAAAGAAGGATTTAGGATCAGGCTACGTAGGAGTTGGTACCTAAGGGATGAGGGGCAGGGATGCCTTGGAGATGGATTGCTTGGGAGGCTGCATACACGGTCATGTGATTCAGGTCAGGTATATGAGGAATACGTTTAAGGAAGACAGAGTAGAGCGTGTGTGCGCATATGCGTGTGTGTGTGTGCGCATATGTGTGTGTGTGTGTGTTTTGGATGAGGAGGGGGAAGGCAAGAAGCAGGTGAGGGTAGGGGTGATAAGACCCCTGGATCAGAACATGCTACCTGTTACACATAACATGCACATCCCAGGCTCACATTAAATGCTTGTTGAATAAATGGTGACCTGTGGATGGTCAGCAGGCAACTGGAAATACCCTGCTGGAGATCAGAGACATTCCAAATGCCAGTTAGATTGGAAGAGGGAACTGTGGTCTACAAATCAGCCTCGAATGCGTTGCCATTTACCTACTGACCATTTTAGAAACTTTGTGCCATAATCAGGTAGACAGGTTTAAGGTATATTGGGCATGTTTATGTTCATAAGATGTTAAAAATGAATCCACTCACCCAAAAAAGTCACTGAGAACCTACTCATGTAAAGCAATTTGCTGGGTGCTTTGACGGATAGAGAGGTAAATTAGACACAGACTCTTCTCACAGAGCTTGTCAAGATCTCATAAAATAATCGATAAAATTTTCTGGGATTTAAAGTTTAACATGTGAAGTATTTATTCATGATTTCCAGGAAACAACTTTAGCCTCAAAATCTTCCTATAAGCCCTAGTTAGTCTGATCTTTGTTTCCATGCATTATAAGAAGTGTTTCATGGGGTCGGGGTAGAACAACAGTATAAGTGGAATTTTTGGTAGACTTACAGAATCGGAAGTGAAAATCTTGCCTGTCATTAAGGACCCTTTTACTTGTGTTGTACTTAAAATACCCATTTTCCCAGCTTAGGAGAAATAAACTAATTGCGTTTTATCTTTTATATATATATATATATATATATATATATATATATATATATATATATATATATATAAAATTGTCCTTCTCCTCAGACAGGTATATGATATAGTAATAAATTAGAGCATTCTCACAAAAAACTGTTATCTAATCCACTTTTCATAACTGGGATTTTTTTCCAGGTAGTCAAGACACAGACTGGAAAGCACAGATTTCCCTCTCAGCCTAAAAAAGAGTGATGGGTTTGAATAGGAGGACAACCAGCCTAATGTTGATGCCCCTTCTTCAGTTTCTAGGCTCTTCTGTGGAAAGAAGTGTTTTCATAAGACTCAGACAGAATTCATTTCCATAGAGCATTCTTAATGGCTCCTGTCAGAACAAAACAGCTGGGAAACATATGGTATCCATTTCCCTGTATCACTTGGAAAAAATTTCACATGTAAATAAAGCCAACATAAAAGAGTAGCCCTTTGAACCCACGACCTTATACGATACATAAATATATTGATACAATGCTCTCGTTGTATTGGCCCACTAAGTTATGTGGCTTTAAAATTTTTTATTGCATTCTGAGATGCACATTATCAAGAAGTTTCCAAAAAATGAAGGTAATTGGAAAATACCAGCAAATACTATCCCTAATAATATATATGTATCTCAGAAATGTTAAGAAATATATATATATTTTTCCTACTCTATTTTAAGGTTTTCAGAAAATTGATGGATAAAATTTAAGGCATATTTACATTTATAAACTCTGTGTCCACTATTTTTCTGTTGGTTTAAATAAGTAAGTAACCATATATTCTTGAAAGGAAGAGAGAAAGACTTGGCAGAAATTTCTGGCAGGCCTTAATGTTTTTTAGCTTTACATTTTGAGGGAGAAAGGGACATATAAAGGATAGAAAGACTTTTAAATTTATAATGGAACAACAGGAATTAGTCTTTGCCTTTGCCTATTTACCTTTCATAAATAACTAGAAAATCTAGCTCTCATTGGTGATTACCACTCCTCTGAGTTTATTAACAGGACTTTTGTCCCCTGTGAAATTAAGCCGTAAATTCCTGAGAAGGATACTCTTTGGGCATTTAAAAAGAAATGTAATGCGTTGGACAAAGTGAGATTCAAATTCAGATACTAGCACTTGTTAATTGTCTGCTCTGTGCCAAGTACTGTATACAACTGAGAACCAGAGCCAGCAGAAGGCAAGAGAAGCAGCAGCTTAAGAGCATCTAGACACCTTCCTTCCCTTCTGGAACATTCTCTGTTAATACCTGTTTCTTACTGGATAGAATCCAGGCCTCCCTCCACAGCTCACAGTATTCTCTTAGATTCCCAAAAGTCCTCAGAGAAGGACCGCTTCGTGCAGACCCTCTGAAACCACAAGCAAAATTGTGGTCCATTTGGAGTAAAGAACTCACCCACCAATAAATAGGTACATAGCATTTAGGCTTAGAACACTCACTCTCACCTCCTTATTTTGGTTTCAGAACTTATATGAATCCTTTTGGAACACATAGCAGTAGGATGAAGAATGACCAAGGGTCTAAATTTGGGGAACGTTTCATAATTTATATCCTGCTTTCACCCCAAGAATCAATGGTAGCCAGGGACTGTTGCAGAAGTTACAGACCTGAGTACACCCTCGTCTTAGCTCCTTTACTTTTTGGTTGTGCTCCATAGCAAAGAACAGACACAAACACATGCTTTGGGGTTAAATACTTCCCACCTGCTGTTGTTGCAGAAGAGGAGAGAGCGATGGGAGATGCCTAGTTAGAGGGCATGTCCTGAAACCTCACCCCTTTGATGGGGGATGGTGTAACCTCAGTGGGAAGGGAGTAGGAATCTGTAAACTGGTGGGCTGCAAGCTACCAAGAGTGTGGGGTCATCTTCACAGTCAAGGGAGTGTCCCAGAGAGGAGGTGGTGTCATCAAGGCTGAGGGAGGAAGGGGCAGCCGGTCACATGAGGCCGCCGCACTGCAGGAGGAGGTGGTGCTTACCTTTCACCTCCCGTTACACTCCGTCTCAGCCAGGCACTCAGACGCAGACTATACAGTCTTCATCTAAACTTTGCAAGAAATGAGAAGAAAAACAAATAGTCTGCCTACTTCACCCTCCCTTTGCACCTTCCTTCTCCTCTTTCCAAATGACCAAGGGCAGCAGTGACTCTTAAAGAGCACGTTCCCATGTGAAGCTGGTGCGTTATGTTGCTGTGTCACATGCCAGAAAGTACTGTCAAATGCCCGTGAGTGATGGTTGACTGGAATACTCAGCCTGTGGTGGGATGAACTCAACCATGGCTTATGTCCCATGGTCCAGTCAGTCCTGACCACTTCGTTCCTTCCTGTTCTTTCCCTAATCCACCTAACAAATCACCTAGGGAATCACCCAATAGGTATGAGTTTAAGTTTGCCCAGTATTAACCCATTCATCCCTTCTTTCTCTGAGACGTCGTCGTAAGCTTTCAGAGTATACCCGTGCACGTGTGCACATATGCACGTACATCCCTTCTCTCCCTGGATTAGTTTGGAAGTTCGTTTAACACAAAGGATCCTGTCCTCCAATTCTCTTTTTCAGGGTGATGGCAAGCATCAAAATACTATCAAGGAGGTACCACCACACAGGGAATAAACCTGAGTGTCTGTCTGGGTTTGTTTTCTTTAGCTGTCTGCCTTCACTATTATTACTACTTGAATTAATTTTGAGCCAATATGTCATAACTTTCTTTTATCACTGACTGCTTTTCAATGGTAAGTATGAACCGTTTGTTTTATGATATGCGTTCTCTCTTAATTCGTCCCCTTTGAGCTTCGTCCTTAATTTGTCCCGGGCTTCCTTTGAGCATTACTTGAGTGGACCATGTCTGCCCGCATGGCCACGCTATTTTCAGTGTTTCAGATAGTCCCCATTTTAATTTATTTTAAAAGAGTTTTTAATAGTCCCCTCTTTTCATTTATTTTAAAACAGTTTCTAGCTCTAGCTGGAATTGCAGTGTCTCAACTCTTATTACAAACACACAGAAGCCCACGGGAATCGCCGACGTATACAGTAAGTTCCGCCCAGTGAAGCGAGTGTCCCCACTGAAACATCAGCCAGAGACTCTGGAGAACAATGAAAGTGATGACCAAAAGAACCAGAAGGCAGAGTACCAGAAAGGGGGTGATTCTGACCCAGGCCCCCAACCTGAGGAGCTCAGCCCCAGAGATGGAGAGAGCAGCCCTCCAAGTAAGAGCACGGAGCCCAGCCCCTTGCTGGGCGAACTGGAGCATTATGACCTCGACATGGATGAGATTCTGGATGTGCCTTACATTAAGTCCAGTCAACAGCTTGCCTCTTTTGCCAAGGTGACTTCAGAAAAAAGAATTTTGGGTTTATGCACAAGCATCAATGGCCTTTCTAGCAAAGCCTGTTCTACAGGAAATGCTGAGAACTCACTGTCCAACATGACACCATTTTGTGTTCTCTCTCCTGTGAAAAGCCCTCACTTGAGAAAAACATCCTCTGTCATCCGTGACCAGCAGAAGCTCTCCACTGAAGAATCCGAGAGTTCTCCTCCTCTGGTTAAATGTGGCTCTGCATATGAGCCTGAAAACCAGAGTAAGGACTTCCCAAATAAGACCTTTAGTGAGCCTCATGGTCGGAAAGTTGACAAGGCCATGCCAGACTGCCAGCTCAGGGCCTTCCATCTGCAGTCCTCATCACCAGAGCCCAAACTAGAGGAGCAGGTCGGTGGCATGAACTGGACCAGCTCCCAAGGCCCAGAAGAAAGGAGTGAGTACCTGAAAAAAGTAAAAAGCATCCTGAACATCGTTAAAGAAGGGCAAATATCTCTCCTGGTAAGTATGGATTAATTCCGTATACATAATAACAATCTAGAGACTCCAGTTTTATCAGCTCCATTCATTAGTTACAGAACGATGATGGTTTTGTTCTAATTTTTGTTCAGTCTCTACTTGTGGCTTTGGTTGGGAGCTGTGACTTTTGAGTTTTAAAATTATAAGTTAGGTGGTTAGCACAAGGAAAAACAATTGGCTGTAGAGGGGAGTGTTATTTCACTTGAACTTTGCCTGAATTCAACTGGAATAAGGACACAGAGTCTAAAACAAAAACAAAACGAAAAAAGCCCAGCACTTTCTTTCATATGAATCTTAATGTCTTTCTTTTTTGCTTTTCAAATGGTTCCCAACGCTCTCACTCAGTTATTTGTGGGGATGTCAGTTCCTTGCTGATGGGGGACCTGCCAGATACATGAACAGAGGGTCTTCTGTTTTATCCTGATCATTATTCAGAAGACTTGGACCAGGATGTTTGAAAGCATTTGCAGATAGAAACTTACCCTAGAGCTTGACTGCCCTCTGACCCACATGGAGTTTTTTTTAGTTCCAGGTCTGCATGTCTAGGGAGAATGAAGAAGCTTTTCCAAAGACTCTAGACACAGAGTTATATGATGTAAGAAAAGTCTGTTCTGCTTAGGCTCAGAGAAAACTAAACTGCAGTCACATTCCATCTGCCTACGTTGTTCTTTCCTGGCTTCCAGACTTGGATCAAACAGTAGTAAGCCTGAGCTGACACTGTGGTGTTAATTAAAGTCTCATTCAAGAAAATCATCACATCCTGGCAGTGTGATTCTACTTAGGGTAGAGCCGTGAGTAGATAAGTAAAACGCGCTTGGTCTGTTATCACACATCTTAGTGTTATAATAGGATGATATGATTGAACAGTTTTACAAAGTAAGGTAATATGTTTTGCATCTCCTGAAGATGTCTTTTCCATTTCTCCTGGCTCTTCCTCTCTATTTCTCCTTGGTTCATTCCTTTCTTTTGTCTTTCCCGTGTTTTTATGTTTCCCAAGTGATAAGACCTCTCCGTTTTACCCAGTCTTTATCAACGAGTTTATACTCAGGGGACTGAACTTCACTAGAGGTGAAGGAACCAAAGGCCAGGTAGCCTCCAGATGCCCCAGGAGTTTGTTTAGGGATGAAAGTGTCTAGAGGTACCCGTGGGAGCATTGTCTGCAGCACTCATCACGTAGCTTGCCGTCAAAGCCAGCTCTCCACAGTTCAAGGCAATGCAGATGGTTAAGACAGGTAGTTCATTCATTTAACGAACCTACAACAGGGAATAAAACACAGCCTGGCCCTCAGAACTTAGCAGGAGTAGAGGAGACAGACAGGGAAGCTGCCAGTTACTGTTCAGTGTCATCGCAGTTGTTAGAAAGCCAGCTTGGAACCGCTACAGACTTGCTGACTCCTGTCTGTCACATGTCTCCCATGAAGATAAGTCACTTGAGCATTCATGTTCTAAAGTGCAGTATAACAAAAATGGCATTGAAAATCATTAGAATTAATTGCAAGGAGTTCTGACTTATTAGAGCCCCATGGCTGCCACCAGAGCTTCTGGAAGCTCATCTCTTCTTCCCAGTGCCCAGAGCAAAACCTCCATAGCATCTCCTTGTGATTTATTGACTTAAGTTTTCTCCCCTCACTCTGTGTTCAGCCACACCTAGCTGCCGACAATCTAGACAAAATTCACGATGAAAGCGGAAACAATCTCTTACACATTGCCGCAGCGCAGGGACATGCAGAATGTCTGCAGCATCTCACGTCTTTGATGGGAGAAGATTGCCTCAACGAGCGAAATGTGGAGAAGTTGACTCCAGCGGGCCTGGCCATCAAGGTGACTGGTTGGGGGCCGGGCCCTCCACAGCTAAAAGTTGGGTTTCTGTCTTTGAAGATTCCTAGTAAGTTTCAGTGTTAGAATGGTGGGAGAGAAGAGTGATATACCAAGCAAACAGCAAATGAACCTATTGTACTTAAAAGGTTAATCATTTCAGTCACTAGCTGCTTTGAGATTTCGAGACTATATTCCAATTTAGGGTAAGCTTCAAATCAGCTAATAAAGAGAAAGGAAAATGATCTGTTGCCGTTCTGAGAATTCCTGTTATTCTTAACCACCCCTGGATCTGTGTGAGACTGTTTCATTTTTTCCTAATGTGAGTATAATGAGCAAGACAAGTGAGGAAAAGGTGTATTATAAAGGATGCTAGCACTCAGAAGTATTTCAGACAATAAAGTGGACTTCTAATGGATTACATCTCAAGTTTAAACGTCTGCAGTATCAGGAGTTGTTTAGAATATCAGTGCCGAGTTGGCGTTTGGCTCTTGCAGAGTACAGTATGTTATCTGTCAAAAACTCCACAAATTAATGCCGACTGGGATAGAGTTAAAACTAGAAACTGTGGTACAGGAAAACATGGTCTTTTATAGCACTGCAGTGAGTGCCTCTGTAAAATATAACACATCACTAGAAGGTTAACTATTAAACTAAAATTACTTTTAAGATCTTTGGTAAATAAATGTGGAATTCAGTCACATTTATTAATAAGCCAGAAGTGAAGTTTAGGGAAATATAATATATCTTGTGCTTCTGCATATGTACTTTACTTTACTTAATAGTTACGTCTTCTAAAAGCTGAATAATCATAATTTTTATAAATGGAATTATACTGAAATTTACTAGGGGAACTTGCAGTTTCCTTCCCCAGTATACCTCTTATGCAAATCTGAATTTTTGTGTCTTCCATTTATTTATCATTCAGCAAAGATTAAAAAGTTGTTTTCTGTTTTATTTAATGTTACTCAGTGATTAGCTTTTTTGATCAAATAAGAAATCCATGACCCCAGCGAATATCATTTTCCTTTAGTTGTAAATGATGCTATGTCAGATTAAGAGGTGAACTGCAGGCAGCTATCAAGAAGAAAGAGAAATGAAATGTGAAGTCGAAGTCAAGCATGGTGGAGTTCAGCAATGTGTACGAGTCCACCAGGTACTGTGTTAAGCTGCTGGCAAAACAAATTTAAATGAGACATAGTCCCTTTTCTTAAGGAACTGATAGCCTGGTGGATAAGGCAGGTAAATTATCAGTAATACAAGTGCAGGATGGCGAATTCAGGATCTAGTCCCATGTCGGAATCCTGTAGGAAGGCAGGAGTTGGGTTTGGTAATCAGTGGGCATGTGTCAGTTATGACTAAAATATTCTTGCAATGCCAGTGATTGTTGACATTCGCCTTGCCATTTTAGTATTTATAAAATACAGTTCTCATTAGTTTTCCTGATTAATGGTGCATTTTGAATGTATCCTAACTACATAGTTGGATGAAATGTTTTTGTTAATTTATATGCCCGAGTGCTTGTTCTGATAGGGTAAGGATCTTCAGAGTAGGAAAGTACATAAGAAATTTAGTGGTCATTAAGCCAACCCTGGGTAAACTCCTTCTATGGTATCCATATTAAGTGTTAATTCATTCTTAAACTGCTCCAGTCAACATAGGATCCCCATCATACAATCAGCATGCAAACTTAAACAATAAATTTTTTTTTGCTTCAATGAAGAACATACATCAAGCCCACAGGACTCAAAAGCTCTTAGAGTTTTGCAGTCTCAGGCTTTTCATACTTTACTTCTGGACAATGATCTGAGAACTGGAAGTATTCTTTTACTCCTTTGTTTAGTCTAGAATTTACAAAAGCAGTAAATACAAATATTTTATAATATATGCCACCCTCTTTGACCGTCTGTCCTGACACATGTCTTGCCTCAGTCCATTAGTGTATTGTGATGGACATTGATGAAATTGAGGGAGTGCTAAGAAGTCATCATTCTTCCATTTTAGGACCCTGTTTTGAACACTAGTAACTAACTGGTGGTATTTCACCTCCTTAAGCACAGTTCTGAGAACCCTGCTGTCATTAAAGAAAACAAACTTGGTACAAATGGGCAGAAGTTGCTCAGATAATATGTGTTGGCTGACAGGAAGCAGAGTCAGAGACAGGGTATCAAATAAAAAGATTACATTAGAAAAGGGGCTCTGAAGTCATACCAAGGCTTAAGAACATCTCCCCACACTGTTAAACTCCTTAAATATGGAACATCATAAGTTCTTGCCAGCTACATGCAGACTTTATTGAGTGCTTTCTGGGGACCCAACACTAGATACTGTGGGAGTTCAACAGGCATTATTAAGTGCCCTTTGGCAACAGTTAAGCAAAATAATTGTAAAGAAAGATTTCTAAAAGGTGAGAATAGTCTGTTTTCTAAAATGGAGCCAGCACAAGAAATTACTTTAGAATCTAAATGGATTTGGAATGAAATAACCTTGATTCTCTTTTTATTTCTGAGTAAGCCCAAAGGCAAAATGCTGGTCTGGTGAGAAAACATATAACCTACTGATATTCCTTTTTAACACACAGTGAGTGACCCAAGGCTCAGGGACTTCAGCAGGCAAAAATCTCCCACTAGAATCTACTAGCATTTTTTGTTTTCTTGGTATTTCTAATAATGGCAAGTGATACTGCTTTCAAACTCATAGTAGTGATATAGTATTTCCTTTTCCCTCTCTAGCAACTTTTTATTTGTTTAAACATTTCCTTGAGTAACTAAACCTAACACACATCTAACAGAACATTCTCCCCAACAGCAGCAGAATATGCATTTTTCTCAAGTGCACATGAAATGGTCTCCATGATAGACCATATGTTAGGTCATAAGACAGATCTCAATAAATTTAAAAGGATTAAAATCATACAAAGTATGTCCTTCCACCATAAAGAAATACAATTAGGTATTAATAACAGAAGGGAATTTAAGATATTCACAAGTATATAGAATTACACCTCAAAATAATAATTGTATCAAAAGAGAAATTACAACAGAAATTGTAAGATATTTAGAGATGAATGAACATGCAACATACCAACATTTAAGCATGCAGCTAAAGCAATGCTTAGAGGGAAATTTATGGTTGTAAATGCATATGTTTAAAAAAGAAGGAGGAGGGGCTTCCCCGGTGGCACAGTGGTTGAGAGTCCGCCTGACGATGCAGGGGACACGGGTTCGTGCCCCAGTCCGGGAGGATTCCGCATGCCACGGAGCGGCTGGGCCCGTGAGCCATGGCCGCTGAGCCTGCACGTCCGGAGCCTGTGCTCCACAGCGGGAGAGGCCACAGCAGTGAGAGGCCCGCGTACTGCAAAAAAAAAAATAATAAAAATAAAAAAATTAAAAAAAGAAGGAGGAGGACGAGGAGGAGGAGGAAGATCTCAAATTATTGGCCTAATCTACCTCAAGAAACTAGAAAAATAAAGCAAACTAAATTCAAAGCAAGCAGAAGGAAGAAAATTAAATTTTTTTCAAGCAAAAATAAATGAAATAGAGAATAGAAAAATAATAGAGAAAATCAGCAAAACTAAATTTGGTCTCATAAAAAGATTTTTAAAAATTAGCAAGCCTTTAGTTAGACTGACCAAAAAAGAGAGAGAGAGAAAGAGAGAGAAGACTCAAATTACTAAAATTAGAACTATTGCCTCATATTTTTGTGTTCTGTGTAAATATCCATTGATGTAAATTGTCTTGCCTCATAGACGCTCAGTATGGTTCCTACACCTTTCTTTATTCAGAAGGAATGAAGCACGTTGTGTCAGTGGGGTTTTTTAAATTCTCCTAAGAAACACTGCATGCTCAAATTGTGTAATTTAAGGAAAGTCTGTAATGAATTTTTATATACAAAAGGAGGGTGGGTGGATAGGGTGTAGGGAGCCCGTGAAGGAAAGTGCAGTATATTGGGGTCAGTAACAACCAGAGCACAGTTACCAACCCAGAGCCTGAAAGGGCAGGGGAAGGACCTTGAGATAGAGAGGGTTGAGTAGAACTGCTGACTTTTGACCTTTGACTGGTGGCAGGACTCAGCCGACCAGTGGCACCTCCATAAAGGGGGAGTTGAGAATAAGGGGGACCTCAAACTCACTCTCTTTTCCTGGTCTCCTGTTACTGCTTTCCATTAGCCAAACCCAGTCAGAAGCCAGGGGGCAAGGGAGCCAACACATACAGATCAGCCTCCCTGGGCAGAAAGGAGGGCAGAAACAGGAGGAGATAGATCTGAATGGGGCACCTGGAAGCTATTCAGCACACACCTGATCATGCTAGATGCCCCAATCAGAGAGAACTATTCTGCGTGTGAATTGTTGGAAGTTGACTACTTGAAATTCCATTATCCAAATAGGAGTAAATGAAGAATGAGCAGATTACCCGCCCTGTCTTGTTTTTAGAATAGGCTTCCCTGACCTCATGCCCACAGTAGTTCTTTTCTCCTGTGCTAAGGTCCCACACCATGCAAACCAGGAATGCAGTTGAATGTCTCATTTGTCTTATGGAGTTATTGTGAGGATCTAAGAGAGCATTCTAATACAGTGTAAGGTGACGTATTATGTGCTTAGTAAGCTGACATGCATCGCCTCATTTGATCTTTACAGTAACTCCATGAGGTAGCTGCTACTAACCCCTGCTATTTCATAGATGAGAAAATTGAGTATCAGAGAGATGAGGTAAGTTGTTCAAAGTCTCGTAACTAAGTGGTGGATTAAGGGTTTAAATCCATTCCAAAGTCTGGGTCTTAATCACTAGGTTACATATGTCACGACTGCCTTCCTGGTTTGCACAGTGTGGGATCCGAGCACAGGAGAACAGGGCTACTGTGGGCAGGAAATCAGAGAAGGCTTCAGTGAAAGTAGCATTTGAGCCAGTGTAACGGGATTATTTTCCTTTTCTTTATTTTGGACTCCTAACATGCTAACTTATCAAGAGAAAAAGCAGAGTTAATGGATAAACAAATTGTGGTATATTTATACAATGGAATACTTCTCAGCAATAAAAAGGAATAAACTATCTCCAAGCACTAGCTTGGGTGAATCTCAGAAGGATTATGTTGGGTGAAAGAAACCAGATGCAAAAGAGTACATACTCTATTCTGCTGTGATAGGAATCATAGTGGTCGCCTGGGCAAAGGGGAGGGGTATGAGAGCAAAGGAGTAGTAGAAACGTGGGCGTGCGGTGGAAATGTTGTACATCTTGACTGGAGTTGTAGTTAACAAGAGAATATATTTGTCAAAATTCATGAAACTGTACTTTAAAAAGAGTATATTTTATAGTTCGCAAATTATACCTCAATAAGTTGATTTTAAAATAACTGATGAAATTATGAAAATGTATTAAGTAAAAATTATGCAGTTGATTTAGAGTCAAAATTACTGTTCAGAAATATAATAGGTGATATACATTTATTGTAAATGAATTAAGCCAGATATAAAAGCCAAAATTCATGTGATTTTTTTCCCTTGGTAAAATTACCACCTGTGAGGTATTTTTTCAAACCTGAATTACCTTAAATTTCTTTTTTTTTTCTTTTTAATCTAGAATGGTCAGTTGGAGTGCGTACGCTGGATGGTGAGTGAAACAGAAGCCATTGCTGAATTGAGTTGTTCTAAGGATTTTCCAAGCCTTATTCATTACGCAGGTTGCTTCGGCCAGGTATGAAGAAATTTTTAATTATCTTCTATTTGCATGCTATGTAATCTGTCTCTCTTTAAATTTTTAGTCCATCAAAATCTAAACATAAAAAATCATCAAAAATGTATTCAAAGATTTATAAGCAGTGATATTCATTGCAGTATTTTTTATATGAAAGAAATGTTTTAAACAACCTAAATATTCCAGATAGGATATTGGATAAATGATGAAGCAAAATCCATATGATGGAATTTTACAGAAAAATATTCATTATATAATATTGAATTAAAATGTATGATACAAAACTGTTCCTGTAATTTGGTACCAACTTTGAATTTTGGAGAGAGAGAAAGAGAAATAGATAATAAAACTAGAAAAAACTATGTCACAACTTGTTTTTATAGTAATTATCACTCAGGGTAGAATTATAAGTGGCTTTTATTTTCTTTCTTATATTTTTCACTTTTTTCCAAATTTCCTACCATAAACAAATTTAACTTTTGTCAAAAGGAAAAATGATAGATTTTCTTGAAACCAAAATTAAGAAGAAAATCTTTGGTATGGCATTAATCGAGGAAGTCTCCGTCCATTAAAGATAAGCAATCACACTAACTAAATGAGTCTCAGTTACAACCAGTTTCTGTGTTAGGAAATCCCAGTGTGAGTAACTGATGTACACAGATCACAGTCCAGTGTATGCAGTAAAAAATCATCACTAACTCCCTTTGAGAAGGGTGAGTATAAATTATCTTTTTAAAAAAAATTGGAACCACAAAATGCCAATCTCCGTCTTAAAAAAATATAAATAAAGTCAGCACTGTATTAAAATAGATTTAATCACATTTGTTTGTGGCAAAGAAAATTGCTTCTCATGCATATAACCTTATCCCTTTGGCTTCATACACTTTCCCAGTGGCAGTAAATTGTGGTATTGTCAACAAGAGATTATGCTTTTTCAAGCATGACAATCTCAAATTTTAAAAATAGACTCCTAGAATATTACCACAGCCTTTCTTCAGGGGGAGTCATGTTAGGTGATAGTTTATTTTGTGCCATGGTAACTTCAATTAATATATATGTAATGTTTCCTATATGTACCAAGCACCATGCCGTTGGATTTTGTGTACATTATCTGCCTTATGCCTTAAAACAACCTTATTGGATTCTGTTGTTTTTATCCCCATTCTATAGATGAGGAGACTGAAAAAAGAAATCTTAAGTGGCTTGCATGTGGTCTAATGGCTAGTAAGAGCAAAGGCTGGATCTCAACTCAGGTCCTTTGGCTTTGGGACCAGATTCTGGTTTTCCTCCATTTGTATAGATAATTTGTATAGCTTGTTTACAGTGGCATGGATACAGCTGCAGAAGTCCTTTTTTACAATTTTATCTCTCAATACGTTGTGATATTTGGAGTGTCTTAACACAGCTCGTATGAAATTCATGGAATGAAGAAAGGAGCAGGAAGAACATTTAAAATTTGTAAAAGCCAATGTCTTTGAAATAATGACTCCGTTTTCTTTGTGTATTGCATTTATGAGCCCCAGTCATGTGCTCTACAAACAAACATAAGAATTAATAAGATTTGTTAAGATGCCCTTTTTTTGCTTAGACTGGCAAAGGGGAGAATAGTATTTTCAAATGACCAAAAGAATCATTAAGACAATAGTCTTCATAAATCATTCTCAGTATAAAACAAAATTTTATTTCTTCTCAAATTGTCTGAGTAATTGTTTCATACCCCTGATTTCACTTGCTTATGTAAAGCCTAAAGAGGAATTTCAGATATCAGTGAAAAGGCTGACTGCACTTTTGGAAGAGCTTGCCGAAGAAAAGGAGGAAAGGATTGCACTGCTGTTCTGAGACTTTAAGTTAATAATTGGGCATCCGGCCTTCTTTGTCCTGAGCAGTGTTGCTTATATGTGCCAGTTTCTCTCTTCAGCTCTCACAGCAGGCTTCTCATAATTTTGAAGCTATTGGGACAGAACAAAAGAAAGTGCCATTCCTGGGACGGGTTGGGTGATAGTGTAGTTTGCTTGGCTGGACTAGAGGAAAATATGTAAATTAGTGACCTATGTGAAGAGCCATGTCAAACATTTGCTTCATGTTAGTATCAGTCTTCAGATTGTTATTTCAAGCTGATAAGCATTTTTAATGACCTCAAGTACAGCAAGGCATTCCAGCAGTGCCTTCAGGAGAGCATTCCTAACTACGTAGAAAACGTAGAAGCCCATTAGGACTGCAAATTCTGCCCAGCCATCCTACATCCACCGCGACCACTTATGTAACAGATAACCTGTGGAGATGCTGAACTTGGAACCATTACAAGGCTAATATTTTCACAAGGAAGACTGTTATTGAACAGTTTTCTAATGGATTCAGCACATGCAGGTTTTTCTACATCAAGCAGGCACTTGAGTGTGTTCTGGTTTTGTTTCTTCAGTAAATACCCTTGGAAAGGACAGTACAGAGGAAAATTCCTCTCTTGGTTTATTTTAGTTGCCCTCTGCCCCTCCTATAGATTCTTAAAGAACGAGCTCCATTTGACTCGCAATTTGTGTCCTTTTACTGGTTAAAATTACCTTTAAGGGCTCCAGAACCGCAGGGTAGCCAGCAGTTTTTAGTGGTCTTCTGGAGTGGTAGATCTTTGGGTGATAGGAATTGATTTTCTTCCTCTTGACACACCAGGTCTCGGAGGGGGCAGCTATATCATTCCCTGATTGTACCTAGCAGAACCGGCCACAGGGAGCATGAAGGTGAAGGCATGAGGGACGCTCAGGGAATGAGCAGGGGCGTCCTCGGATGGGCCTGCTTTGCTGTCCCTTGAGAGAGATGCTTGCTGGCGAAACAATTGAGACAGAATTGTCTCAAGTCAAAGTCACCGCCTGTGTAACTTGGGCAGTTTTATTCGAACATGAAGGTTCAGATGGTCTCGTCCAGGATCCCAGCAAAGCTCTTGCCCTCAGGTGCTTGGGGGCTCCGGCCTGTTTCGCATTGGTCACTGGTTCAGTGGGCTCTCTGATACTTTCAACATCAAACTTATCATTTTGTTTCTGAATCTTTCATGGGACTTTTGGTCAAGGAGTTTTGCTACAGAAACAACAGGAATCATAGCATTAAGCATTTACCAAGAAAGAGCACATTTGCCTACGCTATGTTCATTCTCCATTTTAAATGTTTGCCCTGATACAGATCAAAAAAAAAACAAAAAGCACTTTTTCAAAAAAGAAAAAGCTCAGCGGTTCCTACGAATGGTCATGAATAGGCATGCTGGTGAGGGGGTTCCTTCCACAGGCTGTGTTATCGTTTTTCCACGGTTTACTTTAAAAAGGGGAAATATTCTGTTGACTTTATTGTTTCATTGTCATGGGGTAGAAAAAAGTAAACAACACTGAAAGGGTTATGATTGCAGATGAAAGCAAACTGAAAAATCTTTGAATGGCACAAGCATTCATCTGCTCTCCAAGGACCTTTGAAAAAGCTTAACCAACACAGAGCTCCACAACCCACAGACTGACAGTTAATGTGATTTCTGTGACCCAAGGGTTGGAGAGGGAGTGTGTCCTTTATGGAGTCAGGGGTCATGGGGCAATGAGCCATGGTGGATATTCATATTCAGAAGACAGGGAACATTAGCTCCTGAGTCTGAGTTTAAATCCTAGCCCTTGCATACGTTTACATTTTTCAAAAAAAGAAAAGGTCTCCCTGGACCTCAGTTTCCTCATCTTTAAAATGGAGATAATAGAACCTTCTGTACAGGGTTACTCTGAGGTCCAAATGAGAAAAGCCACATGAAGCACTGCCCACTGCCAGCACATATTAGACACTAGGTAAATGTTGGCTATTATGGTTATTGGATACCTTACACTTTATTATTTTTATAAATATTATTTAATATATTTATTTCACTATGAGTGAAGTATCAGAGAAATTGGACAAAGAATTATTTAGGCCTTAACCTATTTAATCAATTCTTAGATGTATTTTTTTTTCACATTTTACTATCTCTAGATTCTACATTTATCTTACAGTAAATGACAATATGAGATTATTGCTGGCCATCGTTTTACATTTGAACGTGTCAAAAACTGGAGTGAATCTTATAATTGATGGCACGTTAGAGTTGATAACCTATGATCACAGACAAAGCTGCTTCCTTTTGAACTTATGGCTGTAACAAAACTGTAGACATTTTATTGATACCAGTAATAAACCGGTGGCATAGTTTTCAATTACATTTTTAATTGGACTGTCCAGCAAATCTCATAAATTACATGCATTAATTGCCGCTTTAAATAAATTGCATTGCCTTTAAGAACGTGCAAAATACAACATTAAAACAGGTCACCAAAAGAGCAGAAAATCTCAAGAGGAGGAAACAAGTACATGAAGTAGGTTTCAAGTCGTTAGATGTAAGTTGAATGGGTAGGTGGGTGCGTGGGTGATTGGGTGGAACGTCAGTTGCAGAGGCATTCTGTAAAACAGAAATAATACAGAAGAGCCAGCCCATCCGTGGGACTGCATTGGATGTTCTCTGAAAGCAATGCCTATGGGAAAATGAAGATCTGAAGTTACATTCTTCCTTTAACATCTTCCTGATACACACACACACACACATACACACACATACACACCACGCACACACTGGTGGGGGGCAGAGGAGAGAACCCGCGGAATGTCTGAAAGATAAAAGAAGAGGTGGGCATCGTTGCATATATATCTATAACATGTATGCATTTACAAGGGCCTTCTTAGTTGGAGAAAATAGCTGTATTTGTTCTGTTCTCCTTACTAGATATTTGTCAAATAAGTCACTGTTTAAATTGTAGGACTGTGGATCTCTGCTGGAATGTTCTCCAGAATCAGAGCAGAAAGCATTTCTCAGAGACTGGATGCTAAACATGCTTTTACCCAAACCAAGGGATTCTAGCCATCTCCATGTCCCTCTCAGAAATCCTAAGTGGACAGCCAGCCCATCCCTTTGAGCAGTGCTTCTGTGCACCGTATCGTAGGGGAGATTGTCATTTCCATCGATTTCTCAGTGAACAGGCCAGTTGCATAGCTTCTTATTAAAGTAAATTGTCCACTGCAGAACACAAAACTGAATTGGAGGGGCTGGGCAAAGACGTGCCTTGTTCTGAACAATAGGATAAACATTCTTCCTTTATGTAAGTCTTGCATGTTGAATTGGGTAAGAGCCTTAATTATAGGAAAGAATTATCCATGACATCGTAAGAAAAGCAGGCAGGTTGTCATAACAGTATGGACTGCACCTGACTGGGAGAGTCAGGGGCCAAGGCAACTCCTGCCTCACACAGACCTTGCCCTGTTCTCCCAGGTCATCAAGCCCCTGCAAAGTCCAGGTCTCTAGATTCTGCCCAGATTTCTACAAAGGGAAAATTCCTAGTCTTAGGAATAGTATTCTATTTCCTATAACTCCATTACTGTAAGTTATTCAGTTATATTCAGTTATTCGAAACACTGAATTATAATAAAGGGCATTTTCTATGCATGTGGAATAGACATATCCACTATAATATTTAATTGAGTCTGAAAAACATGAAAGTATGCCTGACAAGAAGGTACATATAAAACGTTTCTGAGTATCTTGAACTCCTCTGAACTTTACTTGCTAAAGAGAGAAGCTGCTAGAGTATCAGAGAATATCCAGTTGTCTTCTTCAGTTTTCTGATTTGTAAAATAATTGAATTGGATCATTCCCTAAAATCTCTGCCACTTCGCATTTTTAACATTTAATATCATGGGGGTCACCACAAACTTGACAATGACATTGAAGATGGCAGCACTGTCCTTTTCACCAGTAGGGGCCCAGCAACCTGCCCGCTTGATGTTTCTGTGTCTTAGGCATTGACTTCTAACCAGTTGGTCATGTCATTGATCTTGAGGTACACCCACTCATCCAGATCTTTTCAGGAGTTAAGATCACATGGTTCGATCATCTGTCTCCAGATAAAAATATTTCGGTTTTTTCCCTACCTAATTAGGAAAAATAAAGGAAGTTGTTGTACCTTATGCATTCGAAACGTCACCTGCTCTGGTCCAAATGTCACTCCCAGCTTCCTCCAAGTTTGCCTCTGAAGAAGAGGATTAAGCACATCAGCCTATCTTATCGTACTCCTACCTCCCAACCCTAGCCTCCAGGCTTTGCTCCACCTCATTCTCTAGGGACGTGGAGGGTTTCACTTCCTACAAGATCTGTCTGCTTTTGCAGCTAACACTCACCATGCTTTCCCGGGGTGCATTCTTGGTCGGTTGTAGGTATTGATTACATTTTCTCTCCTTGCTCTTTAGAGGGGTTACTCCCTGCTTGCTCGTGTAAAAAAAGGTGTGGTACAAATATTCAGTCTCTCCCTGATGTCACTGATGCCTTTATAAACAGTGCCCTGTTCCCCACATGAGGGGAGAAACATGAAAGGAGCTGGCTATTTTTATCCAGCATTCCTTTAGCAGATTAGTTGGCATGTTCAGAAGGTGAAGGCAAATTTAATCCAGAAAAATATAAAAGTTCATGACCAGTCCAAGCAAATAACTGGAAAAGAAAATCCTTTAAAAGGCTAAGGAGAGGTTCAAGGCTATTTCAAACGCATGATCATCTTTTTAAATGTCAAATTCCACCCACTAAACTTCATGCTGTTGTTTTTACCACTCTCATATTTTTTTAACATTATGTTTAATTTTTCTATTTTAAAACAGTGAATTCCCATCCCCGTGCTTTCTCCTGAGGCCAAACGTAACATGTAAATACCACAAAAGACTCAGTGGGTAAAATGCAAACAGATTATGACAACACACACTGACTGTTCTGTGTCTTTGCTTTTGAAAGGTTGTGTTCAAAGCTTTGGGTCCCCTTCCTTTAACATAGAAGAAGAGAAAGATTTATCTGTTAAAACAAACAAAAAAAAACACCAACATTTGGTCAGAAAAATCAAGAGGGTCCCAGTTTTATTTCAGTGTGGTTATCTTATACTTAGCAATTTAAGATGTTGCCTCTTTTTTGTAAGCCTATTGATTGTACGGTATGGGATTAGGAAGGCATGGTTGAAGCATGATAAACTTAAAGTAGAAGCTAGGTATCTCAACAGTCCAAGGTTTTACAATAATATTCTTGAAGCCTGCAGATAATATAACAAAGTAACAAAAACATTGCCTTGGACTCAAAAGACTGGACTGGTTCCAACATTGACTGTCTCACTGTGTGACTGAGGAGGTACTCAAACTTTCTGTGAATCAGTTTTCCCACCTGTAGAATAAGTAAGCAAAACAAGAGCGTTTCTGAGATAACTTTCTGCTCTTCAAATTCTCAGAGCATTCTTCTTTCATTAACTTTAGTCAGAGATGCAAGAATTTTCAGTTCATACTGAATGGAAATGTCTTCCTCGTAAGGTAAGCTTGGCTATATCTAAGCTTCACATGTTGGAGTTTTGTTTTCCTCTGTCCTTATATTAGACTTCACTATGTGACAGTCTATTAATTCCAGCCTGTCCTTGTGTTTAATAGGAAAAGATTCTGCTGTGGCTTCTTCAGTTCATGCAAGAGCAGGGCATCTCACTGGATGAAGTAGACCAGGAAGGCAACAGCGCCGTTCATGTGGCTTCCCAGCATGGCTACCTCGGGTGCATACAGGTACACAGGCCCTGCTGCTCTGGAGAGAGAAATGAGTGCATCAAGTAATAAAACAAAACATGGGAATTTTGTTCACTGGGAGAATGTCTGGATTAAATCAGCTTTTCCTCTTATAGTGGATCATGAGGAGTCAAATTGATGCATTTGTATTTCCAGAAATGCACACAAACACTGGCATCAGTAACTGTCTGGGTTTCTCCTGGAGTGTCACAGGATGTTGAAGGGGACACTTCTTGCCCGTGCAGCATTACCTTAAAACGCCAATGCTGAGGACAGTGAAGTACCCCATGTTCTCAAGACAGCAGGAAACCACTACCAGACTGACATCGCTGAGTCCGTCACATGGAGGGTGCGCCCTTCCTGCTGTCATTAGCACACTTCGCCTTCCCAAATGTCTGAAACACAGGACCGAATTTTTAAGAAAGAATGAGAAGAATTCCTCAGAGTAGCAAGCAGGAGGCTTGGGAGAGAGAGTGGTGTGGTTTTCTTCTCCCGTTCTTTGTAGTAGGACTGAGCTTCCCCAAAGCATTCAAAAAGTCCCAGAACTGATTACAGGAGGCCCTAGATATTGGTCCCCTCTGCCCGTGGGCAGGCTCAGCAGGGCCTCAGTTGGCCAGCCGCTCCACCCAAGAGCCTCCGGTGGCCTCATCCTTTTAGCCCAACATACCTTGGGAATATTACCATGTCCTTTGTGTGCAGTGATGTAGAGAGGTTGGGGAGCAGAGCCACAGGAGGTGGGGAGGCCCTTCCCCCTGCCCCAGGCCACCTGGAGGTACATCCAGGAGGGCTGCTTAGAGAGCACAGGGTTCCTACAGGAAGAGGGGTTGGCCTCTCGTCCCACAGCTGAATGCAGAGCTGCACAAAGCTGAGCCACACCCAGTGCCGCCATCCTAACAGCACATAGTGGGAGGCCCTGCGAGAGTCCTCAGAAGCTTGGGGCACACATGAACGTGAAAACTGGGTATCTATTATATACAATAGTTTACATCTGCTAATCCCAAACTCCCAGTCCTTCCTTCTCCCACCCCCTGTATAGCACAGGGAAATAGTCAATATCCTGTGATAAACCATAATGGGAAAGAATATTAACTAAAAAATGTCTCTGTGTATAACTGAGTCACTTTGCCGTACAGCAGAGATTAGTACAGCATTGTAAATCAGCTATACTTCAATTAAAAAAAATTTTTTTTAAACTGGATAGGCTTTTTTACCTAGAAAATATAAGGCCCTGACTGACAAAACGAAGAGAGAAGAGAGCTGAAGAGAAGGAGGGAGAGTGACAGTGTGAGAAGAGGAAAAGCTTTGAATTGGAAACAGAGTTTAGAATTGACCTGGAATTTAATTTATGAACATAAATCATAATTACCAGAGTCCAACCAGTCACACCATTCTCATCATTGAAAATGACCCAACATCTATGGATTTGTTCCCACATCTGCCTGAGATGTAGGAAAGGGCGATTGACAACGTATGGCTGAAGGCCATGATTAAAGAAAATACTTTTACCTCACCAGATTTATACAGTTCAAAGTATGTGTATGTAAGAACTCTAAGAAAACAACACTCTTTTTCAGCCTTATTAGGTATTGTTTCTTTTATTCCAAACTCAATGGGTACTTACTGAGGTCCTACTGTGAGCAAGGTAGACTGTATCTCAGAGAGAAAACTGGGAAGTGAGAACTTGCTCGGGAAGGTAGAGAGGACTCAGGGAATTCAGACAATGTGGAAAAGCAGTAAACGTAAGAGGCAAGAGATTCATAAAACCGGAAAGCAGAGGTCACAGCGAAAAGCCCTCTGCAGAGTCTCCTCACATGCAACCACTCTGTGGAAAGCCACGCTGATAGGAAATATTTCAAGTGTCTGGGAAGTTTCCCCACTGTTGTTGGCGAAGCGTGCATCTTCTAATTTAAGACACCAAGTTGTAAAAGGAGTGATGAGAAAAGAGAGAAATTTAAATTTTTACCAGGATCTGCAGAAAGATGAAAGGAGTAGCATTACTTTTTGTGGAGGAAAAATAATTAAATGAAGACTGAAAACTTCATTTTTCCATGTGACAAAACACTCTATATTTAATAGTATTGAAGTAGACTGTTTTTATCAGCCAGTAAATGACTGCAACCCAAAGAAAACCAGCTGATATCACTAATTCTGTTTGAGATCTTAACTTATTTTCCTTCTTAATATGTGAGGAGAGGCAGTCTGTCTTTTCAGAGTGTTCGTCTCTCCACTTAACACAAAAGATATTTTTGGCGCTAGACACCATGGATGTGGAAACTTGAATAATCTTGGAAGCGGGTCTATCCACTGGGTGTGAGAATAAAAAAAAAAATAGGTACAAAGAGATTGAAAGTAGAAAAGGGGGTGAGCGAGGACCTTTATGAAGTGAAGAGGGGAACTGAGTATGGAAAACATTGGAAAGATAACTGCAGAGGCCAGAGTCAAGGGGAGCGATAATAGTGCGTTTATGCTGAGTCTCTGAGAGCTCAGGGTGAGGTGATCTCTGCGACACCCTGTGACGTGGGTGGCAGTGGCCTTATAGCACCTTTTGTGGTGAGTGATCCTAAACCGAGAGGAAAATGAAGCTCCTTAATGACTTCTGAGTCTAAGTAGTCTAGGAATTTAAAAATCACAAGTATTTCTTGTGGAAAAAACATTTTCTATTACTAAAATAAATCCAGAGGTCTACAGACTGATCTTGATAGCGTCAAAAAATACGGCAGACTCTGACAGTTGATTAATATGGATGCAACAGCTTTCTGTGGGGTCTGTTGTCATCACAGCATAAAAACAAGAGAGTTTTGATTTTTTTTAAATTAACAATGTCAGGGAATTCCCCGGCGGTCTAATGGTCAGGACTCCGGGCTTTCATTGCCAAGGGCAAGGATTCAGCCCCCGGTCAGGGAACTAAGATCCCACAAGCCGAGGTGCAGACAAAAAAAAAAAAAAAATGAACGATGTCAACCGTGCTCCATCAAATCTCTCTCCCCTCTACTAATGGTACCCTGGCCAGATTCCTTAACTTTTTGCTTTTGTTTGACTATTAACAAATTTACTTCAAACCAGTTTAAAAATCTCAGTCTTATTTCTGGTTCAAAGCATTCTCCTCCCCAACCCAGATCAGACTCAGAGTGAGAGGGACTTGGTACGGGACGGAGGCATGACTGGTTTTTTACACACCACCTTAGCTCCTATTCCCCTCTCTCTTCTGGGCTCCGGTGTTGGGGACAAAGGGGAGGTATGGAGAGAAAAAGTCAACTGTCTCTTTGCTTTACTGCCAGAGGTCATGGCATCTCCCTGAAAGTTGTCTTGCTTCTTTAGCTCACTATGGTTGGCCACTGATGCCCTCTGGGGAAGCCTTCAGAGGCTGAATCTCTGGTGGGCACGGTGGGTGGGGACTTCAGAGGGTCCTCTAGAGCCTTCCCACTGATACCTGAGACAGGAGATCTGGCCCCGACCTCACACCCTTCTCCGCCATACAGTCCCCTCCACCTGTGTTGCACCCCACCGCCTCCTGTTGCTAAAGAGCCCTCTCCTTTTTTTTCTTTTTAATTTTTTAATTTATTTTATTTATTTATTCTTTTGGTTGCATTGGGTCTTCGTTCCTGTGCACGGGCTTTCTCTAGTTGCATCGAGCGGGGGCTACTCTTCATTGTGGTGCGCAGGCTTCTCATTGTGGTGGCTTCTTTTGTTGCGGAGCATGGGCTCCAGGTGTGCGGGCTTCAGTAGTTGGGGCACGTGGACTCAGTAGTTGTGGCTTGCGAGTTCTAGAGCACAGACTCCGTAGTTGTGGTGCACGGCCTTAGTTGCTCTGCAGCATGTGGGATCTTCCCGGACCAGGCAATCGAACCCATGCCCCCTGCATTGGCAGGCAGATTCTTAACCACTGCGCCACCAGGGAAGTCACCCGAGAACCCTCTCCTTTTTGATTGGGTGATAACAAGCTCACAGCAAGCTCCCTTCTACAACGTCTGCTCAATATATGGGACATACCCTTGCCATGGCACGTGGTGGGAATGTGGGCCCTGCCATGACAATTCTCTCCTGTTCTTTTTATTCCTGATTGGGTAGGTTCAGCAACAGATCATGTGCACTGCCCAAGTAAATAGGAAAAAGTAAACAAAATTCCTTCTTTTTCTTATGGGCATCCCCAACTTCAAGGGCCCACCCACTGAAAGGGACAAAGCCTCTCACCACAGACACTGCCCTGCACACCTCCTAGAGGAAAGGACTCTAAGGAAGAAGGAGCCTCCACCCCTTCCCAGTCTCCTTCCGAGGCTGTTGTGAGATTGATAGTAGTGGGATTGGTTGGCTGCATCGTTGTAGGCTCCAAAACGAGGCATCTGACACTGACCACTGAAAGCTCACCAGAGGCTGTCCTTTGTGTGTGATGGTACTCCTCAACCCAATCGTGTCCCGCTGTGGGCTCTGGTGACTGGTTTTGGAACAACAGGAAAAGTTCCATTCAACCTTCTGTTACAGTCATTAAAAAATACGGATGTTTACGGATGGACCTAGAGAATATCATACTAAGTAAGTCAGACAGAGAAAGACAAGTACTATATGGTATCACTCGTATGTGGAATGTGAAAAATAATACAAATGAATCTATATACAAAACAGAAACAGACTCACAGACATAGCAAACAAATTTATGGTTACCAAAGGGGAGAGGGAGGCAGGGGGAGGAATAAATTAGGAGCATGGGGTTAACAGATACTAACTACATCAAATAGTTAAACAACAAAGACCTGCTGTATAGCATGGGGAACTATATTCAGTATCTTGTAATAACCTGTGATGAAAAAGATCTGAAAAAAATGTATATAAATATAACTGAATCACTTTGCTGCACACCTGAAACTAGCAATATTATAAATCAGCTGTACTTCAATTCAAAAAAATAATAAATAAATAATGTTTAGAGGGAGGTTCTGATACGATCACATGTCTCCGCATTCTCTGACAGACCCTGGTTGAATATGGAGCAAATGTCACCATGCAGAACCACGCGGGGGAAAAGCCTTCCCAGAGCGCTGAGCGCCACGGACACACCCTGTGCTCCCGGTACCTGGTGGTGGTGGAGACCTGCATGTCGCTGGCCTCCCAGGTGGTGAAGCTAACCAAGCAGCTGAAGGAGTGAGTGACCTGTTCGTTCCATGAGAACCAAGTCTGGCTGCTCATCGTTGTGCTTAGGTTTCAGCCAGGTCTTTGGAAGGCTCCCTCCTGCTGGTCTTACAGGAATTCCCTAGCATCCTCCTCATCTTCTTTTCTTCCTCCATCCCAAGTCCTCACGGCCAGCATTCATGCCATTTCTGCAGAGGCAAAATGATATTTAAACAAAAAAAAATGCAGAGCTAGCTTCCTAAGCAGAGAACTTAAGCCACAGTGGACAAGGGGAAGGAGCCTCTCTCTGTGCTCACATCTCAGGGTCAGATGACGTGGCAGGTGCGGAAAGCACACGTGGGCATCATCCCAAACTTCTGTCCTTAACAGTCTAGCAAATCATCAAAAGCAAGAGAGAGAGAGAAGGGCTAGAGATGGGCCAGTTTCTCAGTTTTCTCAAAAAGAAAAAATGTATATTTGGGAAATTACAGACAGGTCACTTGGTAAATATCACTGGCAAATTTATTATAAACATTAAGCAGACAATTCATGAATCCTCAGAATTTAAAATCCTCAGAATGTAAACTTAGCGTGATGTTACTTAAAACACTCTTTGCCTAGCTAAAATCAGTTCTTTTTTGATGAGATGATTCAGCTGGTACACACTGCATACCTAGATGCCAGGGAAGCATTTCTGGAAGGCTGCCATGATATGCTTGAAGAAAGGAGGACCAGAGGAGAGGCCATCCGAGGGGTCTCCAGCAGGTTGGAGGATTAAGGAGCTGATGCTCGTCTGAGGGGACCAAGGTCAGCCCTTGGAAAACACATCAGCCAAGTGACAGCTGCCATACTAGGAAGGGGATCATTGAACGTCAAAAATAGTACTCAAAGTAATGGTGACAGATTAGGAGGACAAACCTTAAAAATTAAATTTTAAGGAAAAAAATGAAGTTTTACTTTAAAATTATAAAAAGTTTTTTTTTTTCTTCTTTCCTTGTGAAAAAAGACCTGTGGTTGGTAGGAGGCCTTAACTGATTAGAAGTGTAATTCATGCAACAATATGACAAGTCCTGAGATCCTCTGGTTCCTCGCTAAGCTCGGGGAATTGTTTTCTCTCTCTGCTTCTATCCTCTTGCCTTAGAGGTAAGAGTCTCTGTACTCCTCTGCTTCTCCCCCTGCCAGTACCTAGAATACTCTCTTTAATGAATTTAGGCTTTTACTAGGAAAAAAAATAAAATTTAAACTTAAAAATTAGAACGGTTCCTTTCCCTCCAAGAATCCTCTGCCCGGTTACACAAGACACCCCTGGGGCAGGTGAGCTAAGCGAGCCTGAACGTCTGGGGAAAATGCACACAGATTCATAACTCAGTAAGTTATCTTGCTACAGCGAACATACTTGTACACGTCTTTATGTACATGTACTGGTGTTTCTGAAAAGTTCCTAGAAGGGGAATTGCCAGAACAAAGTGCATATGTATTTAAAATGTGGATAGATCTCGCCACCGTCCTCCAGAACTGTTGTACCAGTGGACACTCCCCCCAGTAGTATATGGACATATCCACCAAGAGGAACTTTAAAATGGTCCAATGGAATGTTTTTTCTTAAGGTTTGTACTCAGAGGAAAGATCACAAAACCTTCCACTGTCTCTTACCACAGAGTCGGAGAAGCTTTCATGAGTTACAGCATCTGTTTTATTGGTAGAACTCTTCAAGGTCAGGGTCTTGGCTGCTCTCTGTGTTGATGATCCTGGGATAAAACACACATGTATGCTAATAGACAGCAGTTCTTCCGCTGTCTCCAAACTGAATGCTGTAGACAGTTGTAGTTAGGCCAATGACAAGATGAAATATGAGAAGTTACGTTGTAGACCCTAGTTGTGTACTTACTCTGCGTCTCAGTGAGGTTGGCAAAACTAGAAATGAACAGAGAAATTCACTTAGTCTATCCTCAGTACACTGTACCCTTCAGGTTCTAGGGCATCAATAACATCAAAAGGTGCAGGACGAAGGACGGAAAACACTAGTTTTTCAGCCCAAAATTGTTGAGTGGGAGACAGTCTTGAGTGCCTTTTCCTACTAGAATATTTTTACCAACCGTTTGGAGTTAATAAACATAGCTATTATTTAGAAATGGCAACCTTCAGCTCTCTTAGAGATCCTGATCTACAGGCGTAGGTATTATGGGTTGAACTGTGGCCGCATAAAATGATGTGTTGGGGTCCTAACCCCTAATACCTCGGAATGTGAGCTTATTTGGAGATAGGGTCTTTATAAAAGTAATCAAGTTAAAATGAAGTCACACACACACACACACACACACACACACACACACACACAGTGTATTTTACTTTCCTTAAGTAAAAAAAGAAAATTACAAAATACAGTGTGCAGTATAATCTCATTTCTAAGAAATCCCTCTCTCTCCCCCCACCCCGCTCTCCCTGCCGCCCCAAGCTGGTATGACACACTCCAAAATGTTACTCACTCTTTCTAAATGGTTTGAATTTTTAAAGTAATTGTATTAATTTAGCCATCAGAAAAAAACTAAGTTAAACAAAGCTAGCAAACTCTTTCCATGTTGGGTAAAAACAATGAAATAACTTGGTATTTTTTCAATAAAGAGAAAACAATGTATGGTAACACTCGATTTACTCTGGACATAGAAGCGTATTATCAGAATGTGCATTAAAGTTAAGAAAACACGTCAAAAGCCGTAGGTTACAGAAAGTGAAATCTGTTTAGAAAACACATTAATTATTACAGAACTTGGAAAAAGGAAAACTGATTCTGATTTTAGAGGAGTAAGCAGTATTTACCGAACTCTGCAGTATTCGTGTGGTACCCGCCCCCCACCCCCCGCCGCAAATTGTCCCCCAAAGATGTCTGTCACATCCTAATCCCTGGAAGGTATGAATATGTTACCTTACATGACAAAAAGGGAATTAAGGTTGCAGATGGAGTTCAGGTCACCCTGGATTATTGGGGTTGGTCCAATCTCATCACATGAGTAACAGTAAAGAGAAGGCAGAAAAGGAGATCAGAGAGACTCAAAGTGTGAGAAGGACTCAATCTGCTCTTGCAGACTTTGATGAGGGAGGAAGGGGCTGTGAGCCAAGAAGTGCAGTAACCTCTAGGAGCTGGCAATGACCCTCAACTGACAGTCAGCAAGAAAACAGAGACCTCAGTCCTACAACTGCAAGGAACCGATTCTGCGCCTGATTTGAGTAAGCAGGACATAGACTTTCATCCTAGAGCCTCCAGAAAGGAATGCAGACTGGATACCTCGATTTTAATCTGGAGAGACCCATTCTGGTCTTCCGACCTACAGAACTGTAAGATACACATGTGTTGTTTTAAATCACTAAGGATGTAATAATTTGTTAACAGAAGCAGAAAATTAATACACTTAGCATCAAAACTGGTAGCAGCTCTCGTGAGCAGGGATGAGGAACTAAACAAATGAGTTACAAGTGTTCTTAAAAGGACTGCCGGGTCTTAGATACTGGCTTGAGGAAGCCCAGTCTTCTCCTTGCCAAATGTCACTGCACATACTCAACAGCTGTCGGCTGCCTAAATTTAATCCCGTGAGAACAGATTTGGATAATAACCTTCCATCAGCCCCCAATACTCTGCTTTTCTCAGAAGTGGTCAGTCTTAGTCCTAACATTTCATCCCTAAGACCTAAGAAGTCTGTGATCTCATTTTTCTCACTCATTCTGTGACTCACGTACTGAAAACTTAATTGTCTAAAGGAGGAGCCAGCAATCTTTTCCCTAAAGAGTCAGATAGTAAATATTTTAGGCTTGTGCACCACATGTTCTGTGTCATAATTACTCAACTCTGCTTTTGTAGCGTGAAATCAGCACTCGATAATATGTAAATGAATGTGTATGGCTCTGTTTCAATAAAACTTTATTTACAAAAACAGGTGATGGGCTGGATTTGGCCCATAGTCTATAGTCTGTAGTTCGCTGACCCTAGTCTCAAGAATGCATACAAAATAAAAATACGTAAGAGCACTCTACTTTTCCCACTTTGAAATTTGGAACTGCATGTCAAGTTTTTTAGAAAAACATTTAGTGAGGGGTTAAAACAGATGAAGAAAGATTAAAAGGAGGTTAAACTCCTTTTATAGGGTTCTTAGGTGTCAGAGTGAATTATGACACAGTCAAGAAAACTATTTGGAGGCAGAAATCACAAGTATGAATGGAGAAAGAAAGGACTCTATTCTCTAGATTCTAAAAAAGCCCTCAGAAAGGACTCATCAACTTTTAAGTATAATAGATGAGCATGTGAAATATGAATATATAAAAATATGTGAGCATATGTCTAGTATACTAGTCTGCTAGGGCTGCTGTAACAAAGTACCACAAACTGCCTGGCTTAAACAACAGAAATTTGTTTTCTCACAGTTCTGGAGGCTAGAAGTCTGGAATCAAGGTGTTGACAGGGTTGGTTCCTTCTGAGGGCTGTGAGGGAGAATCTGTTCTGTGCCTCCCCCCTAGTTTTTGGTGGTGTGCTGCCAATCTTTGGCATTCTTTGGCTTGTAAATGAATGAATCACCCTAATCTTTGCCTTCATGTTCACGTGATGCTCTCGCTGTGTGTGTCTGTCTCTGTGTCCAAATTTTCCCTTTTCTAAAGGACACTTCATACTGTATACTTTCTACCTATATACACATATATTAGGGAAACTTTTTCTATGTCATAGATATTCAAATATATTATCATTCTTAATAGCTGCCTTCACAGAAATAACTATAAATTATTTACTCAGTCTTATTGATGATCATTTAGGTTGTAGTTTTTTTACTCATGTGAATAATGACTATCTTTTGGGGTACTTTTGATTGCATCCTCAGGAAAATTTCTAAATTATAAGGATGAAGATTATGCACATTTGTAAGATTTTTAGATTTATTGCAACTTATCGAAAATCATCATGAAAAAAATGTATACCTGTTCATTTATGATAGTAGCAACGTGTCAGAGAGCTTATATATTTTGGTTTGTTTTTCCCAGACAGACAATGCAACGTGTCACACTGCAGAACCAGCTCCAACAACTTCTGGAAGCCCAGAAATCAGAGGGCAAATCTCTCCTTTCTTCGCCCAGGTAATACCAGGAACGTTGGTGGTTAGAATTCTTAACTGTCTTTAATGTGAGAGCCTTCTTTTGGACTTTCTTTTAATATCTTTTAAGAAGATAACAGAAAACATTTTATTCTTATAAAGAGGAATAAAAATGAGCTACCACATGGAGAAAGGCACTGGACCTAGTGTCAGAAGACTTGAATTTATCTCTGGCTGTGCCATTTCTTCTTTCCAGGACTAGAAACAAGTCACTTACTCTTTCAGAGTCTTTTATTTCTTCATCTATGGAATGGAAATAAAGATATGTAGGTTCATAAGGTTGTTGAAGATGGGATTAATTGAGAAAATTTGTGCAAAATTAATGTATAAACAATAAAACAGTAGTTTATTGTAGTTTTGTAAAACTATTTATTGTAGTTTTGTAAAACTACAAAAGAATAAATTTTGTAGTCAAAGCAAAAGGTATGAGGCATACTATACTGGTTCTGGTTGCCACCATGGAATGCTTGTAGATTGCTTGAAACACATATTCATTATTCTTATTTCAGTCTTAGTGATTTGTAAGTTATTAGTGGCATTTAAGCCATGCGGTGATTTGTGGCTGAGTTATTTTAACCCAGTAGGAAGTCATCTCATATGTCCTTCATCCTCTTTCAGTTCACCCTCCTCCCCAGCTTCCAGAAAGTCCCAGTGGAAATCCCCAGATGCAGATGATGAGCCTATAGGCAAAAGCAAACCAGGAATCCAAGAGGGGATTCAAGTTCTTGGAAGCCTGTCCGTGTCCAGCCGGGCTAGGGCCAAAGCTAAAGACGAAGATTCGGATAAAATCCTACGCCAGTTATTAGGAAAAGATATTTCAGAGAATGTCTGCACCCAGGAAAAGCTGTCCTTGGAATTCCAGGATGCTCAGGCTTCTTCTAGAAATTCAAAAAAGACCCCACTGGAGAAGAGGGAACTGAAGTTAGCCAGGCTGAAGCAGCTGATGCAGCGGCCACTGAGTGAGTCTGACACGGACTCCAACAACTCTGAGGACCCCAAGGGCACGCCTGTGAGAAAGGTTGACAGGCCCAGACCACAGCCTGTCGTGGAAAGCGTGGAGAGTATGGACAGCGCAGAAAGCTTACACCTGATGATAAAGAAACACAGCTTGGCATCAGGACGCAGGTTTCCTTTTAGTATCAAGGCCTCCAAATCTCTGGAGGGCCATAGCCCGTCCCCCACCTCAGAGAGCAGCGAGCCAGACTTGGAATCCCAGAGTCCAGGCTCAGGAACCGCGCCCCCAAACCAGCCCTCTGGAGAACTCCCTCAGCCCAGCCCTGACAGCACAGCTGCCCAGAAAGTGGCCACGAGTCCCAAGAGCGCCCTCAAGTCCCCATCTTCCAAGCGCCGAACGTCGCAGAACTTGAAACTCAGAGTTACCTTTGAGGAGCCTGTGGTGCAGATGGAGCAAACTAGCCTTGAACTAAACGGAGAGAAGGACCGAGATAAGGGCAGAGCCCTCCAGCGGACCTCCGCAAGCAGTGAACCAGGGGATCAACTGAAAAGGCCTTTTGGAACCTTCCGATCCATCATGGAGACGCTAAGTGGCAACCAGAACAATAATAATAACTATCAGGCGTCCAGCCAGCTGAAGACCTCCACTCTTCCCTTAACCTCACTTGGGAGGAAGACCGCAGACGGTAAGGGAAATCCAGGGAGCTCTGCTAGCAAAGGAAAGAATAAGGCGGTGAGTGCTATTTGGAGAATATCCTTTTTATTCCTTTAAATTAATTATATTGTTCCGAACACTCCAGATTGTTGCCCTTGGCCACCTTGAGGGCATCCCCAGGAGAATTCCAAAGGATTCATGAAAAGCCAAATTCATGTGTTTCTAATGAGATATGTCGTTTTAGAGTACATTTTGAAAATACTCTAAAAGAGAAAGGTTAAACAAATCACAGGAGATTGTATTCTGGTCCCTAAATTTCCCTAAGTAGTTTTGATCCTTGAGAATTAGGAGTCATAGACAGGGAGCCATTTCTACAAGATTAGACTACTAATTGATGTGAAATCAGGCCCTTCTTTGGCACTGACTCTGCCGCAGGAAGCCTTCGTTCTCCTCACGTGACTGGATAGTTTATTCTCGAGCCCAATTAAACAGCACATAAATAGAAACTCTGTTTCTAAACTACTCAACTTTGGAAGGACCTTTAGAATGAATACACCACAGGGACCCCCTCGTTGGCGTTTTACGACACAAGCCCCTAAGGAAGCTCTAGTGGTCTGAAGTGCTTGCCAGCGCGCAGGGGACAGCAGAGTATGCCATGAACTACATTGTGTAACTGCATTTGTTGTAAAACGGTGCACTATAATCTGGATTTAAAGCCAGTGAATAGGAGATACAATCATCTTTTTAGGCAACATTTCCTGCATGTTCTGTGCATGCCATGCCCTTAAAAAACATGGTGTAGCAGCCAAAATGTGAAACTCTCTGAGGGATAGAAGGATCCAGAATATTCCTGCTAACCAGAGTCACACCTGCATCATTTATTATTTGCCATAAGGTGAAATCCCATTCCGGTGAGGTCTAAGAACTGTGCAAATTCTTCTTTGCAATACCAAAATCAAGTTTTAGTGAATATCACTCGAATTAACTGAACACAAATTTTAATTACACTGATTTCCACCGAGTTGTCTTTGTTATTAAAAGACTTTAGCATGTATTTGCTTCAGCTAGAAAAGTCACACTGGTGCCCCAAACACCAGGCCTTTTGGATTAAATATGTCCAAACTTACATTGCTGGAATAAAACTTTTCCAGGTGACTTAAGGGTTCCTCTCGCACAAGTCAGAGATCTCAGCAGTTCCCCAGGCTCCTCAAAGTATGTCTGAAGCTTCTACCCTTTAATCTGTCTCCTGCCTGCCTCCTGTTTATTGAGACTTGTGCATGTGCTGAGCTTGTTGCATGTGTTCAGATGACTTTTAATTGCACCTCTCTAGGAGATGTACGACAGCTGCATCAGTCTTTCCTCTAACACGCTGATTGAAGAGCATCTGTGTGACTATGCACGGTACGTGGTGCTAGGGTTGTGTTGCTCAGCAGTGCCATGCCTTCACTTTGAATTGCATGACCCTTTACACGCTAGTCCTGGAGCACCTTTCCCAGGGGCTGACACCAAGGAAGTAGAAAATTACAACTCTTTCCCCAAATAGAAGAAGGCAGACTTGTAACTGGGCCTTAGAAAGGGAGCAAGTACCCTGTTGGAGGGGCTCCAGTCCAGCAGCAGAGGGCAGAGGAATCTACTCAGATCACAAACATGCTGTGCTTCCCAACTGACCTTGGCTTTCAGTCTTTGTTTTAATGGAGTCAACTACCAAGTAAGTATAGAAATGAAATTTCCTGCCGTGGGTAGAATGAGTCAACCTCCGATCAGAATCAGAACTTTGAAACAGAGCTGAGGTTTTCCTTCATTGCTGGTTATAGACTGAAAGCTCCTTTAGTCAGCAGTCTGCTGCCCTCAGGAGAAGTGAGGTCCTGCCATGCTCTACCTCAGTGTTTGGAACCGCAATGCTGGTCCATGAGCCGGTCTCTGAGCTCCCACCAACAAAACAATGGCCTTTCTCAAACAGAATGTTTGTGATTCAAAATGTATGCATGGCGTATATAAAAGGATCATCTCCAGGGTCCCCAGCGGCTCAGTCTCCTCTTTGAGCAAAGTCCTTCTTCAGCATAGCTTTCCTTCGTCCCCCAGGGATACATACAACTAACTCCCTAACAGAGCAGGAAAGAGGAGAGGGCTAAGAAGAGAGCAGCTGACGGGGAGTTAAGTCAGTGAGTGCCTCTTGACAGGTTTATTTCAGAAGAGTTAAACCCCCAACACCCTTTTAAAAGAGACTAATCATTTAAATTAAAAGAAAGCTGTGGCACGCCTTTCAGCACCCTTCCAAAATCCTCCAAAACATTGTGTGGATGTGTGTGTGTATGTATATAATAATTACAGGTACACAAATACAAGTGAATGTGTTGTGAGTGTAAATGTTAGTTCAGAATTCTAAGGTGTAAGAAATGTCGCTTTCCTTTTTTTTCCCCTCTAAATCACGTTTACTCTTCTCCAGGTCTCCATTCAGGCTAGAGGAAAAGTAAATCTCAGTCATTTTAGGGGGGTCCCCTAGGGGTCTCATTCATTCCATGAGTTGAAGGCAGCACCTTGGAGCTTCAGTATTTACTGGTCACCAGCATTCTGCTTGGGTCAGGCTCAACATGCTGCCTAAGTCTGGGCTGTTTCTGGCCACACTGGGGCAGGGCAGCTTGGCCAGTGCTAAAAGCCCAATGCCTGCGGTGGGAAGGAGATAGAAAAAAATACCCTTTGCCTTCCCAGACACTGGTATTGGTCCACTTCTGTTTCTTCCAACCTATCTTCCCCACCACCCCTCTGCGTCCCCATCTTAGGTTCTGTCTTCTGGTGCCTGGAAAATTCTGCTTTTGTCCTTAAGCAGAAGTCACCAAAAATACCCTGAGGCAAGGAAGCACAAAGGCTTGGCAAACTCCTTGGGAGCGGGAAGGAGAAAACCTCTCATTTCTTCCAGGTTCCTACAGCACCTGGAAACAAGACAATTAGTATCCCAGTAGATTCTCCTGCCAGATATATTTCATCCTGTCTTCTTACAAGTAAGAGAACAAAGCTGACAGTCTACTGTCATAGGATTACAAAAATCAGAACACAAAAGGAGGTTATGAGGTTACTCAGACATCCCACAACTGGGTTAACACTTTCCTACTCAGTTTAAGGAACAGTCCTTCTGAAGGCTCAGTTCTGAACCTGTCAGATTCACTGGCTTTATGTATTAACAGAGTTTTCCTTCAGTGATAAACAGAAACCCCAAAATTATAATATTCAATGTCGTTAAATAAACATCCAGACCCCTTCCCCTCCCTACCTTATAAATTAACTTATCCCTTATCGTGGCTGTCGTTTGGCATGTGTTCTGTGGAAAGTGAAAACCCACTAGTTTGTCCATGGCGTATGGGGGAAGGTTTCTCTGATTCACCATCACACAGAGGCAGGGAGAACCAGCCCGGTCCGTTCCTTAGATAAAGCAAGGGTAGATGTATCTAGCTGAGATAAAGATTCCTCAGAGAGATGAACTAGCATGGGAACGTAGACATGAAAAATACCTAAGTGATTCTGGTGCCTGCTTCATTTTGCCTGTGGGACCCATAGAAAGGGCATCCCCCAGAAAGATGCAAGAAAGAAAGGAACCCAAGTGTCCATCTGTCAGTGGTGCCTTTAAATCTTGGCCCAAGAATTTGCTTGAAGGCCACATGGTTCCTCTTGGGAGCAGGGACTGCCCGGGATCATATAACTTTGGAAAGCAATGGCAGTCATTGGGTTGGAGTTGGCTCTAAGCATTATGCTGCTGGTGGCCCTCTCAGTATAGCCCTGGGAGAAAGAGTCGGGCAGTGGACCCTTGTTCCAGGCCTATACTGTAATCACATTTTAGTTCCTAAGATTTTTTTTTTCCCCTAGTAAAGGAAAAATAGGGACAATAAATACAACAGTTTAAAGAATGTCAGCTCTGTGAGGGGGTTCTGTTTGCTATTTATTTTTCAAAATTGGTCACAGCTTGATAGCAAAGAATCTAAATTTCTTTTCATTGCCCTTTAAAATTAGATTCAACTCTATTACTCTGAATAGCTGTTCCAGTGTGTTTCAACTGTGGAGGATGACTTTGTTTATAACAAGCAGATTTATCTTTACTTTTTCTTATAAAGGACAAGTTGGTCTTGAATTATTACAACTCCAAGGGAATGTTTGCAGTTACTTATTTTAAAATGCCAGTAAGACATTCATTTCCCAGAGCTTAAGTCTATCCAAGATCTGTAACACTTGAAGTGAGCGTTGATTCCAGTTACTGATAGGCAGAGGGCATTAACCCCTGGCCACCACTGGTCACATCCCCTTTGACCACAGAGGCACTGTAGCCTGAGGGGTTAGCATCAGGAAACCCCTAATCCTAGCACCAACATGAGAGTAGACTCCTTAAAAAGACATTAAGCAATAAACACCATTAGTGTGGGTTTTACTGCCAAGGAATTAGCCACACTGGGAATTGTACATCCGGACCCAAGAGCTAGTAGCCCATATTTTACATAGATGTCAAGATTGTTCAACAGCCACTTCAAAGAGAGTGGTAGGTTTGGCCTGAGTTGATGTGAGGGTATGTCAGTGGTCATCTGCTGTGCCCAATCGGAGGTCAGAGTTCAGGGTACCCCTACCACCAGCACGCACGCACGCGTGTACGCGTGCGTGTGCGCGCGCGCACACACACACACACACACACACACACATTTCTGTCCTTATTGTCAGTACGTATTACTAAACAGAAAAATGAGCAAAGACATGGAAGACATTGGGAGGGTAGAGGTAAGGCCCTGGCTGAAACCTGTCCCAAGTCAAGCATACCCTCAGCCCCACCGAACAGCATTTCCAGAATCATGATGGAAAATGCAGTCAGCACAAAAAGGAATCCCTGGTAAACAAAGGCATCTTTGCCATAATTTCTCTGGATATAATCAAATAACCACATTTCAATCTTAAATTTTTGATCTTAAAGTATTTTCATAGGCTTTTTAAGGATCTTGAAGGGATAATTATATAATTACCTAGTCATAGGTATGTTACCAAGCTAGCTGAGAGTATGTTGATTGCATAGTTCTAGAGTGAATCCCCTGGAGCAGACTGAATCTTACCAATGTAACAGTTCAGAAAAGTTTGTTAGAATGCTAGTACTAAAAGGGCACTGAGTAACGCTATAGACATTAGAGTTTCTGCCCCAAAACTGTACTTTCAAGTTCTAATCTCTGATCTAAAGTATGTTTTTCTGTGTTTTCGTGTCTAATATACTAGCTCTGGGGTCCAGAGCCAATGAGTCAGGAGGAGTACCATGGTGTACCTGGGGTGACCACCTCTGCTCCAAAAACCCCTAGAACCTGTCTGGTCTCCTTCCCCCGCACCCCTCCCCATGTTTCCCCCGTGTTCTCTGTTTCTCCTGCCCAACTCTTGTCCTCCCGCCCACCCCACCTCTGCCTCCCTAGGGTTCACATTCATTTCAGAGAGAAAACCCTTATTTCATATGGAAGCGTTGTCCCTATGACGTGGGGGAAGGAGATCCGAATCTTGAACCATTTCTCCAGATTACATTCATTAAGTGACAGCTTCTCCTTTGAAATGATCCCAATTTTGCATTGTCCTAGGCTGTTGCATAGGAGGATCTTGTGTGTGGAGGAAAATGCCCATGTTATGGGGGATTGTTAAAATATTCAGATATCTCCAGTGTCTGGGCACAGCTTAGCAAACTTTATAAAAGCTGCCAGAGTTTGCAGGATTCATGAGAGCGTGACTCACAAATGGAGTTTCTATTCATAAGGTCCTTATACCCTCTGGGAAAAGGAGAAAGGGTGTTCCATCACAGGAAGACAGTAGAATAAGGTTTAGTATCAAAATTTAATGAGTTGAGACATAGAAAAAGCTATTGCAACTAAGACCCCATGTTCTATCTTAAAGCACTGCCCTTGGAAGGCAAGAAATAAACATGTAGAACACCCATGAACTATAGGTAGGAGGGTACGGGGGGAGATCTGCCTTGGAAACCAAAATTATCCCACTAGAAATACATTCTTTCAGCATGCTAATCCTGGTTTAAGTGTAGTCCCAAAAGTTATGAACAAACAACTCCCTTCTTCCACTTCCAGCTTCCTTTCCTCGCCCTCCCCAGTCTGGTTTTGAATTGTGTAATTCCAAAGGGGATGAATATAGAATCCACGTCATATTTGCACCACATGTCTGCCACCACTAGAGTGTCTGCACCTTAAAAGAGCTGGGCCTGTCTATAAACTTTCTTAAGGCTGGACTTTTAAAGAAGCAGCAAGTCATTGAGGTTTAAAAGTATCATGTAGAGACTTTACTCAAACGCCTTCCAGTACCTTCACTGAGAATCTCTGCTCCAACCACAGCCAGTTGGGGTTTTCCTTCCCATGCCGAGAACAGTGCAGCTATATGACCCTCCTGCATGTCAGATCCCTGGATTGCCAGTGCCCTTGTCTCAGTGATGTCCTTAGCAATAAGCCATGCATTTTGCTGGGCCAAAATAAGGCATGTCCCTTCATTCAGCAAGATCATAATCAAGAGAAAACTAAGAGAGGATACAGTTAAAACATGGTCAACTCGATGAAAGGTATAACTTCCTGACACCGGTGACCCTTGGTGGTACCATCATATCCAAGTCTGTACCCCAATGTCTTAGCTTGGTGCCTGGCACATGGTAAGGATTTCAGAATATTTGGAGAGAGAGGGAGAGCTAGAGAGAGGAAAAGGAGGAAAAACAAGGAAAAGAAAATTAAAAAGGACCAAGCCTGTCATCCCACAGAAAGGATGGTATGCTCTGTAGAAATCTAGGCCTTTTGATTACAAGTCTACCCTCCTAGTTTCATATTGGGTATTTCAAGTATATGTTTTTATTCTTTGAACCAGAATCTCATTTTTTTTAGTAGATGGGATTTATAGATATGCTCTCAGTGAAGCTCTGAAGGAGATCACAAAAGTAGCTAAGTAAGTCTACCTGTTTTGTCTATCATTGGAAAATGTAATGCCTACCCGTGGGCCGTTTTAGGCAGAGTCTCTAAAATAACTTGCCATCTGGTCACCCTGGGCTGTAGAAATATGGAATCCATGCCTAGATGAGTCAGCAAGTTAGATTACTTGAAAAACTGTTATTTAAATTTAAACCTTCTTTCCAATTTTGGTCACAGAGAATGTGATTCCATATCCAAAAATGAAATCAAGGAGCAGCAAATTATCTGAATAATTCATGCCAGAATTACCCAAACACTTTTGCCTTTTTTCTTTCTTTTTTTTTGAATACTGGTAATTCAGGACTAAGTAATTGAAGGGTTCAGGGAGACTTGAATCATCCTGATATTATTCAGATAAATGCCTCAAATTAACATTTTACTTGGTATTGACTCAACTCTAATCATGCTGGGTTTTGTCCTGAAGAAAGTGTTTTTAGTGTTTTTGAGCACAGCACCCCTTATATTAAAGTAGAAATACTCCATCCATGTCTAAATGATGATGATATTCTTAGACTACAACCTAAGATTTTTTAAGTTTTATTTATTTTTAGTTTAATTTTGGCCGTCCCTGTGCCCAACCTACTCCGTTCTCTATTCCTATTCCCCTGAGTCAACCGCTTGCTTGTCTTTAGGTGTTTTCTCTAGTATTCTGTTATTTCTTTTCTTTCTTTTTTTTTTTTTTAATTTTTTGCTGTGTTGGGTGTTTGTTGCTGCACGTGGGCTTTCTCTAGTTGCAACGAGCGGGGGCTACTCTTCATCACAGTGCACGTGCTTCTCATTGAGGTGGCTTCTCTCATTGTGGAGCGTGGGCTCTAGGCACGCGGGCTTCAGTAGTTGTGGCACAAGGGCTCAGTAGTTGTGGCTCACAGGCTCTAGAGCACAGGCTCAGTAGTTGTGGCGCGTGAGCTTAGTTGCTCCACGGCACGTGGGATCTTCCCGGACCAGGGCTCAAACCCGTGTCCCCTGCGTTGGCAGGCAGATTCTTAACCACTGTGCAACCAGGCAGTTCCCTGTATTTCTAAATAACATACTCATACAGACTTTAAATTTTAGATATTATCTCTACTGTCTATTGGCATCCTACTATAGAAGATAAAAATTATAGCTACCACTTATAAAGCACGTACCATGTACCAAAGAATATTCCAGGTTCTTCATGCATATTGACTGTTTTATTCTTTACAATGAATGACACAATATGGTAGATACTATTATTATCCAAACTTTGCAGATTGGAAACCAAGGCACAGAGAGATTATATATCTTGCCCAAAGTTACACAGTAACAGTGGTAATAAATTATGTAGCCGGGGTTTCAACTCAGTCAGTCTGGTTCCAAAATCCATGTTCTCAACAATGAACCAAATTTATCCAGCTCGGTTTTGGCAACCAACTCTGCCCCCCACTCCAACACACACACACACACACACACACACACCTGCTTCGTCTTCCCACCATCAATATGGTTGTATCACTTTTGGGGGTTATAAATTAGTATTTGGTGTTTATTATTATTATGACTATCTAAATATTAATCACAGTGGATCCATGCAGCATACTATTGTTACATTTCCTTATTCATGTAACTTTATGTTTTCCTTGGAGATAATTTGATTTTTAAGTTTACAGTTTATTTCCAAACACTCTGCTGGAGACAGAACCCTTCTTTTGGTGCATTCAGACAAATCAGGTACCTCTCGTGTTTCAGTCTGTTCACAGAGACACCGTCTTTCCTCTTACCCAAGTCTGTACTGCGACTATCTGGCAGCGCCACACAGCTGTCATCTGCAGTTTCCCACATACATCATTCTGGGAATTCCTTTTGCTTCTCTCTTGTGTAGAGCCCTATTTCCTGAATCTATTGTTTCCTCTTTTTTTGGTTTATTCTCTTACTTTGGTAAATATATCTTCCCATCCTATGGAGGTGAAGGGGGTCCTAAAATTTTTGAGCCCTTGCCTGGCTGAAATATCTTTGGTTTGCCCTCATATGGATTAGGAATATTTGGCTGGGTATAGAATTCTGGGTAGGAAACTATTTTCCCTTAGAATCTTGAACACATTATTTCATTTTCCTCAGTGTGTCTGTCAGGAAGCTCAATTCCTCTGTAATTGCTAATCCCTTGAAAGCTTTTACGATTTTCTCTTTATCCCCACTGTTTTGATTTCATGATATTTTGCCATGATTCCATTCTCATTCCTGGCGTGTGGGCACTCAGCCCGCTTTTTAAATCTGGAAACGTACACACTTCAATTCTGGGAAGTGTTTGGTACAATATCTTTGAAAATTTTATCCCCTCCAATTTCTCTGTTCACTTTTCTGGAAATACTATTATACTAATGTTCAACACATTGGACTAATCCTTTTCTAACTATTTTTTTCTACTTTTCTAACTATTTTCTAACCATTCTTCTGTACTTATCCATACTTTGGCTTTCTCTAAAAGTTCTTTCCAGAATATTTACTGAACTTTACCTTCCAACCTTTCTAATTTTTTATTTCGGCTATTATAGTGTTAATTTCTAATAGGACTTTGTTGGTTTTCTCTTTGTTCCTTTTTCATGGCATTATATATGCAGAATTTATTTAAATTTTACAATCAAATACAAGTGTATATTTTTATCTTTTCTTCCTTTTTACAATGAAGGTAGCATACTGTACACACAGTCCGTCTTCTTGCTTTTTTCCACCTAACACATTGGAGGTCTTTATGTATTAGTATAGAGAGAGCTTCTTTATTCTTTTACATAGCTACATATTATTTCATTGTATGAATGTACTAATTTTTTTTAATTAATGAATTTATTTATTTTTGGCTGTGTTGGGTCTTCATTTCTGTGCGAGGGCTTTCTCTAGTTGCGGCGAGCAGGGGCCACTCTTCATTGCGGTGCGTGGGCCTCTCACTATCGCAGCCTCTCTTGTTGCAGAGCACAGGCTCTAGACGCGCAGGCTCAGTAGTTGTGGCACATGGGCTCTAGTTGCTCCGCAGCATGTGGGATCTTCCCAGACCAGGGCTCGAACCCGTGTCTCCTGCATTGGCAGGCAGATTCTCAACCACTGCGCCACCAGGGAAGCCCTGAACGTACTATTTTTAATCCTTTCTACATTTTTATTGAGAGTCTGGTCTCTTGTTGATTTGTAGCAGCTCTTTATATATTACACATTATAAAAACTGACCCTTTGTGTTATGAATTGCAAACATTTTCCCTGGTTTTTCTTTTCTTCTTGTTACAATTTTTTGAAGTTCTCATCACCTCCCTATATTACCTCTATTCACTTTGAATTCTGTTTCTCTGTTTATTTTGGTTTTTGTCTGTCATAGTAGCACTTCCCTCAAAAGTCTGGTGATCCCTGACTCATTCATATTTAGAAACAAGACACTAAAGCTCAATTAGAAGCTCTGGCTTTATGGGTAAGGCTTGTTGACTGGTAGATGTTTCTTCACACAGACTGGTTAAGTACTAGGCTCTTTTGTTGGGAAACTCACTAATTGTCAGTATTTGTAGGGCTTTTCTTTTGGCAGTTGATTTCTCAAGATAAGGAAACTCCAGTCTCCTTCTAGGGCCTATTAACCTGATTGCCAGGAATCTGTAGGTCAAACTAGCAGGAGATGTGTTAATAATTGTGTTCTATAGGGACTCTCACTTAATCCCATGGTTTCCAGCCCCTTTAGCTGAAATCAGAGTCTCTCTGGTCCATGCGTTGCAAACTGTAACCTCCAGTCTTTCTTCTTATTGGGAAAGGGACAGTCACCTGGCTGCACTGGGTCAGGGAGGTAATCTGGGGTATGAACTGCTACTTCCAAAAAGTTTCAAATAATCTTCCCATTTTCAGCACTCACACAGCACCCACTGTCACTTTCAGAAATTCATGGTACTTCTAGTTCCCGAGTCATGCAGTGCACATCAGTTTCCTGGCTTCCCTGACTATAGGCTTAGATTTCTGCTTTTCCTGCCTGCTCTGCTAAGTCAGTTCCACATATCAATCCATCCTTCTGTTTCTGAAATATTATTGGCATTTTGTGTGTTATCATCTCCTCTCTCATTTCCCTTTATTCATTTAGGTTGATGCTTTTTTATTTCTTTACTTTCATTTCAGTGTTGTTTTGTAAGAAAGAGATGATAAATCTATGTTTTTAATCCATCGTGCTTAATTGGAAGTTCCTAAAACATTTTTTAACCAACCAGGTTTTCTTCCACCCTCTTCCCTTCCTTGCTCATGAACAACTCTCTGAAGTTCTATTCAGATGAATAAATAAAAATAAGAATTAATAGACTACATGGTCTTTGTAAGCAAGTACGATTTTGAGGCCATAAAAACCCCAAGCCACTTGGGGTTCTCCATCCAAATGTGTCTTCACGTGAGCGAGTACCATTCCCAGAAATAGTTTGTTTTTGTCTGGTATAGCAACAAGAAGGAATTTAGTAATATGTAGTCTTGCTCAAACTCAGAAGATAACTCCTCCCTGGAAGATTTTATACTCAGAATGGGACTAATATCTCATGAAAATGAATGCTTCTACCCAGAGGGAAATTCACTTAAAAAGCAAAACTAAAACTGTTCCCAAGCTTGAGCTGGTACTTCTTTCCATAGGCTTATGAGGTATCAAGTATTGAGGGGAAAACAGCATTATTTTTCCCTAGATTCTTCTTTTTCCCATAGATTTACCTACTGTGGTCATCCAACATGCTACTCCTCAGTAATCACACACCCAAAGAAAAAGCATTTCCTTTAAATGACTAACACTCAAGCTTACTGGAGAATAAAAGGCGTCACCAGTGAATCCGGTGAATAAAATATAAAAATCTCTTGTTTCCACTCAACCAGCAGTACTATGCTTCCTATTTTGTTTGACTCTGATAAAATTCACTTGACTGTAGAATTTTGCCTGGTTTCCAATCAGCATAATTGAGAAATTACTTCCAGGGCCAAATTTAAAAGTGTCCACAAAGTATGTTATTAAGTAAAAACATACTTATTAATAAGTATGTTATTACTATTTATTGTTTAAAGAGTGGTTTATATGAAAAGAGAATAACTTGATTACTGGAATGAAGCATTCTTCAGTGTGGTTTGTGTGAGGATAATTTCCATTTTTGGTGAGCTGTTTAGTGGCGTTGTATTGTAACTTGACCATAGTTTTAATCTAATTTTGGCCTATGGTTTTTCTTCCGCTTAGGCATAATGACATCAATAGAAAAATGAAGAAATCCTACAGCATAAAGCACGTCGCTGAGCTAGAGTCAAAAGAATTCTTCTTATAAATCACTTTTTTATTATCTCTCATTGCTGCCCTTTGGATACCATTGGAAATGTCTGGACTGTCCTCTGTGGAAATAGAATCATGAGAACAGTGCCTCACCAGCAGAAGAATAGACTATCGGGATGCCTTAAATTTATAGCACTAGAGTATATAAGACACATTTTTGAGTGATATTTGTATATATAACTTGTTTTTAAAGAGATGCTGTTTAAAAGCATGGTTGGGCAAATGTATGTTTTTTAAGATTGATTCAACCTCCCCACAGGACATTCACCAAGCCACTGTCACCGTTTTGTATTTCATCAACTGCATGGGTGTTTGCTGATGTTGGTTGAACTTCCCTTTCCCCATAACATGGGCAGTTTGGGCTCAGCTTCTCAATGAGACCAGGTCAGTGCTATTGTTTTCTGTTAAGAGTGTTTTTTTCTGTCATTTCTACTTTTTGTATAAAGGAAATAAAACAATGTTAACAGCCACCTATAAGTTTGGGGCACTTAACTTCTAATAAATCTGTGATGTTCTAATTTCTAAGGGGCTTTAAGAGTATTTTGACGGCTGATATTTTATTTCAGGAACAAACTGCCCAGTTGAGCTGCTTTCCCATAGGGGTCAAATAAAACATTCTCGTTTCCACTAAGTGCTAGAGGATCAGACAAGTATATAAAGTCAGTCAGTTCCTTCTGTCTTCTCAGATCGCAGTGTTGACATGAGAAAATACTAATGACAGCTAAGGATTTAGCCCCTTTCCTGGGTCACTTTTTTCTGCCTCTAACACTTGACGAGGCCTGTCTAATTCCTTTAGGAGACAGTGTGGAGCCTGAGTTCATAACAGCTCTATTGATGCAGCTCTTTGAATCCATGTAAGAGTAAGTTCCAGATGGTTTTGTCCTATCACGTAAACATATATTTCTGTTGCAACTTCAAGAGTTTTATTTTCAAAGGGTTGCCATGGCCTGTAAGAGACCTGTCAAATTTTAGTTTGAAAGTAGAATGTATTCTTATCAGTAGGAGGGAGCAGTGTATGCTATTAACAGTTACTAGCAATGTTACTGCAGTCAAACGTGGGCCATTCTGTATCCTGGTGGACCAAATAGGCCAAGGTACTGAATTAGGAGGCGATCTTGCATAGGTGGATCATTTGACAAACTTAGGCTTGATGAGATGCAGTGACGTATAGACGAAGGAGCTAATATTAAAGTGCCTTTTATGTACCAGCCATGCTTATTTGTAGGTATTATTACTTCCATTGTAGAGATTAGAAAATTAAACTTCAGAAAGTGTAAATCCTGTGTCCAAGGTACTACCACTAGCAATAGCAGAATTGGCTTCGGTACAAGTTTTCTCGTTATCCTCACGACACTATCCATCTGTCCTGCACTACACTATCTCCTTAGTGTATTGACGAGCACTCAGGAAGGGAGGGTTGTGGTGTTGGCTCTACTCCTGGGCAACTCTTTGGTCTTAGGCAAGGGACACTGCCTGTTTGATAAATCTGGGAAAGGGGGAGGCTGGCTTACCTACACATCTAGGAGGTAGGTTTCTTCCAACTTATAGAGCAACATGTCTATGAATTTCGGCCACGTTGCTGTGTCCTTGTTCAGGTCCTGTGAGTTCCTGTCGTCAGAGCCTGGTGCCGTGTGTGGTTCTGCGTTTCTCACATTGTCTTTTCCTCAAATGAGATGCCCTATTTTGATTGTGGCCCCTTGGCTTCCTATGCCCTCTTTGATTGCCTCCTCACATTTCACTGCTCTGTCCTAGTGTTTGAGATTCTACTAGGGAATATATGGCAAGCATATGTGAAATGTGGATTCCTGTGTTTCCTGCTTGGTGCGGAGGAAGTTACACGGGAGTCACATGTGAGCCAGCCTTTGGGACTTAGCCCTAGAATGGGGTCTGCAAAGGACGGAGGCCCAGAGAGTGCTCTCTCTGTCCCCCAGAGGCCCCAGTTTTGTTCTTCAACAGGCTGTGTTTTTAAACTTAAAAGTTGAAGGGGACTGGGCATTCTGCAGGGATTTTATGAGCCAGACACAGAGTTCCCAGTTAAACACAGCAAAGAAAATGTGAAGAGTTTGAAAGAAAGAGATGCTGCCTTGACCCAGAAAACTCTGGCAATTTGTTTATTGACACTATCATTTTAGATACCACAGTCCTAAGCACAGAAGAACAAAGAATTTTTTAAAAAGGTAAAATAGGGAAGTCGAGCGGATTCAGATGAGCCAGACCACATGACAATGCATTCTATGTTTAATGATGTTGCTAGGACACTAAAAATGCTGGTTCTGGGCTTCCCTTGTGGCACAGTGGTTGAGAGTCCGCCTGCCGATGCAGGGGACACGGGTTCGAGCCCCGGTCCAGGAAGATCCCACATGCCGCGGAGCGGCTGCGCCCGTGAGCCATGGCCGCTGAGCCTGCGCGTCCGGAGCCTGTGCTCCGCAACAGGAGAGGTCACAACAGTGAGAGGCCCGCGTACCACAAAAAAAAAAAAAAAAAAAATGCTTGTTCTTAAATCACACATGTACAACTTTACCATCCAAGTTCCTTATGACATGGATGAATTATATGTGCTTGAAATTAATAGAAATGATATTTTCCTTACCACAAACTTAGTTTTGGGCAGAATTTTAAAAATGAAAACACAAACTCTTACTTCTTTATAGAAATCAAGACTCATTTACATGTTACAGAAGGAGTATGTTTCCTTTTAGTAAGCCCAGCTTTGGGGTCCCGGCCCTCACTCCCTCCCATCGGGCTAGTAAAACGAGTGAAGCTCTATCTGCATGCCTAATTACATGCAGCAGAGCAGGGAACTCAGCTCCGCTACAAAAAACTATCACAACATCTGTCAGCATCTTTTAAAGTCTGGCTGTTTTTATGTCACTAAAGGGACTTGTATTGCCAAAGTTCAACACATCAAATTAAGAATGTTTCTTAAAAAAGATAACAAGATACCAAACCTTCACCACTCTGAATGGTTTTAATTCCCATTATTAGTATCAAGACCTCAACCCTAATAAGAAAGTTCTAGATGTACATCATGGGGTCGGGAGTGTGGATGAGAGTCTGAAAGGTATCTTCAAGAAGCAAATTTTTACAAGTTTTTTTTTTTTCCCTCAAAGTGTATATTCATAAGCCACATACTGAAAGGTACAGGCTGGAGGAAATGACCATAAAAGAAATATTTAAATAATTCCCCGAAAGACTCCTTGATACAAAATGGGTTAAATGTTATTTCTTCAATAGCCTCCTATGTGCTTAATGTTAAGTTGATAAAGCAAAGTAAGAATAAGGAATTCATTACAACAGGGTTGATACCATTTCCCCAGATAAAAATGGACTTCGTGCTGTCTATTGCCCATAACTCTGATTTGTTGCTCTATCTATGTGTCCTGTGTTATCTCTGGTAACACATTATTCTTTAACTATTGCATAGTTTTATATAACTTTTCAAGCACTTGATTTGTGTCTCCTAATGAGACCATAAGTTTGTTGATCTCAACAGTCATTGTTGTTGATCTCAATAGAACCACCTCTCGTAGATGGTGGTTAGTGAATATCTACCAGCAATTTTTTCAATATTCTTATATCCATCTCATTTTCTTCTCATTTCTTCCCCATTCATCTTCTTCCACCCCTTCCTCTTCCTCTTTTTCTCTCCATTTCCTCCCTTGCTCTCTCTCCTTCCTGTTTGCTGTCATCTTCTCTCCCTTTTCTTCTCTCTTCTCTACTCTCAATTCTCAAGATCTCTAAGTCCTTTATATGGATCTGCCTTAGAAGAAACCTGGCAAAGGAACTGCAGTAAATAGAAATGTGTCGGATCCATGTTTTCAATGAAAAGTAAATCACCTCTCCCTTCTTGCCAAAGCATGTCAATAGAACACTGATTGTTCTATAAGCTGATGTGGTCAATAACCCATGATTGATCCACGCCAAGAATCAAGCCCTGTGCTAGGCATTCTCCTTGAAAACAAGGGACCCAGAAGTCAGTATCAACGGTAGAGGGGCATACAAAGAGAGAGAAGTCTACCAAATTGTGTATTTGGAGGGACTTATGGGAAAAAAAAGTCTTCTAATTGGTTTATAACAGTGGTTCTCAAATTTTGCTGCACATTAGAATCACCTGGGGGAGCTTTTCCAAATCTGATGCCCAAGCCAAACATCATAACAAATAAATCCAACTTTCTGGATAAAACCAACATAAGCATTTATAAAAACTGCCCCTGGACTCCAATGCGCAGTCAGGTTTTAAAACCAGTGCCTCAAAGTGTGTTCAGGCACTGTCAGCCTTGGCCTCAGCTGGGAGTGTATTAGAAATGCAAAATCTTCCTTCTGGCATTTACCGTAGCCTCTATTTTTAGTTTTGTGATGCTGTGATCTATTGAGACAATATTTGAGAAGATAGCATGACAGAAAAACCCCCTTCCTCAAGGATAGGGGAAGAATGATGTACCCCCTAAACCTGGGATAGGGTATGGAGAAAAGACTACTAGGTGTTCTTGGGAAGTGTCGCATAATACTCTTATGTATAATGCGCCTATAAACTGAAAATCAATACTGTAGTTTCATATGTAGGAAATTTATAAATCATATAATTATAGAAAGTGAGGCTTCTTTTCTGGATGGGATAGAAGACAGAACAATAATTTTTCCATAAAGGATGGGGTCACTGCACTTTTATGTTTAATCATAATGGGGCTAGCTTTTCAATTGTTATTGCCCCAAGTTTCCTAAAATCTACAGAAGTCAAGTCATCAGAAATCTACCCATCAGTCGATGGCAATAACCAAGATAAAGCACGCTGAAACAAAGACTAAAACTCACTCCCCAACCACTGCTGCAGGGGCTCCCCATAATATGCCAGCAAGATGCGCGATGTATTTTATGACCTCATTACACAGTACAGTGCTATACTGTATGCCAGATATGTTCCTTTGTTTACACGACATACACACACACACACACAGTGAATGCCTGTCATGTGCACAGCTGTCCCTAGTGGTGGAAATACAACTGTAAATCTATGCTAATGAAAGCATAGTGCTTTTGATGGAATGTGGAAAGTGTGAGTTAAAATAAATTTGAAAAGTGTAGCAATCTGTTGTGATGTTGTGGTCTTACTTATATTTGTATTTTATAAATATATTTTATCTCTTCTTTCTGTGGAATGCATTCTTGGAGTTGTTCAGCCGGTTAGGAACAAGGAAGGCAGGAGTTAAATTCTATTATTTGTGGTAGGCAGTGCTATTCCCTTCTCAATACCCTTTCTTCCTAATTGAGAGAAGTCAGTTAAGCGTTCTCAGGTAAAACTACTTTCCCAGATGCTCTTGAAATCAGGAATGCCCATGTGACTCAGTTCTGGCCAATGAAAAGTCAGTTGAAATCATGACGTGGTGCTTTAGAGAATTTTGTGGAGGAAGAAGCTTACCTAGCACTTGTCTTTGCCCCTGTACTTTTCCCTCTGGGGTAGAGCAGCGCCTCTTGCAGCCATGAGAACAAAGTCCCATGCTGAAAAAGGAAGAAAAGGAAAGAGAAGGCACCTGGTTCCATGAGCAGCTGCTGTGTAAGCCCTGGACTGTCCTGCATATTATCTAAGTAAGTAAAATAAGTTCTTTTCATTGACCAAGTCACTGATACCCGGCTTCTGGTAGGAGTAGCCAAATATAAAACCTAATTGATGTACTCAGCATACAGAATAAGTAGTATACATCCGATAGTTCATTGGGATAAAGGTACATTTCACAAATTGTGTTCCATCCACCAGTAGCTCTAGATGTTTGGCTGTGCTTTACGATTAAAGTAGGTTTTGCTAGTTTGGTAAGCAGTGCATACAGAATCCCATAACACATTGTGATGTACCACCTTCAGAAACGAAGGACTCACTCTCCCAGCTGCTGGCAGTGCTACTAGCCCCGGAGGCTTCTCCAAGAATTAGCCTTCCCCAAGAATTGCCCTTGGGTGGAGAGAGGCGCCTTGCCTAAGAGCATGCCCCTTCCCAGGGCAGCCTGTATCCAACGACTGGTCAGTGTAGGGGGTTGACCCGCTCAGTCCCTTACCCAACTGGAGACAACTCCAGAGAGCCATCCTAGCTCCAGAGCTCCCCGTGGGCTTGGCCCAACTTCTTCCTCTGCCTTATCCTGTTTCCCTCCCCTCCCCTCCCCTGTTGATCCCAGGAACCATTTATAATAAACTTCCTGTAAACTAATCTCCAGGTCAGAGTCCACTTACCAGGGAACTCAAACTAGGACAGCATATTAGCATGCTCGAGCCTTGAACAATCCCAGAGTACGAAAGAAACCTTTAATTGTGTTAGGTGTTTAAACTGATTTGTAAACCAGAGGACTTTTAGAACACTTTTCACATTCCCCCAGAGTGGTTTCCCTTAATATGAGTTTGGGAGCTACTGGAATCAATTTTAGATCATTGTACAAATATGGAATTTAGACTATTATGACAAAGGTTCAGTGTCAAATCAAAATGCATGTGGCCACGGCAGAACTATTTAGCCAAACTTCAAAGAAATGCAACCAAAGTAATACTCTATTGGAATACAACTTTGTTTGCTAATAATGTCAAATTGATACTTAATGTAGCAGCCTGTGGTCATTATTATTGTAACATACCTTTCTCAGGGTCCTTCCATAGGCTATGGACCCAGATGTAATCCATCAACCTCATTTCACTGCTGATGGCTGAACTACATCCTAAGTCCCCAAAGAAACGTCATCTCTGAACTGTGGAATTTCTCAAAAATCAATATAAGAAATAGCCATAAAGAAAAAAGTTTCTATATATTTTTTTTATCAAACTCTTATTGAAACCATCATATGTTTAAAAAGCCAATGGCTCTATTAGGAGCCATAAAATAAATTCTTCTTAGAGTTAGTGCTAGGAAAAAATCTGCTTCTATAGAAAAACTGGCATGCTTCTTTTTATTAGCTAATAAGAACCTCATATAACTTGTGTTTTCCTTTTTGTCTTGCCTGCTAGGAAAAGGTCAAAAGTAAAGTTTGCATTCCATCTCAGTAGCAATCCTTAGCTTAGTTCTTTCTAGTACGTTCTTTCGTGGGTATCCATGTAGGATTGGTTACTGGACCCGCCATGGATACCAAAGTCCAAAGATGCTAAAGTCCCATAGTTGGCCCTCTATGCGTCCTTGGGCTTCACATTCGCAGATTCATTCAACCGCGATGATAACAGAATACATGAGCTGCAGTTGATAGGATCCGCGGATACGGAGGGCTGGCTGTATACCAGTCTTTCTCACCTTCACCCCCTTTCTTTATTCTTACTTCTTTATGCTTTTTCAATAGTTGTGGCCCGTCTGTATTATAAGCCACCCCTAGACCTTCTGAAAATAAGTAGGCTGAAATAAATATAAAGGATCCTGTTATCTTTTCCCCACTTTACCCCCTGCCTCTCCAATCCTGTCCATTCATTTTATCTAACTGATGTTGAAACCCACAACAACCGTGTGTGCAAGGCAATGCTGATTCAAAGTGTAAGAGAACCGTTACCTCGAGTTGCTCACTGTCTATCCAGGATGGGAGAGATCACATACACACTTATGTGAAGTGCAAGACGAGGAGCGGTGTGTGTGGTACGGGCTCCAGGGCCAATGTTGTTGACAGGAGGGGGAACTCACTCTTGGTCTGGCTGAGGCCAGGCATGTGCCCTGTGAGTTTCCCATTTAATAGAGGCAAACAAATACCCTCAGACACAGTGATTGGCTACCCAGTCCCCACGGAGTGTAATCCAGTGTCAAAGTGAGGGTCACATCTGAACACGGCACTGCGTGTCCACAGCCAAATGGCCTTACTGGTAGTTTGTCCAACTCACAGACGCTTGGCAAATGTTCAGTCAGCCTTAACTTGGCCAAGCAATGCGTATTTTCTAACACAGAGACAGGTAGGAAGAGATTCAGAAATGGGTTCTCTATTTTATTCACCTGCCAGGGCCTTAGTCCTAGCCTCTCAGAGCCTTCATTGCAAGCCCTCCTGGGCCAGCCCCATGGACTCCCGCTGGTGGTGACCGTGCAGTTAACCCTGCCCGGCTCCACTCAAGATGCCCTGCAGAGGGGAGCGCCTTCAGCTCTGCTGTGGCCCACTTCTCTGAGCTTTCTTAGCTGGTGACTGAGCACAGCAGAGGCATCAGAGTCGGCATATCCTCCTGCCAGGGAACTCCTCTAAGGGCAGGTGGTGGCCCAGGACTCCCCTCACCCGGCCGAATCTTTCTCCAAAAGGTGCTGCAGTCTGAGACTCTTCCCCCCACCTCCCTACACAGGTGTCTGCCCTGTGTGCCAGTCTGAAGCCTCTTCATGCTACTCCTGTTCCCTCCCCCTTCATCCTTCCCAAGGCCTGTCCCTCAATCACTCTCTTGCACCTCTAGTCCCATTTTGATGGCTGCTTGTCAGATGACCTTAACCGACACACCACTCCTTGACCTTCATCTTTGGACACACCTCCTTTTAGTCTTTCACCCTCTTCAAGGTTCAGCCTCCTCTTGGAGTAAGCATTCAGCATGCGTTATCCTTTTCTCTCTACTTACCTTAGAAAGTAGAGGCTGGGTGGGAGGCTCTACTTCCCACCCAGCCTTCCCCCCAGCTTAGGACCCTGTGGGTGGACGTGGGTAGGGGTATGGGTCTTCTCCTGGCAAAGAGGAACTTGGTGCTAGTATGTATGTCTCCTGTAACTTGTGCCAAAAGAATGTATTTCCTTCCGCGCCTTGAGCTGTATCACAGAAAGCCATATTCTGTTCTCTTAAGCTGGTGGGGGCAGGGAGAGGCAGTATGTGATTGAGGAAAACTCACCCTGTAACACAGGCAAAACATGCCACCTGAGTTCAAAGAAAAACATGCCCGATAAGAGATGGAAAGGAGCTTTCATTCTGCATTAAGCTCCACCCACCCCCTCCCCTTTTTTGCATTTCTTGTCCCTTATGCAAAAATTTTGCTGCTCACAGGTGAATAATTCACACTTCCCTTCTCTCACCCCAGGTCTCTCCTTCACATTTTCCATATTTGACTTAATAAATTAAGAACATGCTAATAAATTACTCAAGTTATCTCTTGTTATTTGTAGCATTTATTTCCCTTATATTCATCTTTTTTAAAAGAGATGTACTTTTAAATATATTTTACATTTTCATAAATTTGTTACAGGCAATGAGTAGCAGGTACAGGGAATAAATAACAAGTTAGATTGAAAGTTACTTGTCATTATGTTATTAATGGTGGTTGCCTTTGTGGAGGCCCACCTTTTTTGTGCAGGATTTATTGTCACCCAATTTCTAAAACCTGTAAAGACTTCAAGGAGAAAGGAACCATTCCACTGTAGTCTGTCTGAATGGATTCCTGACATCATGGCTGCAAACCTCCCTGTTTATCTGGATCTGCAGACACATCTGCAAGAAGAATCCCATGATTTCATACTCCGAACAACTGCTGGGTTATAATGATGTCCCCAGGAGGAAGCAATTCATCCTTAAGCTTCAGAGTGATCAGAAGGGAATGGAAAGTGCTGCTTTCTGCCTGTATGTCCAAAAGCAGCATTCCAAGTGAATCCCTGGCCATTGTTTCTTCCCGGACTTAAACTCTGACAGCGAAGCAAAATCACACCTCTGATTTTAGGATCATTTTACCAGACTATATCTTGGCACTTAAAATTCTTACTTTATTTGCATATCCTTCAGCCTCCTCCTAGACATTTTAAATGGCTGAGCATCCCCTTGTGTGCCCCTTTTGTTTTCCAGACACACCACAAACCATAAGGACCACATGGACTGCAGGATACTAAGTGCTCAGTCACAGGGTTTCTTGATTGGCTACCTAATTAAGTAAATCTCCTTGCCTGGAGGAAACTAAGTTAAAATAACATTGAGGTCCGTCCCTAAGCCCGCAAGAGAGAAGAAAATTTAAAACCAGGGCTGAAAATTTCCTCTGTTGTGCAATGAATATTGCAGAATGGCTGTCAGATGGAGTTTCAAATACATATTAACAGTTTCCTAAACATGAGTTCAGACCCCACAGTCTCCTAAATGTTGCAGGTTTGGCTGACATTAGTTCCTGGAGGATTACCCTGTTGGAAACCGTCAGCCATGAAGTGACTCTACCCACTCCGCCTGCTGTTAGATCTTCTTATTGTAAGGTAAGAGACCACTTTCTCCTGCTTTTCCGTAATAAACACATCAAAAAGAAAAGCATGGTATGCTGGGCAGAGACCTGAGAGATCTATTGCCTCTCATTGCTTGCAAGAAGTAGCACATGGGTACCAGTCCAGATAGAGGAAAGCATGTACTTTCTTTAATAAACCTCCAGAGAATGAGATTCCAAATTTTTTAGGTTGGGACGACCATTAATGCCAGGGCTTTCTTCCTCCAGGCCTACTCGTTTCTGTGGGCCCACCTTCTCAGAAATGCTAGTTTTAGGACTAACCCTGTTGACCATGACAAGAATCCAATCCAGTACAAACATAGAAAGAGGGCGGAAAAGTCAGCTCCCGAAGCAGATAATAGTAAGAGAGGGATTAGATAGCACTTCAAGTGCTAAGAGTAAGAATTGGCACTTTATTTTTTAACCATAAAAGTGTAGATCCCCTCATAAAGCCATGTTTTATTGGTATGAATGTGGTTTAATAAGACGAGAACCACTTTAAAGGTAATAAATTGCTCATATTTCCCTTGACCTATGGAATAAAGACTCATGAAGGACAGACTTCCTGGGGTTATATCATCTTGTTGGTGTATTTGTAATAATTCGATGTTTAAGGTATCACACCAACATAGCCAATTCTTAATGACAAATTCATACCTGACAGCCAGCACTATCAGACCACTGGTGACAGAAAGCCCAGAATGAATTTACTACAGTACATCTAAAATCTAGTTTAGGTACACCTCTCTTCCCCCCACAGCCTCTGCAAAAATCTGTTATTACCTTGGAACTACCTGGTTTATTTCCATGTTAGTGTGTGATACCTAATACGGCTTGTTAACATGGCTTACCGTAGTTTCTGGGCATTAGTGTTTATGAGAAAAACTTCAGATGTATACAAGGTTTTGGACATGTGACTCATATAAACTGGAATAAGAGCGTTGTTGCTAAAACCTGGGGCTTGCTTTGAAGCCTCATCGTACTGTTCTTGTGAAACCATTCAGCAGAATGCCCTGAAGGGTAGAAAAATTGCACTGAGCAATAAAATGTCAACAAACTGCAGAAAGCGAACATCAAGCACTTTCATCTAAACATGCCCTTCTCTCCTTTCACTTGGCAGGGGTTTTGTTTTTAAAAAGTAATAAACTCTAGCACTCTAGTTGACCTGGGATGTGTTTTAGAAATTAAACCCTAGAGCCAGAAGCATTATGACCTTTAATGTGGACTCCCTATCTCAGAAAAACCATAGAATGAGAAATATAAACAGAAAAGGAGAACAGAAATTTATCTCTCAATTGTCTTGGTCTTGGATTATTTTTAAAGAGAGTACACAACAAAACTATTGGCCAGAAGGAACAATCTTAAATCTGTTTAAACAGGTGTCCAGTACTTACCATCTCATGAACAGCAAATGAATACAATCATACCACAATTTTAGAAGGATATGAACAAGGAAAACCTATTCATAAGCCTGTATAACCTTTATAAACCTGGAGCAGACACAGTTTGGTCTCAGAGCAGGGTTGCAGTCAAGAAATATATTCCCACAGCCAAAAGTAATTTCAAAAGAACTCAAACCCTTATGTTTCTTAAAAACCGTAAAGAGTATCCAAATTCAAAGACCATGACAATAGTTATTAAAACTCCCTTTCGTCTTCTACCCCTCCCCCTCATACTTGCTGCCAATCCAGAGCATTTCAATCCACAATTGCCCAGAAAGTCTCTCAACACTTCATTCTCCTTTCTCTGGCTTTCCTCACCCTCTCTTTTCTGCATCACTTTATGATGTAGATTGACCTTACCTCTCTCCTAGCAGAAAAGAATCCCTATTTGTAGGAGTAAAAGAATAGGGAAATTGATCTGGTAATTAGAGAATTCTCTTTGGCTGGGTAGGGTATGGAAATAGAGAACATCCCACATTAATCATTTGATCCTAATATAATAGTATCATGAGTGAAAAAGTACTGAGAAGTGAGAGCGGTATCTTCAATATACCCTTAAAACTGAGACCTAAAAATCTGAGCGACATTTTATGTTTGTATAGTTCTAGAGAAACTAGAAGAACCTAGAAAAACTTGTTTATTAAAGCACAGAGAAAATCTCTGTTCTGTATCTCAGAAGAGTGGAGTTTCCTTTTGGAAGAATAAATCTGATAGGTTACCAGATGGAGGTCTAGAATTTCTTGGAGAAGGAAGTAGGAGACAAAATATTAGTCATAGACACTGGGAAGTTTCAATGTCTGCATGCAGACACCATGTGACAATGGTTTGGGGTAGTAAAGCAGGGTATGCCTATACATGGCTAGCATTAGTTTTCTAATCGGTTCTATCCTACCAAATCAGGGGCTGTGAATCCAAACACCTATAAGAGTCAAGCTGTGTCCTAATCAAGTGACACTGGCTGAGTGAGAACTATGACAAAATGGAAAGGGGATGTTCTATCTAAAGTAATTACCCCCTTCCCACTAATTCCTATCATGTAGGAATGCTGGCCCAAATTCCCGGTTTTCCAAGAGAGCCTGAAAATCCATATGCTATCTGGGATACCCCCCAGATTTTAGATGTTGGCAGTTTAATATTTTTCATCACTATGAATGCCAAATAGCCATGCATATGGGCTGATGCAGCCCACAGACCACATCAACTCTGAAAAACAAATTAACTAAGAAGCAACAAATATACCAACAAATATAATATTTGGTGTCTTTGCCTGATTCAATATGAATATTTAATAGAATTTTCTGCAAAATATATCCACCAACAGATTAAAAACACTTAGAGGGAATCAAACAAGTGGCAATTTTGCCAAATAAATCGGTTCAACCATGTAAAAACCTGTAGGCTTAGGCCCAAGAAGAAGTCATTATGAAAACAGGAAGCTGTCTTGAAAAAGGACACCCTTGCCCAACAGTTCCATTTGTAGAAAATTATACAAAGAAAAAAATTCTTAGTTGCACAAAGATTAATATATGAGAATATATCACAGCAATTTTTAATGAAAAATGTGAAACAACCAAGTTATCCAATCCTAGGAGCTTGGTTTAAATAAATTTTGTATGATATATGCATAATGTGCAAAACTATGCACATTAAAAGTAATTTAAGGGACTTCCCTGGTAGCACAGTGGTTAAGAATCTGCCTGCCGATGCAGGGGACATGGGTTCAAGACCTTGTCTGGGAAGATCCCACATGCCGCGGAGCAACTAAGCCTGTGCACCACAACTACTGAGCCTGCGCTCTAGAGCCCATGAGCCACACCTACTGAAGCCCACGAGCCTAGAGCCCCTGCTCCACAACAAGAGAAGCCACCTCAATGAGAAGCCCGCGCACCGCAACAAAGAGTAGCCCCCGCTCGCCACAACTAGAGAAAGCCCATTCGCAGCAGCAGCAAAGACCCAACACAGCCAAAAATAAATAAATTTAATTTAAAAAATTAATTTAAAAAATAATGCTGTAGAAATTATTTAATAGAAAGATGTTCTTGATATTTTTGTTAAAAAGCAGGTAATATATGCAAATAAAGTATAATTCCATTTTCTTATGTTATTACTCAGAGAAATAGAAGACCTAAAAAACAGAGAAGTAAACCATTTTTATGGATTGAAAAATTCAATATTGTTAAGATGTCACTTGTCCCAAATTCACCTGTAGCTTCAATACAATCCCAGTCAAATTCCTGACAGGATTTTATTTTTTAAGACAGTAGCATGCTGATTTGAAAATGTATATAGAAGTGCAAAGGATCTAAAAAAGCCAAAATAATTTTTAAAAAGAGGAAAATAATTGGAAGATTTACATCTCTTGAGTTCATGATTTGCTGCAAAACTACAGAAATCAAGACAGTTGTATTGGTTTAAGGATAGATTTATGGATCAATGGAGCAGAATAGAGTCCAAAAATAGACCCCCACACATATATGGCCAATTGATTTTTGACAAATTTCCCAAAGTAATTCAGTGGGAACAGAATAGTATTTTCAACAAGTGGCCCTAAAACAACTGGATAACTGTGTGGATGTAATGGTTATTTTTATGTGTTAACTTGGCTGGGCCATGGTACCCAGGTATGTGGTCAAACATTATTCTAGTTGTTTCTGTGAGGGTGTTTTTTGCATGAGAATAGGATTTAAATCCATGGAATTTTAGTGAAGCACACTGCCCTCCATAATGTAGGTGGGCCACATCCAATCAGTTGAAGGCCTTAATAGGATGAAGACTGACCTCCCCTGAGCAAGAAGAATTCAGCCAGCAGTCTTTGGACTTGAACTGCAACTCTTCTCTGAGTCTCCAGCCTGCCAGCCTCCCCCATCAGATTTTTAACTCACCAAGCCTCCACAATCACATGAGCCATTTCTTAAAATAAATCTAGATCTAGATATATAGATATAGATTTAGATAGAGATATAGATAAAGGTATAGATATCCTGTTTGTTCGATTTCTCTGGAGAATCCGGACTAAAACTGTGGAGAAAAGAAATTTGCTAGATCATAATAAAAGTTAATTCAAGATGGATCATAGACCTATATGTAAAAGTCTAATATATGGAACTTCTAGAATAAAGCTTATGATAAAAATATTTGTGACCTTGGATTGTAAGCAAAGATTTTTGTAGTTAGGACACAAAATTCCCAAACACTAAAAGGAAAAAAGATAACTTAGATTTAAGCAAAAATCTTTTTCTCTTAAAAAAGATAACATTAAGAAAATAAAAGGCAAACCACAGACAGCATAAAATATTCACAGCAGGTATTTCTGACAAGGAATTTATATCCTGAATATATAAAGGACTCTACTCAATTATAAGAAGGCAAACAACTCCAAAAATAAATAGGCAAAATGTTTGAACCAGTATTTCACAAGAGAAGATATACACATGGCAGACACTTGAAAATAAATCCTCAACACCATTAGTCATTAGGGAAATACAAATTACAACAAAACGAGATACCGTATAATCACTAGAAAGGCTAAAATTAAAAAGGATGACAATACCAAGTGTTGTCAAGAACGTCAAGCATCTGAAACTCTCTTACACTGCTGGTGGGAATGCAAAAAGGTACAGAAAATTTCTTACAATTTCTTACAATTTCTTACAATGTTAAACATGTACCAATTGCATGATCCAGCAGTTCTACTGTTAGGTATTTACTCAAGAGAAATGAAAACATGTGTCCACAAAAAGCTGGAAAAAGCATATAAAATATTTATAGAAACTTTATTCATAATAGCACAAAACTGGAAAATTCCCACATGTCCATCCACACTCATACAATGGAATACTACTCAGATATAGAAAGGAACAAACTACTCATGGATGCAACATAGTTTAATTTCAAAAACATTATGCTGAGGAAAAAGAGCCTGACACAAAAGAATATATACTGTGAATATATACAGATTTCAAGAACAGGCAAAACTAATCTAAACTGATGCAAGCAAGAATAGTGGTTGCCTGGAGTGCGGATCCACTTGGTAAGGGGATTGACTGCATAGTAGCATGTAGGAAATTTTACGTGTGTTGGAACTGTTCCAGAGCATCATTAGGGTAGTTGTTATACAGATGAATATAAATATTTTTTTCAAAACTCACCAAACTGTATAGTAAAATTTATGTATTTTATTGCATGTAAATTACACCTCAATAAATTCAATAAGCTGATTTTTAAAAAACATTTTCTAAAGACGGTCCCACTTCTGCCCCACAGCTATGCAAGACCTCTTGTGTACTATAATGCCCTACTGCAAACTCATGCAGAGCCTTTCCCTATTTTCTAGGGATCATATTCCCTATGATTCTAGGAATCAGTACACATATTCCCCAGCCTTTGTCTGCTCCACTAGAAGAGGTGCTTACAGGAAGTAATCTTAGATCTGACTGTGCATCACAGTCACCTGGGGTGTTCATTAAAAATGTAGATTTCTGGGCCTTTGCCCTAGAAATTCTGATCTTAGGTCTACTTTAAATCCAAGGGAAATGCCATAGTGCTTTGTCCTGTGTTCACTGCTCACACCCCAACTGCACTAGATTTTGAGTCACTGCTACAGGGCTCTGTACTGAAACTCAATTCCCACTCATGTCCAGGGCTGCCACTGGACACTGGCCTCACTTTTTAAATAACTGCCTTTTTCAAATGTAAGCATCTTGAGAGAAAAAGTGATGTCATTTTCATCATTTATACACCAAATTATGAGGGCCCTGAGACAAATTAAAAGCCCAGTCTTATTGTAGGCCCTCTCCCCTCGGTCATCTCAAAACTCTCCAGGAAAGGTTACATAGATGCTGAAATATGTCCTACTCATCATCACCACTTGTCCATGGGATCCAGGATTAGGGATAAAATCCTTTAATAGCAAAGAGAGAATGAGGGTCTCTGCTCTGGCTTCATGTCAAGATGACTTCTAAGGGATTGTTACTAAATTATTTTGTTAAATCACAGAGTACATTTTTCTGTAGTCTGTTCCATAAGACCATAAAAATTGCAATGGTTAAGAAATCCCCTTTTCTGAAAACAATTATTTGCTAGTTTGGTCTGATTAGAAAAATGTCAAAGATTATACCTTCAAACCCAGGAATATCAGGATACACATGAGCATGCATATTCTACTCTTAGCATGTAGACAGCCATGACTGCTCACTTAGGCTTTCTACCAAGGCGAGCCTTTGTTTGTTGTCGCCCAGCCTGCAGGGTAACTTTAACAGTGGAATAGGATGTTTGTGTGTGTGTGTGTGTGTGTGTGTGTGTGTGTGTGTGTGTGTGTGTTTACGCATGTATATCAGATTGCAATCCTAATGCCATGAATTTCAGGTCCTAGAAGACCAGTAAGACATTGGACCATTTTTTCAAACTGCAAATTTTCTTTAGGTCCAATTGACCCTTTAATATAAATGTTTTTAATCAGTTGGGCTACCGTGACAATCAGGGGATTGGAACTATAGCTGGGTGAGAAAGAAACAAAATAAATCTCTGTGCAGAGCAGTAGAGCAGTCAGGGAGGGGAAAGATTTAGAAGGCAAATGCAGCACAAGGAAATTCAATAGCTAGAGTACAATAAATGGGGAGAAAAGTGGACTCGGAAAGAAAAAGGTGGGTTGGAATGCAGAACACAAGCCTGACCTTCTCTGCAACTCTGCCTGGGGCCCTGGTGACAGCTGTTAACTCTCAAACTTCTCTACGTGTTTGCCAACACGGGCACTTTGAAGAGTATAGAGCACACCTTCTATGTTTTAGCCCAGTTTCCACTATTAAAACACTCTCTTTTTTATGTCTTCCTGACTCTTTTTTTATGTCTTCCCGGAAAAGAAAATAAGAGACACAAGCTTATTACTTCCCTAAGCATTCTCTCTTGTCAATATGAAATGGATGGAACTCCTCTAGTCTAGGATCTCATAGGAATTCCAAAGACATCCTATTTCACTAAATTGATGACACTTCTAAGATTTTAAAGACACATAAAATTTTAGAATTAGAGAAGACATTAGAAATTATCTAGTTCCAACTCTTAATTTGAAGTATTTAATCATTTATGTGAAAATATTGTTAAGCACCTACTGTAAGCCAGGAATCAGAAAGAGCCAGAAACCCCCCTGAAATACCACAGTCTCCTTTGTTTACCTACTCGAAGCTGGTGGCCATAAATTTTTCTCATTGTGAGGCTGTAAGTTCTTTAGGTAACTACCTACTATATTCTTTATATTAATTCCTTAAATTGTTCCTAACTTTACCTCTTTTGGCTATATATAGAGATATATATAGATATATAGAGATATAATACTAGATATATATATACTAGATATATATAGATATATAGAGATATAATACTAGAGACACAGTAGTAGGTAAAACAGATAAAAAATCCTGCCCCAGGTGAGATTATATTCTAGAAGAGAAAACAGTCAACAAAAATAAATATATACTATAACATCAAATAGTGATAATGAAAGAAGAAAAAGTCAAGATGATATTTCAGGTCCTAGAAGACCAGTAAGACATTGGAATGAGTAAGACATTGGAATGAGTGAATGAGTGTGAGGCTGGTGACTTGCTTAGACAGAGTGGTTAGGAAAGGCTTCTCTGAGGTGATGATAGCTAAATAGACATCTAAATGAAGTAAGAGAATGAACAAGGTAGAAATCTGGGAACAGTGTTCCAGACCAAAAAAAGAAAAAAGAAAACTCTGAGTTGAAAATGAGCTTGCCATTTTTAAGGAATGGAAAGAAAACCCCTTTGGTTAACATAGAGTGAATGAGGCAGAGTGATGGGACAAGAGGTCAAAGATAAACAGGGGACAAATCATGTAGAGTTATAAGGCCTTGAATGGAATGTAGGAGCAATTTAAGTGATTTTTCCAAGGGCAGAGGTATAATTTGTCCTGCCCCCACCAGACTCCACAGAAGGTTTTAAAGGTCACTTAGAATCACCCTAAGTTTCTGAAGTCAAAGACTGTCTTTATTACATCCTATTGTCCCAGTATCAAATATTATAAAGTAAACCACCAGAGTAAAAGCAGATTGTGGGTAGGATGAGTAATCTCCAAAATGAATAGGATGACTAATACAATTTGAAGGGAAAAGTACACGATGAGAGAAGTAACTTGAATTTTTAAAACCATGGAAGATGTGATAGGGTCACAATGGAATTATCTATCATTGGGAGGGGCCAGTCACTTGTGAGCAATTCCCAAATAGTGAGCCCTCAAGGAATGGCCAGAGAGGAGCCCAGAGCAACTGACACTGGGACCTCCAGAGTCCGGCCCAGTTGGTCATCCAGAGCTGGGTCCACTGCCAGGCCAACTGGGCAGAAGACGTTGAAAACGTGGCACCTATTAATTTGGATTGCTGTCTAGATCCCAGATCACGTTGGTAAAATATAAATAGGTCCTGCTTCCCACAAAGTACACAACTTCTCAAGCAGAACTATAAATACCACTCCTCCCAAAGGGCTATATGCCCATCACAACTGCACCAGAGAGCTGTTTACTGAGAATACGTGATTATTTTATTATTTAAAGTTTAGATAACATGCTTCCCAAGAAATTAGTCCAGAAAAGGGAAATTCCAAGGCAATTACAAACAGTTAAAAAGAAAATAAGTAATTTTACATACTTCACATATAATCAGGTCTTAATTTTGAGCACTAAAGAAAGGTATTTTTATTAATTAAAAAAAATCAATATTTCCTCACCCTTCTAAGTAAAGGTCAAATAAATACACGAAGAATATATCAGTTGAAGGAATTCCAAATTACTGACCTCACACAGGGCCTCATATTGCTGGGTCCAGGCTTGCTATCATCTCATTTTCTCAAATGTGCCAAGGTCTAGGAACATCCTCCTTCCTCTTGCCCTAAATAGAAATGAAGACTTGATCCCAGTTGATTCTAAAAACATATTTGGGCAAGAAACAACCATTCCAGCCCATAGGGAAATGAAAGACTTGGAGATATTTTTCTTTATATGGGAACTGGAATGTTTAGGGATTCAGATATGAATCTGAGAGTCCAAACGAGGTAAACTTAGGAACAATATAAGGAGCTACTACTTATGCAGCAGGTAGTGACTTAAAGAACTTACAACCCTACACGAGAGAAATTCATGGCCACCAGCTTAGGGTGGGTAAATAAGGGCATGTCTCAGCTCTTTTTGGTTGCCTTGAGGGAAGATAGCTGTGCCCCTTTCCTACACATGCCTTGGTCTTTCCATCAGACATGGAATACTCACTACGTAGGCAAATCTTATGCCTGTGTTCTAAAAATACACAGTTTAAGACACTAAGAGGCAGTGGTTTTTATTGTCCTTCATTAGCTTGATAGTTCAAGGAGCTCAGAAGAGAATTGTTAGCAATTCAAGAGAATTCATGTTTAGTAGAATATTTCCTGATGAGGGTTTATCTCTTAGAAATATTTAAGTTGTTGGCTAAACTGAGACCTCTGTTTCGACTCACTACTTGACATTTCATATGTCTCTCCAAGGAGCTTTCTTTGAATAACCCATGCCCTGGAGTTTTCTCTAAATTCCTAAAGAATTACCTATGCCCCTCATTTGTCATTTAATGTATACTAATGTATAGGATCCTTGCTTCCTTCCTCCCTCCCTTCCTTCCTTCCTTCCCCCTCTGCTTCCTTTTCTCCTTCTCCTAAAATCTATTAACCACTTACTCTGTGTGATCACTGTTCTAATCTCTTTTCAGTCAATTTTCTAATTTAATCTTATCAGTAACTCTATTATTTATTCTCTCCCAATTAGTTTCTCTACTTCTTGGGTACCCAGATTGTCTTATTCCTGTTTGGGTCCTAGGTACCTCACACTCATATTCTTCCAAAGAAATAAAACTTTAACCAAAATCTGTGTGCAACTGAAGTGTACACTTATGGTTGACATGTGGCTCACTCCAATGTAATTGAGTAATTGATTTCGCTATTCTTATTTAGTTCAGTTATTATGTCCTAGGTCTGTACATACCATTATGCATGGCCTGTCATAGAGCAAATAAAAAGGTGTTTATAGAAAGGACAAGGGTGGGTGGGAAGAGAGAGAAGAGGGAGGAGAATTTCTCACATGTTACCTCATACTTTCGATGAACCACAAAATAGGTCTCCTCTTTCTATGCCTCTTCCCCTTTTCCTTTTCTTATAAATCAGCCAAGAGAAGAACATTAATTTCTTGAAGAATGCTTTTCAATGTAATTGTATAAAAATGTTCATAATCTCAGAATGAGAGAGAAGAGAATATGGGATGGAGTGGTGGAGGGAAAGGGGGAACATTCCTTAAACCCTGATCAGCAATGCTAAATGGTCATTTTCCCAAAATTATAACTTATTCCAAGAAATAGTTCCCTCTTCACAAACCCTTTACAAATGCTACTACTAAATCAGTTTGCGTCTGTCCTAAGCCCTGAATCCCAAAGGCTGGGGATTCAGACCTTGGCTTCAGGAACCATCAGTGACCTATATGCTCATAATGGGACGTGAAGGAGGCAGTTCAAATCCTAGAGCCAGCAGTAACAAGGCCAAAGTCTCTTTATACTCACAGGGCTGCTGATAACATTCTACAGGAATGTTGAAAACAGCAGCTTTCCCAGAGAGAGACCCCAAACTATACTTTTAGGTGATGCAATCCAAGCCAGGCTTCTTTACACAGCCAGGGACAGAGCCAAGGAAATTTCTGTCAGTTCCACAGTTCTTCTTGAACACTTTGGTCACCAGAAATCTGGAATTACAACAAAATAAAATTAGGAAAATTCATAGAGTACTGAAATGGTAATAATAGCTGCCTTTGGAAGATATTCCGCATGCCAGGAATTAATCAACCTTAGAGTTTTCCAGTTATTATAACAACCATAGAAAATATTTTATGGACAAGGATACTGGGATTCAGAGAGGCGAAGAAACTTAACAAGTGGCAGAGCTGGGATTATAACCCGGGTCTGAGTGTTTCTCAACAAGGGGCAATTTTGCCCCCTAGGGACACATTTGATAATAATTTGATGATCTGGAGTCATTTTTGGTTGCTATAACTAGAGGGAGTGCTACTGTCATCCGGTGGGTAGAGGTCAGGGACGCTGCTAAACCTCCTGTAATGCACAGGACAGCCCTCACGCAGAATTACCCAGCCCCAAATGTCAAGAGTGCCGAGGCTGACTCTAAGGCTGGCTTCATGCTTTGCAAAGCATCCAGCATCTAGATATACAGGGCAACACAGATGAAATTGCAAAGCTGTGGCTGGGGGCAAAAGAGGATGAAGGCAAGTCATAGGCTTGGGGTGGAGATTTCCACTCATGCGTAATGGAGAGATGGGGAGTGAGCAGGCAACAGAATCCGAGCCAATAAACTTCCCGTCCTTTAAAGTAACTGTCCCCTTTGTCAGCTGATGAACACTACCCAGCATGGTGGAAGATACCAAAGACCCTGCCAATGGCTCTGGACAAAAACAAGCACTCCAGTCCAGGGAACCTTTAACCCTGGCTGCCTTCTGACCTTTGTCTGCCTGCCTTGAGATTGTTAGAGTAACCAAGGCAGCCCATTAGGCCCTCTTATCTCAGCACCCCATGGCTGGCTGGGAGTGAACCCTGCCAGTGTCTGCTTCATCACGGGCCCAGAGTCTCAGGCTATCAGCACCTGGAGCTGGGCCAGCGGGCGGCTGGGCAGGGTGGCTGGTACCAGACACCCAAGTCTGTTCTCTGTCCTCCCCCTACTAATAAATGGCTTTCTGGGCTCTGCCAGGGCATGGATCGTGGGCTCCCTGTCGGCAAGACAGCCATTTTTCTATGCCAAATTGGAGCATGAAAAACAGAAGCTTTCTTGGATTGTAGTTTAGTGGAAATGCTCTCTCACACATTTTCTCACACATATTAACCAGTCATAAATCAATCTACTAAGCAATGTCTATACCTCTCAGTGAAGATTTCCTCAACCCCACCAGAACTGGGCTGTGCTGGACGAATTGCACAAGGAATTCAGTAAGAGCCTTTATGCCTTCCCCAGCACACCCTACCCTCTGCTCCCGGCATGAGATGTAGCTCTGTCCAGACCCCAGGCTCTTCCCACCGATCTCCGCCCTTCCCCAGCACGGCACTTGCCTCTCTGTATCTAGTCACTCCCTAGCTGGCGTCTGAGCTTGCTCCGGACTCTCCTGCCCACAGTTCCATTCTGGTGGATCAGATTCTATTAGTTAAGTGAATAAATGAGATGCTATCTGCATAGATATCCTTTACAGCAGTTTATTTTATTTACTGCATTGTCCCTTTTAGATATCTGGCTCATCTAAAAACAGAAAGCCGTGGCCATGTCTGTGCTTCTTTATATTCCCAATGCCTGGTCCATTTGAGGAGCTAACTGATTGTATGAGAGAAAAGAATTAATTGAATCAATTAATGAATCAAGGTTTGAGACTGTCTTTTTTTTTGAAGTATAGTTGATTTACAGTGTTGTGTTAATTTCTGCTGTATAGCAAAGTGATTCGGTCATACAGATGTATACATTCTTTTTTATATTCTTTTTCATTATGGTTTATCACAGGGTATTGAATATAGTTCCCTCTGCTATACAGTAGCACCTTGTTGTTTATCCATTCTATATGTAATAGTTTGCATCTGCTAACTCCCACTCCAACCCTCCCCTACCACCCCCAACCTTGGCAGCCACAAGTCTGTTCTCTTTGTCTGTGAATCTGTTTCTCTTTTGTAGATAGGTTCATTTGTGTCATATTTTAGATTCCACATATAGGTGATACTATATGGTATTTGTCTTTCTCTTTCTGACTTACTCCACTCAGTATGACAATCTCTAGGCCCATCCATGTTGCTGCAAATGGCAAAATTTCATTCTTTTTTATGGCTGATTTGTATTCCATTGTATATACGTACCACATCATCTTTATTCGTTCATCTGTCGATGGACATTTAGGTTGCTTCCATGTCTTGGCTATCATGAATAGTGCTGATGTGAACATAGGGGTGCACGTATCTTTTTGAATTATAGTTTTATCTGGATATATGCCCAAGAGTGGGATTGCTGGATCATATGGCAACTCTATTTTTAGTTTTCTTGAGGAACCTCCATACTATTTTCCATAGGGGCTACACCAGCTTACATTCCCACCAGCAGTGTAGGAGGGTTCCCTTTTCTCCACATCCTCTCCAGCATTTGTTATTTGCAGACATTTTAGTGATGGCCGTTCTGTCTGGTGTGAGGTGGTATCTCGTAGTTTCGATTTGCATTTCTCTAATAATTAATGATGTTGAGCATCTTTTCATGTGCCTGTTGGCCATCTGTATGTGAGACTGTCTTTATATTTGACTTATGACATCAAAATGGCACCAGAGGTTACATAGCTATGTGTGTTTATCAAAACTCATAGAGCTATACAAAAAACAGGGTGAATTTTACTCTGTATAAATTGTTTTTAGTGAAAAATAAAATTTAAAATATACCACAGAAAATGAATCCCTTTGTCTAGTATGTAATTATGACCGTTATAAAAATTTTAAAGCAGCTTTGTCCCTTAAAAATATTATACAAAAAGAAAGATGGAGGTTATTATAGAAGCATGACTTCATCGTTGTATAAAAGAACATTTCATAACTACCTTTGGAAAGTCAATGTAATCTTATTTCATATACAAAATCTTGGTAAAAATGAGGCATTTCCAGTTCCTTAAGGCAACAGTCAGCTACAGATACGTCTTCCGAGAGTAAATGTTCTTTTAGCAGTTGTCACTCTAGCAGAGTTTTTAAATGATATGTGCTAAAATTCCTGAGTTTTAAAAATTATGCTTTGCCTCATGGATTTGCTTACCTCTGTCCCAACATATTACAGCATAAAGTAACATGCATGAACTGCCAGGAACAGCTTTCTAGGAACAGAGACTTAATAAGGCACTATATTAATGGAATATTTTCAAAATTAAAAATATTTCATAATTTTCAAAAAATCCCCAACTTAAGAATGGGCAAAGTGAATAATAAACAGAACACCAGGGACTTCCCTGGTGGCACAGTGGTTAAGAATCCACCTGCCAATGCAGGGGCCACGGGTTCGAGCCCTGTTCCAGGAAGATCCCACGTGCCACAGAGCAACTAAGCCTATGCACCACAACTACTGAGCCTATGCTCTAGGGCCCGCGAGCCACAACTACTGAGCCCACGTGCCACAACTACTGAAGCCCGTGCACCTAGGGCCCGTGCTTCACAACAAGAGAAGCCAGTGCAATGAGAAGCCCGCTCACCGCAACGAAGAGTAGCCCCCGCTCGCCACAATTAGAGAAAGCCCGAGCACAGCAACAAAGACCCAATGCAGCCAAAAATAAATAAATATATAAAGTAAAAAAAACCAAAAAAACCTATGTTTTCTTTAAAAAAACAAAACAGAACACCAGAGATCATTTACAAAGCAACAAGATTATCATGGTCCTTCTTCTTCCATGATTCTCCCAGCTTACGTCTAAATCACCCATGTCTAAATTCTGTTGGTACTTTCTGTTTGTGTCTGTTGAGACTGGGATCATCAGCCCAAGGCAGATTCCATCTGGGCCACACGGAGAATGAATACAGTACGAGTTTTGTGTGTGTGTTCTTTTGTTTGACTTGCGGTTTTTGAAAGTTTTGAATTTGTTGTGAACATTTCCAAAATTGGCAAATTTCCTGTATAACTCCAGTGTTCCAATTTCTCTTGAGAAATCAGAAAGGTCTGGCAATGCTCAATCCACATTTCCATGTGGTTGGAGCTGAGTGGTGGCTTCTTTCTATAGAAGGAGCCTGTGCCCTGTGGTTTGCCAGTGTCTCCACAATCACTTGTCTCTAGTCCTGGTGGACTTTGAATACGCCTGGCCTAAAGAATGGCCAGGTGTATGTGACACTGTACAAACCCACTCAATGTGAGTAAGCAGGCAGAGGTCATTGGAGCAAAGAATCTGCTTGTGAATGTGGTCAAAGCCATGAAGCTGGAGGAAAGGTCCACAGGCTTAGAGGATCAGGGTGTTGCTACGGAGATTGCAGATGGCTATAGGTTGCTTTGGTTGACAGTGGACGGGGATTCCCCAAGAGGGGGCAATGGCAATTACTGTATTTAACAACATGCTGGTATCATCTGGGACCCACACGTCATGACTGTGACATGTCTATGCCATGGCGATTTCCTTCTATAAAGGGACCAGAACCACATGGAAACAGGGATCCCACAGGAGTTCCACCTTTCTTCAAGGTCTACAAGTTCTCATCAGTGTCACTGCTATCTTCCAAGGCAGAGGCAGGGGCTGTGGCTTCAGAAACCTCACAGTGGCCTCATTTTGACCAGCTACTCCTATCCTATCTTGTATTGGCTTTCAGTATCTGCTTTATTTCTTCAGTAAGATAGTTACTTTCTGTGGACAAGGGAAATACTTTACATCTCCCTTGTTACCTTCTAGGACGAACTACTATGTGTTAGCCAAACAGCTCATACTCTTTATTTGTTCTAAATTGAATCAGCAGACTGTCTTCAGTGCCTAAGTAAGACCATAAAGACAAAATGGCTGAGCAATCATGGCAGGAACTACACTGGGGTCATATGACAGTCAGCTTGGCCCCTGCCTTGGTCTCCACGATAGCCTGGACCTGTTTGGCCCCTGCCAGGTTGGAGGGTCCACAGAGAGAAGAGACCCCTTAAGATGCATATCTAGAAGCATTCCAAAGTACTATTAGATAGTAATGGTTACACCTGAAAACAGGTATTGCATGGCTGCAATATTCTCCATGGGATTTTCAGGCTAAAAGACTTCAGAGGGCAAGTCTCCTCTCTGAAGACTGTATGGTTTCAAACAACGACCAGCCACTGTCCAAAGGGATTTGTACCTACACTCACATAGGACTCTAGTAGAAATGAGCTCAAGCATCTATGAGAAGGAAGATTCTTCTGTTGCTGTAAGCACTGTCTTATCAGCCTTGCCGCACTTTAGTATATACCCTGCCTTCTAATTATGCCCTAATTTGGACAGTGCAAACATATAACAGTTCCTCCACCAACAGCTTCTCCAATTAGTAAGAAAATCAGTGGCAGATGTGAAATCCGTGGGATGCTGAATGTAAAATGTTGATTAATTTAAAAAACCTATAAAGCCTCTGGGAAAACCTTTTCTGAGAAAACTTCGTGTGATGTCCTCATTAACACAGACCCTGAAATAGCTTTTTCTTTTATCATGCTACCTTTTGAATCTGATTCTTACCATTGCTGGGCTTTCCTCTGGACTGAAGTTGTTTGAGGAATTTATTAACTCTTAAATCTTGGCCAAGTGGACCAGAAATCGGTTACTCTGGCATCTTTGACCAAATGTCTACTGTCCTGACTCTGGTGAGCAACAGGGACCTCCCCACCACCACTCCCATCCCCACCCCCAACCCCCCAGAACAATGTAAGGAAAAGCCATAGAGTCTGTGGGTTTGTCACAGTAAATGATGAGGGCCTGGGTCTCTCCTTAGGGGTTTTATCTTATCTATGATCCAAAAGTTCTCAAGATCTCTGGAGTTGCCCTTGAGAATCTGTGCAGCAGAATTGCCCCCAAAGATTGTATAATGGGAGCAATCTCTCTGCCTCCAGGTTTAATGGGTCTCATACTTCAGGGACCATCTGGAGACAAGCTGGTCAGTAAGTCAGGTCCATCTAAGTGGAAAAAGGAGTTACAAGACCTAACAATGGAGACAGTCATTTTTAGTCACCCCTACAACAAAATTGCTAGAAGTTAATTCCTATCCCTGGAACCCAGGGTGGCTGAGGCGTTCACCTTATGGCACATAAAGTTCTCCTCTGAGGCAGAAAGCTTGCAACTCTGCAGGCATTTTTCCCCCTGCTGTCACTTAGGAGGACACCAGCTGGCTTTGGCCTGACTTGGCATTCTTTTCCTAGCTTGATCTCAGCCACTGCATCCTTCCAACATTTCTACTGCTGAAATTAAAGGAAGAGTCCCCACTGCAGGAGTATAAGAACTCTCCCAAACCAAAGATCACTCTCTTCATTTTTTTGTACAACCCCTTTTGATTCTAGCCACTTTTGTTTTAATTAAATTTCACTTTTTTGAGACCTAAAAATGTCTCTTCAGAACTGGATCAGAAATAATGAAAATATTAACACTGAATATGTTCCTCAGTGAGTCTCAAACACTAATTCAAAGCCCTTGACATTGATTACTGTTTTTAAGCCTCTCAACAACTCTGTGAAGTGAGCGCTATCTGTTATTGCCATTTTACAGATGGGAAAACTGAGGCATTGACCGTTTGAGTCACAAAGTCACATAGTAAGTGGCAAAGCTGGGATTCAAACTCGGGTCATCTAGCTCCAGAGTCCATGCTCTGGACTAAAACATGAGACAAGTGACACTGCAGGTTATAGTCAAAAGCTTCCCTCCATCTAATTGCTAATTGCTGTCCCTAGACTTGCTAGATACGTTCTCCCTCTCTCCTGTTAGGATGACGTCTCTGTGTGCCTGCACCTCTGCAGTTGGCAAGGGAGCCCTTGCTTGCTGTACTCCCCTCACCATCCCCAAACCCCCGCTCCCCAGAGACGCTCATCCCCAAGGTCTAGCCAATGGACACTGCCTGACCCTTTTATCCCCAGATGGGCTCTGGGCCTTGAACAAACAGAACACAAGTGGCTTCCCACTAAAGTCCTTTGCCACAAATAAAGAGGCAGATTCTTCCCAGTGACGCCCACCCCACCTCTTCCCTATGAGTTGCTTCATATATTTCACAAAGAATCTTCCCTTTTAAAGCTTCCCTTGATGTTGGCTGTTGACTTGAGTTCAAGTGTGTACATGTGTGTACAACTGACCCCATGTTTTGGATCTCTGAGGGATGGCAGGGAACTTCTGCCCTCTTTGTAAGCGAAGGGGATTTCATTGAGAATGGAGGCAGGTTTAGGGTCCTGAGGAGCATCACCATTGACAAAAACACTTGGTGGGACTTAAAAGTCCTTTCCCATTGTTTTCCTGATCCTTGAAATTCAGTCAAGCTGCTCTGATTTCAGACATTATTGGTTCTTAAATTGCTTTTTAGCTTGTACACCTTAGAGGTGCAAAAAAAAAAAAGGAAAGAAAAAGAAAAATCCAACATCATGCAGGTGTGTAGAGATGCTCTTAAGGCAGTGGCTCCCAGCCTTGGCTGCACACTGCCATCATCTGGGGAGCTTCTATAAACCTCAGTATCAAGCCACACCCCAGGTCCATTACATCAGGACCTCAAAGGGTGGAGCCCAGGTTTTGACATTTTTTAAAGCTCCCCAAGCAATTCCAATATGCAGCTAATTCTGAAAACCACGTTTTTGTAAGGAAAGCGGGCTTGCTTTCTGCTAATCCCCATTGCTTCTGAGATTACTCTACAGTTAGCAAGCTTTCTCCCTCGATGCTGGGCTCAATCTTCCTCTGAGGGTGAAAAGTTCAGCTTGGACTGGAATTGATAATATGTAACATAGACTGAGGGCTTCCTCTGCATAAGCATTTACTAGCTGCTTCCTGCTGATGGTCTCATTTAATAGTCCCAAGAACACAGTTGCAGGGGAACGTGATCTAACTCCTTTTTTACAGAGGAGGAGACTAAGGCTCAGAAATGTCAAATAATTTGCCCAAAGTCAAACAAACTGAAAAGTGATGGAATCAGGATTTGACCCAAAGAGTCAGAGTCCAAAATTTCTAAATTCTTCTAGTGACTAAGATCTGGGGCATTTTTTATATGTTTTTTGTTTGCTTTGTGCCACCCAGGATCTGACTTTAAAATACGTGCTGTGAATTCTTACAAGGACACTGACTCCTAATATACACACCCTCATCCTTTCATAGCTAATGTCTCCTTTGCAGATGCCTTTGGCTTGTCGGGAAAGCCATCTCCCTCATTAGTCCCAGTCCAGTGTCCTCTGACCAGAACTTCAGTAGCATATATGGTCTCTGTGCCAGGCACAGTGCAAGTGCTGATGGGGAGTGTCTCATCCACTCCTCATGAGGACCTCTGGTTCATGCAGCTCTCACCCTCATGGTACAGACAAGGAAACAGGCACAGTTTCAGTGATGCACAGGATGCTTCACAGTAGAGCGTGGAGCTGACATTCAACCCGAGGTGTGTGCCATTCATTAAGGGTGTTCCACGGCTGCCGCAGCTGAAGCTCCCGTCTGAGTCTTCGAAGGGAAAGTGTGAGCATTTTAATCAATGGAGGTTCAGCTTCTCAGAAAAATAGGGATGGCCACAGCCTTTGCAGGAATCTGGAGATAGTTAAGAGTGGTCACCAGGGGGAGACAGAGCTTGAGACATAACGGGCTTTTCTATTTCAGCACTGAACTCAGCAAAGTGCGGAACGGGGAGGAAAACAGCTTCTGATGGAACTCTTTGTTTGGGCTTTAATTTCTTCTTCTGCAGCCGCTTCCTTTTTTTCCCCTCCTCCCCCCTCTCCATTTCCTCTCCTGTTTCTAAGTGGTAAGAAACAGCTTTACCAGAGGGTACAATCCAAGTAGGTCAATCTCTTCCCTCTGCCCAGAGCCTCAGCACCTGATGTCTGAGAAAACACAGTGTTTTCTGAGTTAAAAGGCACCAGTATACAGAGTTTCCATAGCTTCTGTGCCAGATCCCGGGGGCTCTTGACAGAAAAACAAAAGCAATACTAGATAATTCTTTTTGATGAAGAAATTGAATACTTCCAAGGCAAAGGAAAGTTTGATGTGTAATTAATCTGTAGGAATTTTTTTTTTGCCATTAAACTTTAAGTTGGATTTTCAAATATCCGAACATTCTATATAAATAACAGGTATGTGAAACTATACCCATAACATCAGAAATCTTCTTTTTTAAAGATATGATTATCTAATTTCTAAATTTTAAACTTTCTTAAGGCTTCTCTCTATTTGCCATACAATAGAAAGGAAAAATTTTTTTCATTGATAGAATGAAAATAAAATTTACTCTTGATTCACAGATCTGATTAAAGAAGATATTTAGCATATTGACCCCAAACTCCTAGAAAGGAGAGACGTGGTTTTATTCCCTAGACATCTGCAGAGCATTTCCAAGTGTGTTAGCATGAGTAAGGCGCTCTCTAAATATTTATGCAATTGATGAATGAAGGAAAGAGTTATGATTACCCGGTTTCTTCAGCACAGACCCCACACCTAAAAAGAAAGGCTGATCCCTGCCTCGCCACCAGGTGGCCCATCTGAGAAGACAGGTTTGCGAGAGCAGGACTCAGTCAGAGGCTGCAGTAAAGAACCCAGACTGTAGCCGGCGCAGTAGTTCTTCCTCTCACTATGTTTACCTACCCACTTGTCCTAGTCAAGTGTTACTTGGTTAAATATAGCAAAAAACCCACTCAACCTAGGCTAAGGGGGAGGAAGGAGATTACCCTGGAAGGACTCAAGGATCTTTCACAGACTCAAGGGCAGGAAGTAGGGACAACAAAGCAGTTAGGAACCAAAGCAACCTCAAACTGCCCCCTGCTTCTCACCCTCCTGCCAAATGATCTGTCTTCTCGTGATATATCTGCTTCTCTCTTTTCTTCTCTCTTTCCTTTCCCTTTTCTAAAGTGAAGCTTTATGTGCTTCACTGTATTTGTAGAAAAACAACTGCCCTAAACAATCCTACATGTCCCCTGAAATCAAGGTCCTGACTGTCACTGTGTCCCCAAACAGAGAATCTGGCCCAGCTTGGATCATGTGCTCACCTTTGATCTAAACAGCCGTGGCCCTATGAGTGAGATTATTTCCCCTTCTACTCATTCAGGGGCACCACCCCCCCTCTTAAGGACAGCTGACCATGTCCATGGGCCTCCCATGAGGAGACACTGCTGGTCCATGGGCCTAAAGGCTACACTTCACTCTGGCCTAGTGAACCTTGATGGAATAGTGTTAAAACACTAAGGAAAAGGGTTCAATGATTCTAAGTGTCTCCGATGGAAGCTCCTGTATTTAACTTACAAGGGTGGCTCAAAACTTCATTCCTGTAAACAGATGGTTTGGTTGATGCTAATTTTACAGTGTGAAATTCAATTGCATATGAACATATTTGGCAACATCTGGAGGCATGTTTCAAGTTGCCTGTGACTCTATATCTCTTGTGCATATTTCATTTCTGCAGCATCCGGAATGCGTGATCACAAAATTACCATTTCGGAAGGTGTGCATTTCTTCTGGGGGTGGGAAGTCTTGAGTGAGAAAGCAACAGTTGTAAAATACGTGAAGTGCAGCAAAGCCAAACAACACAGATCTTTGATGGCGGTTTGATGAGATCCAGGTTCAAGGTGAAGGCATACGTTTGGTTAACACTGAAAGGGTTCTGCACTGTAAACCTCCTCTACGTGGTTATGCACAAATGTCACGATGAACCCCAGAGAACTAGAGCACACAGGAGTCCTAAAGCACTCTCACCCAATTTGGTGAACATACAAGTCCAATGACAATGACCTAGATCACTGAAAATTTGACCCAGGTGAACATTCAGGAATAAAATAAAGGCCAAATTTCTGTAGCCTGTCTTATAGCCTAGACCTTATGCCAGTGGTATGTTGTCTTATGGCCACTTTTCTGTGTGAATGGTGTTTCAAGACAGAATTTTACAAGTCCTTCATCCCCAAACCCAAGGATAGGGTACCGTCACAAGATTCAAATACCTGTGGCAAAGTAGTTCATAATCACCAAAAATCATGAGCTATAATTTGCATAAAATCTTGTTTCATTGTTGTTTTATTTATCACCCAGTAAGGCATAATATTATGCAAAACAAGTTTTGAGACATCTCAATAATTTTTATTTTATTTAATAAATATTTATATTTCTCGACATTTAAAAAACAATAACAATCTTCACAACAGCCTTATTAGATGGGTAATATTATTAATCCTATTTAGCGGATGAGAAAAACTGAGGTCCAGAAAGTTTAAGTAACATGCCTAAGTTTACAAGCTAGTGGATGGTTTAATAAATAATGGAAGTAGACAATATTTTTGAAGGTTCCCCTCCCCAAACAGTCCTCTTTAATATCATATTACAAATTCTAAAGTCCTTTCCCATTGTCCTCTTTGATTCTCAACATTCCATCAGGCTGGCCTTAGGTAACTTCATCCTTTTACAGATAAAGAGATGGGATCCCAGATGTTAAATGGCTTCCCAAGGCTCTGAGAGTTAGTAAGAGACATAGTTAGGGCCCCACTTGGCTTTCTGACTCCTCCTGGTTCAGTGTTCTTCCTCCTAATCCAAAATCTAATATGACCTTCTGGTTGTCAGCTTGCTAAAAATGACAAGGCCCTCCTAAGCTGAAGATGTCCTAGTGTCAATAAATGCATGTGTTGCTACATAGAAAACACTTACTTGGTGTCCTGAGCTAATTCCTGTTGGGAAGAAGAGGCTCTGTCTATCAGCAGTTGAATTATTTTTCTGGCAGAGACAACACTCCACATTAAAACAATTCATTTTCTTTGATGATCAGAGATGCTGGCTGAGCTCTGATCCCCTTCCCTTTCATCACCACAGCCCACCAAGTGAACCACCAAATCCCAAAGCAGGCTCATCCCACGAATGAGATGTGTGACTGCCCTAAGCTCTGAAGTACTAAACCATGTTGTGCTCAGGAAGGGAGCAAGATGAAAGTGGTAGGAGCTTCTTGGTTTGCTTTTGTTTTGTGGTGGTTTTTGCTTATTTGTTTGCTTGTTTCTTTTGCTCTTTCTCCAGTTTGGCGTCAGGAATCTTGTCTAGCCTCGCAGAATGAAGTGAGAAGCTTTCCATTTTGTTCTTTTTCTCTAGCATCGTTGTAAAAATCCATGTTTGGTTATAAGATTTCTCCTATAAAACTACTAGGACTTTCACTATGTTTTCATCTGTTTCCCAAATTATTTGTTGATTCACATGTTTACTTCTTAATTTTAGTCTTTTATATTTTTCAGATGTATTCTCTAAGTCAAAAACCTAGAGCTTATTATAAAAGGCTTTGTGATGGAAATATTTTTGCAGATACATAGTTCAGAAAGTAGAGACAACCACATGCCAACAGTGGGGAATGATATATGTATATAAGACTATGAACTTCAGGCTCTAGATAGCAAGGAGTTTGAACAAAAAGTGATGGCCATCTAACCATAGTTTGGCAGACAGTTGGAGAAGGGGGATTTATAATCAGGAAAGGTATTGAGGTTTTAGCTTCACTTGTCCCCCTCAGATGTGCTCTGTTAGAAAGGTGGAACCCAATATTGAGGTAAAAAGAAAAGCCACCCAATACTGCTGAAGGGTTTCAGGCTAGACATTCCATCTTCAAACTGGGCCCTGCCTTCCCCTTGCTGCATGATCTTCGTCAACTGACAATCTCACTGAGTTTCAGGATGCTCATCTGAACGTTTTTTATGCCCCAGTTACTAAGATATCTACAGAACAATCTCTCCGTGGCCACAACTAGCTTTTGCCCCTGTGTCTGGAGGGATGGCAAGTATGTACCTTCTCATGCCACCAAATGGTGTAGCTATACTTTGCTGTATTGAAGAGTATTCTGGGTCATGCCCAGGCCCAACAGAAGTGAGTTCTGTGATTGACTAACAACTATCTGCCATGAAAGAGTCATTTATTTGCCATCTCTGTCCCAGACTAAGAAAACACTTGTAGCAGTTCAGTTTCCCATTTTGTAAAGTGGTAGCTTTCTCCTTCAGCAGTCACATGAGAATCAGTAGATAATGCTTTAAGACTTTGAAATAGAAATAGACTCACAGACATAGAAAAAAAACTTATGGTTACCAAAGAGGAGAGAGGTGGGGGAGGGATAAATTAGGAGTTCAAGATTAACAGATACACATTACTATATATAAAATAGTTAAACAACAAGGACCTACTGTATAGCCCTGGGAACTATATTTAATATCTTGTCATAACCTATAATGGCAAAGAATCTTAAAAAGAATATATATATATATGAGGAATATATATAAAAAGATTATATATGTGTATATATATATATATATATATATATATATATATATATATATACACACATATATATTTGTATATAAAATGGAATGGTAGTAAGATAGCTCTAGCCATGGCCATGACATTGTGCTTTGGGAAAGTGCTCACGTGTCAATAACACCATAGATACTTATAGGCTATCCTTTTAAAATGATCTCACACTCAATCTTTTCCTCCTCAGCCAGGACATCCTGCTCATGACAATATTACAAATGTTCTTCAACAATGAAGACTTCCGAACATACTAGGTTAAACAGGATAAGCTAGATAAATGTTTATATCTTGTTGAGTTTATTGGGCTCTGATTATTTTTCTCAAGTCATGACAAAAGATAAAAATAACGCTGGGTAACAGCTGGATGGATGGGTGGGCAGCCTCTGTCTCTTTGCTCTGTCTCTCACCCTGTCATGAAAATGCTAGGTTGGAAACCCCACACCAGCAGAGAAGGGTAGATAGAAAAAGTGAATTAAGGAGATGGGGTAGAAACAGAAGTACTAGATTCAAGATGATGGTAGCAGCTTTAGAGTAGAGTTCCTATCCAAGGGGGACTCACTTCAGTTCACATTGTAGATGGTGGTTCTCTGGGATGAAGTGAAGGTCCAGTGAGACCATTTCCTGATGAGGGATTATGGCATTGTCTTCATACAGGTCCTCCTTCAGCTCCTTCACTTTATTATTTATTTGTTCAGCTAAAGATTTTGATCATCTACTATGTGCCAGGAATTGGGCTCTTTGGGGATTAAAAAAAGTGATCTAGACTGCTCTCAGAGGGTTCATAGTTTGGAAAGGAAAAGGATACATTATAAAGCAGTAAATGCTCTAGGGAAGTTATGGAGGTCTGTCTGTTAAGGAACAAATCCTCAATGCTGAGATACTCACAAGGTATGTGTACGTATATCACAGACTAAGAGCTGAAACTAGAGATAAACAAATAGTTACTATGAGCTTTGGTTTTCCATAGTTATTAGATCCTTTTTCCAAAGAATTTTTATGACTCTGAAAACAAGTTTTAAAGACATTCTACCCAACATATCTGATTTAATTCTAGTCTCATTTGCTTTCTGACTCTTCAGATAAGCCTTAGCAATATTGCATTTGCATTTAGCTAACTAAATATCATTTACAGATATCCAGGTCTCTTTATGCCAGCAGTGCTCACGATAATGTCAGAGCTTCTTATTTTGGGTTATTTATATGTTTATCTGAGGCCCTTTTCCCTCCATAAACAGAGCTATTTGCTTTGCTGCCATTTCAGTGTTTCTGGGGATATTTTTTGTTTTATCTCCAGCTCTGTATCGATAGGTAGGCAAGGGCCTGCCCTGGAGTAAACCTTTCTCTATAGTCTCATATAGCTACTTAGCTCTGGAATATTAAAGAACATTTATAACTCCTTTGCACCTGGTGGAATTTTTCAGGTAAATGAAAGGAATGATTTCTGCATCCTTATCTTGCTTCAGATCCATACTCTAGACCCAATTCATGGTTTATCATTCTGCTTATCTGACTTTTTGTAAGAGCAAAGGCCAATACTGGAACTGATGAAGTTTTAATCCAAACTGGAAAACCTTTCCTAGAGGGAATCAGGAACTTTCTCCAGGCCTGTGAGATGGTGGTGTTAGCTCTGTGGAAATAACAGGTAGTGATGACTGTGAACCTGACCGCAAGCTACTGGTGGTAGGGATATATGCTACTGTCTTGCGCCCTCTGCACCTGGGCCCCAAGACTGGCATGTGGTATACATGCCACTGTGTGCTGAACTGGCTATATTGTCCAATTATGTCTTAATTATATTTCAGGGGGGTGAATAATAGTGGAGAGAATTTTAAAGCATTTGTTTTATTATTTCAGTTCAAAAGGCTTTGACTGTTTCCTTGCTTTACAGTTTCTATAGTAAAAAATAACCTAGTCCTTTAGTCTTTGAGCTTACATGTCTGGGGTCATTAAGTAAACCTAGTGCTTTTAGTAAGAATTTTATGCCTAAAGTATTTCTTTGAACCAGTATATAGAGGAAAAGAAAAAAAAGTTTCTTCTATGAGCGACAGATTAGTTCTCTATCACTGAATAACTTAATGACTTAAAACAGCGAATCTTATCTCACAGATTCTGTGGGTCAGGAATCCAGGCACAGCCCACCTGGTTGCTTCTAGCTCATCGTCCCTCACTAGACTGAAACCAAGCTGTGGGCTGAGACATTAGCCACCTCAAGGCTTGAGTGGGGGAGGGTCAGCTTCCAAGCTCACTCAAGGCACCTCAGATCCTGGCTGACTGTTGGCTGAAGACATTGGTTCCTTACCACGTGGGCCTCTCCATAGGGCAGCTCACAACATGGTAGCTGGCTTCCCTCAGAGGAACCCTCAGAGAGAACGAGAAAGAGAATGAGACAGAAGGAGAGAATGACACAGGACAGAAGCCACAGTCTTTTTGGAAACCAATCTCAGAAGCGACATCTCCTTACTTTTCTGCTTGTTAGAAGCAAGTCACTAGGTCTAGCTAACCCTGAAGAGGAGGGAATTTACACAAGGGCAAGAATTCTGGGGAAGGGGTTCATTGGGAACCCATCATAAAGGCTGCCTACCACAGGTTAGATGTAGGTGTGTGTGAGTGTGTGTATACACATATATATACACACATCTATACATATATACACATACACACACATGTGTGTATATATATGTGTATACACACATACCTATATATGCCTACACACACACACACGCAGACACAAGGGTTAGATTTAAATATCCTCCAAAACAAGACTCCACCTCTGATACAAGAAGATGATCCCTGTAGCTTCATCAGTCTGTTAGATGTCATCAAACACATTCTTGATAGACAGGTATATGTTTTTTTGTTTGTTTTTTGTTTTGTTTTGTTTTTTGCAGTACGCGGGCCTCTCACTGTGTGGCCTCTCCCGTTGCGGAGCACAGGCTCCAGACGCGCAGGCTCAGCGGCCATGGCTCTCGGGCCTAGCTGCTCCGCGGCATGTGGGATCTTCCCGGACTGGGGCACGAACCCGTGTCCCCTGCATTGGCAGGCAGACTCTCAACCACTGCGCCACCAGGGAAGCCCAGGTTTATGTTTTTAAGAGGACTTTCTGATTTGAGATTTTTCTCAAGTTTGAAAATAAAATATCTACTTCTGTGTACTGAAGGAAACAGGCAATCAATAACTTTAGTTTCTGTTCCTGGGAAAGATGAAATGCGACCTTCATATTTGTTAGATAAGCAAACAATCTGGGTTCATTTTCTCCAAGTCTAAACAGTGAGTTTTTCAAGTGAATAATTATAAAACCTTGCTGGGCAGTAAAGAAAACAAGCTGCTCTTAGGAAGTACTTAATATTAATAATATATTAATAGTATTGAATGGAGAAGGCAGAATGAGTGCTGGGTTGGAATTTATTCAAATGCCTTCTCTCAACCAGATATCCCAAGTTTCAGTTCCTCTGAGTCTTAAGTTTTCCAGAATCAAGGAGAGGGCAATCGATGGTCATGAAATGGAATGATTTTCAAGGTTGCTACTGGATACAGGTGCCAAGCAGGGCTAAGGAGAAGAGCCGAGGAGGAGAAAACTGGTTCTTCCTGCTGCACAGCTTCCCCACTCATTGACTGGTCCTTCCGATGCCTTGCGGTCCCAGCACACACGCGCTGGCTCCCAGACACTTCGGACTCCCAGCCGCACCCGCACTCCAGTCTCGCCTGCCACTGCTCCAAAGTCCAAGTGCGCTCAAAGCCTGGTGCTCACTGATCCTCCTGTTTAGAACACTCTTCCTGTGGTATCCCAAGGCTCATCTCCTGTACTTCACTCAGGTCTCCTCCCGAATGCCATTTTCCCGGAGAAGACTTCCCTGTCAAAAAGAAAAAGAGAGGGTGGGAGGGAGGGAGACGCAAGAGGGAAGAGCTATGGGAACATATGTATATGTATAACTGATTCACTTTGTTATAAAGCAGAAACTAACACACCATTGTAAAGCAATTATACCCCAATAAAGATGTTAAAAAAAAAAAAAAAGAGAAGCTTGCCCTCTGGTAAAAACAGTGCCCCTGTCACTGTCTCAAAGTGCTTACTCTGCTTTGTCTTCACAGCACATCCCTCCAGATATATTATACCTTACAAGAGTAGCATCTGTCTTTCCCAACTAGACTGTGGGCTCTCTGAGAGCTGGCAGCTCTTTCATTCGACACTGAATCCCCAGAACGTGGATAAGTGCCTGGCACATAGTAGGTGTGTGATTGCTTTTTGTTAAATAAGTGAGCGCTTTAATTGCTTATTCTGTGCCAGACACAGTGACCAGCAGTTTCCATACAATATCTTCTATAACCCTCACAAGAGTTGGCAGGAGAGATCTGGTTATCATTATCCCTATTTTAGGGTTGAAGAACTCAAAGAAGTTAACAAATTATCTAACGCTGCCTAGCAAGTAAGTGACTCCTGGGGATGTTTCTGTCTCAGTCTGTGCCCTTAACCAATTGACCTCTTTGAATGAAATGATTATACAAATTCAGTCAGCCTTGAGGTAGTTCCAGAAACTCCTGTCCAAATGTATATATCAGTAGGACTTTGCCTGGTCCCCATGGGTGAGAATGCCACCTAAATAAGATAGAAAACCACATCCAGGCCAGTACTGGCAGATCCTGTCAGGCCTGTAATTGAGTTCCTCTCCTCTCTGGAGCCCTATCTTCTCTCCTTTTCAGGAAGAGAGCTATCAAGGAAAAGTTTTGGTGAATTTTCTCTAATTTGAAAATAAAGGGCAGAAAAGCAAACTCTCTTGGTAATTGCAAGAGGATTGATGGGAAAAATATTTAAAATGACAGGCTTGTTTCTGATGCCAGGAGAAGGCTGATGATTCCAGCATTACCAAGGGCAGGTGATTGGCACAGGGGATGAAATGCTGGGCAATCAGATTCTCACGCCAAAAAGCCTGCCAATGCCTAATCTGTGGAAGCAAGTTAGGAGATTAGAGAGTTTGTAATGGTCCTGAGAACATCATGGCTTAGTTTTGTTTTTTGTTCTAGCAACTCTTTATTACTTGCTGTCTGAGTGGCAGGTACCATGCAGTGCACATTACGTGTGATGTCTCCTTAAACCCTCAGTGAGGGCAGGGATTTGACTATCAATGTGTTCATCATTTAGAAACACCAACATTTGCTCACAATATTAGACACTGAATATGTAGTGGTCACTGAACCCTGTCTATTTGACTTCTGGAGTTAGATGCCAAGAGCTGCTGGGTTTCTCCCCTAGAGAATACATCTGGTTACCATGGTATATGTAGAAACACAAAGCTTAGGTGGCGTCAGATGTGGTGTCAAGAGCTCCAATTGACTCCAGCAGAGCTGAGGTGAGGGGAACTCACACCGGAAACATCTCTGTATATGTGCTCATACCCCTTTCACCCTCCCATTCACTAGCACCCGCCAAAGTGTATGGCCTGGGCTACAGTACTCACAGAGGCAGTGATTCTCAGTAAGGGGGGGTCTGGGGAAGAACATGCTAGAACCCCCTAAGTCTGGGTCTACCCCTGTCTTACCCTGGGTAGGGTCACAAGGTTTTCAAAGACCAAGGATGACTTTCTAATAAGATGTAAATGAGAGACATAAGGACACAAGGGTGCCCTTTTCTTTCTTTCTTTTAAACAAGGGAGGAAGAGGTGGATAATCAAACTCTGCTGATATAGAAAGTCTAACTGTAAAGAAACCTTTAGCAACTGCCAGGCGGCCGCTTTCAGTTCTTTTTGAGGCCAGCAGAGGGAGCTGTTGTCATGCACAGGTGATGATTCATGTCCAACCTATCTAAGCTTCAAGTTCAGTCTTCCTAGAAAAAGATTTGATACAGTGGGGACAGTTTAGGTTAACGGAAAAAGCACTAGACTCAGAATCAGGAGATTTAAGTTTCAACCCCACCCTGCCCCTTGGCAAGTCACTCTCTGTGAATCCATTTGGGGTCTATCAAATGAGGGATGGGCTAGACTAGTACATTTCCATTTCTGAGTACTGCCAGCATGCCAGACCCCTGCTAGACCTTTCCATCAGCAGGGGTTCAAATCCTGCCTCTACAGCACATTTAGTATCTGGATGATTTGGGACAAGTTACTTAATCTCTTTAAACCTCAGTTTCCTTACCTACAAATTAGGGATAACAAATCGTCATAGGATTATTCTGAGGATTAAGTTAAGTAAATGTGTGTAAAGCACTTAGCATAGCATCTGACACATACCTGTCAATAAATGGCAGCTAGGGGCTTCCCCGGTGGCGCAGTGGTTGAGAGTCCGGCTGCCGATGCAGGGGACCGGGTTCGTGCCCCGGTCCGGGAAGATACCACATGCCACGGACCGGCTGGGCCCGTGAGCCATGGCCGCTGAGCCTGCGCGTCCGGAGCCTGTGCTCCACAACGGGAGAGGCCACAATGGTGAGAGGCCCGCGTATCGTAAATAAATAAATACATAAATGGCAGCTATCATGATTTACTAATTTCATTTCATCTTCACAGCAGTCCTGCCAGGTACTTAGTACATTTTCTTTTAATATATCAGTAAGGAAACTGAGGCTCAGAGAGGTTCAGAATGTAACTATGTTGACCCAGCTGAAAAGTAGCGTCACCTGGATCTAAATCCAGCTGTGCTCTTTCTACTACACTATGCCAAGCATTCTCAGGTATTACACACTGTATTTCTGCTGCTCCATCTTTTGGAGTATAAGTCAGTGGTGGAAATAGCCTAGATGGAAGCAGAGACTGACTGGCATTCACAAGATGTCCAAACCTCGCCACCCGCCAGGATCAGACAGGCTTATGATGGAAGGATTGGGGTTGGTGCTGAAACTTGCGATTTGCTATCAGCTGCTGTAAACTGAGCTCTTAGCAGCTTTTTCTTGTTTTGGCCCACTTTCTTTCACCCTTACAAGTCTGTGTTGAAACTAACTCTCAAAGAGGATATAAGCCACCTTCTTCCTAAAGATCTCTGAAGGAGCTGTGTTAACTCGAGGACTATTGGATAAAGTCTGACAAAATGCCATTCAGGAAGTTTCTGCTCCACCAGTGGACTTGCCATTTGCTCTTCACCCACCGAGGTAGATGGAATCTCCCACAAGGGCAGGACCTCCCCACTGTTGGATGGAGTCGTGCCTGAATCTCCACCTCAGGAACAATGAAGGCCACCATTTATGTCTGCTGCTATGTTCCAACCTCTGTGTTCAGCACCCAACACATTGTTTTGAATTCTCCCAACAACCAACCCTGCAATGTTTATATTTTCACCCCTGTTTGATAGTTGAGGAAACAGAAGCTGGGAAAAGTAGTGAGTCCAGTAAGTAAGCGACTGAATTGGAGATTTGAACTCTAGATGCTGCACTCTATAATTTACTGCCCTTCCAACCCTCAATTTCACTTCCTGACTTGACTTTGGAGGTGAAGTCTGTTCTGCATCTCCAGCTGCCCTATCCCTTTGGACAGTCATTGTGTTGTATTTGGTTCAGTTTGATTTGGTTTTTGTAATCAGCGTACATTCTCAACTCCCATCCTTATGCTTTATGCTTAGAAGAAGCCTGGGACACATTTGTTTAGATTCCCTTGCTCCAGAGTCCTGGATAACAATTGCACTCTGGATGCAGTGAAATGCATTCATTGGATTTAGAAAGTGGACGTTATTCTTCTGCCCCCTGTGGTGGCAAAAGAGGCATGGGCTGCACAGAGGAGAATTTTTGCAGCAGCATCCATGCCCCCTTACCAATCACCTTCTCTATGTTGAGGTGGATCAGCGAGGTTGCTAACTGTTTTCTGCAGATCCTTGTTCTCTGGGTTGTGGCAACAGCTCTCTGACTCTGGACCACAGCTATGGCAGTAAACCTGGAAGCTAGGAGCAGATGCCTAGCCTTTCCAAAAATTTCATAAAAACCTAAATCTCTGCTTGAAATATCAATACTTTATATCTCATTTCCAGTCTTTACCCTGACCAGTATTATTCTTAGCTTCTTCTGCATACGTCTTTTCTTCTCCCTAAATATAAGTATACACTTAGATCACAGATCCACCCTTCTTGTCTTCTTATTTAAGACACTTCCTTATTAAGGCACTTAATATCTATGGTTTCAGTTATAATCTATATGCTGCTGATGCCCAGTTCAGCATTTCCAGCCAGACCTGAACTGTGAGCTCCAGCACACACAGCCAGATCTGTACTAGACATGTTCACGAGAATATCTCCCATGCATCTTGTTCCAGGTACTATTGTTTTATAGCAAACCAGCCTAAAACGTAGTGGTTTAAAACAACCATTTTACTATGCTTATAGATTTTTGTGGGTCAGGATTTCAAAGGGGACACCATAGGGATAGCTGATCTGTAATGAACGATGTCAGGGACCTCAACTGAGAAGATTCAAGGTTGGGACAACTTGACAATTTGGACCTGGAATCATCTGGATACACTTTCACTCACATGTCTAGTGGTTGATGTTCCAGTTGTCTAGGACCTCAGCTGGGCTGCTGTCTAGATGACCTGCACAGCGGCTCTCCATGTGGTGTCTCTAGCTGGTGCCAGTGTGGACTTCCTTACAATATGGCAGCTGGGTTCTGAGAATAAGCATCCCAAGAGAGCAAGGTAAAAATGCATGAAAGTTTTATGATTTTTAGCCATAGAAGTCACATGGCATCAATTCCATCATATTCTGTTGGTCATGGCAGTCACAAAGGCCCACCCTATTTAGGGGGAAGGAACAGAGACCCCCATATCTCAGTGATGAATGTATCAAAGTCACATTGTTCTAAGAACATATGGTAGGTGAGATAAGGTTGGGACCATCTCTGGAAATATGATCTACCACACAACAGAAACACAGTATGTTCAAAACCAAAATCACCGTCTTTCCTGCTCTCCAAACCTACCTTGTCTTAATTCTTTACCTTACCAGATAACACGACTATCCCTCAGTTGCTGAAGCCAGAAACTTGGGAGTCAATCCAGAATCCTACCTTACCCATCACACAAATCCCTCATCTAAGCCCACTGAATTTCTTACCCAGTTCTTCCAATTTTGCTTTCTCATTATGTCTGGAACCCATTTCCTCCTTTTATCCCCATAGCCTCAGTTCGGGACATCAGATTAGGCCCCGTCTCTCTCCTTGTTCGACTTTCCACTCTTCACCAACCCCCAACCTCAAACCCATGCCCTGAGCTGCTCTCAGGGTCTTTTTCTAAAATTCTGATCTGAGCAAGATACTCTTCTACTGAAAACCCTTCACTGGCTCCTCAAGTTCCCGCATTTGCTGTGCCAAGCCCTCTACATGGGCTGCTTCTCCACCTCCACTCTTAACATTGATCACCCCGGCAGACACACCTTTACTCTCAAACTACATCAACCCATTTCCAGTTCCCCAAGCTCCCTGCAGACTCTTCCACACCGCAGGGCCCATCTGCACGCTGCTCCTTTCTCTCTCCCTTGTCTGTCCACCTCCTCTCTGTCCTACATGACTCAGCTAAGCAATTCCCTCCCCCAGGAAGCCTTCCCAGTGTCTCTTCCCCCAGCCTGAGCAGGGGGCCTTCATCTGAGTTTTTGCTCACTTTTTCTTATATTTGGCCAAACCATTAGTTTGCTTTGATTTTAGCTACCTTCCAATTCTGATCGCTCGGAGGAAATTATGTTATACAGAACTTTAAAGCTGGAAGGAACCTCAACAATCATGTAATCTGCTCCTCTTCAAAACGACCATCTCATAGTCTGTATCCTTAGCACCTCAGTGCCCGGTATCTAGTAGGTGTACAGAATGCTGTTTAATTAAATAAATGTCCAGACTTTTCCAGCCAAATCTGGATGTCATGGTTTTAGAAACCATAACAGTTGTCAACCTGGTTGGAATCCAGAAGTAGGCAGGTTGAGAACTTTCTCTTTGGACCCCTGAGAAGACATACCCCTCTCCACCAGTGTTAAAGGAGAGAAGCAGATTTTTTGGCTTTTAAAAGACCTTCAGTTTTCCCTTACTGATTTCTCCAATGAAATCATAATTCGTGAAAGCCTCAGCCATTTTCTTTCTTCCTTCTTTCCAGTTTTGTCTTATTTTATATCTTCTGCCTAAAATGAGAAGAAAAAAAAAAACAAATCCCAGGCTTCACAGTATCAACTGCAAGCATCCAAACTAAATAAGATTTTATTTTCTCTCTTCTCCTCTTGTGCATATTTAATTTCTTCTTATAATGTTGCTGAAGGCAGTATTTTATATGGTCTGAGAAAACCATAGCATTTCTTCAAGGTAAATGTAGATGTTTTCATATTTTATGAACTAGCCATCTATATCTCTGATAAATAAAACTTTCATAAGCTTTAAAATTCCATAAGTAGCTCTTTAATCTAAAAGTGTTCCTGGCAAAATCAAGGTGTTTTAATAGTAAAGTGATGTTTTTGCTCTCCAGAATGAAGAAGAGACTAAATGTAAAAAATAGAAAGGAAAAGGTGGTAGCACGGAAGCTGCCATTTCCTTTCCTCTTCTACAGGGAAAAGAAAAAGAAAGTAAAAATCATCTCTGTTGTGACCACCAGCGTTTATCAGATTTGCCTGCTGTCACTACAATGATGTATAGGGTTTTAAAGAGGAGAATCCCCGGAAACTGCTTAGACCACTTTCTCCAGTAGGATGAAGTAAGGGCTGACATCTTTGCCTATGCTGAGTTCCAACTATACTTTAAATACAATATGTAGAAAAATATTTAATTCTTGTGAGAAGGGAAGGAAAAGGCAAGAAGTGTAATAGTGGCTTTTTAAAAATTATAATAACTTAACCTTTGTAATAAAAAATAACACTAACTCATTGTAGAAATTTTAGAAAATATTAATGACAACAAACAAGAAAAATCTCCCATAATCCCACCACTCCAAGATAATTATTGTGAACATTTTAGTGCATATTCTATCAGTTTCTCTCTCTTCCCCCTTATCTCTCCTTCTCTCTCTATCCACCTAATGTGTGTGTGTATGTGCAGATGTGTGTATAAACATGGATACAAATACATGTGTTAACAAAATAAGATCGTACCCTATATACTGTTTTATAACCTGAGTTTTAACCAATTTTTGGTCAGCATTTTTCTATAATTATATTTAATGAAAGCAGAGTATTGTGAAAGGTAGAGAATCTAGCCAATTCTCTCTGTTGTACACCAATGGCATTATAATGATAGAATTTTCAGCATCAGTGACTGGCCTAGAAGGAAGCTACTTTGGGTGGAGTTGGGAGGAAACGAGCAGCTCAGTGGTATAGAAATCTAGTCATTTCTACCCAGCATGGACTCCCCTAGGGGGTACTCCTTTGTCAGAGCTCCCTGTTGTGCTGACAGAGACTTGGTCAGGTGGCATCACTGTCGGATGGCTACCCATCAAACCCTGCTTTCTCCCTTTTCCTTTCACAGATCTTACTGTGTGATAAGCCTTTGCCCTCCTAACTCTGCCTCAGCACCTGCTTGCTTGAGAACCACTGAGGCATTCCCTCTTTTGAGTTCCAAGAGAGTTCATGTTCTCATTTGGCGTAAGAGTAGGATTGCCAAATGAAATACAGGACACCCAGTTAAATGTGAATTTCAGATAAACAACAAATAATTGTTTAAGTATAAGTATGTCATGCAACATTTGGAACATACTTATACTAACATAAATCATTCCTTGTTTATCTGAAATTCACGTTTAACTGAAAACCCGATCTATTTAAAAATTTGCTATATCTAGAAAATTCCTTCTGAGGTCATCTTTGTGCCTAACTTGCTTCATCAAGTAGATCATAAGATTCTTGTGAATATGGACCCCAGGTCTTAGAATTCTTTGTTTCCCCAGAGGCTCCTCAGGGAGCAGCGCTTTCTAACTGAGGGGTCCTTAAACATTTCCAGCAGGCCCACAAACCTCCAAGAAAATGAAAGCAACGTTTTGTGTCACATAGACAAAAATTCACACGTACCATCGTTTATGACCATCTCGTTACTCCTTGGTTGCCACAAAACGCTGTGAAGGCTCCTCAGAAAAAAGTATTGCTCTTCTCATTTTACAGGTTAAAATTAAGTGGAAGTTATCCATAAGGTCATATAAAAGATCATAAATGGAAGTTATGCATAAGATCATTTAAGCCACATTCTTAGGCATTGTAATCCTGCAGTCCTTTCTACAGGAAGCATGTAACATAATTTTCTCAATTGAAAGATGCCTGTAAGTTAGCTTAGGTGTAGACACAAGCCTGTTGTGAAAAGGAAATGACAGAAAATGACAGTGTTCCTTTGTGTGGTAAACCCCCATGGGCACTTCTAAACTGAGTGAAGAAAAATGGTGAGTGTTATGGACTAATTGTGTCCCTTCCAAATTCATATGTTGAAGCCCTAAGCCCTCACTGTGATGGTATTAGGAGGTGGGCCCTTGGGAGGTAGTCAGTTTTGGACGAGGACATGAGGGTAGGGGCCCCTTGATGGGATTAGTGCTCTCATTAGAAGAGGAAGAGACCCCAAAGTGCACATGCTCTCTCTCCCTCTCTCTCTACCATATGAGGATAGAGTGAGAAGGTGGCAGTCTGCAAGCCAGGAAAAAGGTCCTCACCAAGAACTGAATCTGCCCGCACCTTGATCTTGGATGACCCAGGTTCTAGGACTATGAAAAAAAAAAGTTTGTTATTCAAGTCACGCAGTCTATTTTGTTGTAGCAGCCGAAGCTGCTAAGACAGTGAGTTTCTGATGATCTCTGGCTCTTGACCATCACAGCATTGTAACATGAGACCTCTGTGGGGAATAAAATAAAGATTAAATAAGCTTAGGGTAAGGTTCTTTTAAGTCTAGCCATGTGCTGATTGCGCTGTTTGCCAGAAGTCCACTTGCAATCCAGCTCTGTCTCAGCATCACTGGGGTTTCTTCCAGTTACACTACATTTTGTAGATGATGATAAGAAGTCGGGGAGAGAAGGCCTCCTGGCCTGTCCCTGCCAGAGTTTCTGTCCTGCACTCTAGGACTTGCCCTGGTCTGGTCCATGCAGACTGTCTCTGTTGTCAGCATTACTGCAGAAAAAGAGAATTTCCTCCTTGCTTATAAACACAAATTGCCCTATTAAAAAAATAACTCCAATAGACAAAAGCATGAACTCATAAAACAGAAAGTGGGAGATGACTATTCACATTACAAAATGATTCATTGTTTACATCACTCCCTTCCGAAAAGTCTTCCAAATTCCCCTTGCTCTTGATACAAAATTCCTTTATCTGGCATTAGGGCCTTTGCAATCAGAGTTTTCTCCAGGACTCCCATCTCCCAGTGCCCAGTATCCTGTATTCAAATTGCCATCCATTACTAGTTTTTTTCTTTAGAAATACCACAAACATTTTTGTCTTTGTTCATGATGCTTTCTATGTCTTCTCCCCCTTTCTTTGCTCCAGTGGCAACAATCCCACTCACCCTTTAAATACAGCTTGGTGTATATGTGTAGTAAAGAATTTAGCCTTGTCCAAAGAGAAAGTCTGAAAGCCTCAGCTTCTCAGAGATAATCTCTGGGCCCTAGTAAGTGTCATGCTTGATAGGAGCATCTTTGTTTGCCTGGGGCTTTTAGATCAGGCCACATAGTCTAAGGTTATGATTTAGGGTGGAGGTTGGCCACACCAGATAGTATTAAGAGTGGGGACTGATCAGAAAGACCAACAATAGAAGGTAGAGTGGAGCTTTTGAGTAAAGTGGTATCAGTTGCCTTGGAAACTGAGATCAACCATGTGAGCAACTGACTAATCAGTCAATCAAGCCTACCTGATGGAGCCTTAATAAAAACTCTGCCAAGGCAGTAGTCCACACCACACATCAATATTGTCGCACACCAACGCCGAGAGAGTGAGGCTGTCTACAACTCAGCAGGGAAGGAAAAATGGAATGTCATGTTTGGTACTTCTCCAAACTCTTCCCTAGTGCTTCTTCCCTTGGCTGATTTTAATCTGTGCCTTTTCTCTGTAATAAACTATAACCATGAGTACAACAGCACTCAGGAGTTCTGTGAGTCCTTCTGGAGAATTATCAAAACTCAGGGTGGTGTGGGGAGCTCCCTGAACTTACAGTTGTGTCAGAAGTGAGGTCTTGTGTGGATGGTGCTTCCTCTAACTTCACTATTGACTAGTTCAGACAGAGTGGGCTCCTCCCAGCCCTGCCTCACAGGTTCCATATGTTTTCATACCATATAATAACACTTAATACATTAAATCAGGATTCATGCTTGATTCATGCCTGATCCATGCCTGATCCCATGGCTGCTGTAACAAATTACCATACATTTAGTTACCTAAAGAAACACATGTAGGACTTCGCTGGTGGTGCAGTGGTTGAGAGTCTGCCTGCCGATGCAAGGGACACAGGTTCGTGCCCCGGTCCGGGAAGATCCCACACGCTGCGGAGTGGCTGGGCCCGTGAGCCATGGCTGCTGAGCCTGCGCGTCTGGAGCCTGTGCTCTGCAATGGGAGAGGCCACAACAGTGAGAGGCCCGCGTACTGCAAAAAAAAAAAAAAAAGAAAGAAAAAAGAAACACATTTATTATCTTATAGTTCTGGAGGTCAGAATTCCAATATAAGTTTCATCAGGCTAAAATCAAGATGTCAGCTAGGCTGTGTTTCTTCCAGAGGCTATTGAAGACAATCTGTTACTTGGCCTTTTCCTGCTTCTCAAGGCTACCTACATTCCTTAGCTTGTGGCTCCTTCCTTCATCTTCAAAGCCAGCAGCATAGCATCTTCCTGTTTCTCTTCTCTTCTCACAGTCCTGCCACCCTCCTATAAGGACTCTTGTGATTTGGGGAGACCTACACAGATAATCCAGGATAGACTTCCTATCTCAAGATTCTTAATTTAATCACATCTGCAATGTCCTTTTGCCATGTAAGGTAACATATTCACAAGTTTGGGGAATTAGAACATGAATGTCTTGGAGGGGGGTATTATTTTGCCTACAATGATGCTTGATTTATTTTATCAAAAATTCCTCTCAAGATTTATTTAACTATCATAAGCCTCCTATTTGTATTGATTTTTGTTATTAATGCAAGAAATGTAATGATTTACTGCAGAATTATAGCTGAGATCCCTTACTGTATTGATAATGGCAGATATATTTATTGGTGATAATAATAATAACTGTAGGGTCACTGTGAAGATCAGCTGAAATTCATGTAAACCACTGAAAACAGTGCCTGGTGCATAGAAGCTATACAAATAATGTTATTTCATTGCTACTATTAGTGCTATTATTGTTATTATTACTATTATGTATATATCTGATATGTGAGGATGAGGCAACTATAGTAAAGGTCAAAATGTCTTTCTGAAAGAGGAGAAATGTCAGCTGTTTATTATCGATTTTCAGAGGATATAAGAAGTAATAAGGGACTATGAGAAGGGAAGAATGACAGTAAGTTGGAAGCATTTTATTCAGTTAAGAATCTCACCTTTGAATATTTATCCATATCTAATGTATATGGATTATTCAGAGCAGTTTGGAACCAACACTGAAGGAAAACAGAAGGTGGAGGGACAGAGAATAAGTTACTCGGGTCCTTAGTGAAAGGAGGAGCATGTCCTGCTGGGTGGTCGGGAACACAAGCAATTCTCGCAGAGCTTCTCAGAAGCTCACCCAGGACCGCCAGTTACTGTGGACCTCACTGCCTGTTCCCAGTCCAGGAGCAGAGTAAGTAAGGATAATGATGTGAAAGTAAACACAACACGCTGGTAATTACTTCTAGGTGCTGCCCTTTGATAATATCTAATAAAATCGGACTTTAAATGTCTATCTTCATAATGCAGCTGTGATATGTTTGTTCTGGTATTACTTTTTTGTCTGTCTCAAATTTTTTTAAAGAAAAGGGTATTTCATTGGAAAACAGTACATTTTTTATTTTAAGTGGAATAGAAAAAAATTGATTTTTTTTCTAAGCCCTAATTGCAAACATGTCAAATAACATGTCACATTTAAAGGCTGTCATGGGAGCACAACAGTGTAATTGTATATGGACAGTGGTATCTAATTTAGCTGGGTTAGTATGATTTACTAGGATGTTTTGCTACTGGTTGCATTATTTAGATCTTTGATAATCTCTTTCTTTTCCCTAGTAATCTAATTCTGAAAATGGTTTGCTTTTTTTTTTTTTTCATCAGGAGGTCTTTTTTGTCAATCAAATTATCAGGATGCAACAGGAACTAAGCCTAAAAAAAGGAGGTGAAGAAAGGGAAGCCCAAAAATGTTAAGAGTTTACAAAGCAGGAACTGGTGTTCTGGGTGCAGAATAAATGGGCTAGTCAGAGCTTTAAAGGGTTTGTTTGCATGTGTTTTATGGAATTCTGTGATTGTAGGAAAAAGTCATGGCCAATTATTTTCCCTCACAAAACCCTTTTCTCTCCCAATATTTCTTAATATAATATAAATTCAGGTCAAACACTAATTTTCCAAACTTAGATTGGGTTGTGACCTTTTCAACACAACTTGTTTTCAATAAGAATTTAGAGTAAGCTATTTCCAAGTCACTTCTCTATAGTACACTAGATAAGTTTAAAAATCTTTGAACTTGATTAGCGTGAATGTGCCACTGTGTTTATGGGCCTGCTGCCCTGTTAGGAGTCCTCTGGGCTCATGAAATACAAGTACCTTTGCCATAGTTGAGGTGCTCATAAAATTCAATCATACTTACATCTGTGGCTTGAGACTCTTCACATGAGGCCACCCACATCCCCTTTTCTCAATTCCACATGCAGGATAGGTGTGAACTTCAATATCAACTGTCTGAGGAAAAAACAACAGCTAGTCAAGGGCAGCTGGTATTTCATGGAAAACTCTGGAAAAACATCTCATAAATCATTGGATTATGATACATGCTATAGCCACTACAACTCCTTCCTTCTTAATTTGTGGTGACCTTTTTATCTAGAAATTGTCATGTTGTCCACAAACGTTTTCTTGTGAGTGTTTCGTAAACTGGAAGCTAGCTCTTATGGTAGCTAGGTTGTTATACCTGCAAAACCTGAAAAGGTGTCGATTTTTTTTTTTCTGAGAGAGGAAAAGTGGTTTCTGAAAGGAAATCCCTGAGAAAATTGGGTAATATGATTCTGGACATCACGTAGCTCTCACCCTCTTTGATTAGACACTCTCTTTGGAAAATAGAGGGGGATTCCAGTTCTATACCACTAGGGAGGCTATCGATAGGTACCACATGATGATAAACAGCTTTTGAAAAGGCGAAAAAGTACAATAGTTTGGAACTACAGTTAATTGAAAAAGTGGATTAAAATACTGACCAAGTTGGAAACACTTATGCATATCTTCCTTAAATAAATTTTTAACTTAAGACATAGAAATATGCATTCATTTGCCAATCTCTTCATTTAATGCCATTCCTTTGAGTGTGCAAGTACTAACTGTAATTCTTTGTTGACTTTATTTCACAAACCAGAATGCATGGTCTGTGATTTCTACTTCCAGTTTCTTTAAAATGCAGTGAGAGCGTTAAGAACTTGTGATATAATCTTAGTGCTAGACCCATCTAGATTTTTAGGAAACATTTGCCAATATTTCATAATTATCTTGTCTGTACTATATTTGAGGGCAATTTTTCAGAACAACTTTGTGTGCCAATACTGCAAGATTTTGACTACTCTTTCATTCAGATCCTTACTCAGTGTTGCTATGCAACAACTTTGGGAGATGAGGTAATATCTCCCCCTGGACAAAGAGTAGGCTTGCTTAGTGCTTACTATAATAGAGATAGATTCCCCAACTCCAACGTTCCTCCACTGCAGTGCAAACCAACTGCATGTATAGTATTCACTGGGCCTATCACATTGCCCTCATGAGACTTGGAAACAAGGGGAACTAATGCAAATATGCTGATGCTCCTGTTGCTTGCTATGCCATGAGTAGTAGAGTCCTTTGTCTCTGACCCAAGAGTCTTGTGTCCTCTGCCAGCAACCATGAAACAATAACAGGCTAATTTACAGCTTCTAAGTAGAGCAGAAATCAAATCTCAAACCCAGCAACCCTCAGTTAGATTACAGCTCAACTGGTAGTTCTGGAAATGCACAAAGATATTGAAACATAATATGTTAACTCCATGCACTGAAAGTGCAATGGACTTCAATTAGAATGTTTTTGGTGGACAGAAGACATGCTTATTCTGGTTAAGTTGGTTATGTACAAGTCAATTAAGACAGCAACTACCATGTGAATAAAGGACAATATTCATCTAGTTTTAATAAAAGTAAATGAGTTATAGCTGGTTACACAATACAAATAATAAACATCATGAAAAGGAGCAATAACTGAAAAATTGATACATAAAGTAAAAGTTAATGAATATAAAAGAAAATTGGATATGCTCTTCTATCCTTAGTCACCTAATAATAGATGATTCTTTATATTTTCTAGGACAACTAGGCAGCCATACAGTATGATTTTTAGGAGTGTTAAGAATCCAGCCATGCCACTGTCATTTGCTTGGTCAAGTCTCAATTTGATTCCTACTAGATATCACACAAACACACACACATACACACACACACACACACACACACACACACACACACACACACATTTTGACAAGGTAAATGCAGGAGTTAACCACCAGTAACATTCCCTCCATTTTAAATCCCCAGTTTTCCATTGAATAAAATCAAATTAAACTATGAAGAAAATTAAAGGGATTTTTTTTCTTCTTCCCAACTACTTACAATATTGTGGGTAGATCTTCTCACATTCATGATTATTTCTTTAAGAGAAATTTCCAGAAATAGAGAATAATTTTATTTTTTTCTAAGTATTTTGAACACATGTCTTCTAGATGTCTAGACAAAAGACTTCTAACTTTTCATCACAGCTCTAAGAGATACAAGTTTGAATATGTTAGTATTGCTATCAGGAACCTTGGTTTACTTGAACTTGTTGGAAAAAATCATGAATTCGTAGATTGTCTGCCCTGTGAGCACTTCCCTAATGATATGACATTCATAAAAAGCTAGACTTCTTTAGATAAATGTGTGTGCATACTTATATATGTATATGCCAGAGCATAACTAAATATAATATGCAAATAAATATGCTTTAGTTATTTTTAGAGACCTATTTGTGTTTCTACACAACAAAAAATTTACAAAATTTTTGATGTTAGAAAATCATTTTAAGCATAAATTTCTTCTGAAAATCATCCAAATTTTAACCTATCTAGGATAACTTAAAAATTCAAATAATATACTTTTGAATTTTGAAATTTCTTATTCATACAGACCAAAAGTTAGTTCCTATTTTTTTTATTTACTACTTATTTCTCTACCATTCATAATCAACAAAAATAACCAATAAGTAAGGAAAATTCTAATGAGGGTGAATGTAATTCCCTGTAATCTAAAATATAATGATGTTAGCAGTACTTAATACATATTTGCTTGCTTGTTTCCTCTACCATACCACGGAATTAATTCACTCCATATGGAATTTAACACTTCCTAAGGGTGATCTGCATTGATTCCCCTATATTTTCCCAATTGTTCACAAATTTGATTATTGTATTTTCCTTCTTTTTGACAATTTTTCTTCTTGCTTCTCTTTGAATGATTGTGTGTTTACTAAAATTGTTTATCAAATGGGTATGTTTCACACATTTTACCACATGCTTTTCTTATTTATACTCAGTGCTAACTATGGCATTAACTTCCCTTCTGTATTTCCTCTTTAAAGGGATGGTTAACAACAATAATCCTGTCTCGAAATAGAAAATATGGTTCAGAGACTTGAACCAAATGAAATATCGATTCAGGCTGGAGAATATTTTGATGTTTTAGTTTTGTTACAGTTCAGTTGTTTTAGAAAATATGTAGGTTTGGATTTAGTTCAAACTGGTTCACTGGGTTTTTTTGTTTTTAATGGATTTGATTTATAGTTCTGTAAAAAGTTTAATATTGGGTTTAGGTCAGAGAGGGCACATTCAGCAAAATAGTTGTTTGTTTCCAATTTTGGTTCATGGGTCATTACAAGGCCTTGGTGTTGTAACTGTTTCCAGAGCCACAGCATGAAGTTTGCACCTCACTGTGGCGTCTTCCTCCATGAGGACAATAGATGCCATTCACTCCCAGCAGAACTGTGACCATTCATAGGAGACCTGATGATATACACCCTGTATGAGACATGGGGATAACAAAGAGTTGCATGTTGGGGAGACTATTTGAGTTTTAAACTATGACAGAATTTTCTTTTTATTTTTCTACATATGAATAAGAGGGTTTCTATAATCTCATATTTTAAATCTTTACAAGCTAAGTTTTAAGTTGATTTCTTCTCTTTGGTTTATTTAGTCATGCTATTTAGTGAGCCTTGCTGTCAGAATTATCGTAGATTTTTAGGAGACTCAACTGAAAGGCTGGAGCTCTAAACGATTCCATATTTTCTTTCTTATTTTAGGGGCTAAATGTGGTGAAGGATGATCAAGTTATTGAGTATAGTTGTAATACTTTTCCAGCCTGGGAATGTTTTTTACCAAACTACACTTAAAAATATTGGTGGGGTTGTCATTGGGTATAACAATACTTAAGGTGAGGAAAGAGGGCAAAATCCTCTCACTAGAAAAACTCTTTAAAGGCTGGATAAATAGTAAGGAGAGTGTTTAATACAACTAATTTATAGATAAATGTGCTGCCAAGCTAGAGTACATTAACAAGGTAAGGCTTCAGGGTCTCTAGGTAAGATAATATATTGCTTTCATTAAAAAGCAATCTGCATGGATGATATCCACCACCACTGGAAAGTCTGCAGCTGTCACCTTTATCAGGGGAACAAGAGCAAGCCACTACGTTTTAATCACTGGAGTTTGTCAGGAATAAAAAACAGCCAGCTTCCCACAAATCAACAGACATGTATCCTGATAAGGGAAGTGCCCTGGAAAAGGACAGCTACATACCACATGATACCACCTATTCTAGGGTGATCAAAGCTCAGTATTTGTTGAAGATAAATCTACTGAATTGGGCTTTAGGATGAAACAGTTGTCTTTGAACAAAGCAGATACATACTCATACAAATAACCCACGACTTAGACGTGTTTAGATCCGTGTACATTTTGCAATGTGAGAAAGGATGGACAATAGAATGGCAAAGCAAGAGGCATAGGGATCCTCACAGTATGCTTGTTCAGAGAACTCGTTTCTGGCTATGTTATAAGTTGAGAAGCCATGAGGAAAAAATTGGAATAAGAGTCAGTCAGGAAAAGCATATCTGAATAGGAACAAAAAGCCTGGGCAAATGAGACAGGAATGGGGAATATCTCCTACATGCTTACACCTCTCATATTTGTATTTAGGGAAGCAGATGGAGACTAGCCCAGGCCCAGCTGCTGCCATTCCCATCCTGTTCTGGTAGAACTGAATGTAGGGTCCTCATAATAGACCTCCTTGCTCAAGATGTCTTTAGAGAGTCTCTGTGGTTTCAATAGAAGAACTTTAAAAAAAAATAACAACTTAAAAAAAGGTTACAAAAAACAAACCAAAAAGTGAATATGTATAACTATTACAACTTTTTACAGATTAAGACATCATAATGAAAAACAGACCGTATACAGTAATTTAGAGCTAACCAAACAAGGATTAGAACTTGCAAATAAGAGTGCCTCAAAATCAATGACATCTTAAAGATTACTGAAGTGTAGGAAGATAAGACATAAGAGGATAAAACACGGTGGCCAAAAGGCGACCATTTACTCACAGGGAGAGAAAACTGAGGGGAAATTGAACTCCAGCTTTGGGAGTCATTGAGGGTCAAAACCAAGGGGAGTGTGATCTAATTTCAAAACCCACACAGGATCACAGACATGTCTCTGATTTAAATCACAGCTATTGAATGATGGCTCCCCAAATATCATTCAAACACACTGTTAATCATACAAAAGAGTTTATTTCTTATCAAGGTAGGGGAAAACATCAGCTCTGCAGACTTAAAAATATTTTTTTAATTGAGGTGAAATTCACACAACATAAAATATACCCTTTTAAAGTGTACAGTTCAGTAGCATTTAGTAAATTCAAAACGTTGTGCGTTCATCACTTCTACCTAATTCCAAAGCATTTGTATCGCCCCCAAAGGAAATCTCATACCTAGTAAGCAGTCACTCTCCATTCTCCTTCCACCACTCCAAATCCCTGGCGGCTGCTAATGTGCTTTCTGTATCTATGGGTTCACCTGTTCTGGGTATTTCATATAAATGGATCAGTACAATATGTGTGTGACCTTTTGTGTCTGACTTCTTTCACTTAGCATAATGTTTTTAAAGTTTATCCACATGGTAGCATGTATCAGTACTTTGATCTTTTTTTAATGACTGAATAGTATTTCAGTGAATGGATATACCACACTTTGTTTATCCACCCTTCTGTTGATGGACATTTTGGTTTTTTGTTGTTATTTTTTTCATCTTTTTGGCTATTGTGAATACCATAGACTTGAGAGAAGGGCAAGTTCTGACTTATTAGAATTTTGAAGTCTGGATTCAAAGATGGCCTTTTGAAGCCTGGACTTCAGTAGGACTGGTTAAGGATCATTATATACTAGATTAGGATTGATAGAAATGGCAAACGTCTTTAGGCAAAGGCTCAAAGAGTCTTGGGATGTGAACTGCCTGTTGATGCTTTCGATTGAAGAGTTGATGGGTCTTTCGCGAAAGTTCTGTAATAAACAATTCAGTTATTTACTTGGGCAAGAGACTCTTGAAATAGTAGAGTTATGCTACTGACAACAATGGAATAGTAAACTCATTTTAATGTAGACAGTAAGCTATGTGATATGGTACTCATACCGCGAAAGATGGAGATCCATAAAAAGGATGCATTTTCTGGCAATATTGGGAACAGAACTGCTCCTGAACAATTTCAATCACAAAATTGTATAAAGCAAGTTAACCAAGATCTACCCATATGGTGCCTCTAATAAGTAGTAAGATCCTTTGGGGCCAGAACCGTATCTGTCAACCCTTTGTGTCACAGAGGCATAGTAAATGATCTAGCACACAGCAGCAGCTTCCTTAAAATCTCTGAGAGTAATAATAATATGATATTCTTGCAGTGATGATTAAGCAAAACTTCATCTCAAGATATTACATATTTTGCCAATAAAAATGAGGACCACTTTACATATCTTAAATGAGTTGCTTCATATCATCTATGCTCACGGGAAGCTCTTCTATTGTTTAATAAATGACAATCCTTTGCAGTTTGGCCATTACCCAATCTCTAAAAGGATATGGGAGAAGCTGAAATGTCCTTGCAAGGTAGGAGCTGTAAAGACTAAAATAAACTTGGCAACCAGGCTAAGTATCCAATAGCTGATGCTGCTTGATAACAAAGAGCATATTTATAATGAGAATTTCCTGTGATTAAAGAAAAACCAACTGTAAAGGAGTAGAAAGAACAAATATTTCATTTCTGCTGCCTTTGGATTGATAAGAAAGAGTATTGTAAAAATAAAGACTTGGCTATTTATTTTCAAATAGGAATAATCAAAGCAAATATTGTATTGCACAAGGGAAAAAACATACTGACTCTGTAGAGGGTACACTTCTGAAAGCTGTGATGTCTTTTCTAAGGTAGAAAGAGTGCACTAGTTTGCCTGCCTTTAAACACTGTCTGTGGGGAAAGAAAGTGGAATTGCCCCCAGGCCCCTTGTCTTTGAAAAACAATTTCTTGTTTTGAAACAAAAAGAATTATCTTTGCTAAAAATAATGAATATTACTTCAGGGAGATTATTTTTTTAGTACATACCGAAGTATAAGGCTCATTTATATTTTTGCCTTTCATAAATTTCTCCCAGTACTCTCTTTTTTTCAATTGTGGTAAAATATACTTAACATAAACTTGACCCTTTTAACCATTTGTAAATGTACAGTTCCATGGCATTAAGTACATTCACATTGTTGTGCAACCATCATCAGAACTTTTTCATTTTTCCCAGCTTGAACTGTATACCCATTAAACAACTACCTGTTCTCTACTCCCCCCCAAGCCCTGGCAACCACTGTTCTACTTTCTGCCTCTATGAATTCAACTACTTTAAGCACCACATATAAATGAAATCACCCAGTATTTATCTTTTTGTGACTGGCTTATTTACATAATGTCTTCAAGTTTCATTCATATTATAGCATGTGTCAGAAATTCCTTCCTTTATAAGGCTGAATAACATTCCATTGTATGTATATACTACATTTGTTTTATCCATTCATCCATCAATGCACACTTGAGTTGCCTCCATGTTTTGGCTCTTGTGAACAGTGCTGCTATGAATATAAGTGTACAAATATCTACTCGAGTCCCTGATTTCACTTCTTTGGCTATATACCCAGAAATGGAATTGCTGGATCGTATTGTAATTCTGTTTACTTTTTTGAAAAATTACCATATAGTTGTTCACAGACGCTACACCATTTTATATCCCCACCAACAACGCACAAGGCTTCCAATTTCTCCACATCCTGGCCAACGCTTGTCATTTCCTGTTTGTTTTTGTAATAACCATCCCAATGCGTGTGAAGTGATCCCCTAGTATTGTTCAGTTAAACTTCTCACTCTCTTTTGTCCTCTTTCCCCATTTTACCTCTTTTCGCTTTCCTTAATTTTCCCAACACTTCTTTCTCATTTCTCCTCCTTTCTTTAGTTGAATAAGAAAATAAGCTTTTCATATACAAAGAGTACATTTTGTTTTACAGGGAAAAAAAGGTACATGGCGATTAATAACACTCTCAGCCTCTGCTAAGAGGAATAACAATGACCAGTATTGACTGTTCAGAATACTAACACATATACTTGGGGGAGTAATTTTAAGTTTATCTTGATCTTTCTGGGCAAGGTTTAGTTTATGTCTCCTGAAGAGGGGGAGGCCAAAGAATATGCCAGTCTCTAACAGGGCTCACAGAAAGTTTTTAGGGAACACAGTACAATACCCTATTTCTTGTTACTCTGATTTTGATGTTACAAAAAAAAAATAATCAGGGAGCATCACTGTATTTTATTAGGCATCTGGTCACTAGGGTTCTAACCCTGGCTTTGCTGCAAACTTTCTCAGTGGTCTTGGGCAAGTACTTTCAAAGCTTCTATTTCTAGATTTGTAAAATGAGGATGTTAGAGTTTATTACCTCTGAGGTCACTTCTAGTTCTGGGGTCCCCTTTAATATGCAATGATCCTCAGTAGTTATCTATAGGGATAACATTTTAGAAGTAAAGACTTAGGCAGCAATCGTGTAAGTAAAAGCAATGTAGAAAATAAAACTGGATGAGTCCATTCATTAGAAAAAGAATTATTCCATTTTATTTAACTTTCTGTGAATTCCATTTTATGTAACTTTCTGTGGATTGAAAGAAAGATTACATAAAGCACACATCAGAACATAGCCCATAGATTGCTTTGGTATAAAACCACAGAACTCTTTCATGACAATATTGGTGGTCATGGAAAAATCTGAATTTTATCATCTTTCGTCTAGATCTCTGTCATCCAAAGCTCTATTTGTCAGCAGAGGTTGTGGGATTTCAGTAACTGCTGGGTTATCTGGAATTCTTGGTTAATGAACATACCAGGAACTTTGGATAATTATAGAAAAGTTATAGAAATTTAAAGGTCTGGGTGTGTTTATTCCACAAGTACCTAGGAATTGATTCTTCCTTAACCATGAGCCCAAGACTGCTGGCAGTTAAATAGAGTCCCTTGAACAAGAATTATGATTTTCTTAGATGATTAAAATCTATGGTTGAAATAGTTCAGAAATATCTAAAACCACCAATTAATAGGAGAATTTTACTCTATTTTCATTTTAATTTACTAAATCATGAAATCCACTGTCCTTTTGCTTGTATTATTTTCATGACATACTAAAACATATTGTTTACAAATCACAATTTTGAATGACCCCATCTCTATGCTATCTTCTTTGTGCCCTTGGCCAAGCCATTTAGTCTCTCTAAACTTGTCTCACTATTTAGACTAAAATAGGCAATGAACGTTTATGGAATAAATGCATGTTTTGTACCTCCTAGACACTCTAATATTCCCCTCATGGTCATCACCAGTAAATGGTTCTGGGCAGTATTTGGTCTTCATCGGGCCATTTTTACTTCACAGGTTGTCACTGGCACACGTGCTATGTAAGCTCTTTCTAGGCTTCTCTGTTTCTCATTCAGAAAAGCCTTCTAAAGGATGCATATCTCATGAATAGGATCCTTGCGCTTACCAGCACACCACTAGATATACTCACTATCTTAGATTATTTTTTAAACTACTCAACCAAAGTTTGACTGGAGCTTTTATGGTTAAAGGAAAGAGAAGTTCTATCCAAACCCCATGCTAATCAAGGATTCATTTCCCATGATCATGCCCACTAAAAACATATGTGAGTTCTTGTGTGGTCCTATTTGTTCAGTTTAAATCCTTTCACTGATATTACAAACTTGGAATATTTTCTAGGATATTAAGAAATACTTTTCGCTAAAGTCTAGGGAAGTCAATAAAGGGAAATTGTGTATTACAAACCCATGTGTAAGAGTAGAGTTATACTCTGATATCCTGCATAGAACAAGAATTAAATGGTTTTCTTTGACTATCATTTTCTCTTGGAATAAAAATCTCTGTAATCCATCATCCAGAAAACTACTTAAATAACATCACTAGTGGTCTGTTGGCCCAGGAAAGAAGCCACATTGTCTTTTCTTTTTTCTTGTACTTTTCAAGAGAGAATCTGAGTATTTCATGTTGATTGCTTGATTGGCTGCAGAGGGACTCTTTAAAAATACTAAAAAAAATCAGGAATCCAGTACAAATCAAACATAAGCTGCTATCAATCATGTGCACAGGGCATTATGTGAGGTTTTTACTCAGAAAGATGTCATTAAAAGTTGCAGAAATTAATTGGTGCCATTGAATGTAATGGCCTTTCCTGCCATAGTTTCTCAAATGTAAAGAAAAATTATGGATAACGTAAATTCCTAGTGGGATTCTTATAGATGTCTGCTTTGTTCTGTTATTGTTTATTGCAAATGTTATTACTGTGATCTATGGCCCTATCATGCTTTGTCTACACTGCGCTGCTCTTCTGAAACCCACAACAACCGAGGGCTTTACTCATAAGCTAAGACTGTGTCTATTTGGAAATTCTTTGCTTTCATATATTCCGAAAGTGTCTCAAGGTGTTCATTTTGTGTGTTTAAATTTTTATACAAAAACAGATTTGTTCTGATTGATTAAATATTGACTTACACCATTTTTAGGATAACTCTGAATCTTATTTAAGTTCAGGGTTTGTGTTCTGCTTTCCCAGAAGGTTTGAATTCAGTGTAATAATGGCTATTACTTTGTGTGAATCAATGGATTGAGATATGCAATCTTTCTCAATAACAACATTGGTTTAATTAGTAGTGGTTTAAAAATTTGGCTCTTAATTAAGGAACAATTTTATGTCTCTGAAAAAAAAAGTTTAAAGAAAAGGAACTACTTTTTGCATATTAAATGCTGTCTTATACTATATAATCTGTAACTCCATATCTAAGTCATGTTAAAATTTTGTCTAACACCACTAAAGTTTAACCTTTTGCTTCCAGATATTTTGAAGGCATTTGTGGATGCCTCATTATTCTTTTCTATTCATTTCTGATTCTATGGGGCAAGATTCTAGAAATTCACGAAAAGGGACAGAATGCCCCTTGGAAAATGTAATGCATTAAGCTTGCAATTCTAGTTTACTCATCTTTTGGTTGTGTTTTGTGAAATTTTAGAGCATGTCTGGGTTACACTGTTTAGGACATATCTTGAGAATTTTAATAGTTGAGATCATGTCAAATATTGAAAAGTCTATAATAGAAAGTTAAATTCAAGGCCTAGATGGCCTTCATTCACATATGGGGAAAAGAATTAATAGTTTACTCTGAAAATTAATCAAAACAAGTATTAGCATATATAAAAATATTGATAATAAAACTAAAGCTCTAGAAAAAAATAACAATAATTGGTTTGGGATTGTTTGATGGTATTTAAAACCGAATAAGTTCCATGGCATGTTTGGGAAAATTCTATAAATAATGAATAACTTAATGTTTTGTTACTAAAAATATAAATAAATATAGATATAAAATAATAGTGACCACTGAAAGAAGGTAGATGCATTGCATAGATTTCAAACCAGCAAACCAGTAGGAGACATTTTGAAATTTTTTAACAATCCAGTAAAATGCACGAAAAAGAGGGGAAGGGGAAGTAAATAAAAAATAAATGTGTCAACAGAAAACACAAAATTTGATGGTGTAAATAAGTACAAATAGATCACTAGTCACAAAAATTCAAAAATGTTATTGACTCTATTAAATGACAATTTATTAAAGTTTTTTCTAATTCAGCTCTATCTTGATTAAAAGAAACAACTTGAAACTACTTTGTTCTTTAAAAGTTTTGTGGGCTAAGACATGTTTATGAAAAATGAGGCCAAATCTACACAGTCCAAGAGGAAGTTAGTCAATAGGTGACTCTGTCAGTCAAAGTTCAACTAGAAGGACTTCCCTGGTGGCGCAGTGGTTAAGAATCCGCCTGCCAATGCAGGGGACATGGGTTCGATCCCTGGTCCAGGAAGATCCCACATGCCGCGGAGCAACTAAGCCCGTGTGCCACAACTACTGAGCCTGCGCTCTGGAGCTCACGAGCCACAACAACTGAAGCCCACGTGCCGCAACTACTGAAGCCTGTGTGCCTAGAGCCAGTGCTCCGCAACAAGAGAAGCCACCGTGATGAGAAGCCCCACACTGCAACGAAGAGTAGCCCCCGTTCACTGCAACTAGAGAAAGCCCAGCAATGAAGACCAAACGCAGCCAAAAATAAATATATTAATTAATTTTTTTTAAAAAAAAGCTCAACTAGGAAAGCAGAACAAGTGGAAGGTATATATTAAGAGATTTATTGCAAGGAGTTGGTTTATGCAACTGCCAGGCCGGCTAGGCAAATCCAAAATCCATATGGCAGGCCATCAGGAAGGGCAACTCCTGGGCGTACACTGTCCGCAGGGGGAATTTCTTCTACTTCAGGAAATCCTCAGCTCTGCTTTTGAGCCCTTTCAATTTATTGAATCAGGCCACTCAGATTAACTAGGATAATACTTTTAGAGTCAACTGATTATGGACTTTAATCACATCTTCAAAATACCTTCTGAGCAACACCTAGATTAGTGTTTGATTGAATAACTGGGGTCTGTAGCTTAGCCAACTTAATACATCGAAAAGACCATCAGAGTAACTAAGATCTGACACTATTAGAGGACAAAGCAGGTGTCTCTTTGTCTATAATGCTGGAAGCCACTCCTCTCAACCTAGCCACTGAACTGGATATTATCCTTGTGCTCAGATACCAGCACCATAATCAGATTCTACTAAAGCCTCCTTGGGTGACAAGTCAATTGCAAATTCTAAAAGAACAAAGATTTCATTTACCAGTATCTCCCTATCTTGTACATCATTGTTTTTAGTGGCTGGCTACTGGGCAACCCTATGCCACTCTTTGTGAACATTTTATGTTTGCCATCTCTCTTGATACCACCCTGCCAGTGCAGGGTAACCATATTCTGCAGGCCAGGGTGAGGAAAGGACATTTAATACCCCTGTTGTAATAAAAAAAAAATGGACAAAATATTTGAACAGTCAGTTCACCAAAGATGATATAGTGTCCTTCTCTTAGGCATGGCCCTCACAATGGACACCTGTGAATGTCCTTTAGAGTAGAGTCCCAGTGCATATAAAATAATGCCATATTTCCTTACATAAAGAGAAGCCTTTTAGAACACACTAAACACACTATGACTCTTCAGGCTGGAACTAAAGCAAAGGGATTACAGGTTAGTCAACTGTGAAATCAGCCTTTTTTAAGCATTGAATTTCTGCAAGAACTGAATGCAAACCTCATATGATCTCTAAGGGTCTCCTCTAACATTGCCCATTAGATACTGGGCTTGGGAGAATAAATGTCTCCTGGGTGTGTCTGAGTCAGGTGTGATATGCTGAGTCTCTAGGCTTGGTAAGTAACCCAGGGCAAACTAGAAACTCAACCCTCATGTTTAGTAGAGGCACCTCTACTGCCAAAATGAGCACCCCATGCTTTCCTATTCACTAGGTATCAAGCCCTCTATCCCTCGCTGCTGCTGCTCAGGCTTGTGATTCCCAGCTCTTCCCCTCTCAGGAGGGAAGGAAAAGGCCTGCAGCATGGGCTCTATACAGTTTGTTTCCTTTTTGTCCCTTCTTTACTGCCTCATTGCTGTGTCATTTCTCTAGCCATATACAGTAAAACTTCCCTCTAAAATAATATCAGCTACTCTTCAGAATTAGTAACATCACAGGTTATATCTGTCCACTGCAGACAACATGGATCAAGTTCACATCTACCCCAAGCACCTGAAGGCTTGCTCTTCCTGGGCTTCTTCCTAGTGACATTCTCTATCATGCGGACAATATCATCGACTACATCTTTAGAGAGAAATGGCTTCCACCCGCCTACCTGTTCTCACATATTTTCATTTTAAGTTAAAGTATTTTTAGAGTTTTATAAATCTTAAAGATAAATTTGAGAAGTCTTTTAAAAGCATTTAATCCACATTACCCCAAACTAAGATTTATAGCTCAGTCATGCATCAAGTAAAGATTCATACATCTTTATAACGCTTTTTCTGGGTAGCTTTAATATAACAGAAATTTTGTTAAAAATCCACGTCTCTAGATCTCCTTGGAAATCTGGAAGATCAGGCAACACTGGACAAGCATCCCATCATAGTAACCTCTGGAGCTGAGTCTTGGCTGCCCCTGACATGTGCTGCCCAGTTCCTCATGGTCTCCCAAGACGAAAGGTGAGTTTTCACTGCTTTTTATTACCTTATGGCTTGACCTTCTGCAGGCTGCACCTGAGTTTGCAAGCTTTGGCTATAATTATTGCATATTCAGATGGAATCAAACTTCATTAGGTCACTTCAGTAAGGCGGCTGCTTCTCTGGCTTTGTCCACACCGAGAATCAAAGTGTTGTTGCCCGTAACAAGGCAGTTCCCCTATTTCATATAACAATGCGGAAAAACTTAGAAGAGTCTTTGAATTCAAGACTATGGAAACTAAGACAGGAAAAGATGTGTTGAGAATGATTACTACGTTATGGCTGACCTACCCTGCGTAAGAACAATGTACTTACCTATATATACAATAAGTATTAAAGCAGCAGTCAACCTATTTTGGGTTCTAGTCACATTTGAAAACTGTTTCCTCAGAAGGAAAGGCACATTTATACAACAACATCACAGGTTCTTCAAAGAACTTTAAAGGTTCCTGGTCCCCCTGACGCCATCTGAGGAACCTCAGGTTCACATGTCTCAGGTGTAGACCCCATGCTCTAAAAAAAGATACAGAGGCGCTGAGGTCAGATTCCTTCTTCTCCCCACTAAAGAACCTGCAAATGAACCTTTACCTAGTGTGACTAAGTGGATAGTTCTGGGTTAGTCTGATTAAACCAGGATCTTCCTTTGTGTTCTCTGAGGTTTAGTCTCCCTGCTTTCTGTTGCACACTATTCACCTTTTTTGTGCACTTAGTCAAGACATACTCTCAGCTCCTCCGGGTGTTATCCACAGAAGGCTACGCTTCTTTCCAGTGGGTACTGCAAATGTAGCTGTGCTGTGCTGCTGCCTAACTCCAGCCCTCGCACCTGCAAGGCTGTGCCCACCATTTTCTCACTATAGGAAGAGCGTTCCTCCACAGGCCAGCACAGAGAGAAGATTTCATCCTCTCTGCTAGGGATAGATCTGTGGACACCAGTGGACTTCCTGGCTAATGCTGTAGAACGTTCCTCTGGTAGCAAGAGCTCAAATGTGGTTGCTCAGTTACTCTCTACTCAGCATCCATCAGGATAATACACAGATGGTGGTTACACTTCAGATAGGTGCTCCCTGCAGTAAAAACTGGGAATCCCAGCTACTTAGCCCATCAGTTTCTGTAAAATGCATGGACATTAGGACTGGTTTTAGCCTTTGAAATCTTTTTTTGGGGGGGAGTACTTGGGCCTCTCACTGCTGTGGCCTCTCCCGTTGCGGAGCACAGGCTCTGGACGCGCAGGCTCAGCGACCATGGCCCACGGGCCCAGCCGCGCCGCGGCACGCAGGATCCTCCCGGATCGTGGCACGAATCCGCGTCCCCTGCATCGGCAGGCGGACTCTCAACCACTGCGCCACCAGGGAAGCCCGCTTTGAAATCTTATAATGGTGTATCCAATGATGCCACGTGGAATCCTATTCCACACATTTTCTACCAACCAAGTCTTCAGTTCTTTCTCGTTCTGGTGTCTTTGAATTTTAGCGTTGCAGGGAGGAAGATAGGCTTTGAGATCCTGGATAAAATAACATAAATAAATAGTTCTTTAAATTTTTGACAACATATTTTTTCCTTAAGCTTTTTCCTTCAGAAAACTGCTGCCAAGAAATTCTGTGTGAAGTAAGTTGCAGAGAACAATCATGAAAAGAGCTCAGAAAAAAGAGGAATTTATCTTTTTTTCAAATGTAGCTTCTCCTGTTTTCCCTGTAGCATCAAGTCTTTAATCTTTAGCATTATAACCTCTGGCCATGTGAGGGAGTTGACATAGCTTCTGTTTGATGATAATGCCTTTTGAAGGGTCATGCCCAATACCGGGGTTTTTCAAGGGATCAAGATTGCTCATGCTTTTTGATGTTTTCCTCTCACAGGCCTGATAAGTAGATAGATGACCATGATAAATGGGTATCCTGGGAAAGTGATAAGAATTCAGAGGTTTGGCATGAGTTATGTCCTCACTCATACAGAAGTGAAGATTCTTTTATCTTTCCTCTTTAATTTCTTAATTACAAGAAAAGATTTCCTATCTAAACACAGAAAGTTCTCAAAACATTTTGTGACTGTTGTCTGATACTAACATACTTTGCTTTAAGATCCTTTCCTTGTTCAAGTTTTTGTTGTGGTTGTTTGTTTCGTTGTTGTTGATAGGGTCTTTAATAAAAGATAACATCCCCTATTAAATATTGAAGTTGTTTTCCTTTAATAGAAACACTTTGTTGCTGAAATAGCAAACAAGCAAAATTTACCATCCAACCTGAGCATAAGGATATAATGTTGCATATGTAAAGATTCCAAGCTGGTCCCTTCCTTTCTCCCTCTAACCTAGCCTGGTTGCATAGTATGTTCATTGCCTCTGGCCTCACTGCCGAAGTCCTCAGCTTGTACACAAATGTGGGTTCTAACTCAAACCTACCCCCTCAGACTTCCCCTCTTCTGCTTGAGCATGCAGAAGGAAAAGGTACAAATCCACATGTACTCATCATTATTCTCAGGTAGTAAATGCTGCTCTGGCCCAGGGATCTTAGCAGAATAAGACAGAAGACAGGTGCATGGTCATTCATAGTGTCCGTGGCTCTGAGTGCCGCACACTCTTTCCTCATTCCTGCTTCCTTCTGACTGCTGACTGTCAAAATCATACTCCCTCCTGTTCTCTCTTCTGTGAAAGATCTTTCCTTCTTTGTTGGTTTAGAAGATTGATTTCCTTCTCTATTCTCCAAAGCATCATGCTTTAACAATGGGATGAGGGAGAAGAACATGGATACGGGGGTCTTCAGATCTGGTTAAAATTCCTGCTCTGGTATTTATTAGCTATGTGATCTTGGGCGCATTACTTACCCTCTCTAAAATCCAATTTTCTCATCTGTAAAATGGAGATAGTAACAATTATTTATAGGACTGCTGTGATGAGTACATGAGATAAAATACATCAAAGTGCCCATGACAATGCCTGGCACATAGCAGTATTTGATCAATGGCAGCTCCCCCATAAACATTGCATTGGCAGGGCCATGCAACTCTCTGCAACAAAGGCCTGCAAAGGAGAAATATGATAACACTATTACATGTATATTAAATTGACCATTTAAATTGTAAAATATAAGAAAGCAATGGGTCTGTTCGTTTCTTTTCTGTACAAATTGCACATTCTTTTATCTTTTGAGCTAGAAAAATAGGGACAGGCAAGCACTAGTGTAACTTCACTGATAGTCATGTGAATTACATCACCTCACTCTGGGTGTGTTATTCACCAATATATAAGCCATTAACTTTTCTTCCTGCACAGTGAAGATCCACTAATAAAGAGAAATTTTATGTCGAATAATCCATTCTCTCACAATAGTTCTACAAATAACTTGCAGTTATCAAGTTATCCCCTTGATTTCTTTGACTTAGCACCGTGGCTGGCTAATTACATGTCCAGTTCACCTTGTCCGCTAGACTGTGAGCTTCCTGAGGTCATGCCATGGCCTTCTCTGTTTTCCCCAAAGCTCCTACCAGAGTAATTTGTACCCAGTGGTTAATTAATCACTCTATCAGTCCTCTGAAAGAGAAAACTCAAAGCAAACGTGTTAGTCATCCAAGTCCAAGTATGTTGGCATGAGAGTGACTCTGGTAGTCAGGAAAGAGTAAAGTTTGCTTTAATATTTCAAGCCTTCTCTTTCTTTAAATGTGCTTCTCTGGTTTGCTTCGTTCTTGTTCCATCCTAAGGGTGGGTCTAGAGAGTCTGGGGTCAGTCCTCCTGGTTTGGTAGGATCCCAGTTTCTGTCCTAGCTCTCTACCTTATTTCCCATATGACCTTAAGAAATTCCCTAATCTTTTCTAGACTAGCGTCTCCTTTATATCCAACGTTCTCATTTTAAAGATGATGTCTAAGATCCCTTAGTTCTAACAGTTTATGACGAGCATGAAAACCCCTCTTGCTGATTTGGGGTATGCTGCCGAGCTTGGCCTGATCAGCGACCCTCATCTGAAGACCCTAGGGAGTCACACCCGGAACTTCTGTGGGGGGCAGCAAACAAATGCTGTGACTTCCACACACCACCCTGGGCTTTAGAGACTTTCTCCTTCTTATGTGAGTGGAGGCTGCTGCATTCTAGTAATTTCTACCCCAGTGTTGTTGACAAGGCCACCCACCTTTTTTCAGCAGCACTTGACAGCTCAGATTCAGTCTTCTCTCTGACAGATCCAGAGAAAACTCAGAGAAGTCAGCTTGTTCTGTGTGAAGAGAAAAAAAAATCATTAAAATACTTTAATCATAATCACCCTCATTTGATATGTTTTCTAACATGGAGATGATATTCTGTGACTCTTCAATAAAAAACAGAAAGAGACAAAGCCAATTTCCCTGGATTCCATAGTCCCCCCAAATGAAAAGTGATGTAGCCCACTTTTTGGCACCTAATAAGCCCATTATAAAGATTTGCTGTTGAAACAAAGAACACACACTCATAACCCCATTCTCATCACCTAAGAGCTTCCATGCTTCAAAGTTATCTTCCTGTAGCTAGAGGTTTTATCTCCACTTTAAACTGGAATCTCTTTATTATCCCTATAAAAGTCACTTCTCAACCTAGACTTTTTCAGTGTAGAACACAGTTGGATTTTTTTTAAGTGTATATCTTGTACTTTTATATTGAGCAGGTCCTGAGCTGTGTGAGTAAGATACTGCATGTAATTCTTGGTTCTAATTTGGAAATAGGACATGCTTTCAAAAACAACAGGAAAGAAGTATAGAGGTAGGAGTGGAGAGACAGCAACATGTATATAAATGGTATCTTTCGAAATTCAAAAAGAGAGCATTTTGCACCATAATTATTCAGATTTCTCCAGTCTCCTTTCAAACCAAGATTTGTTTGCTAGAGGCATTACAATTTAGTGAGACAAATTAGACTAAAATTTTTTTTATCTCTGGTGGTTTGCACATGCACTGATTGAACTAGTATTTCTTCCCAAGATTGCCTGGGAAGATAAATGAACAGGTGAAGCAATTAGGGTAAGGAAAAACTAAAGATTGACATGATTTAAGTTTACCACTAAGGCAGTTTGTCATTTTGTCTCTATAATCTCTATCAGAATTGACTAAAACAGTAAACATAAATCATTATACTAATTTATTTCACTACACTGTGATCTGGGAAAAGAAGATTTCATTTTTTTCTAAGAGACTTTGGGGATTCAGGCAGCCACTTTGAACTTGTTTTCATGTATATATTGGGGGTGGGGGAATAAGAGAATCAAAAATGAGCACCTCAGTATCCTTAAAACAGTATTTTTTGGTGGCAGGCTAAGTTATTTTTACTACCTTTTGCTAAAATAACTATGGGTTGTGCATTAAAAGCAGCTCAACATTGATTGTATTTTTTAAAAAGCAAAACAATTCTTAAGCTAGACGTGTAATCAAATATACTGCTAAAAGTGATTTTTCAAATATGTAGTTGTTAATAAGCCATTAAGCCTTTTCTCTGAAGAAGGCTCTGTCACCCCAGAGTCAGAATACCGTCAACTGGGAGTTCTTATGAAACATCAACACTCTTGATAATTAGGGCTGCAACTAAGCCCTCTGAATACAGGGTCAAGCATTGCTGACTCACCAAAACAAAAGTACCATCAAGAGGCCCTTGGACATATGATCCAATTGGCTACTTGAACAAAAATGGGGCCATTCACTGATTAACCTGTGAAGGTAAGGTATCATTTGTGGGTTTTTCCCTTTATTTAGATTAAAATTTTTCTTTTAAAGATAATTCTAATGGTGAACCTATTATAGATAAATAATTACTTCTGAAATTTTTATAGTTTCTGATATTTTTCAGATATTTTCATGTATCTGTGTATATATACTTATGTAGTTGACCCTTGAGCAATGTAGGAGCTAGGGGCACCCATACTCTATGTGGTTGAAAATCTGCATATAGCTTTACAGTCAGCACTCTGTATCCATGGATTCAACCATCCAAGGATCATGTAGTTCTGTGGTATTTGACCTTGGAAAAAAAAATCTCTGTATAAGTGGACCCATGCAGTTCAAAACTGTGTTGTTCAAGGGTCAATTTTAATTTCAAGCCCTGTTGCCAGATTCAACTTTCTAAAGCATAGTTTGAATCTACTTGCATTAGCCTTCAGAAGTGGCTATAAAGTTCTAAGCTAAGATAGTGATTTCAGACAGTAAAATAGTGGATGGATGCAAGATACACTGTGCGTATAGAATCAAGACCAAATTATACAATGGGGCCAAGACAGATCACACAACAGAAGTTTGCCATGGTTACTAGAAACGTAACTTCAGGTAAAGACAAAGAGTGGGGAAGATATTAAATTCACTTTGGGACACTGAAATTGAGGCTTCCCTGTTTTGGTGCCTAGTTAGAGATGTCTCAACAGAGAGTAAGAAGTACTAGATAGATAGATAGAGATAAGGGTATATGATATATGAGACTGGACATTTTTGTGCTTATTGAATTTATTTAAGATCTGCCTCTTTCTATAAGGAAGAAGAGAAAAAGGAACTAATATTGTGAGCTCCAATTCAGTGCCCTTACTCTTTACATGTTATCTCACTTAATTGTGACAAAAATCCACCAAGATGTATTAAATATTAACCACATTTTCAGTGAGAACATTGCTCAGTGGCAGAGTTAGGCTCTATCTGGCTCCAAAACTCTTTCTAAGACTACTGCTAGTCACTACTCACTACTTCTGAAAAGATGCAAAACAGTTGCTTACAAAGAAAGTTTTTGGGTCATGTGTTAAAAAGGTAAAAATGGCAGCAACTGGAGATGCCAAGGGGAAAAGTATAGATAGAGAATGACTAAGGGTGAGCAAAGAGCCTCAGGGGAAGACATATAGAAGTAGGGATGACTTATAAGCATAAAGGGGTGAACAGCTCCTTTGTGTCCTACAGAGGGGTTAAGAAAGATGAAAACCAAGAAATGGCCATTGTGTTTTGTCTATAAGGATTTAGTAATGACTTTTGAGAGGGAAGTTTGCTTATAATAGAAGCCAGATTGCAAACAGCATAATGAGATGGGAGTAAAAGAATTAGACTTAGCTACTATGCAATATTCCTCTAAAATGTTTAACACTAAAGAGAAAGAAAGAGCCATATCTTTCAAGGGAGTAGCAGGGTTAAGGAAAGAAATATTTGTTGTTTGTTCTTGGTTTTTGTTTGTTTTCTCTTATCAAAAGGAGGCTTTAGTACATTTTCATTCAGAAAGGGAAGCAGCAGAGAAAGAGAGCTCAAAGACCAGAGGATAATTCAAAGAGCAAGATCTGGGAACACCTTAAAGAACTAGGTTTAGATATAATGATAGTGAGTCAGCCTTTCTGCCTCTCTGAGTAGGAGCTGCTTTTCCTCTGAAAACCAGAAACAAGCAACCCTGAAGGTACAGAGTGATGGTGACACAGTGAGCAGTGAAGCCAACAGGGCACACAGGAGGAGCAGTCTCTGACCAAGAGAAACAGAGGGGAAGGCCATAATTTAATGGAATCTCTCTGCTCCAGTGACAGATAAAACATAAACAGAAAAAATAAGCAAAACCAGCTAAATTCAAAAATAATATTAACAACTTCACAAACCAGAAACACAGTATCGAGCAGGGCTGATGGTGCATGTTTGCTGGTGTTAAAATCCAAAATCAGATATAGGTGGTAGAAGTTCAGCTCCTATGAGGTACTTGGAACTGAAAGTTTTCCATGTAATCAAAATAAGGCTTATTCCTTAAAATCAGTGGCTATGATGGGGCTCATCTAAAGAGGCAAAGGAAGCTAAAAATGCTACAGATGTGCCCTATTTAGAGTTGCAACTAAGGAGGTGGGAGGACAATGACCTAGACCAAGACACAGGAATTGCTGGTTGGGTGACAGCATCTTTGATAGTTTCAATGTCGCCACAGAAAAGGAGTCCTAAAACACCACTGTTTCTAGAATAAGAACCCCAGGGGGCCTGGAAGGAGTAATTATAAATCTAAGGGAAATAGGGAGGAATATTTAACAGGGAGAGGGAGAGATCCCATTCAAAATAGAATGCAACAAAAGCAAATATAGACAAGTGAGACTATAGCAAACTAAAAACCTTCTGCTCTGCAGAGGAAACAATCAACAGAGTGAAAATACAACCAGTGGAGTGGGAGATAATATTTGCAAACCATGTATTTGATAAGGGGTTAATATTCAAAATATATAAGGAATTCCTACATCACAAAGGCAAGATAAATAAATTAATTAAAATTGATTAATTAATTAATTTTTTAAAAAGACAAACAAATCAAATAACCTAATTTAAAAATGGGCAAAGCGGGCTTCCCTGGTGGCACAGTGATTGAGAGCCCGCCTGCCAATTCAGGGGACGTGGGTTCGAGCCCTGGTCCAGGAAGATCCCACATGCCGCGGAGCAGCTAAGCCCGTGTGCCACAGCTGCTGAACCTGTGCTCTGGAGCCTGCGAGCCACAACTACTGAGCCCATGTACCACAACTACGGAAGCCTGTGTGCCTAGAACCTGTACTCCACAACAAGAGAAGCCACCGCAATGGGAGGCCTGTGCACCACAATGAACAGTAGCCCCCTCTTGCTGCAACTAGAGAAAGCCCGCGAGCAGCAATGAAGACTCGGTGCAGCCAAAAATAAATTAATTAAATAAATAAATTTTTAAATAATGGGCAAAGAATTTTAACAGACATTTCTTGAAAGAAGATGTGCAGATAGCCAACACGTATATGAAAAAATGCTCAACATCAGTAATCATTAGTGAAATGCAAATCAAAACCACAATGAGATATCATCTCATGTCTGTTAGGATGTCCATTACCAAAAAAAAAGGAGGTGTTGACAAGAATGTGGAGAAATTGGAATCCTTGTACTCTGTTAATTGGAATGTAAAATGGTGCAGCTGCTATGGAAAACAATGTGGAGGCTCTTCAAAGAATTAAAAATAGAAGTACCATATGATCCAGCAATCCCACTTTGGGGTATTTATCCAAAAAATTGAAACCAGAGTTTCAAAAATATGTATGCACTCTCATGTTCATTGCATTATTATTCACAATAGTCAAGATGTGGAAACAACCTCAATGTCCATTGACCAATTAATGGATAAAGAAAATGTGAAATATACATACAATGGAATATCATTCAACCATAAAAAAGGAAGAAACCCTGCCTTATATGACAACATGGATGAACCTTGAGAATATTATGCTAAGGGAAATAAACTAGTTACAGAAGGAAAAATACTGCATGATTCCATTTATATGAGGTAGATAAACTAGTCAAATTCACAGAAGCAGAAAGTGGAATGGTGGTTTCCAGGGGCTGAGGGAAGGGGAAATTGGGGAGTTGCTGTTCAATGGATATAAATTTTGGTTATACAAGATGAAAAAGTTCTAGAGATCTGCCATACAACATTGTGCTTACAGTTAACATTACTGCACTGTACACTTTTTAAATTGTTGAGGGTAGATCTCATGGTATCTGTTCTTATCACAATAAAAACAAAGTGGACTGCAATATTGAGAACTGAACAACAATCAAATACTACATATCCAAACTTGTTAGATGCAGCTAATATGGAACCAAGGAGTGAATTTACAGTCTTAAATGCACTGATGAAAGAATATAGTTCTGGTAAAGGGTGGTTCATGGTAAAATTCTCATCATTTTCAGATAAATTAATTGCCTCTATAAAACAACTCAGAAAATAAATTTTATTTTATTTTTTAACATATTTATTGGAGTATAATTGATTTACAATGGTGTGTTAGTTTCTGCTGTATAACAAAGTAAATCAGCTATACGTAAATATATATCCCCATATCTCCTCTCTCTTGCATCTCCCTCCCACACTCCCTATCCCACCCCTCTAGGTGGACACAGAGCATCGAGCTGATCTCCCTGTGCTATGCGGCTGCTTCCCACTAGCTATCTATTTTACATTTGGTAGTGTATATGTCCATGCCACTCTCTCACTTCGTCCCAGCTTAACATTCCCCCTTCCTGTGTCCTCAAGTCCACTCTCTACATCTGCATCTTTATTCCTCTCCTGCTCCTAGGTTCTTCAGAACCATTTTCTATTTTTTTAGATTCCATATATGTGTGTTAGCATGCGGTATTTGTTTTTCTCTTTCTGACTTACTTCACTCTGTATGACAGTCTCTAGGTCCATCCACCTCACTACAAATAACTCAATTTTTTTTCTTTTTATGGCTGTGTAATATTCCATTGTATGTATGTGCCACATCTTCTTTATCTATTCATCTATCAATGGACACTTAGGTTTCTTCCATGTCCTGGCAATTGTAAATAGAGATGCAGTGAATATTATGGTACATGACTCTTTTTGAATTATGGTTTTCTCAGGGTATATGCTCAGTAATGGGATTGCTGGGTCATATAGTAGTTTTATTTTTAGTTGTTTAAGGAACCTCCATACTGTTCTCCATAGTGGCTGTATCAATTTACATTCCCACCAACAGTGCAAGAGGGTTCCCTTTTCTCCACACCCTCTCCAGCATTTATTGTCTGCAGATTTTTTGATAATGGCCATTCTGATCATTGTGAGGTGATACCTCATTGTAGTTGTGATTTGCATTTCTCTAATGATTAGTGATGTTGAGCATCCTTTCATATGTTTGTTGGCAATCTGTATACCTTCTTTGAAGAAATGTCTATTTAGGTCTTCTGCACATTTTTGGATTGGGTTGTTTGATTTTTTGATATTGAACTGCATGAGCAGCCTGTATATTTTGGAGATTAACCCTTTGTCAGTTGCTTCATTAGCAAATATTTTCTCCCATTCTGAGGGTTGTCTTTTCATCTGGTTTATGGTTTTCTTTGCTGTGCAAAAGCTTTCACATTTCATTAGGCCCCATTTGTTTATTTTTGCTTTTATTTCCATTGCTCTAGGAGGTGGGTCGAAAAGGATCTTGCTGTGATTTATGTCATAGAGTGTTATGCCTATGTTTTACTCTAAGAGTTTGATAGTTTCTGGCCTTACATTTAGGTCTTTAATCCATTTTGAGTTTATTTTTGTGTATGGTGTTAGGAAGTGTTCCAATTTCATTCTTTTACATGTAGCTGTCCAGTCTTCCCAGCACCACTTATTGAAGAGGCTGTCTTTTCTCCATTGTATATTCTTGCCTCCTTTATAAAATATAAGGTGACCATATGTGTGTAGGTTTATCTCCAGGCTCTCTATCCTGTTGCATTGATCTATATTTCTGTCCTTGTGCCAGTACCATACTGTCTTGATTATTGTAGCTTTCTAGTATGGTCTGAAGTCTGGGAGCCCGATTCCTCCAGCTCTGTTTTTCTTTCCCAAGATTGCTTTTGCTCTTCGGGGTCTTTTGTGTTTCCATACAAATTGTGAAATTTTTGTTCTGTGAAAAATTCCATTGGTAGTTTGATAGAGATTGCATTGAATCTGTAGATTGCTTTGGGTAGGATAGTCATTTGCACAACGTTGATTCTTCCAATCCAAGAACATGGCATATCTCCCCACCTGTTTGTATCATTGTTAATTTCTTTCATCAGTGTCTTCTAGTTTTCTCCATACAGGTCTTTTGTCTCCTTAGGTAGGTTTATTCCTAGGTATTTTTATCCTTTTTGTTGCAATGGTAAATGGGAGTGTTTCCTTATTTTCTCTTTCAGCTTTATCATCATTAGTGTATAGGAATGAAAGAGATTTCTGTGCATTAAATTTATATCCTGCTACTTTACCAAATTCATTGATTAGCTCTAGTAGTTTTCTGGTAACATCTTTGGGATTCTCTATGTATAGTATCATGTCATCTGCAAACAGTGACAGTTTTACTTCTTCTTTTCCAATTTGGATTCCTTTTATTTCTTTTTCTTCTCTGATTGCTGTGGCTAAAACTTCCAAACCTATGTTGAATAACAGCGGTGAGAGTGGGCAACCTTATATTGTTCCTGATCTTAGAGGAAAAAGTTTTAGTTTTTTACCATTGAAAATGATGTTGGCTGGGGTTTGTTATATATGGGCTTTACTATGTTGAGGTAAGTTCCCTCTATGCCTACTTTCTGGAGAGTTTTTATCATAAATCGGTGTTGAATTTTGTCAAAAGCTTTTTCTGCATCTATTGAGATGATCATATGGTTTTTCTCCTTTAATTTGTTAATATGGTTTATCACATTGATTGATTTGAGTATATTGAAGAATCCTTTTATTCCTGGGAGATACCCCACTTGATCATGGTGTATGATCCTTTTAATGTGCTGTTGGATTCTGTTTCCTAGTATTTTGTTGAGGACTTTTGCATCTATGTTCATCAGTGATATTGGCCTGTAGTTTTCTATCTTTCTGACAACTTTGGTTTTGGTATCAGGGTGATGGTCGCTTGTAGAATGAGTTTGGGAGTGTTCCACACTCTGCTATGTTTTGGAAGAGTTGAGAAGGATAGGTGTTAGCTCTTCTCTAAATGTTTGATAGAATTCAACTGTGAAGCCATCTGGTCCTGCGCTTTTGTTTGTTGGAAGATTTTTAATCACAGTCTCAATTTCAGTGCTTGTGACTGGTCTGTTTATCTTTTCTGTTTCTTCCTGGTTCAGTCCCAGAAGGTTATTCTTTTCTAAGAATTTGTCCGTCTCTTCCACGTTGTCCATTTTAATGGCATAGAATTTCTTCTAGTAATCTCGCATGATCCTTTGTATTTCTGCAGTGTCAGTTATTACTTCTCCTTTTTCATATCAAATTCTATTGATTTGAGTCTTCTCCCTTTTTTTCTTGACGAGTCTGACTAGTAGTTTGTCAATTTTATTTATCTTTTCAAAGAACCAGCTTTTAGTTTTATTGATCTTAGCTATAGTTTCCTTCAATTTTTTTCATTTATTTCTGATCTGATATTTATGGTTTCTTTCCTTCTGCTAACTTTGGGGGTTTCTTTGTTCTTCTTTCTCTAATTGCTTTAGGTATCAATTTAGGTTGTTTACTTGAGGTTTTTTTGTTTCTTGAGGTAGCATTTTGTTGCTATAAACTTCCCTCTTTTTTTGTTTTTTTTTTTTTGTTTTTTTTTTGTTTGTTTTTTGCGGTACGCGGGCCTCTCACTGTTGTGGCCTCTCCTGTTGTGGAGCACAGGCTTCAGACACGCAGGCTCAGTGGTCATGTCTCACGGGCCCAGCCGCTCCATGGCGTGTGGGATCTTCCCGGAACGGGGCACGAACCTGTGTCCCCTGCATCAGCAGGTGGACTCTCAACCACTGTGCCACCAGGGAAGCCCTAAACTTCCCTCTTAGAACTGCTTTTGCTGCATCCCATAGGTTTTGGGTTGTCAGGCATTCATTGTCATTTGTTTCTAGGTATTTTTTGATTTCCTCTTTGATTTCTTCAATGATCTCTTGGTTATTTAGTCGTATATTGTTTAGCTTCCATGTGTTTGTACTTTTTAAAGTTTTTTCCTGTAATTGATATCTAGTCTCATACTGTTGTGCTCAGAAAAGATACTTGATACAATTTCAATTTTCTTAACATTACCGAGGCTTGATTTGTGACCCAAGATATGATCTATCCTGGACAGTGTTCCATGAGCATTTGAGAAGAATGTGTATTCTGTTGTTTTTGGATGCAATGTCCTATAAATATCAATTAACTCCATCTTGTTTAATGTATGATTTAAAGCTTGTGTTTCCTTATTTATTTTCATTTTGGATGATGTGTCCATTGCTGAAAGTGGGGTGATAAAGTCCCCTACTGTGATTGTGTTACTGTCGATTTCCCCATTTATGGATGTTAGTATTTGCCTTATGTATTGAGGTGATCCTATGTTGGGTGCATAAATATTTACAATTGTTTTATCTTCTTCTTGGATTAATCCCTTGATCATTATGTAGTGTCCTTCTTTGTCTCTTGTAATAGTCTTTATTTTAAAGTCTATTTTGCCTGATATGAGAATTGCTACTCCAGCTTTCTTTTGATTTCCATTTGCAAGGAATATCTTTTTCCATCCCCTCACTTTCAGTCTGTATCTGTCCCTAGTTCTGAAGTAGGTCTTTTGTAGACAGCATCTATATGGGTCTTATTTTTGTATCCATTCAGCCAGTCTATGTCTTTTGGTTGGAGCATTAATCCATTTACATTTAAGGTAATTATCAACATGTATGCTCCTATTACTATTTTTTTAATTGTCTTGGGTTTGTTATTGTAGGTGTTTTCCTTCTCTTGTGTTTACTGACTAGAAAAGTTCCTTTATCATCTGTTGTAAAGCTGGTTTGGTGGTGCTGAATTCTCTTAGCTTTTGCTTGTCTGTAAAGGTTTTAATTTTTCTGCCAAATCTGACTGAGATCCTTGTTGGGTAGAGTAATCTTGGTTGTAGTTTTTTCTCTTTCATCAGTTTAAATATGTCCTGCCACTCCCTTCTGGCTTGCAGAGTTTCTGCTGAACGATCAGCTGTTAACTGTTTGGGGCTTCCCTTGTATGTTATTCATTGCTTTTCCCTCGCTGCTTTTAATACTTTTTCTTTGTATTTAACTTTTTATAGTTTGATTAATATGTGTCTTGGCATGTTTCTCCTTGGATTTATCCTGTATGGGACTCTCTGCACTTCCTGGTTGATTGACTATTTCCATTCCCATATTAGGGAAGATGTGAACTATAATCCTTCAAATATTTTCTCAATCCCTTTCTTTTTCTCTTCTTCTTCTGGGACCCCTATTATTCAATCATTGGTGTGTTTAATGTTGTCCCAGAGGTCTTTGAGACTGTCCTCCATTCTTTTTTCTTTATTCTACTCTGCAGTAGTTATTTCCACTGTTTTATCTTCCAGGTCACTTATCTGTTCTTCTGCCTCAGTTATGCTGCTATTGATTCCTTCTAGAGAAATTTTAATTTCATTTATTATGTTATTCATCATTGTTTGTTTGCTCTTTAGTTTTCTAGGTCCTTCTTAAACATTTCTTGTATTTTCTCTATTCTATTTCCAAGATTTTGGATCATGTTTACTATCATTACTTTGAAATCTTTTTCAGGTAGATTGCTTATTTCCTCTTCATTTTTTTTCATCTGGTGGGTTTTTACCTTGCTCCTTCATCTGCTGTGTATTTCTTTGTCTTCTCATTTTGCATAACTTAATGTGTTTGGTGTCTCTTTTTTGCAGGCTGCAGTTTCTTAGTTGCCATTGTGTTTCGTGTCTGCCCCCAGTGGGTAAAGTTGGCTCAGTGGGTTGTGTAGTCTTCCTGGTGGAGGGGACTGGTGCCTGTATTCTGGTGGATGATGCCGGATCTTGTCTTTCTGGTGGGCAGGACTGCTCCGGTGGTGTGCTTTGAGGTGTCTGTGGACTTATTATATTTTAGGCAGCTTCTCTGTTAATGGATGGGGTTGTGTTCCTATCTTGCTAGTTGTTTGGCATAGTCTGTCCAGCACTGTTGCTTGCTGGTAATTGAGTGGAGCTGGGTTTTAGCATTGAGATGGAGATCTCTGAGAGAGCTTTCGCTGTTTGATATTACGTGGGGCTGGGAGGTCTCTGGTGGACCAATTTCCTGAACTCGGCTCTCCCACCTCAGAGGCTCAGTCCTGACAGCTGGCTGGAGCACCAAGACTCTCAACCATCTGGCTGGTCTTGCTAAAGCTGGGCCGCCTGCAGCAGCCTGACCAATGGAAGATTCAAATTGGAAATGTTGCCTTAGCACTGGGTGCTAGAGGAGATCTCCATCGCTCCATACCAGAAGTAAAAAAGGATGGACAGCTCTCTCTATGTTCTAAAGACTTCTGACAAAGGCAAAAAATCAATTCAATTGGGAAAAGGAAAGTCTTTTTGACAAATAGCAGAGAAATAATTGGCTATTTATGTGGAGAATATTGACTTTTACTTCTTATCCATGTTGCAAAGTTAAATTCTGTTCCTCCAGGGAAAATTTCAGGGCACTGCCCTGCCACCCCCAGTGATAGAGATGGCTTGGGAAACATTAGAACCACCTGAGCACATCAGTTCCCTGCTGTAAAAGGCATCTGAATGTCTCCACCTCCTCTGAGAGCTCTAAGCTTGGGTTTTTATGAATCTGAAGTGGCTCCTCCACTGTCTCTTTCACTTTCTGCCAACTGAAGCAGAAGACTCTGAGCCTTTAGAACAGGGCATTAGTCTTCAGCATTGTCGAGGCCATCAAAAATGAGGAAAGTATGAGAAAGTATGAGAAATTGTCACAGCCAAGAGGAGCCTACAGAGACATGAAGATTAAATGTAATGCTGTATCCTTGGCTTCCCATGGCTGCCCAGGTGTGCGTCCCCAGCAAAAATTGGCTCCCGGGCCTGAGGTTTCCAGGTACCCAAGAAAATAAATTTTAACATTTAGAACCTACAGAATTCATCAAGATGGCTAGATACTGGAACAATGCACACACAAAAATCAATAGCTTTCCTGCAATTCAGTAATAATTCATTAGAAAATGCAATAGAAAAAAATAATTACATTCACCATGTCAACAACGACAAAAAAACCCCATAAAATATAGCTAACCAAAAAGTCTTCAAAGAAAAGAAAACATGTAAAACTTTACTGATGTCCTTAAAATGAGAGCTAAAATAAATGGAACAATAAACCATGTTGCAGGATAGGAAGACTAAATATTGTAAAGGCATTAATGTCACTGAGGGAACTCATTTCTAACCCCAAAGTGATTATTAAAATCCCAAAGGATTTGTGAAAAAAAGAAAAAAGAGAAAGGAAAACCACAAACCAAACTATACTTCTTTAACTACATATAAATGTATGTGAGCACATTAAAAACAAAAAATAGTAAAAGTCAAGGGAAAGAGGAAGAGGGAGGATGGGTAAGCAGCTCCTGCCTTCTCTGCAGCTCAGTAGCCAAGGGTGGAAGGAAGCCACAGATGAAACCCCAAGTCAGCCTTCCCTCTGCACTGTCCCACCTTCTCAACTCTCCCCCCTCTCCATGTGGCTGACACGGTCTTGTGTTACGACTGGGTGTCAGGCCAGTGCCTCTGAGGTGGGAGAGCCGAGTTCAGGACATTGGTCCAGCAGAGACCTCCCAGCGCCACGTAATATCAAACGGTGAAAGATCTCCCAGAGATCACCATCTCAATGCTAAGACCCAGCTCCATTCAACAAGCAGCAAGCGCCAGTGCTGGACAACCTGAGCCAAACAACTAGCAAGACAGGAACACAACCCCACCCATTAGCAAAGAGGCTGCCTAAAATCATGTCACAGAAACCCCAAAACACACCACCAGATATGGTCCAGCCCACAAGAAAGACAAGATCCAGCCTCATCCACCAGAACACAGGCACTACTCCCCTCCACCAGGAAGACTACACAGCCCACTGAACCAACCTTAGCCACTGGGGGTAGACACCAAAAACAACGAGAACTATGAACCTGCATCCTGCGACAATGAGACCCCAAACACAGTAAGTTAAGCAAAATGAGAAGACAGAGAAACACACAGCAGATGAAGGAGAGAGGTAAAAACCCACCAGACCAAACAAATGAAGAGGAAATAGGCAGTCTACCTGAAAAAGAATTCAGAATAATGATAGTAAAGATGATCCAAAGTCATGGCAGTAGAATGGAGAAAATACAAGAAATGTTTAACAAGGACGCAGAAGAACTAAAAAGCAAACAAACAATGATGAACAACATAATAAATGAAATTAAAAGTTCTCTAGAAGGAATCAATAGCAGCATAACTGAGGCAGAAGAACAGATAAATGACCTGGAAGATAAAATAGTGGAAATAACTACCACAGAGCAGAATAAAGAAAAAAGAATGAAAAGAACTGAGGACAGTCCCAGAGACTTCTGGGACAACATTAAACACACCAACATTCAAATAACAGGGGTCGCAGAAGAAGAGAGAAAGAATGGGACTGAGAAAATATTTGAAGAGATTAGAGTTGACAGCTTCCTGAATATGGGAAAGGAAATAGTCAATCAATTACAGGAAGTGCAGAGAGTCCTATGCAGGATAAATCCAAGGAGAAACACGCCAAGACACGTATTAATCAAGCTATCAAAAGTTAAATACAAAGAAAAAATATTAAAAGCAGCAAGGGAAAAGCAATGAATAACATACAAGGGAAGCCCCAAACGGTTAACAGCTGATCTTTCAGCAGAAACTCTGCAAGCAAGAAGGGAGTGGCAGGACATATTTAAACTGAAGAAAGAGAAAAACCTACAACCAAGATTACTCTACCCAGCAAGGATCTCAGCCAAATTCAGCGGAAAAATTAAAACCTTTACAGACAAGCAAAAGCTAAGAGAATTCAGCACCACCAAACCAGCTTTACAACAAATCCTAAAGGAACTTCTCTAGGCAGGAAACATAAGAGAAGGAAAAGGCCTACATACAAACCTAAATCGATTAAGAAAATGGTAATACGAGTATACATATCGATAACTACCTTAAATGTAAATGGATTAAATGCTCCAACCAAAAGACATAGACTGGCTGAATGGATACAAAAATAAGACCCATATAGATGCTGTCTACAAAAGACCTACTTCAGAACTAGGGACAGATACAGACTGAAAGTGAGGGGATGGAAAAAGATATTCCTTGCAAATGGAAATCAAAAGAAAGCTGGAGTAGCAATTCTCATATCAGGCAAAATAGACTTTAAAACAAAGACTATTACAAGAGACAAAGAAGGACACTACATAATGATCAAGGGATTAATCCAAGAGGAAGATAAAACAATTGTAAATATTTATGCACCCAACATAGGAGCACCTCAATACATAAGGCAAATGCTAATAGCCAAAAGAGGGAAAATCGACAGTAACACAATCATAATAGGGGACTTTATCACCCCACTTTCATCAATGGACACATCATCCTAAATGAAAATAAATACGGAAACACAAGCTTTAAATGATACATTACACAAGATGGACTTCATTGATATTTATAGGACATTCCATCCAAAAACAACAGAACACACTTTCTTCTCAAGTGCACACGGAACATTCTCCAGTATAGATCATATCTTGGGTCACAAATCAAGCCTTGGTAAATTTAAGACAATTGAAATCATATCAAGTATCTTTTCCAGCCGAAACACTATGAGACTAGATATCAATTACAGGAAAAAAATCTGTAAAAAATACAAACACATGGAGGCTAAACAATACACTACTAAATAACCAAGAGATCTCTGAGGAAATCAAAAAATACCTAGAAACAAATGACAATGAAAAGACGATGACCAGAAACCAATGGGATGCAACCAAAGCAGTTCTAAGAGAGAAGTTTATAGCAATACAATCCTACCTCAAGAAACAAGAAACAACCCAAATAAACAACCTAACCTTACACCTAAAGCAGTTAGAGAAAGAAGAACAAAAGAAAAACCCCAAAGTTAGCAAAAGGAAAGATATCATAAAGACACAATCAGAAATAAATGAGAAAAAATGAAGGAAACGATAGCACAGATCAGTAAAACTAAAAGTTGGTTCTTTGAGAAGATAAACAAAATTGATAAACCACTAGCCAGACTCATCAAGAAAAAAAGGGAGAAGACTCAAATCAATAGAATTAGAAATGAAAAAGGAGAAGTAACAACTGACACTGCAGAAATACAAAGGATCATGAGAGATTACTACAAGCAACTATATGCCATTAAAATGGACAACGTGGAAGAAATGGACAAATTCTTAGAAAAGAACAACCTTCTGAAACTGAACCAGAAAGAAATAGAAAATATAAATCTAAGGTCAGACACTATCAAACTCTTAGAGGAAAACATAGGCATAACACTCTATGACATACATCACAGTAAGATCCTTTTTGACCCACCTCCTAGAGAAATGGAAATAAAAACAAAAATAAACAAATGGAACTTAATGAAACGTAAAAGCTTTTGCACAGCAAAGGAAACCATAAACAAGACGAGAAGACAGTCCTCAGAATGGGAGAAAATATTTGCAAATGAAGCAACTGACAAAGGATTAATCTCCAAAATATACAAGCAGCTCATGCAGCTCAATATCAAAAAAACAAACAACCCAATCCAAAAATGGGCAGAAGACCTAAACAGACATTTCTCCAAAGAAGATATACAGCTTGCCAACAAACACATGAAAGAATGCTCAACATCATTCATCATTGGAGAAATACAAATCAAAACTACAATGAGGTATCATGTCACACCAGTCAGAATGGCCATCATCAGAACATCTACAAACAATAAATGCTGGAGAGGGTGTGGAGAAAAGGGTACCCTCTTTCACTGTTGGTGGGAATGTAAATTGATACAGCCACTATGGAGAACAGTATGGAGGTTCCTTAAAAAACTAAAAATAGAACTACCATACAACCTAGCAATCCCACTAGTGGGCATATACCCTGAGAAAACCATAATTCAAAAATTATTATGTACCACAGTGTTCACTGCAGCTCTATTTACCATAGCCAGGACATGGAAGCAACCTAAGTGTCCATCAACAGATGAATGCATAAAGAAGACGTGGCACATATATACAATGGAATATCATTCAACCATAAAAAGAAATGAAATTGAGTTATTTGTAGTGAAGTGGATGGACCTAGAGACTGTCATACAGAGTCAAGTAAGTCAGAAAGAGAAAAATAAATACCGCATGCTAACACATATTTATGGAATCTAAAAAAGAAACAAATGGTTTCAAAGAACTTAGGGGCAGGACAGGAATAAAGACACAGATGTAAAGAATGCACTTGTGGACACGAGGAGGGGGAAGGGTAAGCTGGGACAATGTGAGAGAGTGGCATGGACTTATATATACTACCAAATGTAAAATAGATAGCTAGTGGGAAGCAGCCCCATAGCTCAGGGAGATCAGCTCAGTACTTTGTGACCACATAGAGGGGTGGGATAGGGAGGGTGGGAGGGAGATGCAAGAGGGACAGATATAGGGATATATGTATATGTATAGCTGATTCAATTTGTTATAAAGCAGAAACTAACACACCATTGTAAAGCAATTATACTCCAATAAAGATGTTAAAAAAAAAAGAAAGAAAAAAAGTAAAAGTCATAAACTAAATGAGCAACAGTGGTTAGTTCTGAGATGACTGGATGGGAGGAGAAAGTGAAGAAATTTAGATTTATCTAGTCTTTTAAATACGTAAATGTATTTCCACATTATAGTACAAAGTTATATTTATTTTACTTTAAAAAATAATAAAACATTGTCAACACTCCATGCTAAAGTGAAAGACAGAGGCAGGGCAGTTGGAGTCAGAGATGCGAAGATGCTACACAGCAAGCTTTGAAGATGGAGGAGGGGGCCATGAGCCAAGAAATCAGGAAGCCTCTAGAAGATTGAATAATCAAGGGAACAGATTCTCCCCCTAGAGTCTTCAGAAAGAATGGCATCCCAAGCTACAGGCTTGATCTTAGGCAAGTGAAACCATTTCAGAATTCTGCCTTCTTGAATTGTAAAATAACAAATTTGTGTCATTTTAAGCCATCAGATTTGTGTAATTTGTTAAAGCAGCAATAGGAAACTAGTATAAGTCCTTTGTAACTGCTGAGTTGCTTCTGAAACCTGCTCAGGCAGGTTTATGATGGCAGATTTTGTATTACATATGCCAGTATCACCTGAGGGTTAATTCCCGCTCTTTGGGGTTACTATAAGATAGTGTAAAAAAAAAAAGTAAGCCCCAAGTATTTTATTCTGTTTGGGTTAAAATTGTATGTAAAACCATATTCCCCAAGCCACCACATATTTAATGAACAACTTTGGAAGACTTAACATATTTTAACAATGCAAAACATTGGTCTAGTCATTAACCTATTTTGTAAATGTGAGACCAAAGGCTGGTAATTATTTATAAATCAACTACCATAAAAGCGTAAAGATCAAAGATTGTTAGCCAGGTGGGAAGAAAGTCCTGTTTAAGTTATTTCTAAACATTTTCTATATTTTGTCACCACAAATTTGGTCTTTAGTCTGCTGAAAAGGATGACAAGCTTTCCTGTGTTTTCTGCTTTTTTTAAATAGGAAGAGTTAATTTTATCTACTATGGATAGTAACCTTAAACTCAGACCTTATGTTATCCTTTGAAGCATCAAATTATGTTAATGCACCTCATGTTTTTAGGAAATTGTATTTGTTTTAATGTGCTTCTAGTAGGAAATTGAGTTTAGTGACCTGAGCTTTAATAGGCTCTCCAGCACCATGATGATTATTTCACTCCACCTTCACTAATTTTATTGTACAAAGCTACCAGTGTATAACTGACACAAACTCATTGTGTCTTTTTTTACACATCATTAAAAAAATCACACAAAATTTTGTGACTCATGACTCAAGTCAATTTGTTTTTGAAAAAAAATACAAAGCCTTTTCTTTAAAAATAGCACCTGTTTCTTTATTCACATGTAAATCATATCTATAGCCTACTCTATGGCTCTGAGTGAGGACAAGCAGGGTGACTCTCACCGGGACAGGAGTGACCCCAGCCAGAAGCAAAGAAAAAAGGGGTATGTGTTTAAAATCTTGGAGATAAAACATTCAGTTTGCTTATTGCTCTGTATATCTGTAGCTCTTGAATACGCTTATTAAAAATATCAGCTATTTTTAAGTTTGATAAAGCACACATTTGGCTAATTATCATGGTCAAACTTACCTTTATGGTAATAATGATGAAAGTAATCCTTCAGAAATGCTGAAATCACAACTACAAAATGAAAAAGACTTCCAAAAAATTAGAATTAAAAGTTGACTTCAATTTTAATGAAAAATAACTATTTTAAAAGTGATGTATTCATATATTGTACTTTTATAGGCAAACAATCACACACAGGCTATATGTATGCATACAGATCCCCCTTCTTCTTTGCTTTAAGTCACACTTTCTATGGCAGTTCTCAGCCTTTTTATTTTTTATTGTTTTTATTTTTTAACATCTTTTTTTTTTACATCTTCCTTGGAGTATAATTGCTTTACAATGGTGTGTTAGTTTCTGCTTTATAACAAAGTGAATCAGTTATACATATACATATGTTCCCGTATCTCTTCCCTCTTGCATCTCCCTCCCTCCTACCCTCCCTATCCCACCCCTCTAGCCTTTTTAAAAAATTTTCCTAGGAGGTCTACTTTCCCCTCCCTAAAGAGGGAAGCCCTGCAGGGGAAGAGAGTATAACATGTCAGATTCTTATGAGCTAGAAAGAGAAGTCTCAGCTGAGGAAATTGATTTGCTGATGAATTAATATAGTATCAGATTTCCCCACAAATTGCTGTGGGGCAGTTTGGCCACATACCATCAGCCATCAGATGACCACTTCATGCTGCTCTTCTTTGCTGTGAACTGTTAACACATCAACCTCTTTGGACCGCCCTGTATCTATGAGAAGGAAATGTGGCTACCATGAGGTGAATAACCAGTACAAGATCTCAGGTTTGGAATTCTAGCTTCAACCCTATCCCTGTCTCATTATGTGAGTAGCTCACCAGTACTTATTCCCCAAATCACATTTAGCTCCTGTCTCCTTAATGCTACTTATACTTAAAATTAACAGAGGTGGGAGATACGAGTCTATAGATCAAAGACATAGTTAGTTAATGCATATTCTAGGCCTAATTCCTCTGGCACCAAATTGCTGTTGCTTATTTCATCAGCAAGGTCAAATGCTGCAGGTGCGTAACAGTGTAAGCCCAGTACTCTTCACTTAGGGAAATGATTCTGAAAATGTTAGTCCTTGTATGTGGTACCTAAATTAGAGACCAATAAGTATTTTCAGATTTTTGAGTTTCAAATAATTTCAAAGGAGGCTGAAACATAAATAATTTGACAAGTTTCTGAGGTCCTGATTTTCCTAATATCTACCCAGATGCCAATAAGTGTGCATGCAAATCCCAATCTAAACAAGAATAATGCTAAATGTTGTCATGAACTGAAACTTTCCAAACTACGACATACTGTGGCATCTGACCAATATGTTGTCACCAACTAATCTCTACAATTCTTTACTTTGAATCTTGGAAATTCTGCAACTAATTCTCACTCATTAATTTCTTGTTTTGGCTTAATAAAACTGTTACCAAGGACTTCTTGTTAAGTTTTATTTTCTAAGTCAGTGCTGTGCTTTCTTTTTTACACAATAAACATCTTCCTCTATTACTAGTAAGCTAAGCCTCTGAATTTTAATTATATTTGTCCTAATCTTACCCTATTAACCCTGTGACTATATATAAATTTCCAAATTGACCAGTAAAACGATAAATCTTACCCCTTTGAAAGTTACAAACCCTGTGAGAATCCGATAAAAGCCAAAGACCCTAGTCCTAGGAAAATACACACACACACACACACACACACACACAAAGCTGCATTTATTATAGCCATATAACAGAATAGTTTAGAGTTTAGGCTTTGGAGAAGTTCATGCTTCATCCCTTACAAGCTGTAATGTTCTCATTTGCTAAATCAGGATATTAAACTTATAAAAATCTGTATGGGCCTATGCACTGGTTAAATTTTTTATAAATAAGATCTTTTGCATTACATTTTGCCCCCCATACGAATATGTTTTAGAGTCAAAAATCCTCATAACTAAGACCTAATCCTGGAATGACATAGGAGGAAAGAGGTATTTTTATGTGTAAGCTGCTTGTGAATGTTTTACTAAATAATTTGTTCATGATTTTTCTATAATTCTTGTCTAATTTCTTTTATATAATTCTAGGCAAAATTTTAGAAACATCTATCAATCTAGTCTCTAGACACTGATTATCTCTAATGAGGGATGGAATTATCAAATGCCTAATTGAATGCACTCCCCGAACATTATGAAGATTGTTACCCATCCTTAGCTTGGGAAGTTAGCAATATGTCACCTTCTACATGACATATTTTTAGGTTTTTCAAATACATTTATGCCATAGAGTTTCTTTATTTTGCTGCTGGACTTTTCCTGGTTCTTTGTCTGTATCTGTACATACACAGCTTTAAAATTCAGTATCAAAGCTTGGGCAAATGTGAATTTTTGGTAATTTTCTTTTCAAACATAGTTTAGATCACAGTAACACAAATACGTTTCTAAGAATAAACTCATTAAAACTAAAACATTACCAAGTCTCAGCTAATGGCTGAGTTAAGGTGACTTCATTATTAAAAATGTCAGTCTTTACCCAAATAGTGTTGTCTATGGCAGTGATTTTCAACCTAGTAGGACCCCAACACACCTGAGGAACATGGCACATACCCAAATCACAGCAGTGTAGCTCATCTGGCTGGAAGATGGGGGAGAACAGAGGAGGAGGGCCAGAGTTGAGAACCACTACTCTAGTAAAATGATATTTTCTCATGGTCCATACCATGTTTTAAGAATGAGCTGAAGGTATTGGCTAATCATGAAAGGAATTGCACTCTATCACCATGTAAAAAAAGAAATGAATCAGGGTATTGCCTCAGTTATTGTAGGCCATGATATACATGTGGTAGGGGGATAAAAGTGTTTCTTCCTTAAAAAAAGGTCTTTGGTTTACATATCAGAAAGCTTAGTTGATCATACTTCACCTAGGAATACATCATGTCTTTGTAATTATTAAGTGATTTATTAGTCAGTACATAGGGCTCTGTTTCCAAGTAGGACACATTTTACAGAGTTTAGAACTAATCTTAAGAAACAAACACCCGGGCTTCCCTGGTGGCGCAGTGGTTGAGAGTCCGTCCGCCGATGCAGGGGACACGGGTTCGTGCCCCAGTCCGGGAAGATCCCACATGCCGCAGAGCCTGCGCGTCCTGAGCCTGTGCTCCGCAATGGGAGAGGCCACAACGGTGAGAGGCCCACGTACCAAAAGAAACAAACACCCTCTGAACTGAAGTTGGGATTAAGTCAGCCATGTGTAGAAGAACCTTCCCAAGGAGATGATATGTAAACGTGTACCTAGAAAAACTAGCTAGTCTTCCAATCCAATGCACTCTTCCAAACCAGGATATACCTTAATTAGTCAGTTATTTGGTAATATGTCAGGCATGAGGAGATGATAAATGGGAACTGGAGAGGAAGAATCGATCAATGTTTTTTCTCCATCCTGGCTACTGGAAAGCTCAGGCTAAAATTTAAAACCCACCTCTGTCAAGAATACAGGATTTAACAGACCTGAATTTTCCATGCAAACATCAAGTCCTCCCCACCTTTTTATCTTTATTGGATCCCACTTTCTTATTTTTTTTAATTGAAGTATGGTTGATTTACAATATTTCAGGTTTACAGCAAAATGATTCAGTAATACATATATATGTATGTATATATTCTTTTTCAGATTCTTTTCCATTATAGGTTATTACAAGATATTGAATATAGTTCCTTGTGCTATACAGTAAGTCCTTGTTGTTTATTTTATATACAGTAGTGTGTATTTATTAATCCCAAACTCCTAATTTATCCCTCCCCCTGCCTTTCCCCTTTGATAAGCATACCACTTTCTTATTTAAAATGTTAAAAATCTTACAATAGTTTATTGTGTGTATTATTACAAACAATTTTAAATCACATATTAAAATTATAAACATTCCCACTATCTGGCTCTGAACAGGAGAGAGAGTTCTCCAAAGAGCAGACAAGAGTACGTCTACAAATTGGCTCTCCAAGTACCAGACATTATTTACATTCTTGGAGACCTAACAATCCACACTCTCAAAGCTTGATTCCAACAGCATTAAGATCATGCAACTACCTACCTGGAGTCTATATTCCTAAGCAGCCTTTGGGCACTAATTCACATTTCTCCATGGGAGAGACTGTACTGACCAATACACATGAATATTCTGGTTTTCTTGGCCTAATTTTCTTTGTAAATTTTCAAGTTGGCATTCCAGTTTATTAATTGAGCTCTTCTGAGTTCAATTCACATGAGTCAGTCCTCCAAAACCTTACCAATTTTTGTTGATCTGGTAGAATTTTGTTGCTGATCATTGGCAGGTGATGAATGGCCCCTGAAGCCTTTGTTCTGCACCCAAAGCCCTGCCTCCCTCCCCGGGTTGGGGCGAGATCCCAGAGTAGCCAGAAAACCACTCTTTGGCTCCATTCCCCTTGAAGAGGAAAACAACCTCATTACACTTTTACATTTGCTATTAATTCATTTTGAGATGCCACTGAACTTGAACGTTTCTCAGCATAAAACCTTCTACTATGCTGTTGGTGAGGTAGCTGGTGGGACTTACTTCAGACAACAAAAATACAAAGCAGCTGTGTTTAGGTCTGAAATCTGCTAAAGTTGCCCAATCTCTGGCATTTTCTTTCCTTTGCAAAAACCTTCTTTATTTTGAGATCTTCTGAATAATCCATCAGATGCCTTTGAGTAGGAGACTTGTCTGGTTATTTATTCCTTCATCTAACAAACATTTATTGATTCTATGTGTTAAATGCTGTCCTAGGTGTTAGTTCCTGCATTATGGAACAAAAACTCTAGTGAGGAATACAGATATTTTTAAGTACATAAATAAACATTTCCTTATGCATTGTGATAAAAGACATGAGAAAAAATAATTCGTTGCTAAAGTAGATAATAACAAGGGAGAGAACTCGTGTTAGATTTTAGAGCCAGAGCACACCCTCCTGCTCCCCAAGAGATGCCTTTTAACTGGGTGAACATATGTGCCCATTTGACTGGGACAGTCCTAGTCAATGCCCGCTGTCCCAGCATAATTATTAATAGAGCCTCCTTTCCTGCTGAAAGTATCCTGGTTAAGATAATAAATTATATGGTCACACTAATTTTAAACAAAGTAGAAACTAGGTAAACTGCTAGACCTATAAGGGATAATGATTTCTAAGTACTTTGGAAAACATCCTGAGGTGAAGCTAAGCATTAGTAGTGTAATGGGCTGAGATTAACTTCGTTCCTGGCTTAATTCCAGGGGAAAATCACAGCTTCAAACATAATGTATTTAAGGGCATGAAATCAATGTTGAGTGAAGAGAAATGGAGAATGGGCTCTTCAGTAAATAAAACTTGAACCCTTTTCAACATTGTGAAGACAGAATTAGCAGAAGAGAAAACCCTAGGCCTTCGGCATAATGGAAACCTAGAAACATTTTTATATGAAAGCAGATAGCAGAATGTAGTCATAAAACACATAAACTGAAGGAACCTTGGAAATCAGCTCATACAGATCTCCCATCTTAGAGAAAATGATGCCACAGGACATAAACGTGAACGGTGCACTTTGAGGCTGAGAATCACTGTATCATATAACGCAAAAAACAAAGGATGTGGACACAGGCCACCTATGTTATAGTCACAGTTCCTCAGGTTCATCACTTATTTTCTCTTTCCTCGGTTCCTTCAAAAGGAAACCCCAAATCAAAATACCCTCCCTACTATCTCCCAGGATTATTGTGAAGATTAAATAAAATCATATAAGCTGTAAAGGGCTTTGCAGATGTAGTTGTTGGTAATACATTCATTAGCTTAGCCCATGTTCTAAGCAAAAAGGTCTAATGTTACCACAAAGTTATAGCAAGAAGTTTCCATGCCCTTTTGAGTTGAATAAAGGGGATACTGATGAGGGTTTTATAGCTCTCATATTCCTCCCTTCTCTCATCCCTCAAAATTCACCAAATTTAATACAAATAAAACATAGTAATTAGGCAATTGACAAAAAATAGAGCTTTACACACACTGGTTTGGGTTGAGGAGGCCATATCTATAAAAAAATAATATGTACCATGGTTACACAAATGTCTTCCCTTTTCGGATTGGATTACTACAAACCTAAACAGGTTCGGCAACAATTGTTCTGAAACAACTAAACACATTTGAAACGAGGAATATAAAGCTGAGAGTGAAATCTGAGCTTTTAAAATGCGCGTGGTTATACTGGATAAATAGTCTAGCGTGAGTGCTGTGAAAGGCAGCACTAAAATGGTAAGAACTGGAGTCGTAAAAAGTTCTCCTACGCAAATGGGCCAGTGATTTTGTTTTCAAGCTGGACAACATATTCTTTTTTCTTTAGGAGTTCAAGATGCATTTTTTTTCTCTTTGAATAAGCTATCTTTTAAAAAAAATTTGTTGGAGTATAGTTGATTTACAATGTTGTGTTAGATACAGGTGTACAGCAAAGTGATTCAGTTATACATATAGATATATTCATTCTCTTTCAGATTCTTTTCTCATATAGGTTACCACAGAATATTGAGTTCCCTGTGTTATACAGTAGGTCCTTGTTGGTTATCTATTTTGCATATAGTAGTGTGTGTATGTTAATCCCAAGCTCCTGATTTATCCCTCCCCCACCCATGTTTCTCCTTTGGTAACCATAAGTTTGTTTTCAATATCTATAAGTATGTTTCTGTTCTGTAAATAAGTTCATCTGTATCAGTTTTTTAATCAGATTCCACATATAAGTGGTATCATGATATTTGTCTTTCTCTGCCTGACTTACTTCACTTAGTATGATAATCTCTAGGTCCATCCATGTTGCATCAAATGGCATTATTTCTTTTTTTATGGCTGAGTAATGTACCATTGTGTATATATTCTTGAATATATACAAGAGATCTGTTAAAACTTTATAAGGAGTTAAGTGAATCTGGTGAATATATTGAATGAGTTCAGGTAAGCTAGGCCTCAGAGACAAAAATGCGTAAGGACAAATATGATAGAAGTTTACCTGTTGTTCATGGAAGAATCCAACCAAGTGCTCCTGGTTGGTGGGGGTTCTTCTGCACACAGTGGATGGTGGGCTCTGTGGCTCTGCCCTCCCCTACATCCTCACCATCAGTTGCATCCAGCCAGCGAAAAGGCAAAACAGTCTGGAGGAAGCACAGCTTCTTACAAAGCCATGGCCCAGACAGCACAGCTTGTCCTCTGATCTGACTGTCTAGAGCTCAATCTCATGGCCACACCCAACTCCAAAAGAGTCTAGGAGGCGGGTTCCAATTGGGAAGAAAAGAAGAGCATGGATTTTGATAAACAGCTAGTGTTCTCTGCTATAGATAAGATTTCTAGTTACATCAGTTCTGTGCCAGGACCCACAGTGGAGTGGAAGTAAGACCAAGAAAGGAAATAGAACATGAAATGACCCACCTTCCATTTGCAGCTTTCCCCATCCTACATTGTGCCCCAAAGGATGCCCAGGTCCTTATAAAGCTGACAAAGTGTGAACAAGGGGCAGAGAGTTACTGCCCTGTGTCAAATTCTTTATGTCTAATATTTTACTAATAGTTAAAAGAGATTGGTTTAAGCCATGCTGGCCTTGTGGTAGCATTAGACAAAAGTCTTTGGCCAGAATATGGGCAGATCCCTTCCCTGTAACCTATATGGTACCCTGAAATCCTTAGGCTTCCTAGAATTTTTCATTTGACACCTTGGCAATGATTTGCAATTGCATAATTTTCAACCACAGAGAGTTTTAGGAACTCTAGACATTGAGACCTCTGGGACCCAAACCAATTTAAGTTATGCCCCTACTTTTCTCATCATTCTGGAAGGTGATCCCTGACTTAGCCACAAACTACTTTGAAAGTGGAGAAACCACTGGGAAAGAAGAAAGTAAGGCTTGGCTGTGGGGCTTGGTGTTTAAGTGAAAGGCAATACCTCAGGAAATTGTGAAACCACCCGTCGTTAAGTAGATGGTGTGAAGATGGAGAATATTATCTAAAAATACAAGACTCTGGCAGAAAAAGTTACTTTTCAGCTACCATTTGTGTCTCTGATTGTCTGCCTATTTTTCTCTTTCTCAAATGAGGCAGAAATTGGATTCCTAGATTTAATCTTTCCTAGCTAGATAATAACGGGTTTATTATTTCGATCAAATTATATTTTTAATGCAAGGGACAAAGATATTTTTGAGAGAATATAATGATGTACCACGGGCTTTAAGCATAACAAGAAGGGAAATGAAGTCTGAGGGGTTTTAGGATAGAACATGGCAGGAGGTGAGGGGATATTAATGGGCTATAGCTGTTTTTGCTGGAGTCACTGACATGCTGTCTTAACCCTTCCCCTGCAGGGGGAATCAGACCCATAAATAGACCTTGCTCTAGTGTTGAAATTGAAATTCTAGAACATGCTAAAATTCTAAAAACTCTACAACAATTTCTGATAAAGCTGGGTTGGGAAGCACGGCTTGGAATTACAGCCACAGAGAGGTTGCTTAAAACTACATCCGTCCTGATTCAGACTGACTTGCCCATCCACTTGAAAGGGGGCTGATCTGAGAGGGAGTTCCCAAGAGCCCCCTGGAAGGGTTTGGGAGGGAGCAGGGGAGAGAGATGTGGCTGTACGGGGAGGGAGGGCAGACATGTGAGAGGTCAAGAGTTTGGGGAATGACAGATGACCTGAGAGGCTTGCGGGCAACTGAGGAAACAGAAATCAGAGGCAGAATGGATTCGGCCTTGATTCTGACAAAAATTAGAGCTTTACACACAGGCCTGAGAGAGTCCAGCTGAGGGCAGGCAGGAGCCCTGGTTTTGAGCTCACAGATGATTGAGGAGGGTCAGTAATAGTCAACAGCAGGGAGCAATTAACCAGTGGTATGCAAGTCCATATGCCTGATGCACAGTGAGACCAAACAATTCCAAAACTTCGGAGTTTGAAGCAGAGAAAGGTTTATTGCATGGCCATGCAAGGAGACGGGTGGCTCATGCCTTAGAATCCCCGAACTCCCCAAAAGCTTTCAGCAAAGCCCTTTTATAGGAAAGGTAAGGGAGGAGCGTGGTTAGTTGTTGCAAACTTCTGGGTGTCAGATCCATTTTGTTTTTCTTGAGTTCAGGTCACAATGTTCCTGTAAATCTCCACCAAACAAATGTTATTCTCTGTTCTGACACGAAAGGGCAAGGTCCCAAGGCTCTAGGTCCAGACTCTGGCTAAGAGGAGGGGGTCCCTGGGCTGGACCGTTACCCTGCCCGAGAGTGTTCGTCCAGCACCCAGCCTGGGTCCTCCCACCCCCAGGACCAGGTCCCCAGACCCCAGCCAGCCGTCATCACTGAGGGAGCCAGGTGCCCGGGACCCAGCCGGCCCTCAGGCTCCTCAGGCCGCTCAAACGGGGCCGGGTCCCGAGGACTGCGACCCATGGAGACTGCCGCGGCCATTAGGTCTCGGAGGCGGCGATGGGGGAGAGACTCACTGCCGCTTCAAGGCCTGCGCCGGGTCAGTGGGCAGCCGCGGCAAGGGCTCTGGAGCCCTGCGGGACACAGCCCTCAGCCTGCGCCCGGCCCCCAAGCTCACGCACCAGCCCAAGGCGGAAGGGCCTGGAGGACCCCAGGCAGAAGGCAGAGATCCACCTGATCCTCCTCTCTCTGCTCTCTCTGCTGGGAGGACCACTGTGAGCCTGACCACAGAGCGGGACCTCTAAGCATTGCGCTAAGGGTCTAGCAATTACGGCTGCGTGCTAAGGCAGGGCGCGCTCGCCCCGCCCCATTACACCAGGAGCGCGTAATTTTCTGTGAGGGTCGCCGCAGCTTCTGGCTGGGCCGGGTTGCCCTTCCTCACGGTTCGCAGGTTAAAGAAAAATTATTCGTGGCACTTCTTAAAGAACGGTAAGGCTGACTTTAGTCGGGGGATTGTTGCCGTAGGTGTAGGGACCACTGCAATGGGGTGTTGCAGCAGGACAGAGATTAGGCTCCACTCTGAATACCACAAGGAAAAGTGGGGATTTATAGTCAAGGAGCAGAGTGGGAGCCAGTGGATGAAAAATTACTCAGAAAACATCAGGGGTGAGGAGGGATTCTGGGCAAATTGACCTAGGAGAATTCTTGCTGAAGGTAGGCCAGGGTGATCAGACATCACCTGGCGGGAGTGGGGGGGGGGTGGGGATCAGGTTCAGAGATGCGGGGTGATCAGATATCGAAATGGTGAGGCTGCCTCAACTAAATTAGCAGGGTTCTTGCTAAAAGTGGACAATGCAGAGAGGAACATGGAAGTCCAAAATCGAGGCCTAGTTGAAAGAGCTCAGAAGAGCCTGATTAGAGTTTGGTCGAGGTGACAATCTTTGTCAGTAGAAACATCTTCAACAGCCTCAGAATGAGAGGGGACACTGGAAACTCAGAAACCCGCACGTTTTCTGGCTGGGAAGATTGTCTGTAACTCTCTCTTTCTGTGAATTTGCCTCTAAATTCATTTTTCAAAATATTTGAAACTCTCTCAATATATGTAAAACGTTATTAGTTTGAACCATATAAACCTATCAGTTTTGAAGTAAAAAGTCTGTCAAAATCAGCAGTTTCATATGATTTAACTTAATTCTGAAGGGAAGAATAGGTTCCTTGGGCACTTTGCATTTTCAATGTCAGGCAGTAAAGACTTCAGGGTTGGGAAACGCCCAAGGTGCACCTAAAAGCCTTAGGGTTCAGGTTGTCCTCAGAGAACCGAAGAATAACCCTGATGCCCGGGTCACTGAAATCCTCAGTAATTCTGTTACCACGGATAATAGCACAATTTCCTGGTGTGATTAATTCAGTGACCGCAGCAGATTTTTAAACCCTGAGACAAGAACCCAAACTCTACCTGCTTCACTCAATAAATGACCTTGATGCCTCGTTCTCAGAGAATAGAGGCTATTGGGTAAGAATTTCCTCAAAGTCCACCCAGACATCAGGTATTTGTCTGCAGATGAATTCAGTTAGATTATCTGCATGCCCTTGGGTATAGTGCTGAAGAATCAACTTGGAAACCTTCATTCTGATTCTTTTGTATTGAGCCACAATACAGATGCAGAGCAATTCACACATATATAATTGTTAGGTGCTTGTACCAGAGACTGACACCACCAACCCATCCTGCATACTGCCACCAGGGTGATCTTATTAAAATACAAATCTGAGGGTGTCATGTTTATGATTGAAAGGGATCAAATGCCTTGACTTTGTTGAGGAATCCCAGTGCTCCCTACTTCTCCCATGTTACCCCACATGTAGCCTCGCCTTCGCCATGTTCAGATACTTGGCTTCCTGGAGTGCATGGTGCATTTCATGCATTTGCATTTTCCACATGCTGATTCTTCAGCCTGTAAGTTTTCTTCCTGTCAAGACTTTACTTCTCTAAGTTTTCTCTACTGTAAGAAATATTTGAGTAAGTTGCCCTTTCTCAATGATCCTCTTAGCATACTTCTTTCCTTGTCTTTATCTCACTGTATTTTTAGTCTAAGTTTATTAATCTCATTCACTCACCAGGCATTACATTAGATAGACACAATGAATTTTGAGTAGAAACTTCATGAAATAACGTGCTCAAAATATGAGTTAAGAATGAATAATTGCCTACAGATTTACAACTTAGCTCCCTAGGTCCTAAAGATGTAAGAATATGTCTAATTTTGCATAGTTATACTTTATAATACTGAAAAGGTTCACAATTTAACCTTCTGTTAATTATTTTTGTGCACTGAGGCAGTCCTTTTAAATAGTTTTGATAATAGCTAACAGTTACTGAGCCCATATTCTGAACCAGGCACCATGCTAAGTGCTATATATACCCGGCTTAATTCTTGAAACTACACTTACAGTTCTCATTTTAAAGATGAGAAAACTGAGTAGAGATTCTCTTCAATTTATTTGATTGACAAATATGGATTTTACATATCCTGTTTGTTTTTAATTCTTTTCACCTGAATTCCAACTGAAGCACTAAAATACAATATCTGAAACATATCACGTCTTTGATTAAAAATATAAATATCTTGAGCTAGTAATTCAATTTCTACTTTTTTTAAATTTAGTTATTTATTTTTGGCTGCATGGGGTCTTCGGGCTTTCTCTAGTTGCGGAGAGCGGGGGCTATTCTTTGTTGCAGTGTGTGGGCATCTCTTTGCGGTGGCTTCTCTTGTGGAGCATGGGCTCTAGGCGCACGGGCTTTAGTAGTTGTGATGCCTGGGCTCAGTAGTTGTGACTGGCGGGCCCCAGAGCGCAGGCTCAGTAGTTGTGACGCATGGGCTTAGTTGCTCCGCAGCATGTGGGATCTTCCCGGACCAGAGCTCGAACCCGTGTCCCCTGCATTGGTAGGCGGATTCTTAACCACTGTACCACCAGGGAAGTCCCTCAACTTCTACTTCTTTTTCTACTATTTCTATTTGCTTCAATAAGCATCTGGTAAAACTTCTCCTAATTCCCTTTTGGAAGTTCCTTTTCCTTCAGTTTTATTTAGAGTTTCCAAGTTTAGAATCACTGAACAGCAATTGGATCTACAGTGCTATCCAGATCATTCAAAAGGTATATCCCTGCCTGTGGATTTTCGATTGAAATAAAATGACATGAAGCACAGAGAAGATGAATGGCTTGAGCTGATGGGCAGCATTTGGAATTGGTTTTGTTTTCTTAGAGAACTACAGTGTCATTTTTCTTCGTCCTATCCTGTCTCTGCTGATTCTGTCTAGGGGATGTCTTTTAATGTGAAAAATTGAGTAATAGCTTCATAAGAAGTCCAGAGAAAATGCCTCCTGGATCCCAACTTATCCTCAATTCACATAACCTGCTTCCTCAGAGTAATGGGCTTTTTTTCTTTATTCAATTAGACCTCAATTATGACCCAGGAAATCAGCCTCTGGACTAAATGGGAGTAAATAGCAGGTAAGAAACAAACAAGACACATCACGCTTTTGCCTGGGACTTCTTTGGGTCAGTGGTTTCGTCTTTAAGAGTTCTGGTGAGGTAAGTTCTAAGTTTTCAGACTGCTCACTTAAGCTATAAATCAGAAGCTTCTGGTATCTTGTTGCTAGGACTCGAAATCGAGCACAGGTGAGGTTATAGCACGCACGTAGGGGCACATACACACACCAACCAGGGCTAAAGGAAACTAAAACAGGAAGTACTAATTCTTAAAACACAATTAAATCCAAGTGTTAATGATCCTTTTGCAGGCATGAAATGGCAGTGTGCATAAAGTAGAAGTACAGGATCAAAACAACAGCACCAAGCTCCCCTTCACTCTCTTGCCCACACCGTTTCCCCCCAGCACAGAGACCAAACAATCAGCTCCAGCTGTCTCCACTCAGAGGGGGCTTCTGGCACAATCTGGCTAATGATCAGAGTTATGGGTGGAACTCTATATCAATAAACATGTATATTCTTCCCTGTGTATTCTGATTCCTGAGCTAGGAGAATCTATGTTTTGGAAAAGCTCCACCTATAGGGCAACGTACTAGCAAAAAAAACCCAAAAAGAACCTGCAGCAAATTCTCTCTTCCACTGACACCTACTCTTTCCATCAGAAAAAGATTACAGGACCTGGAGCAAGCCTAGAACTGGCACAAGTCTGTTTTACTGAGGATTCTCAGTAGAGTCTTTCTCTGACTTTCTGATTAGCTTTATGAATTAAGGCAAGTGAGTAAATCAGGTTTCCCCAACCTGAAGCATCTATTTTCTTGCTCCTCAAAGGAGCATTGGCGTCACCCGCATGATTGGTAGCACCCACCATTACTGAATCAGAATCTGCATTTTTTTTTTTTTTTTTTTTTTGTGTTAGGTGGGCCTCTCACTGCTGTGGCCTCTCCCTCCGCGAAGCACAGGCTCCGGACGCACAGGCCCAGTGGCCATGGCTCACGGGCCCAGCCGCTCCGCGGCACGTGGGATCCCCCCAGACCAGGGCACGAACCCGCGTCCCCTGCATCGGCAGGCGGGCTCCCAACCACTGCACCACCAGGGAAGCCCAGAATCTGCATTTTAACAACAGCCCCACAGTATTTGTAGGCGCATTAAAGGTTGGGAAGCTCTGCTCTCTCTCTCCATCTTTGATAGCTTCCAAGTCGATTCTTAGAAGTTAGTCCTAGTCATGTCCTTCTGGACTAGTGTCTTTTCCTGAAAATCTGTACAGTTCTGAGTCCCTCCAGGATCCTGCCCAATTCTTCAATCAAAAAAGGATGGAGTCTCAACCTTAAAGCTGAGCTGTTGCTTGGGGCCCTGCTGCCTGCCTGCAAAAATTCCTCATGCCAACATGGACCCCCTCCAAACTGTCTCCAAGAGGATTATTTATAGCTGGGCCTCACTAGCCTTGCAGCAGGAACACGCTGTTAAATGTGCAGAACATTCAGAGGACAGCTATTTGTTTAAAATGCCATCTGTTAGATGCTCTCCCTTTTATGAAATACAAGACATAATCTCAAGTCATTCAAGAAAGGCATGAAAATCGTGCTTTGCAACTCATAGTCCAATGCTAAGTAGTAGTCAGTTTATACATATATACAGTTCAGGATATAGAGAAATATAGCACCAAACATTATTAATGTTGATACTAAGTTAAAATTCTAAATGAAAAACATATTTGGTTAACAATTTCCTGTAAGAATTTACTCAAATAGTACTACTTAATCTATGGAGGAGTGAAGTACATATCCTTGAAATACTGATAATGGGTAAATATTAAGAAATTGAGGGAATTCCCTGGCGGTCCAGTGGTTAGAACTCCACGCTTCCACTGCAGGGCGCCTAGGTTCGATCCCTGGTGGAGGAACTAAGATCCCACAAGCCACGTGGTGCAGCCAAAAAAAAATTGAAATTTGAGGTGTTAAAATTTGTCTGATTATATCTCTTGATTACATAGTCAGCTCGGTTTCAAGTTTAATGAAAAAGGGTTATCCGCCTGTCAATCAAATATTAACTGAGAACTTACTATATTCTGTTTGCTCTATGCGGAATGACAAGTTTTCACTTAACATTTACTAAAAACCTACTATGTGTAGGATATTGTATACTCATGATATAAAGATGAGTAAAACACTGTCCCTGCCCTCGAAGAGTTTACGACCTGCAAGAGCAAGGCATGTAAACAAAAGGAATGTGATCAAGTTCTGTGGAGCATTTGTGGGCTACAGGAATGCTCTCAAGGAGGAGGGTCAGTTCTGTCTTGGGGAGGCCACAGGTTTATAAAGGCAATACTCAAAGGATCTTTCAGGCAGAAGGGTTAGAACAGCAAAGGAATGGAAGCATGACACTGCCTGTTACATTCAGAGACCTGTGGGAAGTTCAAAATGCTTGCAGTTCAGTTTTTTTTTTCAAAATGACAACATAAAATGTTTCAGAAATTCATCATTAAAAAAAGTAATTTTATGTACCACTGTTATTGTACAAAACTAATGTTGTACACTGGATCAAACATACAAATATAATAGATTTCATATTTTGCTAACCCTTCCTTAGATCACTCTTCCTTTTTAAGAAAGAATACACTTGGACATATATACACTACTAAATGTAAAATCGATAGCTAGTGGGAAGCAGCCGCATAGCACAGGGAGATCAGCTCGGTGCTTTGTGACCACCTAGAGGGGTGGGATAGGGAGGGTGGGAGGGAGATGCAAGAGGGAAGAGATATGGGGATATATATATATATGTATAGGTGATTCACTTTGTTATAAAGCAGAAACTAACACACCATTGTAAAGCAGTTATAATCCAATAAAGATGTTAAAAAAAAGACTATATAAAGATCTTCAACAAATCAGTATAAAGAAGTAGACAACTCAATAGAAAAATGAATAAAAGACTTTAACAGTCACTTCACAGAAGATAATACACAAATATAAAAAAGTTATTGGGCAATAAAAAGAAAGAATACACTTAACATCCTTTTTTTTTCAAAACAAGTTTTTATTGAAGTATAGTTGATTTACAGTGTTGTGTTAGTTTCAGGTGCACAGCAAAGTGATTTAGTTATATATGTATTCGTTTTCAGATTCTTTTCTATTATAGGTTATTACAAGATATTGAGTATAGTTTCCTGTACTCTACAGTAGGTCCTTGTTGTTTCTGTTTTATACGTAGTAGTGTGTATCTGTTAATCCCAGACTCCTAATTTATCCCTCCCCCTCCTTGCTCATTCTTAATTAACTGTGAGATGTTTGAAAGCTAGACCTTGGTATAGACAGGCATGCAGACACACAACGTAAGGCTTTACTGGGCAGGATAACAATAGTGACTACTTTCATAGATAGAACGCCAGATTTCAGTCAGACTAAACTCTCAACAATTCTTTTTACTTTGCTTTTACTTATGTTTTATGGAAATGTCAATTACAAAATTGTAAGGTCTAGCTTGGAATTTAGTTTTGTGAGGTGAGGCAGGCAGATGGCACTGGAGCCGTGGACAGGGGCTAGACCACCCATGTTAATGTTTTGGGACTTCTTCCTTTGGGTGAGGGAGAAGCCATCAAATATTTTTGAGCAGGGAAAAGTATCAGTTCCTGGGTTAAGCCCATTACGTAAGTTGATTCTACTCTCAAAACAACTCTATGGGATAGTATTATACCCATTTCCAGTTGAACAAACAGGTTCAGTGTTTCACAGCTAACACTTGGCAGAGTATGGACGCAAACACAGATCTGTTTGACTCTACAGTCTGTGTTTCTCTATCAAATAAAATATCCCTGATATGGATAGATTAACAAGCTAAGGGTCTACCATACATAAAGCAAATGGAAAGTAAAAGCCTCACACTCCATGATCTTGACAGTAAGAGCAAGAGGAATTGGAGGTGGTAGGTGGTGATGGGAGTCTTTACATGTTGGAACAATCAATTCCACATAGTTTGGTACTGAAGTTGGAAAGTGAGGGCAGTTGGAGAGAGACAGGAACTTTTCCTTGTCTTCTATGTATACTATAACAATATTATGGGATGTCTATACCCCCAGAGAACTCTGTGAGCTGGTTACTTCTGGCTTTTGATATGCTAAGCCTAGTTTATATGGTTATTCTTCCTACTATAAAATTCTATAGTACACGTCTGGATCTAAAGAATGTTATTTCTACAAGCTTTCTTTCTGTAACCAAATCTTAACTTTCCTCTAGGCAAATGGATTCCTCGGGTGGATTAGGGCAAAGTTAATGTGCTCACAGAGGCACCAGAGAAAGCATATTAATAATAAAATATCGCCCCCAGTTACATATCATGTGCAGTGTGTCTTTAAGAAGGATTGTGGAAAATGTTGAGTCTCCAGAATGACATAAATTTGCTTACAAATGTGATTTTTATCCAAATTCCAGTTACCCCTTGCCTGGGATAGAGCTGCAAATTTAGGAGTATTTGCAAATACCATGTCTTCCCATTAAAATGAAAATACCTCCACAGTCATCATATACTCAGGCATACTTTCTTGATATAATACACGGTACTGCCCATTCACCTCAGCCCAACTTTTATATGTATCCTTACTCTGCAGATAATCTCATATTTCACAAGGCTATATGTACATATATACCCATTCAGTCTCCATCTAAGTCCATGTCCAAACCCATCAAGAAATATTTTTAATCTATCTTGCTCATTGTCTTTATTTGATATTCAGATAAAGTAAATATGAACAATTCTAATGTGATTGGTATGTTTGAGCTTGAAATCACCGCTTTCTTCGTCTCATCAATGGATCTGAATGATTTTCACTCATGAGCTGTTAATGAAAATTTCTGGCCCGTTTATTCATAAGACTTTCTACTTAAACAGTCCTGTACCAACTCTGTACCTGTTTGATTTACTTAGGAACAAGAGCCCATACATTCATTTCCTGTTCTGCTGCCAAAGTTAACCTCCTGGAGTTTTTAAAACTGTGAGTCTCTACAGAGTGACAACACAAGGGCAGAACATAAAAAAGAAAGAAGGGTTCTGCTTCTCCTCCCCCATTATTAACTGTCGGCACCAAAGATAGTCCAGACTCGGGATTGATGTTGGCCCATGGGGATTTCTCATGTGCGTGTGTGTGCAAGGTGATAAGTGCAAAAAAAAGTCCAGAGTTGGAAAGTGCACATTGAAATTAGGAAAAGGGGAAAAGAATATGCACCCAACAAAATGTGCAGTCATTAGGAGACGTGCCGTAACTTTCGCCCGTGCTGCCGGCTCTGGCTGAGCCTCCGTCTAGGTAAATAGCGCCCAGCACTGTGAAGCATTAGGTTTTTAGAAGTGAAGTTAAACTGATAAATTAGACCTCATTTATTGAACAGCAGTTAGAGCCGATTGCCTAGGGAGTCGTTTGACACCTTTGAAGACCGTGCTAACTTAATTGGTGATAGTTTGGGGGCTGAAGGAAACATTTAAGCCAGCAGCAGCAGGACACCATGCCGCATGAAAATGGAGAAGACAAGCATTCTCTCTGACAAGGGGAGTCATCTATAGATTTTTGTGTCCATTGTTTTCGCTTATTTGTGTGTGTGCTTTACTCAGTCAATCAAATATAATTGACACCACTGGGTTCTGTTGTTTTGTAGATGACAGGAGCTAATGCAAGGGAAAAAAGCTGCAAGTAAACTTCCCCCTGAAAGGCTGTGAAAAGGTTTTTCCACAGGGCCCGTGACATTTTTTGCTCAATTGTATTAATTGATGTAGTGACAAGGCACTTGAAAAGATGATGGATACTGATCACTACACCCTTTTTTAAGGTTGGGCTATATCTCGCTATTAGCATAAGCACTTGTTTGTACAAGGAGAGGAGAGCAGCCAGATAGAACAAAAGAAGAAATGAGGCAGCAGCTTACCCACCATATGCACCTGAGAGGGGAGGGCATTGGTCGGTTACATAAGGGTACCAAGGACACACTGGAGATGGGCATTTAGTTCAAAGACGTTGAACTTCACATCTACTCCCCTAGACCTGCGGTCTTTAAAGAGGTTCTGCCCCAGTTTTTTAATCATTTGCTCAGAGCTACAAATGATTTCTCAGAGTTTTCTTAATGTCCTAACTGCTTAAGCGCCAGGACAAAAGACTGAGGGAAGGCTAATGGTGCTGGGGCTAGGGTGATTCAGACTAGGGGAGCTAGAGGTTTGGGAATGCTCATTTCTCAGTCAGAGTCAGTGGCAGTGATGTGTTAGAGGAAGCCACATGGCTTAGCAAGACAGTGCCAGGGCTGAAATGACTTTGACTACTCATGGATAGAGCTATTCAAAGAAGACCTTGAATACTTAAAAGGGGAGGATAGAGGAAGGAGTCCATTTTTTGTCTGCCCAAGTCTCCCGACGGTTGCAAGAATAAAATCTGTGGTCGCTTGAGGTATCCACAGATGTGCCATAGCATCTTGAGTCTTCTTTGGATCATCTCTAATGTTTAAATCACCTTGAGTTGTTTGCATTTATCCTAAATTCACAGTGCAAATGTGTTTTCAATCACACTAAGAAAACTCCTTTAATTAAAAGCATTTAATTTCATTAGTTTATGAAGTTCACTCATCGAGTGCTGTCCATAATTTCTATTGTTTGGCATTTAAATTCTGAATTGCATCATTCAATATTAGGAAATTTTGAGGGAGGGCTGGAGTAAAGATTAAAGAAAAATGTCCATTATCCAAATCCTCCAGGGAAAAATCAGTAGCTAAATGCACAGTTCAAGGAAGGTGAAAGCCCAGACTTGATTTTGTTCCATAAATAGCTCAAGAAAGCACTTTATAAACCTCATCACAGAAGAATTTCTACAATACATCCTGAGCAAATAGTGAAACTCCATTTTCCAGAACAAATTCATCTACCCATACTATATTTTTCGGCATCAGTAGATAGTCATGGCAAGTATACAGGAGAAATCTTTAGAAGGTCTAGTCACTGGGTATCTCATGCTCTTAGAGAAAATCTTCAATTCATTCACTCAATACATATTTATTGAGCACCTGCTATGTTGCAGGCAATGGAGATGTAACAATGAGAAAAAAAATGGCATCTCTGCCCTCCTGGGTTATTTAGTCTAATATGAGAGACAGGCATTAATCAGATGATAAACCCAAATAAATGTGGAATATAGCACATGCTCTGAATGAGAGATAAATGGGACTGTTAGGTTTATAACTAAAAGTTCAGGGAAGTCTTCACTAAGGAAGTAATGACTGAGCTGAGATCTGAAAAACTGAGTTACTGACACACGAAGGGCAGGGAGGGCAGAGAGGAAAGGGAGAACAAGTCAGTCATCTGCACATGGCAAGAGGGACTAATGCAGTTCTAGGAACTCCAATAAGCCAGAGTGGCTGATACACAGAGAGTAGCCCGGAGCATGGGAGGAGGTGAGCTCCAGGTGGGTTAGACGGGGCTACGACAACCTGGGACAAACAGCTTTAAAATCCAGATACCACGTAGGTATATTGTCCTCCTCCACCAAATTCACCTCCTTATTAACCTTTTGCCATTTTTATTTTTGAGATCTCAGACTAGTGGTAATAGGTTATCAAAATAGTGGCAAAAGTCTGGTGACTGCCTCTTGCACAGATTCCTAAAATCTCTTGCTGCAGTAAGAGGCAGAGCAAGTAAATAGGGTGAGAGGAGATGGGTAGGCTCTCTGTGGCTACGAGAAGCCTGGATAGTCATGTATCAGCTCTTCCTATTTATGTCTGGAGTTAAATGAATGTTTGTTATTGGACAGCATTGACTCTCTGCACCAACTTCAACTTGGAGAAAGATTCAGATGATTTGACAATGAAGGAATTTGCTGGAGTGGTGGGATTATACTGCAGTATCACGGAGCCATCTTGGATTGTGTTCATAATACCATTAGCGAGCAAAATACTTTTTTTAAGTGATGTAAAAATTAGATTTTTTAAAAGTTCTTGCTACCACAGTCTTTCTAGAGAGGGTCCATTGGCAAAGGAACAAGCCTTGGCCATCACTCATTGCTGGCACCTTGGCTGTGGCAACAGCAGTGACAGAAAAGCAGATTCAGTGGACGGTCCAAGGACCTTGTAGAGAAGATGCTCGTTAGCACCAGCAGCCCCTTGCCCACTTTCACCTCTGAATTCCTACAGAAAAGCAAAACATAAAGGCATCAAAGTGTCTCTGACTTACAATTAGATACTGGAACAAAACTGAATATGAATTTAATCCTCATGGTAGAGATGCTTCTGGCACAAGGAACCATGTCTGCCCTTGAGAGAGAGCATGCTGAGCTGGGCCTGAGCTCCTACACACCCTCCAACCGGTGAGCACAGAACTGACACTTCACAAGTCCCCTTGATAAGACATTTTAAAAGACTCAATTATCAGAATCCAGTATCAACAGAGATTAAATCTACACTACACTTTTGGCAAAAAACCCCACATGATTTTATATATGATTGGTCAAGTTTCCTTTGTTCCCCTATACATACACACACACACACACACACACCCCACCTTACACTCCACTAGGGTGTTCTCCTGAAGCCACCAATTACAGGGAAGGCCTGTCTTGTCCACTACCCACATTATGCTCTCATTCTCTTCTTCACACATTGACATGTGTTTTTCCTCTGCCTGGAATGGCTTCACCCATATCTTCCTGCTCAGTTAGAGCCTGCATGGATGCTAAGGTCCACCCCAAATCGCTTTCTCTTTGGTATGTCCTTTTACTACCACAGCTGACTCTTTTCTCCTTTCTAGTCAGAATTGTGGTTTAGTGTGTTCATTTGACCTCCCCAACAAGATTGTAAGTATACACATGAATAGCAAATTGTTATCTATTGCTGTGTAACAAATCACCCCCAAATTTAGTGACTTAAACAACAACCATTTACCATTGTTCACAAGTCTGCAGGTCAGGGGAATGGTTCTGCTGATCTGAGCCAGGCTAGGCTGATCTCAGCTGGACTCAGAACAGTCTATTGTGGGATAGGCAGATGGATCTGATGATATTAGCCGGGCTCTGTCACATCTCTGTGGCCCTGGTTGGAACAACTGGCTGCTTGGTCTCTGGCATGAGGGCTGTCAAGCTCTAGCAAGGCTGGAGGGCTTATTCACCTGGTGAAGGCGGGAGTCCTAAGAGAACAAGGCCTGGGCGTGGCTTGGACCCTGTCACTTCTCCTTCATGCTGTTGGCCACATATGTGTACACACATGTATATAAAATGGACACAGATAATAAATAGGTATAACATCAAGGCAGTTATGTCAATTTCAACTTCCCTCAGGTATGGCTGTTGGGAAATGCTGTGAGTCCCCTTCTGTCTCTAGTTTTTACCCAGATCATCTGCCATCCTCTTCTCTGTTTCAGGCCAGCCCATGATGTGCTGATTCTTGTTAAGTCACATCAAAATAGTCACTTCCTTATAACAACTAAAATTTCTATACCTTTCTATTTGTTATTAATCAACGTTCAGACTCTATTATGAAGTCTTCAACTAATTAGCCATGACTCCTCACTACTGCTATAAAAATCACACTAATCCATAAAGGGGGAGAAAAATCAGAATCGTGGCTCCTCTGAGGTTCTGCAGATATGCCTGTCCCAGGTCCCTGCACATGCCAAAAGCCATCCATTTATCAGTTTCCGCATAGCTTGTCACAAAATAATAAATATTTATGGTCTGGATGCTGTGCGAAGGTGCTTTACCCATCAGGGGTTGGTTCTTTACTTGATGGGTACCCTGTCCCTCAAATACCCCTCTCCGCTTCCCCTCCTTCCAGCATCATGGCTGAAATTGCCCACTTGTTGTTTCATTGGCTTTTGCTGCACACTCCTTAATTCCTGTGTACGTGCTGGCAGGAATTGTGTTTTATGCATCCCTTTTGTCCAGTGCTGTGAGATAATTTGGATTCTCAATAAGTTTATGATTCATCTACCACCAAATCTAAATCTTTGGCAAAGAAACAAGCTGGGAATCTCCTCTAAGCCAGGGAGAACCAACCAGTTTGAAATCATTATTTCAAAACAAATTTTGTAGGTGGAGGGGGCTGAGAGCCTGAGCTTTGGAGTCTAGTTTCTTCCCATTTTTCAGTTGTTGTAGACATCAGAAGTGCAATGTTGAGCAGTACGCATGCTCCCTGTCCATAAAGAGCTTATTCTAAAGGAGGGAAACAGATACATACAAAAAAGTCAACTAAAAATTCTATGGAGAACATCAAAGTGGGTGATGTGAGGGACACTGCCTGGAGGCCGTTCTAGGCTGTATGTCAGAAAAGGCTTCACTAAGGATGTAACATTTAATCTGAGACCTGAATCGTGGAACCAGCTATGCAAAGAGCTGTGAAAAGCACATTTCATAAAGAAACAACCACTTTTGTGAAGGCGCTACTGTAGATACAGTTTCAGAGTGTTTGAGGAACAGCAGTAAAGCCAGGATTGCATGTACATGATGGCTGGTGCATCAGGTCAGGTAATCCAGGAAGTAGATCCAAGACCAAAGTAGAAATGCAAGAAATTTATTGGTAAAATGCCTGTGAAATATAGAGGGGAGAAGAAGCAGGTAAAGGCTGTGAGATCTCTAGGTCATGACAGCTGGGAACGGAGAGGCAGAAGGAAGGAGGATTAGGTACCAAGAGCCTCAGCTTACAGTGCAGCTCTGAGGAAGTTCCAGCCAGGCCACAGGGAGCCGGAATAAATATTGCTCATCGGAAGGGTTCCACTTTGGACAGAAATGTCCCAGCTCTAGTGCTCTGGCTGTGTTGAGTCATTAGCTGAGAGCAGCATGAGGAAAGCATGGCCTCAGCCTGACTGCTGTGGCAGCTGGAGACTCCTCCCAGAAGGTTCCCTCTGGGAGGGAGACCTGAGTGGCCCACCTCTATGGCTCACGCAGTGGCTTCAGAACTTCTTGTAAATGAGACTCAGGATGCCAATCTACTGGGAAGAGGGGACCTTAAATACACGTCATATATTACTTTACCTCAGTGTTTCCCAACTGAGGGCAGTTTTGCCCCCTGGGGGACATTTGGCAATGTCTGGAGACATTTTTGACAGTCATATCTTGGGGGGGGGGTAGGGGCATCCAGCAAGTAGGGGCCAAATATGCTGCTAAATGTCCTCCAATGCACAGGACAGCCCTCTCCAATGAAGAATCACCTAGTTTAAAATACCAACAATGCTCAGGGTGAGGGAAACCTGCTTTATAACTAACTGAAAAAAATATGCACCACATTTGTAAAAGAATGCAAGGTGGTGAGCGCGGGGAAGCCGATACACGTGGGACACATCATGGCACCTCGGAGAGCACTGTGAACCCCAAATTCCACCTTCAGATCCTTCTCATTTCCTACTTCGGTGCGTATAGTCTATGAAACAAATCACACACACGTATTGCAAAGACGGTATGAAGACAGAATGCCACATGCACCCAGGAGTCCTGCTTCACCTACCAGCTGTTGGTGACTAAGTAACAAATATCGTTCTCATGGCAGGGTTGAGGAATGATGATCTTTTTGGTCAGAAGAAAAGAAAGTGGCCCCAAACTGTACATTTTTAAGTAACACATGCAGTGTTCCTCATTGAGTTACCATTCTAATTGAAAACATAATTGCTTAACAAGTTTTAGTTATGGGTGGGGATAACAAAACCCCCCATTTCCTTTCCTATAAAGGAGCCCAGACAGTGTCTCCTTTATTCCGTTTCTCCAGGGTGAAACTGTAGCTGTGAAAATGTACTCTGTTCAGTCCACTGACAGAACACACTCACGGCCAAGAGTGGAGTTTCTCAGAGAAGATATGAGAATGAGAGTCTTGGAAATAATTTCTTTGAAAATATGAAAGTAGCCCAGAACATGAGATCACTCTTGGCAGCCTAAAAAAAGAAATAAAATTGACTATTGTGCTCATAATGTGCAAAACCAGGATCAGCCTTCCAAGAGCTCAGCTGAAGGTTGCAGGAAGAGATCAGGTACAGAGAAATTTTCAAAAGAAAATAAGAAAGAAAAGGAAAGAAAAACCTGTTCAATCCCCTGCCTCTGGCCTGCACTGATGCCCACACTCTCCAGAAGGAACAGTGGATTAGACTGAGGCAAAGCAATTTCCCGGCCAGTAAATAGTTCTGGGGAAAGATGAGTTGGAAAGGATCAACTGAACTGAAGGTGAAGGTTGTCTGTGCATTTTCAAGTGTCTGTTTCACCCTTGTTCCACTTTATTGTAAATAATTATCAAGTGACAGGAAAGTTGTGTACAAGTATCTAAGAGAATGAATCAGGAGAGTCGGCAGAGTTACAAGATGACCCTTCTTGGTTTGTGAAATTGTTTGAGAAGCAGGTATGGCCTTATACTTAACATAGAAAGTAAAGGTTCAACTCAGCTATTATAATCGATAATAAAATTGTAGAATGTCTCTCTCCTCTCTAGCTAATGTAGGCTTTACTTAACAAGAAAAAAAACAGAATCAGTTTCCAATAGGAACCTGGCTTCCATACGTGGCAGAGATCCAGGGTACAGAGCCTCTTGGTTTGAGCTTCTTATATTATGTAAAGAAATTCACAGACAGGAGGGTATACATGGCGTCTGTAGGGGAGGTGGGGTAATCAGACCAAACTAAGGGTTTTTCAACCTATTTGTGTCACTTAAATCTTTAGAAGATTCAAGAAGAGGATTTGCCTTCTCTTTTTTAAGTTCATGGGAGAAACAGACCAATTTTGGAAGCCGGAAAATGTGGACACCATTGTGCTACTGACACCATAGCCTTGACAAGTTAAGCCCAACATCGCTGAGCCTCAGATTTCTGTGTACCTGCCTGTCTTACCTCACTTAACAGGAAATAAATTCAATAAAAGAGATAAAATCCCTTTGGCTCTTTGAAAAGCAAGATGCCATGGAAGGAAGACTTTTTAGATAATTTCCTCTACTGCGATGGGCTTAGGTCTGGGAGATAGAAGCAAACGCTGCCAGTCCCCCCATTGTGCATTCACTGGAGTTCACTTCCCAAGGCTTCCCATTTTGACTGTTCCCGTTGATCAGAAAACGTAGAGTGCAAATGTGTGTTCTTAGATGCAGCAGAAATAAACATCCACAAGCTTCAGAAACACGCATGAGGAGGCTTCAGCTTGCATGATTCACTACAGCTTTTGACACTTTTCACCAATCAAGTTTGATTGGGTTTCTCATTGAAGCGATCTGACAGCCTAACCAGGAGGCCTCCTGGGGCTGTTCTTGTTTTTTTTTTTTTTCCGTCCTCAGTAATAGATAAAAAACAAGCCCAGTCAGTTGGAAGTGGTCGTGTCCAAACTTTGTTTTCTTTTTTATTTATTGTCATGCGTTTGCTTCTTTAACCCACTCTATTGATCTTGAGTGGGAGGAAGAGGGGGTTGGATGGAAGACAAGCATTGCTCAGAGTCAGGCATCTGTGGTTTGGTCCTGAGGGAGAGAAATAAATAGTCCCAGCCTAGAAGAAAGGTTGGGGCGAGGAGGGGGAAGGAGAAAAAAAACAGAAGATTGACTGGCTTGCAAGGGATCCCAGTGGATTCCTGCTTACACCAGAGCATCATTTAAGCCTATGTTCTTCCATCTACCTTGTTTGCAGTAAATAGCTGCCCATTATATCAGGTCAGGCAAGTGCCGGGGCGTCACAGCTCAGTGGCCGTGATCTGCCCACAGAGCAGCAAGAAAGGTCCCCCAGAGAGCGCTTGTGTGTGTCAAGTTCTGGAGCTGTCAAGGTTCTAAGCGACAGCTTATCTTGAGGGTTTAAAACATGCAAGATGTCCCTGCTTGCTTCTCTCCTCCCCCACCCACCACTCTCGCTCTTCTTCCGTCCCCTACTCCATTACCCCCTCCTCCCCAGTACTTTTCCCTCTTGACAATCTGCTTGAAAGAAGACAGATGCTGGAACAGTTTTCCTTAAGTCGGCTCTAATTCCATAAGGTGCAATCCACCAAATGCAACTCTGTCCATCTTTTGAAAAGGCTAAGATCCTGAGGCAGCCCCATTTATTATTTGTCTTGACACTAACACAAATATTTTCAGATGGGTTAGAGTCTGTCACTTTACTATCCTTATGTTCTTTGCCCTCAATAAATAAGACACATTAAAGTTCTTAAAGGCAAACAAAGAACTGTATCCTGGGTACCATTTGTCCTGCAGTTGCCACGTTTAATTGAACATTTTATAGCACTCTAATGCCATGTCAGGTTCTTAATGCGACATGTGTTCCTCTCTTACATTATCAGCGGCTAAGAACATCACAGAATCTTCCTTGAATTCATGTGTATGAGAAGTAAGATTTATTCTGTGCACTTCACTGAATCATTTATGAGTTGCCTTATCTCACCCAGGCAATTTTATAACTCGTAAATGGCCCCTCTGGTCTGCTGTCTGAATTTTGTTTACTGTAAAATCCCAAAATAGTATGACTATTTTCAAGATAGCAAGCTAAATTTTGCTGCAATATAGAATTACCCTATATCTTTCCTTTACTTTGCCATTTATTTGTCCCAGATATAGGGCATGGAACCAAATGGGGGGCGGTACTAATGTCTCGAATTTTGGGGTATGTGGTCCTATGGTATAAAGGTAAGAGCCGATGTCTGTTAAATCTCAGAAAGTGTTTATAGTGTTAAGCAATTATCTCTAGAGGATCTGCCCCAGTCAGAGCTGAACCGCGCAGAACCTCCAGCTGCTTACATTCTGACAAAAATCAGCCTTGCCTCAGGAAGAATCAATATCAAAAAAGTTAGTTAAACCAGTAAGGGATTAACTACGTTTTAAAAAGAGAAAAGAATACATGAATGGTAAAGGTGGGTAATAAAAGGAGAACTGTAGGACGTTGTGCTTGGTTGTGTCGTTTTCAATGAGGGAAAACCTCATGAAGTAGTTGGATGAGCACTGAGTCCTTAAACCAATGGTTTACTGAATCCTTGCAATGGACAAAATTCCCTGCTCCACACAGAGAGCTGTGAGTGGTCAGACAGACAGCATAACTCTATTCCAGCGCAGACAATGGACAAAATAATTTAAACAAACAAACAAAAAAAAACAAAAACAAACAAACAAACAAAAATAATAATTTAAACATATTTCAGAGATGGCTTATACAGACAGTGCAGTTTTTAGCAGCCCGTGGCCGTAGTGTAAGGAGTCTAAGTACCCTAAATTCCCTAAGTAGTCTGGGTTTTTCCATGTATTCTGGCAATAAATGCAACTTAATGTTTATTTCTGATGTCTGTTTATTTCAGAATGACCCCCTTCACTTTTAGAAGCTCCATGTAATCTATAAAATGTATGAAATAGTCTTTGCTTTGAACCAAAAGCATGTCTTTAACTTTTCAAAAATTACCTTTAAAATTCAATTATAAACACAACATTGGAAATGATTTTTTAATGTTTTTCATGGGAGGCAGTGCAGCACAGTGAATTGGATCTGAATTTCGTAGCTGTCTCTTGTCATTTTCCTCTTGAGACTCAGTTTACTCATCTATAAAATGGAAATAATCAGATTGCTATTGTAAGCCAGTTATAAAGATTGCATATGAGGTGTCTAACCCAGTACCTAGAACATTCATAGGCACTAAATAGATGCCTACTGTTATTTTTGTTGTTTTCACTATTATTAGATTCATGTAAGTTTGATTTGTGAAACCCCAGAATAGACTGTGTATAAAATATTGACAGACACTTTCTCACTGTCTTTTTCTTTAACTTTCCATCATGGATCATGGTAGTAGCAGAATAAGGGTGGAGCAGTTGACTACATTCATTTACTATTTCCACCAATGTATATTGAGTGTCTACCATGTACAGGCATTTTGAGAAATGACAAGAGAGATGGCAAATACTCCAGCTAAATAGTCATGAGAGTTAGAGTTACAACTGAAAACTTCAGTCCTCAAGTTCATATGAAATCTCCTGATAGGTGTTCAAAGGGGTGGGGTAGTTCTGGATTCTATCCATCTTGGGAAATCCACTAAATCAGATAATTCAGACTTTTTGGTCCAAAAACTCACACCATTCCTGTAGATTTATCTAAATATCTTTAAATTTCCACCAATACCATCTTTTTTAAAAATTGAAATATAGTTGATTTACAATGTGTGTTAGTTTCAGATATACAGCAAAGTGATTCAGTTGTGTGTGTGTATATATATACTTTTCCTTTATAGGTTATTAGGTTATTACAAGATATTGAGTATAGTTCCCTGTGCTGTACAGTAGGTCCTTGTTTTTCATCTGTTTTATATATAGTGTGTGTATCTGTTAATCCCAAACTCTTAATTTAGCCCTCTCCCCCTTTCCCTTTGGTAAGCATAAGTTTGTTTTCAATGTCTATGAGTCTGTTTCTGTTTTATAAATAAGTTCATGTGTATCATATTTTAGATTCCACATATAAGTGATATTGTATGATATTTGTCTATCTTTCTTACTTACTTAGTATGATAATCTCTAGGTCCATCCATGTTGCTACAAACGGCATTGTTTCATTCTTTTTTATGGCTGAGTAATATTCCATTATACGTACCATATATATATATATATATATATATATATATAAAATACACACATCACATCTTCTTTATCCAGTCATCTGTCAATGGACACTTAAGTTGTTTCCATGTCTTGGCTATTGTAAATAGTTCTGCTGTGAACATTGGGGTACATATATCTTTTCAAATTAGACTTTTCATCTTTCCTGGGTATATGCCCAGGAGTGAGATTGCTGGATCATATGATAACTCTATTTTTAGTTTTTTAAGGAACCTCCATATTGTTCTCCATAATGGCTGCATCAATTCACATTCCTACTAAAGGGGTAAGAGGGTTCCCTTTTCTCCATACCTTCTGCAGCATTTATTATTTGTAGACTTTTTGGTGATGGCCATTCTGACCAGTGTGAGGTGATGCCTCTTTGTAATTTTGATTTGCATTTCTCTAATAATTAGTGATGTTGAGTGTCTTTTCATGTGCCTGTTGGCCATCTGTATGTCTTGTTTGGAAAACTGTCTATTTAGGTCTTCTGCTCATTTTTTGATTAGATTGTTTTCTTGATATTGAGTTGTATGAGCTGTTTGTATATTTTGGAAATTAAGCCCTTGTCAGTTGCATCATTTGCAAACATTTTTTCCCATTCTGTAGATTGTCTTTTCATTTTGTTGTTGGTTTTCTTTGCTAGGCAAAAGCTTATAAGTTTGATTAGATCCTCTTTGTTTATTTTTGCTTTTCTTTTTTTTTCACCTTCACCAATACCATCTATATTTATTTATTTATTTATTTATTTATTTATTTAGCTGCATCGGGTCTTAGTTGCAGCATGCGGGATCTTTGTTGTGGCATGCAGGCTCTTTGTTGCAGCATGCAGGCTTCTCTCTAGTTGTGGCGTGCGGGCTCCAGAACGCACGGGCTCAGTAGTTGCTGCACCTGGGCTTAGTTGCCCCACGGCATGTGGGATCTTAGTTCCCTGACCAGGGATCAAACTCGCGTCCCCTGCATCAGAAGGAGGATTCTTAACCACTGGACCACCAGGGAGGTGCTAATACCATTAATGTAAAAATAATTTTATATTATTTTTAATTGAATTCATCATAAAGGAAGGCTGACAGACCCCTTCTTATCTCTCGATCCTTTCCAGTCATTGTAGCAACCCCTGTTATTAAAATATTTTTTATGGATTGGCAATTAATATCACACCTATAATAAATCTTTCCATTTCCTCAAGATGTAAATGTGAGAAACAAAGAAATTCACTTATAAAAACCTATTTTCGGGCTTCCCTCATGGCGCAGTGGTTGAGAGTCCGCCTGCCAATGCAGGGGACACGGGTTCGTGCCCCGGTCTGGGAAGATCCCACATGCCGCGTAGTGGCTGGGCCCATGAGCCATGGCCGCTAAGCCTGCACGTCCGGAGCCTGTGCTCCGCAACGGGAGAGGCCACAACAGTGAGAGGCCCACATACCGCAAAAAAAAAAAAAAAAAAACAAACAAACAAAAAAAACCTATTTTCATTCAGTTAAGGTCAGGAAAATTTATCATGGGTTGCTATTTGCCATGTTTCACATGGGCATAAATGAATTTGGTTTCAATCAAGGTATCAACTCTGTCCTAATAGTTTTGACTGGACTGAACATAAGCCTCTTGGCTTGAGAAGATGCAGTTCTACAAGTATGCTTAGAGAAAGAAGAATTTACAAAAATAAGTTAGATACCTAAACACATTTCATGTTTGGTTTTGAACATATTTAAGCAGGGTACATAGGAGGTAGGACGTTTATGATTTTAATGGGTGACTTGTCCCACTTTAACAGTCTGTTCTTACCTGAGAAAGAAGAAGAGGAGATAGATACCCACCACCACTCTCCTGGGCACCTATTTGTTTCTCAAAGACTTCAGCTTGGTCACTCCACCCCAAGCTGCTGAGTAAGGGATCTTGAGGTGTGCTGAAGCATCTGGCTATCTAGGGGCCTTGCCTTCTTTGTAATACGCTGGATTATTCACAGGCTAACTGTATATCCTTTCTCTAAAAGGCCTCCTCTCTCGGCTCACTTATTACAGGAAGTAGCACCATGGAGAAGTTTAATTTTTCTTTTAGCCATAGGATCTGGGTAAAATGTAAAAGTGAAGTTGTTCCAAAGGAAGTACAAAGCAGATTACCTCAGTACCGCCGTATCCCAGGTGGCAAAGTGGGTTGCCAGCGGGAGAGAGCATATTGGTACAATCCCTTGTAAAATAATTTGGTGTTACTTTCTTATCATTCAACGTCTGCATGACTCAGGTATATACCCAATTCCACTCCCAGGTATACACCATGGAGACTTTGTTGCCTTTGTGCACCGAAAGAACTGTATAAGAAACACCTTCGCAGCACTATTTGTAATAACAAAAACTGAGAACTCTCCATGTGTCTGACAGGAGAATGAATAAATAAACTGCAGTATTTTCACACAATGGATTGTTGCAAAGCAATGAAACTAAATAAATCCTATCTTCATGCAACAGCAATATTAACAACATAATGGTGTATGAAAAAAACAAGTCAGAAAAGTATATAATATATACATATACAGGTAAGATACTATTTTTTTATAAAGCTCAAAACCATGGAAAAACAAAATCTAAGATAATATTTACCTTAGTAGTAAATAGGGAGGAGTACCTTAGTAGTAACAACAGTATAAGTAATTTTTGTGGTCTTCAGTTGAGTAGTAGGTGTGCTAATAATAATTTTATTACTATGCCACATGATTTACATATATTCTTTTGTGTGTATGAAATATTCACATGATAAAAAATTCCATTTAAAAAAATCTTACCTAGGGAATTCCCTTGAGGTCCAGTGCTTAGGACTCCACACTTCCACTGCAGGGGGCATGGATTTGATCCCTGGTCAGGAAAGTAAGATCCCGCATGCCATGTGGCATGGCCAAAATATTATAATTATAATAATAATAAAGAAAAAGAGAAAAAGCCATTAAAAAAACTTTTAAAATAAAAATTTTAAAATCTTACCTAAAACAAAATCTTAGTGGAGTTCAGACCAAACCATATATACATAGACCTCATCCTGAGAGATAATTTCTGAGCACCCAACAATGGAGGCATACATGAGTAGACGGGATGAGCATACAACACACAGTACTATTTCAGAGTTTATCTGCAATTCTTGCTTTAAATTTGCCCACGTTATTTATAGGCCTTTTTTCACATCTATTGTAGCTCATGAATGAACTTCTAAGGGTCACATTTACTAAGGAGGTTTTCATAATAATAACCCTACAGTTTAAATGCTGATAAATTCCCACAGTAGCTCTCTTTTGAAAACTCTTTGCTATTTTATTCTACTTCAAAATAGGATTCTATAACCTATTTTTATTTATCAGTGAGATAGAAAGCTTGTAGAAATTATATGTGTTCAAGGTTTTGAACCCCAGAGAAAGGTACTATTCAATGTCATGAGGAATTATAATAATAAATTCATCTGCATTCCTCATATATGTAGTTGAAATGCATAAACATTAAAAAGTAAAAAATATAGAAAAAGCAATATGGGTTAACAATGGTTAATTATTTTGCAGCTGATATCATAATGGAAAATGTTTTATCCCTTTAGTCTGAAACATCGGAAATCGTTTTTATAACATTACGAAAAAAATGTCAAAATGAAAAGAAAATGTGAAAGTCAAAGTTCTGGAAAAGATCCTAAAGATTCTGATGGAGCCCTATTACTGCAACTATAGCTATTTTCACCCAGTGATTAGAAAATGCCATTATGAGAGAAATTATTGGTTGTAAAACCACCACAAAATATGTTGGCCTAATGGCAATTTCTCAAAGGTAAGCCAAAATGTTCCATGAGCTTCTCTTATTGATTGTTGTTCCCATGTGCACCTCTGGGAACAGAACAGCAAAGAAATGTTTTGATCAGAGAAAGAGTGACCTTTTCTATGGAAGCGTTTTAATGCTGTGATATGCTGAAATAACTAACTGAAAGGATAACAAAGGGGGAAAAAACCTTATTATTCTGTAACCCATGGGGAAATGGGCATTTTTATACTTTTCTACAAAATCAGGGCTCTGGTAAAATTCTTGAGGCTAGCTCTGCAATACTGTATTCTTGATTGGAGTAAAGCTTAATGTCATTACATAAGCAATGGCTTCGTAACTCAAATAGCTGATTAGACCTATAGAAATGAATTAGGAAGAAGATGCCATCTACCTGAATGGTAGCAAATAAATGTTTCTCAGAGTTCTTCAAATAGAGGTCTAATCAAAGTACTAAAGATTAGTACATCACAGAAGTGAAGAGCATGGATTCTGGGTTGAAATCTCAGCTCTGCTGTTTCTAATCTTTATAACCCTGGGTAATAGTTGAAACTTTTTATACTTCAGTTTTCTCATCTGTAAAATAGGGGAAATAATGCTTCTTACCACATAGGCCTATTGTGAAGGTACATTATTTAATACACATAGAGCCCTTATGTCAGTGTTGGGCACACATAGTAAGTTCTGCTATTATTAATAATGCATACAAACATGTTGTATTTAGAAAAAGAGAGCCATGAAACTGTGTTTTTCATCAAAGTGCCAACTGCAAAGATACCTGTACACAAAGCTCCTATTCTATCATGGTCTGACAAACATATACAGGGTCAATAATTAAGAAAAACATAAAAGGAAGTTTGACTTTAGCATTTTAGTTTTATGGCCTTCTACTCCTCTGCTTTTACAATGCCGCTACCTTATTGTAAGAGGCTAGTATTTTCTGAAATCTCATAATAACATGTTCACTTTTCTATTCAACCAACATTCATTGAATATCTACTATGTGTAACACATGTTCTAGATACAGAAGACAATAGTGACTAAGATAATAAAATCCTTGCTCTTCTGGAACTTAATTCTAATGTGTATGATGGGGTGGGGGGAGGTGAAAATATGTAAATAAACAAAGAAGATGGTCATAGTTCGTGACAAGTTTTAGGATGGAAATGACAGAACGAGGAGTAAGGGGGGGCAGGGTAGACACCAGTTCAGTTGGGATACATGGGTCTCTCTAAGTAAGTGCTATTCACACTGAAATCTGAAGGAGGACACAGCCATTCAAAGGCCTTGGGAAGCATCAAGTGCCAAGGCTCTGGGGCAAGAAATAGACGGTGCTCTGAGGAAACAGAAACATACAGTGGCAAGAATTGGCGCAAGATGAGGCTGGATAGAGAGGCAAGGACACTTCTCCCAGGCCCATGTAGTGCAGGGTCAAGAGTTTGTTGACTGAATTTTACTCTAAATGCAGTGAGAAGCCATTGGAGGGCTTTATGTAGGGAGGTGATGCAATATGAGTTATATTTTTTGTAAATATTATTTTGCTACTTTGTGAAGAATGAGTAAATAAGTATTGTTTTATATCCGAATGTGTTTCAGTATAAACATTACCTCTTCTAGGCATTTACATTTGTCTGAGCTCAAACACTTTCGAATGAAATTTCTGGCCTCAGACAGCAACTGCAGCCAGAGGTTTTGCCCCTGAAATCACTCCCTGGGAACAAAGGAAACTGAGTTCTTTTGGGTTCCTGGGTGGATGAAGTTTTCCTTCCTGTTATATGTCTGCTTGTCTGCTTCCCAGAGAGAAAGATAGGGCAGTCTCCCAGCTCTGGTTCCTTAGACTTATTCCTAGAAATGGCTGGGGGCACTGGAATATGGCCTGGAATGTTTTCTTCAGCTGCAGGTACCAAATGATGGGTCACAATGGCACTTGTGCCTAAAAATTAGTTCTTTTCTGAATGAGGAGATGGTCCATTTAAATTGAACTTTAGAAAAATCACAAAGAGCAGTGAGAAGAGAGAGGGACACAGTGGCCTGCATAGCCAAGAGTGAAAATGATAATGATAGTAATAACCAAAGGTATTTGAGCACCTAATCAGTGGCAAGCGAAATTATGTATATTATTGCATCAAATACTCACAACAAACCTATGAAGTAAGTACTGTCACTACTATTTTATAAAGAAAGAAACCAAGGCTAAGAGATGTTAAGTAAGTTGGCCAAGGTCACACAGCTTTTAACAAGAAGAGCCAAGGGCCACACCCAGGCAGTCTGTCCACAAAGGCTATATTCTTTCTTTTTAAATTTATTTTATTGAAATATAGTTGATTTACAATGTTGTGTTAGTTTTTGCTGTACAGCAGAGTGATTGAGTTAGCCATATATATGCATTCTTTTACATATTCTTTTCCATTATGGTTTATCACAGGATATTGAATATAGTTCTCTGTGCTACAGAGTAGGACTTTGTTGTTTATCCATTCTATATATAATAGTTTGCATCTGCTAATCCCAAACTCCCAGTCCATCCCTCCCCCAACCCCCTCGCCCTTGGCAACCACAAGTCTCTTCTCTATGTCTGTGAGTTTGTTTCTGTTTTGTAGGTAAGTTCATTTGTGTCGTATTCTAGGTTCCACATATAAGTGATATGTATAAATCATATGGTATTTGTCTTTCTCTTTCTGACTTACTTTGCTTAGTATGATAATCTCTAGTTGCATCCATGTTGCTGCAAATGGCAAAATTTCATTCTTTTTTTATGGCTGAATAATATTCCATGGTATATACGTACCACATCTTTTTTTTTTTAAACGTCTTTATTGGAGTGTAATTGCTTTACAGTGTTGTGTTAGTTGCTGCTGTATAACAAAGTGAATCAACTATACGTCTACATATATTCTCATATCCCTTCCCTCTTGTGTCTCCCTCCCACCCTCCCTATCCCACCCCTCTAAGTGGTCACAAAGCACCAAGCTGATCTCCCTGTGCTACGCACGCGGCTGCTTCCCACTAGCTATCTATTTTACATTTGGTAGTGTATATATGTGTCAGTGCTACTCTCTCACCTCGTCCCAGTTTACCCTTCCCCCTCCCCGTGTCCTCAAGTGCATTCTCTACGTCTGCGTCTTTATTCCTGTCCTGCCCCTAGGTTCTTCAAGACCATTATTTTCTTTTAGATTCCATATATGTGTTAGCATACGGTATTTGTTTTTCTCTTTCTGACTTACTTCACTGTATGGCAGACTCTAGGTCCATCCACCTCACTACAAATAACTCAGTTTTGTTTCTTTTTATGGCTGAGTAATATTCCATTGTATATATGTGCCACATCTTCTTTATCCATTCATCTGCTAATGGACATTTAGGTTGTTTCCATGTCTTGGCTATTATGAATAGTGCTGCTATGAACATAGGGGTGCATGTATCTTTTTGAATTGTAGTTTTTTCTGGATATATGCCCATGAGAGGGATTGCTGAATCATATGGAAATTCTATTTTTAGTTTTTTGAGGAACCTCCATACTGTTCTCCATAGTGGCTGCACCAACTTACATTCCCACAGTGTAGGAGGGTTCCCTCAAAGGCTGTGTTCTCACTCACTCCAATTATTTTTAAAAATTATAAAGATTTATATGTAATTATATGGCACTGTTATTAAGAAATAATGTTGAATGCTTTGTAGAAGTAGGAAACCAGAGGAAATATCAAAAGGATTAATAGTTTTAACTGTGAACTACATCTTATTCAACTTTGCGTCATCCTTTCCTACTGTCATACTTTTTGAATTTATTATCATTGAATTTATTGCCCATTTATTTATGATACACCAAAAATGCTTGTCCCAAAGACAAAGATGATTTTCCAGAGGAAGGATGCCTAAACTGAGTTTTAAGAAAGATTTAGGATTTAGCCAGGCAAAGTTGTTACAAATTTAAACTGTAGTGTCAGGACTAGTGCAAAATAGCATTCCTTTACAAAATGAAAACTTAAAAGTGGAAGGAATGGGCCTGTGGTCCATCACAATAACAAGGATCTGAACACAGTGGTCTCAGAGTCTAAGGAAGCACTCTTTATTGTATAGAAATAAATATGACTGTGTACTGGGGACTTTCCATTCTTTGGGAAAGTTGACTTCAATTCACTCTTAAAAAATATACAAATAAACAAGTGATAGATAATGTCCGTCAGTCTCATAGTCTGGGTAAGGTCTACTCTGTGTTGGTTCCTGAGACCCACATTTTTGAGAGCCACATTCTGTTTGGCCCTGCAGTGGAACCATGATAAAAATCAAGTCTCTCCAGGTTACAGAAGATCACTGTTTTTTAAAGTCTCAGCACATATTAATATAATAAATCTAGCCCACCTAACAGATAAGATTACACACTGGCAAGATTCTTTTTTGTTGTCTTTATAATTGTTATTATTTACCAAAATGGCAGAATTGTTTTTAAAAGTTTCTCTTTCTGTAGATCTTTGGAGACATAAGAGATATGTCCCTTATGCTAAAAGAAATGCAGTTTTGCTCTGTCCTTAAAGAAAAAGTGTATACTATATTGATGCTAGATGTTTTCTAAAGCACGTATACACAGAATCAGTCTTTTGCACAGAGTTAAAAATCTCATTGCATCTGGATTTCTTAGGCAGCTACGAAGGGCTAGTACATGAGAGGGCAACTTTTGAAAAATTGTAAAAGTCTATGAGTTGTATTTTGAAATGCCAATACCAAGTGCCAAAAATACTTACTAAAACAATTACTGTGCCAAAAATACACACAAATTAAAGTTACAGAGTAACTCAGCAAGACACTTAAAGTAGAGTTTCCAGTGGCTCTTGGGTCTCAGATAACAGGCAGGCAGTTATGTGAGATTAGACATGTTTTCTTTTCTACGTTTCTTCTCCACATTGCTCTTTTATGAGTCAAGTAATACATATGTGAGGCTATAAAAAATTTGGTGATAATAAAAGGAGAAAATAAAGTGTGTGGGAATCATATTGGCTTGTCTTATACAAAAATGGTTCACAAGGCCAGCATTGGTAGAAGACATAAAATACCCCTTGGTATATCCCTCAGCTCCACATCAGTAAGCTGTCATGACTACTATTGCCACTTTAGCCACAGAAGATCAGTCTTCACTTGAGAGTTCACAGCCTTTCCTTGGAAGCACTCAACCTGCCTACATCTACCCCTACAAGTACCCCTACCCGAAGTAGCAGGAAGACAGTCAAGCCATCAATATTGACACTTAAAGTTGATGGCAGTTGATGAAAATCTCCCATACATAAAGCCCTGCCTCTGTTTTCAGCTTTGGGCTACAGGGAGACATCTAGGGAACTGTAAACATTCCTAGAAGAATTATGACATTTAACCATTTTGAGCTTGATTACCAACTCAAGATTTTAACCTCCAGTTTATTGAATGGTTTCAGAGCAGGCATCCTGTACCTGGGATCCATAGTCCATAGGAAATCAACAGATGATCTTAAGTGGGTCTATGAACCCTGAGAACATAGAAATTTTGTGTGTGCATGCATACACACGCATATGCAATTTTCAGGAGATTCTCAAATGAATTTATGCTCAAAAATATTAAAGACCCATGGAGCTCTAGTTTCTGGCATGATTCATCTTGTTTGAGAATCCAGGAAGAACTTCAAGCAACCATCTAGCACGCTATGCGTGATGAGTTAATTGCATTCAAATAATTCTCAGAAGTTAATGGAAAAAGCTGAATCAACCCCAAGAGTAGCATAGAGATCCATACATGAAATACAACAGCATATCAGGAATTGATGGGTTAATTTCTATGGCACTTCTGCCACTGTTAGAAATGAGGCAGGGAAAAAATGAACATCTGAATTTCACATCTGTCTTCCACCTACTCACGATGGGTAGAACATGGTGTGAAATGGTTACTCCCCAAATACCCGCCATTCTTCACAGAACCACCAGAGCCACCTTCTTAAAACAAATATCTGATAAAATAATACACTCTTCTTGAAACCTTGTAATCATGGCTCCCTAACATCTATCGTGAGAAGTTCAAAACATGGTTCAAGGAGCCCCATGGTCTGTTCCTGCCATATCTTAAGCTTCAGCTCCCACCACTTCCACTCTTGCACCCAGTGCTCCGACCAGATCCAAATATTTGGTGCCTTGATGGTTCCATGCCCTGTGATCCTATACATAGCACAGCCCTCCTCAAAAACCTACATTTCACAAATGCCCTCTCATCCTTTAAGACATCCTTTATCTTTCCTCATAGAGTGACCCATTTTCTCCCTTGCCCCTCAACTTTTATCTGCCCCTATTTAGCTCTTATCACACTATACTCTATGTACATCTGCCTCCCCCTGTTAGACTGTAAGCTCCTTGAGTTCAGAAACTGTCTTATTCATCTGGTGGTCCCCATTGTCTGATAGCTGGTAAACAACAATAAATATTTGGTGAATTGAATATTCTGTGGATCTAGGCAAACAAGGGATCCAAGCCAAGGGGTCAAGTACCATAAGAATGAACTAGTGCTTCAAGGGAGTGCCATAGATCAGAATTTCAGTCTCTGATTCTGGAAGAAACTGTTTGCCTTCCATCCTCCTAACTGTACGATCCCCTAGCATGGGATGATAGCATGGGATAGAAAGGAGGCAGGACACTAGAGTGGGTATTTGCACTGTGAAGAGATGGCATCTTCCCAGTGATCTGCAGCTACAAAGCCTAGACTTCTATGAACTTCCTTTAGTGGATTTTAAGGACATGGGCCTTTTCTTACTGTCTGACTTACCCCTTGCCTTCCATTTCCCACCTTAGCAAGCATTGGTTTTGACTCCAACATAGGTTGAGGAAAGGAGAGATAGAAAAGGGAGGACAAAAGTTCTTTCTTGACTGTACCATTATGAAGTGGCTTCATATCCTCTGAATGTCTGTCTAGCACATATTTAAAGATGACCGTTACTCTCTCAAGCACTTTCATGTCTTCTTCTGAGGTCTCCATGGAGCGTCTGCTACTGCACTGCTGCTGCTCTGCCTTAGTCTCTGGTTTGTCCACATTCCACTCACTACAAACTACTGGGATCCCGTTGCATTTCCAGGCAGTCTTCTTAAACAAGATGTAAAGGAGCTTTAGTCCAGCTTTCTCTCCACCTGGCCCGCATCTGGTCTGTAAGAGAGCTCAGGCATTATTGCTGCCTACTATTGGCAGGAGTGTGCCTGGGTCCTCGCTCTCTGCCCCCTCAGAGGCTAAGGCACAGATTTTGCCCTTAGATTTCTCAAGCCTGTGTCTTTGCCTCACTGCAATGTGCCTTCTAACCCCTAGGAACACACTGAGCTCTCCAGGGGCTTCCTTAAGCCCCTTTCACCAAAATGAAGGTAAGAGGCAATCTCCACCCCTCCTCTTTGGAGTGAAACTAGGAGTCATAGCTTGGCTTTCCCAAATTCTCAATCTCTCTTTCCTCTTTATACCCTCCTAGGGAAGACAGCACCTATTGTATATTGGTATTTCAGTTATATGTTCCCACTTGACATCTTAAATCCTAAGAACCTTAGGGTTCCTTTGAGAAATGAATACGATAATCCAGGTAAAGCCCTTAACGCAGTATTGATTAAGCCCTTTCGGAGTCACTATGCTATTATCACAACTGATGTTCAGACTATTACTTTGAAATATAGATCTGTTTAAGCACCTGTCCTTTTCAGCTTTCTCTGTTACATATTTTCATTTCCCTCAGGGAAGTATACCTTTCCGGTATACGTGAAAGAAGAACCTTTGCCAGCTTAAAAGGGACACAGTTCCATTTCAGACTTTCAACTGTCAATTCAGAAATGTGTTGACATTAAGGATCCTTTTCCCTCACGTTCATTGAGGTGAAATGAATCAAATTCCCATTTCCCATCCAAGATCCCATTGGCAGAGATGGTTCTACATTTCATATTTACCTGCCTCCTGAAAGGTCCAAAACTCTTTTTTTGACAGGAAAGTTCCATTTTTAAATGCTGATGTTAACATATGCTAGCACCCAAGCATTTTAGAGGAGGTGGCAATCATTTATATGTACAGTGAGACCTCATTCCGTCTGAACCCACCCCCCCCCGAATTCAGAATTCAGCCTAAATCAATATTTGCATACAAGACGATATGTTTTAGTGGAAGGAAGAGGTAAGAGTTTGTGGCAATGTAGCAGAGAAGCCCCTCCACCAAAAGAACATAGAAATTCCATATAGAGTAGAATAGAAAACACTTTTTCATATATATCTGAGGTTGAATAAAAAGGGAAATCTAATGTGCTTGAAATGAAAAGCAAACACAGTGATTTTAACTGATACTGTGGAGGCCTAGGGAGGGTATAATCCTAGAAGAGGACCTAGTGGGGCATATGGCCTGTGGGCTCAGGGAGGAAGATAGACTTTTAACCACCACTAAAGGCCCACAGGAATGGTATACAGTCCATGTAAAGCAGATAGCTGGTCATGAGATAGCCCATCTGGGCAAATGTACGTGGAACATTGACTAGTTTTGACAATATGCTAGCCCATTAAACAGCTCTTAGTAAATTTCAAAGTATTTAAATCTTACAGAATATGTTGTCCGAATACAGCAGAATTAAGGTAGAAATCTATAACCAAAACAAAACCATGAAATTCCCATATTTTTCAATAATAAGAAAAATAACTTCTAAATTACCAGTGGGTCAAAAAGGAAAATTAGATGATTTTTTTTAATGAATGGTAATAAAATACTACATATCCAAGTGTGTAGATGCCACTAACCCATCACTTAGAGAGAAATTTGTAGCCTTTAATGTAGAATATTAAAAATACCAGAAATGAAGAAAAGGTAAAAGTCAGATAGCTAAGAATTCATCTCAAGAAGTTAGGAAAAGAGGAGGGAATTAAACCCCCAAACAGGAAAAGGAAATAGACTGACAGACAGACAGATAGATAAAATAAATATACAATAGACAGAATCCTCAAAGTCAGTTCTTTGAAAAGACAAAAAAATTGAAAAAAAAATTCTATAAAAGCTGTCAAGAAAAAGATTAAAGAAATAACAACCAATATCAAGGATGAAAAGAGAGACATTCAGATACTGCAGATATTTTAAAAATTATAAAATGTAATATGATGTGATGAGAATGGCACTTCACTTCTCTAGTCTTCCTCCCCAAAACACAAAAACCCAGCTTAACCATAGGAGAACATTAGAAAATTCAAATTGAGGGATACTCTACAAAATACTGACCAGTACTCCTCAAAATAGTCAAGGTCGTCAAAAACAAAGTCTAAGAAAGTGGACTATGACAACTACAGGTAATGAGATACTCTGGATGAGATCCTAAAACAGATAAAAAGGTATTAGGGAAAAACTAATGAAATCCAAATAAGGTATGAAGTTTATTTAATAATAATATATCAATATTGGTTTACTAGTTGTGACAAATGTACGATAATGATGTAAGATATTAGGAATAGCGAGTCTGAGATATTATGGGAATTCTTTGTACTATCTTGCAACTTTTTTGTAAATTTAAAGCTATTCTAAAATTATTATTTAAGAAAAATTATAAGAGGATATTATGAACAATATAATACAAATAAATTATAAATTTTGATAAAATGGACAGATTCCTAGAAAAGCACAACTTTTACAAACTGACATGAGGAAAAAGAGAATATAGGAATAGATGAATAGTTCTATAATTATTTAGTAGTTTAATTATAATTATTTGTAATTTAAAACCTTCTTACCAAAATCTTGAGCTGGAAAACTTCATTTGCTGAATTGTACCAAATATTTAAGAAACAAATAATGCTATTCTTGCTCAAAACTCTTCCAGAGAACTAAAATAGAATGAATACTTTCTCATTTTCATTCTATAAAACTTGACAAGAACATTACAAGAAAGGATAATTGTGGACCCATGTTACGAAAACCATAACCACAAAAATCTTAAAAAAGATTTAGCAAACTGAATCCAGTGATATATAAAAAAATTAATACAATAGAACACAACCAAGTTGAGTTTATTTCAGGAATGCAAAGTTGGTTTAAAATTTGAAAATCAATCTGTGCAATTTGTCACATTCATAGAATAAAGGAGACAAATAATCTAAGCATCTTAATAGATGCCCCTGTTTATGCTAAAAGTTATTAGCAAACTAGAAATAGGAGGGAGCTTACTTAATCTAACATACTTGTGAATATAAAAAATAAAAAAAAATCTGTAGATAAAATTTCAGCATTAGTAAGTTTGCAAAGTTACTGGATAAAAGATCAATATGTGAAATGCAATTTTATTCCTATAGACCTGGAACAAGCAGTTAGAGAAAATTTTTTCAAATTTTAAGATACCATATATAATAGCATCAAAAATTCCTATATACCTAGAAATAGATGTACTGAAAGATATAAAATCTTGCACACAGAAATCTATAAAATATTATTGATGGAAATTAAAGAAAACTTCTTAAGTCTAGTTGCAATTAATTTAATGTAGGATGTAAGGTAAAGATTTAATTGAGCTTTTTTCGAATGAGTGAAACAACTGTTTCAGCACATTAACTAAATATTCTTTGCTGATTTGAAATGTCACATTTCTCCCACCCTAAAATTTTATTTATTCTTGGGGCTGTTTCTGGACTTGTTTAGTCTAAACTTGTATTGATACTAAATGATTTAAATATGATAGATTTATAATATATTTCATTATCCAGTAAGACAGTTCTCTCATTGCTGCATTTTTTAATTCCTTGGCATTTCTTTGTGCATACTCTTTGCGATGAGCTTTAGAATTTCTTTGCTGCCTCTCCCTCAAAATAGAAAATTTACTGAAACTGCAAAAAAGAAAAAAATCAACAACAAAACCTATTGGTTAACCATAAAAGGGGAGAAATTGAGGCTTGTTTATGATATTGAATCTCCCCACCTAGTATAACTCCCCACATAGTATAACTCAGTATTTGTGGCAGCTCTGTGTGAGCCATGATAAAACATGAACTTGAAATTGCTAAATCTTTCTTTGTGGTAAGAATGTCTACTAATTCATGCAGGATTTTGTTTTAGAATGTCCTGTGTTCAAATCCCAGGTCTATCTCCTTGTAGTGATATAATCATGGAACATAGAATTAATCTCTCTGAGCTTCAATTTCCTCCTAGAAAAATCCTTTGTGTAGGGTTTCTCAGAGATGAAAGAGACTATATATAAAGTACTTAGCACATGGCATAGCACAGGGTTAACATTCAAATTATACTGGTTGTTGTTGCTATCATTGTCTATAACACCTGGTTCAACTTCTTTTACATGAAGGCACTCAATAAATATTTGTCTAGTGAATGTATAATCATGTTTTGATCAGTGACATTTGAAATAAGGAATTTAAATTCTCTTTAATCCATTTGTGATCATACTGGAATTAACGCAGGAAGTGAACTGTGTACCTTTCTCAATAGCCTAAAGGAAATTGCAGGACCACTCAGCCTAATCTCCTTTCCCAGTTTATATTTCCAGGTACCTAAATAGGGTTCAGGGCAGATGATAATCAATTACCAGCTTGAAAAGGAGTGAAAAAAGTCCCCTTACATTTTCTAAGAACAACCTTCCATAAAGAAAGCTAGAGGGAGAATATTTCTTATGGAGGCTATTTTGGAGAAAAATAATTTACTTGTTTCAAAGAATGACTAACAGGAGAAATTCATTTATTTTTGTCTAGATGCTAATAGTTAAGACTTACCTGGTACCACACATATAGAAATCTCAGACACTTAAAAAATACATGAAGAAGATCTGAGGAGGTTCAAGTAACAGAAACGTGATCAGGAAAATGGGGCTTTGCTAGTGGAAATGCCCTCGTTCCTCAAAGCAGAGCACGCTTCTCCATGGTGAGGGAACAGAGAGAATGCTATCTTCAGATCAGATGTGAGGCGGTAACAACAACAATAACAAAAAAACCCTCAGGTTCATTCTGTATTCAGGGTGGGCTCCTGTAGAACATTTGTTTCACAACCAAAAGTTGACAGAACAAATCCAAAACATTTCTGTGTACATGTTTACATGTGCAGCGATTGGCATCTGCAGTGGGTCTGAAGGTGTGCCTGAAGTCCCTTATGCTTTTTGTAACATTTTCAAATTCATTGCTGTCTTCCAGATGACAGGAAATGCAGGTCTGCCTTCCTCCTGGGAGATCTTTATTCACAGACAAGTCAAAAACCCTTGACAAAAGGCAACCAAGGGAACTTGTTGACCTTTTAGCTGTCTGGCTAACATCAGTGCAAGTATTGTTCCCTGATAAAACAAGAAATTCAATTTAAGGGGAAATTTAGAAGGCATTTGAGGCACTCTCATTTTATTTTACCTCTTGGGCTGTCTTTCAAACTGAGAACAAATGTAAATAAATAAGAGCTGCGCTCTTATTCCACGGATTCAATAACAGATATCTGGCCTCACAGCTTGATGTAAATGAGACATTGTCTCCTCATTTATCTTTCCTTTCAGCCATTTGTAGAATTTTTTTCACCCTTTCTCACACACACACACACACACACACACACACACACACACACACACAATTATTAAGAAGTTAAGGCTTCACTTCTTTGGCTAGATCATTTGTTTTCTTTTTCGCATACATATCATTTGTTACATCTTGAAAAACTATGTTCTTTTATAAATGGGAAAAAAAGAACAAATTACACCCCAGTAATGTACTCTCAAATATTTATTACTTGTGTGATGAATCCAAAGTGAAGAAACTCAAGTCAAAAGCTTGCCAATCTCTATTACATAGTGGCTTATTTAGCTTGCAGTCATTTTTTTTTAACAGACATTGTGTAATCAAAATATTTTTCTCCATTGGAGTTGATGAAACATTCATTCATCAAACAATTATTAGGTGTCAGGCACTGTGCTAGGAGTATAAAATCAAATAAGCCAGAGGTGCTGCCTTCGGGAAGGAAGAACCCCAAAGAGGGCTATGCGGGCCGGATCTAGAAGCTCACCAAAGTGCATGAATTGCTTTCATAGCTATAAAAGGACACCCCCACACACAAAGCACTCACAACGTATTCTATTTCTGCTTAATAGCATCTCATATTCCCATAATTTCTACAGAGACCTCACATTTGAACTACTCCAGCTAAACTCAGCACTTTTGAGTAATGTAATAGTTCAGTATGCTGTGGGGATGCCTTGGAAGAGGGTGGAAGAAAGAGAAGAAGAAAGGAGGCTTTTTTAGATCTATCCAGTCTTCCTTCATTAAAACAGGTTTGAAGTGCTTGGGCAACATGGTACAGGAAAGCATAATAATGGGAAAGATTCTGTGAGCCTCTCAAAGTCTCTAGAATTATCAGTTACTTAGAGGTATGTGCTAAGGGCGCTGCACTAAGAGATTTCTATGTCCTTCAGAGCAAAAATTGTCAGGGAGAAGGAGGTGGGAGACATACATGATCTTCTTTCCTTTACCATTGTGCTCTCCATTCCAACATGTTTTGTCTACGAGGATATAATCATTTATCATGGTTTCTAACAGCAACAAAGCAGTCTTAGAAGCACAGAGTGGTAACAGCTAAGCTAGAAAACAAAGACGTTTTTTGGTTTGGTCCTCCCAATGAACCCAATTCTTTGAACTAGAAGATTCAAGCAAGGAGTGGGTACATCACCACCCAGTTTGGCTTCACTCCAACTCACCCACTAAGAGCATAACTCCAGTCCAATGCATTAACCCAAAGACACGTAAGCTGGGAGTGACTCGGATGGAGAGCGTAGACCACATAGGAAAGCAGGCTCTTGTGAGCTTTGCCGCTGAATGAATCCTGAGGCCCTCCTGGGCAGCTGGAAGCCAGGCTCTCAGAGCCACCCTGCCCCACCACAAGATGCCAAAGGAGAAACAAGAGAAATTACCCATGCATTACTATTCGCACAGTTCAATCCTTGATTAAAATATCATTCCAAGAGACCATGGCCACCCTACTCTTCTTGCAAAATTCTACAATTTCTAATCATAATTCTCAAGAGTTCACAATACTGTGATTAGGATATTTGCACAGTGCTCCAGTCACATGGCTTCCAGCTCAGGTTTCCTACCATCCTGTTGTTCAGCCTACAGCCTGCAGCAGCACTTGTGGCATGACTTTGGCGTGGGCCAAACCATGATGCCAGATGGCAGGCAGAGAGAAGCCCCAGAACTGCTCTGGGGGCTTCACCAGGAGGGTCAACACGGGGGCCTTTCAATTTGTTTTTACCTTGACTCAGTAATTCAGTAAGAAATACTTTACATCACCGTTCACTATACACATACACACAAACACACACAGAGTCATAAAACTGAAAAAAAATTTCACACACTAAAGAATTGTATTTACAACATGCACTGTACACCACTTTTCATTTTTATTTTATTCTATTTGATTTTTCAGTTACTGGTTTTGACCCACTAAGTTGATTTTAAGACTCCATGGTTTACCACCTGTGGTTTAAAAATAGTCCTAATCTAACCACCCACCCATCTCCCAATACACATACCTTGCTTGCTTAGTAGTATTGAGGCTGCTGATGGATGCTAAGTCCATGGAATAAGTAAAAATGTGTGGCATGAACAATAAAATTCCTACCATGTGAGAGACTGTATATGCCTGTTTAGCAGTAGACCAGGATACTCAGTAGGATTTAAGATCCTTCTAATGGGAGATCCCTACAGAAGTGTGAAGGGAATAGGCCATTACTCTCTAGCCCTACTGTCTACCCATAGATTGAAAGGAAGAGAATGAGCCTAAAACGCTTACTCTCTTTGCCTGTCTCTGGTTTTGCCCCCCCCTCTTTTCACGTAGTGTGTGCGTGCGTGTATGCATGTGTGACTTAACCATATTTCCTCTTTGCAATAAAGCTCACATCCAAAGTCAAACCTTCCATCATGTGTGACACCAGTAATTAACAACCCTGTTGGGTGTGTCCATTGCATTAGACTTCAGCTACCAGCACTTACAGGGTCTGGCACTGTGTGAGGCCTGCTTACTCTGTGTTCCCACAGTACCTTGCGTGTTCTCTTTCCACTGCCTTCATCATAGTGGTGGTGATGGTTGCAGCAAAACTAGGTACTCTGTGAGGGAACAAAGGGCAGGAATCATGTCTCATTCATCTCCTGAATATAACTGAGAGCCTGAGATTTAGCAATTACTCAATAATTATTTATTGAGTAAATGGATAGAAGACTGGATAGATGGATGGATGGACGGACAGATGGAGAGGTGATATGAAAAACCTCTTTTAATGTTCTTTACCTCAACCAAGCTAAGAATCTTTTGATAGCCTCTCATTGGGGAGAAATCTGCCTTTTAGAGAAACTGTTTTGTTTAATTTTAATTTTTTTTGGACTTTTTTGTGACTACTCCCTACTTGGAGAGTAGGGCAGGCCAGACTGCAGGTGTATATTCATTTGTTTAGCAAATATAACTGTACCGCCACCATATGCTTAGCCCTGTGATGGTAAAAATCTGTCCTGAGTCCTTAATACCTATTTGAAATGGATCAAAGAATGTTATGTGTGATCCATATGTGAGATCCACATCCAAGCACATTGTACAACTCACTGCTTAATCCACCCTGCATCTTATTCATCATCCAATTTCACCCGCCACCCACAGCAGAAGTTTTTTCATGGATCCTGTCTGTAGGCAAGGCAACGTTTGTTTGAAGAAATCACTATCACAATGGAATTCAAGTTTAAGGACAGGTTTTCCCCTCATCTTCTCCCATGACCCTTTCAACATGTCCCAGCCTCAGACAATTATAATTTCTAAACTTTAAGTAAGGAATTATAGTTTATAGAAGACAGTCATGTAGATAATCTCAATTAATCCTCATAACAATTCTGTGAGGTAAGAGGGATCCTACAGATTTAGAGTGACCCTGTCCTGCTTTTCTTTTCCTGGTCTTTCATTTTGGCAAAATACAGCTTTGTTCCTTGTACTGTTCCAGGGCTGGTTAGTATTAGCAGATCGCTGGATAACCTCAACATTGACCTGTGTCTGACATCAGCCAGAACTTATTCCTGACAGTGTTCTATAAAGTATGAGTGTTAATTTATATTCCCTTACCATCCACATGCCCCTGATCCTATTTTTGAATCTAGCCAATTGGTACTGATCATCTCTACTATAAAGTGCTAAAATATGGTATTTAGCGAATAATGTTCAGAGCAATGATACAATCCTTGTGGGGTTTTTATTCTTCTAGGCAAACATTAAAGAAAAGGAATATTCACACACATATTTTATTATGTATTTATTTCATAAGAGAGAGCAAGAGATTGAGAGAGACTGGTATAAAAGAGCCCCCTAAGAAAACGCAAAGGGGCAGGAAGTGTGGGTAAAAGAACTAAAAACACAGAACTGTCAAATTCCACTGAGCCATCAAGGGAACCAGTTAAATGCTGGTGAATAGAACTCTTTCTTCCTATACATAATGTCCTGGTACTGACCCCATCCTGGCTGGAGTTTAATATACTCTGTATCTGCCAACTCTGGAGGCTATTTCTACCACTTCTGAACTATGAGTCAACTTTAGGTATAAACTTTAGACATAGTGATTTTGAATTGATTAAGACAGTGTCTGAGTATGTCAGGCCCTAAACGGACTTGTCATCACCCCCTGGGAGATGGACCCCCTTGCGTGATGCTAGGCTTTTGAGAGTCCTTGTGTGGAGATGGCACTACTATGCAGTGACCATCAGAGTAATTTATAGATAGGCGGTCAACCGGTAATGATCGAGTTTAACCAACTGCTTCACACTCAGTTCACAGCCTTGTAGCTAAAAGTGGAAATTGCCCTTTCAGGTTAGAGTGGCTGATGAGCACACTAGAAAAGGATAAAACAAGTAGCCATATGACTGGTTAAAAAAGGGTCAAATGTGCTCTCAGAACTCTTTATTTCTTTGGCTTCATAGACTTTTCAAAACTGCATTTTGCAGAGACAGTATGGAAAGGAGTAAAAATTGAGTCATCTATTCTTACTTGCCGAGCTACTCTCCATTTCCCTAAATGTTGACGTCATAGGCTTTAGATCTTACTCCTGTGACGAAGAAGCTTTACTGTCTTCCTGACACTCTGAGGAATCACATGCAGACAAAACCCCGTCTGCTCTCTCTATAATGTAAAAAACAATCCAGCCCACTGCGTTGCCATCAGAAGGGGGCCTTGACATTTTTGTAAGACCCTGAGGTGGCTGGACCATGAAGTTGATGAAGCTTAAACTTTAGAACCTGAAGACCCTGGACTTCATTTTTTATTTATAATTCCTTAGTATTTTGTTAGAAGAAGGCCCCCCAGGACTTCTCTGATGGTGCAGTGGTTAAGAATCCGCCTGCCAATGCAGGGGACGCGGGTTCGAGCCCTGGTCCGGGAAGATCGCACATGCCGCAGAGCAAATAACCCATGTGCCACAACTACTGAGCCTGTGTGCTGCAACTACTGAAGCCCGTGCACCTAGAGCCCGTGCTCCACAACAAGAGAAGCCACCACAGGGAGACGCCCGCGCACCACAACGAAGGGTAGCCCCGGCTCACCGCCACTAGAGAAAGCCAGTGCACAGCAACAAAGACCCAACACAGCCAAAAATAAATAAATTTATTTTAAAAAAAAGGCCCCCCAAATTGTGTAAACTTCAGGTTCCACAAAATCCAGACCCACCTGTGGCAAGAACAAAGTCACTGAGGCAAAGAAGTAGATATTCTTACCCCTAATAAGCTACAGAGGCCATAATTCATGTGCATCGTAAATATGAATTTACATGGAGGCTGAAATTGAGAGTGGATGCTTCTCAGAATTCTTGCTACATCTGTGATTCTATGGCCTGAAGCGCCATCCCTATTGATCCTTCTCTGTTGCAGATCAAGCCTGATGCAGAAACAATCTCTGGAAGAGGATAGCTAATGAAGGTAGCAGGGAAGATGGGTATTTCTCAAATTTTCATGAGGGATTCCAAAAGATATACTCCTTCCATTAGCACTGCCCTTTCCTTTGCTAACATCATGGTAAGCACAAGACAAATACTCACACTGGCTGCTAAGATTCTAAGTGGTTTAAGAAAGCTGACCTTGGGGGGAATGTCTTCAATGTCATTTAACTTACATTCTTTTCTTTTCAGTTGTGAAGTGCCCAAATGCCCAGGTTTTGTTTGTTTGTTTTAGCTTTGTTTTTGTTTCTTAAGAGAAAGTCAATTATCGATAGTAGCCTATTTGAAAACAGCATAATCAACGGCAGATTTTAAAAAAACAATGTGACTGTAAGTTCTTATCTGCCTTCAAGTACATAAAATAGGCAAGTAGTGCTTTGCTTTCCAAAGAGGTGTTCACTCTTAAAACACCTATGTTTTAAGGTGTTAAACATTTCACTCTATGAAATCCAAGGAGACTTTCAAATTATTTTAAAGACCCCTTGTGTGAAATTAACAATACATTTTTGAAACATGCCACTGTCACAGCTGCCCTCTGATGAGGTTTGGGTTCCAATCTGTGCCTCTCCAGCAGTCTGTGCGACCATTGCTGCCAGGTGGCATCGGCCTCCTCACAGCGTCCTCCTCCTGTCTGCCATGAGGGAATAAAACTGCATCTCCGGGCTTCCCTGGTGGCGCAGTGGTTGAAAGTCCGCCTGCCGATGCAGGGAACATGGGTTCGTGCCCCGGTCTGGGAAGATCCCACATGCCGCGGAGCGGCTGGGCCCGTGAGCCATGGCCGCTGAGCCTGCGCGTCCGGAGCCTGTGCTCCGCAACGGGAGAGGCCACAACAGTGAGAGGCCCGCGTACTGCAAAAAACAAAACAAAAACAAAAACAACAACAACAAAAAAACTGCATCTCCCTGGGAAGCTTCCACTGGTGGCTCGGAAGAAATCTGTCTGCAGAGAAAAGATGGCAAGCGTACTTGGAAATTTGAATTATTGCTGTCGTCAGCACATTGCTCCCCCTTAGTATTGAACCCTTGACACTGAAACAATTTGCTTATATGTAGTTATTGTAATTTGCCTGGGGCTTGCTGAAACATAGAGATTCATGGTTGTTTGTAGCTTTTTAAAAAGCAGAACATCTTTCTTTGTAAACTTAATGAGAAGAAAATTAGCAAACTGATAAGTAAGTTGCCTTAAAATGTTTCCAATTATCAATTTATTTTTTATTTTAAGAAAGTACCATCAGAGGTAACTATTCTAACTTAACAGGTTAAAGTTTAAATATATATATATATATATATATATATCAGACATCTTTGCTGCTCCAAAGAAAAGTAGACAATCCTTGGTTTAAGGCTAAGCACATCCCCAAAGAAAGAAAAAAGAAAGAATTAGAAAGGAAAGAAAAATGCTGAGACCATCTGTAAACTTGGACCTGCATCTTTGTGCTTCAGGGACAGTTGTGACAATTGTCCTGATGAAAGAGAATTTATGGGTGTAAGTCAGTTGTGCCAATGTAGCTCTGGCATATAGCTGTGGGTGCAGTTGGTGAATGCAAAATCAGCCATTTGCAAGAAAACATTTTTTCACCTTCACAAGATCCTCAAAGGTTTTCCATCAACCTTTCACTATGAAATAATCTATGTCTGACTTATTCCTTCTTAGACCATTGGAAAGACATTGAGGAGATCCTTGATCAATTTATATCCCAACATTGCATGATCTTAAGGAAGAAATTTTCAATCACTTCAAAAATTAGTTCCTCAGTAACTGACTTGCTTATACTATTATGGTAAGAATTGATAAAGTAGATTAAATAGGTAAGATTTCTACCTACAAAAGTGTGACTTGAATTCAACTTGCTCTCAACCCACAACATGTGGCCATTATGAAAATGCTAGCGAAATAGTTCTTTGGAAGAAAGTTTAAATAACCATGTCAGACGGTCATTTTTCTACCATTGGTTCTACTTCAATGCTCCCAAAACAGCATTATTTTATTTTTCTTATTAATTTAATTTATTTCACCTGAGACTTTTATAGGATGGAGAGGGAAATTTAACGTAAGTGCAGGATAATAGAGAATAATGAATTACGATTTCCAAGGCTATGCTTTCTTTTAGTTTTTGACATATAAGCATTTTTCAGCATATACAGTACACTTACTCATACAACTGAACTTTCTCCCCAGGGCTGGGACTGAGGGGAGGAGTACAAAACTTGAGGAGACAGGCTCTCTCAGAGTCGAGTGAACACACTTCAGCTTTGCCCCCTGGGTGCCTTACTTGCCTCACCTTAGCCCTGGCCCTATTGGTCCCAGTCCCACAGGAGTAACAGCCAATCTGCTAAATTCACATTCATATAGCTGTTATTTTGTCCAGGCACAAGCGTCTGGTCATATTTGCTTCCTAACTCTCCATCCAAGTGAAAGAGAATAAATAACTGGCTTCAAATTCTAATTGCAGTCTAAGAATTATACCATTAATTTCTATTTTATATGGAAAGAAAACTCATCCTGTTTTATTAAGACAATTTTGTTCTTAATATTGTGTGGAAGATATCTTGGGTGCAAATTATTGCGTGATCCTGTTTTCCTAATGACTTGGGGAAATACATGGTTTATGTCAAAAGCTGAAACTTTGACCACAAGATTCATGATCAGTTTTTCCCATCACTGATTGTGATTGAAGCAAATTACAATACCATGTCTTCTTACAAATTCTTTCATTGATCCACATTTGTTTCTTGCTTTTAATGTTGAAACATACTTTTCAGATTCGTGTCTAGCATTGAATTACCTCAGGCAAGTGACGATTCTTCTGTACATTATTTGTGTTATCGAATAGTGATAAGTCTATGCAAAGCTAAGATCTTTTGCTGTAACAAGATGGTAGGTAATAACGAGAGCATTTAGAAAATATGACTTAATCCTAAAATATTGTGTTTGATTTTAATAATACATATCAAATTGTGGTTTGAAAATTTATTGGTGATATCATTGCAGAGTCCTAGAAAGGACCTCTGGCAATTGCTTGTGTAGTAAGTCATTGCTTTCCAAGCAAAGCATAAGGCCCAGTCAGTATCTTTATGAGTAAAGGATCTTGTGGAGAGAAATGTTTGGAAGTCTGTTTCTGAAGCATTTCAAAAAGACTAGGGGAACAATGGCTATCTTCCCATAGGAAGAATTTAGAATTGCACTTCACAAGAGTGGGCTTGACAACGTGAAGCAAGGGTTTGTCCATCTCTGGTTTGGGGGATATAGCTGAGTGGCAGTCACCTGTCCTTATCTGCAGAATCCTGGCTAACCTTTCTCTTCACCACATTATTATCATGCGCAGTAAACGCCGCTAAGGTACTAGCACATGGCATTCATTGGGCATTGTGTTTATATATAGGTTTAAAGAAATTGTCAGTTACAGCCAGGATCCCAGGCTAAGGGGTGGGAGAAAAAGGGCCTCCCCAGCCAGTTGAAGCACCGTCTCCATTTTGGACTCTCAGCCCTCGAGTCAAGTAGAAGCTTCTGGAAGTTCCCCCAGCAGAAGCACATGCTCTCTGGAGACCGTGGGGGAGACCTAAACTGTGGAAAGCACTATCGATCAGAGAGAGGAACAAGCCCTGATAGCAAATCCAGTAGAAACCTCACCACCTTTTTTTTTCTGAAGACCTTTTCAAATCCTTCTCTAGTCACTGAGTAGAAAGCAGTAAATTAGAGCAGCAGGCTCAGAATTTGGAAGCCTCTGGTAAGTGGGGCAGGCTGAGTTATTGCTTTCTGTAACCCTCCCGCCTGCCCAGGAGTCATACATAATTGAGAAGGAGGTAAATAAGAATTAAATACCTTAAGTCTCTTTTTTTCCCTGTCCTTTGATTACACCACGATTTTATTTATGGTTCCCCAAAGAGAAAGAAATTTCCCTTATGTGCCATTGCTTTTGTAAATTGTTCAAGAATCACAAAAATGAAATACTTCACAGCGGGTTTTTCTCTGTTGCCTCTTTCCTGCTGTACTGACCCCTTTAAAGTGATGCTTTACCTCGTCCACAGCCACCCTATCCCCACCTCCTCCGAATACAACTGCCTTAATTTCACTGTATCTTATTTACCAAAGAAGATCAAATACGTCTCAAGTCCACACTGAACCTGGTGCCATGTTCACTGGCCCTGGCCAGGTTTTTCATCATATGATATTGTTCTGTGTCTCTGGGGTAGTGTTTAAGGTAGACAGTTCACATTTTTTGTTTTGTATTTGTGTTAAGAATTGAGTGAGCAGCTACACTCAATTCTGTGAAGAGTGAACAGTGAATAGAGGAAATGCAAACAACTCAGGTTTGGTTTGGTTTCAAATATTATTTTCAGTAGCTTGGGTGGAGCGGGGGCACATAAGAAAATGTTTACCTGAATTATCTGTGCAGTCTCCCAAAGTTGCACATTTCTTTGCCCAAACAGATAGAATTTGATATATGAGCTCTCTGAATCTGGAAGTTTCTAGCAATTGGTTCTTTTCTTTAAACAAAATTTCAGGACTTTTTTTTGTATCACTTAGTCCCACCACCAGGAAATTTAAGAGGTTGGGGATACAGATTCTTTTTTCATGTCATCTTCCAGCTGGAGGGAATTCCTTTTAATAGAAAGGATTTGGAGTGTGAATAACAGGTTAAATGATGTCAAGGCACAGACCAACGTGATACCGTAATGATGAAACCTTCATATAATAATTCTTACCAGATTTTAAGGGTGGGTGGGGAGGGGTGAAATGCAGTGAGAAATAAAATCTGCCACACATGACAGGCAGGATTCTTTTTTGACTCAAGGTTACCAAATATTCTGACCTTCTACCCTTTGAGATTTTTCTACCACTCCAGCAGAGCAGAGAAAAACATGCTTGAGGAAGAAATAAAGCCCAAGATAGAGGACAAGTGACAGGGCAATGGCATGAAGGGGTATTTTATTCGAGGGAATGCAACTATAATAGGAACTCAGAGTCAGAAAAATTGAAAGTCTCTTTCCCACCCATTTATTGAATTCACTTTAAGCTCCACAGTCTGCCTGGAATGAAACCCTGGGATTTTTTCCCCCCTTAGTAAATTTCAGTCATATGTGCCCTTGTACTGTGTGCACTGTATTTTTTCATAGATACTCTTTATTTTATATTATCTATTACTATGTACATTTTACATATGTATATTTCAGTGTACTATATTCATCGTATACCTATTCATATCATATATATAAAGAATGGTATACCGAAATCATGTTCTATATGGGCAATTTAAGAGATTTCAAGAGTACTTTTGGCTCTACTCAACTTTCACTTTATACACTGACTCTACAAATTAATCCCCATGTATGATCAGTGTAATAATTATGCTGTTTTGGTTAAGTTTCAGTGCCTAAGCTCAGACAAGTCATAGCTTCAGTAAATGAAAGACCCTGCATGTTCATTCATGCAAAGTCTGTCAGAGAGTTTTGAGGAATCACAGAAAATGGAAGAGATGCCAGAGGAGTAAGAAATAGAAAAATATACCAATTTTCAAAAGGAGGATAAAGATATATTCCAGAAATTAAAACTATAAAACTCATTTGACACTGATCTCTAGCAACAAAAAGCAATTTCAGGATATTTAAATAATTTGGAAGCATTTAGGAAATGATTACAATTAGCCAGCATGGTTGCACTAAGAATAATTCATAACAAGGAAAGCTAATTTCTTTATTCTATCATATTCTTCCACTGCTTTTTAAGGAAAAGCCATAAAGATGGTATATCTTAATTTATTATATTCTAATGGAAAAAATGAAGAATACCATTAACTTATGAATTGCCGTCAAATGAGAGGGAGCTTTTAGTCAAGTCCTTCACTAATTTGCACTGAGTTTCATCTTGTCCAATATTTTTCTTTAATATCTTGGATGAAAAGTGTAGAGCAATTATATCTTGTTTGTGAATTACAAAAAGCTAGACAGGAGAGCAATTTCAGAAAATTAGTATTACCAAAAAAATCCTCAGTAAACAACTTGAAGAGCAAAGCTTATAAAACTTTATTTACTAAGAAGAAATGTAAAGATCATCACTGAGTACAAATCTTAACTTTGCATGCACAGAATTAGGCAGATCTGTCTTAAGTACAGAGCTTGTGGAAAGAACTAGACTTTTTTGTTGATTGAAGGTGTAACATGAGCCAGTCGTGTGAAATATCTGCCAAGAAAACACCGGCAGTCTTTGGTTACATTTCCAGTCCCCAAGAAAATGGGAGGTTATCTTCCCACCAAGCTGCATACTAGTTGACCACACGTGGAGTATTGTATTGACTTCAAGGGAACACATCTTAAATCTAATCCATCGTCAACATGACAGAATTTTAAATATTTGAAGACAGCTTTCAAGCTGCCTCCTCCAAGCTCAGTATTGCTCTTCTTAACAGAACAAGGTGTTGTGTCATCAGGACAATTCCTTGTTAATAATACCGCGCTCTGCACATTTGTCAACAACTCTTTGTAAATGCGTCACACGGGATTGGATGGGATGCCAGATGTAGAATGGCTAGCATAGAAGGGTGTAGGACCTTCACCTGCCCTGTGCAAGTTATTTTTGTATTTATCAAGTCTAAGATTATAGTGAAGCTACATCACACATTCATGTGACTTACAGTAATACTACTATACGTTTCAGCAAAAACAAATAAAAAGGAACATTGCCCACCCACTAAATATGCCTCTGAGTAAACATGAGATGAGAATGTGAATCTGGACACTCATGGGTCATAAATTTAATATTTCCTATAGTTAGGGCTAAATATGATTCAAGAGTTTACAGATGGGTGTTTTTCCTCACCCCTAGATACATTGCCACTCTTTATGGGAAATTTTAGATTTTCAAGGTATTTGACTCAGTGAAAATCTTGTCTTTTTTTGACTTTTGATAACCATGTAAGATGCAACTCTTCTGTATATCTTTTTTTTCTTGGCAGTAACCTCACATTTTTTAACTTATAGGCAATTTTTAACATCACCAAATGCTTGTTAAATCAATTCTACTCTATATTATACTTCTCGAGTTGTTTTATTTTGTTTGAACCTAAGTATAGAATTTTATGTTTAATTCCTAGTATATTTCTTCCTATTTGACTCATCATTACAGATGATTGCTTTGTGGTATCAAATTGCTATTATACTCAGCCTTATGTCATCCAGTTTCCATGATAAGCCAAGGCCTGACACCCCCCCCCTTTTGGTCACCATTAGAGATTCATTAAGACGTTTGCATGAACTATATTTCACTGATTCTACAAATGCACATTTTTCCACATTTTTACATCTTTGAAATTATGTCTTAAAATCAGTGAGATCGTCAAGAGACAAGGAAACAAGCCATAGACTAAGAGAAAATATTTGCAAAAGACACACCCAATAAAGGACTATTATCTAAAATATACAAAGAACTCTTGAAACTTAATAAGAAGAAAATGAATAATCCAATTAAAAGTGGGCCAGGGGGCTTCCCTGGTGGTGCAGTGGTTGAGAGTCCGCCTGCCGATGCAGGGGACATGGGTTCATGCCCCGGTCCGGGAAGATCCCACATGCCATGGAGCGGCTGGGCCCGTGAGCCATGGCCGCTGAGCCTGCGCTTCTGGAGCCTGTGCTCCACAACGGGAGAGGCCACAACAGCGAGAGGCCCGCGTACAGCAAAAAAAAAAAAAAAAAAAAAGTGGGCCAAAACTTTAATAGACATCTCACCAAAGAAGACTCTGATGGCAAGTAAGCATATGAAAATATGTTCAATATTATATGTAATCAGGAAATTGAAAATTAAGACAATGAGATACCACTATGGAACTATTAGAATGGCCAAAATCCAGAACACTGACAACACCAAATGCTGGTGAGGATGTGGAGCAACAGGAACTCTCATTCATTGCTGGTGGGAATGCAAAATGATACAGTTACTTTGGAAGACAGTTTGGTGGTTTCTTACATAACTAAACATACTCTGACCATATGATCCAGTAATCAGTCTCCTTCAATTGAAAACTTATCCACACAAAAACCTGCAAACAGATGTTTATAGCAGCTTTATTCATGATTGCCAAAACTTAGAAGAAGCCAAGATACCCTTCAGTAGGTGAGTGGATAAACTGTGGTACATCCAATCAATGGAATATTATTCAGCAGTAAAAAGAAATGAGCTATCAAGCCATGAAAAGAATGGAGGAACCTTAAATGCATATTATTAAGTAAAAGAAGCCAGTCTGAAAAGGCTACATAGTGTGTGACTCAAACTATATCATCTGGAAAACACAAAACTTTGGAGACAGTAAAAAAATTAGTGGTTGCCAGGGGTTGGGAGTAAAGAAGGATGAAAAGGTAGAGCACAGATTTTTAGGACAGTGAAACTACTCCGGATGATACTACAATAGTGGATACATGTCATTATACATTTGCTCAATCTCATAGAATGTACAACACCAAGCGAGAACCCTAATGTAAACTATAGACTTTGGGCGATAATAAAGTGTCAATGTAGGTTTATCTATTTTAACAAATGTACCATGCTAGTATGGGAGGTCAACAGTGAGGGAGGCTATGTATATGGGGGCGACTAGGGGTATATGGGGCCTCTGTACTTTCCATTCAATTTTGCTGTGAACCTAAACATTTTCTAAAATATAAGTTTACTAATAAAAAATCAAAATCAGTGTGATCTTAAAATACCTGTTGGCCAGGTGACAGCCCTGACATAGCGGTCATCACCTGTGCATACAGCAACATAGTCATTGCTGCTCATATTATCAGCACTTCAAATGAATTATGTGCAGTGTTGGGACTTTTCATATTAACTTTAAAATATCTTCAAAAATATACACTATGATTCAACTTGGAAACAAAAAGATATTATAGATGTGAACAGCACAGAAACAGAGCGGGGGGTGCATATTTGATGTTAGTGCAGCAAAGAATTGCCATTGCAGTAAATGACCCAAACTATATTTTCTCAAGAATATAGGACCTAGGAAAGGATAGTCACCACACATGCATGAAGTCATGCTGTATTTTATTCCTGAGATAAGCACACAAAGACTATCACATGGCAGTAATGTATGTAAGCGAAAATTTTAAAATCCCTGAGGCTAGAGCAAAGAAATTTTATGCACTGAGAAAAAGCTGTTGTGACAATGTCATATGACTTAAGTCATAAAAATACAAAAGCAAGTCTAGTCAAATAGGAAATGCTGAAAAAAAGCTGAGTATTCTTTAACATGCCTCAGAATTAGACTGTCAATGCTAAAGGAGTCTCTACAGAGACCTAGGAGCATAAATAAGTTTAAAAGCCCTTTCAGTAAGTGTAAAATAAAAATTCTAAGTGATTAGAAAGCACAATAGTTTTAAAGGCAGCAATTTTTTTTAGTAGTATACAAAATAATGGTGAGTCTTATAATCAATAGCATCTCAAGTCAAAGAAATATGATTTTACCAACTTACAGACTTAATCTATACATTCATTGATGATAAAACTTCCATGGTCCCTTAGAAGAATTGACGAGTGAACTGGCTAGTAGGCATTTTCCCTTGATAGATGGGAGGGTCAATATAAAACACTGCACATGCAAGGTCTACACAGGACAATAAAAAGAGTTGTGCATGGTTGTAAACGGGTGAATACAATCAACAGAGCTGCCTAATTCAATTAAGTAATTCAGTGACTGAAACTTGATGCACCTGGATCAATTGGAGCAGAACAAGCATAACTACTCTTAAACATACTGTTCTGGTGAAACTTGTGTACCTGTGTCTGTACACTTTGAAACATTTGATCAGTTAAAAGAACCTAAAATCCTAATTTGGGAGGCAGGAAATTTTTTTAAACCAAGTTTATAGTTACAGGACACCCTAGTCTAAAATAACTAGTCAAAAGTAACTAATCTAAGCACCTTCACTACTAGAATTGCCTCTTAATTGTTCTACCTGCATCCATTTTGGCTCCCATCAGCCTATTCTCCATGCTTTTCTAAGTGCAAATGCACAAACACTAACAAATTTTAACATCTGAGTCATTTCTTCTTGCTCTTAAGAAAAATTCAAAACTCCTTCCCATGGCTTGATCCGGATTCCCTCTCTAGCCACATCTTACTTCATGACTGTGCTTTTGGCACAAGAACACAATTTTTCAGTACCTTATTTGAGCCATGTTCCCACTCATCAATGAGTTCTCTGCTTGGCGTTCACTTACCATTTTCCCTCATTTGGTAAGCTCTGATTCATCCTTCAGCTGCCAACTCAGTTGTCACTTCCTGAGAGAAGCCCAGTCTCCCTGACTAGGTCAAGTTCACCTGTCTCACACACTTACAGTACCATGTCTCTCTATCTCATTGCAGTTAACATGGTTAAAAAGAAAATATTGTTATAACAAATGGCGGAGGAAATTTTTTTAATAAAAAGGGCTGAGAACATTCTAGAATTGAAGAAAGACATAGTCTGAGATTGAAGAAACATGGAAAATCCCAAGAAAAATATAAAAGCAAATTGATGCCTAGACACTCATAAATAAATTACAGAAAATCAAAACTAAAAGTGAAAATCTGTAAAGAGAAGACATTACTTAGAATGGCAATCACATTTAGAGAAGAATTCTAGTTAGCAGCAATAAAAGATAATAAAATAATATCTTCAGAGGCGAATGAAAATATTCTCAAATCAGAATTCTATAAATAGCCAAACTATAATTCAAGAATTAAAAAAAAAATCATTTTCAAAGACCAAAAGATTATTTTACCTAGAGACTGCAATGGTTAATTTTATGTTTCAATTTGGCTAGGCCATGGTACCCAGATATTTGGTCACACATTATTCTAGATGTTTCCATGAAGCTATTTTTTAGATGATATTAACATTTAAACCAGTAGATTTTGAGTACAGCATATTACTCAACAAGATGTGGGTGAGCCTCATCTGATCAGTTGGTCTTAATAGAAAAAAACTGACCTCCCTGAAAGAGTAAGAGAGTTCTGCCAGTAGATAACCTTCCAATTCAAACTGCAACTCTTCCCTGGGTTTCCTCCACAATCTCATGATCTCATGAAACACTTCAATCTTTCTCTCCCTCCCTCCCCTCCCAATTCTCTTCCCCTTCCCTTTCCTTCCCCTTCCCTCCCCTCCCCTCCCTTCTCCTCTCTTTCCCTCCCTCTCTTCTGTTTCTGTGGAGAACCCTGACTAATACATAGAACTACACTAAAAAGTCATGTATTAAAAGTTATACTTTGATAAGGAAAAAAAATAACCCAGAAATAAGGGATGGATTACACTATTACAAGGACAATAAGGAGAAAAAAACAGAAAAACAGTAACTTGCTGACAAATATAAATAAATATTGACTATTTAAAAAGCAAGGACAGGGAGGGGCTTCCGGGAAGATGGCGGAAGAGTAAGACGCAGTGATCACCTTCCTCCCCACAGACACACCAGAAATACATCTACACGTGGAACAACTCCTACAGAACACCTACTGAACGCTGGCAGAAGACCTCAGACCTCCCAAACGGCAAGAAACCCCCCCACGTACCTGGGTAGGGCAAAAGAAAAAAGAATAAACAGAGACAAAAGGATAGGGGTGGGACCTGCACCAGTGGGAGGGAGCTGTGAAGGAGGAAAGGTTTCCACACACTAGGAAGCTGCTTCGCGGGGGGTGACTGCGGGTGGCGGAGGGGGAAGCTTCGGAGCCGCGGAGGAGAGCACAGCAACAGGGGTGTGGGGAACAAAGCGGAGAGATTCCCGCACAGAGGATCGGTGCCGACCGGCACTCACCAGCCTGAGAGGCTTGTCTGCTCACCCGCCGGGGCGGGCGGGGCTGGGAGCTGAGGCTCGGGCTTCGGTTGGAGCGCAGGGAGAGGACTGAGGTTGGCGGCGTGAACACAGCCTGCAGGGGGTTAGTGCGCCATGGCTAGCCGGGAGGGAGTCCGGGGAAAAGATTGGACCTGCCGAAGAGGCAAGAGACTTTTTCTTCCCTCTTTGTTTCCTGGTGCGTGAGGATGGGGATTAAGAGCGCTGCTTAAAGGAGCTCCAGAGACGGGCGCGAACCGCGGCTAAAAGCGCAGACCCCAGAGACAAGCATGAGACGCTAAGGCTGCTGCTGCTGCCACCCAGAAGCCTGTGTGCGAGCACAGGCCACTATCCACACCCCCCTTCCGGGGAGCCTGTGCAGCTCGCCACTGCCAGGGTCCCGGGATCCAGGGACAACTCCTCCCGGAGAACGCACGGGGCGCCTCAGGCTGGTACAACATCATGCTGGCCTCTGCCGCCGCAGGCTCGCAGGATAAATCCAAGGAGAAATATGCTAAGACACATATTAATCAAACTGTCAAAAATTAAATACAAAGAAAACATATTAAAAGCAGCAAGGGAAAAACAACAAATAACACACAAGGGAATCCCCATAAGGTTAACAGCTGATCATTCAGCAGAAACTCTGCAAGCCAGAAGGGACTGGCAGGACATATTTAAAGTGATGAAGGAGAAAAACCTGCAACCAAGATTACTCTACCCAGCAAGGATTTCATTCAGATTTGATGGAGAAATTAAAACCTTTACAGACAAGCAAAAGCTGAGAGAGTTCAGCACCACCAAACCAGCTCTACAACAACTGTTAAAGGAACTTCTCGAGGCAGGAAACACAAAAGAAGGAAAAGACCTAGAATAACGAACCCAAAACAATTAAGAAAATGGGAATACGAACATACATATCGATAATTACCTTAAATGTAAATGGACTAAATGCTCCCACCAAAAGACACAGATTGGCTGAATGGATACAAAAACAAGACCCATATATTTGCTGTCTACAAGAGACCCACTTCAGACCTAGAGACACATACAGACTGAAAGTAAGGGGATGGAAAAAGATATTTCATGCAAATGGAAACCAAAAGAAAGCTGTAGTAGCAATTCTCATATCAGACAAAATAGACTTTAAAATAAAGACTGTTAGAAGAGACAAAGAAGGACACTACATAATGATCAAGGGATCGATCCAAGAAGAAGATATAACAATTGTAAATATTTATGCAGCCAACATAGGAGCACCTCAATACATAAGGCAAATACTAACAGCCATAAAAGTGGAAATCGACAGTAACACATTCATAGTAGGGGACTTTAACACCCCACTTTCACCCATGGACAGATCATCCAAAATGAAAATAAATAAGGGAACACAAGCTTTAAATGATACATTAAACAAGATGGACTTAATTGATATTTATAGGACATTCCGTCCAAAAACAACAGAATACACATTTTTCTCAAGTGCTCATGGAACATTCTCCAGGATAGATCATATCTTGGGTCACAAATCAAGCCTTGGTAAATTTAAGAAAATTGAAATTGTATCAAGTATCTTTTCCAACCACAACGCTATGAGTCTAGAAATAAATTACAGGAAAAGATCTGTAAAAAATACAAACACATGGAGGCTAAACAATACACTACTTAATAACGAAGTGATCACTGAAGAAATCAAAGAGGAAATAAAAAAATACCTAGAAACAAATGACAATGGAGACACAACGACCCAAAATCTGTGGGATGCAGCAAAAGCAGTTCTAAGAGGGAAGTTTATAGCAATACAATCCTACCTTAAGAAACAGGAAACATCTCAAATAAACACCTAAAGCAATTAGAGAAAGAAGAACAAAAAACCCCCAAAGTTAGCAGAAGGAAAGAAATCATAAAAATCAGATCAGAAATAAATGAAAAAGAAATGAAGGAAACGATAGCAAAGGTCAATAAAACTAAAAGGTGGTTCTTTGAGAAGAGAAACAAAATTGATAAACCATTAGCCAGACTCATCAAGAAAAAACGGGAGAAGACTCAAATCAATATGAATGAAAAAGGAGAAGTAACAACAGACACTGCAGACATACAAAAGATCATGAGAGATTACTACAGGCAACTCTATGCCAATAAAATGGACAACCTGGAAGAAATGGACAAATTCTTAGAAATGCACAACCTGCCAAGACTGAATCAGGAAGAAATAGAAAATATGAACAGACCAATCACAAGCACTGAAATGGAAACTGATTAAAAATCTTCCAAAAAACAAAAGCCCAGGACCAGATGGCTTCACAGGCGAATTCAATCAAACATTTAGAGAAGAGCTAACACCTATCCTTCTCAAACTCTTCCAAAATATAGCAGACGGAGGAATACTCCCAAACTCATTCTACGAGGCCACCATCACCCTGATACCAAAACACACAAAGATGTCACAAAAAAGAAAACAACAGGACAATATCACTGATGAACATAAATGCAAAAATCCTCAACAAAATACTAGCAGACAGAATCCGACAGCACATTAAACGGATCATACACCATGATCAAGTGTGGTTTATTCCAGAAATGCAAGGATTCTTCAATATACCCAAATCAATCAACGTGATACACCATATTAACAAATTGAAGGAGAAAAACCATTTGATCATCTCAATAGATGCAGAGAAAGCGTTCGACAGAATTAAACACCCATTTATGATAAAAACCCTGCAGAAAGTAGGCATAGAGGGAACTTTCCTCAACATAATAAAGGCCATATATGACAAACCCACAGCCAACATCGTCCTCAATGGTGAAAAACTGAAACCATTTCCACTAAGATCAGGAACAAGACAAGGTTGCCCACTCTCACCACTCTTATTCAACATAGTTTTGGAAGTTTTAGCCACAGCAATCAGAGAAGAAAAGGAAATAAAAGGAATCCAAATCGGAAAAGAAGTAAAGGTGTCACTGTTTGCAGATGACATGATAGTATACATAGAGAATCCTAAAGATGCTACCAGAAAACTACTAGAGCTAATCACTGAATTTGTTAAATTCGCAGGGTACAAATTAATGCACAGAAATGTCTTGCATTCCTATACACTAATGATGAAAAATCTGAAAGTGAAATCAAGAAAACACTCCCATTTACCATTGCAACAGAAAGAATAAAATACCTAGGAATAAACCTACCTAAGGAGACAAAAGACCTGTATGCAGAAAATTATAAGACACTGATGAAAGAAATTAAATATGATACAAACAGATGGAAAGATATACCATGTTCTTGGATTGGAAGAATCAACATTGTGAAAATGACTCTACTACCCAAAGCAATCTACAGATTCAGTGCAATCCCTATCAAACTACCAATGGCATTTTTCACAGAACTAGAACAAAAAATTTCACAATTTGTATGGAAACACAAAAGACCCCGAATAGCCAAAGCAATCTTGAGAACGAAAAACGGAGCTGGAGGAATCAGGATCCCTGACTTCAGACTCTACTACAAAGCTACAGTAATCAAGACAGTATGGTACTGGCACAAAAACAGAAAGATAGATCAATAGAACAGGATAGAAAGCCCAGAGATAAACCCACACACATATGGTCACCTTATCTTTGATAAAGGAGGCAGGAATGTACGGTGGAGAAAGGACAGTCTCTTCAATAAGTGGTGCTGGGAAAACTGGACAGCTACATGTAAAAGTATGAGATTAGATCACTCCCTAACACCGTACACAAAAATAAGCTAAAGATGGATTAAAGACCTAAATGTAAGGCCAGACACTATCAAACTCTTACAGGAAAACATAGGCAGGACACTCTATGACATAAATCACAGCAAGATCCTTTTTGACCCACCTCCTAGAGAAATGGAAATAAAAACAAAAATAAACATATGGGACCTAATGAAACTTCAAAGCTTTTGCACAGCAAAGGAAACCATAAACAAAACCAAAAGACAACCCTCAGAATGAGAGAAAATATTTGCAAATGAAGCAACTGACAAATGATTAATCTCCAAAATTTATAAGCAGCCTATGCAGCTTAATAACAAAAAAACAAACAACCCAATCCAAAAATGGGCAGAAGACCTAAATAGACATTTCTCCAGAGAAGATATACAGATTGCCAAGAAACACATGAAAGGATGCTCAGCATCACTAATCATTAGAGAAATGCAAATCAAAACTACAATGAGGTATCACCTCACATGGGTCAGAATGGCCATCATCAAAAAATCTAGAAACAATAAATGCTGGAGAGGGTGTGGAGAAAAGGGAACCCTCTTGCACTGTTGGTGGGAATGTTAATTATACAGCCACTGTGGAGAACAGTATGGAGGTTCCTTAAAAAACTACAAATAGAACTACCATATGATCCAGCAGTCCCACTACTGGGCATATACCCTGAGAAAACCATAATTCAAAAAGAGTCATGTACCAAAATGTTCATTGCAGCTCTATTTACAATAGCCTGGAGATGGAAACAACCTAAGTTTCCATCGGATGAATGGATAAAGAAGATGTGCACGTATATACAATGGAATATTACTCAGCCATAAAAAGAAACGAAATTGAGCTATTTGTAATGAGGTGGATAGACCTAGAGTCTCTCATACAGAGTGAAGTAAGTCAGAAAGAGAGAGACAAATACCGTATGCTAACACATATATATTGAATTTAAGAAAAAAAAATGTCATGAAGAACCTAGGGGTAAGACAGGAATAAAGACACAGACCTACTAGAGAATGGACTTGAGGATATGGGGAGGGCGAAGGGTAAGCTGTGACATAGCGGGAGAGAGGCATGGACATATATACACTACCAAACGTAAGGTAGATAGCTAGTGGGAAGCAGCCACATAGCACAGGGAGATCAGCTCGGTGCTTTGTGACTGCCTGAAGGGGTGGGATAGGGAGGGTGGGAGGGAGGGAGACGCAGGAGGGAAGAGAAGTGGGAACATATGTATATATATAACTGATTCATTTTGTTGTAAAGCAGAAACCAGCACACCATTGTAAGCAATTATACTCCAATAAAGATGTTAAAAAAAAAAGGAAGGACAATAAAATACTAGACATCAATACATAGAAAATATGAGGGACATAGAGTAAAAATGCTCTAAGTTTCTTGTATTAACAACCTTAGATTTATTAAGTATGCATTTAAAAATTGAGGGGTAGCCACTTAAAAGGACAAGTTTTGGATTACTTCTAAAAGATCAGATTAAAGAAAATTCACTTAAACCAAGACAAAAAAGAGAAGTAAAGCAAAGGAAAAAAAAAGAAAGGAAATTTGAAAACATTATCGTCATCATCATAAATATCAATAACCTCAATAAAAGTCACTAGATAAATTTGCTTATTAAGAGACAGAGACTCTCAGATTGAATGAAATACAAAATCCACATGGATAGGTCTTATATAATGTTGACTAAAAAGAGGAAGTTACAGAAAGAGAATTAATGTAAATTTTTAAAACTCAAAAAACAATTCTATATATAGTCTATAAATATATTCCTATGTACTAGAAGTACGAAAACATGAGCACACATCTACTTCAGGTTGCTACTCACGTCTAGGGGGGAGTGGAAATGGGATTTATTTTTGAGATATGTGCAAAAGAGAAAAACACTCTCTGTTTTGCAGTTTAGGTTCTTTCATGGTTATTACCTGCCATGTCAGGTGAGTCCCATCTGGATGACCGACTGTCCTATACCAAGGTTGAAAACCGATTCTACAGTGTCACCTGGAGTGTGTTAAGAAATGGGCTTTATTGCTTAAAGAGAAAACTCGTGTGGAAATCATGATCTGCAAGGGAAGACGCCACGTCTCCATCACTCTACCATCCTACAGAGATCGGTGAGTCTATGGGCAGTTGGAGGGACATTGCCCTTCTGTTTTTCTGCTTTTTTATAGGGTAAGGCAAGAAAGCTGCCTTATTAATTGGGGAGTACACTGGCTGCCTGGTGCCAGGAGGTCAGGATTTTGGATGTTAGCTGTTTACAGCGTTGTCTGGGAAAATTAGCTGCCCTTCACTTGAAGATCCTGGGGCCCACAGAAGTTTACCAAACCGCTGCCTGGGTTAGAGACCACGAGTGCTGTGGGAAGCTGAACTTGGGTGTAGACTCTCCAGCAAGGAGTTGGGGGTGCCAGTAGTCTCAGCTGGACTGTTGCCCAAGCAACCTAGGGTGGGTTCCAAGATCATTTTCAAAAAACATAGATCAATGCACTATGGTATCTGTAATGTTTTATTTCTTTTTTAAAAAGGGGGCAGGGGGAGGAGTGGGGAATCTAAAACAAAGACCACAATATACTAACAGTTGTTCAGCCTCAGTGGTATGTACATAAATGCTTGTTTCACTCCCTTCTGCACTATATTTGAAAGACCCCCTTCCCGGGAAAGCGGGGGTGGGATGAATTGGGAGATTGGGATTGAATAGATACACTACTATGTATTATAAAATAGGTGACTAATGAGAACCTACTGTATAACACAGGGAACTCTACTCAGTGCTCTGTGGTGACCTAAATGGGAAGGAAATCCAAAAAGACGGTATGTAAGTATACGTATGGCTGATTCACTTTGCTGTACAGCAGAAACTGACACAGCAGTGTAAAGCAACTATACTCCAATTAAAAAAATGTTTTAATAAAAATAAAATAAAAGCCCCCTTCCCCATCCTCCAATCCCACTGCTTCCCTAAATTGTAATAATCACTGCTAAGACTTTGGTGTTTTTCCAGATCGTATTTTTCTATGGGTTAAAATATGAACACATAAAATGTAGAGTTTGTGTGTTTGGTGGAGGAGGATCGCTCTTGCTGTCATTTTGAGTTTTGATGTTAAGCCTTTTTGTTTGTTTCTACTTGAACTTCTGGAGATTCTGGATTGTTGCATATTGTGTTGGCTTTGTGCCCCTTTGTGACCATGATAGATTGGGAATTAGTCTCTCCTAACATAAATATAACAGAATAAAAACTCAAAGTCTAATTCACATATTGTAAAAAGATGACTAAGAAATTTTATCATGAGGGTTGTTGGAAAATCTGTCCCTTCATTGTCATTATCATCCATTAGAAGTCAAACAGATCCTGAAAAGATTTTTTTTTTTCCTCCACATAGAAAGTCGTTTTGATCAAACATGTGAAACTAGGTCTTGTGACCAACTTGCTTCCTGTGCTTTGACTTTTACTTTAACCTTTACGAAAGGAAGTGAGCATGGTTTGAGTGTGTGCAGATGCACACGGGCGTGCTCTCTCTCCTGATGCTAATATCTCTTCATCTTCTGCTTCCTTTACTGAGCTAGAAAAAGGTTCCTTTCCTCCTTGGTTGAAGCACTAATTCACAATCTTTTTATTTGTCACTTTTTAGCCTGTTCTAGAATGTCTCCCTTTCCATTAAAGAGGGGTAAAATAAAATACCTCATTTTACACCTCTTAAGAGTAATTTTTATTTATACCACAACCCTTGAAGTTCACATTTTTTTCTGAAGGAAACTCCCCTGGCCACCCCCTTCCCTTCACAAGGCCACTGTTTGATCTAGTTACATTTTTATATGGAAAATATTTTCAGCAGCTCCGGTTGCTGATTTTACAAAGAATAAAAACAGAAATGGTCGCTACATTTGGCAGGAACACTTAGACCTGCGGAGTAAGCCACTGATATATTCCTGCTGCACAAATGATTTGTTTTGCTTTGTGAACTTGGACAAGCAACTCTTTCTTTTTCACAGCAAAATAGTCGGTAAAGGGGAAAAGACCAGCGCACCAGGAGGGAGCACATATTCTGTTCTTTAACCAACTTTTAAAAATATGTTTTACGTCAGTATCTAAATTACATTGCGCAGGCTGGTATTTTTTTATTTTTATTATTCAAACTCTTCTGAAGGTGGGTGTGAACTAATCCTTTTGTTTGTATTTCTGGGTTGGCTTTGATGAGTTAGATATTAAGTATGACTGGTCCAGGTGTCGCATATTGATGCAGGGCATAAGTGTCAGCATTTAGATGGAGAATAATTGGATTCATATCTGTGTTATGTTTTCAAATTGCTGGGTCAGTTCTGGGTCTCCTGCTGTAAATTCTTCACTGCAGGTCCAAGTAAAAGGAATGTGACAGATTTAATACCTAGAATAAGTTATTAACTGTAAAGATGCATAAAACAGTGGCACTGCTGAGCAGAGAACATTACACTGCTCATAATTCTATAAATGAAAATTAAAGTGTTTTTTATATCAGGGAAATATTTTTCTTCATTAACTCTCCTGCTTTCCTCAAGGAAAGTCTTTATATCTGATCTCAAGTTGAACAAGCACTTTTTGGCCATTTAACTCATGGATGTTTAAATTCTAAAATCCAAGTGTGAGAGGATGAATTTGGTAAGAGAAGGGAGTTGTTTGGAATGTTTCACTTCCCAAAGGGTCAAGTGGCTACCGTTGACTGCAACCATGATCTTTCCAGAGAACAACATATAGGCTGAATACCATTATAAAGACTCTGAAATATCACAATTTTTTGTCACAGTGTACTTGCCTTTCTGTCCTGGCCAAAAGGAGGGAGAATTGGATTCTAGCCCCACCAATTAATTAGAAAATTGTTAGACAGGAAGACAGGAAGGGGGAAAAAAAGAAGAGAAAGAAGCCAAGAATCCAGGAGGAAAAGAGATGGATGTTTTTCACCCCTCCCTGCAAGCACCAGCATTTTGAGTGATGACTGGTGCTGGTGGATAGCTTGGATTTTTCTGGGGCAGAATGTCAGCAGTGGCTAGTCGGTGCCTGTGGGACCACGCCACTCCCACCCTGAGAAAATTCTCCATTTCTGCAGCACCTTTTATCACACAAACCCAGGATGAGCGGGGAAATTCAACGCCACACCTAAATTCGCTCTGCCGTTCATTTTATTAAACATTGACTGAATACCCCCTATGGAAGAAGCCAGTCCTGGTTGATACAGAGTGTAGTATAAGTTACACAGGAGTTTCTCAAACTTCAGTCATTCAATACCACTTTATTTATTTAGCATACTTTTATGGAGACACCATTTTAAGCACTTTATGAATATTAGCCCATTTAATCCACTTAACAGTCCAGAGCCCCCTTTTATGACAGATGTTGAAACTGAGGCTCAAAGAAATTGAGTAACTTGCCCCAGGTTACACCTTTACAAATTTTGCCATATCTACATCTCATTCATACATTATTTACCTACTTACTTTCTTTAAATTATTCACTTTTTTCCACTTAAATGAAAGTGTATTTAAGAAATCTTATCAGTGCATAAATGGGAAACAAACAATACTATGAGTCTAATGTGATAATTATACTTCCAAATATATTTGAAGATAAATACGTATGCCACTTCATACTCATTAGTGTGGCTCTAATTTGTTTAAATGGAAAGTAACAAGTGTTGGCGAGGATATGGAGAAATTGGAAGTTTCATGTACTGCTAATAGGAATGTAAAATGGTGTCGCCATTGTGAAAAACAGTTTGGCGACTCCTCAAAAAGTTAAGCGTAGAATTACCATAAGACCAACAATCTCACTGCTAGATATATTACCCAAAAGATTTGAAAACAGACACTCAAACAAATACTTGCACATGGATGTTCATAGCAGCATAATTCATAAAAGCCAAAAAGCAGAAACAACCCAAATGGTCATCAACTGTTGGATGGATAAACAAAATGTGGTACATCCACACAGTGGTATATTATTTGGCCACAAAAAGGGATCAGTTATTGGCACATAATACAAAATGTATGAACGCTGAAAACGTTATGCAAACTGAATGAAGCCAGACACAAAAGGCCATGTATTGTATGATTACATTCATAAGAAATATCCAAAATAGGTAAATCTATAGAGACAAAAATTAAATTTGTGGTTTTCAGGGGCTGGGCGAAGGGGAGAATGACAATTGGCTGCTTAATGCCTGTGGAATTTCTTTTTGGGATAATGAAGATGTTCTGGAATTAGATAGCAGCGATCAGAATACTTTGTGAATACACTAAAAATCGTGCATTTTAAAAGGGTGAACCTGATGATATATGAATTATATCTCAATAAAGCCACTATTTAAAAATAAATAGCAAAAATGGTAAAGGTGCTTCAGGGATACTGCAAATATTTTATGTATAAAGAACTACTTTTCTTTTCAAATAAGAATTTCTCTGATGCTTTTCCACTGAAACAAAACACAAAATAAATGGATGGTGAGGCTAGTAAAAAAGAATATTTAGATAGATATAGATATACACATACATACAATTGCATTTAAAAGCTGTATTTGTGTCCCGCCTAGAATAATTTCATATATACTACCAGAAGTAAAGGTACCAAATTTGGGGGAACGCTGCTGAATATCATAGAGGGTATGTTCAAGTGTCAGCAAGCTTGAGTTTGAATCCCAGATCTATAACTTACTATGTGAATTGAGAAAGTTTCTTAATGTCTCTAAACCTGTTTCTTCATCTGTAATATGGGGAAAATAATTGCTAGTAGTGAGGTGCCAGTATCAGGTAAGCCTGGGTTATTAACTTACGAGAACATTTCTTGAGCCCCTGCTCTATGCCAGTAAGGCAATATGCTAGAAGCATTATGTGTAATTTCATTAAATCCACACAGAAACCTCATGAGATCCAATTTAAACATAGAACCAAGAGGACAGCCTTCACTGTGCACAGTTCCACTAAGCACTATTGAAAACCTAATGCCTTCTAATCTCACACCCATGCAAGGTATTATGGATGCAGAATAATCACCTTCTTCAACTTCCTTAAATTCAGTCTATTATCTTATGGACCATACTTTGTTTTTAAGATTTTAAAACATCAATTTATTATAAAAAAAAAAGATTATGTCATTATTCTGATCTCTCATAAAATCTGTAACAAAAAATTATTTACATTTTATTTGTATTTTATATTTTACCAGTTGCTAGTATCTTGCATATACCCTCTAAAAGATTATGTCTTAGATTGGTGAAAGAATTTACCCAAAATTCTATAAAATTTACCCAGAAGAAAAGATAAATAAAGTACAGAAACCATTATTCAAATTCAAATTTTAATTGACACTGGGGTCTTGGTGTATCCTTCTGGCATCTGAGAAGCCCACGCATGTACAATAACATTCATTAACTAAAAATAAATTTCACATGTGCAGATTCAGTGACAGTAATAATAAACAAATGCCAAATCACTAAAATATATTACACCCTTGCACCAGCAATTGAAATGAGCTTGGAGTCTCTTAAAGTCCACGTGGCAATAAAAGTATGGCCCCCAAATGAATCAGAATGGTGCGCATGAAACCCTTTTTCTTTTAAAGAGTCTATATAACATGTCCTGAAAGTAATAATTCAAATACTAAACATACTATTACTTCTATCTCTTGGTCTCGTATTTGACTGAATTCTTAGGAACCTACCTCACAGGGAGATGACCACTCAACTTTGCAAGGCAGTCAAGGTTTCTAAAACAGGCTATGTTTATAAGAGAGGGTCAAAAAGAACTAAAACAACTCTTAGTGCATCTGAGTTAATCCCTAGTTTAGTTTTTCTGAAAGTTCCCAATCTGTCCTTAATTATTTCTATTCAACTCACCTTTTACACGTACATAGTCAAGTAGGGAGAATTGGGCCCATGGGTTTTACATTTTCATTAAAAGCCAGAGGTAAAATACAACCGACTTGAATTGTGGGTGGCAGCTCACTTCATGATTTCTTCAGAGGAAATTTGAACACATGGAGCTGGGCCGTGCAGCAAGATCACTACTTGCTTTGCAAGTGGGTGCATGTAGGCATTTGGCAAGCATTCACCAAAACTTCTTTCATTGGCCCATAGCTGAATTATTGTCCTTTCTGCTACCTTTCAGTTACCAAAGTAAAAAGGTCAGTTTCTTTATACTTAAAAAATAGTGCAAATGCAAGTTCTGTTAACAATAACTGCTTGTAACACACTTCCATTTCTATTAACCATGTTAGGGCCGTGTTACTTTCTATAGTTCCTACGTTCTGGGAGCTGGATAAATGCTCCCTGACAATGCTAAGCCGTAATACATGTGTATCTATGAATATATGCAAAAGTATACAAAGTATCAAATTTTAAAAAATCTGTATGTGTGTTTCCATGTAAGTATTACTCTTCACAGTTGCCTAAAATGTAAAGCTAGATATATGTATATATAAACACATACTAAATTAGAAAAGTATAAAAGTGTGTGTCTTATAATACACATACAGGGAAAAGACATTCTAGTTCAAACTTTAAATAATGGCTAAATACTTAGAGAATATCATCTGCTTACAACAATAAAATACTGAATACATTTATTATTCAACCCGCATAAGCACTCCTACATTTCATTAATGGTCTTAGATTTGTTTTCTGTTAATTAAATCAAGAAAGAATAATAACAACATAGGCTCCCTGGGAAAACTTATCTGTAGTCATCTTTTTTTTAATTAGAAATTTTAAAATTCTGTCTGAAAATAAAAAGAGAAAGAAAGCACATAAGTAAAGATAAAATGAACTGGGAAAGCTTGATGATGTATATGACAAATTAAAATTAAATAATAAATACATAAATAATTTAAAATCTATTGGGAAAACATAAATATCTCAGTAGGAATGTGGGCAAAGGCCAGGAGCAGGCAAGTCACAAAAGAAAGAGTATAAATAGCCAATAAACATGTAAAAAGATATTCAACCTTAGTTGTAACCAAAATAAAGCTAATTTTCTTACCTAGAACAACCCCAAGTGTTTAGAAACTGATAACACCAAGGATTGGTGATTTGTCTCAATACAGGCACTCTAATTTTGTGGGCCAGGGGGTAAACTGGTTCTACCTTTTTGGAGAGCAATCCAGCAATATTATCAAGATGTAAATGTTCTTACCCTCAGAAACCACAATTCCAAGGAAATTCTTAAGGAAATAATTAAATGAAAGAGCAAAAAGTATGCATATACATATCATAGAAATATCAACATATACATACGTAGATGCATATTTCTACGAGTGTGTATATGTATGTTTGTATGCATGCAGTGGCATTGTATATAATGTCCCAATAATGTTGAAATAACCCAAATCTCCAAAAGGACAAGATCAATTAAATAATTTATTATGACCCTTTCTTACAATGAAATAAACAACTATTTAAAAAATAATAATGTAGAATTATATTTATTAACAGGAAAACTCCAAGCGCTATTAAGTGAGTAACTAATCTTTTTTTTTTTTTTGAGCTGCACTGGGTCTTCGTTGCTGTGCGCGGGCTTTCTCTAGTTGTGGCGAGCAGGGGTTATTTTTCGTTGAGGTGCACAGGCTTCTCACTGCAGTGGCTTCTCTTGCTGCAGAACGCAGGCTCCAGGCACGCAGGCTTTAGCAGTTGTGGCTTGCGGGCTCTAGAGCGCAGGCTCACCCGCAGGCTCAGTAGTTACGGCGCACGGGCTTAGTTGCTCCTAGGCACATGGGATCTTTCCGGACCAGGGATCGAACCCAGTCCCCTGCATCGGCAGGCAGATTCTTAACCACTGCGCCACCAAGGAAGTCCAATAACCAATTTTTAAAACAGTTTTCATCTTGTTTTTCTTTTTTTGCAAGAAATATGCATAACAAAAAGTCTGAAGTTACACTAAAAAACCATTTTTATCTCTGAGCAGTGAAAATTTTTGTATCATTTTTTTCTATCTTTCTATATAGTTTAAATTTTTTGCAATGTATATATTATGCTTATTAGAAAAATAGCTAACTTTATCTTATTTACACGTTCTTCCTCAACTTAAGGAATAGCAAACAACATGACTGTACAAGTCAAACTGTCAATACTGAGCCTCCTGGTTATCACTTGTCACCTTAACCGTTCCCTTCTCTCTATTTAGAATCATCCAATTTCTAAATTGCAATTTCTAACTGTCCCTTGATCTGTGACCACAAGTAATCAACTGGAGTGATAGAAGAGTTGATTCTTTTCTTTTCCTAACACTCCTAGCACAGTTCTGGTACAAATACATATAATATTTACTCAATAAATATTGCTTCAATTGTACTTTCTCAAGGACCCTGGAAGCTTTTCAGTGCTGTACATGGTAATCTGATATCTATTTAAGGGCTAAATTGGATTATCTAAAGAATGAAACTATATTTCCCTGAGGTTTCTTCTAGATCGAACTAATTAGAGCTAAACTATAATATGTAGGAGGAAGGGATTTCTCTCATTTGAAAATAATAAAACAGAAGAGTCATCAAACTGATAGGACAGTTATTTTTCTACATTACTAAGCAATTATGAAGCGTGACAATGTGAATTTAGGGTGCATTTCATAAGAACCTCCTACTAGAGTTGGTATATGACTTGGGGGTTGAGTTCAGAGTACCCTTAAAGACCTTTTCTTGTTGTCCAGTGAGAGGCTATCACAGATCGGTAGGCGGGAGCCCACTCAGCAGGTAAGGTAGAAGGCAGTGTTTTTAGTTCACAGGAGTTGAGCAGAGCATGGCACATTCATCTTGTAGGCTTGTGCCCTAGGACCTTTTACAATAATAAATTCAAAAAATTGTATCATCCATTCATCACTATCCAAGTTTTAAAGTATAATTCAGGTCCTTAGAGATACTGGATTATATTGCAATTCTTTGCCACTGACTCATCTTTAACTAGAGAACTCACTACTTTGCTAAGTTTTTATATCCTTATCTGTAGTGCTAAGATAATATGTAATCCTTAAAGAGTTTAGATTGCTAGACTGAAACTTAAATATTAAATAGTATGATGTCATTCGAGGATCTGTTGTATTTATTACTATGTTCTTTAGGTGGGGGAGGAGGAGTTCTTCATTTTCATTCAAAACTTTGTTTTTTTCTAATTTGAAAGTAATACATGCTGACTGAAGAAGAAATTGTGACAGTCCATAAAGGAATGCAAATGAAAATAGCTCAACTAACAACATTACTATTTTGGTACATTTCTTATAGCCAAGAGGTTAAGAATGTGAGCTGTGGAAACAGACTGCCTGGGTTCAAAACCCAGATCTACCATTTACTAGTTTTGTGACCTTGAGCAAGTGACTTAGCATCTCTGTGCTTCAGTTTCTCAAAGCAGGGGGAAGGCATAAGAGAGGGCACCTTAATAGGTGGTTGTGAGAATTAAATAGGTTAATGTATACGAAGTGCTTAGAACAATGCCTGGCACATCATCTCAGGTTAACAAACTTTAGCTATTATTTCCTTTTTTTAATTTATACTTTAAATACGTAGAATCTAAACGTGTGGAATCATACTGTTTTGTATTCTGCTTTTTCACTTAACCATGTACCTCGAACATCTTTTCCTTTTCCTTTTATTTCATGAATATCTTTCCATGTCAATTAATATGGAGCTACATAATCACTTTTAATCACTACATAGCATTCAATTGTATGGAATAATCAAATTATTTAACCAATCAAAGGAAACAATTCTAAAGGATCTATTCTACGATAATATAATCTCATGATAAAGGTCCAAATTAGGTTAATAAGCCAAAAAAAAAGTAAAATTGTAGCCTGCTAATAAATCTTTAAAGTTTTTTAAAGCTGGCTTTTAAAACTAATGTAAGAAAAATAAGGGGGAGGGGAGGCGGTAGCACATAATGATCACTTTTTTTAAAACCCACTAATATGCAATCCTTATAATGTTCTTTATTGTTTATCCTTGGGAAATAATCTTAAAGGCTATCAAAAAAATTTAGGTGAGTTTTGGTTGGTTTGACCACCTATAAGATCTTGCTTTCGATTGTTTCAGAAGGTAAACTATCAATTAACTCTGATTATCAACAATTATGAAAAATAACAAAGATTTTAATAAGAAGAAAGCCAAATCAGGAATAACCTCAGATATTTGTCTTATAAAATATAGAGACCATTTCAGTACATGTTTCTATAGAGAACTTTTTTGGTTATGGGACCCTATAAAGTTTATGGTCTTATAGAAATTTTTATTGCTGTTTTCTGTTTTATAATGTTTACAATGCTGATGTCGAAAAAAGAATCATCTTATCTTCTTAGTCTTAACACCCAACGTTTGATTTCACAGTCAGGTCAGACTTCTAAGTTTTTTTGACTTTTTTAAAAATTTATTTTGGCTGCATTGGGTCTTCGTTGCTGCGCACGGGCTTTCTCTAGTTGCGGCGAGCAGGGGCTATTCTTCATTGTGGTATGTGGACTTCTTGTTGTGGTGGCTCCTCTTGTTGCGGAGCATGGGCTCTAGGCACTCGGGCTTCAGTAGCTATGGCACGCAGACTCAGTAGTTGTGGCTCGCAGGCTCTAGAGCACAGGCTCAGTAGTTGTGGTGCATGGGCTTAGTTGGTCCACGGCATGTGGGATCTTCCCGGACCAGGGCTCAAACCCGTGTCCTCTGCATTAGCAGGCAGATTCTTAACCACCACGCCACCAGGGAAGTCCCAGACTTCTAAGTTTTAAAGTCACCTTCTTGTAGTCTGGAGAGGATATATATGGCCAGCAATATCATTGTAGCAATCTTAAAGACCAATCCAAAAAACTCCCAATTCCAGAAATATTTCACATCCCTTTTTCATTTAGTTCTTTCTGCGTTTACCAGTCATTATAGATAGCAATGATGCAACTTACAGCATTATTAATCCACACTGGGGAGGGGATGATCAACCTTAAATAAATAAATAATTACTATTATTTCCATTTTCTCCCGGCCCAATCCAAGTTCTTCAAAACCCTGAGTCTGTGCTAAATCTGAAATCTTTCTATATGTGAAGGTAACTTGACTTACCTGCAGGCTCAGTGTTTTGGACTTGGCCGGGTTCATTCACATTCTAGATGGATTACAATGGACATATATTTTCAAAGAAAGGACTTAGTTTGTGACCAGAGAATGTATAACCTTAGTTAAGAGACACTAAAGGCTCAACTTGGGCCTCATTTTTTTTTCATATACTTACTTGAGGTTCCTAAACTATCCATGACTGAGAATCACTTGAGAAATTTTTAATGCAGGTTCTCAGACCCAACCTCAAACCTACTGAATTAGAAACTTTAGGAACAGAGCCTAGGAATTTGTATTTATAACACTTTTCCCAAGAAATACTAATGCAGACAGCAGACACCTGTCTCTGGACTGGAATATAGGAGCCTCTTTTCTAACTGCCTGGGTTTAACAATATATTCATTTAACCATATATTTCTAAAATCTTATTGTGGATATTTCTGTGGGCAATACCAAAGAAGTACCCTGTACTCAAGTGTCCTGAGCTAGCATTTCCCAAAACACATTCCATGAGATGTCTAGAGATATTGCATGAAAACAGTGATTCATGGTCAAATAAATGTGATAAACTTCAGATTAAACAGATTTAACATATTTCTTCTCTTCCAGATTTCTCAGGGCCTTTAATACGTTATGATTTTTCAAGAGGGAATCCAAACTTCTTTGTACGTGGAATTCTTTTTTCACAGAGCATATCTTAGAACTAGTGGTCCAAAGAATACAGTTTTGGAAATGCTGGCCTACATTATCAATATCTTATGGACAATAACCATGACTTTATACATTTTTAACCCCTCATACTACCTAAAACAATTTTAATAACACATATAGGGTTAGTTAGTTTAACAAATTCTCAGAATCTAAAGAGTAGATTTATCATCCAAGATGATTGAAATTGCAAGTACCCACAGAGTAAATCTATCATGGACTGCATTACTTATTTGTATTCCTTGTCTACTTTTGGAGTGTTGGCTCATACTGGTGCCACCAGTAAAGCAACAGTTCACTTCTGAATTACCAATCCATTTGTCTCCTACCAGTATTCAAAAATTAGGCTTCTTAAGTGCTAATATTTATGCTAAGGAGGAAGCTGTGTTGTGGAATAGTGTTGGAACTGTGACAGCAGAAACACCATAGAAGACAAGGAACTTAGCATGCCTTGGAGGTGAGAATGGTATATACATACACCAACCGTTCTAATCAAAGCAGATCAGAGCTTATAGAGGAACATAAGGACGCCAAGAAAGAATATATTTCCTAGCCCAAGGAAAAGAGCTTGTTAGTCCCATGACTAATTCTAGCATAAGTACCTTGTTGGGCATTATCTTGCAGGCAGTGATACAGGAAACCATTATACAGCATGAAAAAGTGAACTTGGCAAATAAAGGATAAGAGGAATATCAAAATAATTTCTGTCATCAATTCTCCTTTTCTAGGGCTGAAGCAAAGTTGTTTAATATTTTAGTTTTCTTCATTCTAAATGACATGAAAATGCTTCCATTTAACTGGGGGAGGGACAGCTGGAGTAAAAATCAAATGACTAAGAACTTAGAACTTTTACACTTTATCTTTCAATATAGAGAAGAAAAGAAAAAAAGACGATATCTTAGAGTGGTTTGAAACCAAATTGTTTCTCATAGTCTGCCTCATGCTTTGATGAACTGGGGGTGGTTTTCATGTCATCCACATGGTTTAAATAAACAGTGTACTAAGGTTAACAAGCTGCAATAATAAAAGAACTAGTGGGAGATTATAGTTGAGCTAATTTGATCAACTACTTTTACTTCCAGAAGTCTGTAGATGAGACAGAAGCCAGTATACACATTTTGGCAGATGAAAAATCAGTTTGGTCACCACATACCCGAATGGTAATGAACATTCTTTCAAACTTCATTTTTCATCCCCAAAAGAGGAGAATCCCACTAATGCCAGTCACTGCTGCTCAAAAGCAGCAAAAAAGATAACTGTAAATAATTTTTGGAGCCAGAAACTTGCATTCCGTTGGATAGACTGAGGCTAGTCTATTGGCTCCTCCATTGTACCCTTAAATGTTTAAGTTTTCCTCTCATTATTTTTCTGTTAAAAATTAATTGGAACTAGGAATAACTATCTAAAGGTTTTAGTTACCATATGCTATGCCCTCTTTAAAAGTTGGTATTTTCTAATTATTACTCAATTACATGAAGCTAGAAGACAGTTTCGTATACATGGAGCATGTGAGTGAGCTGAGCAGTGAGCTTTAGATATATGAGGTGGGTTTATCAGCTTTCTAACATGTTGAATACAAGGAGATAGATCTTTCTGGTATGTAAATAAAAGAAATGGATCATAAAAGAAAGCGAGCTATTTGAATTCCATAATTGCTCACTCTATACAAGACACTAGCTTGGTGTACAGGTTACAAAGTTGTATAAGTTACGGACTCTGACCTCATTATCTACCAGAGATGATGACACTTGCACCAAACTATAACACCAGGTAGATAAGCCACAGAAGAGGCATAAAAAGATCTGTAGAAGAGTCAAAAATGGCAAGACTTCATCTGGTGACAGGAGTCAAGAAAAATTCCTGAAAGAGCTTTCGTTTGAGTTGTTCAGGTCAAGGTGCAGGTATTTGAACATAAGGAATAAATCATAGGTAGCATGGAGAGAGGAAATGAGTTCTGTCCAAGGAATACTGAGGCATTTCTTTTGGCTTGCTCAGAGAAATTTGTGTACGTAGAAGGGAAAAATAAGGGTAGAAAGGTAAGTTGGGATTATTTTTGAACAACTTTGAATTACATGAAATTTAAAGTTGGACAAAATAGTGTAAGGAGTTATTGAAAGTTTTTCTAAAGAATATATCAGAATAAAAAAATTAATCTAGAAACAGTATGTAGACACTATTGGAGTTGGGAGAGTTTAGGGATAGGGAGTCAGAAACATTTATTAAGATAAATCTGGTTGAAAGGTAATGAGAATCTGCCCTGGATGGCAGTGGGAACTGAAATGAAAACACAGAGATATTGTGCAAGCAGAATCTATAGGACTTAGGAATTCCCTGGCTGTACAGTGGTTAGGACTTTGCACTTTCACTGCCAAGGGCCCAGGTTCAATCCCTGGTTGGGGAACTAAGATTCCACAAGCCCCATGATGAGGCCAAAAAAAAAAAAAAATCTATAGGACTTGACCATTGCTTGTGTGTAGTAATGAGATTGTAGAATTGAAGAGATGGATTTCAACCAAAGATGGATAACAAATGTTGGTGCCAATATTAGTGATATAAAAAAATGAGAAAGTGGGGTTGGTTTGATGGGTTTAGTTAGGTACATTTAAAATTTGGACACTCCAACCCAAAAACTTATACAGCTTAGAAAGTTTAGTAGAAGGGAGATATATTGGGAGTTTAGGAATCAGCTGATGTAGAAAGGAGTGTGAGTCCCTTCCAGCAAGAATTTGGGGTTCTCATTCAACAAATATTTAATGAGCTCTTAATATGTGCCAGGCACTGTGCTGGGCATGATTAGGAAAACTTAACTATATAAAACAGAGGGTGGGCTTCCCTGGTGGCGCAGTGGTTGAGAGTCCGCCTGCCGATGCAGGGGACACGGGTTCGTGCCCTGGTCCGTCCAGGAAGATCCCACATGCCGCGGAGCGGCTGGGCCCGTGAGCCATGGCCGCTGAGCCTGCGCGTCCAGAGCCTGTGCTCCACAACGGAAGAGGCCACAGCAGTGAGAGGCCCGGGTACCGCAAAAAAAAAAAAAAAAAAAAACCAAAAACAGAGGGCTTAAAGTGTTCAGAATCTAGTAGTTTCCCACTCTGGTTTTTATCACTTATTTGCTGTATAACCTAAAGCAATTAACATTTCTGCAATACTTTGCTTATTTATATCTTAGGAAGATTGCAATGTACATATTAAACCACTTAGTGGTGGTTGTAGATTTTTAGGAGTCAAATTGTTTAGGATCATGAGGGAGTTAATGGGAAATGCTGTTACGAACAGTCATGAGGGCTAACGGAGGCAAGAGATGAGGTAAAAGCCAAAATCCCTGTCAGAGTGGAGGAGCACGACACATAGGAAATGTTTTAGTGAAGCCCCTGAGGTTAGAACCAAAGCCAAACTTTCCACTAGTGCGTCACTTTCCAACAGCATGAGCCAGCTGTGGTTCTGAAGCACTCCCACGCCAAGTTCAAGCACTGGATCCAGAAGCCCGAGGAATGATATATAAAATTTCTGAAGAGGGACTCTGTACAGTGGGAGACAGTAGAGGAGTGTGAAGATTGTAGGAGTCTTCTTACAGTGATGGTGTTTAGTCATTCGGTTGATACTTATTGAGCGCCTACTCTGTGCGCTTGGTGCTACTTGCTGAGTGAGCAAAATAGCCATGGTCCTTGACATCATGAGGTTTGTAATCTAGGGAAGGAGACAAATATTAAATCTCTGGGCTGTGATAGGTGCTATAAAAAAAGAAGTGCACAGTTCAGTGAACGTCTCTGATGGGAAGCCTTTCATTTAGATTGGGGAATCAAGATGGCTGCTCCAAGGGAATGACATTTGAACAAATGAGGGATAAAGCCAGGCTTCAATAAAATCCTTTACTGGGGTGGGAGGTGGACCACTGTTCAGACCTATTCCTATTCCTGACTGGTAGAATATCCAATTGTAGAATCCTGAAAGAATAAAATAGCAAAAGTTTAAAAACACCAAAGTTGAACCCAGTGACTGCAGTACAGAGAGAACAGGAAATATATAAGGTCTAGCCATGCTTATCACGGAAGCACTATGTGGTAAAACCAGTGTCTGCCATCAAAATTCACGTGACATGAGGCAACTTATTGAGTCTGTGCAAGCCTCAGCTTCCTCCTCTGTAAGAGAGAAATAGTAAAAGTACATATTCCTGTGGTTGTTATGAGAATTAAATAAACTAATCCATAAAATTCACAGCATCGTCTCTAGCACTACCCCTTAATAAATGTTAGCTATTGGAAAGGATTTTTTTATTGAGATATAATTCACATATCATAAAATTCACCCCTTTAAAGTGTGCAATTTAGTGGTTTCAGTATAGACATATAGTTGTGCAACCATCACCACTATCTAATTCCAGAACATTTTGTCTTCCCGCAAAGAAATCCCATGCCTATTAGGAGTCATTCTCCATTCTTCCTTTCCACAGTCCATGGCAACCACTGATCTACTTTCTGTCTCTACAGATTTGTGTATTCTGGACATTTCATATAAGCAGAATCATATAATATGTGGCCTTCTGTGTCTGACTTCTTTCACTTAACATAATGTTTTAAGATTTCATATATGTTATAGCATGTATCAGTACTTCTTTCCTTTTTATGGCCAAATAGTATTCCATTGTGTGGATATACCATATACATTTTGTTTATCCATTTATCAGTTGATAGACATTTGGATTGTTTATAGTTTTTGGCTTTTATGAATAATGCTGCTATAAGTATTAGTGTACAGGTTTTGTATGGACATGTTTCCAGTTCTCTTGAGTATATACCTAGGAGTAGAATTCCTGGAACAAATGTCAACTCTATGTTTAACTTTTTGGGGAACTGCCAAACTGTTTCCTAAAACCATTGCACCATTTTACATTTCCACCAGCAATGCATGAGGATTCCAATTTCCCCACATCCTCACAAACACTTATTATGTGGTTTTTTTTGTTTTCTGGGTTTTTTTTGTTTTGTTTTTTTTTTGCAGTACGCGGGCCTCTCACTGTTGTGGCCTCTCCCATTGTGGAGCACAGGCGTGGGACGCACAGGCTCAGCAGCCATGGCTCATGAGCCCAGCCGCTCCGCGGCATGTGGGATCCTCCCGGACCGGGGCACGAATCCACGTCCCCTGCATTGGCAGGCGGACTCTCAACCACTGCGCCACCAGGGAAGCCCCTTTTTGGGTTTTTTTTAGTTTAGCCATCCTAGTGAGTATGAAGTGGTATCTCATTGTGGTTTTAATTTGCATTTCCATAATGATAATATTGAGCATCTTCTCATGTGTTCAGCCATTAGTGTACTTTCTTAGGAGAACTGTCTAATCACAACACTGCCCATGGTTTAATTGGGTTATTCATCCTTTTGTTGTTGGGTTAGGTAAAGATTTTATTACAAGGTTTTATTCACTCCCATGGATCCTGGAAAAAAATCAGCTCTCTAAGATGGAGCAAGTCATTATTACTTGCTAGCTGCTACAATAATAATTCTGAAGCAGAAGCTTCAGAATTAGCAGGCATGGAGGTTCTTTCATGGCTAGGAAAAAAAAAAAAAAAAGCAGGGTAGACATGTTCTCCTTACTGTTACTTCCCCTTCTCTAAACCCTTGCCCTCCTCCCTCTCCATGTTGAAACTCTATCTTACCCCCTCTTTCCCACCCCTGAGCACTCCCATTTCTGTCTCATGTGACATCTTGAACCATTTCTATATACAAGTATAGTCCAGAGAGGCAGGAAATTAAAGGGTTGCCTGTCTCATGACCCCTTCCAAGCACAGGGCCTGGAAGATGGTAAGAGTAAGATCAAACACCTTTCCTTTTCTGACCTCTTGTACTTAAGTCTGAACCTTGTCATTGCTGAGGCTGGCAGAGGCAGCATGAAGGTGGAGGTGGGGACGAGCGGGAATCCAAGAACTAGTGACAGAAAGTGAATTCTTCTTCCTTAGGAACTCTGTGTCCTAAGGCAAGTTACTTACCTTCTCCAGAGTTTGGTTTTCCTCACCTGCAAAATAAGATGATATCTTGCAGATAATAAGTTTGGATTTCCTCTGTCTTACAAGAATTTTGTGAAGATAAAATGAGCTAATGTATGTAAAAATGCCTCGTAAAATGTTATATAAATGAAAATATTATTGCCTAGGAGTGAGAACTCAACTTCTGTATAGTGTCACAATTGTAGTTGAATAAGCTTTAGAAAAGTGAATATCTTTATACAACACTTCTGGGTAGCTTCTGCAACATATAGTTTATATATGGAGTATAGTTTTTCATATGGGAGTTTTGTTTTGTAATTCCTAGTAGTTTGCAAAGGCTTTATTTGAAAATGAACTAATAAGTTAAAATCCCCTACATTCAACTTATTCACCCAGAAGCATGTTAAATAAGAACTTATTTCTCTACACAGATATTTTATCTCCAAACTAAATTAAATACCATTATATACTTTAAGTCAAAATCTGAACTAGGATTTTTATCTAATTTATGTTGAGCACTTATGAAGTTCCCAGTAGTATGATCAGCATTACTTCATTTAATCCTCAAACATTCAAATGGGAAAAAAAATTATTGTCCCCATTTTCAAGATAAGAAAACTGAGACTTCACAAAGTCATGATCACCCATAGTAAAAGACTAACCTGGAATTGGGAGTTTAGTCCATTTGGCCTCAGATCTCAGCCTTCGAACCCCCATGTTTGTGATATACCAAAGAGAAGAAGATTTCTGAAAAATTGGAGGGTGATTCTTCTGCATTCATTTGTTTTATTTATTTTCACATTTCATTAAAGGATTACTTTGGAGAGACTCCACAAAAGAAATCCAAAAAATTGGAGAAGATAATTGATTTATGGACAAAGGCCGATTGATTCCTATTTGAGCTTTAGTTAAGAAATGAGGGAAATTTTACTGAGTCAGAATTGTTAAAGATATGAATTACTAAAGGGAGTGGTAATGGGGTGGAGGTGGGGGGAATAAAGGGAGTTGCAATATCTACTTTTCTGAAGGGCTCCAAGCAGGTTAAATCTCATCTTCTAGAGACTCTGCTAAATTCATTTAGGAAACTAGAGTCAAAGGAGTGAAAAAAGCTAGTTAAATGATAGCCGCCACAAGAATGTTATAGCTTATGAATGTTTATAAAGGAAAAATTCAAGTACCAAAGAGAAAAAAGAAAAACTAAAAATACCTTAAAAACCAATAATGTTACTAAAAGGACAAAAAAGGACTAAAAAAATGTATGAGTTAAACGTAAATAAACCCACATAAACACACATTCATATACCCACTTTTAATTATATATATTATATATAATTATAAATATATATAAATATATAATTATATATATGTAATTTTAATTAGTTCTCAGCAGTAAGGGTAGAAATTTTGTTGTAGAAATAATCAAATCAATCCAAACTAAGTTCTATAAATGTACTTGCATGTCACATTCACACCATACTAAATCCTACCTCTTACATCTTTTAAAAATTTTGATTTTGGGGCTTCCCCGGTGGCGCAGTGGTTGAGAGTCCGCCTGCCAGTGCAGGGGACACGGGTTCGTGCCCCGGTCCGGGAGGATCCCACATGCCGCGGAGCCGCTGGGCCCGTGAGCCATGGCCGCTGAGCCTGCGCGTCCGGAGCCTGTGCTCCACAACGGGAGAGGCCACAACAGTGAGAGGCCCGCGTACCGCAAAAAAAAAAAAAAAAAAAATCTTGATTTTGTTCTTTTTACTTTATGTATGTCTCATCTTCTTGCCAATTAGAAACTTGCTGTTTTTAAATTATTCAGTTGGTTCGGCCTTTAAAAGAAAGGACATGAACTATACTTCTACAAAGTATAAAATTAAAATATTTATTGCTTTTAAATTACCAGTTTAAAATAAAGCCCAGCACTGAGGATTTTTAAATTAAAAGCTTCATTCTGTTTCTCTTACTTTTTGCATGTACAATGCTGGACAGAACATAGATTCTAACTTGAACAATGAGTGAATAATGAAGGTAGAATTGAACCTCTAATGAGCAACATAATTCTTTTTCCAGAAGATTAGACTACCAGTTTGCCTAGCAAGCTGTAGAAAGAATTTTTCACAAATCCTGCCAACTCAATACTTCCTTTTTATCAAATGTAGTTTCTTATTTTCATTCCACTTGGAGAATTAAGTTTGAAATACTGTCTGGAGTATTCTGCCTCAAAGTGTGACATGCTACTTTGTTTGATGGATGTCAGGAGCCTATTAAATATCATCACAGAGTAATGTATTTACTATGGAAGCAGTTGAGTTATTCCAGCAGTCTCAACAAACCAAATGCTTCTGTGAATAACAGCTGAGTTCTATCAGTGCTTCAAACGGGCCTAGACTAACTTAGGATGTAAATATACAAGTAACTCCTGACTAATTATCAATGGAGTTTGGCTCAAAGAGTAGCCAACATTTTCATAGATGGTTTTCACTGTACTAAGACATGCACTTTGGGACACATACATGTGCGTGCACACACACACACACACACACACAAATGTGCACATGCCTGAATCAGGGATAAATCCATTCTAAAATAGTTCATTTTAATCACCCTTCCAGATATTTAGCTGTGGAAAGCTGTATGATGCCAAATTTTACATGGACATATCATTCCCCAAATACATTTTTTTTTAAACTGCAAGTTGTAGACTTTATTTGAACTCTAAGTCAAAGGAGCAAACTGGAAAACAAAATAATATTTATGAAGCAATTGGAAATTTGAGTACTAACTAGATTCTTTTTCTTTTTACATCTTTATTAGAGTATAATTGCTTTACAATGTTGTGTTAGTTACTGCTGTATAACAAAGTGAATCAGCTATATGTATCCATATATCCCCATATCCCCTCCCTCTCTCATCTCCCTCCCACCCTCCCTATCCCACCCCTCTAGGTGGTCACAAAGCACCAAGCTGATCTCCCTGTGCTATGCGGCTGCTTCCCACTAGCTATCTATTTTACATTTGGTAGTGTATATATGTCTATGCTACTCTATCACTTCTTCCCAGATTCCCCTTCCCCCCACCCTGTGCCTTCAAGTCCATTCTCTACGTCTGCATCTATATCCCTGTCCTACCACTAGGTTCATCAGAACCATTTTTTATATATTCCATATGTATATGTGCTAGCATACAGTATTTGCTTTTCTCTTTCTAACTTACTTCACTCTGTATGACAGACTCTAGGTCCATCCACCTCACTACAAATAACTCAATTTCATTTCTTCTTATGGGTGAGTAATAGTCCATTGTATATATGGGCCACATCTTCTTTATCCATTCATCCGTTGATGGACATTTAGGTTGCTTCCATGTCCTGGCTATTGTAAATAGTGCTGCAATGAACACTGTGGTGCATGTCTCTTTCTGAGTAATGGTTTTCTCAGGATATATGCCCAGTAGTGGTATTGCTGGGTCATGTGGTAGTTATATTTGTAGGTTTTTTTTGTATTGTTTTTTGCAGTGCATGGGTCTCTCACTGTTGTGGCCTCTCCCATTGCGGAGCACAGGCTCCGGACGCACAGGCTCAGCGGCCATGGCTCACAGGCCTAGCCGCTCCGCGAGATGTGGGATCTTCCTGGACCGGGGCACGAACCTGTGTCCCCTGCATCGGCAGGCAGATTCTCAACCACTGCACCACCAGGGAAGCCCAGATTTTATTCTTTTTGTTACAGTTGTAAATGGGAGTGTTTCCTTAATTTCTCTTTCAGATTTTTCATCGTTAGTGTATAGGAATGCAAGAGTTTCTGTGCATTAATTTTGTATCCTGCTACTTTACCAAATTCATTGATTAGCTCTAGTACTTTTCTGCTAGCATCTTTAGGATTCTCTATGTATAGTATCATGTCATCTGCAAACAGCGACAGTTTTACTTCTTCTGTTCCAATTTGGATTCCTTTTATTTCTTTTTCTTCTCTGATTGCTATGGCTAAAATTTCCAAAACTATGTTGAATAATAGTGGTGAGAGTGGGCACCCTTGTCTTGTTCCCGAGCTTAGAGGAAATGGTTTCAGTTTTTCACCATTGAGAATGATGTTGTCTGTGGGTTTGTCATATATGACCTTTATTATGTTGAGGTAGGTTCCCTCTATGCCCACTTTCTGTAGTGTTTTTATCAAAAATGTGTGTTGAATTTTGTCAAAAGCTTTTCCTGCACCTACTGAGATGATCATACGGTTTTTATCCTTCAGTTTGTTAATATGGTGTATCACATTGATTGATTTGCATATATTGAAGAACCCTTACATTTCTGGGATAAACCCCACTTGATCATGGTGTATGATCCTTTTAATGTGCTGTTGGATTCTGTTTGCTAGTATTTTGTTGAGGATTTTTGCATCTATGTTCATCAGTGATATTGGCCTGTAGTTTTCTTTTTTATGACATCTTTGTCTGGTTTTGGTATCAGAGTGATGTTGCCCTCGTAGAATGAGTTTGGGAGTGTTTCTCCCTGTGCTATATTTTGGAAGAGTTTGAGAAGGATAGGTGTTTAGCTCTTCTCTAAATGTTTGATAGAATTCACCTGTGAAGCCATCTGCTCCTGGACTTTTGTTTGTTGGAAGATTTTTAATCACAATTTCAATTTCAGTGTTTGTGACTGGTCTGTTTATATTTTCTAATTTTTCCTGATTCAGTCTTGGAAGGTTATACTTTTCTAAGAATTTGTCCATTTCTTCCAGGTTGTCCATTTTTTTGGTATATAGTTGCTTGTAGTAGTCTCTCATGATCCTTTGTATTTCTATAGTGTTGGTTGTTACTTCTCCTTTTTTATTTCTAATTCTGTTGATTTGAGTTTTCTCCCTTTTTTTTTTTGATGAGTTTGGCTAATGGTTTATCAGTTTTGTTTATCTTCTCAGAGAACCAGCTTTTAATTTTATTGATGATTGCTATTGTTTCCTTCATTTCTTTTTCATTTATTTCTGATCTGATCTTTATGATTTCTTTTCTGCTAACTTTGGGATTTTCTTTGTTCTTCTTTTTCTAATTATTTTAGGTGTAAGGTTAGGTTGTTTACTTGAGATTTTTCTTGTTTCTCCGGTAGGATTGTATTGCTATAAACTTCGCTCTTAGAACTAATTTTGCTGCATCCCATAGGTTTTGGGTTGTCTTGTTTTCATTGTCATTTATTTCTAGGTATTTTATGATTTCCTCTTTGATTTCTTCAGTGGTCTCTTGGTTATTTAGTAGCATATTGTTTAGCCTCCATGCATTTGTATTTTTTACAGCTTTTTCCTGTAACTGATATCTAGTCTCAGAGCATTGTGGTCGGAAAAGATACTTGATACAATTTCAATTTTCTTAAATTTACCGAGGTTTGATTTGTGACCCAAGATATGATCTATCCTGGGGAATGTTCCATGGGCATTTGAGAAGAAAGTGTATTCTGTTGTTTTTGGATGGAATGTTCTATAAATATCAATTAAGACCATCTGGTCTAATGTGTCATTTAAAGCTTGTGTTTCCTAATTTATTTTCATTTTGGATGATCTGTCCATTGGTGTAAGTGGGGTGTTATTGTGTTACTGTCAATTTCCCCTTTTATGGCTGTTAGCATTGGCCTTATGTATTGCAGTGCTCCTATATTGGGTGCATAAATATTTACAATTGTTATATCTTCTTCTTGGATTGATCCCTCCATCCTTATGTAGTGTCCTTCTTTGTCTCTTGTAATAGTCTTTATTTTAAAGTCTATTTTGTCTGATATGAGTATTGCTACTCAAGCTTTCTTTTGATTTCCACTTGCATGCAATATCTTTTTCCATCCCCTCACTTTCACTCTGTATGTGTCCCTAGTTCTGAAGTGGGTCTCTTGTAGACAGCATACATACACGTCTTGTTTTTATATCCATTTAGCCAGTCTGTGTCTTTTGCTTGGGGCATTTAATCCATTTACATTTAGGGTAATTATCGATATGTATGTTCCTATTACCATTTTCTTAATTGTTTTGGGTTTGTTTTTGCATTCCTTTCCTTCTCTTATGTTTCCCACCTAGAGAAGTTCCTTTAGCATTTGTTGTAAAGCTGGTTTGGTGTGCTGAATTCTAACTTTTGCTTGTCTGTAAAGGCTTTAATTTCTCCATTGAATCTGAATGAGATCTTTGCTGGTAGAATAATCTTGGTTGTAGGTTTTTCCCTTTCTTCACTTTAAATATGTCCTGCCACTCCTGTCTGACTTTCAAAGTTTCTGCTGAAAGATCAGCTGTTAACCTTATGGGGATTCCCTTGCATGTTATTTATTGCTTTTCCCTTGCTGCTTTTAATATTTTTTCTTTGTATTCAATTTTTGATAGTTTGATTAATATGTGTCTTGGCATGTTTCTCCTTGGATTTATCCTGTATGGGACTCTCTGTGCTTCCTGGACTTGATTGACTATTTCCTTTCCCATGTTAGGGAAGTTTCAAGTATAATCTCTTCAAATATTTTCTCAGACTCTTTCTTTTTCTATTCTTCTTCTGGGACCCCAATAATTCGAATGTTTGTTTGTTTAATGTTGTCCCAGAAGTCTCTGAGACTGTCCTCAATTATTTTCATTCTTTTTTCTTTATTCTGCTCTGTGGCAGAATTTCCACTATTCTATCTTCCAGGTCCCTTATCCGTTCTTCTGCCTCAGTTATTCCGCTATTGAATCCTTCTTGAGTATTTTTAATTTCATTTATTGTGTTGTTCATCATTGTTTGTTTGCTCTTTAGTTCTTCTAAATCCTTGTTAAACATTTCTTGTATTTTCTGCATTCTATTTCCAAAATTTTGGATCATCTTTACTCTCATTACTCTGAATTCTTTTTCAGGTAGACTGCCTATTTCCTCTTCATTTGTTTGGTCTGGTGGGTTTTTACCTGCTGCGTAGTTCTCTGTCTTCCCTTTTTGTTTAACTTACTGTATTTGGGGTCTCCTTTTTGCAGCCTACAGGTTCATAGTTCCTCTTATTTCTGATATCTGTCCCCAGCAGATGAAGTTGGTTCAATGGCTTGTGTACGCTTCCTGATGGTGGGACTGGTGCCTGTGTTCCAGTGGGTGGGACTAGATCTTGTCCCTCTGGTGGGCAGGGCCACATGTGGTGGTGTGTTTTGGGGTGTCTGTGAACTTAGTCTGAGTTTAGGCAGCCTCTCTGCCAATGGGTGGGGTTGTGCTCCTGTCTTGCTAGTTGTTTGGCATGGGGCGTCCGGCAGTGGAGCTTGCTGATGGTTGGGTAGAGCTGGGTCTTAGTGTTGAGACAGAGATCTCTGGGAGAGCTCTTGCCAATTAATATTACATGGGTCCGGGTGTTATTTGGTGGTCCAACGTCCTGGACTTGGCTCTCCCACCTCGGAGGCTGAGGCCCAACACCTGGCCGGAGCACCAAGACCCTTTTTGGAAGTCTGAGGTCTTCTGCCAGCATTCAGTAGGTGTTCTGTAGGAGTTGTTCCATGTGTAGATGTATTTTTGATGTATTTGTGGGGAGGAAGGTGATCTCCATGTCTTACTCCTCTGCCACCTTGAAGGTCACCCCCTAGATTCTCAAGTTGGCTCCACAAGCTTCAGGTTTGTTTAGAAACTCCAGTCCCTCTTTTAGCGCTCCTCCACCCCAGCCTAATTGGCTCTGTAGTCTATGCATGAGAAGGCTCCAAATACATTTTTATAAAATAAAATTGATGCTATTGAAAGCATGGATTTAAATCTAGTACTTTAAGATAGTTTTGAAAAATAATCCATAAATTATTTTAAGAAAATATTTATGTTACCTATGTGTTCTCTATAATTTGGTTTACTCTTCATTTGAGCAGGGGTGGGGGGAGAGTATGTTACTTCAAAAGTATTTGTTAAGCACATGTGCACATGAGCTCCTTGAATAAGGAGAATTTAAGTGCTTTTTGGTGGGAAAATATTATCCTCACTGCTCTTTTCTCTTTCCTCTCCAAGACATGACTCATAGCTATTATAGTTCTCAGTTTCCAATGTGCTCATTTGAAATAAATGATGCTAGAATTCAGAGAATCATTTAGAGCCACTCAAAGCATTTATTAAAGGGGTTAACAAACCAAAATTTGTCATCACAAACTTTAATCAGAAAAAAATGAAACAACAAATGTCTTTGAAGAGACAGGAAGACACAGAGACCTGGAAAATTTGGCTTTGCTGCCTGATCATTTGGCTTTGCTGCTTCATGAGGGAGTGGAAAGAGAACTAGGCTAGCAATCACAGGAGCTGGGTTCTGGTCCTGGCTTCACTGCCTCTTAGTTCAGCAGACTTCAGACAGCCATTCATCCTTCCTAAGCCCCTATTTCTTCATTTGTTAAAAAGAAAAAGGGAGACAATAGTACCTGTTTTCCTTTCCTCTCTATGAATGGTAGTCCATAACCAGCAAACAATCCCCAATCCTGAATCTCTCCTCTCACTGCCCCTTTGCCACAGGCCTTAAATAAAGCCTCGATCTCCAATGAGGACATTTCTCTCAGAGTAGTCTTCCTCCAATCTTATATTTAAAAAAAAAAAAAACTTCTGTCTACTCCTATCTTTGCTCTTTTCATCAATTTTCCCCCTCTCTCACCATTATTCTCCCTCAGTCATCAAAGCTCTGGCCCTAGGCCACCATGTTGCTCTCCAACTCAAGTCTTCCCATCCTTCAGGTAACTTCAGGTGCTGTATTCAAGAGTCAGGCAGGGGCTTCCCTGGTGGCGCAGTGGTTGAGAGTCCACCTGCCGATGCAGGGGATGCGGGTTCGTGCCCCGGTCCGGGAAGACCCCACATGCCGCGGAGTGGCTGGGCCCGTGAGCCATGGCCGCTGAGCCTGCGCGTCCAGAGCCTGTGCTCCGCAATGGGAGAGGCCACAAGAGTGAGAGGCCCGAGTACCGCAAAAATAATAAATAAATAAATAAATAAATAAAAAAGAGTCAGGCAGGGTGGGGTGGGGTGGGGTGGGGTGGGGTGGGAGAGGGATACATTAGGGGTTTGGGATGGACATATGCACATTACTACACATAAAACAGATAACCAACAAGGTCCTACTGTATAGCACAGGAAACTCTACTCAATATTTTGTAATAACCTATAAGGGAAAAGAACCTAAAAAAGATTTATAATTTTTATGTATGTAAGAAAAGTTATACATATATATATATATGTATAATGGAATCACTGTGCTGTACACTTGAAACTAAACATTGTAAATCAACTATACTTCACTAATAAAAAAAGAGAAAAAAGAGTCCATTCAACATACTGTCCCCTTAGTTCCTTAATTTCCTCATCTGCAGTCACTTTCTCACAGGATAGCTTTATCATCACCCCTAGCTATCCCACCTCTACAATCTTTAATTCATATATCCCACACTTTAAACACAAATTTCCATTCTCCCAGCACCTTTGTTCAACACCTCCACCAAACCTGCCTCCTGACCTCACTGGAGCCTCAAGCCTTCAAGATGCCTCTACTCTCTTCCAACCCACTAGTCCTTTCCTCTCTTCACTTTCCCCTACATCCAGCTTGGATTGCTTTCTTTATCATTTCAATAACTCTTGTAAAAACCCTTGCCAAATACCTTGCGCTCCCCTATTTTCATCTTACACATTTTGCAACATGCTCATCTTAGATACAACCAATAATCCAGTTTCTCCAGGCCTGCATCTGAGGAGCCACATTTTTTTTTTCCAGAAAACCCCAAAACAGGGCAGATGGAAATGACTGAATTCATGACCACCAACCTCAAGAGGACTTTCAACCCTTCAGTGCAATTCTTTCATATTTCTTAGGCCATTTTTCTTTCCTACTCTCCACAAAGGCTATTTCACACTTCTCTGCTCTCAAGCCCACAACTTTCCTATTCTGAAAAGAGCCTCATCTCTTCCTTCAAAATAATTACAGAAGTTTTCAGCAAGGACTCCCTGATCTACTTTTAACCAAAACATAAGAAGCTACGTATAGGAACCTGACCTCCAGTTACTATATGTAGGGCCTCGATCAGTAGCATCAGCATCATCTATGGAGTTTTAGAAATGCAAATTCTTAGGTCCCACTTCAGACCCTCTGAATAAGAAACTCTGGGAGGGAGAGGGAGAGAAATCTGTATTTTAACAAGCCTTCCAGATGATTCAGGTATAAGCCCAGAGTTGGACTACTACTGTAGCAGAACTATTCCTCATCCTCTTAAAGGCCAACAAGCAACCTAAGCTCTAGATCTCTTCCCCTCTTATGTTCTCAGGAATTTTTCACTGTCTAGAATCCCTTCTCTTTCCTGTATATTCAGCATCTCTCTCTCCATCTTTCTTACTGACATGAAACATGTTCAAATCTTCTGTACGCGTGATCACTTTACTGGGGATGTTTTACCGTATTGGCACCTTCCCAAAACAGTTCATGCCCTTGACTTCAAAGACATTATATTCTTTTGGGTTTTTCCCTACCTCTCTGGCTGGTTCTTCTCTTTCTCCTTTGCTGGCTCATCGCTTCTTCTCTGCCATTAAATGTTGGGAGTTTGCCTTTTCATTGTACACTAGCAATTTCACTAAGTAAATTTTTCTACTTTCATTGCTTTGAGTGCCATCTATATACAAATTTATATTAACACTTAATATAGACATTTGCCCAGTTCACATCATTTCTTAAGCATCCTAAAGGCATTCCAAATTCCACATGCTCAAAATGCAACTCATGATCCCCCTCTGCTAAAACTAGGCACTCCGTAGTACCCATCTTTCCAAAATTAAAAAGTACCATCTTTCTCTTTGTCATTTCAAATATTCAATCCATTATAAAAATTCATCAATTTTACCTCTTAAATGGCTTACAATATCTGTTTAATTTTCTTGGTATTCACCACAAATACTCTAGACCAAACTTCTGTCCTCTTCCTTGTGGACTACTGAAATGGTTTCCTAAACAGGTCCTTTTCTCTTGCTTCCCTCTAATCCCTCTCCTAAAACACTTGAATGGCTTCCTATTAATCCTAGGATAAAAACTGAAGTCCTTTACTTGAATTACAGACCCTGCACAATGTATCCCTCATATGTGTCTCCAACCTCACTCCTGTCACACTCCCCACAGCTCTCCACTTGATCATCACACTGGCCTTCTTTCAGTTCCTGCAAATCTCCATCCCACCCAGAGCCTGCACTGCCCAAACTGCTCATCCTTTCCCCTTTACCTAATTAACTCCCACCCTTCCTTCAAATCTCAATTCAAATATTGTTTTTTCTAAGAAATTTTCCTGAACCAGCCTGATAACGGTTCACATTATAACTTCATATTTATTTGTGTGATGATTCAATTAATGCCCATCTCTCCCATTATAGTCTAAGCTACATGGAAACAAAGGCAATATCTGGTTTGCTAAGCATGATATCCCCAGTACTTTGCACAGTTCCTGGCACATAGTAGACACTCAGTAAAATATGTTGCATATATAGTTATAAGATAATTTAATGATAAAGTGCTTATTTTGTGTCAGAATTAATGATCCTATATATTTTTTGTTTGGTTGGGTTTTTTCGGTTTTTTTAATTGATTTATTTTTTTACTGAAGTATAGTTGATTTACAATGTTTTGTTAGTTTCAGGTGTGCAGAAAAGTGACTCAGCTATCTATCTATACATATATATAGATATAACTTTTTCAGATTCTTTTCCCATATAAGTTATTACAAAATATTGAGTATAGTTCCTTGTGCTATACAGTAGGTCTTTGTTATTTATCTATTTTATATATAGCAGTGTGTATATGTAACTTCCAAATTCCTAATTTATCAGTCCCACACACCTTTCCCCTTTGGTAACTATAAGTTTGTTTTCTATGTCTGTGAGTCTGTTCCTGTTTTGTAAATAAGTTTATTTGTATCACTTTTTTAGATTCCACATATAAATGATATGATATTTGTCTTTGTCTGTCTGACTTACTTTACTTAGTATGATAATCTCTAGGTCCATCCATGTTGCTGCAAATGACATTATTTCATTCTTTGTTATGCCTGTGCAATATTCCATTGTATAGCACATCTTTTTTATACATTCATTTGTTGACAGACGTTTAGGTTGCTTCCATGTCTTAGCTATTATAAATAGTGCTGCTATGAACTTTGGGTGCATGTATCTTTTATTTTTAATTTTCATTGGAGGAGAGGTGATTTACAATGTCATGTTAGTTTCTGATGTACAGCAAAGTCAATCAGTTATACATATACATATATCCACTCTTTTTTAGATTCTTTTCCCATATAGACCATAACAGTATTGAGTAGAATTCCCTGTACTATACAGTAGGTCCTTATTAAATATCGATTTTATATATAGTAGTGTGTATATGTCAATCCCAATCTCCCAATTTATCCCTCCCCCCCTTACCCCCTGATAGCCATAAGTTTGTTTTCTACATCTGTAACTCCATTTCTGTTTTGTAGATAAGTTCATTTGTACCCTTTTTTTAGATTCCATATATAAGCAATATCATATATTTGTCTTTGTCTGTCTAACTTACTTCACTTAGTATGACAATCTCTAGGTCCATCCACATTGCTGCAAATGGCATTATTTCATTCTTTTTTATGGCTGAGTAATATCCCATAGTATATATATACCACATCTTCTTTATCCATTCCTCTGTTGATGGACATTTAGGTTGCATTCATATCCTGGCTATTGTAAATAGTGCTGCAATTAACATTGGGGTGCATGTATCTTTTCGAATTATGGTTTTCTCCAGATATATGCTCAGGAGTGGGATTGCTGGATCATATGGTAGCTCTATTTTTATTTTTTTAAGGAACCTCCATACTGTTCTCCATAGTGGCTGTACCAATTTACATTCCCACCAACAGTGTAGGAAGGTTCCCTTTTCTCCACACCCTCTCCATCATTTATTATTTGTAGGCTTTTTGATGCCGTCTATTCTGACTGGTGTGAGGTAATACCTCATTGTAGTTCTGATTTGCATTTCTCTGATAATTAGTGATGTTGAGCATCTTTTCATGTACCTTTTGTCCATCTGTATGTCTTCTTTGGAGAAATGTCTATTTAGATCTTCTGACCATCTTTTATTAGATTGTTTGGTTTTTTTGATATTGAGCTATATGAGCTGTTAAATTTTTTGAAGAAACCCAAGTCATCCTATAGACTTAGATAAGACCCAAATGTTCATTCTAAAAAAGAGACAGTTATTAGAAAGTAGACTCATCTACATATGGATCACAGTCTTAATCAGAGGCCAATCTCGCAAGGAGAAGGGGTCATCATTTGTTAAGTACAAGAAAGTAGAGGAGAGAAGCAAGAATAGCACTACACAGCTACTATAATATCCCACACTAATGCTGCTTAGATACTGTCCAAACAGAAAAGCTACATTCATGTCAGGCCTCAAAGCTTGGTTGTCACTGTGTGTGTACTGTTTCATGGCTACTCTCTCTGGGCCAAGTATAGTCAAGGCTTTCCACCATGAAAATATTACAGCATCACTCTTACATCTTTCCCTCTCACCCTGAAAATGCTTTTCTATATTTTATATAGCAGAGAGATCACAGGCATATGAGAAAACACAGTATGGGGGGGGGGATTCCTTAAGCTTAGAAAGGCAAATCATCAAATTGTGCCAATTACTTATTTCTGTAATACTTCAGTGTATGAACCACAATTTATACACCACTACCATTAAAAACTACAATATCTGTATGCAATTATAAAAATAATTAAACTATGGATTTAGATAGAAACTAGTAGTGAGACAGGACCACTAACCTTAAGAAAGATCTATTTAGACTACATGAACAATAAGTCAGAAATCTTTCTAACACTGTCAGGTAATCAGTATGTCACAGCTTTCCCCCATGAGGGGAAACAAAATCTAATGATCATTGACTCCATCTGAAAACAGCCAAAATCACATCAACAGATGGGTGACTCTCAATTAGCCATTTGTTAACCAATGTGTATGTCTTGGCAGCTCTCATGCAACTTCAACAAAATGAAGGAAGGAAGGCATGAACAAGGATGAAGGGATGAGTTCTCCTGGATCACATTTTTAATTTTTCATGACCGCTTATATTCTTGATAGAAAAACAATTTGATGGAAAAATAATAACAAGAGAAAAAGAGACTCTTAGCCAACACAAATGGGGGCCCTTTCTCCAAGACCTTTATGGGTTACTATGTTTCTCAGAAAAGTTAACTTTTTGACTTTAAATCTGCTAATATCAGAAATATTAAAGGAAGAGGATACAGCCCTGAGTAACGCTCTATAATTATTAAAATTATAAACAAATTATTAATTTATAATAAAATTTATTCAGTATTTTCCTTTTAATAGCATTGGTTTTCATGCCATTGGAAATTTACAAATGTTAATGTTCAAGGACACATCTCAAGGCTTAAAATAGAGAAAACTATCTCCAAAACAAAAGCTTACCACCTTTAGACCAAAATGTATAAGAATCACCAAGATGCTTGTTAACAATGTAGATTCCAAGGCATGTCTCCATAAATTTCAATTTAATAGAACTGAGGTATGGACAAGGAATGTGAATTTTAGTAAGTACTCCAGATGATTTATCTGAAGAGTACACCTTAAAAAAAACTGTCATGGAAAAAGAAATTTAGATTACTCTTATTCTTTAAATGTTAAAGAAAAGTAAAACCTTACCTCCTACAAATGCAGTGCAAGAGCAAGGTACAATATTTTAATATCCTCAGTTTTTCATATGACTTATTACCAGGACATGCCAGTAGATTCTAGATCCAGTGTTTCTCAAACTTTACTGTTCATAATAATCCCCTGGGGATCTTGTTAAAAATGTTGATTCTGATTCATTAGGTCTGGTGCAGGGCCCGTGGTTCTGTGCTTCTAATAACCTCCCAGGTGATGTTGATGTTGCCAGACTGCAGGTCACATGTTGAGTCACAAGGTTCTAGACAGTGGTACTCAAACTTCAACACGCATCAGAATTACCTAGTAAAAACACAAATGGCTATCCACACCCAAGTTTCTGATTCATATGACCACAGAGACAGAGATTGGACTGATGCAGCTGCAAGTCAAAGAATACTGGCAGCCACCAAAACTCCAAAACACACAAAAAGAAAGAAAGAAAAAATGTATTCTGCCCTAGATCCCACCCTGGAACCCAGCCCTACCAACACCTTGAGTCTGGAGTGGTGCTGGAGAATGTGCACTTTTAACAAATTCACAGGTGATAATGATACACTTTGTAAATTACTGTTCTAGGCCATAGTCTTGGGGAGGTATTATCCCTGAGAAACACCTTTCAGAACTTAGATTTTTCTCTTTTCTCAAACTCTTTAAAGAGTTCTGGCAATCAGCAAAACAAGGTATCTCCACAGATCCTAAAGAAGAGCACAATCACTGTCTCCTGTTATTTCCCTTCTCTGGTCTTTTGGGAAACAGAAAGGACATGAACAGTAAAGGAAAGTGCATGTCTTCAATTTAAAACAGATGAATAGAGACTCATTTTAGGCAGAGATAAGAAGAGTTTGTGTACTTGGAATTTATAGCTTATTTTTACCCTAGTACAAAGCTTTGAAATGATGTCACTTTCCTCTAAAATCTATAACCTAATGACCGTCAGACAAAAATCCCTCTAGGGAGGCACTTATAGGATGGGGGCGGGTGACTCTGGGCTGACAAGCTCTTTCCATCACCTTCATGAGACTCCTATTAGCCCTTTTAGCCAGAAAGTGCTTTCTGTGATGGAACGTGCCAGCATCCGTATGGGGCTCGAGCTAGTCACCACCATGATGTGGCTGAGCAATGAGTGAAGTGGTACAGCTACGCTCAGGCTTCCCTGAAGAACCCGAAATGTCCACATTTTTTTTGTTTTTTTGAGTTAGAGAATGAAGGGTCTTATTAAAATGTGCTTTATCTTGTAGGGCTAACCTGTAGACATCACTAGTCTCCACCTTGGCTTGCATCCATGTAGTCAAAAAATAGCTTTGAGCATCTGCCGTGGGCCAAACACGGGTCTAGGCACTGGAGATGCTTGTCACAAGAGTGACAAGATCTCAGCTCACATGGAGCTTACACTGAAAGTGGGGAGGGAGCTAGTAAATAAATAAGAGAACAAGGCCACTTCAGAGAGTAGTAAATGATGTGGAAAAAATAAAACAGTTTGAGATGATGTTAAAAAGGACTGCTTCTTTACACTGGATGATTAGGGAAAGTTTCTGTGAAAAGGTAGTTAGTAAGCTAAGATATGAGTGACAAGAAAAAGCCAACCATGGTGTTCATCAAATTACCTAGCCAAAGTCACTTACTATTTTAGTGTATTTTTAGGGCATAGGAGACAATTTTTGATGAGGGAGGAACAGGGAAAAATCAGGAAAGTCTAAAGAATTGGGTGCTGCTTTAGCAACAGGACTGGTGGGTGCGTGGGCTGCCATAGAGGCCTTGGGTTGCCAGAAACTACAGGAAGGCATGGGTTTTTCTGGATGGGTTATATTCTGAGCCACTCCTCTCAACTATTTTTGAAATCGATGCATTAAAAATAGTCAAGCTCCAATCTGGTGAGGTTCTAACCCCAACTGAGTCATTGCAGTGGTGAAATACTTAATTATTTTCAGGTTTGAGCAGCTGTGAGGGCCAGCCCCACAGGCACACACTTCAAAGACTTGGCAGTTGTTCTCAATCTTTCTATTTCTGAAGCAGCAAAGAGCAGCACTGAACTTTTGCCAGTCTGGACAATATGGTCCATCAAAGCTTACTGAAGACCCCGACTAGGCAGATCCATGTTTGAGGTTCTTCAGTGAATTCAGAAGAACAGGATACAGCATCCCAGCGTCCCAGCCCAAAGTGCACCCAGAAACCCATTCCCACCCCCTCCCCTGCAATGCCCCCCCAACTCCAGTTTCCTCCCATCTTTCATCTGGATAGATTCAACTTTAAAGGCAGGTAGAATTTTCTAGTCATTCAAGAATAATCATCGATTCACATCTTGCTGATTGGTTTGTCATTCTTAAAGTTTACTGTCAAAAGGTATGGCACTCAATGTTCTGAAGGGTTTCCATTCATAGGTGGAGAAAACAAGAAGGGCTTGGGTGGCAGTTGTCAGTACCAGTATTGGTCTTGGTTAACTATGTGAAGCGTGGACATTTTCGATGAGATCCTCTTCCATCTGCATTCCTCTCTTGTTCTTCCTTCTCTCCCACATGCTTCCCAGGGCTTGCTTCTGGGTAACCTGCTTTTATATTGGTTCTCCATTATACCATTCCCAAATTCTGAAAAATTTTTCATTCTCCTTTCTGCATCACAATCTACCTCTTTCCCATTCCTTCAAATCCCCGTTAGGCAACTGGTTAATCTGAAAAGTTGATTCTAGAACAGTGCTACTCAAAGTGTAAAGCCCCTACCAGCAGCAGCAGCATAACATGGGAATTTACTAGAATGTAAAATATCTGCCCATCTCCAACCTAATGGATTCTGGGGGAGGGAAGTAGTCATCTGTGTTTTAGATGCACTTTACATGATCCTTACATATACTTATAATTGAGAAACACTGTTATGGGGTATAAATAAGAGATTGTGGATTATTGTCACTTCCAGATGTCATGTGTCTGCTTTTTAAAGAGGCACTGGGAGCCTTCTTCTAAAAGCATAGCTATGTGAAAACTGGGGAGATGTCCTATTGTGTACCACTAACCATCCTACCTACGTAGGATGGAGCCACTGGCTTCTACGGCCCTGAGAACCACACTGATGACAGAGAGCCTAGTTTCAAACAGGAACCTCAGAACGTACACTCAGAAGCCATCAGAACATCTTGTTTGAAGCTCCTGACAGGTAGATTAGAATACCGTGGCACTCAGCCACAGCCCCAATGTTCGGAAGAGAAAGAAAAAGAGCTCCTAAAACATCCTCCCTCACGATGCTAATGGCCCACCTCTAATGACACATCATTTATTGAATGTGAAAGGAGGTCTGATATGGGCAAGGTGTGATGACCTGGCAATTTATTTTACTTACTGGTGTCACAGACATGTTTCTGTGGGCTCAGCAGGGTCAAAGAGCTTAAAACGTTATCTACAATAAGACAAACATGTAATTTTCCTCTTGCTTTATTCTTCTATTTTGCTCTTAATGATTAATTAAGAGACATTCCTCTACTTGAGAAATTTGAGATGAGGCTGTACCAACCATTATGGTCATTCATAATAGCTAACATCTACAAAATTAAGCTTGCTTGGGAACCCATGGGCCAGAATTTCCAGCTGAGGAAGAATTTTTATTAAGCCTTATGTGCCCCCCGCCAAATCTTTTCTGTACAGTAACATCCTCCCAGGCATAAATTTTCCATCAGGATTCAGCCTTCTCTGTAAAGTCTTTTAGGATGATGTGTCTTCTGGCTGGCAGTGTTTGAAAGTCAGGCAAACAAGCCTTCCAGGGCTCACATTGAGTTAAGAAAACATTTTCTGCATGACATTTAGGGCCAAATTAGGGACCAAAGTCCTCATTCTTTTACTCAAGACTAGGTTTATGTCTCCACAGGCAATGTGAAATGGAGTGTGGAGAAATGATCTCATGAAATAAATTAATTTAGACAGGATGCCTGGTTTGCTCATACCCCACAGAGTGTGTGTGTGTGTGTGTGTGTGTGTGTGTGTGTGCGCGCGTGCGCGTGCAAGTGCCCGCGCCTGTGCATGTGGGTTTAAGAGCAGGTTAGGGAAACAGTAACAATGAAGAGATGAAGGGAGAGCTCTACACAGCAGTAAGATCAGGCTTTTTCTCTAAGCTCCGCCACTTACCGGTCATGAGACCTTAGGCAAGACTTCCTGAGCCTCTGTTTCCTCGACTGTTATATGATTTTATGAGACCCATTTGACTATTTCCCTCAGGGTTGTGAGGAACAGAAGGGTAATTAACAACAGTATTCCATACTGATACATCAAGTTCAGTGTTACCATCATTCACTGTCCCTTCTAATATCTGCACAATTAGAGACACATTTTCTGGGGTACGTGTTCGCACACCATGGCTTTGAACTTTCATTCTTTCCCACCTGGACCTTGGAGCCACACACTTACCAACACCAGATGAACTCGCTGTCCCAGTAATGATCCCAATCATAGCTGCCTCCAGAACAAGATATCAGAATAGGAAATTGAATCTGAGCTTCTCATATGGAAGGCCAGGGCATTAGTCATGGTGAGCACACTGGGGGTTTTTCATCTGTGTTTGACTGGTTAGGTTCAGTAAATCGCTTTCATTTTTCGTCAAGAGATTCCAAGTTTTATATATTTATTATCCCTCTCATTATTTCACAGCCAGCAGCGTATTTTACTTGTAGCAGTGCCTAACTTGGAATAATTTTGGAAACCACAGTGCTTATGAGGCATGGCTTTCTGGGGCACAAGCAGGCAAACCTTGCTCTTTATTAACAGACTGGGTTAAATATTGCTTACATTTGCACCGTGGTGTGCCCTGCCATTTCACCTTCTTTTCCTGAACAACAGCTAGAGAACATGGGTATAATTCAACCTGGGCCTCCCCATCCCCCTATCTCCACCTTGTCACAGTTTCAAGGAAGCTGGTATAAATATAATTTATGTCACTTCCCGCATTCATACTGAAAGGTATTGACCATTGAGTGGCGATGGCAATACCGTTATTTTCACAGCAAATGGCTTCAGTGAAATATAGTACAGGGTTGCCTCTTCCTCCTTCAAGCCACAGTCTACTCTTAAAAAATTAGTGTCCATGGGTGGTTGTCAATATAGATCAACCTAAGGGGAAAAATATGTCCACCGAGAAGTTCTTTGGCCTGAGACTATAATGCACAAGGAACATGGTGATTACAGATGGATTTTTGCCTCTATATATGTTTTTGTTCTTTTCCCACACTGCCCCCTCTGTGAGTTCACTTGGCTCATATTTTACTAGTATGACCATAAAGGAGTGAGTTTAGGTCACCCAGTTTATTTAACAAAACACAATTTGAGTCTCTGCCTTCAGAAATCAAATGTCTATATGTTTCAGTTAGTGTTATTTTTATAAATTTATTGAGATTATTGAATTGACACATTTTTCGCTAGTAAGGAAGATTTGGGTCATTCTTGTGAGTTCCCGTTCAGACAATAAGATGAGAAAGGAGGAGGAGGAGAGAGGTAGTATTAGAATAAGAGGAAAAGAAAGAGGAGGAGGATAAGACGGAGGGTAACATTCATGCTTATTCACTTTGGAATCAGGAGAGTAATAGAGAGTCTTACAGCAGGAAGTATCTAGAATGTCATTAATCGTATCTTAGTCTGGCTCTTGTGCGTGCAATGGACCTTAACAAATCAGTCACACTATTCTCTTTCTTCAGCTCACCTCAGAAATTCATGACAATACCACTGTTTTAAAAACTTAGGAAAAGACAGTCCTATAACTTCCTGAGTTTAAACTGGGCTAAAAATGGGGTTGTTGAACTGCTTTATCCCAGCACCTAGCACAATGCCCAGAACGCTCAAAAAATCATTTTGGAGTGATGAGTGAGTGAACAGAGAATGTTTTCCTTGGATCTGTACTAACTAGCTCAGGTACAGTATGGTAAAGTGGTTATGAACCGAGACCATGAAGCCAGATTTGGTTTCAAATCCCAGCTCTGCCATTTCTTTGACCTTGAACTTTTTTGTATCTCAGCTTCCTTACCTGTAAAGTTAAGATATTAGGATCTACTTCATAGGATTGTAGTGAAGATAAATTGAGTAGACTCTTCTTAAAATAGTGCATGACATAGTGAATCTATTGAAATGTTTGCAGGGCAGCCATGTTGCATAACTCTATGGAACACTTTCCACACCACAATCTACATGAATAGCACCCCCTAGAGTTGTGCAGTGTACAACCTTCAAAGTCACACAGTGGCCCTGACCCTTTGCTATTATTAATTATTATACTCTGCTTAGACTCATTTTCTCTTATTCCTTTTTGCTCCAGTATCCAAAAGTTATGCAGAGAAATATGTGCGTGTGTTATCTGAAGTGCAAAATAAGAAATACCCTTTGTACACATGTAAGAAAATTAAAGCATTTTCTGTACTATGTGTCTTTTTAAATATTTTCCTTCCCCAAGCATGTGGAAAAACCTTCCAAATGAAGAGAATAAGGTCTATTCATTCAGGTAATAGCAATACACTTGGCC